>NC_092130.1:92052657-96852657 GCF_043159975.1 Macaca nemestrina | reverse complement strand
TTGGTGGGACTGTAAACTTGTTCAACCATTGTGGAAGACAGTGGAGATTCCTCAAGGATCTAGAACTAGAAATACCATTTGACCCAGCCATCCCATTACTGGATATATACCCAAAGGATTATAAATCGTGCTGCTATAAAGACACACGCACGTGTATGTTTACTGCAGCACTATTCACAATAGCAAAGACTTGGAACCAACCCAAATGTCCATCAATGATAGACTGGATTAAGAAAATGTGGCACATATACACCATGGAATACTATGCAGCCATAAAAAGGGATGAGTTCATGTCTTTTGTAGGGACACGGATGAAGCTAGAAACCATCATTCTGAGCAAACTATTGCAAGGACAGAAAACCAAACACTGCATGTTCTCACTCGTAGGTGGAAACTGAACAATGAAAACACTTGGACACGGGGTGGGAGTGGGGAACATCACACACTGGGGCCTGTCGGGGGGTGGGGGGAGGGGGGAGGGATAGCATTAGGAGATATACCTAATGTAAACGACGAGTTAATGGGTACAGCACACCAACATGGCACATGTATATATATGTAACAAACCTGCACGTTGTGCTCATGTACCCTAGAACTTAAATTAAAAAAAAAAAAAAAAAAAAAAAAAGAGTGGCCCGGCTGGGTGTGGTGGCTCACACCTGTAATCTCAGTACTTTGGGAGGCTATGGCAGGCAGATCGCTTGAGCCCAGCAGTGCGAGACCAGCTTGGACAACATGGCAAAACCTTGTCTCTACAAAATATACAAAAATTAGCCAGGTGTGGTGGCACATGCCTGCGGTCCTAGCTACTGGTGAGGCTGAAGCAGGAGACTAGATTGAGCCTGGGAGGTTGCAGCGAGCATGATCACACCGGTGCACTTCAGCCTGAGTGACAGAGGTACTCTGCCTCAAAAAAAAAAAAAAAAAAAAAAGAGTGGCACATATTCTGCGCATACAAGTTTTGATTTAGTACAGTGTATAGTTTCCAGAGGGGAAAATACAAGTTTTTAATTTTAAGAAGAGATCAGTATCATAAATTTTCATTTGAAAGGTAACATTCATTGTTTACGAGGCTCAGAATAAGCCAGGTGCAGTGTGGTTCACACCTGTAATCCCAGCACTTTGGGAGGCTGAGGTGGGTGGATCCTTTGAGGTCAGGAGTTCCAGACCTGGCCAACATGAAACCCCGTCTTTCCTAAAAATACAAAATTAGCCAAGTGTGGTGGCCGGCAGCTGTAATCCCAGCTACTCAGGAGGGTGAGGCAGGAAAATCGCTTGACACTGAGGAGGCAGAGGTTGCAGTGAGCTGAGATCACGCTACCGTACCCTAGCCTGGGTGAGAAAGTGAGACTCTATCTCAAAAAGAAAAAGCCTCAAGAGTAAATATTCTACTCTATAAATTCTTTGGATTAACATAATTTCCAGAAAACAAAGCTCTTTATTTGGGCTCCTTTGCCACTTCACCATCAAAGAGGCCTAACATGGGGACGGTTTTTTTACTTCTAAAAAGAACTACATTCAGAGCATCACTAATGCCATGTGACTTCTACAGGTAGATGTTACCCTACATTAAGATCTATATTCAGTTGCCAGGCATGGTGGCTCACATCCGTAATCCCAACACTTTGGGAGGCTGAGGCGGGCGGATCACCTGAGGTCAGGAATTCGAGACCAGCCTGGCCAACATGGTGAAACTTGTCTCTACTAAAAATGTAAAAATTAGCCAGGCATGGTGGGGGGCACCTGTAATCCCAGCTACTCGAGAAGCTGAGGCAGGATAATCGCTTGAACCCGGGAGGTGGATGTTGCAGGAAAAAAAAAAAAGATCTTTATTCAGTTGTAGCCTTTCTCCATACAACACTCTTCTTGGAATTATCAAGAAAAGGTTTTTTTTTTTTTTATAAGCTCTTAAAGCCTAGTAAATTCTTATTATCTGCATTCAGGCTATTACAAAGACCACTGGCGAACACAGCTCAAATTGCTATAAAACAATTCCTGGGTTACCTCTCCTCTTCCTGGGCTAAGATAGGTGTGACTTTAATTCAGTATTTCCCGTGGGGATAGAGGGAGACTTACAGCATTGGGTTAAGACAATGCTTTATTGTACGGAGAATGTCTAACACACCACAGCGTGTTTACTGTCTCTGCCTGCTGCCACCTCACCCCAACCCGGCCAAAATGCCAGCAGTGCTCTGCAGTCATGGTGACAGCCAAAAAAAAAAAAAAAAAAAATAGCCATGCCCTGTTTCCCTGCAGAACCACTACAGTGCTCAGAACCCCTTCACACTGGCAGAAGAATAGACAATGCACGTGCCCCTCAACACTGGCACTGCAGATGCTTCTGAAGCTGGCCAAAGTCCACTAGACCACAGAAAATCTCTAAATAACATGTCCAAACTTTCCTGGAGATCACACATTCTGCCTCCCTGACAAACGCACAGGGCAGTCCCTTGACAGATCCCATGACTATTCCCAGCCTTTGTGCAATGATAAAGATCAGTCATGATCCCCTGTGCTATAGAACCCAAAGGAGACCCGGGCTCTCTGTGAACCTGGGGCATGGGGTGGAGGATTTCTTTTTCTTTTTTTGGGGACAGAGTTTCGCTCTTGTTGCCCAGGCTGGAGTGGGCTCGATCTCGGCTCACTGCAACCTCTGTCTTCCGGGTTCAAACGATTCTCCTGTCTCAGCCTCCCAAGTAGCTGGGGTTACAGGCATGCACCACCATGCCCGGCTAATTTTGTATTTTTAGTAGAGACGGGATTTCTCCATTTTGGTCAGGCTGGTCTTGAACTCCTGACTTCAGGTGATCCACCTACCTTGCCCTCCCAAAGTGCTGGGATTACAGGCATGAGCCACTGCACCCGGCCACGGGGTGGAAGATTTCTAACTTGAAGATTTATAGCTGGCAGGCAGCCCAGAGCAGAATTCCCAAAATGAAGATACAAATCTCCCCCCTCCTTTCCCCACCCACCCCTTAAAGACCCAGAATGTACCAAAAAAATAAATATCCTTCCTTGATTTCCCAACTTTTTTTACTGTAAGCCAACCCCCTCGCCAATGCTATCACACCAACCTGCAAACCAACCCACTTCAAACTAGGAAGTTGTTTGACATTGAATAAAGATTCTTACTTTTTCCAGTTTTATATTTAAAAGGATATTTTCAAAGATGGTTCAATATTAAGAATTATTTTTTCTCTTAAACACAGATAAAAGTGGAATGGCCAGGAAACTTTACGGCGCAAATGCTTTGTAATAATATAATTATGCAAGTCATCCAGTTTATCTTTCTCCCTCAGGGGACATTACACCAAGCCATCTGAGGAAAAAGAGCAGGGAGAGACTATCCATCAGTGTCCCTAAATACTCCCGCAAAGAAGTCTCAAGGAAAGGTTGCCCAAAATTGGGAGTAGAGAGCTACAGGTATAGACTCCATGCCTCCTTACATGTACAATGAGGAGACTGACCTGATCAACTCCAGGATCCTCTCCAGGCTGATAGTTTGAAATTAAAGGCAACAGAATAACAATTTCAGTCAAAATCCAGAGACCAAGGGAGGAATTAAGAAATAGTTTGTGGAGACCAGGATTTGTCACAGCACAAGTTCCAGACTAAAGGGGTGTGGAGGGATGGGCCTATAGAAAGAGCCATCAAGGCTGGGCATGGTGGCTCACGCCTTTAATCCCAGCACTTTGGGAGGCCAAGGTGGGCGGATCACCTGAGTTTGGGAGTTTAAGACCAGCCTGACCAACATGGTGAAACCCCATCTCTACTAAAAATACAAAAATTAGCCGGGCATGGTGGCGTGGTGGCACGCACCTATAATCCCAGCTACTCAGGAGGCTGAGGCAGGAGAATCGCTTGAACCCGGGAGGTGGAGGTTGCAGTGAGCTGAGATCTTACCGTTGCACTCCAGCCTGGGTGACAGAGCAAAACTCTGTCAAGAAAGGAAGAAAGGAAGAAAGGAAGGAAGAAAGAAAGACGGAAAGAAAGAAAGAAAGATGGAAAGAAAGACGGAAAGAAAGACAGAAAGAAAGACAAGAAAGAAAGAAAGAGAGAGAGAGAAAAAAAAAAGAAAGAAAGAAAGAAAGAAAGAAAGAAAGAAAGAAAGAAAGAAAGAAAGAAAGAAAGAAAGAAAGAAAGAAAGAAAGAGAGAAAGAGTCAACAGAATGCCAGGTGCCACGGTTATGCCTGTAGTCCCAGCTACTTGGGAGGCTGAGGCAGGAGGATCCCTTGAGCACAGGAGTTTACTCAGCCTGGGTAACATAGTGAGAACTTGCCTTAAAAATTTGTTTTTTGTCTAAAAAAATAAAAAGAGCCATCAGAGAACCTCACAAGTGGACCAAGGTGAGGGCTTACATGGGGTCCAAGCTATGATGTTCTTTCACAGCAATGATTCCTGGGTGCAATGGAAGGAGGCTCTGGAGAAAAGGCGGCCCCAGGCAGAAAGGCAGGGAGTAGGTTTGGGTTGAGCCCTTCTTCTGAGCTGAGGCTACAAACATTAAAACATACGTCTAGAGGGTGCCCCAGCTGCAAGAGTCAGGACGGAGACACCCCAAAGGAAACAAGTATTTGGGGGTGGGGCTTGGGGGCTCTGGAGGGTGAAGGGAAAGAGAGGAGCTGGGAAGCTTCCCAGTCTTCTACAACTTTACAAAAGAGTGGACCCCAGGCAATCTTGGCCTTCTTCTCCCTTTAACCTACATACTATCTATAGTCTCTGGCTTCCTACAATTTCTGTCAAGAATCCTAGATATTCCTGCAATTATGTTCAAATGACAGTTCCCACCCAGACGATGTGGCCTTTTTGTAACATCCTCCAACCTTTCATTCCTCTGAGTCAGGAAGGAAAACAAACTCTTCAGAAGTCCAGATCTGAAAAATCCCTAGTTGGGCTGACTCCCACTCCTACAGCATCCCTTTTATTCCCAGGCCCTAGTAAGCCTGAAGTCAGTGTTCTTAAAGCTGACCCCTTGAAGAGCTGCAGTGGATAATTACAGCAAACATCAATCACATGGGCCCCGGCGGAACTAACTCCTGGGGGCACTAACTGCCCAGCCCACAGAGTGTGCTCTCGCCTACACATTACAGAAGTACCCACAGAGCAGACTGGTCGTCCTCGTCTTCACTTTGTAGGGTCTGTAGTTTTATATGTTCTCATCCCATCAGGCACTGCAGTTCTGTGGTTTACCCATTCAATAACAATGTTTGTTGCTGGCATCTAGACAGATTTTTTTTTTTTTTTTTTTTTAAGTAGCTATCAACTTTGAAAATTGACACCTTTTGGGAATAACAGACCAGCCCTTGCCAATCTCCACTATGGTGACTCAGTCCTGTAAGAGACAACATTTTATTCATCATCTCTCACTCAAGGGCCAACTCAGAAGAATTCTTTACACCTGCTAGAAATAGTGAGAAAATATGATAAGGTGAAAATTCCATGTTGTGAAATGCCCTGTGTGTGGTAACCCTATGCAGGAGGCTAAGAAGAATTTTTGCCGTCTTTTCCATTGAAGGGTTTACAGCAAATCCAAACTCTACTTTATCTAAAGGGAATTTCTTTTTTTTTTTTTGAGATAGAGTTTCTCTCTTGTTGCCCAGGCTGGAGTGCAATGGCGTGATCTCAGCTTACTGCAACCTCCACCTCCTGGGTTCAAGCAATTCTCCAGCCTCAGCCTCCCGAGTAGCTGGGATTACAGGTGTATACCACCACGCCCAGCTAATTTTTGTATTTTTAGTAGATATGGGGGTTTCATCATGTTGGCCAGGCTGGTCTCAAACTCCTGACCTCAGGTGATCCACCCACCTCAGCCTCCCAAAGTGCTGAGATTACACAGGCGTGAGCCACCGCACCAGCCAATGGCAAATATATTTTTTTTCATATGCTCGTAGGTACCCAGTAACCCACAAAAACATATGATTTTATTCTGTCAAGTATCTTCATAGTTGGTTTTTTAAGAGGCAGGGTCTCACTCTGTTGCTTAGGCTGGAGTGGAGTTACCCCTAGCTCACCGCAGCCTTAGACACCTGGGTTCAAGTGATCCTCCCATCTCAGCCTCCTGAGTAGCTGGGACCACAGGCACGTGCCATCATGCCTGATTTTTTTTTTTTTTAAGAAACAGGATCTCGCTATGTTGTCCAGGCTGGTCTCAAACTCCTGGGTTCAACTGATCCTCCTGCCTCAGCCTCCCAAAGCGCTGGGATTACAGGTGTGAGCCACTGCACCACGCAGCCTGCTTCCTGTATTGTAGGTACTCAGTGAACAACTTAGGAATTAGTAAAATTGAAAGGCCAGAAAGAAGTCACCAGAGTCCATTATGCAACAAGGAGACTCTGTCACTTTGTCACACACAGGCCAACAATGAATGTATGTAACCATCATCTTAACACCCACCTGCAAAACAAGCATTTTATGGCTTGATGCATGACCCTGAGCAAATAGACTTCAAAACGCCTGTGTCCCTGTTGGTCCCTTTCTAATAGCAGAAGCTGTTAAAGGAGGTAAGAGAAAATGCCAACATGCTCAGAAAGACATTGTATTTATACAAGCTATCGCCACCAGGAGTGCTTACTTTCAGCAAAAAGGAAGATTATAATGTGCCTATGACTCAATTCAATGGAATTGAATTTTTACACTGAACATTAACAAAATGTAAACACAGAAGTAAAGGCTAAATGTGAAAAGGTTACTGTCAAAGGGAAGCTTAGTTATCAGCAAAATATATATCCAGATTAACTAGCCATTTCTATCCTTGACTTTTCTCCCTCTAGCAATCTTTTAAGCCTTTTAAAGGTGGAATAAAACCCACCACAAGCATCTGAAACACAGCCCACTTATGTATCACATCTACTTTTGGAGGAGCTGGTTTGCCTAGTGAACAACAGCATTGTGGGTTTTAGCAGAAAAGAGAAGGAACATTTCCTGTCTGAACAGAATGACCACGCATGCAGCACTTTGTACTCTTTCCATCAACAGCAGAACAAAGCTATTTCCTTTGGATTAGAAAGCTGCCAGGACATGCTGGCACATTCTATCTCTTCTTTACTTTGTGCTCCCCTGCCCTCCAGTAAGGGTACAGCAAACTACTATTCAACCATCTTTTAAAGGGTGTTAGGCAATGGTGCTGCAACATACCATATATTTGCTTTACTGACCCCAAATAAAAACAAGTAAGGTAAATGAAGTTCAAATATTTAGAGTTCATGCTCTTCACCTTTTTACTTGTGGTTGTTTTCCCCCCTCCTCAAATGGTATTTGTTTCTGCAGCCTCACAGCAACTGAAAGTTATTTCAATTCTTTTCCTGCAATTTTAAACTCTGCAAAAATGGCCTTGAGTAACTCCCAAGACTTACCATGAATATAAGATACATCCGATTAAGAGGCTGGTCCCCAGTATAGTCACCAAGTTTTCATCTCTGTACAGGTCTTGACCGAAGTCAGGCACACAGATTGTAACATTTTTCCCATGTTCATCTAGAACTTGTAAAGAAAAAACAAAGTCATCATAGTGAAATAGAAAGTCCAGTTGTAACTCACAGAAGCACTCATTTTGGCAAAACTCAGGTAGCTGTGGTGTACCTCCTTAGAACAGTGAACACTTATCACTGGAAACTTCTACTCTACAGGCTGTTTCCATGCAGACTGGATTTCTATTTCAAAGAACCATTCTCCCACATCATCACACCCTTGGAACAAGACCCTCAGATTCCAGCTCAGTGCCATGGGGCTCAAACAGATGCAAGACCTAAGGAGAAAGTCTTGCTCATTTTCAGTACTATTCAAACAACAGTAAAAAGACAAGTCAGGCGCATTTTTCAGTTGACAGGGCAGCCCCTACTATCTTCGGTAGGGTGCAGATACCAAGCAGTGCTGAGGTGAATCAACAGCCAACAATAGCTCCTAAACCAGTTGAGAAGCTATTTAGATGTGATATGATAATTGCGATATCTGTCTTCAACTTGGAAACCTCCTGAGGTTTTTTTTAAAATATGGGTGACCATATGTGATATTGTGAAATATGTATTTGGTCTTCATCCGCATTTACTTGCAAGCAACTCCTAAAATCCTTGAAATCTCCAAAATGGTGTCTTTTTGTATGTTAAACATGAACTAATGGCTGGCAGCCCCTAGGCAGCTTCAGGATGGGGGCTGGTCACCAGAAAGACCAAGGTAGGATTAGAGGGTTGGGGCTTTCAGACCCACTCTCCAAACTCCAGGAATGGGAGGAATGGGAGAAATGACAGTTGATCACCAAGGGCCAATGGTTTAATCATTTAATCAATCATGCCTGTGTAATGAAGTCTCCATAAAAGGCCCAAAAGGACATGGTTCAGAGAGCTTTCTGAGAGCTGGAGGCTTACAGGAAGGTGAACACGACCTCATCCACATGTTAGGAACCCAGCCACACCAACTCCATGGAGACAGAAGCTCGGGACCCTTCCAGACCTTGCCTTATATGTATTTTCACCTGCCTGTTTACTCATATTCTTTAAAATATCCTTTGTAATAAATCAGGAAAGATAAGTATTTCCTGAGTTCTGTGAGCCACTCTATCAAATTAATCCATTCCAAAGAAGGGGTAACTGTGGGAGCCCTAACAGTTGGTCAGAAGTTCTGGGGGGCCGGACTTCTGACCAGCAGGAAGGGTAGGGCTGTTTTGTGGAATTGAGCCTTCAACCTGTGGGATCTGACCTTATCTCCAGTTGGAGCATCCGAATTGGATTGGAGGACACCCAATTGAAGCCCACTGCGGAACTTACTGCCTGCCTGCTGGTGGGGACAAATCTCCACATATTTTAGTGTCACAGAAACCTTCTGTGTTGACTGTTGTAGTGTGAAACAGAAGCAAAACTGAGTTATTCTAAACACTACGTAACAAAGATTCCTATAATATAACCATCAGTGGTAATTTACCTTTTACCTGACATGGGGTCTTCCATTTGGAACACCCAACCTAGGTCTGACTGCCAACTTTGCCACCAAAGCAAGTAACATAAACATAAAATAACACTCTAGAAACCACTTTACAAACGTGTACGTTTTAAGTGTCTGAAGTGAGACTAAAATTATTTTTTTTTTGTATTTTTTTTTTTTTTTAGTAGAGACGGGGTTTCACCGTGTTAGCCAGGATGGTCTTGATCTCCTGACCCCGTGATCCGCCCATCTCGGCCTCCCAAAGTGCTGGGATTACAAGCTTGAGCCACCGCGCCCGGCCGGGGAGACTGAAATTATGACTGGTATTTGCACTTGAAACAGTAAACATAACTGTGTATGCTGTGGTTTAAGGAATCTTTTATTATTTGTATAAATTTATGGGGTACAAGTGTTAGCTTTTTTACATATAGCGGAGAAGTCTTGGCTTTTAGTGTATCTATCACCCAGATAATATGTATTGTACCCATTAAGTAATTTCTCACCATCTATCCCCTCCCTCCTTCCTATGTTTGAGACTTCACTATCATTCCACACTCATGTCCATGTGTACACACTATTTAACTCCCACTTAAAAGTGAGAACATGCAGTATTTTTCTTTCTGTGTCTGCTTGTTTCACTTAAGATAATGGCTTCGTTTCATCCATGTTGCTACAAAAGACAGGATTTCATTCTTTTTTATGGCTGAATAGTATTCCATTGTGCGGATATATACACATATATATATATTTGTATACATATAAATCACGTTTTCTTTTCTTTTTTTTTTTTTTTTTTGGAGACAGAGTCTCGCTCTGTACCCCAGGCTGGAGTGCAGTGGCGCGATCTCAACCTCAGCTCACTGCAAGCTCCGCCTCCCGGGTTCACGCCATTCTCCTGCCTCAGCCTCCTGAGCAGCTGGGACTACAGGCGCCCGCCACCGCGTCTGGCTAATTTTTTGTATTTTTAGTAGAGACGGGGTTTCACCGTGGTCTCCATCTCCTGACCTCGTGATCTGCCCACCTCGGCCTCCCAAAGTGCTGGGATTACAAGTGTGAGCCACCGCGCCTGGCCAAATCACGTGTTCTTTAGCCAATCATCTGTTGATGGGACACTTAAGGTGATTCCATATCTTTGCTATTGTGAAATGTGCTGTGATAAACACAGAGGTGCAGGTATCTTTTTGAAATAATGATTTCTTTTCCTTTTCACAGATACCCAGTAGTGGGATTGCTGGATCAAATGGTAGCTCTATTTTTAGTTCTCTGAGAAATCTCCACACTGTTTCCCATAGTAGCTATGCTAATTTACATTCCCATCAACAATGTAAGTGTTCCCATTTCTCCACATCCTTGCCAACATCTGTTACTTTTTGTCTTTTTAATACTAGCCATTCTGACTGGTGTGAAATGGCATCTAGTTATGGTTTTAATTTGCATTCTCAGATGATTAGCAATGTTGAGCATTTTTTTCATATGCCTGTTGGCCATTTATATGTCTTATTTAGAAAAAAAATGAAATGTCTATTCATGTCCTTTGACCACTTTTTAATGGATTTAGTGGTTTTTGTTGAATTGAGCTCCTTGTAAATTCTGCATATTGCTCCCCTGTAAGACACAGTTTGCAAGTATTTTCTCTGATTCTGCAGGTTGTCTGTTCACGCTGTTGATTATTTCTTTTGCTGTACAGAAGCTAATTAGATTAATATAGTTCCATTTGTCTGGTTTTGTTTTTGTTGTCTGTGCTTTTGAGGTCTTAGTCATGAATTCTTTGCCTTGAGCAATATCCAGAAGAGTTTTCCTAGGTTTTCTTCCAGTATTTTTATAGTTTCAGGTCTGACATGTAAGTCTTTAATCCACCTTTTGTTGATTTTTGTATGTGGTGAGAGACAGGGTAGGGGTTCAGCATAAGGAAATCCAAATTTTCCAGGACCACTTATTGAAAAGCGTATCCTTTCCCCAGTGTGTGTTCTTGTCAACTTTGTCAAAGACCAGATGGCTATAAATATGTGGCTTTACTTCTGGGTTCTCTATGCAGTTCCATGGATCTATTCTTATGCAAATACCATGCTATTTTGCTTGCTGTAGCTTTGTAGCATAATTTGAAGAAGGGACTCCTTCAGCTTTGAAGTGTGATTCCTCCAAGCTTTGTTCTTTTTGCTTAGGATTGCTTTACCTATTCTGGCTCTGTTGTTTCCATACTAATTTTAGGATTGTTTTTCTGTGAAAAATATCATTGGTATTTTGATAGGGATAGCACTGAATGTGTAAGACTGCTTTAGGCAATATGGTTATTTTAACAATATTTATTCTTCTGATCCATGAGCATGGGATGTCTTTCCATTTGCTTGCATTTTTTTTTTTTTTTTTGAGACGTGGTCTTGTTCTTTCACCCAGTCTGGTGTACAGTGGCCTGATCATAGATCACTGTAACCTCAAGCTCCTGGGCTCAGGTGATCTTCCCACCTCAAACCCATGAGTAGCTAGAACTATAGGTGCATGCCACCACACCCAGCTAATTTGTAAATTTTTTGTGGAGATGGGGCTTTGCTATGTTGCTCAGGCCGGCCTCAAATTCCTGGCCTCAAGCTATCCTCCCACCTTGGCCTCCCAAAGTGCTGGGATCACAGGAATGTGCCCCTACTTATGGCCCCTCCCTCTAAGTTTTTCATCAGTGTTTAGTAGTTTTCATTGTAAAGATCTTTCACCTCCTTCATTAAATGTATTCTTAGTTATTTTATTTTTTGTAGCTATTGTAAATGGGATCAGCTTCTTCATTTGGTTCTCTGCTAGATGATTACTGGTGTATAGAAACACTACTAATTTTTTTTTTTTGAGGCGGAGTCTTGCTCTGTTGTCCAGGCTGGGGTGCGGGGGTGCAGTAGTGTGATCCTGGCTCACTGCAACCTCCCCCTCCCGGTTCAAGTGATTCTCCTGTCTCAGCCTCCCAAGTAGTTGGGATTACAGATGTGTGCACCACCAGGACTCGCTGATTTTTATATTTTTAGTAGAGACAGGGTTTCACCATGTTGGGCAAGCTGGTCTTGAGCTCCTGACCTCAAATGATCCACCCACTTTGCCCTCCCAAAGTGCTGGGATTACAGATGTGAGTCAACGTACCCTGCCAAAACACTAGTAACTTTTGTATGTTGATTTTGTATACTTCAATATTATTGAATTCATTATACAAATCTAAGAGTGTTTTGGTGGAACCTTTTGGGTTTTCTAGATACAGAATCATATCATCAACAAACATGATAATTTGACTTCCTCTCTTCCAATTTGGATGCCTTTTATTTCTTTCTCTTGCCCGAGTGTCCTGGCTAGGACTTCCAGTACTATGGTGAATAGGCATGGTGAAGGTAGGCACCCTTATCTTGGTCCAGTTCTCAAAAGTTATGTTCCTACTTTATTGAGGGTTTTTTTTTACCACGAAAAGATGCTGAATTTTAACAAATGCTTTTTCTGCATCTATTGAAATGATCACATGGTTTTTATCTTTAATTCTGTTTATGTAATATGTAATGTATGATGTATCATATTTATAAATTTGCATATGTTGAACCATTCTTGCATCCATGGTATAATGCCCACTTGATCATGGTATATTATCTTCTGATGTACTATTACATTGTGTTTGCTAGTATTTTGTTGAAGATTTTTCCATCTATGTTCATCAGGGGTATTGGTCTATAATCTTCTTTTTTGTTGTATCCCTGTCTGGTTTTGGTTATCAGGGTGATATATCAGGCCTTGTATAATGAGTCAGGGAGAGTTCTTTCCTCCTCCATTTTTTGGCACAATTTCAGGAGGACTGGTATTAGTTCTCCCTTATATGTTTGGTAGGATTTGGCTATGACTCCATCTGGTCCTGGCTTTTTCTTATTGGAAGATTTTTTAAATCACTGATTCAGTGTCACTATTCATCATTGGCCTGTTTAGGATTTCTATTCTTTCTTGCTTTCCAGAAATGTATCCATTTCCTCTAGGTTTTCTAGTTTGTAAGTATATGGATGTTCATAATAGTCTGTAATGATCTTTGTACTTTTGTGGTATTATTGTGATTTTTCCTTTTTCATTTCTAATTTTGTTGATTTGGTCTTCTCTCTTCTTGGTAGGGGCTTATCAATTTTGTTTATCTTTTCAACAAACCAACTTTTTTTTGTTTTGTTGATCCTCTGTATTTTTCTCATGGGCTTTTTTTTGGTGGGGGGAGGTCTGTATTTTATTTAGTTCCTTATTTCATTTTTTTGAGACAAAGCCCCTGTCTATTGCCCTGGGTAGAGTGCAGTGGTGCAATAAGAGCTCACAGTTTACTGCAGCCTCAACCTCTGGGGCTCCAGGGATTCTCCCACCTCAGCCTCCCAAGTAGCTGGGACTACAGATGTGCGCCACCATGCCTGGATACTCTTTTGTATTTTTTTGTAGGGACAGGGTTTCGCCATGTTGCCCAGGCTGGTCTCAAACTCCTGGGCTCCTGCAATCTGCCTGCCTCAGCCTCCCGAAGTGCTAGGATTACAACCATGAGCCAACTCAACACAGCCCTGATCTTTGTTATTTCTTTTGTTCTGCTAACTTTGGGTTTGGTTTCTTCTTGATTTTCTAGTTCCAGGTACAACATTAGGTTGTTAATTTGTGATCTTTCTGCTTTTTTGATGTAGGCATTTAATGCTATAAACTTCCCTGTGTATGCTGTGGTTTCAAGAATCTTTATTCTTAAGCTAATTTAAAAAATGTAGAGCACTTGAAATTTAAAATAACTTTTTTTCTGTTTTTTTTTGTTGTTTTTTTTTCTGGTAGAGATGCATATGTTGCCAAGGCTGGTCTCAGCTCCTGGCTGCAAGCAATCTTCCTGCCTCAGCCTCCCAAGGTGCTTAGATTACAGGCATGAGCCACCATGCTCAGCCTTTTTTTCTGTTTTAAAGGGATACCTGTCATTTAAAAAATATTGTAAATTAAAATCCCAGTAAGTTAAAGCCAGAAATTAATACATAAACAGACATAAAAGAAAGTCTTAAAGAGACGAAATTTATGTACACTTACTGAGTCAAGATAGAATATTAAAAAAAAAAAAAAAAATTAAATCCAGGATAGGCAATACTTACTTAAGACCTCTACTTACATTACTTTCCACTGTAAATAGCAACAAGGACAAGCCCATAAATAGTATGTATATATGCTAAAACTTTCAAAATTATCATTGCACCAGCTTTCCAAATTTAAGAGGAAACAACTTCAATTTTCTTAGACACTACATTTATTTAATTTGATTTATATAAGCTCAAATATACCCAAACATACATTTATATATGCTTATGTGTATGTATATATGTATGTATGTGTGTATATATTTACATTTATACATCACAAAAGTAATAGGGAGGGTAAGTTAAGTTTCTGCAAGTTACTTAAGTAGCAGGATCAGTCTATAAACCGGGCAGTCCGACTTCAAAGCTCATGCTCTAATCACTATGGTCGGCTGTCTCTGTAAATAAATGTCATTTAGGACGAGTGGTTTGAGGTCACATAGCCAGTAAATCACGGGATCTGTGCTCAGATCCTGCTCCCCACTCCCCACTCCCCCACATTCTTTCCACTCTCTCTGTTCCACGGCTATAGTCAGAAAAGAAAAGAAATACAACTAAATTAAGAGGTTATTTAGGCCTAAAAGCAAACTCTACAGCCAAACCTTTCCTCCTGTCTGTCCTACACACCAGGAAGAATTGAAAAAGGGAATTTTCCTTTACATAGCCCAAGTTAAAGACTTTTTTTAACTTTAAAAGAGAGATGAAAAAGTCTAGATCATCTCTCTATTGTGATTTAGTACACTTCTAATAATTTATTTTTCAACTTAATTTTTGTGGATACATAGTAGGTGTACATATTTATGTGGTACATGAGATGTTTTAATACAGGCATGAAATATGTAACCATCACATCATCTAAAATGGGGTATCCATCCCCTCATGCATTGATCCTTTGTGTTACAAGCAGTCCAATTATACTCTTTTAGTTATTTTTAAATGTACAATTAAATTTGACTATAGTCACCCTGTTGTGCTATCAAATACTAGGTCTTATTCATTCTTCCTATTTATTGTGTACCCATTAATCATCCCAACCTCCTCCCAAACCTCCCCCAAACCCTTCCCAGCCTCTGGTAGCCATCCTTCTGCTCTCTATCTCCATGGCCTCTCCAATATTTAAACAATAGTTCACTCCTCCATGAAAGAAAATATTCACACCGCAAACACAAGCCCCCTAACAGGCTGGCTTACCTACTTCTGCAGGTTTGCTGGACAGAGCTGAGAAGGTGAGGTAGGTGACATAGCAGCTTATGACCCCTGATTGTAGGAGCCCCGAGTGTGGCTGTCCTGAAAAATGACAAGAGACAGACAGACAACAGGTTTTAATTTGAAGAAAAAGAAAGCATATGCCTAAAAAACCTGACAGTCCCCATGACAGTCCTCAAACTTGAGCATCTACCTTTAAAGGAAAGAAAAGAGAAAAAAAAATGTAGTGTGTTTCTCAGATAAAACTAAAAAGATATTAAGGGGGAGAAAGTTACACACTGAGCTGAACATTGCTATTTTAAAGATGTCAGGTTCTGCCAAGTTCTCTACCAATATTTTATCAAGCCTATGGCTATACTTAAACACATTGACTAGTCTCCCTGAGGTTTGTAACATTAGTTCTTAAATCCCAAGATCAGAAAAAAAATTACCGTCGTTGTTGATAAAATCGCATAGCTTAGTTGGGGAGGGGAGTAAGCGGTAAACCAGATTTCACAGGGGATGTATTCCGGATTCTACAAGGTCATCACATACCACAATCTATGATAGGACAAAAAGCTCTTACCTGCCAATGGACAAAAAGCTTTTGGGAACAGAATACAAGAATTGCTCTTGGTTAAAGAGGAAGGCTATGGGGCTCAGCATTCACTGGGAGAAGGGCTTTAAGGTTATTTATTGATTCATTTATTTTTAACTTTTATTTTAGGTTTTGGGGTGTATATGCAGGTTTGTTGTAAGGGGAAAATTATCATGGGGGTTTGTTGTACAGATTATTTCGTCACCCAGGTATTAAGTCTAGTACCCATTAGTTATCTTTCCTGATCCTCTCCTTCTTCCCACCCTCCACCCTCTGATAGATAGGCCCCAGTGTGTGTTGTTCCCCTCTATGTGTCCATATGTTCTCATCATTTAGCTCCCACTTTTAAGCAAGAACATGTGGTATTTGGTTTTCTGTTCCTGTGTTCATTTTAAGGATAATGTCTTCCAGCACCATCCATGTTCCTGAAAAGGACATGATCTCTTACCTTTTTATGGCTACACAGTATTCCACAGATTCCATAGTGTATATGTACCACATTTTCTTTATTCAGTATACCATTGATGGGCATTTAGGTTGATTCCATATCTTTGCTATTGTGAATAGTGTTGCAGTGAACATACGTGTGCCTGTGTCTTTATGTGAGAACCATTTATATTCCTTTGGGTATATACCCAGTAATGAGATTGCTGGGCCTAATGGTAGTTCTGTTTTTAGGTCTGAGGAACTGCCACACTGCTTTCCACTATGGTTGAACTAATTTACATTCCCACCAACAGTGTATAAGTGTTCATTTTTCTCTGAAACTTCACAAGCCATCTGTTATTTTTTGAAAGTTATAATATTTCAAGTAAACTAAAGGTTCAGATCTTTCAGAGTAACCAGGATGTGATAAGGGATCTCTCTTTTTTTCCCGTGAAATTTTCGACCACTTACTGACATAAAAGGATGCAGTTTTATTCAGTCTTGTGGTCAAATTTGTTTCCAAAATTATCATTATTAAATTATAATTACCGATAAAGACATAAAACAGACCCTGTTATAATGTTGCTCTTTGGCAAGGGAATAAGATTTCCCTTAGCACCTAATGGTACTAAACCAAATATTTCAGAACATTATCCCTATTTCAAAAGATAAAGATTTAACCCAAAGATTTTAATCAGAATATCAAGTTGTTCTAGGAACTCTTAACTGATCAATTAAAGGGATTAGGCAAATACTCTCAATTTCAATAATGGTCTTAAAATTTTTAGTAGAGGAAAACATAGTATTTGTGACTAGTTTTTTTTTTCTTCTTCTTCTTCTTTTTTGACACAGAGTCTCACTGTCACCCAGGCTGGAGTGCAGCGGGGGATCTTGGCTGACTGCAACCTCTGCCTCCCGGGTTCAAGCAATTCTCCTGCCTCGGCCTAACCAGGTAGCAGGGACTACAGGCGTGCGCCACCACAGCTGGTTAATTATTTTGGGTATTTTTAGTAGAGACGGGGTTTCCCCATGTTGGCCAGGCTGGTCTTGAACTCCTGACCTCAGATGATCTGCCGCCTGCCTTGGCCTCCCAAAGTGGGGATTACAGGCATGAAACACCGCACCCGACCACTAGTTGCCTTTTTAAACCACTATTTTAGAAAGGATTCAAGGGGGCTGTAAATTTATCGCCTATATTTTCCTACCTAGAACCTGAATGTCATGCGCATTTTCATCACCTATAGGGTCCGACACCCACAAAAAAACATCAGACCAGGGACATCTCACTGTAAGCCCAAAGACACTATATCCTGGCTTAAGAAACCAAGAGTAGTTTCTAAATGACAATTCACATGTATACTTCCTAAAGCACTTTCAAATCCCACTGTCTCTTCCTTCCGGCTTTGAAATGACCATGAGCAAGGTCAGGCTCACATGTTTCCACTGACTTCACTGAGGAAGAACCTGGGTCTAAGGAAGGTTAGCACATGGGCCAGCTGCTGGCTGAGCTGGGATGGGATGTCCTGCTTCCTGACTCCCAGACCACACTGCCCACAGCCTTGAGTGAAAGATGACCCGAGAACCAACCCTTTCTGCGGCCCTTTCATTCAACTTTTACACAGAGATTGTAGGCAAGCTCATAAACAACTGACTTGATATACTTGGAAGGCATTTCCCATTTAAAGGCTCCTTGTGGTACATTATTTAGCAAAGGCAGTATCTTCCTATTCATTGACTTCGTTAAGTTCAGGTCTTTCTTGACATGAGAAATGCTTGGCTATCACAGCTCGAGCGTGAGATATGAAGAGACTGGAGCCCCACCTTGCCCACTACTGACACATCCACAGTAAGTTAAGGAATACACTAGTTCAAAAAAAAAAAAAAAAAAAAAAAAACCATTGAGTTTGCTCAAAGACACTAAGGAAAATATAAATAAGGAAGAATGGAAAAACCATGCTTACGATTTTGGACACAGGGCGAGATGGCTACCAATGAAATAAGCACGCATAGGCCTCCATTTACTCCCAGCAGAATTTTGTTTTCCATGCAGCCGTCTTTCTGGGTGTAAAACACTGCCATCAAAACCAAGCCTCCAGTGGCAATGGAATACATGATGAGTGTCACCAGGGCCAGGGAGGCGTACCACAGCTTGTTACTGGCTGTGCCTGCTGTCCTGTTTCTCCGGGAAGTGGGTAAGAGGGAGAGGAGAGAAGATAAGTCAATGAAGCCCACCATTCTCTGATAACATTCACCATCCCTCAGGCAGTAACTAATACTACAGGCCACAGGCACTGGTACCCAGCTGCCCAGAAAACACATTATTTTAGCAGTGATTATGCTCTATCAAAGCTAGAAGGTTCTGGTAAATATGGAAACTTCTTGACTAAAGCTTAGAATTTTCTCTCAACACTGAGAGAATTCCACTTTCTGCAGCAAATGTATTCATTCATTAAAATGAATAATGTCAACCCAAATGAGAGACTGAGGCAACAGTCTCAATCAACCGAGGTTTACTGAGCCAGAGGTTTGAGGGTGCACCCAAAAACACACAAGTCACAGAATCTTCTGTGGTCGGTGCTCCCAAAGAGGTTGCAGAAGGCTCAGATTTACCCATTTCTTTAAAGGGGAGAAGGCATGCAGTTTTAAAGGGGACAGGTGGTGAGGCAAACGCGACATTCTCCCGAGATTTTAACTAGTGCCCAGTAAACTCCGCTATACAAGAGATATGATAAACATTTCAAAAGGGAGTAAAGGAAGAGTTCATTATATAGTCTCAGGGTAGGCAGAGAAATGACTGCTCTCCTGGCTTTGTTCTGCACCTGGGAAGATAAGCTTGTATGGGCATTGTCAGTATGAAATGTAACAGACTGCAATTCCATAGACAAGGAGCTAGACTTAGGTCGCAGACCAAAAGTTACAGCTGATATGCCCTTTTTTATGGGAAGATACATATCTTGAAAGGTTTAGGGATCAGCAGATAATTTACTTATGAGCAATTTGAGGGCAGTAATCCGGGATGCACGGGGCCTTTTGCCTTCTGTAGAGGTCTACCTAATGTGTAGTCCTTTGACACAAGGTTGGGAAGTCACAGCTATCTATGGGCAGGTGGGAGGGAGACAGCAGTGTCACGTGACTCTGTCTCCAGGTTTAACTCTGTTTGGTGTAATGAGTTTGAGCAGTCCTGAGACTCTTCATTTCCTTTAGCCACCTACAGACTTTATTCTAGCTTCTCCATTCTAACTGTGAACCACCCTGGGTCAGTTTTTGGCAGGAAGAAAAAGGTGCTCTTCACTGGGCTTCTCCAAGTTTTCTCCATAAACATAGAGCCCCAAAGTGCCATAGTCTCTACTCCAAAGTGCTGCCAGGAGAGGTGGCTCACACCTGTAATCCCAGCACTTTGAGAGGCCAAGGCAGGCGGATCACTTGAAGCTAGGAGTTCAAGACCAGCCTGGGCAACATGGCAAAACTTTGTCTCTACAAAAATTAGAAATATTAGCAGCGTGTGGTGGTGCAAACTTGTAGTCCCAGCTGCTTGGGAGGCTGAGGTAGAAGGATCACCTGAACTCGGGTGGATGACGGCGGCTATGAGCCATGACTGCACTCCAGTTTGGGCAAGAGTGAGACCCTGTCTAAATTTTTTTTTTTTTTTTGAGATGGAGTCTCGCTCTGTTGCCCAGGCTGGAGTGCAGTGGTGTGATCTTGGCTCATTGCAACCTCCACCTCCCAGGTTCAAGCAATTCTCTGCCTCAGCCTCCCTCGTAGCTGGAATTGCAGGCACCCACCACCATGCCCGGCTAGTTTTTGTCTTTTTATTAAAGACGGGGTTTCACCATCTTGGCCAGGCTGGTCTTGAACTCCTGACCTTGCGATCCACCTGCCTCTGCCTCCCAAAGTGCTAGGATTACAGGCATGAGCCACTGTGCCTGGCCCTAAATATTTAATAATAATAATAAATAAACTTTTAAAAACAGAAACAAAGTTTTGCCACAGCTCTTGTGGATGCCATCTTCTTAGGGAGAAAAGAGAATTACCTTTACTAAGAACCATATTGGCTGACCTTAGCTCTTTATTCCTTGAACTGAAGAGAAGGGCCTGTAACTGTGCTGCTTCTTTATCTAAAATAGTATCAGGGAATACTAAAAGAAAATTTGACATTAAAAAAAGTTAAATAGATAGGAATAAATTCTGGTGATCAACTGTATGGTAGGGTGATGATGGCTAGCAGTAAGGTATTGTATATTACAAAACAGCTAGAGGAGAGGCTTTTGAAGATTCTCAACACAAAGAAATGATACAGCCTGGCCAACAGAGCAAGACCCCATCTACAAAAACCAAAAACCAAACCAAAACAAAAAACAAAGATATTAGCTGGACATGCTAATTAGCTAGCTTCTTGGGAGGCAGAGGCAGGAGGATCTCTTGAGCCTAGGAGTTCAAGGCTGCAGTGAGTTACGACTGCGCCACTGCACTCCAGCCTGGGTGACAGAGTGAGACTCTGTCTCTTTAAAAAAAAGAAAAAAAAAAAAGAAAGGAAAGAAAGAAAAAGATGATAAATCCATGAGGTAATGAATAGCCAACTACCTTGATTTGATTACTGTATGACATATATGTATCAACATGTCAAAATGTACCTGATAAATATGTACAATTACAATACATCAATTAAAAAATAAATTAGGGCACAGTGGCTCACACCTGTAATCCCAGCACTTTGGGAGGCCAAGGCGGACAGATTACAAGGTCAGGAATTCGAGACCAGCCTGACCAACATGGCAAAACCCCATCTCTACCAAAAATACAAAAATTACCCGGGCATGGTGGTGCATGCCTGTAATCCCAGCTACTTGGGTGGCTGAATCGCTTGGACACCAGAGGCAGAGGTTGCAGTGAGCCCAGATCATGCCACTGCACTCCAGCCTGGGCAAGAGAGGAAGACCCTGTCTCACACAAAAAAGGAAATTGTTCAGAACAAAGAAAAGTATCTATAAATGCTAAATGAACTAGACAGAACAACAGGGAGAATGAATTGAATGAATCATTGTCATCTGCCTTATGATTAAATTGCTCTTTGTAACCACGTTCTCCCAAACCTCACAGAAAAAGCAACTTACTTTATGCCCTCACAAAACTGGAAAGTGTTCAAGCAACCCAGTTAAAATGTTTTAATGATGAAAAAATTCCTGCAGCCAGAAACAAAGAAAATAGGGAGGAAAGGCCAAAATGAGAATGACCGTCATATTCCTGAAACTGTGCCAGACACTCCAATGGCCTTGGAATTATTCTAACATAAAAGGCGTACAAAGGAAATGAGAGAAAATGGGATTTTAAAAAGGAAAAAACAATCTAAGAGCAAATAATAATGGATGATGGGGAGACAGCATGAATTATACAGAAAAAGGTAAACACTGCTGACTGGTTTGTGGGTGGGAGATGACCAACACTTCTATTCACTATTCTTTTTGGTTATGTTATTAGAATATGAAGGACTTTCTTACAGTTAATTAATATTTACAGTCCATCCCAAAGTTAAATCTTCAACCCCAACCTTTCCCCTGAACGTCACTTATATTAACCAACTGTTCATTTAACAATTGGAGACCCACTCGAAGGTCTAATTGGCATCTCAAAGTTAGCACATTCAGGCTAAGGTAACTTCCTGATATTGACACCTCCATTCCTCCCTCCCCCAAACCTGCCATTGTGCAATCATCCCAACCTCAGAAAACAGCAATTCCATCTTCCCATTGTTGGGGGAAGAGAGAAAGAAAGAGGAAAGGAAAGAAAGGAAAGGAAAGAAAGAGGAAAGGAAAAGGAAAAGGAAAAGGAAAGAGGGAAGGGAAGGGAAGGGAAGGGAAGGGAAGGGGAGAACAGCACAGAAGAACTGCGGTCACTTTGGAAGCTTCTTGCTGCTCTCCCCTCCCCCACCCACCTCCACTCAGAGCTGGCTTTGGAACATATGAGGATCCAGCTCCTTGGTACCACAGAGTTCCAGACTACTCCTCCCTCACCTGGATTGTCTCCCCCGACCTCCTTACTTGCACCTCTGACATCTTTTCACCTTTCTTGACTTAAAACAGATTATATTCCTCCCTTCTTAAGGCCCTCTGGTGCTCTCCCATTCCACTAAAAATACAAAAAAAAGTCTTTACACTTGACACCTAAAGCCTTTTGTTTCAATTCTAATAGAGAATTGACACTGTAAACCACAAAATTTGAGCTAGAAAGGAAAAAAAAGAACACACCAGTTAGTCCAAACACATTATTTAAGTGTGAAAACTGAGGTCAGAGGGGCCAACTGTGAAAGAGTGAAAGAGCAAGCATTAAAAGGGGCACTGAAGCCGAACACAATGTCATCCCAGTACTTTGGGAGGCCAAGGCAAAAGGATCTCTTTAACCCAGGAATTCAAGATCAGCCTGGGCAACGTGGCGAAACCCCATCTCTACCAAAAAAAAAAAAAGAAATTAGCCAAGTGTGGTGCCACATGCCTGTAGTCCCAGCTTCTCAGGGGGCTGAGGTGGGAGAATCACTTAAGCCTGGGAAATTGAAGCTCCAGTGAGCCATGGTCACACAACTGCACTCCTGCCTGGATGACAAAGTGAGATCCCATCTCAAAAAAAAAAAAAAAATAATAATAATAATAAGAAAAAGAAAAAGAAGAAAAGAAAGGGGTACTGAAAACTGCATCTCCTGGTTGCCAGGCCCAAGACCTTTCTACTCTACTGTTTTCAGGATCATCTACTTCTCAGGATGTTTACAAAGAGATAAATGAAAAAGGGAAGAAAAGGTACTTTAGTTATTCTATTAAGAGCAATGAGCATATTTTCTAGATTCTTATACGCAAGAGTCTGTTAAACTATAAACATGTTGACAATAGGGATTTTTGTTGGCATATATGCCTCAAAGCTTGGATAATAGCAACACTATTTGTTGCAGAGCTTTTAAGTCATTCTAACTGAGTTTCTGAAAGTTTTTAAAGCAAAAAAACTTTTCCAAAATGCCTGCTAAAAACATGGCATCAATAATTAGTCCCAGCAAATGGATTCAGAATCAATCAAAACATTAAAGTCAGACTGAAGAAGCACAAGTGTTCTCAAGAGAACATACTATTTAGTGGGCAGATCAGACACCAAGGATCAAAACTGTTAATATTTTACCATGAAGTTCCTTATTTGAAGTATACTTGTGAAAATTTTAGGATGATGAATTTATTTTCTAATACAAAAATCAAATTGAAAGCACATTCAGGTCAGGTGTGGTGGCTCACGCCTATAATCACAGCACTTTGGGAGGTCAAGGTGGATGGATTACTGGAGGTCAGGAGTTCAAGACAAGCCTGGCCCACATGGTGAAACCCCGTCTATACTAAAAATACAAAATTAGCTGGGTGTGGTGGTACACACCTGCAATCCCAGCTACTTGGGAGGCTGAGGCAGGAGAATCCATTGAACCTGGGAGGCGGAGGCTGTGGTAAGCCGAGATCACACCACTGTACTCCAGCCTAAGCAAAAAGAGCAAAACTCTATCTCAAAAAAAGAAAGAAAGCACATTCAGAATAATCAAGGAAAGAGTGATTTTTAATCAATTAAAATTCACTTCCAACTTATTATTTCTTCTGGACTACTGAGAAAATAGGGTCCCATACAATTATAGTCACCCATTTGGCTTATCTTTAAGAAAACTTCAGGCTGAGTGCGGTGGCTCACGTCTGTAATCCCAGCACTTTGGGAAGTCAAGGCGGGTGCATCACGAGGTCAGGAGATCGAGACCATCCTGGCCAACATGATGAAACCCTGTCTCTACTAAAAATACAAAAATTAGCCGGGTGTGGTGGCATGTGCCTGTAATCCCAGCTACTCAGGAGGCTGAGGCAGAAGAATCACTTGAACCCGGGAGGCAGAGGTTGCAGTGAGCCAAGATTGTGCCACTGCACTCAGCCTAGGTGAGAGAGCGAGACTCCGTCTCAAAAAAAAAAAAAAAAAAAAAAAGAAAGAAAATGGTGCTGCCTCAAAACAAGATCTAGTGGAGACCACAACATAAATTACTGGATCTCATGGATAACTCAAAATGCAGACACTGTACAATAACTGATACAACAGCCCACTTCAAATGCAGACATCTGTATAATTATAGAGTTTAGAACTTTAAAACATAGCAAAACATATCTGTAGGACTACTTGTATGACTATTCAGTGTTGTGTAAACCATTTGAAAATTGTTCATATTTGGCCATGCTTAATCCAATATTTAACAAAGAGTCAAATGACTAACTCTATCTTTTCACTTATGCATCCCAACAACAGCTGTACCTCATGATTTGATCCTTAAAACCAAAAGAAAACAACAACTACCAAGTTGAACAACATATTCAGAATAAAAAGTATTGAGAGTATTTGGACAGTGTATTTTGTTTTGTCCATGGTAAAAGTAAACTTCACATTCATATGGCACTTATGATTTCAAAAATTTGAGTATAAAATAAAATGATTCCTGTAAAATATGCAAAAAACAAAAGCCTTACTGGGTACAATAGGCAGTTGTTTTTATTCATATTTTATAAGTAAAGAAAGTTAGGGCTGGACGCAGTGGCTCACGCCTGTAATCCCAGCACTTTGGGAGGCCGAGACGGGTGGATCACCTGAGGTCAGAAGTTCGAGACCAGCCTGACCAATATGATGAAACCCCATCTCTACTAAAAATACAAAAATTAGTCAGGTGTGGTGGCATGTGCCTGTAATCCCAGCTACTTCGGAGGCTGAGGCAGGAGAATCGCTTGAACCCAGGAGACGGCGGTTGCGGTGAGCCGAGATCGCACCATTGCACTCCAGCCTGGGCAACAAGAGTGAAACTCCGTCCCACAAAAAAAAAAAAAGGTAGGCAGAAAGCAGCTAAGTGCTTTGTCCAGAATCACAAAAAGGGTCAATTAGGTCTTAGAACTCAACGGTTGTCATTTTCTCAGTGTGACTTAGCAAGAAATAAAAGTAGCTATTAATAGCTGGGCATCTCCCACTTGGCCCAGGATATGAACTCAACTTCCAAGGCACTTAGAAGGAGTCTACCTTTTTCAAAGACAGGATGGTTTTCTAAGGTAGCACAACATATCTTCCTAATGAAGGAGTCCTTTTTCCCCTCTTGGGAAGTTGAAAAGAAATTTAAAAAATCTTTTTTGTTGAGACAGGGTCTTGCTCTGTTACTCAGGGTGGACTGCAGTGGTGTGAACTCAGCTCACCAAAGCCTTGACCTACCAGGCTCAAGTGAACCTCCCACCTCCTCCTCCCATGTAGCAGGGACTACAGGCATGTTGTACCATGTCCGGCTAATTTTTTATACAGACATGGTCTTAGTATGTTGCCCAGGCTGGTCTCAAACTCCTGGGCTCAAGTAATCCTCCCACCTTGGCCTCCCAAAGTGCTGGAATTACAGGCATGAGCCACCATGCCTGACCCAAACATTTTTTTAAAGGAGGGAACTATTCTATCTCATAGTCTGCAGAAGATGAATCTCCACCTCCAAAGTTTGACTTTTGTGTTCACTTTTTAATTTTACTTTTAATTTCATGAGGATGGGAGGCTAAGATGAAGCCCACCCAATTTTTTAGCCACCCTCAAAACCAGAGACTGACAGGTACGACTGACAGGTACGAGCAGGGGATTGAGTGTGGCTACTTCACACCACTGGCTGACTTAGAGGCCAAACAAGGGAGTAGGGGCAGGGGGTCAAAACGTGAGAAGTAAACGAAGGAGAGGAGTAAATGAAGAGGTACAAAAAAGCAGGTATAAAGAGAAACAAAACTGCAAATCCCTAGCAATGCAATTGAGTACAGCCTTTATCAAAACTGGGCAGTTTCTGTGAGTCAATGGGAAGCTTTCCATAAAGGCACACACCAGTTCTTGTTCCACTTATGTGCAAACTCCACGAGCAGGAGGAGCTGGATGCCTATGAAGAGGAAGCCTCCGACGGCTCCCACATAGCGCCAGGCTGCAAAAGACCATGAAGAACACAATGAGGCAACCTTTCGTTGTATTTCGCTCAAAAGAGAATAACCGCTGCTAATTTTTACTAGGTAAGTGTACCTAACACATTCAATTCCCACATGACCATATAAGGTATGTATTACAAGTTTCACTCACTTTACGGAAGAGAAAAATTGAGAATCTATGTAGGTTGACAACATCTCTGTCAATAAATGGTATAGCTGGGATCTGAACACAGGCAGTCTGACCCTGAAATATCCATGCTCATCCTCCACACGACATCTGCCAGGTACCCTAACACATGCCCTCATTCATAAAATCCACAATGACCCACAACTTAAAAGCTAACACAGACTGCCAAAAAAATCAAAGGTTCAAATTTTATTGGGTAAAAAGTCAACAACGACCAGTAAGGAAACAAGGTTCAGACAGGGGACGGACAAGGACTCAGCTCGACTTCTGGCTCTGCCACAAAGATGGCAGGGCCATCTTTTAACCTTGAATAAGTCACATCACGTGGGTTCCAGTTTGTCTATAAAAATCACTGAGCTGGGGCTGGGCACGGTGGCTCATGCCTGCAATCCTAGCACTTCGGGAGGCTGAGGCAGGCGGATCACTTGAGGTCAGGAGTTGGAAACCAGCCTGGCCTACATGGTGAAACCCCGACTCAACTGAAAAAAAAAAAAAATTAGCCAGGCATAGTGGCATGTGCCTATAATCCCATCTACTCAGGAGGCTGAGGCAGGAGAATCGCTTGAACCTGCGAGGTGGAAGTGGCAGTGAGCTGAGATTGCACCACTGCACTCAGCCTGGGTGACAGAGCGAGACTTGGTCTTAAAAAAAAAAAAAAAAAAAAAAAAAAGACTTTGCTTGGCTGGGCGCAGCAGCAGATCACAAGGTCAGGAGTTCGAGACCAGACTGGCCAATATGGTGATACCCTGTCTCTACTAAAAATACAAAAATCAGCCAGGAGTGGTGGTACGTGCCTGTAGTCCCAGCTACTCGGGAGGCTGAGGCAGAAGAACTGCTTGCACCCGGGAGGCAGAGGCTGCAGTGAGGCGAGATCGCGCCACTGCACTCTAACCTGGGCAACAGAGCAAGACTCCATCTCAAAAAAAAAAAAAAAAAGACTGAGCTAGACCAGAGGGTTTCTAGGTCTCTTCTCTCTCCAAATATACATTCTAATACATAAAAGGATCTCTGTAGAGAATTTTAAAACTTTTAACAGTATTTTAGGTAAAAGCAAGACTTAGGGAGTATATGAAAAACAACTAGCCAGGCCCTGATACATAACTTATGAAGGATTATGGCTATTCCTTATAAACTGACACAATCTAAATGTTTAGTTTAGTTTTGTTTTTGAGACAAAGTCTCACTCTGTCGCCCAGGCTGGAGTACAGCAGTGTAATCTCGGCTCACTGCAACCTCTGCCTCCCAGGTTCAAGCAATTCTCATGTCTCAGCCTCCAGAGTAGCCGGGATTACAGGCACACACCACCATGCCTGGCTAATTTTTATATTTCTTAGTACAGATGAGGTTTCATCATGGTGGCCAGGCTGGTCTCGAAATCCTGGCCTCAAGTGATCCACCCGCCTCAGCCTCCCAAAGTGCTGGGTGTGAGCTGCCACACCCGGCCTAAATATTAATACCTTACTTAGGAAAGTGAATCCATTTGGGTTGAACAAAATGCTCTGAACCACTGAAATTCAGGTTTTTCCCTCAGCTCATATAAAAAAGAGCCCCCTGTTTCAGCTATGATTAAAGGCTTCATATTAATGAATTAAGGCAGGTTCTAACAATAAAGAATATAATTCAATGCTACGGAGCTTGACATAAGGTAAGTTTAAAAACAGACTGAAAGATGCTTTTCCTGTCCCACTATCACTGCAGCAGACATTTAGCTGTTGACAGCCCTGTGCTCCCTGTTTCTGGGTTTTCTGTGCAGTGCTTGGAAAGAACAAGGTCTCCCAGGCCAGCAGAGTACCGAAGTCCTCTCACACCCTGCCTGGAAGTGGCATGCGGTAGTGAGAAGAGGGGAGGTAGACAGGCAATGGTGGAAAAAGTATGCGCAGGTAAGCCAGGAATTTCTTTTGAAGCCAAAAGAAAAACATTAATTCAAACTATCAAAGGTACTTTGGACTGCACTTCTGAGCAATCTGACAAAATGGGTAAAAACAAAACAAACAGGTACCCAAAATACCCCATTAGTACCGTTTAGAAAGGTGTCCTGATCTGGAATGAAGAAAGCTCCTGAGCACATGGCCCCCAACAGCAGAAGTTTAAAGAACCAAAAGCTAGAAGGGGGGGAGGGGAGAAAAAAAAGAGGAAATGTATTTAAGTGACATTCAAGGACAAAGGACCTCTTAGAAGGTAAAGCATGTCAATCCATGATTCTGCCATTGGGCAATGTTCTCTCCTAATCGAGGGAAAGTAATTAGGTGACTCGAAGAATGCTTTTTCCCATAATCAGACTCAGTGCAGCCTCCAATTGTGTAAAACACCATTTTATTGCATGGGTGGAAATGACCCGGGGGAAGGTCTTGGAACAAGAAATAAACTCTTTGTCTTGAATAAATTTCACATCATGGTACCAGGTGTTACAAATAAGATTCTAGCTTTCAGGCAACCATGTGGGTAAGTATCAGTTCCACCTTCCCCTAAATCGACAATTTCAACTAGCAGTCACAGTGTCTGGTGGACAGACAGGATCCTGGAATACTGTCCTGAACATAAGAAAGGAGAAAGAAATCCCCAAGAAGACTGAAATACTTACCCATTGTGAATATGAGCTCTACAACTTTTGCTGTTGTTGATTTTCAAGGTCAGTAGACAGAAGATAAAGAAGAAACAAGCCATTCCGAAACAGACTCTATACACGGCAGAATATCCCACCAGCTTCTCACAGGTGTCACCAGCTTTAATGCCTTTACACATATCTTCAAAAAAAGGAATCTGAGAAGAAAGTTTAGAAACGTCTTCTGTTACAACTGAGTGACAGGGGGACTGTCACGGAGTGTTCACGCAGCCGACCACAACATCCACTGTGGAAATGGATCGTGTGCATAAAGAAACAGACTGAGGATCTATCTTCTAAACAGAGATTTTTCTAATTTTCTCTGAATCTTTTTTAAAGATACAGTGATCATAAAGTAACATTCAGCCTTTACTTGCCCCAAATGACTTCCGAAAGCCAACATCAGATTTCACAAAAATTACCTTTTTTTAAACCCCCTCCTAGACAAGGTCTCTCGCTCTGTTGCCCGGCCTAGCGTGTAGTGGCACGGTCACAACTCACTGAAGCCTCGATCTTCCGGGCTCAGGTAATCCTCTTGCCTCAGCCTCCCAAGTAGCTGGGACTACAGGCCTGCGCCACCATGCCCAGCTAATTTTTGTTTTTTGTTTTTTTTGGAGAGATGGGGTTTCGTCACATTGCCCAGACTGGTCTTGAACTCCTGAGCTCCAGCAATCCATCTGTCTTGGCATCCCAAATTGCTGGGATTATAATAGGTATGAACCACTGCACCTGGCCAAAAATCCCATTTCAATACATGGATATATTTTTGTTGATATGTATACATATACAGAAATAAAAAATCAGAGACTTCTTTTACTATCCACCCAGAATGTCACTCCCCTCCCTCAGAAGAGTAAACAATTTGGTGGGTAGAGTATTTGTATTAATTCACATAGATAAATGTGTGTGTATACACATATACAACACACCCACATATACATACACAACACACATACATACACTCATATCATACTACACATATAATAAATATATTAAAACAGCTTTTTAAAATAAAAGACTGTGCGTAATGTTCTGCAATATTTTTTCTCAATTAACAATAAGCCGGGCCAGGTGCGGTGGCTTGTGCCTGTAATCCCAGCACTTTGGGAGGCCGAGGTGGGTGGATCCCCTGAGGCCAGGAGTTCGAGACCAGCCTGGCCAACATGGTGAAACCCCATCTCTACTAAAAATACAACAATTAGCCTGGCGTGGTGGCGTGTGCCTGTAGTCCCAGCTACTAGAGAGGCTGAAGCAGAAGAACTGCCTGAACCCCGGAGGCAGAAGTTGTAGCGAGCCAAGATCGTACCACTACACTCTAGCCTGGGCAACAGAGCAAGACTCCATCTCAAAAAAGAAAAGAGAACAAAAATAAACAATAAGGCATGAAGAGTCTTTCTCTATTAATACACAAAATCCCATCACATTCTTTTTCATCACTATCTTTTATAGTAGAAAGGCTAGTTCAAAATCAATAACCATTCTCACACTGATCTTATGTTTTTGTTGGGGAGTGTTTTTAAATTTTATTTTCTTAGTTGGTTTTTATTATCACAAACACTAATTCAATAAATACTGCTGTTCATGCCTCATTGCACCTGTGCCATTATTTATGTAGGACAGACACATGAGCTAGAAATGGAATTAGTGGGTCAAGGAGTCAGGTTGAACATCCCTTATCCAAAATGCTTGGGACCAGAAGTGTTTTGGAATTTGGAATATTTACACTATATTACTGGCTAAGGTTCCCTAACCCAAAAAATTCAAAACGCTCCAGTGAGCCTTGCCTTTGAGCATCATGTTGGCACTTAAAAAAGCTTCAAATTTTAGAGTATTTCACATTTCAGATGTTTGGATTAGGAATATTCAACCCGTGTCTACATTTTTAAACTTCAAGATAAGAGTTAAATCGTACTTTCTTTTTTTTTTTTTTTTTTTTTTTTTTGAGACGGAGTCTCATTCTGTCGCCCAGGCTGGAGTGCAGTGGCCGGATCTCAGCTCACTGCAAGCTCCGCCTCCCGGGTTTACGCCATTCTCCTGCCTCAGCCTCCCGAGTAGCTGGGACTACAGGCGCCCGCCACCTCGCCCGGCTAGTTTTTTGTGCTTTTTAGTAGAGACGGGGTTTCACCGTGTTAGCCAGGATGGTCTCAATCTCCTGACCTCGTGATCCGCCCGTCTCGGCCTCCCAAAGTGCTGGGATTACAGGCTTGAGCCACCGCGCTTGGCCAAATCGTACTTTCAAAGACTGTACCAATTTACATCCTACCAGTAATATCTGAGATTGCACATTGCCCAACCGGGACATCTAATTTAAAGGCAAAAACCCACTATCCTGTTTTAATGTACATCTTCCTTATTACTAGTGAGATTCAGCATCTTTTTTCAAGTTTATGGCCATCTGTTTTTTTCTCTGAATTGGCTGTTAATTGGGTATTTTCTTGATCCACTGGAGTTCTTTATTAATGGGTCTTAATCTTCTGACAAATGTTGACAATAGTTTATTCTAGCCAAATTAGAAGGCTTCAATGTGAAATCATCACTTTCATTATCAGAATAATCAAAATCTTACACAATGAACAAGCAGCACATTCCTAGTAATGTCATAAAATAAGGATTTGGTCAGTCATAAAAAACTTGCTTCTTATCAACATCAAAGTTGAACACTCTTCTGAACAGAAAATAAGTTAAATCACATTATAACTATTATTCATAAGAAAAAGTATCACAAAGAAAAACATAGCACACAACTGAAGGTAAAAGTAAAGTGTGATAAAGAAGAGAATTTACAGTTCCTTCTCCAGAAAAGATACTGAAGAAACAGTAATATCTGTGGCTATCAGTATTTCCATAAACAAACGTCAACCCAAATGAGAGACTGAGGCAAGAGTCTCAATGGGGAATAATTAAGCCAGAGCTTGAGAGGCTGCTGAGAAACACACAAGTCACAGAATCCTCTGTGGTCGGTGCTCCCAAACTGGTTGCAGAAGGCTCAGTATTTACCCATTTCTTTAAAGGGGAGAAGGCATACAGGAAAAGAGGGGCAGGTGGTGAGGCAAACGCGACATTCTCCTTAGATTTTAACTAGCGCCCAGTAAACTCCGCTATACAAGAGATACAATAAACATTCAAAAAGGGAGTAAAGAAAGAGTTAATTATGTAGTCTCAGGGTAGGCAGAGACATGACTGCTCTCCTGTCTTTGTTCTGCACCTGGGAAGAAAAGCTTGTAATGGGCAATGTCAGTGTGAAATGTAACAGACTGCAATTCCATGGACAGGGAGCTAGACTTAGGTCACAGAACTAAAGTTACAGCTGACATGTCCTTTTCTACAGGAAGATACACATCTTGAAAGGTTTAGGGGCCAGCAGAGAATTTACTTATGAGCAATTTGAGGGCAGTCATCTGGGATGCACGAGGCCTTTTGCCTTCTCCAGGGGTCTGGCTAATGCATAGCACTTTGACATAAGGTGGGGAAGTCACAGCTATCTGTCAAGCAGGGAGGCAAGATGCGAGGGGACAGCAGCAGTGTCACCTGTCTCTCCAGTCTTAAGTTTCCCTTTGGCAAAAAGAGTTTGGGCAGTGCTGAGAGGGTTTATTTTCCTTTTCACAAACAAACAAAGAGTTCCATTTTCTCCCCATTCCTTTTTTTTTTTTTTTTTTTTTTTTTTGAGACAGGGTCTCACTCTGTTGCCCAGGCTGGAGTGCAGTGGCGCGATCTTGGCTCACTGCAACCTTCGCCTCCAGGGCCCAAGTCATCCTCCTACCTCAGCCTCCTGAGTAGCTAGGACTACAGGCATGCACCACCAAGCTCAGCTAATTTTTTATTTTTTATTTTTTGTAGAGATGGTGTTTCACCATGCTGACCAGACTGGTCTCTAACTCCTAAACTCAAGCAATTCACCTGCGTCAGCCACCCAAAGTGCTGGGATTACAGGTGTGAGCCACTATACCTGGCCAGCTCCATTTTCATGAAGACATGTGAAAGACTTCATGAGGAAATAGCCAACACTTTGTTTTCAGCAAATTCCTAAAACTGTACATTTTTTATGACGTTTTTTATGCCATTTTGTCACAACAGAGACAAGATGTTTTTCTTGATAAATAAAGACTGCGTCCAACCAGATAAGTAGTAGATAAACAAGCACAGTATTCAACTATCAGTCCTCACTGGAGGACTCTAAAAAGGGTATAAAAAGGGTAGGTACCGTTGTAACTGGTGACAAGCACCTGGCATCTGCCCCTGAAGGCTCTGCCCACATCAAAGACTTTCTTGCACAACCAACCAGATTGACCAGCCCAGACCAGGAAATTCTTCTTTTCTTTGTTGCTTTCCCTGGACTAGTTCATTAACCCTTCTCCTATTCCCTTTCTCTTAATGTTAAATGTTATATTGTTTGTTGTGCAATGTTTAATCAGTAACATTTATATATTGACAGAGTATACAATTGTGTACGGTTTCCAATACTGACTGGCTGGTGCAGAGGCTGGAACCTGTGTGCCTACAGATCTAACGAGTGGATGAGAAGTACTAAGAAGAATTGCCTCCCTGGGAACGCCACATAGCTGGTGGTTTTGTAATTGAAATAGCATCAATAAAAGTCCAACACTGTGGAAAGACACAAATGTTCGTGGACCTGGTTACCTCTGACCTTGGCGTCACTCACAAAAACCAAGACATGCCACCCTAAAATATTCTTCTTTGCATATTTCAAGCTCATTACTCTGAGAAGCTGCAGACAAAGGAGTAGCTCTGCAAAGCTGCTGTTTTATACAAAAAATTTACATCTATAGAGGAAATCTACATTAGTAAAGTGTATCAGATGTTTATTCACCATACATTTCTTCCCCTCACCTTCCCATTACATGTTGCCAGCAACTCCCAGAGGCCCCAAGCCCCTATTCCTTTCTGTAGCTCAAGATGCTATAAGCTTCTATCATCTGACCTTTTTTTTTTTTTTTTTTAAATTGAGACAGAGTCTCACTCGGTTGCCTAGGCTGGAGTGCAGTGGTGCAATCTCACCTCACTGCAACCTCTGCCTCCCAGGTTCAAGTGATTCTCCTGCCTCAGCCTCCTAGAGTAGCTGGGATTACAGGCACCCGCCGCCACACCTGGCTAATTTTTTTATTTTTAGTAGAGACGGGGTTTTGCCATGTTGGCCAGGCTGGTCTTGAAATCCTGGCCTCAAATGATCTGCCCACCTCGGCCTCCCAAAGTCCTGGGATTACAGGTGTGAGTCACCATGCTCAGCCTATCTGACCCTTTTTAAAATTGCTTTTTCTCCTGTAATTGGTCTTATGTCAATTTAATTTGCTTCCCAGAGAAAGAACCTAGAAGAGTGGAAGGGAGCCATTTTTCCCTTCCCTACAAAGGCAAGGTCTTGCTGGGAAGGGCCAGGTGCATGCCAGGCTTAGCAGTCGGGCCCCCATCCTATAAGCAAGGGGAAAAGCACTACTGAAGCTAGAACATCTTTGGCTACAAAGTGGAAGAACGCGGCGAAAGGGTACAGACTTGAGGCAAGGGGACAAGTCTGAAGGCCATTGGGAACAGGTGAAGAAGGTAACCCCAGGCAGAGAAACCAGAGATTCTGCAGGTAGAGGTCACAATTGGCAGGACAGCATAGATGACAAGAATCAAGAATGAAGTAGAAGAATCAGATAAAGCTCTTTTGTTTTCTTCTTTTTTTTTTTTAATGGCATTACTGTTTGGGGTGGAGGGAGGAATACAACGGGCAGGGGACAGAGAGCAGAAGTGAAGAACAGAGCAGAAGTTTGCTCTTAGGGTATCACCAAGGGGCATCCCAATGAGAACAGTCTGGTCTGGAAATTGCTTTAGAATAGCAATTGGGGCTGGATACAGGAAGCACCCGCAAGAAGTCAGTCACACAGGTGCTTTCTGGGGGAACCTGAATTTTTAGCTGTGTTTAAACATAAGTGATCAAACAGCATTGTTAAATTTTTAAGGTGCTGAAATATGGTAGGGGACACACACAAATGAATGTTTCAGAGTCTAACCCAAAACAAAAGTTACACCTGTATGAGTAGTGCCAGTAACGAGGAGGTAGTATTGCTTTGAATCTGTAAAAACTACATTCATGGAGAAGCCATACCACCTCATTCATTAGGCTGTTTCATTTACACAGGATTTATTGCTCTAAAACGATTCATTAAATTATTTTCTTCCCCATCTTCTCTCTTCCACTCCATCAGCAACTCCAATTCCTGAACCACATCTCCCCCATAACACATGCACGTTAGCTCCTCTTCCATCTACACCAGCCCATCTTTCACCTTTAGACATTCTCTACTTCCCTACCTCTCTTGTTCCTTCCTCCAAAATCCATTTCAAGGAGAATGCTAACAGCAGCAGGCTGAGCCACCATCCCCAACAAATCCCCTCCCTTGTTTGTTTACTCCAGAATCTGGCCCTTTAAGGCTCATCAAAGGGTGAGTACATTGGCACTGTATATTCATCAAAAGCAGGTAAACAACCCCCTGCTCCAAATCCTAACCAAGACCTCCTTTATGCTCTGTGGGTGACTTAGCACATTTAGTTTTCAGTATGTGGTGAGTATTTTTGGGCAAAGACTCTCCAAGGTGAACAAGCTAGCAGGATTCTGGCAAGGGGAATTTGCTCCGATTAAATATTTTCTGTTCCAAAGTCCACCCCAGTTTTGGAAAAAGAAAAAATACATCACATATAAATTCCACACCACAGGGTGAAGGGGACGTGCCTGCTAAGGGTGTTACCTCTTAAGTCTGGCTCTGGGCACCCAAGGATAGGGCACTTAAGCGAGGCTCACACATTGTATGTTGTTTCTTTCTTTCTTTTTTTTTTTTTGAGACAGAGTCTTGCTCTATTGCCCAGGCTGGAGTACAGTGGCGCAATCTCAGTTCACTGCAACCTCCGCCTCCCAGGTTCAAGCGATTCTTCTGCCTCAGCCTCCCAAGTAGCTGGGATTACAGGCACACACTACTATGCCCAGCTAATTTTTGTATTTTTAGGAGATGGGGGTTTCATCATGTTGGCCAGGCTGGTCTCGAACTCCTAACCTCAGGTGATCTGCCTGCCTCAGCCTCCCAAAGTACAGGGATTACAGGCGTGAGCCACCGCGCCCAGCCTGTATGTTCCTTCTATACAGACCCCTGAGAGCAAGGCGTTTCCTTTCAATCCTCAAAGCAACCAAACTCAAAACCACAAACTATCAAGTAAGAATAAATGGCTCATAAGACTTCCAATCCTAACTCCATTGCTAACTTGAGCTAGCTACACACGTGTACACCCTGAGCCTCAAGTGCTATCTGTAAAATGAAACAATACCGACACCCATTTCACGGACTTGCCTGAGAATGACATCAGATAATGCCTGTGAAGTGCTTATCACAGTTGCTAACCCATAGTAGTCATTAAGTTAGCTTCTTTAATTCTAAAACTCTATTATATTATATAAAAAGAATTTCAGGGAAGAGACTCAGGTACATTACACGATCCACAAACTAATGCATTCCAATTTAAACAAGGTGGGAAACTGAACATCTTAGAACCCAGTAGATGTTCTATTCACTTTACCAAAGGATCTACTACCTTTGGATTGATAGATTAACTTTCTTTAAAAAAAAAAAAAGATAAGAGTTTCACTCTTGTTGCCCAGGTTAGAGTGCAGCGGTGCAATCTCAGCTCACTGCAACCTCTGCCTCCTGGGTTCAAGTGATTCTCCTGCCTCAGCCTCCCAAGTAGCTGGAATTACAGGCGCCTGCCCCCACGCCCGGCTAACTTCTTGTATTTTCAGTAGGTATGGGGTTTCACTATGTTGGCCAGGCTGATCTCGAACTCCTGACCTCAGGTGATCCACCCACCTCGGACCTCCAAAGTGTTGGGATTATAGGCGTGACCCACCACGCTCGGCCTGTCAATAACCGTGCTCGGCCTGTCAATAAGGTGAATCTTTCTTGGTACATTTATATTAGAACTGAGGTCCAAAAAATAGCACTCGCTACTTGTCCTTCAGAGACCTAGCCACCATCCAGAAGAAAGCATTCTGATCTCACAAATTAGGAAAAACATTTCCAAAACATGAAAACAAGTAATAAACTCAACAAGATGCAAGGGAGAAGAAAATTCACGTAATTCTGTTTACACAGGAGAGATGCTAGCTATGTCCCTAAAACAACTTCAATCCCAGGCAAATAAGCAACAAAAAAGCTACAGGAAGACCTACAGGTCTAATTGGCCAGGGGCCCAGATGCTATAAACATAGAAAACATGTATAAGTTTTGGGAGTTTTGGGAGTGGCTTCTTAAGAAATGGAGAGGAAGTAGATGAAAGTTGTAGTTGTGTAACAGTGTTACTTGAAATTAGAAAATGCAATATTGCCGGGTGCGGTGGCTCACGCCTGTAATCCCAACACTTTGGGGGGCCGAGGTGGGCGGATCACGAGGTCAGGAGATCGAGACCATCCTGACTAACACGGTGAAACACCGTCTCTACTAAAAGTGCAAAAAAATTAGCCGGGCGTGGCAGCGGGCACCTGTAGTCCCAGCTACTTGGGAGGCTGAGGCAGGAGAATGGCGTGAACCTAGGAGGCGGAGCTTGCAGTGAGCCGAGATCACACCACTGCACTCCAGCCTGGGCGACAGAGCGAGACTCAGTTAATATTAGGCCAGGCATGGTGGCTCACACCTATAATCCCAGCATTTGAGGAGGCCAAGGTAGGCAGACTGCCTGAGGTCAGGAGTTCAAGACCAGCCTGGCTAACATGGTGAAACCCCATCTCTACTAAAAATACAAAAAGTAGCCGGGCGTGGTGGCACACGCCTGTAGTCCCAACTACTCGCGAGGCTGAGACAGGAGAATAGCTTGAGCCCAGGAGGAAGAGGTTGCAGTGAGCTGAGATTGCGCCACTGCACTCCAGCTTGGGCGACAGAGCAAGACTCCGTCTCAAAAAAAAAAAAAAAAGAAAGAAAGAAAGAAAGAAAATGCAGTATTAGCAAAGCTAATTGTTCTTACATTTCATCATATTAATATCAAATTTCAAAGAAAGCTTTGGGCAGCTCAGCATGAGGGATAAATGAAGTTCATAAAAACTAGAAGAACTAGATTTGCAAGTTCTGTTTAATATCCCTCACTTGAAAATGCATTTCAGAACCTAGAACGTCTCCCAGTCTGCCTCTCCGTTTTCTGATATTCCATTCATCTTCAAACTTTCCAAGACAGTTTGTTTTTCTCCATGAAGTACTTCCAGGGCCCACCACACTGATGACTTCCTGTGATTGGCCAGTGGACAACAGCCATGAAATGGGGAACACTAAAATCAGCTTCCCTCTTTCCTTACGCAGCCTCTTGGCAACCAAGACTCATTTCTCAGTAAGTGATTGCTTTTGAGGCCTTTGGGGGATCTGGGGCTATTTAATACACAATAACAACAACCAGTACTGGCTTCTCTTTTCTTAGGGTTATGTGAGCATTTTTAATAGAAAAATCTACATTGTATCATTATTAAAAGCCAAAAGAGGAATGAAAATTAATCTCAAAAAGCATGCAAAGACTGAGACTGCGAGTTCACAGCTCTTCCTCCACTATGAATATTTTGTCAGGATCAGAGATTCATAGAGAGGATTAAGCAGCCAGAAAGCAACTCTAAGCAAACTGTTAAACAACAAGCTCCAAAGGAGACAACTCACAGAAGACTAATGACTATGGGAACAAGGCTCCTCCACAGATGCAGAACAGGATTCAACTCATTTCAATCTCCATGGAGAGAATTAGGGAAAATTGAAGGCAGAAGGCTGGGCGCGGTGGCTCACGCCCACAATCCCAGCACTTTGGGAGGCTGAGGCAGGTGGATCACCTGAAGTCGGGAATTCAAGACCAGCCTGACCAACATGGAGAAACCCCATCTCTACTAAAAAAAACACAAAATTAGCCGGGCGTGGTGGTGCATGCCTGCAATCCCAGCTACTCGGGAGGCTGAGGCAGGAGAATTGCTTGAACCCAGGAGGCAGAGGTCATGGTGAGCCAAGATCACACCATTGCACTCCAGCCTGAGCAACAAGAGCGAAAACTCCGTCTCAAAACAAACAAACAAAACAAAAACTAAAGGCAGATGGTGCAAACAAGAACCACACCAGTTACTGATTATGAAAGAAAAACAGTTTTCCCAGAGAAAAGTTTTGTAGCTCTTCAAAGAGGCAGCAGTCGTGGGGGTTGAGGCTGTAGAATGGATACAGGTCTGCTTCCTGATTTGATGTGGCCTATAATAAAGGTCGAAGAACCCAGGCCTAGGAACTTGTTTTTAGGTTGGCAGGCCAATCATGGATAGGAACTGCAGGCGAGCAGTTTCAGAGTGGTGGAGCAGTAATTCACCTAATAACAGGTTGCACTGGAGGTATCTGTATGAAGTAGTGTGGGAGGATGACTAAACAAGAGTGCTCTAGAAAGAGCTCAACTAGAGAGAGAGATTTGGAAGTGAACACAGCAAAGGAGGCAACCAGACAGAATGTGCAAGTGAGCAGGGAGACGGAGGTGAGCCAAGCACAGAATCCTGGGGAATGCAAACCTTTAGGAGCTGGGAAGAAGAAAAAAATCCGGGAGGAAACTGAAAAAGTGCCAGGCAAGAGAGAAGTTGAAAGAGCCGTTGGCAGTGTCAAATATGGCCAAGAGGGCAAATGTGATGAGGACTCTGATGTAACAGTGGATTTGGCAGCAGGAGTCAGTCATCTGGAACCTCAATGGGAACATTCTCTAGAGCACCGTGGAAGCAGCAGCTGAGCTCCAGACTGAGGAGACCATCAGGAAGTGCACCTGGTGAGCATATTACCCACACTTTCAAGAAAGCTAACTGCAAGGCTGGGCACGGTGGCTCACACCTGTAATCCCAGCACTTTGGGAGGCAGAGGCGGGTGGATCACGAGGTCAGGAGTTCAAGACCAGCCTGGCCAAGATGGTGAAACCCCGTCTCTGCTAAAAAATACAAAAATTAGCTGGGCGCGGTGGTGGGCACCTGTAATCCCAGCTACTTGGGAGGCTGAGGCAGGAGAATCGCTTGAACCTGGGAGGCAGAGTTTGCAGTGCCCCAAGATTGCACCACTGCACCCTAGCCTAGGAGATAGAGCAAGACTCCATCTCAAAAAAAAAAAAAGAAATCTAACTATAAAGGATTACTCTCAATTTTATTTGCACTTATATAAGCAAAACAATTATATTTTTACTGCCAAATGTGTAAATTACAATGAAAATACAAATAACCCAGTGTCCTTGACCATCAATGCCTCTATTTTAACTTGATTGCTTCCCTAGAGGTGCCACTGTCCCCAGGTATGAGTGGATCTTTCTAGACCCTTTGCTGTGCTATTATTCTACATTCATTACGTCTTGGGGGTTGCTGTATGTTTAACACATAAATCTATTTGCATCTTCTTACATACTACATAGAATTCTAGGCTGGGCCCAGTGGCCCACACCTGTAATCCCAGCACTTTGAGAGGCCAAGGCAGGAGGATCACTTGAGCCCCGGAGTTCAAGAACAGCCTGGGCAGCACAGTGAGAGACCCCATCTCTACAAAAAATTTAAAAATCAGCTAGGCATGGTGGTGCACGCCTGTAGTCCCAGTTACTCAGGAGGCTGGGGTAGGAGCATCTCTTGAGCCCAAGAGTTCAGGAGACTGAGGCTGGAGGATCACTTCAGCCCAGAAGGTTGAGGCTGCAGTGAGCCATGATCGCGCCACTGCACTCTAGTCTGGGCAACAGAGCAAAACCCTGTGTCAGAAAAATAAATAAAAATTTAGAATTCTACAACTTGATTGACTCTAATCTAGTTTGTTACCCTGCTGGTAGGCATTTGGTTTTTTTCTGATTTTTTTTTCAATATTATAAATAATGTACCATGGATATCATCCTTATGTGTATCTCTCTGTTCACATGTAAAGTGTTGAGAAGGACAGAAGCTAAAGTCAGCTTTATGACAGAAGTCATAAAGTTAGTACATTTAAAATTTGAACGGATACTGCCAAACTCTCCATAAGGAGGGTTTTGGAAACTCTGAAATTGGGGGTAATAGAGACAGCAGAAGAGAGGAGTGGAGGTGCCGGCAAGAGAGGCAGAGCCAGGGACACACCATCTCTCAACAGGTACTCCTGTGCTGCCCCCGCACGGTCTACAAGTCAATCTTCGAGATTTCTGAGGGTCTTTGTAAGCACTACCCCTAAAACAAAAGCCAGAAAGAGAGTGAATAGGGCCCTCTAAGCCCAACACATAAATCTATTCCTAACTCAAGACAACTTAAAACCACAGCTACGGAGGTCTGAACTTCTGTTTCGGCTAGAAAATATGGTTATGGCGCCACACAGAACACAGGCTCTAACAGAAGACACTGGGCTGCCCTGAGGTGAACACGGCTGATGGAAAGATATCTCTTGAACATAGAAATGTGAAATTTCTACAAAGAGAGGACTAACTGCTGAAACATGCAGGTCTTTCTATTCTAACCATTTAGAGAAAACACATGCTTATAGTCTAAGTAAGCCTCAAATCTGCTAGCCTCTTTTTTTTTTTTTTTTTTTTATAGAGAAGGGGTCTTGCTCTGTCCCTCAGGCTGGAGTGCAGTGGCACAATCACAGCTCCCTGCAGCCTCAAAATCCTGGGCTCAAGCCACCCTCCCACTTCAGTCTTCCCAGCAGCTGGGACTAGAGGTGCATGCCAACACATCCGCTACTTTTTTACTTTTTGTAGAGACAGGGTCTTACTATGTTGCACAGGCTGGTCTCAAATTCCTGGTCTCACAAGATCCTCCCACCGCAGCATCCCCACACTGCTGGGATTATAGGCGGGAGCCACCTCACTCAGTCAAAATTAGCTTGCTTGCTTCTTAAATGTGTGGACGTGGAACGCAGTGGTGATACATTATTTGCAAGTTCAACTATTTACATAACTGTCTTCAGTTTTTTTTTTTTTTTTTTTTTTTGAGACAGGGTCTCGCTCTGTCACCCAGGCTAGAGTGCAATGGCACAATCTAGGCTCACTGCAACCTCCACCTCCCTGGCTCAAGCAATCCTCCCACCTCAGCCTCCCAAGTAGATGAGACTATAGGCATGCGCCACCTTGCCTGGCTAATTTTTGTATTTTTTGTAGAGACAGGGTTTCGTCATGTTGCCCAGGCTGGTCTCGAACTCTTGGCTCAAGTGATCCTCCCATCTTGGTCTGCCAAAGTGCTGGGATTACACACATGAACATATAATTTGTAAAAATCCAGCGAATTCAGAGTTTGCATGTCTAATCTTCATTCCATACTATATGTTACATGACATAATTATACACATGTATTACAGCATAGAGTCTGATCATCCATGCACTCATTCCCAACTACCATGTGCAGGTATCACTCTAAATTAGGAGGATACGACCTGTGAATAAAACAGGTTAAAAGTTCATGCTAAAAGGAGCTAACGTTCTACTAGTGAAATGCTGTATGCACAAAACTATGCTCTACTTCATGGATATTTCAAGTATTTTCACAGTTAATTCGGACTAGTCATGATGTTTGCCTCAGGCAGGACATTAGGACCTAATATTCCCCAAAAGACAGGACTCTACAGCATACCTATAACCTCAAGATTGGCGAGCCCCATTACCTGTTCCCCCATTCTAGTGGTGGGAACCAGGACATGGCAGACATTTAAGTTTCTGGCCCCAGCATCTTTCTTATATCAGACCTGGAACTGAATGACAGTGCCCTGCAGCTGGGGAACTAGGGCGCCCAGACGGTCATTTTCTCCATCCCCGCTTCTTCCTGGATCAGCAAAATGCTTGGTTTGGATTGTTAAAGTTTAGTAGGAGAGGCCATTGTTTTTGACTCCTGCACCAGGCCCCAGCAGACCAGATCAAACCAAAACGAAGCCAGTTGTACTAAGCGCCACTGAATTTGGGGGCCAGTTTTCTTTAAAAACCAAAACCAAAAAAAAGAAAACCTGAAAGATTCCAGTCAATGTGAGTCTGCCTAATAAGGAAATCCTCTCTGGTTTAAACCTTTGTTCTGTTTCTGCTTTTTTCAAGCCTTTTCTGCCTATAAAGACACCCTCCTCTGCTCAGCTAAGTGCAACACTTGCTCTACTTCACATTCTAGAATCACAAATAAAATCCAGTTCAACTTTCCAACTAAATTTGTAATTTTGTCTTTCGACAGAATACATAAAAAGACAACTGGCTAGGCACAATGGCTCACACCTATAATCCCAGCACTTCGGAAGGCTGAGGAAGGAGGATCGTCGCTTTGAGCCTAGGAGTTTGAGACCAGCCTGGGCAACACAGGGAGGCTCCATCTGTATAAATAAATAAATAAATAAATAAATAAATAAATAAATAAATAAGCCAGGCATTGCGGTGCACATCTATGGTGCCAGTTACTCAGCAGGCTGAAGCAGGGAATCGCTTGAGCCCAGGAGGTTAAGCCTGCAGTGAGCCATGATAGTGCCACCATATTCCAGCCTGGGCAACAGGGCAAGGCCCTGTCTCTAAAACAAAAAGAAAGAAAAAAAAATGACTTTTTTTTTAACCTGTAAACAATTTGCCATTTATTCCAAAATGCCACACACACGTAATTACCATTGAACATGTCATACTAATTTACTGCCACATTATTCTTACCTAGTCTACCCAGTATGTGGTTCACACAGCCTAGTCAGTTATCTGCAACTTAAGCAAGAACTTGGGTACTCTGAGCACAATGTTTAGGCCACTGACGTTTCCCTTTTCAGAGAGACGGCAGAATAACTGCACATAACACATATAAGACCATGGAGGGTCTAACACAGGAGTCAGCCAACGACAGCCAGTGGGTCAAATCCAGCTACCCTCCTATTTATGTAAATAAAGTTTTATTGGAATGCAGCCACACTTGTTGGCTGGCCATGCCGTTGGCTGGCCATGCCATTGGCTGGCATACTATTTTGGCTGCTTTTGCACTACAAAGGCGAGAGCTGCTACAGAGACCACAGGGCCTCCAGTGTGTACTAGCTGGCTCTTTGTAGGAAAAGTCTGCCCCACCCCTGCGCTGCCAGGAAGAACAGCTGAGGAGTTGTGCCTAACTCTTAACTGCTTAAGTACAAATGCACATTTCAAAAGCAAGTGACAACTGGTGATAACTTACTCTGCAAATCAGGAGCCAAAGGAGCAGCTCCTTTGGGCTGCGTTCCAGCTGTCCCAACCCTCCGCTCCTGCCTTCTCCCATGAGACTCTTCCCCTCTTCAGGGCTGTCCTCAAATGAAACTTGGGCCTTAAGTGAATCAAATTGTACATCTCCCATATGTCATTTTTTTTTAGCAGAAAATAAAGTACCTTAATTTATCCACCCACAGAAAGTTTTTCAGATGGGGTGGGAAGGAATGGGGGGAGAACGTGTCTATGAGCTTCCAGTGCTCATCTCTGTGGCTCAGAAGCCGTCAATAGCTGGAACAGAAAACGTCCTCACATCTGTCACACAAACACACCCCATGGAACCAAAAATAAACCCCACACTGATGAAAGCCAGCATGTCGAAAGATAATTTTAGATTTATTTGAAGACTGCAGAGACAGTCTCGCTGAAATTTTAAAACCACACCCCCAGAATACCCAACCCCTTGTGATTATGCTCAGCCCTGCTGAGGAGGCAAAAACACTTCATTCCCTTTTATAAACCTCCCAGGCACCTCAGCTGTCTCCAGAATGGGGAGAGCATTCCTGAGTTACCATGTGACCCCGAAGGTCAGCCGAGTCATAGCTAAGCTGACACCACTGTCCAATATCCACTAATGGAGTTCACATATTTTTAACTTTCAGACACACACAGTTCAGCATCACAGGCTCCGTCCAGACACACTTGCCAAACTGCTCTCTTTTACCCTACCTGAGGGTCAGCTCTATGGGGACAATAATGGTGCCCCAGCACCTTTCAGGGTGCTCTCCACCTGCATTTGAAAGAATGACAGCTAGGCAATTTTTTAAACTTTTGAAGAATGAGCTTGGATTACAGTTTAATCAAGTCACAGAACCATCCTATTAAATTTCTATGCAGAGTATCAAGATTCAGCTATTCACAGTATCTATGCATTGTTTCCTATTCCCATCGCTCTGAGGCTACTTTATCTTCTTCCATTCTTCGCTGTGCCATTTCTCTGTTCCCTCCAGCCCCATGTTTATGATGGCTGACAATGCTCGTTTCCAAAGCTCTTGTCTGTTCTATTTATCTGCAGGGTACTCCGAGGCCCTGTCTGTGGACAGTTGCTTAACAGACGCTTTAGATGATTACAGAAAAAAACGTGTCAGGAAAAATTTCATTCTCACATCTTATCATTCTCTCCCGTCCACAGCCAGACCAATCCTAAAAGAGATCCAGCTGACACCTGGTGCTCCCCGAAAGGTGCAGGTAATGGATCCTCACGGACCAAAGACAGTAAGTATTGTTTCCAATTTGCTGCCTCCTGGCAAGCTCATTATTACTGGACAAGGATCAAACCTCTTTGTCCTTGGTTCAGGCTCAAAAAAAGACTCTCAGCAGGATATCCATTAGTTCAAATTGCTGCCTCCAGTACAAAACGATTTCCCACCACTATTTCCCGGCATCCACTTGTATGGGGGAGGATGAGGCTCCAGCAATGACGGATGACGCATACGAGGGTACAGGGACTCCTTGCTTTCTCTCACATGTTATGTCTGGATGAAATTTAGACCAAAAGACAAAACTGTTTGGAAACATGTCTCCAGAGTCATCCTAACTTGGAGGGGAAGGAACTCAGAGGATTTAAGAGGCAAAACCTCAAAGCCAGTTCCCCACAGGAAGATTCTAAAAGGCCATGGTGAGAATTTTCCCTCAGTTCTACAATGGGCTTGAGGTTCGATGGTCCCAACCCACTTTTAATCTCAAAAACTTCCTCCTTGATAATTTGACACATAAGGTAAAACAGTACCATGAACTCAGTTGCTATTCAGAAAGAGAACTTTGAAAAGCACTCCATCTCAGCTGGATTTTAAAAAAGCACTCCAGAATCAAAGAACTGGGTCAGCAATATTTTCTTGTTACTGTTAATTTGACACTTGTTCTGACACAAAAGCATACAAGCTGAGAACAGAGAGTTCTACTTGGGGTTTCAACGTGCCTATGCCAGCCCCTGATGCGGGTCTCAGGTACAGTGTGCCCTGAACATTCAACCACTAGATAGCAAAGGAAAATCAAGAGCCAAACTCTCCAGCTTCGGTATGAAGACCCGTCATTTTACACTGGGACAAACTGCACAGTATTTTGGAACAAAGTGGAATATTTTTCATTGATGATGTTTGCTTTAAAAAGATGGTTATACCAAACACAACCTGAAAACAAGTTCTATTTTACATGCAAAGCCAGTGAATAAATAAATACTAGTTCTGTGGCTACCTCTGTTTTCTACTTCAGAATAACAGTCATCCCTTGAGCTCAGCTTTTGGTCATCACAACAGGAAGGAGGCAGATGGGAAATGTAACTCAGCTAAGATCGCTGCTGAGGGCCCCAGGCAGTGCTATTTCCACAGGTAATACTTCTTACCTCCTGGCCCAGAAGAAAGTCTAGGAAGTGGAGGAAGGATATGCTTGATAAAAGGCATTTACTGTGACTTCTGTGAATATATGACCAACAAGCAAACCTAGTTGCACAAATAGGAGACACACTGGCCAGGCGACCAGCAGCCCTGGGTTCTAATCCCAGATACACCTGGTGTCTCAGTTCTGACAAGTCACTTCATTTCCGGGGCCACAGCTTCTCACCTGTCAAAAGACAGGTTGGTTAAGATGACCACTTAGAACTTTTCTGCTTTTAAAAATTCTTAACAGTGGGCTAGGTGTGGTGGCTCACACCTGTAATCCCAGCACTTTGGGAGGCTGAGGCAGGTGAATCACCTGAGGTCGGGAGTTTGAGACCAGCCTGACCAACATGGAGAAACCCTGTCTCTACTAAAAATACAAAAATTAGCCAGGTGTGGTGGCGCATGCCTGTAATCCCAGCTCCTCGGGAGGCTGAGGCAGGAGAATCCTGTGAACCTGGGAGGCGGAGGTTGCAGTGAGCTGAGATCCTGCCATTGTACTCGAGCCTGGGCAACAACAGTGAAACTCTGTCTCAAAAAAAACAAAAATTCTAACAATGTATTCAAATTATATCCTAAGCAATATATCAATGTAACAAAATTACATTTGTACCCCCATAAATTTATACAAATTTAAAAAACAAATTATATCCTAAAAAGATCATTGTTTTCTCTGTAGAACACTTAGCACCACCATATTTGCTGTCTCTTCTCAAGGCAGAACACTTGCTATACATATGAGTTGCAGCCGTTTTCCACTCAACTCTTTAACTTGCTCCTTTAAGGGGCCTTGTTTCAGGCATTTTTGGATCCCTGGAACCAGTACAAGGAGGGCTTCCCACAAGGAATATTTACCATCATGGCTTCATATTTATTTTAATTCTTCAGGTTAAAAATAGGAAATAAAGTAGCTCATCTCCCCAGTTTCAGAGTTTCAAACATAACAAATCAAAGAACTCTGTCAACTCCAAGAACCACTCAAGTATTTTAACATGTCACTGTGAAGGGACTAAAATATGAGCTTATGAATAGCCTTTGGAAATCCAAGTTGTTTTTAAGGAAAGTAGCCACTGGTATTAACCTACAGTCACTACACTGTGGTGACCCCAGAATTTAGAAACAGGGTATCATCTGGGAGAAATGTAGCAAACAGCACCTTCAGCTCAGCCTAACTACCGGGCTAAGTGATCTGGAGAAAGAAGTTTCAGGGCAGCTGGGCACATTTGGGAACTACCCAAGTTCAAACAAGGCAAATGTAATATACAGCACCAGGGAGCGGGGCATGGCTGAATCTTCGTGACTGACTGGAATGCAGAGTGGAAGCCTGAGACTTTTATGTCCAGTCTGGGGAAAAGTATACACAGGATCTAGAAAAGCAGAGATGCAGGAAGAAAGAATCTACCAGTGTCCTCAGCACTGTCCTGAGTGAAGGGTGTCTTTACAAGCAGATGCACATATGGGGATAGGATAATCAAAGCCAGAAATGAACAAGCTGCCCCGGGGGAAAGCAAGCAAACGGGAAAGGCAGAGGGCAGTGTTAGAGGCACAGGCAAAGAGCAGATGACCGCCTCACACACACTACAGTGACTAAAATAAAAGAATATGTACCATTAAGTGTTGGTGAGGGTGTGGAGAAATGTGAACCTTAATACATGACTTCATCCTGAATATCTCACATTACTGGTGGGAATGGAAAATGATGTAGCTACTTTGGAAAACAATATGGCGGTTCCTCAAAAGCTTAAAGTTACTACACAATCCAGCAATTCTGCTCCTAGATATAAACCCAAGAGAAATGAAAACATATGTCCATACAACAATCAGTACATGAATGTTCATAGCAGCATAATTTATAATAGCCAAAAGGTACAAACAACCCAAATGTCCATCAACTGACAAATGGATAAATAAAATATATTATAGGTATATTTATAATCCCAGCACTTTTGGAGGCCAAGGCGGGCAGATCACTTGAGGTCAGGAGTTCGAGGCCAGTCTAGCCAACATGGTGAAACCCTGTCTCTACCAAAAATATAAAAAATTAACCAGGCCTGGTGGTACGTGCCTGTAATCCCAGCTACTTAGGAGGCTGAGGAAGGAGAATGGCCTGAACCTGGGAGGCAGAGGTTGCTGTGAGCCGAGATCACACCTCTGCACTCTAGCCTGGGCAACAGAGTGAAACTCCATCTCAAAAAAAAAATAAAAATAAAAATGAAATATGTTATATTCATACAACAGAATATTATCTAGCCACTTAAAGGAATGAAGTACATATGCTACAACCTCAGTGTGAGCCTTAAAAACATGCTAAGTGGGCCGGGTGCGGTGGCTCACGCCTATAATCCCAGCACTTTGGGAGGCCTAGGCAGGCGAATCACATGAGGTCAGGAGTTCGAGACCAGCCTGGCCAACATGATGAAACCCCGTCTCTACTAAAATTATAAAAATTAGCCAGGCGTGGTGGCAGGCACCTGTAATCCCAGCTACTTGGAGGGCTGGGGCAGAAGATCGTGCCACTGCATTCAGGCCTGGGAGATGACAGAGTAAGACTCCATCTGGGAGAGAGAAGGAGAGACAGAGAGAGACAGACACACACAGACAGAGAGAGAGAGAAAGAGAAAGACAGAGAGAGAGAGGGAGAGACAGAGAGAGAGACACACACAGACAGAGAGAGAGAGAAAGAGAAAGAAAGAAAGAGAGAGAGAGAAAGAAGGGAGGGAGGGAAGGAGGGAGGGAGGGAGGTAGGGAGGGAGGGAGGTAGGGAGGGAGGGAGGGAGGGAGGGAGGGAGGAAGGAAGGAAGGAAGGAAGGAAGGAAGGAAGGAAGGAAGGAAGGAAGGAAGGAAGGAAGGAAGGAAGGAAGGAAGGAAGGAAACGAACCAGGCACAGAGGGCTATATATTGTATGATTCAATTTATATGAAATATCTAGAGTAGGCAAATCCACCGAGATGAAATAGATTAGTGGCTGCCTAGGGCTGGGGAGCTTGAGGGGAAGATGGGGAAGGAGTGGACAGTGTAACATGGAATGAAGGAAACAGATCTAACATGTTTCAGGCTGGGAATATCTATGGCTCTTCCTACATTGGCCTGGCACATTGAGCTCTCAGGGGAGAAAGTGGGGGCTGCACAGGTCACCCATTCTTCCTTCTCCAGTACAGGTTTTAGTGGACCCTACTCCCTAGGAAACAAAAACTTTCCTTTCTCCTCCCTCCCTAATCACCCATGTGGCTTCCCAGGGTACCTAAATCTGAATCTTCCTCAAACACAGAAGTTACACCTTGACTTAGCAGTTTGGGTCGGCAGGCTTTACTTTTTTGCCCACTTTTTTTCCCTTTGCATTCTACATTCTAAAATGGACTTTTTTTTTTTTTTTTTTTTTTGAGACGGAGTGTCACTCTGTCGCCAGGGCTGCAGTGCAGTGGTGCAATCTCGGCTCACTGCAACCTCCGCCTCCTGGATTCAAGCAACTCTCCTGCCTCAGCCTCCCGAGTAGCTGGGACTACAGGCACGCGCCACCACACCAAGCTAATTTTTGTATGTTTAGTAGAGATGGGTTTTCACCACATTAGTCAGGATAGTCTGGATCTCTTGGCCTTCTGATCCGCCCACCTCAGCCTCCCAAACGGCTGGGATTATAGGCGTGAGCCACCACATCCAGCCCTCTAAAATGGATTTTTAATCCCCCAGGTATCAAATCTCATGAGTGTGTACCTGCTTAAACGACATGGTTAATAACAAGAATGACCTGCAAAATAAATAGCCCTTATGTTTTAAGATGGGGAAATGCTCCAAGAGAAGACAGAATGATGCCTTATTCAACCAGCACAGTCGAGCTTTCTCTGAGCCAAAGTTCTCCTGGGAAAGAAGTTTCCCTAAAGAAAAGAAGCAGGACAAAGTCTGGCCCAGCATCCCTTGCAGTCTCCAAACTTAAACACAGGCCACATTCTGAAACCAAGGCAAAAACTGGAAATAACTGACAAGGGAGCTGCCCTTGAGCTCCTAACCCACATACCAAAGGCCCACGCGACTCTGGCAGAACGCTGGGTAGGAGGCACTTACACACTCCCATCTGGGCTGTTACAAGCATGCAGTTCTTTCTCCTCTTCCAGTCACAGTCTCAGGCACTTCCACGGCCAACAAACAAAGAGGGGGTGAGGACTCCAGCAGGAGCCCAGTGTGCATCCCCACAAGGGGACCTTTCAACCCCCGCCCGCAAGCGCTGCCTGAGGATGAAGTCAGCCTCTCTTCTGTAGGCCACGAAACAAGCTGACTTTGTGGCCAGATGGCCAGCCCCCTTGTGAGGCGCTGAAGCTGGAAAAGGATTGGTTTCACCCACGGGGATCTCATTCCCTATGCAGGACACCCAGCCAAACCATTTGTAAATATGTACATTCAGGGGACAGGCATAGAAACATTTACAAGAGCCTCTGTGAGGGACATCAGGGTTGCCCTTTCCTCTCTTCCTCCCTCTCTCTGTTCGCGGACCATAAGTCACCCTGTGCCCACTACCACCACCACCTCTAGGCTCACCTCCCAAAATATCTCCCTTTGCTTCCATGATGATAGCCTCCTGCTCCAAAATCTCTAATGGCTTCCCACTTACCACAGACCATGTTTAAACACTTCACCTTGGCACTACAATTCCTGCAAGATATGGCCATTTCACCTCCCCTCTCCTCTTGGCCCTTCTCTACGTGCCTCTTCCTCCTCTCTAGTCACACAGCCTCGTAGCTAACAACACATTCAGACCAGGTTCAAATCCCAACCCCACCATTTAATAGCTGGAGACCTTGGGTGTGGTACTTAAATGGCTGGATATTTCAGTTTCCTCATCCGTAGGGCAGGGGTAATGCTAGTACCTACTGTTCAGGTGAGTACAGTGCTGACGAAGTAAGAAAATACAGGTAAAGTGTTCAGAATAAAACCTGACACATGGTATCACTCAATAATTAGCTATTAAAATACTTATTATTTTACCCCTACAAGTCACTTATTTCACGAAGCCTTTCCTAGCAACACCAGTGAACATCCTCTGTTTCTCAAATGTTCCGTAACCATCAGAAAGCATAAATACTGACTGGAATTGCTAGGAAGTATTTCATGGGGCAGGTTACTTGGATGGTAATCAGGTGTTAATATTATCATTATGAAATTCATGTCCTAAAACACATACCAATGGCTCCCAAATTATCTCTCCCTCTAATGTCTCAATAAATTCACTACTGAGGGATACCACCTATTTGTATAGTAACAGATTTTGTTTTTTTGGATGCAGGGCTTAATTCTATTAAAGAATAGAAATTTATTAAGGGCAGGGATCACACTACATCCAGTGCACACCAGAGTTCCCACCATAGTACTACAGTGGATCATTAAGCCACTTTAATGGATTCAGAAAATCACCCTTGTTGAATTTACAAAGAGAACACTGTATTACTTAAAAAAAAAAAAAAACAAAAGTAGTACATGGAAGATTAAGTGGACGCTCAGAATAAGAGTTAAAACCTGCCCTTTCAGATAGAAAAATTAGCCAGCATGGCGGCTCACACCTGTAGTCCCAACTACTCAGAAGGCTGAGGCAGCAGGATCGATTGAGCCTGGGAGGTCAAGGCTGCAGAGAGCCACGATTGTGTCGCTGCACTCTAGCTTGGGCAACAGAGCGAGACTCTTACTAATTTCTGCCTTGTTTTAGACCTTTGAAGACTTCATAACTTCTCTTCTGAATTATAAGCTCCATTTCTCACAAGTTTGAACACCCCACAGCTCGCACTACAGTGTCTTACTGAGGACTGAACCAATGTTTCAAGCAGAGGGGAACCCAAATTCCACTGTAGTATCCACTATATCCAAGACCATTCAACCATAATTATAAAGGCACTATGCAACAGAAAGCTTCAGAGGGCCTATTTTAATGAATAAGAATATACAAAGTCCTGTTAAGAAAATGGTTGTTTTGAAATATTTGAGTGTATTTAAAATAGCCCTAGTTTCAAGGCCAGGCATGGTGGCTCACACATGTAATCCCAGCACTTTGGGAGGCTGAGGCGGGCAGATCACTTGAGATCAGGACCAGCCCAGCCAACATGGTGAAACTCCATCTCTACTAAAGAAGGATACAAAAATTTAGCCAGGTGTGGTGGCACGTGCCTGTAATCCCAACTACTCAGGAGGCTGAGGTGGGAGAATTGCTTGAACTCGGGAGGTGGAGGCTGCAGTGAGCTGAGCTGAGATCGCGCCATTGCACTCCAGCCTGGGCAACAAACAGAGCAAGACTCCATCCACCCCCCCAACAGAAAAATCAATCAATCAATAAAAAAATAAAATAGCCCTAGTTTCAGCACAAGTTGGGGCGAACATTTGCTCAGGTGTTGCCCTAGGCAATGTCATCCCTACTATGGGCAGCTCCATCAGAGCCTGCTCCGGACTTCCCTCCGCCTCCTCACCTGTTCAGCTGGGAAGATGCAGTGCGGAGTGGTCAGTGTGCAAGGGGAAACGGCATTTGGAAAGCAAGGCTTTCCTCTCCCTCTATCTCTAGAATAAGAGCTGCCCCAAGGGAACATGCCTGCTGCTCTCTCTTCCTGGCAAACTGCGCCGTTGCAAAGAAGTCTGCCCTTCCCGGGCACTGATGGTGCCCTGCTGGGTAAGTCTGAGTCATTTGGGGGTTCAGTAAAAGCCTGCTTCCCTGCAGATATGAGCCACAGAGTCTCACATCAGTTTTATGAGGAATAAAGGTGACGTCTGGCAACCTGCTGACATCTTAGTCTTCGTTGTCAATTTGCTTAGAACCCAGCAGGCAAAGAATGGTGTTATTTCTTGGGCTCTCTCAAAATTCCCACCACATTCCCCTGTGATCTAAGAGGACTACTATGGGGGAAAAAAGGAAATTCAAGAAAAAGAGGTCCCGCATGTATCTCTATCAGCATCACACACCAGGCCTACTTCTGACCAAAGAATGGCTGAAAATCCACCCCTCACCCACGAAGACACCACTCACCCTACAAGCAACCTGTCTAGAAAGGTGGAAAATGCCCCATTTCCCGTTCCCCATTATTTGTGAGAATATCTAAGCTTTATCATACTTCTCATATAGGCCAGATTAAGTGTTTCAGCTGCTATGTGAAATCCTGGCAGCTGGCCAGGCACAGTGGCTCACGCCTGTAATCCCAGCACTTTGAGAGGCCAAGGTGGGTAGATCACCTGAGGTCAGGAGTTCAAGACCAGCCTGGCCAACGTGGTGAAACCTTGTCTCTAATAAAGCTACAAAAACTAGCTGGCTGTGGTGGCAGGCACCTGTATTCCCAGCTAATAGGGAGGCTGAGGCAGAAGAATAGCTTGAACCTGGGAGGTGGAGGTTGCAGTGAGCCAAGATCAGGCCATTGCACTCCAGCCTGGGTGACAAGAACAAAACTCTGTCTTAAAAAAAAAGAAGAAAAAAATCCTGGCAGCCATCCTATAACAAAGGAAAAGGACAGAAGTGTACAAGAAAAGATTGTATATTTCATCAGGAACAGCTTTAAACAAGGCTAAGATAAAATACATAATTGTCTGACAAACAGACGATTGTGATGGACAATGACGTGTCCATGATGCGTCCAATGATTGATGGACAATGATGGACAATGGGGACTCAGGGGTTGTAGGGCTGGATAATGAGAGGCTGCCTGGTGGGTACAACGTGTGTTGCTCCCGGGATGCAGGCACCAAAGGCCCTGACTTCACCACAAGGTAATGTATCAATGTAGCAAAATTGCACTTGTACCCCATGAATCTACACAAATGTTTTAAAATTTAAAAATTAAAAGAAGAATTCTCCACCAAAAGCATCAGATAGCATCTACACTACTACTAAAGATCAAGCTGTTGATTGGTTTTCCTGTTTAGCCAGAAGGCACTGGATCCTGGAAAACATAGAGCAGGCTTCAGGAAGGTTCAAGGAAACCAGGTATACCCCAAAACACAGGGGGGTACATGGGCCCCATCCTCTAAATCATATGTTTCCCACACACCCTCATCAAACATCGGAAATAGGACGAGCTGAACACAGACAAACTTACGTGCTCTTTCATCTTGTGAGCCACAGTTGTTGACATCATGATGCAGCAGAGGACGACGACCAGAATGAAGTAGAGGGCGTACATGAAGCGGGTGCTCAGGGACTGCCGAATCCTGGGGCAGCAATCACAGCAGAGAGAGCAGCCTGCAGACCCACAGCAGCAGGCCAGCTAGAAAAGGAACAGAAAGCATCTGCTTAGAGCATGATACTGCGATAGAATAAGAAATATGGCCAGGCACTGTGGTTCACATCTGGAGCCCCTGCTACTCGGGGGGCTGGAGGATCACTTAAGACTAGGATCGCTTGAGACCAGAGTTCAAGTTTAGCCTGGGCAATATAGCAAGAACCTGTCTCTAAATATATATATATATTTTTATATATATATAAATATGTGTATATATATTTTATATATGTGTATATATTTATATATAAACATGTGTATATATAGAGACAAGCTATATCTAATGTATATTTTATATACACATACATACACACACACACACACATATATATATATTTTTAAACAAGGCCCAGTGCAGTGGTTCACACCTTTAATCCCAGAGCTTTGGGAGATCAAGGTGAAAAGATCGCTTGAACCCAGGAGTTTGAGATCAGCCTGGGCAACACAGCAAGACCCCATCTCTTACAAAAATTTTTTTCTTTAATTAGCCAGGCATGGTGGCACAAACCTGCAGTCCCAGCTACTTGGGAGGCTGTCTCCAAGAAAAACATGACCAGGAAAAAAGAAAAAACTCATATTAGGTTGGTGCAAAAGCAATAGTGGTTTTTGCCATTACTATATATATATATATGCGTGTGTGTGTGTGTGTGTGTGTGTGTGTGTGTGTGTATGTATCTCTATATATATATGAAATTTGGTCTGATGCAAGAGCGTCTAAAACTTCTGGAATTTCCTGAGTGATAGAGGTTAACAGGAAGAGAATTTCGTTACTGATGCTCTTTTCAATCATACCAGAGCTTGTACTAATGAGGCAACACTTCCTGGGCCCTTCGATAGCTTCAGGATGGAAGGCTGGCTATATTAGTGGAAACAACCAAGTGGTTTAGAGGGTTGGAACTTTCATGAGCACACACCTGGGCGGGGACTGGAGACTGAGCTAATTACCAATAGCCCACGATTTAAATCAGTCACATGTACATAATAGTGCCTCCATAAAAACCCTCATCAATGGGATTCAGAGCTTCCAGTTTGATGAACACATCCATGTGCCGGGAGGGTGGTGTACCCCAACTCCACGGGAACGATGCTCTGGTGCTTGGGACCCTTCCAGACAGCGCCCTGTGTACCTTTTCATCTGGCTGTTCATTTGTATCCTTTATAATAAACTGGTAATCACCAGTAAAGAGTTTTCCTGAGTTATGTGAGCCATTCTAGCCAATTATTGAACCTAAAGAGGGCGTGAACCCCTGATTTACAGCTGGTCAGTCAGAAGTACGGGAGACTTAGATTCGCAACTGGCATCTGAAATGGGAAAAGTCTGGTGGAACCGAGCCCTTAACCTGTGGGGTCTGTGCGAACTCTAGGTAGCTAGCATCAGAACTGAATTAACTTGTGGCACGCCCAGTTGGTGTCCTGTACTGCGTCACACCACTTTACCAATGTATTCACACAGGCCTTCTGCAGGTTGACCTTCCAAGCTACAAGATGACCATTCTTCCCAGGTACCTTGACCATACAGCATGCAGGAACAGTTAGGTGTGTGAACAAAGCTTTCATCGGAATTGTTCTGGTGCTATCTTTAATGACAACCATCAACGGTTTGGGAGATGCCCAATTATTACACAGAAAAGGCACAGTTCATCTGAAGTATTATAATCATGACCCTTAGACAAAAAGATTTCTAGAATCAGCTAAGAGCAAGAGAAGAAGCCAAGAACTAGTAAACAAAGTGGGAAGAACATGAAAAACAAAAAGTTGGGCCCAAGAAAGTGAGGGAGAAGAAAAGGAAAAATCAGTTAGGCAGACAGCTAAGGTTAGGCCTCAGAGATACAGCCTAAAAATCAGCTATACGTACAAATAGAGCTGCCTGGGGAAAAACTAAACTGCAGCTGCACTGATAAGAAAGCAGGGCCCAGCATAGAAGCCTTTTGTTCTTTGCGTGATTAGCAGGCTCCCAGGGAGAAGTTTCTTCCCCTTCTCCAGCATATACACAGTGGGCTCCGTGGGAACTTGCACAGGGAGCGGGGAGGTGGTGGGGGGAGGCTTACCTAAAACACAGTTATACAAATGAGGTGTTGCACTTTGTGTTGACCCAAGACAGGCGGCGTCTGCACAGATAAGGAGAGTTACACAGACAGCTTCTCAGATAAGCGAAGTTACACAAACAGCTACACAGATGAGGGGAGTTTCTCACAAAAGCTTTCGGATTCAACTGTAAAAACAGCGACCCACTCAGGTCCTCCTTTCCGCTGCACAGAGCTTTCTTCATTCACTCCAACTTCACCCTTGTGTTCACATTAATCCTTACTTTTCTTGGCCGTGAGACAACGGGCTTGGATAACACCTCAGACAACATGAGCATCAACCCTAGACAGTTTCAAAAAGGGACTTGTCAAAATCCATGAGCCTAAGGATGAATGTACAAGCACCTAGGGTACTGGGATGGGAAAGGCTATGCCTGCCGTCATCCACCCTTGCAGGAAATAATGAGTATGTAACTTGAAGCTCAAAAGAAATGGGTGCCTTTTACACTGCATTTCTACCAGAGCTTCATGCCCCAAATTGTAAGCTTTTTAGGTTCATTAGTAGGATGTGGGCCCAGAGGAATACAGAGCTTCTGCTACACCACTAACAGCATACACATCTTTTATCTGGAGAACGTGAATATTGATTAAACTATAGGGCAACAGAGGATGGTGATTAAAAGCTCAGGCTCAAAGCTTGGCTGGGTTTGTGGTCTGGCTTTGCCACCTACTAGCTGTGGACTACAAGCAAGTTATTTACCCTTTAAAAACTCAAGACTCAGCCGGGCACAGTGGCTCATGCCTGTAATTCCAGCACTTTGGGAGGCTGAGGCTGGCGGATCTAAGGTCAGGAGAACAAGACCATCCTGGCCAACATGGTGAAATCCCGTCTTTACTAAAAACAGAAAACAAAAAACAAGAACAACAAAAAATCAGCTGGGCGTGGTGGCCAGCACCTGTAGTCCCAGCTACTCGGGAGGCTGACGCAGGGGAATTGCTTGAACCAGGGAGGTGGAGATTGCAGTGAGCTGAGATCGCTCCACTGCCGCCCAGCCTGGCGACAGAGCGAGACTCCATCTCAAAAAAAAAAAAAAAAAAAAAAAAAAAAAAAAAAAAAACCCCTCAAGACTTCTCGTTTATAAAGTGGGGGTGGCAGAAGTACTACATAGTCTCTTGGATAACCTAATCAGACACACCTGGCGCCAGAAAGGAGTCCCTGTTAAGCAAACAGGGAATGCTACAAGAAATTACCATAAACTGCAAATTACAATAAAATTTGTATGTATTAACACTATATTCTATATAAACCTAAAGCCCAACAATTCAATCTCTTGATAATGATTTGGAAGGAAGTTTGAGACTCTGCAAAGCTTCAAAACAAGCACCAATTAGAATGCTACACCATAAACATCATTTACAATGAGCTAAGATCACAGGCATATGGGTAAGACAACATAGCAATGGCGTGACAGATCTTGAAATTACAGGCATTTCCCTAGTTATCTCATCTACTTCATGAGACTGTCATTGTTTGAGTTCATTGTCATTCTGTACTATTTCATCGCTACAAATTTTTCCTAACCAACTCTCTCCATCTTACATCCAATTTTCTAAGCCAGCTTCCTCCAGATTCTTCTTGACTCACAAAACGAAGCCACTGCTTTGTAAAAGAAGACATTCTACTCGGGCTGAGATAAGAGAATACATAAGTGGTATCCTAACATTACTGCATGTGTGGGTGTTTTATGGGCCACTTTCCTTTACAATTCCTTCATTGATGTTCTCAATCTCTGATTTTACTGACCTCTTTCCAATCACATGCCCCAATTTTAAACACACACAGATACAACTGTCCCCTCCCACTGCTTTAGCTGGCTTTTCTCTGGGCCCTGCCTCCTGAACCCTTTCCTAACTGCCTCCTTCACTGATTGCTCTTTTTTTTTTTTTTTTTTAACTGTAAAATACTGTTTCACTGTATTACACATGCTGGCCTCAAACTCCTGGGCTCAAGTGATGCTCCTGCCTCAGCCTTAGCTGGGACTATAAGCACAGGACACCACGATACCATGCCTGGCTGGTTGCTAACTCTCTGTTACCATGTGGTCTTAGATAACATCTCACTGTATTTCAAGTTCAAATGTGATCAACAAAATACTTATTCTATTTGGGAAAATAAGTATTTTGGAAACAGTTAATGCCTCCCACAATAAAACATTCCCACAGCTGAATCAACATTTAAACTATTATTTCCACAGAGGGAAAAAACAAACAGATACAAACATCACTGTGAGCCTAATTGGAACTGATCATCTAAAGGCAGACAAATAGCAAAAGGGATGCGACTGTGGAAAATGTAAAAAGAAAGTCATATTGGTTTAACCCCATTCTATCATTAAAGTCATGTATCATTGTATGGATCTGATTTTCCAAATTTCATTTTCACTCTTACTCTATACAGTGCTATAGTATTACCAATTTACATATGTACATATATTTTTATGTGTCTATATATATGTGTACCTATACACACACATTCCGAATATTAGAATGGACTAGCCTTTTTCTACTAGCCCAAAAGTGATTTATCAAAGTAAACTATGCTAATAATTAAGGGTTCAAGCACATTATCCTTAAGCTACACATTGATATATACACCAGGTGGAAATTCAAAACAGCATCCGTAAAAGAAATATTTATGTTAGCATCTAGGGAAATCTCACAGTCCTGCTGACTGACCACTTGTTTCTGGAAGAGCATACCTTTGAATAAAATGGGTTCACATCCAGCCCCTGCCATCTACAGGGTTAAGACACTGAGCACGTCACTCACTTTCAAAACGGAAAAAATCAGTTCCTGGCTGGAACTACTGGTGCTTTCACAAGCTTGGAGAGAAATGCCAGGGTTTCGTTACCCCTGGTTCCAAGAGGGCATACAGCTTTTACTGAAAAAGTCACAGCATATAAAACAAATAAATATAGAATATACAACGCCAAGAGGGAACGCTAATGTAAACCATGGACTTTAGGTGGCAGTGACGTGTCAAGGTAGGTTCATCAATTCTAACAAATGTACCACTCTGGTGGGAAGCGCAGATAATGGGGGAGGCCATGCGAGCGGGGAGGGGATATATATGGGAATTCTCTGTATCTTCCTCTTAATTGTGCTGTGAACCTAAAACTGCTCTAAAAAAAAATCTAAGCCTCGTTTTTAAAAATATAAATAAACAAATGAACAAAACAGTGCCTGCCCCCCAATGGCTCAGTAAATGGATGTTGGCTGAATAACGTATGGTAAAGTCACACTCCTCACACACAGTGGGTGGCAATCCCCTCCATGGGACCAAGTTCGTGATTGCATGCTATACTCAATTTCCCATGCAAGCACTGAATCATAGAGAATACTAAGGGCGTTAATTTGTAGATACTGCAAACTCTCCTCCTCCACAGGAAGTAACATTCACACACGCAAAAGGAGTCCAACAATATCTTTGGAGGGCAATGCTTGCAATCCTTCCAGAAACTCCTCTCACAGATATATTTCCAAAAAGACACAGATTTAGGTATGAGACTGTTCATAGCAAACACTGGAAACAGCCTTATTTTCCAGCTACCCAGGGACTAGTTAAATGAATTACGACCTATACAATGAAATATTTTTTAAAACAACACGTCAGGTGTGTTAGGCTAAATTGTGTCCCCCAAAATTCCTATGTTGAAGTACCAACCCCTAGTACCTCAGAAAGTGATTGTATTTCCATAGGGCCTTTAAAAAGGTAATTAAGTTCGGCCAGGTGCAGTGGCTCACGCCTGTAATCCCAACTCCCAAGGCGAGTGGATTGCTTGAGGCCAGGAGTTCGAGGCCAGCCTGGCCAACATGGTGACACCCCATCTCTACTAAAAATATAAAAATTAGCCAGGCATGGTGGCGCATACCTGCAGTCCCAGCTTCTGAGGAGGCTGAGGCACGAGAATCGCTTGAACCCGGGAGGCGGAGGTTGCAGTGAGCAGAGATCGTGCCACTGCACTCCAGCCTGGGTGACAGAGCCAGACTGTGTCTCAACAAAAAAGGTACTTAAAAGGCAAATACAACCACTGGGGTGGTCCTTAATCCAACAGGACGGCTTCTAAGAAGAGAAAGACACACACACAGGGACGGCACAGCAACACGGTGGCCATCTACAAGCCAAGGAGAGAGGCCTCAGAAGAAAGCAACCCTGCACACACGTTGCTCTTGGACGTCTGGCCTCCACAAGTGAGAAGCTGAATTTCTGTTGGGTAAGTCACCCAGTCAGTGTTACTTTGTTATGGTGGCCCCAGCCAACTAAAACAGGCAGTATGCCCTACTATTTCATATCTATGTACATACACATATGTGTAGATATAAGACCACTAACACCGACTACCTCAGGAACAGGCCTAGGGGAGGGACAGGGGACATCCATTATACTTATTGTTCTGCTCTCCTGGTTGGGTTTTTACCATGTGCATGCATTACTCTTATAGTTAAAAAATGAAGAAAACTACTACTTGAGAAAAGTAAACTGTGTGTGGTGGCTCATGCCTGTAATCCCAAAACTCTGGGAGGCACCCAGCACTGGGTGGGTGGATCACTTGAGCTCAGGATTTCGAACCCAGCTGGGGCAACATGGTGAAACCCCATCTCTACAAAAAATACGAAAATCAGCCAGGCGTGGTGGTGCATGCCAGTGGTCCCAGCTACTTGGGAGGCTGAGGCAGGAGGATTGCCTCCCGAGTAGCTGGGACCACAGGTCGAAGCTGCAGTGAGCAGAGATTGCACCATTGCCCTCTGGTCTAGGCCACAGAGATCCTGTCTCAAAAAAGAAACAAAATAAAATAAAAGCAACTAAGCTGAACGATAGTGATATAAAAGCATTTGCAAATGTGGTATTGCTGTAGGTCGGGCTTTTCCTTTCTGAAGAAGCTTCCCCTCCCCCAAACATACTGCAAAGGAAAATCTTTCGAAGAGCCTGGCACACCCTCCCTCCAACCGCAGGAATGGCAAAGGCTTTTCTAAATAGGAGATGCTTTGTCCTTGCCGGGGCAAAGAATCAAAATGAAAGGATAAGCTGGCTCTTGCTTATCTTACCTGAAGCTGGGCCTCCCACTTACTGTTATTTTTCTTCGCCAGCCCAACGACCAGCCCTGCAACACACACACATACTACAAAAAATAAATACGGCTTCCTCTCTGTCCTCCGCACCGGCCTTGGGCACAGATGGTCCTTCCAAGGATTGATCTAGGTGTGTGAGGAAATGCTCACAGAAACATGAGCTAGGGCTGGTAGTAACTTCCAAGTACTTCTTCTGTTAAATTAAAAAGCACAATACCTTCATTACCTAGAATTTCCAGTTGGCAACAAGAAGGCCAAACATATTCCAAAATTGGCATGCACACACACACAACACATGCACCTTAATCATAAAAGGGTCTCTGTCTCCCTCTCTCAAGTCTTATTGTCACAGTTCCAAAGGCCTGACTATCAGGTTCTTAAACCACAGCAACCAAGAGGACAAACTGCTGGGGAGAACCAGAGAAGCTGGACTCAACTGTAGCGAAGTGACCTGCCCTTCTGGGTCTTAGTTGTCATCACCTGTAAGTGGAAGGAACCCAGGTAGATGATGGGTGGTAGATCAACAGGTGTCACCCCACATCCAACGGATGGGCAGCGGCTGCCTGAAACTCTGTGCTGAGGAGGATTCCTAAGGCCGAAAGTTTCATCAGGGAAAGTGCAGTGATCACTTCGTACCATCTGCCACAGGCATGGAAAGATAGCATGGTGGCATCACACCACACTCCTGTCAACCCTGCAAGAGGTAACTGGATATCCTTAGCATCCGTAACTTCTTAGATGTTGAAAAACAAACTGCAACGGGCAAGCACGATGAGTCAACCCCACAGCAAGGAGAGAAAACCAACCAAAAGGAGAAGCCAGAACTAAAAAGTGGAGCAGCGGTAAGCTCTTTAAGCACCCCACAAGTAAGACAAAATGGCAAATATAAGAAGCCACGTTTGCTTGTTCTGCTTGCCTGCAGAATTTTACAAAATCCCTTATCAGCAGAATCCCACAAAGCCCCTGACTCTGACTGAGTGCAGCCCTCCAGAAGAACGCCCTGAAGATGACCAGCAGCACACAGCACAGGTTCCCAAGTCTCTTGCCTGGATCAGATACGTTCAATGCCCCTAGGCCTTGCCTCTTTCTGTACATATCTGACAGGATTAATGACTATGCCTCTATCATCTATAACCACATGTACTCTTGCACCCAAACCTTGATGAGATCTTGGTCTAATCTAACTCGAGCACATCTGTCGTAACATCTGAGCACTGGAAGAGCTGCCATCACTTGTCTATAAACTGCGGGCTGAAACTCTGGCTTGGAGCAGTCTAACAGAAACTCTCTGAAAGACTATCGGTTGCAATCTTCAGCAAGACTTCTGAATAAACTAGGTTGGTTTGAAAGCCTGATTTTTCTTTAGCTGACACACCAGTAATGTTAGCATCACTCTATTGCTGCATGGTCTATGTTCTGCATGGTACCAGCTCACACACGGCAGTGTGACCACATATTCATGACAATGGCCCAGGCAGGACATATGTTCTGTTACCTTCATTCCACTTAGGAATGAAAGAAGTATACTAAGCAAATAAGTGCTTAGGACACTTCTGTCACAAGAATGATCCCAAAGGTGGGTCACATTTTTTAGCTTCAGTGCTTGAGTTTTGGGGAGCATGAGCTACTTGGCCACGTGGAAACCAACTGTTCTGAAGGACTTGCTCCTCAATGGGGCTGGACAGCCAAGTTGGCTTTCGTGTGTCTAAACTAAGTCCAAACCGTAAAAGAAAGTGTGACACCACCCTTCATTCAGTCCCTTTTCCTATTTCTGGAAATACAGGAGACCTAGCAAAGCTAAGGAAAGACATTAAGAGTTTTCTGTGAGCTACAAAAATTATAATACTGCTCCTTAATAAACAGCAGTGGGATGGGGCACAGTGGGGAAGTTCCTCAAATATTGAAGCTGACCAAGCTGTTAGAGCTCAGGTGTTCCTGGGCATGCTGGGAGGTTGTAGTACCAAGGAAATAGAAGAAATGCATTAAAAACATAAAACTGGGTTCAGAGTTTTTCATTCAAGTAAACAACACTGCATCTTTTAACTAGAGTTCCACATCTTTCAGTAATGCATAACACTACCCATGCCATGTAGGGTCTCCTTCCCTTCCTTCTCTTTTGAAGCTTTAGGGTTACCTTTGAGTCAACTGTGATGTGTAGAAGAAATGAACAATTCTCTACTTTGAAGAGCAACATTCATTGAAATTCTGGACCCAACAACCAACATTGTGCAGCTTCATCTTCCCATCTCAAGCTCAGAAATAGCTTCCACTGAACTTAGACCTTTCTTCCCACTGCAAGAGGGCAGTGGTAGGGTGGGGGGTGGGGGTGGGGAGGTGTTGGTAAACCCTCCCTCTTGGCACCACAGTGCCAGGTACTGTCCTTTATTGATAGCTATGCAATGGCATGGTGCAACTTAAAAGCTAGGAGAACAAGCACAAAAATTCCTCTGCTCAATGAAGGAGTGTTTTACTGAACAAACAGTGTAACTGCAGGTAGTTCCTAATTCACAAATGGTTGTATTCTAGAAAACTCAGCACATACACGTGGTTTATCTGGGGCTTACAGTGGCTTTCCCCCATACAAAAGAATACATGGCAACCTATGAAAGCTTACTGAATCAGCCAGGTGCGGTAGCTCACGCCTGTAATCCCAGCATTTGGGAGGCCGAGGCAGGTAGATCACTCAAGGTCAGGAGTTTGAGACCAGCCTGGACAACATGGTGAAACCCTGTCTCTACTAAAAATACAAAAAATTAGCCAGATGTGGTGGTGGATGCTTGTAATCCCAGCTACTCAGGAAGCTGAGGCAGGAGAATTGCTTGAACCTGGGAGGCGGAGGTTGCAGTGAGCTGAGATCGCGCCACTGTACTCCAGCCTGGGCGACAGGGCAAGACTCCATCTCAAAAAAAAAAAAGAAAGAAAGAAAGTTTACTGAATCCATAATAATATTAGCTAGCAACAGTTAACACTTATTAATCTCTTACTGTCTGCAAGGCACAACAATTATTATGTGTTACAATCATCCCTATTTTACAGAGATGAGACCAGGGCTCAGAAAGGGTAAACGGCAGCTTAAGATCACAGAATCGGCAAGTACTAGACTTAATTTAAATCTGGTAGGCTCTTTGCCATTCTTCTCCACTTACTGCTGGCATAAGCGCGTGAACAAGACAGGTAACACTGGCCTGAAACTGGCTTCAAACCTCGGTTTCCTACAGGAGGGAGACAGGCTACATTGGAAAAAGGAGACAATTTTTCTTCCCTGCCCCTGTGTGTACAGTAACCATTCAGCAAGTATATGAAGAGGTCACTTCCTTTTCTGTGCCCTTCCTGTCTCCCATGCAGACTCTGGCCTCAGTGAACATGGATGGCTTCTTCTAGTGTCTTGCCCCAAGCAGCTCAACCACCCCAATCACCAAGCTCCCTGCCTCACCAAACCCTACCCCATATTAAAAGCCCTATTCCTAATTCTATGGAAATAGCCAAGCCATCCAGTCAGCCAGCTAATATTTACTATACTCTACACGTGCTATGTGCTTTGTCAATTCCTGGGAATGCCGCAGTAAACAAGAGACCTTGATTCTACACTCTCTAAGCAAGAAAACAAAGATATACATAAGATGACCATCTACATGACATCTATTACACATCTATTACATGTGGTTTATGAGAAGAAACCTAGATGTCCAATAAAAAGATTAAGATTTAAGATCAGTTAAATTATGGAAGGTTCATATTATAGAATATAATACACCCACTGAAATGATTATATAGGTTATACAGAAAAATTTATGGCCACGGAAAGACATCCACACTGTATAAACTAAAAATAGTTAATATAATAGTGTAGCGTATGAAAGGATTTTGGGTAAAAATATAACAAGACGTAGATCAGCACTAACAACAAGAAAACACAAACTAGAAGGATATACCAATACATCAACAGAGGTAAACAGAGTTGTAGAATTATGAGTGATTATGCTCTTCTGTATTTTCTGAACTTTCTGCAACAAGCATACACCTTATAATTAGAAAAACATTACAGGTTTCTATTTTGGAAGAAAGCAAAACATTCCTGTTCTACCTCATAGGTGGTAAGCCCTCAAATATTTGTTAAATGCATCAGCCAATGAGTAAATCAAACCCTACTTCAGCTATGTCATTGGAAGAAAACAGCCAGAGTGAACTATCACCATAATTGAGACAAAAAAAAAAAAAAGAAAAACCTACTGTACTATACCCTTAAAAATATGGCTCAAAAACCAGTGGCTCATGCCTGTAATCCCAGCACTTTGGGAGGCCGAGGTGGGCGGATCACTTGAGGCCATGAGTTGGAGACCAGACAGACCAACATGGTGAAACCCTATCTCTACTAAAAATACAAAATTGGCCGGGCAAAGTGGCACACATCTGTAATCCCAGCTACCTGGGGGGCTGAGGCAGGAGAACTGCTTAAATCATGAGGGAGAGGTTGCAGTGAGCCAAGATCATGCCACTCCACTCCAGCCTGGGCAACTGCTTAAACCCATGAGGGAGAGAATTGCTTAAACCCATGAGGGAAAGAATTGCTTAAACCCATGAGGGAGAGGTTGCAGTGAGCCAAGATCATGCCACTCCACTCCAGCCTGGGCAACAAGAGCAAAAACTCCATCTCAAAAAAATAGTTAAGATGGTAAATTTTATGTATGTGTTTTTTACCCTGCAAGAAAAAAAAAAAACGTCCTTACGCCTTGTAAAACTTTTTAGAGTTTCACTGATGTAAATAAACCAACACTTGGTAGAATTTGAAACAATTAAAAATAAAATGAAAAAAAACAGCTATCGATATGGCTTGGATTTGTGTCCACACCCAAAGCTCATGTTGAACTGTAATCCCTAATGTTGGAGGTGGGGCCTGGTGGGAGGTGACTGGATCATGGGGGAAGACTTCTGATGAATGGTTTACCACCATCCACTTGGTATTGTTCTCACAACAGGGAGTGTGTTCTCATGAGATCTAGTCGTCTAAAAGTGTGTGACATCTCCCTTCTCTCTCTCTCTCTCTGTCTCTTGCTTCTGCTCCTGCCATGTAAGACACCTGGCTCCTCCTTGGCCTTCTGCCATGATTGGAAGCTTCCTGAGGCCTCCCCCAAAGCAGAACCTGCTATGCTTCCTGTACGGCTTGCAAAATGGTGAGCCATTTAAACCTCTTTTCTTTATAAATGACCCAGTCTCAGGTATTTCTTTATAGCAATTCAAGAACAGATTAATACGGCTACCTAAAAGTTCAAGAAGTTAGAGAAACAGAAAGCTGTATATCTGCCTAGCCTAGAAATATGCTCTTATAGTTCCTTTATCTGGGTTTCTTAAATTTTATTTTGAGTTCATTGAATCCTCTAAAGCGCCAAGGCTTTCATCATCATGCCCATAACTGTGGCAGCAGGATTGTAGGGACTGTGAGAGAAGAGTTTCTGGCAAGTGGTTTCTCAAACGAGTTTCAACATACTAGAGTTGTGTTATTTTCCACGTTGAACATTTCCGTGAAACGAACAGTCAAGGGTCAACTTAGTATCTCCAGCCATCAGAACCAAGTCTGAAATGGGCAAGAACAGGCTCTGAACACATACAAAGCCAGCAACCAGCTTTGGGGTTACAATGGAGTCTGAGATAAAGATGTTCCCCTTTTTTGAAGTCTCCTTCTCAGGAGGTTAGGGTTACTTTCAGCACCAGAAGAATGTTTATCAAGTCCTCTGTTCTCAGACAGCAGTGGGATTATTTGAATCGTTACCTTACCTTAAAATCGTTACCTCTACCTTAAAATAAAAAATATCATATCACACTTAATACATTTTAGCAGGTTGGTGAGATCTATAAGGTTTGAGGTTGAAGGGTAATCAACATCCCTTCTGACAGCTCAACAGAAAACAAACGTTCCTGAGGGGCAGATCCTTCAGAGCAAGGTTTCTATGACTCAACACTATTAACTAGGGGCCAGAAAATTCTTTCTCTTGGGGGGCCATCGTGTACACTGGATGCTAATGTTCAGCAGCGTCCCTCCCTGCCTCTACCCACTAGATGCCAGTTGCTCAACTCTCCCTCTCCCCTGCAAGGCGTGATGATCAGAAACGTCTCCAGACAATGGCTCCCCAGTTAAGAGCACTGAGTTAGGGGTGAAGAGCAAGGGACATCTCCACAGTCAGACTGTCGGGGTTCACCACCTTCAGTCTGAACACAGGAGAGCATGCTGGCAACTTATGTGTGTGAGAACACTTGCTGGAAAGCTAAAGCCGTCTTTACACCTTCATTTCCACTGAGGAAAAATCAAGAGCTGTTGGAACATTCATTGGCATCCACTGAAGCAACAAATACCTGTGGCAGAACAGGGCTGAAAAAGGTGTAAGTAAGTTCTAGAAGAAAAAGGTATAAGAAAATGTAACCTTGAAACTCAAAACGGAGAAGTGTAGGAGAATGGGAGAAAACAAAAGTACTTACTGGGTTTTAAATATTTTTTTTAAATTAGTTTTAGGGCTGGGCACAGTGGCTCCCGCCTGTAATCCCAGCACTTTGGGAGGCCGAGGTGTGTCGATCACTTGAGTCCAGAAGTTTGAGACGAGCCTGGGTAACACAGAGAGACACTGTCTCTACAAAAAAATACAAAAGTTAGCCAGGCATGGTGACACAAGCCTGTAGTCCTGGCTACTTGGAAGGCTGAGGTAGGAGGATGAATTGAGCCCAGAAGGTCGAGGTTACACAGAGCTGAGATTGCATCACTGCACTTCAGCCAGGGCAACAGAGTGAGACTCTGTCTCTAAAAACACAAATAAAATAAAATACAGTAAAAACTAGTTTTATTTAATTTATAAAGTAAGTTTGATTTTTACTTTTTAATTCTTAATTTTTAATTTTAATATTTATTTTGAGATTTTTATTTTACAAAGTTTTACTTTTAAAATAAGTTTATTTAAAAGTTTTATTTTTAATTTATAAAATAAAGTCAGTTTTAAATAGTCTCAGCAAAAAAGAAGGTGGGCAGAAACCTTGCTTGTTCTACTTCATAAATAGTAGCTTATCAACCGGCAGTCAGTGAAACACTAAACCCAAAATTTGCCTCATTGTGTCATGGAGATTATGCTGCAAGGGAGAAACCTGCCAAGCCCTTTCCAAGAGGTGCTATGTGCCAGCCCAATCCCCAAACGCTGCCAAGCCACGGAGTGCTTTCTAGGCTGGTGACGGGCCCCGGTGCCAGCTAGATGCCCGTATGCTCTGGGATGGAAACAGAAAGGAGCTCATTTCACTGCTCTCAGAGAGCTGGAGTGCAGAGGACCTTAGAACTCAAGTGCCCCAGAAGCTTCAAGGGTTTAGCGGCGAGTGCACTTCTTTCCCCACCAAACGAAATTCTTTGCACAATATGTAACACATGCAGATGCATTATAATACCACACAGGTAGTTATATATTCATACAGTATTTATTAAATGCTTACTAGTGACTGGGTACCGGTTCTAGGAGTTGGCAGTATAGTCTCTGCTCTCAGGAAGCTCATATTTTAGTGGATTTTTTTTTTCTTTTTTTTGGAGACGGAGTCTCGCTGTGTCCCCCAGGCTGGAGTGCAGTGGCGCGACCTCGGCTCACTGCAAGCTCCGCCTCCCGGGTTCACGCCATTCTCCTGCCTCAGCCTCCTGAGTAGCTGGGACTACAGGCGCCCACCACCTCGCCCGGCTAGTTTTTTGTATTTTTAGTAGAGACGGGGTGTTTCACCGTGGTCTCGATCTCCTGACCTTGTGATCCACCCTCCTCGGCCTCCCAAAGTGCTGGGATTACAGGCATGAGCCACCGCGCCCGGCTAGTGGATTTTTTTAAATCAAACTCGGCATCCAGAAAATTCAACCTAAACCGGCTACGTTCCAAAACCTGCACTGATCTAGTCCAGTCCTTGTATTTTCCTGATGTAAAAACTGAGGCCCAGAAAGGTTAGGTGATTTGGCTCAAGGACAAATCTAGTGACAAGCATCAGTGGTGCATCAAAAAACAAATCAGTGCAAACAACTCAGCAGTCTGGAAGAGGAAGGAGCTAGTAACTCATCCTCTGGATTCCACACTTCTGTATCTACTGTGCAATATACTAACAGACACTTGAGACAAGTAAATGAAGTCATCGTTAGTAGCTTTAAAAAACACTCTACTCCATCTCAAAAACAAACAAACAAACAAACAAAAAAATGCTCTGCTGATCCTAGTAAGAAGGCAGTTAGGTCTCTCAAAGTCTAATACATTTTGAAAAGTATCCATCATGACAGTTAAAATGAAAAGCCGGCACATGTTGCATTAACCCTGGGGTGGCCATAAAACTGGTGCTCTTCGCTGGACGCAGTGGCTCACGCCTGTAATCCCAGCACTTTGGGAGGTGAAGGTGGGCAGATCCTGACCAATATGGAGAAACCCCATCTCTACTAAAAATACAAAATTAGCCGGGCATGATGGCAAATGCCCGTAATCCCATCTACTCGAGAGGCTGAGGCAGGAGAATCGCTTGAACCCGGGAGGCAGAGGTTGCAGTGAGCCGAGATCACCCCATTGCACTCTAGCCTGGGTAACAAGAGTGAAACTCCATCTCAAAAAAAGAAAATATATATATATATACACACACACACATATGTATGTATATATAATATATTAGCTGGGCATGGTGGCACGTGCCTGTAATCCCAGCTACTTGGGAGGCTGAGGCAGGAGAATCACTTGAACCAGGGAGTCAGAGGTTGCAATGAGCCGAGATCACGCCACTGCACTCCAGTCTGGTTACAGAGCAAGACTCTGTCAAAAAAAAAAAAAAAAAAAAAAAAAAGTCTGGTGCTCTTGAACAGCTACAGGCTGTGCTATGGTAATGCCCACCCCTGATCTACCTCCCTTCCCCCACTTCTGGAAGCAGCCGACTAAATCACCCCACACGCAGATTCAACCACTGGCTGCTCTCCCCACAAACCACATCACAGAAAGGGCTCACTACTCAAAAGAACACCTCTGACTCACTGCACTGCCCAGTAACAAGATATTTCTCTTTCAAGGTGGTTAGTCTAGCAACAAGGGCTCTGTACAAGGAAAAACTTGCACACTTCACCTACCCTAGATCCCATAAAATCCTGTTCTTTAGGATTCACAGTGTTCAATACAAGATGATTATTTCAAGCCTGTCTAACATTTTTCACATAAATACATAAATCAGAAAATGAAATGTCAGACAACAGACCTCTGGTTTGGAAAACCACAGCTGTACCGGGATAGTACCAGTGCTCAGAGGCAGAATCGGGGAAGGGGAAGGGGAAAGGGAGGCAGAGGCCCACACTAACCTCTCAGGACACGCATCCCTCCTACAGGGTCACCCTCACTCCTCTAACCCACCCTGTGTTCTGGATGCCTGGTGGTGACATGAAAGTTCTGGTTTACCAGCTTTTTTCTTGGAGTAGCAGCTGCACTGTTTTCGACAGCTGAGAAAACACTTTTTCTCACAGTTAGCTTTAGCCTTCATCATCCCTCCGACTTCAGGAAACCTTCTTCCCAGCTCTGCCCTCTTTTCATCCTTGAAATTCATCTTCTTCTTCCACTTATAGCTTGAAGTGGAAGGAATGAATAGGTGTGTGCCTTTCCCCCAAACAAATAGCCACTGCTCATTGCCTTTTCAAGTAAGCACTGCCAGACGCCCAGTGGGTTTTATCAGCACCCCTCCACCCACTTCTGAAACAGTTCCTCATTCCAAGGCAAGCTGGCACAAAGCCCTAGACAGCCTTTGTGAGGATGCCTGCATTCAAGTACCAGCTGCCTCGATGGCACCACCTGGCAGAGAACTGTCGTGCAATTACCCCCTCACCCCCAGCTTGAGAAACTCCTATTTATGTTCTTAAAATACATTTACAAGAGGAACCAGGGCCAAATGAAGGTGCTTATCATACTTATTTCTTCTATCATCAACAGAAATGAAAATAACCTTACATCACCACCCACCAACCTTTACCTTTTTGTTTTTTCATTCAGAGTATTGGCTGCACAACCAAATATGGGAGTACAGAGATAGAAGCAAGTCACAGACCAGGCGCGGTGGCTCACGCCTGTAATCCCAGCACTTTGGAGGCCAAGGCCGGTGGATCACCTGAGGTCAGAATTTAAGACCAGCCCGGCCAACATGGCCAAACCCTGTCTATACTAAAATCACAAAAAAACTAGCTCGGTATGGTGGCATGTGCCTGTAATCCCAGCTACTCGGGAGGGCAAGGCAGGAGAATTGCTTGAACTCGAGAGGCGGAGGTTGCAGTAAGCCCAGATACCGTCACTACACTTCAGCCTGGGCGACAGGGCGCAACTGTCTCAAAAAAAAAAAAAAAAGAGAGAGAGATAGAAACAAGTAACTTGTTCATGTTGGCAGTGGCGTTCCCTCTACTTTTTAAAATTACAAGGCAGAAGTCTTCTATCAGCCCTAGATTGTGAAGACCAGCACCCCGGCATCAAAATCAAACACAATGGACCTCAATGTCAGGCTGACTGAACGAATTGTTATTGGGCTGCAAAGTAAACAGGCCGAAGCGGGAGGCTGTTCAGGAAACAGATCTTAATTACTGTTATTTGTTCAGTCAAACCTAGCATTTATTTCTCCAGTCAGCTGGGTGGAGTGGATGTTGGACTGGGCAAAGAAGGCTCCTTTGAAGATTCTGGATCTTTCTCACCCCTCCTTCCTTCCCCTGCAAGGAAATCCAAGGCCTCAACACTCAGGGAGCCCCAAGTGGAGAGCCAGTTCGGGGCCAGGACACACCTGGCTGATGGTGCCTCTGAGGTGGGAGTCTCTGCTCTCCATGCAGAGAAAGGAATCTGAGGGCTCCCAGACAGGAGCCTGAGGGGTGAAGCGGGGAGGGGGGCAATCAAGTAGTAACTGAAAAAAAAAAAGGACTCTGATGTGGTGGGGGGAGTGGTGGTGGGAGTGGTGGCGGGAGGAGGGGTGGCCTGGGGAGATGGAGGAGCCTGCTGGAGTGACAGCAGCAGAGGTTTGGGAGGAGTGTGGATGTGAGCATGAGACAGCAGGGAAGAAATGGGGTCTTGAGCAGTGTAGGTGAGGGAAAAGAGCCAGGAAGTGGAGGAAGCCCCCCAAAACAGGTCAGCCCTGAGCAGAACAAAAGCAGAGACTGCCTCACTCCAGGAGCAGAGAGCACTCAGCCATGCTAGGGACCTTGGCTCAATGGCACTCCAAAGGGGACTCAGGAACAGCTGCCTGGGCATCACGGGGAGTCTCAGGCTCCATCCCAGACCTGCTGAAGCAGAACTGGAGCCTACAGGGTTTAAAAACAAAAACAAAAACAAAACCTCCCCAGGGGATCATCTGACATCAGCCGACAGCAGACACCTTTAACTAACAATCCTGTGTTCAAGTGATGATAACACGCCGCACGCCCACCAGCCAGCTGCCCTAGCTCTTCACTCAGAAGGGCCCTTTGGTGATGGCAAATAACAAAAGCAAGTTTCCAGTGAGATCACACATGACTTCACTATAACAGGTAAGGGAATCACGAGAGAGTAGTATGCAGTCTCTGAAAAAGGTGTCTGTAATTCAACCTGGAAAAAATGCTAACGGACACGTCCTTGGGAAAGATGAATACACAAAACTATTAACCAGGATTATGGGATGTTAAATGGCCTTCGTTTACTTTGTCTATGTTTTCAAGGTTTAACATTAAGCATGAATTTCCTAAGTTTTTTAAATGAACAGAAAACTGCAATATTTTAATAGGTAAAGAATTAAAGAGTAGAAAAAAAGTAAAAAGCCTATTTAATTTGCTACCCACCATACAGGATATGTTTCGTTGTCTGTAAAATGCATTCCATTGGTCTACATTAAAAAGCAAGACAACTTTGGCAAAAAAAAAAAAAATCAATGAACATCAAAAGAAAATAAATACTATAAAATGAGTTTTGAGGCTACCTTTAATGGCCAGACACGGTGGTTCAAGCCTACAATCCCAGCACTTAGGGAGGCTAAGGTGGGTCTCTTGAGCCCAGGAGTTCGAGACCACTCTGGGTGACACAGGGAGACATCAGCTCTACCACAAAAATTTTTTAATGAGCTAGGCGTGGTGGTGCCCATCTGCAGTCCCAGCTACTTGAGAGGCTGAGGCAAGGAGAATCACTTAAACACAGGAGGTGGAGGCTGCAGTGAGGTGTGATCACACCACCACACTCTAGCCTGGGTGACAAAGTGAGACTTTGTCTCAAATAATAATAATAATAGCTTTAATACAAATGGTCCCAAGCTCACTCTCTGGGGTAAGCACTTTCCAGACCCTGAGGAACACACACAGAGGACCTAGAGGAAAATCTGCTGTGCTGTGCTCCCTGAAGAAGAATCACCCCCACTTTGCAAGTGTGGATGGGCCACTGTTTCAAGGTAATTTCTCAGTGACCGGACAAAGCTTTGCTGAATCATTATCTCCTGTTATTACCTCACTTCATCACTGACAAGTTAGGTGTCTACAAGGAGACTTGGGAAATGTGATATGGTGGCCTCTGAAACAGAGATTTACTCCATAAGAACAAAACTGGACCACATGGGGACCAAATCCAAAATTGTGACCTCACCAGATCCAACCCAGAAGTTCTGGCGGTGATTTTTGTGTGTGTGTGTGTGTGTTTGTGTGTGTGTGTGTGTGTGTGTGTGTGTGTGTGTGTGTTTGAGATGAAGTTTTGCTCTTGTTGCCCAGGCTGGAGTGCAATGGCATGATCTCGGCTCACTGCAACCTCTGCCTCCCGGGTTCAAGCAATTCTCTTGACTCGGCCTCCCAATTAGCTGAGATTACAGGGGCGCAACGCCACACCCAGCTAACATCTGTATTTTTAGTAGAGACTAGGTGTCACCATGTTGCCCAGGCTGGTCTCAAACTCCTGACAGACCCAAACACAACTTTTTGAGTACCTGTTTTGTGCAACATATACTTCACTAGTTTCTTTATATATGTTACAGAATTTAATGTTTATCACAGCCCTACGTTGTTATCATCTACCTCTATTATAATGAGAAAGTGAATCAAATAACACAGACATACCTAGTAAATAGAACTGGAATTTCTGCCGGTGACTCCGAAGTCCATTTCTCTGCAATACTTTATAATGTTTAATGATTGGTGTAACACCTTGATCACGCCTTCACAACCTTCCTTTCATTCTATCCTTATAACCACTCCACAAGGCAGGCAGGGAGAGTAGCATTATTCCCAACATAGAGACAAATGTGAAGCCTGGATAAGTTACCTTATTTTTGAAACTCATTCTCCTTTCTAATAGCACCCTGCTGGGTGAGCGCAATGAGCAGCAAAGCCTTGATGGTGCTGACAGAGACCAGCAACATCCGAAAAGACAAAGACAGCAAGCTTTGCTGCTTCCATACTGCCTTGAAAGAGTAGGGTTATCCCATGCACCTGTGTAATATGCACTCACCATGCACATGTGTGTGTACGCAAGGGCAGAAAGCAAAGCCCTAAAGACAGAACCAAGTCCCAGAGCCCCAGTTCTATTTCAAAGTGTCAAACTTTGCAGCACGTTCAACAATTTAAGGAGGCAGAGAAATATATCCTGTGCTTCCAAGACACCAAAATTCAAGATGGGAGTGTCTTCGGTAACCAAGGAGATCCTTCTACCCAGCACTCATTATAAGTAATAGTTACCTACCATTTTTTAAGTACTTCCTATGTATCAAGGCACTACTCTAAGGTGCTTTCAAGACCCTTCATTTAATCACCCCAAAGGAAAAAAAAAAAAACAAACCACCCCCCCTACCTTTTGTTTGAGAGAGAGCCTCGCTCTGTTCCCCCAGGCTGGAGTGCAGTGGCCCGATCTCAGCTCACTACAACCTCCAACTCCCAGTTCAAGCAATTCTCGTGCCTCAGACTCCCAAGTAGCTGGAGTACAGGTACACACCATGACGCCAGGCTAATTTTGTGTATTTTTTAGTAGAGATGGAGTTTTGCCATGTTACAGGCATGAGCCACTGCACCCGGCCAAAAATAACCCTTTGATAGAAGTATCACAATCTCCATTTGACAGATGAGGAAACCTGAGTCTCAGAGGTTAACCAACTTTCCAGAAGCCACTTTGGGATAAACCAGAATCCTAATCTCTGATTCCAAAGTCCAACAGGGTTCTAAAACCAGTTTTCCTTTGCCAGATCTCAGGATACCTGGAATATACTGTTTTGACCCCTCCTCCACCTACTCCCGTAGAGAAACATAAAATCAAGAGAGACCCTAAAGCAGGTGCATGCACCCACAGCAGTCAGAAGAGTCCACTGGATGCTGCATCTCCCTCACCTGCCCCTCCTGAGGGCTAGTCCTGACCTTGAGATGTGCCATTCCCAACGCTTGCTGTGAGAACACAGCACAGCCTTGGGCATCCCACCACTGTTCCAAAAGCCATTCTTCATTCTTCTTGCAATTTGTGGCAGTGAATACTAATAATAATTTTTTTAAATAATAGGAAATTGCATTGTGCATTTTCTAGGTGCCAGGTAAGGTCCTCAGTTCTTAGCATGGATTCATTTCATCCTCACAACAATCCCACAAAGTAAATACTCATACTGCCATATTTTCACAAATAAGACAGGATTATTACTTGAATTTTTGGCATAATATGCCCTACTTTTTCTTTTTTTGAGATGGAGTCTGGCTCCGTTGTTGCCCAGGGCTGGAGTGCAGTGGCGTGATCTCAGCTCACTGCAATTCCACCTCCCAGGTTCAAACAATTCTCCTGTCTCAGCCTCCCGAGTAGCTGGGATTATAGGAGCCCCCCCCACCACGCCCGGCTAATTTTCGTATTTTTAGTAGGGACAGGGTTTCACTATGTTGGCCAGGCTGGTCTCGAACTTCTGACCTAAGGTGATCCACCCGCCTCGGCCTCCCAAAGTGCTGGAATTACAGGCATGAGCCACCACGCCTGGCCTATGGCCTACTTTTATAATCAGAAAAAATTTTATAAGCTATACTGACAGAAAAATGAGGAAAAGACAAAATAAGTAGAGAAAACATAAAGGAAGAAAAGAGAGAAAAAGGAAAATAGAATTCCGTTTTTTTCACAAGTGAGAAAACTGAGGTCTCTCCTAAGGTCGACATAGGAACTCAGTCAGCCAGGCCCTAAACTCTTTCCTGTGCTGCGATGGTGCCGTCTCTAGAGCAGAGCTGTCTCTAGAGAGTCACAGCACACCTCATAATAAAACTGTGTTTACAGCCGGGAGCAGTGGCTCACACCTATAATCCCAGCACTTTGGGAGGCCCAGGCAGGTAGACACTTGAGGCCAGGAGTTTGAGACCAGCCTGGACAATATGGTGAAACCCCGTCTCTACTAAAAATACAAAAAAAAAAAAAAAAATCGCATGTGTAGATGTTTATTTTTAGATTGACTATCTGATTTTTGCAGTCAATCATTTGAAAGTTACAAATTCAAAAACTAGCCAGGGTGGGGGCGAACACCTGTGGTCCCAGCTACTCAGGAGGCTGAGGCATGAGAATCACTTGAACCCGGAAAGCAGAGGTTGCAGTGAGCCAAGATAGTGCCACTGCACTGCAACATGGACAACAGAGTGAGACATGGACAACAGAGTGAGACTCTGACTTACAAAAAAGAAAAAGACTGTGTTTACACAGAGTAAGAAGGTTTAAAAGTTTCTAGCAATTATTCTGGACTTTGGTTAAAAGTACAGACAGTTGGCTGGCATGGTGGCTCACATCTGTAATCCCAGCACTTTGAGAGGCCAAGGTGGGTGATCACTTGAGCCCAAGAGTTCGAGACCAGCCTGGGCAACATGGCAAAACCCCATCTCTACAAATAACACGAAAAAAAAAAAAAAATAGCCAGGCATGGTAGCATGCACCTGTAGTCTCAGCTACCCAGGAGACTGAGATGGGAGGATCACCTGACCCTGTGAGGTCAAGAAGGCTACAGTGAGCTATGATCTCGACACCACACTCCAGCCTGGGCAGCACAGTGAGGGAGGGAGGGAAGGAGGGAAAAGAGGGAGAGAGGGAGGAAGGAGGGGAGGGGGGGAAGGAAGGAAGGAAAAAATGTATAGACACTTGGCATAAAACAGAGTGAAAACTGAGTTTGGCACTTGTAGTGTGTATAAAATTTGAATCACAATCCAAATCTTTCATCATTGCCTTTCTCTTTACACTATTACGAATTTTTTTTTTTGTTTAAGAAAGGGTCTCATTCTGTTGCCCACACTGAAGCGCAATGGTGCAACCATAGCTCTTTGGAGCCTTGAACTCCTTGCCTCAAATGATTCTCCTGCCTCAGCCTTCCAATTACTTAGGACTACAGGTACATGCCACCATGCCCTGCTAGTTGTTTTATTTTATTTTTTGTTTGCTATACTCCCCAGGCTGGTCTTAAACTCCTAGCCTCAATCCCAAAGCACTGGGATTACAGACATGAACCACCATCCCCAGCCAAGATAAAAATTTTAAGTTGCCTGCACAAAATGTCCATGTCTAAAATTTCCCACGTAATTCATGTTTTTTTCTTGTTGATAGCATTAGAATACCTCACACTCTAATATAAATGAAAAGATTATTCCAAACTCTTCAAAGTTAACTATAACAAGAAACAAGAACAAAAGAAAAAGGCGGAAAACAAAAACTATATTTAGGTTTAAAACAAATTTAGTGATAAATTCAGAAAATTTCCTTTTTCTCAAAATACCACCAATATTTTACATACTTTTTTTTTTTTTGAGATGGAGTTGCCTAGGCTGGAGTGCAGTGGTGCGATCTCGGCTCACTGCAACCTCTGCCTCCTGAGCTCAAGCGATTCTTGTGCCTCAGCCTCCCCTTAGTAGCTGGGATTACAGGTGCACGCCACCATGCCTGGCTAATTTTTGTATTTTTAGTAGAGATGCAGTTTCACCATGTTGGCCAGGCTGGTCTCTAACTGCTGACCTCAAGTGATCCACCTGCCTCAGCCTCCCAAAGTGCTGGGATTGCAGGGGTGAGCCACCATGCCTGGCATTTTACATACTTACACACTTTTTTTTTTTTTTTTTTTTTGCTACTTTAACATCTCAGAATCCTCTTTTCAGAGACTGCAAAAAACGAAATAGTTTTGCAACCAACTTTTAAAGTTATTGAGTAACTAAAAGTGATCAATATAAACAAACTAGAATTTGAACTCGCCTACATTGAACATTCATTGTTTAAGTCAACACTAGGAAAGGGTAAAAGTAAACAACAGAAACTTGCTCTCTAATGTAGGGAGAAATCTCTTGGCCAGTGAAGCAATACAAAAACACAGACATTCCGCTTACAGGAACTAATTAAAAAGAAAAGGAAAAAACAAAACACAGACCTGTTCAGCCATATAAAGTTATAATGATGAACATCTGTAAAGATTACATGAAATCACCCATGTAAAGTGCTCAGCACATGTGCCTGGCCCATACGTGTTTAATGTTAGCTTGTATACATGCTCATTTCATTCAATACAAGGCTACTTAAATGCTCTGTGCCTCTGCTGCCTCATACAAAACAGACACAACAGTAGTTCTTACATCATAGGATTATTAAGACTGAGAATGTTTTCAAGGCACTTAGAACGTTAATTGTCAATATTATTCTTAGTGTCCTCGAAAAGGAAGGCCAGAGGTTTACAGGACTGGGATCTAAACCTAGTCACTCCAAAGAAGTAGCATCTCATTTCCTCAAACTCTGAGAGATTTACCTAGTTGCCAGTTCTCCTCCCACTGCTCAGGAAATTCCCAGGGCAGAAGGAACCCAAGGGACTCGCTCCCTCTTGGAGGCTCAGCCTGCTCCAGGAACTTGCAGCTCTAGCATCCCCAACTCCATCACTCAAACCTCACACCTGACCAAAAAGCTACTGGCCGGGCACAGTGGCTCATACCTGCAATCCCAACACTTTGGGAGGCTGAGGCAGGCAGATCACTCGAAGTCAGGCTTTCAAGACCAGCCTGGTCAACATGGTGAAACCCTGTCTCTAGTAAAAATACAACAAAATTAGGTATGGTGGCACGCACCAGCTACTCAGGAGGCTTAGATAGGAGAATCATCTGAACCCAGGAGGGAGAGGTTGCAGTGAGCCACAATCCCGCCACTGCATTCCAGAGCAAGACAGAAAGAAAGAAAGAAGAAAGAAAGAAAGAAAGAGAGAGAGAGAGAAAGAAAGAAAGAGAGAAAGAAAGAAAGAGAGAGAAAGAGAGAGAGAGAAAGAGAGAAAGAGAGAAAGAGAAAGAGAGAGAGAAAGAACGAACGAAAGAAAGAAAGAAAGAAAGAAAGAAAGAAAGAAAGAAAGAAAGAAAGAAAGAAAGAAAGAAAAACAAAGAAAGAAAGAAACAAAGAAAGAAAGAGAAAGAGAAATTATGGCTCTTTGAATTTGTTTGCCAACTACTGATTTGCCTTTTCAAAGGGAGCTTGAGGGAAGTTTTATAACCATATAAAACAAATAATAGTGCAACAACAGCAGCCATTCTCATTTATGCAGCACACTCCCTTCCAAGTGCTGTCACAGACTCTGTGACACCAGCACAATCTCTCCCAATCTGTCAGGTATTACTGTTATTATTATTTTTCTCCTCTGTAGCAGTTGGGAAACTTGAACTCTAGGAAATAAATTGCCTAAGGTCACAGCTTCTTGGTGGATGGAGTGCAGTGGCACGATCACAGCTCACTGCAGCCTCGACGTCTTGGGCTCAAGCAATCCTCCCTCCTCAGCCTCCCAAGTAGCTGGAACTACAGGCGCACACTTCCAAGCTGGCTACTATTTGTATTTTTTGTAGAGATTGGGTTTTGCCCAGGCTGGTCTCGAACTCCTGTCTTCAAGCAATCCTCCCACCTCAGTCTCCCATGTGGTGGGATTACAGGTGTGAGCCACTGCAACAGTCCCAGGTAATTTCAAAGCCAGTATTCTTAACTACCTCACCAAATTGAAAGTGGAAAAGAGAAAAAGGGAATAGTACTTTTAAAAAACAGTAACTATAGAAAACTCAATCAAAATTCATTTTCCAATTAAGTTATTGCTTAGTAAATGAAAATATTAAATAAAGAACCGGCTACTGCGCCATATGGCAAGGAAGTGTACTTCAGTGCTGACAACTCCATTACTCAGGAGAACAGTTTAACTGTGATATATGGATGGCTCCAGTGACCACTGCCACTGTATTTATAATTTGTGATCTGTATAAACAAAATCATTTCTCATGCCTGTAACAGCATCTACTGCAGGCCTTTGTTACTTACACTTAAATCTCTGTAAATATTTAAATCTCATGGTCACAAAAAAGATGAGTCAACCATCTAAGAATGACTGGTCACCAGTTCCCAAAACACAACCTCCAGCGTCATGACCACCAGCCCCAGTAGGCCTAAATTCCAGATGAATAATTCTTCCAACATACAGTCAAATTAAAAAAAAAAAAAAATCAATAGAATTGAAAGCCCAGAAATAAACCTTAACACTGACAGTCAACTAATTCTGCCAAGATAATTCAACTGGGAAAGAACAGTCTTTTCAACAAATGTTGGTGGAACTGGATATTCAAATGCAAAACAATGAAGTTGGACCCTTTCCCCATACCACAGATAAAAATTAACTCATTAAGAATGGCCAGGTGCTGTGGCTCATGCCAGTAATCCCAGCACTTTGAGAGGCCAAGATGGGAGGATTACCTGAGCCCAAGAGTTGGAGACCAGCCTGGGCAGCATAGTGAGATCCCATCTCTATAAAATATCAAAAAGTGAGCCAAGTGCGATGGCACGCACCTGTGGTCCCAGCTACATGAGAGGCTGAGACAGGGGGATCACTTCAACCTGAGAGTTCAGGGTTATAGTGAGCCATGACTGTGCCACCACACTCCAGCTTGAGAAACAGACTAAGACTCCATCTTTAAAAAAAAAACAAAAAACAAAAACGGCCAGGCAAGGTGGCTCATGCCTGTAATCCCAGCACTTTGGGAGGCCAAGGCGGGCAGATCACGAGGTCAGGAGATCGAGACCATCCTGGCTAATACCATAAAACCCCGTCTCTACTAAAAATACCAAAAAAAAAAAATTAGCCAGGTGCGCTGGCGGGCACCTGTAGTCCCAGCTACTCGGGAGGCTGAGGCAGGAGAATGGCGTCAACCCGGGAGGCGGAGCTTGCATTGAGCCAAGATCGCACCACTGCACTCCAGCCTGAGCAACAGAGCGAGACTATCTAAAAAAAAAAAAGTGGAAACAAACGATCATCAGCTGAGAAACGGGTTTAAGTAAAGTGTGGTAAAAGGAATGAAGTAGCTGGCGGGGCACAGTGGCTCACACCTGTAATCCCAGCACTTTGGGAGGTCAAGGTGGGCGGATCACGAGGTCAGGAGTTTGAGACCAGCCTGGCCAATATAGTGAAACCCCATCTCTACTAAAACTATGAAAATTGGCTGAGCACGATGGCACACGCCTGTAGTCCCAGCTACTCAAGAGGCTAAGGCAGGGGAATCGCTTGAACCCGAGAGGCAGAGGTTGTGGTGAGCCAAGATTGTGCCACTGCACTCCAGCCTGGCGACAGAGTGAGACTCCGTCTCAAAAAAAAAAACAACAACAAAAAAAGAAGTACTGACACATGCTACAACATGGATGAACCTTGAGAACATACTAAGTTAAAGAAGTAGTCCTAAAGACTATACATTATATGGTTTCATTAATAGGAAATGTCTACGAAAGTCCATAGAGACAGCGAGTAGATTAACAATTGCCAAGACTCTGAGGGAGTCTGGGAGGGAACTGGGAGTGACTGCTAATAAGCATAGAGGTGACAAAAACTAAGTTGTCATGATGGTTCCACAACTCTGCACATATACTATAAAACCACTGAATTGCACACTTCAAATGACTGGGCTGTATGCTATGTGAAACTACTTTTTACTTTATCAATAATTTCTTTAAGGCCGGGCACAGTGGCTCAAGCCCGTAATCCCAGCACTTTGGGACACCAAGGCGGGCGGATCATCTGAGGTCGGGAGTTCGAGACCAGCCTGACCAACATGGAGAAACCCTACCTCTACTAAAAATACAAAAAATTAGCAGGGGGCGTGGTGGCGCATGCCTGTAATCCCAGCTACTCGGGAGGCTGAGGCAGGAGAATCGCTTGAACCCAGGAGGTGAAGGTTGCGGTGAGCCAAGATCACACCATCGTACTCCAGCCTGGGCAACAAAAGCAAAACTCCATCTCAAATAATAATAATAATAATAATAATAATAATAATAATAATAATAATAATTTCTTTAGTTAAAAATAACCTAATAGCCATTTTAGGATAAGTTTTAAAAAAACCTCAAATAATAATTTTAAAATCACTTGGTTGGACATCTCTGCTCATTGGAGAAGTAAAAGTGTGGACATCTCTCCAATGTCACTTTAAGAATAAAAATAAAACTAGGACTTTTTTTTTGGAACGCTTGTTAATTTAAATAGGAATAAAGTATTCCCAAAGGCAAATTCCCAGGACTTTAGGAGCTGAAATTGCTTCATGTGTTTCTTATTAGTCTGCTATAAAATGCTTTGTAAAGTTTACAGAAAGTATTTTATAGATCTTTCAATTTTTACTTTTTTTTTTTTTTTTTTTTGAGACAGAGTCTCGCTCTGTCACCCAGGCTCGCGTGCAGTGGCGTGATCTCGGCTCACTGCAACCTCTGCCTCCCGGGTTCAAGCGATGCTTCTGTCTCAGCCTCCCGAGTAGCTGGGACTACAGGTGCCCGCCACCATGCCCGGCTAATTTTTGTATTTATAGTAGAGACAGGGTTTCACCATATTGGCCAGGCTAGTCTCAAACTCCTGACCTTGGGATCCATCCGCCTCAGCCTCCCAAAGTGCTGGGATTACAGGCATGAGTCACCGTGCCCGGCCCCAACTTTTACGTTTAAGAGATTGCCCATTTGAAATGGCTGAATCTTAGCACCAGAGCAGTCATTTCTCCAGCAATTTTCCTGTCTTGTACCAAAGCAGCCCTTTGAATACTTCCTAATAATCCACAGCCAGCTGGAGCACTTGACAAAGACTGATCTGACAGTTTAATCTTAGCACCTGGCCGGGCGCGGTGGCTCAAGCCTGTAATCCCAGCACTTTGGGAGGCCGAGACGGGTGGATCACGAGGTCAGGAGATCGAGACCATCCTGGCTAACACAGTGAAACCCCGTCTCTACTAAAAAATACAAAAAAACTAGCCGGGCGAGGTGGCGGGCGCCTGTAGTCCCAGCTACTCCGGAGGCTGAGGCAGGAGAATGGCCTGAACCCGGGAGGCGGAGCTTGCAGTGAGCTGAGATCCGGCCACTGCACTCCAGCAAGGGGGACAGAGTGAGACTCCGTCTCAAAAAAAAAAAAAAAAAAAAAATCTTAGCACCATTTTTTTTAGGATTGGCATACCCTTTTTTTCCAGTTCCATTTACCTCACTACACTTAAGAAAAATCTACATTTACATATGTAAATTGTGAACAATGTTGATAAAAATTACACCACATATTCATACCAGTTGTGCAACCAAATTGATGTTTCCTTTCTAATGCAAAAATGGGTTAAACTCTGTTATCTCCAAACCTACTTCTAAACACATCACACACTACCACCACTACCACCACAAAGGGCAGAGATGATATCACAATGAAAACAATGCTAGCAAATACAATTATAAAGCATGATGAATTTCGCACATTTAGGTTTGCTAAAATAAGCTTTAAAATTGTTGAATGAAAAACAAATGCCCCCAACATTATCCCCTACCCTCCAACCTCCTATTATTACTCTATTGCCATAACCACTGGTGGCAGCTTCTAGGGTATCTTTAAAACTCTCAGAATTCTTGTGTATATATGTATCTACATACATGGAAACATATGTGCCTTTCAAATTAGAAACCATAATTGGGTTCATCATAGACATAGTGTTGTTTAACCTCCTCTTTTTATAAGCCCTACTTAACTAACACTGTTAGCTTGGCTACCTGTTCCTCTCTGTACATACAGATTTAACTTACTCTTTTTTTACTATGGTGAAACACACATAACATTAAACGTATCATCCTAACCATTTTTAAGTGTACAGTTCAGTAATGTTAAGTATATTCATATTGTTGTGCAACAGATTTCTATAACTTTTTCATTGTGCAGCACTGAAACGCTATACCCACTAAACACTAGTTCTCCTTCCCACCTCCCCTGGGCCCTAGGGAACCGCCTTTCTATTTTCTATGATTTTGACTACTTTAGACACTTCATATGAGTGGAATCATACAGTATTTCTCCTTTTGTGACTTTTATTATATACTTTTATTTCACTTAGCATAATGTCCTTGAGGTGCACCCACATTGTAGTATGTGACAAGTTTTCCTTCTTTATTAAGGCTGTATAATATTCCATTGTTAATTTCATCCTTTTTAACGGCAACATGATATTTCATTGTATGAAAGGCTAGTAACTTTTTATTTTAAATTAGTCTTCATTATCAGTGTTTAAGATGTTCCAAGTTTACTTCTAATACAATAGAAGAATTGCTAGACCCAAGAACATATTTATTATTCAAAGAGATTATGACAAAATAAATTCTCCATAAGTGAACAAACACAAATCCAGAAGAGTAGGTTTTTCTTTCACCTTTCTTTTCAACTTTGCCAATGAAAACTCTCTCATTTTTAATTGTAATTTTTGTTTTGTTTTGTTTTTGAGACAGAGTCTTGCTCTGTCGCCCAGACTGGAGTGCAGTGGCATGATCTTGGCTCACTACAACCTCTGCCTCTTGGGTTCAAGCAATTATCGTGCCTCAGCCTCCTGATTAGCTGGGATTACAGGCATGAGCCACCGTGCCTGGCTGAATTGTAGTTCTTAAATAATAAGTAAGACTGAGCATTTTCTCACGTTTGTTGGCATGTGCATTTTTTCCTAAATGATCCCTAACCTTTTAAATTTTTCTGTTATGTGTCCTTTCTGTTGATTTATAAGAACACTGTGCAAATTAAGGCAAGTGGATCTCTGTTCTACGAATCACTGTGTGTCATCTGAGTTCTTTCTTTAATTTGGTTTATGGATCTTGTGTCTAGAAAAACCTTGGCCATTTTAGATTATTTTAAAAGGTCACCCATCTTTTCTCAATACTTTTAATGGACTCCTTTTTAACCCATTTTATCATGGTTAAATATTGGATCTACACATTACTTATTTTAATGGAAAGGGTGTGGAGCAAACTTCAAAGAAAGTTTACTGACAACTTACAATTTGGATATCAGTATCCCAAGGAAGAGTGACAGTTCTCCCCATAACTACAACATCTAACATTTATGAACTCAAACTGTGGGCCAGTCACTGTTCCAAGTGCAAAATCCTATAAAGGAGATCCTAGGGATTACCCCATTTTACAGATGTACGAATTAAACAACCAACAGATGATGTAACTGATCAAGGCACACCACCAGTAAATGGCTGAGAACATATTGGAACTCAGGCTTCCCATCACTTAGAACTGGCTCTTAACTTCTCTGCTACACCGCCTCTGAACTATATGAACAAAAAAGCCTAAAAAAATCCACATCAAAAATATGTTTAAATTAATTCTCAGTAGAAAGCAGGTTTGTCCTTTTCCTCCCATCAAATACTTCGCGAAGCTTAAGTACTAAATCTTTTTTTTCCTTGAAACTGATTCTCGCTCTGTCGTCCAGGCTGGAGTGCGGTGGCATCTTGGCTCACTGCAACCTCCACTTCCCGGGTTCAAGTGATTCTCCTGCCTCAGTCTCCCGAGTAGCTGGGATTACAGGTGCACGCCACCACGCCCGGCTAACTTTTGTATTTTCAGTAGAGGCAGGGGTTTCACCATGTTGCCCAGGTCGGTCTCGAACTCCTGACCTCAGGTGATCCACCCGCCTCAGCTTCTCAAAGTGCTGGGATTACAGGCATGAGCCACTGCACCTGGTCCAGTGTTTCTTTTTCTTTTTTTTTTTTTTTTTTTTTTTTTTTGAGGTGGAGTCTCGCTCTGTCGCCCAGGTTTGAGTGCAGTGGCCGGATCTCAGCTCACTGCAAGCTGCGCCTCCCGGGTTTATGCCATTCTCCTGCCTCAGCCTCCCGAGTAGCTGGGACTACAGGCGCCCGCCACCTCGCCCGGCTAGTTTTTTTTTTTTGTATTTTTTAAGTAGAGACGGGGTTTCACCGTGTTAGCCAGGATGGTCTCGATCTCCTGACCTCGTGATCCGCCCGTCTCGGCCTCCCAAAGTGCTGGGATTACAGGCTTGAGCCACCGCGCCCGGCCTTCTTTTTCTTTTCTTTTCTTTCTTTCTTTTTCTTTTCTTTTTTTTTTCTTTTTTGAGACGAGGTCTTGCTCTGTTGCCTAGGCTGGAGTGCAATGGTGCGTTGTCAGTTCGCTGCAACCTCTGCCTCCCGGGTTCAAGCGATTCTCCTGCTTCGGCCTCTCGCCATCATGACGGGCTTTTTTGTATTTTTGTAGGGATGGGGTTTCACCCTGTTGGCCAGGCCGGTCTGGAATTCCTGACCTCAGGTGATTCGCCCGCCTCAGCCTCCCAAAGTGCTGGGATTAAAGGTGTGTGCCACTGTCCCCGGTCCTAGTGTTTCTTTTCTGGGCAGTATCACTGCATGCCCCAGGGGCCGGGTGCATCCTTGGTAGTAAAGGCAGGGGTAGTGTTTTCACAAAGACTGGTGAGTGCTATCGGCATCTGGGGGTAACTTAAATATCAGCTATGCACAGGACTCCCTAATTGTTTTACAAACATGAAAAAGGAGAATGAAATGCTAAGAAGAGAAGTGGAGGGCTTTCTCTCTCTCTCTCTTTTTTTTTTTTTTGTTCATGTCTTTTTGTCATGTCACCCAGGCTGGGTTGCAGTGGTACGATCATGGCTCACTGCAGCTTCAACTTTCCAGCCTCAGGTGATCCTCCCACCTCAGCCTCCAGAGCAGCTGGGACGACAAGTGCACGCCTCCACGCCCGGCTAATGTTTGTATTTTTTTGTAGAGATGGGGTTTCACTATGTTGCCCAGGATGGTCTCGAATTCTTGGGCTCAAGCAATTCATCCACCTCGGCCTCCCAAAGTATTGGGATTACAAGCAAGAGCCACCTCTCCGCCATTGCCAGTTCTCTCTAATAATCAGAGAATACCCTCAAGCAATCCATAATGAAGGGCAAATGAAGTAAGCATTTGTGTTCCTCTCAAGCACTGGGTCCAGCTATCTGCCACACCCCTCTTCCAGAAAGAAAACAAAACAAAAAAAAAGAAGTCAGGGAGTCAGCCCTGCTGGACCTCTTGCTTCCAAAAAATATGCAATCGGCCAGGCGCAGTGGCTACCTGTCATTCTAGCACTTTGGGGAGGCCAAGGCAGGCGAATCATGAGGTCAAGAGGTCGAGATCATCCTGGCCAACATGGTGAAACCCCGTATCTACTAAAAATACAAAAAATTAGCTAGGCATGGTGGCGGGCGCCTGTAGTCCTAGCTTCTTGGGTGGCTGAGGCAGGAGAATCGCTTGAGGGTGGCTGAGGCAGGAGAATCGCTTGAACCCAAGAGGCGGAGATTGCAGTAAGCAGAGGTGGCACCACTGCAGTCGCCTGGCGACAGAGCGAGACTCTGTCTCAAAAAAAAAAAAAAAGGAAAAAAGAAAAATTGCAATCCGTGGCAACCCTCATTCCTACCCGCCCTCTATCATAAGGAAATAATTTACAGCTTCATGCTTTTCAAAGCCTCCAGCCAGAAGCCGCTGCTAGGCAAAATGATTTGCATAAAGTGCCTCATTTAAATGGCCTCATGCCCCTTACTCAGCAACTTCCACCAACTACACTAATGGTGAGATAGTACAGTCTTAAAACCTGCTTTCTGTTAAATTCTATCATCCATGCATAGAGCAGAACTTTCTGGAAAATAACAGCTTGGGAGTTTAAGAGAAGGAAGGGAACAAAAAGTTTAAACTGATTTTATTACAACAAAATACAGCATAAAAACCCAACCCGAAACCAGGCATAGTGGCTCACGCCTGTAATCCCAGCATTTGGGAGGCTGAGGCAGGTGGATTGCCTGAGATCAGGAGTTCAAGACCAGCCTGACCAACATGGCAAAACCCCATCTCTACTAAAAATACAAAAATATGCTGGGCATGGTGGCAGGCGCCTGTAATCCCACTACTTGGGAGGCTGAGGCAGGAGAATAGCTTGAACCCTAGAGGCAGAGGGGTAGAGGTTGCAGTGAACTGAGATCCTGCCACTACACTCCAGCCTCGGCGACAGAGCAAAACTCCTTCTCAAAGAACAAAAAAAACCCAATCCGAGATTCAAATAATCAAATCGTAAGACTGTGTTTAAAATCCATAGCTATGAGCTCTTTGTTGAACTGTTCAGCAAACACAGCAGATTATCTTTGGGGAAAAGCCCAATATCCACTCATTCATGCTCTCATCATTTACCAAAGGCCAAGTGTATACTGGGCACTGGGAAATAGAAACGCTAGGAGAGCACGGGGCAGTACCTGCTGTGAGCTGATTAGTTGTGTGGCCTTGGAAGATACCCTGTGCTCCGGGACCTGTTTCCTGGAAATAACTTGTTAGGTGGAAATGCCACTGCCTTGAGGATCCTTCTAGCTCCAGAATTAATTAGACTGTGACCTCCCAGATTCTCACAACCCCATGGACAGCCCATAAGCCATCTGAGAATGGCAACGCAGGACCTGGAGCAACGGGCATTATGCCCATCAGAAACCTCAGCAGCAGCTGTGAGACTTTCTCTGGCTGGCTGCCAACCAAAGACTTCCCACAATGGTTCTAATTTCAAACTGCCCGACCATTATCCTTAAAAACTATTGGAGTGTGCTAAAAGGTCTGGTATTTTTTCCCCTTTGTCAGCATGTCCCAATTTTCAGTCTATGGTTTGGGTGAATACTGGGGATCCTTTTTTTTCCATGTCAGATGGGTAATGTACCAACAACATGACAAGATTGAAGGGAAGCACATCTCACAGACAAGCATGAAAACCCAGTCACCATGCTTATGAACTACAAAAGAAATTGCATTCTTACAATCAGAAACAGAAACATCGATCCCATTGTGGTACCCTATGAGCCAGGAGCCACAGACCATGCCCACCTTCCACTCTGCCTCTTTTAACTTCATTATACAAAAATAGCTGTATCCCTCCCCAGGATATAGGCAAGTCACTGCAGCCTTGAGAGGCCAGCAGGAAGAAGAATTAAAACAGAGCTCCCTAAGGGCGAAGTAGAGCTGCCTCCAAAGATAGGAAGTTCCTGCCTCTGGAGTTGTTTGTTACAGTAGAAGAAATCGAGTACAATTGGGTCAGAAGAGCAGAAGACCCTTCCAGTGCCAGTTTTCTGGGAGGTGGTCCAAAGGAAGTCACTGGGGCCAGCTCCCTCCCTCAGACAGCTAACAGGAGCAAGGCTTGGTCAGCCTTCCTGAAGCTCTCCAAGTCCAAGGTTTCTGAGCTATTTATTCTATACTGACTTTGAAAACACAAAATTGCTCCAACAGGATGGATATGTTAGGAACAATTGGGCATAATAGGATGTGCATTTCTGTCTGTTGAGAAACACCAGGTAGAAAACTGCACCAAGCTGAATTGAGCTCCCTGGTAATACACAAAATGCACACAACTCAGCTCAACAAGTGCACTGAGTCACACCAAACACATGTGATGTGACAACTTTCCATCCAATTCCAGATAACCCTCCTCCTGCTGCTTCCCAACTGCTCAAAAGCCTAACTCTCCAAACCCATTTCTCCAAACCCAAGCCTAACTCTCCAACCCAAAAGTCTTGAAAGGTAATTTCAAGACTTTTTCAAATAAAATGCCAAATTTACCATAGTAGTTATGTATTTCTTAACCATTTAACATTTATAAAACTATAATATCATTTTCATTCAGTTCCTTTTTTCAAATGTGTCACTGACAAAGTTTTAGAATATTGTGCCCTTAACCAAATTTTCCCTATGAGATATGTGGTTTCATTGTGCAGTTCTGCTTAATGTGGTAATTTTTAGAATGCATATGTCATGTTGTATATTGTAGCAGAACTATTTCCAGGGCTCTAGTGTAGAGTATTTATAATCATTTTTAAAAAATTACACTAAATGTCCAAAAGGAAAATAAATGTTTATATGATTAATTAAATCATAAAATTAAGATAGTAAGATAAATAAGATAATTAAATCATAAAACCAAAAAGTGCTGGGATTATAGGCATGAGCCACTGTGCTCAGCCATGTATTTCTTTTTTTTTTTTTGAGACGGAGTCTCGTTGTGTCGTTGTGTCGCCCAGTGCAGTGGCGCGATCTCGGCTCACTGCAAGCTCCACCTCCCGGGTTCACGCCATTCTCCCGCCTCAGCCTCCGAGTGGCTGGGACTACAGGCGCCCGCCACGACGCCCGGCTAGTTTTTTGTATTTTTAGTAGAGACGGGGTTTCACCATGTTAGTCAGGATGGTCTCGATCTCCTGACCTCGTGATCCACCCGCCTCGGCCTCCCAAAGTGCTGGGATTACAGGCTTGAGCCACCGCACCCGGCCTCAGCTGTGTATTTCTGTAAAGCATAAAATATTGCTTTTAAATTAGTTTTCATGTCATGTTACTTAATTCATCATTTCAAGATTAAATCAGTATCTAGTAAATTGAGCTGCCTACCTAGTGATTGGTTTCCATCACTAATGAAAAAAGTTTTGATGCTTCTCCCTTTTTCAAGGTGCTACATACTGTAATCCTTAGAACAACTTAAGAAATAAAATGGCAAGGCTGGGTGCAGTGGCTCACACCTGCAATCCCAGCACTTTGGGAGGCCAAGGTGGGTGGATCATGACGTCAGGAGATTGAGATCATCCTGGCCAACACAATGAAACCCCATCTCTACTAAAAATACAAAAATTAGCCAGGCGTGGTGGCACGCACCTGTAATCCCAGCTACTCGGGAGGCTGAGGCAGGAGAATTGCTTGAACCCAAGAGTCGGAGGTTGCAGTGAGTCAAAATCACGCCACTGCACTCCAACCTGGTGACAGAGCAAGACTCCGTCTCGAAAAATAATAATAATACTAAAAAGAAATAAAAAGACACATAAAGACAATGAAAAATCTTCAATTAGCCCTCTCCTCAAAAAAAGGTAACAACAAAGAACAGAAGAGGAAATGAGTCAGGTTTCAGTTACTGAGGAGGCTGAGGCAGGAGGATCACCTGAGCCCAGGAATTTGAGGCTGCAGTGAGCCAAGATCACGCCACTGCACTCCAGTCTGGGTGACAGAGCGAGACTCCATCTCAAAAGATAAATAAATAAATTAATTAATTAATAATAATAATAGAAAAAAAAGGGAATGAAATGGAAACTGATCAATAATTTATAGCCTTAAACTCAAACATATGAGTAATTACATTAAATGTAAATGATCCAAGCATCCAATTAAAAGACAAAGATTGGCTGGGTACAATGGCTCACACATGTAATCTCAGCACTTTGGGAGGCCAAGGCAGGAGGATCACTTGGAGCCCAGGAGTTTGAGACCAGCCTGGACAACATAGTAAGACCGTGTCTCTGCAAAAAAAGAATTAAAAAAAAAAAAAAAATCCATGCCAGGTGGTGCATATCTGTAGTCCTAGCTACGTGGGAAGCTGAGGCGAGAGGATTACCTGAGCCCAGGGCATTGAAGGTACAGTGAGCTGTGATAGTATCACTGCACTCCAGCCTGGGCAATGGAACAAGATCCCATCCCAAAACAAAACAAAACAAAACAGAAAAATGAAACAACACAAAAAGGCAAAGATTGTCAGATTGGATTAAAAAGCAAGAAAGATCCATTTCCATCACATTTATAAAAAGCATACTTTTAAGTATAAAGACAGATTAGTCAAAAGCCAAAAGGGTGGTACGGCTATATTAGTATCTACCAAATACTTAAAAAAAGACCCTTTTAGAAAAATAGGCCAGGCGTGGTGGCTCACACCTGTAATCCCAGCACTTTGGGAGGCCAAGGTGGGCGGATCACTTGAGGTCAGGAGTTCGAGACCAGCCTAGTCAGCATGGCGAAACCCCATCTTTACTAAAAATACAAAAATTAGGCCGGGCACAGTGGCTCATGCCTATAATCCCAGCACTTTGGGAGGCCAAGATGGGCAGATCATGAGGTCTAGAGTTTCAGACCAGCCTGGCCAATATGGTGAAAGCTTGTCTCTACTAAAAATACAAAAATTGGCCAGGTGTGGTGGCATGCACCTGTAGTTCCAGCTACTCAGGAGTCTGAGGCAGGACTGAATCCAGGAGTCTGAACCCAGGAGACAGAGGTTGTAGTGAGCCGAGATCTCACCACTGCACTCCAACCTGGGCAACAGAGTGAGATTCCATCTCAAAAAAATATATAAAATTTAAAAAGTAACCGGGCGTGGTGGCACATGCCTGTAATCCCAGCTACTTCAGAGGCTGAGACATGAGAATTGCTTCAACTCGGGCGGGCGCGGTGGCTCAAGTCTGTAATGCCAGCACTTTGGGAGGCCGAGACGGGCGGATCACGAGGTCAGGAGATCGAGACCATCCTGGCTAACACGGTGAAACCCCGTCTCTACTGAAAAAAAAAATACAAAAAACTAGCCGGGCGAGGTGGCTGGCACCTGTAGTCCCAGCTACTCGGGAGGCTGAGGCAGGAGAATGGCGTGAACCCGGCAGGCAGAGCTTGCAGTGAGCTGAGATCCGGCCACTGCACTCCAGCCCAGGTGACAGAGCGAGACTCCGTCTCAAAAAAAAAAAAAAAAAAAAAAAGAATTGCTTCAACTCGGGAGACAGCGGTTGCAGTAAGACAAGACTTGGGCCACTGCACTCCAGCCTGAGCGACAGAGCAAGACTGTATCTCAAAATGTTACACATTGTTACATTTCTTCCCTGCTACACAAACCTCCAGTTTTAGCAGGTCAGGGAGATGGATTTGACACCAAGCTCCTATCTCCCTGGCTGCAGCACCCGATTAAAGCCTTCTTCCTTGGCAATCCTTGTCCATCTCAGTCATTGGCTTTTTGTGTGCTGAGCAGCAGGACCTAGACAGAACTCCGGTCTTTAGGCAACATTCTTAAGTTCAAGAGTGGGTGGCCCCTTCATTCTTGCTCCTTTAGTTCTACTATTAGTTTTTAAACATACCTAATTCCCTGTAGTAAATCCTCTTCTTTTTAAAATACCTAGGGCGATCTTGGCTTCCTACATTGAACGCTGACACACTGCATCACCACTTTACAGATTAAAAAAAGACAACATCTGATCTGTATCCCTTCAACAATCACTAATATTGTTAAAGGGGATTTTATCTCTCTAACAACATTAGGGAGACAAGACAGGAATTTCCCCTACTTAACAAGAAAAATTAAGAACTAGGAACAGTAGTGAGCTCCCCAAAACTGGAGTGATTCAAACATAGAAGCACACTGAAGAGGGGTATTAAAATGGACATCTGAGCTTCAGATGGGTCATTAAAAACAGATGCCTTTTAAGGTATCTTCCAAGAGTTTCTGTGGTTCCATGACCTGCCTCAAAAATCAAGCAAGGCTGGGCATGGTGGCTCACGCCTGTAATTCTAACACTTTGAGAGGCCAAGGCAGGAGGATTGCTTGAACCCAGGAGTTTGGGACCAGCCTGGGCAACACAGTGAGAGCTTGTCTCTACTAAAATAAATAAATTAATTAATGAATTAATCAAGCAAGCAGCAAAACCTGGATCTCACCAGAACTAGACTTGCTTCTCCAGAATTGTTCAAAGAATTGAATCCCAGTTGACGAGATTCCACAAACTTTGATAGAAAAAGAAGGTGGGGGAGAGCACAGAAAGTGGGGGATTTCTTTGAAGAAAAAAGGGGATAGAGGGCTACCCTTGGACTCAATTTTGGCAGAACTTAAAGAATAAACTTCAACATCCTGCAATTTGGGGGCAGGAAGCTGTTTTCCTACTACCATCCCTTAAGGGTTAGCCCAGACCTCTTTAGGCTCTTAATCTGCTCCTCCTTTTATCTTAAAAGATAATAACCTCCCCTCCCGGGCTTCAGTCCCTCAGCTCCCCAGCATTTCTCTACCTTCTGCTGCCTGGAAACTGAGGCTGCCAAAACCCCCAAGCACTTTTTTTTTTTTTTTTTTTGAGATGGGAGTCTCATTCTGTCACCCAGGCTGGAGTGCAATGGCGTGATCTTGGCTCACTGCAACATCTGCCTCTCAAGTTCAAGCGATTCTCCTGCCTCAGCCTCCTGAGTAGCTGGGATTACAGATGTCTGCCACCTGGCCCAATAAATTAGCTGGGCCTGGTGGCATGCACCTGTAATCCCAGCTTTTTGGGAGGCTAAGGCAGGAGAATCGCTTAAACCCGGAAGGCAGAGGTTGCAGTGAGCCGAGACCGCGCCACTGCACTCCAGCCTGGGTGACAGAGCGAGACTCTGTCTCAAAAAAACAAAAACAAACAAAAAAAGAAACATAGTCTCGTTCTGCTGCCCAGGCTGGAGTGTAGTAGATCAAAACTCACCCAGTCTCAACCTCCTGGACTCAAGCGATCCTCCTACCTCAGCCTCTGGATAAGCCAGCACTCTTAAAAATCCACAGGCACTGATCTTTGATCTTCCTCTCTCACTTGACTTCAGGTTGTCTTCTGACCAGGCCAGCAGCTCCACACCTGTCCCCACCCTCCAGGCAGGCTCTACCTTCACTTAATTTCCTTTCTTTCCCCGTTGGCTACAGGGAATGTCTGCCTTTTAAATTGGAGATGTTTCTCAAGGTTCCAAGGTTGGGCTTTCCTTCTCATACTACAGCTGTTTTTTCCTGAGGTCAGATTTCCTTGAGAAGCTGAGAAATGATGGGGACTTTCTTCTTAGAAAAGTTTCAGGACATAAACAACACAACTGTGTGGGCAACTGCAGGATTGCATGGATCCCTAGAGCCCATTCAGGAAGGAGGACCCACTCTCCTCATGCTCCCCTGTGTGGGCTCATCCACTTCTGGGGGCAAATGTCCCTGCCAAGGGACCCCCATCTTCTTCCCCTTTTCCAAAAGATAAAAGGTGCAAAGCTGAGCAAACAAACCCTCAATCCAGTCTGTCCCAGGCACAGTCTCACACAGCTAGCAAATTCAGCATCTATTCACAGGTCACTCCCAAGCACAAGCAGGGCTAGCTACAGCCTCTGAACTTTATTATTCTAGGTACCCAGTGAATATTTATTTATTTATTTATTTATTTATTTATTTATTATTATTATTATTGAGACACAGTCTCACTCTGTTGCCCAGGCTGCAATGCAATGGCATGATCTCAGCTCACTGCAACCTCAGCCTCCCACGTTCAAGCGATTCTCATGCCTCAGCCTCCTGAGTAGCTGGGATTACAGGCATGTGCTACCATGCCTGGCTAATTTTTGTATTTTTAGTAGAGACGGGGCTTCACCATGTTGGCCAGGCTGGTCTCCAACTCCTGACCTCAGGTGATCCACCCACCTCAGCCCCAAAAAGTGCTGGGATTACAGGTGTGAGCTACCACACCTGGCCCCAGTGAATATTTATCAATTGACATTTTACTTTAGGGATTGTAAGCTCTTAAAAAAAAAAAAAAAAAAGAGTAACAGCTAACTAAGTAAGTCCGACAGTCCTAGAGTCCTCAGGGATAAGGCTAGCAAAGCTACAGAAAAATTACCACTATAGAATCCTGTTGGAGCAAACAGTGTCATTACTATGGAAACAAAATACTGCCATTGTTTCGAGAATGGCAATGGAGGAGATCAATGAGCATGGAATCAAGAACAAAAGATTGAATTCCTCCCTAGTTCGGGTGAACCACACTTACCAAGGATCAAAGCATTAGGAAATCAGCCCTCCATTAAATTGCTGAGACATAATGTGAGCACAAAAAAAACAAAACAAAACAAAACGGAAAAGGCATTCCACAAAGACCTCATGAATTTTGTTTCAAAGTGCACTTAGCCAGTTTATAAAAATGATACTTAAACAGAAGTCTGATTTTCCCATCTCCTCTAGTTATCTTTTCATAAATAAGATTTAAGAGGTTATACATGTGTTTTTCCCACTTTTGTTTTGACTAGACAGTTTTCATTAGGGAGTAAAAATGCTGTCTAATCACTATATACTGTAACCTTACTTCAAAAACCCACAAATTGTTTCAAAATTTACTCTCTGATAAAAACCCATTACGTTTTTCCACAACAGCTGCTTTCCTTAAACATCAGCAATTTTAATCTCACAAGGCAAACTACGGAAGAAAAGCCAAAAGTAAAATCCTGCTTCCTTTTAAAATTCAAACAGATGTTCTGTGTAATCACACAACTCACTATTTGAATTTCCTACTGCCCTATACTGACTCTCTCATATTAAGTTCTAAAATGTTTTGAAATACCATTAATATATAAGCTACAAGAATATGGAGATATTCTCACTGGAAATGTTTTGAAATACATTTTAAGCAGGGATGCAAAGGTTTACTGTGGACTACCTGAGATGCCTAATATTTGGGAACAATCACAGTGGTTTAGATTGGTAACTTGATTGCTACTACTCTCAGGATCCAATCATAACCCTAAATTCAACTGAAAACAGCAATATGTAAAATTCACTAACAATGCGGCTTGACTCAGAACACTAAGAGAACACTGGGTCTTTATAATTAGGCAGGTATGACCACTTAAAATACTAAAAATAGCTTGGTCAAAGAATTACATCCAATGGCTAGTTCTGTAGACATATCAGCTTATACGAAGACTTCCTTTTTAACATCAAGTTATCATAGATTATCTGGCCACATACTGCTCTGAAATAAAAGTAGACAATGCCATAATTACTGCAGTGCCCTTTCTGAGGCTGTAACTGATGATTACATTAAAATACCTGGAAAACTGGAAAAGTAAAGCTTCCATGTCTCATAGTCACTCCCAGATACTCAGTATCTGTGGGAAACCTACACCCTCTATTTATACAGAAAATGAGGGCGGGAAGCAAGCAATGGGGAAGGGGGTGTTACCTTTTATTTAATTAGCACAGAGAGATGAGTCAGAGGCTGCCTTCCACGCCTACAGACTGGCCTCTCCTCAACGGTGCCTACAAAATCAGACTTGCTGCAGCCCAAAGCTATTTGTCAGCTTGCCAGGTCAGCTACAGAGCTGCCCAAGAAAACACATTTGAATGAGCAACCGTCAAGCGAACTCTCCAACTAAGAGTGCAAACTTCACTCTCCACACTGTTCAAGGTAAGTGACGGAGGATTATCTGACAACTTGAACTTAGCTACACTACACAAAGACACCTCGAAGCCACCCTTCCTGTATCAGCTCACCAGTGAGCTATTTAGAGTAGTCCCTCCTTACTAGAGGAGGATGTGTTCCAAGATCCCCAGGGGATGCCTGAAACTCTGGATAGTACCCAACCCCATATACACTGTGTTTTTTCCTGTATATACATACCTATGATAGTTCTGTTGTTGTTGAGACAGGGTCTCGCTCTGTCACCCAGGCTGGAGTGCAGTGGCACAACCATGGCTCACTGCAGCCTCAACCTCCCTGGACTCAGGTGATCCTCCCACCTCAGCCTCCCAAGTAGCTGGGACTATAGGCACACACACCACCATGCCCTGGCTAATTTTTGTGTGTTTTGTAGAGACAGGGTTTATCCATGTTGCCCAGGCTGGTCTCTTAACTCCTGGGCTCAAGTGATCCACCCACCTCAGCCTCTAAAAGTGCTGGGATTATAGGCATGAGCCACCTTGCCTGGCCTTATGATAAAGTTTAATTTCTAAATTAGGCACAGTAAGAGGTTAACAACAATAACAAATAATAAAATCAAACACTTATGATACTATGCCAGCATCACTACTCTTGCGCTTTGGGGCCCCTAAGTCAAATAAGGGTGACTTGAATGACTTGAACACAAGGACTGCAATTCTGCGACAGTGGATGTGACAACCGAGATGGCTCCTAAGTGACTAAGGGGTGAGGAGCATAGGTAGACAGCTAGACAGCATGGATATGCTGGCCAGAAGTGATTCACATCCCGGTGAGATGGAGTGAGGTTTCATCACATTATTCAGAACAGGGCATAATTTAAACCTGTGAATTGTTTATTTCTGGAATTTTCCACTTAATATTTTCATACCCCAATAGACCTCAGGTAACTGAAACCACAGAAAGCAAAACGGCAGGTAAAGGGGGACTACCGCATTTAGCCAACATCAACCAAAACATCACCTTGACAGAACAATTATAGGGCATTTTACTGCATTTTGCCCACATCTTTATAAAGATGAATAGGAAAATAAAAGTGCCAGTGCTAGTGATAAGAAACACAGGTCTCAATGTTAATGCAGTGGAAGCAAGGATGGCCACCATCATACAGCAGGGAAACAGTGACTCAACCACCATTTGGACAGACGTTATCTGTGAAAGCAATTGTAAAAAGAAAAGGTCAAAGTTAAAGCAAATGTTGAAAATGACAGAAATATATTGTCAATGATGCCACCTAACAGAGATGAAATTAGGGATTTTTTTTTTCATTACTTTTGACCTTTTGGGAATAGAAACACACCCAAACCTCTTAACGCAAAAGCTCAAAAGCTCGTTAAGTGACTTTCACACATTCAATGTTAACACCTCTAAAGAAACCATCAAGTTTGAAGGTAGAAGACTATCTACATATGAATGTAAGCCCAGAAAACATTAACAGCTACAAATAAGTGGTGGGTGCATGTTAAAAAAACTTTCTCGGTCACCCCATAATTCTGCAGAAAGAGTGGGATCAAATACAACACTTCCAACATAATCCCAACTTTGCAAAGTAAAATTATAAATAATAGCCAGGCACGGTGGCTCACACCTGTAATACCATCACCTTGTGAGGCTGAGGCGGGCAGATCACCTGGGGTCAGGAGTTCAAGACCAGCCTAGCCAACATGGTGAAACCCCATCTCTACTAAAAACACAAAATTAGCTGGGTGTGGTGGCGGGCACCTGTAATCCCAGTTGCTCAGGAGGCTGAGGCAGGAGAACTGCTTGAACCTGGGAGGCAGAGGTTGCAGTGAGCCAAGATCGCGCCATTGCACTCCAGCCTCGGCAACAAGAGCGAAAACTCCATCCCAAAAATAAATAAATATTAAATATAAGTAACTGAATATAAAGCATCGAAATGTTGTTCTCTCTGGGTAATGATATGTGTGATTTCCCTCTGTTTCACAAATACTCCCCACATTGTTCAAAACAGTATCATCATGGAAAGAATGAATTTTTGTAACTGGATCCCTTCCAGTGGAAGCACCATGTAATATAAATGAAGACCTAACATCTCCAATCACTATAAACAAAGAGCAATAGGGAAAAAGAGTTTTGTAACCAAAAGAGCTCAACAGGGGGTTCAGCTAGGTCACAGTAAGAGCTCTGCCTATGAGAAGACAGGAAACATCCTTGCAGTAGCCAGGATTTAATTTCAATGAATCAGATGACCCAGTACTAAGTGGTGCAATCAAGTCTACAAAGCACAAATTCTGTGAGGACTCTCAAAACAAGAGAAGGATCATTACTGAGGAAACATTAATTGAGCGGGGACCTCAAAGTAGAGATCTGGGTTTTACAGTGAAGAAGGAAGGACATTTTGGGGGAAACATCATCATTATTATTTTTTTTTTTTTGAGACGTTGTCTCACTGTCTTGCCCAAGCTGGAGTAAAGTGCCCTGATCTTGGCTCACGGCAACTTCCGCCTCCCGGGTTCAAGTGATTCTCCTGCCTCAGCCTCCTGAGTAGCTGGAATTACAGGCATATGCCACCACGCCAGGTTAATTTTTGTATTTTTAGTAGAGACAGGGTTTTGCCATGTTGGCCAGGCTGGTCTCGAACTCCGCCCGCCTCGGCCTCCCAAAGTGCTGGGATTATAGGCTTGAGCCACCGTGCCCGGCCTGGAATCATCATTATTGTATGTGGTATGTCATTTATTTTTTAAATAAGTCTTCATGGACTCTGTGTATGTGGGTGTGTGTTTTAAGCTGCATTCTAGGGGCATCAGTTGGCCTGATAAGACGTATTCCAGCAAACATTTAATCAAAGGCCACACTGCTGGCAGACACGGCTGACCTAATCGCATTTACACCGACCAACCCTTTGTAACTTTTCGCTTTCCTGACTGTTGAGCCACCGCTCACTCCCCTCCTTACTCCCTTATGCTCACTTTAAAAGGCCCAGTCACCTCGGCACAAAACTGAATGGAGCTCAGCTCTTTCCCCTACAGTCAATAGTTATTGAATAAAACATGTTTTTACTGCTTTAACTAATGTCTGGCTTTGTTTATCTTTGACAATGGATAGTCCCTGGTGGCATTCAAGGCTTTGTTAATTAACATAACAGACATTAGAAATGAGTTTTACTAGCCTGGGCAGCAAAGCCAGACCCGTCTCTACAAAATTTTTTAAAAACTGGCTCCCAGCTACTTAGGAGGCTGAAGTGGAAAGATGGCTTGACCCCAGGAGTTGGAGGCTGCAGTGAGCTATGACTGAACCACTGCACTCCAGCTTGGGCAACAGCCAGATCCCATCTTTACATACATACATACATCATATGTACATACATGCATACATACATACGTACATACATGAATACATACACACATAAATGGGTTTTCATTGAGGAAAATCTTGGTGATCTAGAAATAGGATCTGGCTGGAAATACTGGGCCTGGGCATTCCTGCTTTGCATAAACTGGCTATAAAGATAGAGTGAATAGGGCCGGGCACAGTGGCTCATGCCTGTAATCCCAGCACTTTGGGAGGCAGAAGCGGGTGGATCACCTGAAGTCAGGAGTTCCAGACCAGCCTGGCCAACATGACAAAACCCCATCTCTACCAAAAATGCAAAAATTAGCCAGGTGTGGTGGCAGGTGTCTGTAATCCCAGCTACTCGGAAGGCTGAGGCAGGAGAATCACTTGAACCCGGGAGGCGGAGGTTGCAGTGAGCCAAGATTGTGCCACTGCACTCCAGCCTGGGTGACAGAGTGAGACACTGTCTCAAAAAAAAAAAAAAAACAAGACAGAGTGAATCTTTACTCAGAATGGCAACCATGGGCTTGATCCTCCTGGTGCAATAATCTTGGCTGCCCACCAACCAGAAGTTAGCTGAGTCTTGCCTACTAGAATGTTGGTGCATCTGCCTCAGGTGAACTTTTCAGGCAAGAAGCCTATGAGAGCACCAACAAGGTCAAAGAGCTGGAACATCAGGAAGTCTTAGAACAGGCTGCATCACTGTTCTGTACGTATGCCACTGTCTGTATGTGTGACAGAATTTGGTCTGTGACCTTGGTCTTTATGACCTGAATTAGGCATGAGGGAGAAGTTAAACCTCATCCAACCATTAACCACTGGCAGCCAACAATATCTACCAAAACAGCCTGACAGCAGGGTATTCAAAACTGTATTGGGTCCATCTGGAGCAATTATTATTTATTCATATAGGAATAATAAGGAATAGCAGTCTGGTACAAAAGTCACCCAACTCAAGTCAGATGGGCCAGTATGCAAGGCCTGGCTCTACCATCAGTCAGTTGGTAACATCAGTTCACTTATTTCTCTATACTTTAGGTGACTCACTTGTAAAAGGAGTCCAAGCAGGGGTTTTGTGAGGAATTAATGAATTATAATGTATGTAAAAACAAAGCACATACTGTGGGCTGAAATAAATTTCAGCATTATTATTGTCATACATGCCTATACTTGCCTGCAGTAAGCCCTCCCAATCCCTATTGTCAAACTGCCCTGAAAAGGTTGTCTGGATTTTCCAAGCACACACCTCACTTCCGCTCTGACAGTGCGCACTCATTTTCTTTTTTCTTTTTTTTTTTTTTTTTTTTTTGAGACAGCATCTTACTCTGTTGCTCAGGCTAGGGTGCAGTGGCTCAATATCAGCTCACTGCAACCTGCACCTTCCGCGTTCAAGTGATTCTGGTGCCCCAGCCTCCCAAGTAGCTGGGACTACAGGTCGTGTACCATCACGCCTGGCTAATTTTTGTTTTAGTAGAGACGGGGTTTCACCATGTTGCCCAGGTTGGTCTCGAACTCCTGGCCTCAAGCGATCCACCCGCCCGGCCTCCAGAAGTGCTGAGATGATAGGCAAGAACCACCACGCCCAGCCAGCACTGTCATTTTCTATAGCTAACTTCCTCCACATTCCCACCTCCACGTAGCCCTTAAGTTAAAGGAGAACAAGGAAGCCCTGTGTTCATTACCTTGTCCCTAGGGGCCTAGCACAGAACTTTGAACCCATAAAGTGTTGAGTGACCACTCCCCTGTAATCTCTACCTTCTTAGCATCCATTAGCCAACACCCTAAGCAAAATCTAAGTGAATATCAGAGTAGATACAAAAATAAAATAAGATGATCTGGATATTATCCTGATGCAGATGGGTAATGGCCACTAGTAAGTTAAGATTTGGGGGGTTCCTCACACTCTGCCAAATCCTATATTACAGACTTTACACTTATCATCACATGTAATTTTCACAATAACCCTAAGAAGTACCCATTTAACAATTGAGGTAAAATTAGGTAATAGAGGGTAAGTAACTCATCCAGTCACACCAGTCCTCATTGTCCAGATTTCCAAATTGAAACCCAGGCCTGAGTCCAAAGCCCAGGCTCTTTTATGGGTTACATATTGTTCATGATGGTCCTCAGTTAAAGAAAGTCATCAAAATGTCTCTCTCCGACCTCAAACTTCTCCCGACTTAAATACCTAATTGGTGACTTGCCATTTCCATTCAATTTATAATAGGCATCCCTAATGTGACAAAGCCAAGAAACTTGGGTTTTCCTCACCAAATGTCCTCTTCCTAGCAGCCTCCTACTTCACCTCAGTAATGCTATCACCATCTACCCAGTGGCTCAGGCCAGACACCGAGTCTGTCTCATTCCCATATCCCACTTCTAATCCTTGCTCAAATCCAGTTCTACCTCTGAAATATACCCAAAGCCAACAATGTCCCACTGTACTCACTCCTACAGTCATAGCCTAAATTAAGGTACCACGCTCTCTCCTCCTGGGACTACAGCAACAGCAGATTGCCAGGATTCGAGCTCCATCAGGAAAGGATTTTTGTTCACTACTGAAGCCTAGAACACTGCTTGCCCCTAAGAGGCAAATACCCACTTGGGTTTTCCTCACCAAATGCTGCATGACCAGCTCAAACTGTTTTCCTCACCTCCACTCTAGCCCCCGTTACAGTCCAGTCTGCACAACACCCCAAGTATCTTCTAAGTGCAAATCAAACCACAGCTCTCCCCTGCTCAGAATGCTCCCACAGCCTCTCACTGCAACCAGAATTAAATCCAAAGTCCAAAGGCAGCTGACAGGCTCTGGCCATTTCTGGTCCTGCTCTTCTCTCTGACCTCATCTAAGACACCCCAGCTACCCTAGACTCCCTTGCCTCTCCTCACTGAGCAGTCTCAACTCCACAGGCATCTTCTCAGACTCCCTCAGCAACCCTCCTCAAGGTTGCTTACCACAGGCCTTCTGACAGGACCAGTACCATATTCATCGTTTCATTGTTTACATGTTTATGAATGATCTCCCCTGCCCAGACACGCCATTGAGAGCAGAGATGCTTGTCTGACTTATTACTATATAGCCAGCTCCTGGCACAAGGTAGGTGCCCAAACAAACAAAAGAATTGGTAACTTCTGATGGTGCTGTGAAGTGAGGTTTTGTTTGCTTTCTTTTTTTTTTTTTTTTTTTTAAGACGGAGTTTTGCTCTTTTTGCTCTTGTTGCCCAGGCTGGAGTGCAATGGCATGATCTCGGCTCACCAAAACCTCTGCCTCCCGGGTTCCAGCAATTCTCCTGCCTCAGCGAGTAGCTGGGATTACAGGCATGCGTCATCACAACCGGCTAATTTTGTGTTTTTAGAGAGATGGGGTTTCTCCATGTTGGTCAGGCTGGTCTCAAACTCCTGACCTCAGGTGATCCGACCACCTTGGCCTCCCACAGTGCTGGGATTACAAGCATGAGCCACTGCGCCTGGCCTGTTTGCTTTTCTTTTAACTTCCTACCGCTCCATCCACAGGAAATCACACTGCACCGAGGCCCACCACAGCGATGCTTCCAGCAGGCCTGGGAAAACAGGGGTTAACTTTGATTTGGTTCTTTCCAAAGTCCTAAGAGGGGAGACTTTAGAAACCTGCCAAAACATCAATAGCAAAATAATTCTTTTACAAAACCCATTTGAATACTGGTAATTACAGAGCCCTAAATTAGGCACTTGGGAATGACAGAAAGAGCCTCAAGGGGACTTCAAGGGACCAGGACAGATGCCCCTAAAGAGCTATAATACAATTACTACATAATAAAAAGTGTTGCATCATATTGGAGAGAAATATTTCAAAACGAGAATAAAAGATTTGCAGAGCTTTCTGAAAACAGTCTTTGCTGGTCCACCTTGTTCTCAAATACCTGGTAAGGTGGGGACCATTCTCATTCTCTTTCTCTCTCTCTCTGCCTGACTCAGGGAAAAAAATCATTTCATCCCAGTAGTCAAAAGCCTCAATTTCCTCAACTCTGAAAAGACCAGCTTTAATGCATGCCAAGCACTGTATTAGACCTCAAAAACCAAGACAGCTCCACGTGGCCACTCCAAACAGGACAGATAATCTGCCAATATAATCGCCGGTTACAGAAACCCACAGTTTATCCCCTGCATCATTTACAGCTGGCCTCGACTGTGGAAAGGCTGAGTGTCAGCAAGAACACCCCGAACCTGGATGCTCCCCAGAGTCCGATTCGTTCGTGAAAACACTCCATTAAAACTGTACCGAAACGCTGATAATCTACATGTACAGAGAGAAAGGAGCTCCACATCCAGAAGACTCACCTACTTCGTTTTTTCTAACTCTGCGGAAGGAGTGAAACCAGCATGACAGGGCTAAGACGTACTAATTCTACACTGATGCAGTAACTTGTAGGAGACCTAATGTTTTAAGATATCATAGGTTTAAACAGGCGAGAGTTAAAAAACAGGTTCGAGCAAGTTTATTTGCAAAGAGAGACAGGAAGGCTCGAGCCCTACCCAGGCAGTCGTGCTAGTACCGAGCCAGGGTTGGGTCGGGAAATTCAGGAAGCAGGGCTGAGTTTTCCCTTCGCCCAGACCTGCGCCCGGTAGTTTGGAAGTCAGGCTTTCAGACATTTTCAAAGGTACAGAACCCACGCTCGACTTCGAGATGCCAAGCGCAACCTGCTTGGGTTGTTTGACCCGAGTTTTATTCAGGGCATAGCAAAGGAGACGTTGCCTAAACCCACTTTTCTTCCTGATTCATCCGACAGGCAGAGTGGAGAGGGCTACGGAGCTCGGCGCTATTCACCAGTGCCGGGTGCAGGAGGCTACACGTCCCTGGAGCAGTCGGGATCCTCCGCCCGAGCCCTGCACGCCCCGCCCCACGCGGAGTCCCGGAGGCCGGAGGGGAAGACCCCGGGGTAGCCTCTTGGGCTTCCCCCTACCCCTTCCCGCCCGCCCAGGGCACAGGATTTCCCGGACGGCTGAGTGCCGCAGGGCCAGCCCAGGTGACCCACCCGAGCCCTACGTTCGGCAGCGGAACTGGGAGCGCACCCAGGCAGGTCCTCGACGCCTGGTCTCCTGGCCCGGTTCTCCGATCTGACAACCCCCGCGCTGCGCCGGGTCTCGCTCACCTGGCCTGCACAGCACTGAGCTGACATCGCGGCGGCTAACGCCGAGGGCGCGCTCGCTGACTCCCCGCGCCGCACCGGCTGTCCTGGCTGCCTTGCGCCTCGAGCGCTTGCCTCAGCCTCAGCTCACACTTGCACGCAGATCAGCCTCGGCCAAGCGCCTAGGCGCCGAGGCCTGGGTAAAAACAACCGCGGCCAAGCCCCGCCCCGCCGCCGGCCCCGCCTCACCCGCCTCCAGCCCCGCCCCGCGCCCGCCCCTTCCCGGGCGCCCGGCGGCGAAGCAGGCTCGCCCGGGGCTCGCACTTCCGCTGGCGTCAGGCGGGTGGGCTGCAGCGATCACTTCCCGGTTGGGGCGCCGAGCCCTGGAGTCGGCCGCCAGCCTTCAGGCCCCACGTTCCGGGTCTGGTGCGCGGTCTGGCCGCGCTCGGGCCCTCTCCAAGGAAGGCGTAGCGCCCCTCCGCCTTCAGATCCGGAGAAAGAGCTTGTTGCTGACTCTTAAAAGGTTGGAGCCTTAGTAAGCGATTCCTGTCTGTCCTGCACAGACCAGACCGCCGGGTGCTGGTCTGCGCTCTGCCGCGTGCCAACTGGGACATCCCACCCACGAGATCCTTGTTCGTGAAATCCCTTTCCCTCCCTCATCTGCCAAGAAAACTTTCAACTTTTGAGCTCTCCGCTCCGCCCAAGCTTCCTCGAATCCCTGGGCCCTTGACTGTTCTGCCCTGACGGCATTTTGTGAGAGATCCATTGAGAGCCCTTTCCGTGCTTCCCTAAATAGTGGTACGTTTTCCACCCTCTCCTCCCGCGCTGTCCCAAGGACTCATTTTCCGTCCCTGCCTAGTCACTAAAAAGAGGGTGCCCAATAATTGCTTGTTCCGTACAGAAGGGAGGGAGACCGTCTCTAGGTTTTCTCGAACTCCTGACCTCAGGTGATCCGCCTGCTTCGGCCTCCCAAAGTGCTGAGATTACTGGCGTGAGCCACCCCGCCCTGCTGGAATGAAGATATTTCTGTTAATGCGATTTTTGTGCCAATCCCTTTGCTCTTTCAAATAAACATTACCGTACCCATTTTAGCAGTGAGGCAACTGAAGCCCAGACAGGTTAAATAACTTGCCCAAAGCCTCGCAGCAAAGTTGAAGAAGCAAAACTGGGCCTGGAATCCACTCGTCTAATCCCCTGGCACATGACGCAAGGCTTGACCCTAGATGGACTCGTTTCCAGACAGAGCTTTGGCGAAGGAGTGTCTTGGGCAGCTTAGAAGAAGAGGAAAGGTGAATGGGAACCAGGCCTTGGGTTATGAGCTGCGCAGGGTTTTCCAGCATCTCAGATGCAGGCGTTTAGAGGAAGAGATATATAATGGAGCAGGTCCTACTCAGAGCCACGAAAAGGAATGAGGACAGTTGGCTCTAACTCGAAACAAAAATAGGGTAAACCCAATCAGTCAAGCGCAGCAACCTGCTCCGTGGCGTTCTGACTCATCAGAAGCTGAGGTTCTCACCAGGACTTTCTAATGAGCTTCGCTGTTTGCTACGGCCGGCCGCGGTCACTTCACTTCAGCCTTACTCCTGGCCTGGGGAAATGGGCTGGGCCCCTAGTAGCTCCGGGTGGGAAGAAGGGTGGAGAGGAAGGAGGGGCGAAAAGGGAAGGCGCGAAATCTACAAATGTTCAAGCCAGCTGGAACTCCGATTTCTCTTTGCCTTTTAGGGAAATTGACTCCAATCGGAACTCGAGGACCTTTCACAAGAGACCATTGGGTTAGGGGACAGAGCTGGTAATAGAATCCAGGGCTCCCAACTCTGAATCCTGTGCTCTTTTTGCTGCTGAGGCTCAGGCCACAACACCCCAAATTGTGACTGTAGAATACCAAAATATGCTATCCCAAAATACACTTCTTTGCCACATTTCAAGCTGGTTATTCTGAGAAACTGCAGACACGGGAATAGTTCTGAAAAGCTGTCCTTTTGTAAAGCAAATTTACATCTATAAAGGAAGTCCACATAGTAAAAGTATCTGTGTCAGGAAGGCAGCTGCTCAGAGACAACTTTTGTTACCTGAGAGACTTTATCTGCATAACAAGGCAAATTTTTTTTTTAAAGACAGAGTCTTGCCCTGTTGCCCAGGCTGGAGTGCATTGGCATGATCCCAGTTCACTGCAACTTCTGCCTCCTGGGTTCAAGCGATTATCCTGCCTCAGCCTCTGCAGTAGCTGGGATTACAGGCGCGTGCCACCACGCCCAGCTAATTTTTGTGTTTTTAGTAGAGACGGGGTTTCACCATTTTGATCAAGCTGGTCTTGAACTCCTGACCTTGTGATCTGCCCGCCTCAGCCTCCCAAAGTGCTGGAATTACAGGTGTGAGCCACCGCGCAGGGCCACAAGGCAACATTATTTACCATACATTTCCTCTACTAACCCTCCTATAACCTGTGGCGCCTCCCCACTGTCCCCACTGAAGCCCCAAGCCTCTATTTATTTCTAGCTCAGAATGCTATAAGCTTCAATCACCTGGCCCTTCATGTTTTGTGAGATTCCTGTGCTGCCGCCTATGCAGGTAATTAAAATGGTTTTTCTTCTGTTAATCTGTCCTATGTCAATTTAATTTGCAATCCAAGCAAAGAACCTACAAGGGTAGAGGGAAGCCATTTTTCCCTCCCCTGCATTGCTATTTCCATGCCTATGTGAGAGGACTCTGAAATGTGGATGTCTGCCACCTGAAGAAAGAGTCTTAATAACCTGGGGACTTGGCCAGACAGGGTGGCTCACACCTGTCATCTCAGCACTTTCAGAGGCTGAGGTGGGTGGATCACCTGTGGTTAGGAGTTCAAGACGAGCCTGGCCAACATGGCATAACCCTATCTTGACTAAATATACAAAAATTAGCCAGGCGTGGTGGTGGGCACCTGTAATTTCAGGTACTCAGGAGGCTGAGGCAGGAGAATCACTTGAACCCAGGAGGCGGAAATTGCAGTGAGCCGAGATGGTGCCATTGCACCCCAGCCTGGGCAACAAGAGCGAAATTCCATCTCAATAAATAAATAAATGACCTGGGGACTTGTAGCCTCTATTGAAAGGTACCAGAAAAGGATAAAGCCTGAGTTTTCGAGCCAGGAAGTTGCAAATTCTAACTCTACCAAGAAGTGGCTAGGTGACCTCCAAGCTTCAGTTTCCTCATCTTCAGAACCAAGTTAATAGCGTCAGAGGCATTTGAACCAGAGAGACTCCATCTTGAATAGGGACTGTAAAATAAAGCTGAGACCTGCTGGGCTGTATTCCCAGAAAGTTAAGGCATTCTTAGAGGATGAGATACAAGATACAGGTCACAAAGACCTTGCTGATAAAACAGGATGTAGTAAAGGAGCCAGCCAAAACCCACCAAAACCAAGATGGCGACCAAAGTGACCTCTGGTAGTGCCCACTGCTCATTATACACTAATTATAATTCATTAGCATGCTAAAGGACACACCCACCAGCACCAGGACAGTTTACAAACATTAGGGAGTTACCCTATATGATCTGAAGGAGGAAGAACCCTCAGTCCTGGGAATTGCCCACCCCTTTCCCGGAAAACTCATGAATAATCCACCCCTTGTTTAGCATATAATCAAGAAATAACTATAAGTATACTTAGTTGAGCAGCCCATGCTGCTACTCGGCCTATGGAGTAGCCATTCTTTATTCCTTTACTTCTCTAATAAACTTTCTTTCACTTTATGTACTTGCCCTGAATTCTTTCTTGCGTGAGGTTCAAGAACCCTCTCTTGGGGACTGGATCAGGACCCCTTTCTGGTAACAATATTCTTACTTTCTATTCAATCACATTTCTACATGGCTGTCCATACTTTGTTGAATGTAAACGTAAGAATGGACGTTTTGGCTGGGTGAGCTGGCTCACGCCTGTAATCCCAGCACTTTGGGAGGCCAAGGTGGGCGGATCATGAGGTCAGGAGATTGAGACCATTCTGGCTAGTATGGTGAAACCCTGTCTCTACTAAAAATACAAAAAATTAGCCTGGCACGGTGGCGGGCGCCTGTAGTCACAGCTACTCGGGAGGCTGAGGCAGGAGAATGGCGTGAACCCGGGAGGCAGAGCTTGCAGTGAGCTGAGATCAGGCTCACTGCATTCCAGCCTGGACAACACAGCGAGACTGTCTCAGAAAAAAAAAAAGGAAAGGACATTTTTCCTGTATCTTTGGGTCTTCATTCTGAAGGCTCCCCTGGCATGTAAAACTATGCTCAAATAAATTTGTATGCCTTTTCTCCTTTTAATCTGCCTTGTCAGTTGATTTTCAGTGAACATTCATAGGGTAAAGGGGAAGTTTGCCCTTCACCCCTACAAGGTCAAGCTCAAGATACCAAAAGACATCAGCTGAAAATTCAATCAACTTGCTGAATCACCCACCCCAAGCTTAGGAAGCATGCTTGAACCCATTTGGCCAAGGCTGGCTTTGCTGGCCAAAGTCCAAGGCCAAGGCTCCAACCAAAGCCCAGGCTTCAGTTGCGGCTCCAGCTCCAGTTCCAGCTCCAGCTCAAATTTCCAAGGGTGCCCATGCACACCCACAGAGGCTCTGGAGGAGAGACCTCTGTCTACCAATGGGAGGACGGAAGGACTCGTGTGAGCCCTGGGCTGCCATCTGCTTCTGCATAGAGCTGGTACCCTTCTTTTCTATTTATACAAACAAACATGAGGCAGGATCTGTCCATTTAAAAAAAAAAAAAAAAAAAAAAAGGAGGCCATGCACAGTGGCTCATGCTTATAATCCCAGTACTTTAGGAGGCCTAGGTGGGTGGATCACCTGAGGTTGGGAATTCAAGACCAGCCTGGCCAACATGCTGAAACCTCGTCTCTCCTAAAAATACAAAAATTAGCTGAGAGTGGTGGCACATATCTGTAATCCCAGTTCCTTGGGAGGCTGAGGCACGAGAATCGCTTGAACTCGGGAGGTGGAGGTTGCAGTAAGCCGAGATCACACTACCGCACTCCAGCCTGGGCAACAGAATGAGACTACAGCTCAAAAAAAAAAAGAAAAAGAAAATTAAAAAGCAACAATCTATGCAGGCTCATTCCCCATCCCCACTCAAAGTTTTTTCAAAGGAATGTGGCCAGATCTGGAGGTTTACCTGCCTTCTGGCTCCAAGGACTTTGCAGTTACTATTTAAGGTCTGGTTAGTAGCTTCCTTTTCATCCGTGGTTGGTTAACAAGAGTAGAGGTAATGCTAGCAGACATAACACAAAACAGTGCCACCTTAATTTTTATTTTAAGTACTCTGCAGACTTTTTCAGGGAAGACTTGATGTTCATAACATGTAGGTAATTTTACAGTCAAGCTCTTTTGATGTGGCTTTTTCAGTAACCAGCAGTAACAGACCTGTTTTAATAAGACTGTAGCTCTTGGCAGACCATGCAAAATATTTCCCCCACAAAAATTTTCTTAAATTAACTGAATTAGCTCCTTTTATACAACATAATTATATATATGTATATATAACATAATATCTAGCTTATAATTTGCTTTTCTCCCTCCTAAATTTGAAGATATTTTTGGTAGAGCTCAATGATGAGTTTAAAAACACCACACACTGGCTGGGCGTGGTGGCTCACGCCTGTAATCCCGACACTTTGGAAGGCTTAGGTGGGCGGATCACCTGAGGTCAGGAGTTCGAGACCAGCCTGGCCAATATGGTAAAACCCTGTCTCTACTAAAAATACAAAAATTAGCTGGATGTGGTGGCGGGCACCTATAATCCCAGCTACTCAGGAGGTTGAGGCAGGAGAATCGCTTGAACCTGGGAGGCAGAAGTTGCAGTGAGCCAAGATCACAACTTTATTACAAATTTAATTTCCAATTATTCTAATTCTCTAAAACATGAGCAACTTTGAAAAAACCTAGTGAAGTATTCTGTTGGTTTTTAAATATAAAAGGAGAAATTTCTTTAATTTTCACTTATGAGGTCTCTAGGAACCTCAGTCTAGTGGATGAAGTTTAATTAATTTCAATTAAAAGTAAACAACAAAGTATTTATTTAGAAACAAATAACTATAAATTTGCAAGCCCTAGGCAAAAAGTAATCAGAGCCCTATAGTGCCCTCACCCCATTTCTCTGATAGCTACACTGTCATTTATTTCTATTAAACTAATATATGCACAGGTTTTTGTTTGTTTTTGTTTTGTTTTGTTTTTTGGGAGACAGGGTCTCTCTCTGTTGCCCAGGCTGGAAGGCTGGAGCACAGTGACGCTGTTATGGCTCACTACAACCTTTACCTCCCAGGCTCAAGTAATCCTCCCACTTCAGCCTCCCAAGTAGCTGGGACTACAAGTATGCACCACCACAGCCTGGCTAATTTTTGTATTTTTTGTAAAGACTGGGTTTCACCATGTTGCCCATGCTGGTCTTGAACTTCTGAGGCCAAGCAATCCACCTGCCTTGGCCTCCCAAGATTACAGGCATGAGCTACTGCACCCAGCATATGCAAAATTTTTTAAATTTTTTTTTTTTTAAGTAGAGATGGGGTTTCACCATCTTGGTCAGGCTGGTCTCGAACTACTGACCTCGTGATCTGCCTGCCTTGGCCTCCCAAAGTGCTAGAATTACAGGTGTGGATCACCATACCTGGCCCTTTTTTTTTTTTTTTTTTTTGAGACGTAGTCTTACTCTGTTGCCCAGGCTGGAGTACACTGGTGCGATCTCGGCTTACTGCAACCTTCACTTCCTGGGTTCAAGCTTTTCTCATGTCTTAGCCTCCCAAGTAGCTGGGATTACAGGCGCCCACCACGCCCAGCTAATTTTTGTATTTTTAGTAGAGATGGGGTTTCACCATGTTGGTCAGGTTGGTCTCGAACTCCTGACCTCAGGTGATCCACCCGCCTCGGCCTCCCAAAGTGCTGGGATTACAGGCATGAGCCACCACACCTGGCAATTTTTTTAATTTTTAAAATAAAAATTTTTAACATCAAAATTTTACAAATTGACATTGACATAAAATGTGTCCAAATATTACAAAAAATAAAATGAAAAAATATCCTCTCCAGTCTCCATACCTTACCTTCTAGCCCCTACTCCGGAGGCAACCACTTTCAATTATTTTAACAGTTTTCCCCTATTCACCTCCATATATATATATATATATAATTTTTTTTTTTTTTTTTTTTTTGAGATGGAGTTTCGCTGTCTCACTCAGGCTGGAGTGCAATGGCGCAGTCTCGGCTTACTGCAACCTCCGCCTCCCAGGTTCAGGTGATTCTCCTGCCTCAGCCTCCCGAGTAGCTGGGATTATAGGCATACCATGCCTGGCTGATTTTTTTTTTTTTTAGACAAGAGTCTTGCTCACTTGCCAGGCTGGAGTGCAGTGGCACCATCTCGGCTCACTGCAACCTCCAACTCCCTGGTTCAAGTGATTCTCCCACCTCTGCCTCCTGAGTAGCTGGGATTACAGGCACACGCCACCACGCCCAGCTAATGTTTTGTATTTTTAGTAGAGATGGGGTTTCACCATGTTGGCCAGGATGGTCTCAATCTCCTGACCTCGTGATCTGCCCACCTTGGCCTCCCAAAGTGCTGGGATTACAGGCATGAGCCACTGTGCCTGGCCTTTTAGTTTAGTTTAGTTTTGTTTTTGAGACATAGGCTTGTTCTGTCACCCAGGCTGGAGTGTAGTGATGTGATCTCAGCTCACTGCAACCTCCGTCTCCCAAATTCAAGCAATTCTCTGCCTCAGCCTCCTGAGTAGCTGGGATTATAGGCACCCGCCACCATGCCTGGCTAATTTTTTTGTATTTTTAGTAGAGACTGGGTTTCACCATCTTGATCAGGCTGGTCTTGAACTCCTGACCTTGTGATCCACTCGCCTCAGCCTCCCAAAGTGCTGGGGTTATAGGCGTGAATCACCGCACCCAGCCCCAGCTAATATTTTTGTATTTTTAGTAGAGACGGGGTTTCATCATGTTGGCCAGGCTGGTCTCAAAACTCCTGACTTCAAGTGATTCACCTGCCTCAGCCTTCCAAACTGCTGGGATTACAGGCATGAGCTATGGTGCCTAGCCAATATCCCATTCCCCTTCCCTTTTTTCTTTTTTTCAGTAGAAACAGGGTTTCACCATGTTGACCAGGCTGGTCTCGAACTCCTGACCTCAGGTGATCCGCCTGCCTCAGCCTTCCAAAGTGCTGGGATTACAGGCATGAGCCACTGTGCCTGGCCTCATATTTTCAAATAGTGTTCTTCTGCTGTTATTTCCTGATGTGTGGGCACTATTTATTTTGCAGTTTCTTTTATGTTCCATTTAGGCTGAATTCTCAACCCACTTCCACCTGCCCCCTTGCCAATCTAATTACATCACAGTTTTCATAAAATCTATCAGCTAACATGTAATTATGTCTAGTAAAAATTATGCCTTGCATAGCCACATAGTATACAATATTAGTATTTTTTGTCTACTTTTATTTTCTATTTTCATCCCTCCTGTTAGAGGCAGTATATTCTAGTGGTTAGGGTTAGAACCCCTGGAGCTGGACCCTGGAATCAATTTGTTCTTTACCATTTGTTAGGTCTGTAATCTTGAGGAAGTGACTTTATTTCTCTGTACCTCAGTTTTGTCCTCTATAAAATAAGGAGAGTTCATACATTTATACACAGTGAAGTACAATAACATATAGCATGCGTTAAGTTCTTGGGTTATATATTACTTGAATGGTTTTCTAGGTACTTCTTCTTGCTTCTTCACTTGTCTATCTGATCTGTCATAATCTTTTTTTTTTTTTTTTTTTCTGGAGATGGACTCTCACTCTGTCGCCCAGGCTGGAGTGCAGTAGTGCGATCTCAGCTCACTGCAAGCTCTGCCGCAGCCTCCTGAGTAGCTGGGACTACAGGTGCCTGCCACCACGCCCAGCTAATTTTTGTCTTTTTAGTAGAGATGGGGTTTTACCATACTGGTCTCGAACTTCTGGCCTCAACGAGTGCTGGCTTCCCCCCGCCTCAGCCTCCCAAAGTGCAGGGATTACAGGCGTGAGCCACCATGACTCTTTTTTCATGTCATAATCCTTTTTTTTTCCTTCTTCTTTTGAGATGGGGTTTCTCTCTGTCACCTACCTAGGATGGAGTGCTATGGCACAATTTTGGCTCACAGCAGCCTCAACCTCCTGGGCTTGAGCGATCTTCCTGCCTCAGCCTCCGAGGCCTCTAGGACTACAGATGGCTAAATTTTGTAATTTTTAACCAGGCTGGTCTTGAACTCCTGGCCTCAAGTGATCCTCTTACCTCGCCCTCCCAAAGTCCTGGGATTACAGGTGTGAGCCACTGTGCCAGGCCTGTCAAAATCCCTTTTTCCCAGACGATCATCCATGTCAGACAGTCTGTCATTCCACTTTCCCCGAGGGCCCTGTCTTGGTTCCAGAGACCTCTGCACTACTGCAATCTGGATTGCTCCAGGTTGCTGCTGCACTTTCATCCTGGGACTCCCCTTTGCCACCTTCTGCTGCTGCTGTGGTTTTCTGGAGCTGGCGTCCTCCTTCTTGGTTTACTCCCTCATTTTGGTGGAGCATCATATCAGAAGTTTGTGGACTCCAGAACTCCTGCTTTTAATCCCGTGTGGACTTTCCTTGAGCTGCCCAACTTAAAATAAAAATCGTTCTTTTTTTTTTTTTTTTTTTTGAGACAGAGTTTCGGTCTTATTGCCCAGGCTGGAGTGCAATGGCGCGATCTCGGCTCACCACAACCTCCGCCTCCCAGGTTCAAGAGACCAGGTTCAAGAGATTCTCCCGCCTCAGCCGCCCGAGTAGCTGGGATTACGGGCATGCGCCATCATGCCCAGCTAATTTTGTATTTTTAGTAGAGACGGGGTTTCTCCATGTTGGTCAGGCTGGCCTTGAACTCCCGACCTCAGGTGATCCACCCGCCTCAGCCTCCCAAAGTGCTAGGATTAAAAATTGTTCATTTTTCTTGTTAACATTAATCTCTTAATTTTGCCTTCAATCTACCTTTAATTCCATCACCTCGCCTATTTCCTCTCTTCCAAGCATTTTCAGTTCTTCCTTTCTATTGAATCATTCTTAAGCTGCAAACTGGGTCAGATTTTTCCTAAATTAAACAACAAACCTCTCTTTGGCCCAGCTACCAACCTTTCTCCTTTTCTTTGTCCTAAACTTCTACAAAACAAAGGTTGGTGCTCCATGCTCCAGATCCCTCTCTGGCTTGGCTCTACCCCTGCAGCTCACCCAAGATCACTGGCGCCTCCTGCAGCCTCCCACCTGCTTTTGACAGGAGTAGCTCCTTAAAATGGTTTACTATTTAACTATGGATCCAAAGGCAAAAAGAAAATTTAATGTAACTACTAATTCTTAATTATTCTTAATGACTGCAGTAGGCTAGCAGGGTATTGCCTGGTCACGATTTTTAGGGGAGCTGCTTAAGGGAACAAGAGAAATCCTTTTGTACTACTCATCAATTAGTTTGTAAGTGCGGAAAGCTAATGATTCTTCAGCACTGTAATGGTGCTTTAAAAGTTTTAAATGGTGCTTTAAAACCACTGTAATGGTGCTTAGTGGATCATGAGGTCAGGAGTTCCAGACCAGCCTGGCCAACATAGTGAAACCCCGTCTCTACTAAAAATACAAAAAAAAATTAGCCAGGCGTGGTGGCGGGCACCTGTAGTCCCATCTACTTGGGAGGCTGAGGCAGGAGAATTGCTTGAACCCAGGAGGTGGAGGTTGCAGTGAGCCGAGACTGCAACACTGCACTCCAGCCTGGGCGACAGAGTGAGACTAACTAAAAAAAAAAAAAAAAAGTTTTGCCTTAGTATTTTAAAGATTCTCCCTTTAATGCCTTTCACATTACTAATTTGCATGGCAAGTCCTTTGAGTGTAGATAGTACAAAGGAAAAACTCCTTTACACACCCCAGGGAACCCAAATTCCAAATTAATGAAGAGAGTAGAGAGTTGCTCAACAGGTTTTGAAGCCCTGTTCAACCCTCCTGGGAACAAATTAATTTTTTAAGTCCTCTTAGATTAGGAGACTACTCTTGATATATTTTTTTCTAAGTTGAATCAGGTACACTCAGATTTTGAGTTATAATCCTTTGTGTCAAGGAAACTGGACTGGGCACAGTGGCTCACACGTGTATCCCAGCACTTTGGGAGGCCGAGGCAGGATGATGGCTTGAGCTCAGGAGTTCCAGATCAGCCTGGGCTACATAGTGAGACTCCGTCTGTCTCTACAAAAAAAATTTAAAAATTACAGTGTGGTGGTGCATGCCTGTGGTCCCAACTGTGCAGGAGGCTGAGGCAGGAATATCGCTTGAGCTCACAGGAGGCGGCAGTGAGCTGGGATCATGCCACTGTACTTCAATCTGGGTGACAGAGAGATACCCTGTCTCAAAATATATAATATATATTTTATATTTTTCATATATATGGAAACTATTTAGAGAGGCTTTGCCTCCTTAAGTAAAATACGTGATAATCTTTGAATTTTTTTTAAATCTCCATTTTCTTCACTTAGAAATAAATATTTGGGTAAATTATTATAGTCACTATTCAACTTTATTATAAAATTTAAAAAACATTTCTTAACAAAGCTCATGCCTGTGATTCTGAATAGCATGGAAAATTATTCTGACTTCTTTGGTTTTAAAATCAATTCAAAAAACTTTCCACATCCTGATTTCAAGTAAACACATTCAGCTATGTTTGAGGCTGAGAGGGGAAAGAAAAAAACATACAAAGGCGAGACAAGTCTATCTTTTCAGTTTTCTTGGTTAATCCATTCTAATTAATTTCCTGAGAGGAAGTACAAGAGGTAAGCCCATTTCTTCAAAAAACAGCACTGTGTGTTGACTTATCTTTTTAATGTGTATTTAAAGAGCGGACTCCTGTCAGTTTCTTTTAAATTCACTTTATAAGATGCACACTTTGAAGTAAGCTCTCTTTGGAGGTGCTTGGTTTTAAAAGAACCACCGCCAGCTCACTGCCTGTGCAACCATATAGTTCCATGAAAATCAACAAAAGGCCTTCATTGTGGGTTTCACTTGGAAGATGTTTACATTGTTCTATGAAGGTTAGAAAGGCGGAAGGAGCTCCCTGAGGTTTTACAGGAAGACTGTCCAGCCTGTTTATTCATAATGGGATTTCGGTTACAGAAGAACATTTAAATTCAACAGAAGGAGAATTTTAAATGGCTGAGAAAAGATGATAAGAAAATGTTCATAGACTATTTCATTTTGTTTCCCTCTTTAATGAAAAGGGAGAAAACACTCAATGAAGAAAGTTAATGACTCTGAAGTCCAAATGAGAAGTTTAGAAACAACTTCTTGAAAAAAAAAGAAAAAGTATGCATTTATTGAATGACATTACTCAATCAATAATTTTGGATATTTTCTTTTTGTGTTTTTTCCCATGCTAATTCTACAAACTGAAGCAAGAATAAATGTTCTTTTTTTTTTGTCTCTCTCTCAAGACAGAGTCTTGCTCTATCACCCAGGCTGGAGTGGTGCAGTGGTGTGATCTCTGCTCACTGCAACCTTCGCTTCCTGGGTTCAAGTGATTCTCCTGCCTCAGCCTCCCGAGTAGCTGGGATTACAGGCACTTGCCCCCGTGCCCAGCTAATTTTTGTATTTTTAGTAGAGACGGGGTTTCACCATGTTGGCCAGGCTGGTCTCAAACTCTTGACCTCGTGATCCGCCCACCTCAGCCTCCGAAAGTGCTGGGATTACAGGCATGAGCCACTGTGCCAGGCCAAGAGTAAATGTTCTTATGACTTTGCTTTATTTAAAAGAAGCAGACTGGCTGGGTACGATGGCCAACACCTGTACTCCCAGCACGTTGGAAGGCTGAGGCGGGCAGATCACCTGAGGTCACGAGTTCAAGACCAGCTTAGCCAACATAGTAAAACCTCATCTCTACTAAAAATAGAAAAAATGGCTGGGCTTGGTGGTGCACGCGCCTATAACCCCAGCTACTCAGGGACTGAGGCAGGAGACTCGCTTGAACCTGGGAGGTGGAGGTTGCAGTGAGCTGAGATCATGCCACTGAACTCCAGCCTGGTGAATAGAGCAAAACTCTTGTCTCAAAAACAAGAACAACAAAAAAAACCACAGTGGACTTCTACTCCATCTTCAGACTATGTTTCTGAAGAAGCAAATGGTGTCCTAAGCATGTTCATTTCTGATCTACCACTCAAAATATGAAATTCAACATAGGTGTATGTGACTTGAGCCACAGTAATCTGAGGCAGGCAACAGGCATCAAATTTTGCTTACTGGGACATGGGACCAATTAGTGGAAAGCACAGAGTTAAAGCCACATTGTAGACTTGAAAGTGGAAGGGTAAAACTAAGAGAAGGAAGAAAGTAAAAGGCTGTCCACTGAGCAGAGAAAAGGCTCAACTGGATTCTCTCTCAAAAACTTTAGGTAGCAATTTGTGAAAATTGCTGTTGTCAACCTCCAGATTTACCATCTGGCTCCTGAAAAGTTACTGGTGACGACTTCACACCCTCATCAAGGAGATAACTTTGAGAGGTTTCTCATTTAGAAGAGTAAGATTTCACTGTAATCCCAGCACTTTGGGAGGCCGAGACGGGCAGATCACAAGGTCAGGAGATCGAGACCATCCTGGCTAACATGGTGAAACCCCGTCTCTACTAAAAAAAAATGCAAAAAACTAGCCAGGCGAGGTGGCGGGCGCCTGTAGTCCCAGCTACTCGGGAGGCTGAGGCAGGAGAATGGCGTAAACCTGGGAGGCGGAGCTTGCAGTGAGCTGAGATCCAGCCACTGCACTCCAGCCTGGGCGACACAGCGAGACTCCGTCTCAAAAAAAAAAAAAAGATTTCAGTCAGGCATGGTGACTCACACCTATAATCCCAGCACATTGGGAGGCTGAGGAGGGAGGATCACTTGAGGCCAGGAGTTCAAGACCAGACTGTCCAACATGGTGAAACCCCATCTCTACTAAAAATACAAAAATTATTTGGGCATGGTGGCACATACCTGTAATCTCAGCTACTCAGGAGGCTGAGGCACAGGAATTGCTTGAACCCAGGAGGCAGGGGGTTGTAATGAGCTGAGATGTACCACTACACTCCAGCCTGGGTGACAGAGCGAGACTCTGTCTCAAAAAAAAAAGGGTACAAGGTTTCCTGGTACTATTATTTTCAAATGCCTTTGAAATATAAGGGCTTTTGAAAAAATAGGAGACAGGTCGGGTGTGGTGGCTCATGCCTGTAATCCCAACACTTTGGGAGGCCAAGGTGGGCAGATCACCCAAGGTGAGGAGTTTGAGACCAGCCTGGCCCACATGGTGAAACCCTGTGTCCACTAAAAATTCAAAAATTAGCTGAGCATTATGACGGGTGCCTGTAGTCCCAGCTACCTGGGAGGCTGAGGCAGGAGAATCACTTGAACCCAGGAGGCAGAGGTTGCAATGAGCCAAGATTGTGCCACTGCACTCCAACCTGGGCAACAGAGCAAGACTCCATCTCAAAAAAAAAAAAAAAAAAAGAAAAGAAAAGAAAAAGAAAAAATAGGAGACAGAGTAGAATATCTTACCTGCTACCCTAAGAATAAGCATAAGGTTATTTGCTTGGGAAGAAAAAATACCAGTAGACATTGTAAAGCCTCTTTGTGTTGATGTCTTTAAGAATGTCAAATGCTTGCAGCCTCTGCCTATGCACTCACTGCAGCCAGAAGCTGGTGGTCAGCCTGGCTGGAGCAGCTGTACAATAAGTGATGTTTGCCTCCATCTTCCCTTTAAGCTCTGCTCCATGGGAACCCTCAAGAGGAGACTGCCTTACCCTAATCTGAGAAGTTCTCCAACTCTGGCAATCATTCACCCAGGAAGTACTTGCAGGCAAACAGGTATTTGAACATTTGTTCAGATGGTATCAATATTTTAGGATGTAAATCCCTGTGACCCCTGTGTACCATAGTTGACATTGGGGTCCTCCGATTGCAGGGAAGAACCTGAACCAAGAACCACTATCTCTTGTGTAATAGGATGTCAGGGCAAGGGAATCCCATCATGACCCACTTATTTCCAAACTTGTCTGTTTGGAAACATTTGGAGCCTTATCTCTGCTCTTAAGTCCAATGCAGGGTAAGATTCACAAGGGCATTTCAGGAAGAGGACAGCTCACACAGTTAGTCTCGCCTTATATTTTTGTTCTGGTGAAATAATTTTAAAGCAAAGGAGCCAGGCATAGAAGCTGACGCCTGTAATCCCAGCACTTTGGGAAGCTGAGGTGGGCGGATCACCTGAGGTCAGGAGTGTGAGACCAGCCTGACCAACATGGTGAAACCCCATCTCTACTAAAAATACAAAAAAAAATTAGCCAGGCATGGTGGTGCATGCCTGTAGTCCCAGCTACTCAAGAGGCTGAGGTAGGAGAATCCCTTGAGCCCAGGAGGCGGAGGTTGTAGAGAGTCGAAATCATGCCACTGCACTCCAGCCTGGGCGACAGAGCAAAACTCTGTCTCAAAAACAAAAAACAAAACAAAACAAAAACAGACCGGATGCAGTGGCTCACGCCTGTAATCCCAGCACTTTGGGAGGCTGGGGCAGGCTGATCACTTGAGGTCAGGAGTTTGAGACCAGCCTGGCCAACATGGTAAAACCTCGTCTCTACTAAAAATACAACAATTAGCTGGGCGTGGTGGCGTGTGCTGTAATCCCTGCTACTCTGGAGGCTGAGGCAGAATTGCTTGAACCCAGAGGTAGAGGTTGCAGTGAGCCAAGATTGTGCCACTGCGTTCCAGCCCGGGCCACAGAGTGAGACTGTCTCAAAAAAAAACAAAAAACAAAAAAAACACACGACAAGAGGATTGGGGTTTTGAAATGGCACGCTTTGTAATCCCAGCAATTTCAGAGGCCAAGGTGTGAAGATGCCTTGAGGCCAGCAGTTCAAGACCAGCCTAGGCAACATAATGACTCTATTGCTTCAAAAAATACAAATAAAAAATTAACCAACCACGGTGGCATGTGCTTGTAGTCCTAGTTACTCGGGAGGCCAAGGTGGGAGGATGGTTTGAACCCAGCAGAGAGCTATGATTGTGCCACTGTACTCCAGCCTGGGTGACAGAGTGAGACACTGTCTCAAAAAAAAAAAAAAAAAGGCAAACTGAATGACAACTTTTATCTCCCCTCTTTCTCGGTATCTATACTTACTCTTTTAAGTGGTGGTGAAGGAATAAAAGAAACAAGTTCCCCACAGTATAATAAATGGGAGTGGTGAGAGATATCAAGTAAATGATACGGAATAAATAGTTCTTAAATGATGTAACTGTATTGCTGAGCTAGCCAAAGTGAAATCACAATGATACACCGTTTTACATCTACTAGATTGCAAAAATTAAAAACACAATAACAAGTGTTGAAAATGTTAGAAAATGCTGGTGTGGTAGCACACACCTGTAATCCCAGCTATTTGGGAGGCTGAGGCAGGAGAATTGGTTTGAACCTGTGAGGCAGAGGTTACAGTGAGCCAAGATCGCGCCACTGCGTAGGCGACAGAGTGAGACTCCGTCTCAAAACAAAACAAAACAAAGCAAAAAAACCAGTCCTGATGTATAGTAAGTTTTATATACCTTTTTGCTATTATTATTATCATCATTGTAGTATTACTACTACTATAAACACTGCTAATCTTTGGTTAGTTATATATGTCTTTTCCTAGTATGTGGCTACTATCTTTATAGTATTTAGTTGGTTTTTAAAACAATTTATTAGAGAGATAGGGAATCTCGCTATGTTGCCTGGACTGGATTTGAACTTCTGCGCTCAAGCCATTCTCCCTCGGTGGTCTTCCACCTCAGTCTCCTGCAGCTGGGACTTCAGGCACATGCCACCTATAGTGTTTTTTGATTATGAGAAATTCTTCACTTTTTTTTCTTTTTTTTTTGAGACGGAGTCTCACTCTGTCGCCCAGGCTGGAGTCCAATAGCACGATCTCAGCTCACTGCAACCTCCGCCCCCCAAGTTCAAGTGATTCTCCTGCCTCAGTTTCCTGAGTAGCTGGGATTACAGGCGCCCACCACTATGCCTGGCTAATTTTTGTATTTTCAGTAGAGACGGGGGTTTCACTATGTTGGCCAGACTGGTCTTGAACTCCTGACCTCAAGTGATCCACCCACCTCGGTGTCCCAAAGTGCTGTGATTACAAGCATGAGCCACAGCACCCGGCTGAGAAATTCTTCACTTTAATGTAGAAGATTCCTTTTGTCTTAAGAAATCCTTCCCTATGTAAAGTTGTAGAGAGATTCTCCTGCATGAGAATAAAGATAGTCCTCGTGTATATATTTTTAAAATTATATAGTGTTGCTCTCAGTGTTTATCTTCTATGATTTATTTTTGTGTGTAGGTTTAGGTAGGGATCTAATTTTCTCCCAGTGTGGCCAGCCAATTTTTCCTCTACCTATTATTAAATATACTTTCCCTGTTCGTCTGCAATGCTCTCTAAGTCATGAATCAAGTTTCTATATATGCATGGGTCTGTTTCCTGGGCTCTTTATTACATTTTATTTGTCTATTTATTGATCCCTGCACCTATATATACTATACAATTTAATTTAATTTAATTTATTTATTTTTTTAAAGATAGAATCTCACTCTGTCAGCCAAGTTGGAATGCAGTGGCACAATCTCAGCTCACTGCAACCTCCCCCTCCCAGGTTCAAGCGAATCTCCTGCCTTAGCCTCCTGAGTATCTGGGACTATACGCATGCACCATCATGCCCAGCTAATTTTTGTATTTTTAGTAGAGATGGGGGTTTCACTATGTTGTCCATGATGGTCTCGATCTCTTGACCTTGTGATCTGCCTGCCTCAGCCTCCCAAAGTGCTGGGATTACAGGCATGAGCCACCGCACCCGGCCATGCCGATATTTCTGAAATGCAGATGCATGTTACCCTCCGTGTTGGCCAAGTGGTGGGCTTGCCATGGTTATCTTTGCCTGACACCTTCTGGTAACAGCAAGAAAGTGCCAGCATCAAAACTTGAAGAACAGATGTTAGTGGCTTAGAATAAAATTTCTGAGACGAGAGTAAGCAGTTTTTAGGAAATGCTGCTTCACCAATGCTCTTGATGCCCCTGAGACAACCTTTTTTTTTTTTTTTTTGCAATGGAGTTTCACTCTTGTTGCCCAGGCTGGAGTGCAGTGGTGCCATCTCTGCTAGCTGCAACCTCTGCCTCCCGGGTTCAAGTGATTCTCCTGCCTCAGCCTCCTGAGTAGCTGGGATTACAGGCATGTGCCATCACACTCGGCTAATTTTGTATTTTTAGTAGAGACAGGGTTTCTCCATGTTGGTCAGGCTGGTTTCAAACTCCTGACCTCAGATGATCCACCTACCTCGGCCTCCCAAAGGAGGTGGAGGCTACAGTGAGCCAAGATCATTCCACAGCACTCCAGTCTGGACAACAGAGCAAGACTCCATCTCAAAAAAAAAAAATAATAATAATAATAAAAAAAATGCCTCCTGCTCATGTGAAAATACTATTTCTGTGATACCCCTTTCTATGTCTCATTCACATCTTGCACTCCTGTGGCAGAAACTGCTAGCTATTCACCCCAATACCCTTGTCCTTTCTAAGAACTCTCAAACCAGGCAAGGTCAACACAAGAAAAGAACACTAAAATCTCATTCATGGACATATGTGGAAAATTCCTATGTGAAATACAAGAATCACTTCCACTTTCATCCCATTGGCTAGAACATGTAGTCCCATGAGAATATCTAGTTGCAAAGACAACTGGAAAATTTACTCTAGACAGCCTTGTGACCAAATAAAAACTGGTTTTACATTTTCAAGGCAATCATTTCCCCCTCCCTCCACTCAGCAACAAGGTCAAGATAAGTAAGTTTCCTTACTGTTCTCTTAAGAACATTTATTTCTAGTTTACCTGCACACAGAGGGCTTAGCCTTTGTAGACCCAACTTTATGAGGAAACCTTCTGTTAGACTTTGAGGCTGGGCACGGTGGCTCACGCCTGTAATCCCAGCACTTCAGGAGGCCGAGGTGGGTGGATCATGAGGTCAGGAGTTCGGGCGACAGAGTGAGACTCCATCTCAAAAAAAAAAAAAAGAAAAAGACTTTGAGATGGCCTTGTCACCTACCCTCCTGCATTTGACCCAGCCAACAAAACTAAAATTCAAATTCACCAAGATTTGGAGATGCCCTGAGGGAAGGTTCTGGTTTCTTGCTTCCTCTGAATTCCTGCTTTCCCTTGCCTTTTTTTTTTTTTTTCTGGCTAGCTCAGCAATACAGTTACATAACTTTAAAAATATTCACTCCTGCCTGTGTAGTTGTTTTACTAGGAAGCTTGTCCATGATATGTAGACACCATCTTGCCTAAGGAGTGGTTCACCCTGATATTTTCAGAGATGTGTTTAATACAACTTCAAACGACAGCTAATCTTCATCTTACACAAAGTATTTCAGAGAATAGAAAAGAAGGAAAGTTACACAAATCATTTTCCAAGACTTGTTTAACTTTGATACTCAAACCAGACAAGGTCAGCACACACACACACACACACACACACACACAAAATTAAAAATCATTCTCATATATAAATATAGAGGGAATTATGACTGAACTTTCCAGTTAAATGAGCCAATAAATTCTCTTTTGTTCTTAAAAAGCAAAAATGAAAAACATTGCTCATAAACATAGTGTTAAAATCCCCAAATAAAATACAAGCAAATCCAATTCTAGAAAAAAATAACATGATTCAAAAATAATTCCATAGCCGGGCATGGTGGCTCAGCCCGGTAATCCCAGCACTTTGGGAGGCCAATGTGGGCAGATCACCTGAGGTCAGGAGTTCAAGACCAACCTGGCCAACATGGTGAAACCCCATCTCTACTAAAAATACAAAAATCTGCTGGCTATGGTGGTACATGCCTGTAATTCCAGCTACTCGGGAGGCTGAGGCAGGAGAATCACTTGAACCTGGGAGGTAGAGGTTGCAGTGAGTCAAGATCACACTGGTGCACTCCAGCCTGGGTGACAGAGAGAGAATTCATCTCAAAATAATAGTAGTAATAATAATAATAATTCCATGATGGGTGTTTTGGGTTTTTTGTTTTTGTTGTTTTGAGACAGGGTCTCCTTGTGTTGCCCAGGCTGGAGTACAGTGGCATGATCTCAGCTCACTGCAACCTCCGCCTCCTGGGTTCAAGCAATTCTCGTGCTTCAGCCTCCCCAGTAGGTGGGATTACAGGTGCGTGCCACCACGCCTAGCTGCATTTCTTTATTCTTTATAGAGATGGGGGTCTCACCACGTTCGTTAGGCTAATGTTGAACTCCTGGATTCAAGCAATCCTCCTGCCTCAACCTCCCAAAATGATGGGATTACAAGTGAGAACCACTGTGCCCAGTGTTTTTGTTTCTTTAAAATAAATTTTATTGTGTATATTTCAAGTTTACAACATGATGTAACAGGATATATATAGATAGTAAAATGGTTACTGTAGTGAAGCAAATTAGCATAACTTTTACCTCACATAGTTACATTTCTGTGTGTGACAAGAGCAGCTAAAATCTATTTATTTAACAAAAATGTCTAATATAATACAACTTTATTACCTATAGACTTTATGTTGTACATTGGATCTCTAGACTTGTCCATTCCACATATCTACTAATTTGCATCTTTTGACCTAAATCTTCCATCTCTTCCCCACCCCACAATGATGGTTTAACAACAGAAAATATGTCAATGTGGCCAGGCTCGGTGGCTCACGCCTGTAATCCTAGCACTTTGGGAGGCCAAAGTGGGCAGATCACTTGAGGCCAGGAGTTGGAGACCAGCCTGACCAAGGTGGTGAAACCCTGTCTCTACTAAAATACAAAAATTAGCCAGGCGTGGTGGCAAGTGCCTGTAATCTCAGCTACTCAGGAGGATGAATTGGGAGAATCTCTTGAATCTGGGAGGCAGAGGTTGTGTGAGCCCAGATCACCCTACTGCACTCCAGCCTGGGTGAACCTGTCTCAAAAAGAAAGAAAGAGGCTGAGCGCAGTGGCTCACGCCTGTAGTCCCAACACTTTGGGAGGCCGAGGCTAGTGGATCACCTGAGGTCAGGAGTTCAAGACCAGCCTGGCCAACATGCTAAATCCCCGCCTCTACTAAAAATACAATAATTAGCCGGGCACCTGTAATCCCAGCTATTTGGGAGGCTGAGGCAGGAGAATCGCTTGAACCTGGGAAGCAGAGGTTGCAGTGAGGCGAGATTGTGCCACTGCACTCCAACCTGGGTGACAAGAGTGAAACTCAGTCTCAAAAAAAAAGAGGCCGGGTGCAGAGGCTCACACCTGTAATCCCAGCACTTTGGGAGGCCCAGGTAGGCAGATCACCAGAGGTCAGGAGTTCAAGACCAGCCTGGCCAACATGGTAAAACCCCGTCTCTACTGAAAATACAAAAAAATTAGCTGGGAGTGGTGGTGTGCACCTGTAATCCCAGCTACTTGGGAGGCTGAGGCAGGAGAATCGCTTGAACCTGGAAGGAAGAGATTGTAGTGAGCTGAGATTGCACCCCTGCACTCCAGCCTGGGTGACAGAGCAAGACTCTATCTCAAAAAAAAAAAAAAAAAAAAAAGAAAGGGAAGGAAATATATCAACATAATTTAACTTACCAGATTAACAGATTTAAGGAGAAAGCCACATGGTCCTTTCAATAGATGTGGAAATCAAAGAACATTTGATAGAAGTCAATATTCATTCACGACAAACTAGAAATAGAAGGAAACTTCCTTAATTAACCTGGTTAATGGACCCTACCTAAGACATTCAACACTTGTTGGAATTCTGCATAATTAGAAGCTAGATGTGGCTCTGACTTTGTGTGAAAATAACACAAGGAAAGAGTCAGGCTGCTTGTCCAGGTCTAGGTAATATGCCGTTAGTTATTTCTCCCAAATGAGCAACTTCCCCCAAGTCAGCTCCTCCCAGAAGAGTAGTTCGCTTTTCTAGGTTTATCACTATTCCTTCAAAGTCTGGTCACTAACCCCTGACCACTGGACACATGTAGGAGTACCCTCATGATCATCTAGTTCAAGCCACTTATCTTACAGGTGATATCTATGAAGTCCAGAGTAAAAGGCCCAAGGTAAAATACGAGTTCAGCTAATGGCACACCTGAGATTGGGATCCGGGCCTTCCTATATCCAGTCCCTCCTCCTTACACTTCTCTCTCATGAGCAAAATCAAATGCTACTCAATTTCTTATGCAGCTTAACTATTTCCTTTAAGATTCTGGGCTTCTCTGGATGCTTATGACCTCAGGGGCTTACCTTATTTCCTTTCATTTCCTTTTTTTTGAGACGGAGTCTTGCTCTGTTGCCCAGGCTGGAGTGCAGTGGCTTGATCTCAGCTCACTGCAACCTCTGTCTTCCAGGTTCAAGTGATTCTCCTGCCTTAGTCTCCCAAGTAACTGGGATTACAGGCACGAGTCACCATGGCCAGCTATTTTTTTTTTTTTTTTTTTTTGAGACAGAGTCTCCCTCTGTCACCCAGGCTGGAGTGCAGTGGCGCCATCTCGGCTCACTGCAAGCTCTGCCTCCCGGGTTCACGCCATTCTCCTGCCTCAGCCTCCTGAGTAGCTGGGACTATAGGCATCCGCCACCACGCCTGGCTAATTTTTTGTATTTTTAGTAGAGATGGGATTTCACTATATTAGCCAGGATGGTCTCAATCTCCTGACCTTGTGATCCGCCCACCTCAGCCTCCCAAAGTGCTGGGATTACAGGTGTGAGCCACCACGCCCGGCCAATGCCCAGCTAATTTTTTGTATTTTTAGTAGAGACAGGGTTTCACCATATTGGCGGAGCTGGTCTTGAACTCCTGACCTCAAGTAATCCACCTGTCTCGGCCTTCCGAAGTGCTGGGATTACAAGTGTGAGCCACTGTGCCCAGCTGTTTCCTTTTATTTTCTTTTAGAGACAGGGTGTTCCGAAGTGCTGGGATTACAAGTGTGAGCCACTGTGCCCAGCTGTTTCCTTTGATTTTCTTTTAGAGACAGGGTGTTCCAAAGTGCTGGGATTACAAGTGTGAGCCACTGTGCCCAGCTGTTTCCTTTGATTTTCTCTTAGAGACAGGGTGTTTCTCTGTCACCAGGCTGGAGTGCAGTGGCATGATTATGGTTCACTGAAGCCTCAACGTCCTGTGCTCAAGCAATCCTCCCACCTCAGCCTCCTCAGTAGCTAGGATTACAGGCACTGGCCACTATGCCCAGCTAATTTTTCATTTTTACTAGAGACGAGGTCTCTCTACATTGCCCAGGCTCGTCTCAAGCTCTTGGGCTCAAGTGATCCTCCCAAAGTGTTGTGATTACTGGTGTGAGCCACCAAGCCTGGTCTACCTTCTGTCTTGAGTGGCAATACTGGGAGGGGGTGAAGGAAGAGGGAGGGCAGGTCAAATGAAATGTGCTAGAGACGCAAACTTTCCCAGAAGTAAGGGAATGCCTATTTTTATTTATTTTTTGAGACAGAGTCTCACTCTGTCGTCCAGGCTGGAGTGCAAAGGCGTGATCCCGGCTCACTGCAACCTCTGCCTCCCAGGTTTAAGAGATTCTCCTGCCTCAGTCTCCCGAGAAGCTGGATTACAGCATGTGCCACCACACCCTGCTAATTTTTGTATTTTCAGTAGAGACCAGGTTTCCCTATGTTGCCAGGCTGGTCTTGAACTCTAGACCTCAAGTGATCCACCTGCCTTGGCCTCCCAAAGTGCTGGGATTACAGGGGTGAGCCACTGTGCCCAGCCAGGAATGCTTATTTTTAGGATCAAGTTAGGGTAGGGAGTTAAAGAAGCCCAAGGGGGCTTTGAGGAAGCAGGGGGTCACATTACAGGAGGTAGGAGGGACAGTCCACAGTATATGATTGTGCAAGTTGTGGATGGTGTGACTTTCAGAGGTACCAGTCACATCATACTTATTGCAGATTTGTGTGTGTATTACAACAATCTTGGGGGCAGATGACAGCAAAGAATCCTGAAGGAACATTCTGGAAAGGTACCACTAGTACTAGCCATACTGCTGAGGAGAGGGTCCAATTGCATCAGGGTGGGAATAAGATCTGGGGATGTGCCTGCCTTACTTGATTCTATAATTCAGTCCTGGGTACCACAGCCAGATACTACACAGCAGGCATTCCTGTGGGGAGCAATGGATTCCAAGCTCCAGCTCTTTCTTCCCTTGGGCTCTTCTTTTCACCCTGGCTCTGCCAGGAATCAGCTTCAACTAGTCACCTACTGCCTGTTCCTGGGCCCAGGCTCTTATCTCTGGCACTTCTCTCTCTTCTCTGCCACATCACTGTCCTCCAGTCTAATCTCCATGGCCTGAGTTGTAATAAGTGCCTTGGGAAATTATAACTGCCATACTAGGAAGTAATTACTTTGGCATTTTCCTCGTGGAGAACACTTCTGTCGATAAAAAGAAAAAAAAAAAAAAAGATATGAAGTGACTGGTAGTATGCTTGCAGAAATAAAAAACCTCTTCAGGACAAAAAGAAATGCTGTGGCCAGGCACAGTAGCTCATGCCTGTAATCCTAGCACATTGGGAGGCCGAGGGAATTGCTTGATCCCAGGAATATGAGACCAGCCTAGGCAACATGGTGAAACTTCATCTTCTCTACAAAAAATTAGGTGGGTGTGTTGGTGTGTGCCTGTAGTCCCAGCTACTTGGGTGGCTGAGGTGGGAGGATCACCTGTGCCTGTGAAGGCTGAGGCTGCAGTGAGCCGTGATCGAGTCACTGCACTCCAACTTGGGTGACAGAGCGAGACCCTGTCTCAAAAAAAAAAAAAAAAAAAGTCTTAGAAAGTTGTCAGATTATCAGAGAGCATCAAAGATACAAAATCTTTTGTGAAATCCAAGATACAAATAAGAATCATAAGAATCTCTTTGAGGGATTAAAGATGTAATCAAATGGCTTGAAGGAACAAATCAAATGCCAGTGGCAAATCCCCCTGTTATTTTAGGCCACAGTGAAAAACAGGAATGAAAAGAAACAGGAAAAATTATTGGAAAACAAGAACTCAGTGGAAATATCACTAGTTTTTACAAGGGCTTTTGCAAAACTTTCAGAAATGAAACATACTTTAATGAAGTTAATTTGAGTAAAGAGACAAAGCCTGAATTCAAAAGGGTCAAAACAGGTCCAAGATTAAGACCTTGGATTTAAAATACTTAAATATTTCTGCTCTAAATTTTATTTTCTCCTTTCTGCTAACTTTGGGCTTAGTTTGTTCTTCTTTTTCTAGTTCCTTGAGATGTGAAGTTAGGTTGTTTATTTGAGATCTTTCTTTTTTCTTAATGTAGGCATTTATTGCTATCCACTTCCCCTTACCTGTGTGTTTGCTGCATCTCATGAGTTTTGCATGTTGCGTTTCCATTTTTGTTTGTCTCAAGATATTTTTTGATTTCACTCTTGATTTGTTCAGGAGTATGTCATTTAATTTACACATATTAATTTTTAAAAATTCCTTCAGTTACTGATTTCTAGTTTTATACCATTATAGTCAGAAAAAATACTTTAGATGATTTTTTTTTTTTTTTTTTTTTTGAGACGGAGTCTCGCTCTGTCGCCCAGGCTGGAGTGCAGTGGCGCGATCTCGGCTCACTGCAAGCTCCGCCTCCCGGGTTCACGCCATTCTCCTGCCTCAGCCTCCCGAGTAGCTGGGACTACAGGCGCCCACAACCGCGCCCGGCTAATTTTTTTGTATTTTTAGTAGAGACGGGGTTTCACCGTGGTCTCGATCTCCTGACCTTGTGATCCGCCCGCCTCGGCCTCCCAAAGTGCTGGGATTACAGGCGTGAGCCACCGCGCCCGGCCGAGATGATTTTAATATTCTTAAATTTGTTAAGACTTGTTCTGTGGCCCAAAACATGATCTATCTGGAAGAATGTTCCACGTGTGCTTGAAAAGAGCGTGTATTCCACTGCTATTGGATGGCATGTTGTATATATGAACAGATGTTAGGTTCATTTGGTCTAAGCATTATACAAGTCTTCTGTTTCCTTACTGATTTTTCTGTCTGGATGATTCCATTGTCGAAAGTGGGGTACTGAAGTTCTTTATTATTGTATTGCTGTTTCCCTCTTCAGTTCTGTTGGTGTTTGCTTTCTATATTTAGGTGCTCCAGTGTTGGGTGCATGTATATTTACAATTGTTATATCCTCTATTAATTGACCCTTTTATCATCACATATTAACCTTATTTGTTTCTCATGACAGACTGAGTGAAAGTCTATTTTTTTCTTTTTTCTTTCTTTTTCTTTCTTTCATGGAGGGACAAGGGGGGAGGAGCAGAAGGAGAGAGAGGGAGCTGAAAGACTGTTTTGTCTAATGTAAGTATAGTCACCCTTGCTCTCCCCTGGTTACTGTTTGCATGAAATATCTTTTTCCATCCCTTCAATTTCAGTCTGTGTGTCCCCTTAATGCTAAAATGAGTCTCTTGTAAGTAGCATATTGTTGGATCTGTTTTTTTTTTTTTTTTTTTGAGACGGAGTCTCGCTCTGTAGCCTAGGCTGGAGTGCAGTGGCCGGATCTCAGCTCACTGCAAGCTCCGCTTCCCGGGTTCACGCCATTCTCCGGCCTCAGCCTCCCGAGTAGCTGGGACTACAGGCGCTGCCACCTCGCCCGGCTATTTTTTTTGTATTTCTTAGTAGAGATGGGGTTTCACCGTGTTAGCCAGGATGGTCTCGATCTCCTGACCTCGTGATCCGCCCGTCTTGGCCTCCCAAAGTGCTGGGATTACAGGCTTGAGCCACCGCGCCCGGCCGGATCTGTTTTTTTTTTAAATCTATTCAGCTACTCAGTATTTTGATTGGATAATTTAATTCATTTACATTTAAAGTAATTATTGACAGGTAAAGTATTTATTGATAGGTAAGGACTTACTGTTGTCATTTTGTTAGTTATTTACTGACTAGTTTGTTGTTTCTTTCTTTCAATCTTGCTTTCTTCCTTTGTGATTTGTTGAATTTTTTTGTAGTGGTATGCTTTGATTCCTTTCTTTTTCTTTTTCTTTTTTTTTCTTTTTCTTTCTTTTTTCTTTTTTTTTTTTAAATCACCCAGGCTGGAGTGCAATAGCACTATCTCAGCTCACTGCAACCTCTGCCTCCCAGTTCAAATGATCCTCCTGTCTCAGCCTCCCAAGTGGCTGGGAATACAGGCATGTGCCACCACGCTCAGCTAATTTTTATATTTTTAGTAGAGATGGGGTTTTACCATGTTGGCCAGGCTGGTCTCAAACTCCCAGTCTCAAGTGATCCACCAGCCTTGGCCTTCCAAAGTGCTGGGATTACAGGTGTGAACCACTGCACCCAGCCTTAGGCTGTTTTATTTATTTATTTATTTATTTATTTATTTATTTATTTATTTATTTAGAGACCGAGTCTTGCTCGGTTACCCAGGCTGGACTGCAGTGGTGCAATCTTGGCTCACTGCAACCTCTGCTTCCTGGGTTCAAGCCATTTTCCTGCCTCAGCCTCCTGAGTATCTGGGACTACAGGTGCACGCCACCACGCCTGGCTAATTTTTGTATTTTTAGTAGAGATGGGGTTTCACCTTGTTGATCGGGCTGGTCTCAAACTCCTGACCTCGTGATCTGCCCGCCTCGGCCTCCCAATGTGCTGGGATTACAGGCATAAGCCAACATGCCCAGCCTAAGCTGTTTTATGTTGCTATAAAGGTTGGGCAATTTATAAAGGAAAGGCTGCGGCCAGATGCAGTGGCTCACGCCTGTAATCCCAGCACTTTGGGAGGCCGAGGTGGGCAGATCACCTGAGGTCGGGAGTTTGAGACCAGCATGACCAACATGGAGAAACCCCGTGTCTACTAAAAATACAAAAAAAAAATTGGCTTGAACCCGGGAGGCAGAGGTTGAGGTGAGCCGAGAACAAGTCATTGCACTCCAGCCTGGGCAACAAGAGTGAAACTCCATCTCAAAAAAAAAAAAAAAAAAAAAAAAAGGCTGGGTAATTTATAAAGGAGAGGTTTATTTAGCATGGTTCTGGGGCTGAAAGGTTCAATATAGGCATCTGGTAGGGGCCTAAGGTTGCTTCCACTCATGGTGGAGGGTGAAGGGGAGCTAGCGTGTGCAGAGACCGCATGGTGAGAGAGGAAGTGACAAAGAGGTGGGAGGTGACAGGCTCTTTTTAACAACCAGCTCTCTCTGGAACTAACAGAGAGACAACACGTTTATCCTCCCCACCCCACCCAGAGAGGAGATTAATCTGTTAAAGAGGAATCTGCCCCCATGACCCAAACACCTCTCATTAAGCCACACTCCCAACACTGGGGATCAAATGTCAACATGAGATTTGGAGGAGAGAAACATCCAAACTATAGCATGTACCTACCAGAGGTTTCTTTCTTTATAGTTATCATGGGGCTTATAGAAAACACCTTATGATTATAACATTCTAATTTGGCTGATAACAATTTAACTTCAATTGCATACAAAATCTATATACCTTTACTCCTACCACACACATTCTATACATTAACAGTGAACTATCCAGAAAAGAAATTAAGAAAATGATCCCATTTACAATAGCACCAAAAAGAATAAAATATTTAGGAATAAGTTTAACCAGGAAGGTGAAGAATCTGTACACTTAAAACTATAAAATATTGATGAAAGAAAGAGAATAAATAGAGTTGGGCATGGTGTCTCACACCTGTAATCCCAGCACTTTGGGAGTCTGAAGCAGGAGGATTGCTTGAGCTCAGTAGTTCAAGAACAGCCTGGGCAATATAGTGAGACCTCACCTCTACAAAGAAAACGGAGAAGGAGGAGGGGGAGGAGGGGGAGGAAGAGGAAACAACTAAATAGAAAGCTATTTCATTTTAATGGATTGGAAGAATCAATATTGTTAAAATGTTTATAGTATACAAAGCTATCTACAGATTCAATCCCTATCAAAATTCTAATCCCTATCACAATTCTAATGCTATTCTTTAGAGAAATAAATAGAAAAACAATCATAAAATTCATACAAAACCACACACACACACACACACACAAAATCCAAATACCCAAAGCAATCTTGAGAAAGAAAAAGAATTCTGGAAACATCACACTCCCTAATTTCAAACTATATTATAAAGCTATAGTAGTCAGAATAATATGATACTGGCATTAAGAGAGACACATTGACCAATAGACAGAGCCCAGGAATAAAACTATGTATACATGGTTAATTAATCTTTGAGAAGGGTATCAAGAATACACAATGGAAAAAGGAAAGTCTCTTCAATAAGTGATGTTGAAGCTGGGTGCGGTGGCTTATGCCTCTAATCCCAGGACTTTGGGAGGCTGAGGCGGGTGGATCACCTGAGGTCAGGAGTTTGAGACCAGCCTGGCCAACATGGCAAAACCCCATTTCTCTTAAAACATGCAAAAATTAGCTGGGTGTGCTGGTGCACGCCTGTGATCCCAGCTACTCGGGATGCTGAGGCAGGAGAATTGCTTGAAGCCAGGAGGCAGAGGCTGCAGTGAGCTGAGGTCATGCCACTGCACTCCAGCCTGGGTGACAGAGTATGACTCTGTCTCAAATAAATAAATAAATAAATAAATAAATAAATAAATAAATAGGGCGAGCACAGTGGCTCAGGCCTGTAGTCCCAGCACATTTGGAGGCCGAAGTGGGTGGATCACCTGAGGTCAGGAGTTTGAGTCCAGCCTGGCCAACATGGTGAAACCCTGTCTCTACTAAAAATACAAAAATTGGCTGGGCACAGTGGCACATGCCAGCTACTTGGAAGGCTGAGGCAGGAGAATTGCTTGAACCCGGGAGAGGGTGTTGCAGTAAGCCGAGATCGTGCCACTGCATTCCATCCTGGGCGGCAGAGTGAGACTCCATCTCAAAAAAAAAAAAAAAAAACCAACAACAACAAAAAATTAAAAATAAATAAACAAACAAATAAGTGATGCTGGGAAAACTGTATGTCACATGCAAAAAAAAAAAATGAAATTGTACCCTTACATTATATACAAAAATTAACTCAAAATGGATTAATGACTTAAATGTAAGACTTGAAATACAAAACTCCAAGAAGAAAACACAGGAAAAAGCTTCTTGATATTAGGGGAAAAGTGTCTTGACATTGGTCTTTATAATTTTGTTTTGGCTGTGACACCAAAGCACAGGCAATAAAAGTAAAAATAAACAAATGGAACTACATCAAACTAAAATGCTTCTGTGTAGCAAAGGAAACAACCAACAAAATGAAAAGGCAACCTATGGAATCAGGGCAAATATCTGTAAACCTTACATCTGAAAATATAGCCCGGGCGCGGTGGCTCACGCCTGTAATCCCAACACTTTGGGAGGCCGAGGCGGGCAGATCACTTGAGGTCAGGAGTTCGAGACCAGCCTGGCCAACATGGTGAAACCCCGTCTCTACTAAAAATACAAAAATTAGCTGGGCATGGTGGTGCATGCCTGTAATTCCAGCTACTCAGGAGGCTGAAGCAGGAGAATTGCTTGAACCTGGGAGGCGGAGGTTGCAGTGAGCCGAGGTCACATCACTTCACTTAGGCCTGGGTGATGGAGTGAGACTCTGTCTCAAAAAAAAAAAAAAAAAGAGTTATATAAAGAAAATAAGAAGCTCATACAACTCACCAGCATAAAGCCAAATAACCAAATTTTAAAAATTATTTTTATTTTTTTTTTTGAGACAGAGTCTCGTTCTGTTGCTCAGGCTGGAGTACAATGGCGAGATCTCTGCTCACTGCAACCTCCACCTCCCGGGTTCAAGTGATTCTCCTGCCTCAGTCTCTCGAGTAGCTGGGATTACAGGTGCCCGCCACCACGCCTGGTTACTTTTTTGAATTTTTAGTAGAGACGGGGTTTCACCATGTTGGCCAGGTTGGTCTCAAACTCCTGACCTCAGGTTATCCACCCGTCTCAGCCTCCCAAAGTGCTGGGATTACAGGCATCAGCCACTGCGCCTGGCCACAAATAACCCAATTTTTTTAAAAGGCAAAAGATCTTGAATATAGATTTTTCCAAAGAAGCCATACAAATGGCCAAAAGGCACGTGAAAAAGTGCTCAACAGCACTCATTGTCAGAGAAATGCAAGTCAAAACTCCAATGAAGTATTGCCTCACACCTGTTAGAATGGTTATCAAAAAGACAAGGAATGTGAAATTTCGGTAAGGGTGTGGAGAAAAAAGAACTTTTGTATATTGTTGGTGGGAACGTAAGTCGGTACAGCCATTATGAAAAAGAGTATGGAAGTTTCTCAAAAGTTAAAAATAGGGCCAGGTGTGGTGGCTCACATCTGCAGTCCCAGCACTTTGGGAAGCTGAAGCAGGGGGATTGCTTGAGCCCAGGAGTTTGAGACCAGCCTCGGCAACATAGTGAGACCCCATCTCTATAAAAAAAATACAAAAATTAGCCAGGTGTGGTGGCACACACCTATAGTCCCAGATACTCGGGAGGCTGAGGTGGGAGGATTGCTCGAGCCCGGGAAGTGGAGGTTGCAGTGAATTGAGATCTTGCCACTGCATTCTAGCCTGGGCAACAGAGTGAAGCTCTGGCTCAAAAAAAAAAAAAAAAAAAAGAAAAGAAAAGAAAAGAAAAGAAAAAAAGAAAAAAGAAAAAAAAATTAGGTCCTAGGCACAACCTGAGTCCTGTCCTCTTGCTTTTCTCCCAGACAGCATGAGCTTTACCACTCACTCCACCACCTCCTCCACCAACTACTGGTCCCTGGGCTCTGTCCAGCTGCCCAGCTACATGGCCCAGCTGGTCAGCAGCATGGCCAGCATCTATGCAGGTGCCAGGGGCTCAGGCTCCCAGATCTCGGTGTCCCACTCCACAAGCTTCTGGGGCGGCTTGCGGTCTGGGACCTGGTGGGAATAGGGGAAATCCAGAAGGAGACCATGCAAGGCCTGAACGACCATCTGGCCTCCTACCTGGACAGAGTGAGGAGACTGCAGACTGATAAATGGAGGCTGGAGAGCAAAATCCGGTAGCATCTGGAGAAGAAGGGACCCCAGGTGAGAGACTAGGGGCATTACTTCAAGACCATTGAGGACCTGAGGGTTCAGATCTTCGCAAGTACCGTGGACAGTGCCTGCATCATTCTGCAGATTGACAATGCCCATATTGCTGCTGATGACTTTAGAGTCAAGTGTGAGACAGAACTGGCCATGTGCCAGTCTGAGGAGAGTGACGTCCATGGGCTCCGCAAGACCATTGATGACACCAATGTCACTCAGCTGCAGCTGGAGACAGAGGTTGAGGCTCTCCAGGAGGAGCTGCTCTTCATGAAGAAAATCCACAAAGAGGAGGTAAAAGGCCTCCAAGCCCAGATTGCCAGCTCTGGGTTGACTGTGGAGGTAGATGCCCTCAAATCTCAGGACCTCACCAAGATCATGGCAGACATCCAGGCCTAATACGACAAGTTGGCTCAGAAGAACTGAGAGGAGCTGGACAAGTACTGGTCCTAGCAGACTGAGGAGAGCACCAAGCAGTCCACTGAGATCAGAGCTACTGAGATGATGCTCACGGAGCTGAGATGTAAAATCCAGTCCTTGGAGATCAACCTGAACTCAATGAGAAATCTGAAAGCCAGGTTGGAGAACAGCCTGAGGGAGGTGGAGACCCACTATGCCATGCAGATGGAGCAGCTCAACAGGGTTCTGCTGCACCTGGAGTTGGAACTGGCACAGACCTGGGCAGAGGGGCAGCACCAGACCCAGGAGTATGAGGCTCTGCTGAACATCAAGATCAAGCTGGAGGCTGAGATCGCCACCTACCACTGCCTGCTGGAAGATGGGGAGGGCTTCAATCCTGGTGATGCCCTGGACAGCAGCAACTCCATCCAAAGCATCCAGAAGACCACCACCCGCAGGATAGTGGACGGCACAGGGGTGTCTGAGACCAACGACACCAAAGTGCTAAGACGTTAAGCCAGCAGAAGCCGGGTATCCTTCGGGGCGCAGGAGGCCAATACAAAGTTCAGAGGTCATTGGGAAAAAAAATTAAAAATAGAACTACCATACAATCCAGCAATCCTACTTCTGAATATATATCCAGAGGAAATGGAATCAGTATCTCAAAGAGGTATCTGCATTCCCATGTTAATTGCAGCACTATTCACAATAGCCAAGATATGGAAACAACCTAAGTGTCCATGGATGGATGAATGAATGAAGAACATTTTGGTGTGTATATATACAATGGGATATTATTCAAGCCACATAAAAGAAGAAAATCTTGCAATATGCAACAACATTGATGAAAGCAGAAAACATCATGCTAAGTGAAATAAGCCAGACCCAGAAAGACACATAACGTATGATTTCACTTGTAGAATCTAAGAAAGTCAAATTCGTAGAAGCAGAGTAGAAGGACAGTTGCCAAAGGCTGAGGAGTAGGAGAAATGAAGAGATGTTGATCACAGGATATAAACTTTCAGCTCTAAGATGAACAATTTCTGAGCTTGGCTCAGACCCCCACTTCTAAATAAAAAAAAAAAAGATGAACAAGTTCTAGGGATCTACTGAACAGCAAGGGTAGTGTTGAATGCGTTAATTTGATTATGATAATCATTACAAAATCTATACACATATGTCAAATCATCATGTTGTATGCCTTGACTATATATGATCTTTGTCAATTAAACTTTTTTTTTTTTTTTTTTAAGACATAATCTTGCTCTGTCACCCAGGCTAGAGTGCAGTGGCAGGACCTTTGCCTCCCAGGTTCAGGCGATTCTCATGCCTCAGCCTCCCAAGTAGCTGAGATTACAGGCGCCTGCCACCGTGCCTGGCTAATTTTTGTATTTTTTTGTCGGTTTTTTTGTTTTGTTTTGTTTTCTTTTGTTTTGTTTTTGAGATGGAGTGTCACTCTGTCGCCAGGCTGGAGTGCAGTGACATGATGTCAGCTCACTGCAACCTCCAACTCCCTGGTTCAAGCAATTCTCCTGCCTCAACCTCCCGAGTAGCTGGGATTACAGGAACGTGCCACCATGCCCAGCTAATTTTTTTGTATTTTTCCTAGAGATGAGGTTTCACCATGTTGGCCAGGCTGGTCTCACACTTCTGACCTCAGGTGATCCGCCCACCTCAGCCTCCCAAAATGCTGGGATTACAGGCGTGAGCCACTGTGCTTGCCCTAATTTTTGTATTTTTAATAGAGACGGGGGTTTCACCGTGTTGGCCAGGCTGGTTTCAAACTCCTGACCTCAAGTGATCCACCCACCTCAGCCTCCCAAAGTGCTAAGATTACAGGCATAAGCCACTGCCCCAGCCTACATTTTTTTTTTTTTTTTGAGATTGTCTTGCTCTGTCACCCAAGCTGTAGTGCAGTGATGCCATCACAGTTCACTTTGACTTCAAACCCCTTGGGCTCAAGCAATCCTCCTGCCTCAGCCTCCCGAGTAGCTGGGTCTATGGGTATGTACCCACCACACCTGGATATATACGTTTTTTTGAGATAGGGTCTCAATCCCATTGCCCAGGCTGGAGTGCAGTTGCACAATCATGGTTCACTGCAACCTTGACTTCCCCGGCTCAGGTGATCCTCCCACCTCAGCCTCCTGCATAGCTGGGACTACAGGCACACGCCACCATGCCTAGCTAATTTTTGTATTTTTTTGTAGAGACGGGTTTTGCCTTGTTGCCCAGGCTGATCTCAAATTCCTGAGCTCAGGCAATCTGCCTGCCTCAGCCTCCCAAAGTGCTGAGATTACAGGCATGACTCACCACACCTGGCCTCAACTATTTTAAAAAGAGAGAGACTTGAATACTTACAACAAGAAGCAAAAGACTGAAGTGAGTTTGGTGATCTAATCAAACACTGTTAGAAATTTCCAAAAGACATAGCAAGTGCTCTTGTTCACAAAGAAAATGAAATTCAAGTTTTGAGTAATGGCATTGTGCAGCTGAAATAGCTGCAGGTGACCAGACTGAGAAATTAAAAAACAGACGATGCATGTCTCACAAAAGGAATCTTTGTTAACAAACAAAGTCGAAAACCATGTAGACCATTTCTAATCCAAACTGAGTGCTGAGTTGATGGCTTGGCAAGGGCTGGGAAACAGAGAAGTTGGAACACAATTCTTGCTTGTTGCATCAAGCCATAGATCTGCTAGTAAATGAATATAAAACCTTACATCAAGGCCAGGTGCGGTGGCAGAGGCTGCAGTGAGCCGAGATTGTGCCACTGCACTCCAGCCTGGGCGACAGAGTGAGACTCCATCTAAAAAAAAAAAAAAAAAGAATGGGAAGGGAAGGGAAAGATAAGACATACCAGCTACAGAGTAGGTAAAATTCTGCAAGTAGAGAATTCGAGGAATGGAGGATGAAGGGCAGAAAGCAAAGATCTTACCCAGGTTTCTCTTGGTGCTAAGAAAAGTTGTGACAGCTAGTTGACAACATATACCCCAGAATGAGCTCTAACTGGCAAGAAGATGCAAGCTGCTAGACTGAGACAGATCTGTGTATATCAAAATTAAATAATTTTTCAAAAAAAAAAAAACCAGGAATTTCCGACAAACTCCAGGAAGACCAAAATGACAAAATCTTTCAGAGAGATGTTTAGTAATCCAAGATTGATCGTTGGCCCACCCTTTGAACCTGGTGAAAGCCTCCACTGTTACTGATATTGTACCCATATGGAATATCTAACTTTTGTCTTTTTTTTTTCTTTTGAGACAGAGTCTTGCGCTATCACCCAGGCTGGAGTGCAGTGCCATGATCTTGGCTCACTGCAACCTCCACCTCCCAGGTTCAAGCAATTCTTGTGCCTCAGCCTCCCAAGTGGCTGAGACTACAGGCATGCACCACTACACTTGGCTAATTTTTGTATTTTTTGTAGAGATGGAGTTTTGCCATGTTGGCCAGGCTGGTCTCAAACTCCTGACCTCAAGTGATCCACCCAACTCAGCCTCCCAAAGTGCTGGGATTACAGGCATGAGCCACCACACCCGGCCTCACTCTTGTGTTAGTGAAACAGATGTGTTAAAATGAAACTGTGTCTGTGGATGGTCCTATACCTAGTCCCCGGTGATCATTTCAGGTATCTAAAACAGTGTCTATCTCTCATCTGCATGTTGGGATAGCTTCATCGGTAAACCTTACTGGGGAAACTCACCATCTTCTTACATTTATTCATTCATTCTACAAAATGTTATTAAGTGCCTTTCATGACTCATGGATTTTGTTAAGCATTGGAGATAGAACACGGAACAAGACAACGTTCTAGTCTTTGTAGAACTACATTCTAACAGAGGAAACAGACAAGTAATAGAGAAACTGATAATACAATTTCAGGCAGGGATGAGGGTTACAAAGGAAAACTAAGCAGAGGAAAGGGGTAGTCATGGGAATGTTACTTTATATGTGGTGGTCAGAGAAGGCTGCCCTAAGGAGATAGACATGAATGGACAGATGGAGGGAACTATGTGAAGATCTGGGAAAGGTCCCCCAGGCAAAGAGAATAGCCAGTGCAAAGGCCTTGAGCCAGAAGCATGTTGGATATGTTGGAAAAATAGCTTTGTTTCTGAATCTAAAATAAAAGTTGGAGAGGGGGGAAAAAAGACGCTCTTAAAGTGAAAAAGGCAGACCACAGAATGGGAGGAAATATTTGCCAACTATTGATTTGATAAGAGGCTAGTACTCAGAATATATAAAGAACACTTACAACTCAACAATAAAAAGACAAATAACTCATTTTCAAAATTGGCAAGGTATTTGAATAGATATTTCTCCAAAGAAGGTATAAAAATGTCTGATAAGTATATGCAAAGACAATAAATATCACTATTCATTAGGGAGATGCTAATCAAAACCAGAATGAGGGCTGAGTGCAGTGGCTCACACCTGTAATGCCAGCACTTTGGGAGGCTGAGACGGGTGGATCACCTGAGGTCAGGAGTTCCAGACCAGCCTGGCCAACATGGTGAAACCCTGTCTCTACTAAAAACGCAAAAATTAACTGGGCGTGGTAGCATGTGCCTGTAATCCCAGCTACTTGGGTGGCTGAGGCACAAGAATCGCTTGAACTTGGGAGGTGGAGGTTGCAGTGAGCCTAGGTCATGCCACTGCACTCCGGCTTGGGCAATAGAGAAAGACTTTGTCTCCAAAAAAAAAAAAAAAAAAAAAAAAAAACCCCAACCAGAATGACATATCACTTTACACACACTGGAATGGCTAAAATTTAAAAAGATAATAAGTGTTAGCAAGAATATGGAGAAATTGGAACTCTCTTACATTACTGGTGGGATTGTAAATTGGTATTATGACTTTGGGAAACTATTTAGCAGTTCTTCTGAATGTTAAACACAGTTACTGCATGGCCTAGTAATTTTACTTCCAAGTAGAACTGAGATTAGGTAACTGGCTACAGTTGCTGGGCTAACCAAGGGTGGTGAAAACATATGTCCACACAAAAACCTGTACATGAGTGTTCATAGTAAAACATAATTCATAATAGCCAAAAAGGGAAAACAACACAAATGTCCATCAATTGATGAATTGATCAGTTTTGAGACAGGATCTCACTCTGTTTGCCCAGACTGGAGTGCAGTAGCACAATCGCAGATCACTGCAGCCTCGACCTCCTAGGCTCAAGCAATCCTCCCACCTCAGCCTCCCAACTGGAACTACAGGCACGTGCTACCACACCAGCTAATTTTAAAAATTCTTTTTGTAGAGAAAAGATCTTGCTGTTGCCTAGGATGGTCTCAAACTTCTGGGCTCAAGCAATTCCCTGCCTTGGACTCCTAAAGTGCTGGAATTACAGTCATGAACCACCATGCCTACTGACAAGAGAAATTTTTATTAGAAAGTCATAATTCACTGAGTGCTTACCAAACGCCAGACATGGTGCTCAGCACTTACGGCAACCTGTTCCAGGGGTACATATTGTTACAATCTCCATGCAACGCTTGAGGAAACGGAGGCTCTAATATTAGGTAACTGGCTATGGTTGCTGGGCTAGTGAGTGGCCAAGCCAGGATTTGAATTTAGGCTGTCTGACTTCAAAGCTGTTCTGGGTCTGCGTGTCTGGAATGGCCAATAGTGTAAAACATAGCTGAGGACCAGTTAACAGAGATGGAAAGTTGTCCTTTGGGTTTATTAGCAAGGAAATCTTTGGGGAACCTGGTAAAGTTCTGGGCAAGAGGGCCGATTCTAATGGTTTGAAGAGCGAGTAGGAGTGAGGAAATGGAAAGTGCTCAGCAGTTTGCCTGGAAAGTGCGGAGAGACGGAGCCCTAGCTGGAGGATGAATGTGGTGGCAGTGCTATTGCTTTTTATTTCTTGGCAATTTCAGCACATGTAAATAGTGAAAAACACCTTTGAGGAGTTGAAAAGGCCCAGTATGGTGTTCTGGGCCCAGAGGAAATAAGAAAGAAAAGTTGGAGACTGGGGGCAGCAACACATACCTGTAATCCCAGCACTTTGGGAGGCTGAGGTGGGTGGATCGCTTGAGCTCGGGAGTTCGAGACCAGGCTGGGTAACATGGCAAGACCCCTGTCTCTACAAAAGATACAAAAATTAGCCAGGCATGATGGCATGCATCTGTGGTCCCAGTTACTTGGGAGGCTGAGGTGGGAGGATCACTTGAGCCCAGGATGCAGAGGTTGCAGTGAGTCAAGTTCATGCCACTGCACTCCAGCCTGATAACAGAGTGAGATCCCATCTCAAAGCAAAACAAAACAACAACAACAACAGAGGAAAACATGGGATGGCTTCTAGTACTGACAGTCAAGAGAACTGACATCTGACACCTAGAGACAAGCTACTTTGGTTCTTAAACTTAACTCTCGTGCTGATTTCATTGTGTGCCCTTCTTACTTTTTTGTTTTTTGAAATGAGACGAAGTCTCACCTCTGTCGCCCAGGCTGGAGTGCAGTGGCGTGACCTCAGCTCACTGCAGCCTCTTTAGCAATCGAAGCTTGTCTTTAGAAATTAAGAAGGCAGAATTGATGACTAAGGAACATCATTGTAATTAGGAAAAAAGATTAATTATTTACATCATTCAAGCCCTCTGCAATTCTTTTAATGCAGTTTCATAATCATTTGTCTTATTAATTACCATAAAAGCATGCCAATATTAGGTTTATAGCATGTCATCTTTATAATCTCTCTGTCTTCAGAGCTTCCTAAACATTCTAAGACACTATGCAGAGGTTAGAAACTGCCTGGTTTAATTGGGCCTGTAGTGAGGTCTAAATGAAGACCAGGGGAGAAACTCCACTGATTTTCAAATTTGGCTACACCTGGAAATCTACCAGGAACTTTAAAAAGTACTGATGCGTGAGTTTCAATCTGAAGACTGTATTCAAATTTAACTGATGCTTTTTATAGATCATTTTTTTCCAGTCATGACCCAGTCCAGGATTGCATATTTCATTTCGTTTTCAGGCTCGTTAGTCTCCTTTAAACAATTCCCCAGTCTTTCTTTGCTTTCATGATCTTGATTTTTTTTTTTTTTTTTTTTTTGAGACGGAGTTTTGCTCTTGTTGCCCAGGCTGGAGTGCAGTGGCACGATCTCGGCTCACCACCGCCTCTGCCTCCCTGGTTCAAGCGATTCTGGTGCCTCAGCCTCCTGAGCAGCTGGGATTATAGGCGCCCGCCAACATGCCTAGCTAATTTTTGTATTTTTAGTAGAGACGAGGTTATGCCATGTTGGCCGGGCTGGTCTCACACTCCTGACCTCAGGTGATCCACCCACCTCAGCCTCCCAAAGTGCTGGGATTACAGGCGTGAGCCACTGCACCCAGCCACGATCTTGACTTTTTTGAATAGTCCAGTAATTTTATAGACTGTCCTGGCCGGGTGTGGTGGCTCACATCTGTAATCTCAGCATTTTGGGAGGCCGAGGCGGGCAGATCACGAGGTCAAGAGATCGAGACCATCCTGGTTAACACGGTGAAACCTTGTCTCTACTAAAAATATAAAAAAGTAGACAGGCGTTGTGGCAGGTGCCTGTAGTCCCAGTTACTCGGGAGGCTGAGGCGGGAGAATAGCTTGAACCTGGGAGGCGGAGGTTGCAGTGAGCCAAGATCGCGCCATTGCATTCTGGCCTGGCGACAGAGCAAGGCTCCATCTCAAAAAAAAAAAAAAGAAAGAAAGGTGGGACAACTTGAAGTGGGGACGGGGAGGGTTCCTGGTCATAGATGGAGTCAAAGATTTTATGGTTGGCAGTTGGTTGAAAAACATTATGTTATTATCTAAAGATCTGGAATCAATAGAAAGGAACTCTGGATTAAGATAAGCGGTTGGCCAAGTGCAGTGGCTCATGCCTGTAATCCCAGCACTTTGGGAGGCCGAGGTGGGTGGATCACCTGAGGCCCAGGAAATCGAGGCTGCAGTGAGCCGAGACTGCACCACTGCACTCCAACCTGGGTGATACAGTGAGACCCTGTCTCAAATAAAAGGTGCTAGACTCTTAGTTAATCTCTCCTGAGTCAGGAAAAGATCTGGAAAGGGAAGGGGGTTCTCTACAGAATGTAGATTTCCCCCATAAAAGTCAGCTTTGCAGGGCCATTTAAAAAATACGTCAAGGAGGCTGGGCATGGTGGCTCACACCTGTAATCCCAGCACTTTGGGAGGCTGAGGCGGCTGAATCACGAGGTCAGGAGATTGAGACCATCCTGGCCAACATGGTGAAACCTGGTCTTTAATAAAAATACGAAAATTAGCTGGGCAGGGTGGTGCGTGCCTGTAATCCCAGGTACTTGGGAGGCTGAGGCAGGAGAATCACCTGAACCAGAGAGTTAGAGGTTGCAGTGAGCCAAGATCATGCCACAACACGCCAGCCTGGTGACAGAGTGAGACTCCATCTCAAAAAAAAAAAAACCAAAAACCAAAAAGCAAATATATTTCGGGGTAAAATACTTCACTTTCAGGGCCTGCTATCTGGCATGTGATGTTACACTAGAGCCAGGTTGGAATTTGGTATATTATTGCTACAAAGAGTCAGCTTTGTCAGCGGACAGCTTAAGAGCTCTGTTTTAATGTTAATGCTGGTCAGCTGTGCCTAAATTCCAAGGACAGAGAGTATAACGAGGCAATCCCTTCAACCAATCCCTTCTTCCCCTCATGGCCTGAACTAGTTTTTCAGGCCTCCTTTGGAATGCCCTTGGCTAAAGGGGGTCCATTCACTTGATTCAGAGTCTGAGAATGTTATGTTTGGTGTATGATCATATATACCAAAATCTACTGCAGAAGGTTTTATAAGCAGATTTCATATGTAATTTGCAATTTTTTCTTCCAGTCTGTGACTTGTTATTTTGTTCACAGTGTCTTTCACAAGTGAAAGTTTTTAATTTCTAGAAAGTCCAACTTATTAAACCTTTCTTTCATAGATTATATGGTATCTAAAAAGTCATTGCCAAATCAGGAGTCACAAAGACTTTCTCCTGTGTTTTCTTTAGCAGTTTTACAGCACGATCTCTGCTCATTGCAACCTCCGCCCCGCTGGGCTCAAGCGATCTTCCCACCATAGCCTCCCAAGTAGCTGGGTCTTGCCATGTTGCCCAGGCTGGTCTCAAACTCCTGAGCTCAAGTAATCCACCCACCTTGGGCTCCTAAAGTGTTGGAATTACAGGCGTGAGCCACTGCGCCCAGCCTGTATTTTATATTTAAATCTATGATTCATTTAAAGTTAATTTTTTCTAAGGTGTGAGATGTGTCAAAGTTTATTGTTTTTGCATATAGATGTCCAATTTGTTCATCACCATTTGTTGAAAAAGACTATTTCTCCATCGAATTGCCTTTGTATCTTTGATAAAAATCAGTTGACTATGTTAGTATGGTTCTGAGCTCTCTATTTTGTTCCACTGGTTTATGTGTCTGTCCTTTCTTTTTTTTTTTTCTTTTTTCAAGATGGAGTTTCCCGCTCTTGTTGCCCAGGGTGGAGTGCAATGGAACGACCTCGGCTCTCTTGCAACCTCCGCCTCCCAGGTTCAAGCAATTCTCCTGCCTCAGCCTCCCAAGTATCTGGGATCACAGGCATGTGCCACTAGACCTGGCTGATGTTGCATTTTTAGTAGAGATGGGATTTCACCATGTTGGCCAGGCTGGTCTCGAACTCCTGACCTCAAGTGATCCACCCACCTTGGGTTTCCAAGGTGGGTAATCACACCTGGGATTACAGGCGTGAGCCACCGTGCCTGGCCTTATGTGGCTATCCTTTCACACGGCCTTGATCACTGTCAGTGAATATGAGCCTTCCTACTTCATTCTCCTTTACTAAGATTGTTTTGGTTTTTCTAGATGCCTTGAATTTCTATATGATTTTTGGGATCAGCTTGCCAATTTATCCCCCCCACATTCCCCAACTTGCTTTTCATTAGCCTAACCTTTAAGCTTTTACTTAAGTGCGATCAACCAGGTGAGGGTGGTAGGAGATATTTCCCAACACTTCTCATGTATACTCAAATTTTGGGTTCTTCTTTGAAGTGAAACAGGCTCTTCACTGTTTACAAGGTTATTTCTGATCTGCGAAACTTCTCTGTCCATATTTTTCCTCTGTTTTCCTCTATTCAGTCTTGGCTGCCACAATAAGACAGACAGAAAGTACAAAGACACTTGCATCTGTAGTGAGAACCTTAGCAGCACACAGTAATTGCACCAGGTCTGTCAAATGGATGTATAGCTTGTCAATTTTGGCAAGAGGCAGCTGGGATTTTGAAAGGGATTGTGTTGAATTGGTGGATCAATTTAGGAAATATTGCTATCTTAAGAATATTAAGTCTCCAAATCCATGAACATGAGATCTTTTTCCACTTATTTGAAGCTTTAATATCTTTCAGCACTGTTTTAGAGTTTTCAGAAGTATTGCACTTCTTTTTATTACATTTATTTCTACGTAGAGTTGATTCTCATCATTTGCAGTAATTACAATCTACCAAGTCACTCCAAACATTGAACTGGTGGTTACTATAGCTTTCGGAGCAATACAGGGTGAGGTTCTTGTGAGCCTCAGGTCTCAACATTTTTGTCAGTTGAAATCCCATTTGTGTTACATAGGTTTGTTTGCCAGTGCCCTTGTAAAGCAAGTCAGTCTCACCAATGTTGAAAGCCTGCTCTTCCTCATAATCCTTTTTCTTTCTTTCTTTCTCTTTTTTTTTTGAGACAGTCTGACTCTGTTGCCCAGGCTGAGTGCAGTGGTGCGATCTCAGCTCACTGCAACCTCTGCCTCCCAGGTTCAAGTGATTTTCGTGCCTCAGCCTCCCAAGTAGCTGGGATTACAAGTGCGTGCCACCACACCCAGCTAATTTTTGTATTTTTAGTAGAGACAGGGTTTCACTATATTGGCCAGGCTGGTCTCGAACTCCTGACCTCAGGTGATCCACCCGCCTCAACCTCCCAAAGTGCTGGGATTACAGGCATGAGCCACTGCACCTGGCCTCATAATCCTTTTTCTGTATAACACTTAGCAGGTATTTTTAAAAATTCTTCTGTAGCCTCCTGTCTGCAGAACCTGCCTCTCCAGCAACTTTAATAAGGCAGGAGACTTGGACTCTGATCCCAGCTCTCATCACAACTAGCTGTAATGTTGGGCAAGCCTCTTAGGAAAAAAAAAAAAGACTTTTGATGAGAAGATCTCTAAGGTTCCACGTATTCTAGAGTTCAGGTATTACGCCACCAAAAAAAGGAACATTTGTATAGTAATTTTTAAAGCTCATGGCACCACCTGGTGGTTACAGAAAAGGACATGCTGAAGAAAGGAGATTCTGTAATTTTTGATTTTTGAATAAAAATTTCAATTTTCAGACAATTTCCTCTCTAAACTGGCTACCTATAGGTGTACTACTACATCTAAAAGCATCATAAAATTATGCTTACAATCACACCCTGCATAGAATTCCTTGTGAATGTAAAGACTTTACCCCTTGAATAGTTATCACCAATCAGCAGCTATTATTCTTACCCTTTTTTTCTTTTTTTGGAGAGATAACATCTCACTATGTTGTCCAGGCTCGTCTCGAACTCCATGAGATCCTCCCACTTCGGACTCCCAAAGTGATAGGATTACGGGTGTGAGCCACCATGCATGGCCAGCTATTATTCTTTGGTTTTAAAGAAATCTGTTAAACAATTATATAAAATAAATTTTTTTTATTATACCAAAACATTTCCATATTAAAGTTTTTCATATGAGAAATGACTGTCAGAGGCACCAACAGATGCCTACCACATTGCGCATAAAACACAATAATAGCAGTTTGTCTCCATTTGTGTTTGTCTAATTTCTAATCATTATTAGATTGAGGTGATGCAATTTTGGTAAAAATGCCACAGATGTGGTAAGTTCTTAGCGTATCATTTTGAAGCAGCATCATTGTCTGGGGTAAACACCTGGGGTTGGTCATCTTGCGCCAAGAAAATTAAGGACAGAGACATGCCCTTGGGTTAAGGAGCGGAAAGTTTAATATGTAGCAGAAAGGAGAGAGGAGAGCAGCTACTTGGGAGACAGAGGCTCCAAAACACAGAATAGCAGCCGACTGCCGCAGATTTTATAGGCAGGCTTGAGAAGAAGGTGGTGTCTGATTTACCTGGGCTCACATATTGGTTTGACCAAGTGTGACACTTACATAGAGGCCAGGGAAAGCTGGTCGCCCTACCCTAATCTTATTATGCAAATGAGCTTGCCACTGGGCTGGCGCCATCTTGTCTGTTCCTTAGGGTACACGTGGCTGCCAAAACAGAAGATGGAGCCGCCATTTTGAACATGCCTAGTCCCAGGTGGTATATTCCTATTTGCACAACTGCTGGCATTCACCAGTGCAAGCTTCCAGCTTGCTTGTTTACGTCTGCAGCTCGATTTTACAGGCTGCTCTTTAGTAGAAAAGGAAATGATTTGCGGGCTGCTTTTCTTTTTCTTTTTTTTTTTTGAGACAGAGTCTTGCTCTGTCACACCCAGGCTGGAGTGCAGTGGCATGATCTCAGCTCACTGCAACCTCTGCCTTCTGGCTTCAAGCGATTCTCCTGTCTCAGCCTCCCGAGTAGCTGGGATTACAGGTGACTGCCATCACGCGTGGCTAATTTTTTGTATTCTTAGTGGAGATGGGGTTTCACCATGTTGGTCAGGCTCGTCTCAAACTCCTGACCTCAGTTGATCCACCCACCTTGGCTCCCCAAAGTGCTGGGATTACAGGCGTGATCTACCGTGCCTGGCCCTGGGGCTGCTTCTCATTAAAAGGGAAACCTTACCCAGGATTTCTGTATCCTATCTGCTTAAGTAATTTCTTTTTAACTCCTATATCAATACAAAAGGGTACATGATGTGAATATGTCTAATTTCTGGTTATGTTAGCTTTGATCACCTCATTAAGACAGCTATCTACTGGGTTTATCGACTATGAAGTTACTATCTTTTCGTTTGTATTTACCAAACATCTTGTTAATTACTTTGAGACTATGCAAATTCCTGTTTCTCCTAATTTTAGTACCCATAGGAGGATCTTGTCTGCAACAGTTATTACAGTGGTGTTCTAAGGATGGTTTCTGTTTCCCTCATTCCTTTGCTATATATTAATTGGAATTATTTGGTGAAGAAGTGTCTCTTTTCCTGTATTTATTTACTCATTCAACAACCTATGGTTTCATAGAATTTTTTTTTTTTTTTTTTTTTTGAGACAGTTTCACTCTTGTTGCCCAGGCTGGAGTGCAAAGGCGCGATCTCGGCTTCCTTCACCCACCGCAACCTCTGCCTCCCGGGTTCAAGCGATTCTCCTGCCTCAGCCTCCTGAGTAGCTGGGATTACAGGCAGGCGTCACCATGCCTGGCTAATTTTGTATTTTTAGTAGAGACGGGTTTCTCCATGTTGGTCAGGCTGGTCTTCACCTCCCGACCTCAGGTGATCCGCTGCCTCGGCCTCCCAAAATGCTGGGGTTACAGGCATGAGCCACCGCACTTGGCTAGTCTTTATTTATTTTATTATTTAGGTTATAGTCCAATACAGTCATTTATTTTATTGCTCAAATATGTTTGAATAATTTTAATATCATGAAAAGTTTTTGGTATAATGAAAAATATTTGAGCTGGGCATGGTGGTGTATGCCTGTAATCCCAGTGACTCAGGAGGCTGAGGCAGAAGGATGGCTTGCGCCTGAGTTTGAGTCTGCAGTGAGCTATGATCATACCACTGCACTCCAGATCCTGACTCCAAAATATACATATATATAAATTTTATGTAATTGTTTAATAGGTTTTTGTTTTTGTTTTTGTTTTTAGAGACAGAGTCTCACTCTGTCACCCAGGCTGGAGTGGCTCACTGCAAGCTCCGCCTCCTGGGTTCACGCCATTCTCCTGCCTCAGCCTCCTGAGTAGCTGGGACTATAGGCGCCCGCCACCACACCTGGCTAATTTTTGTATTTTTAGTAGAGATGGTGTTTCACCATGTTAGCCAGGATGGTCTCGATGTCCTGACCTCGTGATCTGCCCATCTCAGCCTCCCAAAGTCCTGGGATTACAGGCCTGAGCCACCGCTCCTGGCCTGTTTAATAGGTTTTTTAAAAAAAAACAAAGAATAATAACTGATTGGTGGTGACTGTTCAAGGGTTAGTCTTGATGTTTACAAGGATTCAATGCAAGATGTGATTTTAATCATTATTTGTATGATGCTTTTAGAAGTAGTAGTGCTTTTGTAGGTAGCCATTCTAAAGGGAAAATTGTCTGAAAATTGAAATTCTACAAAATAACTGAGGAGTACTCTTCAGAAGTGTCATGAAAACTAGGAAAAGATTGAGACCTGTCACTGAGGAAATTAGACATGACAAAATGCAGTGTGGGATCCTAGAACAGAAAAAGAACATTAGAGAGGAAACTGGTGAAACCCCAGTAAAATCTGTAGTTTATTTAGTAGCATCGTGCTGAAGTTAGTTTTGATAATTGCACTATAATTACATAAGAAGTTAAACTTAGGGGATATTGGGTGAAGGATACATGGGAACTCTACTATTTTTGCAGCTTTTCTCTAAATCTAAAATTTTTCTAAATAAAAGGTTAAAAAATGATTCCCACATAAAAAAGGATTATCTCTGAGTTAATAATATAAGCGATTATTATCAAGGGTAATTATCAGTTGCACAAGTCTTTTTATTTTATTTATTTATTTTGAGACAGAGTTTTGCTTTCGTTGCCCAGGCTGGAGTGCAATGGGGCGATCTCAGCTCACTGCAAACTCTGCCTCCCGGATTCAAGCAATTCTCCTGCCTCAGTCTCCCGAGTAGCTGGGAGTACAGGCATGCGCCACCATGCCTGGCTAATTTTTGTATTTTTAGTAGTGACAGGGTTTCTCCATGTTGGTCAGGCTGGTCTCAAACTCCTGACCTGAGGTGATCTGCCTGCCTTGGCCTCCCAAAGTGCTGGGATTATAGGTGTGAGCCACTGTGCCTGGCCTGGTTGCACAAGTCTTATAGGAGATACCAGAATCTCCAAGGGGTACAGCGTATCTTTAATTTGGATAGAAAGCAGAGGTTTGTGCTATTATTCTGTTGTAGGCACAGTGTGGTAGGCATCTATTGGTTTTGCCAGACAGACACTCATTCCCCTATTTTCCTTTCTTTTTTTTTTTTTTCTTTGTGAGATGGAGTCTTGTTCTGTTGCCCAGGCTGGAGTGCAACGGCATGATCTTGGCTCACTGAAACCTCCACCTCTCCAGTTCAAGCGATTGCTCCTGTCCTCAGCCTCCCGAGTAGTTGGGATTACAGGTGCCCACCATCATGCTCAGCTAATTTTTGTATTTTTAATAGACACAGCATTTCCCCATGTTGGCCAGGCTGGTCCAGAACTCCTGACCTCAGTGGGTCTGTGGCCTCAGCCTCCCCAAGTGCTGGGATTACAGGTGTGAACCAACGTGCCCGACCACATTCCCCTCTCTTCTGATAACTGCCCCCCCGTTATGCCACTTAATCCCTCCCTGGTCCAGTTCATGAGCTGACCCACCCCAAAACTCCATGAACATATGACTTACCTGGGCCAATCAGTGCCTTCCTTGGCACTTTTGCTAGAACTATAAGGAAAGATAAATTTGTTTTCCTCTGGGATTGTTCAATTTGTAGGATATAAACCTGGAGCTACCCGATACCACCATGTAGAGAAAGAATCCTCAGAGATGGTGAGGTCCAGCTCTAATTATATAACTTCAGCCCCTGAACCTAGGTATGTCAGAAACCATAGGTTTCTTGGTTAACTTAACCATGTTAAGCATGAGTCACTGATACTCTCAACCTTCCACCCTTTCTGTCTCAGTTTATTTGGCTTAAGCCGGTTTGAGTTTAGTCTCTGTCACTTGATACCAAAAGAGTCATGAATGAGCTCTTCCTTTCTCCGTCATCGTGGTGTGTGCCTGACTCCGCTTCTCACCATGTCTTCTCACAAGACTTTCAGGATTAAGTGATTCCTGGCTAAAAAACAAAAGCAAAATCGTCCCATTCCCCAGTGGATTCGGATGAAAACTGGTAATAAAATCAGGTACAACTCCAAAAGGAGACATTGGAGAAGAACCAAGCTAGGTCTGTAAGGAATTGCACATGAGATGGCACACATATTTATGCTGTCTGAAGGTCACGATCACATTACCATATCAAGCTGAAAATGTCACCACTATCTGGAGAGTTGGACGTTTTATTGGGAATATATTTTTTTCTCTCTGAATCAGTTATGAGCGTGTTGTTTGGCTGGGTTGAGTAATAAATACGTGAGACCTTTCGTTTTTTAAAAAAGAATAATGAATGAAACATTCTGGGGGGCGGAGCAAGATGGCCAAATAGGAACAGCTCCAGTCTCCAACTCCCAGCGTGAGCGACACAGAAGACAGGTGAATTCTGCATTTTCAACTGAGGTACTGGGTTCATCTCACTAGGGAGTGCAGGACAATTGGTGCTGGTCAGCTGCTGCAGCCCGACCAGCGAGAGCTGAAGCAGGGCAAGGCATCGCCTCACCTGGGAAGCGCAAGGGGGAAGGGAATCCCTTTTCCTAGCCAGGGGAACTGAGACACACAACACCTGGAAAATCGGGTAACTCCCACCCCAATACTGTGCTTTACCAAGGATCTTAGCAAACGGGCACGCCAGGAGATTATATCCCACTTGTGGCCGGGAGGGTCCCACACCCACGGAGCCTCCCTCATTGCTAGCACAGCAGTCTGCGATCTAACGGCAAGGCAGCAGCAAGGCTGGGGGAGGGGCACCCACCATTGCTGAGGCTTAAGTAGGTAAACAAAGCAGCTGGGAAGCTTGAGCTGGGTGGAGCTCACAGCAGCTCAAGGAGTCCTGCCTGTCTCTATAGACTCTACCTCTGGGGACAGGGCACAGCTAAACAACAACAACAACAACAACAAAAAGCAGCTGAAACCTCTGCAGACGCAAACGACTCTGTCTGACAGCTTTGAAGAGAGCAGTGGATCTCCCAACACGGAGGTTGAGATCTGAGAACGGACAGACTGCCTGCTCAAGTGGGTCCCTGACCCCCGAGTAGCCTAACTGGGAGACATCCCCCACTAGGGGCAGACCGACACCCCACGCCTCACACGGTGGAGTACACCCCTGAGAGGAAGCTTCCAAAGCAAGAATCAGACAGGTACACTCGCTGTTCAGCAATATTCTATCTTCTGCAGCCTCTGCTGCTGATACCCAGGCAAACAGGGTCTGGAGTGGACCTCAAACAATCTCCAACAGACCTACAGCTGAGGGTCCTGACTGTTAGAAGGAAAACTAACAAACAGGAAGGACACCCACACCAAAACCCCATCAGTATGTCACCATCATCAAAGACCAGAGGCAGATAAAACCACAAAGATGGGGAAAAAGCAGGGCAGGAAAGCTGGAAATTCAAAAAATAAGAGCGCATCTTCCCCTGCAAAGGAACGCAGCTCATCGCCAGCAACGGATCAAAGCTGGATGGAGAATGACTTTGACGAGATGAGAGAAGAAGGCTTCAGTCCATCAAACTTCTCAGAGCTAAAGGAGGAATTATGTACCCAGCGCAAAGAAACTAAAAATCTTGAAAAAAGAGTGGAAGAATTGATAACTAGAATAATTAATGCAGAGAAGGCCATAAGTGAACTGACAGAGATGAAAACCATGACACGAGAAATACGTGACAAATGCACAAGCTTCAGTAACGAACTCGATCAACTGGAAGAAAGAGTATCAGCGATTGAGGATCAAATGAATGAAATGAAGCAAGAAGAGAAATCTAAAGAAAAAAGAAGAAAAAGAAATGAACAAAGCTTGCAAGAAGTGTGGGATTATGTAAAAAGACCAAATCTATGTCTCATTGGGGTGCCTGAAAGTGAGGGGGAAAATGGAACCAAGTTGGAAAACACTCTTCAGGATATCATCCAGGAGAACTTCCCCAACCTAGTAGGGCAGGCCAACATTCAAATTCAGGAAATACAGAGAATGCCACAAAGATACTCCTCAAGAAGAGCAACTCCAAGACACATAATTGCCAGATTCACCAAAGTTGAAATGAAGGAAAAAATCTTAAGGGCAGCCAGAGAGAAAGGTTGGGTTACCCACAAAGGGAAGCCCATCAGACTAACAGCAGATCTCTCGGCAGAAACTCTCCAAGCCAGAAGAGAGTGCGGGCCAATATTCAACATTCTTAAAGAAAAGAATTTTCAACCCAGAATTTCATATCAGCCAAACTAAGTTTCATAAGTGAAGGAGAAATAAAATCCTTTACAGATAAGCAAATGCTTAGAGATTTTGTCACCACCAGGCCTGCCTTACAAGATACCCTGAAGGAAGCACTAAACATGGAAAGGAACAACCGGTACCAGCCATTGCAAAAACATGCCAAAATGTAAAGACCATCGAGGCTAGGAAGAAACTGCATCAACTAATGAGCAAAATAACCAGTTAATATCACAATGGGAGGATCAAGTTCACACATAACAATATTAACCTTAAATGTAAATGGACTAAATCCTCCAATTAAAAGATACAGACTGGCAAACTGGATAAAGAGTCAAGACCCATCAGTCTGCTGTATTCAGGAGACCCATCTCACATGCAGAGACATACATAGGCTCAAAATAAAGGGATGGAGGAAGATCTACCAAACAAATGGAAAACAAAACAAAGCAGGGGTTGCAATACTAGTCTCTGATAAAACAAACTTTAAACCATCAAAGATCAAAAGAGACAAAGAAGGCCATTACATAATGGTAAAGGGATCAATTCAACAGGAAGAGCTAACTATCCTAAATATATATGCACCCAATACAGGAGCACCCAGATTCATAAAGCAAGTCCTTAGAGACTTACAAAGAGACTTAGACTCCCATACAATAATAATGGGAGACTTCAACACCCCACTGTCAACATTAGACAGATCAATGAGACAGAAAGTTAACAAGGATATCCAGGAATTGAACTCAGCTCTGCACCAAGCAGACCTAATAGACATCTATGAAACTCTCCACCCCAAATCAACAGAATATACATTCTACTCAGCACCACATCACACTTAATTACAAAATTGACCACATAATTGGAAGTAAAGCACTCTTCAGCAAATGTACAAGAACAGAAATTAAAACGAACTGTCTCTCAGACCACAGTGCAATCAAACTAGAACTCAGGACTAAGAAACTCAATCAAAACCGCTCAACTACACGGAAACTGAATAACCTGCTCCTGAATGACTACTGGGTACATAACGAAATGAAGGCAGAAATAAAGATGTTCTTTGAAACCAATGAGAACAATGATACAACATACCAGAATCTCTGGGACACATTTAAGGCAGTGTGTAGAGGGAAATTTATAGCACTATGCCCACAAGAGAAAGCTGGAAAGATCTAAAATTGACACTCTAACATCACAATTAGAAGAACTAGAGAAGCAAGAGCAAACACATTCAAAAGCTAGCAGAAGGCAAGAAATAACTAAGATCAGAGCAGAACTGAAGGAGATAGAGATACAAAAAACCCTCCAAAAAATCAATGAATCCAGGAGTTGGTTTTTTGAAAAGATCAACAAAATTGATAGACCGCTAGCAAGACTAATAAAGAAGAAAAGAGAGAAGAATCAAATAGATGCAATAAAAAATGATAAAGGGGATATCACCACCGACCCCACAGAAATACAAACTACTATCAGAAAATACTATAAACACCTCTATGCAAATAAACTAGAAAATCTAGAAGAAATGGATAATTTCCTGGACACTTACACTCTTCCAAGACTAAACCAGGAAGAAGCTGAATTCCTGAATAGACCAATAGCAGACTCTGAAATTGAGGCAATAATTAATAGCCTACCAACCAAAAAAAGTCCAGGACCAGATGGATTCACTGCTGAATTCTACCAGAGGTACAAGGAGGAGTTGGTACCATTCCTTCTGAAACTATTCCAATCAATAGAAAAAGAGGGAATCTTCCCTAACTCATTTTATGAGGCCAACATCATCCTGATACCAAAGCCTGGCAGAGACACAACAAAAAAAGAGAATTTTAGACCAATATCCCTGATGAACATCGATGCAAAAATCCTCAATAAAATACTGGCAAACCGGATCCAGTAGCACATCAAAAAGCTTATCCACCATGATCAAGTGGGCTTCATCCCTGGGATACAAGGCTGGTTCAACATACGCAAGTCAATAAATGTAATCCAGCATGTAAACAGAACCAAAGTCAAAAACCACATGATTATCTCAATAGATGCAGAAAAGGCCTTTGACAAAATTCAACAGCCCTTCATGCTAAAAATGCTCAATAAATTCAGTATTGATGGAACGTATCTCAAAATAATAAAAGCTATTTATGACAAACCCACAGCCAATATCATACTGAATGGGCAAAAACTGGAAAAATTCCCTTTGAAAACTGGCACAAGACAGGGATGCCCTCTCTCACCACTCCTATTCAACATAGTGTTGGAAGTTCTGGCTAGGGCAATCAGGCAAGAGAAAGAAATCAAGAGTATTCAGTTAGGAAAAGAAGAAGTCAAATTGTCCCTGTTTGCGGATGACATGATTGTATATTTAGAAAACCCCATTATCTCAGCCCAAAATCTCCTTAAGCTGATAAGAAACTTCAGCAAAGTCTCAGGATACAAAATTAATGTGCAAAAATCACAAGCATTCTTATACACCAGTAAGAGACAAACAGAGAGCCAAATCATGAATGAACTTCCATTCACAATTGCTTCAAGGAGAATGAAATACCTAGGAATCCAACTTACTAGGGACGTAAAGGACCTCTTCAAGGAGAACTACAAGCCACTGCTCAGTGAAATAAAAGAGGACACAAACAAATGAAAGAACATACCATGCTCATGGATAGGAAGAATCAATATCGTGAAAATGGCCATACTGCCCAAGGTAATTCATAGATTCAATGCCATCCCCATCAAGCTACCAATGAGTTTCTTCACAGAATTGGAAAAAACTGCTTTAAAGTTCATATGGAACCAAAAAAGAGCCCGCATTGCCAAGACAATCCTAAGTCAAAAGAACAAAGTTGGAGGCATCATGCTACCTGACTTCAAATTATACTACAAGGCTACAGTAACCAAAACAGCATGGTACTGGTACCAAAACAGAGATATAGACCAATGGAATAGAACAGAGTCCTCAGAAATAATACCACACATCTACAGCCATCTGATCTTTGACAAACCTCAGAAAAACAAGAAATGGGGAAAGGATTCCCTATTTAATAAATGGTGCTGGGAAAATTGGCTAGCCATAAGTAGAAAGCTGAAACTGGATCCTTTCCTTACGCCTTATACGAAAATTAATTCAAGATGGATTAGAGACTTAAATGTTAGACCTAATACCATAAAAACCCTAGAAGAAAACCTAGGTAATACCATTCAGGACATAGGCATGGGCAAGGACTTCATGTCTAAAACACCAAAAGCAATGGCAACAAAAGCCAAAATTGACAGATGGGATCTAATTAAACTAAAGAGCTTCTGCACAGCAAAAGAAACTACCATCAGAGTGAACAGGCAACCTACAGAATGGGAGAAAATTTTTGCAATCTACTCATCTGACAAAGGGCTAATATCCAGAACCTACAAAGAACTCAAACAAATTTACAAGAAAAAAACAAACAACCCCATCGAAAAGTGGGCAAAGTATATGAACAGACACTTCTCAAAAGAAGACATTCATACAGCCAACACACACATGAAAAAATGCTCATCATCACTGGCCATCAGAGAAATGCAAATCAAAACCACAATGAGATACCATCTCACACCAGTTAGAATGGCGATCATTAAAAAGTCAGGAAACAACAGGTGCTGGAGAGGATGTGGAGAAACAGGAACACTTTTACACTGTTGGTGGGATTGTAAACTAGTTCAACCATTATGGAAAACAGTATGGCGATTCCTCAAGGATCTAGAACTAGAAGTACCATATGACCCAGCCATCCCATTACTGGGTATATACCCAAAGGATGATAAATCATGCTGCTATAAAGACACATGCACACGTATGTTTATTGCGGCACTATTCACAATAGCAAAGACTTGGAATCAACCCAAATGTCCATCAGTGACAGACTGGATTAAGAAAATACGGCACATATACACCATGGAATACTATGCAGCCGTAAAAAAGGATGAGTTTGTGTCCTTTGTAGGGACATGGATGCAGCTGGAAACCATCGTTCTCAGCAAACTATTGCAAGAACAGAAAACCAAACACCGCATGTTCTCACTCATAGGTGGGAACTGAACAAGGAGATCACTTGGACTCGGGAAGGGGAACATCACACACTGGGGCCTATCATGGGGAGGGGGGAGGGGCGAGGGATTGCATTGGGAGTTATACCTGATGTAAATGATGAGTTGATGGGTGCTGATGAGTTGAGGAGTGCAGCACACCAACATGGCACAAGTATACATATGTAACAAACCTGCACGTTATGCACATGTACCCTAGAGCTTAAAGTATAATAATAATAATAATAAAATAAAAAAAATTAAAAAATTAAAAAAAGAATGTACTATTGAAAAAAAAGAAACATTCTATATTTTATTTTTTTTAATTAATTTATTTTTGAGACAGGGTCTCACTCCTGTGGCTGAGGCTGCATTGTAATAATGGGAGCTCAACTCACTGCAGTCTCTACTTCCTGGGTTCAAGTGACCCTCCCACATCAGCCTCCCGAGTAGCTGGGACTACAAGCAGACACCACCACACCCAGCTAATGTTGTATTTTTAGTAGAGAAGGAGTTACACCAAGCTGTGTAACCTGGTCTCGAACTTCTGAGCTCAAGTGATGAGCCTGCCTCGGCCTCCCAAAGTGCTGGGATTACAATCGTGAGCCACTGTGCTCAGCCTACATTCTATATTTTGATACTCACTTTGAAATTCAAATGTATTAAAGGAGAACATTGATTTTATATTTTTGTAAAGGCAGTCTTGTTTTAAAGAGAGAAAAATTTGGGCACAGTGGCTCATGCCTGTAATCCCAACACTTTGAGAGGCTGAGGCAGGAGGATTAGTTGAGCCCAGGAGTTTGAGACCAGCCAGGGCAACATAGTGAGATCCCTGTCTCTACAAAACAAACCGAAACTAGCTAGATGTGGTGGTGTGTGCCTGTAGTCCTAGCTACTCAGGAAGCTGAGGCAGGAAGATTGCTTGAGCCTTGGAGTTTGAGGCTGTAGGTGACCCATGATTGCCCCACTGTACTCCAACCTGGGCTACAGAGCAAGACACTGTCCCCCAACCCAGAAACAGAAAATGAAAGAAAAATTTGACACAAGTTGTCACCTTAACAATTTTAGAAACAGTTCTTTTTCTTTTCTTTCTTCTTTTTTTTCTTTTCTTTCTTCTTTTTTTCTTTTCTTTTTTTTTTAGACAATGTCGCATTCTGTCACCCAAGCTGGAGTGCAGTGGCATGCTTACGGCTTACTGCAGCCTCAACCTCCCAGGCTCACACCATCCTCCCACCTCAGTCTCCCAGGTAGCTGGCACTATAAACATGCGCCACCATGCCTGGCTAATTTTTGTATTTTTAATAGAGATGGGGGTTTCACCATGTTTCCCAGGCTGGTCTTGAACTCCTGGACTCAAGTGATCCTCCCACTTCAGCCTCCCAAAGTGCTCAGATTATAGGCATGAGCCACCATGCCCAGCCAATTTTTTCTTTCATGAGTCATTAAGCTATGTGAAATTTAGTGGATAGAAATTGTAAAACAGTCCAAATGTGTTTAATCTTCGTGGTTATCCACTGCGGAATATGGGTCAATAGAGACAAGAGGACTGCTCTTGTTTCTCAACATCTATATACCTTTCAGTGTCTAACATAAACACATTTCCAATAAAATTAACAACTGTTAATTGGAATTCATTCTAGTTGTAGGGGAAAGGAAATATTTAAATCCTTTTCAGATTTTTTTTTCTTTTTTTTTCTTTTTTCTTTTTTTTTGAGATGGAGTTTCACTCTTGTTGTCCAGACTGGAGTGCAGTGGCACAATCTTGGCTCACTGCAACCTCCACCTCCCGGGTTCAAGCGAATCTCCTGCTTCAGCCTCCCAAGTAACTGGGATTACAGGTGCACGCCACCATGCCTGGCCAATTTTTTTTTTTTTTTTTTTTTTTTAAGTAGAGATGGGGTTTCCCCCTGTTGGCCAGGCTGGTCTCGAACTCTTGATCTCAGGTGATCCGCCCACTTCAGCCTCCCAAAGTGTTAGGATTACAGATGTGAGCCACTGTGCCTGGCTCTTTTCAGATTAAAGAAAAAAATTATCTTCGTATCTTGACCATGCTACCTTCAAACCAGTTTTCATTAAAAAAAAAAAATCAAGACAAGAGCAATATTAGATTTATGTCTAAGAGCATTAAAAAGCTGCAAGCACAAGAGGATAGAGAATACATTTTCTTTTTAAGTATCTAGGGAACATACATGAACACTGATCATCTATTAGGCCAGAAAGAAAATATCAATTTCAAAAGGCAGAAATATTACAGACATTTTCTGAATACAGTATGGTAAACCTAGAAATTAATTATCGAATCAGAAAAAATTCCCCTTGTCCTGGAGATTAAAAAATTGTCTTAAATGATGCTTGAGTCAAAGGGGGAAATCAGAACCAATGCTAAACTTCTAAAATGGAATTAAAGCATAAGGACAGTTGCTAGCATCTGTGCTGTCATTGTGTGAATTAGAAAAGGTGTTCCTTTTTCAAGTAAAAACAGAGACCAACCCTGCTGTATCTGAGTGACGATGGCCTGGAGCCCAGCTGGCTGAAAGATGAGCATGAGGCTTTAGGGAATTAGAGCCAAAGTGAGTTGGTAACTGGAGAAGAAAGAAAAGATATAAATTTCTCTTCTCTAGGGGAAAAAAACCTGAGTATGAGTTTTCCCTTAAGATTGGAAGTAAATTTCTATTAAAGTGCTTGCTAGCAAGATTTTGAAGGCCAGGAAAAAGTAATATGCAAGAAGTGTTTTCTTTGATTGAGTTCTATATTCTCAAGACCTGACTCCTAAGAACAAAAAGACAAGAAAGCAGTTTATTAAAATATAAGAATTTTAATAAACTTGTTACTTTCCTATAACCCACTATAGATTTACCTGTTTCAAATGCTTTTTATTTTTCAATTTTTTTTTTGAGGCAGTGTCTTGTTCTGTCACCGATCTCAGCTCACTGCAACCTCCTCCTTCCGGGTTCAAGCAAGCCTCGTGCCTCAGCCTTCCGAGCAGCTGGGATTACAGGTGTGTGCTGCCATGCCCAGCTAATTTTTTCATTTTTAGTAGAGACGGGGTTTCGTCATGTTGCCCAGGCTGATCCTGAACTCCCAGCCTCAAGTGGTCTGCCTGCCTTAGCCTCCCAAAGTGCTGGGATTACAGGCATGAGTCAACTGCACCTGGCCAATTTTTTAATTTTTTGAGATAGGATCTTGCTGTGTTGCCCAAGCTGGAGTGCAATAAGTAGCATAGTCATGGCTCACTGCAGCCTCAGCCTCCCAGGCTCAAGTGATCCTCTCGCCTCAGCCTCCCAAGTAGCTGGGACCACAGGCAGACACTACCATGCCCTGCTAATCAAACACTTTAGAAACATAATTGTGTCATTTTAACAAGTTACTGTGTAGAGTGTAGAAATCTTAGAGGATCAATAAAAGAGCCAAAAAAAAAAAAAAAAAATCCCCAAATAAGTTACTGTGAAAAGTAATGGTCAAAGTTTTCTATCACCTGATGTAAATGATTTGCGAGTAAGCTTGCCAAGCCTGTCTTAAAGGATGCCTATATTCAAAGCCAAGAAAAGTCCCAGTTTGTAATTGTGTTGCTATTATAAATAACCATTCAGATAGTCCCTTCTTGCAGCAGTAGAATACTTTTGAATGGAGGGACTCCTGACATTACTTTCCTAAAATCACAAAAGGCTCTCACTCTCAGGGTTTTGTTTTGTGTGGATAACTTTCTCTTACAGTCACATCTCTCCTAGGATGGGAGCAATAAAGCCTGTGGGTGCCATGAAAGGATGGGTACCTCACCAGAGAGGACTGGTCTCAGCAATGCCCTTAAGTGGTCAAAACATGCTGCGGTTGAGGTCAGGATTGTGAGGGGATAGAGGTGAGGTAGGGAAGTAACTGAGTGCATTTAGACTGAGATGAATAGCAACCTAGAAATTGAGGGGAAGAGCTGTTGATGAGCTCTTTCTGGCATGAGGAGTAGGGGTAGCTCAAGGTGGATTTTGATGCAGGAGTCACTGGGCAGGAATTTAAGAGACTTCCATTGTGACGCTACGGATAGGCCACAATGGTGCAGTGACAAAATAAAGACCTGGTTGCTAGGGCCAGAGAATAAACACTGGGTGCCTAGAGGAGAAGAGATGGAGCCCCAGCCCTGGTCCCCTTTCCCACCCTTCCTCCCCACAAGGCTGTCTGAGATGCCACCTTCCACCTAAACATCAGCTCCCCAATTTTAATCCTTAACTTTGGTCCCTGACTTCTGCTTGATCTCCAGCCACATTTGCACGAAGGAACATCACCTGTCCATCCTGGAATCTCTAAGGTTTTCTGCTTTCCTTCTGTCCCAATGGCCAACTCTGCGAAGTCAGCTGAGATGCCCACCATCTCCAAAACCCTTAACCCTACTCCTGATCCTCATCAAGAATCTCTGGACCCTAGGATTACCATTGCCTTATTCGAAATTGGATCACTTTCCCCTTCCTCCTGGGGCTCTCTCCCTTCCCTAAAGAATAGCAGCCATCAAGTTACAGAACAACAGACTGCAGAGAAGTTTAACAGTCTCTTGAAAGAAATTAAAGATATTCTTAAAAATATGGCAGGTTTTGAAGAGAAGATCACAGAAGCAAAAGAACTTTTTGAGGAAACCAATATTTCTGAGGATGTGTCAGCCCACAAAGAAAATATCAGAGGACTTGACAAAATCAATGAAATGTTATCAACAAACCTGCCTGTTAATTTAGCCCCAGAGAAAGAAGAGAATGAACATAAACAGGAGATGATATTGGAAAACCAGGACTCTGAGAACATAGTACAAGTTTTTGCAAGAGATTTGGTAAATCGTTTAGAAGAAAAAAAAGTCAACGAAACTCAACAAAGTCAGGAAAAAGCGAAAAACAGGCTCCTTAATGTTCAAGAAGAAACTATGAAAATTAGGAACAACATGGAGCAATTACTACAGGAAGCAGAACACTGGAGTAAACAACATACTGAGCTCAGTGAACTGATAAAATCCTATCAGAAATCTCAGAAAGACGTAAGTGAAACTCTCAGAAATAATGGAGTCGATTTCCAAACCCAGCCAAATAATGAAGTGTCAGCTAAGCATGAGCTGGAGGAACAGGTGAAGAAACTGAGCCATGACACCTATTCATTGCAGTTGATGGCAGCTTTGCTAGAGAATGAATGCCAAATCTTACAGCAGAGAGTAGAGATTCTCAAGGAACTCCATCATCAGAAACAGGGAACTCTGCAAGAGAAGCCAATTCAGATAAACTGTAAACAGGACAAGAAAAATCAGAAGCCATCAGAAGCAAAGAAAGTAGAAATGTATAAGCAGAACAAGCAAGAAATGAAGGGTACATTTCGTAAAAAAGACAGATCCTGTAGAAGCCTGGATGTTTGTCTTAATAAGAAAGCTTGCAATAACCAGTTCAATATTCATGTTGCAAGAAAAGCTCTTAGGGGAAAAATGAGGTCAGCTAGCAGCCTAAGATAGAAAATACCAAAAGCAGACGAAAAGGTGAATCCTTAAAAAACTACATCTGATACATCCAGCTTGTCAGGCATGATCAATCATCAGACCTTGGGCAGATCTGCTGATTCAACCAAGAAAAAGTTATAGAATAAGAAGATTAACACTTACATTACTCATTACCTCAGCAGTTATGTAAGTCCGGTCTTTGATGACCATTGTGTCTACATCAGGTTCATAACTTTTCACCTTTACAATCTGCTTGTTTTTTTTTTGTAATTATTAGATAGACAGCCTAGAGTGAGAAGTTACAGGTCCAATTAAGTAAAGATCTAAATTAAAACCAGAATACAAGGGAACATTTTTTTTTCTTTATTTAATCATTGCCTGGGGGCAGGGGGAGTTCTGGGGGAAAAAATTGTATAGTGTTTTTGGCCAGGTGCAGTGGTATTTTGGGAGGCCAAGGTGGGAGGATTGCTCAAGGCCAGGAGTTTGAGACAAACCTGAGCAACACAGCAAGATCCCATCTCTAAAAAAAAATTAAGTGTAAAAAAGTACATAATGCTTTAGTTGTGACCTTTTAAAGTCCCCTTTCTAAATGTATGTTTCCTTTCCCTATTATATACTGAAATGTGGGATGTGGGGGAATTTAAAAAATGCTGATAATCCAACCCTAACAAATCATTTTTCTCTTATAAATCTGCACTGGCTCTACTTTTTCTAAGGGGCCTCCCTTGCTCCTCCACTAGTGAACTGTGGGCATACTGGGCAGCAGAGGCCCTTGGGAAGGACCCCCTCAACTTGTTTGGAAGAACAGAGACATTTCTAAATTTCATTTTTTATTTTATTTTATTTGTTTTATTTTATTTTATTTTTTTAATTATTTTTGAGATGGAGTTTTGCTCTTGTTGCCCAGGTTGGAGCGCAATGGCACGATCTCGGCTCACTGCAACCTTCACTTCCCAGGTTCAGGCTATTCTCTTGCCTCAGCCTCCTGAGTTGCAGGATTACAGGCACTTATCACCACACCCGGCTAATTTTTCTTATTTTTTAGTAGAGATGGGGTTTCATCATGTTGGCCAGGCTGATCTCGAACTTCTGACCTCAGGTGATCCACCTGCCTCAGTCTCCCAAAGTGCTGGGATTATAGGCATGAACCACCATGCCTAGCCTAGATTTTATTTTTGCTGGAAAAGTTTCTCCCATTCCTCCAGGTATAGACAGTAGTGTTACCCAGGGGGAAAAAAGCAGTATCTTCTGTTAAGGGAGCTGGACTTCTGGTTCCAGAAAAGATGGAGCAGATGAATTTTCCCTTATTCTTCCCTTTAGGTAAGCTAAAACCCCTGGACATTATATATAAAGCAAATATAAGAAGATTCTGAAAGGTGGAGAAAAGGAAGTGGAATGGCCAGGGACCCTGAAACTTAAGGAATAACATGGTGCTTAGTTCTCTGGGTTTTCTTTTTGCCTCTTATATATTCTGAGCTAGGTGCTGGAGAAGTCCACAACCCAAAAATGTCAATGCACGTAGACAAAAAAATTCCCCCATAAAGCCTGCTTTCTTTTGCCAACAGATGAGGAAAGGAACAGTCTGGCAAGACAGAAACCTTTTGACAAAACTGCCCTAATCCAGCCAAATTGTATAGAAACATATTTCTACCCCCATCGCCCTCAGCAAATACTGAGTAGAGAGCCTAGACATTCATCCTTGCCTGGCAGTCATGAGGCTCCCCTCCACTACTCTTCTGGGATGGTGCAGAGGAGGTAAGAGTAGGGATCCTAAAGTTCTGCCCTCCACCTGATGGTAACAGTGCTCTTCCCTGGCCTCCCCCAACCCCTCCAGTAGGGTGGAATGTCAGTGGAGGCCACATGAGTAGCCTAGATTTCTACCCCTTTTCCCTGCTGGCAGCATCAGCAGGGCCCTACTAAAAAAAAAGACTTAATAAGATCCAGGGTCCCCTAACAATGCCCCAAATGTCCAGGACACAATGGAAAAATCACTCATTATACTGAGAGCCAGAAAAATCTCAATTTGAATGAGAAAAGACAATTAACAGATATCAACAATGGGATAACACAGACACTAGAGTTATCTGACAAGGAATTTAAAGCAGTCATTATAAAAATGCTTCAGGCCGGGCGCCGTGGCTCACGCCTGCAATCTCAGCACTTTGGGAGGCCGAGGTGGGCCAGCCTGACCAAAATGGAGAAACCCCGTCTCTACTAAAAATACAAAATTAGCTGGGCATCATGGCACATGCCTGTAATCCCAGTTACTCAGGAGGCTGAGGCAGGAGAATCGCTCAAACCCAGGAGGCAGAGGTTGCAGTGAGCCAAGATCGCACCATTTCACTCCAGCCTGGGCAACAAGAGTGAAACTCCATCTCAAAAAAAAAAAAAAAAAAAAAAAAAGCTTCTATGAACAGTTACAAACATGAAACAAATGAAAAGGTAGAAAGTATCAGCAAATAAATATAAAGGAGACATAAGTGGAAATTATGGAACTGAAAAATGTAAGTAATATAGCCTCACTGAATGTGGTCAATAGCAAAATATAGATATCAGAGAAAAGATTCTATGAACTTGAAGATAGAACTGTATAGATGACCCAGAGAAAATTGACAGAGAGGCTGGGCACAGTGGCTCATGGCTGTAATCCCAGCACTTTGAGAGGCTGAGGCAGGTGGATCACTTGAGGTCAGGAGTTTGAGACCAGCATGGGCAATATAGTGAGACCCCTATCTCTACAAAAAAATACAAAAATTAGCCAGGCGTAGTGGGGCACACCTGTAGTCTCAGCTACTCAGGAGGCTAAGATGGGAGGATTGCTTGAACCCAGGAGTTTGACACCAGCCTGGGCAACACAGGGAGACCCCATCTCTACAAAAATTAGCCAGGCATGACAGCACATGCTTGTAGTGTCAGCTACTTGGGAGGCTGAGATAGATTGCTTGAGCCTGGGAGGTTGAGGCTGCAATGAGCCATGATCATGCCACTGCACTCCAGCCTAGCGGACAGAGTGAGCCCTGTCTCAATCAATCAATCAATCAATCAAAAAGTTAGAGTGAGAACCCAGGATCCTCTCCATCTTGCCTTCCAGGGGTAAAGGTTTTTTTTTTTTTTTTTTTCTTCTCTCTTTTGTTTTTTTTTTTGAGACCGAGTTTTGCTCTTGTTGCCCAGGCCAGAGTGCAATGGTGCAATCTTGGCTCATCGCAACCTCTGCCTCCCAGGTTCAAGTGATTCTCCTGCCTCAGCCTCCCAAGTAGCTGGGATTACAGGTGCCCACCATCATGCCCAACTAATTTTGTATTTTTAGTAGAGACAGGGTTCCTCCATGTTGGTCAGGCTGGTCTTGAACTCCTGTCCTCGGGTGATCTACCCGCCTTGGCCTCCCAAAGTGCTAGGATTACAGGTGTGAGCCACCATGCCCACCTTTTTTCTCTCTTCTTTTAGAAGGGGAGGACAGCTGTCTTTCTCTTCTATATGAATGCTCAGTTTCATTTTCTCAGAATTCCTCACTTACAGTACAGACCTCATAGAGGATGACATTTGGTTCTCATTGCATGCCTCCAAGGATAAGAACTAGGACAAGGGAATCCAGCACAGTAATTATCATAATCTGTCTCTGGTGCAAAAACTTCATGTATGCATTCAGGGCAACATAAAGATGAGTATTAAAAACCCAACGAAGACAATCACAATCTCCACCACAGGTTCTATTATACCTGTAGCAGGGGCATAATAGATTTTCATATGTTGAAAGTACCAAAATGACAACTGAAATGCTGCTCCCTACTCCTAAACCAACATTACTTTCTATGTTTGGAATATGTATCACTTTATTCAAAAGCTAAAAGCCAACACTTTCTTGTTACAGCCCTTAGTGAAATAAAAAGAGATTGCCACACTTAAATAATATTGGGGGTCCTTAAAAAAATTACACACTTCTTTTCATCTGTCTTTCCTTCAAATGGAGATACCCTCCACACTATTCTCCAAGCATTTTGATTAATAAAGAATTGTGTAGTTTGCTTGGCTAGGTGCGGTGGCTCACACCTGTAATCTCAGCACTTTGGGAGGCCGAGGCAGGCAGACCACCTGAGGGCAGGAGTTTGAGACCAGCCTGGCCAACATGACAAACCCCGTCTCTACTAAAAATACAAAAATTAGCTGGGCATAATGACGCATGCCTGTAACCCCAGCTACTTTGGTAACTGAGGCAGGAGAATCGCTTGAACCTGGGAGGCAGAGGTTGCAGTAAGCCAAGATCACGCCAGTGCACTCCAGCCTGGAAGACAGAGTGAGACTCCATTTCAAGAAAAAAAAAAAGAAAGAAGGAAATCTTTCCTTATATCATGAATAAAAGTCTTCCAAAGCCCTTTTAATTTCTTGTCTTTCTCATTTATTTCTTTAATTTATCTTGAATTGATCCAGAAAAAGATTCGTCACGGTATTTAGGTTGATTGTCTGTAAGTTGTACGATGGGTGTTTTCAAGTCCCTTTTTGGTTGTCTATGCTTTGAGCCCTTTTTAACCTTTCCAGTAAGAAAGTATGAGGCACTGTAAAAAGTAAGGATGGAATAATGGAAGAAGCATTTCACAAATAGGGAGGTAATCTAAGTCTCAACTTGTTTCAGTCTGAGTTGCTTCATTTAAAAGGTGGCGATAATAACTTTCTTTTGGACCATGGATAAATTGTTCAAAGATTCTCTGGCTCCCTCAGCTGGGGTCTTATTGCTCTCTGGGAAGTAGGAACAGATTAAATGAGAGAATTAGAAACTAATCAGAAGCAAACCTGGCTAAAAAGAAAGGGAACAATAGCCAAAAACCCAAGCACACAGGATATCCGGAAGTTGGGGTCATTGGTGTGTTGCAAGTAAAAAGAAAGATAAGTATTACATTAAAAAGACAGCTATTCTAGATTAATGTGAGGTACAGGAGTGGATTTATCATCATTATCACATCAATATTATTATTTTTATAAAGTTATTCTACAAACCTGATTGATACAGAAAATCATTTTAATTTTTCTTACCTTAATAAAGAAAGGCCTCCGGCAGATCATCACTGGAGTGTCACAGCCAGTTGACTGTTTTTCTTTCCTAACAATCACACACTCTTCCAGCGGAAACCACTGACCACTAATCCATATTTAATTAAATTTTCTCTCACAGGGAAGCATATATTGCTTTGGTTTGTACTGGTCTGTTAGGAAGCCTCAGTTTATGAGGAATTAGATACTGATATGTGTATTTTGCTTTGATTTTAAAGATTAATTGGTTTTTCCAATTTAAGAGAAGGTACCGTTCAATGGTCCTCAGATTTTTCTAGGGAAAGACCCTATTTTGTTTATTTGTTTCTTCTCCCTTTTTCTTGATGTATCCTATTAATCTTTAACAAAACCCAGATTTTGGCTTCATTAATCTTCATTATTTTTAGTATTCCATTTCAATGATTTCTGGCCCCTTCTTGATTTCCCTTTTTAAAAGTTGTTTTGTTGCATTTTTTTCAATTTCTTTTTCTTTTATTGTGGTAAAACAATATACAACATTAAATTTACCATCTTAACTATTTAAAGAATTTTTTTATTTTTAAAATTTTTGTTTTATTTTTATTTTGAGATGAGGTCTTGCTATGTTGCCCAGGCTCGTCTTAAACTCCTGGATTCAAAGTATTCTCCCACCTCAGCCTCCTAAGTGGCTAGGATTAAAGGTATGTGCCACTGTGCCTAGCTCATCTGAACCATTTTTAAGTATACAGCTCAGTAGTGTTAAGTATATTCATTTTCCCATTATTGTGCAACGGATCTCTATAACTTTTTTATCTTGTAAAACTCACACTTTATGCCCATTAAACACTAATTCTTCCTTTTCCCTTTCTACTTTGTTTCTATAATTTTGACTATTTTAGATAATTAATATGGACTCACACAGTATTTGTCTTTTGGTGACTAGATTATTTCACTTAGCATAATGTCCTCCAGGTTCATCCACATTATTGCATATTGCAGGATTTCCTTCTATTTGAAACTCCTTAATATTCCATTGCATGTATATACCACATTTTCTTTATTCGTTCAAACACTGATGGACACCTGGTTTGCTTCTACCTCTTGGCTATTGTGAATGATACTATAATGAACATAGGTATGCAAATATCTCTTCAAGGTCCAGCTTTGAATTATTGTGGGTATCTACCCAGAAATGAGATTGCTGGATCCTATGGTAATTCTATTTTTAATTTTTTGAACAATCTACATATTGTTTTCCATAATAGTTGCACCATTTTATATTCCCACCAGCAGTGCAATTTCTCCAGATTCCTGCCAACATTTATTATTTTCTGTTTTTTTTGTTTTTTTTTTTTTAAGAGACAGGGTCTTGCACTGTTGCCCAGGGTGCAGTGGCTCAATTGTAGTTCACTGTAGTCTTGAACTCCTAGGCTCAAGCAGTCCTCTCCCCTCAGCCTCCCAAAGTACTGGGATTATAGGCATGAGCCAGTGTTCCTAGCCTTCCGTTCTTTTGATAGTAGCCATCCTAAGGGTGTAAGATGACAAATCACAAAGGCAAACTGCATTTCTATTACGATTATTGATGTTGAGCACATTTTAATATGGTGATTTTTAAAACATCTTCTTTGTAGAACTGTGTATTTAAGTCCTTTGCTCATTTTTAATCAGGTTATTTCTTGTTGGTAGTATTGAGTTATACGACTTCCTTATATACTCTGGGTATTAACCCCTGATCCAATACATGACTTGCAAATATTTTTCCTCATTCCATAGGTTTCCTTGTTACTCTGTTAGTTGCTTCTTTTGATACACAGAAGTTTTTCAGTTTGGTGTAGTCCCATTTGTCTATGTTCACTTTTCTTCCCTGTGCTTTGGTGTCACATTCAAGAAATCATTGTCAAATCCAATGTCTGGAAGCTTTCCTGCTATATTGTCTTCTAGGAGTTTTGTGTTTTAGATCTTACATTTAGATCTCTAATCCATTTTTACTTAATTTTTGTATATAATGTAAGAGTCCAGCTTCATTCCTTTGCATATAGACCTCCAGTTTTCCCAACACCATTTATTGAAGACAATGCACTTTCCCCACTGTGTAGCCCTGGCACCTTTGTGAGGAATGGCTAAATTGGGATTTTTATTTAGTTGTTTATCTTTTGGGGGGATATAGTTATGAAAAGTAATCTAATTTAAATAAGTAATGTAATTTTAATGAATAAAATGAATAAACCAAATTTACATGTACCAGCATGGAGAGATGTTTTGACATCTTTTGTCAGAACTTTGGACTGATGTCAATTATGATACCTAATTAATCAAAGGAAAATTCTTAGAAATTTGAAAACTTGGGAGAGGAGAAGGATAGCATTAGGAGATATACCTAATGCAAATGACGGGTTAATGGGTGCAGCACACCAACATGGCACATGTATACATATGTAACAACCTGCACGTGGTGCACATGTACCCTAGAACATAAAGTATAATAAAAATAAATTTAAAAAAAGAAATTTGAAAACTTCAGATGAAGAACTTTCATAAAACTAACCACCTAAAATTTTACATACCTTAAATGAATATTATAGTTACAAAATTATTTTTACAACAGTAGCATTTAGCATTTCTTGTTGTCTTTCTTATTGTATATTTTCATTAAGAGTAAAATACTCAATATTTTAACAAATTTTTATTTTTTTAAATTTTATTTATTTATGTTTTTCTGAGACGGAGTCTTGCTCTGTCACCCAGACTGGAGTGCAGCGGCATGATCTCGGCTCACTACAACCTCTGCCTCCCAGGTTCAAGTGATTCTCCCACCTCAGCCGCCTGAGTAGCTGGGACTACAGGTGCCCACCACCACACCTGACTAATCTTTGTATTTTCAGTAGAGACAGGCTTTCACCATGTTGTCCAGGTTGGTCTTAAACTCCTGACCTCAGGTGATCCACACACCTCAGCCTCCCAAAGTGCTAGGATTACAGGCCTGAGCCACCATGCCTGCCTTAACATATTTTTAAAGTCAGGTGTTTTTTGGGTTTTTTTTGTTAAGGAAGACTCCTCCAAAAAAAAAAAAAAAAAAAAGCAATTTTAACCAGTCACTGTATTCTAAAAATATTGGTATCATTTATAGTCAGATTTAGCTTTTCCAATAGTGTTTTCTGAACACTAAGTGTTCAGAAATAAAAAAATAAATAAAAAACACTAAGTTTTTAATTTATTAATTAATTTTGAGATAGAGTCTCGCTTTGTCGCCCAGGCTGGAGTGCAGTGGCGTGATCTCGGTTCACTGCAAGCTCCGCCTCCCGGGTTCATGCCATTCTCCTGCCTCAGCCTCCTGAGTAGCTATTTTTTAAAAAGTTATATTAGCACTTCTAACATGTGCATCAAATGTACCTGTAAGCTCCTTTATGATAGGATGTGGGTGTTTTCAAGGGAAGCATTGTAGGTACAGCGGCATCTTGTTTACCTAGCATAATTCTTGTTTCTGAAAAGCAACTACTCAACAATCTAATTTTCTTAGCCTGCTTCCAGTCATTAGTTCTAGTATCTGCCTTGAAATCTTCTGAGTTCATGCATTTGTTATCAGCACATGAGCTTTAACTTGTTATAAGGGTTTTTTTAATACTCTTATTTTATTGCCAAGTGATGTTTGGCTTCTTAAAAGTTTCCACTGGAAAGTGTGTCCTGGAAGCTAAATCTAGTTGTTGGCTCTGGTTAACAAATGAAATACTTGCCAGTAATTTGTAATACTTTTTTCCACTTAATTTCAAAATATTTCAAGTCATTTATTTTTGTATTTCAGATATTATAAGGATGCATAGTCCCCTATGATACCTTTTTTTTTTTTTTTTTTTTTTTTTTGAGACAGAGTCTTGCTCTATTGCTCAGGCTGGAGTGCTGTGGCACGATCTCGGCTCACTGCAACCTCTGCCTCCCAGGTTCAAGCGATTCTCCTGCCTCAGCCACCCGAGTAGCTGGGACTACAGGTGTGCACCACCACACCTGGCTAATTTTTGTATTTTTAGTAGAGGCGTGGTTTCATCAAGTTGGCCAGGATGGTCTTGATCTCTTTTTTTTTTTTTTTTTTTTTTGAAACAGAGTTTCGCTCTTATTGCCCAGGCTGGAGTGCAATGGCACTATCTCGGCTCATTGCAACCTCCACCTCCCGGGTTCAAGCAATTCTCCTGCCTCAGCCTCCCGAGTAGCTGGGATTACAGGCATGCGCCACCACGCATGGCTAATTTTGCATTTTTATTAAAGATGGGGTTTCTCCATGTTGGCCAGGCTGGTCTCAAACTCCTGACCTCAGGTGATCTGCCTGCCTTAGCCTCCCAAAGTGCTGGGATTACAGGCGCCCACCGGGCAGGTCTCAATCTCTTGACCTCGTGATCCGCCCACCTCTGATTCACAAGCTGATACTTGTTGTTTTTGTTTTTTAATCAAAGTTTTAATGAAAAAGATATTAAAATTTTTTTTAGGTAGGAAGGTTTGGGCATGGAGCTGGTTGATCTTTAAAATCCTAACCCAGCCAGGCACGGTAGCCCAGGCCTGTAATCCCAGCACTTTGAGAGGCTGAGGCGGGTGGGGTCAGGAGTTCGAGACCAGCCTGGCCAACATGGCGAAATCCCCGTCTCTACTAAAAATACAAAAAATTAGCTGGGAGTGGTGGCAGGTGCCTGTAATCCCAGCTACTTGGGAGGCTGAGGCCGGAGAATCACTTGATCCCGGGAAGCAGAGGTTGCAGTGAGCCAAGATCGCACCATTGCACTCCAGCCTGGGCTACAAGAGTGAAACTCCATCTCAAAAATAATAATAATAATAATAATAATAAGAAGAAGAAGAAGAATGAGAATAAGAATAATTCCTAACCCATTTATTCCCATCAAACTGTCCAAAACTAGTAACTGGAAAGGTCCTGTAATGCTGGGCTCCTAACATTGAACACAAAGACTAGAATAATAGAATTATCTGGTATTTTCCCTTCCCTGAAAATTCCATCTTCAATTGGGGTCTATGGGTTCAAAAGCCATATTTATGAACCAAAATTTAGGACACATACTCTGGTACAAGGACAATGGATGGTGCAAAAAATATCCAGGATATCTAGCTGTTGAAACTGCAGCCCTCTCAATGACTCTAATGGTGAATCCAGCCCCAAAAGTTTTAGATACAAAAATAGTAACAACCCAATTGAATTTTACTGCATTTAAAAAACATAATTATTTCCAAATCTACTGAGCAACTGCACAGTCTTCAGTGACGCCTACGGTCACTGGGATTCCAAGACTCTCACTTCCAGGAGCGACGGGTCTTTTTATGCCTATGGGATTTATCTCGGCTCCTACTTCGAGTTCTATGACTACGCCTTTCGGAATGCGCGTTGTACGGGCTAGAAAGTGTGTCTGAGCTCCGCCCTCTGTCCCTATCCCTGGTTGTTTCTTCTCTTGCCTCCCTCCCACTTGAGGACTTGTGCTCGTGCTTGGGTTTCTCCTTCTTCTGCTCCCTCTCTATGTCCTCTACTCCACCATAGTAGGCAGTCCTGGCCTCAGGGAGCTTCCGCCTCTCCCTGGGCTGTGACTTCTGAGCTCTCCCCGAGTTCTTGCTGCTGTGCTTCTTAGGGCCAGGGTCATCCTTTTCCTTTACTGTCTTGCTTCTGGGTGACGAAGAGGATGGTTGCTCTCCCTGTACCAACCGATCAGTTTTCTCTTTTTCTTTCTTTCTTTTCTTTTTTTCCTTTTTCTCCTTCTTGTGCTTTTTTGTTGGTTTTTCGTCTTCAGAGCTCTCAGACAAACTCGACGAGTAGGTATGAGCCCCACGGGAGCCCTTGTGGAGCTCTTTGGTCACATCATCCATTTCTTCCGAGCTCTTAGGAGCCCGATAGTTAGACACATGATCCACTCGGATAGTTCTTCCTTTGACCTTGATCCCATTAAAATTGTCAACGGCCAGAATCGTGCTCCTCTGGTCTTCATAGCAGAGGAAACAGAATCCTTTGGATTTCCCAGTCTTCTTGTCCCGCACAAGATTAATGTTAACAATCTCCCCATATTGTGAGAATACACAGATGATGTCCCCTTCAGTCAGTTCATAAGGAAGCCCTCCCAGGAAGATCCAGGCGCTGTCCTTGTACTCGGAGTGCCACGACACCTTATCGGCCACCCCAAGCTTGACCTCTTCCTCATTCAGCTCGTTGATCAGCTTCACCTTAGTTAAAGCGTTCATCTCCGCGGGCTCGCGCTCAACGTTCAGGTATCAGTGCCCGGGCGAGGCAGCCCCCGTGTGATACTTCGTGGCGCACGCGCGCACGTGTGTGTGTGTGTGTGTGTGTGTGTTTTACCAACCTTATTGAGTTATAATTTACATAAAGTAAAACACATCTATTTAAACGTGTGGTCTTATGTAACCTTCACTACTATAGTTAAGATAGTAAACATTTCCAAGCCGGGCACGGTGGCTCACGCCTGTAATCCCAGCACTTTGGGAGGCAGAGGCTGGCGGATCACCTGAGGTCAGAAGTTCGAGACCAGCCTGGCCAACATGGTGAAACCCCGTCTCTACTAAAAACACAAAGAATTAGCTTGGCGTGGTGGCGGGCGCCTGTAATCCCAGCTAGTCAGGAGGCTGAGACAGGAGAATCACTTGAACCTGGGAGGTGGAGGTTGCAGTGAGCCGAGATTGCGCCATTGCACTCCAGCCTGGGCAACAAGAACGAAACTCCACCTCAAAAAAAAAAAAAAAAAAAAAAGTAAACATTTCCTTTACCATGGAAACGTCTCTTATGCCTCTTTTCCACTCCCTGTCCCAGGCAATTACTAATTTGATTTCTATCAATTATAGGTTAAGTTTAACAGTTACAGAGCTTATTAGAAATGGAATCACATTATATGACTCTTTTTAGTCTAGGTTTTTTTTTCACTCAGTTGAATGTTTTTAACTTCATCCCTGTTGTTTTGTGTATCAGTAATTCTCATTGTGTAAATAGATAACAATTTATTCATTTCCCTGCTGATGGACATTTGGGTTATTTTTAGTTTTGGGCTATATTATGAATTAAGCCACTATGAACATTTAGGTACAAGTCTTTATGTGGACATTTTTTGTTTGTTTGTTTGTTTCTCTTGGGTATATACTTAGGAATGTAATTGCTGGGTCACATGGTAAGAAATTGTGAGGCCGTTTTCCAAAATGGTGTACCATTTTACACTCTCACTAGCAACGTATGAGAGTTTGTTACCTAAATCCTTGTCAATTCTTGGTGTTGTCAATCTGCTACTTTTAGTTAATCTAGTGGATGTGTAGAGATATCTCGTTTTGGATTCCATTTTCATTTCTCTAAGGACTAATGATGCTGAACTTTTTAAAAATTTTTTTAAAATTATTTTTATTTTTATTTTTATTTTTTTGAGGCGGAGTCTCCCTCTGTCGCCCAGGCTGGAGTGCAATGGCGCGATCTCGGCTCACTGCAAGCTCCGCCTCCCGGGTTCCCGCCATTCTCCTGCCTCAGCCTCCTGAGTAGCTGGGACTACAGGCGCCCGCCACCGCGCCCGGCTAATTTTTTGTATTTTTTTTAGTAGAGACGGGGTTTCACCGTGGTCTCGATCTCCTGACCTTGTGATCCGCCCGCCTTGGCCTCCCAAAGTGCTGGGATTACAGGCGTGAGCCACCGCGCCCGACCTGAACTTTTTTTTAAAAATGAAACTTTTTGGTTTTTTTGGTTTTGTTTTAAGACAGGGTGTCACTATGTTACCCAGGCTAGTTTGAACTCCTGGACTCAAGCGAGCCTCCTGCCTCCCACCTCAGCCTCCCAAGTAGCTGGAACTATAGGGACGCACCAGTGTGCCTAGCATGCTGAATATTTTTGCATATGCTTTTTAGCCTTTTATATACATTTGTGAAGTGACATTTCAAGCCTCTCGCCCTTTTAAAAAATTGGATTATTTTCCTATTGCATTACAACAGCTGTTTGCATTTTAAGTTGGTAGAGTTTTAAGGTACATATTTAAACTGCTAGACTTACATATTTATTCTGCTCTAGGCAAGTGCATAGAAAAACATCTCTAAAATCGCCATAGCATTGAAAATATTACCTGAGATGTCTATTCTTGCCCCATCTGACCCCCAGGCTAAAATCTGTTTCCATTTGAGATTGTAAAATCATCAGAGCAAATGACCTAATATTTTAAGTTTAATTGATATTTCTTTAGTAAAGGCAAATAATTTCTTCCTACTCTTTCACCACTAAACATGGTGTGCTATTTTTTTAAAAAAACATGTCTTTTTCAATTCATCTCATGTTAAAACCAGACATAACCATATTATTCCATTTAAAAACTGTTCAGAACTATAAAAGATTTTTATTTCAGTTTATAAAATGGATACTTCAATATACAAAGATAAATTATGATAAATAAATTATTATTATTGGCCAGTATGGTGGCTCACGCCTGTAATCCTAACACTTTGGGAGGCTAAGGTGGGTGGATTGCTTGAGCTCAAGAGTGTGAGACCAGCCTGGGCAATCCCATCACTACAAAAAATTAGCTGGGCATGGTAGCATGTGCCTGTAGTTCCAGCTACTTAGGGGGCTGAGTCAGGAGGACTGCTTGAGCCTGGAGGTTGAGGCTGCAGTGAGCTGAGATGGCGCCACTGCACTCCAGTTTGGATGACAAAGTGAGACCTCGTCTCAAAAAAAGAAAAAAAGAAATTATTATTATTCAATTAAATTTCTAATAAAATAGAAAATCTCTTCCATACATCAGCCAACATGTGGAAATGTCTAAAAATTTAGAGCCTCAAATTGGGCAATTGTTTTAAATGTTTATTTGTGTCATAAAATTGTGTTTCTGCAACAAGTAAATTAATATTTTAATCAAAATATAAATAATGTAAATGTGAATTTTTAAAAAGAAAAATTTTAAGTGAAAAGCAGTAAAAAAGAAAATAATTCAATATATTACGGTAAACTGATGGAAATTCCACTCAGGGTAGAATTGTGGGTTCTTGGTCACCTGTCACTGTTCCAATCTACCTATTTGACAGAGTAACTGAAGCAAAGAGAGGTCAAGTCATTTGTCCAAGACCATACCACTTGCTAGTGAAGATCTGGAATGGGAATGAATATTCACTAGCAGGCTAGTGTTATATAACATATTTTCTTATAACTGAGAACTAAAATTCCTATTAAAAACCTATACTCGTGCCAAGCACGGGGGCTCACACCTAAAATCCCAGTGCTTTGGGAGGCTGAGGCAGGAGGATCTCTTGAGGCCAGGAGTTCACCAGCCTAAGCAACACAGTGAGACCCAGTCACTACAAACCTTTTTTAAAAAAACTAAACAGGCATGTTGGCACGTGCCTATAGTCCCAACTGTTTGAGAGGCCGAGGCAGGAGGATCTTTTTTTTTTTTTCTTTTTTTTTTTGAGACAGAGTCTCACTCTGTTGGTCAGGCTGGAGTGCAATGGCACAATCTTGGCTCACTGCAATCTCTGACTCCCAGGCTCAAGCAATTCAGCAGAAGGATCATTTCATTGCCTAGGAGTTTAAGGCTGCAGTAAGTTGTGATTGTACCACTGCACTGCAGCCTGGGTGACAGAGCAAGACCATGTTGCCAAAAGAAAAAATGGAAGGAGAATGCCAGCACTGCACTAGCCTCTTCCCTATCAATTTAAAAAAGAAAATGTCCCTTTTGATTGCTGAATAATATTCCATAGCATAAATGTACCACTATTTAACCACTCACCCATTGAAAGACATCTGGATGATTTCTATTGTTCAGCTATTACAAATAAAGTTGCTGTAAACATGTATTTATAAGTTTTTGTGTTAACATGTCTTTATTTCTCTGGGATAAAAGCCAGGAATGCAATTTCTAGGTTATATGTTAGCTACATGTTCAGTTTTTATTGGTTGTCTTTTCTTTTCTTTTCTTTTTTTCTTTCTTTCTTTGACAGCACCTTGCTCTGAAGCTAAGGCTGTAGTGCAGTAGTACAATTATGGCCCACTGCAGCCTCAATCTCCCAGGCTCAAGCAATCCTCCCACCTCAGCCTCCTGAGAAGCTGGGACCACAGGTGCATGCCACCACGCATGGCTAATTTTTGTATAGACGGGCTCTCACTATGTTACCAAGGCTGGTCTCAAACTCCTGGGCTCAAGTGACCCTCCTGCCTTGGCCTCCCAAAGTGCTGGGATTATAGGTATGAGCCACCATGCCCAGCCACTACTTTTAATTTTATCCTTTCTAATAGCGATGAGTAGTGACATCTCATTGTGGTTTTAACTTGCGTTTCTCTAATGACTAATGATGAACATTTTTCTGTGGGTTGATTTGCTACCCACTTATTCTCTTCAGTAGATTAATGTCTCTTTATGTCTCTTTTGCTCATCTTCTAAGGATTATTTGTGTGTTTTTATTGTTGAAGTTGTAGATTTTTAAAAAGATATTCTATGTATGAATTTTTGGAAATCATCTATTTCCAGTAGTACGTGGAACAAGAGTGGTAAAAGTGGACATCCTTACCTTGCCCCCAATCTTCGTGGAAAAGCATTCCATCTTTTAGCATTAAATATGAGTTAATTGTAGTTCTTAATAGATATTCTTTATCAAGTCAGAAAGTTTTTCTCTATTGCCAGATTTCTGAGACTTTTTTAAAAGGAATAAGTGTTGACTTTTTTGTGTTTGTGTTTTAAAGACAGGGTCTTCCTCTGTTGCTCAGGTTGGAGTGCAGTGGTACAATCATAGCTCATTACAGCCTGGAATTCCTGGGCTCAAGCAATCCTCCCTGCTCAGCCTCCTGAGTATCTGGGATTACAGGCGTGCACAATCACACCTGCCTAATTTTTTATTTTTTGTAGAGACAGGGTCTCACTACGTTGGCCAGGCTGGTCTCAAACTCCTGGCCTCAGGTGATCCTCCTGCCTCAGTCTCCCAAAGTGTTGGGATTACAGGTGTGAGCCACTATACCCCGCCTTGAATTTTTTCAAGTACTTTTTCTACATGAATTGATATGATCATGTAATTTTTTAAATTTAGCCTGTTAATATGGTAGATCATATAGATAGATTTTTAAATATTGAACCAACTTTGAATCCCCAAAATAAACCAGCTTGTTGTAGTAGAATAATTTTGTATATTGCTGAATTCTGTTTGCTTAATGTTTTGATAGGAATGTGTGATTTTACATTCATAAGGGATATTGGTCTGTAGTTTTCTTTTCTGTCTTTGTCTGGTTTTAGTATTAAGGTAACATCGATTTTTAGAAACGAATTGACAAAAAATGAATTGGAAAGTGTTTCTTTCGTGTCTAATTTCTAGAAGAGATTGAGAAGAATTGGTGTTAATTCTTCTTTAAACATTCAGTAGAATTCTCTGGTGAAAACTATTTGGGCCTGACAATTTTAAGTTATGAATTTAACTTCCTTATTAGCTATAGGACTATTTAAATAATCTATCTAATATTCGATGAGTTGTGATAGTTTGTGTGGGTTTTTTTATAGACAGGGTCTTGCCCTGTCACCCAGGCTGGAGTGCAGTGGTGTGATCACGGCTCACGGTAGCCTCAACCTCTTAGGCTCAAGTGATCCTCATCCTTCTGAGTAACTGGGACTACAGGCACGTGCCACCATGGCCTGCTAATTTTTTTTTTAAAGTTTTTGTAGACGGGTTTTCCCACGTTGCCCAGGCTGATCTCAAACTCCTGGCCTCAAACGATCTTCCTGCCTTGGCCTCCCAAAGTGCTGTAATTACTGGTGTGAGGCACTGCTCCCAAACTAGTTTGTGTTTTTCAAGGAATTGGCTAATTTATCTAAGTTGTCAAATTTCTGTGTTAGAGTTGTTTGTGTTATGCTGCTATTAACTTTTCAACGTCTGCAAGGTCTGCAGTTATATCCCCTGTTTAATTCCTAATATTAGTAGCAATTTGCATCTCCTCTACTTTTTCCCCTGTTGGTCTTGCTACGGGTTTGTCAATTTTATTCATCTTTTTAAAGAACTAGTTTTTTTGTTGTTGATTTTTTTTTCTGTTTTCAGTTTTATTAATTTCTATTCTTCATTATTTCTTTCCCTCTGCTTGCTTTGGGCTTATTTTACTCTCCTTTTCTAGTTTTTTGAGATGGAAATTTATTTTATTTTTAGACAGAGTCTCACTCTGTCACCAAGGTTGGAGTGCAGTGGTGCAACCTCGGCTCACTGCAACCTCTGCCTCGCGGGTTCAAGCAATTCTCCTGCCTCAGCCTACAGGCACTACAGGCACGTGCCACCATGCCCGGCTAATTTTTTTTTGTATTTTTAGTAGAGATGGGACTTCCCTATGTTGGCCCGGCTGGTCTTGAATTCCTGACCTCGGGTGATTCACCCACCTTGGCCTCCCAAAGTGCTGGGATTACAGGCGTGAGCCACCGTGCCTGGTCAGAGGTGGGAATTTACATTATTGATTTGAGATTTTCAAAAATTTCCTATAATATTGAATTCATAAATATATAATTATTGCAACTGGTAAATTTTTCTCTTAGTATTAAAAGATATTATTTTTCAAAACGTCTTTCTAGTATTTAAAGAATGTTAGGAAATGTTATTAAATTATTTTATTATAATTAGTGCTCCATTATTATCCTGTTATCTAAATTTATCAACATGATTCAACAAAAGTATCGACATGGCAGGATCTTGTGAGTATAAGAATTTCACAAGAATATTTAACCATTATGAAAGCTAACAAGTCTTCTTATAGTGAACTGAAGATAGAATCCTAGGAAAACTTGTTTTGTGGCCAGGCATGTGGCTCATGCCTGTAATCCCAGCACTTTGGGAGGCAGAGACGGACGGATCACTTGAGGTCAGGAATTAGAAACCAGCCTGGCCAACATGGTGAAACCCCATCTCTACTAAAAACACAAAAATGAGTTGGGTGTGGTGACACGCCCCTATAATCCCAGCTACTCTGGACGCTGAGGCAGGAGAATCACTTGAACCTGGAAGGCCGAGGTTGCAGCGAGTAGAGATCACGCCACTGCACTCCAGCCTAAGTGACAGAGTGAGACTTTGTCTAAAAATAAATAAGTAAATAATACAACAAGTTTTTAGTTTTTGTTTGTTTGTTTGTTTGTTTTTGAGATGGAGTCTCGTTCTGTCGCCCGCCCAGACTGGGGTGCAGTGGCGTGATCTCGGCTCACTGCAACCTCCGCCTCCGAGGTTCAAGCGATTCTCCTGTCTTAGCTTCCCAAATAGCTGGGATTACAGGTGCACAGTACTATGCCCGGCTAATTTTTGTATTATTAGTAGAGACAAGGTTACTCCATGTTGGCCATGCTGGTCTCTAATTCCTCACCTCAAGTGATCTACCCATCTCTACCTCTCAAAGTGCTGGGATTACAGATGTAGGCCACCACCTCTAGCCTATTCCAACACTTTAGGAGGCCAAAGTGGGAGGATTGCTTGAGGCCAAGAGTTTGAGACCAGCCTGGGCAACACAGTGAGACCTTGTCTCTACTAAAAACAATTTTTTTTTTTTTTTAAATTAGCCAGTTATGGTGGCTTGTGCCTGTAATCCCACCACTTTGGGAAGCCAAAGTGGGCAGATCGCTTGAGGTCAGGAATTTGAAACCAGCCTGGGCAACAGGGAAAAACCCTTTCTCTGTAAGAAATACAAAAATTAGCCAGGCATGGTAGCGCATACGTGTAGTCTCAGCTACTCAAGAGGCTGAGGTGGGAGAATCACTTGAGCCCAGGGAGTCAAGGCTGCAGTGAGCTGAGATCACACCACTGCACTCCAGCCTGGGTGATAGAGGTGAGACTCTGTCTCAAAACAAAAGAGAAAAAATTATCCTGGCATGGTGGCACACACCTGTATTCAGTTACGGAGGAAATTGAGGTGGGAGATTGCTTGAGCCCAGGAGGTTGAGCTTACAGTGAGCTGCAATCATGCCTGGGCACAAGTGCCATGAACTCCAGCCTGGGCAACAGAGCATGGACAAAAGAGTAAGACCCTATCTCCAAATATATATATTTAGTGAGACCCAAGCTGGAGGATCATTTGAGGCCAGGGGTTCAAGACCAGTCTGGGCAACATAGGGAGACCCCATCTCTACAAAAAAATACAAAATTTAATGGGGCATGGTGACACATGCCTGTTGTCCCAGCTACTAAGGAGGCTGAGGCAGGAGGATCACATGAGCCCAGGATGTTGAGGTTCCAGTGAGCCATGAGGGTGCTACCACATTCTTGCCTGGGCAACAAAGTGAGACCCTGTGTCTCAAAAAAAAAATGTGCGTATGTGTGTGTACATGTATTATATATGTCAATATGCATACATATGTATATGTATATGTGTATATGTACGTATGCATATATATGTATATGTATATGTGTGTATGTATGTATGTATATACATACATACATGTATCTATGTATATACATACATGTATCTATGTATATACATGTATATGGAAAAATAGACATAGGGTCAAAATCCAAGTGATAAAGAAGAAGGGAATAAGAATTACGAATTAGAAGATTTTAAACAAAGCAGATTTGTATATGATGGTTTGCTGGATAATTCAAGTCTCATTCTTTATTTTATAGGTGGTACTTATACATGTATACAAAATTAAAAAGGGTTCAAAAGGAGTGTATAGTGAGATCTTCTTAGCCCTACCATTAGGCTAAACCCTGAAGTTCTAAAGATGAATGAATCATAGCCCCTAATTTCATAATCTTGCAACTCCATTATTTTTGTCCTCAGAACTGACACTTGTTTTCTCCACACAAAAATCTCAACCTGTGCTCTGAATTCCACCCCCTCCTACCTCCTCAGAGACCTTGTCAGTTACTTCTCTCTTGTACCTTCAACATGTTTTTTGCTATTGGTTCCTATCCTTCAGTCTACAAGCAAATTCAATAGTCTCTAATCTTAACACAAAACAAAACGATAGCTCTTATAACCCACACCCTGTTCTAGCTAGAGTCTGGAAAAAGTAGTTCACATTTAATAGCTCTAATTTCTCACCTTAAATTAAAATTTTTATCAAAGTGATATGTGCAAAGGGCTAAAACAATAAAAATTAAATAAATTGAATGCTTGTTTTGTGTTGTGTCATTTTTTGCCCTCTACATGTGTTAGCTCAGTTAACCCTCACAATAATCTCTAAGGCAGGCACGATTATCTCCATTTTACAGATGAGGAAACTGAGCTACAGATGAGTTTATGACAGGAAGCAATAGTCTCCCACACCCATTATCCCCCATCAGTTCTATTGTCCAGTAGCCACTGGTTGTAACTGTTTCTGTTCTTTATTCTTCCTTTGGTCACTTCCATTTTTGTAAGTTGTTCACACTGCTACCTCTTGAGTAAAGAAATTTAGACATTGGCTTTTGACTTCCCAATGGGAAAGATGAAGATTTAATTCCATTATATTCCCCTCCAAGAAAGCTACGTAATTGTTCTCAGTTCCTCCTCTGGTCAACCTCTGCAGCTATAAACAACATACTTTGACATCCATTTCTTATTTCATAGTTATGAACAATAACTTTTGACCGCTTATGTTTTTGATGAGAATGTCAGCTCTCATATTTTTTCCTCCACACCTCATCTTACATAGGCTCCTCATCTGCTGCTTTAAATTTTTACTGATGTGACTTTCTCAGTGTTGAATTCAGTGGCATTTTCCAATATTCTTTTATTTTATCTCTATGTGGTGCTTGATACATTTGACCCTCTTCCTTAAACATTAGTTTTCCTCAGGCATGTTAATCAACAATTTTTTACTAAGCATCTGTTTTATGCCAGGTATTAGGTGAGGTATATGTTAAAGAAACATGGAGAAATATCTGTTGGGAGAAAATTCTTCATGGGTTTTGGAGTTACTGTGGCAGCTTTTTATTTTCCGGACAACCTCCTTGAAAGGTGTTTGTGTGGTGAACAGCCCTGAAAGATTGAAATAGCATTTCCCTCCAGGGAAGACAGCAGGATTTTTTTTTACCATCCAAGATATTTCTCCAATAATGTTTCTCTCCAGGGTAAAGGTTGGGTAGGTTAGATATCAGCTCCTTTAAAAGATTGAGAGTTCAGGTTCAGGTGCAGTGGCTCATGCCTGTAATACCAGCACTCTGGGAAGACGAGGCAGGTGGATCACTTGAGCCCAGGAGTTCAAGGTCAGCCTGGGCACCATGGTGAAACCCTATCTCTACAAAAAATACAAAAATTAGCTGGATGTATTGGCTCATGCCTGTAGTCCAAGCTACTCAGGAGGTTGAGGTAACAGGATCACTTGAGCCTGAGGAGGTCAAGGCTGCATGCAGTGAGACGTGATCATGCCACCGCACTCCAGCCTATGTGACAGAGCAAGACATTGTACAAAAAAAAAAAGAGGGGGCCAAGCATGGTGGCTCACGCCTGTAATCCTAGCACTTTAGGAGGCCAAGGTGGGCAGATCGCCTGAGGTCAGGAGTTCCAGACCAGCCTGGCCAACATGGTGAAACCCTGTCTCTATCAAAAATACAAAAATTAGCTGGGATGGCAACAGGCATCTGTAATCCCAGCTACTCAGGAGGCTGAGGCAGGAGAACGGCTTGAACCTAGGAAGTGGAGGTTGCAGTGAGCCAAGATCGTGCCATTGCACTCCAGCCTGGGTGACAGGGTTGAGATCCTGTCAAAAAAAAAAAAAAAAGAAAAAGAAAAAAAAAGATTGGGACTTCCTAAGTTCAGGTAAGTTCAGGGTCCCTTGGCTGTAAGACGAACCCACAGACTGTGCAGCATCTACCTGAGCCCACCTTTCCATCACCACTGTGGAGTCTTGGGGGTAAATGCACAGATGCAAACATGAAGGTCATGCTTCCTCTTCTGTGAATAATAAAGCCCTTTGTTTTTGTTTTGTTTTGTTTTTTTTGAGATGGAATCTCGCTCCTGTCACGCAGGCTGGAGTGCAGTGGTGCAATCTCAGCTCACTGCAACCTCCACCTCTGCAACCTCCACCTCCAGGGTTCAAGTGATTCTCCTTCCTCAGTCTCCAGAGGAGCTGGGATTACAGGTGTGCGCCACCATGCCTGGCTAATTTTTATATTTTTAGTATAGACGGGGTTTCGCCATGTTGGCCACGGTGGTCTCAAACTCCTGATCTCAGGTGGTCCACCCACCTCAGCCTCCCAAAGTGCTAGGATTACAGTCGTGAGCCACTGCACCTGGCCTACCCTTTGTTTTTGACTCAAGAGTCTCATGTCTTGTGGCAGAGCTTATAAAATTGTGTCAGATTAATTAGTTTACTTGAAACTAAGGTAAGATCTCAGGCCATTCATAGTTCTTGACCATGTCCAGCAACTAGTGGCATATGTGATCCTAAGTTCAGAAGCAGAACCTGGCCTAAGGATATGACTTTGGGAGTCATTAGCACATAAGTGGTCATTAAACCATGGTAGTGGACGCAATCATTTAGACTAGTGTGACATCATGAAAGGAGAATTCAGAGAGCTTTGAGGACCTCCAAAATGTAATAATCTGATAAAAATGGAAGAATTCAAGGGAGACATGAAGAAGCTTCCAGGTGAATCAAAGAGAGACTGCTTCAGGGAGGAATGAGTGGTCAGGTTTGTCAAATGCTGAGAGACCACATAAGATGAGAATGGAAAATATCCACTGAATTTAGAAGTTGGAGGTCATTGTGACATTACCAAGAGCAGTTAAAATCAGTTTAATGGAGTAACTGGCTGAAATCCTAACTGGATGGCAGCTATGGTCAAGGTGGGGAAATACAAACAGTAAATGAGGTCTTTCCCAAGAAGAGAAAGAGAAAGAACGAGAGTTAAGGAATTGTCTTTTTTTAAAAAACCAGAAATTTGGCCAGGCATGGTGGCTCACACCTGTAATCCCAGCATTTTGGGAGGCCGAGGCAGGTGGATCACCTGAGGTCAGGAGTTCAACACCAGCCTGGCCAACATGGTGAAACCCCGTCTCTACTAAAAATACAAAAATTAGCTGGGCCTAGTGGTGGGTGCCTGTAATCCCAGCTACTCAGAAGGCTGAGGTGGGAGAATTGTTTGAACCTGGGAGGCGGAGGTTGCAGTGAGCCGAGATCACAGCACTGCACTCCAGCCTGGGCAACAGAGCGAGACTCCGTCAAAAAAACAAAACAGAAATTTATTTTCGCACAATTCTGGAGACCAGACACCTGAGATCAGGGTGTTATCAGGGTCGGTTTCTTCAGAGGCTTCCCTCCTAGGCTTGTAGATGGCCATCTTCTTTTTCTGTCTTTACATGGTCAAAGGAAGAGTCTTTGCTTTCAGTTTTATGGGCAAAGGTTACACAAATGACGATGTGATCACCACCAGTGTTTTTTAGGGGCGACTGAATATCCTTTCTCTACTTTCAAAACTTGCTGATCTAAAGACAGTCCTTTGTCTGGATCTGAATAGCTGCAGAGCCCACTGAGTCTATATATACAAAATTAATAGGGTTTTTCTTTTTTTGTTTTGTATTTTTAGAGATGGGGTCTCACTATGTTGCCTAGGCTGAAGTGCAGTGTCTTTTCACAGGTGCGATCATAGCTTGCTGCAGCCTTAAACTCCTGGTCTCAGGCACTCTTCCCTCAGCCTCCATAGTAGCTGGGACTACAGGTGTGCACCACTGTACCTGGCATAATAGTGTTATTCTTATTCCAAGAGATGTTTCAATGTCTCCAGTTTCAAATATAGAAGCAACAAGAAAAGCTCAGAAAGGAACTCAATGGGGATAGAGGCCATCAACAAAACTGCAAAAACAGATTAAAAGGATGAAAATTCCATTTTGGAAAAAAGCATATGAGGAAACTTACTGACATCAAACTAACAAAGGACAGAGATCTTGTTTAGGAGCCCTTGACCTTAAAAGGACACTGGATAGAAATGGTCATAAAGAGAGAGAAAATGCCACAGAAAGAATGAAGTCCTACATAAGCTTAGTCCCTTTGTAAACTGGAACCACTACAAGCACCCTGTAAGACCTTAATGGGGAAGCAGGCACATAAAGTGTCCCTTTTTCCATTTACTGCATACTTTTCTTTAACTGTTTAGCTGTCATGTGTGTGTCTCTGTGGGTGTACACCTGTAATCTCAGCACCTTGGGAGGCTGAAGTGGGCAGATCACTTAAGGTCAGGTATTCCAGACCAGCCTGGCCAATATGGTGAAACCCCATTTCTACTAAAAACACAGAAATTGGCAGGGTGCAGTGGCTCACACCTGTAATGCCAGCATTTTGGGAGGCTGAGGCAGGCAGATCACCTGAGGTCAGGAGTTTGAGACCAGCCTGGCCAACTTGGTGAAACCCTGTCTATACTAAAAATATAAAAATCAGCCGAGTGTGGTGGCGGGCACCTATAATCCCAGCTACTCAGGAGGCTGAGGCAGGACAATGGCTTGAACTCAGGAGGTGGAAGTTGCAGTGAGCCCAGATTGCACCATTGCATTCCAGCCACAGAGCAAGACTTCGTAAAAAAAAAAAAAAAAAAAAAAAAAGCTAAACAGTAGAGAAGGAAAAAACACATCTTGTGTCCATTACAGTGTTTAAGATTTACTGATCACCACACTCCAGGAAGAGAAAATGCTAATCAGGGTAGTTGGGAATACTCATACAGACAGCAGTATTCCTACTCTATTCTGGCTTTCTTTACTGAGAAATTTAAAACCATATTTAGTGGCTTGGTGCAGTGGTCTGTAATCCCAGCATCTTGGAAGGCCAAGGCAGAAGCATCACTTGAGTCCAGGAGTTCAAGATCAGCCTGGGAAGCATGGTGAGACCCCATCTCTACTAAAATTTTTTTAAAACAATTTTGCCAAGCGTGGTGGCACACACCTGTAGTCCTAGGTACTAGGAAAGCTGAGGCAGGAGGATCACTTGAGCCCAGAAAGTTGAGGCTGCAGTGAGCCCTGGTTGTGCCATTGCACTCTAGCCTGGGCAATGCTGTCTTCAAAAAAAAAAAAAAAGAAACCCAAAAAACCAAAACCATATTTAGTGGGTGCTAAACAGTAAGATGCAAAAAGCCACAGAGCCTTATTTCCCTAAATCAAACTTAATCTGCTTTGAGGTGAAACTGAGGGACAAAGTCAGCCTCAGTTAGTTAGGGGCTCCTTCTTTACCTCAATGGAATTACACAAGAATTCTGGGCTCCTAGGTCTCAGAAAATAGGGGGGTAGGGGCTGGCCCTTTGTCCTAGGTGGTTGCTTCAGTGGCTCTGCAGAGCTGCCGTCTGATGGGCACTGAGGCTGCAAGCAGCTTCAAGGACAATTCTCACCTAATCTTCCCCACTGACTTTAGAACATGCCCACGTTCTCTGGTCCTCCGCCACCAGATGGTCCCTATAGTTTCCCGTTGCCTTTCCAGGCCCAAAAGCAGCTACAAACTCTACCTCTTAGTCTTGGGCCATGCTTCTTAATCTTGGGATGAACACATGATATACGGCCTGCAGTTGAGGTATTTTAAAAATAACTCACCCAGTTTGTTCATCTAACTCAAAAAATATCTTAGTCATATTTTTCATCCTTCTCTTTCAAAAATATCTTTGTTCAAGAAAAGAATAACTTATTGTTCACATCTGTTTCTGGTTTCAGTGTAAGTGGTAAGTGGTAAGAGAATTAGGTCACCAACAGTTAGCTGTTCTCTCTATAGATCTGTTCTAAGCCAGAGATCTTGTTTAGGAGCCCTTGACCTTAAAAGGACACTGGATAGAAATGGTCATAAAGAGAGAGAAAATGCCACAGAGAGACTGAAGTCCTATATAAGCTTAGTCCCTTTGTAAACTGGAACCACTGCAAGCACCCTGTAAGACCTTAATGGGGACCATTTTGAGTCCTAGTGTGAGTTTCCTGGCATAGAGCTGTCAAGCATTCAGTTCACACACAAAAACAAACTTACTTTTTTTTTTTTTTTGAGATGGAGTCTCGCTCTGTCGCCCAGACTGGAGTGCAGTGGTGTGATCTCGGTTCACTGCAACCTCTGCCTCCTGTGTTCAAGCGAATCTCCTGGCTAAGCCTCCCCAGTAGCTGGGACTACAGGCGCCGGCCACCACGCCCAGCTAATATTTTTGTGTTTTTAGTTGAGATGGGGTTTAACCATATTGGCCAGGCTGGTCTCAAACTCCTGACCTCAGGTGATCCACCCACCTTGGCCTCCCAAAGTGCTGGGATTACAGGTGTGAGTCACTGTGCCTGGCCTGAAAAGGTTTTTCTATTGAGCACTTTGTGTTAGCGAAAGGAAAAAAAAAATAGAAACCTAACAGAATCATAACTACACCCTACTTGGATTTGAATTTAACTGTGCTGTCTATTTATGGTATAATTATCATAACTGTTTTTGAATTGGGATTATGTCAATGGATGCTACTTGTGATTATTGCATGTATTAGGTATTTTGATGAAGAATTGTGAAAATGCTTAGGCATGTTAAAGATATAGAATTAGGAGGGATCTCGGGCCAGGTGTGGTGGCTTACGCCTGTAATCCCAGCACTTTGGGACGCTAAGGCGGGCGGATCACCTGAGGTCAGGAGTTTGAGGCTAGCCTGGCCAACTCAGCAAAACCCTGTCTCTGCTAAAAATACAAAAATTAGCTGGGCTAAAAATACAAAAATTATCCCAGCTATGCAGCAGGCTGAGGAAAGAGAATCACTTGAACTGGGAGGTGGAGATTGCAGTGAGCCAAGATCATGCCATTGCACTCCAGCCTGGGCAACAAGAGCAAAACCCTGTCTCAAAAAAAAAAAAAAAAAAAAGAATTAGGAGGGATCTTTGATATCCTGGGGAACTGAATTAGAATTCAACATGACCCGGAAAATTACATATGTGCATGGAAATTTATGCAATATATATTTACCTGAAGAGTTATAACAGGAATAAGTATGAGGTCATTTACTTATGAAGGAAAAACATGTTTTAGAGAAGCATAATGAGGAAATAATGCTCTTGCACCATGTCACTTGAAATATATTTTGGGAGACTCAGAGACATTGTGTAATAATATTGAAGTAATAGATCCTAAAATCTAAAAGTATAGCTACCCCTTATTCCAGATTCTATTAATGTCAACCCAAAAATATATCCATCATTCTGGCCGGGTGCGGTGGCTCAAGCCTGTAATCCCAGCACTTTGGGAGGCCGAGACAGGCGGATCACGAGGTCAGGAGATTGAGACCATCCTGGCTAACCTGGTGAAACACCGTCTCTACTAAAAAATACAAAAAACTAGCCGGGCGAGGTGGTGGGCGCCTGTAGTCCCAGCTACTCGGGAGGCTGAGGCAGGAGAATGGCGTAAACCCAGGAGGTGGAGCTTGCAGTGAGCTGAGATCCGGCCACTGCACTCCAGCCTGGGCAACAGAGCAAAACTCCGTCTCAAAAAAAAAAAAAAAAAAAAAAAAAAAAAAATATATATATATATATATATATATATATATATGTATATATCTCCATCATTCAAAGATAGCAATATTTAATAATATAACTCATGCTAGTTTTTTTGTCTATTTATTTTATTTTACATAGTGTAATCACACCATAGTCAACTTTTGGTTACCTGTGTATGATTTGGGTATTTATGGATTAACTACAGAAAAAAATTTTTTTATCACAGTTTAGCTTTTCTTTTATAACAAGCTAAGGTACTACCCCCTGCCATTAGCTGGTATTTGTCAAGAAATAGAAAAAATGTTAACATAAGGAAAGTAAGCGGGCTATCAAAAATTCCAATGTCTTTCACAAAGTGAAACTGCCCTTTAAATTATTATTTATTTCTTCACTACGATTTGAGTACTTATTGTATGCAAGACACTAAGTTCGAGTCAGTGAGAATCAGAAAGATAAGCAATAGATGTTTTTGCTCTGGAGGAGTGAAGGATTTGGTGAATTACAACATTGTGACAATTATTTTGAATTGTTGATTATTTCTGTCTTTGCATATACTGAGAAAAGACTTCAGAGACTTTGGAAGAGATTTGGTCAATTAAATTTTCTATTATTTCATATGTTAATTGAAATGAAGAAGAAATTTGTACAGCAGATGTAGTACTGAATCAAATATTAATGAAAAAGAATCTCTTAATGTAACTTGAGAAATAACTGCTAAAAGAATTCTGGAGAGGATCTCATTTGTTTCTAACTGATTGGACTTAAGGAATCATCAACGCTTCACGATTTTGAATGTTAATCAAATTTTGTTGATGGTTTTTTTTTTTTCGAGATGGAGTCTTGCTCTGTCACCCAGGCTGGAGTGCAGTGGCCGGATCTCAGCTCACTGCAAGCTCCTCCTCTCGGGTTCACGCCATTCTCCTGCCTCAGCCTCCCGAGTAGCTGGGACTACAGGCACCCGCCACTTCGCCCGGCTAGGTTTTTTTTGTATTTTTTAGTAGAGAGGGGGTTTCACCGTGTTTTCCGCCCATCTAGGCCTCCCAAAGTGCTGGGATTACAGGCTTGAGCCACCGCGCCCGGCCTGTTGATGGTTTTAAGAATTTAAATTACCTAGTAGCATGTTCTAAAATCATATTATTTATAAGTAAGCCATTTCCCACTCATACATAACCTGGATGGAGAAAATACCAGAAGCATATAACATTGAGCTATTTGTAGTTTACCTCTCAATGTTCATTGCTTTTTAATTGGTCTTACTACAATAAACTTCTTTGTTGTTGTTGCTGTTTTTTTGTGTTTTTTTTTTTAGACAAAGTCTCGCTCTTGTGGCCCAGGATGGAGTGCAATGGTGTGATCTCGGCTCACCACAACCTCTGTCTCCTGGGTTCAAGCCATTCTCCTGCCTCAGCCTCCTGAGTAGCTGGGACTACAGGCACCTGCCACCAAGCCTTGCTAATTTGTGTATTTTTAGTAGAGTTGGAGTTTCATCATGTTGGCCAGGCTGGTCTCAAACTCCTGACCTCAGGCGATCTGCCCGCCTCAGCCTCAGTGTGGTGGCTCATGTCTATGATCCCAGCACTTTGGGAGGCTGAGGCGGGTGGATCGCCTGAGGTCAGGAGTTTGAGACCAGCCTGGCCAACATGGCAAAACCCCGTATCTACTGAAAATACAAAAATTAGCCGGGCGTGGTGATGGGTGCCTGTAAACCCAGCTATGCAGCTGGGATTTGTAATCCCAAGGTTCTGGGATTACAGGCGTGAGCCACCCTGCCCGGCTTTATAATAAACATTTTTAAACAAGGAAATAAATGCCCTGAAGAACAGCACAGATCTAGACTGCCTAGATTTGTAGTTAACCATTGGATTTGACAGTATTTTTAAAAAATAAGTAGCATGTGTTTCTTTTAAAACAACTGTATTTCAAGAAAACAACTCGATTATTTTCTGAAAAGAAAGTACACTTGTTAAAAATTATTTTTTGGTCTGCCAGAACAGGAATAAGGCAGAAAAATAGCCATGGTTCTGATGACCTGCAGAATGAGTTACTCAGTTCTGTGGCAACAGACCATAACTTGTAACTCTAACTACATCTTCTGAAATAAGTATGTTTCGAAGTAATACAAGATGAGTGAAAATCCACAATTTTTGTTTGTTTATTATTAACTAACATTCATACTTTCTTCAGATTTCTTTTGGTTTTAACCTAATGTCTCTTTTCTGTTTCAGAGTCCCCCATTACCTTTAGTCCTCACGTCTCCTTAGGCTTCTCCTGTGTATTAGTCCATTTTCATACTGCTGTAAAGACCTGCCAGAGACTGGGTAATTTACAAATGCAGGAGGTTTAATTGACTCACAGTTCAGCATTGCTGGGGAGGCCTCAGGAAACTTACAATCATGGTGGAAGATGAAGGGGAAGCAAGGCACCTTCTTCACAAGGTAGCAGGAAGAAGTGCAAGCAGGAGAAATGCCAGATGCTTACAAAACCGTCAGATCTCGTGAGACGCACCCTCTATCATGAGAACAGCATGGGGAAACTGCCCTCGTGATCCGATTACTTCCACCTGATCCTGCCCTTGACAAATGGGAATTATGGGAATTATAATTTAAGACGAGATTTTGGGTGGGGACACAGCCAAACTATATCATCCTGACTACGACCGTTTTTAGACTTTCCATGTTTTTGATAAACTTGAAAGTTTTGAGAAGTACTGGCCAGTTATGTTGTGGGATGTCCCACTATGGGACTTCAACTGCTGGCTTTCTCATTAGGTTAAATTGGGTTGTGAGATATGAAAGGAGATTACAGAGGTTAAAAAAATGTCATTTTCAGAAGGGCATGGTGGCTCATCCCTGTAATCCTAGCACTTTGGGTGGCCAAAGTGGGTGGATTGATTGAGTCCAGGAGTTCAAGACCAGCTTGGGCAACATAGTGAGACCTCATCTTTACAAAAAAAATACAAAAATTAGCTGGATGTGGTGATGCACCTGTAGTCCCAGCTACTTGGGAGGCTGAAGCAAGAGGATCACTTGGGCCAGGGAAGTGAAGGCTGCAGCGAGCTGTGATTGTGCCACTGCACTCCAGGCTGGGCGACAGGGCAAGACCCTGTCTTTAAAAAAAAAAAAAAAAAGGAGATTACAACTGAATGTCAGAGCGGATTTAGAGGAAGTTTTCATTTATCTAGACTATCTAGAATATGAATGAGTCACAATACATAATATATATGCATTATTAATTTTCAAAAGAGTAAAACATTTTTTAAAACTTGCCTCTATTGTTATACACACTATCTTTTATATATATGTATATATAATTTACAAGGCATTTCAGGACTTTGCAATGACTGCATCAGGATCATCAATAAGAGTGACAATGTAATTCAATCAATAAGCAACAGATGTTGTTGACTTGAACAAAAGATAGTCCCACATTTTACTAAAGATATAGAAAGTATAAAAATTTTACATAAATTCATGCTAACTATATTACTACCAGAAATTCAATAAAATAATTAGTTAATTTTATGTTATCTTGTTTACTGACCCCAACCCCTCTCACTCTCAAAAGCCTGGTTATTCGGATGTTTTCATCTTTGGAATGTTGGATGTACAAGGAATTATTCTGTCACTCTTCCCAAGGATCCCAAGTGAGTATGGCTATAGACATTGCAAATATGAGTGTCCTTAGAGCACTGAAAAAGCAGCTCTAACAAGAAGAATAAATAAAAAATAGTATTGGGTACAAAAGGACTATCAGCTGATGGTTTGTTCTTGAGGGACTGTTTTCCTACTTAACAAACAACTCTCTTAACACCAAGAAGAACTAGTGATGCGTAGGTTTGGATCACAGCTAAAGACCAAAATTATTAACAATTAAGAGTTTGTTAAAAAGACAATGTGTAGGCTCTTGGTATGAGTAATTCTGCATATGAAACTCATGGCTATAATCAATGGGTAGGAGTTGCTTTCACTCTGTCTTAGTACGTTTCGACTGGCATAAAAAAATACCATCAACTGGGCAGCTTACAAACAACAGAAATTTATTTCTCACAGATCTGGAGGCTGGGAAGTCCAAGATCAAGGCACTGGCAGATTCTGGTGGCGAGAGCTTTTTAATTTATAGACGGCGCCTTCTTGCTGTGCCTTCATGTGGTGGAAAGCAGGAGCAAGCTCCCCGTGGGACAATTTTATAAGAGCACTAACCCCATGAGACCTCTGCCCTGATGACCTAATCGTCTCCCAAAGGCCCCACCTCATATTCGTATCACACTGGGGATTAGGTTTCAGCATATGAATTGGGGGGTGGGGGCAGGAACACAAACATTCAGACCCTAGCACTATTTTTTGGAACATTTCTGTTCATAAACTTGCCATCAGAAATTTATAGTTTGTGGTTAAAGTTTATGTGAGCTAGCTTAGAAGAAGGGCCTATTTGAGTTTGGCATAGGAATATCATTTTATTTCCATGCCAGGAGCAAAAGCTGAAATCTGAATGCACCTTTTTGTGCCTGTTTTGTCAAAGCCAAAGTGAACTACTTATTAAAAATTGGGAGATATAGGCCAGGCGCGATGGCTCACACCTGTAATCCCAGCACTTTGGGAGGCCAAGGCGGGTGTATCACGATATCACGGGATCGAGACCATCCTGGCTAACAAGGTGAAACCCTATCTCTACTGAAAATACAAAAAAAAAAAAAAAAAATAGCTGGGCGAGGTGGCGGGCGCCGGTAGTCCCAGCTACTCCGGAGGCTGAGGCAGGAGAATGGCGTAACTCAGGAGGCGGAGCTTGCAGTGAGTCGAGATCGCGCCATTGTACTCCAGCCTGGGCGACAGAGCGAGACTCCGTCTCAAAAAAAAAAAAGAAAAAAAAGAAAAAAAAAGAAAAGGAAAGAAAAACTGGGAGATATATTTCAAATATGACTATATCAATGCCCTTAGCCAAGAGCCACTAGGAATATGCTTACAGTTAAACAAATTGGATTCGTCACTCATTGCAGTGAGGGAGAACAGACACCACAGGGACTGTGGGATATTGCAGCACAGGTTAGAAAAACTTCCTAGGATTTGGGCTTATGTTAGGTGATTTTGAAGGGTTTAAGGAAGCTGGGTTTGCTCTTGATTGGAGACTTTTAGGATGTAGGGGCGATTCTATGATTAGGTATCTTACCATATTTTATCTAAGGGAAGGGAAGACCAAACCCACGCTAAAGGTGTAATTGGTAAAAAAAAAAAAAAAAAAAAAAAAAAAGCATCAGGCACTTACATTAATATTTGCCAGGATAGGGAGATGTTTGGTATTTTGAGGCTTGGGCAATGTTCATGCTTTGTCTGTAGTCAGACGTGATTATGGGGAGGCCTTATTTTTGTCTTTATCCATCAAGGTCACAGAGCAACTTTATATGATGTTGATGTTCGGTGAAATTGTTTCTATTTCACAGGAAAACACTGTGGCCTAATTGCCAGTGCCAGGCCAGCTTCTGATGTCAAGGGCTGCGTTTCTCTTTCTCAACTACTAGGTCATTAACTGGCAAAATAAGATTCATTTCAAAGATTGCTTCCAATATTCTCCATGTTTTATTCGAAATACGAAACAGACATCGTTACATTTCTACGGATCTGCTAAATTATTGCAATTTTCTTGGTCAACTTCAGAATTAAATCCTTATCATGAAGTTCTTTGGCACTAAATTTAAGAATCAAAGACTGTGCATTTTTCATTCCTCATTTTACAAAATTTTGATCTGTATAGGGTGGCAATCCAGTAAAACATCAGTATGTCTCAGCATCTTGTCTTAGTTTTATAGTCTTGGAAATTCAGTGTATTGGATCATCTACATGAGACTGGGTTCCAGGGCATATATGCACCCTAACCAAAAATACAGGAGACTAATTTAGCTGTAAGAATGCTAATGTGTTAATTCACAATAAGAAATATAACCATCAAAAGTTATAATAGTTAACTCTTACTGAGTGCCTACTATGGTAAGCATGTGACATGAATTAGTCCATGAAACCTTCACAAAGGCCTTCTGTGGTAGTCACTCGGTCATTTGGAAAACACTAGACTAACCACCTCTGTCCCATCCTCCTCTTCTTCAGTTGCCCCTTAATTATCGTAAGTTCTCTCAATGTCTCCCTTTCTCTCTCTCTTATTCCCAAGTCTCATTCCCAAGAGTTGTCGCATCTGCTAAGTTTCATACTTTTGCAATGCCTATTTCTCCACTGGTATATTTTGTCATCATTTAGACCAACATACCCGGGGCGGAGGCGGGGGGTGTTAAAAACTGAGAGGTTCTCTTGCACTTCCCTTTCTTTGGGGAAAAAAAAAAAACCCTCAAGGATGTCTAATATGTTATATTACTTACTTAGGTTTATTTATGTAATTATGAATTCTATGGTTATTACAGATTAGCTATTAAATGTATTGGTGTTTTATGTTAGTCTGACTTGAAACTAGGCTCACAAATGTAATAATCTTACAGTAATCTCTTTTTTATTAAAAAAAATCACATGCCTCAGCTTAATATATTTTGCTCTATATTTGCTCAGTCATGCATCTCTAATGCTTCAAGATCAGGTTCAATGACTTGATCCAGAAGATTCACATATATTAGAGTCTGGGTTTTGGGGGGTGGGTGAGAGAGAGTAGTTTTGTCCTTGTTATTTTGTTACAATACATGTTTATGGTTTAAAAAAAAAAAAAGGAAAGTACAAAAGAAACAGAGCACAAAGAATAAACAAAACCCAACAAACCATAATCCTCCCATCTAGAGGCAACCAGTTACTGATAACATTCTGGGTTGTATCCTTCTAGAGGTTTCTCTATACATTCCACATCATGATGTATGCACAATTGAGTTCTCTGCTTTTTTCTCACATAACATCACATGATAAGCATTTCCTCCATCTTTAAAAAGGTAAACATATAATTTAATTTAATCATGCATGTAATACATGAATAAAATGTCTCCTTTTTCAAATATTAAAGTATTTAGGTGTAAGGATAGGTATCAATAGAATTTTGAACACCACTCCCACGTAGAAGTTTCCTCAGTATGAAAATATCACAGTTTATTTCGTCATTGTCCTGAGTTATTTCCACTATTTACCTACTACAACATTGCTGCAATGAATTTTCTTTAATATATGCTTCTTCGGGGTAGACAAGTAGAAATGAAATTTCTGGGTTATAAGTATGAAAATTATATAGTTATAGTTGACATTTTTAATGCTTAAAAAAATCTATTGCATGTTTTTAATGTTGGGCTTCAAATGCTTTGGTGAAAATGTCTTTGTTTATATATTTTTGTGTTTCTTTCATGTTATTTCCTTAAATTTCTAAAAGAAGAAGTACTCAAAGTTTATAAAACATTTTAGACCTCCTGATAGATAGCATCAAATCATTTTTCAAAGGATTATTTCAGTATAGAATCTCCTAGGAATGAATGGGATACTCATTTTACCCTCCAGTCCAACATTAGGTGTTATCATTTAAGATACATTGTTTTCAGTTTGATAGGGAAGAAATGGCATGTTATTTTAATTTGCATTTCTATGATAACTGGTGAGTTTGAACATTTTATATGTTTACTAATCATTTTAACTTCCTGTATTGTGAATTGTCTTTTCATATCCTTTTTCCATTGTATACTAGAGCCTTTGTGTTTTCCTTATCAATTTTCAGGGCTAGTTTCATGGGCCCATACCCTTGTATCCACACTGGGCCCCACACTTACAGGGGCCTCGAACTCAGTTTAATGCTCTGCTGTTGCCATCTTGAAATTGTTAACAATTTTAGGACAGAAGTTTCCACCTTTCATTTTGCACTGGGCTCCAGAAATTATGGGTCTCCACAAATGATATAGCCAGTCCTGTCAGTTTATATATATTAGCTTTATATATAACAAGAGTATCAGCTTTGGTTACATGTTACAATAAACAATTTTTTCTTCAGCTTTTATTTCTTGTGAACAAAAATGCATGCTCATTGTAAATGTTAAATTTTATAAGGTATATAGTATAGAAAGTAAAAGTGGCTAATAATCCCATGTCTGACAACCTCACTGTTTTGTGTTTTATATCTATATCTGTATCTATCTATCTATCTCCAAATTTTAAACTGTTTTTTACAATAGTGGCTACCACTCTCCAGTTGGTTGTGAGCTGTCTGAGTGCAAGATAACCATGAACCCACAAAGAGTTGCCTGTTTGAAAATTAATCATCTGCTTCTCCACCCTCTTCCAAAGAAAAACTCCATTTCCTTCTTCCATCAAAATAGGAACCTTCTTCCTTTGGTGAATATGATACAGTTTCATTTACTACACTTTATGTTCAAAGTGTATTTATTTACCTTCAAACACTTTTTATTACTTACATCATTTTGTTTTCATTATTCTGATTTTTCTATTTGTAAGAATTGTTTGGGTGTCTTAGGATGGAATACACTGTGATCATAATTTTTCTCCATTAAAATGAATGAAAATACTTTTTCATTTAATGACAAGATCTTCAGGAACAATTTAGTCATTAATTGAGGCCTACATATTATTTTACTTATATATTTCATGGAAATGAACAATCTATTTTGTATCCTGCCCTTATCAAGGGCACTATATCTTGGACAGCTTTCTGTAACAGTATATATAACTCTGTAAGTGAAGATTTTAAGACAGATTTTTGTATGTAATCTTGTTTAATGCAAATAAGCTTTAAATAGTATTTGTTCTAAAATCTCCTTTCTAGTGTTAATTAATATGCTGTTGTGCATGACTTTTTTCTAGGCCCTTTTAATTTTTTTTTTTTTTTATGAGACAGAGTCTTATTCCGCGCCCAGACTGGAATGCAGTGGCACAATTTCAGCTCACTGCAACCCCTGCCTCCTGGGTTCAAGTGATTCTCCTGCCTCAGCCTCCCGAGTAGCTGGGACTATAGGTGTGCACCACGACGCCGGCTAATTTTTGTATTTTTGGTAGAGGTGGGGTTTCACCATATTGGCCAGGCTGGTCCCAAACTCCTGACCTCAAGTGATCCACTCACCTTGGCCTCCCAAAGTGCTGGGATTACAGGTGTGAGCCACCGTGCCTGGCAGCCCTTTTTAATTTAATATGATTCCTGGCTTCTGGGCTTATCATATATATCTAGTAACTTGTGACTTACAGGATATGCAAAGGTTGGTGGTATATGATTTACTTGCAATCTAATGTAGAATTTTCCTCAAAGAATATGACATTTATATTTATGGGGGAAAGTTATAGTGTGCTGGGTCTTCTTCTAATGGTTATTTGACGTTTTGCTTCAAGTCATAAGGCTTGGTGCCCAAATCAATCTCAAGATTCCTCTCTGTAGAAAGAAGCTACAACTCACATTTGAAGCTATGTGCTTCCTCTTTCACTACTCTGACTGTGCAGTCCATTTCTATTCTTAGGATAAGTAAAACAGGCGAGTCTTAGTGTGCTTAAACTCATCATAAAGCTGCTTTGCTTCATGGCCCAGGAATTGCCTTTCATTTTCCTGCCCACCTCTGCCTGCCTAACCTTTTTTTTTTTATTTTGAGACGGAGTCTCGCTCTGTCGCCCAGGCTGAAGTGCAGTGGCCGGATCTCCGCTCACTGCAAGCTCCGCCTCCCGGGTTTACGCCATTCTCCTGCCTCAGCCTCCCGAGTAGCTGGGACTACAGGCGCCCGCCACCTCGCCCGGCCAGTTTTTTGTATTTTTTTAGTGGAGACGGGGTTTCACCGGATTAGCCAGGATGGTCTCGATCTCCTGACCTCGTGATCCGCCCGTCTCAGCCTCCCAAAGTGCTGAGATTACAGGCTTGAGCCACCGCGCCCGGCCCTGCCTAACCTTTTAAGAACAATACCTACTTCTAAATCCCTTGGTACCTCATCATAACCACAAATCCGTAGTCAGGGATAATTTAAACTTTCCCTTTTCCATGCCACTAGGGAAATTGTTTGCTTATTCTCTAAACTACAAATAGGCGTGAGGAACGAATGTATAATGTTCTATTTTCTTTATCAAATTCTGCAACCTTTCTTCCTCTCCTCCCTCCCTCCTTTCTTCTATCCTTCCCTTCCTTCTCTTCCTCCCTCCTTTCTTCTTTCCTTCCTTCCTTTGCTCGCTCTTTTTCTCTCTCTCTTTTTCTTTCTTTCTTTCTTTCTTTCTTTCTTTCTTTCTTTCTTTCTTTCTCTTTCTCTCTTTCTTTTTCTTTCTTTTTTCCTTCTTTCTTTCTTTCTTTCCTCTCTTTATATCTCTCTTTTCTTTTTCTTTCTTTTTTCCTTCTTTCTTTCTTTCTTTCCTCTCTTTATATCTCTCTTTTCTTTTCTTTCTTTTAGATAGAGATGGGGTCTCACTACATTGACCAGGCTGACTGTGAACTTGTGGACTCAAGTGATCCACCCACCTCAGTCCACCAAAGTGTTGCGATTATATGTGTGAGCCACCATGCCTGGCCCATTCCACATTTTTTACTTGTACATATATACACACACATATATACATACATATGTGTATATATATGCACACATTTATCTTCCATTGTAGATTTGTTCTACATGATCTAACTGCAAGCTTTATCTTATTTTATTTATTTATTTTAATTTATTTTCAAGACAGCATCTTGCTCTGTTGCCCAGACTGGAGTGCAGTGGCAGATCTTGGCTCACTGCAACCTCCACCTCCTGGGTTCAAGTGATTCTTCTGCCTCAGCCTCCCGAGTAGCTGGGATTATAGACGCCCACCAGCATGTCTGGCTAATTTTTGTATTTTTAGTAAAAGCAGGGTTTCACCATGTTGGCCAGGCTGGTCTCGAACTCCTGACCTCAAATGACCCACCGCCTCAGCCTCCCAAAGTGCTGGGATTACAGGCATGAGCCACCATGCCCAACCTATTTTTTATTTTTTTTTATTTTTTGAGACAATGTCTTGCTCTATTACCTGGGCTGGAGTACAGTGAAGTAGTCATGACACATTGCAGCCTCAAATTCCTGGGCTCAAATCATCTTCCTGCCTCAGCCTCCCAAGAAGCTGGGACTACAGGCACACGCGACCACACCTGGCTATTTTTTATATTTTTTGTAGAAACTGGGTCTCATTATGTTGCCCAGGTTGTCCTCTAACGCCTAGGCTCAAGTGATCCTCCCACCTCACTTCCCAAAATGCTGGGATTACAAATGAGAGGCACCACACCTGACTGCAAGCTTTATTAAATTCTTATTTTTTCCATCTTATCAGCTCATATTTTCTGTTATTATTTATTTGCCTGCTTTTTCTTCTCCATCAAAAATCTGTACCTATAAAATCAACTTTTTTTTTTTTCTATTCTAAACACATTTCTACAGTTTGTTTGAGAAGCACTTTCCATACTTTTTTTTTTTTTTTGAGATGGAATCTTGCTCTGTCGCCAGGCTGGAGTACAATGGTAAAATTTTGGCTCACTGCAACCTCTGCCCCCTGGGTTCAAGCAATTCTCGTGCCTCAGCCTCCCCAGTAGCTGGGATTATAGGTGCCCACCACCACGCCGCACTAATTTTTATATTTTTAGTAGAGGTGTGGTTTTGCCATATTGGCCAGGCTGATCTTGAACTCCTGACCTCAGGCGATCTGCCTACCTCCACCTCCCAAAGTGCTGGGATTACAAGCGTGATCCACCACACCCAGCTCCATACACTCTTAACCAGGAGATTGTTTTTTCACAGACAATATCTAATGATGAGCTGTTTTGTAGCATGAGTTTAGTTAATGCCAAAGTACAGCATTTATTTTTAGCAAGTAGATCAGCAAGAACAACAAAACTGTTTTAATCAGACCAAATATGAAATCAAGTGTTATAGATGGCCTTCGCATATAATTTATATCTGCATTTGTTTTGGCTATAAAGTGTGGGGAACATTCTAAGTCACTTACAGTCTAGCAGATATTTAATAGCTCGATTTTCTTGATATTCTTCAATTAAACAGATGGCAGAGGAAGCTTTATTCTGAGATCTCTACAAAATGAATTATCTGGTAGTATAAGAATCAATTTGTTGGTAACCTCCGGGATATTTCTGTATAACATATTGAGAGTTCAATTTGTTTTCTAAATCATACTTTTATTTTTTAATTACTTAATTATTATTATATTTTATTTATTTATTTTGAAACAGAGTCTCGCTCTGTCACCCAGGCTGGAGTGCAGTGGAGCAATCTCGGCTCATTGCAACCTCCGCCTCCCAGGTTCGAGCAGTTCTTGTCCCTCAGCCTCCCGAGTAGCTGGGATTACAGGTGTGTACTATTCTGCCCAGCTAATATTTTTTGTATTTTTAGTAGAGATGTGGTTTTGCTCTGTTGGCCAAGCTGGTCCTGAACTCCTGTCCTCAAGCAATCTGCCCACCTCAGCCTCCCAAAATGCTGGGATTACAGGCATGAGCTACTGGACCTGGCCCTAAATCATAGTTTTAATGTAAAATTCTAATCAAATATTTGTGAACCTCTAAAGAACCTCCTTAGAATCTTAGGATTTGGGCCGGGCACGGTGGCTCACGCCTGTAATTCCAGCACTTTGGGAGGCCCAGGCAGGCGGATCACTTGAGGTCAGGAGCTCAAGACCAGCCTAGCCAATATGGTGAAACTCCAGCTCCACTAAAAATACAAAAATTAGCCAGGTGTGGTGGCGGGCGCCTGTAATGCCAGCTACTCGGGAGGCTGAGACAGGAGAATTGCTTGAACCTGGGAGGCAGAGGTTGCAGTGAGCCGAGATTACATGAGTTCACTCCAGCCTGGGTGACAGAGCAAGACTCTGTCTCAAAAAAAGCCAACAACAACAAAAAACTTAGGATTCTACAGAACTCAGGTTGAAAACCAGAGATCTAGAGTACTAGACCACTGGGCCAAGAATCCATATTTGTTACTCAAATTTCCTTGGCTTCAGAGGCAGTCTTTCTCACATCAGATTGTGTAAAGTTTAAAAAAAAAAATTTAAGTCCTTTTTTTAAGCAGCAAGGTCTTGCTGTATCACCCAGATTAGAGTGCAGTCACATGATCATAGCTCACTGCAGCCTCAAACTTCTGGGCAATCAAATGATTCTTCTGCCTCAGCCTCCTAAGTAGCTGGGACTATAGGCACACACCACTGCACTTGGTTATTTATTTATTTATTTATTTATTTATTTATTGTAGAGACAGGGTCTCACTTTCTTGCCCAGGCTGGTCTTGAACTCCTAGCTTCAAGTGATTCTCCCCCAATGGCCTCCCAAATTGCTGGAATTACAAGTGTAAGGCACGTCAAATGGCAAAGTACATTTTTTAATGAAAGATTACCAATGCAACATAATATGTTGGAAAAAACTTGAAATCAGAAGAATGTTCATTATTCTTACTATTAGTAGAAGGCATGCTATATACTACACACTCTGATAAGTACTTTATAAGTACTATCCAATTAAATTTTCTCCAAGAAGTGCTATTCTATGGAGTAGCTACTATTATTAGCCTTTTTTTTTTTTCTGAGATGGAGTCTCACTATGTTGTCCAGGTTGGAGTACAGTGGCTATTCACAGTTACAATCATTGCACACTACAGCCTGGAACCCCTGAGCTCAAGTAATCCTCAGGCCTCTGCCTTCCAAGTAGCTGGGACTACAGGCATATGCCACGATGCCTGGCAGCCCTATTTTTTTTAATCGACTTTTATTTTAAGTTCTGACATACATGTACAGGATGTGCACATTTGTTACATAGGTAAACGTCTGCCATGGTGGTTTGCTGCACAGATCAACTCATCACCCAGGTATTAAGCCCAGTACCCATTTGCTGTTCTTCCTGATGCTCTCCCTCCCCTGCAACCAACTCCAACAATCCTCAGTGTGTGTTGTTCCCCCTATGTGTTCATGTGTTCTCATAGTTCAGCTTCCACTTGGGGTAGCTTGTTCCACTTGTGGAACATGCGGTGTTTGGTTTTCTGTACCTGCGTTAGTCTGCTGAGGATAACGGCTTCCAGCTCCATCCACGTCCCTGCAAAGGACATGATCTCATTCCTTTTTATGGCTGCATAGTAGTCCATGGTGTATATGCACCACATTTTCTTTATTCAGTCTACTATTGATAGGCATTTGGGTTGATTCCATATCTTTGCTATTGTGAATAGTACGGCAATGAACATATGCGTGCATGTATCTTTATAATAGAATGACTTCTATTCCTTCAGGTATACACCTAGTAATGAGATTGCTAGAGCAAATAGTATTTCTGTTTGTAGATCTTTGGGGAATCACCACACTGTCTTCCACAATAGTTGAACTAATCTCATTCCCACCAACAGTGTAGAAGTGTTTCTTTTTCTCCACAACTTCACCAGTATCTGTTGTTTCTTGTCTTTTTAATAATCACCATTCTGACTGGCATGAGATGGTATTGCATTGTGGTTTTGATTTGCGTTTCTCTAATGATCAGTGATGTTGAGCTTTTTTTTCATATGTTTGTTGGCTGCATGGATGTCTTCTTTTGAGAAGTGTCTATGCATGTCCTTTGCCCACTTTTTAATGAAGTTGTTTGTTTTTTTCTTATAAATTTAAGTTCCTTGTAGATTCTGGATACTAGACCTTTGTCAGATGGATAGATTGCAAAAATTTTATCTTATTCTATAGGTTGTCTGTTAAAAATATGGAATGCTTCACGAATTTGCATATCATCTTTGCGCAGGGACCAGCTAATCTTCTCTGTATCGTTCCAATTTTAGTATATATGCTGCCAAGTGAGCACAGAAGCCTTATTTTATCGGTGGAAATACTGAGGCTTGGAGTGGTTAATATGCTTAAGGTCACACAAGCAGCAAGTGGCAGAGCTAGAATTAAACCCAAATTTTTTGGGTAGAAAACGAATGCCTTCAATTTATATAGCATCTTGAATTGAGAAGCTTCAAGTTAATAAATGATGGTAACAACCACTGTGTTGATGATCCGAGGCCAATTCTGACTGCTGAATGTAACATTTTCCACAAGTATGTGCCATTGAATTGCCTAGGAATTTCTATTTTAAGCTGTACGTTTAAGTGGTGAGTTACTGACTACTGCTCTTTTTTCTGTTTTTATTTTTACATATTATTTTAGTCACTGATACTAGACAACTTGAGACATTTAGGGACTTATACTAATTGTTTTTCAAAATAATATTTCTTATAGTATAACGAAATTTTTAAAATGTGTTTTTGTTTTGTTTTGTTTTGTTTTGTTTTTGAGACGGAGTCTCACCCTGTCGCCCAGGCTGGAGTGCAGTGGCCCGATCTCAGCTCACTGCAACCTCCACCTCCCAGGTTCAAACAATTCTCCTGCCTCAGCCTCCTGAGTAACTGCGATTACAGGCGCCTGCCACCATGCCCAGGTATTTTTTGTATTTTTAATAGCGATGGGGTTTCACCATGTTGGCCACGATGGTCTCAAACTACTGACCTCGTAATCTGCCCACCTCAGCCTCCCGAAGTGCTGGGATTACAGGCATGAGCCACTGTGCCCACCTGATCAAATTGTTTTTAATTAGAGTGTCTAAATACACTCCTATAGCATCATACTTATTTAATTTCTTTGGGAAAAAAATTAGTACCAGAAATGATGTAATACTTTATGTGCCTATTCTCTTTACTTATGTTTTAATTCTTTTTAATAAGTATTGTTGCTTCCTAGTTCAAGCTCAAAAAGCATGCATAAAAACCATATTTTAAAAATTTGGTTATACTCTAATAAATTTTCTTTTGAAAAACAATTTGTATAAGTCCCTAAATTTCTCAAGTTGTTTAGCATCAGTGGCTAAAATCCATATTTTATGCATGCTTTTTGAGCTTGGACTAGTAAGCAACAATACTTATTAAGTAGAATTAAAACACAAATAAAGAGAATAGGCACATAAAGTATTACATCATTTCTGGTACTATTTTTTTTCTTAAAGAAATTAATAAGTATGATGGTATAGGAGTGTATTTAAACACTCTAATTAAAAACAATTTGGTCAGCTAGGTGTGGTGGCTCACGCCTGTAATCCCAGCATACTGGGAGTCCAAGGTGGAAGGATCACTTGAGGTCAGGAGTTTCAGACCAGCCTGGCTAAAATGGCAAAACCCTGTCTCTACCAAAAATACAAAAAATTAGCTGGGAGGCTGAGGCAGAAGAATTAGTAATCCCAGCTACTCAGGAGGCTGAGGCAGGAGAATCGCTTGAACCTGGGAGGCGGAGGTTGCAGTGAGCCAAGATTGCACCAATGCACTCCAGTTCGGGTGACCGAGTGAGATTCCATCTCAAAAAAAAAAACCCCAAAAACAAAAAACAATTTGGTGGCCTAGCATGGTGACTCCTGACTGTAATCTCAACGCTTTGGGAGGCCAAGGCAGCTTACCAGTTGAGTCCAGGAGTTTGAGACCAGCCGGGGCAACATAGACCCTGACTCTGTTTAACAAAACAAAACTATTTAGTATCACATTCTTTTTAAGAATGATTTGTAATATTAAAAAAGTATACTTTGTATTCTAATAATGGAAGTAAAAAATATTCTTTTACAATCACTTTCTGTTTATAGAATATACAGCAAATATACTCTATCGGCAAGTCTGTGGGGAAACAGGCTGTCTAATATATTAATCAATTCACTTTTCCTTTTGACCCAGTAATTCCACTTCTGAGAATTTATACTACAGATATATCCATACACATAAGGAATGAAACAATGTAAAATTTTTCATTGCAGAATTTTTTTAGGAGAGAAATACTGGAAACAATACAACTATTCAATGGCAGGAGATTGATTAAATAAATTATGGGTATACTTCCATAGAATGGAGTACTGTACAACTACAAAGAGTGAAGGAGATAAACAGTATGAAGGTTCATCAAAAAACAAAACTACCATGTGACCCAGCAATTCCATTTCTGGGTATATATCTGAAGGAATGGAAATCAGTATCTCAAAGAAATATCTGCACTCCCAAATTCATGCAGCATTATTCCCAATAGCCAGCAAAAAGGGTGCTGGGGTTAAGTAAGACAGGATTAGCTACTCTAGAGGCAGCCCTCAATCATGAGAAATTATGCAGAGTCTTTCCAGAAGTATCTAAAAATAGGATAGTATAAAAACAAACCCATCTGTTTAGTAATGAATATATTTTATAGCCAATAAAAGTCTAGAAAATAATTTTATAATAAGTTCCACATGAAAACATTTGAAACTTTAAAAGGCATTGCCTAATACAGTGAACAGAATGTTTCTATTAAATGGTAGAAATCGGAATTTGTTAGGAAAGTAAATATTTATTGTTTATTGTAAAAATGTGTATTTTTTAAAAAGGATTATTTTTATCCCATTTTTTGTGAGTTTGTCAGAACTAAATTCTACATATCTTCACTTTGCCTTGGGGGTAAGCAAAGATAATTAATGTAAAACATTTAAAATTTAATTAATTTTAAATTATAATTGACATATAATAATTTTACATATTATGGAGTAGTGTGATGTTTCAATACATGCAGACATTGTCAGGGTAATTTTTATTAACTTCTGATCATCTTTGTTATTATAAGGGATTAGGGGCACAGATATTTTTAGAACAGTAGATCACCTAAGAAATTTTTTCTCTTTGCTTTGAAATGTTTAATAAGATTATGTTTTTTTTTTTATCAGAGAGGTTTACAGAGTGTTTGTGTTTTACTTGACAATATACTATTTTGTTGTTGTTGTTGTTTGTTTGTTTGTTTTTGAGACAGAGTCTTGCTCTGTCGCCCAGGCTGGAGTGCAGTGGCACGATCTAAGCTCACTGCAAGCTCCCCTCCCGGGTTCATGCCATTCTCCTGCCTCAGCCTCCTGAGTAGCTGGGACTACAGGTGCCGCCACCACGCCAAGCTATTTTGTATTTTTAGTAGAGACGGGGTCTCACCATGTTAGCCAGGATGGTCTTCATACACTGACCTGGTGATCCGCCGGCCTCGGCCTCCCAAAGTGCTAGGATTGCAGGCGTGAGCCACCGCGCCCGGCCGACAATATACTATTATTTGTTATTTCTTAACACGTGGCGGCCAAGACTGGAAGGAATTGGCAACAACGAATACCAGGCAGCAGGGAGAAACCAGTATGGAATATTAATTTGTCACAGAAAAATCCACAATCCACAAAATCCAAAATCTACATGTGTATATATATGAACATATATACCTGTGAAATTAGGCCAAATTTCTTCTGAGGATTTGTAACTATTGAAAACGAATGCCATTGTTCGAGAGTTTGACAGTAAAAAGGAGGAAGATAGGATCATATTTTATTTTCTATTTCAAATGAAATTTATTCTTTCTCAATTGTGGTTAATTCTCATTTGATATGCTGGCCTCAGCATTTCTTTGGTTTATGCTTATTTTTCTAGTTTCTTTGGACATGGAGCTGAAAATAACATATAAACTGTGTGCATGCCTTTGTGTTTGTGGGCAAATAAAGCATTACGATGCTTTTTGGATTTAAAGCTTGCAGTGGCTAGGACCTGCTTCCATTATAACTCCTGTTCCTCTGCTAAAAGGGGCCGCTTCTCTCAGGAAGCAGCTTCCTCCATTCAAAACAGAGGTTCAATAATTAGGTAAAGCAACAACTGTTTCAGTTCTCCATTTTTTGTAGAAAAAATGAAAGTACCTGTTCTGTATTAACTTTATTGTGGTACTCAAACGGTATGAAAATGTATGATTAATTCTAGATGATAGAATTAACTCGATAAATATATTTTGTTTCCATGGTTCAAGTGTACAAATAGTAGTTGGAATGACATTTACAACCATGTACAATTATTGATCTAACCAAGACACAATTGGTTCTCTGTTTGTGCTTAGTATTTCCTAAATTCATGTGTCTTTCATGTGACCCTGAAATTGCTATGTGAGGGAATAATAAAACCTACTGTGCTGATTAAAATCGAAAGGATAAGCAAATACGGATTAACATAATGACAGGCATGGAGCGAGTTAGGAAAGTGGATTAGGGCAGTGGAAAGCTATTGTAGCACACAGATGAAAGGGTGCAGTTGCACTTCGCCGTCTACTAGCTGTGCAATCCTGTTACTTAACATATCGGAGCCTTAGCTTTCTCCTTCTATAAGCAGGAAGTAGTAACTACCTTGCAGGTTATAGTGAGGATTCCAGAAAATATTTTTGTAGTGTCTAGCTCCATACAAACACTTGATAGAGATTCACTAAAATGGAAGCTGCAATTTCTGGTTTTTAGAAGTAAATACTTAGGGTAGGATTCTACAAATATTTCACTTTTATAAAAGGTGGAGAATTTTATTTTACGCTTTCAGAGTGGATATGAAAGCAAATAAATATTAAGAATGCATTGGCGGGGCTGGGCGCGGTGGCTCACGCCTGTAATCCCAGCACTTTGGGAGGCCAAGGCGGGCAGATCACGAGGTCAGGAGATGGAGACCATCCTGGCTAACACGGTGAAACCCCGTCTCTTCTAAAAATACAAAAAATTGGCTGGGCGTGTTGGCGGGCGCCTGTAGTCCCAGTAACTCGGGAGGCTGAGGCAGGAGAATAGCCTGAACCCAGGAGGCGGACCTTGCAGTGAGCGGAGATTGCGCCACTGCACTCCAGCCTGGGCGACAGAGTGAGACTCCGTCTCAGAAAAAAAAAAAAAAAATGCATTGGCGGGTGGGGGGGAAGTCTGGTTAAAAGCATAGACCTAAGAGCAGGTATTAGCAGCATGTGGCAGGAATTTGAAAGGTGGCAGTATCATTGAAGGCCCAGGCAGGAAGACAGAACCAAGGTGTCTTCATAGAAGAAATTCAAGGTGGGGACCTGGTCACAAAAGCGATGGGAGAGCTGAGAGGAATCAGAGGTCAGTGAGGCAACAAAGGGTTTACAAATGTCAGGAAACTGCTATTGCTCCCAGAGTGGGAGGAACAAAGGAAGTGGTAGAAGCAGAGCTTAGGAAGCCTGGAGAGAGTTGGAACCATGGCAAAGGCTCAAGCCCTGCCTGAGATTCCACACAAAGCAGAGAGAGAGAGAAAGGAGAAGAAATAGCCTGGCTTTCCCCCTTCCTACCCACCGATCTCCAGTCATTGCCTCCCCACTGGTCAATTCTAACTATAAACCGATTGTCAAAGGGGAACTGCAGTTTGCAGAGGTCAGTGCCCTGCAATCCGGAGCTGAGTAAAGGAAGGGCAGAGAATGGGTCTGAGACCAAGTGGACAAATGACCAGCACAGTGGCATTCACAGTTATTTTCTGAGGAATTGTTTGCATGGCCTGGGACAGGATTACAAGGCAGGTGGTTTACTGCTTTTGCTTTTTTCCTTTCTTCACCATCAGTGCCTTCCCTCCCAGGATTTTGCACAGGGCAAGTCCAGCTACTGAGATCTAAAACTGTGATCAGACAAGAAGGCTAATAGTTACCACAAGTTAGATTAGAGTATCTCTTCAAGTCCAGAGAAGGAAACCATGGCAGAAAAACACAAAGACAAGAAATGGCTTATTCTTCTAAGTAGATAAAATAGATTCGTCATTGGCAACAAATCGATAATCAATGTCAGTGGAACAATCTGCAATAGACCAGAGATGATGGTGACGGGAACCAGATGGTGAGATGCTGATATATTTTGAGGGTGAAGTCAAGAGAATTTACTGACTGATCAGGCGCAAGTGCGAGAGGAAAAAAAGAGTGGTGAATGATGCCCCAAGTTTATGCTGAGCAACTGGAAGCCATCATTTATTCAGATGAGCAAGCTGCAAGAGAGGATTTGGGGAGGATAGTAAGGTTTGGGGAGGATAGCAAGAATTTGTTTTTTTGATATGCCAAATTTTAAAACTTTTTGTTCTCAAAGGATCCTTTTCAAAACTGCCATTTTTATTATTTTTTAATGTAAAGCAAGAGGCACACTACTGAAACCAGGGAAATTATTAAGTGAAAGTCTATACATCCAAACGTGGAACCCCATCTTTCTTCCTTCCTTTGATTCTGAGAAAGCTGGCAGACAAGATTTACCCATTCACTGTTCCCCAACCCTTCCCCCAACCACAAGAGATTTGGGTACTTACTACTCTTTGGGAAAACTGATTCACTCAAGAAAAAAATTCCTTGTTGGGAGCAGTGGCTCACGCCTGTAATCCCAGCACTTTGGGAGGCAGAGGCAGGTGGATCATGAGGTCAGGAGTTCGAGAGCAGCCTGGCCAACACGGTGAAACCCATCTCTACTAAAAACACAGAAATTAGCTGGGCGCAGCCTGGGCAACAGAGCAAGATTCCATCTCAAAAAAAGAAAAGAAAAAAAATTCCTACAGATACCAATGATTAGGGATTTCCCACAGGAGTATCGTGAGTCCATAATCACTCCATAGTAATTCCCCACAAATTCACAAACTCCACCTGAGAACTCCCACTAAAAAGTGAAATTCTCAAAGCGAGGAAATAAGAAAGGAGACACCACTTCTCCTGCTGTCCTTCCCTCCCCACCCCCGCCGCCCCCTGCCATTCCCTAGTTTATAAGACAGGGCAAAAAGGGAGAAAGCAAAAGTTGAAAAGAAACAGAAGATAAATAGCTAGATGACCTTGGCGCCACCACCCAGCCCTGGTAGTTAAAATAATAATAATAATATTAACCCCTGACCTAAACTACTTGTATTATCTGTAAATTCCAGACATTGTTTGAGGAAGCTCTGCAAAACTATGTTTTGTTAGCTGATACATGTAGCCCCCAGTCACGTTCCCCACACTTGCTCGATCTATCTCGACCCTTTCACATGGACCCCTTAGAGTTGTAAGCCCTTAAAAGGGCCAGGAATTTCTTTTTCGGGGAGCTCGGCTCTTGAGACATAAATCTGCCGAAGCTCCCGGCAGAATAAAGCCTCCTTCTATCTTTAACCTGATGTCTGAAGAGTTTTGTCTGCAGCTTGTCCTGCTACACACTCATGTACACTTCCAAGCATACTTTAATTCTACATTGTATATATGAATGGACAGGCAAAAATCAGACTTAGTCTGGGCTCAGTGTTCCACCCAGGAAGATATAGAGCCCAGGATCCCACACCCACTCATCATCCTCAGAATTCAGTCAAGAATTATCCTGAGTTTATCTCTGACACCTGGTAAACACTATCTCAACAGTCGGAACTTTTGAAGAAGAGTAAAGAAGGAGCTGATATAATTGAAGATGTTCTCCAAATTGCCTTTGAGAAGCAATTGACAAAGAAAAAGAACCGGGCACTAAAACTGGCACAAATGGATGAAATGTGTAAAAAGAAAATGAGAACAGATAAATTTGAGGTGCCTTAAAGGGGATGTAAAAATATTTTTCTAATAATGATAATTAAATGTAATGTTTTCTCATTAAACATAAGTGTATTTATTTCAGCTATGCTCAGTTTAAACATTGTAATCTATAATGTTTCATTTACAATTGTGATCCATTAAACCATTTAGCATCTCTGAATAAAGTAACAAAGGAGGTCATTGGAGGTCAGAGCTGCCAATGGTCTATTGTAACAATGAAATCATCTTTTCACATAAAGAGTAGAATCACTTCTTTATACTCTACTGTCTCATGTGAACAGTACCAGATTTAGTTGGGGTGGACGGGAGTAATGAAAGCTGCATGTAATTAAAGGAGAACTCCCCAGAAGTAATATTGACAGTGTTGATGAAACACACAGTTGAATTTATTTATTTGATTTACTTAGCCAATGCTGCATGCGTGAAATTCTGGAGGGAACATTTAAGGATGAGATAAAATCATTTTGGCTTGAAAAATTTTACAAACTATTCCCGTGAAAAATGAAATAATACATGAGACAGTGGGTGGTAGACAGAGGGAGTATGTGGAAACTCTGTACTCTATGCTCAATTTTTCCTGCAAACCTAAAACTGCTTTAAAGCATAGTCTATTAATTTTTAGAATTGTATATAATAAAATAGGCCTTTTTGGATACCTTTAGCCTTAGAAGCCTACCAAAATGTTATAGCAATTTCAGCTTTTTTGCATTGCTCTTTTCCTTCTTTTCTTTCTTTTCTTTATCTTCTTTCTCTTCTTTTCTTTCTGATGGAGTCTCACTCTGTAGCCCAAGCTGGAGTGCAGTCGCATGATCTCAGCTCACTGCAACCTCCACCTCCCAGGCTCAAGTAATTCACCTGCCTCACCCTCCCAAGTAGCTGGGATTACAGGCACCAGCCACCACACCCAGCTACTTTTTTGTATTTTAGTAGAGACGGGGTTTTACCATGTTGCCCAAGGTGGTCTCGAATTCCTGAGGTCAGGCAATCCACCTGCCTTGGCCTCCCAAAGTGCTGGAATTACAGGAGGCGTGAGCCACCATGCCCGGGCTTTGCACTGCATTTTCTAAGCAAAATATAAAAACAGCATGGAGAATGACATTACAATTGAAGAGGTTTTGCAATCTAAACAAAGCAAGCCATATTCTTTTTTTTTTTTTTTTTAATTTTTATTTTAGTTAAGGGGTACGTGTGCAGGTTTGTTATATAGGTAAACTCGTGTCGTGGGGGTTTGTTGTATAGATTATTTTGTCACCTAGTACTAAGCCTAGTATTCAATAGTTATTTTTTCTGCTCCTCTCCCTCCTCCCACCTTCCACTCTCAAGTAGGCCCCAGTGTCTGTTGTTCCCTTTTTTGTCTTCATGAATTCTGGTCATTTAGTTCCCACTTATAAGTGAGAACATGTGGTATTTGGTTTTCTGTTCCCAAAGCAGGTCATATTCTATAGAGACTGTGTTTTTGCTAAGTATTCAATACATAAAAACAATTCTAACTTTTTAAAATTAGTTATTTATTTTTGAGACGGAGTCTCTCTCTGTTGCCCAGCTTGGAATAAGGTGGTACAAACATGGCTCAACCTCCTGGGCTCAAGGGATCCTCTAGCCTCAGCCTCCTGAACCACCATGCCAAACTTTTAATTTAATTTAATTTAATTTTAATATATATATATATTTTTTGGTAGAGACAGGGTCTCACTTTGTTGCCTAGGCTGGTCTCTAACTCCTGGGCTCAAGCAATTCTACTGCCTCAGCTTCCCAAAGTGCTGGGATTATAGGTGTGAGCAACTGCACCTGGCCTTTTTATTTTATTTTACAGAATTCATGATGTGTAAATTAGTAATGCCAATCAAATAACAATTTAAATAAAATAATAATTTAAATTTAATAACAATTTAAATTTACAAGCAGTGGTTCACTCCTGTAATACCAGCACTTTGGGAGGCCGAGGCGGGTGGCTTACCTGAGCTCAGGAATTCGAGACCAGCCTGGGCAACGCAGTGAAACTCCATCTTCACTAAAATACAAAAGATTAGCTGGGCATGGTGGCATGCATCTGTAATCCCAGCTACTCGTGAGGCTGAGGCAGGATAATCGTTTGAAACCAGGAGGTAGAGGTTGCAGTGAGCTGAGATCGTGCCATTGCACTCCAGCCTGGGCAAGACAGCAAGATTCCATCTCAAAAAATTAATTAATTAATTAATTTTTAAAAACTATGTATTTGTCATTTTCAAGAAAGATTAAATTGAAGTTTAGAATATGTTTGAATGTTTGTTGTTACAGTACTCAAATTCTGAGAGGATAATTCTAAACATCTTATTAAAATTTGTTAAACCTTTAACCCTAATTCCAGTATTTCTTATGTGTTTACAATAACTGGAATGATACATTTCCTTTAACATTAAAAAAAAAAAAGAAGAAGAGGCTCTATGTTGTGGCTCACACCCGTAATCCAAACACTTTGGGATGCCAAGGGGGGCAGATCACGAGATCAGGAGATCAAGACCATCCTAGCCAACATGGTGAAACCCCATCTCTACTAAAAACACAAAAATTAGCTGGGCATGGTGGCAGGCGCCTGTAGTCCCAGTTACTCAGAAGGCTGAGGCAGGAGAATCGCTTGAACCTGGGTGGCAGAGGTTACAGTGAGCCGAGATTGCGCCACTGCACTCCAGCCTGGGGGACAGAGTGAGACTCTGTCTCAAAAAAAAAAAAGATACATGGCACAGTAGAAGGTATCTCTTTCCTTAAAATACTTTTTGTAACTTATCCTAAAGGAGATCTAGCAAGCCAGCTAGCTTCTATATGTTTACATACAGTGAAACAGAAACAGAAAATTAGCCATGAAAGAAGGTAAAAAGTGATCATGAAGGCTGTGAACTTAGTGTGATTGACCATTTGATTTGCCTCTTAACTTCCTGGCAGCCAGGACCGAACCAAATCAGAGTAGATTTCAGAAAGGAAGAAGCACACTTATTTCTCAAAACATGCATCATTCTTTTTGGCATTAAATTATAATAGCAATTTCTGACAAAGGATTACAAGAGGCCATTGAGCAAGAAGATGACCTTCAGTGATTGTTTGATAAGAAAAACAAGATCAAGTTTTATATGACTTTCTCTTATAATGACTTTGGTAAAAGTTGAGCATATAACATCAAATCTTAATTCAGTAGTGGTGACTCTTTTTTTTTTTTTTTTTTGAGACGGAGCCTTACTCTGTCACCCAGTTTGGAGTGCAGTGGCGCAATCTCTGCTCACTGCAACCTCCACCTCCCGGGTTCAAGCAATTGTCCTGCCTCAGCCTCCCAAGTAGCTGGATGTATAGGCGCATGCCGCTAGGCCTGGCTAATTTTTTGTATTTTAGTAGAGATGGGGTTTCACCGTGTTGCCCAGGCTGATCTCGAACTCCTGAGCTCAGGCAATCTGCCCACCTTGGCCTCCCAAAGTGCTGGGATTATAGGCGTGAGCCACCGCATCCGGCCTTTTTGTTTGTTTGTTTGTTTGGGACAGAGTCTTGCTCTGTCACCAGGCTGGAGTGCTGTAGTGTGATCTCGGCTCACTGCAACCTCCACCTCCCAGGTTCAAGCAATTCTTGTGCCTCAGCCTCCCGAGTAGCTGCGATTACAGGTGCCCGCCACCACGCCCAGCTAATTTTTTATATTTTTTAGTAGAGATGGGGTTTTACCATGTTGTCCCAGTTGGTCTGGAACTCCTGACCTTAAGTGATCCACCCGCCTCGGCCTCCCAAAGTGCTGGGATTACAGGTGTGTGCCACTGTGTCTGGCTGAAATATAATTTAACCCAAAGAAAATACTTAGAATACCAAGGAAGACTATGGAAAATATTACCCTAGATGACTCCTCAAGAACTACTTCTTTCATCTGAGCTTTTGATATAAAAATAAAGTCTGGGCCAGGTGCGGTGGCTCCCGCCTATAATCCCAGCACTTTGGGAGGCCACGGTGGGTGGATCACTCGAGGTCAGGAGTTCTAGACCAGCCTGGCCAACATGATGAAACCCCATCTCTACTAAAAATACGAAAATTAGCTGGGCATGGTGGCACATGCCTCTAGTCCTAGCTACTCGGGAGGCTGAGACAGGAGAATTGCTTGAACTCAGGAGACGGAGGTTGCAGTGAGCCAAGATTGTGCCACTGCACTCCAGTCTGGGTGACAGAGTGAGACTCATCTCAATAAATAAATAAATAAAGTCTGAGGAAGACTCAGGAATGTTGGCATTCTGTGTAGCTGATGAAGGCAGAGCCAGGAGCTTTGGCAAATAGATGGGGTCTGATTAACAGTAGTGAGGTAGGATAGAAGACCCCCATGTCTGCATATAAGTAGGTCATAGGAATAGGTATCAATATGCAAAGTCAGGGATTTTCCTTAAGAGGTAGACTTGGATTTCCCCTAACATTTGCATTACTCCTGACTTGCTATCTCAGTGTTCCACACCAGAATATCCACAGCAATCATTTTGGTCCAAAAAAAAAAAAAAAATTCAAAACAAATATAGGCAAACTTCAATAATGTTCCATGGAGGATAAAACTCTGAAAGGTATAGCTTAGAAATATTTCAGTTTTATTAAGGCATTTGAGGCATATTTGAATTATTAAACTCAATTATTCGCTCTCTTATTATTCCATCCTCACCATTACAATGTCCCCATGACTGGTGGAGTAGACCTTTTCATCCCTTAACTTGGGCTTAACCATATGACTTACTTCGGTCAGTGAATGCCAAGGGCCTTGTAAGCACAGGTTTGAAATGAGCATTGGGGTCTGCCCTCTTCCTCTTCTGCCTTCTGCCATGAAAATAATATGCTGCTGGTCCAAGGAAGAGAAGAAATCTGTGGGGCAGCCTGGTGTGGTGGCACATGCCTATAGTGTCAGCTACTGGAGAGGCTGAGGCAGGAGGATTGCTTGAGTCTAGCAGTTCAAGGCTGTAGTGCACGATGATGGTGCCTGTGAATAGGTACTGTGCTTTAGCATGGGCAACACGCAAGACTCTGTCTGGAAAGAGGAGGGAAGGAGAGAAAGAAAGAGAGAGAGGAGAGAGAGAGAAAGAAAGAGGGGAAGGAAGGAAGGAAGGAAGGAAGGAAGGAAGGAAGGAAGGAAGGAAGGAAGGAAGGAAGGAAGGAAGGAAAGAAAGAAAAAAGAAAGAAAGAAAGAAGAAAAGAAAGAAAGAGAAAGAAAGGGAAAGAAAGAAAGGAGAAAGGGAGGGAAGAGAAGGGAAGGAGAGGAAAGGAAAGGGGGAAGGAAGCAGAGAGAGGGGAAGGAAGAGAGAAAGGAAGGAAGGAAGGAAGGAAAGAAGAGAAACAAGAGAAAGAAAAAGAAATTCATCTATTAGACTTGGACCCAACCTACAGCTTGGAGCCTAGCCCAGCTGGGTCCAACCTAGGTCAGCTTGAACCACAACAGATCCGAAGATCGGTGAGCAAGAAACAAATGCTAATTGTTGTAAGTCACTGAGTTTTGCAGTGGTTTGTACGGAACATTATTATTGTAATAGCTGACTAATACGGTATCGAAGTCTATAAAACAATTCATCTATATAAACATTTTTCCATTTCAAACAGTTTTCATCATATCTTTACAGACTTCTTAGGAACAAGACTTTGGTTATGAAATTTTGAGAAATGCTATGAATTAGGTTATTTTAAATGTTTCCATTTTAGATGGTAGAAATAGGTACATAGATTTCCTTTTATAGGCAGAGGAAATTGGTACCTAGTTGAACATTCACTGTTGATTTGAGTACCAGGTTGTCTGATTATTTTTCTAACCATAGTTTCTTATACAATAAATAAAATAAGCATGTGAGCCCCATAACTGTATTCTGTTTAAGGATTAGATGAGGTGGAGGGAGGGCATTTCCTTAGTCTACCACTTACATAGCATCCAAAGGAAAAAAGATTGCTGAATTGTTTTTACTTTTAAATAAAAATATCTACTACTCTAACAAGATGCGCTTTCTATGACAATGAAATAATTCAAAGAGCAACCAGCATATGTGTTTGAGAGTGTGAAATATTGAACTAGCTTTTACGGAGCACTTTCCATATGCCAGGCTCTGAACTAGATAAGGAGAATAAATCTCAGAAAAGACCAAATAGTCACCATGTGGAGAAAAAAGTCAAGATGCAAATCCAGGTCTTTCTGCTTCTGAAGCAAAGATTCCAGAAAAAGGTTTGCAACCTATATTTAACACCATGATTAACCCACTCAGACAAATTTGTTATGGTCTGTACAATGTTTTTGTTTTTTGGTTTTTGGTTTTGATAATATGAATAGCCAATATTTAAAAACCAGCTGACTGCATAAAGAAATCCAGATTTCTGACTTCTCTTAATAGATTGACAAAGGTGGCAACACTGGGCTTGGCCCGACAACTGTCACTCAAGCTAAGTCACTGAGGGTTCTTTAAGCAGGACCCAAGCCTTTTTAGTTGGAGGTTTTCTTGCTTATATTACCTAATGGTGCCCACAGGCTGGCTTCATGCATGTGGGTCATGGACAGTCCTCCTGGCTTGCATGCTTAGAAGAGACTTGTGCTTGGTTTAAAGTTCTGCTATCACTATCTTGAAATTCATTAAAATCCTTGATCAAGGAGTCACGAATTTTTATTTTGCACTAGGTCCTGCCAATAGGCATTTGCATTTACAAGCTCTGCCCTAAAATTCTTGCCCTTTTCTTTATCTTGTGCTACTTGTCTTACCTTTACTAAAAGTTTCCTCATCACTTTAGCAGTGAATTAATATTAGTTCTTTCCTATCTATTTTTCAGGGGTGATCAGATTTTACGGGGCCTGAAGCTGAAATAATTTGGAAGGTTTTCTTTCAAAAATATGTAATTACACATATTAATATTTATTTAAAATAATAAAAGAAGACTGGGAGTGGTGGCTCACGCCTGTAATCCCAGCACTTTGGGAGACTGAGGCGGGAGGATCGCCAGGAGTTCAAGAGCAGCTCTGGCAACATAGCAAGACTCTGTCTCTACAGAAAAGTTAAAAAAAAAAAAAAAAAAAAATTAGCCTGGCATGGAGGCCACATGCCTATAGTTCCAGCTACTCAGGAGGCTGAGGTAGGAGGATGGCTTGAGCCAGGGAGTTTGAGGCTGCAGTGAGTTCTGATTGCACCACTGCATTCCAGTGTGGGTGACAGAGCAAGACTCTATCTCAAAAAAAAAAAAAAAAAAAAAATGTTGTCTTTAGTTTCTTATTTATTTATTTATTTATTTTTGCATGTTATAAAATTTATTTGTGTTAGCATTCAGACATTTTTAGGTGGAGAAGATGATTTGCAGAATCCACTACAAGGTACGACAGAAAATCATATTGGAAAGGACGGTACATACATCTGGTGCAGACTGGCAGTGGCACGATTCCAAACAAATGTCAGATGAGAGCACTTCATGGGGAGAAACTGAAAATAATAATTTAAAGCTTCATGAGTCAAGACATGTTCTAATTTAAAACACTAAGAAATAGTACTGCCGGGCGCGGTGGCTCACGCCTGTAATCCCAGCACTTTGGGAGGCCGAGGCGGGCGGATCACAAGGTCAGGAGATCGAGACCACGGTGAAACCCCATCTCTACTAAAAATACAAAAAATTAGCCGGGCGCGGTTGTGGGCGCCTGTAGTCCCAGCTACTCGGGAGGCTGAGGCAGGAGAATGGCGTGAACCCGGGAGGCGGAGCTTGCAGTGAGCCGAGATCGCGCCACTGCACTCCAGCCTGGGCGACAGAGCGAGACTCCGTCTCAAAAAAAAAAAAAAAAGAAAAGAAAAAGAAATAGTACTATTAGTTTCTTTTCTAAATCCTCAGTGAAATTAGCTGGGTGTCGTGGTGCGCACCTGTAATCCCAGCTACTCAGGAGGCTGAGGCAGGAGAATCGCTTGAACCTGGGAGGCGGAAGTTGAAATGAGCTGAGATTGTGCCACTGCACTCCAGCCTGGTTGACAGAGCGAGACTCCCTCTCTAAATAAATGAATAAATAAATCCTCAATGATATGTAGAGAATATGTCTGGGAAACAGTAGACACCTAATTATTTATATTGATTGACAGTTTAAGGGACAAAAGATTAAAATTACAATTACAAGCTATAATAACAGCTATAATAACTTCTTTTCTCAATATGGTTGTGTGGTTTATGGTTTACTGATAAGTTCACACATTTTTAAATTTCTGTGCATTTTGATGAATCATAAAGAAGTGCCTTTAGCTAATCAAAGACAAGTTAGTCACTTGCTCAGGCATGGAAGAAAAAAAAAGCTACTGCAACAAAGAATAAAGAAATTGTTCAAGGAAAAGTTTTTCATCCAAAAATCACTGCCATAAAACTTCAAAATGCTATGTTTTACGTGATCTTGTTTATTCAAATTCCCAATTTTTTACTCCCAAGGGCTGCATTGGTTTAATCCAAAATCCCTTATGTCAAACTGCACAAAAATACTTGTTAAAATGCCATCTTTTGCTATCAGGAGTTGGCTACTTAGACAAAAATCCAATTCGTATCAGAATTAAAGATGTTTATATCGAGTCCTTTAAGAAAGACTGAATGTCAACATAACTTGGGAAGTTGCCGTTTTCTGGGTATTTCTAATTCTCGGGATTAGCTTATGTAATCAAACCTCATGGAAAAACACTCTACAAAAGATATGTTGGTATTGTGTATTAGAAATATTTTGTTTGCAGGCCAGGAGTAGTGGCTTATCCCTGTAATCCCAGCACTTTGGGAGGCTGAGGCAGGAGGATCGTTTGAGGTCAGGAGTTCAAGACCAGCCTGGCCAACATGGTGAAACCCCGTTTCTACTAAAAATACAAAAAATTATCTGGGTGTAGTGGCACGCACCTGTAGTCCCAGCTACTTAGGTGACTGAGGCAGGAGAATCGCTTGAACCCAGGAGGCCGAGACTGCAGTAAGCTGAGATCATGCCACTGTACTCCAGCCTGGGCAACAGTGAGACTCCATTTCCAAAACAATAAATAAATAAATAAAGAGAAACATTTCATTTGCAAATTGTATTTAAAAGTTGTATGACTTGTTGGCTGGGTGTGGTGGCTCACACCTGTAATCCTAGCACTTTGGGAGGCTGAGCCAGTCAGATCACTTGAAGTCAGGAGTTTGAGACCAGACCGGCCAACACGGTGAAACCCCGTCTCTACTAAAAATACAATAAATAAATAAATAAATATTAGCCGGGTGTGGTGGCATGTGCCTGTAGTCCCAGCTACTTAGGTAACTGAGACAGGAGAATCACTTGAACCTGGGAGGTAGAGGTTACAGTGAGCCGAGATGGAGCCACTGCCCTCCAGTTTGGGCAACAGAGTGAGATCCTGTCTCAAAAAAAAAAAAAAAAAAAAAAATTATATGAAGTATTTATTGACCAACATTCTAAAACTCTGTACATTACACGATTTAGAAAGAATCTTGAAAATCTACTCAAGAATTTAAATATTTTAAATAGGAAACAGATTGACTAAGGAAAAATAGAATCTATAAGTGTGATTCTTTAAGAAATGACAATAACAAGTTTTAAATGTTAAGCAGAAGCAATTGACATTTGAGACGTATTTCTTTTAATTTCCTTTCTTTTGTGTGTGTATTCTAATTTGTTATGCAAAGTTTAGGAATAATAGGGTTTTTTTTCTTTTTTAACTTCAACCCAAAAAATTATGATAGTCGGACTTTGCCAGAAGTTTGTATCTTGGCAGAAGTATACAAGAAATATATTACTTTACAGCTCCTTTTCTTGTCAAAGTGATTAACATTATGGAGCCTAGAACTTATGTAGAATACTAAGTACAGTTAGGCACTTCTTAGTCATTTTCATGATACTGGTGCTGAATATTAGGCTACATAATTTTAATTCCGTGCCAGATTTACAGAAAAGAAGCTAGCCATCTTTTGATATATTATGGGAATATTGCTAAATACCTAGCATTATAATTATGTTAATTATATATTATTAGCAGTTATACTAGAAGTTACTTAGATGAGATTGCATTTGGGTATTATTAATACAATAATTGATGTAAACCATTTATTTTGTGGTTGTGCTAGACAGATAGATATGTAATTGGCACTTATATAAACTGAATGCTTGACAAAATCTGCTGTATAAAAATTATCCATTGAATTATGGAAAATAAGCCAAACTAGACACTAAAAATGTACAAATCTACTATAAATCTTTGTTAATTTCAGCAGCATGGTACTGGTAAATCAATGGATTGAAACAGATTTCCTACAACCATATGCCAAAATGTCTAATAAATGTGTGTGCCTCTTCACAGTCAAGGGCAGGAGGAAGGCCTATTTAATAATTGGTGGTAAGGCAATTGGTTAATTCTTTGGGAAATCAAAAACCATTTAGATATTTATGCCATACCCTGGTCAGGTTTCAAGCAGGGAAGTAAGATGAACTAAAATGTTACTCTGGTTTCTGTGCGGGGAATGAATGGAGAGAGGCCAGAGGGAAGCAGAGAGCTCATTTGAGAGGCTGTTGCAGAACCGGAAGATGGCCTGGATTCTGGCAACAGCAGTAGAGATAGAAAGGAGTGGACAGCACTTAGCAACAGGTTGGCCATGGGGATGAGACAAGAAGAATACCCAAGGGTGATTCCCAGGTGTCTGGTTTAAAATATGAGAATACCTGGGTGGGGGGCGGGGAGGGGGGTCTACCAAGGGAAACAAGAGGAAATCAAGAATTTAGTCTTATACATATTGAATTTAAGATGCCTTCAAGATATGCAAGTATGACAAACTTTGCCATAATTGTAATCTTGAATTTTCACTTTCACTCACAGAACTTCAGGTATTTAAAAATACGATTTTGGGCTCTACATACCCTTATAGGCCACTGTAGCTTCTTAGCAAAAGCCTGTAGTCTACTTAGGAACGGTATCTTCTTAAATTGAGATTAAAACATTTACTTCTTGGTTTACGTTTTAGGAGATACCATTTGTTGGATTCCAATGACCTGTCTAGTAATAATATAGCAATATCAAAGATTTATTGTTTACTCTCTGCTAAGTGTTATTCCTACATGCCTTACATGTGAGAACATACGAGAGCAGATCAGGACTAGGTCCCTGAGAAGTTCAGAGTCAAGGTCATACACCATAGCCAGGATGAAAACAAATTGGTTTGACTCCAGAGCATATGCTTTCGCCATGCCACTAACATGATAAATACTGGCAATTACGTTTTTCCTCTCTAGCTTGGGTTTCACCATCCTCAGTTTCAAATTAAGATATGGTTGTCAGGGAAACTAAACTTTTTTGTTTGGTGCCTATGTTTCATTTTATTATTATTTTAGACATTTTGTTTAGGAGTATCATCTACTTTGTTAAATGTTTCATTTGGGTATATTAAACCACTAGCCTCAGCTAAATAGCTCCCACTGAGGTAGCAGTTCAGAACACTGCAGCAGCCTTTTGTTAATTTCTTGCATCCTGGTTTCGGTTTCTTTCCTCTTTCACTAAAATCACTCCCTGGGAGGCGATCATGACTCTCTTCTTCACCAAACCTTTTGGTGACCATCTCTTAGACTTACTCTGGCCCCAGACTTACTCCTTTCTCCCAAAGCCCTTTCAATTCACCTTTTCAGAGTCACCCTGTGTCTTAGTCCATTGCTCCTGCTATAACAAAATACCTTAGACTGGGTAATTTATAAATAATAGAAATGTATTTTACACAGTGCAAAATCCAAAATCAAGGTACCGGCATGTTCAGTGTATCAGAGTTTGCTGTCTGCTTCCAAGATGACATCTTGTCGCTGTGTCCCCTGGAGGGAATGAAAACTGTGTCCTTACATGGCAGAAGGGACAGAAGGGCTAAAAATGGACAAACTCACTCCTTCAAGCCCTTTTATAAGGGCCTAACCACCTCCTGAAGGCCTCACCTCTTAATACATCGTGTTGGGTCTTCGGTTCCAATATGAATGTTTGGGGGGACACAAACATTCAAACCATAGCACTACATGTGCCAAGTTCACCTACCATTTTCCTCTCTACTCCTTTATTCTGCACCCACACCCTAACTAGGCACTTTTCTGTTTCAGGCCTTTCCTCTTCCTTTTCTACTCTCTCAGATAGCACTTCCACTGTCTAAGTTTCAATTATGACTACCATGAAAATAATCTTCAGTTCTGAGCTAAAGATGCTCTTTTTGACCTCTCTTACCTATGCTTCAAGTTTTTGTCTGACTGTCCACAACTTTGCCAACATCTCAAACTCAATACATTTAACTAAATTGGACTTCACTGCCAAAAGGCCTTCCTATTTTACAAAACGTATTTATTTTACTCATTTTCTTTTAGATCCTGGCTTTCCTCTTCCTGCATAACCAGTTTCTGAAGACTGGTTCCTATCTGACTTTACTTGTTTACCTCCATTCTCTCCTCAATCTTTGAATTTTCCTCCTTTACCCCCAATCTATTCAATGCAACTGATCTTAAGAAAATTACCAACAGCTCTATCTTATTTGACCTCTTTGTTCCTTTTGACAATATTGACCTTTGTAAATCTCTTTTTCCTTGACTTTCATGATAACTAGCTCTCCTAATTCTCAACCTACTCCTTTTGTCCTTCTGTGATTTTTGTTGGGTTCTCTTTCTGTCCACCATGTAAATGTTGGTCTTCCCCTAGGGTTACATCTTTGACCCTCTTCTCCTTTCATTCTATATCCTCTATAGTAAACCTTTGTTATCATGGCTAGTATCTGGATCCTTTTCCCATATTCAGATAATTTCTCCATCTTGTAAACCTTGGTAGAAGGTAATGTTTGACTTCTCCCTCAATGAAAAAAATAAGGTAGGAATTATCTTTCTCAGTTTTCCTTATAGCTAGGGCAGGATAAAAGTGTATAACCGGGACTACCAGTCATATACACTCAATGTGGAATAGCAATCATAAGAACTCCCAAGAGACAGTGGTTGTAGAAAGGTAAATTCCTGGGACACCACTGGCAACAGGGCTGCAATCTCCAATATCTAGTGGCAGTAATACCATACCAGTTCTATGGCAGGATTTTGGATCCTGTTTCTATCTGTGACCTGACACTAGTTCTCCAGCCCTCTTGAAAATGATTTGTGATATTCAATATCTTTTTTGTAACTTTCTTTTCTCCTTTTAAAATATCCAGTGTGGTTTCTGTTGTTTGTAACTAAGAATCCTACACAATTAAATTCTGAGTTTTGACTCCTACCTATGTGCTCATGGATCCCAAATCTACCTCCTGACCTCTGCTCAAACTTCTAAATCTCTGTTGGATATCTCTACAGGCAACTCAAAACTCAACATCTCCAAATATGGACTCATCATCTTCTTCCCAAATCAAATCTATTACTCTTATTATTTTTTTGTTATGAATACAACAATTCAGCTAACTCCACTCAAGACAAAAGAGGACATCTAGATTCATTCTTATTTTTCACTCTCATTCACTCATAAATATTTATGGTATGCCAACTTTGTCTTAGGTACTATGATATATCCTAGGTGACTGACAAGATTAGCAAGACACTGATCTCAAAGATGTCACAATCTAGGGGGATACTTTTTAAAAAGCAATGAAAATACTCCATCGACTTTAAAATTCAACTTCTTTTGCCTCCTGCATGATCTTATTTTATCAATTATATATTTTATTTTCTAAAGCTTAAGCCTCTTGCACTTCACCAGGTCTTACCCATCAGCCCCTTACATTATAAACTTGTTTTTCTAATCTTAAAAAAACTAAACTAAAACTAACTGAATTTAGGAAACTAACCTAAAAAAATCCAATTTAGCTAGATTCTGTAAACAGTAATCTTTGCTCAGTAATGTCAACGCTTCACTTTTTTAAAATTAAAAAAAGTTTAACCAAAATAATGTATGTGTATGTTAAGTAATTTTAAAAGTATTAGTAATAATAGTTAATAGCTATTGAGTTTTTACTTTGTTCCAAGCATTGTTTTTAGCCTTTCATGGAAATTGTCTTATTTAATCCTCACAACCATATAAAGTAAGTACTATTATTATATCCATTTTTTAAATAGGGCAATGGAGTACAATAACATTTATAATAGAAATGAACAGTCCTCTGTGCCATTTTTTCCAACTGGAAGCTATTCTACCCAACTCTTTCACAGTGTCAGTTCTTCTTGTTAGTAATCTTCATATTTATAAATAATGCACTTATACATTATATCTTGAAACATCAAATTTAGACATTGTCTTTTAACTTGATGACACGTTAGATAAGACTTTTTCTTACTTACATGCCCCCAGCACAAACTTCCACCTTTACGCCTTCCCCTAGCCCTGACAATATGGTTACTTATTCTCAAATTGTCCACTAATGGCACTGCCAAATTCAAACACACTTAAACCTGCTCTCCTTGATCTATCAACTATGAAAGTAGTTCATAGTTTGCAGCAAGCTGAGATTGGGCCACCAACAGAGTGAGACTAGCTCAAAATAAATAAATAAATAAACAAATATGTGTGTGTGTGTATATATATCCTGCTGTACCTGGGCATGGTAGCACACACTTGTAGTCCTAGCTACTCGGGAGGCTGAGGCAGAAGGATCACTTGAGCCCAGGAGTTTGAGGTTACAGTGAACCATGATTGCTCCACTGCACCCCAGCCTGGACAGCAGAGTGAGACCGACTCTAAAAAATCCTACTCTTATGGAGCTTATTTTCTATTAAGATCATATCAAACAAGATAAGCAGGTAAAATATATAGGATGGTCTAAGGTAACAAAAAATTAGTTGGAAAGGGAGATGTTAAGTGCCAGGTGTTACACTTTTCATAACATAATCAGGGAAGTCTCACTAAGAAAGCACTTTTTGATTAAAAGCCTAGAGAAAGTGGGGGAAGATGGGGAAGAACATTCCAAGTCGAGGGAAGAGCAAAGGCTCTGAGGCTATGAAGAGATTGACCTGTTTGCAGAACATGGAAGCCACCCTGGCTAGAGTGAGAATTTGGGGTCAGAGAGAGGATGATGGCTAAGAAATCAGATCATGTAGCCCCCAATAAATCAAGAGGGTTGGGGGCTGAGGCTTTGAGAATTGATTGGAGACATGTTTAGAAGAAACTTCATAGGCCTGTGAATGAGAGAGAGAGAGAGAGAGAGAGTGTGTGTGTGTGTGCTGTGTGTGTCTGTGTGTGTCTGTGGTAGGAGGGTAATGGTTTGGGAAAAGAAGGCAAAGTGAATGACTCCTAAATTTCTGTCTTGAGCAAATAAGTAAGTACAGTTCACAAATACAGTGAACACTGGAGAAAACCTGGTTGGGTGAGAAAGATAATAATTTAAAATTTTAATATGGGAAATTTTAGTTCTTTTGTTTCTCTCACAGGACACAACATTATTAGCTTATATAACATACACAAAAATTCTAAGTTCAAAAATGAAAGGGAATTCTATATGTCTATCTTTTTAATGGGACGTATATTTGTCAATTAGCTAATACTTATTGAGATTCTATTATGTAACAGACATTGTGCTAAGTATTATAATACGTTATCATGAGAAATGTAAGTAAAAATCATCAGCAATTAGTTGAATATAAAGGTTTGTCGCTCAGAAAAGGGACATGGGAATCTTCAGTACATGGTGATAACTGCAGCCTGCAGTAGATGAAGTCATCTAGGTGTGGTAGTGGATGGGGGCAGGCCTTAAAACTGAGCCCTGAGGAGATCTGTTGTTTTGTGTTCTGATGGAGGAAAAGCTCACACAGGAAATTTACAAAGAGCTTCACGAAAAATGTGGTATCGTGGAATCCAATAGAAGAGAAGGTTTCAAGAAGTAAGAAGTGTCAGCTGATCTTTAAAAATCAGAGACAAGCCGGGTGCCGTGGCTCATGCCTATAATCCAAGCACTTTGGGAAGCCAAGGTGGGAGGATTGCTTGAGCCCAGGAGTTCCAGACCAGCCTGGGCAACATGGTGAAACCCTGTCTCAACCAAAATTACAAAAATTAGCCAGGTGTGGTGGCGCACATCTGTAGTCCCAGCTCCTTGGGAGGCAGAGGTGGGAAGATGGCTTGAGCCTGGGAGGCAGAGGTTGCAGTGAGCTGAGATCACACAACTGCACTCCAGTCTGGGCGACAGAGCCAGACCCTGTCTCAAATAGATAAATAAATTAATAATAAAAATCTGAGACAAAAAACTGATGAGAGACTTATTATGAGCTCTCATGATAGAGGACAGAATTCTTTTTAGTATATATGCTTTTTGCTGAGAGATCACTATTATAAAACTGCATATAATGAGCATGAGTTTTATTCTAAAATGCCAGGGTACAAGAAATATCACACTCTCGTATTTCCTAAATCAAATGTAATCTGTTCTGAGGTTGAAGGGAAAATCCAAACAATCATTTTTGGGACTCCCTTTGCATCCTTGGTGGGGTCCTACAAGAATGTTGGGTTTCTGTAATGTCAAAATCAAGAGGTTGAGTTGGTCCTTTGTTCTTCATGTTTGCTGTCATTGCTCTGCTGACTCTAGGATGCTGTTATAGAGCCTGAAGCCTGCCTCTTGGGCACTGAGGCTCCAGACAGTCTCAGAGACACACCTATCGGAGACCTTCTCACTATATTCAAACCGTGACAGCCACAGCCAAGTTAGCGAGAGAGTCACTGCATGCCCCAGGACTTGGTCTCTGCCACTCTGTGGTGAGTTCCTTCTCTTCTCACCTAAAGAAAGCTAAAAGTCTTTCTTCCAATGTTTGGAAACATGATGTCTTTTCTTGAGTATAAGTATGGAAGGAGAAGGTAACCCCAGTAAATATTTTTCTCCTAGCTATGTACAATGTTAAACTTATGTAACTCAGAAGGAACCATGTTTTCAGTTGTTCTCACAAAATATCATGATTCAAGTGACTAACAAGTAGAATGATTAATTTCACTTCTCTCACTTGAATTTCAGTTCTCTTTCTGGCTCCAGTTTACATGCTAACTAGCAGTGGAATTAGATGGCCAACAACTGGCTCTTCTTTCAGTCAATTGCCTGACGTTGTCAATTCCATCTTAACATGCTTAAGCTCCTATGAGTTTCCTTTTTATGCCTATATCTTTTTAGAAAGTTTAATGGTAGAAATGGCCTTTATTAGTTGCAGTGGGAAGTGGAAAGCAGGAGGGGATGCAACAGCTCCCGCTCCTGGGGCAGCATCCACAGACCCAGTTATCACCCTCCGAAAGCAATATGTCTATATCTTCAAAGTTTTTGTAGAGGAATTCGGCTGTGACTACCCTTAGATATATATAAAAGTAACTAATTGAACTAAGAACAGATTCTTACTGAACTTGTTTTATGACTCGATGGGAAAGTAAGAAAGTAGAAATCTAACATTATAATTATAACTAAATCCTAATCTGATTTAAACTTAAGTATGGATGGGATGCACTGGCTCACACCTTTAATCTCAGCACTTGGGGAAGCCAAGGCGGGAGGATCACTTGAGCCCAGGAGTTCAAGACCCACCTGGGCAACATAGTGAGACCCCATCTCTACAAAAACTAAAATTAGCTGGGTGTGATGGCACCCACCTATGGTCCTAGCTACAGGAGGCTGAGGAGGGAGGATTGCTTGGGCCTGGTGGTTGAGGATGCTGTGAGTTGTGACTGTGCCACCACACTCCAGCCTAGGTGACAGAGCAAGACCATGTCTTAAACAAATTAAATTATGATTCCTTTGACCACTTAAATATTTTGTAGTATTATGACTATGTCAATGGACATGCCATGTTTATTACAGTATTTAACATTTGGTTAAAGAATGGTTAAAATGCTTAAATTTGTTTACAAAAATACTAAAAAATCTAGATATCTGATTTAATATCATATGTAGATTTTTTTGTATATTTCCATTTACATTGATCTTCTTTAGAAAATACAAGGGAACTGACTCATTCTTCTGAAAACTATCAATCAAGGGATAAATATTTTACTTCCTTTTCTTGCATAAACTTTTTTTTTTTTGAGATGAAGTCTCGCTGGGTCGCCAGGGTGGAGTGCAGTGGCGCGATCCCAGCTCACTGCAACCTCTGCCTCCTGGTTCAAGCGATTCTCCTGCCTCAGCCCCCAGAGTAGCTGGGACTACAGGCATGCACCACCATGCTCAGCTAATTTTTGTATTTTTAGTAAAGACAGGGTTTCATCATGTTGGCCAGGATGGTCTCGACCTCTTGACCTTGTGATCCGCCTGCCTCGGCCTCCCAAAGTGCTGGGATTACAGGTGTGAGCCACCACACCTGGCCTCCTACATAAACTTTATTTCAGGAGAACTAAATAGTTGTTAAGGGAACTTAAAAAATATATATGTAATGATATTTTAAACTATATAAAAAAGGTCTAGTCAATTCCAAGAAGAAATGATAGATTAAAACGTCATCATTTGGGCCAGGCCTGGTGGCTTGTGCCTGTAATCCCAGCACTTTGGGAGGCCAAGGCAGGTGGATCACCTGAGGTCGGGAGTTTGAGAGCAGCCCGACCAACACGGTGAAACCTTGTCTCTACTAAGAAATACAAAAAATTAGCCAGGCGTGGTGGCAGATGCCTGTATTCCCAGCTACTCGGGAGGCTGAGGCAGGAGAATTGCTTGAACCTGGGAGGCAGAGGTTGCAGTGAGTCGAGATCACATCACTGCACTCCAGCCTGGCGACAGAGCGAGACTCTGTCTCAAGAAAAAAAAAAAAATCGTCATTTGCAAACCCCAAATCAAAGAATGGATCCAAGCAGCAATTATTATTATTATTATTTTTGAGACGGAGTCTCGCTCTGTCGCCCGGGCTGGAGTGCAGTGGCCGGATCTCAGCTCACTGCAAGCTCCGCCTCCCGGGTTTACGCCATTCTCCTGCCTCAGCCTCCCGAGTAGCTGGGACTACAGGCGCCTGCCTCCGCGCCCGGCTAGTTTTTTGTATTTTTCAGTAGAGACGGTGTTTCACCGTGTTAGCCAGGATGGTCTCGATCTCCTGACCTCGTGATCCGCCTGTCTCGGCCTCCCAAAGTGCTGGGATTACAGGCTTGAGCCACTGCGCCCGGCCCCAAGAAGCAATTATTAATGGTTGTTAACATCACCGAATGAGAGCTAACAAGGTATTATGTGTTTCCTGATGGAAGTGCACAACACCGCTTATAAAGCAGCCTTACCAAAACACTAAGCCTGTATCAAACCATGCCTCTAGAGCTAACTGCAAGTTCATAGGAAACACAGCGGAGAGAGAAACATGTTAAAAGATACAATGGGGAGGATGTACGCAAAAAAGAAAAATGTAGATATTGTCAATTTTACAGGCCAAAAGACAACTTTTTTCAAAAATAAATTGCTAGGAACAAAAAAGGAACAGGAAACTTTATTACACATGAACTAATCTCAGTATGTGGATCTTATTTGGATTTTGATTCATTTAAACCATTAAAAAATTATGACATTTATCAAACAATTAGAAATATGAATACCAGGCAGGGCGCGGTGGCTCACGTCTGCAATCCCAGCACTTTGGGAGGCCGAGGCGGGTGGATCATGAGGTCAGGAGATCAAGACCATCCTGGCTAACAAAGTGAATCCCCGTCTCTACTAAAAATACAAAAAATTAGCTGGGCGAGGTGGCCGGCGCCTGTAGTCCCAGCTACTTGGGGAGGCTGAGGCAGGAGAATGGCATGAACCTGGGAGGCGGAGCTTGCAGTGAGCAGAGATCCGGCCACTGCACTCCAGCCTGGGAGACAGGGAGACTTCATCTCAACAAAAAAAAAAAGAAATATGAATATCAGTACCTAAATATCTGGTAATATTGAGAATTATTATTAAATTTTTTTCGGGAATGATTATGGTATTATTAGATTTTTGTGAAGAGTTATTTTCTTTTCTTTCTTTTTTTCTTTTTTTGAAACAGAGTCTTGCTCTGTTACCAGGCTGGAGTGCAGTGGTATGATCTCGGCTCACTGCAGTCTCCACCTCCTGTGTTCCAGTGATTCTCCTGCCTCAGCCTCCCGAGTAGCTGGGATTACACGCATGCACCACCATGCTCAGATTTTTTTTTTTTTTTTTTTTTTTTTTGTATTTTTAGTAGAGATGGGGTTTTGCCACATTGGCCAGGCTGATCTTGAACTCCTGACCTCAGGTGATCTGCCTGCCTTGGCCTCCCAAAGTCCTGGGATTATAGGCATGAGCCGCTGCCCCCAGGCAGAGTTATTTTCTTTTGCAAATATATATTGAAATATTTATGGATGAAATAATATAACATACGGCATTTGCTTTCAAATCATATGGGCAGGTAATGGAACAGATGAAACTAGGTTGTCCATATTGAAGCTGGATTATGGGATTGGCTACAAGGGGGTTGACTGCATTATTTCCACTTTGTAGGTTTTCTACTTATCTTTTAAATATACGTGTAGAAAAATTTAGAGATAAAATATGTAATAAATGAGCTTTGCCTCAAGATAATCTAATTGTGGGGGAGAGGGGATAAAATAGGTGGGTGTTTAGATAAAAATAAGATCTGTGGCCATGAATGTAGAGTAGTTCACTTGCAAAGGAAAAACATGCTAGGAAACAATGCTGTTGCAGATAGTCTTTTTGAAGCATTATCTCAGTGTATCAATCAGAATAGCCAGCCACAAATCTCAGGGGCATAACACAAAGTTCCAGTTTATCTTCAAGGACAGACTGAATTATGCTGCGGTACTAAAGCACTCTCAAAATCCCAGGGCACAAAACAACAAGGTTTTTTTTTCTTCACTGAAATCCCACAGGGACTCAGGCTGATGGAGCAGTCACAGTATCAAATCTTGTCTCACATTGGTGAGTAAAGAATCTCACATTGGTGAGTAAAGAATTCAGTCTGGAAATGACATGTCATTTCTGCTCACAATTTATTGGTCTGAATCAGTCACATAGCCCTATTTAACCTCAAGGGGGTCAGGAAGTACACTGCCATCATATGACCAGAAGAAAGGAGAACTGAAAATATTTGGCAAATAATTTGATGAAAGAATCTGTGTCATGATGTTGAAGCTGTATTATACTTGAGCCTTGGGAATGACTGTTTCTTGTTGCCACCTCTAAGGCAGCAACCAGACACAAGTGCTCATTCGTCCTTTTGGTTTATTTGTGGCTTGTGATGCACAGTCATGCAATATATTGTATGCAGAGATTGCATAATAAATGTGAGGTAATAGGTTGTCTTAATTATGAATTTAGCAATACTTTTAAAAAGAAAATGTTCAATTCTTCAAGTGTTTTTTTCTCAGAAAGAAGAGGAGAATCACTCATGATTTATAGTCACAGTTAATATTTTAGTGGATTTCTTTCCAAACTTTTCTTTGCATTTAAAAAATTAGTTCTCATGATCATCAAAACTGTAACCATTTTTTTCATTAGTGACTGTCATAGTCTATTTGTGCTGCTATAACAAAATACCTGAGACTGGGTAATTTACAAAGAAAAGAAATTAATTTTCTTGCAGTTCTGGAGGCTGGGAAGTCAAAGATCAAGGTGTCAGGAGGTTTGCTGTCTGGGGAAGGTTTGTTCCTTCTATGTAGTGGTGTTTTGGTGTCCTCACATGGAAGAATGGAAGACAGTGAACCCAAGTACACTTCATAGTCCATTTTCACACTGCTAATAAAGACATACCCAAGACTGGGAAGAAAACGAGGTTTAATTGAACTTACAGTTCCATATGACTGAGGAGGCTTCAGAATTATGGTGGGAGGTGAAAGGCACTTCTTACATGGCAGTGGCAGGAGAAAACAAGGAAGAAGCAAAAGCCCGAAACCCCTAATAAACCTATATCAGACCTCATGAGATTTATTCACTATCATGAGAATAGCATGGACAAGACTGGCCCCACGATTCGGTTACCTCCCCCTGAGTCCCTCCCACAGTGCATGGAAATTCTGGGATGCAGTTCAAGTACACCCAAACCATATCGCCAAGCCCTTTTGTTTATTTTTTATTTTTAATTTTTTTTTTTTTGAGACAGGGTCTTGCTTTGTCACCCAGACTAGAGTGCAGTGGTGTGATCACAGCTCACTGCATGCAGGTCTTGACCTCCCAGGCTCAAGCAATCTTTCTTCCCTAGCCTCCCTAGCTGGGACCACAGGCACACGCCACCATGCCTGGCTAATTTAACAAAAAAGTGTTTTATAGAGATGGGGTCTCCTTATGTTACCCAGACTCCAAGCCATTTTATAAGGGTCCTAGTCCTGTCCATGAAGGCTATGCCCTCATCATGACTTAATTATTTCCTGAAGGCCTCACATCTTAATACTATCATATTGGCCATTAAATTTCAACACATGAATTTTGGAGGACATAGTCAATCAATAGCAGTGGCATTGCTCCAAACAGCTGATCTTAATGGCCATGGACCAGCAGATAATTTTAACAAAGGTCTTATCTTCTTTAAAAAAATTTAAAATCCCTTTTTCTTGAAATGAGTGTTTTAGTATGGTTGCATAGCACTTAAATACCAGCGGTTAACTAACAGTTCCAGGTCACATTCTGTGCATTGTGGCAAAGAATCCCTGGTTCTAAAATTGCTTGTTAGCATAAGACCAGCCAAGAAACAGGAAAGAAATGAAAAATTGCAATACTGCAGTTGAGTTCAATTTGCTTTTGGTATTTTCTTTACCCAGGTTATTTATGAAAAAGGAATAGTTTTGGGAGTTCATATTATTGTGGAATTTAAGCCTCTTAAAATCATCAAGATACCTGTTTCTCTTGAAAATAATAAAAACTGGCCGGGCGCAGTGGCTCACGCCTTGTAATCCCAGCACTTTGGGAGGCAAGGGTGGAAAGATCACTTGAAACCAGGAGTTTGACACCAGTCTTGGCAACACAATGAGACACTCCAACCACCCCCCACCCCCTCCCACCATCTCTACAAAAACATTTAAAAATCAGCTGGGTGTGGTGGTAAGTGCCTGTAGTCCCAGCTACTTGGGAAGCAGAGGTGGGAGGATCACTTGAGTCCAGGATTTTGAGGCTGCAGTGAGCTATGACTGGGCTACTGCTCTCTAGCCTGGGTGACGGAGTGAGAGCTTGTCTAATAATAATAATAATAATAATAATAATAACTGTAGATTAGTCAATCATGGCTGGTTGGTCTAGGGAATAAATTGCCCAGACATGTTACATTTGGGATGATTTCCTCAAATGCAGAAACCACTGTTATAAACTGAGCTCTTTAGAGGTCAAAGCTGATACATGGAATTTTTTAGCAATTATGATCCAAACTTTGCCAAGGATTCTTTTTCGTTAATATTTGATTTGACACTGAATTTGATATGCAGATTTCTTTTTCATTTCAATCAACAAAGGAATTCATGGAAAATTTAATTGACCAAGAATCTACACAAAGATCTTGTAACTTCATCATCTTCCATCAGTCTCTCAAATATTTGTTAGTAAATAAATGAATGATATAGTGGATTGTGAACTTCTTCATGGCAAAAAAACATGAATTATTCACTTTTGTAATTCTTCCAACTCCTAGCATAATGCACTGCACAGAAGAAGAAACACCCATAAACAAGTAAAGGTAATACAGAGTGCAGTTTCATTTGTGTGTGAAAGGCATTCGAGTTTTTAGTAGCTTGTTGATTTTCCTTATTACTCAGTCCCAACGCCAAAAACTAAGCCACATTTCTTGTATTTAGTGTTATAAAGTAACATGCATCTCCAAAGTAACATAGCTACATGTTACAAAATAACATGAAGTCACTAGCTAACATAGCTACAATTGTTGAATCTGTTAACAAAATAATATAATCAATATTTTATAAAATAACAATTGGTTTTAAAAGTAATTTAAGGTTCACGCCATACTGACCATTCCTTTTTGCTTATTGAATATATGTGTAGAGAAGGGTTAGACCAGTTTAATTGAATAAGCTTTCATTTATTATAATGGTTAAGGAAATCACCTTAATATAATAAAACGCAATTTAATTCTAAAAATTCATGTAACTTTATCTCTATTTTCTTTGTCAATTCAAAAGCACAGCAAGATCTTGCAATGACTGCGTGATCAATAGGAAAAACAATGCAATTATGTTTAATAAACTGTCTGGGCTTGGTGGCTCACTCTTGTAATCCCAGCACTTTAGGAGGCCAAGGTTGGTGGATGGCTTGAGCCCAGGAGTTCCAGATCAGCCACGGGCAACATGGCGAAACCCTGCCTCTACAAAAAATACAGAAGTTAGCCAGGTGCTACAGTAGCGTGCGCCTATAGTCCCAGGTATTTGGGAGACTAAGGCAGGAGAAACACTTGAGCCACAGAGGTTGAGGCGAGTGAGCCGAGATCGAGCCATTGCACTCAAGTCTGGGCAATGGGAGTGAAAGCCTGTACCAAACAAAACAACAAAACAAAAAATGAATAAGTATTTGTTGAATTAAACACCAGTTATTCCTCTTTTTTACTGTTGACATAGAAAGTTCATAAGATTTATAATGTTTATCAACAAATCATTGCTATGTCATTAATTTATTGTTTGTCTCATATTTCTAAAGAACTCAGAAAAAATATTGATTATTGGAGCTTTTCGACTTTATAACTTTAAGTAAATACAGTTGCTGTATTATATACAAGGATGTACAGTGATTGTCTGAGCACTACAACTAAAACTTTCCTTAGAGAATTGAAAAGAATTGAAAAGAACCAATGCTCTATTATAGCACTTTGTACAAAAGTAGAATGGGCTGTTGATAGTGTATTCTTCAGTTTGCTGTTTTGATAAAGGCCTTGACCAGCAAGTGTTGCTGTACTTAACAAAGTAGTTATAACAGTGGGGAGAATTTCTGAACTTCAGGTTTTGTTTATGGATGAGCAACAATGTTCATACTGCAGGAATATCTGGTTTACTTATTAGATAAAGGCTGAAAATAGTAGGTGATCAATAAATGACAGCTATTTATAAAGTGGTTCTTAGTAATAAGTGATGATATGTGTGTCTGGTGGAACTGAACAATAGGAATGGATCATTTTTCTGTGTCAAAGTACAACTGACCAGATGTCTGCTCAATAAAGCTGGTCATTGTAGATTTTTTCTCTCTAGTCTAGTTAACTTTGTGTACTGCTTGGTACAAAGTTTAATTTTCACTAGTGTAGGGCCTTATGTAGAAGTTCAAAACCCAGTTCTTCTGAACTCACATTTGTGCTGCTGTGGTCATCAGAAAAAAAAAAAAGGAACTGTTTACTAGGAATTGGAAGAAATATACTAGCTTTAAACTCACTGGCTAAATCAGGGTTTCTCAATCTTGGCACTGTTGATATTTTAGGCTGAAAACTTCTTTGTTGTTGGGGGCTGTCCTATGAATTGCAAGATATTTAGCAGCATCACTGACCTATATCTATTAGATATCAGTAGCATTCTTTCACTTGTGACAACCAAAAATGCCTCCAGACATTGTCAAACGTCCTCTGGGAGGCAAAAATCACCCTTACCTCCACAGAGAACTATTGGGCTAAAGTAGTAGTCGTTGATTTAAACTTTGGTTAGTTGGCTGATTTCATCTATTTTTGCTACTTTATAGATCAGAAGTTTTGTGGAACCCGAATTAAATACTCTTCGAAGGCATAATTAGGAAAGGTTATTATACTTCTAAACATCTACTAAAAGTATTGCAATTGCTTTGTCAGCAGATTAAATTTCTATTAGACATTTGGCATTAAAAGGTAATCAAAGGCTATAAATTTTATATGAACAAACTTATTACTTTTCTTTAAAAAACAAAAACAGAAACAAAAACAAAGCAAACAAGCCTTTATATAGTGACAAACATGTGGAGTGGTCATCAAGTCCCTGTATCTTATTCTCAGTTTAGTAGACTAAGAAATTCAGTTTTAAAATGTATTTGCAAGTAACTGTGCTCCGGGGAACTTATACATGCATTAGCCAAATTCATAGGATACTGATATAACAACATGAATGTAACTGATCAATTTATAAAAAGAAATATAACCATCAAGAATAACAATCATTAGGCTGGCACAGTGGCTAATGTCTGTAATCCCAGCACTTTGGGAGGTTGGCTGACTGATTACCTGAATTTGAATTCTAATTGGGAGGATTGCCTGGACCCTGAAGTTTGAGACCAGTCTGGGCAATATGGTGAAACCTCGTCTCTAAAAAAATAAAAATAAAAATTATCTGGGCGTGGTGATGCACACCTGTGGTCCCAGCTACTCCAGAGGCTGAGATAGGAGGATCACTTGGGCCCTAGGAGTTGGGGCTGCAGTGAGCCATGATCCAACCACTGTATTTCAGCCTGAGTGATACAGTAAGATCCTGTCTAAAAAAAAAAAAAAAAAAAAAAAAAAAAGAATAACAGTTATCAGTTATTCATTTACAGTCAGTGCTTAAGTACTTTATATGGATTATCTCAATCAATGTATTAGTTCTATTAGCATTTGACTATAGGAGCATATAAGCTTAGGAAATTTAGGTTACACAGCTAGTAGGTTATAGAATTAGAATTCAAATTCAGGTAATCAGACTCTAAAGACCATACTTGTAATGACAGGGGAAATGGATTCTTATGTTTCCTAGGCAAATTATCACACCTGTTACATTAGAGGTTTTTTTTCTTTTTCCCCCAGAATATAAAGGTAATATATAGACATTGTAGAAAATGTAGAATGTCCAGGACAATAACATCTATATTATAATCAGATAGACATGACTACTGTCAACATTTTGATATGCTTTCTTCACTCTTTTACATATATTGTATACTGTAGCTGACCTCATACTACATAGGCAATGTTAAATATTTTTAAATATTTAAAATGTTTTTTCATGAGGTAACTTCCTCAGGTCATTAAAAATTCATTGTAAACATAATTTTAATAGTTTTAATCACATATATGCGGTAATTATTTTAACCATTCTCTTAATGTTGGATTTTTTACTTTTATCAATTTATTTACCATGGTTAAGTATCTTTCCATAGAGATCTTCATGTTCTGGACTATCTCCTTATAATTTCCAAAAGAGAAATGATGAAATTAGGTCACATGAACACCCATAAAGTTCTTGACATGATTTGACAAATAACTTTCCAAAATCTTTGTCCTAATTTATATCCCTCCCAGGGTGTAAGTGTCCGCTTTACTCTTCTGTCACCCATGGAGTTTATTCACATTTTAAACAGATCGGGTAATTAGATGCCTGGGAAATAACCTTTCTTTTGTCTCTGTTTATTATTAATGACTTTGAACATTGATTGGTAAAATGTGTAGTAGGCATTTAAATTTCATATTTTGTGAACTGATCATTGTATATACTTTCCCCATTGATCTATTTAAGGTGTTCGTGTCTTTTTTCTATTCTCTTTGTCCTCTTACTTTACTATATAAATACTTCTGTCCCCAATATGCATTTGTGTATATGAGTCTCTGCTACTAGACTGTGGTTCCCCATAGACAGTGGCCCCATTTTATTTTATCTGTGAAGAATGCCTAACACATAGTAGGAAAAAGGCATACTGTACTTTGTAGAATTATTCTTAGGATTAAATGACATAATGTAAGCAAAGCATCTAACACACTGTCACAAAGCAGATGCTCAATACATACATTAGTTTAGGCAATCAAAAGTTTTGCTATTTCATTTTGTTGTTTAGGAAAACAAAGGTTAGAGATTCAATATCTTTCAAAGATCGGGAACTATAGCTGTAAACTGCAGATTTAAGATGTGAACCCTGATTCTCAAATCTTTCATCACAAATCACATGTGGCTGGAATACTCGAAAAATTATAATTCTTGCAATTCTTTTTTTCTTTTTTAAGAGTGAGTCTTGCTCTGTCGCCCAGGCTGGAGTGCAGTGGCCCGATTTTGGCTCACTGCGACCTCCGCCTCCTGGGTTCAAGCGATTCTCCTGCCTCAGCCTCCCGAGTAGCTGGGATTACAGGTGCCGGCCACCACACCCAGCTAATTTTTGTATTTTTAGTAGAGACGGGGTTTCACCATGTTGGCCAGTTTGGTCTCGAACTCCTGACCTCAGGTAATTCGCTTGCCTCGGCCTCCCAAAGTGCTGGGGTTACAGACAGGCGTGAGCGCCCGGCCAATTCTTGGAATTTTTGAAAGATCAGTATGAACTGTGGGCTGTTAAACCTTTGAGGAACTGCTTTTTCCCTGTATCTGTCTGTATCGGATCGCATATGTATGTCTCTTCCCTTGTTTTTATTTTTATTTTTTTTTAGAGACACGGTCTGATTCTGTCGCTCAGGCTGGGATGCAGTGTTGCCACCAGAGCTCACTGCAGCCTTGACCTCCTGGGCATCAGTGATCCTCCCACTTCAAACTCTGAGCCAGTAGCTGGGACTACAGGAACGTGCCAACACGCCCGGCTAATTTTTTAATTTTCATTTTTAGTATTGACAGGGTCTTGCTATGTTGCCCAAGCCCGTCTGGAACTTCTGACTTCTAGCGATCCTCCCGCCTCCACCTCCCAAAGTGCTGGAATTACAGGCGTGAGCCACCGCGCCCGTCTCTCATTTAAATTTATTGGAAACTTGTGGTAAAAATAGCAAAGCTCAACAAGCAAATATACATCAAGTGAGTGACATTTTATTTCTCCATCAGAGCAGTCAGCTTTTGCTTTTAGACAGGGAGACAGCTGTTCTAGTGGCCGCTTTAAAAAAAACGAAACAAAACATTCAGAACTAACGCAGCGAAGGGAAGGAAAGGGATGTCCAGTCAGCTGGAGTGGCTTGGAGCTCGGGGTTGGCTGGGAGCATTTTTATTGCTGCCGGGAGGAAGAAGGGGAAGCGGGGGAAGTGGGGGGGGGCAGTCTGTTGTAAAATCAGTTTGAAGTAAACAAAAAGTTAGGTTTTCCGAGGGGCCAGCAGCGCGGAGAGCAGGCCCAGCCAGCTGCCAGGAAGGCAGGTCTGTCCAGTAGAAACCGGAACGCCGCGCAGGCTCAGCGGAGGGCTACGGCTGGGGCCGGAGAAGCTGCCTCTAGGTTAGCGAAGGGTAAAGGAAGTCAGACACTGACGCGAGAGGCCTCCCGATCCGCAATCGAGTGGAAAACCGAGTCCCGATCTAAGGCCGAATCATCAGGCTTCCCGGTCACCCTAGAACCCACTCGGGCACTTCCGGTAAGAAGTCTAGCGCCCCCTGCTCGGAACCTGCATCGTAGTGCGCAGGCGCCCCGGACCTGGAGACAGCCGGGGACGCCGAGGTAGGAGGCGTGTGAGCCGAAGAGGAAAGCCTCCTCTGCGCCTGCGCTCTCTGCGCTGCCCGGGGGGCGGGGAAAGAAACCCTGAGCCGGCGGCTGGCACTCCCAGGACTCCCGGCCGGGGTCGCTCTTCACTCCTCAGCGTGACGTCGTGTCGAGTTCCCAAAAAGATCCGCCGGGGCTGTAGGGGAGGTAAGAGCCCCCCGTGACCGGTCGTCTCGGCCTCCCCTCAGCCCTGCTGTTCCCACAGAGGGGGCGGGGTGACCGCTGGACCCGCCGACCTGGGCGCTGGGTCTGGCCCTCTTCCTCTGCGGACAGAGCCTGGGCCCCGACCGATTCCTTTTCCGAGCCCCCGGAGCTGGCCGGGGAACTCTGGCCCTCCAATCTGATGTCCCTTCCTGGAGCCTGAAGGGCCAGACCGGACTGGACCGAGAGGGCAATCACGGCGGCTGTTTGCCCGGTTCCACCCTCCCGGGCCGCCGGAGTGGCCGGCGCTCCTGGGGGAGAGACCCCAGCGGGTGGAGGGTGAAGCGCCCTGGCGCCGCCGTCCCGCCTGGGGAGGGGCTGCGAGTGCAGAGGGGACTGTGGTTCTTTAGGAGTGGCAGAGGCTCGGTCCCCGCAGAGGAGTCTCATCGCTGCCGGTGCTCTCGCACTGCCCATTCCCGCACCCATGCATTTTCTCTTCGTTAGAGAACAGAAGGGTGCAGTGGCCGTCTTTCCCGCTGCCTTTCCTTTGGTATTTTGAGAAAGTCCAAAAGAGGACCTTATTTTTAACTCTTATTTGTACTACCGTGATTGCAAATGTTATGTTCCAGACTAAGAATGTTCTTTCTTGTTAGTTTGGCTAGTCCATACATTTGATATTAAGTGAATCTTTTCAATTCAAAAAATAGGCACTTTGTTGATTCAGATTCCTCCGTTTATTCACTTGAGCTTGTCGTCTCTTGAGTTGGCAGGAGTTTAATGGTTTAATCCAGTAGAACTATATGTAATTTTCCGCCTAATTTCTTCCCTTTTTTCCTCCCCTGGATATTAAACTGCATGCTTAGTGGCAAAAATTGAAAAAATAGAATAAAGAATAAGCAAAAATGATCAACCATAATTCCACCATGTTACAGTAATCACTTTTAATGTTTTGACATTTTTCCTTTGAGTCTTTTTTTCCCTGTGCATTTTCTTGAGATTTTATGTCGTTGGATTGTCTACTTTCCTTGATTTAAATTACGTTGTAAGCATTTCCCCATGTTTTTAAAAAGCTTCATAAAAATGACTTCTTGATTATACATGAGCAAAGTATCTTTTGAAACAGTTATATTACAGATAAAGCAAATTCCCATTAATTATCCCCAATCATAATGTTACATGATAGAATAGTGCTACAGTTCATTTAACATTATGATTGGGGATAATTACGCTTAAAAATTATTGAGGACCAATAGAGTTTTTGGTTCCTAGTGCTGCAGTATATTTGCCATTTTGGAAATTAAAACTCAGAAAACTGAAGATGTTTTATTTATTCATTTAAAAATAACAGACTCAAATAATTTTTGAGTGAAAAGTAACTATTTTCTAAAACAAAACTTAGAAGAGGAGCGTGGCATTGTTTTAAATTTTTCAAATTACTTTAATATCTGATTTATGGAAGACAGCTGGATTTTCATATTTGCGTCTGTTGTGCTATCTGGTTTAGGTTGAAGCATATGAAGAAAACACCAGTCTTGCACAGATATGTAGTAGGAGAAGGGAAGATTTTACAAGCCTGCTGAAAGGCTCCTGGGGACATCCAGGGGTCCTGAGACCACAGTTTGAGAAAGCTGATTTAACCGTTTTTGGACTGATGGGCTGTTAGATTGTTTAAAATTGTACACTATTGCAACCACTACAACAGTGAACGTTCTTTGTGATGTTTTCTGGTGTATGCGTGCTAGTGTTTTTCTGTAAGTAGAATTGCTAGGTCATAGAGTTTTGCTTTTTTTTTTTTTAGGTTTGTTGAACACATTACTTTTGATGCCTGTATAATTTTCTGTTGTGCACTAATGTTGGTGATTTGATTGTTTCAACTAATGATTTGGTGAAATATCTTTGCATATTTTTAGTTGTTTTGAATTATTTTCTTTTTGGGGGGGGCTGGAGGAAGTCCAGTAAAAACCAGACAACTGCTAGATATATTCTAAAAGAGCTGTAACACATGGATTCTTTTCTAAAATTTCGAAAAAGATAATTGTTAGATCAAATATTAGGAATCTTTTTCAGGCTATTGGTACATATTGTCACATTGTTTTCCTGGGAGATAGTACCGGTTTATTTCCTGTCAGCAGTGTCTGTCATGCTTAAAAAACAAAAACAAAACACACACACACACACATGCACACGCTTACCAACATTGAGTACTTTTATTATTTTAAAAATTGTTTTAATTTAGCAGACAATAAATGGTATATGTTCTAATTCTCATTACTTTGCTAGTGCACTGAATATTTTTCATAATCTTACTGGTTGTCTGTTGATGTTATTTGTCCATTTATAGTCCAGTGTCCAAGTGTTTTTCTAACACATTTTTATCTTCTCAAATATATTGTAAGGAAACGTGCTGTACTTTTTTTTTTTTTTTTTTTTTTTTTGAGGTGGAGTCTCCTTATGTTGCCCAGGCTGGAGTGCAGTGGCGCGATCTAGGCTCTCTGCAACCTCTGCCTCCTGGGTTCAGGCCATTCTCCTGCCTCAGCCTCCTGAGTAGCTGGGACTACGGCCACGCGCCACCACACCCAGCTAATTTTTGTATTTTTAGTAGAGACGGAGTTTCACTGTGTTGGCCAGGATGGTCTCAATCTTCTGACCTCGTGATCCGCCCGCCTCAGCATCCCAAAGTGCTGGGATTACAGGTATGAGCCACTGTGCCCGGCCTTAGGAAACGTGCTGTACGTTTTTTTAAGGAAAAGAACAAAATTATGTTTTCTCTGTTTGCAAGAGCACATGCCTTTTTTTTTTTTTTTTTTTGAGATGGAGTCACCCTCTCTCGCCAGGCTGGAGTGCAGTGGCACAATCTCAGCTCACTGCAACCTCTGCCTCCCGGGATTCAACCGATTCTCCTGCCTTAGCCTCCCAGGCAGCTGGGACTACAGGCACGCACCACCACGCCCAGCTAATTTTTGTTGTTGTTGTTGTTTTATTTTTAGTAGAGACGGGGTTTCACCATGTTGGCCAGATGGTCTCAATCTCTCTTCAGCTCATGATCTGCCTGCCTCAGCCTCCCAAAGTGCTGGGATTACAGGCGCGAGTCACCTGAGTACACTGGCTGAGTATATGCTTATTTAAAAAAAGTAAAATAGTATGAAGACATATCATGTAGCTCTGAAAGGTTTATGTAATCCCTTTCCTACATTTATAGTATTACTAACATCATTAATGTTTGTTCCTTCATATATTTTTTTACTGTGCCTTTGTTAATTTTTTTACAACTTATTTGTAAAAATAGGTTTGCACAATGCATAAAGTTTTGTGATTTGATTTTCTTTAATTTAACATTATATGTTGGATATTTTTCTACCGAAGTCCATATAAATGGGCAAAGTTTTATCCTGGGTGGTTTTAGGAACATGAATTGTGATCTTCAGTTATCTGATGGCAGACTCTTGTCCTCTTCTAAATGTATTCTCTTCCTAGGTGATCTCATCCATTAACGGCTGTGTGTTGCCAATTCCAAAATCTTTATCTATCTCAGACTTCTCTCCTGCATTCCAGATTATTATATTCAACTGCCTTTTGGATATCTCTCCCAGGATGTTCTCAAGGTACTTCAAACAGTCCAAACGTGAACTCATGTTTTCCCTTAATCCTGCTCCTCTTTGTATTGCCTGTCATGGTCAGTGGCACCACCATCTACCCCAGCCACTCATGGTGGAAACCTGGCACTAATCCAGCTTTCTCCCTTGCTTTCAGTCTCCAAAAGTTCTCATTCTTTTGCCACTTTTATTTCATTTTATTATTTTTATTTGAGACAGGATCTCACTGTGTTGTCCAGGCTGGTCTCAAATTCCTGGGCTCAAGTTAATCCTCCCACCTCAGGCTCTGGAGTAGCTGGGACCAAGGCGGGCATCACCATGCCTGGCTTATTTTAGCCATCTTTATATCTGTTTCCTTTTTTTCTCCACCACACTATCTCAGCTCAGGCCTTCATCTCTTACCTTAACCATTTTAGGTGTCCCCTTACTATTGGTTTTGTTGGTTTTCTGGTTAATCTTCCATGTTACTGCCAATTTTTGTAATCATGAAGAGATTTTTGAAAGCCATTTTATTGTAAATATTATGAAGATGTTTTCTTAAATCTAAAAATATATAAATAGCCAAGTGAGTAAAAACCTAAAATAAGTTATATGTACACATAAATAAACCTATTTTAAAAGGAAGTATATATTATATTTCTTTTATGTCTTCTACTGAATATGGTAGCTTGTTGGCACAAAAAGTACGTCCTGATTGATTGAAATGGGAAATGTATACAGCTTAATGAGGTTTCATGTTAAAACATTTCAGTATACCATATTTACATTGTCATACCTTTTACAATTATATTATCTTTTTCATATCTTTCTTGGCACCTCAAATAACTTAATGCTTAGTAAAGCATTGCTATATAGATAGGAATGTTTTGTAAGTAGATGTTATTTAATGAGTTCCATAATTTATTTCTAAAAACTTCTCTGACTTTTGCTAATAAGAAACTAATTCTAGACCTTTCAGTTTTTGTACTTTATTCATTAAATACATCCTATATTCAGAGTTCCTTTACTGCTACTTTTTACTATTATGTTTATTTTAAATTTAATGTTTATATTTATCAAAGGGATACCTGTACATAAAGAGTCAAATAATACTTCAAGGATTATAATGAAAATCTGTCTGGGTGCGGTGGCTCATGCCTATAATCCCAGCACTTTGGGAGGCTGAGGCAGAATGATCACATCAGCCCAGGAGTTTGAGACCAGTCTGGGCAACATAGTGAGACCTTGTCTCCACAAAAAATAAACAAAATTAACTGGGTTGTGGTGGCACGCACCTGTTGTTCCATTTACTTAGAAGGCTGAGGTGGGAGGATTGCTTGAGCCCATAGAGGCTATAGTGAGCTGATACCCTACCACTACAGTGCAACTTGCGCAACAGACTGAGACCCTGTCTCAAAAAAGAAAAGAGGGCCAGGCGCGGTGGCTCACGCCTGTAATCCTAGCACTTTGGGAGGCTGAGGCAGGCGAATCACCTGAGGTTGGGAGTTCAAGACCAGCCTGACCAACATGGAGAAACCCCATCTCTACTAAAAATACAGAATTAGCCAGGCGTGGTGGCGCGTGTCTGTAATCCCAGCTACTCGGGAGGCTGAGGCAGGAGAATTGCTTGAATCCGGGAGGCGGAGGTTGCAGTGAGCTGAGATCACGCCATTACACTCCAGCCTGGGCAACAAGAGCGAAACTCTGTCAAAAAAAAAAAAAAAAGAAAGAGGAAAACAACAATCTTCTGCCCCAGTACCCTTGAATCCCACTCTCCAGAAGCAGTCTTTCTCAATCAGTGCTTTCTGTGTGAATCACTGAACAAGAAAAATGATTTGAGCAACTATTTTCTTAATTTTCTCAAGGAGGGTATGTAGCTAATATGATAGATGCATAGGAGAGAAGTTAGTTTTTTACATAAAATGGAAGCCTTAGGGCATTAAAGATTGATTCTCTCGCCGAACCTTAATTGAGAAAGGCTGCTCCAGAGTCAGTGACTTCAATTCCTTATCACTTCCAGTTTTTACAAATAACATATTTAGATATATGGTGATGTCCCCTTCCCATTCCCATCCTAATGCAATTTTAGGTATCGTTTACTAATTTCCCATTACAGAAGATGGGAGTTTAGGTTTTTTGCACCAACTCCTACCTTTAAACACTGCATTTCACTTCTCCTCTCCCTTCTCTATTACCAGATTAGTTATACGTTAACTTTTAGTTATTTGGTGTTTACCTCATTTTAACTATGTAAATATTGTATGTAGCTGAACCAGGTAAGTGTGAGGTTGTTTCCTTTCTTGTATGATTTTTGTTTTTCCTAGTTAATAATCATCTTAATTCTTTTGTACATGTACCTTTTATGTTTCTTTATAAATATATGTTTTATATCTTTTTAATGTGTCTTTTGTATTCTTTATTTGATCTATTAACCTCTTGAACCAGATACGTCAATCTCCTCTTAGTAGATTCAAACACATCTGATAATCTGTTGGTTTTGTAACATCTTTCCTGTAATGTGCTGGTCATCCTGCCTCCATCTTGATGGGTTGCTCTCTAGGCCTGTTGCACAACTGTCTTCCTGGACTGCCCTTTTATAGTCATCTGTGAATTGCATTTGTCTCTTCTGTGTGGGTAGCCTCTTTACTGGATTTCAGGTTTTCCTTTTTCTTGGTGTCTCCCTTATATTGGCAGAGTACATCTTTCAGTAGCTTCCTGAGAAAGACTGAATGGGATGCACATATTTTGGGTTCTTGCATGTCCATACATTTTTTATTTAACCCTCACATTTATGATAACCAATCCTTTGATTATGACCTGTTATATCTCTATGGAAGCTTTTACACTTATTCAAGAAGTATGTATTGAGCACATTTTATGTGCTAGGCACTGGCCAAGACATTTTGAACATATAGGTGAACAAAAATACAAGATTCATGTCCTTGTGGAGCTTAAAGTTAGGGAGGAAGGAGTTGTTCAACCGCAAATATAATAAATTATACAAAACATTGGGAGTTTGTAAAATACATAACTGCTTTAGAAAAGAGAAAAAAGGAGAGCAGGATGGGGTGGGAAGTTCAGGAATACTGGGGAAAGGAGAGGTAGGGGATGCAGACTTTAGTATTAAATGAGGTGATCTTCCCTTCAACCATTCAGGTATTCTGAAATTTCACAATGATGTTGGTTGGTAAGAGTTTTTCATTCATGTGTTGGGCCCCAAATGGGCCCTTTCCATTTGGAGACCATATCTGTGGTGTTTTATTTGACAATTTCTTCTTTCACTCCCTTCCTTCTTTCTGGATTTCTTTTAATTAGAATATTAAACCTCATTAGATTGATTCTCTGATTTCTAATATTTTCTCTCCTGTTTTCCATCCCATTCTTTTTGTTCTGATTTCTCGGATAGTTTCTCAACTTTATTTTCTAACACCTTGATTGCATTTTAAAAAATAAACATTTTATTTTGGAACAGTTTTAGATTTACAGAATCACTGCAGACCGTATAGAGTTCCTGTATACTCCATACCCAGTTTATTATTAACATCTTCGGTTAATATGGTACATTTGTTATAATTAGTGAACCAGTATTGATACATTATTAACTAAAGGCTATACTTTATTCACATTTCCTCATTTTTCCCCTAATATGCTTTTTCTGTTCCAGGATCCCATCCAGGATACCACATTATGTTGAGTAGTCCTGTCTCCTTAGGCACCTCTTGATTATGATAGTTCTCAGACATTCTTTGTTTTTGATGCTCTTGAAAGTTTTGAGGATTACTGGTCTGTATTTTTAGTAGAGATGGGGTTTCTCCATGTTGGTCAGGCTGGTCTCGAACTCCCAACCTCAGGTGATTCGCCTGCCTCAGCCTCCCAAAGTGCTAGGATTACAGGCGTGAGCCACCGCGCCTGGCCCTCTTTTCTTTTTTGAGACAGGGTCTCAGTCTGTTGCGCAAGTTGCACTGTAGTGGTAGGGTATCAGCTCACTATAGCCTCTATGGGCTCAAGCAATCCTCCCACCTCAGCCTTCTAAGTAAATGGAACAACAGGTGCGTGCCACCACAACCCAGTTAATTTTGTTTATTTTGTAGAATGTCAGTTGGAATTTGTCTCATTGTTTTTTTTAATTTTTATTTTTATTTTTGGGACAGAGTCTTGCTCTGTCGCCCAGGCTGGAGTACAGTGGTGCGATTTTGGCTCACTGCAAGCTCTGCCTCCCGGGTTCACACTATTCTCCTGCCTCAGCTTCCAGAGTAGCTGGGACTACAGGTGCCTGCCACCACGCTAATTTTTTGTGTTTTTGGTAGAGACGGGGTTTCACCATGTCAGCCAGGATGGTCTCTGTCTCCTGACCTTGTGATCCTCCCACCTTGGCCTCCCGAAGTGCTGGGATTACAGGCGTGAGCCACCATGCCCAGCCCTCTCTCATTATATTGGGGTGGTGCGTTTTGGGGAGAAAGACAACAAAGATGAAGTACAATTTTCATCAATACATACTGTCAATGTGACTGCCACTTTTTTTTTTTTTTTTTGGAGTCTCGCTCTGTCACCCGTGCTGGAGTGAAGTGGTGCAATCTCAGCTCACTGCAACCTCTGCGTCCCGAATTCAAGCAATTCTCCTGCCTCAGCCTCTTGAGTAGCTGGGATTACAGGCACGCACCACCACACCCGGCTAATTTTTGTATTTTTAGTAGAGGCGGGGTTTCACCATGTTAATTAGGCTGACCTCCAATTCTTGACCTTGTGATCCACCTGCCTCAGCCTTCCAAAGTGCTGGGATTACAGGCGAGAGCCACTGCGCCCGGCCAACTTGCCAGTTTTAATGTTAACCTTGATCACTTGACTTGAGGTAGTGTTTGTTAGGTTTCTTCACTTTGAAGTTAGTATTTTCTTTTTTTCTCCTGTATTCTTCAATAGAAAGTCACTGTGCACTGAACACTTAAGGAGTGGGGAGTTCTACTTCCTTGAGAGCAAAAATCTACATAAATTATTTGGATTTTTTTTTAATTGCGTGGGAGATTTGTCTTCTCCCCAATTATTTATTTAATCATTTACTTACATCAGTATGAACACATAAATTTTTTTTTTTTCTTTTTTGAGGCGGAGTCTCACTCTGTTGCCCAGGCTGGAGTACAGTGGCACAATCTCGGCTCATTGCAACCTCCACCTCCCAGGTTCAAGCGATTCTCCTGCCTCAGCCTTACAAGTAGCTGGAACTACAGTCATGCACCACCACACCTGGCTAATTTTTGTGTTTTTAGTAGAGACGGGATTTCACCATGTTGGCCAGGATGGTCTCGATCTCTTGATCTCAGGTGATTGCCCGCCTTGGCTTCCCAAAGTGCCTGGATTACAGGCGAGAGCCACTGTGCCCAGCTGATTTTTTTTTTTTTAATATGTTGGTTATACTGCTCTTTTATTTTGTCCCAGCTTTGGCCATTGGGAGCTCTTTCACTTGGGTGTTGTATCTCTTTGACATACTCCCATTGTTGTATGTGTGTACATGAACTTTTACTTCCTGGCATTACAAGATGCTTTGTGCTCATTTTGTTTATTTCCTGTCCTAGTTTTAGAAGCAGCCATTTTTCCAAGGAGTGTTGGTTCCTTTCATTGGAGAATTTTATTAGAAACCAAGATCTGGGTGCTAAGTATGTTTGTTTCCCCTGGGATGATATTGCTTCTAGGCCCTCTGACAAATACAAGGATATATGTTAGTATATATGTTAGTATGTATGTTCATACTAACCTGTATTACACATATCTGTAAATATTTCTATGTGTGACCATCGGTATCAATATTAAGCTAAACATGAATTTATATTGATGTCTTCAAATCCATTACCAGATAGATTATTTTATCTTCCTCCCCTGTATAGCCGTAACCTCCTCCTTCAACAGTGAGAAACTTGGCTTCCACGATCAGTCATCCATTTACTTACTTGTTCAGTTTCAGTATACAGGTATAGTGATTTCAGAATTGTTAACCTGTGCCACTGTGGAAAACAACTTTATCAACTAGGGTAGAGTGCCTGTCTTTCTTTAGTCTTACGTATTCCACTCATTTCCAAAGGTCAGCACCTTATTCTTCCATCCCCTGTGATGAGGTGGTTTCATACATTCAGAATACAATTAAACGCTTTGTCACAGTCTGAGTGCCAATCTAGGATTCCCCCATTCCCTAAATAATTTTTTGAAAATTTGCGTGTTGAGGTTTATTCTTTTTTCTGTGAAGTTCTATGGATATTAACATGTGATTATCTTACGTTCACCATTACTACTCTAAAAAATCTGTGCTTCACATATCCAGCTCTCCCCCACTGTAAACCACTGGCAATCGTTGGTGTTTTGCTGTCTGTAGTTTTACCTTTTCTAGAATGTTATATAATTAGAATAATGTAGTATGTAAATTCTTTTACTTAGCAGTATACATTAAGATTCACTCGTGTTTTTGTGGCTTGATAGCTCATTTCTTTATATCACTGAATAATATTCCATTGGATAGATGTGTGATGGTTTGTTTATCCAAATACCTAATTGCTTCCAGTTTTTGGCAGTTACGTTTATATGCATTCACATCCAAGTTATTGTGTGAATGTAAATTTTCAAATCAGATGGGTAAATACCTAGGAGCATGATTGCTGGATTATATGGTAGTATTAAGTTTTGTAAGAGACCACCTAATAGTCTTCCAAAGCGACTATACCATTTTACATTCCCACTGGCAATAATAAGATTTTCTCTTGTTTGGCGTCCTCAGTGACATTCTAGTAGATGTGAAGTGAATATCTCATTATTTTAATCTACAGTTCCCTGAAGACAAATGATGTTCAGCATTTTTCATATTCTTATTTTCCATTCTTATATCTTCTTTGCTGAGATGTCCATTCAGAACTTTTGCCAATTTTAAAATTGGATTGTTTTCTTTCTTCTTTTCCTTTCCTTTCACTTTTTGCCTTTTCTCTCCTTTCCTTTCCTTTCTCCTTTGCTTTCTTTTCTTCTTTCCTTTCTCCTCTTCTCTCCTCTTTCTCCTCTCCTCTCTCCCTTCCCCTCTCCCTTCCCCTCTCCCTTCCCCTCTCCTTTGCCCTTTCTTTTCGCCTCCCCTCCTTTTCCCTGCCTTCTTTTTGACAGGGTCTGACTCTGTTTCCCAGGCTGGAGTGCAGTGGCACAGTCATACCTCACTGTAACCTTGAACTCCTGGGCTCAAGCTATCTTCCCATCTCAGCCTCTCAAGTAGCTAGAACTATAGGCGTGCACCCCCACACCCAACTAATTTTTAATTTTTTTTCTTAGAGATGAGGTTTCTCTATGTTGCCCAGGCTGGTCTTGAACATCTGGCCTCAATAGAACTTCCCACCTCAGCTTCTTAAAGTTCTGGAATTACAGGTGTGAGCCACCGTGCCTGGCCTTGGATTATCTTCTTGCCAAATTTTAAGAGTTCTTTTTAGATTTTTAGATACAAGTCCTTTATCAGATACGTGTTTTGCAAATATTCCAGTCTGTGACTTGTCTTCTTATTCTCTTAACAGTATCTCTTGCAGAGTGGAAGTTTTACATTTTAGTAAGATCCAATTTACCAATTTTTTTCTTTGATGGATCATGGTACTGGTGTTGTATTTAAAAACTGCTCACCAAACCCAAGGTTATGTAGATTTTCTCCTATGCTTTCTTGAAGAAATTTTACAATTTTGCATGTTAAGTTTAAGTTACCCACTTTGAATATGTTTTTATATAAGGTGTAATGTCTGTGTCTGGGTTCATATTTTTCATAGGGATGTCCAGTTTTTTCAGTACCTGTTATTGAAAAGACTGTCTATTCTCCATTGAATTGCCTTTGCTCCTTTGTCAAAGATAAGTTGACTACATTTGTGTGGGTTTATTTTTGGGGCCTTTTTTTTTTTTTTTTGATACAGGGTCTCACTGTGTTGCCCAGGCTACAGTGCAGTGATGCAATCATGGCTCACTGCAGCCTCAACCTCCCTGGTTTCAGCTGATTCTCCCCTCAGCCTCCCGAGTAGCTGGGACTACAGGTGCATGGCACCATGCCCAGCTTATTTTTTATGTTTTGTGGAGACAGAGTTTCTCCATGTTGCCCTGGCTAGTCTTGAACTCCTGGGCTCAGATAATCTGCCTGCCTCTGCCTCCCAAGTGCTGGGATTACAGCATGAGCCACCATGCCTGGCCATTTTTGGGGTCTCTTCTTTTTTATTGATCTATGTGTCTGTTCTTTTGCCAATACCAAATTGCCCTGATTATTAGAACCTTCTTGTACATCTTAAAATTAGATAGTGTGAGTCCTCCAACTTTGTTGTTCTTCAATATCATGTTAGCTAGTCTAGATTTTTTGTCTTTTCTTTTTTTATTTTTATTTTTAGTAGAGACAGGGTTTCACCATGTTGGCCAGGCTGGTCTCGAACTCTTGACCTCATGATCCACCTGCCTCGGCCTCCCAAAGTGCTGGGATTACAGGTTTGAGCCACCACGCCCGGCCAGTTCTTTGTCTTTTCATATAAACTTCAGGATTAGTTTCTTGAGGCCTCCAAAATAGCTTGCTAGGATTTTAGTTGGGATTGCACAAGAATCTAGAGATAGAGTTGGGAAGAATCCATATCTTTGTTTTTGTTTGTTTGTTTATTTTTTTGAGACAGAGTCTCTCTCTGTCACCTAGGCTGGAGTGCAGTGGTATGATCTTGGCTCACTGCAACCTCTACCTCCTGGGTTCAAGTGATTCTCCTGCCTCAGCTGCTGAGTAGCTGGGGTTAATAGGCACACTCCACCATGTCTGGCTAATTTTTGTATTTTTAATAGAGACAGGGTTTCACCATGTTGGTCAGGCTGGTCTTGAACTCCTGACCTCGGGTCTGCCCACCTTAGCCCCGCAAAGTGCTGAGTGCTGGGATTACAGGTGTGAGCCACTGTTCCCAGCCTTTTTTTTTTTTTTTTTAAATTTTATTTTATTTTTGAGATGGAGTCTAGCTCTGTCGCCCAGGCTGGAGTGCAGTGGCACAATCTCAGTTCACTGCAACTTCTGCCTCCCAGGTTCCAGTGATTCTTTTGTCTCAGCCTCCTGAGTAAGTGGGCACAGGTGGGCACCACCATGCCCAGCTAATTTTTGTATTTTTGGTAGAAATGGAATTTCACCATGTTGGCCACGCTGGTCTCTAACTCCTGACCTCAAGTGATCCACCCACCTTGGCCTCCCAAAGTGCTGGGATTAGAGACGTGAGCCACTGCACCTGGCCTGTATCTTAATACTGAGTTTTCCTATCCATGAACATGGAATATGTCCCATTTTATTTAGTGGTTTTTGTTGTTGTTGTTGTTTTTTTTTTGAGACAAAGTCTCGCTCTTGTCCCCCAAGCTGGAGTGTAATGGTGTGATCTCGGCTCACTGCAACCTCCGCCTCCCTGGTTCAAGCGATTCTCCTGCCTCAGTCTCCCAAGTAGCTGGGATTACAGGCGCCCGTGACCATGCCCGGCTAATTTTTGTATTTTTAGTAGAGACAGCGTTTCACCGTGTTGGCCAGGCTGGTCTTGAACTCCTGATTTCAGGTGATCTGCCCACCTCGGCCTCCCAGAGTGGCTGGGATTATAGGCGTGAGCCACTGCGCCTAGCCTTATTTAGTTTTTCTTTTCTTTCTTTCTTTTTTTTTTTTAATCAGTGTTTTATACTTTTGCACATATAGATCCTGTATATATTTTGTTAGATTTATAACCTAAGCATTTCGTTGTTGCTTTTTTTTTCTTTTTTCTTTTTTTTTTTTTTTTTCCACTCTGTTGCCCAGGCTGGAGTGCACTTGTGAGATCTCTGCTCACTGCAGCCTCGACCTCCTGGGCTCAAGTAATCATCCCACTTCTGCCTCCCAAGTAGCTGGGACTACAGGTATGCACCACCATGCCTGGCTAATTTTTTTGTATTTGCAGAGATGAGGTTTCACTACGTTGCCCAGGCTGGTCTTAAACTCCTGGGCTCAAGGGATCTGCCTGCCTCGGCTTCCCAAAGTGCTAGGATTACAAGTGTGCACCACTGTGCCTGGCCAGTATTTCACTTTTTAAAGGTGCTCTTATAATGGTATTTTAAAGTCCAACTTCCAGTTGTTCATTCAAATGCAAGTGACTTTTGTGTACTGAGTACTGACCTTATATCCTGCAACCTTACTATACTCAGGACATTTTTGGGGTCAATTTTTGGGTATTTTCTACATAGAGAATTATGTAACTGCAAATTGCAAATAGAGACCATTTTATGTATTCTTTTCCAAACAGTATACTCTTGTTTTCTTTTCTCATCTTATTGCACTAGCTAGGGCTTTCCGTATTATATTGAATAGGAGTGATGAGAGAAGATATCCTTTCCTTGAACCCAATCTTTGAGGGAAGGCAGTTTCTTATTAAGTATGCTATTAATTGTAGGTATTTTATAGATATTCTTTATCAAATTGAAGAAGTTTCCCTCTACTCATAGTTTGCTAAGAGTTTTTCTCATGAATGGATATTTTTGTTTGTTTGTTTGTTTGTTTTGTTTTGTGTTTTTTTGAGACAGTCTCGCTCTGTCTCCCTGGCTGGAGTGTAGTGGCGTGATCTCGGGTCACTGCAACCTCTGCCTTCTGGGTTCTAGCGATTCTCCTGCCTCAGCCTTCCAAGTAGCTGGGATTACAGGTGCACACCACCACGCCAGGCTAATTTTTGTATTTTTAGTAGAGATAGGGTTTCACCATGTTGGCCAGGCTGGTCTAGAACTCCTGACCTTGTGATCTGCCCGTCTCATCCTCCCATGGTGCTGGGATTACAGGTGTGAGCCGCCGCATCCAGCGTGAATATTGTTTTTATTTGCATCAATTTATGTGATTATATATGTCTTCTTTAGTTTGTTAATATGGTAGATTACATAGATTAATTTTCAAATGTTGCACCAGCCTTGCATACCTGGATAAATTATATTGGTCATGATATATAATTTTTTTATACAGTGTTGGATTCAATTTGGCACCATTTTCTTGAGCATTTTTATATCTGTGTTCATGGGCAATATTGGTCTGTAGTTTTCCTTTTTTGCAGTGTCTTTATCTGGTTTTGATATTAGGGTAATGCTGGTCTTATAGTATAAGTTAGAAGTGTTCCCTCTACTTCTTTTTTCTGGAAGAGATTATAGAGAATTGCTATTATTTTTTCCTTAAATGTTTGGCAGAATTCACCAGTTGGTCCATCTGAATCTGGTGATTTATTTTTATGGAAAATTATTAATTATTGATTTAACTTTTAAAATAGATGTAGGGGTTTTAGGTTATCTGTTTCTCCTTGGATGACTTTTGGTGGTTTGTATCATTTGAGAAATTGGTTCATTTCATCTAAATTACCAAATTTGTGGGCAGAGTTGTTAATAATATTCCTTTATTATCCTTTTTGTATCCATGGCATCAGTAGTGATGACTCCTCCTTTATTTCTGAAATTGATCATTTGTTTCTCTCTTAATTAACTGGGTTTGTCAATTTTATTCATCTTTTAAAGGAATGAGTTTTTTGTTTTACTGGTTTTCTCTATTTATTGTTTTCCTGTTTTAAATTTATTTCTGCTCTAATTTTTATTTTCCTACTTGTTTTAGGCCAAAATTTTTTTTGTTTTTCTAGTTTCCCAAGGTGGAAGCTTATTTATTTTAGATTTTTTTTCTTTTACTTTTACTTTTTTTTTTTTTTTGAAATGAAGTGTCACTCTTGTTGCCCAGGCTGTAGTGCAATGGCCGGATCTCGGCTCACTGCAACCTCCACCTCCCAGGTTCAAGTGATTCTCCTGCCTCAGCCTGCCGAGTAGCTGAGCTTACAGGTGCCTGTCAGCATGCCCAGCTAATTTTTGTATTTTTTAGTAGAGACGGGGTTTCACCACGTTAGCCACGCCGGTCTCAAACTCCTGACCTCAGGTGATCCACCCACCTTGGCCTCCCAAATTCTTTTTTAATATATGCATTTTTAGTGCTGTCACTGTCCCTTAAGCAGTGCTTTCACTGCAGCTTACAAGCCTTGCTTGAATTTTAAGATTTCTGCAATCAAGTTCCATGATCTCTTTTGGTTCTCTGTATAGTTCTTATTTATGGCTTCGTGTTCCTGTTTCATGGTTCATTGCTTTTTTGTCTCTGAGAATATTAGCTTCTTTGAAGTTTTTTTTTTTTTTTTTTGAGACAGAGTCTCGCTCTATCACCCAGGCTGGAGTGCGGTGGCCGGATCTCAGCTCACTGCAAGCTCCACCTCCTGGGTTTACGCCATTCTCCTGCCTCAGCCTCCCGAGTAGCTGGGACTACAGGCGCCCGCCACCTTGCCCGGCTAGTTTTTTGTATTTTTTAGTAGACAAGGTTTCACCGTGTTAGCCAGGATGGTCTTGATCTCCTGACCTCATGATCCACCCATCTCGGCCTCCTAAAGTGCTGGGATTACAGGCTTGAGCCACCGTGCCCAGCCAGCTTCTTTGAAGTTTTATTATGCCTCCTGCATTGTGTCTTCCTCCAAATTCCTTTTTTTTTTTTTTTTTTTTTGAGACAAGATCTCGCTCTGTTGCCCAATCTGGAGTGCAGTGGTGTCATCTTGGTTCACTGCAACCTCTGTCTCCCGGGTTCAAGTGATTCTCCTGCCTCAGTTACCAAAGTAGCTGGGATTACAGGCATGCGTCACTATGCCCAGCTAATTTTTGTACTTTTAGTAGAAACAGGGTTTCACCATGTTGGCCAGGCTGGTCTTGAACTCCTAACCTCAAGCAGTTCACCTGCCTTGGCCTCCCAAAGTGTTGGGATTACAGGCATGAGCCACCACGTCTGGTCTCCGAATTCCTTTTGTTTGTTTGGTGTCTGTTTATTTTGTGCACTCTTCTGTGTGTATGGTATAACCACACTTTAAAAATTGAAACAAAAAAAGGTAACATGCTTTATTGAATTAAGATGCCATACCAGTGTTATTGAAAATTCTTCTGAAGTGTACCTGTTAGTTTTAAGTTTGTTGCCAGCATAATTATTGTTCATTTGAAAGTGACCTTTTCTCTCTGGTTATTCTATCTTTGGGGTTTAGTAGTTTTACAGTAGTGTGTCTAAATGTGGATTTCTCTTTGTATTGTTTGGTGTAATTTGTTACCTGTATCTGTTGAGTTGACTTTTTCATCAATTCTGGAAAAACTCCCAGCATTATCTTTTCAAATATAGTTGTTCCATGCTGTCTTTTCTCCTCATAGTACTCCATTCTCATTTTGTCATCAATACCTTTTAACCTAGTTTTTATATTTTTCTCTTCCTCGTCCCTCTAGGCATTATTTTAGGTAATTTCTTCAGATAGGTCTTTGATGTCATTCAGTTCTCTCTTAAGCTCTGCCTAATTTTCAAGCCCATTTTTAAAGTATCTCTTTTTTGTTTATTTAATTATTTTTTCTGGACCTCAGATGTCCTTAGTTGATGGCACACAATCATAATTAGTTCTTGTAAAGCCCTGTCATTCGTTTGTTGTCTTTTACCCCCATTTCCTATTCCTAGTCCCCATGCCAGGTAGCCAAACAGATGTGTTTAATAATGTATATTCTTTTGTGGTATTTATTATTACAAATTTATTTAGTTTTATTATATTTTTAAAAAGTAACAGTTTGCAACGGATTGGAAGTGTAAGAAAAATACTTACCATAGGCAGTTTGAGGAATGTTGCTGTACGGTGTTTCACCTTCCAGATTAGCTCAGCTCATTGCTTTCTTTTTATGTCATTTAACTTGTTCCTTATGCTTGAATTTCCTGTAAACAAGCAGTTAGTTTGATTACATTCTAATTCAATTTTTTTAGGCAGTAGTATTTTTTAGGTGATACTGTTCTTCCACATTTATTGATGGTGAAATTGATTGTTGGGTTTGGATGTGTTGACTTGATCCCACCGTTGTAAAATTCCCCATAAACCTTTTCCTCTAGCCTTTAAACATCCATTTATAGCCATTGCCTAGTCTATTTATTGCATTAGGGATTATGAAGAGATGAATTAAGAATTTTTAATATCCTTTTGCATTTATTCACTGGAATTCTTATCTAAAGAACTTTTCATCAGTAATTATTTTGTTATAAAGTAGATTTTGTAAATAAAGGGCAGGATAAATTCTTTTTTTAGTGACAAAGCTTTATTGAAATATAACAGAGAAGGCTTAATCACATCATATACCATGCTCATGAATTGGAAATTTCAATATTATTAAGGACAGTGTTCCCCAGATTGATATACATATATATATTTTTAAATTAAATTAAATTTAAAGTTCCGGGATACATGTGCAGGATGTGCAGATTTGTTACATAGGTAAACATGTGCTATGGTGGTTTTTTGCACCTGTCAACCCATCACCTAGATATTAAGCCCCACATGCATTAGCTATTTATCCTGACACTTTCCCTTCACCACCCCCCACCCCAAAAGGCCCCAGTGTGTCTGGTTCCCCTCCCTGTGTCCACGTGTTCTCATTGTTCAGCTCCCACTTATTTTAAGTGACAACATGAGGTGTTTGGTTTTCTGTTCTTGCATTAGTTTGCTGAGAATAATGGCTTCTGGCCTCATCTGTGTACCTGCAAAGGACATGATATTGTTCATTTTTATGGCCGCATAGTATTCCATGATATTATATGCACCACATTTTCTTTATCCAGTCTATCATTGATGGGCATTTGGGTTGATTCCGTGTCTTTGCTATTGAGAACATACACATGCATGAATCTTTATAGCAGAATGATTTATATTCCTTTGGGTATATACCAGTAATTGGAATTTGCTGTGACAAATGATCTGCCTGATTCTAGGTCTTTGAGGAATCGCTACACTGTCTTTGTGTTGAAGTGTTCCTGTTTCTCCACAGCCTCTCCAGCATCTGTTGTTTCTTGACTTTTTAATGATTGCCCTTCTGACTGGCCTGAGATGGTATCTCATTGTGGTTTTAATTTGCATTTCTCTAATGATCAGTGATGTTGAGCCTTTTTATGTTCGTTGGCCACATAAATGTCTTCTTTTGAAAAGTGCCTGTTCATGTCCTTGGGTAGGATAAATTCTTGATTTTTTTCCCTTAATTGATCAATTTTTAGAGTAATTGGTTAGTGCCCTGCTACCCCTCCAGTGAGTGGTATGTTTTGTTTTTGTCTTTAGTATTATTTTATCTTTTTTTTTTTCAAATCTATTTGATTTATGTTTAGTCCTTTGCAGTCTTCATTCATTTGATGCTCACTTGTCCCATTTAAGCCGGTGCCCTTCAACTTGACTTTTGTCCTTTTGATATTATCCTATTACTTATTGACAGATTCCTGTGAGGTTTCTCAGGCTTATTTGGTATAGTTTCTGTTCCAGACCAGAGGTTTGCCTACTTTTTTCATCTTTTCATCAAACTAACTTTTAGTTTTCTTGTGCAACTCTCTTGTATGCTTGTTTTCTTTTGTTTAATTTTTGCTCTTAGTTTACTAGTTTTCAGTCTTCTTTTGTCAGGAGCAGTGTCTCATGCCTGTAATTCCCAGCACTTTGGGAGGCTGAGACGGGCGGATGACTTGAGGTCATCGAGACAGCCTGGCCAAAATGGTGAAACCCTACTCTTCTAAAAAAAAGAAACCCAAAGTTAACTGAGCCTGGTTGCGCACACCTATAGTCCCAGCTACTCTGGAGGCTGAGGCAGGAGAATCGCTTGAACCTGGGGGATGGAGGTTGCAGTAAGCCGAGATAGCACTACTGCATTCCAGCCTGGGTGACAGAGCGAGACTCCATCTCAAAAAAAAAAAAAAAAAAAAGTTCAAGTCTCTAAGTATCTCTTGAAGTACCACTTTTACCGAATCCCAGAGTTTTTATGTGCATGTTTTTATGTGTTTGTAGTTTCATATGTTGTATTTATAAGTAGTTTTAGCTTTCCATTTTGAATTCTTCTTTGACCCATGAGTTATTTAGGTAAGTGTTTAAAAATTTACAATAGTTTATGTATGCAAATATTATGTTGTTAGAGTTGGTTTTCATGTCATTTTTACATATACAGGGGCAGTTTCCCCAACTGAATTGTATATTCCTTAAAGCAGCACTCTTAAATTTTATTTCTGTGTTAATTTCTTGACTGTTTTTCCTGGCATGGAATACATGGCATAATATTTATGTTACAGAATTAAATGAAATATTATTATACTTTTTATTTTTTAGGCATACAAGAATTAAATTCTGAATAAGTCTACAGGTAGGATGGACAGTTATTTTAAAGCAGCTGTCAGTGACTTGGACAAACTCCTTGATGATTTTGAACAGAACCCAGGTTTGTTGATTTTCCATTTTTGCCACTAATGGGATTTTAAAATATCTGTAATTATCTCAGGTATATAGTAATATTAGCAAAATTTTCTTTCAATTTTGGTCACATTGTTATCTTCTGCAAAAAGTTCATTTATTTCATAATAAGATGTTAGTTGATTCTTAGACTGAATGGGACCCGTAGCCAGAAACAGAAGTAAGGAACCTAGAAGGTTTTTTCCTAGATGCAAATTAGCTATAAGAAAGTCCTCTCTCTCCTCTTCTCTTCTCTTCTCTTCTCTTCTCTTCTCTTCTCTTCTCTTCTCTTCTCTTCTCTTCTCTTCTCTTCTCTTTTTGAGACAAAGTCTCACTCCATCACCCAGGCTAAAGTGCAGTGGCACAATCAGTCTCACTGCAGCCTCAACCTCCTGGGCTCAAGCATTCCTCCCACCTCAGCCTCCAAGTGGTAACACAGGTGCATGCCACCATGCTGGCTAATTTTTCAATTATTTGTAAAGACAGAACCTTCCTATGTTGCCCAGGCTCATCTTGAATTCTGGGCAATCCTCCTGCCACCGCCTCCCAAAATGTTGGGATTATAGGCATGAGCCATGTGCTTGGCCCCAGAAAGACCTTTAAAACCAACATATGAACAAGCTAAAAGCAACCTAAGAGTTCTGCATAAATTGGTATTTCATTACAACAAGAGATGGTATTTTATTTTATTATTATTTCTTTTTTGAGATGGAGTTTCACTGTTGTTGCCCAGGCTGGAGTGCAGTGGCGCCATCTCATCTCACTGCAACCTCTGCCTCCCGGGTTCAAGCAATTCTTCTGCCTCAGCCTCCCAAGGAGCTGGGATTACAGGCGCCTGCCACCATGCCTGGCTAGTTTTTGTTTGTTTTTGAGACAGAGTCTCACTCTGTTGCCCAAGCTGGAGTGCAGTGGCACGATCTTGGCTCACTGCAACTTCTGCCTCCCAGCTTCAAGCGATTCTCCTGCCTCAGCCTCCCAAGTAGCTGGGATTACAGGTGCCCGCCACCGTGCCCAGCTAATTTTCGTATTTTAAGTAGAAACAGGGTTTCACCATATTGGCCAGGCTGGTCTCGAACTCCTTGTTATCCACCTGCCTCGGCCTCCCAAAGTGCTGGATTACAGACGTGAGCTACCGCGCCCAGCCTAATTTTTGTATTTTTGGTAGAGATGGGGTTTCACCATGTTGGCCAGGCTAGTCTTAAACTCTTGGCCTCAGGTGATCCGCCTGCCTCAGCCTCCCAAAGTGCTGGGCTTATAGGCATGAGCCACCACGCCTGGCTGGTATTTTCTATAAAATGAAGACTAGGAAACTGGAAGACAGAACACAGAGGTTAGATTGTTTTTCAGCTCTTCCTTAGTCTAGTTTTTAATAGTGCAACTAAGTTTCTTTTTTTTTCTGAGAGACAGGGTCTTGCTCTTTCACCCTGGCCAGAGTGCAATGGTACAGTCATAAGCTCACTGCAGCCTTGAATTCCTGCGCTCAGGCAATCCTCTCACCTCAGCCTTTTGAGTAGCTGGGACCACAAGTGTGTGCCACCATGCCTGGCTAATTTAAAAATATGTATATTTTTTTACAGATGGGGTCTCACTGTGTTGTAGGCTGGTCTTGAACTCCTGGTCTCAAGTTATCCTCCCACCATGGCTTCCCAAAGTGCTGGGATTACAGTTGTAAGCCACCATGCCTGGTGACAACTAAGTTATTTTGAGTGGAATTTTTATCACTTACGGTATCTGCATTCAAAAGTGAAAACTAGAAAGTACTTTAAAATCAAATAAACATAGCTTCGGGTTCTCTCTCCTGCTGCCTTGTGAAGAAGGTGCTTCTCCTTTGCCTTCTGCCACGATTGTAAGTTTCCTGAGGCCTCCCTGGCCATGCAGAACTATTGGCTTATTTTATCTGGATGTGGCTATGGCCACCAACAGCTCCAGATTCACACTGCCCCCTGAGAAGTGTCCTTCTTCCTTTCTTCAAATTCGGAGTATCAGGAGAATGCTTCTAAGTGGCCCAGCTTGAAACAATCACATGCTCATCACTATGGCCATAGTGTGTGATGCTACTACCATTGGCAACCTCAATTAGAGCACCACAGGGGAGCGAGGGTAGGATCCAGGTGATAGAAAAATGAACAAGTAGAAAGCCAACTTGAGGAGTCCTCACAAACAAAGGAAAGATTAAGATCAAATTATTAGAGCAACTGTGCATGAGATCAAGATCTAAGAACGTTCATTTATTCAGTCAGTCATTTCTTGAACACTTAAGTTTCAGGAACTATTCTAAGCAATGGGGGTATAAGTCAGAAAAAAAGACAAGGTCCCTGCACTTGTGACACTTATTTTGTAGTTGAAACAGCCAACAATCATAAACAAGATAATTTCAGATAAAAATAAATGCTGTAAAGGAAATAAAAAAATAGTTTTGGAGGTTATTTCTGCTTTGCAAAAGGATAATCTGTGTTCTTTAAAAAAAGCTTATTTAGTTTAGAAGTCTTGGGAAACATAGTATGTTTAATAATTTTTATTTGATTTGAGTCTCCCGAATAACACTGTTTCTCTATTTCAGATGAACAAGATTATCTTCAAGATGTACAAAATGCATATAATTCTAACCACTGCTCAGTTTCTTCAGAGTTGGCTTCCTCACAGCCAACTTCATTGCTCCCAAGAGACCAACAATGTATTAATAGTTGTGCCTCATCAGAAACAAGCTATGAAATAAATGAGAGTTCCCTCAATGAAAAATCACTCAAGGGACTTACTTCTATACAAAATGAAAAAAATGTGACAGGACTTGATCTTCTTTCTTCTGTGGATGGTGGTACTTCAGATGAAATCCAGCCTTTATATATGGGACGATGTAGTAAACCTATCTGTGATCTGATAAGTGACATGGGTAACTTAGTTAATGCAACTAATAGTGAAGAAGATATTAAAAAATTATTGTCAGATGATTTTAAGTCTAATGCAGATTCCTTGATTGGATTGGATTTATCTTCAGTGTCAGATACTCCCTGTGTTTCTTCAACAGACCATGATAGTGATACTGTCAGAGAACCACAGAATGATACCAGTTCTGAATTACAAAATAGAGAAATCGGAGGAATAAAAGAATTGGGTATAAAAGTAGATACACTTTCAGATTCCTGTAATTACAGTGGAACAGAAAATTTAAAAGATAAAAAGATCTTTAATCACTTAGAACCAATTGTTGATTTTAACATGTCATCTGCTTTGACTCAGCAAAGTTCCAAAATGTTTGATGCCAAAGACAAGCTACAACACAAGAGCCAGCCATGTGAATTACTAAAAGATGATGGCTTAGTAAAAGAGGAAGTAGGTGTGGCAGTCATAACCGCTGCAGAATGTTTAAAAGAAGAGGGCAAGACAAGTGCTTTGACCTTCAGCCTTCCAAAAAATGAAGATTTATGCTTAAATGATTTAAATTCAAGAGATGAAAATTTCAAATTACCTGACTTTTCCTTTCAGGAAGATAAGACTGTTATATTTATGAAACAATCTGCACAAGAAGACTCAAGAAATTTAGACCTTAAGGATAATGATGTAATCCAAGATTCCTCTTCAGCTTTACATGTTTCAGGTGAAGATGTACAGTCCTCATTGTCCTGTCTTCCCGTATCTGGGTCTATGTGTGGATCATTAATTGAAAGTAAAGCACGGGGTGATTTTTTACCTCAGCATGAACATAAAGATAATATACAAGATGCTGTGACTATACATGAAGAAATACAGAACAGTGTTGTTCTAGGTGGGGAACCATTCAAGGAGACTGATCTTTTGAAACAGGAAAAATGTAAAAACATAGTCCTTCAGCCATTAATTGAAGGGATGGAAGACAGAAAGATAGATCCTGACCAGACGGTAATCAGAGTTGCGTCTTTGGATGGTGGTGACACCAATTCTACAGTTGTAGAATCTCAAGAGGGGCTTTCTGGCACTAATGTCCTAGAGTCTTCCGATTGTTGTGAGGGTTTTATTAATACTTTTTCAAGCAATGATATGGATGGACAAGACTTAGATTACTTTAATATTGATGAAGGCACAAAAAGTGGCACATTAATTAGTGATGCTGAACTTGATGCGTTTCTGACAGAACAGTATCTTCAGACCACTAACATAAAGTCTTTTGAAGAAAATGTAAATGACTCTAAATTGCAAATGAATCATATAGATATGAAAGACTTAGATGATGGAAACATCAATAATATATATTTCAATGCAGAAGCAGGAGCTATTGGGGAAAGTCATGGTATTAATATAATTTGTGAAACAGTTGATAAACAAAATGCAATAGAAAATGGCCTTTCTTTAGGAGAAAAAAGCACAATTCCAATTGAACAAGGGTTACTTACCAGTAAGTCTGAGATTACAAATGAATTATCAGTCTCTGATACTAATAGTCAATCTGTTGGAGGGGCCAGACCTAAGCAATTGTTTGGCCTTCCATCAAGAACAAGGAGTTCAAAAGACCTGAATAAGCCAGATGTTCCAAATACAATAGAAAGTGAACCCAGCAGAGCAGACACCGTTGTTCCAGTCACTTGCGCTGTGGATTCTACAGCTGATCCTCAGGTTAGCTTCAACTCTAACTACATTGATATAGAAAGTAATTCTGAAGGTGGATCTAGTTCTGTAACTGCAAATGAAGATTCTCTACCTGAAAACACTTGCAAAGAAGGCTTGGTTTTGGGCCAGAAGCAGCCTACTTGGGTTCCTGATTCAGAAGCTCCAAACTGTATGAACTGCCAAGTCAAATTTACTTTTACAAAACGACGACACCATTGCCGAGCATGTGGGAAAGTAAGTTATAAAAATCTTTAAATCTTTTGTTCTTTTGAGACATTTTAAACAAATATAATGTGATAGAAAAGGCTGATTAACAGATAATTACAAGATTGAGTTAGTTTAAAATCAGTGTTTTTCATCTACCAGTCAGGGAAATAAATAAAGCAGTGTTATTTTGCAGATTGGTTGATGGTTGAATAAATGTTACATTGTCAGGGGCATTAATTACATGCTGGGAAATGAGAAACAATTATTTAATTACTAATTTTTGTGACATTTAAGAATATTTGTTCTTATCTCTGTAATATTGACACGTTAAATATTCCAGATTTGGTCAGATTCCCCTTTGTCCTCAAACATTTAATTTCAAGACCAATCTACAGCTAGTGTTGTGATCAGTGCCCAGGGAAACACTCCAGAGCAAATTGGCTTCCACAGGGTTCAGAATACTGAAGCTGACCTTGAGTTGTGACTGGTAATAGCCAAGATAAAAAGACTGTCTATAAATTCTAAGGCTTGCCTATAGAAATCCTATTACATTTTTATTCAGATTTTTCAGTAATATGTTGGTTTCAGATCCGTCCTATTTTTTTTAACAAAATAATATTTTACTTTAAAAAGTTTTAAATGAAGAATTACAAAGAACTTTTAATATTGTAAACTTATTCATTAAAGATAGTTTTTGTTCCCTTTCCAATGAACATAATTGATTTAGAGGAATTCTCCTTATCAGAAATATGGTATCAAATTGCAGAAACTTCATTTAAGTTACAAAAAAAAAGAATTCCACCTATGATTATGGTGATTAGGAAATGATTTATATAATAAGGAAAAAGAGTTTTGGTTAATTAGGTTTAGGACCTCTCCACACTGCCTCTAGTAGGTGTAAGTATTATTTTATTTATTTATTTATTTTTTATTATTTTACTTTAAGTTCTAGGGTACATGTGCACAATGTGCTGGTTTGTTATGTATGTATACATGTGCCATGTTGGTGTGCTGCTGCACCCGTTAACTCGTCATTTACATTAGGTATATCTCCTAATGCTATCTCTCCCCCCACCCCACGACAGGCCCCGGTGTGTGATGTTCCCCTTCTTGTGTCCACGTGTTTTCATTGTTCAGTTCCCACCTATGAGTAAGAACATGTGGTGTTTGGTTTTCAATCCTTGCAATAGTTTCCTGAGAATGATAGTTTCCAGCTTCATCCATGTCCCTACAAGGGACATGAACTCATCCTTTTTTACGGCTGCATAGTATTCCATGGTGTATATGTGCCACATTTTCTTAATCCAGTCTATCATTGATGGGCATTTGGGTTGGTTCCAAGTCTTTGCTATTGTGAATAGTGCCACAGTAAACGTACGTGTGCGTGTGTCTTTATAGCAGCATGATTTATAATCCTTTGGGTGTATACCCAGTAATGGGATGGCTGGGTCAAATGGTATTTTTAGTTCTAGATGGTGTAAGTATTCTTGAAACAAAAATAAATTTGGTATTTTATTCTTTATAGGTATTTTGTGGTGTCTGTTGTAGTAGGAAGAGTAAACTGCAATATCTAGAAAAGGAAGCAAGAGTATGTGTAGTCTGCTATGAAACTATTAGTAAAGGTGAGTATTAACTTGATGTATTTTCTTCCAGTAATTGAATATATGTTAAAATTAATTGGATTGTGACAAAGATAAACTTCTTTATTTTCTTAAGGCAAGGACCTAGTGTTGAATTATCTGGCTTAGGTGGGACATCCCAAGGCTTGGTTTCTCTTCTTTTTGTTCCACTCTCACAATTAATACTACCAGTCTGGAAAGGAAGCATTCAGTTTCTGGAGTGGCAGTTCATTAACTTTTAACAGGTACCAAGTCCCTAAATGCTGCATTTCATCTGCCTATTTGTTTTTGTCATCATCGTCATGTTCATCATCTTAATCTAAATAAACACTTGTAGATACCTACCAATAAGTAGTACTCAATATTATTTATTAATAGCATAGGGCAAGATAATAGTTCAAACCCTTTAGAGAATAACAACCTAAAATGATAGTACAAGATAAGGTGGTAATATTTATGATTTTATAAATTCATAGGACTGCCACACTATTTGCACATTTTTGTCTCATATCTTTTTTTGCTTTCTCAACTTTAGAATTTTGCATATGTACACTTCCCATTATTTCTTTGGCTCTCTAATTAGCTACAATTATTAGCAGTAGTCCTGGTGGTCTTTGAGTTCTCACAGGTTGTGTGTGTGGGGGGGTGTGTGTGTGTGTTGTGTTTTTTTCCCCAAGTCCATGTTTATTCTTTTGAGTACCACTTGGCATTTTCAAAGATTCGTTGACAGTTTAATTCCTGGCAAATATTACTTGGGCCTTTTTTGACCAGACCTGTGCACTACCTCAGGCACTGCTTCCTGTTAGCCAGGGGGAATGAATACCTGATAATAATTTGTTTTTCTCTTTTGAATGAAGATAACTTTTTTCAGCAATTCTTCAAAAAGCTCTGATGTGAGTCTGTTAGCCTGAGGTAAGCTGCTTTTCTCCCTGCTGTTGACCTCTGCTCTGGAAGATAACAAAGTGTAAATCTTTTTATGTTTCCATGTTTATGAAGAGGTCAGTTTAAGTGCTTATAGTTGTTTTGTTTTTTCTTATGCTGTTTCAGTAGCCTAGAAGATGACTGCTGGTGCTGTTAGCCAAGGCAATCTGCTAGAATTCAGAAATTTTAGAGCAAGCTCCCACATAATTATCTCCCCCATTAAAAAGAAATTAAACATCCATGAGAATTTGAAACGTTATTTATGTTGACAGGTCAGATTTTTGGGTGAGCATTCAGACATATTTTGACTCTAAGGGTCCAGGAGGGGAGAAGATATGATCATTAAAGAAATTCATAGAATACTGAAATCAAGCTTTGGTTTATCAAAGAAAATACTGTGGAATTAGTTTATTTAGTTATCTGTTTAAATTTATTCTATTTTGATATAGCATATAGTTTCATTTACGGTGCTATTTATTATTAATTTATATGCCACAGGAAAGCATAAATAAAAGTTAATATCAGCTTTAGGGTTGAAAATAATAGAAGTGATCATTTAAAATAATGATATCAAATGAGAAGAGAAAGATGGTTCATGGGTTGTGAGACACACTATGTGAAAGATTGGAAGAAAAAGATAATTTGAATAGAGATAGTAGATAATGAGAAAGCTGTCCTGAGATTATGTGAGTTTCAAGGAAGCGCACATGTGAATGTCAATAAGTAGATTTGAGGCAAGTTAGAAATTACTTTGAAATTGAGAGTAAGATGTTTGGACTTCACTTGGTTAATGGAAGCCATTTTATGAGTGCCATCATTCAGTGGCACTTGAGGAAGATTGTTTTAGCAGTGGCAACATTTATAGCAGATCAGTTTGGAGAAATGCTGAAGGGAGAGCTATCAATGTACCTTGTTTTTTGGATGAAGAATCACTCAGCAGTATTCAGGCACTATTCTGCATTCTGAAGCTCAAGCTGAGAGCAAAATAGAAGCCATATTCTCATGAAATTTATGAATGTATGTAGAGATGGATAGTAAACAAAAAGATATCAGATGGTGATACTACCTTCAATTAAAAAATTTTAAAAGTGTAAGAGTGATAGATAGTTAACAGATTAGTGGCAAAAGGAATTTTTTTTTTTTGAGATGGAGTCTCACTCTGTCACTCAGGTTGGAGTATAATTGTGCGAACTTAGCTCTTTGCAGCCTCCATCTCCCAGGTTCAAGCAGTCCTCCCACCTCAGCCTCCCTAGTAGTTGGGACCACAGGCACACACTACCACGCCCAGCTGATTTTTTGTATTTATGATAGAAATGGGGTTTCACCATGTTGCCCAGGCTGGTCTCAAAGCAATCCTGAGCTTAAGTGATCTACCCGCTTTAGCCTCCCAAAGTATTGGAATTATAAGCGTGAGCCACTGTGCCTGGCCTTAGGTAGTATTTTTTATAATGTGGTCAGAGTAAGGCTTTATGGTAATATGACATGTGAGCAGAGTCTTGAAGGAGGTGAGATAATAAAGCTGTGTGAGTATGAGAAGAACATTCTAGGCCAAGGGAATAATAGGAGCAAAGATTCTAAGCTGTAGGAGTACTTACTTGAAGAACAAGGAGGTCTGGGTGGCTGGACCATAGCGAATGAGTGGCATTGTAGTGAGAGATGAGGTCAAACATGTAACTGGGAAAGTGGAGGAGGTAGGGATGAATTATGTTGGGTCTTGTGAGCCATTGTAACAACTTAAATTTTCACTTTAGTTAGCCATTAAAAGATTTTAAACAGAGGAATAATGAGATATGATTTATGTCTAAAAGAATCTCTCTAAACTATGTTGGAAATAGACTCTAGGGGTACAAGGACGAAAACAGAGATAGTCATGTTAAATAAGGGTTATTCTCTGTGGATATCAAATATACACCTTAGATATAATATTGAAATAACTTATTGGTAGCTTATCAAAGTGGCATGCTGCCAACTCAGACAGTATCTTTGCCAAGTGCTACTTCTTTTTCTTGATTAGCCATTTCTTTCTTTCTCGTTACAACTTGAAAAATAGAATATTTATTGAAATTTACTTTGAAGTAAATTACAAAAACATCTGAGATTTTAATACTATTGTTTTCCCCTTTATAGCTCAGGCATTTGAAAGGATGATGAGTCCAACTGGTTCTAATCTTAAATCTAATCATTCCGACGAATGTACTATTGTCCAGCCTCCTCAGGAGAACCAGACGTCCAGTATACCTTCACCAACAACTTTGCCAGTCTCAGCACTTAAACAACCAAATGTTGAAGGTAATAGAAGAAAATGCTGTGTCTAAGACTAAAGATAAATTATCAAAATAGAAATTCTCTAATGTAGCCAGAAATTCTCTAATGTAGTCAGGAAAGAGAAACCAGATTAAATATCAAGAGGGATTTAATACAGGGAATTGGTTACACATGCAGGCTGGAAGACTGGAAGAGCAAAAAGGCTGTGCTCAAGTGCCTCAGCAATTAGTAACTGCAGGAAGCAACCACCACAACTGGAGTTTGGGGCTACAAAAGGGGAGAGGCTAGAGCTCAGTGTAGGAGCACCAGGAGGTGTTTGGATCGCAGATGTTGGAGTCAGAAGCCTTGGTCACAGCACCATCAAGAGGCCTCATAGAGTTGGTGCTCAGATGACTAAAGTAGAGCTCCAGATTTGATGTTAGGAGTACTGAAAATCATGAGTCTAGCAGCTGTATCTAGCGGTGTTGCTGCTGCAAAGATCCTGGCAGGATCCAGAAACAAAGAATTCCTTCTCATTTCTTCCCACCTTATGGTCTCCCACCAGTGCCTGCTATTGGAAAAAGCTGACCAAAGCCAGTAACGAGAGTCTGGGAATTGCACTTTCCAGACTTCCAACCTGGCATCCAAGAGCCCAGTTTAGAGGGTGAGCTTGGGTTTGAGAGGCAATACGTAAATAATTGTTCTATCTCCTTTTCATTAAAAACCTATTTGTAGTTGTGTATTTTACCACAGTAATAATGTTTTTTAAATCTGTTTTTAAATCATTGAGTTATCTGCTCCTTTTTACAACCCGTCATCAATTAGCATCTTGAGTAAGGCACATGTATGTCTTTAAATATGAATTATTAGTCTCTTACATGCTGGAAAAAAACCATAAATGTCAGATAAAGGCAAATTTGGATCCTTGTATTTTTGTGGACTTCAGTTTATTACTCAGTAACTGTTTTCCATTTATTATAATGAAATAAGGAGACTCAGCATTATATGGTTGTATATTATAGCCTAAAGATGAATAATTTGTGTTTGAAAATATGTGCATATTCTTATATTGATAACCCAAATGATTAAATTATAAAAATATTGCAAATACAAAAAAGATATGTTATTTAATATGTCTACCTACATTGCAAAAAATATATATATATAATTCCAATTTTTTCAGAGTTATCTTTATTATGTTCTGGAAAGTAGACATTGAACCTTTTTTTAAAAAAAATATTGTTCTAAAATCATCTGGCAGAGATTTTCATAACCTTCCTCTATGGATGCTTTGTAAGAAAAGAGAAAAATGTTTATGCTGATGTCTAGTTATTTCCTTCAAATTTGGAAGGAAATAATAAGTATTAATAAAATTCAGTATCTGCATTATAAGAACAAAAAATGTTATACTTGTTAAATAAAAGTAAGAAATGTCGTGTGATATTAAGACATTTCAAGTGATCCTGTTACCTTTTTTGAGGTTTTAAATTTCTTTTTTTCTTTATATATATATGTATGAGGAATATACAGATAAGCAATATATATATATATATGCTTCAGTCTACTCCACTTTTCATCACTGTACCTTAGTCCCTAAATTTTATTCAGTCTCCACTCCGTACTCACAAAAACTTAGTCTCAATAATATAGGCTTTAAATCTTCCTTCCCCATTGTCTTTAAGGTGTAACCTTTCCTGTCTACTCCTCTTCAGAGTGATTCCCAGAGCCACCTCTGGTCTAATATGCTCTGAGGTTATACAGATCTCCTGTCCCTTCCTTTTCATAGTATATGATTGCCAAGGCCATTCCTGGTCTAATATGCTCCCTTTGTATGAATTAGATAGAAACAGACTCCACTCAGGGTAGAGGGATCACAAAAGGCTATTTCTCTAGACCTTTGTAGCCCTGAGAATTCAGGGATTGCCAGTGGATAGCAAAAAGCTTTTGAAAACATTTCCTGATCTATTTGGCATTAAATCATTGTCATATTACCAGATTAAAATGTTTTACTTTTTCAATTGGGATTCTAGGACTGTGCTCCAAAGAACAGAAGAGAGTATGGTTTGCAGATGGTATATTGCCCAATGGTGAAGTTGCAGATACAACAAAATTATCATCTGGAAGTAAAAGATGTTCTGAAGACTTTAGTCCTCTTTCACCTGATATGCCTGTGGTAAGGAATTCAAAGAATAACTTATTGACTAAATAAAATTTTATTTCATAGATAATTCCTGGTGTGATTTTATTAGAGTACTTTTTTTTTTAAAACACTTTGAGCTTCCTAAAATAAGAGATGTATTGATATACTGAATACATTTTAGATTTTATCCCCTTAAAAAAAAAAAGAGAGATAGTCTTGCTGTGTTGTCCAGGCTGGAGTGCAGTGGCATAATTACCACTCACTGCAGCCTCTAACTCCTGGGCTCAGGTGATGCTTCCACCTCAGCCTCCCAAGTAGCTGGGATTACAGATGTGAGCCACCATGCCTGGTTTAGACTTTACTGTTTAAAAAAAAAAAAAAAGATTTTTTTTAATTACTTTTTTTTTTTTTTTAAGAGACATGGTCTCACTATTTTGCCTAGGCTGGTCTCAAACTCCTGATCTTTAGTAATCCTCCCATCTCATCCTCCTGAGTCATTGAGATTACAGGTATAAATCACCACACCTGGCAGATTTTACCTTTTTTTTTTTTGAAATGGAGTCTCTGTCGCCCAGGCTGGAGTGTAATGGCGCAATTTCAGCTCACTGCAACCTCCGCCTCCCGGGTTCAAGCGATTCTCCTGCCACAGCCTCCCAGGTAGCTGGGATTACAGGCACCCACCACCACACCTGGCTAATTTTTGTATTTTTAGTAGAGATGAGGTTTCACCATGTTGGCCAGCTGGTCTCAAACTCCTGACCTCAAGTTATCTGCCCATCTCGGCCTCCTAAAATGCTGGTTATAACAGGAGTGAGCCACCGCACCTGGCCCAGATTTTACTTTTTTAAATGTCAGTTTAAGGGACTGGTTCTCACACTTTCGGCCTCAGGACCCCTTTATACTCTTAAAAGTTATTGAGCACCCTAAAGCACTATAGGTTTCGTGGGTTATACCTATTGATAATTACTATATTAAAATTAAAATTCAGAAATTTAAATATTTATTAACTAATTACAAAATAAGGCTATTACATTAGCAGAAATAATATTTTATGAAAAAAGTTTTTCAGAACAAAAATTTAGTGAGAATAGAGGCATTGTTTGCCTTTTTGCCAATTTCTTTAAATGCCTGACTTAATAGAAGACAAACATATTCTCACATCTGGTTCTACATTCTGTGTGTTGTGATACTTTTTTTTTTGGTTAAATTATATGAAAAAAATTGTAGGACCGCACCAATTCCCTGAAAGGGTCTTGGAGACCCCAGGGATCTCTAGACCACATTTTGAGAACCACTGGTTTGGGGAAATGTAACAGATTTAGTAATTTAATTTATACTAAGATCTATTTAGTTATTTTCAAACATTCAAGAAAGTATGTGATGATGATAACTTATGCTTGCATTTGCATAAATGTACTAGATGTTAAACATAAGATATATAATACAGAATCCCAGATCACTAAGAATTCTCATTGTAAAGTGGCACATACTCATAGAAGCAAGTATAAATGTATGAATTAGTAATGTTTTATGCATTAAATAGATTTATTGAGCATCTACTCTGTGCCAGTCACCTGGTTGATTCTAGCTACATACATATATTAGAAAAGATGGATACTAGGTCGGCTGCGGTGGCTCACCCCTGTAATCTCAGCACTTTGGGAGGCCGAGGTGGGTGGTCACCTGAGGTCAGGAGTTCAAGACCACCTGACCAACATGGCAAAACCCCGTCTATACTAAAAAAAATACAAAAATTACCCGGGTGTTGTGACGCATGCCTGTAATCTCAACTACTAGGGCAGGCTGAGGCAGGAGAAAATCACTTGAACCCAGGAGGCAGAGGTTTCAGTGGGCCAAGATTACGCCACTGCACTGCAGCCTGACAACAGGGTGAGACTCCATCTCAAAAAAAGAAAAAAAAAGATGGATACTTACCGGCTCTGTTGAAGTTTATATTTGGTAGAAACATACGCTGTTTGTCAAGAGTTCATGAGCTACACTTTACAAATAGCTGTAATTACCATGGGTATGTTTCCTAGCTAGCACCTACTGTCAATCTATATTAATGAAAACTCTGAACAGGCTAGTAAATATTGAGTTCATAAATGGTTCTTATTTCATATTGACTTTGTACAGTCTAAAAAGAAAAAGGCTTTTTTGAAATAGTCTTTATGGGTAGTTTATTCCAGGTGGTTACTCTTGTGGAATATAGCTAATGCGCTGCTTCCTAACCACTCCCCTCCCCTTCTTCCTACCTTGTCCCTCCTCCCTACCCACCCAAGGGTTTTTGGCTATCATAAGAAGGGGAGAGCCTTGGATTGAACTAAGCTTGCTTACTGTGTGATATGATATGGGATCTTGAAGTTCTTGCCTCATTTTTCCCAGTCTTAATATTAAGTCATTAATACCTACCTGAGCATGCAGTAAAACTAAAACTTTATACTTCTAAATACGTTATGCTCCTGAATTTGAAGAATCAAAATGGTACTGTTTCTTGGGAAATTTGACTTTAAGGGAATTTCTGAGCCCATTTTGGTTTTATTCTTACCAAAAAGATGTTTGGCTATAGTGATCTCATTTCATAGTTGAACAGAGAATATGAACTGATTTGTTAATTTTTTTATTCCATGTTTTACAGACAGTAAACACAGTGGATCATTCCCATTCTACTACAGTGGAAAAACCAAACAGTGAGACAGGAGATATTACAAGAAATGAGATAATTCAGAGTCCTATTTCTCAGGTTCCATCAGTGGAAAAATTGCCTATAAACACAGGAAACGAGGGGTTACCTACTTCTGGTTCATTTACACTAGATAATGATGTTTTTGCAGAAATTGAAGAACCATCTAGTGCTACTGTTGCCTTAGTTAACAGCAATTTACCTATTGCTGGTATTTCAGATTATAGGTTACTGTGTGATATTAACAAGTACGTTTGCAATAAGATTAGTCTTCTACCTAATGATGAGGACAGTTTGCCCCCACTTCTGGTTGCATCTGGAGAAAAGGGATCAGGTAGGAGAGCAGTTATTTAAATTTAAAAAAATTAAAAACTATATATTGATCAATTTTGTCTGTGACATATGAAATGGATTTTCTTAAAACTTACTTTGGTTGCAGTATGTACTAGGGCTGGTAACTTGTTTACAGAAAGTCTTACTATATTAAAAACAAATTCTAAAAGTATTTGAACTTTTATGATCCATTTATCACATCTGGCTCCCTAATTTCAAATGACGCAAACTCCAGTGCAATAGGGAAGCTCGTAGACCTTTAGTCTGAAGAAATGTTTCCATTGTATTAGAATTTTGACACCGGATTATTACTTTTTTTTTTTTTTTTTTTAATGAGCATGATACCTAAAGAAAAGAGCATTAAATTGGATGGCAAAGCTAGGAAGTTTAGTTCCTTGTCTGCTACTTGTTACATCTATGACTTGTAATGTGTTATTTAATCTCCTTGGGCCTCAGTTTCCTTCGTAAATAGAGAGAACCTAGATGATTTCTAAGGTCCTTTTCAAGCAGGAGATTCTATGGCTAACCCCCACCCCAGAGTGGTTTCTAGGATAGACACTTGTCACTCCAGGCGTTATGTCACATGGCGGTTCTCTGTGTGATAGTGTAGGGGAATGAAGCTTCGGATCTCTGTTCTGTCAGCAGGAGCCGCTACATGAATCTAGGTGTAGTGGCAAAAATATAGTAAGCCCTGTTCTTTGTGTGCCATGCGTATCTTTCTATTGATTGTCAAGATTTTTTATTTTATTTTTATTTATTTTTTTGCTACCTGGTCACTGATATAGGCATATAGTAGCAAGTGCTGACACAGGCATGTGGTAGCAAGCAGCATATATAACGTGGGTCTAGACTACTTTCACAGACTTGTACATTTCAAAAATTATAAATGGAGTGCCTGCCAAACTGGAATCCACTTTATAAAAACGTTTGTCTTAAAACTTTGAAGGTGCTAAAATTGTATACATTTGCTGTTTAATCAACATAGTGTAAATATACTATATGCATTACAGTATTAATAACTTTACATGGAAAGAAAAGTAAAAATTACTATTTAACAGTTGTCTAGGTTGTTGACTGATTTTATGAAACATGTTTGCTTTTGTTTTTAAATTTGATCAGGCCACTGGTGGATTTATAAATTTGTTTTTTTCTCATTTGTAAGCATATTTAACAGGATATTTATCCTGATTAATATATTACTTTCATCATTTAGTGCCTGTAGTAGAAGAACATCCATCTCATGAGCAGATCATTTTGCTTCTTGAAGGTGAAGGCTTTCATCCTGTTACATTTGTCCTAAATGCAAATCTGCTCGTGAATGTCAAATTCGTATTTTGTAAGTAATAATTTATCCTTATTTCCTTAATTGGTAAGCAGGATTTCTCAATTAATTACATCTTCAGGTTAGATTTTGACTGGCATTGGTGAAAAATAACCAGGATTGGATATTGGTTTTTCAGCCATATGTGACTGTAAATAAATTTTGCAAATTTATGTTCAGTAGGACTTGAAACATGAGCTTACAGATTTGTGTTAGCATCCCTCAGTCAATCTTAGGTTTACGTCATGAGCTTATATAGCTGAGCTGTATTTTGATTCTCTTGATACAATTGACTATATCTCCTGTGGCTTTTAGATAAATTGAAATTTAGTAACCGAAATAAGCAGCAATTCTGATTTAGTAGCAGTAAAGACAGTTTTAAAGTAAGTGACATGTGACCTAATTAAAGAGTAAGGAAGTAATCCTTAATGATTAATAATCCTCACTACTCCATAATGCATCTGTCAGCTTTTCATTCTATTTGAAACTAGATTCTTATCCACTACATTTCAGCATTTAGTGTGTCTTTTATTTTAATGTTATTTATTAATTGGCTCCCTATGATAATCCTTTTTCTTACTTTATATGAATCTTACACAATTCAATTTAAGGTTTTCATAAGAAGAACTTTGGGAACACAAGGAATTTGAAAAGTTATGGCTGGGTGTGGTGGCTCACGCTTGTAATCCTAGCACTTTGGGAGGCCAAGGTGGGTGGATCGCTTGAGGTCAGGAGTTCGAGACCAATTTGGCCAACATGGTGAAACCCTGTCTCTGCTTTAAAAAAAAAAAAAAGAAAAGTTAAATGCAGAAACAATTGTTCTTCGTTTTTTGGTTAATAAAAGTTGACCTTAATAGTTATATTCTTTTATCATCTAAGATTCCTCAGACAAATATTGGTACTTTTCAACCAATGGATTGCATGGCTTGGGACAGGCAGAAATTATTATTCTATTGTTACGTTTGCCAAATGAAGATACTGTTCCTAAGGACATCTTCAGACTATTTATCACCATATATAAGGATGCTCTAAAAGGTATGGCATTTTATTTTGAACTGTTCAGACTAGGGAATGGATAAATTTGTTAAAGGCATTTATGCTTTTGGCTGTGCTAGCTATACTAAAGAATTATTTCTTGAAGAGATTGCTGATTTCTGAAAATAGCTTAATAATTACTTTGTCTCTTTAAAACTAACATTTTATGTGATTAGTGGTCTATATGCAGATTTTTGTATTTAAAAAATGGAAATATATCCTTGATTTTTTTTTTTTTTTTTTTTTTGAGACAGTGTCTCCACCCAGGCTGGAGTGCAGTGGCACAATCTTGGCTCACTGCAACCTCTACATCCCGGATTCAAGCGATTCTTCTGCCTCTGCCTCTCAAGTAGTTGGGATTACAGGCACTTGCCATCATGCCCAGCTACTTTTTGTATTTTTAGTAGAGGCAGGGTTTCAGCATGCTGGCCAGGCTGGTCTAGAACTCCTGATCTCAAGTGACCCGCCCGCCTCAGTCTCCCAAAGTGCTGGGATTACAGGCGTGAGCCACTGTGCCTGGCCTGCCTGCTTGTTTTTTAAATGTATCTATGTAATTTCCTTACTGTCTGTACAAGACTAGGAGATTTGATAATTTTTCACATGATCATGCAGTAAGGAGAAAAACTGAACGGTTGGAAACATTTTCAAGTTTTTGTTCATAATCCCCAATATCCAGGAATAATTGGGAGCTTTGTGTACAGAAGGTATTTAATAGATGCTTTTGCAAGAACAGAAACAAGAAAAAAAAACTATAGTGTCTTAACTTAAGACAGTTTGTATTGGGATATTCAAACTCAGAACATTTCTTCAAAACAATAACAAAACAACTTAAAATCTTTTTACTAATGATTTTATTTTGCAGGAAAATACATAGAAAACTTGGACAGTATTACCTTTACTGAGAGTTTTCTCAGTAGCAAAGATCATGGAGGATTCCTGTTTATTACACCTACTTTTCAGAAACTTGATGGTCTCCCATTACCAAGTAATCCTTTTCTTTGTGGAATTCTTATCCAGAAGCTTGAGATTCCCTGGGCAAAGGTTTTTCCTATGCGTTTAATGTTGAGATTGGGTGCAGAATATAAAGGTAAGTTTTAGAGTAATAAGTTAAATTGCATATTTTCAAAGAATGTAAAGACTTTCAGGGAATCATTAACATCAATTTTAATGGATTAATGGAACTACTTTTATTTTGCTGTGCTTTTAAAGTTCTAAGACAACCCTCTTCTGCTACCAGGTTGGTCTAGATAACTGTGGTATATCTTCAAGTTTCTAGATGTTTATAAGTTATTTTATTACCTAAAACTTTTCTTCTTAAATTTCAGAACAAAACAGAAAACTTTCTTTCACAGTACAGGTTGAGTATGCCATATCTGAAATATATTGGATCAGTTTTTTGGATTTTGGACTTTTTTAGATTCTGGAATATTCACAGAATACATACCAGTTAAGCATCCCAAATTCAAAATCTGAAATGCTCCAGTGAGCATTTCTTTTGAGCATCACGTTGGCATTTGAAAAAGCTATAGGCCGGGCAAGTGGCTCACGCCTATAATCCCAGCACTTTGGGAGGCCAAGGTGGGTGGATCACATGAGGTCAGGAGTTCGAGACCAGCCTGGCCAACATGGTGAAACCCTGTCTCTACTAAAAATACAAAAATTAGCTAGGTGAGGTGGCAGGTGCCTGTAATCCCAGCTACTCAGGAGACTGAGGCAGGAGAATCACCTGAACCTAGGAGGCAGCTTTGCAGTGAGCTGAGATCGTGCCTTTGCATTCCAGCCAGGGTGACAGAGCAAGACTACGTCTCAAAAAAAAAAAAAGAAGAAAAAGTTACAGAGTTTAGAGCATTTTGGATTTTAGGTTTTTAGATTTGGGATGTTCAACATGTGTTAATTATTTTTGCTAAAATTTTCTTAAAAGTATCTACTGTTGGGAGTTTGTTATGTTGCCTGCATATTAAGAAGGTAAATCATTGCCTCTCTCCATTTTTCTATATTATAAAGCCAAACATAAAGGATTTTTGGGTTATCAGTGCTATTGTTTTCAGTTACTGACTATAATTAAAAGTAACTATTTTTAGGGAAGGAAGTACTTAGAAATTGTGGTTATTTTTCTAAGCTTGATTATTCTTATTTTTATATTCTGATGTTTATCTCTCAAAGGTGATATAGCCTGTATCATTCATGTGTATGGGCATGTGTGTGTATTTACTTATCTACCCTTGACACAACTGGTGATTCTAAAGCTGCTGTGATGTTTATATATATGGTGATTTCTGAGTTAGAATCATTTCTAGTGTTAAACTTTTTTGAATTCCCACTGTATCTTTTATCTCTGACTTTTTTCAAGAAATATATTTATTGCATTTGAAGTACATCACGTCTAATGAACTTTTTAGACATTTGATTCTAATATAAGTTGGTAGGGATTTTCTTGGAGGAAAATTAAATGTTGAGAAGCTATAAAAGTGGTGATTACTATTTCAGAATAGACAAATTAAAAAAAAAGGGATAATCTATTTGGCAAATTTTATTAAATTGTGATTTTGGGAATGAGTGTTCCTTACCATTTAAGATTTATATGTGTGATGCTATTAACTTGTGGGAAGAGTAACAAAATTTAATTTGCATCTCAGGTTTCGTACTGTGTGAACCAAAGAGCTTAAGACATTTCACTTTAAGCCAAATGTTTCATCAATTCAACCCAGTATTTTGCCTCTGATTTAATATTTTTTAATAGAAGATTAGGGGAATAAACTAGCTAATCAAATTATTATGGAACATGTCTGTAAGTATGGACAGTATTTTTGCCAGTAGCACTTCTAGATAGTCTGGTTTTCTCACACTGAAGGTTGGAGAATCATGGAGCAATATGAAGGGCTTCTCATAAATCATAGGGATTGGAACTGCAAAGCTATGATAAGCTATTTAGTAGTAATAAGGGGAAATTGTCAGTTATATATAATAGTTAATTCGCCTCAGCTGTTTTCTGAATTCTTTCTGTCCTACTAGATTTTACATAGACTGGCACTTTGACATTATTGGTGCCCATGTCTTTTTAGATGTGAACTCTGTGTGTGTGTGTGTGTGTGTGTGTGTGTGTGTGTGTATTTTGTTACAGAGGTAACGTACATTTGAAAAAACTAATGTGAAAGTTAAAGTCCCAAGAATAAAGACTGAAAGTAACTGTCTCAAATTAGTAATTTTTAAATGCTTTTGAAAATATCTGTGGTTTTATTCTGAGATCACTGGTTTTGAATACCATTAAATGTTCAAATAGATGATTTATGAGGTCCCTTTGTAACTCAGATAGTATGTCATTCTAAGCTATAACCTGTTGAGAACAGTGTTTTAAACAAAATTACCTCTTCATATTGCAAAGGATGCCCCCTTATTCATATAAGGCAAAAAGTTACCAGTTAATCATGTCCTTTATCATTTGTATGTCTTTTAACACTAATGTCTTGTATTTTTTTCGAATCTAGACCCACTGTCCTTCAAATAACTTAGTTGCCTTTTTAGAATTACAAAATATGTTTGTACTAGCAAGAATATGACTACTTTGACTTAAGTCTTTAAAGCAGCTAATGTTGGGTATGTGGTGCTTCTTTAGAATTTTAAGAAAGTGTATTTGTGTAATAGACATTAAAGAGATTAGTTTGCTTAAGACCTAACTTGAGAACTGAAGGTTACAAATGTGTCTGTGTGTTATCACTATAGAAATAGTCTTGCCTTCTTTCCTTCAGAATCCCTGCTGCGTTGCCAGTAAGGTCTCTTTTCCTTTTTGTTGTCCAGTATTTATGGTGCTCTAAAGAAAGAACATAGTTAGGTAACCAACCTCATGTCCCTTCCCTTTTTGTGCATTAGTTTCCCTGACTCTATCTGTATATTTCTTTTATCATGCTGAACCAATAACTTTAAAAGTTTACGACCATTCATAAATTAGCACAATTGAATATTAATTATGAATGCCTTAAAAGTCTTTAGTTCTTTGTATTTATCTTTAAATTATCAGAAATTTATAGAGTTCTAACCAGTTATCATAATTTTCCACCCCCTATAATTTTGCAGAAACAAGATGTATAATGAAAAGATTAAATACTTTGGAATCAGACAAGCCTAGTTCCAAATCTGTTTCACCAATTATTAACTTAGCCACTAGGAACAAGTTGATTCATTTCTGTGTCTCAGCTTTCTCATTTATGAAATAGTATAGACACACTCATTAGGTTGTTGCTGGATTTAAATAAGATAACGTATGTATAGTTCCCAGTTCAATGTAGCATCTAGTAGATACATAGATAAACAGTAAGTGTTAATATTATCTCTTGGCTGAGTGTGGTTGCTCATTCCTGTAATTCCAGCACTTTGGGAGGCCAAGGTGGGCAGATCACCTGAGGTCAGGAGGTTGAGACCAGCCTGGCCAATATGGTGAAACCCTGTCTCTACTAAAAATACAAAAATTAGCCGGGCGTGGTGACATGCGCCTATAATCCCAGCTACTTGGGAGGCTGAGGCAGGAGACTTGCTTGAATCCTGGAAGCGGAGGTTGTAATGAATCGAGATCGCACCGCTGCATTCCAGCTTGGGCAACAGAGTGAGACCTTGTCTCAAAAAAAAAAAAAAAAAATTGTCTCTCTCCCTTAAGAACTGATTGGGTGATATTTTTACATAATGTTTGTTTGTAGAATGAGAATTGAAGGTAATAAATTCAATAATTTGGGCTTTTTTTTTTTGTTATAGTAACCAGTTTTCCTTTCTTATGTATAGCATATCCTGCTCCTCTAACAAGTATCAGAGGCCGAAAATCTCTTTTTGGAGAAATAGGACACACTATTATGAACTTACTTGTTGTGAGTAATTGAACTATTTTATTAGGTGTTTTTATACTGTTACTTTAAAACTTTATTTAGCAAAGTTTACACATTTATATTTTCCTACTTTAATTTGCCATGTTTGGTATAATGACCATTCATTTACAATAAATCCTAATTATTTTAACATATTAGTGCTCAGTTTTTGATGAATTGCTTTTGTAGAACATACTATCTCCTCATGTATGTGTACCTGATTCTAATTGCCTTTTGATTCATTCTCCTGCAGTTCTTGGATGTTTAGGTAATGTAATAACTCTATACAGACCTCTTAAAGTTGTTGAAACTTTTGTAAATGTATTAGTAAAGTCAGTCAGTCTTGTGATTTTGAGCAAATTATGACCTTAGTTTTCTCGTTTATAATAGGAAGTGTTGGATTAGATGATACCTAAAGTTCCCTTCCACTTATACTTTTTGTAATTTTGTGTTTCCCTGTTACCATAGAAAAATATTTCAGTGGACTCACTTGTATTTATCCATGCATAGTTTGAAGACCTTTTCTATTTTGGAAGTTCTGTAACTAGAAAGAGGAGATACCCTAAATACTACAAAATTTTTCCTGAGAATCATATTCTTTATTACTGTTGTGGAGAAGGATTTCTTAAAGAAGGATTTAATGGATGGAAAAATGCTCATGGTTAGTAGTTTATGGTAATGCGATTATTCTATGTAGGACCTTCGAAATTACCAGTATACCTTGCATAATATAGATCAACTATTGATTCATATGGAAATGGGAAAAAGCTGCATAAAAATACCACGGAAAAAGTACAGCGATGTAAGTATAATTGTTTTATTCAAATGACAATTATTGAACATTAGAGTTCCTTAGAATTGTGTCACATTAAATTTTTTGTTTTGAATTAGACTATCTAATGTATTATGGCAACAAACATTGTTTTTGAAATTATAGAATTTGTTTGCTAGTAAATAATCTGTTTGATCATATTTTTTGTCTCCTTACTGTTTTATTGAGGTGATTACTGTTCAACTGAAGTGATTTTATTTTAAAACATTTGTTTCTATCACATTCCCAGGGAGTTGTCCAGACCAAAGCTTGACGATTATGAAGCTGGTCAGGAACGTGGCTCTTAGAATAGGCATACAATGTTAAAAGTGTTTCTAAACAAATGTTGTTGTTTTTGTTTCTTTCCAGGTAATGAAAGTACTAAATTCTTCTAATGAGCATGTCATTAGCATTGGAGCTAGTTTCAGTACAGAAGCAGATTCTCATCTAGTGTGTATACAGAATGATGGAATTTATCAAACCCAGGCCAACAGTGCCACTGGCCATCCTAGAAAAGGTGAGCATCATGGTTCCTAGTGCTAATTTATAAAACCACCTCAATTAATAGAATTCCTTTCAAGGGGGAAATATATGTATATTTACTTAATTGCTGAATTGTTGGTGATAAAACAGTATGCTTTGAAATTTTAGCTACACAACAGATTTTAAAATTGCTTCTAATTTTTGTTTTTCTCTTGGACTGCATTAGGCTTACAGACTTGGAAGACTGTATTCCTTTTGATATCTTTAGGTTTAGTATATCCCATAGGGTGGGAGTCTTTCTTTGAGTAGTTTCTTTCTGAAATAAGGTATTTCTTTTCACATTTGTTCACTCTCTGCTCTGACTCCTCTTAGTTTGGGGAGCACAGGTTGATAAGGGTAGGAATGATTTATAAAACATAACAAGCAGCATCTGTGAATGACATTACTCTCGGTTCTGGCTGAATGGCTTCAGTGATTGCTATGATTACCAAACCCTTGCAGTAGAAGGCCTAACAAATTGAAAGTCAAATGGAAGCATTTCATAAAATTAATAAATTATTATAGGATAACATACTTAAAATAGTCTTGACATCCTGGCTGCTAGTAAAATTTTTTCCTCTGCTTATAAAAGTAATATATACTTATTTGTAGTAAGCTTGGAAAATACATTTTGAAAAGTAGTAAAAGAGGCCGGGCGTGGTGGCTCACGCCTGTAATCCCAGCACTTTGGGAGGCTGAGGCAGGCGGATCACGAGGTCAGGAGATCGAGACCGTCCTGGCTAATACGGGGAAACCCCGTCTCTATTAAAAATACAAAAAATTAACTGGGTGTGGCGGCACGCACCTGTAGTCCCAGCTACTCGGGAGGCTGAGGCGGGAGAATGGTGTGAACCCGGGAGGTGGAGCTTGCAGTGAGTCGAGATCATGCCACTGTACTCCAACCTGGGTGACAGAGTGACAGATCGAGACTCCATCTCAAGAAAAAACAAAGAAAAGTAGTAAAAGAGAAAAGTGCCAAGCTATGGTCACTATTGACATTTTACTGTATATCCTTCTTATATTAACATATGTTAAATAGATGATTTTATACTGGATAGTTATACTTTTATATTGTACTTTATCACTTAACATGATATTGGCATTTTTGCCACTAAAATTTAACAACTTTTTAATATGTATTTGTTGAATAGGTATATTTTTACGTGGTAAAATTTAAGTTATTAATATTTATAGTGAAAAATCTCCTTTCCTCCCTTGACCACCCAGCCATCCTCTTACTTTCCCTACAGGCAACCAAACCAGTGTTATCAGTTCTTATATATCCTTTCAGAGACATTTTTGTTTTAATATATATTTAAGAAATACACACACACACCTATCTCTTTCTTCCACTTTTTTAGACAAGTCCTAATATTTGCTCCATTCTATACCTTGTTTTTTTGTTGTCGTTAACACACTTTGGAGATTATTCTATGTTTGTGTATAAAGAGCTTTTATATTCTACAGAACTTTCCATTTTATGTGTTGTACGTCATTTAACTGTCGCTTATTGATGGACATAAGTTGTTACCAATCCTTAGGGGCTATTTATAAAAACGCTATAGTGAATAGTTTTGTACACATGCTGTTTTGTACACATTTGAACCTATCTGTAAGATAAATTCCTAGAAGTGGAATTGGTGTGTCAAAGGATACATTTACTTGTAATTTTAATAGAAAAATGCCAAGTTAGGGCTCCAGAAAGACTGTTCTGATTTGTGCTGTCACCAGTAGTGAATGTTTGATTTCCTACACCCTCAGTAATATAGGCACAAACATTTAAAACAGTATAATACTCCATCAATTGTTAATAAAACCATTAAATTATTTAATAAATTTATTAATTTATTAAATATAAATTTATTTATTTATTTATTTATTTGAGACAGAGTCTCGCTCTGTCATCCAGGCTGGAGTGCAGTGGTGCGATCTCGGCTCACTGGAACCTCCACCTCCTGAGTTCCAGCAGTTCTACCTCAGCCTCCTGAGTGGCCAGGATTATAGGTGCCTGCCACCACTCCTGGCTAATTTTTGTATTTTTAGTAGAGACGAGGTTTCATCATGTTGGCCAGGCTGGTCAGGTGATCTGCCCTTGACCTCAGGTGATCCACCCTTGACCTCAGGTGATCCGCCCTTTTTGGCCTCCCAAAGTGCTGGGATTGAGCCACCAATCTGGTGGCATGAGCCACTGCATCCAGCCGCATTAACTTATTTTAATGTAATATTTTATCTCTCTTTTTTTTGTTTTTATAATTAGTTTTCTAGTGTAAGTTGTGTGGGTATAACATTTATTGAGTACTTATGTGCATATCCACATTCTGCATTTAACAAATGTGTAACATAAAAATGAGCAGTTTAAAACAAATAATTGTTGTATTTCTTGATCAGTGACAGGTGCAAGTTTTGTGGTATTCAATGGAGCTCTAAAAACATCTTCAGGATTTCTTGCTAAGTCCAGCATAGTTGAAGGTATGAATTTCATTTTTAATGATGTTTTAATGTAGAGTAATTTTTCTGTAACCTTTTAAAAATATATTTGATATTTACACAAGAACATATGTAAGTTATAAAGCACAGTACCACAAACTTATGAAATCAATCAGCACAAGAAGTAGACTTACCTCTCTCTTCTGCCTCTCCCCAGGAATTAGTGACTAGACTGAATACGGTGTTTATCATTCTCTTGCTTAATTGTTTTTTACTTTGTATATACATCTGCCTAAACAACATATTGTTTATGCTTATTTCAGAGATAAATAAAAGTGAAATCATTCTTCACATAGTTATGTGGAATTCCCTATTTTCATACATGAGTTTCTAAAATTTATGCATGTTGTTTCTTACAACTATAGCTTATTCATTTTAAATGCTATTAAATATTTTGTGAATGTATGACAATATATTCATCTCCTGATCATGAATTTCTGGGTTCTCTTCTAAGAATATATTCAAGAGTTTCTCTAAAATATATATGCAAGAGTGGAATTTATGGGCTAACAGATTAGTAAATGTTCACTTTACAAAGTTTTGCTAAGTTGCTTTCCAAATTGGTTGTACCAATTTACATTACCATCAGAATATATAAAATTTATGATTGGTCTACATTTTCTCCAAACATGATATTATCAGACTGCTTAATTTGTGTCAATCCTGTAGGTGTCTCTGAATATAGTCATAATTAGCATATCCCTACTTACTAATAAGCAGAGCATCCTATTACGTATTTATTGGACATGCATGTTGCCTCTTCTGTGAAATGTCTGTTCATATCTTTTGCCCTTTTTTCTATTGGATTGTGCATCTTTTTCTGACTGACTTGTAGTTACACAACTTTATGTATTTTATATTCCTCCTCTCCCATTTTTAGTGTCTTTTTAAATAGAAGTTGTCATTTTAATACAGTATAATTTATGACTCTTTTATGGCTAATGTTTTTTATTTAAGAAGTCTATGATATGGTTTTGAAAGATATTCTCCTATGTTGTCTTTGAAGATTTAAAGTTTTGCCTTTCACACTTAAGTCCCTAATTTATCTGGAATTTAATTTTGTGTGCTGTGTGAGGTAGAGAAATCCAGTGACTTTTTTTGTCATTTGAATAGGGGTTGATCCAGCATCAGATATTGAATTTTCCCTTTGCCCTAGTAATTGTTAATGCTATCTCTGTCACATAGCATGTTTTACTTGCACAATAATCCGTTTCTGGGCTATATATTCTTAGCTTTTGTTTTGTTTTAGTCCATTTGCTTAACTCTGTACCAATTCCATACTATTTTATTATTATTGTAAACATTTTCACTTTTACTATGAAAAAATCAAGCATGTATAAAAGCAAAAAAGGATAATATGATAAACATTAATGGAACCATCACCCACCTTTGACAATTATCAATTTATAGCCAATCCTACTTTATCCATACTCCTTACCTACTCTCCTCTCATTGTATTATTTTTATTATATCATTTCATTCACAAATAATATATATTTCTAAAAGAAAAAGTATTTTTTTAAGAAACGTAAGCACAAAACTACAGATTAGGCATTCCAAATCCAAAAATCTGAAATCTGAAATGCTTCAAAATCCTAAACTCTTTGAGCGCTGACATGACATTCTATAGAAAGTGCTCATTGGAGCATTTCAGATTTCACATTTCAATTTCAGATGCTCAACTGCCAAGTATATAATGCAAATATTCCAAAATCCAAAAAAAAAAATCTGAAATCTGAAACACTTTTGGCCCTGTGCACTTCTGATAAGGGACACCTGTATTATCACACATAAATGTTATATCAATAATTCCTGTATATCCAATCAGTAGTCACATTACCCCGATTTTCTCACTTCTTAAAATGTTCGTTCAAATCGGTATCCAAATAAGATCCAGTCACTGCAAATAATTATGTCTACTCTTTTAATTATGAGTATTTTCAGGGTTTTTTTTGGTGATTACTTCATCTTAATCAATTTGGGCTGCCGTAACAAAATACAACAGATTGAGTAATGTAAAAAACATATATTTATTTTCTCACAATTCTGGAGGCTAGAAGTCCCAGATCAAGGTGCCAACAAGGTTGCTTTCTGGTAAGGCTTGTCTCCTTGGCTTGTGGGTGGCTGTGTCCTTACATGGCCTTTTCTCTGTGTGCACTCTCAGAGCTCCGGTATCTCTTCTTCTTATAAGAACACTAGTCCTAGGCTGGGTATGGTGGGTCACGCCTGTAATCCCAGCACTTTGGGAGGCTGAGGCAGGTGGATCTTTTGAGGTCAGGAGTTTGAGCCTGGCCACCATGGTGAAACCCCATCTCGACTAAAAATACAAAAATTAGTTGGGCATAGTGGTGGGTGCCTGTGATCCCAGCTACTTGGGAGGGTGAGGCAGGAGAATCATATGAACCTGGGAGGCAGAGGTTGCAGTGAGCCGAGATCGTGCCATTGCACTCTAGCCTGGGTGACAGAGTGAGAGACTGTCTCAAAACAAACAAACAAACAAACAAAAAACAAAAAAACACCAGTCCTTTCAGATTAAGGCCTCACCTTTATGACTTTATTTAGCTTTAATTACCTCCTTAAAGGCCCAACTCCAAATACAGTTATATTTGGGGGTTAGGGCTTCAACATATGAATTCTGGGGGAACACAATTCTGTCCATACATTTAGATTTTCTAATTCTTTTTAAATCAATTATGTTAATATGTGGCTTTCTAAGTGTGTTAGTCCGTTTTCACACTGCTATGAAGAACTGCCTGAGACTGGGTAATTTACAAAGGAAGGAGGTTTAATTGGCTCACAGTTCAGTATGGCTGGGGAGGCTTCAGGAAACTTACAGTCGTGGTGGAAGGTGAAGGGGAAGCAAGGCACCTTCTTCACAAGGCAGCAGGAAGGAGAAGTGCTGAGTTAAGGGGGAAGAGCCCCTTATAAAACCATCAGATCTTGTGAGAACTCACTTGCTATCATTAGAACAGCATGGGGGAAACTGCCCCCATGATCCAGTTACCTCCACCTGGTCTCTCCCTTGACATGTGGGGATTAATGGGGATTACAATTCAAAATGAGATTTGGGTAGGGACACAAGGCCTAACTATATCATTCTTCCCCTGGCCCCTCCCAAATCTCATGTCCTCACATTTCAAGACACAAACATGTCTTTGCAACAGTCTCCCAAAATCTTAATACATTCCAGCATTAACCCAAAAGTCCAAGTCCAAAGTCTCATCTGAGACAAGGCAAGTCCCTTCTGCCTATGAGCTTGTAAAATCAAAAGCAAGTTAGTTACTTCCCAGCTACATTTAGGGTACAGGCATTGGGTAAATACATCCGTTCCAAATGTGAGAAATTGGCCAAAATGAAGGCACTACAGGCCCCGTGCAAGTCTGAAATCCAGCAGGGCAATCAAATCTTATACCTCTAAAATGATCTCCTTTGATACCATGTCTCACATCCAGGTCATGCTGATGTAAAAGGTGGGCTTCTACAGCCTTGGGCAGCTCTGGCCCTGTGGCTTTGCAGGGTACAGCCTCTCACAGCTGTTTTCATGTGCTGGCGTTGAGTGTCTGGCACTTTTCCAAGCACACAGTACGAGCTGTTGGTGGATCTACCATTCTGGGGTCTGGAGTATGGTTACCCTCTTCTCACAGCTCCACTAGGCAGTGCCCCAGTGGGGACTCTTTATGAGTGCTCCAACCCCACATTTCCCTTCTACATGGCCCTAGCAGAGGTTCTCCGTGAGGGCTTCACGCCTGCAGCAAACTTCTGCCTGGACCTCCAGGCATTTCCATGCATCCTCTGAAATCTAGGTGGAGGTTCCCAAACCTCAGTTCTTGACTTCTGTGCACCTACAGGCCCAACACCACCTGTAAGCCACCAAAGCTTGGGGCATGCACCCTTTGAAACAATGGCCTGAACTGTATGTTGGCCCCTTTAGCCATGACTGAGACACTGGGCACCAAGTCCTGAGACTACACAAAGCAGTAAGGCCCTGTACCCGGCCCACAAAACCATTTTTCCCTCCTAGACCTCCAGGCCTGTAATGGGAGGGGCTGTTGTGAAGGTCTCTGAGATGCCCTAGAGACATTTTCCCCATTGTCTTGGGGATTAATGTTTGGCTCCTCATTACTTATGCAAGTTTCTGTGACCAGGTTGAATTTCTTCTCAGAAAATGGGTTTTTCTTTATTGCATTGTCAGGCTGCAAATTTTCCAAACTTTTATGCTCTGCTTCCCATTTAAACATAAGTTTCAGTTCCAAAGTATCTCTTTGTGAATGCATAAAACTTAATGCTTTTTAGAGCCCCTAAATCACCTCTTGAATGCTTTGCTGCTTAGAAATTTCTTCTGCCAGATACCCTAAATTATCTCTCTCGAGTTCGAAGTTCCACAGATCTCTAGGGCAGGGGCAAAATGCTGCCAGTTTCTTTGCCAAAGCATAGCAACAGTCACCTTTATTCTCATTCCCAACAAGTTCCTCCTCTCTATCTGAGATCACCTCAGCCTGGACTTCATTGTCCATATCACTATCAGCATTTTGGTCAAAGCTATTCAACAAGTCGCTAGGAAGTTTCAGACTTTCCCACATCTTCCTCTCTTCTTCTGAGCCCACCAAACTGTTCCAACCTCTGCCTGATACGCAGTTCCAAAGTCACTTCCACATTTTCAAGTATCTTTATAGCAACACCCCACTCTGTGTGGTATCAATTTACTGTATTAGTCCGTTCTCATGCTGCTATATAAGGACATACCCGAGACTGGGTAATTTATAAAGGAAAGAGGTTTAATTGTCTCACAGTTCAGCACAGCCTCAGGAAACTTATGATCATGGCAGAAGGTGGGGAAGCAAAGCACCTTCTTCACAAGGCGGCAGGTAGAAGTGCTGAGCTAAGGGGAAGAGCCCCTTATAAAACCATCAGATCTTTCTAGAACTGTCTCGTTATCACAAGAACAGCATGGGGGAAACTGCCCCCATGATTCAGTTACTTCCACCTGTTCTCTCCCTTGACATGTGAGGATTATGGGGATTAGAATTCAAGATGAGATTTGGGTGGGGACACAAAGCCTAACCACATCACTAAGAATTTATCCATTTCATTTACGTTATCTAATTTGTTGGCATAGCATTCTTCGTAGTGCTCCCTTATAATCCTTTATTTCTGTGATGTTGGTAGTAATGTCCCCTCATTAATTGCTGATTTTAGTAATTTGAATCTTCTTTTTTTCTTGGTTATTCTAGTAAAGGTTTGTCAATTATATTTTGTTTCTCTGTTCCTTCCCTACTGTTTTTTTGTGTTAGATATTTTTTTTGTATTAGATATTTTCTAGTGTGCCATTTTAATTCACTTGTCATTCCTTTTAATATATATTTTTTAGTTATTTAATAGGCATTACAGTTAATACCTAAATGTTTAACAATATAATTCAGATAAATACCAATCTAATTTCCATAGTATATAAAAAGTTTACTTCTGTTTATAATTTCCTCTCTCCTCCTTTGTGTTGTTATTGCCATACAAACTACGTGTTTATACATTATGTGCCCATCAACACTGATTTATAATTATTGATTTATGCAGATGTTTTTTAAATGAGAAGAGGAAAGAGTTACAACCCAAAATACATTTGTGTTCTTATATATTAACCTATGTAGTTACCTTACCTATTCTTTTATTCATGTGCATTCCAGTTACTGTCTAGCATCCTTTTATTTAAGTGTGAGGGACTCCCTTTAGTATTTCTTGTACTTGAGATGCGCCAGCAACACGTTTTCTGTTTTTGTTTATATGGGAATGTGCTAATTTCTTCTTCATTTTTGAAGGAGAGTTTTGCTGGATGTAGACTTTCTGGTTAATAATATTTTTCATTTAGTACTTTGAATATGTCTTTCCACTGTCTTCTGGCCTCCGTGGTTTCTTTTTTTTTTTTTTTTTCCTTTTCTTTCTTTCTTTTTTTTTGAGACAGGATTTAGCTTTGTCACCCTGGCTGGAGTACAGTGGCATAATCACAGCTCACTACAGCCTTGACTCTTGGGCTCAAACGACCCTCCCATCTCAGCCTCCTGAGTAGCTGGAACTACAGACATGTACCACCATGTCTAGCTAATTTTTTTCTATTTTTTGTAGAGACAGGGTCTCACTATGTTGCCCAGGCTGGTCTCAAACTCCTGGGCTCAAACATTCCTCCTGCCTCACCCTCCCAAAGCATTGGAATTGTAGGCATGAGCCACTGTGCCTGGCCTCTACATAGTTTCTGATTAGGAAGTCAGCAGTTAATTTTATTTGAAATCCTTTGTATGTCATGATTTGCTTTGTTGCTGCTTTCATGTCACTCTTTGTCATTCACAATTTGACTATGATGTGTTTAGGGCTGGATCCCTTTGCGTTTATAGTGTACTTGGAATTCTTCGTGATTCTTAGATGTTCAGATTAGTGTTTTTCATTATGCATATATTGGTATTCTTTTTTTTTTTTTTTTTGAGATGGAGTTTCCCAGTTGTTGCCCAAGCTTGAGTGCAATGGCGCGATCTTGACTCACTGCAACCTCCGCCTCCTGGGTTTAAGCGTTTCTCCTGCCTCAGCTTCCCATTAGCTGGGATTACAGGCGCCCACCACCACGCCCAGCTAATTTTTTGTACTTTTAGTAGAGACAGGGTTTCACCATGTTGGCCAGGCTGGTCTCGAACTCCTGACCTCAGGTGATCCACCTGCCTCAACCTCCCAAAGTGCTGGGATTACAGGCATGAGCCACTCTGCCCAGCCGCATATGTTGGTATTCTTGATGATATACCCACAACGTCTCTGAGGGTCTGTTCATTTTTCTTCTTTTTTCTTCCTGTTCATCAGACCAGGTAGTCTTAGTTGTTCTCTTTTCAAATTCACAAATTCTTCTGCCTAATCAAATCTGTTGTTGAACCCCACTAGTGAAGTTTTCATTTTAACAGTAATTTTGAACTCCAGAATTTGTATTTTTTTCTTATAATTTTGTAATTTATATCATTTCATTGATACTCTGTTTGGTTAGACATCATTCTCATACTTTCTTTGATTCTTTAGACATAGTTTCCTTTAGTTGTCTGAGCATATTTACAATAATTGATTTATACCCTTTGTCTAGTAAGTGTAATGTCTTTGTTTCCTTACGGACAGTCTCTGTTACTTGCTTTTCCCTTCGTATATAGGCCATGTTTTCCTATTTCTTTGGATAAAAGGGTTTCCTATAAAGCTCTGTAACTGAGATACTATGGAGGATGACATTAGTGAAAGTTGCCACACTGAAAACCTCAAAAAATACTCTGCCCCATAAAAGGAATGAGGAAACTGGCAAAGAATCAGAAGCAACTCTTTCAGAACTCTGGAAACTAACCAAAAGTTTATAGCAATTGGGGATGGTTTATTAAAGAAAAAATGACAGAATCTTGGTAAGAATAGCAAGCTTTCTGTTATTTTAACTTGCCCTATACCTATCCTCTCTTCTGCAGCACAGCAGAATCCTTGAAAACCAGCAGGCTTATAGCCAATGGTGGGGGCAGTAAGGGGTTGGAGCTCCTTCAAAAACTTACTATCAGATGGTTGTCATTATTTGACTTCTCAGGTGGTTTCCTGGAAGACCCTACTTACAAGGCTGTTTTACTTGTCCTGACTCTAAGCTTACCCAGTGGGAAAAATCTTTTCTCAGGGAGCATTTGTCAAAATGGAATGATTATGCATACAGCAAGTATTTAACCAGCCTCTGTGGTTAAATAGAGCTGTGGATAACAATTGAGGCAAACAACAGGTAAATCTAAAGGTTAAAAGTAAAAGCTGGAGAATGCTATGTTGGTAAGGGGTCACATGCAAGTTGCAAGTACAAGGCTGTGCACATGCCCAGGAAAGACCTGGAAAGGTCCTATGTGTCCACCTCAGATGGACCTTGAGCCTCTGCACAAGCAGGAAGTGATAGCCAAGGTAGAGTTGTCCACTGCCTGACTTGAATGTTGAAGGCATGCCCTAACAAGCACATAGACCTTCCAGCAAAGACTAGGATAGTTATTGGTTTCAGGCATTTAAGGATATCTCAGTTCAATAATTAGACAACTAATAAGCTAACTCAGCAGAGACTTATATGTATGACAAAGAATGCAGATTTTACAGAATTAGTTCAAAAAAGCCACATAACAACAAACAGCAACAAAAACAAACTGTGGAGAAGACAAAATCTGATTTCCAGGGTTGCCTCATTAATTACTTAAAATGTCTAATTTTCAACATAAAATTGCCAGATATGCAAAGAAACAGGAAAATATGGTCTATACGTGAAGGGAAAAGCAAGTAACAGGAACTGTCCCTAAGGAAACAAAGACATTACACTTACAAGACAAAGGGTGTAAATCAATTATTTAAAATACGTTCAGACAACTAAAGGAAACTCTGTCTAAACAACCAAAGGAAAGCATGAGAATGATGTCTAACCAAACAGAGTATCAATGAAGTAATAGAAATGATAAAATTGTAAGAAAAATATATAAATTCTGGAGTTCAAAATTACAGCAATTAAAATGAAAACTTCATGGTGGCATGCACCTGTACCCCAAGCTACTCAGGAGGCTGATGGCACCCATATGCTTTATTCTTCTTTTCAGTAGTGTCCTGGCCAGTGTAAATCCTTCGATTTTTCATATTAATTTTAGAATCAACTTGTCAGGTTTACAAAAGGTCCATGGGAATTTTTATTTGGGGTTGCATTAAATCATTAGCTTAATTTTGAGAAAATTGGCATATTTTCCATTTTCAGTGTTCCTATCCATATAGTAGACTCTCACCTTATTTCAAATCTACAGTTATGTGTTGCTTAGTGATGGGGATACATTCTGAGAAACGTTTCATTAGGCAATCTTGTCATTGTGCAAACTTCACAGAGTGCACTTACACAAACCTAGATGGTATAGCCTAGTGCATACCTAGGCTATATGGTATAGCCAATTGCTCCTAGTTTGGAAACCTGTACGGCATGTTACTGTTCTGAATATGGTAGACAATTATAATATGATGGCATTTGTGTATCTAAACATATCTAAACACAGAAAAGGCACAGTAAAAAATACTGTATTATAATCTTATGGGATTACTGTTGTATATGTGATCCCTCATTGACTGAAATGTTTTGTGGTATGTGACTTTATGACTTTTGGTTTAGGCCTTGTATATATTTTCTTGATTTATTCCTTTACCTTATAGATTTTATTGCTGATGTAAATAGTATCTTATTAAATTAAAATTGTAATCTGTTTCTGGTATGTAGAAATAAATTTATCTCTGCATTTTTAAACTTATATTCAGCTACATTATATACTCTTATTTATAATAATTTATCTGTAGATTCTTTTAGACTTTTCTGTGTAGCTAAAATTATATAATCAAATTGTGTAATTTTGCTTTTTTCTTTGCAATTCTTATGCTCTTTATTTATTTATTTTGGTTACTGACTGGGACTCTTAATATAATAGAAGCAATAATCGTAAGCACACCTGTCTGGATCCATGTTTATCATTAATACCTTTTAAGAAGTGAACTTTTATGATTCATTTTTATGTGCCATATCTGTCACTCTGATAATGGAATTTGAGATATCCAAATATTTTTCCTCTTATTTCTTTTCTGTCTCTTTCTTTCTTTTTTTTTTTTTTGAGACTCATTCTCACCCAGGATCTCATTCTTACCCAGGTGGGAGTGCAGTGGCATGATCATGGCTCACTGCAGCTTCAACCTCCCAGGCTCAGGCAGTCCTCCCACCTCAGCCTCCTGAGTAGCTAGGACTACAGGCACACACTACCACACCTGGCTATTTTGTTTTGTTTTGTTTTTTTGTAGAGACAAGGTCTCACTATGTCGTGCAGGCTGGGGCTTGAACTCCTGGGCTCCAGCGATCCTCCCATCTCAGCCTCTGAGTAGTTGGGATTACAAGCACATGCCACCATGCTTGGCTAATTAAAAAAAAAAGATTGTAAAGATGAGGACTTCCTATGTTGTCCAGGCTGGTCTCAATCTCCTGGACTCAAGTGATCCTCCCACCTCAGCCTCCCCAAAATACTGGGATTACAGGTGTGAGCCATTGGCATCAGTCTGTTTTTGAGATACCATCTTTATATTTGTTTTTTATCAGCTTAACTATGTGTGCCTAGATCCCAGTCTCTCTTCTTCTAGGACTCTGTCACTGTGTGTGTGTGTGTGTGTGTGTGTGTGTGTGTGTGTGTGTGTGTGTCTGTGTATGCAAATATATGTACGTGTGTGTTAGATTGTTTTGTGTCATCCCATAGATTCTTGATGCTGTGCCCATTTTTTCTTCAATGTTTTTTCTTTGTGTTCTTCAGATTGGATACTTTTCTTTATTTATTCTGATTTTTCTTTATTTTCTCCAGTTCTTTTTTTGCCTTCTTTAGTCTACTGTTAAGTCTCTCCTTTGAGGTTTCAGTTTTAGTTAGATTGTACTTTCCTGTTCCAGAATTTCTTTTTGTTTCTTTTTCCAGTTGGTATTTCTCTCAAGATTTATTATACATTTATTTAGCCCATATTTGCTTTTTATTCTTTGAATGTGTTTCCTGTAGGTCTTTGAATATACATACATATATATGTGTGTTTGTGTGTGTGTGTGTGTGTGTGTATATTTTTTTTGAAATGGAGTCTCACTCTTTTGCCCAGACTGGAGTGCAGTGGCGCGATCTTGGCTCACTGGAAGCTCCACCTCCCGGGTTCACGCCATTCTTCTGCCTCAGCCTCCCGAGTAGCTGGGACTACAGGCGTCTGCCACCTCGCCCGGCTAATTTTTTGTATTTTTAGTAGAGACAGGGTTTCACCGTGTTAGCCAGGATGGTGTCGATCTCCTGATCTCATGATCCGCCCGCCTTGGCCTCCCAAAGTGCTGGGATTACAGGCATGAGCCACTGCTCCCAGCCTGTCTTTGAATATATTTATTATAGCTCTTTTAAAATTTTTACATGCTTAATTGGCCATCTTGAAGTTGGCTTCAGTTGCCGAAGGGGTCACATTTTCTCATTTCTGTCTAGTAATTTTTTTTTTTTTTTTTTTGAGACGGGCTCTCACTCTGTTGCCCAGGCTGGAGTACAGTGGTACAGTCATAGCTCACTGCAGCCTTGAACTCCTGGGCTAAGTGATCCTCCTGCATCAGCCTCCCGAGTAGGTGGGACTGCAGGTGCACACCACCACACCTGGCTAATTTTTGAATGTTTTGTAGAGATGGGGTTTCACTGTGTTGTCCAGGCTGGTCTTGAACTCCTGGCCTTAAGAGATACTCCCTCCTTGGCCTCCCCAAGCACTGGGATTACATTTGTGAGCCACCACACCTGGCCTGTCTAGTAATTTTTGGTTGTGTATTTGTCATTGTTACATGCTTTAGAAACTAGATTCTAATTACATTTTGCTGAAGAAGGTTTGTTTATGTTTTAGTAGGCAGTTTCATGGTTGATAACCTTGACATTGTATAGATTTGATTTTTCACTTTATTAAGATGGATTTGTAGAAATCCTAAGGTGTTTCCCAGTCCCCACTAATTTGACAGTACTCAGTCTTCAAATCTATTTTGCCTATAGATTTTGTAAGGGCTTCGTTTTGGCTTGTCTACAATGTTTGTTAATCAGGTGTTAATAAAGTCTATTCACTTTGGTTGGTCCACATGACCAAATTCCCCAACATTATTTAACTTCTATTATCTCCATTCTGTTCCCCATGCTATAACACTACGCTATGTTTAAGCCTCATCTAGTCTCACTCTTGTTATTGTGTCCCCAGTTCTAGTCCAAAGACTTCAAAGTCTTCCATGCAGTTTTCTAGTGCCCCACTCTTAAGTGTCCTGACTGCAGATTCTAGGCTTCACCCAACTCTTTATCTCTGAGTTCTCAGCCAATAGGGCCATTGTAGACTTAGTGGGTCACCTTGAAGAAATTATCCCCAGGCAGAGAGCCCAGGGCAGAGAGTAAGGGCTCTCTGTCTGGGAATAATTTCCTCTCTGTGCCTGGAGATAACTGTGGGCTTAACCTCTTCAGATTCCCTCTAGGGATCTCAGTATTGCACTGCCTATTGTCCAGAACCTAAAAACAGTTATCTCATATATTTTATCTAGTCTTAGGGTTGGTTGTCATGAAAGGGCTATCTGGTACGAGTTATTTCATCATAGCCAGAAGCAGAAATTCTCATCTTTGTTTCAACCTTAAAAAAAAATTCTTAACTTTGCAAAATACTTATTTCCTAGTGGAAAACAACCATTAAGATGATTAGCAAATGATTTAAAACTTGAATCTTACACAGAACATATTTTGGTAGCAAATTTTATGGCTTAGATATACACATTGGTATTTGGCAAAATAAATGTGAAACTTACTCTCATTTCTAGATGGCTTAATGGTACAAATAACTCCAGAGACCATGAATGGCTTGCGGCTAGCCTTACGAGAGCAGAAAGACTTTAAAATTACATGTGGGAAAGTTGATGCAGTAGACCTGAGAGAATACGTGGATATCTGCTGGGTAGATGCTGAAGAAAAAGGAAACAAAGGGTAGGAATTTTTAAATTCTAAAATATAATTGATTTGAAGGGAAGTGCAGGATTAAAACATCCTATTAATAAAATTAAGTATTTTATGAACGAATCAATTTTTATACCATCAATTTAAATACCTTTACTCAAATTAATGAATGCAATCTGTTTTTCAAACATGTACCTAACTAGCTTCATAAATGGTGGTGTGGTTTTTGGGCCAGGATGGTCTATTTGGGAGGGGCTTGATGATGAAACATCCATTGTGTACCAGTGTGGGCTTGATGCCACAGCTGAGAAAGGCAAGACACTTTTTCTTTCAGATGGTACCTATTTTTGTCACATAAGTAAAAGATTCCCTTTGGAAGATATATACTGTATTATTTTGATTCACTATAAATGCAAACAACTGAATTTAATAATATTTACATTAGAGGCCTTACAGATTATTACTGCCACTCCTTCCTCTCTTCAGTTACCCATTTTCTTTCTTTTTTTGAGATTGGCTAAGGGGTCTGGAGCAAAGAAGGAAGAAGAGGGCTGAAGGATTCCAAAACAGAGTTTTTGAATTCATGAGGCAGCTTTTTTATTAGACTATCTAAGGTATTTTAAACTTCAGGTCTGAATTGGGCATATGAAAAAGGAGATATAATTTATTGATGAACAAAAAAAGATTACTACACAATCAAGAAATCTTGGTAAATGAATATGAACTACAGATTTAATTATTTTGTATATAATGGAGATATCTTCTTTTATATTTTTTCTCTTATTCCGTCTGTTCACATCTAATAATTCATTTCAAAAAACACATTAGTGCCAATAATTCTATTGTATTATGTTTTATTTCATAGTGTTACCAGTTCAGTGGATGGAATGTCATTACAAGGATTTCCAAGTGAAAAAATAAAACTGGAAGCAGATTTTGAAACTGATGAGAAGATTGTAAAGTGTACCGAGGTAGCTAAGGAAGAAGGTCCCTTTACATGCTGTGTTTCAGTATGATTTTTGTTCTTTGGAGATTGTGCATACTCAATCTCTAAATATTTATGCATAGCTTATTATACTTTTTATGCTACACTTTGAGACACACACATTTCCACCCCAGACTTTTATACACCAGAATTGGATTTCCATAGGGTTAGTTCAGGCTATCAAATGGTGGTACTGCCTACCATCTGTGTTGGCAGCATTGCCATCTTAGTACTGTAATTAATGTTACTTGACCATATTTTCATTTTCCTCAGATATTATGAAAAATAAGATATTTTATGGTCATTTATTTATAATCAGCATTCACATATGAAAGTTATTTTTTCATGCTTTAGTATTTTCTTTAAATTAGAGGATATGAAACTATAGACCCCCAACTCCTTAGTCTACCTCCTTATTCCCCCTCATATTTATTTCTTATGCATTCTTTGTGATTTTATTACATGTGCAAAATAGAACCTATAGAGAATGTAGGCACAATGGAACATGATTTGTTTTATCTTAACTTCATATAGGTGTTCTTTACAGGATAGACTCATACTGATTTTTTTTTTTTTTTTTTTGAGACAGAGTCTCGCTTAGTCGCCCAGGCTGGAGTGCAGTGGCGCGATCTCGGCTCACTGCAAGCTCCGCCTCCCGGGTTCACGCCATTCTCCTGCCTCAGCCTCCCGAGTAGCTGGGACTACAGGCGCCCGCCGCCTCGCCCGGCTAATTTTTTGTATTTTTAGAGACGGGGTTTCACAGTGTTAGCCAGGATGGTCTCGATCTCCTGACCTTGTGATCCGCCCGCCTCGGCCTCCCAAAGTGCTGGGATTACAGGCGTGAGCCACCGCGCCCGGCCGACTCATACTGATTTAATAAGGCTTTCCTTGCTACAAATTAACTTCAGGCAAAAATTGCTGAGACGTTTCCATATTTACCATAACTTTTGGTTTTATGTTTTTACTTATAGTACAGATCAAGCTATTGATATTGAATTCTCACAACTAATGATTTTCGTGGTACTTTACATTGGAATTTAATTAAACTTGAATTGAAAGCAGCAATTGTTGCATTTTAAAGTTACTTTTAATTTTAATCATGACTTGTTGCCTAATTAAATATATTTCAGGTGTTCTACTTTCTAAAGGAACAGGATTTATCTATTTTATCAACTTGTTATCAGTTTGCAAAAGAAATAGCCATGGCTTGTAGTGCTGCCCTGTGCCCTCACCTGAAAACTCTGAAGAGTAATGGGATGAATAAAATTGGACTCAGAGTTTCCACTGACACTGATATGGTGAGGCCTGTTTTTGTGATGTATTTTTGAAATGAATGTATTGCATATTAAAATAGTGAAGTTTTTCTTCAACCTTTTGAGATGAAAGAGAATGAAAATTGTTGAGCATCAAATGTGTGCTACACACTTCACATATATTATCTGTATTAATCTCCACAACAGGGGTCAGCAAACTTTTTTCATAAAAGGACAGACAGTAACTATTTTGGACATTGTAGGCAGTATGGTTTCTTTCACAACTACTCAACACTACCGTTATATTGGGAAAGCAGCCATTCACAGTATGTAAACAAATAAGTGTGGCTATGTTCCAGTGAAATTTTGTTTACCCAGTGGGGCCAAGTTTGGCCTGTCCATAGTTTACTGAACCCTTCTCCATGACTACTCTGCCTTTTATAGGTAGGTTTTTAAATTTACTTATTCTGATTAGATTCTATATGTACGTGACTTAAAATCTTAAAAGTCTAAAAGTGTATATATAACAGGACCACCTCACTGAATATTTGCAGAGAGCAGCATTCACACTGTATTCTATGTAACTGGTGGACTCAAGATAATAACTCCAGACTACAATGTAAATGGTTCCCAGTAGAGTTGTATAAGGCAACAGCCTTGGAAATGTCTTTCCTACTGTTGACATCCAACCCATCAGTTCACCTCCATACTTTTCTTTATCCTCCCTCTCCGGCCAAGCAATCAGTGTTACTCATTTCTTATGTATTCTTTGTGATTTTATGCATGTACAAGCAAATAAGTGTGTGTCCTCCTTTTTCATCTCCCCCTTTTACAGATTTTTTACCTTCTTTAATATATCTTAAAGGTATTAGTACTAGTATACATTTTTTTTAAAGTGACATAGTAGTTGATTATATAAATGTACCATAATTTATCTAACTCGTTATTCGTGCATATTTGATATATGTTGATAGACATTCAGGTTGTCCACAATATTTTGCTTTTACATAGTATAAGTATATCTATAAGAAGAATTCTGAGTAGAATTTCCAGGCCTGAGTATATACTCAATAGATGTTACCATATTATCTCATATAGAGGTTATGTCAATTTATATTTATTTTCTCCAGCAATTTGTGAGAGCTCTTTTCCCCCACATCCTTTTTTTGAGACAGAGTCTCATTCTGCCACCCAGGCTAGAGTGCAGTGGCATGATTTTGGCTCACTGCAGCCTCTACCCTCTGGGTTCCGGCAGTTCTCCTGCCTCAGCCTCCCAAGTAGCTGGGACTACAGGCATGTGCCACCACACCTTGCTAATATTTGTATTTTTAGCAGACATGGGGTTTCACCATGTTGGCTGGACCAGTCTTGAACTCTTGACCTCACGTGATCCGCCCACCTTGGCCTCCCAAAGTGCTGGGATTATAGATGTGAGCCACGGCACCTGGCCTCCCCCACATCCTTATCAAAGAAGTATATAATCAAACTTTTGAACTTGGACAATTTGATAGGTAAAAAATAATACCGCGTTACTATTAATATTATTACTTTTTAAAGAGATGGGGTCTCACTGTGTTTCCCAGGCTGGTCTTGAACTCCTGGGCTCAAGCAATTCTCCTGCCTCGGCCTCCCAAAGTGTTGGGATTATAGGTGTGAGCCACCACGCCTGGCCCCCGGTGTTATTTTAATGCATATTTCTCTTAACAAGGAGTGATAATCATTTTGCATGTAAAAACAATTGGTTTTTCTTTCAACTTTCAGTTCAAATCTGTTAGGAAAATATTTCTAATTTTTTAGGAATAGGAATATTTATTTTCCTAACAGATTTGAACTGAAAGTTCTCTTTCTGACATCCAAGTAACTCTTTCCAACATCCAATATAGATTTTCAAATCAGACTTCATTAGAATAGTTAATCTAAACATGGGTGAGTTCATATGCTGAAGGTTTGCTTTTCTTCAGCCAGGATATGTTTTACTCATAGTTCTCACTGGAAAAGGGGTTTTGTTTTTATCTCACTATTAAAAGCCCTCTTTTCAAGGAAGCACCCACTATTTGTTATTTGAGTAAGCACTGTAAATTTTTTTTTAGCTAAATGTATTAAAATGTAATTTGCACCAACGTTAGAGTCTAATATTAAATATTATTGCAATAACAAATTTGAAATTTAAGTATTTTTAATACCATGGGGTTTTTAATTTAAGTAGTGTCGGCAGTTATTCAAAGCTTAATCCCTCTAATTTGTTTATGTGTTCATTTAGAGGAAACATAAAGTATGACATAGTGGAATTTTATATTTATGATATATGGGGAGGGACAATTATAGTTTATCTATTAGACAGACAAAAGATACAGGAGAATGTAGAATTTTTAAAATAAATATATCAATATTTTATTTAACATGCTTGAACTGATATTTTAAAATATTTCACTTATTTTATATTCACATTCTGAGCTAGACAAGATTGTTCATTTTCTTATCAAGATGTTTTTTTTTTTTCCAGGTTGAATTTCAGGCAGGATCTGAAGGCCAACTTCTGCCTCAGCATTATCTAAATGATCTTGATAGTGCTCTGATACCTGTGATCCATGGTGGGACCTCCAACTCTAGTTTACCATTAGAAATAGAATTAGTGTTTTTCATTATAGAACATCTTTTTTAGTGAAAGAATGTGCCGTATTACATATTGCAACCTGATTTGTTAAAACTAACTCCAGCACTAAAGCTGAAATGCCACAAACACTAAAAGTATAAATATGTCTGATTTTTGAAACACATAAGCTTTACTCTTTAGGCAGGAATGATCTTTTCAAATCATTAGCACAATATTTAAATATCTAAAAATTTAAGAGATCCATACTTTTTGAAGCTTTACAATTAATTTAAGTACTAAAAAGACAAAGATTTCTTCTAAGAAATTTGTAGCATTTACTGTGTTATTTAAATGCTAAGCCAAAGTATCTGCACTTAGGTATACCTCTTTATGCCAATAATGATTTTAATGAGGCTCTTTTCAGATGTAACCTTATGAAGGAAATATCTGTTTTGTGTATATGCCAGTTAGAATACTGGTTTCTAAAGTCTGTCAAAATTGTATTTCAGTGGCACAAAAACCAGTTTCGAGATCTTAGACTTATAATTCTTTGAATAAAGCTGATAACTTATTTGTATAATTGGAGTGGAGACCTACCTCCATAATTAGATTAACTCTTTTTGGATTAAAATCAGAATTTTGCCTTTTTTCTTCTCAAATTATTACATATGTATGTATTATATATCCATATATATAGTTTTTCCTGATTAAATGGATATTAAAATAATTGTGGGTGCTTCAGGACTTTTTGCTTCTATATTTAAGTATATTGTTTTTATAGCAAGAACATATTCTGAATGTGTTTTATAAATCTTTAATAATTTATATATAGGTAATATTTTTGTATCACAGTGCATTATTTTTTTCCTCCTTTCCTTCCAAAGTATACCACTGTATTTACCACTTCTAAGAGTGACTGACGACAGGCCAGATGACCCTTGAAGTAGTCATTATGTAGCAATAAATGAAGCCTGAAACAGGTTTTTTTACTTCCACTTTAATCCTTAGAAATTTCTTGGCAACTCAGCATATTTTCACTGACACCAATGTATAAGTATAAATTTAAATGAACTAATTACTTTTGCATATTTTAAATTCTTTATATGGTAGTTATTTTTTATAACAGGATATTAACATAAGTTAAATCCTATGTATTTGAAATTGTTACAGAGCTTTCCTCTTCAAACATCAAAAAAGTGGGGGGCATACTGTAGTCCTGTCATTTATGTAAAAAATTTAATCATTATTTTGATGCTTTAAATATTCTTATGTGTAATATGTTTTTGTATCAAAAACACTGATATATTTCAAGAAAAATAAATTATGTTAAATAGCCCTGTTTTAAGAAAAATATTTATGAAGCATCTCAACTTGAAGATCAAGTCAAAGTTATAACTCAGGATCTGAGGTCTCAAGCTAGGAGAGACTGAGAATTTTAATCAGTTTGGGCATATAGTTTGGACTGAATCACATCTGTAGTACTAGCCAAAGACAATTTGGAGGAGAATATCAGCCTTCTGGAAGTAGCTACTTCATGAACAATGTAAAGTGTTGCAGATATTCACTAAAATGACAACCTGTTATAATTTGTGAAATGTATTGAAATGGTGTAAGATGCAAACAATTGCATATCAAACCCAATTTATGTTTTCTTAATATAGTGTGTGTATTCTGCCGTGTAAGTAACTGCACAGTCTTAAAGTAACCAAATGGTAGAGGGCTGTTCCATGATGGAATAGCTTTGGATTTGTTTTCTTAAAATCTCTACATTCAATAAAAATTGGAATTACGTGCCTGAAGTTTGGAGGCACATTTTGAAGTATTCTTTGTAGATATATAGTATGTTTCTGAATGTTACTTATTTGGTCATTGGTACGTAATTTGAAATTTTAATTTTTTAAGAGTGAAGAAATAGAATAGTTCTTTGTACTCAGTCTGCAATGATCTATTTTTGGCTTATGTCTTTTAATACTACTCTCTTTCTCTGAATTTTGAAATATGAAGTAAAAGTTAGCCCATCTGTTTTATGCAGCTGTTCAACAAACTTTGTGTGTTTTTATACTTGCTACATGCAGAGCACTTTACCAGGTTTCTAAGCAAAAATTTCTAAAAATGATTAATTGTTCTGGCAGAATTAGACATAGTTCTTTATCAACATTTATGGATTCCATGCCACAAGTAGTATGCGCTTAAGTGCAGAGTATGACAACAAAAAGAGTAGGATTTGGCCATGTAGGAACAAAGATTCAATTGTGGGAAACTTCCTGTTTCTGAAAATTGCATGCTTGGATATTTACATCATGTTCCTGTTGAAAACAATTCCTGATTAAAATACAAGAATAATCTTAAAACATCAAAGAGATTTTCCAGACAATAAGGAATGCCTAGTCCAAAAGTAAAGAGAATAAGAGAAGCGAGCATGGATCCTTACTCTGACAACCTTATGAGTGAGGGGGACAGAAATTAAAGTTCAGGGCCCATATAAGGTGATGCATATAACAGGAGACCCTCCACACAATAGGCTGAGATCCCCAAATAGTTTCACCTTTAGGATGATAATGAATCAGAGGTGGAAGAATCAATGTAAAAGAACAGGCAAGTTTAGAATTGCCCCAGTGATCTAAAGAATCTTAAGCACTGAACTTCCTTTAAGGTGTTCCCACACTAGTAATGCCTCCGGGTGACAGAGAAAGTAAAATGTAAATACTTTCCATGGAAAAGTAATTTCACTGTAGTCCTCAAATTACTTTTCAAATATGTCTAGTAACACATAGTAAAAAATAAGTAGTCATATAAGGAAACTAGATTACAGAGGCAAGAATTACTTGAAGCAATGAAAACTCACAGATGTAGTATTAGATTTGTTTTATACACAGGTATTAGATTTGTTTTCTTTGCTTAAAGAAATAAAGTCAGGTGTGTGAATGTACTTGCAGGAAATGGGAAACTATACTATAAAAAGTTGTGGAGCTAATCTGGGAAATAACTGAATATAAACATTTCAAGAATATGCATTAAAAACTGCACTTTAAAACTCAGTAAATAGATGTAATAGAACACAGCCAATCAGGGGTAATTTATAAACTGGAAGATAACTCAGGAGAAACTATTCACAGAGCAACATGGGAGACGGCTGGAAAAAAACAGAAGACCCATAGAGAATACAGTGAAAAATTCTAATGTGTTTCATTAGCTGTGAAGAGAGGTGAGAATAGGACCGAGCAAATACTTAGATAGAATGCAGAATTCTAAAAACTGATGAAAGACATGACCCCACACATTGTAGAAGCCAGACAAATCCCAAACAGAATAAACTAGAAAATCCACACATAGACACATAACAGGGCCAGGTGCAGTGGCTCACACCTGTAATCCCAGCACTTTGGGAGACCAAGGCAGGATGATCACGTGAGCTTGGGTTGAGACCAGAGTGAGCAACACAGACAGACACTGTCTCTAAAAAATAAAGTAATTTTAAAAAATAGCCAGGTTTGGTGGCTATGCCTGTGGTACCAGCTTCATGGGGGCTGAGGTGGGGGGATCACTTGAGCCCAGAAGGTTGAGGCTTCAGTGAGCTGTGATCGTGCAACAGAGCAAAACCTTGTCTCAAAAAAATAAAAAGGAAAAAGAAAAAAGACATTTAACAGGACAACTGGAAATGCTAGCTGACAGAGAAAAAGAGTCCAAGGAGCAATTTGTTCTTTCTAGTCAGAGGACCAGAAAGGAGGTTGGAGGCTATGGGGCAAAACCGTTTTTAATTTAATTGTACTATTCTAAGCCTCAGGAAAGATGCAGTAAGACCCACCTCCCCAACAGTAGACACCATGAGTAATGACTTGGAACATTCTGGACTTTCCTTGCTCTACATCAATCCCGCAGCAGTAAAGAGGTATCACTCTTCTCTTACCCCTGGTGCACTAGCGGCAGACATTGCAGGGCAGAACACTGGCAATGGTGTGGGGAGGCTTAAAGCCCTGACTTTCTGGCCAGAAACCAAGAATGGGGTTCTAGAAACCAGAGTATAGGTAAGATCACAAATAGGAGGGAACTAAAGGAAAAGAACCCTTAAAACTGTGAATAAAATCCTGGGATCATCTCCCAAGCTGTGTATGTGTGAAACTCACCAGAAGCAAGGTGAGCAAAGGTTCTGAATCCTGAATTACAGTGTAGGCCACTGTCCAGGTTTCAGATTAGCCACCAGATGGTGCACAATTGGGGCAAAGAACAGCTTAACAAAGGCAGTGAAAACTAACATTGGAACCACAGCCACCAAAAAACGGCCAGGATGTGTGCTTTGAAACTTAACTGGATTGATGGTCTGTTAAAACAAAAAACAAAACAAAAACATTCTTATGAGGATTTAAACAGGATAGAGAATATCATAATATTCCAAATATATCCCAGAAACAATCCGAAATTACTTGGCAAAGAACTAGTGAAACCTAAGCAACTCTCCAGGGAAAAGACAATGAACAAGAGCCAACTCTAAGGTTACCCAAATGTCAGAATTATCAGAAAAAGACTTAAACTAGTTATTTTATTTTTTATTTTATTTATTTTTGAGACAGTCTCTATCACTCAGGCTGGAGTGCAGTGGCATACTCTTGGCTCACTGCATCCTCCACCCCCAGGGTGCAAGTGATTCTCCTGCCTCAGCCTCCTGAGCAGCTGGAACTACAGGTGTGTACCACCATGCCCAGATAATTTTTTGTATTTTTAGTAGAGACTGAGTTTCACCCTGTTGGCCAGGCTGGTCTCAAACTCCTGACCTCAAGTGATCTGCCTGCCTGGGCCTCCCAAAGTGCTGGGATTACAGGCATGAGCCAGCACACCTGGCCGTTAAACTAGTTATTTTAATCATGCTACACAAAGTAAAGAAGACATTTCTCCAAAGGAAATATATAAAGTAAAGGTAAACACTGTTGAAATAAATGGAAAGCTAAAAGTCTCAGCATAGAAGCTATAAAAAGAATCAAGTGGAAATTGTAGAACTGAAAATACAATAACAAAATTTACAGGAAGGTCTCAACAACAGGATGAAGATGACTGAGGGAAGAGTCAGTAAATTTGAAGATACATGAGCAGAAATTATCCAGTCTGAATGACAAAGAGAAAAAAGTGAAAAAAATGAGAAGACCTTTGGGGATCTGTAGGACAATATCAAACGGTCTAATATTCATGTCTTAGGAGTCCAAAAAGAACAATTGGAAGAAAAAATATCTGAAGAAATAATAGTTGAAAACTTCCAAATATTTGGCAAAAGACAAGTATTTACATACATTTACATAGTATTCTATTTAAAACAGGTCTACTGGCACAGCAAATCCCAAAAAGGAAAACCGCACCCAGGCACATCATAATCAAAGTGATGAAACCAAGTGTAAAGAAAATATTTTGAAAGCAACTGGCAGAAAACAATACTTTGTATATAGGAGAACCAAAGATTTCAGTGATGGCAGATTTCTCATCAGAAACCATGGAGCAACATTTATAAAGTGCTTTAAAAAAGCAGCAAAACTGTCAACACAGAATCCTTTATCCAGCAAATATATTCTTTAGGAAAGAAGATGAAATAGAGATTTTCTTTTTTCTTTACTTTTTTTTTTTTTTTTTTTAAATGAGGTAGAGTCTTGCTCTGTTGCCCAGGCTAGAGTGCAGTGGTGTGATCTCAGCTCACTGCAATCTCCACCTCCTGGTTCAAGCAGTTCTCCTGTCTGAGCCTCCCGAGGAGTAGCTGGGATTACAGGTGCGTGGTACCATGCCTGGCTACTTTTTTTGTATTTGTAGTAGAGAGGAGTTTCACCATGTTGGTCAGGATGGTCTCAAACTCCTGACCTCAGGTGATCCACCTGCTTCGGCCTCCCAAAGTGCTGGGATTAGAGGCATGAGCCATCATACCTGGCTGAAATAAAGACATTTTCAGAAGAAGGAAAGCTATAATAATTCCATTGCTAGTAGTCCTCCTGTAACAGAAAGCTAAAGGAAGTTCATGGGGATGGAAAATGATTGCAAAGAAGGAAGAGCAACCAAAATGGCAAATCTCTGGATAAACCAAATAAATTTATATGTTTGTTAAAATATATGTTACTGCTGAAACAAAAACTTTATAACATCATCTGATGGGATTTTCAATGCATGCAGATGTAATACAGATGAAAACTGCATCCTCACCAAGGGGACAGTAAAAGAACCTACGTTGTAAGGTTTCTAAATTTCACATGAAGTGGTAAAAATTCTAAGTAGGTTACAAAAAGTTTGGTATGTAATGATCATCTCTAGAGCAACCATTTTAAAAAACTATGCAAGGAGATATGTTTAAAAAGCCAGCATATAAAGTGGAATTTGGAAAAATAATTAATTCAAAATAAAGTCAGCAAGGAAAACAAGTGTAAAGAAAGTAAGAGACCAACAAGAAAAATTAATGATAAAATGGTACACTTAAATCCAGCTGTATCAAAAATCACAGTAGGCCAGTTGTGGTGGCTAATGTCCATAATCCCAACACTTTAGGAGGCTGAAGCAGGAAGATTACTTGAGGCCAGGAGTTCAAGATCAGACTGGGCAATGTAGTGAGGCCCTGTATCTGCATAAAATTTAAAATAAAAGAATTAGCCAACCATGGTAGTGCATGCCTGTAGTCCTGGCTACTCAGGAGGCTGACGTGGGAGGATCATTAGAGTCCAGTAGTTTGAGACTGCAGTGAGCTGTGATCATACCACTGTACTCCAGCCTGGACCACTGAGCAAGACCCTGTCCCTAAAAATAAAAATAAAAAACAATTATATTAAATGTAAATGGTCTAAATATGGCAACTAAAACACACAGATTGGAATTTTTTTTTTTTTTTTTTTTTTTGGATCGACTCTCACTCTCATGCAGGCTGGAGTGCAGTGGCATGATCCTGGCTTACTGCAACCTCCACCTCCCAGGTTCAAGTGATTCTCCTGCCTCAGCCTCCTGAGTAGCTGGGATTACAGGCATGTACCACCATGCCTGGCTAATTTTTTATTTCTTTTTATTAGAGATAGGGTTTCACCATTTTGCCCAGTCTGGTCTTGAACTCCTGTCCTCAACTGATCTGCCTGTCTTGGCCTCCTAAAGGACTGGAATTACAGGCATGAGCCACCGTGCCCGGCCAGATAGATTTTTTTTTAACCTAAATTATATGCTATCTGTACAAGCCATTTATGATACAATGGCACATGCAGGGTAAAAAGTAAAAGGTTGGAAAAAGATATTCCATGCAAACACTAAAAAGAAGAAAACGGGACAAAGCTGGAGTGGTTATTTTGCTATCAGACAAAGCAAACTTCAGAACAATGAATATTACCTGTAATTTATTTTTTAATTAATTAATTAATTTATGAGACAGGGTCTCATTGTATTGCCCAGGCCTAGAGTGCAGTGGCTATTCACAGGCACAGTCATGGCACACTACAGCCCTTGAACTTAGGCTCTTAACCCATCCTCCTGCCTCAGCCTCCTAGGTAGCTGAGCCTACAGGTGCATGCCACTGCACCCAGTTCCCCTGTGATTTATTATTGCGTTTCATAGACTGGATACCAAGCTCAGAGAGAGAGTAATCTGACCAAAGTCACACAGCTAGAAACTAAATTGGAATTTAAGGGAACACTTTCTAGCTATTAGGACTCTCTGAAAATGTATTCATGCAGTGCTTTGTTTTGATTTTGAGACAGTCTTGCTCTGTGGCCCAGGTGGAGTGCAGTGGTGTGATCATGGCTCACTGCAGCCTCAACTTCCTGGGCTCAAGCAGTCCTCCCACCTTAGCCTCCTGATTAGCTGAGACTACAGGCACATGCCAACACACCTGGCTTGTTTTTTATTTTTTGTAGAGATGAGTCTCCTCCTGCCTCAGCCTCCCAAAGTGCTGGGATCACATGTGTGAACCACCATGCCTTGCCTTTATTCCTATTTAGATGTCACCAAAAGCAGTCCCAGACTCAAACTGGGGCCTGTGTCCCACATTCTAATTGTTATATTCTTTCCCCAGTGCAGCATGTACCCTTAACTTACAAAACCCTTGTTTTGTGCCAAAAAAGTAATTAGACTTATTTTTACCATAAAATTTCCAAACACTCAGAAGTAAAGGAAATAGTAGGATGAAAATCTATATACCCAGCTTACAAAGTCCTCCAAGTCAACACTATCAAGATTTGCCTCTTTTGCTTCCTCCATCCTTTAATTTCTTTGCTGGAGCATTTTAAAGCAAATATCAGACATATCCTTTCATGTCTCACACTTCGATATGCAGCTCTAAAAATAAGGACAGTGAAGAGGAATATTGTAAAATATATGAAAATATTGTGGTAATATTGTGACCAATATGTCATAAAAACTTAGCAAACTGATGCAGGAACAGAAAACCAAATACCACATGCTCTTATAAATGTGGGAGCTAAATGATGAGACACATGGACACAGATTGGGGAACACCACACTGGGACTTTTGGAGGGTGGAGGGTGGAAGGAGGTAGAGGATCAGGAGAAATAATGAATGGGTACTAGGATTAATACCTGGGTGATGAAATAATCTGTACAACAAACCCCTATAACACAGTTTACCTATATAACAAACCTGCACTTGGACCCCTGAAGTTAAAAGTTAAAAAAAAAAAAAAGAAAGAAAAAAAAAAAGCTGGGCACAGTGGCTCATGCCTGTAATCCCAGCACTTTGGGAGGCCAAGGTGGGGTGGATCACTTGAGGTCAGAAGGTCGAGACCAGCCTGGCCAACGTGGTGAAACCCTGTCTCTACTAAAAATGCAAAAATTAGCCAGGCGTGGTGGTGCATGCCTGTAATCCCAGTTACTCAGGAGGCTGAGGCAGGAGAATCACTTGAACCCGGGAGGTGGAGGTTGCAGTGAGCCGAGATCGTGCCACTGCACTCCAGCCTGGGACAACAAAGTGAGACTTCATCTAAAGAAAAAGAAAAAAAAGTTTTTTAAAGAAGACTTGTACTGCAATCAATACCATCAAGAAACTGAAAAGACAATCTGCACAATGGGAGAATATATTGCAAATATTTGCAAATTATCTGTTAATTTGTATTGAGACTATACAAAGAATTCTCACAGTTGAAATGAGCACAGGATTTGAGAAGACATTTCTCCAAAGGAAATATATAAATGACCGATAAGCACCTGAAAATAGGCTCAACATTATTAGTAGGGAAATGCAAATCAAGATAATGAGGTAGTACTTCATATCTACTAGGATTATAATTAAAAACAACACATAATAACAAGGAGTACTGGTGAGGACGGGGGGAAACTGGAATCTTCATACACTGCTGGTAGGAATGAAAGATGGTACAGCTGCTTTGCAAAACTGGCAGTTCCTCACACAGTTAAACAGAGTTACTATATGAACAAGTTAGTTCCACTCCTAGGTATGTACACAGATATGTACGCAGAAATGTGTTCATATACGTCCACGCAAAACTTGTCAATAAATGTTCATAGCAGCATTATTCATAAAAGACAAAATGTGGAAACAACCCGAATATCCATCAGCTGTTGAATGGACACACATAAAATGTGGTATATACAAACTGGAATTTATTCCAACATAAGAAGGAAGAAAGTACTGACACATGCTAAAACATGGATGAATTTTGAAAACATGCCAAGTGAAAGAAGCCAGATACAAAGATCATACATACAGTCTGTGATTCTATTTACATCAAATTCCAGAATAGGCAAATTCATGAGACAGAAAGTAGATGAATTGTTGCCTGGGGGTAGGAAGGGGGCAAATGGAGAGTGATTGCTTTGGAGTGATGAAAAATATTTTATCTGAAAGGCTGGGCAAGAATCGCTCCCCTTTGTATTATGTGTCAGGTGATGATAGTTATCCTAACTCTACCACTGGCAGATTGAGTTTTTTGGTCACAGAAGCCGAAAATGGCAGAGCTTTGTTGCTAATTCTGATCACTAGTTTGGCATCAGAAAGTAATGAGTTAAGGAGGGCTAGAAAGACAGTGGATGGGAGAACCCAGTTGCTGGGAGCGTTTTCTGAGTGAACACTGGTAGAGAGACAGAAAGGGAGAAGAAAACTTTAGGTTATCTGCTCGATAACTGTACAAAAACTTTTTTTTTTTTTTTTTTTTTTTGACAGAGTCTACCTCTATCGCCCAGGCTGGAGTGCAGTGGTGCGATCTCGGATCACCTCCACCTCTCTGGTTCAAGCCATTCTTGTGCCTCAGCCTCGCTAGTAGCTGGGATTACAGGCGCGCACCACCATGCCCGGATAATTTTTAAAATTTTCAGTAAGGACGGGTTTTCACCATGTTGGCCAGGATGGCCTCGAATTCCTGACCTCAAGTGATCCGCCCACGTCGGCCTCCCAAAGTGCTGGGAGTACAGGCGTAAGCCACCGTGCCCGGCCAGAAACACTGATTTTTATCAGTAATGATTCCACACCCTTTTAGGATATTACTAACATTTAAAAGAAAATATATCCAACTTTTGAAATTCGTGCTCCACTCCAGCAACTGCTTTCAATCGGAGTTCCATCCTCCGCCGCAGTATTCCCTAATGCAGCGTTATCTTCAGAGCTACCACCTGCTTCCGAAACCTTTCGGAGGAGCGCTTGGCCAACACCTGCCCGGCGGAGCGGCCCGAAAGCGAACCTCGAACGCCAGCCTCTGCGCCTGCGTGCCGCGGCTCCATTTGGTTCCGCTTCGCTGGCGCCCGCCTTGCTCTTCCCCTGCCTGAGGCCTGTGGTTTGTGGAGTCGAATCTCCGTGCCGCCAGTGCCCGGTTAGCAGGGGCGCCAGCCGCTGGGCGCCTGCGCGGACGGCGGGCGTCATCACCATGGCAGCATCCGCTGGAGGCCCAGGTAAGCGCCAAGCACGCGGCCTCTGCCTGGAGGTGGGGCGCTTTGAGAGGCTCCGCCGGCGGCACCCTCCCTTTGTGGGCTCCCGCGGTCCTCCTTGCTAGGGACCTAGGAGCGCGCCGCGCAGTACCGGGCGGCTGGGCTTGAAGCCCGCTCCGCACTCGGGGCGCGCCCCCGATCGCCTGCCGATGACCTTGGTTTGCCGGGTGGGCGTTAAGGGACAGGCGTTAGGGGGAGGTCGGAGAATGGCAGAGTCAGTGTCTTTTGAGGTCTTGGTTGGAAGAAAAGGAATGTTTCCCTAATTCCTTAATTTCCGCAGACCGCATGGGGGCGGTCTGGGTCAGTCGGTTCCTCTTTGGAAACTCGGGGAGGCTTGGGAATGCGGACGGTGGGCCGGGCCCGGCGTAGTCCGGCTGCTGAGCGCGCGGCCTGGAAACCTGGCAGAGTGCGGCTCGCTTGTTTCCCCTTGGAGTCAAGTGCTTCAACTTGCGGAACAATAGTTCCACTCTTGAACGTTACAGTATCTTTTCTGTAAACTGAAGTAGTGGCATGAGACAACCTCAGTGACGCGTTCTTTCTTCAGTTTAGATTTTTTTCCCTAATTGTAAAAATAATACACGCTTTCACCATTCTGACTAGCGGGCTGTATAAATACGGATTCTCTTCTGAATCGATGCACGGTTTACAGAATCTTGGAATAACACGTGTGTGTAAGCGAAAAATGTCCAGGTTCTGATAAATGCCATTATAGAACATTTATAAAGTATATTAGTATAGAGAAGTAGGAAAAAAAAATTCCCCAAATGCTGATACCCACAGGCACCACTACTAACTTTTTGTTATTTTCTAACAACCCTGACTCTTAAAAATAGAGTTAAGGTCATGGTAAACATAATTTTTAAAATCCTGCCTCTTACAGTATTCCATGTCACCAAGGTTTTTATAAACATAATTTTGAATGACTGAATTGTTTTACACAATTATATTGTATACAATACAGTTATATTGTAATTAACCAGTCTCCTAATGTTGAACATTAGTCAGTTGTTTCCTGTTTAGTTTTGTTAGAATTCATTCTGTAATAAACATTTTTGCATTGTTCTTCCTCAGTTATGTTTTTGGTTTGTTTTTATCCTGGACATGATTCTTGTAACTGAAATTACTGGGTCAAAGGATGTGAACTTTTTTTTCTCTTTTTTAAGACCTGTGCTAAACCTCCATAGAACATTTTCTTCAGACCAGAGTTTTCCATTTTTAACTCTTGGGTTCTTTACTTCTCAGTATAAATCCTTTTAAAGCCTGGTTTTCCTAAGAATCCAAACAAATCTGGGACAAAGCCCACACTCAAGACTTACACCATTCTCACTCACAGGCTGTATAAATCCAGGTTCTCTTCTGAATCGATGCAAGGTTTACGGAATCTTGGGGGAAAAAATGTGTGCATAAGTGAAAAACGTCCAATTCCTGACAAATACCATTTTTTAAAAAACAAATTTTCGGGCTGGGCACGGTGACTCACGCCTGTAATCCCAGCACTTTGGGAGGCCGAGGCGGGCGGATCACGAGGTCAGGAGATCAAGACCATCCTGGCTAACACGGTGAAACCCCGTCTCTACTAAAAATACAAAATAATTAGCCGGGCGTGATGGCGGGCGCCTGTAGTCCCAGCTACTCGGGAGGCTGAGGCAGGAGAATGGCGTGAACCCGGGAGGCGGAGCTTGCAGTGATTCGAGATCCTGCCACTGCACTCCAGCCTGGGCGACAGAGAGAGACTCTGTCTCAAAACAAAAACAAAAACAAAAAAACAAATTTTCTTCTCATTACCGAGTTGTTGATAAAACTAATTCTTAACCAGATTCTTCTGTTATATGTCATTTTTCCCCCTTACTTAAAAAAAAAAATACATTCTTAACATAAAAGAGTTAAAAAGGCACAATAGGATGTATAGTGAAAAGTTCCCTCCTGGCCGGGCGTGGTGTTTTACGCCTGTAATCTGAACACTTTGAAAGGCTTGAGCCCTGGAGTTTGGATCAGCCTGGGCAACACAGGGAGGACTTGTCTCTACAAAAAATACAAATAAATTAGCCAGGTATGGTGGTGGCACATGCCTGTGGACCCAGCCACTCAGGAAGAGACTGAGGTGGGAGAATCGCTTGAGCCTGAGAGAGGCTGCAGTGAGCCAAGAACATGCCAGCCTGGGCAACAAAGCCAGAGCCTTAAAAAAAAATTAATAAATTTAAAAAAATCCTTACTGATGTATAATTTGCATACTATTAATATACAATTTACTCATTTAAAGAGTATAATTCAGTGATTTTAGCTTATTTGTTTGATTTTAGCTTATTCACAGACTTGTGCAACAATTGCCACAATTTTAAAACATCTTCACCTTACAAAAAGAAACACTTCCCCATGCCCCATCCTTTAAACCCAGAGCCACTATTCTTCTACTTTCTATCTCTTTGAATTTGCCTATTCTGGATGTTTCATATAAGTGGAATCACCCAACATAGACCCTCATATGTCTGGCTGCTTCCGCTTGTCATAGTGTTTTCAAGATTCATCCATCTTGTAGCATGTTTCAGTACTTCTTTCCTTTTTATGGCCAGAAAAGGAATTGCATGAAACACCACATTTTGTTTATCCACTCAGTTGATGGACATTTGAGTTGTTTCCATCTTTTGGGTATAGTGAATAATGCTACTGTGAACATGCGTGTACAAGTGTTTGTGTGGACATATGGTACACTGTCTTTAATGGTAAGTCAATTCTCGTAGTTGCTTTTGGAAACTGGAAGGAACCTTAACGATTGTCTCATCCAGGGGTCAGCAAATAGCAAACTTTCTTTTTTAATTTTATTTTTAATTGACAAATAATAACTGTATATTTGTGAGGTATAATGTGATGTTACGATACATGTATACATGTTAGAATGATTAAGTCAGGCTAATTAATATATCCATCACCTCATATACTTATCATTTCTTTGTAATGAGAGCATTTAAAGTCTACTCATTTAGGAATTTCAAAATATATAATACACTATTATTAGTATTATTATTATTATTGAGACAGGGTCTTGCTCTGTCACCCAGGCTGGAGTGCAGTGGTGTAGTCATGGCTCACTACAGCCTTGACTCCCTGGGCTCAAGTGATCCTCCTGCCTCAGCCTCCTGAGTAGCAGGGACTACAGGCACACACCACCATGCCCAGGTTATTATTATTTTATTTAGTAGTAGAGACAAGGTCTTGCTTCATGCCCAGGCTGGTCTCGAACTCCTGAGCTTAAGCAGTCCTTCCGCCTCGACCTCCCAAAGTGCTGGAGTTACAGTTGTGAGCCAGCATGCCCAGAGTTATTAACTGTAGTCACCATGCTGTGCAATAGATCTTGGGAACTTACTCCTCCTGTCTAACCAGAACTTTGTACCCTTTGACATATTCCCCTCCCATCCAGTTGCCCCGGCTGCATCCCTAGCCTCTGGTAACCACCACTCTACTTTCTACTCCTGTAAGCTCTACTTTTTGAAATTCCACATGTAAGACTGCATGTAAGACTATGCAGTGTTTTTCTTTCCATACCTGGCTCATTTCATTTAGCATACTGTCCTCCAGGTTTCTTCATTTGTCACAGATGACAGAATTTTCTTCTTTTTAAAGGCTGAATAGTACTCCATTGTGTATCTCTGCCACATTTTCTTTATCCATTTACCCACTGATGGCTCTTAGCTTGTTTCCATATCTTGGTGGTCAGCAAACTTTTTCTGTAAAGAGCCAGATATTAAATTTTGGGCTTTGCAGGGCATACATTTCTGTTCCAACTAATCAACTCTGCTATGGTAGCTGGAAAACAGCCACAGGTTGCACGGGAAAGGAGGTTGGGATAAATGGAGCACAGAGGTTTGGAGCAGCAACACTGTGATTCCATGTGATATTGTAGTGGTAAATACATGCCATTGTACAAGCATCCCTTGTTTTATTGTACTTCACTTTATTACACTTTGAAGATAATACTTTTTTTTTTTTTTTTTTACAAATTGAAGGTTTGTGGCAACCTTGTATTGAGCAAGTCTATTGGTGCCGTATTTTTCAATAGCATGTGTTCACTTTGTGTCTGTCACATTTGGGGAATTCTTGCAATATTTCAAATTTAAAAATTATTATATTTTAAAAATTATTATATTTATTATGGTGATCTGTGATCAGTGATCTTTAAATGCCACAATAATAATTGTTTTGGGGCACCACAAAGTCAAACTGAATCTGTAAATGTGGCGTGTGAGCCTTGCCGGCTTGGGCAGTGCATGCTGACCGGCTTGGCGAGGATAAAAACTAAATACATAAATATGGTGTGTGTTCAGACTGCTTCGCCAGCCAGCCATATTCCTGTCTCTCTCCCTCTCCTAGGGTCTTACTATTTCCTGAGACACAACAGTATTGAAATTAGGCTGGTTAATAACCATAGAATGGGCTCTAAGTGTTCACATGAAAGGAAGAGTCACCTGTTCCTCACTTAAAATTGAAAGCTAGAGGGCTGGGCACAGTGGCTGTAATCCCAGCACTCTGGGAGGCTGAGGTCATCACATGAAGCCAGCAATTCAAGACCAGCCTGGGCAACGTACCAAGACCTTGTCTCTACAAAAAATTTTAAAAATTAGCTGGCCATGGTGGTACGCACCTGTAGTCCTAGCTACTTGGGATGCCGAGGCAGGAGGATCACTTGAGCCCATGAATTTCAGATTACAGTGAGCTATGATTGCACCACTACACTCCAGCCTGGGCAACAGAGTGAGACTTGTCTCTGAAAAAAAACAGAAACAAAATCAAAAGCTAGAAATGATTAAGCTTAGCGTGAAAAACATTTTGAAAGCTGAGAGAGGCCTCTTGTGACAAACAGCTAAGTTGTCAATGCAAAGGAAAAGCTCTTGAAGAAAATTAGAAGTGCCACTCCATGGAAAACACAAATTATAAGAAAGCAAAACAGCCCTATTGCTGATATGGAGAAAGTCTGAGCGGTCTGGATAGGTCAAACCAGCCACAACATTCCCGTAAGCCAAAGCCTAATCCAGAGTAAGGCCCTAACTCTCTTCAATTCTGTGAAGACTGTGAGAAGTACAGAAGCTACAGAAGGGGAGCTGGAGATTCGCAGAGGTTGGTTCATGAGGTTTAAGGGAAAAAGCTGTTTCTACAACAAAAAATTTCGAGGTGAAGCAGCAGGTGCTGATAGGGAAGCTACAGCAAGTGATCCAGAAAATCTAGCTAAGATCATTGATGAAAGTAGCTATACTAACAGTAGATCTCTTTCTTTCTTTCTTTCTTTCTTTCTTTCTTTCTTTCTTTCTTTCTTTCTTTCTTTCTTTCTTTCTTTCTTTCTTTCTTTCTTTCTTTCTTTCTTTCAAGACAGGGTCTCCTTCTGTAACACAGGCTGGAGTACAGTGGCACGATCATGGCTCATTGCAGCCTTGATCTCCTGAGCTCAATCGATCCTCCCACCTCAGCCCCCCAAGTAGCTGGAACTATAGGCACATACCACTACAGCCTACTAATTTTTGTATTTTTTGTAGAGATGGGATTTCGTCATGTTGCCCCAGCTGGTCTTGAACTCCTGGGCTCAAGTGATCCTCCCACCTCAGCCTCCCAAAGTGCTGGGACTACAAGCATGAGCCACTGTGCAGGGCCAACAATAGATTTTCAGTGTAAATAAAATAGCCTTCTGTTGTAAGAAGATGCCATTAGAACTTTGATTGCTGGAGGGAAAAAGCCAATATTTGGCTTAAAAGCTTCAAAAGACAGGCTGACTTTCTTGTTAGGGCTAATGCAGCTGATGACTTTAAGTGGAAGCCAGTGCTCATTTACTATACTGAAAATCACAGGGTACTTAAGAATTATGCTACATCTACTTCTCTGCCTGTGCTCTAGAAATGTAACAACAAAGCCTGGATGACAGCACATCTGTTTATAGCATGATTTACAGAATATTTTAAGCCCACTGTGGAGACCCACTGCTCAGGAAAAAAAAGATTTCTTTCAAGGTGTTACTGTTCATTGACAAGGCACCTGGTCACCCAAGAGCTCTGATGGAGATATGCAAAGAGATTGATGTTGTTTTCCTGCATGCTTGCGTCTATTCTGCAGCCCGTGGATCAAAGGGTAATCTTGACTTTCACATCTTATTATTTGAGCAATGTTTTGTAAATCAGTAGCTGCCATAGATAGTGATTTCTCTGATGAATGTGGGCAAAGAATCATCATCCTAGATTCCATCAAGAAGATTTGTGATTAATGGGAGAAAGTAAAGATATCAACTTTAACAGGAGTTTGGAAGAAGTTGATTCCAACTCTCATGAGTGACTTTGAGGGATTCAAGACTTCAGTAGAGGATGTAACTGCAAATGTGATAGAAATAGCAAGAGAAGGTGGGGCACAGTGGCTCACACCTGTAATCCCAGCACTTTGGGAGGCCGAGGCAGGTGGATCATGAGGTCAGGAGATGGAGACCATCCTGGCTAACACAGTGAAACCCAGTCTCTACTAAAAATACAAAAAATTAGCCGGGCATGGTGGCAGGTGCCTGTAGTCCCAGCTACTCGGGAGGCTGAGGCAGGAGAATGGCGTGAACCCAGGAGGTGGAGCTTGCAGCGAACCGAGATAGCGCCACTACACTCCAGCCTGGGCGAAAGAGCGAGACTCTGTCTCAAAAAAAAAAAAAAGAAATAGCAAGAGAACTAGAATTAGAAAGGAGCCTGAAGATGTGACTATATTATTGCAATTTTATGATAAGACTTTAATGAACTAGGAGTTCCTTCTTATGTATGAGCAAAGACAGTAGTTTCTTGAGATGTAATCTACTTCTGGTGAAGATGCTGTGAACATTGTTGAAATGACCACAGATGATAAAGAATATTACATACACTTAGTTGTTAAAGCAGCAGCAGAGTTTGAGAGAATTGACTGTCATTTTGTAAGTTCTCCTGTGGGTAAAATGCTATCAAACAGGACTGTGTGCTACAGAGAGATCTTTCATGAAAGGAAGAATCCACTGATATCAATAGCTTCATTGTCTTCTTTTAAGAAATTGTCACAGCCACCACAGCCTTCAGCAACCACCACCCTGATTGGTCAGTAGCCATCAACATTGAGGCAAGACCCTCCACCAGTCAAAAGATTACAGCTAGCAGAAGGCTCAGATGATTGTTGCCACTTTTTAGCAATAAAGTGTTTTAAAATCAAGGTATGCACATTGTTTTTAGACATAATGCTATTGTACACCTAATAGGCTACAGTGTAACAGTGTAAACATAACTGTTATACATACTGGGAAACTAAAAATTGTGTGACTTGCTTTATTGTGATACTCACTTTATTCCAGTGGCCCATAACTGAACCTGCTATCTCAGATATACACCTAGACATCTGTCAAAACCTATAAAATGTATGACACCAAGAGTGAATTCTAATGTAAACTATGGACTTTAGTTAATAACAAAATGTCAGTATTGGCTCATCTAGTCTAACAGACATACCACACTAATGCAAGATGTTAAAAATTGGGGATATTTAAATAAAAGCAATTTTGTAATTTCCAAAAAAACAAGAACTGGGGAAATTGAGGGAAGAGTGGGGATGATATGGGAACTTTGCTCTTTTTGCTAATTTTTTTTTTTTTTTTTTTTTTTTTTTGAGACGGAGTCTTGCTTTGTCACCCAGGCTGGAGTGCAGTGGCATGATCTCGGCTCACTGCAACCTCTGCCTCCTGGATTTGAGCTATTACCCTGCCTCAGCCTCCTGAGTAGCTGGGACTACAGACGTGAGCCACCACACCCTGCTAATTTGTGTATTTCTAGTAGAGAAGGGGTTTCACCATATTGGCCAGGCTGGTCTTGAACTCCTGACCTCAGATGATCTGCCCACCTCGACCGACCAAAGTGCTGGGATTACAGGCATGAGCTACCATGCCCAGCCTAATTTTTTTCCGTAAATGAAAACTGCTTAAAAGGCCAGGCATGGTGGCTCACACCTGTAATCTCAGCACTTTGGGAGACTCAGGGTGGCTGACTGCTTGAGGCCAGGAGTTTGAGACCAGCCTAGCCAACATGGTGAAACACCATTTCTACTAAAAATACAAAAAGTAGCCAATGTGATGGCGCATGCATGCCGGTAATCTCAGCTGCTCGGAAGGCTGAAGCACAAGAATCACTTGAACGCAGGAGGCGGAGATTGCAGTGAGCTGAGATCATCCCCCTGCACTCCAGCCTGAGTGACAGAGCAAGACTGTCTCAAAATAAATAGATAAATAAATAAATAAACTGCTCAAAAACTCAATCTTAAAAAAGTTGCAACTATTTTTGCCTTTCTCTTGGTCCTGTTTTCAGAGTTCCAGCCTGTTTAAATAATAATACTAAGACCCTAGATCATAGGTAATTGGATCCTCTTTTAAGTTTTAAGATATATACAGTTGTGGCTTAAATACAAACTAACAATTTCACTTAGTAAAAGGGTAAGGAAAACTTTTTACTTTAAATGTTTTTAAATTCTAGAGTCCTGATATTTTATTATTACTTTGTAGGTTGCCTTTATAAAAATTCTGAATGCAGTATGTGTAGTTGAAAAGTGCTTTGGAAATATCCAAATATCCAATATGAACCATTAACCAACATTTAGGTTTTTCTGGTAACGTCATGCTTATCAGATCTCTGAATCATTTGGTGTATCTCAAAACCTTCTTTTTTTTTTTTTTTTTTTTTTTTTTTTTTTTTTTTTTGAGACAGAGTCTCGGTCTGTCGCCCAGGCTGGAGTGCAGTGGCTGGATCTCAGCTCACTGCAAGCTCCGCCTCCCGAGTTCACGCCATTCTCCTGCCTCAGCCTCCCGAGTAGCTGGGACTACAGGCGTCCGCCACCTCGCCCGGCTAGTTTTTTGTATTTTTTTAGTAGAGACGGGGTTTCACTGTGTTAGCCAGGATGGTCTCAATCTCCTGACCTCGTGATCCGCCCATCTCGGCCTCCCAAAGTGCTGGGAAAACCTTCATTTTTAACAGCCACATTAGTCATATATTCTATCATGCATATGTACTGATTTAATTATTTTCCTATTGTCAGACATTTGTTATAGCCGATCGATAATGTGCCTTCTAAAATGGCTACCTTAATATTTTAAAGAATGTTGGCCATGTGTTGCCATCTTAGTATGAAAGGTCTATGACTCTATTATATGTGCCAAATAGGGCCATGTGTTTTGAGTGGGAGACTGCTTTGGGGATAGTGAATCCTCCACCTAACTGTCTTTTTTTTTTTTTTTAATTCTGCAGCCCAGTATTAGAAGTGGTTGCTAAGTCCCTCGTATGTTAGTTAGAATTTGTCTTTATATGCCCCTCCATTCTCTGATCAAATTTTACTTTTTCTCAATATCTTATCAGCAGTTTCCGATAGCCATTTTTAGGTTTTGGGTTTTTGGTTTTTTGGGGGGGGTTTAAAAAAGATGTTAGCTCATGTCTTTTATTAGCTCATACGCAATTACTTGTCTTCTGGTTTGTTGAAGCAGTAATCAGACAACATTTGCCACAATAATGTCTGTCAAAGTAGCTTGCCATAAACACTCCAGCACCATCTGAATGGCACTCTCGACAAAGGTGACTAATTTTGCCATTCTCATCCACCTTGTAGTATTTCAGGACCGCCAGCTTCACCTGCTTTCTCTTGTGTTTATTATTCTTGGGAGTGGTGTAAGACTTCTTCCTTTTCTTAGCACCACCACAAAGTCTCAACCCAAGATAAAGGGTAGACTCCTTTTGAATGTTGTAGTCAGACAGAGTACGTCCATCTTCCAGTTGCTGGCCAGCAAGGATCTGTCTTTGCTGATTAGGAGGAATTCCTAGATTTTGGCCTTTACCTTTTCTATTGTGTCTGAGGGTTCAACCTTGAGGGTGGTGGTCTTCCCCGGAAGGGATTTTACGAAATCTGTGTTTTGGTGGCAGCTCCACCACAGATGGCAGATGGGAAAAAAACAAACAAAAAAGGAAGAAGCAGTTTCAGATTTTTAACTGTTGTTAGGCAGAGTTAACAAACAAATAATTAACAGAGGAAAGATTCTCATGCTTGGGGACTTTGCAGCCACTTGCTAGGCTCTTAATAAACGTTCGGAGCATGAACAAGGATTAGGGAGGTAAAATTATGGACACCCTTTGTTCAGCATTTTCTTCCTGTATGTTATGATATAGTATGGAGTGGATCTGGGTTCAGATATTTTTGCTACCACTTATCTTAGTCTTTGTTAACTCACACATTTTAATGCTTAATCAAGAGAAAATGTGTTATACCAAAAAGTAGTTGAAGGATATGAGAATTACGTATATTGCACATGCTAGATAAACTTATGAATCCTAATTCAAGAGATTACTTGCTCACTCATATAGATGTTGCTCAGAATAATCTGAAGGTAGATATGCAGTAAAATATGCAATTTAAATATTAAATTGCTAATATAAATGTAGAATGGGGCTTCAGGTAGAGGAAACAAGTGAGTAAAACTTAGAATTTTAAATATAGCTTTGACTTTACCTCAGTTTTCCTTATATTTCTGGGACCAGCATTGTAGAGAACATCATATGTAATTTCCAGTTTTTAAATATCCACTTGAGTTTTAGTTTCTTCCTACATTCTTATGCTTCTAATGTTCAGACTATCCTATATGTCTACTAATTATAATATATAACATGTTTATATTACATACTTGCCACATCATAATACTTGCTCTCTATTTTTAAAATCTTATATTTTTCCCAGTCTAACTACTTTGTTATTATCCCTCAATATCTTGTCTGTGCTTTATTAAATTTTTTTTCCACCCCATAACTCAGCAATCCCTTTCCCGGTCATATACCCAAAGGAAATGAAATCACCACTTTGTAAAGATATCTGCACCCCCATGTCCATTGCAGCATTATTTACAGTAGCCAGGGTATGGAAACAACAAGTGTTTGTTGATAGATGAGTGAATAAATAAACTGTGGTACACAGATAAAATGGAATATTATTCAGTCCTAAAGAAGAATGAGAACTTGCCATTTTCCACAACATAGATGAGCCTGGAGGACATTATGCTAAGTAAAATAAGCCAGACACGGAAAGAAAAATAGTGCATGATCTCACTTATATCTGGAATTAAAAAATCAAATATAACAGAAATAGATGACAAAACAATGGCTACGGGGAGGAGGGACACAGAGGAAATGGGGAGATGTAGGTTAGAGGATACAGAACAGATATGTAAGATGAGCAAGTTGCCTCTTTTTCTGGCTGGAACCGTGGAAGGTGTGGAAGACAAGAAGGTTCCTGCTGTGCCAGAAACCCTTAAGAAAAAGCAAAGGAATTTTGCAGAGCTGAAGATCAAGTGCCTGAGAAAGACGTTTGACCAAAAGATGCTTCAAAAGGCAAGGAGGAAGCTTATCTATGAAAAAGCAAAGCACTGTCTCAAGGAATATAGGCAGATACACAGAACTGAAATTCGAATGGCAGGGATGGCAAGAAAAGCTGGCAACTTCTGTGTACCTGCAAAACCCAAATTGGCATTTGTCTTCAGGATCAGAGGTGTCAGTGGTGTGAGCCCAAAGGTCCAAAAGGTGTTGCAGCTTCTTCGCCTTCATCAAATCTTCATTGGAACCTTTGTGAAGCTCAACAGGCTTCAGTTAACATGCTGAGGATTGTAGAACCATATATTGCTTGGGGATACCCAAATCTGAAGTCAGTAATCTACAAGTGTGGTTATGGCAAAATCAATAAGAAGCGAATTGTTTTAACAGATAACACTTTGCTCGATCTCTTGGTAAATACGGCATCATCTACATGGAAGATCTGATTCATGAGATCTATACTGTTGGAAAACACTTCAGAGAAGCAAATAACTTCCTGTGGGCCTTCAAATTATCTTATCCATGAGGTGGAATGGAGAAAAAGACCATCCATTTTTTATTTTATTTTATTCTATTTTATTTTATTTTATTTTTGAGACAAGAGTCTTGCTCTGTCATCTAGGCTGGAGTGCAGTGGCGTGATCTCAGCTCACTGCAACCTCCGCCTCCCATGTTCAATTGATTCTCCTGCCTCAGCCTCTGGAGTAACTGGGATTACAGGCGTGTGCCACCACACCTGGCTAATTTTTTTTTTGTATTTTTGTTAGAGACGGGGTTTCACCATGTTGGCCATGCTGGTCTCGAACTCCTCACCTCAAGTAACCTGCCTGCCTCAGCCTCCCAAAATTCTGGGATTACAGGTGTGAGCCACTGCACCTAGCTGAGAGACCACCCATTTTGTAGAAGGGAGAGATGCTGGCAGCAGGGAGGACCAGATCAACAGGCTTATTAGAAGAATGAACTAAGATGTCTACCATGATTATTTTTCTAAGTTGGTTGGTTAATAAACAGTACCTGCTCTCAAGTTAAAAAAAAAAAAAAAAAAAAAAAAGATGAACAAGTCAAGATCTAATGTGTAACATGAGGACTCCAGATTGTACTGTATATAAGGGATTCATGTTAAATGAGATTTTAGCTGTTCTTGCCACACACAGAGAAAATAGATATGTGAGATGATGGATATGTTAATTTGCTTCATTATAGTAACCTTTTTACTATCTATCTATATCACATAACAGCATATGTGTATCTTAAATATATATAACAAAATTAATTTTAAAAATTTTATCCTATAAAAAACAATATTAATTTACATGTAAATACTGTTATTTTAGGATCTTGGAGTGAAAATATACTGGAGTATTTTCTGAGAAATAGCCAGATTACAGCAGAAGATGGCGCTGAAATCACCTGGTATCATGCAGCTAACCACAAGGCACAAATGAATGAGGCACTGAAAAGTAAGTTAGTACGGTTACTTGTAATTTACTTTGGATAATAGATTAATTCAACTCCTTTTTTGATATCTAGGTATATTTTCAGATACTAGAGACAGGTGATCCAAGTGTAAGTTCCAGGCTGACATGAGTATTTTATTTATTTTTATTTATTATTTAATTATTATTTATTCATTTTTAGAGATATAGTCTCTCTCTGTTGCCCAGGCCGGAATACAAAGGTGTAATCACAGCTCATTGCAGGCTCACACTCCTGGGCTCAGGCAATCTGTGAGCCACCACACCAGGCTGAACATTTTTATAAAGTGTTTCATTTTGTTTACAAAATGGACAAATTGCATAATGGAAGAATTTTCCTATTTTCCAGAAGCAATTTGCCTGTTATGTGTGATTCAAAACTCTCATATATTATTATATTTTCTTATATATCTAGTGATTTGAGTAAAGCTTTTAAGATCAGGACTATGTATCTTACATATTTTTATGTCTTTCGTCATGTATTAATGAGAAACCCACTCAATATTTGTTCAGTGGATGGATGAAGCCATTGTATTCCAATTTATAATTAATAAATAATTGGGCAATATTTATGCCTAAGCTAGAAATCAAGCCTTTGGTTTACTGATTCAACCTGTAATCATTGTATGTATATCCCTTCATTGTACAGATGAACATTATAGCAGTGTTTCTCAGCCTTTTCCTATAAAGTGCTCATGTTGGCTGCAGCCGGGAAGGAGAATGAAAGCATATCACCACAGGGCTGGGGCAGAGCTTGCAGTATGTGGTCCAACAGGAAATTACCTTGAAGTTCCATATTTTATTGTAAAAATGTATGCATTTTTGCATCCTAATCCATTATATATCTGAACTTCTTTTATTGTCAAAACACTGTTTTAAGTTGTATTTTTCTCCTCAAAAGGAAGAACTTCGTCTTGTTTCATATTGAATCGTTAATGCCTAAAACAGTGCATAGCATATAATAACTACACAATGATTATTTAGTAAATGAATTTTGGCAAAATTGATGCCTCAGGAAATGGTTGATTAATGATTGCCAGGAACTGTAAGGAGTCAATGCTAATGAGTACAGAGTTTCTTTTTTGGATGATGAAATTTTTCTAGAATTAGAGAGTAGTGATAGTTGCATAACCTTCTGAATACACTAAATAAAAACCACTAAAGGGTTCACTTTAAAAGGGTGAATTTTATAGTATGTAAATTATGTCTCAGTTTTTAAAAATGAAAAAATGATAGGAAGAAATAAAACCATTATTCACAGACAATATGATTGTATATATAGGAAACAAGATTCTATAGGTAAATGATCATAATAAATAGGTAAACTTAGAAAATCTCAGGATGTGATCAGGGGCTGCTGGCTCATGCCTGTAATCCCAGCACTTTGGGAAGCCAAGGTGGGTGGATCATTTGACCCCAGGAGTTCAAGATCAACCTAGGCAACATAGTGAGACCCTGTCTTTACAAAAAATAGAAAAATTAGCCAGGCATGGTGGCATATACCTGTAGTCACAGCTACTCAAGAAGCTGAGGCAGGAGGATCGATTGAGCCTATGAGGTAGAGGCTGCAGTGAGCTGTGATCGCGCCATTGCACTCGGCCTAGGTGACAGAGTGAGACCTTGTCTCAAAAAAAAAAAAAAAAATCTCAGGATTCAAGGTCAAAATAGAAAATAAATTCTGTTTAACAACTGAAAATCCAGAAATACAACTTAAAAAAATTATACAATTTGTATAATAATAGTATATACAATTTATATAATAATAGTATATACAAAGCCCTTTTGCCGTCATAGCCTGGGGATGGTGAAAAGTTACTTCGGTCTGCTGAACAGGAGTTGATGAAGCAAGGCAAAGTCTGGCCATGGTCACAAGCTGGAGCTCCTGTGGGTGAGGCAACATATGCCTTGATATACAGACTTCCTCCTCTGGCTGTCCCTGTTATATGAGACTATTAGAGCCATGCAGTCTCCCATGCAGAAGTGTGCCCTCACTTTTAAAAGTGAGCTATGGATGGGAGAGTAGGGAGAGGGGCTGGGCGGTTTCTATATCTTCTGTGTCTCCTTGCCAGGTCTCCCTCTCGTTAGGACTCTTAATATTAGTCTATCCAACTGCTTATTGGTGTTTCCACTTAGAGATCTCTCATGCGTCTCAAATTTACGTTATTTGAATTGAGATTCTTGACTATATTTACTAACCTGCACTTCCTATGATCTTTCCTGTCTCCGGAAATGGCACCACAATCTACTTAAATGTTTCAACCAGAAATCTAGGAGTCATTTATTCTCTCCTTTCTCTTTTTTTTTTTGAGACGGAGTCTTGCTCTGTCGCCCAGGCTGGAGTGCAGTGGCCTCATCTCAGCTGACTGCGAGCTCCGCCTCCCGGGTTTACGCCATTCTCCTGCCTCAGCCTCTTGAGTAGCTGGGACTACAGGCGCCCGCCACCACGCCCTGCTAATTTTTTTATTGTATTTTTTAGTAGAGACGGGGTTTCACCGTGTTAGCCAAGATGGTCTCGATCTCCTGACCTCGTAATCCGCCGGTCTCGGCCTCCCAAAGTGCTGGCATTACAGGCTTGAGCCACCGCGCCTGGCCTTCGCTCCTTTCTTTATTGTTGTATCTGATATAGCATCCAGTCATTATGATTCTATTCCAAAATACATTTTGAATTAGTCCACATCTCTCCATCTTTCTTATCATTATCCTAGAAGCCACCAGGATTTCTTGCTCGTACTGCTGTAGTTTCCCATCTTTCATGTAGGAGACCTTAGGAACATACTTTACATGGGCCCAGAGACTCCTCAACTTGCCCATTGACCAATTTTTTTTTTCTATCTATTGGAAATAATGGAATTAGCAAACTATTACTTTTTTTTTTTTTTTTTTTTTTTGAGCCTCAATCTGTCGCCAGGCTGGAGTGCAGTGGCGCGCTCTAGGCTCACTGCAACCTCTGCCTCCTGGGTTCCAGCCATCGTCCTGCCTCAGCTTCCGAGTAGCTGGGACTACAGGCGTGTGCCACCATGCCCAGCTAATTTTTGTATTTTTAGTAGAGATGGGGTTTCACCATGTTGGCCAGGATGGTCTCCATCTCCGGATCTTGTGATCTGCCCGCCTTGGCCTCCCAAAGTGCTGGGATTAGACTATTACTCTTAAATGAAAAATTCCAAGCTTTCATGCCCCTTCATAACCACATTGATAAAGGAAACCTACAACCCCTTTCCCCAGCTTCATCCTGGGAAAATAATAAAAGACTAGATCATCTATTTTTCTGCAAATTCACTTGCCCTATTGTCCTTGCAGAGGTTTGGCCATAGGGTAAAAGAACAACTTCTCTGTATCTATCCTCCCCCTGGCGAGATAAGCCACACAAACATCAGGACTCAGTACTATTCACATGATTGAAGAATTCCACCTTTGGCAGAGGCCTGGAAGCTGTTTGGATAGTACCTGGACATTGCTTAGAATTGCATTTGATAGAGAATAAAAGGAGTATAAAACTCTTTGATTGGTCTTGGTGTTTTGGTGTTTATTTTTTTTGTTTGTTTGTTTAATTTTTGTAGAGTCTGGTCTCAAACTCCTGGCTTCAAGCAATCCTCCTGCCTTAGCCTCCCAAAGTGCTGGGATTACAGGTGTGAGCACCACACCCAGCCATTTTGTTATTTTATGCTTTGCCTCACTGTAATTAAAAGAGCCTAAATATGGTGTAGCTTAGAGAAGAGAGACATAGCAAACATCTATTGAGTTCTTACTGCATCACCAGTCCCCTTTTCTTTCTTCCTATAAGAACTTTTTTTTTTTTGAGACATCTCGCACTGTCCCCTGGGCTGGCTAGAGGGCAATGGTGCAATCTCAGCTTACTGCAACCTCTGCCTCCCAGATTCACACAATTCTTCTGCTTCAGCCTCCTAAGTAGCTGGGATTACAGGCTCACACCACTACACCCAGCTAATTTTTTGTATTTTTAGTAGAGACGAGGTTTCACTGTGTTGGCCAGGCTGGTCTCGAACTCCTGACCTTGTGATCCTCTGTCTCAGCCTCCCAAGGTGCTGGACCACATCCAGCCAAGAACTTTACTTTTATTAAGGTATCCATTTCTGCTCCATACAAGCATATGGAAACAGATTTCATTTGTAGCTCCAGGGGTGGATTACCATAAGTTAATCAGCACTTGAAGTTTTCCTGATGATTCATATTGTCCCCATGGTGGGCAAGTGATCAAACTGGGCACAATTAGACTCAAGTAAAGTAATTATATCTATAATTACGAAAGAAGTTTTATATCTTAAAATTGAAATATGTGAACATGAAAATATGTAGCCCCAGTGGTTATTGGTAGCTGTCTTAAAATCATGAGATGAAATTGCCTTACGACGAAGACAACACCAATGACAGTGAAGAAAAGAGACATGAAGATCACGATAATGTCACTGAGCTGCTGATTGTACCACACTTAAAGCTCACCTGACCCCTGGACTTTCAGTTATTTGAGATGATAAATCTGCTAGCTTGAATCTGAATTTCTCTTTATTTGCAGCCAGAAGCATCCAATAGATTTATGAGTCCATCCTAATGGGATAGATTATGTTCCCTGCTTCCACACTTGTCCCTGTCCAGTTTATTTTCCACCCAGCATCCAAAGTGGTATATTTAAACATAAATCAAGCCTCTTTATTGGTCCAAATGGTGTTCTGTTTAAAATCTTTAATATAATTGCTAGATGGAAACGTGTTTGGTTCTATTGCTCTGATTTCCAAGAGGAGAGGTTTTTTTCCCTAAAGGCTTTGACCTCTTGCCTCACTGTTTATTTCTGACACAGAGGTGGAGAGATTGTTTTGGTTTGTAGTTCTTGGCGGGGTGGAGCTAATCTATCAAATGCCCTAGGCCAAGCGAGGTGGCTCATGCCTGTAATCCCAGCACTTTAGGAGGCCCAGACCAGCCTGGCCAACATGGTGAAACCCCAACTCTACTAAAAATACAAAAATTAGCTGGGCATGGTGGTGCACGCCTATAGTCCCAGCTACTTGGGAGGCTGAGGCGGAGAATCGCTTGAACCCAGGAAGCGGAGGTTGCAGTGAGCCAAGATCACACCACTGCACTCCAGCCTGGGTGACAGGGCGAGACTCCATCTCAAAAAAAAAAAAAAAGGGCTGGACAAGGGAGTGAGCTCTTCTCTTCCACAGGGAAATAGCCATCTGGATATTTGTATTTGTTACAACTTTGCTTCGAAGGGGCTATTCCAAGATTTGGACTAGAGGGTGACTGTGGCAGTTAGCAGGTAGCAGGTGCAGGCTCATTTAGCTCTCAACTAAGCTGTGTCCCCTGACCTAGCTTTAGAGGTAATACAAGTATACTTTGATCCCCGTCTACTTAACTTGGCTATTTTATTTCTCAAGATCCATTTGGAGACCAGGTGTTGTGGCTCCTGCCTGTAATCCCAGCACTTTGGCTCAAACCAGGAGTTTGAGACCAGCCTGGGCAACATGGAGAAACCCTGTCTCTACTAAAAATACAAAAATTAGCTGGACATGGTGGTGCATGCCTGTAATCCCAGCTACTCGGGAGACTGAGGCAGGAGAATCGTTTGAACCTGGGAGACAGAGGCTGCAGTGAGCTGAGACTGTGCCACTGCACTCCAGCCTGGCAACAGAGCGAGACTCTGTCTGGAAAAAAATTTAAAAATTAATAAGTCCATTTGGAGAAAGGGGTGCTATTTATTGGCACCTTCAAACCACCTCAATAACCTGAAGGCCCTGCATAGACTGGCCTGTGTCTCCAAGTCCACCTTCACGGTGTTTTCACATTCCTAGAATTTCCCACACTGGCCTCACAGCAGTGCCTCACATGGCTACGCTCCCTCCTCCTTGGGCTGTCATACACATTCTTTCCTGGAAAGCTCTTTTCCCCACCCTCTGCCTTGCTAACCCCTTAAGCTGATTCTTTGGTATCGACTGAATTGTCACTTCCTCAAAAAGACTTTTCCTGACTCCAGAATCAAAATTCAGGAAGCACCTTCCTATGTGGCCTTTTGTGACTGGCTTCTTTCAATTAGTATGTTTTCAAAGTTCGGCTGTTTTCTAGTGTGTATCAGTTCTTTATTCATTTTTATGGCTGAATCATTTTTTTGTGTGTGGGTATACCACATTTTGTGTATCCATTCATCAACTGATAGACATTGGTTGTTTCACTTTTTTGCTACTATGATTACTGCTGCTATAAACATTTCACATACAGGTGTTTTTGTGGACATGTGTTTTCAGTTGTCTTGCTTATATGTCGAGGAGTAGAATTGCTGGATCATATGGTAACTATATGTTTAGCTTTTTAAAGAACTGCCAGACTCTTCCAAAGTGCCTGCTTCTTTTTACATTCCTCCCAGCAGTGTAGATAAGGGTTCTAGTTTCTCCACATCTTTGCCAACACTTGTTATTGTACATTTTAAAAACATTATAGCCAGCTCTGTGTATGTGAGTTGGTGTCTCATTGTGGTGTAGATTTACATCCCCTAAAGACTAATGCTGGTGAGCATCTCTTTGTGTGCTTTTTGGAAATTGGCTCATATTTGCAGCTGAGTAGCTTTCTTAGCCTGTTCCCTGCCTGTAGAAATTTGGGAGCCCACAGACCTCTTTTCATTTTAAACTGTCTCTGTCCTTTTGTGTCCAAGTAGATATATCTTCCTTAAAAATATAGTGGACATTTAATATATTAAATTTAATCAGAAGCCACACCCCCAAGTCTCTTTGAGGTAGACCTCTCTCTACTTTGGTATGCAAGTTAAGGTACTGAGGGCAACACCCTTAAGATTCCAGAAGATTCCATATCTAGCTATGTGGCTACATGAGGCACCTTCTTTCTGAGGGCTTAATAAAGGGTCGTATGGTTGTACCCTTGGCTTGATATTGACACTGAGGCCATATTTTACTGGTGGTGCTATGGTTTGAATGTTTGTTCCATCCAAAACTCATGTTGAAATTTTTTGTTTTTTTTAGAGATAAGGTCTCACTCTGTCACCCAGGCCGTAGTGCAGTGACACAATCACAGCTCACTACAGCCTTGACCTCTTAGGCTTAAGCGATTCTCCCTCCTCAGCCTTCCACGTAGCTGGGACTACAGGCCTGTGCCACCAGCATGCCTGGCTAATTGTTTTTTTTTTTTTTTTTAGTAGAGATGAGGTCTCACTATGTTACCTAGGCTGATCTTGAACTGGCTAATTTTTTTTTTTTTTTTTTTCAGTAGAGATGAGGTCTCACTATGTTGCCCAGGCTAGTCTTGAACTCCTATGCTCAAGTGATCCTCCTGCCTCTGCCTCCCAAAGTGCTGGGATTACAGGAGTGAGCCACCACTCTGGCTTCATGTTGAAATTCAATTGCCAGTGTAACACTCCTGGGAGGTGATTAGGCCATGAGGGGTTCACCTTCATGGGTGGGTTTAATGCCATAATAAAAGGACTTTGGAAAGTGGGTCTTCTCTCCCTCTGCCTTCCACCAGGTGAAAATGCAGTGAGAAGGCCTCTTTAAGTATCAGCACTTTGATATTGGATTTCCCAGTCTCCAGAATGGTGAGCCAATAAATGTCTGTTTATTATAAATTACTCAGTCTGTTATTCTGTCATCACAGTATAACACAGACTAAGACAGGCAACACCCTAGATTTAACTTTTGGCCCAAGACTGTCTCTTACTTTGAGAATCTCTTGCCAGCTGGAAAGGACAGGAATAAGAAACAGTTTTATTTTTGAATTCAGGAAGTCCTGAGTTGGAAATATTTTGTCTATATGCTGCTGAAAATCTGAAACATTAATTATGTAGCTTAGCTCTTTCTTCTCATTGTTTATTGTGAGTGGTTAAAAGAAGCCAGTTGCCACTTTTCACCATTTCCCCTGGAAACCTCGTCAGCCAAATACACAGATTTACTGGGTATCCTCTCCGTCTTCCACCAGTTGCTGCAGTGACAGTGTTGCCAGAAGTTTTACCACTATGGAAAACAATAAAACGAGCTTATTGTTCTCAAGCTTCCAATAAGAATTTCTGCACTGCTCTTCCAACTTCCATGAACAGTTCCCTCCTTGCCTTTCTTAGCCTCCACCAGGTCACAAAGCCAGTGCCACATGTTTCAAGTTTTTGATATGGCAACACTCCACTTCCAGGTACCTATTGCTTTTTATCTATTCCTGTGTAATAGAATACCCAAAAATGAGTGACTTAAAATAGCAGTAGTGTGTTTTTTCCTCATGATTTTGTGGGTCAGCTGTGTGGTTCTTCTGTTGCATGTAGTACGGGCTGAGGACGTTCATATAGCTGCACTCATCTGGGAGCTCAGCTGGGCCTGGAAATTCTAAAATGACCTCACTCATACGTCAGTGGACTTAATGCTCTGTCAGATAGGAAGTCTTAGTTCTCCTCCATGTGGCTTCTGTCTCTCTACGTGGTCTATCAGTCTTCAGTAATCTTGCCTAAATGTCTTCACATGGTGGCTGGATTTCAAGAGTAAGAAAGCTGAAGGTGCCAGCTGTTTTAAAGGCTAAGCCTAGAACTGACAGTTTTATTTCCACTACTTTCTGTTGATCAAAGCAGGTCACAAGTGGTGCCGATCACAATCCCAAAAGACACAATCCCAAATGCCATATCCCAAGTGTTGAAATACTGAAAGATCAAAATCCATAGTCTAAAATCCCTAATGTCTAATTGAATGCCCAAACCATAACGATATATTTAAAATTAGGTGCAATCAAGGCTTCTAAGAGTGAATTTCAAGTTGTTACCAGTAGAGTTTGTCTTTTTCATTCAGCCTGATGCCTTTGACAGAGAACTCAGATGAGTGGATTGGCCATGTGAGATGGCAATGACAAAAACTTCAGCTTAAAATGCCTTATGGATCTGCATTGGCATTCATTCCAGCTGATGAAATTCCAGGAGTTTTTAGTAAATTAAAGCTGCATTAGCATGAAGAAGAAGCCAGAGAAATTACTGACTGGTTTGAAAATAATGACATGCATGGTCAGATAAGAAGACACGCCATGAGGTTGCTGTTTGACCATCAGTATTGTTTCTACCAAATTTGTGTTATGCATGTAAGTGCATGTGAAATGGATTTCCACGTACCCAAAACAGCATAGAAACATGGCACAGAAGATGGGAAAATTTAATAGGGAATACTCATGCAGGTGCATATCAAATCATAGAAGAAGTTCAGAAAAAACAGTGCCACATAGAAAATGAATCTGAATGTATTCTCCAAGGAGACTCATGCCCTAGAAGAAAAAATGTGGCTGGTTGTGGTGGCTCTCACCTGTAATCCTAGCACTTTGAGAGGCCAAGGTGAGAGAATCATTTGAGTCCAGGAGTTTGAGACCAGCCTGAGCAACACAGTGAGACCTCGTCTCTACTAAAAATTTTAAAAAATTAGCAGGGTGTGGTGGTGCATGCCTGTAGTCCTGGCTACTCAGGAGGCTGAGGCAGGAGGATCCCTGGAGTCCAGGAGTTTGAGGTTGCAACAGAGCGAGACTGTGTCTCAAAAAAAAAAAAAGAAGAAGAAGAAAAAAGAAAGAAAAGAAAGAAGAAAGCAACTATTCATTGCAGTGCAAGTTGGCCACCTCTTATGGAGTACACTTGTGCGATTACCTATCATCTATCCCACTTTTTTTATGTGTCGAAGTTTCTTTTTCGTTTTTGTCCACTAGTAGTTATCTTTTTTTAAAAATTTTTTTGAAATAGGAGTCTTGCTCTGTTGGCCAGGCTGGAGTGCAGTGGCGTGATCTCAGCTCACTGCAACCTCCTCCACCTCCTGGGCTCAAGTGATTCTTCTGCCTCAGCCTCCCGAGTAGCTGGGATTACAGGTGCACACCATCACGCCTGGCTAAATTTTGAGTTTTTAGTAGATACAGGATTTCTCCATGTTGGCCAGGTTGGTCTCGAACTCTTGACCTCAGGTGATCTGCCTGCCTTGGCCTCCCAAACTGCTAGGATTACAGGCGTGAGCCACCATGCTTGGCTATTTCCACTACTTTAAATTGTCAACATTATTTTTTATAATTCACTATGCTACATATTTCATCTTTGTGTTGTTTTTGGTATTGGAGGTATAGATTGTATAAAGACTTTTAGAGTGTTCTAATTTGTTTTATGCATTTTTTTTTCAAATTCGACTCCACAGAGGTGCGTTTTCACAACATTGACTTTGTGGGTAACCATTGTGCTTATTGATAAAAATGTTGAAACTTTCACAATAAATGAAGAGATATCCATTTGTACATCTGCATTTGTGAAAGATAAAATTTCTCAAGATCACAGTTCTTTGGGTGACTACATGTGTGATGGCAACCCATCACAGTTTTTGACTGATGTTGTCAAGAGACTTAGGTTATTCATCAAGTTATTTCAGATAACTGCAGTTATTTAAGCTATTTCATTATGACTACAGTTCATTTGCTCATAACTGTTATATCTCTGCAACTGATTAATATACCTGGATGTTTATGCCTACAAAAATGTGTGTTTTTTTGCCTATTTTATTGTGTAAAGTGACCTCTGAAGTATTCTGCCATGTTTTCATAGGTTTCTCAAATAAATGCCCTTTTAAAAATGAACAGAATGGGCACAGTGGTTCATGCCTGTAATCCCAGCACTTGAGGAGGCCAAAGCAAGATTACTTGAGCCCAGGAGTTCAAGACCAGCTTGGGCAACATAGTGAGACCCTTTCTCTACAACAGATTTTTTTAAAAAAATCAGCTGGGCATGGTGGCACACACCTGTAGTCCTAGCTACTCAGGAGGCTGAGGCAGGAGGATTCCCTAAGCTCAGGAGGTCAAAGCTTTGGTGAAGTACTATGCTGCTACTGTATCAGCCTGGATGACAGGGTAAGACCCTGTCTCTAAAAAAAAAGAAAAAGAAAAAGAAACTTAAAAAAATGTAAGTAAATGTATTTTAGAGAGTTTTTAAAATTATTTTTTCCAATATTTTCAGGATTTTGATCTTTCGGGATTGTGATTTTGGGGATTTTAGACTTTAGGGATTTTGATCTTCTGGGATTTCAAAATTCGAGATTATGTTATTTTGGGAATTATGGCCGCAACCCACCAGAGACCAGCCCAGCTGAGGAGGCAGGGAAGAAGAAGTTGATGGGGAGAGCAGTGTGCACGTACGGGAGGAGTTGTTGGCAGCCATCTTGGAGGCAGTCTGTCACAGCCGGCTGAACATACTTACACCGTGTCTGCTGAAGCTCATTACCTGTTCAAAGGATGTCTGCCTTTAAGCAGTAACTAAACTGTAAGTCAAAGAAGTGAATTTTTAATGTGAACTTTAAAACATGAGCAATGAATATCCATAATTTCTAATTTGAGGACTGAGGAGATAAAAGTACGATTTTTATTCCCAGAAAACTTCAGCAAACACTTATTAAGCCTTCCATTTTGTATGCACTTTGCTAGGTATTAGAAAGAAATTCAAGAGTATGTCAACAGCTTACGATCTGTGTGACTTAGGGAAAGTCATTTAACTTCTTGGCATCTGTTTGCTAATCTAAAAAATAAGGACCACGGGTTCGGGCCTTGTATACTGCCTGGCATGGGATCATTGCTCACTGAGTGTTACTTTTCTTTCCTTTTTTTTATCTTCCTCAAAAGGATACTGAACATGGCGGCTCCTGTAGTTCTGTGCCCTGTTTTCTTAGCATTAACTGAAGTTCTTTTATTTGGACAGGTACTGCTCACATGATAGAGGCTGATGTCCTTCTTCCAAGTGATGGATCAGAACACAGCCAGCCAATTATGGCCCATCCCCCTGAAACAAACAGTGATAATACTCTACAGGAGTGGCTGACTGAAGTTACGAAAAGCAATAAAGGCATCAAGCTGGATTTCAAAAGGTATTTGTATAAACATATTCAATTTTCTGGGAAAAAATGAATAGCTGTGCCTGACTACCTATTTTTTTTTTTATGTTATCCAAACTGAAAATGGGATTGTAGACTCTATTTCAGGACTGAACCTAAATGAACCTAAGACCCACTGAGTTATTTACTAAAATTGCTTTTTGGAGACCCTTAAAGGCTAAAGTTAGATTAATTTTTATAAAGGAATTTATCATAAGTGACCATTGTGACAACAGAAAGCTAAGTTAAAAATGTTACGTTTGTTAGAAAGTAACCCAGGAGAGAGAGAGCTGGGAGAAATTCATTGAGCTAGTTAATGCATACCCTATTTGATTTGTATTATTACATTTGTAAAGGGAATTATTTAGAATTCTCCAATAACCAAAGTGTTCCTTAAAAATAATACTTGGAGGCAGCCAGGCGCGGTGGCTTAAGCCTGTAATTCCAGCACTTTGAGAGACTGAGGTGGGCGGATCACCTGAGGTCAGGAGTTCGAGACCAGCCTGACCAAAATGATGAAATCCCACCTCTACTAAAAATACAAAAATTAGCCAGGCATGGTGGTGGGTGCCTGTAATCACAGCTACTGGGGAGACTGAGGCAGGAGAATTGCTTGAACCTGGGAGGCAGAGATTGCAGTGAGCCGAGATTGCACCATTGAATTCCAGCCTGGGCGACAAGAGCAAAACTCCCTCTCAAATGATAATAATAGTAGTAATAATAATAATAATATTTGGAGGCATTAATACTGAAGAGCAAGAGTAAGTTGTCATTTTCTTCACTGTGGCCATCACAGGAAATTTTACTTTTGTAGTATTTTGGCCGTGTAAAAATGATAAAGAAAGCCAAAAATATAGAGCAACACTTCAGAAGCACACTGTAAAGCTTATGAAGGCAGCTGCTATTGAAATCTAGGATTGGCAGTAAGCCTACTTCATCTCTGAGTAATATTTTTAAATAGAATTATCTCAAGAAATTAATAAGGACTTGGAATCTTGTAGGATTCTTAAGATGACTCTAACCATTTGTTATGGGGCAAAATATACCAATAAACTTTATTATACTGTTGGTGAATTAATACATATATAAAATCTTGATATACAGGAATTTGGATTGACAAGGTCTGGTGAATTAAAGAACTATCTTAAGGTCATAAACCTTTTTTTCGACTGGGTGCGGTGGCTCATGCCTGTAATCCCAGCACTTTGGGAGGCCAAGGCGGGTGGATCACCTGAGGTTAGGAGTTCGAGACCAGCCTGGTCAAGATGGTGAAGCTCCATCTCTACTAAAAATACAGAAAATTAGCCAGGCATGGTGGCGTGCATGTGTAATTCAGCTACTCAGGAAGCTGAGGCAGGAGAGCCTCTTGAACCCGGGAGGTGGAGATTGCAGTGAGTTGAGATTGTGCCACGGCACTCCAGCCTGGGCAACAAGAGTAAAACTCTGTCTCAAAAAGAATAAAAAATAAAAAGTCATAAGCTTTTTGAGTTATGAATGGTTCAATTTCATTTTATTGACAAAGAAACTTAGTTCCAGAAAGGTTAAGTGATGTACCTAAGGGCAACAGGTAAGCTTTGACGGGTAAGCTACAACCGGATCCTAGGTTTCCTGAAACCAGTCCAGTGTTCTCTACACCATGAAATACAGCATTTGATCTTCAGTGCTTGATGGCTTAAACTTTTAGATCTCCTTGACTTGTCGTGTGCTCAGTTTTTCATGTTTACTCTTGCCCCTTGAATTGCTTCCTGTGACATATTCTTTGGCTTCTCACCAGTCAGATCAGCTCATTCATTCTTAAATGCTAGCAGCTACCACAAAAGGGCTGAGCCGCTGAAACAAAGATTTTGCAAGTTTTCTTTTTTTTTTCAATCATAACATTTGAAGGGGATTCAATATAAACTAATAGGTATATGAACACCTATTACATGTCAGACACTGTTCTAAAAGCATTGCATGGCCTTGCGCGGTGGCTCACGCCTGTAATCCCAGCACTTTGGGAGGCCGAGATGGGCGGATCACGAGGTCAGGAGATCGAGACCATCCTGGCTAACCCAGTGAAACCCCGTCTCTACTAAAAAAATACAAAAAAAAAAACTAGCCGGGCGAGGTGGCGGCGCCTGTAATCCCAGCTACTCAGGAGGCTGAGGCAGGAGAATGGCGGGAACCCGGGAGGCAGAGCTTGCAGTGAGCTGAGATCGCGCCCCTGGACTCCAGCCTGGGCGACAGAGCGAGACTCCGTCTCAAAAAAAAAAAAAAAAAAAAAAAAGCATTGCAGGTATTTTTCATTAAATTCTCGTAACAGTCCTAAGAGGTAGGTTATTGCTGTTATGCTCCTCATTTTCCAGATGAGGCAATGGAGGTGGAGGGGGCTAAGGAGCCCACTTGTCACATAGTTGTTAATGGAACTAGAGAGCTATCAGCCTGGCTGGAGAGTTCACACTTTTAATCAGAATGCTACATTCACTCCCTTTGTAAGAGCAGCTGAATGACCTGTTAGTTAAATTTTAGTAGTTACTGTTTTGTGCTTCTAAGTTACTTTATTTGGTAACACAAATAAAAACTATTATATTTTGGCTGGGCGCGGTGGCTCATGCCTGTAATCCCAGCACTTTGGGAGGCCGAGGTGGGCGAATCACCTGAGGTCGGGAGTTCTAGACCAGCCTGACCAACATGAAGAAACCCCGTCTTTACTGAAAATACAAAATTAGCCGGGCGTGGTGGCACATGCCTGTAATTCCAGCTACTCAGGAGGCTGAGGCAGAAGAATCGCTTGAACCCGGGAGAGGGAGGTTGCAGTGAACTGAGATCGCGCCATTGCACTCCAGCCTGGGCAACAAGAGTGAAATGCCGTCTCAAAAGTTAAAAACAAGTATTATATTTTAAAATTTTATCTGGAGTCTTAGCCAACTCTTCAGTGTTTTAGCCAAGAATTATTTTCCCTTAAACAATGCAATTTTATATAGTTTGTTATAATTTTAAGTATGATATTTATTTTATCACTCTCACTTTTTAAATGAAATTAATAGGAAAGCAGAGTATGATATTTAGAAGTCTGATTTACAAATAACTTTTTAGGAAAAAATATATTCTATAATAACTAAGTTTATATTCTTTTCAGGAGACATAAATAAATCCCACCAAAGAGCAATTTTTGGTAGTATTCCGACCAGGACTTTCCTCTTCGATGATCATCTTGGTGAAGCTTTGGCACTTCCTTATGGGAAACTTAGTACTAGTATATGTAAGAATTGAGAATGTTGGCCACTGTATTTTAAATTAGAATTACATGGAATTTATAGATTTAGAAGGATGTGTCTATTTTATAATCCATGCAGTATTGAGCTTTCCAGGCTGGGTCTGTTATTTCTTGTAGTATACAGCAGTCCTCTGTTATCTGCAGTTTCAGTAACCTGCAGTACACCATGGTCTAAAAGTGTTAAATGGAAAATTCCAGAAATAAGCAATTAATAAGTTTTAAATTGCACACCATTCTGAGCAATGTGATGAGATCTTGTACTTTCCCGTTCCATCCCACCTGGGATGTGACTCATCCCTTCCCTTTGTCCAGCGTATCCACATCGTATATGCTGCCCACCTATTAGTCACTTAATAGCCGTCACGGTTATCAGATTGACAGATCACAAGAAGAAGGGTGAGTAGGGTACAGTAAGCTATTTTGAGAGAGAGAGAGACACCACATTCATATAACTTTTATTATAGTATATTGTTATAATTGTTCTAACAAACTATAATTGTTATTACTAGTTTTTGTTGCTAATCTCTTACTGTGCCTAATTTATAAATTACACTTTATCAGAGATAGGTATGTGTAGGGAAAAAAATGCAGAGTACATATAGGGTTGGGTGCTATGTGGTTTCAGGCATCCCCTGGAGGTCTTGGAACATACTCCCTGCAGATAAGGGGGACTACTGTATATTTTATTTTGTTGTTTAGGAAAGTTTGTCCTCAGTCCTTTTTTCTCCCACAAAATGTTACACCTTTTCTTCCAGAAGAACTTTAAAATTACTTTGTCAAGTTTTAGAAAATAAGAACTACAATAAAAAGTTTTTGGTTCCTTAGTGAGGTTTTAAATTTGTTTAACTGCAGGCTTTGTTTTTCTTATTTAAGTTTCTGGTAAGGGAAAATATCATTATCCTTAGTCTACATTAGTGATAATTAAAACATTTACATATAGAATGAAATAAATGTATTAAATTCTTGCCTCACTATGTTCTTTGTCATAGTTCCTTATGTTTAACTGCAACAGTGCTTCGCATGTAGTAGGCACTTAGTAAACACTGGTGGAATTTCGATTTGTGGGAGAATCGCTGTTTCAAACTGGATTACAGGCGCGGTGGCTCATGCCTGTAATCCAGCACTTTGGGAGACCAAGGTGGGTGGATTACTTGAGGTCAGGAGTTCAAGACCAGCCTGGCCAACATGGTGAAACCCCATCTCTACTAAAAATACAAAAATTAGCTGGGTATGGTGGCACATGCCTGTAATCTCAGCTACTTGGGAGGCTGAGGCAGGAGAATGGCTTGAACCTGGGACGTGGAGGTTGCAGTGAGCCGAGATCACGCTGTTGCACTCCAGCCTGGGTGACAGAGCAAAACTCCATCTCAAAACAAACAAAAAAAAAAGAAACTGGATATTATCAGATGGAGAATCGATCTTAAACCACTCTATGGCAGCTTACTAAATTGAGAAAGCCTAAGAGGCTCCCTCCTGAAATGTAAACTGGAAATTAGTATTTAACCCAGATTCCATGGACACCAGATTTCTTAAGAAATCAGAGTCCTTTCTGGAAAAAGAGGAGCTTGGCAGGAGACATGCATGGATTAGTTCAAGGTTTGTCCTTACTCCACCTATGAAAAGCAGCACCTCCTGGGGGCTTGGCTGCTGCTGTGGGACTGACAGGCAAGCAAACTTTGGAGTCACAGGTACAAGTTGCTTGCTACCAAAAATGGAATTTTGTAGGAGGTACAGCGTTGGATCTCAGAATTGTGGTTTTAACATTGTGTTGACACAGGGCAAGGCAGGGAGAATTTAAAAGAGACAAATGGCAGCGTCTGAATTAAAGTCTGCAGAGTCCAGCATTAGGGTTTATTAATCCACTAAAATCTAGGCCCTCCATTCGGGGGCAGAAGAGTGAGAAGGAAATGTACCACATGGGAGCAGAGGGAAAGGGGCCAGAGGCTAAGGGATAGAGCCTGGGTTCCTCTGGTTTTAGTACATAGTATCCTTGCTCACTGGCAAACGTAACCCAATAAATAATAAGATTATTTAAATTTCTCCTCTTAGAGTAGACGGCCCAAATGGAGTGGAAAGAGGAGAGAGAGAAGTATAGATAGAAGTACTGCCGTCTCTTAGGAAGAGAGAGGGAACTGTGAGGAGGGGTTGGTGAGTGTTCTCCCCTCCAATATCCATCTCCAAAATTCTTAGCCTCCCATTACAATATTCACTACAAGGTAATTTTCTTATAAATGAACATAGGCAAGTAAAAATTATGGAAGCTGATTAAAACCCTACTGTTTCAAAGTCTTAGGTATCAGCTAGAATATATGTAGGGAAGTAAAAAGAGTGAAGTTGCTTTTTAAATTTAAACTAAAATATGCATGTTTCTAGTTTTCAGAAAAGGTTCTTACAATAAAAGAAGAAAAATGAAACAGAAACTTGAAGGAAATACTATAATTTTATATTTTGCAGTCATTTTTAGAATAGTGTTTATGTATCCAAACTCACCCAAGAATACATAAAGGACAGAAGCTACTTTTTTTCTCCAGGGTCATGAGCCTGAATTAGAGATACAGAGCTTGGATCCACTTGGGTATTTCATAAATGTGAATTTACAGGTTATTAAGAGTATTTCATTTATCTTATTTATACATTCTCTAACAAGTTAATATTTGTGTCTTTTTAAAAACTGTTTTCACACTAAGTGATTCTAATATGGAGTTTTGAAACCTCTATTTTGTCCACAAGTAGTGCCACTATTCATATACTTATAGACTGTTTAAGGTATATTCGTGAATAATAAGCACAATTCAATGTTTAGAGATATGGCATATGTTAGCTTTTCCCTCTGGTGCTATGTGATCTCTGATTTTATTTAACCCAGACATTATTGTATTTTTCTTACGAATTTGGAACATTAAGACCACTAGTCTAAAAGAATTTCTTTTTATTTTACCTAAGGAATCTCTCATTGACAACAAATTATGTTTTTAGTCTGGCAGCTGTAGAACCATCCATGATGCTCTTGGAAAATGTGAAGAGGCATCTGAAGCGCCCTGTATGGATTAATGCCGATATTCTTCCTGGTCCAAATGGAAATAGCAAAGTAATAGATGCAAAACCATTTTTAGACACCGTGACATTCTTCTTTCCAGATGTGACGTTTTCCCTGGGTTGGACAACAGGATGGCATCCTGAGAAAGTCAATGAAGGTAATAATTCTAATAATGTATTTCTTGTTGGTCAAATTAAAATATCCTCCAGGTATAAAAATATTATCTTTAATACAAAGCCCAAAACCCATTCGACAACATCTGAGCCTAATGGAAAAAAAGGCCTGACCCTTCAGGTATGTGTAGACCCTTCCGTCTGCTCTTTCAGATAGATGCCATGTTCACTGGTGATGCTGCAAATTTTAAGAGAGTTCATAGATTTATAGTCATATAAGTAAAGCTTTTTTTAGCAATCTCTTTCTAATTTTTAAAAACATAATTTTCCAGATTTTAAAGGAAAGTGGAATATTTCCCTTCTTTTTATCAGGAAATTAGCAGCTAAACTAACATATTCACTTAAGATTTCTGTAAAATGTTCCTTTACTGACTGACCAATATTTTTTACAACTTGCTTTTGATAGAGTATAGAGTTACTTAAAATAGATATATTCTGGCTGGGCGTGTTGGCTCCTGCCTATAATCGCCACACTTTGGGAGGCTGAGGTGGGCGGATCACCTGAGGTCAGGAGTTCGAGACCAACCTGGCCAACATGGCGAAACCCCGTCTCTACTAAAAATACAAAAGTTAGCCACGCATGGTAGCGCGTTCCTGTAGTCCCAGCTATAGCTACTCAGGAGGCTGAGGCAGGAGAATCGCTTGAACCCAGGAGGCGGAGGTTGCAGTGAGCCAAGATTGTGCCACTGCACTCCACCTGGACAATAGAGTGAGACTCTGTCCCCCAAAAAAAAAAATGTGTGTGTGTGTATATATATGTATTTATTTATTTATTATGTGTGTATATAGTTTATATATAAAGATGTATATTCTCTGTCCATATATATACTTTTTTTTTTGAAGTTGTTTAGAAACAAGTGTGTTTTCCACGTGGTTTTTTTTTTTTTTAAACAGAGTCTTGCTCTGTTTCCCAGGCTGGAGTGCAGTGATGTGATCTCAGCTCACTGCAACCTCCACCTCCCAGGTTCCTGGGTTCAAGTGATTCTTGTGCATCAGCCTCTTGAGTAGCTGGGATTACAGGTGTGTGCTACCACGCCCAGCTTATTTTTGTGTTTTTTTTTAGTAGAGATGGGGTTTCACCATGTTGGCCAGGCTGGTCTTGAACTCCTGACCTCCAGTGATCTGCCCACCTCAGCATCCCAAAGTGCTGGAATTACAGGCATGAGCCACTGCACCTGGCCTTTTTTTTTTTTTTTCTTTTTCTTTTTTAAGAAACAGGGTCTGGTTCTGTCACCCAGGCTGAGTGCAGTGGTACCATCATGGCTCACTGCAGCTTTGACCTCCTGGGCTCAAGCGATCCTCCCATCTCAGCCTCCAGAGTAGCTGGGACCACAGGCATACACCATCACACACAGCTAATTTTTAAATTTTTTGTAGAGATGAGGTCTCACTAAGTTGCCCAGGCTGGTTTCAAACTCCTGGGCTCAAGCGATCCTCCCACCTTGGCCTCCCAAAGTGCTGGGATTACAGGCATAAACCACCGTGCCTGGCCCCACAATGTCTTAACATGATTTAAATATATATATTTTTTGTATATATATATATATATAGAGAGAGAGAGAGAGAGAGAGAGTGTGTCAATTTTTTTTTTTACCACTATTTCTACTTTAAGTAAAATGTATAGGTAATTTGGGCAAGCCAAAAAGAAAATTGATTTGATGTTAACTATCACTTAAATAGCTAGTATATACCCCAAAGCTACCTTTTCTTGGAAAAGAAAATTTAACAAAAATAGAAAATCCAAGTTTACAGAGAATAATAATGATGCAGGTGTACCTAAAAGAAGAGCCTTAAAATCTTGAAAGTAAATAAAATCTAGTGGTGTAAATTTTCTTTTCTTATGCTTGAGTGATGAGTAAAACCTTTTTAATTCCTTAATTTTTTTGTTAAATTTGCTCTAGGTCACTTGTGGAATGATTTTTTATCTCCATTTTCCACTTAGTTTTTTTTCGCATTAAGTAGCACTTTAATTCACTTAGCATCCAAATGGAAAGTATTATGAATTACCTATGAATTATCTATGGTTTTACCTAATTGTAGGTAATTTAGTCTTTAATTGTCTTTCAAGATTTCAATCAGTAAGGTTAAATTTTTTTCTTTTCTTTTAAGGGTACAGTTGGACAATGGTGAAAGAGATGGAATATATATGTAATGAACTAAGTCAGCCCGTAACGTTCCCTGTCAGAGCAGCATTAGTCAGGCAGTCTTGTTCTCAGTTACTTTGGCTGTTAAAGCAATCAAGCAGGTATGTAATAGTTTAACAAATGTGTATGTGAGTGTGTATGAGAGACAGAGATAGAAAGGGCATGAAAATTGATTATTTAAGGGCAGTGTGTATGAGAGAAAGGTAGATGGAAAAAATGAAAACTGATGATATAAGCACACCGACTCTCTCACCAGATTGGAGCTCCTTGATGAACCCTAACTCACTTAACATCATATATTTTACCCCTATTCCTCACAAAAGTTTTTGTACATAGTAGGTGCTCAGTAAGTGTTAGCTGTCTTTTTCATTATGTTATACATTCACAAAAAGTGATGAATGGATAAATTAGCTTCTTTTTTAATTTCATCATAATTTCAGAAATCAGCCAGATGTGGTGGCTCACACCTGTAATCCCAGCACTTTGGGAGGCTGAGGCAGGAGGATCTCTTGAGCCCAGGAGTTTGAGATGAACCTGGGCAATTTAGTGAGAACTTGTCTTTACAAAAAAATTAAAAATTAGCCGAGCAAGGTGGCATGCGCCTGTAGTCTCAGCTATTCGGGAAGCTAAGGTGGGAGCATCACTTGAACCCGGGAGGTAGAGGCTTCAGTGAGCCAAGATCATACAAGTGTACTCCAGCCTAGGTGACAGAGCGAGACCCTGGCTCAAAAATAATAATACTTTCAGAAATCTTTTTTATATAAAAGTTTTAATATGTAATAAAAATTAGTTGGACCACCTATTGAATATTTAAATAGATTATAAAAGTACAGATATTAAAATTTTTATTATTTTGTTTTCTTTTAAGAGGTCAATCAGTAGAACAAAAGAAAAAGTCCAGAATCTGTCATGGAACTTAGTGTAGAAACAAGCTGACTTTTCAGATCTTTGGAGCAAGAAGTTCAACAACTGGTTTTGGGACAACAGGCTATGTAGGAAAAACAATGCTGACACCTTTGCTTATTCCTTGCTCCAAAATACATTCCCAATGAATTAAAGATTTGAACATCAAGCAGTAAATGCATAAAGAATAAACAGGGATGATTCCTTAAATATAGTTTCAGAATGGAGAAGACCTTTAGGCACAAAACCCGGAAACTGTAAAAGGAATTTTGATACATTTGAATCCATAAAAATGGAAAGCAACTACTAAAAAGGCCCCCAATGTGTATGTCAGAGAAATGTAAAGATTTCTGACAAATAAAAGATTTTTACAAATTACCCAGAAATAGGCCCAGTTTAATAATTCACTATATTGCAGAGAGTAGTAAAAGCAGACAATCATACATTTTTGGCTGGAGTGTAACCTGATCAGTAATTTCCTTGGAGAGAAATTTGGCATATACTCATGAATCTCACTATTGAGACCATGTCTTACTAATAGAAGTTCACATAAGCACAGACATAGGTACAAGGATATTCTGGTAGCATCATTTGTAGTAATAAAAGACTTGAAACATTCTAAGTATCTATCAGTCAGACACTGTTGAATAAATTATGGTACACCCGTATGATGGAATATTATATGTTACAGATAATGCAGTAGACCCTATGTTTTAATATGGAATGATCTGTAAGGTATATCATTAACTGAATAAATTAAGATGCAGAATGATAGGTATAGTATGATTCCATTTGCATGTGGGAAAATTGATGTGTAAAAATATTTATAGATAAATTGAGCTTAGAGTAGTTTGAATCAGTGGCTGCTAGCATTATGCTTAAAGAGGAATATTAGGTGATACCAGACACTATACCAATCAGATTCTTAGTTACAAACAATTATGGGGCAACTCTCATTGTTAAAGTATCCCATGATGCTATTTGACATTCTCTTTTTGCAAACACATCATCTATTTATTAACTCTGCCTCTAGTTTTGTTTGTTTTCATTAGTGTCAGAGAAGTGCACTGAAATCAAATAACATACTGTATTAATTTTTTAAAGATTATTATTGAAATTAAAGCATTACATTTAATTAAAATTTTCAATTCTCATGGAAAACGCTAGAATTTTTTAGAATATATCTTCTTACCCCCATTTGAGAAACATTTACAATATAGATGGACTCTGTTTTCTTGGAGACATAATACTCAGATAATCATGTGCACAAGTACCATAAGACTATGGCCACATTTATGAGAGAATTCAGACCAGCCTATATTCCATTTGGGTATATTTTGTTTCATTTTTAATGATGTCACATTGATTTTCACATAGTCATGTGTGTGATAAGAGCACCTAAAATCTATTCTCTTAGCAAATTTTTCAAATACAACAGTGTTAACTATAGTCCTCATACTGTCCATTAGATCTCTAGACTTAGTATCCTGTGTAACTGCAAGTTCATCTACTCGTTATCTTTTAAAGATACCTATTTACTCTCATTTTACTGGTTTTGAGAATCATATTTATCCTCCAAAGTTCTAGAGTCTGCTTGTTTTTCTAATTATTCCATAGAAAAAAACTACAGAACATTATCATTAGTTCTACAGACTTAGAGGTTCTTATATTGTTTGAGATAGGAAGGAAAAGTACATTTATTTTTTAAAAACTTAGCACCGAAGTATTTATGTAGACTACTTTTTATAGTAAAAGCAATGTAGGCCGATAACAGTGTTTCAGATAACAAAATCTGGATAATACAGTTCTACTTTAAAAGACTGAAGGTTAGAATTGCCTCTATGGTGGACCCAGGTGTTTTAATTTTGTTCCTAATAATTTTCTTATCTAATGTTTGTGAGATTACATGAAGACAGCAACCTTGCTTATCTTGATTATCCACAAATCTTCAGAATTTAAAACAATGCCCAGCACATCATAGGAATTTAATAAATAGTTATTAAATGGAAAAACCAAATGCATACAGGCACTGATTCGTCATAGAGGGCATTAGAAGCCTGTACTTTCTGGAGAAGTAGTTTTGGTGTTTAAATACAAAAATAGCTATAAAAGGCAGCATTAAGCAAAGAGGCTTAGAGGTTATTTTTGTTACTGTGGTGTCAAGTACCGCCTCAATCACCTTGTGATGTGTGCTAATGCAATTAGTAATACGAATAATATATTACAAAGAGGAGTAGCTTCTAGAGAAAGGATGCTTCTAAAAAGACAGCAATATCCCACCTTTAAACAAGAACCTCATTTTGAGTCAAGCAATTGTACATGAATGAATCTTGCAATGTCAAGAGAGCTATTTGAAATAAAAACACTATCACAATATTTCTGTGTCAGGGAACTCAATGAATGATGAACTGCCAATCCCTTTTTGCTTCTCATTTAAGTAGTTGGTGAATCCACTCTGCCATCACACCCATGAACCGTGGCGAAGTTTCAGTTTTTGACAGCATACCTGTTCAAAGAACAGGCTAAGTGTTTTTATTATAGAAATTTCAAAATACAGTAACTCAAACAGGAGAGAAGTTTATATTCCTCTCTCCAAACAGTCCAGACTCAGGAAGGTCTCAGGAGAGTAGAGGCTCTTCTCCAACGGTCATCTAGAGCGTAGGTTCATTCTGTCTTGTTCCTCTGCTAACCCTGGGAGTGTCAACATGCACATAAGTAGAAGCTGACATACACCATCACATTCCCGTTCCAGCCCACAAATGTTGAAAGAAAAAAAACGTACACCAGAGTAACTAAAATAACCTCTAAGGCTTTTTGCTTAATGCTGCCTTTTATAACTATTTTTGTCTTTAAACACCAAAACTGCTTCTCCAGAAAGTACAGACTTCTAATGCCCTCTATGATGAAACAGTGCCTGTATGCATAAATATATATATGTGTGTGTGTGTGTGTGTGTATGAAGGCATATACTAGGTGTATTTAGATGACCTGTGTATACTAGGAGTATTTATATTTTTATACTGGGGTGTGTGTGTATATATATATAAAATGCATATACATATATATGAAGGCTATAGATTCTGTATACAGTCATCTGTCAGTATATGTGGAGGATTGGTTCAAGGATGCTCAGCATATACCAAAATCGGCTCATTCTGAAGTTCCCAAGCTGTTCCTGTGGGACTTGAGTACACAGAAAGTCAACCTCCTTATACCCACATTTCAAATCCTGTAAATACTCTATGTCCATTCTCATTTGGTTGAAAAAATCAGTATATCAATGGACTCACTCAGTTCTAAACTGTGTTGTTCAAGAGTCAACTATACTGATACAGATATTGTGTCCAAATCTATATCCTAAATTATCTTAGCATTTTAAAAAATAGTCTTTCAGGGCCAGGTACAGTGTCTCATACCTGTAATCCTAGTACTTTGGGAAGCCAAGGTGGGCGGATCACCTGAGGTCATGAGTTCAAGACCAGCTTGGCCAAATGGTGAAACTCCATCTTTACTAAAATCCAAAAAAAAAAAAAAAATTAGCCATGCATGATGGCAGGTGCCTGTAATTCCAGCTACTTGGGAGGCTGAGACGGGGGAATCGCTTGAACTCGGGAGACGGTGGTTGCAGTGAGCCGAGATCTCACCACTGCACTCCAGCCTGTGCAGCTGAACAGGTCTCTGTCTAAAAATATATATATATAGTCTTTCAATTGATTTTCTTGAGTTTTCTAAGCAAAAAAATTTATTCTCTTCAAATAATGTTAACTTTTTTCAACTTTTGTATCTCTAATTTCTTTTTTATGATGGTTAATACCTCTAGAGTAGTGATTCTCAAGGTATTATCAGTAGTGGTGATTTGGCTCTCCAGCAGACAATGCCTGAGGATGTTTTTGATTGCCACACCAAAAGATGAGGGGTGGGGGGCAGGGATTCTATTGAACAACTAGTGGTAAAGGCCAGGGATTCCGCTTTAGACATCCTACATGGCACAGGACAGCTCCCACAGTAAAGAATTATCTAACTGAAATGTCAGTAGTCAACATTGAGAACTCTAGAACAGTGTTACATAATATTGCTAATAGTGCCCAAACATATCTTATTCTTACCTTTAAAAACAGCTTAGTATTCTGCAAAGATACTACAGAAGTACAGTCATGTATCGCTTTAAGATGGTGATACCTTCTGAGAAATTTTTCATTAGGTCATCTGGGCACAGTGGCTCAGGCCTGTAATCTTAGCACTTTGGGAGGCCGAGGTGGGTGGATCCCTTGAGGTCAGGAGTTTGAGACCAGCCTAGTCAACATAGTGAAACTCCATCTCTACTAAAAATACAAAAATTAGCTGGGTGTAGTGGCGCACATCTGTAATCTCAGCTACTCAGGAGGCTGAGGCAGGAGAATCGCTTGAACCTGGGAGGCAGAGGTTGCAGTGAGCCGAGATCATGCCACTGCACTTCAGCCTGGGAGGCAGAGCAAGACTCTGTCTCAAATACATGGAAATTACTACACAAATACATGGAAATTAAATAATATGTTCCTGAATGACCAGTGGGTCAATAAAGAAATTAATAAAGAAATTGAAAAATTTATTGAAACAAATGATAATGGAAACACAACATATCAAAACCTAGTAGATGCAGCAAAAGCCATACTAAGATGGAAATTTATAGCTATAAGTGCCTATTCAAAAATTTTTTTAACTTCAAATAACCTAACAGTGCATGCTAAAAACTAGAAAAGCAAGAGCAAACCAAACCCAAAATTAGTAGAAGAAAATAAATAATAAAGATCAGGCCAGACACAGTGGCTTACGCCTGTAATCCCAGCACTTTGGGAGGCCAAGGCAGTGAATTACCTGAGGTCAGGAGTTTGAGACCAGGCTGACCAACAAGGCGAAACCCTGTCTGTACTAAAAATACAAAAATTAGCTGGGCGTGGTGGCACACACCTGTAATCCCAGCTACTCGGGAGGCTGATGCAGGAGAATCAGTTGAACCTGGGCAGCAGAGATTGCAGTGAGCCGAAATCATACCACTGCACTCCAGTCTGGGCAACAGAGCAAGACTCCATTAAAAAAAAAAAAAGCAAAAATAAATGAAATTGAAATGAAGAAAACAGTACAAAAGATCAGTGAAACAAAAAGTTGGCTTTTTGAAAAGTTAAAGAAAACTGACAAATCTTTAGCTCTAGCCAGACTAAGAAAAAATAGAGAATCCAAATAAATAAAATCAGATACGAAAAAGGAGACATTACAGTTGATACTGCGGAAATCCGGAGAATTATTAGTGACTACTATGAGCAACTATATGCCAATAAACTGGAAAATCTAGAAGAAATGAACAAATCCCTAGAGTCATACAACCAACCAATACTGAACCATGAAGAGATCTAAAACCTGAACAGACCAATAACAAGTAATGAGATTGAAGCCATAAAAAGTCTTTCAGTAAAGAAAACCCTGGGACCCGATGGCTTTACTGTTGAATTCTACCAAACGTTTAAAGAGAGATAACATCAGTCCTATTCAAACTATCCAAAAAATAGAGGAGGAGGGAATACTTCTAAACTTATTCTACAAGGCCAGCATTACCCTGATACGAAAAACAAAGACATATTTAAAAAACAAACAAACAAACAAAAACTACAGGTCAATATTACTGATGAACATTGATGCAAAAATCCTCAGCAAAATACTAGCAACCTGAATTCACCAATACATTAAAAAGATCATTCATCATGACGAAGTGGGATTTATCCGAGGGATGCAAGAATGGTTCAACACATGTAAATCAATCACTGTGATACATCGTATCAACAGAATAAAGGACAAAAACCATATGATCATTTCAATTGATGCTGAAAAAACATTGGGTAAAATTCAACATGCCTTCGTGATAAAAACCCACAAAAAACTGGGTATGGAAGGAGCATGCCTTAACATAATAAAAGCTATGTACAACAGACCCACAGCTAGTATTATGCTAAGTGGGATAAATCTGAAAGCCTTTTCTCTAAGACCAGGAAGAAAACAAGGATGCCCAGTTTCACCATTGTTATTTAACATAGTAATAGAAGTCATAGGTAGAACAGTCAGCCAAGAAAGATATATAAAGGACATCCAAATCGTAAAGGAAGACATCAAATTATCCTTGTTTTCAGATGATATGATCTTATATTTGGAAAAACCTAAAGACTCCACAGAAAAAAACTATTAGAACTGATAAATTCAGTAAAGTTGCAGGATACAAAATCAGCATACAAAAATTACTAACATTTCTATACACCAACAGTGAACAATTAAAAAAGAAATGAGAAAAGTGATCCCACTTAGAATAGCCACAAATAAAATTAAATACCTAGAAGCTAACCAAAGAAGTAAAAGATCTCTATAATTAAAACTATAAAACACTGATACAAGAAATTGAAGAGGACACCCCAAAATGGAGAGATATTCCATGTTCATGGATTGGAAGAATTAATATTGTTAAAATATCCATACTACCTAAAGCAATCTACAGATTCAATGCAGTCTTATCAAAATTCCAATTACATTCTTCACAGAAATATAAAAAAAATCCTAAAATGTATAGGGAACCACAAAGATCCAGAATAGCCAAAGTTATCCTAAGCAAAATGAACAAAACTGGAAGAATCACATTTATCTGACTTCAAATTATACTACAGAGCTATAGTAACCAAAACAGCATGGTACTGGCATAAAAACAGACACAGAGACCAATGGGACAGAATTGAGAACCCAGAAACAAATGCACACACCTACAGTGTTCTCACAAAGCTGCCAGGAACATACACTGGGGAAATGAGTCTTTTCAGTAAATGGTGCAGGGAAAACTAGATAGCCATACGCAGAAGAATGAAACTAGACCCCTCTCTCCTACTATATACCAAAATGAAATCAAAATGGATTAAAGACTTAAATCTAAGACCTCAAACTATGAAACTACTACAATAAAACATTGGGGAAACCCTTCAAGACATTGGTCTTGGCAAAGATTTCTTTAGTAATACCCCGCAAGCAAGGTAGCCAAAGCAAAAATGGACAAATGGGATCACATCAACTCATAAAGCTTCTGTACAGCAAAGGAAATGGTCAACAAAGTGAAGAAACAATGTACAGAATGGGAGAAAACTTTTGCAAACTACCCATCTAACAAGGGATTAATAACTAGAATATGTAAGTAGCACAAACTACTGGAAAAAAATCTAATCTGATTTTTAAATGGGTGAAAGATTTGAATAGACATTTCTCAAAAAAAGACACACAAATGGCAAACAGGCATATGAAAAGGTGCTCAACATCATTGATTATCAGGGAAATGCAAATCAAAATTACGATAAGATATCATCACACCCCAATTAAAATGGCTTTTATCCAAAAGACAGGCAGTAAATGCTGGCAGGGATGTGGAGAAAAGGGAACCCTGGTGTGCTGTTGGTATGAGGATTTCAGGGGTTTTTTTTTGTTTTTTGTTTTGTTTTGTTTTGTTTTGTTTTTGTTTGAGATGGAGTCTCACTGGGTTGCTCAGGCTGGAGTGCAATGGCACGATCTCGGCTCACTGCAAGCTCTGCCTCCCAGGTTCAAGCGATTCTCCTGCCTCAGCTTCCCAAGTGGCTGGAATTACAGGTGCCTGCCACCATGCCCAGTTAATTTTTTTTTTCATATTTTTAGTAGAGACAGCGTTTCACCACCCTGGCCAGGCTGGTCTCAAACTCCTGACCTCAGGCTATCCGCCCACCTTGGCCTCCCAAAGTGCTGGGATTACAGGCATAAGCCACCATGCCCAGCCAGGTTTTAGTTTTTTGAGGAAAAAACTATACATAGAGCTACCGTACGATCCAGCAATCTCACTGCCTGGTATGTAAACAAAAGAAAGGAAATCAGTATATTGGAGAGATAGCTTTACTTCCATGTTTGTTGCAGCACTGTTCACAATACCCCAGATTTGAAAGCAACCAAAGTGTTCATCAACAGATGAATAGAGGCCGGGCGCGGTGGCTCAAGCCTGTAATCCCAGCACTTTGGGAGGCCGAGGCGGGCGGATCACAAGGTCAGGAGATCGAGACCACAGTGAAACCCCGTCTCTACTAAAAATACAAAAAATTAGCCGGGCGCGGTGGCGGGCACCTGTAGTCCTAGCTACTCAGGAGGCTGAGGCAGGAGAATGGCGTGAACCCAGGAGGCGGAGCTTGCAGTGAGCCGAGATCGCGCCACTGCACTCCAGCCTGGGCAACAGCGTGAGACTCCGTCTCAAAAAAAAAACAAAAAAAAAAAAAAAAAAAAAACAGATGAATAGATTAAAATATATATATGGTACTTATACACAATGGAATATATAAGATCTCAGCCATAAAAAAGAATGAGATCCTGTCATTTACAACAACATGGATAGAACTGGAGATCATTATGCTAAGTGAAATAAACCAGACACAGAAAGATAAACATCTCATGTTCTTATTTATTTGTGGGTTCTAAAAATTGGAGCAGTTGAACCCATGGAGATGGGGAGTAGGAGGGTGGTTTACCAGAGGCTGGGATAGGTAGTGGTGGTGGGTGTTCAGGGGGGGGGTGTGAATGGCTAATGAGCATGAAAAAATAGTTTGAATGAATAAGGCCTAATATGTGATAGCACAGCAGGGTGACTATAGTTCATTTAATTGTACATGTAAACATAACTAAAAGAGTATAATTGAACTGTTTGTAACACAAAGGATAAATATCTGAGGGGATGGGAACCCCATTTTTCAAGTGATCATTACGTAATACATCCCTGTATCAAAAATCTCATGTACCCCATAAATATATATACCTACTATCTACCCACTAAAATTAAAAGTAAGTGAGCCTCTGCCCATTTTCCAATTCCTGTTGCTCCTGGACTAATCAACCTTGCTGATCCCTTCAGCGTTCTGGGTGGGGTGAGAGGAAGAGCAGCATCCCACATGGGTAGTGAAGCTAGGTGCTTACTTCACTCTTACGTTTCCTCGTAGGAGAACACACAGGCCAAGGAGATCTTTGTTGGCACTGAACTGTCCTGCCTTAGAGGAGGGGTAATGTGGGTAAAGTGAAAAGTTTTACCTTCCTCAATGTGTCTATTCCAGATTTTGTGTGTGTGTACACTCCAATGTAGTAGCGGAGTCTTTCCACTGGACTCCTGGGTTCCCACAAAGGTACTTTTAACCATGAGTTGTTGTCAAAATCAGTGTTTCGGCCAGGCACAGTGGCTCATGCGTGTAATCCCAGCACTTTGGGAGGCTGAGGCGGGTGGATCACAAGGTCAGGAGATCAAGACCATCCTGGCTAACATGGTGAAACCCCGTCTCTACTAAAAAGAATACAAAAAATATTAGCCGGGCGGTGGCGGTGGGCGCCTGTAGTCCCAGCTACTTGGGAGGCTGAGGCAGGAGAATGGCGTAAACCCGGGAGATGGAGCTTGCAGTGAGCCGAGATTGTGCCACTGCACTCCAGCCTGGGTGACAAAGCGAGACTCTGTCTCAAAAAAAAAAAAAAAGAAAAGAAAAAAAAATCAGTGTTTCAGTAGGGTAGACAAGGGATAAAAGCTCCTATTCTGCAGTTTTACTCATGTTACATGTCTTCCTGTAATAACACCTTGGCTATAACTCAGTTATGTACCTGTACTTAGTTACAGGTAAAGCTGGGAAATGTAGATTTTATTTTGTACAACCTTGTGTCTGGTTAGAATTCAGGAGTTTGTTAGAAAGAAAAAGGAGAATGGTTATTGGAGTAAAAGTACCAGCTTCTGTCATACATTAATAAAACATTATTAATGTTATTTTATTTAAGTGTTTTGTGTGTTACTTTTTTTCTTTTAAAAGTATTTTAAATTTAATTTTTCAAACAAAAAAATTAATTCAAAAGCTTAATGGAATAAAGACTTACACTGTGAAAAGCCTTTCTCTCATCTACCCAGTCTTCCTGCCCAATGTCACTAACTACAATAGTTAGTTTCTTTATACATATAAGAGTAAGTGTAAATATAACTTCTTAATTTCCCCTCCTTTTTACTTTTATCTTTATTATTAATTTTTTTTTTTTTGAGATGGAGTCTCGCTCTGTTGCCCAGGCTGGAGTGCAGTGGCCAGATCTCTAGCTGGGACTACAGGCGCCCGCCACCTCGCCCGGCTAGTTTTTTGTATTTTTTTAGTAGAGACGGGGTTTCACCACGTTAGCCAGGATGGTCTCGATCTCCTGACCTCGTGATCCGCCCGTCTCAGCCTCCCAAAGTGCTGGGATTACAGGCTTGAGCCACCGTGCCCGGCCATTTTTTTGTTTTGTTTTGTTTGTTTTGTTTTTGAGACGGAATCTCACTCTGTCACCAGACTGGAGTTCAGTGGTGCAATCTTGGGTCATTGCAACCTCTATCTCCCAGATTCAAGTGATTCTCCTGCCTCAGCCTCCCGAGTAGCTGGGACTACAGGTGGGCGCCACCATATCCAGCTAATTTTTTGTATTTTTAGTGGAGACAGGGTTTCACCATGTTGGCCAGGATGGTCTTGATCTCTTGACTTCATGATCCACCCACCTCTGCCTCCCAAAGTCCTGAGATTACAGGCGTGAGCCACCACACTCAGCCTATTTTATTTATTTATTTATTTATTTATTTATTTGAGATGGAGTCTTGCTCTGTTGCCCAGACTGGAGTGCAGTGGCAGGATCTTGGCTCACTGCAACCTCTGCTTCCTGGGTTCAAGTGATTCTCATGTCTCAGCCTCCCTAGGAGCTGGGTTTGCAGGCACCTGCCACCATACCCACCTAATTTTTTTTTTAATCTTTAGTGGAGACAAGGTTTCGCCACATTGGCCAGGCTGGTCTTGATTGCCTGACCTCAAGTGGTCCGCTACCTCAGCCTCCCAAACTGCTGGGATTACAGGCGTGGGCCACCCCGCCTGGCCCCCCTCATTTTTAAAACAAAAGATAGTATGTCATACACCTTGCTTCTTGATTCTGTTCTTTTCTTTGCTTTTTTTTTCTTTTCCTTCCTCTTTTTTTTTTTTTTTAACTTAACAATACATCGTGGAGCTCTTTCTGAAGTAAACTTTCTTGATTTTCTTTCCTAGGTGCATGACATGTATGTATGTACTATAATTGACTTAACAAGCCTCATTTTGATGGGCATTTGGCCTATTTCTAATGTTTTATATTACATTGTTTTCATGAATAACCTTATTATAAATGTTTTCATATGTACAAATATATGTCATCTCCAACTCTTAAAGTATTTTTGTCTATTTCCTCATCTACCTTCATAGTTTTTGCTTTTTAAATGTTTATGATATGCTATATGTTGTGTACACATTTATATCTATTTTCTCTTCATTAAGAATTATACCTTTACCATGGTGTTCTTGGTCTTATTTAATGATTTTTTTTAACCTCAATTCACATTTTCTTTTTGTTTGCTTTGAATAACTTTGCTTTATCCTTTATTTGAAAAGTAACTTAATGGAGTTTTGGTTTTTTACTGTTTGTTTGTTTGTTTGTTTGTTTGTTTTCTTTTTTTGAGACAGAGTCTAACTCTGTAGCCCAAGCTGGAGTGCAGTGGCACTATCTCGGCTCACTGGAACCTCCACCTCCAAGTCTCAAGCGATTCCCGTGCCTCAGCCTCCCGAGTTAATGGGACTACAGGCACGCGCCACCACGCCCAGCTAATTTTTTGTGTTTTAGTAGAGACTTGGTTTCACCGTGTTACCCAGGGTGGTCTCAAGCCCCTGAGCTCAGGCAATTGGCCCGCCTCGGCCTCCCAAAGTGCTGGGATTACAGGCATGAGACACCGCGCCCTGCCTTTTATTTTTTTCTTTTTTTTTTTTACTGTCTTTTCTAGGAGTGATTTATGATTATTTTTCAAAAGTTTTAAATTTACAGAAAAGTTGCAAAAACTACCACATTTCCTTCACCCAGATTCCCCAATTGTGAACATTTTCCTGCATTTGTCCATTATTTCTCTATACATATATAATTTTCTGTTTATGTTTTTCTGCATGAGCCTCGTTATCCGTAAGTACTCCAGAGGATACCACCCCGAAGGACAGCTTCTGTATTACCATCATGCAGCCTCCCAGTCAGGAAGTCAGCATTGGTACAACAGTACCATCCAGTCCACAGACCCCATTCAGATTCTGCCAACCATTGCAACAATACCTCTTTTCCTCTTCTGATCCGGAAAACCCTCCAAGAACATGCATTGAATTTAGTTATCACATCTCCTCAGCCTACTTCACTCTGTAATAGTTCCTGTTTCCTTCTCTGTCATATACTTAACAATCTTAAAGATCATGGAAACTTGAAAGGAGAGGAGATTGTGATAGAGCAGTAACACCAAGGTGCTTCCTCAACTGCTGGTCATGTTCTATTTGCACTGGAGTTCACTTTATAATAATCTGATAAAATTTATATTTATGTTTTATGTACTTTTTTCTATGTGTGTTATTTCACAATAAAGATGGTTAAAAAATGAAGTTTGAGAATTAATATCAATGAATACAATTTAAGATACCCTCAGGCAATGGTTTTTCCATTTCAGTCTAAATAGAATTAAGTGAATATTAAAAGAGGCAAAATAATACTGGGAAGCTCTTCTTTTTACCTAAATGATCATAACCATGTCTTTTCATAAGATTTGTCACTGTGGTGCCCAGATAAAGTAATAAAGATTCCATTTTAGCAAAAAATGTAGGTTTCAGAACTAATTTTCATTTTTCATTTTCTGTGTCCCTGAGCTATAGTTTAAAATTCTTTTTGGTTTGTAATATGATACTGCTGTGGGGCAATATCCAAATTGCTTTCCTCTGCTGCATTTCCAGAATGGTGTCACCATCCTATAAGGGCAGGAATATGTCAATATGACAGGAAAATATGCCTTGGTTAGGCAGTTCTTCCTTATCATTAGCAGAAAAAATGCTTTGGAAATTTTTCCCTGGATTCTGACAAGCTTACAGGGAATATAAATATGAAACTGCTTAACAGCTTTGCATTTCCCTAGACTTGAATGCAACAGTAGTAGTGTCACCAGAAGAAATGAAAGTATACAGTTTAAGTAACATTAACACTCTGAGCATATTCTTACATCCATAATGAATTTACATAGGTTGTTGGTTTTCAGCTCATCAGATAAAGATCTAAATGTATTCTATTTGTCATTCTTAGTGGTATCTCTTGGCATTCTTGTATCTCATACAAAAACCTCCAAAAGAAACAGCAGGGCCTCCATACATGACTCTGAGTGTTGTAGATGTCAGTGACATTTGTGTCTCTTCACAATCCCTTCCCATTGTGCTTTTCACTCTGACGAGGCTCCTGAACAAACCCAGGTTACAGATTCCTCCATCAGCAACACAATCTCTTCTATTCCTTTTTCCAAAATTAGACCCATTTCCCATGCCACCCGTCTGGTTTCTTAGTCCATTTAACATTCTTGCAATTCAGATAGAGCAGTTATGTCATTTAGACAACAGCAGTATGAATGTTTTTTGTCTCTAGTCCCTCTTCATGAAAGAATGGAATATGAAAGTACAGTTACACCGTTGCTGATTAATTTTTTCGTCTGAGTGAATTTGAGTTAGAGATAAATGAAAGTATTTAGGCTTATTGGAATGAGTCATCACTTTCTTCCACTTTTAACTATATAATTCTGTTTTATTTCAATGCAGGTACAGCCTGACTATTTGGACTGGAAAAAATGATAACTATTCCATTGAAGATTTACTTTACATTAGAGACCATTTTGACAAAAAACAAGTTTTCTATGACATCTTGGAACCACAAAACCATGAATTTAAACAAGCTATTGGAATCAAAGTTAATCTCTAAGAAGAAGATTCTCCTCAATTATTTCCTGTGTTTTGGTTTCATAATCCTCTCCATTGGTCTGAATTAATTACCATATAAATTATGGTTATTGGTTTACGTTCCAAGTCATCTAATCAAGAAACGTTTACTGTGTGCTTACTCTGTGGGCATATGTCCTTATAATAATGCACTTACATAAAAGATTTGGAAAGAAGAGAGTTATTTCCACACGTGGCCTAGTCTAATAATAATTCAGGAAAATGATACTCTACACCCCTTTATAAAAAATAGTTTTGATAAACTAAAGATGATTGGCAGAATCCACATGTTATAAAACAGGTATAAACCACATGTGCTTGGCACTTGCATTACAGAGATTATGAAAAATATGGTACTCTCTTTTCCTTTTTTCCTAGAAAACTGTTTTTTTTTCAGAGATAATAAAAAAGGAAGAGAGTTTTTAAAGTGTGTTTAATTTTCACAGGGGTGAGCAGCTGTCTTATATCAAGATTAATCCATTTCCTGAAACTATTAGATCTAGAATTTCCATGTCATTGGGAAGCATGCTAGTGGCTAAATATTTTTTTGTATTTCTTATTTCTATAGTATCTGATTTATAGTGAACAATATACTATTGGAGAGCAGTTTTAGTCTTTGTAATATATCATTTGTTTTCCAAGTTTCTTACTGCCACCACCTTCATTCAGGTCCTTGTTCTACTAGTAGAATTTTATGAAATACTTTTTTCATGGCTCATTGCTCACACTCTACTCAGAGATAACCTGATTTTTTCTGCTAAACAAAACTTTCTTTTCTTTTTCTTTTTTTGTTTTATTTTATTATTAATATTGGGTGTTTTGTTTGTTTGTTTGTTTGTTTTTTTGTTTTTTTTGAGACAGAGTCTTGCTCTGTTGCCCAGGCCGGAGTGCAGTGGTGCGATCTTGGCTCACTGCAACCTCTGTCTCCTGGGTTCAGCCCCCTGAGTAGCTGGGACTACAGACAGTTGTGCGCCACCACACCCAGCTAATTTTTGTATTTTTAGTAGAGATGGGGTTTCACCATGTTGGCCAGGCTGGTCTCAAACTCCTGACTTCAGGTGATCCACCCACCTTGGCCTCCCAAAGTGCTGGATTGCCGGTGTGAGCCACCACGCCCAGCCAAAACTTTCTTAAATACCTCTTTCTTTATGCCAAATCAAAAACCTTCAAGGGCTTAAACTCAATTTTACTCAGTTTTCGTCTTTCAAGACCCTTCATAATGCAGTCCCACCTAAAAGTCAATTTGCTGTGCTCCAACACAGTTACTCATTTAAAAAATTTATTCAACATCAATGGTTTCTAAATCCTACTTTAACCATTAATCTTAACTATTTAGTTATGTTCACTAATTGACGCGTGCATGTTAACTATGTCTCCTCAGCTAGACTGTAGATTCCTTTATGGCAAAGGTTCATGCTTAAGTATCTTTTACAGTGTCTGGCATAGTCCTGAGAAAAACATCCAGAAAAATATGTTGCTGCGTTGATTTATTAACAAGTAATTTACTAGTGAATGTCGTAAAATATGTAATTTGCCTTTTGTTAATCAACCGTTTTTCTCCTAGAGAATAAGGTAGTTCTATATAGAGAAAAGAGCTTGGGTTTTGAAATCAGACAGGTTTTCTTGACAGCCCCACCTCTATCCCGTACTAGCCATAGACTTTGGGAAATCTTTAATGCCATTGACTCCAGGCTCACTTGTCTATAAAACAGAGGTGGGGGAAGGGTTGTTGTGAGGATTATGTGAGATTCATGTAATAGAGACATCTAGCTCAATGACATAGCGAATGCTCAGCAAAGTTACTCTTCTTTTAGACTTATCCTGTGATCATGTCCATTATAGATAGATAGCACTAAGAGATACAACATGAAACACTGTAGACCTGCAAATACTTAAAGGCAATTGTAGTATTTCCACTTGAAAATTCAGCTCTAGTCAAATGGAATCCTTCTTGTCAAATCATACATAACCTAAAACTTTACTATCCATGGCTGTTTGCCAAAGACAAAAGGTGCAATTTCATTATAAAATTTCAACAACTGCTATAGAAAATAATTTTTAAAATTATAGTAAAAAAGTAATTTATGAATTTTCTACAAAGACCATGCATTACTAAAGACAAGTGAATTTATAAATAAACTGCCTTTTGTTGAAGTTCGAAGTAAAACTCACTTGTCCGGAATATTATTTTTACTACGTAATTGTCCTACCTTTGATAATATTTTTTAAAATATTAGTATTATGGTATAAAATTATATATTGAGAAATCTATAAGCCTGATATCACTTAGATTAATTTTTTTTTTTTGAGACAGAGTCTCACTCTGTCACCCAGACTGGAGTGCAGTGGCACAATCTCGGCTCACTGCAACCTCCACCTCCCGGGTTCAAGTGATTTTCATCCCTCAGCCTCCCAAGTAGCTGGGATTACAGGACTGTGCCATCATGCCTGGCTAATTTTTGAATTTTTAGTAGACAGGGTTTTGCCATGTCGGCCAGGCTGGTCTGGAACTCCTGGCCTCATGGGATCTGTCCGCCTTGGCCTACCAAAGGGCGGGGATCCAGCCTCACTTAGATTAATATTTAAAGGTATATTTTAAACTGTTGTCAGGAACAAAAACACATAAGAGAATTATAAAATGTATTCTGTTGAAAAGTAAAATTTTAATAGCTATCCATATGGGAAAAAATAACCTTGGTCCCTACCTTATGCCATATAGAAATAATTTGAGATGGATCTTAGGCCAAAATGTCAAAGCTAAAACCTTAATGCATTTAGAAGAGAATAAGAGAGAATGTTTTCAGGACTTTGGGGTAGGCGTAGGTTTCTTGTAACCCAGAAAACACTAGCCATAAAAGGAAACGTTGATAAATGGACTTTATCAAAACTTAAAACTTCTCAGAAAAGACACCATTGACACATATCTGACAAAGTGTGTATTACTCCTGTAAACTATAAGAAAAAATCCCAAAAAACTGACTAAAAATGGGCAAAAGACTTGAACAGATACTTCACACACAAAATAATTCAAATGGCCAAAAGAATATGAAAAGGAATTCAACAGCATTACTTATTCAGGAAAGGCAAGTTTAAGCCACAGTAAATGCCAGTACATACCTACCAGAAAGGTTAATATTATAAGGACTAAAAACACCTTTTAGGAAAAAAAGGAAAACAGTTTGGGAGTTTCTAATAAAGATAAGTATATCTCTACCTTAAGACCCAGCCACTCTATCTATAGCCATATACTCAAGAGAAAAGTGCTTATATGTTTGCTTTAAAAGACTTGTAAAAGAATGTTCATAAAAACTTTATCCTTAATAGCAAAAAACTGGAAACAACCCCAATTTTCATCAGTAAGAGAATTTATAAATAATGGTAGATTCATACAATGAAATTACTACACAGCACTGAAACAGTTTGAACTGATATAACAATAAAGATGATTATTAACAACATCATGCAAAAAAAAAAAGCAGGCACAAATGAATACATATTATCTGGATCCATTTATATGAATTTCAAGAATAGTAAAAACTAATATATGGTGCTAGAAGTCAGAATAGTAGTAACTTATGTGGTTCTGTGGGGTTTTGTCTGGGATGGAGCATGTTGGAACTTTTTTGGGTGTTGAAAATGTTCTGTATCTTGTTCTGGGGGGTGGTTATTTTGATGTGTACATAGGCAAGGCAAAAAACATTGAGTTGTAACATTTAATATTTGTGCATTTTACTGTATGTAAATTATATATCCATTTTCAATAATATTTTTAAAGGCCTTGATGTACAGAAATCCAATAGAATACTATGCAGAAACTGAAAGTTTGACTTTTTTTAGTTTTTCATTTTTTTTTGAGACAGTGTCTCACTCTGTTGCCCAGACGGGAGTGCAGTGGAGTGATCTCAGCTCACTGCAACCTCCACCTCCCAGGTTCAAGCAATTCTTCTGCCTCAGCCTCCTGAATAGCTGAGATTACAGGCATGTGCCACTACAACCAGCCAATTTTTTTGTACTTTTAGTAGAGATGGGGTTTCACCGTGTTGACCAGACTGGTCTCGAACTCCTGACCTCAGCTGATCTGCCCGCCTCGGCCTCCTAAAGTGCTGAAATTACAGGCATGAGCCACTGCATCCGGCCCAACCTTTATTAACGTGGGAAGATGTTACAGCATACTGCAGGTTGTAAAAGAGCATATATATGGCTGGATACGGTAACGCATGCCTGTAATCCCAGCACTTTAGGAGGCCAAGGTGGGCAGATCACAAGGTCAAGAGTTCAAGGCCAGCCTGGTCATCATAGTGAAACCCTGTCTCTACTAAAAATACAAAAAATTAGCTGGGCGTGGTGGCGGGCACCTGTAATCCCAGCTGCTGAGGAGGCTGAGGCAGGAGAATCGCTTGAACCCGGGAGGTTGAGGTTGCAGTGAGCAGAGATCACACCATTACACTCCAGCCTAGGTGACAGTGTGAGACTCCATCTCAAAAAAAAAAAAAAAAAAAAGCATATATATGATGTAATAAAAGTGTATATCTTTGTATGTATAGAAAGTTTTTGCAAAGAAGTTCAAATGCACAACATAATGGTTAAGTGCCACCTATTTGTCCCCTCTAAGTTGATGTCTAATATAGTGATGTTGAGATCACATAGCATCCAAAGGCTATTTCCCAAGACTGGCAGAGCAATCCTAATTCCAGAAGAGACTTTAATAAGAAAATCAATTGTTCAAAAATTCAAAGGCTTTTAATAGAGTGGCTTATTGTCCTGTGAGTGGTATAATTTGTTAATTAGCCGGGTATGTACTTATCCAGTGGGAAATGATTAAAAGTAATTTGGAACAGTTTTTAATTTGCTTCTTTGTTGGAGTTGGGGTCATGGGTTTTATTTTGTTTTGTTTTGTTTTTGTTTGTTTTTTCTGTAATTACAAAGAAAATTAAGTACCTAGTCAATATATAGACACATGCTGTATCTCTGACCTTGTTATTTAGGGCAAGATCCAAGGGAGCTCCCAGACCTAAGCAGCAGGAGCTTGGGCTCCAGTGTCCTAGTGTTCCACATCAATGTTACTCTTACTCTTCATAGTAATTACCTCTTTATATCCATCAGCCTTTGGTCTGGGGAACCAGCTTGTCCAGCCACCTGTATCTTTCATGACGGAATCTCATGTCAAGACGTCACAGCTCAGTAGGGACTTGGGGGGTAGATGGGGGAGCGAAGGGGCAGGCATCTAAACAATGTCTGATATGCTGAGGCTGTGCAAATAATTCCATAGTTGTCCCTATGTAATTCAGAAATGGAGCTTACAGTAATCTAGTCTTGGGAGAGAGACCTGTAAATGATAAGTTGAATATTTGCTAAAACTCCTATGATGGAATAACACATGGCTTGTGGAGTAGTCCCCAAAGAGACAGCCGTCTGTTTTAATTGGGAGGGAACACGAGCCGTGTCTTGAAAGATGAGTAAGATTCACCGGGTAGACTGACAGGGGAAGGACCTTTCAGACCCAGGCACCTGAGCCACGCGGGAAAGAGCCTGATCAACCTGCTCAGAAATGTTTCTGGGGCCATGACACTGTGAGACACGAACCAGATTTATTTTCTGTAGTAAGGAGTTGGCTGCTTTTCTTAGGGAGTGGGAGTTATTATACTACTTTAATTAGGGAAGCATTATTATCAGTTTTAAATGTTAGAAAAGTGATTATGATGGTGAGAAGGAGGAAATCGATTGGGAGATTTGGAATCCTCAAAGTGAAAGAAGATGAAGGCCTGAATTAAGGAGACACCAAAAGGGGATGGAGAGGCTCAAGAAATAAAGGTTATGGACGGGCGTGGTGGCTCACGCCTGTAATCCCAGAGCTTTGGGAGGCTGAGGCGGGTGGATCACAAGGTCAGGAGTTCAAGACCAGCCTGGCCAATATGGTGAAACCACGTCTCTACTAAAAATACAAAAATTAGTTGGGCATGGTGGCGCACGCCTGTAGTCCCAGCTACTCAGGAGGCTGAGGCAGAAGAACTGCTTGAATCTGGGAGGCAGAGGTTGCAGTGAGCCGAGATTGCACCACTGCACTCCAGCCTGGGTGACAGAGTGGGACTCCATCTCAAAAAAAAAAAAAAAAAAAAAAAAGAAAGGAAAAGAAAAGAAAAAGTAAAGGTTAAAAAGGAATAATTTGTAGTTGAATGAGTAGTATGGGGGAGAGGGAGGAGTCTAGTATTTTTAGGTTGGGTGACAGAGTGTTAAGATAATACCACTGACCCCATCAGGATGGAAAAGAGCCAGGTGTGGCTATATTTCTCAATGGCTCTTTGATGTTACTTCATACCAACTTGGAAAGAAAAATGAAAATCCTATCCGCCTGACCCTGAACTCACTCTAAGATACTCTTTAAAAAAAAAAAAAAAAATGTAATCCTGCCAGTTTCTTTTTTTCTTTTTTAATTTTTTATTTTCATAGGTTTTTGGGAAATATGTGGTATTTGGTTACATGAGTAAGTTCTTTAGTGGTGATTTGTGAGATTTTGGTGCACCTATCTCCCGAGCAGTGTACACTGAACCCAATTTGTAGTCTTTTATCCCTCACCCCTTTCCCACCTTTTCCCTGAGTCCCCAAAGTCCATTGTATTATTCTTATGCCTTTGCATCCTCATAGCTTAGCTCCTACTTATGAGTGAGAACATACAATGTTTGGTTTTCCATTCCTGAGTTATTTCACTTAGAATAATAGTTTCCAATCCCTTCCAGGTTGCCGTGAATGCCATTAATTCACATTCCTTTTCATGGCTGAGTAGTATTTCTCATACATATATATACACACACACACTCATATATATATATAAAACAGTTTACTATGCACTAATTGATTGATGGGCATCTGAGTTGGTTCCACATTTTTGCAATTGCGAATTGTGCTGCTATAAATATGCATGTGCAAGTATCTTTTTTGTATAATGACTTTTCTTCTTCTGGGTAGATACCCAGTAGTGGGATTGCTGGATCAAATGGTAGTTCTACTTTTAGTTCTTTAAGAACTCTCCACATTGTTTTCCATAGTGGTTGTACTAGTTTACATTCCCACCAGCAGTGTAGAAGTGTTCTCTTTTCACTGCAACCACGCCAACATCTGTTATTTTTTGATTTTTTGATTATGGCCATGTTTGCAGGAATGAGGTGGTATTGCATTGTGGTTTTGATATGCATTTTCCTGATCATTAGTGATGTTGAGCATCACTAATGGGCCCTTAGCCCACTTTTTGATAGGATTGTTTGCTTTTTTTCTTGCTAATTTGTTTGAGTTCATGGTAGATGCTGGACATTAGTCCTTTGTCATATGTATAGACTGTGAAGATTTTCTCCCACTCTGTGGGTTGTCTGTTTACTCTGCTGTCTGTTCCTTTTGTTGTGCAAAAGCTCTTTTGTTTAATTAAGTCTCAGCTATTTATCTTTGTTTTTATTGTATTTGCTTTTGGGTTCTTGGTCATGAAATCTTTGCCTAAGCCAATGTCTAGAAGGATTTTTCCGATGCTCTTCTAGAATTTTTGTAGTTTCAAGTCTTAGATTTGAGTCCTTGATCTACCTTGAGTTGATTTTTGTGTAAAGTGAGAGATGAGGATCCAATTTCATTCTTCTACATGTGGCTTGCCAATTATCCCACCAACATTTGTTGAATAGGATATCCTTTCCCCACTTAATGTTTTTGTCTGCTTTGCTGAAGATCAGTTGGCTGTAAGTATTTGGGTTTATCTTTGGGTTTTCTATTTGTTCCATTGGTCTATGTGCCTATTTTTATACCAGTACCGTGCTGTTTTGGTGACTATGACTTGATAGTATAGGTTGAAATCAGGTAATGTGATGCCTCCAGATTTGTTCTTTTTGCTTAGTCTTGCTTTGGCTATGTGGGCTCTTTTTTGGTTCCACATGAATTTTAGGATTGTTTTTTCTAGTTCTGTGAAGAGTGATGGTGGTATTTTGATGGAAATTGCATTGAATTTGTAGATTGCTTTTGTAATCCTGCCAGTTTCTTAAAGACCATCCTTCTCCCCCACTGCCTCCTCTTAGTAATCTCTACTACATAATTGAATAGTTTCAAGGCTGGGCACAGTGGCTCACACCTGTAACCCCAGCACTGTGGGAGGCTGAGGTGGGAGGATCCCTTGAGTCCAGGAGTTCAAGACCAACCTGGACAACATAGCAAGACCCCATCTCTATGGAAGAGAAAAAAAATTTCAGTTATTTCATAATATTAAACAATAAAACTATCCACACAATTCCACCTTCAGAATGGAGAGAAAGCCGGCAGAGTTTGAAAGGGGCTCACCCAGCCACCTCTCCTCTCAAGAAAGCTGCCTTTGGTTTCTATACTTCTGCTTGCCAAAGGAACCAATCTGACTAAATCTGGCAACTAAACTGGTCTGGGTTTGATTGCTACTGTTGAATCTTCAGTGAAACTGGTCATTGCCACTTTCTTCTTTATCCCTTCCTTGGAGTGAAATAATATAACCAAGTTCAAAAAATTTAATTGAAATATTCAGTGTGAGAGTCTGTTGCCCTTTGTCAATTCAGGGGCTAATGGGAAAACTCTGGCTTAGAATAGAATGAGTTCTTCAAGCAGCCTATGCAGCTCCACCCCCAATCTGGGTCAAGGAGTGTTTTCCAGACTTCTCCAGGCAGATGTGTGGGCCTCTTCCCGATGCTGCCCCTTCCAATGGCTGTGGACAGGAAACTCCAGCTGAGTACAGTGGTGCCTCCCTGTAATCCCAGCTACTCAGGAGGTTGAGGCAGGTGGATCGCTTGAGCCCAGGAATTCCAGACCAGCTAAGTACCTGGTGGTCACCCCAATCCTTTATTCTTGGGGGTTCTGAGGCCTTGATAGTCCTGCCTGTGTATAGTTGAGATAATCTACATTTGTGTCTGGCCATGATAGTATAAGGGGGTGTTCCATGGGTTCCTCAGATTCCACCCATGCTCCTTGTAGCTCCTATTTTGTGGTTCTAAGAATCACTCCAGCCAACACCATGACCCCTTTATCTCCTATGAAGGAAACTGGAATGACCAGGTAGTTATTTCAGCTTCCATTTCAGGGGAACTACCATAGTATCCTTTGGTGGAAGTATTCTTCCCTTGGATGCCAGATTATTGATATCAGTGGTATCAGTATCAGTAGGGCTCAGAGTTGCAGGGGTAGGATAGCAATTTTTTTTAATTGACAAGAAGATCCTTTTTGAAATGTTTTCAACTTCAATTGTTTTCAAATTTTTCTGCTAAATCTGAAACTGTTAATAAGTAAAGATTGTCTCAAAGTACTATCTATTTAAAAAGACTTTAAAGATTATTCAGTAAATGGAATCTTTTTTGTTAAATCTCTGATTTAACATCTCCTCTTCCATGTCCATCTCCTCTTCCTCTTTCCAAAAATGGTGACTCATGTCTTCCTAGGACAGGCTTTTCCATAGATAGACAGCTCCAGTAGCTAAGAGAGAACTGAAATATTTCTGTAACTTAATTTTCTGGTTCTAATTTATCTTTATTTGGAGGACTCTGAATAAGTCATTACATTGGTTCTTTTAGTATCTAAGGCCAGCCATCTAATCTCAGCTGAGTCTTTTTATCTCCAAGCTAAGCAACAATTCTTTTACTTATTTAAAAAAAATTTTTTAGATTCTATCACTTTCATCTTTTACTGCATATTCTTTAGTTTAAGATATGGTACCTAGAATTAAAAACACCGTTTCATATTTGATCTCTGAGTGCTAAGATTCAGGAGTAGACACTGATTAAATAATGTATTCAGGCTGTTAGCACTCCCAACAAACCTGCATTAGTTAATTAACTGCCCCATGTTGTTTCAATTTAGGATCATTAAGATGCAAAGCATCCCTTCAATGATTATGAGAAACATAAGAGAGAAATAAACGTTTTATTACTTACAGGTCCTGGGGTATACAGTATACCTGGAGGCCACATGCAGGGATGTCAGGGAGTACATGGAGAGAGAGAGGAAGTGACCCAGGGGTCAACGCCTTTATTGGGTCCAGGGTGTTATCCAAACAGGTTTCCCAAGGGGAATCTGAATTGGTGGGTTTAAGGTAATCAGGCATGGGTTCTAGGAGGTCACACAGTGACTAAGAGGTGACCGCTGTGGCATACCTGCACAATCCATGTGGGGTGTGAGGGTCAGCAGGGCCAGTCAAGCAGGGTGTATCTAGTTGTTCCTTAGGGAAGTCCCCAGGAGCAGTTGTTCCTTAGGGAAGTCCCCAGGAGCAGTTACATAAGGCAGGTATCTGGATCGACCATGCTGCGGAAGTGGGAGGCGGTGTAGAACTAGCAGTGCGTCAAGGGTGACTGAACCTTGCTTCTGGTATGAGAAAGTCCAACTCATATTCAAAATGGATGCTGAGGTAACATAAGATTTTAAGAATTCACTAAACATATAAATTGCTGATCATCCTAATCTTTTTTTTTTTTTTTTTTTTTTTTTTTTGAGACGGAGTCTCGCTCTGTCACCCAGGCTGGAGTGCAGTGGCCGGATCTCAGCTCACTGCAAGCTCCGCCTCCCGGGTTCACGCCATTCTCCTGCCTCAGCCTCCCGAGTAGCTGGGACTACAGGCGCCTGCCACCTCGCCCGGCTAAGTTTTTGTATTTTTAGTAGAGACGGGGTTTCACTGTGTTAGCCAGGATGGTCTCGATCTCCTGACCTCGTGATCCGCCCGTCTCGGCCTCCCAAAGTGCTGGGATTACAGGCTTGAGCCACCGCGCCCGGCCGATCATCCTAATCTTATACAACTGATTTTAAAACCTAAATGTGGGTATTTATGATGCTTACACTTTAGGCTTTTGGTTTTGATCCATTGTTCCAGCTAATCGACATTCTTTTGAATTGTTTTTGTAATTTGTTGTGTTAGCTATTCTTCCCAGTTTTTCCTTTCCTGGCCTTCTCTTATAAGAATGATCACCTGAGGTCAGGAATTCGAGACCAGCCTGACCAACATGATGAAACCGCGTTTCTACTAAAAATCAAAAAAATGCTGGGCGTGATGTTGGGTGACGGTAACCCCAACTACTCAGGAGGCTGAGGCAGGAGAATCTCTTGAACCTCGGAGGCGGAGATTGCAGTGAGCCAAGATTGCGCCATTGCACTCCAGCCTGGGTGACAAAGTGAGACTCCATCTCAAGAAAAAAAAAAAAAAAAAAGAAGGGTAGACATTCAGGCCTGGTGCAGTGGCTCACACCTGTAATCCCAGCACTTTGGGAGGCCAAGGCAGGCAGATCACTTGAGGCCAGGAGTTTGAGACCAGCTTGGCCAACATGGTAAAACCCCATCTCTACTTAAAAAAAAAAAAAAAGAAAGAAATTTCAGCCAGGCGTGGTGGTGCACATCTGTAGTCCCCGCTACTCAGGAGACTGAGGCAAGAGAATCGGTGGAACCTGGGAGGTGGAGGTTGCAGTGAGCCAAGATGGGGCCATTGCACTTCAGCCTGGTAGACAGAGCAAGACTCCATCTCAAAAAAAAAAAAAAAAAAAGAAAAAGAAAAAAAAAAAATGAATGGTAGACATTCAAAGAAGGTACACAAAAGACAGATGTCACCTTGGGGAGGCCAGTGGGCAGCGCCAGTAAATCTGGTGGGTTTGTGATGGTCCACCATCTGGCCCTCTTGGAGACTTAGAAATGAGATCTGAGGAATACTGGCATAAGGCTATATAAGCTCAAATTTTTTTTTTTTTTTTTTTTTTGAGACGGAGTCTCGCTCTGTCGCCCAGGCGGGAGTGCAGTGGCCGGATCTCAGCTCACTGCAAGCTCTGCCTCCCAGGTTTACACCATTCTCCTGGCTCAGCCTCCCGAGTAGCTGGGACTACAGGTGCCCGCCACCTTGCCCGGCTAGTTTTTTTGTACTTTTTAGTAGAGACAGGGTTTCACCGTGTTAGCCAGGATGGTCTCGATCTCCTGACCTCGTGATCCGCCCATCTCGGCCTCCCAAAGTGCTGGGATTACAGGCTTGAGCCACCGCGCCCGGCCTATAAGCTCAAATATTAATGTATAAGAATATCATCCCCAATTGCATTATGTCTTCTTGTTTTAAAATGTAGGTGATACGGTTTGGCTCTGTGTCCCCAGCCAGATCTCATCTTGTAGCTTTCATAATTCCCACGTGTTGTAGAAGGGACCAGTGAGAGATTACTGAATTATGGGGGTGAGTCTTTCCCATGCTGTTCTCCTGATAGTGAATGGGTCCCAGGAGATCTGATGGTTTAAAAAAAAATGGGAGTTTCTCTGCACAAGCTCTCTCTTTGCCTGCCGCCATCCATGTCTTGCCTTCTGCCATGATTGTGAGGCCTCCCCAGCCACGTGGAACTGTGAGTCCTATTAAACCTCTTTCTTTTGTAAATTGCCCAGTCTCGGGTATGTCTTTATCAGCAGTGTGAAAACGGACCAACACAGTAGGTTTAATTATTATTCAGGTATGGTGAGGCCAACAGATCAAGAGACAACTGATACTGGCTGGGCGCAGTGGCTCCCACCCCTAATCCCAGCACTTTGGGAGGTTGAGGTGGGTGGATCACTTGAGGCCAGAAGTTCAAGACCAGCCTGGCCAACATGGTGAACCCCATCTCTACTAATAATACAAAAATTAGCCAGGTGTGGTGGTGCGCGTCTGTAGTCCCAGCTACTCAAGAGGCTGAGGCAGGAGAATCTCTTGAACCTGGGAGGCCAAGGTTGTGGTGAGCCAAGATTGCACCATTGCATTCCAGCCTGGCGACAGAGCAAGACTGTCTCAAAAAATAAAGAGACAACAAACTGATATTGAAAAAGAGTTTGTTACTCTCAGTTCCCAAGAGGAAACAGGGTTGGTGACGAGGGTGGTGGGGGGGGGTCACACTGTGCAGCACCACATGTGGAGAACCCGGGTTGGTTGGGAGGCAGGAGGAGCAAGGGGGAAAGGTGGGAAAGGGGCTTTATTGTGGTTTTGGCGGGAAGGAATGGGCAAGGCAAGGTAAGCAGGTTTCTGGTTGGCTAGTTTCAATAGCTTCAGGGGGCTCTGGGGTGTAGGAGCTGTCTCTAGCTGTCTGGTTCCTGGCCCTGGGGTGATTAGGACAAGGAATGGTGACCCAGAGTGTGAGAGCCCTGTGAGAGCCTGATAAAGGAGATGTTTGGGGAATGGGCTCTGGATTGCTTGGTTTGCATATGGAAGGCATGTTCAGTGGGTGAGCTGTTTTCTATCTCTAGGAATTAGTTTATCCTGGGAGGGACTGTCCCTCCAGTGTCAGCAAGGTCTCAGGATGTCAAAGCCTCAAGAAATACAAAAATTAGATATGATGAATACTCTTATCAGCCTAACAGGCTTATTCTCTCCTTTAAGCAAGCCATATGGGAATCGAATTATTAAAAGGCTACACAGTGGGTGATTAATCAGAATAAGGGTAGTTTTATTTGAAAATTTATAAAGTTCAAGTACGAGATGTCTGATAGATGTGTTTCCAGCCAAGAATATGCCAGGCAGTTGTTTACCCTTCCCTGGGCACCGCTTGGATGGGCACTGTCAACACCTTTCTCAGTAACTGGGGTTGCCCTTTGTCCTCCGAGAAAGGACTGTCATGATTCAGTATTAGTTGTATTCATTGGAAATCCTGGTCCCAGGTAACTAAGAACGGTACCTGTAAGACGAATAAATGAAATGTCATTATACCTGTAAGTTAAATCATACTCTTAGATGAAGCTAAAATATAAAAAAATGCATTTATTATGTGCATACATACATGCCAAATTGCTGTTGCAAACATCTATAGGACCCACCATTGGGATCACAATGATATATTTTACTTAATGGGGTGAAAAGTCCCACCGGCTAGCTTTACAACCAGACTCAAACACCGTAAGTGTTCTTAGGATTGCTAGCAAGTTTAAAATTCTTCCAAATACGGCCAGAAATTTTTATTTTTATTTTATTTATTTATTTATTTTTAAGACGGGACCTTGCTCTGTTGCCCAGGCTGGAGTGGAGTGGCCCGATCTTGGCTCACTGCAACCTCCACCTCCTGGGTTCAAGTGATTATTGTGCCTCAGCCTCCCGAGTAGCTGGCATTACAGATTATAGGCGCACACCACCATGCCTGATTTTTTTTTTTTTTTCCCAAGATGGAGTCTTGCTCTGTCGCCAGAGCTGGAGTGCAGTGGCGCAATCTTGGCTCACTGCAACCTCTACCTCCTGGGTTCAAGCAGTTCTCCTGCCTCAGCCTCCCAAGTAGCGGGGATTACAGGCACACGCCACCACATCCAGCTAATTTTTGTATTTTTACTAGAGATGGGGTTTTACCACGTTGGCCAGGCTGGTCTCGAACTCCTGACCTCATGATCCACCAGCCTCAGCCTCCCAAAGTGCTGGGATTACAGGTGTGAGCCACCATGCCCAGCCTAATTTTGTGTATTTTTAGTAGAGATGGGGATTTGCCATGTTGCCCAGGCTGGTCTGGAACTCCTGACTTCAAGTGATCTGCCTCGGCCTCCCAAAGTGCCAGGATTATAGGCATGAGCCACCGAGCCCAGCCAAAAAACATTTTTAAAATGCTGTTAAATCTTTTTCATGTTGGTTTGAGAATAGCAACAAAAGTTATCCTTTCTTAGTTTTCTATTGATTCAAAGTAGCATGTGGCACAATTACTCTTGAAATTATGTTGAAATATCATTAGTATTTGAAAGATAAAGAAAAATCAGTAACCAAAATGATATTTTAAATCTTTATTGGTACCATTTGTTTATGAACTAATCTATTTACATATCCTTCCAAATTGTATCCTTACAACTTGAAGTCAAGTACTTTTCTCGATGTTAAACTTGCAGAAAGCATTTAGCTACCTATAAATATCAGGTACAATTCTAAGTTCTGAATCAAAAAATATTTTTAGTGTAATTAATATTAATGTTGAAGACATGAAATGGAAATGCCTCTAATTACTTTTTAAAGTCACAATTAATTAAATAATTACTATGTACATTACAACTTGCTTATATCAAATTACCAAGAAAAGCGTCATGCCAATTGTTAGGATCACCTCTATTCAGAAGGCAAAGAAAGTTGTACATGACAATCATCAAATTAATACACTTAGGTTTTGTATAGTCTGATTTATTCTTTGTTGTTAAGCTGCTAGATTGAAATAAGGATTCTTTGTATAAACATCGTACTTTGAAGTTATATAGATGATATAATTATTACTTTATTTTATAATACTAATATGGTATTTATTAATTTTGTTGGAAGTTCTTCACAGGTCCTAAAATACTAGATGATTGGAATGTCACACTAAGGAAGTTATCCTTAATATATAAATGTCTAATAACTACATATCAGAAATAAAAAGGTATTGTTTAATATTGCCAAATATTTAGTACATTTTGTGATTTTCTACTGCCTCTCTTAATTTTAGCTAACCTACTCTAATCATCAGTTTTTCTTCTTAAAAGAAAGCAAGCGCTTAGTTTTTATCCATGATGAACTTTTTTTGTTGTTATTTTTGAAAGACAAGAATAATTTGATATAAGTAAAGAGGAATGCTTTTTAACTTTTATATCATCTTGTCATTGGAAACTTATGGATAGGCTTCCAAAACTAATAATAGGAATTAAAAGATATGGAGAAAGAATAATTCCGTAAGATAACATTACAGGTAAGTCTGTTTAAAAATCAAAACAAAGCAAAGCAAAACACAGTACACAAACAAGACTCAGCATAGATTCCTAGTAGGTTGTAAAATTCTGACTTGCCAGTTTGACACTGATTAAACTGACACCACGAATATTTTAGTTGCCTATTCTAATACAGTGTTTAACCTTTTAAATTTTTAAGTAGAGTTTTATCTACCTTCAGTCACCATTTGTAAAGAATTAGCTCATTCTTTGTAGCTCGAATTTATTGATCTTAGAACATTTTATAGCTGTGAGTGTTTTCTTTTATGGTTTGGGGATCATAAAAAATTACAATCTCATTGATTAACATGAAACGTTAAAAAAATTATTGACTTGAAAACTGTTTCCTAATAAAATATTTAGCCAATCTGAAAATTTAAAAAAATTACCCCAACATATGTGGCCTTCTTTCTTTGCTGATTTTTTTTTTAATGACAAATTTGGACTACATCGAGATTGTTAAATATTAGAAGCATTGGGAAAAATAGCTTTGCTTTTGTTTGAGATAATTCCCTTAACAGAAACTACATATTATTTTTTATATTCATGATGCCTAGTACAAATCACATTACACTTTAATCCATCTAGCCATTATGGACTAACCAATTATGAGATTTAAAAGAATGAACATTTAAGATTTCTTCTCTATTTCTGTTTCTCTGATAGAAACATTTGAAGAAAGTGTGTTTTATACCCATCTCCTAAAAGTTTACTAATTGCTTAATTTGTTCAGTTTGCAATGATTGTCTCCTTAACAACATTTTCTTACTTTTGAATTCTTTAGGGAAAATCGGAACTGTTGGCATAAGCACTTTTTGGCCACAAGAAAGAAGGCTGCAAATCTTGTTGTTGACATTGATATCTGAGATGGGAGGGTGAGAATTTACATTTAAGGGTGGGAGAAATCCTTGTCTGGTTTGGGTAACACTGTGATCTAAAGGGAAAGCTCCTGAACCTCGCCTTTCTAAAATTGCATGATTTCTCCTGCTCAGGGGACCTGGGGGCATATTCTCTAACAATTCTTTGGACTCTGACAATTGGGAAGGAGATGGTGAGAGGATCTTTTTCTTTCCTACAAGTGCTTTGCCATCTTCTAAATTTGGAGGGGTAAGGCCAGCTGAGAGCTGGGAATCAGAGCTGTAGTGATTTGCCCCCAAGTTTCTTTTTTGAACTATACTTCTTAAGGTGGAAGTAAATATTGTCTGGTTAGAATCTGGGTCCTGGTCAGCAGGGATTTCAATGCATTGCTGATTTCCTTCTGAAAGACAAGACTGATAATTTATTTCATCATATGACATCTTCCTTGAGCTGGCCTGATCAAAGGCTCTTAGCAAATGTGCAGTGTCTTTTACATCAATGCTTTGGTGCCTAGTGATGAACCGCTTGGAAAGTGCCAGCCCATTGGTTTTATAGGATAATTCTTCCTCTGGTGTAATATCCTGGAGCTCCTCTTGCAATGAAGCCACTCTGTTCTGGTGCATTAATGATGGGGGACTCTTGATCCAGGGTGGAGCCTGGGGGAGCTTGGGCCCCTTAGGGGCCAGAGCAGGTTTCCTCACAGGGGAACCTGGGTCCCAGGTATCATCATTGCTTCCAGTGAGCTCAAGATCTTTAAAACCAAAAAGTGTCAGTTCTGTTTCAGAAGAATGTGAAAGTGGTGATGAGGCAGTTTTGATGTCTATTTCTGAAGGAGTGGTGCAGGTGGCTGGGGAATGACACCCATCTATATCCACAGGAGGCATATTTAAGTACTGTTTAGTAGTATGCTTCCCACAGGGCGACTTTGCTGTTGTGATGATGATGACCTCTTTCCCTTTTGCCTTGCAAGCACTAAGAAGAACTTTCAGGGTCTCTGTATCTTCTGAATTTATAGCATAAACAAGAGCTGAGTAACTAGAATGGTCTTGCAAGCTGAGGTCAGCCCCACTCTTGAGGAGCAAGGAAACAACTTCAGGGCCAGCTTTTTCTAAGCAAGCATGCATCAAAGCCGTTTTCCCAGATTTGTCCTGTATGTTGGGATCAGCATTGTTCTCTAACAGGTATTTCACCATTTTGGCTTTACTGACACTCTGGTGATCCACATGTTTGGTCTTACAAGCGATCATTAAAGGGGTTTCCCCACGGTCGTTGCTCTCATTAATGTAGGCACCGCCTTCTAGCAAAAGTCTTGTGAGGCGAAGCCGGCTCTGATGGACTGCTTTGATCAAGGAATTTCCTTCACTTGAAATTTCCATACCTTCATCCATCTTCAGAGGTTAGAAATCAATACCTGATTATCAAAGATGGTAAAGACCAAAAGATTAGCCAGAATCAACATCCCAACTTATATTCATTTTGTTAGAATTAATTTTGAAAATATGTAGGGGACATAAATGGGATTATGCTATTAATAAATGCAGAACAAAATAGTGAATTGCAACATAAAATAAATTTTTGAATAGTAATGACCTTTAGGAGATTAAAAATTAAAATTTATTTTCAAAATCTTCATTGAATATTTATAACACCAACATAGTACTTTCCTAAGTCCCACATTAATTAACAAAGAATCCACCTGTGAAAAATAATTTTTAAATTAATAATATTAAAAAGCAAATTTAGGATAAGTACAGTGGCTCACATCTGTAATCCCAGCACGGTGGGAGGTTGAAGCAGGAGGATTACTTGAGGACAGGAATTTGAGACCAGCCTGGGCAATGTGTGGTGAGATTCCATCTCCACCAAAAATAAGTTTTAAAATTAGCTGGGCGTGGTGGTGTGACCTGTAGTTCCAGCTACTCAGGAGACTGAGGCAGGAGGATCACTTGAGCCCCGGAGTTCGAGGTTACAGTGAGCTATGATCATCCCACAGGCACTCAGCCTGGGTAACAGAGTGAGACCCTATCTCTAAAAAAAAAATTAATTAAAATGTAAATTTTAAAAAGTAAACTTAAGCCAAAAAGCCAAAATTCTGTTGTCATTGCAACAGAATCAACTAAATATAACATGTTTGTGGTAGCTGAATGTAAAAACTTTAGTATTACATTACTTAAACATGCTCTTCAATTAAACAATGCAAGTGATATCTAGATTTTCAATTTGAGGGACATTTTTATGTTTCTTTTGAAAGATGAAATATTGTTTGGGCTGCAACATGTTAAAATAACGGACATAATATCTGAAATCCACACTGAGATTGGAATGGTGAGCATGTGATTACGCATTTTTCTTGATTCTATTATTTAAATCATATACTGACCAGATAACAATGTTAGCAAGAACTGTAGGGTTAAAATTTGACAACAGTGTATCTGCTCTGAAAAAGGAGTTTCATAGGCAAGAAACCTGAAAGGAGCCATGCAGACTTTGTAAACATTTTAATTTTTATTAGTGAAACTAAAAAATATTTATGTTTAATTTATTTAAATAATTTAGATTCAGACTCCTTCAACAGATAATTCCATTAGGTGGTAAGAATTATGTCTTCATCTAGGACTAAGAAAATTTTTGTCTTTTAACAGTCCTTAGAGTTGGTGGGGAGAATCAGATGAATGTATATATAATATTTAAATCTGTTTCATTGATTCAGTAGTTCTTGGAAGTTGAAAACTATTGTTTATTCTACCTATTTACTTTTAAAATTAAGATTATGGGAAATGGATTTCTATTTGATAACAGAATAGATAACAAATCTAATAACAACCAAAAGAAAGAAGAGACGAAGAGAGCAGAAAGAAAGTGAAGAAAAAAGAGAAAAGTAAGCATGCAGGCAGAAATTTCATTCTTAAACATCTACAAGCTCCTGATATGTGCTGGGCACTGAGCTACAAAGACACAAGCCCCATGTCTGAGGAGCTCACAGCCTTTTGGGAGAGATACTGAATAAGCATCTGGTTTCAGAGTCAGGAGGGCCGAGAAGCTTTAACATCTTGGGGACCAAAATGGGCTTCACAGAAGCCAGCTGTGTGAGTTGAGTCTTGAAGATTTTGTAAGAATCTGGCAGGCAGACAAAGGAGGAGGGAGAAGTAGGTAATACTCCTTTTACAAAGACCTAGAGGCCTAAATAGTGGTTATTTACAAGGAAACAGGCTTTATTTACTTGGTTACAACCAAACTTCAGGAAAATATTTTAGCAGATGGTTAGGGTTAATATGGTAGAACACACACATCTAATTTTGCTTCTTCCTGAAAATCCTTAACACCAAAGAATTTTGTCAAACACATAAACTCGTAAAGATAGAGGGAAGAGGAAAAGATGGCAGCAACACTATTTTGGAAGCCAGAAAGCAGATGAGCCAGTAGTAACTGACTCAGCTTGTGTGTGTGTGTGTGTGTGTGTGTGTGTGTGTGTGTGTGTGTGTGTGTGAGGAATACAGCTAAAATAAAGAGGAGTAGGTGAAAAGCTGTTAGATAAGCAGTTAGAATTCCTAGGTCCTTGCTACTTGAAGTGTGATCCTACCCTGGCATAACCACCACCAGAAAACTCATTTGATATGCAGAATGTCAGACCCCACCCCAGAGCTACTGAATCAGAGCCTACATTTTAACAAGATCCCCAGGTGATTTGCATGCACATTAAAGTTTGAGAAGTGCTGCCTTAGGTCACTCCTCCAGCTCCCAGTCACTAGGAGATGCAAGACTGCCCCTCCCGTCCTCCCGTCCTACGGGCTGTCTAGAGGTTTATTCTCAGGAAATGATGAAACAGAGCATCTCTGGACCGGGAGACACCAGCATGTTTGAGAACAAGAAAGCAGGGGAATAAGTGATTGCTTACTGACCACTGCTGAAGGGGGCCACAGCCTGCTTCCCCACCTTGGCTTCGAGGAGGCCGGCAGCCATACCCTCACCCCTGAGGGATACATTGATTGCTATGGCGTTCTCTCAAGAATCTGACATGCCACCCAGGTTGTACTACAGTGAGGCTTACAGGTGACAAGCCTCATTTGTGTGCTTAAGGCTTCTCATCAGCTTTTAATCCCAACCCTTTAATCATGAGCAGCCACAACAAAAATTTAAAAACAAACAAAAATGCCTCTTACATTAAAGATAGAGACTAGAACAAATTGAAAAAAGCAACTTGCAGGAAACGTATTAATCAGAAAAATGAAAAGATGAGAAATTGAAAAAGATGAAAAATGAAAAGCTTTTGTCATACACTAGCAATACTGTCTTTTCTTTATTTACCTAATTTTGTACCTGCTACTAAGTTTTTTAAAAATAAACAATTATTTTACTTAGGGATCAACTATAAGGGGCACCTGAAAATTTTTTTTTAAAGCAAAGGGAATGATTAATACAAAAGTCAACAGAAAGCTACTCCTTGGTAGAGATTAGGAGAATAATGCCTTTTGGGAGGGACACAGAGAGGCCCAAAGGTTCAGGTGATGTTCTATTTCCCAGTCTGGGTGATGCATAGGTGGGTGTCCATTCTATTCTTCTTCTTTAAAAGTACACATTTCACATACTCTTCTGTATATCACTCTTATTTACTTATTGTGAAATAGAATGTGTGTGCAGAAAAGAGCATAGCATATATGTAAGATATACTTCATTATTAAAATTTACAAAGAGTCCTATTAGGTCTTCCTTTTAAAAGAGTAATTCAGTTCTCATGACATTATCAATGACATTTGTGCCTTGACTTTCAACTGGAGTTTCAACTGACTAAGCTCCTGAAAGGCAGTATTCAAAAGGACATAGAATTCATCTCCACTTCAGTATCATTCATGGTGCAAAGCAAAGAACTACTCAATCTGTACATACATAAATACAATGAGAGTGAATGCTTTCATTTTATGTTCCCCGTGACATACTCTATAAAGGCTATCTTGGAGCCACACATACCTGCAAGTCAGGAACTTAGGAATTTGGGATCAGTTGACTGCTTCGGTCCCAACTCAGAGGTCTATTCTGAATGCAAAGCATCTGAAAAGAGCTCACATGAGACAGTGATCACAAAAGGATCATTTTTAAAGCATTTTTCATATATAAATGGGCTTAATAGAGCATAGAAATGTAGAGAAATGAGCTGGAATGTAATATCAAATATAGAAACTACTTAGTAATTGCAATTCAATTGCTATACAGTATCAGTCATTTAAAAAATTATTTGACAAAAAGTAGCATTTGAGAAACAGATATTCAAACGAGAACAAGTTGTCAGATACCAGATGTCAATATTATATTCTCGTATAGTTTCTAGTATTTAGGTCAATCTTGTTTTTATTTTTTAAAGTCTTAGCAGAATCTTTGGGGGAAGATATTTTACTTACTTTTTTTTTAATACTTATTTTATTTTATTTTTTTGGCACAGGGTCTTGCTATATTGCCCAGACTAGTCTTGAACTCCCAGCCTCAAACAATCCTCCTGCCTCAGCCTCCCAAAGTGTTGGGGTTACAGGCATAAGCCACCATGGCCAGCCAAGGCTTTCTACTTTTCAGCCATCCTCAAGTAAAGGCCTTTCTCCACAACACTAAACCTGACCGCTTGCTGTCACAGCTTTTCTTTCACCAAGGTTGGTGTCAGGAGGTTCTGGGAGAAGAAGAGGAGCTGCTACTATGCTGGCAACTACCATGCCTAAGGAGGACAGTGGCCCCATCACAGTCTTGTGGAAAAAGGGTGCTGTGGGCTTCAGGGTCTCAGAGAAGTTGAGCAGTGGCACCAACTTGCTGCCTAATCCACCTGCAGTATGGACATAGGCAGACCCTCTCCTCTGAGGACTCGGGGAGTGTCCAGCAACACCAACCTCATGAGGTTGACTCTTTCCTCATTCTAAAGATTTTTAAAGCCACTTTGTTTGCTCACTTCTTTTTTTTTGAGATGGAATTTCGCTCTTGTTGCCCAGGCTGGAGTGCAATGGCGCCATCTCGGCTCACTGCAATCTCCGCCTCCTGGCTTCAAGTGATTCTCCTGCCTCAGCATCCTGAGTAGCTGAGATTACAGGCGTGCGCCACCATACCCTGCTAATTTTGTATTTTTAGTAGAGATGGGGTTTCTTCATATTGGTCAGGTTGATCTCGAACTCCCGACCTCAGGTGATCTGCTCACCTCAGCCTCCCAAAGTGCTGGGATTACAGGCGTGCGCCACCGCGCCCAGCCTGTTTGCTCACTTCTTAACATTTAGTAGATAACTTTTGAAATTGTCTAAACATTAAACTTGTCAGGGAAAAAAGGTGCCAGATACTTTATTCTCCAAATGTTCTGGTTCTTTCTGTAATCAGTACCTGAATGGAAGAACCCCCTTCTCTTTAGCCCTTCATCCTTTTCTGGGGGTTCTTTTATCTTGTTTTCTCCATTTGTGCATCAAAAACACTGATATTTATGTCTGACTTATTTCCTTTTCACAGAGTCCAACTCAACTTTTGATGAGGACCACTTCTGTTGCCTAGAACGTTCTTTCCTCCTGGAAGCATCCTGATTGGACACTGAGTGCTGAGAGCATACTAACATCCAGTCAATCCCTTTGTTATGTCTAGACTATAAGCAATCCCCAAATTCAGTGGCACCTTCTATATAGATAATAGTTCAACTGCAGAAAGTTCAGGCATCTGACAGGGGTCAATCGTGACTCCCACACTTATTGGCTATGTGCCCTGATCAAGTCTCTCAGCCTCTAGGAGTCTTGAGTTCCTCACGCGTGGAATGACAATCATGGAATATGCATTCCATGGGGATGTGGTAATGAAATCAGACAATGTCTAGAGAAAGACTTTCTTGTTTTGTCTTCATACTCACTGCATTCTTCTTTTTAAAATGTTTATCTCAGAATTAGCTTTTTGAAAAGTTTATCATGTCTCCAATCCACAACCTATTTAAAATAACAGATAAAATATTGGAAATGTTGTTTTTTTAAGGATCTCATATTTCTAAGATACAATGCTTCTTCTCATTCTGTAAACATCAGTAGAATCTAATAAGCAAAACATGGAAAGAGCATATCCTTTAAGTGTACTTTCCTTACAATTTCCAAATACTATCATTTTGACATTATTACAAGATATTAATTATTAAACCGATGGATAAACTGCTTTTCATTCAAAAATTACAGTGTCTTTAATATCACTTGCACCTCATGATGGCATATTTACAATGCTCCTTTAGTTCCTCCCTCTATGCCCAAGATGCCACCAAAATTATAAGCATTGAGTTATTTTTTAAAAATATTTTAAATATGTATATTTTTAAGAACAAAGAAGGGGCCGGGCGCGGTGGCTCAAGCCTGTAATCCCAGTACTTTGGGAGGCCGAGACAGGTGGATCACAAGGTCAGGAGATCGAGACCATCCTGGCTAACACGGTGAAACCCCGTCTCTACTAAAAAATACAAAAAACTAGCCGGGCGAGGTAGCGGGCGCCTGTAGTCCCAGCTACTCGGGAGGCTGAGGCAGGAGAATGGCGTGAACCCAGGAGGCAGAGCTTGCAGTGAGCTGAAATCCGGCCACTGCACTCCAGCCTGGGCGACAGAGCGAGACTCCGTCTCAAAAAAAAAAAAAAAACAAAGAAAATTGGAGGAGAGATACCATTAGATAAGCAATTTCAAACAGGCTCTGGAAATGGGGGAATGGTGGAGTGGCAAATGGCCTTAGCATGGCAGAGGAGGCTGCAGGACACAGACCCAGGGAGGCTGCTTACCCACAGGACCTGTGACATTTAGGACTTAGAGGTTCCAAGTGCCATAGAAAATGGCAATGAGTAACAGGGCTTAGAACAAGAAGATGGTTGAAAGTCTGTGGACAGAACTCCTGGATCCCCATGTATTTTATCCCAGCCCAAGTAGCAGACAATCACTTTCCTAGGCAAGAAAACAAAGATTTATTTTCTAAATTGATCAGAAAGTCTTCAAACTTAGAGGCAGCTTGCTGAAAACAGGGGTTCAGTGAGCATGTGCAGGCCAAAGGATGAATTCCTCAGCTCCCTGCCCTGCTACAAGGGGACTGGAAGCCAGGAAAAGAAAGTAAGGCACATTGCATCTTGGAAAGATGAGCCCTATTAAAAATATCTGTTGATACATGAAAGCAATTCAAACCATAACTGCATTCACCCTTCCAGACACCCACTCTAGATGGAAATAGAAAGTTACCTGAAAACATTATTCAAAATTTCATACTTCACTTTTGTCTCTTCTCTCCCTGGATGAGTTTTCTGTCAGCCAGCTGTCAGTTCCTACTGAAGAAAATCAAAGCTATTCAGAGTTACATAAACACCAATAACTTGTTACATGCATCTTTCCCATTTGGAGTCTAGTTTTTAAATTCCTTATTAAGAAATCCCTACAATGTTTGCTCAGTTAGTCATATCTCACTGATTATGAGTTTGTAAAGTGTCTGGAGATTCTATGCACAGCAACCCTGTGTGTGTCTGCCTGCAGGGCTGAGTCTGCTGCGCAAGAACTGCTGGGGTTGGAAGGGCCTCAGCACTCACTTGGTGCAGATGAGGAGGCTGAGAAAGGAAAGGTGAGGGCACTCTCCCAAAGTCAATCATCTTACTCACCTGCTTGCCAGAAGTCAATTCATGTTTGTGTCCTTTATCTCAATATCGCCTTGCTTCTTGGATGGCCAGCTTCCCACGGAGTAGGACTCCGTTTTGACGGCCTGATTTGTGTGTTATCTCACATGGCAGTGCTGCATGAGCTGAGATGCTTGCAAAGCCATCTTGGAGATGATAGACCAGGCCTTTCCTGTGGCTTTTTGTCCCCATGCCACCCCCAGTTTTCCTTTCTTAAGACAGAAAAGTGGCTGGGCATGGTGGCTTATGCCTGTAAACCCAGCACTTTGGAAGGCTGAGGGGGAGCGGATCACCTGAGGTCAGGAGTTTGAGACCAGCCTGGCCAACATGGTGAAACCGCATCTCTACTAAAAATACAAAAGTTAGCCAGGCATTGTGGCGGGTGCCTGTAATCCCAGCTACTCAGGAGGCTGAGGCAGGAGAATCACTTGAACTCAGGAGGTGAAGGTTGCAGCGAGCCGAGATTGCACCACTGCACTCCAGCCTGGGTGACAAGAGCAAGACTCTGTCTCAAAAAAAAAAAAAAAAGAAAAAAGAAAGAAAAGTTATTTTCCTTTGAGCCTTTCACTCTGCCTCCAAATAGGATCCACGCTTCCTCTCATAAAGTTCATCATCTGGCCATGGTGGGGTAGAACTTAACAAATGGGTTTGAACTCAAAATTCAGCCCATCACCCTTGCCTCGGTCCCTGCCTATGCGCTGCCCCAAAGGCGATTAGAGACTGCTCAGATGAGGCAGCAGGGGGCATATCAGGGTCCTGGGCTCCAGCTCTCTCCAAGTTACCAACCTCTGAGAAGTCATTCTTAGCCTTAGTTTCCTCACCTCTAAAATGGGCACAATATCTACTTTACAGTAGATGATTGTGAGGATTTTAAGATCCGAACACACTTGCTACTTAAGAATTCAATGAATGTCCATTTATAAACATGCATCACCAAATATAGGCACTGCATACAGGAATCCTCAGGGCTGGTGGGGTCTGACAATGGGATGCTAGGTTCCCTATACCAGCGGGTTCTCCTTTTGTGAGCATAAGAAACACATGGAGCACCTGTTAAAAAGAAAATTCTAGGCTCCACTCCCACATATTCCATGGGAGATGCTTCTAATGCACACTTGGAGAAAATCTGAGGCAAATTCTTCATTCCTCATTCCAGGCCACTTCCTGTTTGTTATAGACCCCTGCCTCAGATTCACACAGAACTGTCTCCGTCATTACTTCCAAGTGGTATGATTCTCAGCTCCCCTGCAGGAGTGAAAGGCAGAGACAGATGGCTGCCACAGCCTAGAGACGCGTCCAGGGAGCTCACAGGTCCCAGAGAAGACGACAGCCTTGAATTAGTAGAATGGGCCAGGAGCCGGAGGTTTGCTGCCCTGCCTTTCCTAGACGGGTTTGAAAAAAACCCAGAGTCCTAGTGGACAGCCAAAGGCCAGGAGGGAGGCCAGCGGCACTGGAATAAGGCAAGCCTGCCTGCCACAAGCAAATGTGTATCTCCTCCCCACCCAAGGAAAGGGACAGAGACAGAATAAAAGATGCATCTGAGGTCGTCCTGGAAAATGGAATGACTGGCCAGAAAAAGATTCTTCCCTGGTATTGACTTGCAAGAAATATTTCGAAACCGCCCAAGGAGACGGGTAGCTGGTAAGGTTTGCTGTGTTTCCCACACATACCCCCAAAGGGCTGTTGTGTTCTCCTAGTTACTTCGGCTGTGCCCCAGGCCTTTGGGGCATCTATGCCTCAACCTCTGTTACTGATTCACCTCCCCCGCCAACACACACACACACACACACACACACACACACACACACACACACACGAGAGAGAGAGAGAGAGAGAGAGAGAGAGAGAGAGAGAGAGACAGAGACAGAGAGAGAGAGAGAGAGAGAGAGAGAGAGAGAGAGCGCAACCTACTCCTCCAAGTCTCAGGGAACCAAGGCGATGGGATTTCCAAGCTGTTGAGGATGCTAGCAGTCTCCGCGGTCCCCGCCGACCCCTGGAACCAGGCGCGTTTCCTCAGTTTTTCCTGAGAGCAGGAGGAAGCGAGCTCAAGGCGCTGTCGGAGAAGGGCAAAGGAAGGTGACTGGGGAGACAGCGCCAGGGCACCGATGGGGGCGGGGTGCGCGTTTCGTCGCCTCATCTCTGAGCCAGGGCAGGCAGCTGGCGGGCTAAGGCGATCACCATCCACGAAAACGGGTTCTGCCCACAGCCGCTGCGGAGCGGTCCCTGCGCCGCTCGCCCGCCCGCCGGACGCGGCCCTCCCTTGGGAAATGGCGCGTCTGAGGGGCACAGCCACGGCCCCCATCCCGGAGCAGGCGCACCTCTGCACCCGCCTCTCAGCTAAGGGGGTCCGGTATCCTGGTGCCAAGGCTGTGCGCGCCTGAGAAGCGCGGGGACCAGCTGCCCGCCCCTGTGCTTCCAGAGCCAGAGGCTGCAAACGGCTCCGCAGTCCCCAGCCAGTCCCCAGCGCCCAGCCGGCACCTCCTGCTGCCCAGCTGCCGAGGCACCTGCGGAGACGCGCCCAAGTCAGACCCTCCGACCCGCGCGCTCCTGCGGCCCAGCGCGCGCCGCTCCCTCTGCCGACCTTCGCCCGTCAGGCTCCCGCCCCGCGTCCTCCTCGACCGCCCCCGGCCGGGCAGCCCTCGCCGGTTCCCGCCGCTCGGCGAGGCTGAGGAGGCGGAACCCGCATCCCCGCGGAGTCCAAGCCCCAGCGGCCGCAAAACTGGAACCGAGAACCAGCGGGAACGGCAGGAAGCGCGAGGGTGAGCTCGCGTGGAGCGCGCCCCGGGGTGGCGGGGCAGAGTCTCTCGGGAGGCCCCTGCAGCCCGACGGCCCTCGGCTGGCCCTGGGTCTCGCACCCTGCTCTGGGCACTGCATTGTCAGGGTGCGCGGGAGGTGCGGGCTTCAGGGGCCTGCGCGCACCGGGCAGGGAGCATTGAGGTCGTGCGGGCCGCTGGGTCCCACGCTGCGCCCTCGATGTCCTCCTCCCGGCAGCCGCCACTGCAAGCCGAAGTTTCCCAAGTGCAGCCGGCAGGCACGGCGCCTCACACTGACCTGGGACGCGCTGTCGAGTTGGCGGCGGCGCTTGCAACCTCCCTCTGGCACTGCCCGACCCTCTGTGTGGTGGCCCTAGGGCACCGTCCGAGGTGAGCTGTGGTCTTCTGCTCCTCGGCGGTTCGAATCGCAGATCTCGGAGATGCCGCCCCGTCCCCGCCCTGCTTGGCAGAAAGAGGTGGGCGACTGCTGCGAAGCGCTGGAGCTGGGACGCGGAGGGCGCACCTCGCCAGACGCCCTGGCAGCGCGGCGCTTCCGTTGGGGGTGACGCGTCGGCTCCCGGCTCTGCGCAGGTGAGGGCGGCAAGGCCACTCTGGACCCAGAAGGGCCAGAAGCTACTGGAAGCTACGCCTTCTGTCCCTGTAAGTCCCACCCCCGTCCCCTGCTTCGGCCACCGCGCTTCGGCCACGGCGACTTGGTCAACAACAGCGGCAGCAGGGTCTCCCCACTGAGGGAAGTACGCACCCCTACGTCACGGGCTTTGGCTCTTCCAGGCGGTATCCCTCCCCTCAGCTCACATCCACCCTCTGGTCCATGAGTCTGTCTGTCCCCACCGGTCCCTCCACCCCTCCACCTCCCTGTACCCACTTCAGGTAATGCCAGAGCCTCACTTCAGGTTGGGGTGTTAGTGGGAACAACCATTCTTATGTCTTTAGGAATTTATAAGGTTATTATACTATTATTAAAACATGAATAGAACACATTAACAAAATTTCGCAAAATACATTTCATATGTTAAACTCCACTGAGAGATGAAAAGGAAATGAAGTAGAAGCAACTTTTTTTGTCGTTATTTTTTAGTTTTAGTTTAGTTTTTTTTTTGTTTTGTTTTGTTTTGTTTTGTTTTGTTTTTTGAGACAGAGTCTCTTTCTGTCGCCCAGGCTGGAGTGCAGTGGTGTGATCTCGGCTCACTGCAACCTCCGCCTCCTGGGTTCAACCGATTCTCATGACCCAGGCTCCGGAGTAGCAGGGATTACAGGTGTGCACCACCCCACCTGGCTAATTTTTGTATTTTTAATAGAGAGGGATTTTCACCATGTTGCCCAGGCTGGTCTCGAACTCCTGACCTCAAGTGATCCACTCACCTCGGCCTCCCAAAGTGCTGGGATTACAGGTGTGAGCCACAACACCCGACCGGAAGCAACGTTTTTAACTCTTCATTTATTTTGGAGGGTCTGTTGGAGAAAAGACCAGCACTATTTTTGTTATTCAGATAATGTCAATCAAAACTTGTTTATAGTTTTGAGTCCTCAACGGGGAAAAATAGACTTATCTCTGGTCAGGCTTCCTTCATTAAAGAAAAGACCCCTCTGAAATGAGGACCAAAGGATCCTCATTTAGTAAACATATACAAAGCAAGTACACAGGGTGCTTTACCCCAAAGTTAGGCTCTAAGAGTTTGAATCCTAGATCTGGGCTGCCCTTTGCCTTCAACCATTTGTTTGGAGGTTGCCAGGGAACACTGAGCAAATTTGCACGAAGGCACGGGGCTCCTCCTCCTTACCACCTCCGACCCTTCTCTTAAAAAAATTTCATCAATGTGCAGTGTACCTATTAAAAGACAAATATTTTGGCTGAATGCTGTGGCTCACGCCTCTAATCCCAGCACTTTGGGAGGCCAAGGAGTGTGAATCACTTCCAGGTCAGGAGTTCGAGACCAGCCTGGCCAACATGATGAAACCTCATCTCTACAAAAATACAAAAATTAGCCAGGTGTTGTGTTGTACACCTGTAATCCCAGCTACTGGGGAGGTTTAGGCAGGAGAATCACTTGAACCCAGGAGGCAGCAATTGCAGTGAGACGAGATAGCGCCACTGCACTCCAGCCTGGGCCACAGGGACGCAGACTTCATCTAAAAAAAGAGATGCACATTTCACAAGTCGGATGATTTTGCACAAACTGAGCATCATCCAGATCAAGAAGCAGAACATTACCAGTTCCCCCAGAACACTCCCTCTTCAGATCTCTCATTGGAGGGAGTGGTGGCTTCAAACAGCATAGAGTAGTTTTCTTTGTTTTTGCACTTTATAGTGATGGAATCACTCTGTTGACAGGCATCTTTCACTCAACAGTATGTTTAAGAGATGCATACTGTGTGTGGCTGTTGTCTGTTTATTCCTTTTGCTGTATAGTATTCTGTTGTGTGATTGTGCCTCAATTACTTATTCATTCTACTACTGATAGACATTTGGGTAATTCTCAGGTTTGGGACATTACAAATAATGCTGCTATGAATATTAAAATAGATGTCGTTTGGTGACCATATATACATATTTCTGTCGGGTACATACCTAGGAGAGGAATTGTGAGTCATAATGTAGGCATATGTTCAGCTTCTGGAGATGCCACCAAACAGCTTTTCAGAGCAGATGATCCAGTTTTCACTCCTACTTTATTAGTTTTCTATTGCTGCTTGTTACCACAAACAAAACCACCACAAACTTAGTGGCTTAAAAAACACTGATTTATTCTCTTACAGTTCAGGAGGTCAGAAGTCCAAATTGAGTTCTATGTGGCTAAAACCAGAGTCTCAGGCCGGGCGCGGTGGCTCAAGCCTGTAATCCCAGCACTTTGGGAGGCCGAGACGGGCGGATCACAAGGTCAGGAGATCGAGACCATCCTGGCTAACGCAGTGAAACCCCGTCTCTACTAAAAAGATACAAAACAAACAAACAAACAAACAAACAAACAAAAACTAGCCGGGCAAGGTGGCGGGCGCCTGTAGTCCCAGCTACTCGGCAGGCTGAGGCAGGAGAATGGCGTAAACCCAGGAGGCGGAGCTTGCAGTGAGCTGAGATCCCTCTACTGCACTCCAGCCTGGGTGACAGAGCGAGACTCCGTCTCAAAAAAAAAACAAAAAACAAAACAAAACAAAACAAACAAAAAAAAACACCAGAGTCTCAGCAAGACTGCATTACTTTTGGGGGTTCCAGGGGACAATCTGTGTCCTTACCCTTTCTAGCTTTTAGAGGCCATCTGCATTCCTTGACTGGTGGCCCCTTCATCCATCTTCAAATATCTGTCTCTCCCTCTCTCTCCCTCCCTGCCCCCTTCTCCCCACTGCCACGCTTCTGTTGTCACATGTCTGTCTCTCGCTCTGCTTCCTTCTCTCCCTCTGACTCTCCTGCCTCACTCTTGAGGACCTTTGTGATGACAGCGGACCCACCTGGATGATCTTCCATTTCAAAATCCTTCATTTAATCACAGCTGCAAAATTAATTTGGCCTGTAGGGTAACATATTCACAGATTCTAGGGATTAGGACATTAAACTCTATGGCGATTCGTTGCTCAACCCACCACACCTATCAGCAGGATATTGGAGCATGTTGCATGGATGGAGGATGGGCTGAAAAACAGAGGACAAAGAATTCACAATTTACATTGTATCCCAGATACAATTTACCTGTAGGATTTTTACTGCTGACCTGGGTGCTGTGCCAGGACTGGTGGACAGGAGAGGGGGACTGATGCTGGAACACCACTTCTAGCCACCACCAACCTGCTGGCACTACATGATTTGTGCCTGGGGCACCCATGCTGAGTGACATGTTAGAGAAGGCAGATCCTCCTTCGTGGGAGTTGGTAACAGCAGTTAAACAGTGGTGAACATATCACATTTTACACTGTGGGAAAGGCCCTGTGGTCAGTGGACAGTGTCCCATCACGTGCCGCAGTGGTGGAATTATGAGGACTGACTTCCACAGCAGGAGAGTTAAGGGGAGGGCTGGATTAGACTACAAACCTCATCTGCTAATCTGGGCAGGACATTCCATGCCATCGTTGTAATCTGAATGTTAAAGGGAGATGATTTTAACATTCAAAGTCTGAGAATGAGAATTTCTAGATTATACCTACTTCTGATCTCAGTTTAATCCAACAACTACACCCCTGAAGGAGAGAGGACAGATGTTTTTATCCTGATTTTAGCAAAGGGACTGCCAGGCTCCAGGAGGCTCCATGATTCACCTAAAAAGCCTTGGGAGAGAAAGCAGGAACAGAAAGAGACTCCCAGCTCTCCCTGCTGTCCTTGGTGTGTCTCCACCTCCCTGGAGTATAGATTCACTAGGACCTGAGGTCATGGAAGCTGAGGACACAGAACTGACCCAAGCTGTTCAAACAAAATTGGATACATCCTACTTTGTGAGTGGTAGACTGGGATTCTCTGGAATGTGGGACTCCCTGTCCTCATGGTTTTATGCCATTAAAAAATGTATTTTAGAAACAAGTAAAAGCAGATACTTGGGCCAAGCGCGGTGGTTCATGCCTGTAATTCCAGCACTTTGGGAGGCTAAAGTGGGTGGATCATCTGAGGTCAGGAGTTTGAGACCAGCCAGGCCAACACTGTGAAACCCTATCTCTATTAAAAAAGAAAAATACAAAAAAATTAGTTGGGCATGGTGGCATGCACCTGTAATCCCCCTATTTGGAAGGCTGAGGCAGGAGAACTGCTTGAACGCAGGAGGTGGAGGTTGCAGTGAGCTGAGACTGCACCACTGCACTCCAGCCTGGGCAACAGAGTGAGACTCCATCTGAAAGAAAAAAAAAAAAACGTAGATGCATGTGTTTGATACATATTTTCATCAGACACCCCTCCATCTACTTTCTGTCTTCTTGAAATCAGCTGAAAATTCTGGTCTACTGATGAAATCACCCCAGTTCTCTTCACAGTTGTGGTTTATACTATTTTACAGTTCACTTACTGCCAATTTAGTTTAGATCCAGCCTTTAGTGTAACAATTACCCAAAAAATATACATTGTACCTATTGAGTAATTTCTCATCCCTCACCTGGACAGAAAAATGTGTGGTTAGTCTGACATCTTGAAGTTAAAATCCCATGGTTGAGCTAAGTACTGTGTAGACATGGACATAGAGTATAGAGTAATAGACTTAGAACTGAGTGTGGGGGTGTGGGAGAGGAGTGAGGAATGAGGAATTACTCAGTGGGTGCAATGTACATTTTTGGGGTAATAGTTACACTAAAGGCTTAGACTTCACCACTCCCCAGTATTTCCATGTAACAGAACTGCACTTGCACCCCTTAAATTTATACAATTTTTTAAAGTTCCATGGTTATCAGTATCTTAGTTATCATTTCATTAATATTTTATTAAAGAAAACAGAATTCTAAGCTTGCAGTGGAGACAGTTAAAACCATCCAGCCAACAATCCAGAAGGCCTAAAATGCTCAGAAATTGGTAGCATTGTTATCTTAGAACTAGGGGTAAAAAGGCAATTAAAATAAGAACTGATTAAAATTCTGTTTTTCCCAAGGTGGACATCATACTTAATGTTGAAAGACTGAAAGCTTTCTCCCTAAGATTAGGAACAAGACGGGGATTTCCACTCTCACTACTTCTATTCAACTTCGTAACCACCAGGGCAATTAGGTAAGAAGATAAAATAAAAGGGATTCAGATTGGAAAGAAATAAATAAAACTATATCTACTTGCAGAAGACATGATCTTGTGTTCAGAAAATCCTAAGATTCTATATACAATTAGAACTAATAAATGAGTTCAGCGAGGTTGCGAGACTCAAGATCAATATACAAAAAAAATTATACCCCTATGTGATAACAATAAATTATATGAAATGTAATTCTAAAAACAATTTTATTTATAATAGCATCCAAAATAATTCAACACTTTGGAAGAAATTTAACAAAAGAAGGGGAAAACATATTTTGGAAACAAAATCATTGCTTGAAGACGTTAAAGAAGTTATGTCAGGCCGGGCACGGTGGCTCACGCCTGTAATCCCAGCACTTTGGGAGGCCGAGACCGGCGGATCACGAGGTCAGGAAATCGAGACCATCCTGGCTAACCCGGTGAAACCCCGTCTCTACTAAAAATACAAAAAAATTAGCCGGGCGTGGTGGCGGCGCCTGTAATCCCAGCTACTCTGGAGGCTGAGGAGGAGAATGGCGTGAACCCGGGAGGCGGAGCTTGCAGTGAGCCGAGATAGCGCCACCGCACTCCAGCCTGGGCGACTGAGCAAGACTCCGTCTCAAAAAAAAAAGAAGTTATGTCAAAGAAGTCAAAGACATTAAATAAATGGAAAGACATCCCATTTTCATGGATCAGAAGATTTAATGTTATTAAGATGGCAATACTCCCCACATTGATATACAGATACAGCACAATTCTTATCAAAATCCTAGCTGGCTTTTTGGGGGACTCACATTTCCTGATATCAAAACTTACTTACAAAGCCACGTTAATCAAGACAGTGTGATACTGACATGAGGACAAAAAGATAGATCAATGGAATAGAATGCGGGGTCCAGACACAAACCCTCATATTTATGGTCAACAGATTTTCAACATAGGTGCTAAGACAATTCAATGAGGGAAAGAACACTCTTTTCAAAAAATGGGGTTGGGACAACTGGATATCCATGTGCAAAAGAATTTAAACCTCTACTTCATTCCATATACAAAAATGAACTCAAAAGGATTAAAGACCTTAATGTAAGAGATAAAATGATAAAACTCTTAGAAGATAACATAGGCATAAATCTTCTTGCCCATGGATTAGCCAATGGTTTCCTAGATATAACACCCAAAGTAAAAGCAATAACATAAAAAATAGATACTTGTGCTAAATAAAAATTAAAAACTTTTGTGCTTCAAAGGACACCAAGAAGAAAATGGAAAGACAACAAAATGGGAGAAGATTTTTACAAATCATATATCTGATAAGGGGCTTGTGTTAAAATGGGCAAAGGATCTGAGTAGACATTTCTCCAGGGAAGATATATAAATGGTCAATAAGTACAAGAAAAGATGCTCAGCTGGGTGCAGTGGCTCACACCTGTAATCCCAGCACTTTGAGAGGCCAAGATGGGCAGATCACTTGAGCTCAGAAGTTTGAGACAAACCTGGGCACACGGCAAAAACGTGTCTCTACAAAAAATTAGTCAGGTGTCGTGGTGTGCACCTGTAGTCCCAGCTACTCAGGAGGCTGAGGTGGGAGGATTGCTTGAGCCTGGGAGGTGGAAGTTGCAGTGACCTGAGATCGTGCTACTACACTCTAGCCTGGGCGATAGAGCCAGACCTTGTCTCAAAAAAGAAAAAAAAAAAGCTTATGATTAGTCATTTAGGGAAAGGCAAGTCAAAACTACAAAGAGATATCATTTCACACCAACTAGCATGGGCATGATAAAAAAGACAGACAATAACATATGTTGATGAGCATGTGGAGAAATTAAAACACTCATAAACTGCTGGTGGGAAAGTGAAATGGTGCAGGTGCTTTGAAAAATATTTTGGTTTAAGCCTCAAAAGCTTAAACAGAGAGTTGCCATATGACTCAGAGGTTCTGTTCCTAGCTATACCCCAAATAAATGAAACTATGTGTACACACACAAAGTTGCACATCAATGCTCATAGTCCAAAAAAGGAAACCTAAATGTCCATCAGGTGATGAACGAACAAATGAAATGTGATATATTGAGACAATGAGATATTGTTTGGCAACAAAAGGAAATGAAGTCCTTATACATACTACAACAAGGATAAACTTTGAAAAACATTATGTTAAGGCCTGACATGGTGGCTCATGCCTGTAATCCCAGCACTTTGGGAGGCTGAGGCAGGTGGACCACCTGAGGTCAGGAGTTCAAGACCAGCCTGGCCAACATGGCAAAACCCTGTCTCTACAAAAAATACAAAAATTAGGCGGGTGTGGTGGTGGACACCTGTAATCCCAGCTACTCGGGAGTCTGAGGCAGGAGAATCACTTGAACCCGGGAGGCAGAGGTTGCAGTGAGCCGAGATCATGCCATTGTACTCCAAACTGGGTGACAAGAGCAAAACTCCATCTCAAAAAAAAGAAAGAAAAAATAAAAACATCATGTTAAGTGAAAGAAACCAATCACAAAAGAGCACACACAATCACATTATCCAATTTATATGAAATGTCCAGGATAGGCAAATCCACAAACTAAGAGTAGATTAGTGGTTGCCTAGGGCTGAGGGAGGAGGGGACATTTGGGAGGAGGGGAAAGTTAAGAGTAACTGTTAATTGGTATAGGGTTTCTTTTGGTCATGAAGAAATGTTTGAAATTTATTGTGGTGATAGTTGTTCGACCTTGTGAATAAGCTAAAACCCCTGAATTGCACACTTTAAATGGATGATAACATGGTATGTGAGATGCATTTGAATAAAGTTGTCACACATTTTTTAAAGTCTGTTTGAGAAGCAGTGATGTTCCCACTTCCTCTCCCCTACTCCTCTCAGAAATGTGACTGCCCTGTGCCATTCCAGCAGACAATGGCACTTTTTTCCTCTGGAGAGGACACCAGGTAGAGTCGAGGTGAAGGTGCCATCCTGACTACATGGGGATGTCATGGATGCTGGGGATGGGATTTCCCCGCCCTCTTGCTCCATTCCCAGATAGCTTGAAGCCAGACCTGTCAGGGACTCTCTCCAAATGACCCTCAGATTAGCTTCCAGTGAAGTTTCCTGTCCAAATGCCCCAGCCACATGCTTAGAGCTTCCAAACATCTTTTAAGTCCCTCACTCTCAAATATGAGCTGACCATCAAATATGTGACATTTGAGGGAAGCTTTTAATGTGAAAGATTAAAACTAAACTAAACAAATAAACAGAAGTATCAAAATTTGAAGGAAACAGACAATGTAAGGAGAAAAAAACCCCCAATCATTCAATATAATAGGTGCAATATTTCAACCACATAATAAGAACAGGATTTTTTCTTTTTTTTCGGGGGGTGGGGGCGGTTTGAGTCTCACTCTGTCACCCGGGCTGGAGCGCAATGGCGCAATCTCGGCTCACTGCAACCTCCACTGCCTGGGTTCAAGCAATTCTCCTGCCTCAGCCTCCCGAGTAGCTGGGATTACAGGCGCCTGCCACTATGCCCAGCCAATTTTTTGTATTTTTAGTAGAGAAGGGGTTTCACCATGTTGGCCAGGCTGGTCTCAAACTCCTAACCTTGTGATTGGCCTGCCTCGTCCTCCCAAAGTGCTGGGATTACAGGCATGAGCCACCACACCCAGCCTAAGAACAAGATATTATAAAAGAGATACCATCAGGCTGGGTGCAGTGGCTCATGCCTGTAATCCCAACACTTTGGGAGGCAGATATGGGTGGATCACTTGAGGTCAGGAGTTTGAGACCAGCCCTAATACAAAAATGAGCCGGCCATGGTGGTGCATGCCTGTAATCCCAGCCACTCAGGAAGCTGAAGCAGGAGAATCACTTGAACCCAGGAGGCAGAGGTTGCAGTGAGCTGAAATCATGCCACTGCACTCCAGCCTGGGTGATAGAGTGAGTGAGACTCAGTCTCTAAAAACAAAAGAAACAATCAGAGAACAAGAAAAGGCCTCTGAAATTTTAAAATTTAGAGCAGATATGAGAAACTTGACATAGATAACCTCAAAAGAAAAGTTTGATAATAAAAATAAAGTTGTCTTTGAGTAAGTACAGCCCTCTCCACAAAAGAGGGAGAAAACAAAGAGAAAAAATAAGAAACGTGAAGGATGGATTTAAAATATCTAACAGGTATGGTGAGTCACACTGGTGAAAGAAGGAAGGGAGGAAGGATAGAAGGAAGGAAGAAAGGAAGGAAGGAGAGAAAGAGAGAGGAAGGGAGGGAGGGAGGAAGGAAGGAAGGGAGGGAACGAGAAGCAAAAAACAAGAGAGAGAAAGAAGGGAGGGAGGGAAGGAAAGAAGGAAGGAAGAAGAAAGAAGGAAGGAAGGCAGGGAGGGAAAGAAAGAGAAAGAAAGAGAAAGAAGAGGAAAGAAAGAGAGAAAGGAAGGAAGGGAGGGAGAGAGAGAAAGAAGAAAGACGAAAGGAAGGAAGGAAGAGAAAGAAAGAAAGAAGGAAGAAAGAAGAAATAAAAAGAGAAAGAGAAAGGAAAGAAAGAAAAGAAAGAGAAATAGGACGAGGTCTAACATCTGACCAAGAAAAGTTTCAGAAAGAGAAGACAGTGGGGCTACAGGAGGAAATCATCAAGAAAACAATCCAAGAAAATTTCCCCAAACTGAACAACATGAGTTTCCATATGTAGAGAGCTAACTAAGTACCTAAAACATTACATAAAAATAGACTCAAAGCAAGGCAAATAATAGTGAAATGTTAGACTACCATAGAAAAAGAATAAATCCCATGTGTTTCTAAAGACAGGGGGTGGGAAATGTCACCAATAAAACCCAGGAATCAGGATGGCTTCAGATTTTCTCTCGATAACTCTGGGAACTAGAAAACAGGAGAAATGCCTTCAGATTTTTGAAGGATAGTTAGTCTCAATTTAGAATTCTATACTGAAAAACCTATCAAACAAGTGTTAGTTTAGAATAAAGACATCGTCAGATATGTAAGAACTAAAAAATTTGCCTTCTGTATATGCTTTCTCCTTTCTTAAGGGATGCACACCAACAGATAGAGGAAGTGAAGACTAAGATTTGGGATGTGACACATACAATTGAGTCCCTTGGGAGAATCACAGAATAAGGTCTCGGACTACAGGAGAGCAGCATTCCCAGCAAATAGCCAATCAGAATTAGAACAGAGGAGGTAAAAGGGGATTACGAAGATTTGATACTATCCTTAGGAATTTAGAACAACTTAAGTAAGCAACAAAGGCAGAAAAATTGCACGGGGGTGAAAAGGGAGACAAAAATGCCCCAGTTAGGGAAAAGGCTGTTCAAAAAGGAAAACAGTTATTTATTTATTTATTTTTTATTTTACCTTAAGTTCTAGGGTACTTGTGCACAATATGCAGGTTTGTTACATATGTATACACATGTCATGTTGGTGTGCTGCACCCATTAACTTGTCATTTACATTAGGTATATCTCCTAATGCTATCCCTCCCCGGTCCCCCCACCCCATGACAGACCCCGGTGTGTGATGTTCCCCACCCTGTGTCCAGGTGTTCTCATTGTTCAATTCCCACCTATGAGTGAGAACATGTGGCGTTTGGTTTTCTGTCCTTGTTATAGTTTGCTCAGAATGATGGTTTCCAGCCTCATCCATGTCCCTACAAAGGACATGAACTAATCCTCTTTTATGGCTGCATAGTATTCCATGGTGTATATGTGCCACCTTTTCTTAATACAGTCTATCATTGATGGACATCTGGGTTGGTTCCAAGTCTTTGCTATTGTGAATAGTGCCACAATAAACATATGTGTGTATGTGTCTTTATAGCAGCATGATTTATAATCCTTTGGGTGTATGCCCAGTAATGGAATGGCTGGGTCAAATGGTATTTCTAGTTCTAGATCCTTGAGGAATTGCCACACTGTCTTCCACAGTGGTTGAACTAGTTTACAGTCTCACCAACAGTGTAAAAGCATTCCTATTTCTCCACATCCTCTCCAGCACCTGTTGTTTCCTGACTTTTTAATGATCGCCATTCTAACTGGTGTGAGATGGTATCTCATTGTGGTTTTGATTTGCATTTCTCTGATGGCCAGTGATGATTTTTCATGTGTCTGTTGGCTGCATAAATGTCTTCTTTTGAGAAGTGTCTGTTCATATCCTTTGCCCACTTTTTGATGGGGTTGTTTGATTTTTTCTTGTAAATTTAAGTTCTTTGTAGATTCTGGATATTAACCCTTTGTCAGATGGGTAGATTGTAAAAATTTTCTCCCATTTTGTAGGTTGCCTGTTCACTCTGCTGGTAGTTTCTTTTGTGCAGAAGCTCTTTAGTTTAATTAGATTCCATTTGTCAATTTCGGCTTTTGTTGCCCTTGCTTTTGGTGTTTCAGTCATGAAGTCTTTGCCCATGCCTATGGCCTGAATGGTATTGCCTAGGTTTTCTTCTAGGGTTTTTATTGTTTTAGGTCTAATATTTAAGTCTTTAATCCATCTTGAATTAATTTTTGATAAGGTGTAAGGAAGGGATCTAGTTTCAGCTTTCTACATGTGGCTAGCCAGTTTTCCCAGCATCATTTATTAAATAGGGAATCCTTTCCCCATTTCTTGTTTTTGTCAGGTTTGTCAAAGATCAGATGGTTGTAGATGTGTGGTATTATTTCCGAGGGCTCTTTTCTGTTCCATTGGTCTATATCTCTGTTTTGGTACCAGTACTGTGCTGTTTTGGTTACTGTAGCCTTGTAGTATAGCTTGAAATCAGGTAGCGTGATGCCTCCAGCTTTGTTCTTTTGGCGTAGGATTGTCTTGGCAATGTGGGCTCTTGTTTGGTTCTATATGAACTTTAAAGCAGTTTTTTCCAATTCTGTGAAGAAAGTCATTGGTAGCTTAATGGCGATGGCATTGAATCTATAAATTACCTTGGGCAGTAAGACCATTTTCACAATATTGATTCTTTCTGTCCATGAGCATGAAATGTTCTTCCATTTGTTTGTGTCCTCCTGTTTTATTTCGTTGAGCAATAGTTTGTAGTTCTCCTAGAAGAGGTACTTCACATCCCCTGTAAGTTGTATTCCTAGCTATTTTATTCTCTTTGAAGCAGTTGTGAATAGGAGTTCACTCATGATTTGGCTATCTGGGAAAACAGTTATTATACAGTGTAGCAAACAATATATACACAGTCACAGTGGTATAAACACTTGATTTTAACTATAAAGACGAAGTGTAGAAAACTTAATCATGATTACAGAAGAGAATATCTTTTATCAACTTTAATGACATAAAAATAAAAGTGCACATGACAGCAGGGGGTCTCTAGTGTACTCATCTTACAAAGAAGGGGTTGGTGGTAAAGAGATACTATCCACGTTGTCACCAACACTTACACTGATTTTCTTTCTTTTTTTTTTTTTAAATAGCCATCCTAGGTGGGTGTGAACTGAACTTTTTTTTTTTTTTTTTTTTTTTTTTTGAGACATAGTCTCACCTTGTCACCCAGGCTGGAGTGCCATGGGGCAATCTGAGCTCACTGCAACCTCCACCTCCCAGGTTCAAGTGATTCTCCTGCCTCAGCCTCCCTTGTAGCTGGGATTACAGGCATCTGCCACCATGCCTGGCTCATTTTTGTATTTTTATCAGAGACAGGGTTTCACCATATTGGCCAGGCTGGTCTTGAACTCCTGACTGCAAGTGATCCACCCACCTTGGCCTCCCAAAGTGCTAGGATTACAGGCATGAGCCACCATGCCTGGCCTCTAGTAATTTTTGTTTGTTTGTTTGTTTTTTGTTTTTGAGACAGAGTCTCCCTCTGTTGTCCAGGCTGGAGTGCAGTGGTGTAGTCTCGCTCACTGCAGCCTCCTCCTCCCAGGTTCAAGCAATTATCCTGCCTCAGTCTCCCGAGTAGCTGGGATTACAGGCGCCTGCCACCATGCCTGGCTAATTTTTTGTATTTTTAGTAGAGACATGGTTTCACCATGTTGGCCAGGCTGGTCTCGAACTCCTGACCTTGTAATCCACCCACCTTGGCCTCCCAAAGCACTGGGATTACAGGCATGAGCCACCGTGCCCAGCCAAGCGTCTAATAACTTTTAAGCGTGGTTTTAATATTTGAGATACTGAGATAACAATATCTTTCTGTATAGCTGTTGAAAAGCGGTTATTTTGGAAGAATGTGCTGTCTTCTCTCCATCCTTACCTTGGGAGGCTTTCTGGATGGTATGAATGAGCTACATCCTCATCTGTCATTGCAGGAAGTCGTGGAATAAATGTCTAAAATCAGTAACTCATAAAATAACAGTATAAGCACCTTGTTAGGAATATGGAGTCATGACAAGAAGAACTGAAAATAGACATAATTAAAAGAGTTTAAATGATTCCATTTGGGGAATGGTGCTGGGGTGGAGAGGGGTAGTGCTAGGGCTTTGGTACAAGCCCTTCCGGACGGCAATTATTTACTTTTTAAAAAATGTATACACTTATTACTTTAATAAATTTAAATGCTAATTTTAAGGTCAATGGTAGCTAATGCTCAACTACATACACACACGTGCACACACACACACACACACACACACACACAAACACACCTGTCATCCCTTGATATATGCAAGGGATGGGTTCCAGAACCCTGCATATACCAAAATCCACTCAAAATACTCAAGTTCCGGGTTGGTCCTGCAGAACCAGGCTATATAGGAAAAAAGTTGACTCTGTATCGGTAAGTTTAGAATCCCTCCAATGCTCTATATTTTATCAGCCTTTGGTTGAAGAAATCTGCATGTAAATGGACTCAAGTAGCTTGAACCCTTGTTGTTTAAGAGTTAACATATATATGGGCGGGGAGAAGGAAAGGGATAAAGTAAGAGTGGTAAAATGTTAACATTTGGGGGATCTGGGTAGAAGTACTTGAGAATTCTTTCTACTATTCTTTTTTTTTGAGACGGAGCTCACTTTTTTGCCCAGGCTGGAGTGAAGTGGTGCCATCTCAGTTCACTGCAACCTCCGCCTCCCAGGTTCAAGCAATTCTCGTGCCTCAGCCTCCCAAATAGCTGGGATTACAAGCATGTACTAACATGCCCGGCTAATTTTTGTATTTTTAGTAGAGACGGATTTCTCCATGTTGGCCAGGCTGGTCTCAAACTCCTGTCCTCATGTGATCCGCCTGCCTCAGCCTCCCAAAATGCTAGGATTACAGGCATGAGCCACCGCACCTGACCCCAAAATAAAAAGTTTAAGTAAAACTAATGCTGTTCAGTGCTTAAAACCATGTGTTTGGCACAAGTAAGCACGTTACATGCATCACCTCATATAGTCCTCACAACTCTTGTTATTCCTACCTTACTGGGGAAGAAACTGAGGCTCAGAAAATTCAGGTGATGTGCCCAGGTTCACACAACTGGTAAAAATGTGATTGGATTTGACATCGAGTCATCTGTTCTGTTGTCTCTCAGTCGCTGGATCCAATGCTGTTTTCCACTTTGCTCCCAAAAGTAAAGTAGGAAGAGAGGGAGGCTAGTTGGAAAGGATCACAGCCTCTCCTCTTCTCACTTCGTAGCGGGGGGACACAATTGACTGTCCGAGTGCCACCTAGCATACCCTTTGCCTGCACTAATGTCCTTCAGTCTGTCCTGCCTCCTTCTTCAAGCCTCTGATGCATTGGTGATATGGTTTGGCTCTGTTCCTCATCCAAATCTCATGTCAAATTGTGTTCCCCACATGTCAAGGGGTGATCTGGTGGGAGGTGATTGGATCATGGGGGCGGATTTCCAATCCTCCATGTTGTTCTCATGATAGTGAGTCCTCACGAGATCTGATGGTTTAAAAGTGTGGCACTTTCCTCCTTGCTCTCTCTCATGCTCCACCGTGATGAGACTTGCTTGCTTCCCCTTTGCGTCTGCCATGACTGTAAGTTTCCTGAGGTCTCTCAGTCATGATTTCTGTACAGCCTGTGTAACTGTGAGTCAATTAAACCTCTTGTCTTCACAAATTACCCATTCTCAAGTAGTTCTGTATAGCAGTGTGGAAACAGACCCATACACCCCAGAATGTCTGCTCTCTGCTTGACTGAGGCCTCGTCACCCCTCTGGCTATCCCCGGAAGCCTGTGTGTACAGTGAAGGTTTGGAGGTGAGGGTGGTAACGGGGAGGAGGCCTTGTGGAAGGAGTTCAGCTGTCATCCCTCCCACCTGATTTGAGGAGGACCATAAAACGTCTTCATCTTGGAAGCGATAGAGGGAACGTTTATATTTTGAGTAATTGTATTCGAAAGACTGGGAGAGCAGTTACTTATTGTCCTGAATATCCCAGAGTTGATTTTTACCTTAGCTCCTTAGCAGCCTTGATTTTTTTTCTGATCTCATGTGATAGTGCATAAATATATAAAAGAAGTAGTTATTAAAATACATGGTGTATTTTTTTTTTTTTTTGAGATGGAGTTTTGCTCTTGTTGCCCAGGTTGGAGTGCAATGGCTTGATCTCGGCTCACCGTAGCCTCTGCCTCCTGGGTTCAAGCAATTCTCCTGCCTCAGCCTCCCAAGTAGCTGGGGTTACAGGCATGCACCACCATGCCCAGCTAATTTTGTCAAATATATGTTTTTAATGTTAAATATGTTTTCTTATTATGAAAGTAATATATGATCATTATAGACTATTTGTAAAACTGGAAATATAAAAAAGAAAAAGTGGTATATTTCCTTCCAATCTTTCTCTGTCCAGATATATTTTTAACAAAATGTAGATGGCAGTGAACAATTTGAATCTTGCTTTTTTTCACTTTTTATATAAACATATTGTATTCTTTAAAATAATTTTTAAATGCATTAATGACTGCATAATATTCCATCCCAGAGATAGAGAGTAATAGTGATAGCATCATGCCTATTACCCATTACCAATTGCTAAATGTTTATGATTAATGTTAATCATAAAAGGGGCTATGAGTTTGATCCCTCTCTCTCTCTCTCTCTCTCTTTCACTGAGATAGTGACTCGATTTGTCACCCAGGCTGGAATGCAGTTGCATGACCATGGCTCATTGCAGCCCGGATATCCCAGGCTCAAGCAATCCTACCACCTCAGCCTTCTGAGTAGCTGGGACTACAGGCACGCAAACCACCACACCCGGCTAATTTTTGTATTTTTTGTAGAGATGTGGTCTTACTATGTTGCCCAGGCTGGTCCCAAACTCCTGGGCTCAAGTGATCCTCCTTCCTTGGCCTCTCAAAGTGCTGAGATTACAGGCATGAGCCACTGTGCCCGGCCTCATCTTTCAAATACAGGACAATATTTCGTTTCAGCTCTTGATATGTAAATGCATTTTTCAAGGTCTTTTTCATTTCAGAAAAGATTTAAATACAATGAATATTATCTTTTCTGGAAGAGGTTCTCTTTAGGACAGGAAAGGCTGTGGGAACAGGTTAAACCTAGCTTCCAGTCACACTGAACAAAACAGAGCCTGTTTTGCTTCATCTATTCATGATGTTTTTCTTCCCAGTTTCTTTGCACTTGTTTCCTCATGTCTCCCCCTTTCTGCTCACTGTCCTGATGTTCTGGATGAACCTTTCCCCTACATTTTCGCAAACAGCTTAGCATGGGGATGGGCTGCGGCTTCCAGGCTGCCAGCAGCTTTCTGATTCATCTTTGGGAGATAATTGCATCCCTTTCCTAGGAAAGGAAAAAAAATGCTCTGATGTGCTAGAAAGATCAAAAGTAAGGGTTAATGCCTCCATTTGAAAGCCCACGCTTAAAATCCATGAGCCTTAGACTTGATGTGCTCAGTCTTTCAAAAACCCCAACTGCCTATGCACCCTGGTCCCACATGTGTCCACCACACACTTACTGATAGGAGGAAAGAGAAGCTGCCATAAAAGAGTCGCTTCATAATAGCCTCTGGAAGCTTCTCAGAGGGCAATACAGTATAAATTGTATGTCCAATCCTTGGTCCTTAGGCCATAATCATTAAGCTAGGCCATGTTCCCTGGGGTAGGAGCTGAGCCTCTATATCTCAATATTACACAGCAGGTGAGTATTAATATGACTCTTTTGGATTGAAAACTAAGTCCTTCAGAGTTGAAAGGCCTATTTCTTGGTCCCCCAACACATGGCCTGTTGGACTTCATAAAAAGGCTGTGGGCTTGGTGCAGTGGCTGGCTCATGCCTGTAATCCCAATACTTTAGGAGGCTGAGGTGTGAGGATTACTTGAGGCAAGGAGTTTGAGACCAGCCTGGGCAACATATTGAGACCTCGTCTCTACACATATTGAGACCTCGTCTCTACAGATGTTAAAAATAACCCGCTTGGTGTAATGGTGCACACCTGCTGTCCCAGCTATTCAGGGTGCTGTGGAGGAAGGATCGATTGCTTGAGCCCAGCCGTTCAAGACTGCAGTGAGCACCACTGCACTCCATATGGGTGACAGAGACCCTGTTTCAAAAAGAAGAGGCTGCAATTTTCCAAAATTTAGATATGTATAATTCTTTTCTTGGCCTGTGTAAGTGGCTTGGTAAATATAACCACATGGGCAACAGTGAAATTGGCTTACCCATTTTCACGACTGCTTCCCTCAGTGTTTAAGTGGTGAGATCCAAAATCCTACTCTGGAATGCGGAGGTTCAAGACCATGAGGAGCTAGATTGCTGTGCATCATGACTGGAAAAGATGGCATTGGGGCCTGATGCAGAGAGTGAGTCTTTGACACGAGACAGACCCAGTGACAGAGAGGACAGTAGAGATACCCCTAAATGGGGCCAGTTGGCCTGTGGACTTTGGGGTGATCAGGACCAGGATCTATATCTAAATATCAGTTACAACAGCTTTAGGCAAATTTTAGTGTTTAACTTAATGAGACTATATATATAATATTTTGACATAACATAGAGTCCAGGGCTAATGTAGCTGACTCCTTCTTTCCCATTCAGTCCTCTTGAGAATTGTAGCTTTGGTCTCATGAGCACAAAATGCTCTTATCCATATTACAGACCAGAAGGGCAAAGGTCAAAAGGCAAAAGATGCCTCCCATTTGTATTGCTCCTAATTTATCAGAAGAACAATAGCTTTCTTTGGTGCCTGGCCCAGTGATTCCCACTTCTAGTCTTTGGCCTGAACTGAGTCACATGGCTATCTCTACCCGTAAACAAGAATTTTTTACTAAGTCCACTGAAATCACAATGAAATCAGTAAAAAAGGTAGAATAGCATAGGTTTCTAGTTGTGACACTGGGCAACTACTTAACCTCTCTTTGTTCTGACTTTCTCATCTATAAAATGGACACTGGACAGTAATGGTATGTGCATCAGAGGATTGTTGTGGATATTTTTTTTGAGACAGGGTTCTCGCTGTTGCCCAGGCTGAAGTGCAGTGGTGTATTCACAGCTCCCTGCAGCCTTGACCTCCTGGTCTCAAGCAATTCTCCCACCTCAGCCTCCCATGTAGCTAGGACCACAGGTACACACTATCACACCCGAGTAATTTTTTATTTTATTTTTTATAGAGACAAGTTCTCTCTCTGTTTCCCAGGCTGGTCTCAAACTCCTGGACTCAAGCGATCCTCCCACCTCAACCTCCCAAAATGCTGGGATTACAGGGCATGAGGTGCTGTGCCTGGCCTGACTTCATTTTTATAAAGCACACAGAATACAGCAGTATAAAAGTGTTTGTTAAATTAATAAAGGGAGGCCGGGCTCGGTGGCTCAAACCTGTAATCCCAGCACTTTGGGAGGCCGAGACGGGCGGATCACGAGGTCAGGAGATCGGGACCATCCTGGTTAACACGGTGAAACCCCGTCTCTACTAAAAAATACAAAAAACTAGCCGGCCGAGGTGGCGGACGCCTGTAGTCCCAGCTACTCGGCAGGTGGAGGCAGGAGAATGGCGGGAACCCGGGAGGCGGAGCTTGCAGTGAGCTGAGATCCGGCCACTGCACTCCAGCCTGGGTGACAGCGCGAGACTCCGTCTCAAAAAAAAAAAAAATTAATAAAGGGAAGAGTATTCACTAGGCGGGCCTAGGTAGGGCCTTCCATTAAGCATGGCTATTCTGCATGGTAATTCTCTTTTACAGTAACAGTCAATTAACCATTACAATCTGATATCAGCTGTACATCAGGGGATTAAGAGAAGGGCTGCCTTCATTTGGCAGAGGCACGTGGCAGCAGCCTGGGAAAGTGTTGTAAGGTGACCTGTAGAGAGCGGCCAGGCCTAAGGAATTGACCTCCTTAAAGTAACAAGGCACAACCACAAGAGTGGTGGCAGATTTGTAGCTGGGATATGGCTATATTTCCCAGATTGCCCTCAACTGGTTGGCCATGTGACTAAGCTTTTGTCAATAGAGAGTGAGTAGAAGTGGATTGTGCATAGGAGAAAAATCTCTGACCTTTTGCCTTCTGCTCCTTCACCCATCCAATGGCAAGAGCAACAATGACGGAAGCTATTTTGTGACAATGGCAGAGCTGCCAGGAAGCCTGGATCCCTCAATGACTGCATGGTAAAGAGCCACCCACTGACATGGAACACCTACTCTGGACTGTTACATGAAAAGAAAGAAATTTCTATTCTGTTTAAGCTTTTGCATTTTGTAACTCTTCATTCTAGCCTTTTACCTCAACTAATACAATTACTTTCATAATTTAAAATAGGATGTGTTAAAACATCTGCTGATATTATGCATAAAATATTTCTGAAAGGATATTTAGGAAGTGATAATAACATAGGCTACCTGTGGAAGGCGGAACTGAGAGCCTGGGGGATAGTGGTGGGAAGGAGTCTCATTTGTTTTGTTTTCACTCTGTAACTATGTATAATTGTTGAAATCTGAACCATATAAATGTAATGTTTATTCAAAAAATACAGGGATTGGGCGCAGTGGCTCACACCTGTAATCCCAGCACTTTGGGAGGCTGAGGCCAAAAGATCACTTGAGGTCAAGCATTCGAGACCAGCCTGGCCAACATGGTGAAAACCCTGTCTCTATTAAAAAAAAAAAAAAAAAAAATAGGGGTGTGGTGGTGGACACCTGTAACCCCAGCTACTCAGAAGGCTGAAGCAAGAGAATCGCTTGGTTTCTTGGGGAGGTGGAGGTTGCAGTGAGCTGGGATCATACCGCTGCATTCCAGCCTGGGCAACAGAGCCAGTTTCTGTCTCAAAAAGAAAGAAAGAAAGAAAAGAAATGTAAATAAGGCCAGGTGTAGTGGCTCATGCCTGTAATCCCAGCACCTTAGGAGGCCGAGGCAGGAGGATCACTTAAGCAGAGGAGTTCGAGACCAACCTAGGCAACATAACAAGACCCTGTTTCTACCAAAAAATTTTAAAAATTGGCCAGGCACCATGGCTTACGCCTGTAATCCCAGCACTTTGGGAGGCCAAGGCGGGCAGATCATAAGGTCAGGAGTTCAAGACCAGCCTGGCCAATATGGTGAAACCCCATCTCTACTAAAAATACAAAAATCAGCCAGGTGTGGTGGTGTGCACCTGTAGTCCCAGCTACTCGGGAGGCTGAGGCAGAAGAATCGCTTGAACCCGGGAGGCGGAGGTTGCAGTGAACTGAGATCATACCACTGCATTCTAGGCTGGGTGACAGAGCAAGACTCTGTCTCAAAAAAAAAAAAAATTAGCCAGGCATGGTGGCACACACCTGCAGTCCCAGCTACTCAGGAGGCTGACACTGCACTCCAGCCTGAGTGACAGAGTGAGACCCTGTCTCAAAAAACAAAAACAAAACAAAAACAAATTAAGTGTTGATCTTGCACCACTGTAGTTTGTTGAAAGTCATTACTGATCGGCACTCAGCGTGCATGTGAGCATCTTGTCTACTAATCTATGATCAGGGCAAGGAGAAAGGTGATGGAAGAAGCCAGCACAGAGGAGTCCGCCAGGTGAATGACCGGGTGGAGGGAGAGCTGCAGGGCTCCACCTAAACGTCCACCCAAAACAGCTCATCTGGATGCCTGTGACCCGACTGCTCACCCCCATAGGACAGCATGTGTCAGCATGAGGGAGGTGATCACTGCAATGGAGCATCAATGCAGGTACTCCATTTCCTGAGCATCCTGTCCCAGGACAATATCGTTTTATGTGAGGCACTCAGAGATTCGTCCTGAGTTTTTGGTTGAGTGAGTAATGTGACATTCTGTAACTAACCGAAGGGAAATTCACTGTTCATTCTTGCAACTCATTGATTTTTCCTGCCTCCTATATTTTTTGTTGGGATGAGTGATTTATTATTTTCCTATTCAAGGTTTTCAACAAGATTCCCATTCCAAAGCCAAAAGATAAGGGACAATATAATATTTAGTCATTTTCTCCTGAAGCACAAAATGGGGGTTTCTGATTCAATATGGATTAAGGGAGGGCATTGTGTGATTGATAGAAATTCAGAGTTTGCCCAAAATCTAATGAATATTTGAAATTATTTTATTCTTGCTTTTGTACAATGGAAAAATGATCACCCCTGATAAACCATTAACTCCCTTTTCAGGAGTCACTGATGGCTCCCCTCTTCCCCTTTGTTGGACTCAATCCATTTTTTCTAGGAGACTTTGCCAGGCGGATGGTTTGGTATGTTAATAACAGAAAAAGATTCAAAATGGCTTCAGAAACCACTTTTTATTGTTTTGAAAGTTAGAACATTAAACCACTGATACACTGTTGGGAGCACCCAGTTCAATTATTCCCGTTGGTTCTCAGTTGCCCACCAGATAGTGATTCATGCTGGCCCCCAAGGGCCCTTCCATGTCTGGACAATGCCTTTCCAGCCTTCTCAGAGCTCCCTGTGGGACTCCCCTGCGTGCACAGGCACTTAACTCACTTCACAGCCCTCAGATGCCACCAAAAGGGAATAAAGAAAAGAACCAAAGGTGGAGAGTCTTCTCTGCCAAAAATGTGCTTTCTAACAGGGATTGGTAAACTATAGCCTGTGGGCCAAGTTCACCCACTGCCTGTTTTTGCAAAGTCCTTGAGCTAAGAATGTGTTTACATTTTTAAATGGTTAAAAAAAATGGTTAAAAGAAGAATAATACTTCATGACATGTGAAAATCATATAAAATTCAGATATCACTGTCCATAAGTAAAGTTTTATTGAAACATAGCCATACCCATTCCTTTACACATTGTCTGTTGTGGCTTTTGCACTGCCAGGGCAGAGTTTAATAATTTGCAACAGTGATCGTATGGCCTAAAATATTAATTATCTGTCACTTTACAAGAAAAATTTGCTGACTCCTGTTCCTTTAATACGCTAAGGTCCTTCCGATGGAAATATTTGTTCTTGCTCTCTTCCAAATCTTCAGTCATACTAGGGACATTAACAGTTACTATCTCACTTATTTATTTTTTACACTATTTACTCTTTTGAAATCTTCTGGGCAACAGCCCTTTGTTTGATAAACCAGAAATATTCAATTCCTGTGATCCTCAAGAACATTCCACAAACTAAGTACCTGCGATAGGAAGGTGAGAGGAAAGCTCTCTGGAGCTATGGTAAGGAGCAAGATAAACACAGCCTTCCCTTGTGTTGCTAATTCTAATGGGAAAAATTAAGCAATCTGTAAACAAAAGTATGGTAATTTTTTTCATAGAGAAGATAGAAGGTGTCCAGAGACTAGAGAGTGGGAATACCTTAGCTTATGTAGGTGATATCGAGGGAGGGCTTCTCCGAGGAGGTGGTATTTCTAGGGAGACCTGAAGGACAAGTGGGTATCATATCAGTGAAGAGCAAGGTAACATTTACATGGAGAGAAACAAACTTATATGTTATTTAAGTTGTTATTTGGGGGTCTTTGTTATATGCATCCAACCTTTTTTTTTTTTGTCACTCTGTAGCCCAGTGTGGTGGTATGATCCCAGCTCACTGCAGCCTCAACCTCCTCAATCCTCCACTGCAGTCATCTGAGTAGATAGGACTACAGGCATGCAGCACTACGTCTGCCTAATTTTTAAAATTTTAGTTTTTTGTAGAGACAGGATCTCACTATGTTGCTCTGGCTGGTCTCAAACTCCAGCCTTTAGTGACCCTCCTGTCTTGGCCTCTCAAAGTGCTGGAATTACAGGCATGGCCACTGCACTTGGCTCTAATGCGTTCTTTGTACCAAAACTGCACTACCTGCTTCCTCCTGTGGAGCTGGGAGTCAGAGCCTTTGTGTGGACTGGTTTGGGGAGGAGCTTGAAGTTCCAAGGGACAAGGACTCTGGGTTGCTGGCTGCTTTTTACTCTTTGGGGGAGTTTTTGTCGGTTGGCCCCTAAATGTCTTAAAAATGAAAACAAAAGGCCTTTTATGCAATGATGCCCCTACCCTTCTTCAGCCAAGCTCCTCTCTGTGAGCTTAACTTTTACTCTGAAAGACTCTTTTAACTAGAGCTCCTTGACATAACAACACACAATTCGGTGGGAACCTTCTCGCCAGTTTTGTTTTTAGGGTAGAAGAAATGTTCCTGAGGTTTAGTGAATATACTCTGAGAAGAGACTGGGAGGATTTCACTCTGATATCTCTTCTGACATCTGTCATCTAACTTCCAGGTAATTTTGACATCCCTGCTGACCTATATATAAAACTAGCACAATACAACGTCTTAGGAAAATAACATCAGCTTTGCAAAGAACTTTCTTCCAGGACTAAATACTAGGTACTATTTTCACTTTAAAAGTCAATGGGCCGGGCATGGTGGCTCACGCCTGTAATCCCAGCACTTTGGGAGGGCGAGGTGGGTGGATCACCTGAGATCAGGAGTTCGAGACCAGCCTGGCCAACATGGTGAAACCCTGTCTCTACTAAAAATACAAAATTAGCTGGGAGTAGTGGCATATGCCTGTAATCCCAGCTACTCAGGAAGCTGAGGCACGAGAATAGCTTGAACCCGGAAGGCAGAGGTTACAATAAGCCGAGATCGCACCACTGCACTCCAGCCTGGGCAACATGAGCAAATCTCTGTCTAAAAAAGAAAAAAAAAAAAGTCAATGACAGGCTGGGCGCAACGGCTCATGCCTGTAATCCCAGGACTTTGGGAGGTTGAGGCCTGTGGATCACCTGAGGTCAGGAGTTTGAGACCAGCCTGGCCAGCATGGCGAAACCCTGTCTCTACTAAAAATAAAAAAATTAGCCAGGTGTGGTGGTGTGCACCTGTAACCCCAGCTACTCTGGAGGCTGAGGCAGGAGAATCGCCAGCCTCCCGGGAGGCAGAGGTTGCAGTGAGTCAAGGTCTCTCCACTGCACTACCAAGCAATAAGAGCAAAACTCCATCTCAAAAATAAATAAATAAATAAAAATAAGAGCAAAACTCTATCTCAAAAAAAAAAAAAAAAGAAGTCAATGACAGCCTGTGCTCAGAATGAAGATGTGTTTTTTTTTTTTTCTGGTGATTCATTATTCACTCTTAAATACTCATTTTGTCATGTAGAGGAGTCATGCACATAAGAAAAGCCAGTCCAAGAAATTAGTCAGTATACTGATGAATATGTTTTCATTAGCTGGATACTGATTCATGTAAATCAATGAAGAGATAAAGTAATGTTGGAATAATTGATCAGATATAAGCCTGTCCATAGTATAATGAAACCTCTTACAGAGGCCATCAGGATGTGTTACATTTATAATCATAAGTGAGAAAACTGTAGTGAACATTTGTCATTTTTGGTTGTCCAGCATCCAAACACCCTTTCTATTTTGGCAAGTACAAGGTCAGTGAAGGCCAGGATCTTGCTTCCCAATCTGGAAGCTGGAGAGGAGCAAAGAATCTCCCTCCAGATTCTAGAATAATTGCAACATCCCTCCACTTCACTCCAGCCTGGGTGACAGAGCGAGGCTCTGTGTGTGGACATTTGACCAAGGCTCTGCTGATCACATGTTCTTCCCTGAGGCTTTGGATCTTCAGGGAGTGATACCAAGGCCAGAGAGAGGAGAGACTATTCAGAGTGGCTGCTGGATGGAATTGAGATGTCAGTGGATGTTGACAAGTGTCTGGAGCTGATGATGTTAGGGCTGGCACCCTTTGTAGACTAAATCTCTGGTGGGATCCTGATTGTGCCCTGTGTACCTGAGTTCCTGTTTCCAAGGCTAATTCTCCATTCTTCCTGACTTTTTTTTTTTTTTTTTTTTTGAGACGGTGTCTCGCTGTGTTACCCACGCTGGAGTGAAGTGGTGTGACCATGGCTTACTGCAGCCCTGACCTCCTAGGCTTAAGTGGTCCTCCTGCATCAGCCTCTCAAAGTGCTGGGATTACAGGTATGAACCACTGCACCCAGCCCATTCCTGATTTTTTTTTTTTTTTTTTTTGAGACAGAATCTCGCTCTGTCGCCCAGGCTGGAATGCAGTGGCGCGATCTTAGCTCACTGCAAGCTCTGCCTCCCGGGTTCACGCCTTTCTCCTGCCTCAGCATCCCAAGTAGCTGGGACTACAGGTGCCCGCCACCATACCCAGCTAATTTTTTTGTATTTTTAGTAGAAATGGGGTTTCGCCGTGTTAGCCAGGATGGTCTTGATCTCCTGACCTTGTGATTGCCTGCCTCGGCCTCCCAAAGTGCTAGGATTACAGGTGTGAGCCACCGCGCCTGGCCCTTCATGACATTTTTGAGACAACCAGTAGCCTTTCAATAAATTTATTTTCTGTATATGTTCGCCAGTACTGGTTTCCTCTTTTTCAAGAATACTGGTTGTTTCATATTCTATGTAAGAATAAGATATACAGTATTATGTAAGAAGAAAATTTTATTCTATATATGGTCCAATTCTAGACTGGGAAGGATTAATCTAAAAATTACAGTTATTTTAAGGATGAATTGACAGGAAAGCATATATTTTACAAAGAATATGTTGTAACGTGTTGTTTGGTGCACTTAATTGCTACTCACCCTTTCTATGGACAAAAGACTAATCAGGGACAGCCACAGTCTCCAAGAACCTGACAGAGAGGCAGTGGTATGCTAGAATTCAAAGAGACCTTTGAAACGATTTCATCCAAACACTTCATTTTACATGCAAGAAAACTGAGGTTCTGACTAGCTGAATTATTTACCCTAAATTGCACAGCCAATTAGTGAGAGAGCAGGAATTCTAATCAGACATCACTCCTGGGGAACTGTGTTATTTGACAGGAAAGATGAACAGGGTAGGGAAGCGAGTGGCAATGACTGGTATCTTGCTTGCAGAACTGAGATCACCAAGTGTCCATTTGGTTAAGAGGCCTGGGCAGTGACAGAATAGGGTCTTGAGGTCAGAGCATGGCCACACAGCAAGGCTGGCAGGTGTTGCTGTGCTGCTGGACAATAGGGTTGGATAAGAAAAGGACAGTCTCAGAGCCAGGGCCAAACCTAAAGTTTTCCTCTTCTCCCCAGAGTTGTGTGGATAAGAAGCTTAAGAATTTAAACACTCCTCAGCCCACTCCCACCCTTTTGGTTGTTGTTGAGACAGGGTCTCCCTCTGTCACCCAGGCTGGAGTACAGTGGTGCCATCATAGCTCACTGCAGCTTCGAACTCCTGGATCATCCTGCTTCAGCCTCCTGAGTAGCTGGGATTACGGGCAAAAACAACCATGCCCAGATAATTTTTAAATTTTCCTAGAGAGATTGGGATCTCATTTTGTTGCCAAGGTCAGTCTCAAACTCCTAGGCTCAAGCAATCCGCTTGCCTCAGCCTCCCAAAGTGCTGGGATTAGAGGTATGAGCCACTGCACCCAGCTTCCTTCGTTTTTTTCAATTTTTTTTTTTTTTTACCTCATGGGAACGTCTCACCTTTCTAAAACTCATGAATCCAGCTGTAATTTCTGGAACTTATGTTTCCTCTTCCTTTGGTCTGAATATTGACATGCCTCAGAATCAGGTTGCAACTGGGCACATCACCAGTTGTGCCTCTATCTGCTTTTTAGAATTATTCCTTCATTTGGAGGTGTTTACTTTATATGTTGGGCAGATATTAGTTATATGGGCCCCTCAAGAGAACTAATACATCATTTGGAAGGAGGGAATTTGACTAGTTTAAACTGCTTTCTCAGGCATCACCATGACTTTCATGTGATGTTAGTGCCAGATGGATCTGTTGAAAGCACTGATATGCCTCAGGATACTCATCTCTCCTGTAGGCTGTTGCCATTTAGAGTTGATTTTTATTTATCATTTGATTTATGCCCAATAGAGATCTTCTTACTATTTTTTAAGGTTTCCTGGGTGAGCAAAGGAACTGTGGGGAGAAGGAAACTGTCTCCAAACAAAGCTGGGTCCTATGAAGGGAACGGGGGTGTCACAGGATGGAGAAGAAAAGAGGAAAATCAGGCCAAATGGAGACCAGCCTTAGCGGGGAAAGTCCAGCATCTTACTACAGGAAAAAGAGAAATTCAAACAGCAACTGTTCTATAAGGCTGAGCTTGTAGCTCCTACCTAGCAAACATGTAGAAGGAAGAAAGAAAACTAAGAAGTGATTACCTGGTGATATGGTTTGGCTGTGTCCCCACCCAAAATCTCATCTTGAATTGTAAGCCCCATAATCACCACGTGACAAGGGCGGGCCCAGGTGGAGGTAATTGGATCATGGGAGCGGTTTCCCCCATGCTGTTCTCCTGATAGTGAGTCTCATGAGATCTGATGGTTTTATAAACGTCTGGCATTTCCCCTGCTGGCACTCACTCTGTCCTGCTGCCCTGTGAAGAAGGTGCCTGCTTCTCCTTTGCCTTCCACCATGATTTTAAGTTTCCTGAGGCCTCCCCAGCCATGTGGAACTGTGAGTCAATTAAACTGCTTTCCTTTATAAATTATCCAGTCTTGGGTATTTCTTCATAGCAGCGTGACTGCAGACTAATACACCTGGCTAAGGTGCAATAGCAAAACTATATATTTTTAAAATTTTGAAAATGTTTTGTGAGTGTTTTTACATCATAGTGTGATGAAAACAACAAATTGTTATAATCTGTATTGAAGTATTATTTAGGCGATGATAACGATTCATTGTATAATAGGATAATTTGATGCTTTACGGGTTTAAGTTGGGAGTGTCCTATTTCTTGGAGATCGTGGAGATTAAGAACTAGATAATTAATAATATAACTTTCAGGTTTGTTTCCAATCAAAAAATCATTTTAAGAGTGAAATGTTAAAATGTATTATGAGACCTTCATATCAATGTAATATAATCCATATATTTAAGTTCTGAGGAAAAAAATCTATGTGTTAAGGCTCCTTGGGGGAAAACACCTTTCTTTGTTGTTAGAGCCTCTTTCTCGTGGCTGAATTTTACATTCTTCGATCCTAATGAAGATTGATTATACCTGTGACCATGCAGGAGCTTTCACCCAGGATATTAGCAAGGCCATATTCTGTGCGGTTTTCAAAATCTTATGCAAAGTACAGCAATGACTGAATTGTAGTTTAAAAAGAACAGGAAGACATTTTCTTTTCTTTCTTTTTTTTTTTTTCAGACAGAGTCTCACTCTGTCACCCAGGCTGGAGTGCAGTGGTGCGATCTCTGCTCATTGCAAACTGCCTCCCAGGGTTCAGTGATTCTCCTGCCTCAGCCTCCCGAGGAGTTGTGATTACAGGTGCGTGCCACCATGCCCAGCTAATTTTTGTGTTTTCAGTAGAGACGGGATTTCACCATATTGACCAGGCTGGTCTCGAACTACTGACCTCAAGCTATTCACCCACCTTGGCCTCCCAAAGTGCTGGGATCACAGGCGTGAGCCACTGCGCCAGGCCAGGAAAATATTTTCAACATCCCGATAGATTCTGGCTTGCCATGCTGACCAACATTCAGCAGGGAGTTAATCAGTGTGGGCAGAGCCACTGTCCTCACAGGTCTAGTCATTTCCAGTACTGGAAATGGACTGGACACATTCCTTCCTCTGATTTTTGGTTTGCTCTGATGAAGCATTTCCTGTCCTCTCCTCTCTCTGCTTTTCTAACTCTTACACCTCCTTAGAAGCCCACCTCAACTCTGTGGAGCCTTTGCTAAGCATCCCAACCATCATGGCATATCCCTTTTGTGAGCTTTTGTGAGCTTCTATGATACATGGTAGCAGTTACTGGGTTTTTAGTTTGAATTTAGACTTTTCTTTGTATCCTTTGCCTTCTTAGCAAAATTCTCAGCTCTTTGAGGTCCAGGATCAGGTCTTCTATCCTTGAATTGTTGAGAGTACCCATCTCAGTACAGGCAGAGAGCATTGAATGACTGGTTATCAGCCTCCACTAAAGCTGGAGGTGCAGGAGAAGGTGGTAGATGTGTTTTGGGGATGAGGAACATGGCTATACCCTAAAAGAATGAAAGGAGCTGCCAGCCAATTTGCAGTGAACCTTTTTTTTTTTTTTTTGAGATGGAGTCTCACTCTGTCACCAGGCTGGAGTGCAGTGGTGTGATCCTGGCTCACTGCAACTGCCGCCTCCTGGGTTCAAGCAATTCTCTTGCCTCAGCCTCCCGAGTAGCTGGGCTTACAGGCACGTGCCACCACACCCAGCTATTTTTGGTATTTTTAGTAGAGACAGGGTTTCACTGTGTTGGCCAGGCTGATCGCAAACTCCTGATGTCAGTGATCTGCCCACCTTGGCCTCCCAAAGTGCTGGGATTACAGGCATGAGCCACCATGCCCGGCCACAGTACAGCATTTATAATAACAAGAATATGACCAGGCACAGTGGCTCACGCCTGTAATCCCAGCACTTTGGGAAGCCGAGGCGGGTGGATCACCTGAGGTCAGGAGTTTGAGATCAGCCTGGCCAATATGGTGAAACCCTGTCTCTACTAAAAATACAAAAAATTAGCTGGGTGTGGTGGGAGGTACCTGTAATCCCAGCTACTCGGGAGGCTGAGGCAGAATTGCTTGAACCTGGGAGGCGGAGGTTGCAGTGAGCTGAGATCACACCACCGCACTCCAGACTGCGTGACACAGTGCGACTCCGTCTAAAAAAAAGTATATGTATTAATCTATATTAATAATACATATATATTTATATATTATATATTGAATATTTACTATATTATATATTTACTATATTATATATGTAATATAATATATAATATATTTAATATGTATCATATATTTAATGTATCATACATTTAATATAATATATATTTATATATTATATATTTTACATAATATATATTCGATATACATTTATAGTATATATTATATATTCAATATATTTATAGATATAAATATATATACGTAAAATATCCCAATCGCTGCCGGTGAGCAAAGGCAAAGTTATTTTTGGCAAGCTTTAAAATCTCTGAACTCCCTTAAACTGGGCAATCATTGATTTGTGCATTCTATGTATTTTTCTGGGGATAGAGCCCAATTCTCTTCTACCTACCCTTTCACCAAGTGGTTCTTCACTGGCATTCTCTGCACAGGCTCCTCTTCTGGCTTTCCCATTTCCCACCTCCTTCTCCCCTTGGTTAGCAAAAGCTATTGTCCTTTGAGACCCATCTGAGACCCATAGTTTCTGCATACAGTGTTGGACAAGATGATTTTGGTTGCTAGTGACAGAAACTCAACTCAAACTAGCTCAGGCATAAAAGAGGGATTAGGCCAGGCATGGTGGCTTATGCCCGTAATCCCAGCACTTTGGGAGGCCAAGGTGGGCAGATCACCTGAGGTCAGGAGTTTGAGACCAGCCTGGCCGATATGGTGAAACCCCATCTCTACTAAAATCAGCTGCCGTGGTTGTACATGCCTGTAATCCCAGCTACTCAGGAGGCCGGGGCAGGAGAATGGTTTGAACCTGGGAGGTGGAGGTTACAGTGAGCCAAGACCACGCCACTGTATTCCAGCCTTGGTGACAGAGTGAGACTCCATCTCAGAAAAAAAAAAAAAAAAAAAGGGTTATTGTGTCAAAAAATTTTGGAAGGACAGGATGCAACTGGCCTTCTGGGGTATCTATAAGCAGCAACTCAGCCTCCTCTCTCCATTTCTCATCCCCGAAACCCTGGACTTGATGGCTCATTTTAAACCTTGCAGAGAAAAAGCAGCATGCAGAGAAGAGAGTCATCTTCAGATTTTGGAGTCCAGACTCATTTTGGGATTCCTAAGAATCCACAGGCTCATAATACCCTATATGATTAAGCTAGCATGAGAAGGCTTCTGTTACACATGGACCTGACAAAATGAAATGAGGTCCTGGAATGTAATTGTAAAAGGAAAAGCACAACTCTTCCTCAGATGATCTTTGATACTGTCACTGATTGGAGCAGGAAGACTTGGGAAGCCACTGGGATGGATTAAACAATTCAGAAAACTCATTGAGTTGTAGGGCAGGATTCTAGGTCTGTGAGCCTTGCTGATGCTTTCAGTGCTTTACATCACGTCCCCACCTCTGTTTTCACCCAGGCCCCGGTCACCTTTAATTGCAACCTTGAGAATGCATACTTTAAAGGCCCTTTTCTCCTCTCCTGTTTTACTCTCTCTATTCCCTAATTTCTGCTTCCTAGGATTGCATTCCAGATAAACTACATGTTCCCAGACCTTGTCTAAATTCTAAATTCTGCTTTAAGAAAAACTCAAATCAATATATATATATATATCTCTCTCATATATATGATATGGGCATATCATGTATATGTATTATGACACATATACATGTACACATATACATATATGTTACATACATATATGTATCATATATACATATACATGATATATATACATACATGATACATATATGTATATATATGAGATATGGGCATATCATATATATATGGGCATATCATACATATATATATGGTATTGCCCATGGGGACTTATAAGTTTAGTTGGAGTATTTGAACAAATATTATTGGAAAGCAATAAAATGAAAAAGCAGGTTTCAATTAAATGACACATGAGTGGTACAGATTCCAGTCCATTATAGTTGCTATAGATTTTATTAAATTTTAGTAATAATTATTCCAGCTCTGATAAACTCTAACCAGGAAGATCTAGTTCTTCTAGAATTATTATTTCATTTGCTATTTTATTAATCTTGTATCTCATGGAAGCACTCTGTTCTCAGCTAAGTATGAAGAGGTGGGATTGGGTACACTTTGTACCATATCCTTAGTGATCTATAATTATATCCTGTCATTCAAATGTTATTCTATTCAACTTTAAAGAACTTTTAAATATCCCTTAACATTTTACTTTTTCTTTAAACAGAACACTTAGGTTTTCACAAAATCATCCTGGAACATGTTGTGAGAGTAAACAAAATAAAGTTATCATTTTGTACTTGGGGCCAATTATTTTAAAGGAAAAATGAAGGAATTTAATTTTTGTTTTAAAGTAACAAATACACTTTTAATTGATCTAAAATAAAAACTATTTGGAGAAGATTAGTAATCATTTTAGCCCTTAATCTGTTAGAACTGTATCCCGAACAGCCTTGAGAAACTGGGTTAACTGTTTATATTCACTATTTCACATCATCCACAGTATAAGGAAAAAAAAGGCATTGTATCAATTTAGGTTAAATGCATGGCTGGCAACCAAATCCAATCTCTTATGTTCTGTGTTTTTTATTTAGCTCTTCTACTTTGTCGACATCAGCTTTCCCTTGGCAGTGCCTTTCAGCTCATTCCAGCATCCCGCTTTGCCTTGCCTTTGAGGTCCGACATCCTGGGTCATTGTGTATTTAAGTCCTGCACAGTCGCTTGTTTGCAGCGGCTGTAGATGAACATCCTCTCATCATCTACTGGCTTGGTCTCAAGGCGCTTAATATCCTTGGCAGCTTTCTCAAACAACTGGCAGTTGTTGCAAGGATTCCTGGGAGCCCACTGAGAAGGTACGGAGCAGGAAGCTATTGGAACTTAATTTTTCAATTTCAAAACTAATATAGCAATATTAAGAACATTTTTGAGTAAATAGAAACATACTATTAAGACTTATTTTAACTTTGTGATTGTTATCATTGGCCATTTTATAGATATATTTGTTACGTATTGTAGCATTGGTAAAATTTTGTATTCAGTCCTCTTTCAAGAAAATTTTGGAGTATGAGAAGTCGTCCTGAAAGATTTGCTAGTCCCATGAAGTATTCCAGGATTATATACCAGCAAATTGGTGCTATGGTCTGAATATGTAACCCTCCAAAATTCTAGTGTCATCCATACTAAGAGTTAGGGCTTTTAAGAGATGATTAGGAGATATAGGCTTCTTCTTCATTAATGGGATTAAGGCCCCTATAAAAGAGGCTTCACAGCCGGGTGTGGTGGCTCACGCCTGTAATCCTAGCTCCTAGCACTTTGGGAGGCCGAGGCGGGTGGATCGCCTGAGGTCCGGAGTTCGAGACCAGCCTAGCCAACATGGCGAAACCCCATCTCTACTAAAAATACAAAAAATTAGCTGGGCGTGGTGGCGGGCACCTGTAATCCCAGTAATTTGAGAGGCTGAGGCAGCAGAATCACTTGGACCCAGGAGGCAGAGGTTGCAGTGAGCCCAGATCACACCATTGTACTCCAGCCTGGGCAACAAGAGCAAAACTCCATCTCAAAGAAGAAAAACGAGGCTTCACACGGCACGCAGCTTGTCCTTCAGCCTTCTGCCATGTGATAATGCAGCAGGAAGGCTCTCACCAAACCAAATGCTGGTCCCTCGGTCTTGGACTTTCCAGCTTCCAGAATAGTGAGAAATAAACTTCTGTTCTTTATAAATTACCTAGTCTCAAGTACTCTGTTATAGCAGCACAAAATGAACTAAGACAGCTGGCCTTCACCATCCACTAGCAGAAATATAAAGGAGGCTGTTTTCCCAATTCCCTTTCTCTACTAGGCCCATTTAAACCAGGAATTCTGGTTGCCATATTTATGAAAGAAGACACTAGAGAATTCCTTAAAATATCAAGCTCTCTTAATGTATCTTACGGATTTTTCACTTCTAATTATTGAAAAGTAATATGTATTATGAAAGCAGAGCATTGTTTGTTATTTGCATTTCAGAGTTGGGGCAAGACACTTCTTATATTTTGGTTTTTACTTTCTTCCAAGTCCTATGATAATAATAATTTATCTTGAGAGAATGATGATGTGTCTTTTATTTTGCTGTGCTTTCAATGGTAAAAACTTATAGTATAAATACTCCTGTTTTTCAATTCTAGGAATTTTTCTTGTATTACTTCTTTGACAATTTATTTGCTTTCATTTTCTCTATTCTTTCTTTCTGGACCTCCTATTTTTAGCATGTTAATCCTCCTGGATTAATAATATATTTATATTATAAATACACATATGTGAATATAATAGATACATGTATATGTGTATTATATGTGTATATATGATGTCTCCTTTTATTGATCTGTTTTTCTGTTCTACTTTTGGTAAGATTTCCTCAAATTTGTCTTTCAACTTCGTAATTTTTTATTGCTAACATCCTGTTTTTAAATTTCTAACAACTCTTCCTTGGTATTTGAATTTTTTCTATAGCATCATCCTCTTGTTTCATAGATATAATATCTTTCATCTCTCTAAGGCTATTAATAAGATTATTTTGAAACTTATTTTCTTTTCATTATTCCTGAGTTCATATTTTCTGCATCACATTTTCACAACTTTATTTTTAAAATTTCTCCTTTTAAGTCTGAACATTCTCCCAACTTTAAATCTAGTAAGAATCTTCAAAATTTTAAGGAAAAATCCCTAGAGTTTAATCTAATTAGCTCTGATTGACTCAACTTGGGTCATTTGCTCATTCTTGAACCAGGCACTGTGTAGGGAGTCCACAGTGTTCCAGCTGGTTGAGAGTGGATCAACATTCCCCCCCTAGAGCTAGATAGAAAGACAGCTCCATCAGAACTTGTGAGTGGGGGAAGAGTGGCCTTCAGAGAAAAATAGGCAGCTGTTACTAGGAAAAGAGCTAAAGGGATATTGAACGGTCAGAAAAGAACATACATGCTTAATATAGCACCTTGTCTAGGGGTTTCTCTGAAGGAAACTGGCCTAGCAGTTGAAAAGGCAATGTATGAATTCCTATAGTGACCAGTTACTCACAATTTTAAGGTAATTCAGTCTATCCCCAGATAACACCATCTTATAGGAAAGTCTTGTATTATGCCAGTGTCTTGCTTTCTTTGGTAGTCATCTGTGACCCTCGTTTTGCCCTTGGGTATACCCCTGAGACATGTGAAGGCCATTCTCAAGTTCTCAGGTCCTTTCTTTTCAGACTCAACACCTGTTACTATGTCTTTTCCTAATCTGAAAACATTTTAAGTCCTTTCTCTATTTTTGACCCTATTTTTTCTAAGTTTAAGCATTTTGGTTTAGCATGAGCAGTCCAGATCATAGAGTACCAAAATGCTTTATACTTCCAAAATTGATTCATACTAAGCTGTTTAAGTTTCTGTATATAATCTAAGAATATGTATAGAATTCATTTGTTTACTCAAATAGTATGTATTGAGCCTCCACTACAATAATTCTTAAACCTTTGTTGCATATTAGAATAATCACAGAAATTTAAAAATCCTGATGCCTGGCCTATATCCCCAAACCAAAATTGGACTCTCTAGGATAAGGAGGGGATAGGAACTCAGGCACCAGTATTTTAAGCTCCCCAGGTGAGGCAAATGTACAGCCGAAATGGAAAACCGCTGCTTTACTATGCAGTAGGCCTCCTTCAAAATACAGTGTCAATGGGTATAGGTTTCCTTAAGGTAGGTTTTTCAGAAAATGAATTTGACGCATGTCTCCATTGTTTGCCTCTGGCTGACCTTGGGCAATTTCTGTATGGGATTATTCATCAAGTCATATCAGAGAAAGCAACCTGGGGCAACCCAGCTATTTAGCCATGGATAATTATCAAGGTTTCTGAGAAAAAATACTTGTATTAATATTCAGTTAAAAACTTGCTTTTATATACTTTTCTCAGTTTGGTTGATAATTCCTGGAGGATGGTATCTGAGTTTATTAAACTGACCTCATGCAGAATCAAGAGTAGCATTATGTTCTGGTGGGAACTTAAGAGCTTCTTGAAATTATTTTCAACTAAAAAAATGTAGTCTTGTCTTTTATGACTATGAATTAGAGGCCATCTGTGAAGCTGCTGAGTTTTATAGAAAAGCCTGCATTTAGACTAACATTTATGTTGTAATGTGGCAGTAAAAAATTCTGAAACATATACAGAACAAAGGTTAAGGCCAAACTTTATCAGCATAATGTTTATAGAGAATAAATCTGCACAAAAAGGGGCAGATTTATTATTTGTGTTTAACTACAGTGTCTATTGTGTGTTTCAATGAAGCAGATTCACTGAAGTAGGAAGGGAAGGGAGACAGGTTGAGAATCAGGAAAGGAGAAAGTCTAGTGAACTTCCATAAGAGCCACTTTTGAACTGTCTTCTGGCACTTGCTGACTTTGAATCATTTTTCCCAATTTTTATTGTGAATATTTTCAAATATACAGAAAAGTTTAAAGAATAATATGATGACATCTGTATATTCTTGCATATTAGTCAGCGTTCTCTAGAGAAACAGAACCAATATGATTGATCGATTTGAATTGGCTCATGCAGTTATGGAATCTGACAAGTCCTGAGATCTTCAGGGTGAAATCAGCAAGCTGGACACCCAGGAGAGGCAATGGTTCAGTTCCAATCTGAGTCCAAAGACCTGAGAACCAGTAGAGTTAACAGTGTAGTTTCTGTCCAAAGGCCAGTAGTCTCAAGAGCCAGGAAATACAGATATTTCAGTTTGAGTCAAAAGGGAGAAAAATAAGCCAATGTCCCAGTTCAAAGGCAGGCAGGAAGAATTCTGTTACTTGGGTGAGGGTCAGCCTTTTAATTCTATTCAGGCTTTCAACTGATTTGATGAGGCCCACTCACATTAGGAAGGACAATTTTCTTTACTCAGGCTATTGATTTAAATGTTAATTTCACCAAAAAAACATTACAAGGCCGGGAGCAGTGGCTCACACCTGTAAACCTTGTACTGTGGAAGGCTGAGGTGGGAAGATGGCTTGAGCCTAGAAGTTTGAGGCTATAAGTGAGCTATGATCACACCACGGCACTCCAACCTGGGCAACAGAGAAAGACCCTGTCCCTGAAACAAAAATAAAAACAAAAACAACCAAACCCAAATGAAACAAACAAAAAACACCTTCACAGAAACACCCAGAATAACATTTAACTAAGTATCTGGGCACCCAGTCAAGTTGACTCATAAAATTAACCATCATATCTTGTATTAGCTTTCTATTGCTGTACAATAATATTGCCACACATTTAGCAGCTTAAAACAACATATATTTATTATCTCACAGTTTCTGTGGCTCGATGCTGGCTATGGTTTAGCTGGATCCTGTTCTTAAGGTTTCACAAGACTGTACAAGAGGCCAGCCAGGGCTGTGGTCTCATCAGAGGCTTGACTGGGGAAGAATAACTTCTAAGATCACTCACATTATAGGCATAATTTAGGTCTTTAAATCTGTAAGATTAAGGTCTTCAGTTTCTTGCTGGCTGTCAGTTGGAAGCCACCTTCATCCCATAGAGGCCATGTTACTTCCTTGTTGTATGGGATTGCCCAATATGTTCACTTGCTTCTTCAAAGCTAATAAAGGAAAAAGAGAGGACTTAATTAGATAATCATGTATATCCTGTCACCTTTGCCATATGTTATTGTCCAGAAGCAAGTCACAATTCTTGCTCACAAGAAGGGAGAGGGAGAGGTGTCACACAAGAGTATGAACACCAGGAGTTGGAATCATGGGAACCACTGTAAGCCTGTGTACCACAAGTCTCCATTTAGATTCAAGAATTGTAAACATTTTGCACATCTGCTTTGTTTCTTTGTCTCTCTCTCTACATACACACTTTTGATGAATATTTGTCATGATTATTTCTCTAAATACATTCATCTCCTAAGAACAGTACACTTCTATATAACTACAACACAATAAAGTATTTTAAAGAAAATTAACAATATTTTCATTCAATCATTTAATGTTCAGATCATGTTCAAATTTCTTTCATTGTAGAAGCAAACCTCTTATACCTTTTAAAAAATCAAGATCCAATCAGGTTTCATGCATTACATTTGGTTATGTCATTATAGTCTCTTTAGTTTAACTCAGTTTTGTCACTAAAACAACTGAAGTGTATTATACATACAGAAATGTATAAATATCACTGGAGATTGTAGCCAGCATTATAAGTAAACGTCATCGTGTACAAAGAAAATCCAAAGAATCCGTAAGCTGTTAGAATAAATGAATTTAGCAAGGCCTTTTGATACAATCATTATGTAAATATCATTTCTATATACTAGAAACAAAAAATAAAAGTAAAACTTAAAAAATTCAATTATAACATTAATTCAATTATAACATCAAAAGGCACCAAATTCTCACAAATAAACCTAAGATGTATAAGGTCTTCCCTCTATACCAAAAATTATATAATATTGATGGCAGAAATTAAAGAAGAGCTAAATTAATGGAGAGATATTAACTCTTGAAAATTAATCTCTAGATTCAGCCCAGGGTAGTGGCTTACACGTGTAATCCTAGCACTTTGGGAGGCTGAAGTGGGAGGATTGCTTCAGGCAGGAGTTTCAGAGTAGCCTGGTTAACATAATAAGACCGTGCCTCTACAAAAAATAGAAAAGCTTAGCTAGGCAGGGTGGTGCATGCCTGAAGTCCCAGCTACTTGGGAGGCTGATCCCAGGAGTTCAAAGCTACAGTGAGCTGTGATCATGCAACTGTTTTCCAGCTTGGGTGACACAGCAAGACCCTGTCTATAAAAGCAAAAGAAAAAAATTAATCTCTGGATTCAATGTAATCCCAATCAAAACCCCAGCAAATCCTTGTCTGGAAATTGACAAGTTGATTCTAAACTTTATATGGCACTGCAAAGCACCTAGAATAGGCAAGGCAATGTGGAATAAGAACAAATATGGAGGACTTATCCAATAAGATTTCAAGATTTGCCATAAAGTTAGAATAATTGAGATAGTGTTGTACTAGCTCCAGGGAAGACAAAAGATCAAGGAACAAAACAGAGTCCAGAAATACATCCAAACATATATAGTAACTGAACATATGACAAAAGCACCACTGCAATCTAACGGAGGAAAATGTGCCCTTTTCAATAGAAGGCCCTGGATCAATGGGATATTTATATGAGTATTATAGTTTGGATGTTTGTCCCCCAAGTCTCATGTTGAAATCTGATCCCCAGTGTTGGAGGTAGGGCCTAATGGGAAGTGTTTGGGTCATGGGAGAGGATCCCTTATGAATGGCTTGGTGCTGTCATTGAGGTAATGAGTGAGTTCTTGCTTTATTAGTACCCAAGAGAGTTGGTCCTTAAAAAGAGCCTGGTACCTCCACCACCACCTTCCACTCTTTGTTTTCTCTCTCTTGCCATGAGATCTCCACACATGCTGGCTCTGTTTCACTTTCTGCCATGAATAGAAGCATCCTGAGACTCTCATCAGAAGCAGATGCTTGTGCCATGCTGCTTGTATAGCAGAACAGTGAGCCAAAGAAACCTCTTTTCTTTATAAACTAGAATATATTGTATACAGAAAAATACAGTTCAGATTCAAGAATTGTTAATATTTTGCACACCCGCTTTCTATATCTCTTTCTACATCCACCGCCCCCCCGTCCCCCCCACCCCCACACACAGACACACATGGTGTGTTGCTATAAAGGAATACCCAGCCTCAGGTGTTCCTTTATAGCAACACAAATAGACTAAGACATTGGGGGGAAAATAAAATGTGACTCCTATCTCAGATCATATACAAAAATTAAGGTGGATCATAGACTTAGGTGTGTGGAGTAAAATAACATTTCTAAAAGAAAATGTAGAAGAATATCTTCCTGAACTATGGAGGCAAATATTTCTAAAATGGGAAATAAGAAAGCGTTAACCTAAAAGAAAAAAAACTAATAAATTGAAGTTCTTTAAAATAATGTCTGTTCGTCAAAAGACACAATAATGTCTGTTTAGCATAAGACACATTTAAGACAAAGCCACAGGTTGAGAAGATAGCTTCAGCATTTATATTTGTAAAAGTTCTCAGATAGCCAGAATATATATATAAAACTCCTACAAATCCATAAGAAAAAGACAACCCAAGTGTTTAAAAAAATGGTAAAAGACTTAACAGGTACTTCACAAGAAAAGCGTATTAGGCCATTCTTGCATTGCTATAAAGAAATACCTGTGACCAGGCAATTTATAAAGAAAAGAGGTTTAATTTCCTCACAATTCTGTAGGCTTTCCAGGAAGCATGGTGTCAATGTCAACATCTGCTAAGCTTCTGGGGAAGCCTCAGGAAGCTTACGGTCATGGCAGAAGGCAGAGGGGGCACAGGCATGTCACATAGCAAGAGTAGGAACGAGAGAGAGTATGTTTGTGTGTTGGGGGTGTCACATACTTTTAAATAACCAGATCTCACAAGAACTGACTATCACAAAGACAGTATCAAGCCATGGGGGATCTATCCCCATGACCCAAACATCTCCCACCAGGCCCTACCTACAGCACTGGGGATTACAATTCAACATGAGATTTGGGTAGGGACAAATATACAAACTATGTTGAAATGATAGCCAAATGGCTAATAAGCATATAAAAAGGCATTCAATATCATTAGTCGTAAGAGAAATACAAATTAAAACCACAATGAAATATACACCTATCAAAATGGCTAAAATTAAAAAGATGAGAAATTAAAGAGTTGATGAGGTTACAAAAATATTGAAACTCTCATACATTACTGGTAGGAGTACAGTTGGTTTAATCACTTTGGAAAACTGGTGCTATCTACTGAAGCTAAATATATACCTACCCAAATGCTCAGCAAGTCCATTTTCAGGTTAATAACCAAAGAGAAATGAGTGGCTATATCTATCAAAACACATGTACAAGAACTATTCATAATTCAAAACTGGAAACAACCCAAATATCCACCAACAAAAGAATAAGCATAATGTGCTATATTTCATACAATGGACTAATACATGACAATTTTTTTTTTTATTTTTTTGAAACAGAGTCTTGTTCTATTGTCCAGGCTGGAGTACAGTGGCATGATACCTCGGCTCACTGCAACCTCCGCCTCTCAGGCTCCTGAGTAGCTAGGACTACAGGCACTCGCCACCATGCCCGGCCAATTTTTGTATTTTTAGTAGAGACAGGGTTTCACTATGTTGGCCAGGTTGGTCTCGAACTCCTGATATCAGGTGATCTGCCCACCTCAGCCTCCCAGAGTGCTGGGATTACAGGTGTGAGCCACTGTGCCCAGCTGACAATTTAAAAAAAAAAACCACATAACTATCGCTACATGCAACATAAGAATGAATCTCATAGGCATTATGCTGAGCCAAAAAGGTCAGACATGAACAAGTCAGACATGGAAGTCTGATGAAGTTCAGCACAGAAAAAACTAACCAAATATGATAGAAGTCAGAAAAGTGATATATATAATATATTATATATATGGAGTGGGGGTTGATATAGACTGGGATGGAGTATCATGGAACCTTCTGGGGTGCTGAAGATGTTTTATATCTTGATCTGGGTGGTGGTTGCAGGGTGCATATAAATGTTCAATATCATCTAACTGTACTTTTTAAGATTATTATTCTTTATGCATGTCACTGTATGTGTTGCACCACACCACAATAAAAAAAGTTTAAAAAGGAAGAAAAGTTTCACAAATCCTGTTTACAACTCTATGAATTTTCACAAATTGAACAGCCCATTTCCTTCTTGTCACTAGCCCTCTAAGTGAAACCACTATCCTGGCTTCTAATACCATAGTTTAGTTTCTTCTGTTTATGAACTTTATGTAAATGCAACTCACGGGTTTTGTTTCTTGTTTCTGTTTCTTTTACTCAACCTCATATTTGTAAAATTATTCTGTTATGTGTAATTTAAGCATTCCATTGTATGACTATATAACAAATTATTCCACTGTTGATAGGCATTTGGATCATTTCTAGTTTATGACATTAACATTTGTAAGGGTACAGGCTAGCTTTTTTTTTTTTTTTTTTTTTTTTTTTGAGACAGAGTCTTTTGTTGCCCAGACTGGAGTTGCAATGGCGCAATCTTGGCTCACTGCAACCTCTGCCTCCTGGGTTCAAGTGATTCTCCTGCCTCAGCCTCCTGAGTAGCTGGGATTACAGGCACATGCTACCAAACCTGGCTAATTTTGTATTTTTAGTGGAGATGGGGTTTCTCCATGTTTGTCAGACTGGTCTTGAACTCCCGACCTCAGGTAATCCATCTGCCTCGGCCTCCCAAAGTGCTGGGATTACAGGCGTGAGCTGCCACGCAGGCTAGCTTTCTTTTTTTAAAAAAGTCTAACATTCTGGATTTGTGATGGTACTATTTGACTTCCTCCTTTATGCCCCTGTCTTTCCTGTAAATCGAAATTTGAGTCCAGAGGCTTAATTCAGATTAAACTTTTTGGCAAAAGGACTACGTAAGTGGTGCTGTGTACTTCATTTTGCTAAATTTCCCTTCATAGGGGTTATACCTGAGAATGATGTTAAGCTTTGAGTTTTATGGTGCAGTTCTAATTGGCATTTATTTAATTTTAGTGATGTTAAGCAGCCTTTCATATGTTTAAGAGTCGTTTCTGTTTAAGGGCTATTTTGTGACCGTCATATCATTTGCTCATTTGTTCTATCAGCTTTTGCTCTTTTTCTTCTCTACTTTTCAACTTCTAATATATTATGGAGACTCAAACTTCTAAAAAAAACATACTTGCTTGTGTAAACCTCAATCATTGTGTCTTCTCTTAGCATTCTCTATGAATTATTCTGGGTTTATAAGAAAAAATGACTTTCCCAGGTCCTTTTTTACTGAAAAGCAGGAATATGTCAGATGTTGTCCTTCACTTCCATCCCCAAATATAGATTACCTTGACAGGTATAATATATATGCTTTATGGTCTAAGCATGTGTTGCCCTGACCTTTACATATCTATGGTCCTTGGCCAGCTCCATCTCACATTGGCTGCCAGTTCTGGAGCTCACATTCTTCAAGCTCCTCCTCAGAGAGCCTTGCTCCATCTCTTCATATTCATGGGTGTCTACAGGAAACAGTCCCTTTTCTGTTGCTTATAATAGAACACCTGAAACTGTGTAGTTTACAAAGTAAAGGAATTTATTTCTTACAGTTATGGAGGCTGAGAGTCCAAGGTTGAGAAGCCTCGTCTGGTGAGAGCCTTCTTGCTGGTGGGGACTCTCTGCAGAGTCCCTGAGGAGGCACAGAACATCACATGGCAAGGGGGCTGGGCATGCTAGCTCAGGTCTGTTTTCCTCTTCCTATGTAGCCATCCATTAATTTATTAACCCACTAATCTATTAATTCATTAATTCATGAGTAGATTAATCCATTGATATATATATATATATGAATATACATACACGAAAGGGACCCCAACTGACTCCCAGCAGGGTCCCTGGGCCATGGGACCTTCACGTTCAGGTTTTGGTTTGTGTGTGTATCTTGACACTCAACACCTTGTCCCGCCCAATCACATGAGGTGATTCCAGTATTTGTTCCTTGCAACTAGAGATTTTAATGAACATTTCAAGGCAGACCCAGGATTGAAACCCAAGACTTCTCTCTCTGAGGCCAGTGCTCTTTCCACCATTTCAGGGCAAGGGACATTGTCTTTGTGCAGATTTTGACGGAGGTCCACGTAGAAAAAAGGGCACATATTACGTGTATTTTATGACAATGAAAAGTATGTAATTGTAAATGTGAGTGGGCAGAGACAGCCAGCAAGGGAAACCAAATCCCCTCTCAATTCAATGGAGACCAGTAGGAGGGTTGATTACATTGCCTGTGTGTACAAGTTGTCTGCCTTCTCTGCTGTCTCTCTACCCAAATCCAGGTTAGTCTCGGCTGCCCCCTCCCACCACCTCCACCTGCCAGCGCTTGCCCGTGGGGCTACAGAGGGAGACAGTGGCCACACTGGAACGTGGGCTTCTGCACTTCCAACCTCAAGGCTGCCAGAGTGCAAAGAATGCCAGGATAATGGCTTCTATCCACGTGTGGCCTTTTGACACATAAGCTAATGACTATATTCCAGGTACAAATCGTTCTCTCCCACGAGCTGTTTCTGCAGGTGTCCAACGAGACAATTACCCGGTTCCACTTAACAGAGTGACTCAAGGACGGATCTGAGGGCTGGCTTGTGTGAATGTGGGCTGTTGTCCTGCCCTCTCCCGGCTCTAACGTTGTGCTGAAAAGTTGAAATACAAAACGCCAAAGCTCCCCAATCCCATCCCACACCCCTGCCTGCGCGGCCTTTCATGCATTGAATGGGCAGCTTCATGATGCTGCTGCGACAATAGCGGGGGCAGAGGAGTTTGCTCACCCTCCTGCTCCTCTGAAAAGATGCCTCTGCCTGACGGTTACCTACCTGGGGGTCACCTTTTGAAACCGACTGAAAAGAGTTTATCTTATAATCAACATTTCCCAGAAATCACTCACAAGCCACAGGCTATGAAAAGAAACATTTTGAGAAACTGCATTCAATAGACATCATTGTTCAAAGTTTGCAGAGCTGAAGGCCAGCTGTTTTAATATTTTCAGATTTGATTTTCCAGAAGGATGCTTTTTAAAGCTGCAAATACCTGCAAGCACTGATAAAAAAGCAAAAGTGGGATGTCCTATTCGAGCTGGAATTTCAGGAGCATAGGGAAGATAATCTTCAAAGTTTGAGTTCACTTTTCATTTTTGATCTAAGCTTGAAAAATCACTATGACCTATGGGGAAGGAGGTGACAATTAAGACCCAACCACAAATCAACAACCTCTGGAATGTGGTTGTCATTTTGCTCAGACCGAACCACAAACTCTTAAGCATACTGGTAGATCAACAAATGTGACTTCAGTACTTAAGAGAATGTTGCCTTTTTCCCCAAGACACTTTCTGATGTGAAAATGGAATAACTCCAAGGAGGCATATAGCATAATTGCATTTTGTTACTTTGATTGCTGTGATGCTTAGTTTTCTCTGCTGACTTGGCCAGGCTTTAGTACTCAGTGATGTAAACAATCATGAATCTAGGTGTTGCTATGAAAGTATTTTGTAGATATAGTTAACACAGGGATGGAAAGGGATGATCATAACCATCATAAAAGTCATGGTTGATATTTCTGTAATAAAAGCCAAGTTAACAAGAGAAACGCATACCAAACGTATTGAATCCTAGTTTTATGCAACACAGGAGCCTTCAGAATGAAGACCCAAAGATCCCAGAAGAACTGTCTATTTTTATGCTTAGATTCGATGAAGAATGGATGGCCATGTAGAACTGTGATTGAATAAAAGGGTGTGACTTAATGGAACCAGAGAGGAGGGAACCCAGCAAGACTCGTCTGTGCCGATTCTTCTTGGCCCCTCTGCAGCACTCCTTCCTCCAGGGTGTAGAGCAGGACCTTTCCCAGAATGGGGGCTTATGGCCTACAATCAAACAAGGTAGGTCAGAGAATTTCTTTATGGCCCATTTTTATACAAAAATGGGGGAAGATTCGAGTAATATGTTTAGTTTTTATGGCTGGCTTTGGGGAAAATAGTTTCTGGTTAAAATATATCTTTATGTATTCTGTTGGTTCTAAATCTATATATATATAAAATATATTTATATAAATATATTTAGATAGATAGATAGATAGACAGACAGACAGATAGATTCTATTGGTTCTGTTTCTGTGGAAAACCCTGAGCAATATGATTATATTTAAGTACTAGAGTAAAAGCTATTTTTTTTTTTTTTGAGACAGAGTTTCACTCTTGTTGCCCAGGCTAGAGTGCAATGGCTTGATCTTGGCTCACTGCAACCTTCACCTCCCGGGTTCAAGCCATTCTCCTGCCTTAGCCTCCAGAGTAGTTGGGATTACAGGCATGAGCCACCTTGCCCAGCCAAAGCTAAAGTTTTTAAGCTGGAAATACAGAACTCTTCAATCTGAATAAGAGTGTCTTCTCCTCTGTGAGTTCATATTAAGTAAATTGATAACATTCTTAATTTCAATCAGAATGCCACAAAGTTCTGTAGAGGTGGGAAGTGAGAAAAATGAGTTGTCAGGCTGCCCGAGGATGAGCCCGGGAGAACACTGGGTGGTGAAGCCCAGCAGGGAACATTCACCAACAAAGGCCACATGGTTCATATTTTCCTCTCCCTCACATCTGAGAACAAAGACCTTTGAGGATAGAATGTGGAGAAGTCTGTGTTACTAATGGCCCATTAGGCAAGGACAGGCTTCCAAGTCTAGATGCAAATGATAAATGAGAATAGCATATCCCACAACAGAACACTTTTTACCAAATATAATGACATAGACAATGAAACTATAGGTAATATAGAACTAAAACCCAAGCCCAATGTGTAATGTAGGAAAAGGCTCTATGTGATAAAATTATCTCCACATGCCAGCCAAGCATGGTACTCATTCCTTTTTTTTCGAGACAAGGTCTCACTCTGTCACCCAGGCTGGAATGCAGTGGCACAATCTCAGCTCACTGCAGCCTTGACCTCCTGGGCTCAAGTGATCCTCCCACCTCAGCCTCCAGGGTAGCTGGGACCACAGGTACAGGTGTCATCATGTCTGGCTAAATTTTTTATTTTTTTCTAGAGATGGGGTCTTGCTATGTTGCCCAGGCTGTTCTTGAACTCCTGGGCTCAAGTGATCCTCCTGCCTTGGTCTCCTAAAGTGCTGGGTTTACAGGTGTAAGCCACTGCACCTGGCTTTCATTGCATTTTTTTACAAGGGAGATAATGCAACATCTATCTCTGCTCATAATTGAGTCACTTTTCTAAAATATGGAATTATTTTCTAAGAAGAGCTGAACTCTGCTTTTATTTCTCACAACCATTAAAGAATAATTAGCATTAACGCCTTTGAGTCTTATGGTTTTAAACACCTCAAGGACCCTCACTACAAGCAAGATGCATTTCCAAACCATCCACCCAAATCTCTTAATTCCAAAACAAAGATCCAAAAAATTGAAAAATTTGGGGAAGCGGGAGTCAAGTTGTAAGCCTGGTACGTCTTTTTCCTTTTATGGGTATGGCAGAGCCTGGCTAGTTGTTCACCAAGCCTGTGTCGTCTTCCTCCTGGTTCAGAGGTAGACTACATTTCCCAGTCTCCTTGCAGTTGTTATGGTTATGTGATGAAGTTTTGGCCAGAAGAATGTGGGTAAAAGCAGTATGTGCAACTTCCCAGCCTGCCCTCCTCGTCGAACCTCCCACATGTGGTCCTCTGTGCACTTCCCTCTTTGGCAACAACCTTGGAAATCCCTTCCTGAAGATACAACACAAGATGGAAGGAGCCTGGATCCCTAAGTCATTACCTGGAGGGCTAACTGTTGATCAGAAACACCTGTGGTAAGTTGGGCATGGTGGCTGCCTGGGAGTCTGAGGTAAGAGGATTGCTTGAGGCCAGGAGTTTGAGACCAGCCTGGGCAACAAAGTAAGACCCCTGTCTCTAAAACAAAAACAAACAAACAAACAAAAAACAGCTATGTTGGACTTCAGATGCGTAAGAAATAAACTTCCATTGTGCTAAGTCATTGCAATTTGGGGTTTTATCTGCCAAGGCAGCTAGCAAGTCCTTCACTGACACAGTGGGTGAACAGCATTGCTTTTCACTTTTAAGGTAATACAGGGAAAGTGAACAAGTTCATTTAATCAATTGATTGGGAATGTAATTTATAGCAATGTGGCTAATATAACGAAATGCCAGATAAATTCCAAATGTGGATGTCACATAGAATTTATTATGAGTTTGAATATATGGTAGCAATTAAATATGACATTTCAATCCTAGATTGGTCACAGGATTTTCTCCCTCAGGCACTGTGCTAGCATGTCACGAGACCATGTGTCCGTGTGTCACACGGTCTGAAATTTTTTATTACAGGAAGAGACTAGAATCTGTGGTAACCTGGGAGGAAAGCAGATAGCAGGATGGCTGGGGAGGAAGCTGAAGATTTCCTTTCTAGGTATTTTGCCCATACTTTGGGCACATGGCCACCAGGTACACAGTAAGTAAGAGATAAGTTAGCATGGTTTTCTATTCAGTTATCATAGAATAAAACCAACACACAAACACATCATTAAAAGAACTAAGTATTGGCTGGGCATGGTGGCTCCAGCCTATTATCCCAACACTTTGGGAGGCTGAGGTGGGCGGATCACCTGAGGTCAGGAGTTCGAGACCAGCCTGGCCAACATAGTGAAACCCCATCTCTACCAAAAATACAAAAATTAGCTGGGCGTGGTGCGCGGGCCTGTAGTCTCAGCTACTCGGGAGGCTGAGGCAGGAGAATCGCTTGAACCCGGGAGGCAGAAGTTGCAGTGAGCTGAGATCGTGCCACTGCACTCTAGACTGGGTGACAAGAATGAAACTTCGTCTCAACAAACAAAAAACTATTGATTGTTTCCTCCTCAGGATTTTTTTTTTAAACAAATAGTTCATTTGTAAATTGGTTAAGACTTGAAGCCAATTCTCCTAACGAATCAATGTTATACAGGTTATGAGATTCCAAAGACAATATGCAAAACTACATTTAACCCATATTGCAATATATATATATCAATGTCTGTCTACCTAATCTCCAACATTTTTGAATTCTAGACATCTTGCAGGAAGACAAAAGTAAATAAGATGTGGTTTCTGCCCTGAAACAGCTGGCCATATGACAGGGTAGATAAAAGTAAACATGGTTAATTGTATTCTCTCCTTTCTCCATTTTTTTCTTGCCAGGAGACCCACATTTTGTTTGTTGGGGAGCAACATGCCAGACACCGATGATGAATCAAGTTTGGTTTTAAGCCAGTGCTCCTAAACTCTGATGTGTGTAAATTAGAATTAGACTGTCTGGGGGTGGAGCCAGACATTGAAGAATCCCTCAGTGGTTCTATGTGCAGCCAGAGTTAAGAACCACTGATCTGAATAAGTCAGTCACTACAATCCTGGTTCCATATTCTTAGCCTGTCTTGCAGCTAGGAGTGGCCACATGCCCCAGTTCTAACCACTGAAATATAAGGGGAGAGTCGGCAAGGGGAAGGAGGATTTGAGGCAAATTTTGCTTTCTAGACAAAAAGGAAATATGTGCCTGACACTGTATTTCTTCTTCCTACTGAGAACATGGGCCTGTTCTCTGGAGCAGTAGCAGCCATCTTGCAACTCCAAGTTTGGTTTGATTTTTTGAGGGGAGGGGGAAGAAAAAAAAAATCAGAGTCAGCAAAATCCCAGTTTGTTTTAGTTACTGTAAGTTAGGTTTTCTAGCACTCGCAGCTGAAAACATTCTTAATTGATAAAGGAGAGGAGATGAGAATAACAAACAGCTGTAAGGAAAAACAGTATTTAAGTGCTAAACTAGGTAGTGCTGCATGGTTCAGAGGAGGGTGAGAAGGCAGGCTTCATGACAGCTTCAATTTGGGATTTGGGTAGGGCTTTGAGGAACAGGTAGGATTTGCATTGGAGGATGTGAGGAAGGAGGAATTACAGGCAGAGAGAACAGCATAAAGAAGAGCATGGGAGTGGCAAAGCTGGGGTCTGTCTGGGGATTTGTGAAGACCCGAGGTAGCCTGTGTACAACATGTAGGGAGTGAAAATGGTAGATGGTAAATCTGGAGAGTTTGGTTAGTGCCACTGTAGAGGGCCTTAAAGATCAAGGTGGAGTTTGGCCTTAGCCGGGGAAGCATTAAGGAGGCGAGAAAGAAAGATATAATCAGAGGTGCTGTTCAGAAAGATTGTCTTGGGCCGGGCACGGTGGCTCACGCCTGTAATCCCAGCACTTTGGGAGGCCGAGGCAGGTGGATCACTTGAGGTCAGGTGTTCAAGACCAGCCTGGCCAACATGATGAAACCCTGTCTCTACTAAAAACACAAAAAATTAGCCAGGCGTGGTGACAGGCACCTGTAATCCCAGCTACTTGGGAAGCTGAGGCAGGAGAATTGCTTGAACCTGGGAGGTGGAGATTGCAGTGAGCCGAGATCGCACCACTGCACTCCAGCTTAAGCAACAGAGTGAGACTCCATCTCAAAAAATAAAAAAAAAAAAAGATTGTTTTTGTGGCCATGTTTATGAGAGACCATTGGAGAGGGAGATCAGAGATTGAGAAACCACCAGTTTAGTTTTCTCCAGCAGTCTAAGAGAAAAAAAGGCATGAACTAGATGTGGTTATGAAAGAGAACAGATTGAAAGGCATAGCCAAGGTGGAGTACTTGGTGGAGGTGGGGCCTTGATAAGGTTTGGCTATGTCCCCACCCAAATCTCATCTCAAATTGTAATTCGAATTGTAATCTCCACCTATGGAGGGAGGGACCTGGTGGGAGGTGATTGGATCGTGGAGGTGGTTTCCTCCATGCTGTTCTTGTGATAGTGAGCAAGTTCTCACAAGATCTGGTAGTTCTATAAGGGGCTCTTCCCCTTTTGCTCTCTTCTCTCTTGCCTGCGCCATGTAAGACATGCCTACTTCCCCTTCTGCCATGATTGTAAGTTTCCTGAAACCTCCCCAACCATGCAGAACTGTAAATCAGTTAAACCTCTTTTCTGGCTCGTCACAGTGGCTCACGTCTGTAATCCCAGCACTTTGGGAGGCCAAGGTGGGCAGATCATGAGGTCAGGAGAGCAAGACTATCCTGGCTAACATGGTGACACACTGTCTCTACTAAAAATACAAAAAAATTAGCCGGGCGTGGTGGTGGGTGCCTGTAGTCCCAGCTACTTGGGAGACTGAGGCGGGAGAATGGCGTGAACCTGGGAGGCAGAGCTTGCAGTGAGCCGAGATCATACCACTGCACTTCAGCCTGGGTGACAGAGCAAGACTCCATCTCAAAAAACAAACAAACAAACAAAAAAACCACCACCTCTTTTCTTTGTAAGTTACCAAGTCTCAGGCAGTTGTTTATAGCAGTGTGAAAACAGACTAATATAGGCCTAATAGCAACTCACCCGCCCTTGCTAAGGGCTTGTCCTGGGTTTTGGAATCTGGAGATGAAGTTTCTTCATGGCTTTCCCTCTGCCTGGAATGTGTATCTGTTCTTGTCCTGACCCTTAGTCATTGCTTTTCTAGCCTCTTCAAGGCCAGTCTTGAGTCCTGCCTTAAAAGAGTCCATACATCCATCAAGAGAAGAATGGATAAACTGATGCATCCGTACAGTGAAATATTACTGTTGGAGAAAATGGGGACCAGGACTGTAAATCTCTTGAGCAGACAAAGCCAGTTAAGTCATGGACACAAACTTGACCTAGATAAGCTAAACTTAACTTGGGCTATTTTTTGTAAATACCTGCATTAACGCAAAATGAAGTTTAAGTTCAATCAGAAGTCACCAACTAACTTACATAATAAGGGACTTTCCAGTGGTGGGGGGAGACCAAATAAGGCAACTACACAATCATAACCAAGCCATTATTTTCTTTGCCTTGCTTCCAAGTTACAAAAGCCTTTTCCTTGCATTCCCTTGGTAGAGCCCTGAACCACTTTTGGTTTGGAGCTGCCCAATTTGTGAATTGCTGTTTGCTGAAATAAACTCTATAAACATTTAACAGGACTTATCTTTTAACACTATATAGTAATAAAAAGGAACAAACCACTGATACCTGGAACAACTTGGGTAAAACTCAAATAAATCATGCTGAAATAAGCCATACAGGATGCACAAGAGTGTATCCTATATGATTCTATTATATGAAGTTTCGAAACAGGAAAAACTAACCTATAATGAGAAAAAAAAAATAGTGGTTACCTCTGGGGGTTGAGGTTGAGGACTGACTAAGAGGGAGTTTTCTAGGGTGATAGAGATTGGGTTATAGAAAGGTGTATGTCATTATGAAAACCTGTAGGATGTTTATCCTTTTTTTTTTTTTTTTTTTTTTTTGAGACGGAGTCTCGCTCTGTCGCCCAGGCTGGAGTGCAGTGGGGGCGATCTCCGCTCGCTGCAAGCTCCGCCTCCCGGGTTCGTGCCATTCTCCTGCCTCAGCCTCCCAAGTAGCTGGGACTACAGGCGCTGCCACCTCGCCCGGCTAATTTTTTTTTTTGGTATTTTAAGTAGAGATGGGGTTTCACCGTGTTAGCCAGGATGGTCTTGATCTCCTGACCTCGTGATCCGCCCGTCTCGGCCTCCCAAAGTGCTGGGATTACAGGCTTGAGTCACCGCGCCCGGCCAGGATGTTTATCCTTAAGATCTGCATTTCATGATGTAAATTTTACCAAAAAAGCGAACTACAGTTAATAGGCAAGCTGAAGAATGTAGGCATGAAGAATACTGATATCTGTAACTTTAAAATGCATCAAAATATAGGATGGATAGATGGATGGCTCCATATATGATAAAGCAGAGATAGCAAAGTGTTAATGATAGAATCTAGGTGATAGTTAAATGGGTGCTTACTGTACAATTCTGTCAACCTTTCTGTGTGCTTGAATTACTCATTATAAAATGCTGAGTGGTATGGCGTGGTGGGGGAGGGGGAGGAATCCCTAGTCTGTTTTGTCAATTCACCTATAAAAGTAAAGACAACTGGCAGTGAGAAGTCAACCTGTGGACAGTGATAGTTAACTGGAAGCCTCCTAACTCCTTGTCTCTGGCCTTTTGAAGGGGACCATGACTAGGCACTGAAAAGGAGGCAGTCTAATTCAGGATCCCTTTCCCAAATTACTTTAGCTGGTAGGTGCTGAAAAAAATATCTTTTCCCTCCAGCTTTTCCTGACTTCCAGCATCATGAAGTCTTTTCTTCCTTGCAGACGAAACTCTGTCCCTTTAGGTTTTGTCTTGTGTTTGTCTTTGTGTTAGGGCTCCTAGGCAAAGTAGAGACCATCTCATTTTTTCTTCTAATTAGATTTCACATTTGATTACTTACTACAAAGCTATTTGAAATATCACACACCAATGTGTTTTATCCTTTTTTTTTTTTTTTTTTAAGAAAAAGTTTAACAGAAATGTCACTATATTTACAGAGTAACTTCCTGGCACACATCAGGTCAGCTGGGGAACAGAAAGGGCAGGAGCAGATCATTAGAAATGGTCATTAAAGTAATTCTCCTTGGTAACAAGAACAGCACTTCATGTAGCTTATAGGCCTTCTTTCTTCTGTTTGGCTAGAAGCTTTATCCCCCTTTAACCTCGTGGTGGCAGGGGCCTGTAGTAACATCTTGGGCCGGGCGCAGTGGCTCATGCCTGTAATTCCAGCACTGTGGGAGGCCGAGGCAGGTGGATAACTTGAGGCCAGGAGTTGATCATTTGAGACCAGCCCGGCCAACATGGTGAAACCTCTTCTCTACTAAAAATACAAAAATGGGTGGAGCGTGGTGGCTCAGGCCTGTAATCCCAGCACTCTGGGAGGTCGAGGTGGGTGGATCACTTGTCAGGAGTTTGAGACCAGCTTGGCCAACATGGCAAAAACCCGTCTCTACTAAAAATACAAAAATGGGCGGAGTGTGGTGGCTCAGGCCTGTAATCCCAACACTCTGGGAGGTCGAGGTGGGTGGATCACTTGTCAGGAGTTTGAGACCAGCTTGGCCAACATGGCAAAAACTCGTCTCTACTAAAAATACAAAAATTAGCTGGGGGTGGTGGTACATGCCTGTAATCCCAACTACTGGGGAGGCTGAGGCAGGAGAATTGCTTGAACCTGGGAGTCAGAGGTTGCAGTAAGCCAAGATGGTGCCACTGCACTGCAGCCTGGGTGACATGGTGAAAGCTTCTCTCTAATAAAAATACAAAAATTAGCCGGGCATGGTAGCGGGGCCTGTAATCCCAGTTACTTGTGAGGCTGAGGCAGGAGAATCGCTTGAACCCTGGAGTTGGAGGTTGCTGTGAGCTGAGATTGCACCACTGCACGCCAGCCTGGGCGACAGAGGGAGACTGTCTCAAAAAAAAAAAAAAAAAAAAAAGGAAAAAAATTAGCTGGGCTTGGTGGCACACATCTGTAATCCCAGCTACAGGGAGGCTGAGGCAGAATTACTTGAACCTAGGAGGCAGAGGTTGCAGTGAGTCGAGATTTTGCCATCACTGCATTCCAGGCTGGGCAACAGAATAAGACTGTCTCAAAACCAAAAAGTATTATCTTCTCCTTATAGAGTCTCTAATCCTATTTCCATTAGTCATTTAATCATGCATTTCTTTTCTTTCTGCTGGCACATCTTTAATTACAAGGTTCAATCTTTCATAGATAACTCTTTGTCTGAATCACTTCAACAGCTGGCCAGCCAACGTTTTCCTCACAGTCTTGTTGCCTAATTAGGCCATTTACAGTTTTTAGTTTACTACCTGTATAAGAAAAGCATCTGCTAAGGGCAATCTATTGAGTTTGTTTACTGTTTCTCTTGGAGTTACTGGTATTAAATACTTTTTAATGTATTTGCATTACACATTTAAGAAGGTCTCGCTCTTAACATAGATCAGCAACAAGGAAATCTTTGATACAGGGTTTTGGTCTGTCACTCAGGCTGCTGGAGTGATGACACGATTTCGGTTCACTGCGGCCTCCACCTCCTGGGCTCAAGTGACCCTCCTACCTCAGCCTCCCAAGTAGCTGGGACTCCAGGCAGGCACCACCATACCCAGCTAGTTTTTTGGTATTTTTTGTAGAGACGTGGTTTTGCCATGTTGCCCAGGCTGAGAAAATCTAATCTTTACAACTTTGCCTTCTGAAATCTCATATACTAATTTATAATTTGCTTTCCTGTTTTGCTTTCCTGAGATGTTTCAGAGATGGGAATTAAAACTTGTTTTTTTTTCTTCCTTAGAGTGCAAAAGCAGTGCCTTACAAACTTAAGCAGGCTTCAGATTATCTGAGATGTTTGTTTAAAAGGCAGATTCTGGGACCCATTCCTGATTCAGGAATAGCAGGTACAACATTTTGAGAAACATTGCCTTTAAGGAAGTGGGTATGTCACACACAATTTTAATCTCACAGAAACAAAAAATGTGCTAATCTGAACATTTAAAACATTTGTTTTATTATTTACATGTTTGCCTCAAGTTATCACTTTACAGTGCTGTTCCATAAGGAAATCTGGAAAAAGTAAGACTTGATTTTGATTGTTTCCTAACACAAATAATCTTTGTTTTGTGTGATTCTTGGCTAATTCTATGTTTTCCTTTCTCTATTTTTAAGCTGACCATGGAGATATATTGCCATCAGAGTTTCTTTGAAATTTTGTGTGGAGTGTACAAAGAACAACAGGAGGCCAGCACTTATGAACAAGTATAACTCTTTATTAAGATAGAATTGTTCTTATTCAAGAAATAGATGAAAATGGTTAAGTACAATTAAATGGCTCCAAAAGTCTTACAATGAAAACAACAGTCCTGCCAGTTGTTCTTTCCAGAGGCAAACAATTTTCATTCTTAATTTTTCCTTCTGTTAGTTACCTTCATGGGTTTTTCCAAATTGTTATCTTTTTAGTTTTTCAAGTGAATGCATATATTAATACATAAAATTTTAAAAAGCTTCTTCAGTTTATAATGCATCCTAACAGTCCCCTGCCCCATCCCTCCTAATTCTCCAGAGCAATGACTTTTAACTCTTCCAGCAATGTCTTCTGTTTTTTCCCTCACATAACTACTTAGTCATTTCTTGATTATTTTGTACATTATATAGTGATTTCTGGATATGACAGGTGAGGATTTAGCTCTTACAACACCATCGTTATCTTCACTTCCTCCCATATTGTCCCAAAGTGCTTACCATATTTAGGGGTGAAGCAGTCACCACATCATTATGACTGTGTATGTATTGCTCCTTGTTGAGAAAAACAGTGTATTATGCTCTTCCTATCCTGTACTTCTTTCTGCCCTAGAATTAATGATTGCCTAACCAACCCTTCCCCCTTATTTTTTTACTTTTGCTTTATCTTCAATGAACTTCTTTCCAAATGCCCCAAATTTGGCAATAACTTATTTTTAAGAGAAGGGATCTCACTAAGGTAGCCAGGCTTGTCTGGAACTCTTGGGCTCAAGCCATCCTCTCGCTGAGACTCCTGAGTAGCTGGGACTACAGGCATGGGCCATTCCACCCAGCTAACCTATTAATATTTTTACTGTTTCTTTTTAAGCCAGCTCCATAGCTGGAATATTGTCTGGATCTATGTCATTCTCTGGTTTGTGTACTCCTTCACTTTGCTGGAGTATTTTCTCCAATAGCTTCTCAAAAAAGGGTACATGGAGGTAACCCCTGAGTCTTTGCTTGCCTAAAAATGTATTTTACCTTCACCCTTGATTATTTGGGTGAATATAGATTTATCAGTGGAAAATAACTTTCTAGAATTCTGAAGGCATGGTTCCATTGTTTTCAGATTCCTTTTCAAGACAAGGTCTCTTCTGTCCCCCAGGCTGGAGTGCAGTGGCACAACTACCGCTCACTGCAGCCCTGGACTCATGGGCTCAATTGATCCTCCCATCTCAGCTCCCTGAGTAGACGGGAATACAGGTGTGCACCACAATGCCCAGCTAATTTTTGTGTTTTTTGTAGAGATGGGGCTTTGCCATGTTGCCCAAGCCGGTCTCAAGTGATCCACCTGCCTTGGCCTCCCAAAGTGCTAGGATTACAGTGGTGAGCCACTGGGCCCAGCTAGTTTTTCTTTTATTCTCTCTCTACTTCCTTCATTTCTCAAAGGCATCTCAAACTCAGTGGGCCCAAAACCAAAGTCAAACTCCATCAGAATATCCTGCTACTTACAACTTAAAAATATATCTTAAATCACAAGTTCTTACTACATGCAACCCTTTGGTTCAAGCAACCATCATCCCTCACTTGAACTTAGAATTGGTTTTCCTGCTTCTGTATTTTTTTAAATTATACAATATTTCAAATAAACCATGCGTGGTTTTATTCTTTTTACTACATAAAAAGAATGAAGATGTGCCAGGTGTGGTGGCTCATGCCTGTAATCCTAGCACTTTGGGAAGCTGAGGTGGGCGAATCACCTGAGGTCAGGAGTTTGAGACCAGCCTTACCAACATGGTGAAATCTTGTCTGTACTAAAAATAAAAAATAAAAAATTTATCCAGGCATGGTGGTGTGCACTTAGTCCTAGCTACTTGGGAGCCTGAGGCAGAATTGCTTGAATTTGGGAAGGCGGAGGTTGTAGTGAGCTGAGATTGCACCACTGCACTCCAGCCTGGGCAACAAGAGCTAAACTGTCTTAAAAAAAAAATATATATATATATATATATATATACACACACACACACACACACACACACATATATATATATATGAATGAACGCTTACATACTTAAACATGAATTGCTTTAAGTGTTTGGCATTCCCTGTTCCCGTGCATGCCAGCAGCTTCTTTTTTTTTGAGACGGAGTCTCACGCTGTTGCCCAGGCTGGAGTGCAGTGGCGCGATCTCGGCTCACTGCAAGCTCCGTCTCCCGGGTTCCCGCCATTCTCCTGCCTCAGCCTCCTGAGTAGCTGGGACTACAGGCGCCCGCCACCGCGCCCGGCAAATTTTTTTGTATTTTTAGTAGAGACGGGGTTTCACTGTGGTCTCGATCTCCTGACCTTGTGATCCGCCCGCCTCGGCCTCCCAAAGTGCTGGGATTACAGGCTTGAGCCACCGCGCCCGGCCGCCAGCAGCTTCTTACCGCAAACACCTGGGACTTACTATAGAGCAGCTGGAGTACATTCCTCCCACACACAGGACAAAGAGCTGACAACCAAGGAGAGAGGGGAATCAATACTCCAGTTTTCTCCCTTCCATTTCCCTGTATCTCAGCAGTATGGAGCTTGTTACCAGTGAGAACCTGCTCGCTGACTTTAAACTGGTTTTCTTACCTTCTCAGTTCAGTTTTTCCTTACCTCAACTGACGGTTTCTGGTATGACCTAGCAAATAAACTGCTTTCACTGAAATTTCAGTCTTGGAATCTACTTTGGGTTTCCCAATTTAAGACAGAAACATACTCATTTTCCCATCACTGGACTTCCAGGTTGTTTTCAATTTTTCACTGTTACAAACAAGGCTGCAACATTTATCTACAAACCTCTGGATATACACGTAGGAAGCTTTTGGTATTTCCACTAGCGAAACTGCTCAGTTGAAGGGTATGTGGATCTTCACCTTTAATAAATATTGCCAACATTTGAAAAGCCCGACAATGTCAAGGACTGGCAAGAGTGTCACATGTGATGGGTGTGGAAAGGCAGCTCACTGTAGCAGGTGCTGGGGACTCAGTTGGGGTCTTGGAGAAGCACTTATTTATAGCAAGAATGTTTCATAAATGGTATCTGATAGAGTCAAGAGTAGTGGGGAATAAAAACAAGTGGCTTAGAAATAATTATAGATCTAAAGTCAACAAAATACTTTTTTTCTAATGTAAAAATCCATACTTTTTTTAGAGGGAGGGGGAACAACTTAAACCAGAAAACACCTTCATATTAATCATTCTTCTCATATACTTCAAATTTGTACTTAATGCCTTTCTCCTCTTGGACATCAGAGAGAACACCTGGGTATCTGTAAAAGAAAAAAATATATAATTAAATTATGTGTCCATTAAAAACACAGCTTCAGTCATTCTCAGTTTAAACGCATCAATAATGCATAAAGCAAATAAAAAGTTTCCCTTTTTTCTTCACAATGGTAAACCACTGTCAAGTTGGATAAATATCATGCAAATATACTACATATGCAAATGATAAGAAAAAAACTGTAAACTATATAGAAAGTTAGAAAACAAAAAGTGTAATTTCTCCTCTTTTGTTTCCTTTGGATTCCTAATTCTCTCAAAAACCAGTTAGCAGTTTCCCTCGTATCTTTCCTCTCTATCACCCAGCTCATAGGAAATTTCTTAAGAACTTTTGGAAAGACTTACATTTGGTATCACATTTCTTGTGTAAGCAAAAGACAAAATACAACCTGAAGCTGTTTAGGGCATAACTGAAATTATGTGCCCTGGACAGTGACAGGTTCTCTGCTTCAGTCTGATTGATGGACACCACACTGCTCTAATTCCACAATGTGTGGCAGATTGTAATTTCTTTATTAGGATCTGCTATTCCTGTTCCCTAACTCTCACTTAAACCTGTGTTCTCTCCAGCTTCCCATCCAAAACCCAGCTTCTCCACTGAGGAATCTTCTGACCATTCCAGCCTCCAATAAACCCCAATCTTTGGTTACTTCTTCAGTACTATGCAGGCTGCACCCCAGTATGCTCCAGGTAGTCAGGAACACCTGCTTGAATCAGACTGTGCTTCTTTCTGGTTCTGCTGTGTGACATGCTTCTGAGCCTGGCTGTCAAAGTCTTCATCCTTGTAAAAAATTTAGCATTGTTGGCCAGGCGCAGTGGCTCATGCCTGTAATCCCAGCATTTTGGAAGGCCAAAGTGAGTGGATCACTTGAGGTCAGGAGTTCAAGACCAGCCTGGCCAACATGGTGAAACCCTGTCTCTAATAAAAATACAAAAATTACCTTGGCATGGTGGCAGGTGCCTGTAATCCCAGCTACTCAGGAGGCTGAGGCAGGAGAATTGCTTGAACCTGGGAGGTGGAGGTTGCAGTGAGTCAAGATGGCGCCACTGCATTCCAGCTTCCATGACAGAGCAAGACTCCGCCCCCACCCCAAAAAATCAAAAAAGAATGTAGCATTGTGCCTAACACATTAAGTGTTCTATAAATGGTGCCTACTAGTATTATTGGTTTGTTTCATTTCTCTATTTTTAAAACTCACTGTAGGCAGGGAAAACACAGTAAACGTTTAAGTCTCCTGATATTCAATACATTGCTGAGTAATAACAGACATTAACCTTTGTTGACTAATGAGAGATTATGCAATTTTGGTAAAAAAAAAATTAGGGGTACAAAGTAACAAAATTATAGGGAAAAAGATGCTTTCTGGAATAATTTATATTTCAGAGGAAGAAGCAATGTTTCTATTAACCATTTTCTATTATAATTTTAGTCTCTCTGAAATGAGTCATGAAAAGTAACATCTACATACATTTTTGGTGCAAAATTCTCAAGTGTCAAGACTGTCAGTTCATAAGACAAAAGCGACATATCAAGAAGTTTCTGGGCCGGGGGCGGTGGCTCACGCCTGTAATCCCAGCACTCTGGGAAGCTGAGGACGAGGCACGTGGATCATCTGAGGTCAGGAGTTCGAGACAAGCCTGGCCAACATGGTGAAACCCCGTCTCTACTAAAAATACAAAAATTAGCTGGGCATGGTGGCGGGCACCTGTAATCCCAGCTACTTGGGAGGCTGAGGCAGGAGAATCTCTTGAACCTGGGAGGAGGTTGCAGTGAGCCAAGATCGTGCCACTGCACTCCAGCCTCGGCAACAAAACAAGACTGTATCTCAAAAACAAAAAATAAACCGAAAAACCAAAACACAATGAAAATCAAGACTCTACAGGAAGCACAGGCTCAGGAGCAAAGGGGCAGCTGAGTAATGTGGACGAGTATGCCAGCATCCAGACAGGAAGTTGTAGGGTCAGAAGAAGAAACATCAGCCTATCCAAAACCTACTTCAAGGTGTCCATTGACAAGGGGCATCTGTCCCAGCTCTGGAGCCAACTACTGCCTCCACAGGCCTCTTTTAATCTCTATTCTCTTTGACTATGTGGTCACACACAAGATTGTTAACTAGAAGTAAAAGCCTGTTGGGGGCTCATTAAGTAGAAAACTGCCGATATAAAATATCTGGGCTTGCTGGTTTGGTTGGGGTCTAGTGTGAAATAGTCTGAGATAGATTTCTTCCAGGTAAGATGAATAAGAGCAGAGCCCTAGAGGACAGGCTGGCACGGTGCTGTTGAAAAATCAACTGCCCAAACAATGACCTACAGGGATGAAGGCAGACACAAAGTAAAACCACCTTACTTTATTAATATGACCTTCTGCTCTGGCTTCCATCACTTGTGGCTCCTTCTACATTCTAATTTTATTCTCTTCTTGCCTCACAAGTTCTCTCTTTCATCGGTATCTCACTATACTAGTGTGTCTTATTTTTTAAATCGGGAAGAATAGTGTTAATAAAATACATTATATTTGAACAGAAACCTATATAACCACAAGAGGTCAACTGATAGAGACAACGGGGCTTAAACTAAGTGAGTAGCTGTGGGGAAAGGGATAGGGGAGGTGGAGAATGACCAAAGTTTATATTTGGACAGTAGAAAGCAAATCCAAGTTCCCCAGCGCACATAGATCTGGAGAGAAAGCCGCTCCAGAATTGAGCAATGTTAGTTTTCCAGGGACAAGGTATATTCACTTTATCTTCACAGGTTTCCTTTTTCTCCAGAGAATGAAGGATTGACTTATTCTAGGTCTCCCATTAGAGAATTCCTTCCATTCTATTAAACAGGCTGTTATGATGTTATGTTAGTAGATGCCTGAAAGTACAAATGACCATCAAATGTTGCAATGGAAGAGTTTTTTGCTTTCTCCCATAGCCTTGTTTAGAATCTCCACTTTGGAGCAATTTCCTTATTCCTATCTCAATCTATTCACTATTAATATTTTCTAAGACATTTAAGAAGTACTACCAATCCGTCACAAACTCTTTCAAAATCACAGAAGGGAAGAGAGCATCTCCTAATTCACTCTATGAGGTCACTTTTATCCTGATAACAAAACCAGGGGAAGGCATTTAAAAAAAACAAAAACAAAAACTGTAATCCCAGGACTTTGGGAGGCCGAGGCGGGCGGATCATGAGGTCAGGAGATCGAGACCATCCTGGCTAACATGGTGAAACCCCGTCTCTACTAAAAATACAAAAAATTAGCCGGGCGTGGTGGTGGGCACCTGTAGTCCCAGCTACTCAGGAGGCGTGAACCTGGGAGGCAGAGCTTGCAGTGAGCTGAGATTGTGCTGCTGCACTCCAGCCTGGGTGACAGAGCGAGACTCCGTCTCAAAAAGAAAAACAAACGAACTATAAATCACCCCTTCTGAATATAAATGCAAAAATCTTCAACAAAATACTAGCAACCTAAGCCCAGTAACATATAAAAAGGATTAGATACCAAGTAGAATTTATCCCAGAAACATTAGTTTAACGTGAAAATCAATGTGTTATACCATATTAATAGTACATTAAAGTATTAGTATAAAAGACAAAAACCACATGATCATCTCAATAGACTCAGAAAAAGTATGTCACAAAATCTATAATACTCTCATGATAAAAAATACTAAATAAACTAGAAACAGAAGGGATCTTCCTCAATGTGATAAAGGCACTAACAGCTTAAATCACACTTGATGAGAGAGAAAAGCTTCCCCTCTAAGATTAGGAACAAGACAAGTAAGTCTGCTCTTGCTATCTTCTAGTCAACACTGTATTGGCAGGTCTAGCCATGGCCATTAGGCAAAGAAAAAAGTAAAAAAACATCCAGATTAAAAAGGAAGAAGTAAACCTATATTTGCAGATGACATTATACTGTAGAGAAAATCCTAAGGAATCTACCAAGAATCAGAATTACTAAATGAGTTCAGCAAGGTTGCAAGATACAAGATCAATAAACAAAAATTACTTGCATTTCTGTAAATAGCAATGAACAGTCTGAAACTAAAGAAAACACCATTTACAACAGCATCAAAAGGAATATAATACATAAGAATGAATTTAACACTGAAAGGTATAAAACATTGCTGAACGAAATAGGACCTAAACAAGGGGAAAGACATCACATGCTCAGGGTTTAAATTTTTTTTTTTTTTTTTGAGACAGAGTCTTGCTCTGTCACCCAGGCTGGAGTGCAATGGCGTGATCTTGGCTCACTACAACCTCTGCCTCCCAGGAACAAGCAGTTCTACTGCCTGAGCCTCCCAAGTAGCTGGGATTACAGGCATGTGCCACCACACCCAGCTAATTTTTTGAATTTTTAGTAGAGATGGGGTTTCGCCACGTTGGTCAGGCTGGTCTTCAACTCCTGACCTCAGGTGATCTGCCCCCCTTGACCTCCCAAAGTGCTGGAATTACAGGCATGAGTCACTGTGCCTGGCCTTTTTTTTTTTTTTTTTTTTTTAAATAATATACTTACTCTGGTAGAAGTTTATATTTCTCCAAATCAATTTCTGGAAGAAAGGTGTCACTTTCAAAGTCTTGCATGATCCTTGTCACAAATAGTTTAAGATGGCCTGGGTGATTCATGGCTTCCTTTGAAATAAAACAACATCAATTTTCTTAATGTGTATCAAAAGACACAGAAACTCTAAGATTTATGTTTAGTTAGTTTATACTAAGTAGTAAAAATATGCTTGGTACTGCCAAAGCATATTATTAAAATATCCTATTATTTCATCTGGGGTGCTGCAAAGTATGCCTTAGTTATATTGAGAATGACACTAACCATTAACAATAATTATGACAGACTGAGTTTAAATATAGTCTGGCCTCCAGTTTGCTTACAAGAACTTTTTAATTTAAGCATTCTCTTTTATTGTTTTCCCTTTGGCTGTTTAGAGTTAAGAGCCCAAAATTATCTAGTTGTTCTCCATAGAAAAATTTACATTAACATGTATGAATAAGATAGTACAATTTAATGAGACCTTGACTATGGAAAACCCCAAGAGCATACTTAGTACATATACATAAAATTTAGTAATGCTTCCAATTCTCAGAAGATAATTACAATGCTAGTAGGTAGGTAATTTATTCTGCTTCTTGTTGCTAACAATTGTATTAACATTTGGCTTAATACTGTACATGACTTTTCTAACTACTCCCTAAAATATGGTTGATAATTTCTGTAGAAAAAGTTGCCCTAGAATGAGTGTCTTAAAATTCTCATTCATAAAAAGTATGTCTTAATTGCAATTCTAAGAAAGCAGTAGTTCTTGATCTTAAATAGCTTATAGAAAACACACACACACACACACACACACACACACACACACAACAAATCCAAGTGTTTATTTTTAAAATTCCAAATAAGGGTACAGAACAAATTTTACTTTTTATTTTCAAAACATCGTTTTATATTAAATCATTTATTATTTTTGCTACAACCAAATAGATGCTCTACCAATTCTTACTGTACCAAAAATTTAAAAAGTGGAACGCAGAGTCTCCCCCTTATTTGCAGTTTCACTTTCCAGTTTGTTATCTGTGGCCAACTGTGATCTGAAAATATTAACTGGAAAATTCCAGAAATAATGCATAAGATTTAAATGACATGCTGTTCTAAGTAGTGTGAAGAAATCTTGTGCTGTTCTGCTCTGTCCTGCCTAGGACGTGAATTATCAGTTTGTCCTGCACATGCTGTCTATGTTACCTGCCCCTTAGTCACTTAGGAGCCATCTGGATTATTAGATTGACTGTGGTGGTGAAGTTCTGTATTAAAGTTGATTATAAGCCGGGCGCGGTGGCTCATGCCTGTAATCCCAGCACTTTGTGAGGCTGAGGCGGGTGGATCACCTGAAGTCAGGAGTTCGAGACCAGCCTGACCAACATGGAGAAACCCCGTCTCTACTAAAAATACAAAATTACCCGGGCATGGTGGTGCATGCCTCTAATCCCAGCTACTTGGGAGGCTGAGGCAGAAGAATCGCTTGAACCTGGGAGGCAGAAGTTGTGGTGAGCCGAGATCGCACCATTGCACTCCAGCCTGGTCAAAAAGGGCAAAACTCAGTCTCAAAAAAAAAAAAAAAAAAAAAAAAAAAAAAAAAAAAAGGTGATTATATAAGCAAACCTTCTGTAAAGGGAGAGATGGTAAATATTTTTGGCTCTGAGGGCCATAGGGTTTCCTACCTTTGTAGGCCACAGACAGTACTGAATGAATGGGTGGAGCTGTGTTCCAATGAAACTTTCTTTACAAAAATAGGCTGGGAGGTCCGATTTGGCCCACAGAAGATAAGCCTGAATGATATCTACAAGCTGTTGTGATGTGTGGTAGGTGGATAATGTAAAAATATCATTTGAAGATTCTACTTCCTATTTATCTATATATAGACTTATATTATATAAATGCATTTACGTACTTATATTGCTTAAAGAATACATTTTCTAGTGACTATGGTAATGAATCATTCAAAGTGTGGTAGGCACTGAACAAAATAAAGAAATAACTTGTTTTCTTAGAAGAAATTCATACTTGGATGACAATATCAAGGAAAAAATGTCCATTTTCTTCTATCACAAATTGAGAAAATAAGAGGTTCTAGAAACAGGAGCCCAAGAAACTGAGAGTTTTTTTTTTTTTTTTGGGAGACAGAGTCTCTCTGTTACCCAGGCTGGAGTGCAGTGGCACGCTCTCAGCTCACTGCAACCTCTGCCTCCTGTGTTCAGGTGATTTTCCCACCTCAGCCTCCCAAGTAGCTGGGACTACAGGGGCCCGCCACCACACCCAACTAATTTTTGTATTTTTAGGAGAGATGGAGTTTCACCATGTTGGCCAAGCTGGTTTTGAACTCCTGACCTCAAGCAGTCCACCCGCCTTGGCCTCCCAAAGTGCTGGGATTACAGGCCTCCACCTACCTCTTCTTTCTAAAATAATTTCAGTGTATATATCTTACCACAAGACCACCCAAATGGCAGAAACGGATTTTTCTTCCTCCTCATAAATGTTAATTTTTCATTAGTGTTTTAAAAGGCAAAGAATTCTATTATCCTCAAAAGTTTTAAAGCTGGAAGTCATTTGGTATTAAAAAAGAGGTATAAGCCGGGCGCGGTGGCTCACGCCTGTAATCCCAGCACTTTGGGAGGCCGAGGCGGGCGGATCACGAGGTCAGGAGATCGAGATAACAGTGAAACCCCGTCTCTACTAAAAATACAAAAAATTAGCCGGGCGCGGTGGTGGGCGCCTGTAGTCCCAGCTACTCGGGAGGCTGAGCCAGGAGAATGGCGTGAACCCGGGAGGTGGAGCTTGCCGTGAGCCGAGATCGCGCCACTGCACTCCAGCCTGGGCGACTGAACTAGACTCCGTCTCAAAAAAAAAAAAAAAAAAAAAAAAAAAAAGGTATATTGGCCAGGCGCAGTGGCTCACACCTGTAATCCCAGCCCTTTGGGAGGCTGAGGCAGGCGGATCAGCAGGTCAGGAGGTCAAGACCATCCTGGCTAACATGGTGAAACCCCATCTCTACTAAAAATACAAAAAAAATTAGCTGGGCATGGTGGCATGCGCCTATAGTCCCAGCTACTCGGGAAGCTGAGGCAAGAGAATGGCGTGAACCCAGGAGGCGGAGCTTGCAGTAAGCCGAGATTATGCCACTGCCCTCCAGCCTGGGCGACAGAGTGAGACTCCGTCTCAAAAAACAACAACAACAACAACAACAAAAAAAACCAAAAAAAATTGGTTGAGGAAGTTTTCTGCTTGTAATAAATTCATATACATCTAGTTAGTGTATATCAACTGAGAGCCCCAACCGCTTTCTCAGTAAGAGATACATTCATCCTGAAAGACAAAGTGTATCTAGGGTACATTTAGGTAGTAGAAACCAGTGCAATGCAACTACATTTCTCAGGAAAAGATTTAGAATGGATTTTAAATTGGAAATATCAATTATTCTTTGATTTGAAAGTAGACTGGTACTGGAGAGATGTTGGTCACAGGATACAAGATTTCAGTTACATAGGAGGAGTAAGTTAAAGAGATCTATTGTACAACATCTATTATTTTATAGTTAATAAATGTATTCTTGAAAACTGCTAAGCTAGTAGACTTTAAGTGTTCTTACCACATAAAATAAGTGGGTAATACATATGTTAATTAGCTCCATTTAGCCATTCTACAATATATACACATTTCAAAACAACATGTTGTACATAATATATATATGCAATTATTTGCCAATTAAAAAGATAAATAGGCTAGGTGCTCACGCCTGTAATCCCAGCACTTTGGGAGATCAACTGCTTGAACCCAGGAGTTCAAGACCAACCTGGTCAACATGGCAAAACCCTGACTCTACAAAAAATACAGAGATTAGCCAGGCATGATGGTGTGTGCCTAAAGTCCCAGCTACTTGGGAGGAAAGGTGGGAGGATTGCTTGGGCCTGCCTGGGAGCTCGTGGCTACAGTGAGACAGTGCCACTGCACTCTAGCCCAGGTGACAAAGCAAGAACCTGTCCCAAAAATAAATGAATAAATAAATAATAAATAGGCTATAAATAGTAATAAATAGCCTATAAAAGATAGGCTGATACAGACTAAAATATTTATTTTTGCATTTCTATTTAGTTTGTATAGTATCAAACAACAAATAATTTGAACTGACAACAAATAATTTACAGTACAGATAATGTGCTGCTTCCTATACTCATGGCTTAATTTTTTAAAGGTTCAGATGACGAGTTATGTCTGTTTTCTTCCACTTCCTTTAAATGGCAGGGAAGCTGAAAGAAAGTAGAATAGAACATTTCTTTTTATTTACCAATAACTACACTTACCTTATAAACAGAACTGCCACCAACTATCCAAATCATGTCTACTTTATTTGCTAATTCTGGTTGTTCAGTAAGTTTTAAGGCATCATCCAGACTTCTGGCAAGAAAATGAGCTCCTTGTGGAGGTTCCCTGAGGTTAAAAAAAGAATTACACATAATTTTTGTAAAATCCATCCATACTAGTCAAATAATCTGACTAAGCAGCAGTGACTATAGAATTAAAATAATCATAAATATGAATCCTTTCAACAAGAAGCACTTAACATCAGTATGGCCTATGACCAATAATTCAGCCTACATTTGTACATCTATGGCTCACAATGAATCATGAAACAGAACCAGGTGGTATCTTGTGATATCTCTGGTGGAAAAACATCAGAATAGGAGTTATTTCCGGAGGGGTGGGATAAAGATTCACTTGGACAGGGCAGGAGAGAACTTTCTGGGGATGATAGGTACTATTCTGTATCTTTGATAGGGCTGGGGTTACACAGGTGTATACATTTACCAAAACTTAGCAAATGTACATTTAAGACTTGTGTCTCATGTAATAGTTACTTCAGAAGGACAAAAACTGTAAAAGACAGAATCCTTGTATTTATTTATTTATGAGATAGAGTCTTGCTCTGTTGTCCAGGCTGGAGTTCAGTGGCACGATCTCGGCTCACTGCAAGCTCCGCCTCCTAGGTTCACACCATTTTCCTGCCTCAGCCTCTCTGTAGCTGGGACTACAGGCGCCCACCACCATGTCTGGCTAATTTTTTGTATTTTTAGTAGAGATGGGGTTTCACCCTGTTAGCCAGGATGGTCTCGATCTCCTGACCTGCTGATCTGCTCGCCTCGGCCTCCCAAAGTGCTGGGATTACAGGTGTGAGCCACAGCACCCGGCCAAGACTGAATCATTAATGGTATGAATGATGAAGTATTTAGGTGGAAATACACTAATGTCTGTAGTTTATTATGAATGCAAAAATGAACAAGATCGATTGATGGATGAATGAAGATGTGATGAAACTAGTAGAGTAAAATGTTAATGGTAGATCTAGGTGGATGGTTTACTGTAAACTTCTTTCTGTATGTGTGAAGATTTTCCTGATAAAATATTAGAAAAAGAGTGATATGTTTGAATGACTGCAGAAAAGCTTGGAATGACATTCAGACTGTTAATATGTCATTACCTTTGGGAACGGGGAAAGGATTTTCATGTTTCAAACAATACAGGAATGGGTGAAGTATTAAAAAATGAGCTTATTATTATGTAATTAAAATCCAAAAGGGAAGAAGTTAATTAATTTCAGTGTTTACTCAGGGGTGGTCCAATATTTTGGCTTCTCTTGGCCACGTTGGAAGAATTGTCTTGGGTCACACATAAAATACACTAACATTAACGATAGCTGATGAGCTTTAAAAACAAACAAACAAACAAAAAAAAGATCTGTGCATAACGTTTTAAGAAAGTTCACTAATTTGTGTTGGGTGGCATTCAAAGCCATCCTAGGCCACTCTGAGGCCTGCGAGTTGTGGGCTGGACAAGCTTGGTGTACACTGACTAGCTTAGTCTCTCCCAATCTCTGAAACTATTTTGTTGGTCATGGTGGGGGTTGCAATTCCCTTTATAAATGACGAAACATGTGGAAATAGGCTTTCATAGTAATTAGATACACAACAGAAATTACAATTCAATGTCAAGTTTTTAGCCTGCTGCTTTAACAAGATTATATAATTGCCCTTGAACTCATAGTTATAATAAGGATTAACCAAGAACTTGATTGCCTCCTCCCTCTCCCTCCTAATATGTATTTTACTTATTTTATTCTGTCATTCTTAAAAGAATTAGGTTAGAGCAAAGAATGTACTTTGACTCAGGCTGGAAAAAGACATGGAGGCCAGGGAGAAGTTAAATAAGCCCAGGTTATCTCCTAAGGTATCAGGGCAGTTGCAGGGACCAGGTTGGACTAGGCTCTTCGGAGAGAGAACTGAATCTAGAAGAAACAAAGATTTGGAGTTGGGAGAGAAGAGAGTTTCGTTAATAAACCAATGATGGCCAAAACAGAGCTGTGACGGTGTTAGTAACTGCAGATGTGACGACTTCCTTGCCCTTTTGTAGTGAATGTGGAAAAGAAAGTGAAGAACAGATTAGCCAGGCTCATGGTGGCTCATGCCTGTAATCTCAGCACTTTGGGAGGCCAAGACGGGCAGATCACCTGAGGTTAGGAGTTCCAGACCAGCCTGGCCAACACAGTGAAACCCCGTCTCTACTAAAGTAGAAAAATTAGCTGGGCATGGTGGCGCGTGCCTGTAATCCCAGGTACTTGGGAGGCTGATATAGGAGAATCGCTTGAACCCAGGAGGTGGAGGTTGCAGTGAGCCGAGATTGCGCCACTGCATTCCAGCCTGGGTGAGACAGTGAGACTCTGTCTCAAAAAAACCCAACTCCCGCCGCCACAAAAAAAACAAAAAAAATAAATTAAAGATAGAGCAAAGTTAGAGATTTAAGTTAAAAAAAAGGTATGAAGAATATGCTTCCGTAAAATGTGGCTATTTAGCACTTTAGAGTTCAGTATCACAGGAAACACTGGACCTCCAGGTGGGTAAAAAAGAACATGCAAAAAGTTGAGCTAGTGTTTGAGTTCATCAGCCCTTACGCGGCACAAGTGCTAGAAATTAATACAGTAAATGACAAATAGGAAGCATCCAATATAGTGATGTATTTCACTGCTGAATTTCTTTCCTATAATTATTTTAAACCAATCCAGATTGGATTCCCTGACAAAGGGGAGTTGGTATGTGGTAGCATACATATTCTTTGTTAACAAATGTGTGGACATGCTTGATGTTTTTGTGACTGAGTGTTGAGGGTTTGCATGAAGACTAAATGAGATAATGTACACATTGCATTTAACTGGCAATGGTACGTGGTACTATCATTCCTTTTTATAGATGAGGAAACTGAGGCTGAATGGTTAAGACACTACTGGTCACACAGCCAGGAAATGACGGACCTTGGAGTTGAACTCCAGCAGCCTGACTTTGAAACTTGAGCTGCAACTTGTTACGTGGACAAAAGACTGCAGTTGGTGCCTGTGGGCTACAGGGGCCCTTAGACATCAGGATGGTAGGGCTTAGATTAGTGGAACCCTGACTCTTGTCCTATGGCCTTATCTGATTACCCCGGGTGACATGTAAACATTATCCTTTTTCACTGTTCCTGATGTGAGGACGGCCAATGGAATTCTGGCTCCATTTCCCCAGGGAGTGTTGGGAAACCACTTAAAAAAACAAAAAACCCTGAAATGGAATGGTGTCTTAACCAGAACACAAAAATACACCCTCAATTTAAGACCTTTCACACTGAGCCTTTAAAAATGGTGTTCTCTACTAAGCCATACCTCATTTCATTGTGCTTCAAAGATACTGAGGTGTTTTTCTTTTTTACAAATTGAAGGTTTGTGCCAACCCTGCACTGAGCAGATCTATTGGTGAAGTTTTTCCAACAGCATGTGTTCACTTTGTATTTCTATGTTACATTTTGGTAATTCTCACAATATTTCAGGCTTTTTCATTATAATGTTTTGGGGATCTTGCTGCTACTGTTGCAAGGAACTGTTATGGGGTGCCATAAATCATGCCCTTTTAAGATGGTGAACTGATACATGTTGGGTGTTCTGACAGCTCCACTAACTGGCTATTCCTGTTTCTCTCCCTCTCTTCTGGCCTCCCAATTCCCTGAGACACAACGATATTGAAATGAGGCCAATTAGTAACCCTACAATGGCCTCTAAGCGTAGGAGTGAAAGGAAGAGTTAAATATTTCTCATGTAAAATCAAAAGCTAGAAATGATTATGCTTAGTGAAGGAGGCACATAGCAAAGCCAAGACAGGCCAAAAGCCATGCCTCTGGCATCTAACAGCCAAGTTGTAAATACAAAAGAAAAGCTCTTGAAGGAAATCAGAAGTGCTATTCCAGTGAAAATGTGAACGGTAAGAAAGCAAACAGCCTGGCCGGCGCGGTGGCTCACACCTGTAATCCCAGCACTTTGGGAGGCCAAGGCGGGAGGATCATGAGGTCAGGAGATCGAGACCATCCTGGTTAACACAGTACAACCCTGTCTTTACTAAAAATACAAAAAAATTAGCCAGGCGTGGTGGCCGGCGCCTGTAGTCCCAGCTACTCGGGGGGCTGAGGCAGGAAAATGGTGTGAACCTGGGAGGTAGAGCTTGCAGTGAGCTGAGATCGCACCACTGCACTCCAGCCCGGGCGACAGCGAGACTGTGTCTCTAAAAAAAAACACAAAAAAACCCACAAAGAAAACAAATAGCCTTATTGCTGATGTGGAGAAAGCTGAGTGGTCTGGATAGATCAAACCAGCCACATTACCTCACACCAAAGCCCAATCTAGAACAAGGCTTTAACCCTCTTTAATTCTGTAAAGGCTGAGAGAGGTGAGAAAGCTATAGAAGAAAAGTTTGAAACTAGCAGGGTTTCGTTCATGATGTTTAAGGAAAAAGCTGTCTTCATAAGAAAAAAGTACAAGGTGAAGCAGCAAGTTTATCCGGAAGATCTGGCTAAGATCATTGATGAAGGTGGTTACACTAAGAACAGGTTTTCAATGGAGACAAAATAGCCTGCTATTCAAGGAAGATGCCATCTAGGACTTCATAGCTATAAAAGAGAAGTCAATGCCTAGTTTTAAAGTTTCCAAGAACAGGATGATTCTCTTGTTAGGGGTTAAGGCAAGCTGATGACTTTCAGTGGAAGCGAATGCTCATTTACCGTTCTGAAAATCCCAGGGCGTTTAAGAATTATGCTAAATCTTCTCTGCCTGTGCATTAGAAATGGAACAACGAAACTTCGATGACAGCACATTTGTTTACAGCATGGTTCACTAAATATTTTAAGCCTAATGTTGAGACCTACTGCTCAGGAAGGAAGATTTCCTTTCAAAAGATTCCTGCTCATTCTGCAGCCCATGGATCAAGGAGTAATTTTGACTTTCAAGTCTTACTATTTAAGAAATACATTTTCTAAGGCTGTAGCTGCAATAGTCAGTCATTCCTTTGATGGATCTGGGCAAAGTAAATGGAAAACCTTTGAAAAAGGATTCACTATTCTAGATGCCATTAACAACATTCATGATTCATAGGAGGAGATCAAAATATCAACATTAACAGGAGTTTGGAGTTAGTTGATTCCAACCCTCATGATGGCTTTGAGGGGTTTAAGACTTCAGGGGTGGAAATAACTGCAGATGTGGTGGAAATGGCAAGATAATTAGAATTAGAATTAGAAGTGGAGTCTGATGATGGGATGGAATTGCTGGAATCTCATAAAACGTCAGTGGATAAGGAGTTCCTTCTTATGGATGAGCAAAGAAAGTGGGTTCTTGAGATGAAATCTACTCCTGGCGAAGATGCTGTGAACATTGTTTGGCCACGAAAGATTCAGAATACTACACAAACTAAGTTAATAAAGCAACAGCAAGGTTTGAGAGGATTGATTCCCATTTTGAAAGAAATTCTGTTGTGGGTAAAATCCTATAAAATAGCATCACATGCTCCAGAAAAATCTTTCATGAAAGGAAGAGTCTATCAATGTAGCAAACTTCATTGTTTTATTTTAAGAAATTGCCACAGCCACCCCAGCCTTCAGCAACCATCACCTTTATCAGTCAGCAACCATCAATATCAAGGAAAGACACTCCATCGTGAGAAGATTATGACTCATTGAAGGCTTGGATGATTGTTAGCATTTTTTAGTCATATTTTAATTAAGGTACATACATTTTTTAAAGATATAATACTATTGTACATCTATTAGACTATTACTATAGTGTAAATATAACTTTTACGTGCACCGAGAAACCAAAAAATTCATGTGACCACCTTTATTGTGGTATTTGCTTTATTTATTGCAGTGGTTTGGAGCTGAACCTGCAATATCTCTGAGGTATGCCCATATTAAAAATCGGGTATGCTCCAGCCTCATAATGGAATACTAAAAATATTTACAGGACTGTAATTTTACAGGACTTTATTTTCTAATATATAAGGGAAAAAGAGGAGGATAACAAAGTGGTACTATGTGGGATGGTTCTATTTTTATAAATCACCTATGTACTACTCATTGTGTGATTTCTGAATCCCTAATTTGCTAGGGGTTATGCTAGATTCTGGGGACAGAGATAAAATATGCAGTCCCTGCACTCAAAGAGATTGTGATGGCAGTCAGAAATATCTCAGCAGTGACTATAATGTACGAAAGGACATACAATGAAGACGTGCAGAGGACGCTTCATGGGAACGCAGGGCCGGGGTGATGAAGGAAAATACTCCTCACGGCATGATTTCTTAACCGAGTGTCAAAGGAGATAAAAACACGTGCAAAGGCACAGGCATGACAGACTACAATCGAAGTGTAGTATAGAATTTTATTTTAATCATACTAAAGTTATTTAACACAAGAAAGCTCTGAGAAAGTTGAGGGTAGCAGAAAAGTAAACTGTGGTGAGGTTTAAAACAGGGTAGGCCGAATTTGGTGGCTCATGCCTGTAATCCCAGCACTTTGGGAGGCTGAGATGGGGAGTTCGAGACCAGCCTGGCCAACAGGGAGAAACCCCATTTCTACCAAAAAATACAAAAAGTAGCTGGGTATGGTAGTGCCTGCCTGTTATCCCAGCTACTTGGAAGGCTGAGGCAGCAGAACTGCTTGAGCCAGGGAGGTGGAGGTTGCAGTGAGCCGAGATCACACCACTGCCCTCCAGCTTGGGTGACAGTGGGTCATTCTTGTCATACCCAACTAAATCAGAGTTGAGGGGACAGGGGAAAAAAGCATTCAGGGTATAAAACATTGCTCCAAGAATGTAATTTTCTGTGAGCCTGACTGCTGGAACTGCTTGTTGTGACTTGAAACCGGTTTTATCTCCAGCTTCTGAGATAACTTGCTGCAACTCTAGAACTAATTTTGCCCATCACTCATTGTTCACCAATCGGAGCTTGTCAGCTCCCCCAAACCTTAGTAGTGCCAATGAACTTTCTCAAAGAGCGGTAACAGTTCTCCTTTTAAATAAAACCTCTAACCTTCCCTTTGTTCTTCAGACATATATGGAAGGCTACCTGTCGGCATGTATGCCCTAAACTGCAATTTTTTTTCTTCCCAAACAAAATGTTAAATTTAGAGATTAATCTCAACATTTATTTTGCTTTTGATAATACTAAAAGGTTGGGACAGCAGAGCATGGTGAAGATAGAAAAAAAAAGGAATCCAGAATGAAGTCAGGAGAGATGAGAGAGTTGATTTAGGTGGCAGTGGATTTTTGTCTCAAGATCGAGGGAAACGAGAACAAAATAATATTTTAAGGTGAAAATGAGATCATGAGTCTGTTCACTGTGATTTCATTAATATATTAATGTGTATATTCTATAAGATATAAAGTAGCAAGTTTGTGTGTGTGTGTGTGTGTGGGGGGGGGGCGCGGCGGCGGTAAGAACTGATGCCTATACCCTTCTGTGTGCCAGAAACTTTACATACAAAACTTCAGTGAGTCTTCAAAATCACCCTAAAAAGTTGTCATTATTCATCTCATTTAATAGGTAAGGGAAGAACCTTCAACAAGGCTTACTTGTAACCTGCCTAAAGTCACAAAGTTACTAGGGGCCATAGCAGATATCAGAAACAAGGTCAGTCAGCATTTGCTACTCCAAGTGTGTGTGGTACGGGGAGAGAGATCTGCACCTTCAAGTTTTAATCACTGTGGAGACTCTGATAGTGAGATCGGAAAAAATTATGACATGAAATTTAGTTAACTTTCATGGATGGGAGACTATTTAAATCTTGTAACATGGAGGCAATTTTGGATTTTCTAAAGATAGTGTCAAGGCTACTATAGCATTGCAGCAAAACTTGTTTATTTAATTTTGGGTTCCAACAAGTTCTTTTTTTTTTTTTTTTAGATGGAGTCTCTCTCTGTTGCGCAGGCTGGAGAGCAGTGGCATAATCTTGGCTCACTGCAACTTCCGCCTCCTGGTTCAACAGCTTCTCCTGCCTCAGCTTCCTGAGTAGCTGGGATTACAGGCGCTCGCCACCACACCTGGCTAATTTTTGTATTTTTAGTAGAGATGGGGTTTCACCATTTTGGCCAGGCTGGTCTCGAACACCTGACCTTGTGATCTGCCCACCTTGGCCTCCCGAAGTGCTGGGATTACAGGTGTGAGTCACTGTGCCTGGCTGGTTCCAAAGACTTTTAAAAGTCACTTTATTGATAAAAATTTAATTCACCCTTTTAAAGTATACAGTTCAGTGACGTTTAGTACATTCACAGAGTTGTGCAAGCATAACTTCTATCTACTTTTAGAACATTTCCATCACCAAAAAAAAAAAAAAAAAAATTCTGTACTCATCAGTGGTCATTCCCACCCTTCTCACCTCAAGTTCTTTTTTTTTTTTTTTTTAGACGGAGTCTGGCTCTTTCGCCCAGGCTGGAGTGCAGTGGCCCTATCTCGGCTCACTGCAAGCTCCGCCCCTCGAGTTCACGCCATTCTCCTGCCTCCGCCTCCCGAGTAGCTGGGACTATAGGCGCCCGCCATCAGGCCCGGCTAATTTTTTGTATTTTTAGTAGAGACGGGGTTTCACTGTGTTAGCCAGGATGGTGTCGATCTCCTGACCTCGTGATCCGCCCTCCTCGGCCTCCCAAAGTGCTGGGATTACAGGCGTGAGCCACAGTGCCCGGCCTCACCTCAAGTTCTTTTAAAGCCACAACTTGATTGTCTAGACAACTTCGGAAAAACATTTTCCCCCAATACCTTACTAAGGAAATATTTACCCTAAATAACTAGTGTTCGGTAGAAAATTTGTGATTACCTTGAGGATTCAGTTTCTTCTTACACTGGGGGAGAGGGGTGAAAAATGAAGTCTCTTTAGAGCTGACATAAGCAAGTGATTTCCATGTATAAATCTCTGCCCTTTTATTCAAAAGCCTGCAGTGCCTGGCACTCAGCAGGTGCTGTCTCTCTGTGTGGGACTGACCAACAAGGAAGGAAGCGGGAGGAAGAACAACAACAACAAAAAAGAACTCTAACATTTTTTACAACTGGCATCACTATTTCCCTGGCATGCTTGATAATAAAGACTTTAAATTTTCTTAGCCTTAAAAAAAAAAGCACAAGACACCAACATATGTTATACATAAATACACAAGAAGCAACCAAACCCAATTACATGCATCACAGGGAGGTCGTAAAAAAAAATTACACTCATTATCTTTGAGGAGAAATGCCGGCTCAAGTGAACATCTCCCCCACTGAGATTTCTTTCTGTTTGAGCTCAAGCTAGCCATAAACAAACTTGAGTAGTATTCAAAAATGTCATTAAAGAGCTTCTTGGAATGGCGATATAGTCTGTGAATTTAAAATATACCAAGGAAAGAGATAATCAGAGCATCCTAGCAACCAGAAGAAAGAATAGCATGAAGATGGAAGCAGGCGGCAAGATGCATATCAACAAATCTGCCCGGTCGCCCAGAGGCAATCAATGCAAATATTCTATACACTTTCTTCTGGGGTTTTACCTATGCCATTCTAGGAAGAACTTGGGAGAAAATCTATGTAAGCCTGAATCCCCTTAGCCTATATAGCTGTGTAGTTCTTTCCTTCCCATAGTGTTAACTTGGCTAGGATATAGTTCTTGGTTATTCAGATACTGTATCTAGGTGTTGCTTTGAAGGCATTTTGTAGATGTGATTACAATTCAGTTTTTATTTTTTTTGAGACAGGGTCTCACTCTGTTGGCTAGGCTAGAGTGCAGTGGCACTATCCTGACTCACTGCAACCTCCACCTCCCGGGAACTAGAGGTACACGCCACCATGCCTGGCTAATTTTTTTGCAGAGATGGGGTTTCATTTTGTTGCACAGATTGGTCTCAGACTCCTGGGTTCAAGTGATCCACCTGACTTGGCCTTCCAAAGTGCTGGGATTGCAGGGGTTGGCCACTGTGCCAGGTCGGACTTTAATCTGAGTGGGCTGATTCAATCAGTTTAAAGGCCTTGAGAGTAGAGTTAAGGCTTTCCTGAAGAAATTTCACCTGTACTGCTTCAGCCCCTGCTGGAGAATTCCAGCTTGCCCTTTCTGATGGCCTGCTTTACAGATTTTTGGACTCACATGCCCAGTCCCCATAATTGTGTAAGCCAATTCCTCGCAATAAAACTCTTTAATATACCTATTTCTATCTCCTACTGGTTCTGCTTCTTTGGTTGAATCTTTACTAATATCCATGGGAAAATAATACTATGACCACTGTTCCCAAGCAAGTAATGCCCTAGGATACTGCATTCTTTTTGGTGATTATATTATTAGACTAAGAATGATTAACATGCCAGATCCCAGACTTTCCCCTTAGGTCCTGATATGGTTTGGCTGTGTCCCTACCAAAATCTCACCTTGAATTGTAATAATCCCCACATGTCAAGGGTAGTACGAGGTGGAGATAAATGAATCATGGAGGGGTGGTTACACCCATGATGTTCTTGTGATAATAACTTCTCATGAGATCTGATGGTTTTATAAAGGGCCTTTCTCCCTTAGCTCAGCACTTCTTCCTGCCACCACATGAAGAAGGACGTGTTTGCTTCCCCTTCCACCATGATTTTAAATTTCCTGTGGCCTCCCCAGCCATGAGGAACTGAGTCAATTAAACCTCTTTCCTGTAAAATTGCCTGGTCTTGGCAGTTCTTTAAAAATAGCAACATGAGAATGGATTAACACAGGTCCAATCCTGGCCACCCCTCAACCTCCCAAGCCATTGGAGTTGACTTCCTGGGCAGTCTTAATATGATTACCCCTCCCACTCTCCAGTTGCCAAGGCATATCTAGGCTTCATGAACTGCTGACTCCAACCCTGGATTGGGGTACAGGAAAATTCTTATCAGAGGCTAACTAGAGATAACTTGCTTCTCTCCAGGATCTCTAGAACCATTTCAATACTTTGAAATTTTTTACCTTCAGACACTGAGTAATGAATGTTAAGTACAAAATATTACTGGGTATTGTGGTTAACTTGGCATAATAGAGCAGAAGATTATGACCCATTTCAGCCCATCCTAAAATTCACATTTTATTGCATTTAGGGTTGGGTCCAGAAAGGAGATCATCACTTAATTTTAGCAAGTCCTAAAACATAGTTGTTTTGACTTTATGTGAAACTACAAGTTACTGATTATACTGTATAACTTATATTTCAGCCTACTGAATGATGGTTCAAAACTTGCAAATCTGATACCACAGTGAGATATTTAATGTTTAATGTAACTTTTCAAGATGATGAAATCAATTACTCAGGTAGTTGAAGAAATTATTGCCATGTAATATAGATAACTGCTTATTTTCTATAATCACCTTTGTGATATTAAGCAGCCTCATCAATAGCTCCTTTTATACAATTTCATTTTATCATATACTGATCTCCACTATAAGACACGATTTTCTTGTGGTGAATTTATGTTAAGGTACTTACTTGAGTTCTCTGCTGAGAACTAAATTAATTCTACCCTTTAAAGGTCGATTCTTCTCAGGAATGGAGAACCAAGTCTTCTTACCCATAATCACTAGATTCTGTTTACCTATAAAATCACAAAGCCTAAGTATATTTTGGGAATATACATGTATTTTCATACATTTATATACAACAAGTCCTTGAATAACATTGTTTTCTTCTAACATTGATGAGAAAAATAATCAATTCCTGGCCAGGGCCACTGTCTGTGTGGAGTCTGCATGCTTTTCCCATGTCTGCATGGAGTTTCTCCAGGTACTCCAGTTTCCTTCCACATCCCAAAGACATGCACATTACTATTCTTAAATGTATGTATAGCTTATATTTATTTCAGTGTTTAATATTAGAAGTGTTTTCGGCCTTCATTTAGAAGTTTGGTGATGTTTTTGTGACCAGCAATATGCCCTAGGAACTCAACTCTTGTGTACATCAAGTAGCCTATGGTAAAATTGGTTTTGCTATACATTGTTTCACTTAGAGTCACAGTTTCCAAGAACTCACAGATACATTAAGTGAGGACTTAGTGTAGGTATGTGCATAGATATGACTGACATCCTGACATTTAGTGGCTCTCCTTTAAAAAAAATAAACTTGGCCGGGCGCGGTGGCTCAAGCCTGTAATCCCAGCACTTTGGGAGGCCGAGGCGGGCGGATCACAAGGTCAGGAGATCGAGACCACAGTGAAACCCCGTCTCTACTAAAAAAAATACAAAAAATTAGCCGGGCGCGGTGGCGGGCGCCTGTAGTCCCAGCTACTCAGGAGGCTGAGGCAGGAGAATGGCGGGAACCCGGGAGGCGGAGCTTGCAATGAGCCGAGATCGCGCCACTGCACTCCAGCCTGGGCAACAGCGTGAGACTCCGTCTCAAAAAAAAAAAATAAAAAAAATAAATAAATAAAAAAATAAATAAACTTAAAAGTCTTACCAAAATTCATACTTATCACTTATTGCCTAAATATAACTATTTTTCCCTTTGGCATTATCCAATTTATATCGAATATTTACTTTTAATCAATTGCAATTGTGTATAACATAGTAATGAGTAAAGATTCTGGGGAGGCAGAGGCAGGCGGATCACGAAGTCAGGAGATCAAGACCATCCTGGCTAACACAGTGAAACCCCGTCTCTACTAAAAATACAAAAAATTAGCTGGGCGTGGTGGCAGGCGCCTGTAGTCCCAGCTACTTGGGAGGCTGAGTAGGAGAATGGCGTGAACCCGGGAGGTGGAGCTTGCAGTGAGCTGAGATCGTGCCACTACATTCCAGCCTGGGAGATAGAGGTGAGACCCAAAAAAAAAACAAAAAACTGAGTCAAAGTGCTGAAGTTGAATGCATTTTGTCATCCACAAGACAAATCGTGTTAACCCCTTGTAGTTTACTTTCTTTATCCATAAAATAGAGATAACAATAGTTCCTGCTTCTAGGGTTGTTGTGGGAATTAAAGACTTAGAATAATGTTCAGCCTCTAATCAGTACTGTCAAAACTGTTATATAATTGTATTATTCATATTTGTGTACTTTGTAGATTGGTATTAAATCATACTTTTAAAAATAGCTGCTTAATGTTCCACTCAATTGCCTTAAAACATGTTTAATTATGTCTGTATCCTACTCTTTTAACGCTTCTATAAAACCTTTTTACATATAGCGTCCACTTTGGGTCAATTTCTTAGGAGAATAACTTTGAGACTCAGCTATCTGAACCAAAGAAACATCAACATTACCAGACCATATTGGGATTTCTGAGAGTGGCTTTTATCAATTCTTTAGCTATGGGCTCTCGTCATCATCTCTACCAGTGACCTAAGTGTCAAATCCAAATACCTTGTATCTGTCCCATTCAAGAGCTGCAGCATCTGCTCCTTTCTTACTGTTTGTTTCCTCTGCCATGCCTCCTCTTACAACCATAAATATCCAGGTCTCTTAGGTTTTAAATGGGGCATCTCTCAACCCCCACATTCTTTTCCTTGGTTATTCCCTTCCCTCCAATAGTTCAATTCACCTAGATCTCTGTGCCTGAAATTATCCTAGATGTCCTAGAGGCGCCTCATCATTACAATGGTACATTATTCTCCACTCCTTTACATGTCACGTCAGCTTTCAAACTGAAAATCTGAGCGTTCTTCCTTGATGCATCATCTTTAAATTCCTGATCTCCCAAATCCAGGGTCATGTAACCTTAAAAATTTTTTACCCTCTCTTCTCCATTGCCTTTGTTCAGGCCTTATCTCTTCCAGCAGCTCTTCCAAAGGCCTCCTCTGCTTTCCTTTCCGAGTGCTAACCTCCACTGAAGCCTCCACCCAGCTGCCAATTCTGCCCTATGCCTGATAATTTGCTCGTGCGTTAACATAAAATTTCTAAGACAAAAAAATTTTAATAGTGGTAAATGAACCTTGGGAACTGCATACAGATCCATAAGAGAAAAGGTCCCAGATTAACACGGAAAACTTTCCATTTAAATAACATTTGCATTGGTAAATTTCATCAACCAAGACCCTACTTAATCCCACATTACCTTCTACTGAAGAGGTTGTGGTCATTCTCTGGAAATATCTGAATTCATTCCTACAAGTTAGAGAAAGAGCGTTACTCGAAACATTATTGTCAGGCCTCTGAGCCCAAGCCAAGCCATCGCATCCCCTGTGACTCGCACGTATACGCGCAGATGGCCTGATGTAACTGAAGAATCACAAAAGAAGTGCAAATGTCCTGCCTCACCTTAACTGATGACATTCCAAGACAAAAGAAGCGAAAATGGCCGGTCCTGGCCTTAAGCGATATTATCTCGTGAAACTCCTTTTCCTGGCTCATCCTGGCTCAAAAAGCTCCCCTACTGAGCACCTTGTGACCCCCATTCCTACCCCGCCAGAGAACAACCCCCCTTTGTAATTTTCCTTTACCTACCCAAATCCTATAAAACAGCCCCACCCCTTATCTCCCTTCGCTGACTCTCTTTTCCGACTCAGCCCGCCTGCGCCCAGGTGAAATAAACAGCCATGTTGCTCACACAAAGCCTGTTTGGTGGTCTCTTCACATGGACACGCATGACAATTATCCCTTGAGCTCCAGCTCTAAGGCACCTGACAAACGGAGCGCTGCGGGCAGGGGTGAGGTGTTTTCTCCAGGGCTGGGACTTTGCCCTGGGAAAGGGCGCCGCAGGGCAAAGACCTCACCTGGCAGCAGGATCCGGGCAGAAATCAGCAACTTTGCCTCCTGCGCAGCAGAAAAGGGGAATCCGAATCCAGTCGGGCCCACCCTTCCTGCGAGCGCAGACCTCAAGTTTGGCCCCATCCTCTCGCCGGGAGTCGGCCCAGCGCATCCCACCCAGATACCCCGACCGCGGGCAGCCTGCGCCAGTCTGGATCCCATCGCCCCGGCCCGGCAGATACCTGAGCGGCGGCCAGGGCAGGTCCCCGTTCTTGCCGATGCCCATGTTCTGGGACACAGCGACGATGCAGTTTAGCGAACGAACCATGACAGCAGCTGGAGCACCTCCGAGCCCGCTAGTTAAAACAGAACGCGCGGTCAAGATTGGCGCGAAATTGTGGCCGCCCCGCCCTCTCGTTCCTATTTGTGCAGGCGAGGTCCCGCCCCCCGCCCCGGCGCACGGCAGGGTCACGGCGGGCTCGCGCCCGCAGACGCCTGGGAACTGCGGCCGCGGGCTCGCGCTCCCGGCAGGGCCCTGTTCCCGGGCTGCCATCCTTGCCCTGCCATGTCTCGCCGGAAGCCTGCGTTGGGCGGCCTCGCTGCCTCCAGCCCAGTCCCTGCGAGGCAAGCTGTTTTGAGCCGATTCTTCCAGTCTACGGGAAGCCTGAAATCCACCTCCTCCCCCACGGGTGCAACCGATCAGGTGGACCGTGACGCCGCAGCGCCCCCAGCGTCCACTTTCCCGCCCCAGCTGCCGCCGCTCGTGGTAGGTTCTGTCCGGGACGGGGAAGGGCTGTCGGGGCCGGTGGGCGGGGCTTGTGGGTGAGGCGGGCGGAGGCGGGTACTCTCCGCCAGATGGCAGGGCTGGAGGAGGAAGGGGTGGGCTGAAGAAGAAGGTGGGAAGAGCCCAGGCGGGGCTACAAACTAGGTGAAGCGCTGAGGTTTTTAGTACTTCCATTTGAGGAGATAGGCTAAGGTTACGCAGGTGTTTAATGGCAGGCCTGAGACAGGAACTCAGGTCTCCTGACTCGCATTCTGATAAGGGGGCTTGTGGGTAAGGGGTGCGTCTTTTAACCTCCATCCTTTTTTTTTTTCCTTGGTGGTCGAAGAGTTTTACTGATTTAAAAAGTGCAGGATTGGGTGACTAGAAGAAAGCTGCCGTTAGGTCTCCAGTTTTCAAGGCTGCAACAGCGTTGCTCAATATTTCAAATCACTACGGTTAAAAGCAGTCATATTGTGCAGTTCCCCAGTGAACACTTTTTGTAGTTTAGATTATAAAGTCTGAAATACAATTTGGGTGGATAAAGTTTCTTAGGATGGTATAGATGTGATTAATTATGGAGTCCTTCCTGTTGCCATCCTTCAACGCAATAAGTACATTTGTTTGTTTTTAGACGGGAGATACTGCCAGGGGAAAAGCCCAAGGGTGACCCCTCACTGGGGTCACCTGCACAGTATGTTTCAAACTGAGGGTGGAAAGGCATTGAAGACTGGTAGTTAGCCACCTACCGTGTTATAATGTAGGTGACAGCTTGGGTGCTTCAAAATCTTGTTCCCTTCTTATATGTTTCTCCCTTATAGTGATTACTTCTCTTCTGTTTTTGTTTTTTTTTTTTTTGAGGCCGACATTTTCGTGAATTCACCAAAAGTTTGCACCCACCATTTAAAGGGTAGTTGGTGAAGGACTTACGTATGCTTTTGGCAAGTTTTCTGCCAAGAAAAAGTTCATAATCTTGTCACATCTTTAGTGATGAACATAAACCATTTAAACAGGAAACACTTAAATTGGAATGACCATGTCAAAAATGATACTGTTCTTTTATTATGTATCTTTTCCTCTCTGTGCCTTTGCTACATAGCTGTTTATTTCTTAGAGGTATTTTATTTAGCATATGTAAGTAGGGTGATTCAAGTTTTATAATTAGAGAAAGCTGAAGGCTGATTGAGTCAAGACAGGTTTCAATTAATTCTAAACAGGGCTTGAGTTGCTGAGACTCCTGGCCTCAGTCATCAGACTCTACCTTGTCTTTTATGGTGTTAAAAACAGTTCACCCATAGACTTTTCCAGTACTAAACGTAGGGGATTCTTTGAAGAATGGATGGCAAGGAACTTGTCATTCAGATGTAAGGTTTAAATTACTTCACATACCTCAGGCCTTCTCAGAATAGAGATAACACATCATTTTCTAACTTTCCCGATATAGGCTACAGAAATTGACAGAAGTAAGAAGAGACCATTGGAAAATGATGGGCCTGTTAAAAAGAAAGTAAAGAAAGCCCAACAAAAGGAAGGAGGAAGTGATCTGGGAATGTCTGGCAACTCTGGTGAGTTGTGGGGGATTCTTTTCTCTCTCAGTCATGGCCCTGTTATTCTGGAATTCTCCAGAGGGTGGAAGAGTATATTAGAATTATGTCTTTTTTCTTTTTGGAGAAAGGTCCCCTTTGTTCCTGAGCAGAGTGGCGCCCTATAGGTGATGGTGATGTTTATAGGATGTTAAAGGGATGGTAGAGCTAGAATTCTGCAATTTAACTGTAGTTCTCCCAACTTTCTCCTTTATTCCTTCTAGCTATTTTTGTCCTGATTATAAAATTAAAACATTCTTGCTACAGAAATTTCAAACAGTACAGAAATTTGGAACGTAGACAGTGATAGACCCCATAATCCCTCCCTTTGAGTGAGGCCCACTGCTAACTGGTGTTCTGTATATACTTCCAGATTTTAAAAATTTATACATGTGTATATATGTGCATACTCATAAGCTCACAAATTAGTTTATTTAATTATATTTTATGGATTATATTATATTGTATACTAATTTGCTACTGTCTTTTTCTACTTAATAGAAAATTTTGAACAATTTTCAGTATCAGGACCCGTAGATCTACTCTCCTCCCCCCTTTTTTTTTTTTTGTGCTTAGAGCTGCTGTTTGTGTATGTAAAAGGCATTGAATAAAAACAGCATGCCTAGGCTGGACGCGGTGGCTGACACCTGTAATCTCAGCACTTTGGGAGGCCAAGGCAGGCGGATCATCTGAGGTCAGGAGTTTAAAACCAGCCTGGCCAACATGGTGAAATCCTGTCTCCACTAAAAATACGATAATTAGCTGGGCTTGGTGGTGGTTGCCTGTAATCCCAGCTACGTGGGAGGTTGAGGCAGGAGAATCACTTGAGCCCAGGAGGCGGAAGTTGCTGTGAGCCAAGATTGTGCCACTGCACTCCAGCCTGGGCGACAGAGCGACACTCTGTCTCAAAACAAAAAAAAAAAACAAACGAAAAACAGCAAAAAAAAAAAAAAAAAAAAAAAAAAACCCAGCCTGCCTGAGTGCCTGCGTTCCTGGATTTCTAGAGGTGCTGTTGCATATAGACAGTGGAGCAGATTTTTCTCTGGTTTTATGGTATCAGAGAATTTGTGATAAGGGAAGACAGGAAATCCATCTTTATTCATTATCCCCAGGAAATTAGGTAAAGAGAATGAGAAAAAAGAAAAAAGTCCTAATTCAGTAGAGGTATCTGTCCAGTGGAGATATATGTAAAATATTAATCCTTCCATTAAAGGTAAAATTTGGATTTAGGGTCAACATGAAAGCTTTAGTATGAAATAACTACAGGAATGGAGATGTGTGGCTAAGGAGAAAAGTAAATCTAAAACTTCTCCTTTCTGGAGGGGGCATGCAAGAAGGCATGACTTGAGAGAATTTGTCACGTGTTAATGTTACAATTCTGGGGCTGCCTACCTTTCATTGCTTGATTACTCTGTATAGACCCATTTTTTAGGTCTACAAGCACTGAATATGCAACTGATTTTTATTCTAGAGACTTTTTGTAGCTCATTTATTTTTCCTAAGAAGGCTTTTTGCCCTCTATTTTTTTTTTTTTTTGAGACAGGGTCTCTCACTCTGTCACCCAGGCTGGAGTGCACTGGTGTAATCTCAGCTCACTGTAACCTCCACCTCCTGAGTTCAAGCAATTCTCCTGCCTCAGCCTCCCAAGTAACTGGGATTACAGGTGCGTGCCACCACAGCTGGCTACTTTTTGTATTTTTAGTAGAGTCAGCATTTTGCCATGTTGGTTAGGCTGGTCTCAAACTCCTGGTGGCCTCAAGTGATCTGCCCGTCTTGGCCTCCCAAAGTGCTGCATTACAGGTGTGAGCCACTGTGCCCGGCCTGTTGTCTTTTTATAGAGGAAGAAGTGGGTGATAGATGAAGAGAACTGAAGATTATCACAGTTAAGTAACTAAGACCACATGGGACAGTTGAAATAGAATGTTGTTGAAATAAGACAATGCACTTGGCATACTTTAAAATAGGACCTTTGCCACTTGTTAAAAATGGCACTAAGGAAGAAGGGAGAGGATCATTCACTAGTCAGAAGCTGGGTGACTGCTCCACTTCAGTTTATTTTATTTTTTAGAGACAGGTCTTACTTTGTCATCCAGGCTGGAGTATATGGCAGGATCATTGCTCATGTAGCCTCAAACTCCTGGGCTCAAGCCATCCTCCTGCCTTAGCTTCCTAAGTAGCAAGGATCACAGGTGCATGCCACCATGCCTGGCTAATTAAAAAAATATATATGTTTTTTAGAGACAGGGTTTTGCTGTGTTGACCAGGCTGGTCTTGAATTCCTAGTCCCAAGCCATCCTCCTGCCTCAGCACCTCAGTAGCTGGGACTGCACTCCTGAGCCATCATACCTGGCAAGTTTTGTTTTTTTTTTAATAACAGAATTATTAAGATATAGTTCTTGGGGCCGGGCATGGTGGCTCACGCCTGTAATCCCAGCACTTTGGGAGGCTGAGGCAGGTGTATCACCTGAGGTCAGGAGTTCGAGACTAGCCTGGTCAACATGGTGAAACCCCGTCTCTACTGAAAATACAAAAATTAGCCAGACGTGGTGGCGGGCACTGGTGGTCCCAGCTACCCAGGAGGCTGAGACGGGAGAATCGCTTGAGTCTGGGAGGTGTGGGTGCAGTGAACCGCGATCTTGCCACTGCTCTCCAAGCTGGGCGACAGATTGAGGCTCAGTCTCAAAAAAAAGATACAGTTATCATACAATATGATTCACCCATTTAGCATGCACAATTCAGTGGCTTTTAGGATGTTCCCAGAGTTGTGCAACCATCATCAAAGTCAATTTTAGAACATTTTCGTCACCCCAAAAGAGACCCTGTGCCCATGAACAGCCACCCCCTGTTCTCCCCCAGCACTTCCCAGCCCTAGGTAACCACTAATCTACTTTCTGTCTATAGATTTGCCTATTCTGAACATTTCATATAAATGGGATCATATAATGTGTGGCCTTTGGTGTCTGGTTTCTTTCACTTACTGTAATGTTTTCAAGGTTCATCCGTGTTGTAGCATGTATCTACTTCATTCCCTTTTCTAAAAATATTCATTTTCTTTATTGTGGTAAACTATACATAACATAAAATTTATCATCCTTGACATTTTTAAGTATACAGCTCAGGGGTATTTAGTACATATGCACCCATCACCACCATCCATCTCCAGAACTTTTAATCTTGCAATCCTATAAGTCTGTACCCATTAAACACTAACTCCATGTATTTCCCTTCCCCCAACCCATGGTGCCTGCCATTCAGCTTTCTGTCTCTATCATTTTGGCTATTCTATAATACATTCATTCCTTTTTATTTCTAGGCAGTATTCCATTGTACATATCCACCTCAGTTCTTAACTCTTCAATTAACAAGTTATTTTTTATACCTGGGATCCACAGGAGAAGGAAACTTTTATATATACAAGCAAACTTAGATACATTTGAAAAGCCAGTTAAGTATGTATTTTGAAAACCAAGGGAAGAATAATAAAGTAAGAGATGCGTTTGTTTTCACACTACTGATAAAGACATACCAGAGACTGGGAAGAAAAAGAGGTTTAATTGGACTTACGGTTCCACATGGCTGGGGAGGCCTCAGAATCATAGTGGGAGGTGAAAGGCACTTCTTTTTTTTAATTTTTTTATATTTTGAGTTTTGGGATACATGTGTAGAACATGCAAGTTTGTTGAAAGGCATTTCTTACATGGCGGTGGCAAGAGAAAATGAGGAAGACGCAAAGGTGGAAACCCCTGATAAACCCATCAGATTTCATGAGACTTATTCACTATCATGAGAATAGCACAGGAAAGACTGGCTCCCATGATTCCTCCCACTGGGTCCCTCCCACAACACATGAGAATTCTGGGAGATAAAATTCAAGTTGATATTTGGGTCAGGGCACAGTCAAACTATATCACATTGGAAAAGATTCAAAAATATATTTCTAGCATAAAGGAAGTCATAGGAAACAAGGTAACTGTATATCGGAAAAGTCATATTTAGAAGGAAAGAGTCACTGTATTTCTTCGGAGATTCTTAGCCTTTAGCATAAAAGACATCAAAGGTTTTTTATTTTTAATTATAGAGGGTTGTCTTTTTCTCTGGTTGCTTTTAAGATTTTCTCTTAATCACTGATTTTCATATTCGATTTTTTTTCTGCCCCATAGAATCTGCAGAAACACATATTTGATTTTGATGGACCTTGTCTGTTTGCCACCCCCCCAATCTCAGCTCACTGCAACCCACCCCACCAGGTTTAAGCAATGCTCCTGCCTTAGCCTCTGGAGCAGCTGGAGTTACAGGCACTCGTCACCACGCCTGGCTAATTTGTGTATTTTTAGTGGAGATTGGGTTTCACCATGTTGGCCAGGTTGGTCTCAAACTCCTGACCTTGTGATCTACCTGCCTTGGCCTCCCAAAGTGCTGGGATTATAGGCGTGAGCCATCGTGCCCAGCTGCCTTTGTCTGGTTTTTAATTTTTATTTCTTCATTTATTTTTATCCTGTTTGGAGCTCATTTAAAGCTTCTCCAGTCTGTGGGTTTATAGGTCTTATTAATTGTGGGAAACTTTTTTGGTTGTTACTGTTTCACGTTTTTTCTGTCTTCCTATCTCTGTGTCTCCTTCTGAGAGTTTATTACAGGGATATTAACTATTTGATATTATCTCTTAAGTCATCGAGGCTCTTTTAATTTGTTTTCCAGGCTTATTTCTCTTTGTACTTCATTTTGGATAGATTCTACTGCTCTGTTTTCAGTGGTCTTTTTTTCTGCTATGTCTAATCTGCTGTAAATCTCATTCAATAAAATGTTCATTTCCTATATTGTATATTTCATCTCTAGAAGTTCCATTTTGTTCTTTTAAAATATCTTCCAGTTCTCTATATGAATTATATCTCAGTAAAGCTATTGAAAAAATCCTTTTGCTTCTCTTTTTGCTCATGTTTTCCTTTATATTCTCAATTATATGGAGCATATTTATAAATTGTATTTTCTTGTTCTTATATGCTAATTGCATCATCTGTCATTTCTGGGCCTGCATCCCTTGACAGATTTTTCCTGCTTTTTGCATGTCTAGTAACTAACTAGTTGGATCATGGATATGTTGAATCTGTGTTGTCTCCTGCTGGAGTTTGTGTTTCTTTAGAGTGTTGGACTCTGTTCTGGCAAGCAGTTAAATTCCTTTGGATCACTTTGATCTTTTTAAGGATTGTTTTTAAACTTCAGTAGAGAATAATAGCCCTTACTCTAGAGCAACTTTAGTCACATTCCTACGGCTTGACCTTTTTAGAGTTAGAAAGGGACGCATAGTAGCAGTAGCACACCATTACATCGTATTTCCACAATACAGAGATAGTAGACATTGGTAACATTAAGAACATAAATACAGTCATATGCTACCTAACAACAGTCAATGAGGGACTGCCTATACAACATTAGTCTCACAAGATTATAGTAGGTATTTTTACTGTACCATTTCTATGTTTAAATATGTTTAGATACGCAGATACCATTGTGTTACAGTTGTCTCTAGTATTCAGTATGGTAACACGCTATACAGGTTTATAACCTGGGAGCAGTAAATTATACCATATAGCCTAGGTGTGTAGGAGTCTATACCATCATCTAGGTTTGTGTAAGTACACTCTCTGATGTGCACACAATGAAATCACCTAATGACACGTTCTTCATAACATATCCCCATCATTAAATGATGCAAGACTGTCAACACCTGTAGTAAGTTTTAGGCAGTGATTATTTATTTTTCAACCAGTAGCATCTACCAGCCGTAAGAGTCCCTGATTATTTCATTTCTGTTTTTCACACTTTGGTTTTAAATACTGTCAAAGTCAAATAAGATATAGAGACAAATCTCTAAATTTAAAACGTTTTATTTGGGGCTGGGTGTGGTGGCTCACACCTTTAATCACAGCACTTTGGGAGGCGGAGGTGGGCGGATCACCTGAGTTCAGGAGTTCAAGACCAGCCTGCCCAACATGATGAAACCCCATCTCTACTACAAATACAAAAATTAGCCAGGTATGGTGGCACACACCTGTAATCCCAGCTATTCAGGAGGCCGAGATAGGAGAATTACTTGAATCCAGGAGGCAGAGGTTGTGGTGAGCCGAGATCACACCATTGCACTCCAGCCCGGGTGACAGAGTGAGACTTTGTCTCAAAAAAAGGAAAAAAAAACCCAAAAAAACCATTTTATTTGGGAAGCAAGAATTGCAATTTGGGGCATACACACAGACCAGGTGGTCTTTGGTATGATGAAGGACAAAGATAAAATTGGAAGTTTTATTAAAAAGGAGAAATGAGCCAGGAGCAGCTGCTCACACCTGTATTCCCAACACTTTGGGAGGCCAAAGCAGGAGGATTGTTTGAGCCCAGGAGTTGGAGACCAGCCTAGGCAGCATAGGGAGACCCCAACTATATAAAAAAATTAAAAAAAATTAGTTGGGCATGGTGGCACTTGCCTGTAGTCCCAGCTACTCAGGAGGCTGAGGTGGGAGGATCTCATAAGCCCTGGAGGTCAAGGTTGCAAAAAGAAAAAGAAATGTATTGTTTTGAAAGAAGGTTCATTGGTACTAGGAAAATTTGGGGGAACTGGCAAGCTCTGATTAGTGAATGACCGCAGTGGGTAAAACTAGCCTTAGAGTCACAGCAGGTTGTTTTAGCAGCTATCAGGTAAAATTGGTTTCAGGTTACAGTAGGCAGTTTTAGCAGCTAGGCTTGCAGAGAATTTCATTTTTGGAGCAATGATATATGCTCTCAGTGCTTTTTCCCCTGGTCTCTCTACTCCATTTTAAGTGAGTGTGACAAGAATGACCCAATTCATATGATCAACTTTCACAATACTTTTTTTTTTTTTCCCCCCCAACAAAAACTCCAAGTTCTTCATCCCACCTCCATTCCAGGCAAAGTTTTTTTTATGTCTATAGGAGGGAAAATCTTTGTATAACATACACACTTATAGTATACTTTGGAGGGTGATACACATGTACATTTCGAAAAAGAGAGTAATAGTAAACATGGGGAATATACATTTGAGAAAAGAGTCAAATTTACATTTTTGTAGCTAGAAAATTCACAGGAGACCTAATGAAAGCCTGTGAAGATGTCTAAATATAAATCGGGAAAATTTTAAGCCTTTTTTTTTTTTTTTTTGAAGCAACAAAAGCAGAGATTTATTGAAAACAAAAAGTACACTCCACAGGGTGGGAGCAGGCCCTAGCAAGCAGCTTAGGAGCAATTTTAAACTTTTAGAATGAACAAAACACAACTCTTGCCCTCAGAGTGTTTTTGCTTTAATAGGGAAGGTAAGAGGTGATAAATGCATGCAGTCCCAGTTCCTTTACATTTAGTGGCACCAACCTAATAGTATTGCTCTAAACAGTGAAATACTGTGTTCTAGTACATGGTAGGGATCCAGGGATCCAGAAAATGATAGTTTCCCTTCTTTCATGGATTGCTTGTTTATGAAAAACTGCCAATTGGCAGACTGTGATGAGTGCCACAGGGAGATGTGATCTTGTTATAGGAATATAGAGAAAGAAAAGATGATTTTAAGCTGGGAAAGCTAGCAGAAGGTTTTATGGGAAAGGTGGATTTGAAATGGGTCTTGAAGAATGAATACAGTTTTGACATGCAGAAGGCATGTCATGAGCAAAGTGATGGTGTGTCTGAGTCTGTCGATTTGGTTTTCTTGGTGAACCCCTGATGTCAATGTCAAGTCTTTCTCCTTGAGCTAGTTAGATTTCCCAGTCAAGAGTCCTCCCAGCTTCTGCCTGGAGGGGAGTGTTCTGGCTGCCTGGGTTCTGGAGAGGCCGTGGATCTCAGCATACATTGTGTCTGTGTTCCTGTCATCCTTCTGGGTTAACACAGTACTCCGTCAACTGTGCTTGTTTTGCCTTTCCAGGGAAGAAATCTCCAGTTGGCTGCTGATGTGGAGGAAGGGCAGTTATCTTTCAACTTGGAGTATGGTAGGGGGTTTAGGGAACCAATTACTTGGAACCAATCCTCTTTATTTTAGAACCTTCTTTTATTCCTTTCCAGAGCTACTGGTACCCTAATTCCTGAGTCTTTTGAGCATTTTGTGTTTTAAGTAGAGTTGGCTCTTGGTTTTCCTAATTACTGACTTAGGATTTAGCTCTCAGGTGTGCTGAATTGGTTGTTGTTCATTTGTTTTCCTTTCTAGCTTTAGATATCTCATTTCCAGTTATTACCTCTCCTCTCTGTCCTTATGGGCTTGTGTCTTCAAAAAAAAAAAAAAAAAAAAAAGAAAAGAAAAAAAAAACTCTAGTAATGAGGTTTCAGGAATGAGTGAAATTTGGTCTGTGTTTAATATGACATCTTTACCCTGAACCCAGTGTTTCTTTTTTTTTTTTTTTAAATCACATTATAGTTAGGTTCATTGCTTTATTGGGAATCTACCTCTTTAAAAAATTCTATGCTGGTTGTGAATTGATAGAATGACACCAAAATACTATTGTTGTATTTTCTTCTTCTTTGCTACCTAAGAGCCAAAGAAATGTCTGAGGACCAGGAATGTTTTAAAGTCTCTGGAAAAATTGAAAGAATTCTGCTGCGATTCTGCCCTTCCTCAAAGTAGAGTCCAGACAGAATCTCTGCAGGAGAGATTTGCAGTTCTGCCAAAATGTACTGATTTTGATGATATCAGTCTTCTACGTGCAAAGAATGCAGTTTCTTCTGAAGATTCGAAATGTCAAATTAAACAAAAGGTATGTAACTGCTATAGATGAGTATCCAGTTACCTAGAATAGTGGGTTCTGAAGTACTATCAGGTTCTCTGGGGTCATTCATGGCAATGGTTCCTAAACGCGGATGATCTTCTGAATCATCTGGGGGAGATTTTGTGTTTTAGTTTAGTTTTTTACATCCCTGGAGATTCGATTTACTATGTTTTGGGAGGGATTAATTGGTTTGTATGAGAACAAAACAAAAGCCTTCCAGGTAATTCTGAGGTACTGCCTGGATCAGGAGCCCTTGACTTGGAGGGATTCTTTATTGACAATTAATACAAGCACAGTTTCTTACAGTCCTTCTTAGAGTTTCCATGATTACCTTAGCTTTACATTGGAATCACCTGGAGACCTTAAACCAAAAATTGCCATTAAGAACCTTCCCTCAGAATCTTATTTAATTGGTTTTCACTGAGAAATGGGCGTGGCTATTTTTAGAAAGCTTGCATTTTATTTTACATTTTATTTTTATTGATGAGGTCTTGCTCTGTTGCCCAGGCTAGAGTACAGTTGTGCGATTATAGTTGACTGTAGTCTCAAACTCCTGGGCTCAAGCAATCCTCCCACCTTAGCCTCCAGACAAGGTGAGACTGAAGAAAAAGCAGTCGTTTTAATCTGTAGCTGTGATTGACAACCATTGAATTAGAGAAATGATCCTATATATGTATATGTATATGTGTATGTATGTATATATTTGAGTCATTGAAATTCTAATGAAAGCTGTTGGCCTTTTTCCTCAGAAAAATTCTCAAGCCAACAAAATTTTGCCTATGATTTTCAAGATTTCACACCTTTCCCACAAAGTCCAGATCCATGAACTCCTCCCTCAGCCAGGCTAATATTGGTTGACTTATCTTAGATCATCAGAAAAAAAAAAGGTGTTTTTGTTTTTGGTCTCTTTTCATACTTAGAAGCAGTTCACCTAAGTATAGTGGTTATTAAGCATAGAAGTCATAAAGTTTATCCATTAAAGCTCACTTTATTGATAGGAACATTTACTCCAAAGTCTCAGAAGAGCGTATACATTATTGCTTTATACATAGAATGACCAACTTGACATTTCCACATCACAGGAAATTAGAAGTAAGTAGATAGAAGGGGGCACCTAGAAGCAGTGCCATTATCACAAGTGATAAGCTGTTTGATGGCATGGAAAGACATGGATGAATGGCAAAAAGCTACTGAATGAACATAAACGCCCCATGGTCCAGGACCATTAGGGTGGGGTCGGCAACGCCATAACTGTCAGTAGATTTTGAAATATATTCTGATCACTCTGAATTGTCCAGACAAGGTTAAATTGAGTTCAGCATACTGTCTCTGGGAATATGAAGTAGAATGTGATGTATCTGATAAGTATTCCCATCCAAATCATTTTTTTTTAAGTTGCTTATTTTGTTGCCCAGGTATTAATATGTACAACAAACCCTCATGACACAAGTTTACCTATATAACAAACCTGCACATGTACCCCTGAACTTAAAATGAAAGTTAAAAAAAAGTTGCTTAATATTCAAGTATTTAGATTGATTTAATTGTTAACTTCCCATAAGGATAAAACTTTTTTTTTCTGGAAGCTTATCCCATTTCCTAAATGAATAAAGTATAAAGTAAGAATAAGTTTTTAAAATTTAAGAAATATATTTTCTGTATTAACTTTTATATTGCATAGCATATACCTGCATTTCACATAAAAATCATGGAAACAAAATAGGAAACCCATCAAAATTAAAAGCAAATGCATTCTCAGGTGTAGGAAAATTGTTATGCAATCCTTGGGGTGTCGCTTCGCCAGCTGTAAACCTCTGTGGCTGGTGGTGCCTTTGCCCGAGTTTTTACTTGGACCTGGCTGGGCTCATTCCTCCCACTGGGCCTGGCAGGCTGTGCTTGGCTTTTGCTTTTGGCCCGAATCTCGCAGCTGCCAAGGGTGAGCCAGGAACAGAGTGTTGAGGGGTGTGTGAGCCAGTGACCATGGGGTCTGGCTACTGTGCACAGCAAGGCATGCCAGCTTCGGCGGGGTGGCAGCTCCAGGTGCCAGCATGAGTGAGGGCTGGACCAGGCGTACTGCAGGCAGCTTCCACAGCTGGCACCCAGGAACACAGTGGTGTCCAGAAGCTTGGAGATTCCAGGAACTGCAGAGCCCAGAGAGGGTGTCATAGACCTGGCTTGGGAGCCCCTAGGTCTGAGCTCCCAAAAGGTCCACAGCTCTTCTGTCCTCTCTTCTCTCCTTCTTGTTGCTGCAATGTGGCAAGCAAGGGACGTGTTTCAGGCCTGTTTGTTTACAGCTCTTTTAGCCCTGCCATTCCATGGGTCCCAAGTTCTTATCCTGCTTCCAGAAAGAATGAAGTATGTGGACAAGTGGAGGGTGAGCAAGGCAAAGAGGGGCTTTCTTGAGTGACAGAACATTCATGGGAGACCCGCAGTGGGTAGGGCCTTTCTGCAGGCAGGGCATCCCAACAAGTGAGAAGTGTTCAGCCTTCAACAGGGAGGAGACCCTGGAGTGGGTAGCTCCTCTCTGCAGGCAGGTTGTCTGCTTGTCTCTTCAAGTTTGGCTGAGTCTGGGGGTTTGTATGGGCTTGAGAGGAGGAAGTGTGTGCTGATTGGTTCATGGGCTGCCATGGGCGGGCTCAGAAAAAGCACTGTAAGTTATAATTCTGGTTCATCAGCCTGGCCCCCAGGCTTTAGGCTGTTCCTGGCTTGAAGGTGGGGCTTCACCTGGACCAGACCCTTTCTGCCCAGGAGCCTGTCTGCCTCCTGCCGTCATCCGTGGCACCCAGGCTGTTTGTGCCAAGGGCCACCTGCAGGACAGCTCTGAGCTGCCCTCAGCCCCCTCCTCGGCCTCCTTGCCATGCTCATCAGTGTCCAAAGTCCAGAGGGGGCCAAGGCAGCAGGGGGCTGGCATGTTAGCACTGCCCTTAACATGTGCACAACCGGCAAGGTTGCAGCAGTTCCCAGGCTTGGCCTCAACTTTGAGATCAGAGTGGGTGCTGGGAGCTGGGAGAGGCGAGGCAGTGGGAACAGGTACTTCTGAGCCTGCAGAGGGACGGGGAATTCCCTTTCTGGGCCCCTGAGAGTGCAGAGATGCCCGGGTCCACAGCTGCAGCTTGGGTGGCCGCTGCAGCTGCACCCAGGAGGGCAGGGCTCCTGCCTGCTCCCAGCCCCCAAGAGCACAGAGATGCCCAGGTTTGCAGCCACGGCTGGGCAGCCACAGCTGTGCCCGGGGAGTGTGAGGCTCTCACCCTGCCAACTTAGAAGGGAGTGAGGCTTCTTCCACCCATTTCTGGCTCCTGCTGGTTCTGTGGAGCATGCAGCCCTGGTTGTGCCTCTCTTACTGCAGCTGGCGTTATGGCAGTGGCTGCTCCCGATGGGCTGCCACTGCCATCATAATGACCTGGATTTCTCTTGCCAACCTCTCCACCCCTCACCATCTTCTTATTGCTGATCTTTGGAGGTTTGCTGGACTGCACTGTTCAAATAAATTGAGTTTTTTTGAAAAGTTAGTATCTTTACCTGATGTCCCGGTAAAGCTGAGTTGTTTTAAACATTTGGGAACTACAAAGTGTACATGTTTCTGGGTTTTCTTTTGGATTGGGATTCCCATTCCTGGGCCATTTTGCTTCTCTCTCACTCTCCCCTCTTTTTGGTCACCAGACTTTTAGGCCATATTTTTGATTGTAGGGGGAGCTGGGTAAATTTTTAGAAGTTGGTAGTGACAGAGTGGCAATTAATTAGAAGTTAGATTTAGCCTATAAATTTGTCTCATTCACATTTTTCTAAATTAAGTCCAATAAGCGAGGAATTTTCTCTAAGCTGTGAATTGGAATTAATTATGGTAGGAAGGTAAGAATAGTAGGAGTAGTAATGTTGAAAATGTGACCTTGTGCTGTATATTTTTTAACAGCTCTTTCTCGTGTTTCTTTACCAAGAGAATCATGGTTCTTTCTTGGAATAAGACTTTATAGAATGTGCTGTCTTTTACAGTGTGCTTGGAAGTAAAAAACATTAAGTGCACCTTTATCTGTTGGCATGCTTTGCTCGAAGTGGTTTTGCCCTACTCCTGAGAGAAAGGCAGATTTGTCCCCATTGGCCTTTTGTGCATTACACACCTGAGAATAAATAATGAAAAGAAATGTTAATAATAATAGATTTAATGAAATCAAATTTAAAAACAAATATGTAAAACATTAAGATATTTAGACTTTCAAAATTTGCAGAAAAATTCTATGATAGCTCACTTGGTTCATAATTTTTTTAACCTTTTACTTTGAAAATATTTGCAACCTATAGATAGTTTGCCTGAATGCTACAACGTGCTTCTATAAACTTTACACCTAGATTCACCAAGTGTTAGCTCTTCGCCAGATTTGCATTTTCCATCTCTGGGAACTTATTATTATGGTTAATATTTTTAAAACTTTATAAATCTTTTGGTTGCCAGGATACAACACTTTTTGATGTCAGTCAGTTTGGATCATCAAATACAAGTCATGAAAATTTACAGAAAACTGCTTCTAAACCAGCTAACAAACGTTCCAAAAGCATTTATACGCCGCTAGAATTACAATACATAGAAATGAAGCAGCAGCACAAAGATGCAGTTTTGTGTGTGGAATGTGGATATAAGTATAGATTCTTTGGGGAAGATGCAGAGGTAAGTCCTTTTTTCAGGCACTATTTTATGTTTTTCTTGTCTAGCCTTAGATATTTTTCAGTATTTTTGTTTCATCTTCTGACCTTATATAAATGCTGATTTGATCAATCACCTCTTAAAAAATACTGTTATTTAAAGTAAAAACTAAAAATGAACACAAGAAACTTAGTGGGAACCAGACTTGGTGGGGAAAAGTGAGGGGTCTCTATTGGAGTATTAGTGCTTATTCTCCATGGTACTAGGCCAATACTTTTTATCCATCCGAAGTTTATTGGATGAGTCAATTAGTGAATGAACCATAATCATGTAAATACGTTTTCTAATGAAGACTCAAGTGAGAAAATTTTTTTGAGATGTATAGAAATTCCTCTGTTTACCCTTAATTTATGAATTTTCATAGCCGGGAACAAAGTTAAGTCTCAATAGAAGAACACGTGAACTTTGCCAGCTACCACCAGAAGTTGTTTGAAGTTTTACAGATCTCTTTGTGTGTCAGTCAACTTGGTGTCTTATTCTAAATTGGGATTGTGCCAGGTGTGGTGGCTCAAGACTGTAATCCCAGCACTTTGGGAAGCTGAGGTGGGTGGATCACTTGAGATAAGGAGTTTGAGACCAGCCTGGCCAACATGGTGAAACCCTGTCTCTACTAAAAATATAAAAAAAATTAGCCGGGCTTGGTGGTGCATGCCTTTAGTCCCAGCTCCTCAGGAGGCTGAGGCAGGAGAGTTGCTTGAACTCGGGAGATGGAGGTTGCAGTGAGCCAAGATCCTGCCATTGCACCCTAGCCTGGGCGGCACAGCAAGACTCTTGTCTCAAAAAAAATTGGAATTGTATTTAATGTTGAAATATTTATTATAGGCCCTAGTCAAGAAGGTTGAAAGTGAAATTTGAGCATTTCATGGGCAAACTTAGGGAAAGTATTGCTGATTACACGTTTGTTGGAAGTCATAAATGCTTGTGATGATTTTATAGCTTGAGACCTGGTTGGATTGTACACTAGAGAGTGATGAGGTTGCATGTCTGTGACTCCTGGATGGGAAGTAAAGACTTGGCCAACTTTTTTTCTTCAAGTTTCCTAAATCCTCTGTGGCAGGCAAGCAGCGTTCTCTAAGTCAGGCGCATTATGCTGTGTTCTGTGATATTAAATTAGACTCTGAAATAGTATCACCATGTTTTCTGAGGGCAGGAACAAATATGTAGTTGGCATCCCCTAGGTGAAGGAGAGAAACTGTCTAGGTTAAATGGTAAATTGAGGCCTGACCACGGTAAAGGCTGATGTTTTCCTGCCCTTCTGTGAGGGACTAATAGAGTTCAGAGATGGGCTGAGGTTGGGTAGTGAGAGTGTTGGAATTAGAGTTCCATGGCTCCAGTGGGCAATATCTAAGCCATGGTGCTTTCTAGAATAAATCAGGGAATCAGATGGTGCTGCATGGTTCTATATTTCTATCAGTCATGTGTCATTAATTAGTTAGCCAGCCTGGGGCTTCTCTTTTTACTTTTTCATTGATTCTTGTTTCCAGATGGGTTCATCATTTCTGCATACTCTGTAGTATCTTCTAAATGTCAGTCATTTGCAAATGCCATGGAGCAAATGCTTATTCTTTTACAGTCTCATGCTCTCTGTATTGGATAGTCTTTGTGTAGGGAAAGCTCTAAGGACATAGAAGACCTGTCATATTTTTCTGAGTCTTTTATAGATACAGATGTTGATACTGAAGTTAGGTCACTGGAACTTCCCAAAAGACATTAAACCATAGGCTTCTATACAGGCTATACAGGGAACATTTTTTAAAACTTTTTATTGACATAGTACACATTTAGATTAAGTGTACAAATCCTGAATGTATACCTTGATGAATTTTTAACAGAGTGAACCAACCTCACATAGGGAGTCTTAAAATAGAAATTTATTGATATTTTCTTTTTTCATTTTTTAGATTGCAGCCCGAGAGCTCAATATTTATTGCCATTTAGATCACAACTTTATGACAGCAAGTATACCTACTCACAGACTGTTTGTTCATGTACGCCGCCTGGTGGCAAAAGGATATAAGGTCAGCTTTGGCTTTAACTTGTGGGAAAAGGAAATTGGGATTCTCTTCCAGAGAATGCAAATGTATTTCATAAGGTGGTAGGTAGGCTTCAATTGGTTTAGAATTTTGCATTTGAGAGAAAAAGTGTTTCATAATTATTATTATATATTTATGAGTTTTTAACAATTGTTAGATATTTAGGGTAAATTTTTTAACTCGATGATAGTGTTTCTTAGTGATTTATCTACCCTCGTCAACTCCTTTAAACCCTACATCTGAGCATTGTGGACTGATTATTTTAACCATTTCAGAATTGACCTTTAAACATTTTGAAATGAGTTTTTACAAATCAAATCATTTTTTATCATTTGATATCAATATTTCTTATTTTTGTTGAAGGTGGGAGTTGTGAAGCAAACTGAAACTGCAGCATTAAAGGCCATTGGAGACAACAGAAGTTCACTCTTTTCCCGGAAATTGACTGCCCTTTATACAAAATCTACACTCATTGGAGAAGATATCCTTTTTGGACAGGAGTTTTTCTCTTTAATGGTACAAGGGCTTTGTTTGAAGATGGCAGGTTTTTGTTTTATTATTATTGTTTTAGTTGCTCTTTGGGAACTTTTTACATGAGCTGAGAGGCATTATGGTGAACTCTTGATTAGGTGTGCTACTCAAGAGGGAAGTAGTGGCTGGAAACAAGCATCTTTTCAGATGTCATAGTAGAAGGCAAGTTCATCACACTTGAAGAGCAAGAAAAAAAGCAACCCTAATAAAAGATGATGTCAGGTTAGTGTCTGATTTGAAATTATATCTTCCTTAGCCCATTTGTGGGTAGTAGTTAGGTACTTAGGACCTACAAGCTCCTCAGGGTCTTCCCAAAGTGAGACCTAACAAATAACTTATTGAAGCCAGGCATGGTGGCTCATGCCTATAATACCAGCACTTTGGGAGGCTGAACCAGTCTGGGCAACATGGCAAAACCCCATCTCTACAAAAAATACAAAAAAATTAGCTGGGCATGTTAGCACTTGCCCGTAGTCCCGGCTACTTGGGTGGCTGAGGTAGGACAATCATGTCAGCCTAGGAAGTAAAGGCTGCAGTGAGCCGTGATTATGCCACTGCATTCCAGCCTGGGTGACAGGAGTGAGAGCCTGTCTCAAAAAAAAAACAGAAATTCAAAATGTGAAAAGAAAACTGCTGAAGTCAGAATTAAGACAGAATTAAATGCCTATAAAATATAATGGTAGTCCATCTTCATTGTTAACTTTATAAAAATTTTATTACTTTTGAAAATGGATTGTGGGTGAAGTTGTCTCACTTTGTAAGAATTTTCAGTGTGCATAATGTTTGCCCCTAAATTTATGGTAATTCATAAATGCGGTGTGTTATTTGAAGCCAAATAATTTCAAAAGCAAAATTGTCAGTTTCAAAAGCCAAATAATTATATGTAAAATTAGATCAGGGTGCATTAAAAAAAAATTACTATGGAGTGGAATCAGTTCTCTGATAATGAAAGAATGGAGGGATAAGAAGGCCTTAAATGATACTGTGTGGAAGTATTATTTCTGTTATGGTTTATTACAGATCTGCTTATTTCTCAGCTCATTTAATTCTAAGGTCTGTTTTGTTCCATGAATACTATAAATGGGGAACAGTTATCACTCAAAATGGGCTCCAAACTATTAACAACCTTGTGTTGTTCTAAGCTGATGAGCCTGTAAGAACCTGGTATTTTTATTTTTTCTTTTGCCAAAGCTTGAGTCTCTTATTTGAAGCCCATTTCTAGTACATTCCTGCTTTTCCTTTGCTGCTTTTATGGCTCGTATGTCCTGATGTCCAAAGATATGCCCAGACTTTGCCCCAAATCAGCTTTCATCCCTGAGATTTAGTTAATGGACTCATTTTATACACCCATACACAGACATACATACACATATAATGTATATGTGTTTCTGTTTTCTTTTCTCATGTCTTTAAAAAATTCTCTTACTATATCTGGGAGCTTTTAGGCACATTAAAAGAGGAAAATAATTTACACTATTTTAGTGTATTTATACTTTGAATTGTGGAATTAAACATTATGAGATTGTTAAGGATTCAAGTCTCAGCACCATCCAAGTGAAGAAGTGGGTTATTTGGGCCTCTGTGGGGTTTGATGTACTCCACTAAGCCTTCTGGAAGTAAGATACTGGTTATCTGTCTTTATGATCTTTATATCTTAGGAAAGATAAGGCATGGAACTATGATCTAAATAAATCGGAAGAATGAATACTGGGCAGATTTTGCAAAGAGCAAAAGTACTGGGTGAAACGAGCCATCATTTTATTATTTATTTCTTCATTTTTATTTTTTTATTTTGTAGAGACAGGATCTTGCTATGTTGCCCAGGGTGGTCTCTCAAACTCCTGGCCTTAAGTGATCCTACCACCTTCGCCTCCTAAAGTGCTGAGATTACAGGTGTGAGCCATTGCGCCTGGCTGTGAACCATTATTTTAAAGGAGAAAATAGTTAATATTATTGGAAATTTAGCATTATTAGCATTTAGAATTTAAAATATAAAAATGATTATTTTTCTTTAATTATTATTAAATGTGAATCCCCTAATCAAGCTGGATGATGCTGTAAATGTTGATGAGATAATGACTGATACTTCTACCAGCTATCTTCTGTGCATCTCTGAAAATAAGGAAAATGTTAGGGACAAAAAAAAGGGCATTGTTTTTATTGGCATTGTGGTAAGTACTTTGCAGGTGAGGAACAAATGTTAGATGTTCATGGTATCTCTAAATATGACCTATTATGTGTGGTTTATAATAAAGATATCTGATGAAGTGTACCCTCAGATAATTACACAAGAAAAACATTTTTTCACAATATTATATGTTAAATCGCTAGTTACAATTTTCTCATGGCTACTTGATACTTGTAGCAGTCCGTTCTCAGGTTGCTATAAGGAACCACTTGAGACTGGGTAATTTATAAAGAAAAGAGGTTTAGTTGGCTTATGGTTCCACTGGCTGTACAGGAAGCATGGCTGGGGAGGCCTCAGGAAACTTACAATCCTGGCGGAAGGCAAAGGGGAAGCAATGACATCTTCACAAGGCTAGCAGGGGAGAGAGTGAAGGGGGAAGTGCTACACACTTAAACAACCAGATATTGTGAGAACTATCATGAGAAGAGCAAGGGGGAAATCTGGCCTCATAATCTAATCACCTCCCACCAGGTCTCTCCCTCAGCATTGGGGATTACAATTCAACATGAGATTTGGGTGGGTACACAGCTAAACCATATCAATACTCTATGCTACGGAGAGATCCAGATGGTTTTGGTCCATGTGCCCTGGAATTTTAAGGCTGAAGACAGACACAGTGGCAGACGTGCATGTGGACAATGTACAGATAGCAGAATAAAACACTAAGCCAACACAGGCATGGGTGGCAGAGTGTTCTATAAATTTCCTCTAGGGATTTGAAATTAAACATGAATGACTATGGTATGTATCTAGATTTGGAGGAAGGGATAGTTAAAGAGAAATGATAGTTGGCTGATATAAAATGCCATAGTAAATTAATATTAGGATTATTTATAGTTTTCTAGATAAGTGTAATTTGTGAATTTTATTTGTACTTTTATTTATTTATTTATTTGAGGTGGAGTTTCGCTCCTGTCACCCAGGCTGGACTGCAGTGGGTGCAGTGGAGTACAATGGTGTGATCTCGGCTCACTGCTCCTGGGTTCAAGCATTTCTCTTGCCTCAGCCTCCCAAGTAGCTGGGACTACGGGCACCCACCACCACACCAGGCTAATTTTTGTATTTTTAGTAGAAATGGGGGTTTACCACGTTGGACAGGCTGGTCTTAAACTCCTGACCTCAGGTGATCTGCCCACCTTTGCTTCCCAAAATGCTAGGTTTATAGGCGTGAGCCACCGTGCCTGGCCAAATCATAGTTTTATTGATTTTTCTGGCAGTTTATGAATAAATTTGCCCATTTACAGACTTACCTGGACTCTGCTAAAAGTCTTAGACTTTTTAAGGCCCTTCAGAACAATCAGACACCCCTTTTCTGTTGTAAGTTAAGCACATGTGGAACTCTGTCCAGGTAAAAACTAATTCTCTTTGCTTTTTCTAATCTCTACAGTCAGTGGCAATATCAACAAAAATTCTTACAACCCGAATGTCTCCAATGTGCCTTTTAATACCTTATTTTGACTGCATAACTCGGTGTTAACTTGACATTTGCTTAACCAATAAGCCCTTCTTTCAGAGAGTTAGCATTCCTGTTGGTGTTAGACAGCTCTAAATGATATTTTTATCCTTGAGAAGCACGTTTTATCTAGCTACAGGCAGTTGGACCTATCTACAAATAGTAAAGTTATTTACTTTTAAGCTTTGACATATGTAATGTGCTATTTTATATTTACCTAAAACTCGGTCTAAAGAACAGAGTTGATAGTGTATAATTCCTACTTAGTGCATTTAGAAATGCCATCTGGTCTACCACCAAAGTTAACCATGTGTGTGAACTGGCACTCAGAAAAATGAAAACGGCTGTTTGCCCTTCAAGCATTTTCTTGGGGGCTGTCCTTTACTTCAGCAACCACTTTTGGGCTGATGACATCCTGAGCTCTGGGTCCAAGCTGCACCTCTCCCGAACTTCAGGCTCCTGCATCCAAATTTTTATTGAACAAAGACACTTAGAATTTACTCTGGCTCCTCAAACTCAGCGTGACTGAAATTGATCTTATCTTCCTTTACCCTCAACACTGTTTTCCCTGTCACGATGGGTGTCACCCATTGCCTGGTCACTGCATGGGAGTCACCTTTTGAGAACTGGTAATTAGTCTGAAATTAAGGGCTTTGCTGTTGTAGTAGCACTGTAGTCAGGCTCTGTGCCTTCAGTCTGGGCAGTGCAGTTTTATACAGACTGATTTTAGGTTTCTCAGTGTGTCACATATCACACAGGGTGAAAGATGTTGTGGGTATTACAGTATGGACCATTTCTCTGATTAAAGAAAAAGGGAATTCAGCTGACTGAAGAATTTGTTACTTTGACATCTGTACCTGGTTTTTGTAAATGCTTGGTTTGTAGATTGGTATATAAATTTACATATGTATCCTTATATACTGATAGTCTATCTCTCTAGGCTCTAGAGAAAGCCTCTGGGCTAGAATTAAGGATGTTCCCTAATTACCGTTAGAGAAACTATAACACTGCCTCCAACCCATAAGATTCCTGGGTGTCCATTCCCTCCAGAGGTGACTGTAATCCAGACTTTTAAGATAATAATTTCCTTGCTTTTAGTTGGAGCTTTTAGTTCCAGCCTTACTACCTTAAACTTTATATACAAATGTCAATATAGTGTGTGTATTCTTTTGGGTTTTGCTCCTTTTGTTTACCATTTTGTATGAGAGATTTATTTACATGTGTCGCTGTAGTTCTCTCATTGCTTTGTCCTGTTTCATTTTATGATCTACAGTTTATTCATTCCTCTGTTGATGGACATGTGCATTCTTTCTGGTTTACAGTTGTATAGAGAATGCTGCTGTAAATATTTTTGTATGTCTTGTATCGTATACAAATGCCTGAGTTTCTCCAGAGTATATCCCTGGGGGAGTAATTGCTGAATTATAGGGTATGGATACTTCAACATTCCTAGATGATGCCTTGCTGTTGTCAGAAGTGGCTTTCCATCGGTAGTATATGAACATAGGGATTGGTGATTTTTCCTTTTTTAAGCTAATGCAGCCTGTAACTAGCTCCCATGGCTTTCATAAGCATCTGTAGTGGCTAACAGTGTGTACTGGGGACTAGTCAGATTTCCTGGGTTTGAATCTTTGACTCTACTCCGTTGTCACTCTGGGACCTTGGCTAGAAACTTCCCATCACTTCTCCAAACCATGATCTTTTCCAGTTTATCTTTGCTATTATTGGCTTAGGATGTTAGGGAGTAGGTTCAGGTTGGCATGATGATTCCACTGGATCGACTGTCTACTTGGGCTTCATTCAGAGTTTGGTGAAGTATACTTTCTATGGGTTACTTTGATGTATGAAGTAGTAATTTACTGCTGTTCTGGTGGTCTGGTTACTAGGACCATATCACTTGTTACTTTGAGTGATAACTACTATCTGTACAGTGCTTTATAGTTCACAAATAATTCATGTTTATTTTATAATTTGATCCTTACAATAACCTTATGGGAGAAGTAGGCTGGTTTGGTTCCATTTACAGAGGAAGAAACTGAGGCCTGGCAGTGTTTGGTAACTTGCCATAGTCACTCCGCTAGGTATATTAACTCCAGGCCTCATATTCAGGGTGGCTCTTGGAAATCTGATTTATAGCATGGTTTAGATATCTGTGAGTCTGACTCTTCATGTAAGAGTGTTGAAAAGCAAACAGGTTTCTAACACTTTAGGAATAGAGTACGTACATACTCCTGAGTGTATCATCTTTACCTTTTCAGTGTTTAGCTGTGTTATAGCCATAACTGGGAAAATACACTTTTCCTGTAACATTATATTTGTATTTGTTTTTAGGGAGTGCAGCCTGCCACAGGCGAGGTTGTGTTTGATAGTTTCCAGGACTCTGCTTCTCGTTCAGAGCTAGAAACCCGGATGTCAAACCTGCAGCCAGTAGAGCTGCTGCTTCCTTCGGCCTTGTCCGAGCAAACAGAGATGCTCATCCACAGAGCCACATCTGTTAGGTAAGTTGGCCCATCACTGGAAAATAATACTGATTCTAAAACTTAGGTTTAGTTCCAAAACTGATACTTACTAAAGTTACTAAAAATAGTTTTTACTTATAAAAATTGTATTTCCACTATAGTAGTGGAAATTAAAACAAAAAGTAAAACAACCAAGCTGGGCATGGTGGCACATGCCTGTAATCCCAGCCACTTGGGAGGCTGAGGAGGAAGGATTGCTTGAGCCCCGGAATTTGAGACCAGCCTGGGCAACTAAGGTGAGACCCCATATCTAAAAAACAAAGAAAAGAACCACCACCTACCCCTACTATCACCTTAATGTAGGACTTTAGAAGGCAGTCTTTCTGAAGAGGTTTCTGATATTATTTAATGATATTATTTGATAATTACGAGGTTTATGATATTTAATTATATTATTGGTAATCTTTAGTTTCTGGAGATAATTTAGAGTTCACTTCTTAAAAAGTTTATGTAACTTTGGAAATGCTTTGTCTGTGCTGCAAGTTTCAATTCATGGCTGTGTCCAGTGGTTTTATTTACTAGATCTAAGATCAGACCACTTATTTATGAAGCAGTGTGCTAGGCACTGTGCATACAGAGGAAGAAGATGTGGTTATGATGTATGTCTGGCAGAGTTTACAACCCCACAGGAGAGGAAGATGTGTGCATACCTAACTGGACTTAAAGGCATAATGTATTAAGTGCTAAACGTGAAGGTGCCTTGTTGGAAAGATCTGTACTGCCACCTGGAGTGTGGTGGGAAAGAGACCAGAAAGGTGTGCTGGGGCTTCAGTGAAGTAGACTGTATATTGAGGAATTTGGACTTTCGACTAGGCAGAGAAGCCCATGAGGATTTTCATGTAGTAGGCGGACAAATCATTTAGAAAATCAAAGCCAGGCACTGTGGCTTACAGCTGTAATCCCAGCACCTTGGGAGGCTGGGGCTGGTGGATCACCTAAGGACAGGAGTTCAAGACAGCTTGGCCAACATGGCAAAACTCCGTTTCTACTAAAAAAAAATACAAAAATTAGTTGGGTGTGGTGGCAGACACCTGTAATCCTAGCTACTCCGGAGGCTGAGGCAGAGTAATCGCTTGAACCTGGGAGGCAGAGGTTGCAATGAGCCAAAATCACACCACTTCACTGCTGCCTGGGGGAAAGAGCAAGAACACGACTCTGTCTCAAAAAAAAAAAAAAAAAAAAAAAACCGAAAAGAAAATCAAACTGATTAAGTAAAGTTCCATATGTTTATTTGTCCTTAGTGTTGTGTTCATTTTCATTTGAATTTAATTACTTTCAAAGTAGCTTTCATAATTTGTTTTTCTGATTATAAAACTAATATACGTTCATTTAGAAGACAAAAAAAGGGATAAAAGTCATAAGTTGAATTCTATAACCCAGAGCAAATGACTGGTAAACATTTTGGCATATTATTTCTGTGTGTGTATATCACTTTTTTCCATTTGTGAACTTGCATTCCTGCTGCAAAATCACTTTTGTATCCTGTGGGTTTTTTTTTTTTTAATACTTTAAAATTCCCCATTTTTAAAAACTTTATTGCAGAAAATTTCAAATTTACACAAAATTATACAGAATAGTGTCATGAACTTCTGTGAATCTATCAACCAACTTCAGCATTTCTCAGGACCAATCTCATTTTTCTACCCTCCCTCCTCTTTTCTCTCTCCCTGGATTATTGGCTTTGAAGCAAATCCTAGTGAGCATCATTTTATCCTCTAATATTTCAGTAGGTACACTTAAAAACAAAATAAGTACACAACATTGTCATTTAAGTGTATCATAATTTATCTATTCCATTTTTATTGTATTCATTTTTTCAGTATTACAAATACTGTTATGATGAATATCCATATATAGAAATACTCAAGTACATTTCTGATTATTTCCTTAAGATAAATTCTTGAAAATGGAATTAATTGGATCAAAGGGTATGAATGTTTATAAAGCTCTTGATTGCTTGCTAGAAATGGTAATGTTAATTTATACTTCTACTGGTATAGTCTAGGAGGGTTCTTTGAACCTTTGTTCACATTGTGGGTGATCACTTAAATAATCTCTGCCAGTCACATAGGTGAAAAATTTTGCATCAGATCTCTTTATTTTGATCTTAATCCTTTTCTGACCATGTGTTCAAACTTGAATAATTAAAAGTCAAACAGTAAACTTATAAGGAGGGCTGCTTTTACAGAACTGAAAACGTTAATAAAATCTTGAAAAAAAATTTTAAAGGTAGGCTTCTATATTGTATTTTCAATATTTCCTATCATGTCTTTGCTAGAAATGGTAATATGAGAAATGGCAATCAGGAGCTTTATAAACATTCATACCCTCTGATCCAGTTAATTCCATTTCCAGGAATTTATCTTACGGAAATATTCAGAAATTGCACACGAATATTTCTATATATGGATATTCATCCTAACAGTATTTGTAATACTGAAAAAGTGAATATAATAAAAATGAAATGGATAAATTATGCCAAATGGATAAATTATAATTTCCTGTCTTTGATTTTATAGTTCATTTTTCTTTATATTTTATTAACTTAGTATATATTTTATTTAGATTGAGTCTAAAGTCAATCAATTTTATCAACACATTCATTATTTTGTTTTCCACTTAATTTTATAAAATAACAAAGGCAAAATTCGATAAAATATCAAAATATTTCATAATGACAGACATTGCCAAAAGTGAATTTTTGTTTGGCAAGCAGCATTCATTGGTGATATTCCTAAATGTTTGTTCATCACATGAGATTTAAAAGCTTGAATTTGGCATATCAAAGATAATTTAGGTGTCTTCTGTGGGTTTTACCAAATTTAATGCCTGCTTTTGTCTTATTTTAATTTGAATTTCTCTAGTTAGCATTGTGAATAATTTTCCCTGTGTTTACTGACCATGTGTGATTTTTCATTCTTTGCACTTTTTTTTATATCCTTTGATCATTTTCACTTTATTTGCATATTGGACTAAGCAAAGTCAAAAGTGAAGTCTGCATTTCTGTGGAGTTCCTACAGCTAATTTATATCTATGGACAGAATGAAGTAGAGGAAATTCAAAAGTTAGCGGGGTCAAACAGTGTGGACTCTTGTGAGTTAGGGTTTGGGTTGGAAAACTAGCTCTTCACCTTAGTGACTTTGAGTAAGTTATCTACTGCGTTGTCCTTCAATGTCCTTTATATTGGGGTATTAAGATTGCTTACCTCATGGGGTTGTTGTAAGGATTAAATAAGTTAATATGGGTAAAGCACCAGAAATAGTACCTGCTGTAGAAAGCTCTCTGTAAGAGGAAGTGTTGTTTTTATATTTTAATTAAAAAAAAAAATTTCTGTGGCTGGGCGCAGTGGCTCATGCTTGTAATCCCAGCACTTTGGGAGGCCAAGTCAGGCGGATCACAAGATCAGGAGTTTGAGACCAGCCTGACCAAAATAGTGAAACCCCATCTCTACTAAAAATACAAAAATTAGCTGGGCATGATGAAAGTTTTTTGTAGGTACATAATAGATGTATATATTTATGGGTTACATGAGATATTTTCATACAGACATGCAATGCATAATAAACACATCAGGGTAAATGGGGTATCCATCTCCTCAAACATTTATCCTTTGTGTTACAAACAATCCAATTATACTCTTTTAGTTATTTTAAAATGTACAATTAAATGATTTTTGACTGTAGTCATGCTGCTGCACTACCAAATACTAGGTTTTATTCTTTCTATTTTTTTTGTACCCATTAACCATCTCCAGTTCCCTTCTCAACTTTTGGTAACTGTCTTTCTACTCTCTACCTCCATGATTTCAATTGTTTTAATTTTTAGGTCCCACAAGTAGGTGAGAATATGCAAAGTTTATCTTTCTGTGCCTGGCTTATTTCATGTAACATAATGACCTCCAGTGCCATCCATGTTGTTGCAAATGACAGGATCTCATTCCTTTTTATGGCAGAATGCTACTCCATTGTATATATGTACCACATTTTCTTTACCCGTTTGTCTGCTGACAGACACCTGGGTGCTCCCAAATCTTAGCTGTTGTGAATAGTGCTGCAGTAAACATGGGAGTGCACATATCTTTTCTATATACTGATTTCCCTTCTTTTGAGTATATACCTAGCAGTGGGATTGCTGGATCATATGGTAGTTCTATTTTTAGTTTTTTAGTAGTTTTTTTCAAATTACTCTCCATATTGGTTGTACTAATTTACATTCCCACCAACAGTATATGAGGGTTCCCTTTTCTCCACATCCTCACCAGCATTTATTATTGCCTGTCTTTGGATAAAAGCCATTTTAACTGAGGTGAGATGGTATCTCATTGTAGTTTTGATTTGCATTTCTGTGATGAACAATGGTGTTGAGAGCTTTTCGTATACCAGGCTGCCATTTGTGTGTCTTCTTTTGAGAAATGTCTATTTGTCTATTTTTAAATTGGATAATTAGATTTTTCCTGTAGAGTTGTTTGAGCTCCTTATATATTGTGGTTATTAATCCCTTGTCAGATGGGCGGTCTACATGTATTTTCTTCCATTCCATGGGTTGTCTCTTCACTCTGTTGATTGTTTCTGTTGCTGTGCAGTAGCTTTTTAACTTCATATAATTCCATTTGTCCATCTTTGCTCTGGTTGCCCTATTACTCAAGAAATCTTTGCCCAGTTCAGTGTTCTGGAGAGTTTCCCCAATGTTTTCTTTTAGTCATTTCATAATGTGACATTTTATTTTTAAGTCTTTAATCAATTTTTGATTTGATTTTTGTATATGGCAAGAGATGGGGTCTAGTTTCATTGTTCTGCATATGGATGTCCAGTTTTCCCAGCACCATTTATTGAAAAGACCGTCCTTTCCTCAGTGTATGTTCTTGGCACCGTTGTCAAAAACGAGTTCACTGTAGATGTATGGATTTATCTCTGGGTTCTCTATTATGTTCCACAGGTCTGTGTGTCTGTTTTTATGCCAGTACCATAACGTTTTGGTTACTATAGCTCTGTAGTGTAATTTGAAGTAAGGTAATGTGATTCTTCCAATTTTGTCCTTTTTGCTTAGGATACATTTGGCTATTCTGGGCCTTTCATTGTTCATGTACATTTTAGGCTTATTTTTTCTATTTCTGTGAAAAATGTCACTGATATTTTGATAGGGATTGCAGTGAATCTGTAGATTGCTTTGGATAGTATGGATGTTTTAACAATATTTATTCTTCCAATTCGTGAACATGGAATATCTTTCCCATTTTTGTGTGTTCTCTTCAATGTTTTACATCGGTGTTTTATAGTTTTTATTGTAGAGAGCTTTTCACTTCTTTGGTTAACTCCTAGATATTTTATTTTATTTGTAGCTATTATAAATGGGATTACTTTTTAAATTTCTTTTTCATACTGTTCACTGTTAGTATATAGAAATGCTACTGGTTTTTTGTATGTTGATTTTGTGTCCTGCAACTTTACTGAATTTGTTGATCAGTTCTGACAGTTTTTTTGTAGAGTCTTTAGGTTTTTCCAAATATAAGACCACTTCATCTGCAAACAATAATTAGACTTCCTCCTTTCCAATTTGGATGCCCTTTATTTCTTTGTCTTGTCTTATTGCCCTAGTTAGGACTATTATGTTGAATAGCTGTGGTGGCAGTGGGCATCATTATCATATTCCAGATCTTAGAGGAAAGGCTTTCAATATTTCTCAATTCAGTGTGATAATAGCTTTGAGTCTGTTTTATATGGCTTTTATTATGTTGAGGTATGTTCCTTCTATACCCAGTTGTTTGAGAGTTTTTGTCATGAAGGGTTGTTGAGTTTTATCAAATCCTTTTTCAGCATCAATTGAAATGATTATGTGGTTTTTGTTCCTCATTCTGTTAATGTGATGTATCGTAGTGACTGATTTGCCTATGTTGAACCATCCTTGCATCTCTCGGATAAATTCTACTTGGTCATGATAAATGATCTTTTTAATGTGTGGTTGAATTCAGTTTGCTAGTATTTTGCTGAGGATTTTTGCATCAATATTCATCAGAGATACTGGCCTCTAATTTTCTTTATTTGATATGAATTTGTCTTATTCTGGTGTCAGGGTAATACTGGCCTCATAGAATGAGTTTGGAAGTATTCTCTTCTCTTTTTTCTTTTTCTGGAATAATTTGAGGAAAATGGGTCTAGTTCTTTAAATGTTTGGTAGAATTCAGCCGTGAAGCCATTGAGTCTCGGACTTTTCTTTGCTGGGAGACTTTATTATGGCTTCAGTCTCGTTACTTGTTGTTGATCTGTTCAGGTTTTGGATTTCTTCGTGGTTCAGTGTTGGTGGATTGCATTTGTTTAGGAATGTATCTATTTCTTCCAGATTTTTTTAATTTATTGGCATATGGTTGCTCATAGTAACCGCTAATGATCCTTTGAATTCCTGTAGTGTCAGTTGTAATGTCTTCTTTCTCATCTCTAATTTTATTTATTTGGGGTTTCTCTTTTTCATAGTCTGGATAAAGTCTTATCAGTTTTATCTTTTCAAAAAACTAACTTTTGGTTTGTTGCTCTTTTGTATTGTTTTCTTTGTTGCAATTTCATTTATTTCTGCTCTGATTTTTATTTTTATTTTATGTTAATTTTGGGTTTGGTTTGCTCTTGCTTTTCTAGTTCTTCAATGTTTGTCATTTAGTTATTTATTTGAAATTTTTCCTCTTTTTTGATGTAGGTGCTTTTAGCTATAAACTTCCCTCTTAGTACAGCCGTCACTGTATGCCATAGGTTTTGGTATGTGTTTTCATTATCATTTGTTTCAAGAAATTTTTAAGTTTCCTTGTTGATCTCTTCATTGACCCACAGGTCATTCAGGAGCATATTGTTTAATTTTCATGTGTTTGTATAGTTTCCAAAATTCTTGTTTTTGATTTCTAGTTTTATTTCATTGTGGTCAGAGAAGATTCTTGATATTATTTCAGTTTTTTTGAATGTTTTAAGACTTCTTTTGTGACCTAACATATGATCTAATCTTGGGAATGATTAGATCATTCATGCTGTAATGATTAGATCCTCTACGTGCTGAGGAAAAGAAAGTGTATTCTGTAACCATTGAATGAAATGCTCTCTGAATATCTGTTAGGGTCATTTGGTCTGTAGTGAAGATTAAGTCTGATGTTTCTTTATTTATTTTCTGTCTGGAAGATCTGTCCATGTGGGGTGTTGAAGTATCCAGCCGCTATTTTTTTTTTCTCTCTCTTTTTTTTTGAGACGGAGTCTTGCTCTGTCACCCAGTGGGGAGTGCAGTGGCGTGATCTCAGTTCACTGCAACCTCCACCTCCTGGGTTTAGTGATTCTCCTGCCTCAGCCTCCCGAGTAGCTGGGATTGCAGGAGTGCACCACCACGCCTGGCTAATTTTTTTGTATTTTAGTAGAGACAGGGTATGGGTTTTTGCCATGTTGTCCAGGCTGGTCTTGAACTCCTGACCTCAAGTGATCTGCCTGCCTCGGCCTCCCAAAGTATTGGGATTACAGGTGTGAGCCACTGCACCTAGCCTCTTTTTTTTTTTTTAGACAGAGTTTCACTATTGCCCAGGCTGGAGTGCAGTGGCACGATCTCAGTTTGCTGCAACCTCCGCTTCCTGGGTTCAAGCGATTCTTCTGCCTAAGCCTCCTGAGTAGCTGGGACTACAGGCAGGTGCCATCATGCCCGACTAATTTTTGTATTTTTACAAAATTAGAGACAGGGTTTCAGCATGTTGGCCAGGCTAGTCTCGAACTACTGACTTCAAGAGATCTGCCTGCCTCTGCCTCCCAAAATGCTGGGATTACAAGCATGAGCTACCGCCTCCGGCCAGTCTCTCTTTAACTTGAATATTTGCTTTTCGTATGTGTGTGTTTCAGTGTTGGGTGCATATATATTTACAATTATCACATCCTCTTGCTGAATTGACCCCTTTGTCATTACATAATGACCTTCTTTGTTTCCATATTTACAACCAGTAAACAATACAGTATTAAATTTGCAAGTACAAAATTTATTTTGTTTTTGGTGATATCTTCTTGTCTGTTTTAAACACTGGTAAGTAGTTTTTTGTATCTCAGACTAAGTACCCCATTTTTTTCTTATGCTGTATACCTAAAGGTAAAAACAGCAGTTTTTGTCAGTTACCGGTTAATAACATTTTATTAATATTGAAGACATAATATGTTAAAGCTGTGTGAGGAAAGGCAAAAGAATGGCTTGGAATTGTGGAATGTCTATCTTAAAATATTAGGGTTTTTGGTATTCTTAAGTTTAACCACAAGAGGTCTCCAAAGGATTTTATATTCTGTGAATTGGTGTGTAACGGTTACTAAAATAGCTCTAAGTACAGACTGACTTACTTTGTATCATATTGTGACTTAGAACAAATATTAGAGATGTAGTAAGCTAAAATTATTACTCTTAAATAATGATATAGAATCAATTTTTCTTAGGTTATTTATTTTTATTTATGTAAAGTATGTTTATAAGATTTCAGCCTGGGTCTTAGGGAATCAGTCTTACTATCTTGTTACACTTTCCTTTGTTGTAAAACTGTAGAGAAAGAAACCAATGGAAAGCAATAGTCTTGAGCTCTTTATCAATTGCAGTTAAGGTTGCTTTAGCTTAGAAATGTTACATGTTTATAGAAATGGTTGAGAGGAAAGCTTTAGAAAGTGATAAACAAATACTGTTGATATTTACTAATTCTCAAGGAAACTGACTTTTAAGGTGAATCAGGGGGACATTACAAATGACAGTCAATTTTGTGTTCAAAGAAATGAGAGCTTCCTGAGCACTGGCATAGCCAAGGAAGGCTGTATGAAGAAGGTGGGCTTGGGTGGTACATTTGCAGGATAGAAGGCTTTGAGTTGGTAATGGGGAGGGAGGAAGGGTATGTTGTGTGTGTACAGAAATGATATAAGGTCTGAGGCACACAGGCTGGAAATATTAGAGAAGTGTGAAGAGAGCAGGGAGATTTCTCTGATCAGAGGGAACTTTCATGTTGAGAATTGGGAAAGAAAGGGTGAAGGCCTATGAAATCCAGCAAACTGGTATGGACTCCTATAGACGACAGTAAGGTTTCTGGGGAAAGGAATGGCATGATAGGAGGGAAGAGGTGAGTGTACTGCCTAGATGGGATAGTTGAATTTTAAAAATAAATATTTCCCCGAAGGAAAAAGAGGATACAGAGAAAAGAATCAGATCAAGGAGCTTAGAGAATGCCAGTAGTTGGAAATAGGAGCAAGAATAGAAACAGAAAGGGAGGAATTAAAGAGCTAGGTGGAGAACCAGGACAAGGTAGGGATGGGTAGTTATAATTTGTCGCACATGATATAACCAGTGGTGTGAGCTAATTTTTTACATTATTGACTGTTATAATTTGTTGACACTGTATGACATTTGGAAAGATACTTGGTTAAAAACTAGCCTTAGCTCATTGATATCATTTGAAAAAGACGTGTGGAAGAATGTCCTGGGGTACCACAGTGACTTCAGCTATCTGACCTTTGAAATAAATGCTTGAACACATAAGTGCTTCCTCAAAGACAGATGTGTATGCTGCAGATTTAAAGAAAACATTGACATCTTAATGTTGGGGAATAAGAATAACCTCTACTATGTTTACTTTCAGTGTTAGAAATATATTATTATTATGTCTTTTTGGCCACAGAGAGCCTTACATCATCTGAGGTTTAACCAAAAGTATTATCTAACATGATTCTTTATATGGAGGCATAATACCACCTGAATGTCATTTATGGTGACACATATTTGAAATTACCATCGTAGCATTTTAATTTTGTGTTCATCTCTTATTAAATTAATTTATATAGTAGAAATTACTTATTACTTTGTGTTATTGTACTTTGACTTTCTAGTTTTTAATGGAAAATATTTAGCAGAGTTTTGGTGCCAAAATGAAGTGATAACTGTGAGGCTATGTAATTATCAGAGGAATTGTTATGCAAATTAGGTATCTGTGTTATGGCTGAAGTCCAGCTTCTTTCTAATGTCATTTGAATTTAACATTAGTATAAAAGTTTAATTTTTTTTTTTTTTTTTTTTTTAAAGAATGAGAGTAAAAGAAACAACAACAGGTCTTACTCATTAATTTGGTTTAGAGGAAGTGTTTTACACATATGAAATGTTATTAAGTGGTCAGTACTTGATGGTACCAATTTTGTGATTGCGATGTTACAGTTTGGTCTATCAGAGTTTAATAAGCTCAGTTCTGTGGGTTCATATGAAGTCATTTCAATATAATTCTTAGATATTAAGAGCCCAGTAAATGTGGAATGGCATACCAAATACTGGGTAGCATATGGATATGAATAACATAGCACCTAAATTAGGTGGGAAAGTGGGGCTGAGTAGAAAGAGGGCATCCCAGGAAGTGTGGTCACAGGATGGGAAAAGGGAATTGGTAACATTGAGTTGACTGGAGTGTTAGGAATATATGGATCAAGAGTAGCCTGCAACAGAATCTAGTGCAGAAGAGCTGTTCAGTGAGTATTTGCTTAATGATTATGTTTAAGGCCAGAGAGGAAGACTGGAGCTGTTTCACTGAGGATGCTGGGCACTAGTGGGAGGAACTGATACTTTATTTAGATGTTTCTCAAATTTGGCCTACCAACTTTTTAATTTACTACTTTGTGTTACAATTTTCTTCTTTAAGTTTGTTAAATTATAGTTTAAAAAATTACAGAGTTAATATATGTTTGCTGTAAAAGTGAAAAAAAGTCTATTTTAAAGGAAAAAATAATTTTTGCTAACCTCCCCATCCATTTGACTTAAATTAGTTTTATTATAACGTGACTTAGATATTTATAAACTGAAAACTTAGTGCTCTAGGTTTTATACCTATTTTAACAGGAATAAAGTTCAAGCAAAATTTGAGATTAAAGTAAATGTATGAAACTGATAAAATTTAAATGAATGATTGCTTGGCATGAAGGGTGATGTTCTGCTGCTAAAAATAAACTGTTCCTGTCAATTCAAGTGGGATATATCCCCAACTGAGGACCAAGCTCTTTTTTTTTTTTCCTGATGAGCTTTATTTTATTTTTGAGCAGTTTGAGGTTCACAGCAAAATTAAGAGTAAGGTACAGAGTAAAGGTGTCGTATCATCAGTAATCTCCACCAGATCCTGTGCTATGATGTTGCTGTGATGTGCTGTATAAAGGCTCAAACCTTTCCTGCACCCTTTTTTTTTAAAGAGTAGGGGTCTTGCTCTGCCACCCAAGCTGGAGTGCAGTGCTGTGGTCATAGCTCATTGCAGTCTTGAACTCCTGGGCTCAGGTGATCCTCTCACTTCAGCCTCCTGAACAGCATACTACTCAGGCACATACCTGTAGTCCTGGCTACTCAGGCATGTACCACCCCTCCCAGCTAATTAAAAAAAATTTTTTTTTGTAGAGATAGGTTCTGGCTATGTTGCCCAGGCTGGTCTCGAACTTCTGGCCTCAAGTGATCCTCTCCCCTTAGCCTTGCAAGTTCTTGGGATTACAGGTGTGAGTGACTGCATGTAGCATCTTCCAGTCTTTTCTCTCTTCAAACCGTAGTATAACTTAAGTGGTTTGCCCTCCATTTGGTACCAGTGTACTTGTTCAATTTTTTTTTTTTTGAGAGGGAGTCTTTCTCTGTCACCCAGGCTAGAGTGCAGTGGCACAATCTTGGCTCACAGCAATCTCTGCCTCCTGGGTTCAAGCAGTTCTCCTACCTCAGACTCCCAGGTAGCTGGGATTACAGGCACCCACCACTACACCTGGCTATTTTTGTATTTTCATAGAGACAGGGTTTCACTATGTAGGTTAAGCTGGTCTCGAACTCCTGACCTCAAGTGATCCGCCTGCCTTGGCCTCCAAAGTGCTGGGATTACAGGTGTGAGCCACCGCACCTGGCCATCCAGTTCAATTTTAGAACTACTTTGGTTTTATTTTTCTCATTAAACTTTAACCGTTAAGTGCTCCTTATTACTAATGTGATCTTAAACATAAACAGAAATTAAGAAACTGAAGCATGTAGCAATATTCATTTTTTTTGTTGTTGTTGTTGAGACGGAGTCTCGCTCTGTCCCCCAGGCTGGAGTGCAGTGGTGCGATCTTGGCTCACTGCAAGCTCCACCTCCCGGGTTCACGCCATTCTCCTGCCTCAGCCTCCCAAGTAGCTGGGACTACAGGCGCTCGCCACAGCGCCTGGCTAATTTTTTGTATTTTTTAGTAGAGACAGGGTTTCACCGTGGTCTCGATTTCCTGACCTTGTGATCCGCCCACCTCTGCCTCCCAAAGTGCTGGGATTACAGGCGTGAGCCACCGCGCCCGGCACAATATTCATTTTAAAAGCTGATAATCCAGTTGATCTAAGACCTTAACCTAAGATCATGAAATCAATTCGGTAGGTTGTGACTAACATTTTTAAAAAACATGGTAGAAGTTACCAGAGTATATCACTTGTAGTAAGGGTAAGTATTTCATGAAATTGCTTTTTTTCAGTTTTATCTGTTTATAGATAATCTCTCTGTATATGCCTTCTAATCCTCTCTCCAATTCCTATCATGTTTGTAATTGTCCATGAAAATAATTGAACTCATAATTTAATATATTAATATGATTAATAAATGTTATTCATAGGTTATTTTATATATACATTCTTATTACCTGAAACTGATCAGATACTGCCCAGAAATGTATATTTGAATAGCACAACTGAAAAGTAGTTAATGTTTGGACTATGTATTTAAAATCCTAAAGCTGACATGATTCATAGACCAGATATTGCCTACATAGGAAATCTAGGAGAAGTGACAAATTATCAGAAGTTATAAGAATTCAGCAAGGCCATTAAATATAAGATTAGTTAATAAAAATGAATAGTCTTTCAATACAGCAGCAACAAATAGAAAATGAACACAATTTTAAAAGATACTATTTAAAATAGCAACCACAATAATATTATCTAGGACTCTATTTACCAAAAAGAAAATAAGGTCTTAAGAAAATTTGGAAACTTTACTGAAAGATATTAAATAACTAAATAAATACTGGAAAGATGCAACATGTTCATGAATGGAAAGATTCAGCATAAAGATATCAGTTCTCCTTAATATAAATTCAATGCAATTCTTTTTTTTCTTTTTTTTTTTTTTAAATAATTTTGTGAGTACATAGTAGGGTACATGAGATGTTTTTCAGTGCAACTCTAATCAAAAGGATAATGAGGTTTTTCACAGAAACTGACAAGCTGCTTTTAAAAAGAAAAATCAAAGGGCCAATAATATGTAAGATAGCACTGAGAAAGGTAGACATATTTGCCCTATCAAAACTCAAAACTTATATATATAAATATATACATGTACATATATAATATATATAAAATATATATTATATATATTTTTATGTGTATAATATATGTATGTGTATATATATATTATATATATATATTATTTTATATATATGTTTTTTGGAGATGGAGGTCTCACTCTGTTGCCCAGGCTGGAGTGCAGTAGCACAATCTTGGCCCACTGCAACCTTCCTCTCCTGGGTTCAAGCAATTCTCCTGCCTTAGCCTCCCCAGTAGCTGGGACTACAGTCATGTGCCACCACGCCTGGCTAATTTGCATAGTTTTAATAGAGATGGGGTTTCACCATAGTGTCCAGGCTGATCTCTAACTCCTGAATTTAAATGATCCTCCTGCCTTGGCCTCCCAAAGTGCTGGGATTGTAGGCATGAGCCACCATGCGTGGTCAAAACTCAAAACTTACAAAGCAGTGGTAAGGTAGTATGGAATTAGCATATGAAGAGAGTGGCAAATGGAGCAATGGAGCAGAAGAAAGATGGAGAAAACAAATTCATGCACACATAGGAAGTTCATATGGCAGAGATGGCATTAGACATCCTAGGAGGGAGGGATTATTCAATCAATGCTGCAGGGACAAACAGCTTTCCATACTGTAAAATTAAACCCTACTTCAGACCATATAGAAAATTTCAGTTGGAAAATATGTATGTATTCGTGACCTCAGGATCTGAAGAGATAACCTACACATGACATATACAAAAAGCACAAATCAAAGGAAACAATTAGTAAATCATGTAGCTTTTTTACAGATTGCTCTAGGTATTATATATACATAACTTATCACGGTGTACTTGTGTCATCGTTTTACCAGTTTGAGTGAAATATAAAAACCTTACCTCTGTCTATGCTTCTTTATCCTCCCCCATTTATAATATAATTACCTTGAATATTATAATTGTCTTAAATATTTAGAAAGCATTATAATTTTTGTTTCAACCATCAGATATAATTTAGGAAACTCAGGAGGGGTTTACCTTGCTCTTTCTTTCCTGATATTCTAAGGTTTCTTCTTTTTATTTTTCCTTTTTGTTTAGAGAACTTCCTTGAAGTGTTCTTTTAGAGTAGCTCTGCTTGTGACAGAGTCTCTTAGTTTTTCATCATATGAGAATGCCTTGGTTTGCCTTTCATTTTTGGAAGACATTTTTTGCCAGGCATGGGATTCTGGGTTGACAGTTATTTTTTCAGCACTGGAAAAATATTTTGCTACTTCCTTCTAGCCTTCATGGTTTCAGATGAGAAATCTACTATCATTCAAATTGTTTTACTCTATAGCTAAGGTATGATTTCTTTCTTGCTGCTGTCAAGATTTTTTTTTTCTTTAGTTTTTAGAAGTTTAATTATGTGTCATGGAACATGTATCTTTGGCTTTATCCTTTTTGGGGTTCACTCACCTTCTTGAATCTGAAAGTTTATGTCTCTTGCCAAATTTATGAATATCTTGTCTATTATTACTTCAAGGTTTTTGTTGTTGTTGTTGTTTTTCTTTTTTGCCTTCTTTTCTTCTCTTGGGACTTTGATCACAAGAATGTTAGATCTTCTGTTATAGTCCCTGGGGCTCTATTCATTTTATTTTTATTCCAGTCTGTATCCTCTCTGTTTTTCAGATTTGGTAATTCCTATTGTTTTATGTTTCATTTCACTGAGTCTTTCATCTGTTTCCTCTGTTGTGCTGTTGAGTGCATCCACTGTTGTTATATTTTTCACTTCTAAAATTTTTGTTCATTTTTTCTTTTTTTTGAGATGGAGTTCCGCTCTTGTGCCCAGGCTGGAGTGCAGTGACACAATCTTGGCTCACTGCAACCTCCGCCCCCTGGGTTCAAGCAGTTTTCCTGCCTTAGCCTCCCTAGTGGCTGGGATTATAGACGCCCGCCACCACGCCCGGCTAATTTTTGTGTTTTAGTAGAGACGGGGTTTTGCCATGTTGGCCAGGCTGGTCTCAAGCTACTGACCTCAGGAGATCCACCCATCCCAGCCTCCCAAAGTGCTGGGATTACAGGTGTGAGCCACTGCGTCCTGCCCATTTTTTTCTTTATGCCTTTCTATTACTTTGCAGATAATTTTTCCTTGCCTTGACCTTCTATTTTTCCATTTGTTTCAAGCATGTGTGTAATTGCTGTTAAAGCATTTAGCATGGCTGCTCTGAAAGCTTTGCCAGATAATTCCGACATCTCTGTTATCTTGGTGTTGGCATCTATCGAGTGTCTTTTTTCATACAGTTGGAGGTTTGGAGGTTTTCCTGTTTCTTGCTATGACAAATTATTTTTGGTTGGAACCAGTGCTTTTTTGTATTATGGTATGAGATTTTGGGTCTCATTTAAGCCTTCTGTTTTAGGTGGCTTTCCCTGACACTGCTTCAGCAGGGTAGGGGTGTGCTGCCTTCTTATTGCCAGGTGGAGATAAAAACCCAGGTTGCTTGGTCTCCGTTGAAACCCAAGGGAGATGGGTACTTGTTACTGCTGGGTCCCTGTAGGAGTTCCAGCTTCCCATGTGGCCTCCACTGGGCCTTCTCTGACACCATCCCTGTAAGGAGTGAGAAGGGAGTCTCAGTACTGCTGAGTGGGTGTGGAAGTCCAGTCTCTGTCTGGTGTTTCCTCTGATACCATGGGGGTTAAAGCCTCAGTACTGGCCAGCAAGGATGAACCTCTTGTTTGCTACTGTATGACTGGCGCTGACACAACCCTAGCTGGAGTTTGGAGTGTCTTCTTTCACTGGTGAGAATGGAAATCTGGGGTCCCAGCCTTTGCTAGCATGGGTGGTACCACAGGTTTTTCTCTGGTGCTTGGCTAGAGTAGAGTGGTTATTGGCTAAAAGTTTTCTGTCTTGCCAGGCTTCCTTTTCTCTGTTGAGGCTTTTTTGTCTGTGCCTGTTAGTCTTTCTGGGTTGTCAGCTTCTTCAGCTCCAAGTCTGGGTTTTATGCTACAAAAAGTAAACCTGGGGAACTCACCATAATACTGTTCCTCACATCCCAAGTTCCCTACCTGTTCTGCTTTCTGCTCACCTTTCAGAGTCGTCTTATGTTTGTTTGATATATAATATGCAGGGAGTGGTACTTAGAGTAGGAGTGGGGAAACATACCTCCATTCCTTCTTCCCAGAAGCACAAGTTCTTCAATCAAGATCTTATTTTAGAGATTGCTCTATGTATAAATGAACTTTGCTTCCTTGGTATTATTTTGATCTAATTATAATAAAATTTGTACTTTGATTATATTGATGATGCCAATGTGCAAATTTTAACTGCAATAGAATTGAATTTTGCACATAGGTGAATCTGATTAAGAGAAAAAGAAAACTCTTCTCATGTTTTTTATAATTAAAAAAGTGCTTTTAATATTTTTAGTGCTGCTTACAGTTTAAGCATGTTAGTATATTTTTAAAAACACAACCAGTGGGGAAAATTCTGTCCTTTGTCTTGGCAAATTAACAATCTAAGCATACAAAAATGTATAGGAAAAATTTGCCAGCTCTCCATCAGAGTGCTGTCATGATGATTAGTTCATATTTCCTTCTTAAGAAGCTTACCCTTTCTTGTTTATCACCCACAAAAAAGCATCAAAGTTAAAAAAAAAATTGAAAGAACCTCAATACCAAGTGGATTTAGAGAGCCCAGAGGTCAGAAATCATGTGCAGAGTCTTATGTTGACAGAGGAATGGCCCTGCCATAAGAAAGGTGCCTGAGTTACACCAGGTGTTGTCAGCTAGAGCCAAGTTAAACACCAGGTTTACTTACCTGATAGAATTTTAAGTGCTTCACAAATAACATTTTTTACCTTCATAGTTAAATATTTACTTAAGGTATATTAAAAACATATAATCAGTGAATCAAACCTGTTGATTTCATAAATTTGTATTGCAAAGAAAGATTCTTAAGTTGGTATTTGAGTTAAAAATGTGAGTTAACTTAATAAGAACTATCAGGTTATAGTAGTGATGTCCTTACAAATATGTCAGTATTACTGAAGGTAAAGGGGGAATGACTGAAGTTAAGGAAACATGTTGGAGCAATTGTAAAGGCAATATGTGTCACATTATTTGCCTCTTGTCATTTAGATTATGTAAGCTAAATCTAGTATAAATGGGACCATTGTTTGGATGAAAAAGAAAATCCAAACTTCAGATGTAGAGAAATATAGATGAATTTGAAGCCCAGAAAGGACATTTAAGCTCCCTTAAGATGAGTTACTCCATTTTTTGTAGTAGTTCACCTTTTTAAAGGTATTTTATCCTGCTGTCAAGTTTATTTTATTAAATTAGAGAGCAGGAAAGTCTAATTGATTCTTTTTTTAATATCTAAAAAAATCAATGTTATTTATTTATTTTTGAGACAGGGTCTCACTCTTGCTCAGGCTGGAGTACGGTGGCACCATCGTGGCTCACTGTAGCCTTGATCCCCCAGGCTCAAGCAATCCTCCCATCTCAACCTTCTGAGTAGCTGGGACTACAGGTGTGCGCAGCGACACCCAGCTAATTTTTTTTGTAGAGATGAGGCCTCTCTATGTCTCCTATACTGGTTTTAAACTCCTGGGCTCAAGCAATCCACCCACCTTGGCCTCCCCAAAATGTTGGAATTACAGTTGTGGGCTGTTACGCCTGGCCAAAATCTGCACTTTGATGGATATTTCCAGTAGATTCTTAACTTGTTGATACATCTTCTGAGTTGAACATTATTATACAGTCATTCATTTATTCATCTTTAAACACATTTATTGAGTGGCTGCTATGTGCCAGCTTTGTTACAAGGTGGCGAAGATACAGAAATGAGTAACATCCCTCCTTTCCAAGTTCTTTTAGTCTAGAGGGGAGGTAGTCATGGAAATAAACAATTGTAATGAAAGCGCTGGTTGAAAATATCTTAGAGTTACTGGCAGCACTTGAGCATCATGCCGGTTTGCTAGAGGAGTATGTTAGAATTGAGACTGGAAGAATGAATGCTGGTCAGGTGGAGGTGTGAGAAAGCATGCTTTTCTTAGGAAACAGAAACTAGTTTGGTTGGGTTACTCTGCCAGGGTGAGCATGGCAGCCTGAGACAGGGCAGACATGTGGTTTGGAGAGAAAGGGTGTGTAAAGTGAAAGAGAATCAAGAGTGAAACAGTGGAGAGAGAAAGTGATATTACACAGGGCCTGGATAAAGATTTTCCTGTGACAGACTGAACTGAGATGGCTGGTGATGGGGACTGTAGCCTAGTGACCCTTTGTGTACCCAGCACCTGTCGAAGTAGCTCACACATAATGGGTACTTAATAAATGCTTGGTAAATGAATGATTAAATAAGTGATGTTAAGAATAAAGAGAATAATGGGTATCTCCTATTTGCTTTTCTTAAGAAAAGTGATTTGGGTTTTGTAAACATGGAAGGGTTGTTGTAAGGCCGGGCGTGGTGGCTCATGCCGGTAATCCTAGCACTGTGGGAGGCTGAGCCCAGTGGATTCAGGAGTTCGAGACCAGCCTGGCCAACATGGTGAAACCCCACCTCTACTAAAAATACAAAAATTAGTTGGGCCTAGTGTCAGCACCTGTAATCCCAGCTACTTGTGAGGCTGAAGCAGGAGAATGGCTTGAACCTGGGAGGCAGAGGTTTCAGTGATTCAAGATTGCGCCGCTGCACTCCAGCCTGGGTGACACAGCATGACGCTGTCTCAAAAGAAAAAAAAAAAAAAAAAAAAAAAGGAGGTTGTTGGAGTAGCTGGAAATCTGTACATTAACATGTATGGTAATCAGTGTCTATTTACATGATATAGATATAGCCAATTCATTTACTTCTTTTGGAAAGATCATATTAATTTCTTATCATTTTTTCCCATTTTTATTTCTTTAAAAAAATGTTTAATATCACTTTAAGTGATTGAAGCATTCTGACATTTCCATATATATTCCTTTACGGTAAGTATTAATGGGATCTACATGGCTAAGTTACTATTTAAAGATTGATACTGATGAAAACTAGGCACTAGCCTCCCCTCTGGCGCTTGAAACCTTTTCTGTTGTGGTGTTCATAGGAAATCTTTTTTTTTTTTTAATTTATATTTTGTCTTCCTCATTCCTCTCGAGCGCAGAAGATAAATATAAAGTTGACTACTTTGTCATTCTATTTCATTATGTTTATTAGATAGTAGTTTCACTTAACTATTTAGATAATCTAGAATTAGAAAATAAATTGTGGGCCTGGCAGGGTGGCTCATGCCTATGTATAATCCCAGCACTTTGGGAGGCTGAGGTAGGTGGATCACTTGAGGTCAGGAGTTCAAGGTCAGCCTGGCCAACATGGTGAAACCTCGTCTCTACTAAAAATGCAAAAAATTAGCTGGGCATGGTGGCACGTGCCTGTAATCCCAGCTCCTCAGGAGGCTGAGGCAGGAGAATTGCTGGAACCTGGGAGGCGGAGGTTGCAGTGAGTCAAGATCTCCCCCCTGCACTCCTGTCTGGGTGACAGAACAGATCAATTCTGGTAGTAGAGGTGGTAGTGACTACATAGAAGAAATAAATCTCATATGCTCTAGGAAAATGTTTGCCTCTGGGAAACCATTTAAAGAGGAAGTATTATTAGTATTAAAAAATCTGTCTTTTTGAAATTTCTTTTTAAAATTTACATTAATTTCTTCCCTAGTGGGAATGCCATTGTATTTGCAGTAGTTTTTTTTAGTCCTGATACTTTTCATATATCTAGCTAGCACTTTTAATGGATGTGCTTAACTCATGAAAATCCAGATTTTAAAACATGGTAAGTTAGTAGGTAATAGTTATTTTATAAGAACATTTGCCATGGGTTTATTTAAAGAATGAGAACTTCTTTGTGCCTTTTCACTGAGGGTATTCGCATCAGGAATATATCTCCTTGAAAAGAAAAAATGGGTGTGTTTGCAGTAGGTTTACTGATAGTTGAGTAGGAAGAAACAACATTTGAGGAGTGTGGAGGAAAGATCTTCCTGATTACTACAGATACCTCCTAAAGTGGGGCCAGACTGCTTAAATAGAAAGTTTGGAAGCAATTGTGCAAGGTGTGCAGCATTTGTTTTACTAATTCGACTTGATTTTTGTAAATAAACCTGTTCATTTGGGTTTGAGGATTTAATTGCATAAAGATTCTTTATTTAGCTGAAGCATCTTGTCCTCATGGCTTTTCCCAGAAGTTTGTGTTGTAAATGTTAATATATTAAAAGTGCTTTTAGGCTGGGTGCGGTGGCTCATGCCTGTAATCCCAGCACTTTGGGAGGCCAAGGCGGGCAGATCATGAGGTCAGGAGATCGAGACCATCCTGGCTAACATGGTGAAACCCCATCTCTACTAAAAATACAAAAAATTAACCGGACATGGTGGCGGGCACCTGTAGTCCCAGCTATTCGGGAGGCTGAGGCAGGAGAATGGCGTGAACCCAGGAGGCAGAGCTTGCAGTGAGCTGAGATCGCGCTGCTGCACTCGAGCCTGGAGCAAGACTCCATCTCAAAAAAAAAGTGCTTTTAAGTGATTTATTATTAGCATCTTAACAAATCCTATGCGAAATATTAAAGTAGTCTTTATTATTTCAGGTGAAGTCAAAGGGAAACAGTACAAGTTGCAAGGTAGGGGGTAAATGGAAAGGAAGGAAAAGGAAAGACAGGAGATGAATGGAAAGATTGAGTCCCAGCATGTTCCAGACGCATTGTTCATGGCTTCAATAACCCTGGCACAGCCCTCTGAAGAAAATGTAGTTATCCTAATTTTGCAGCAAGGAGGCAGAGATGCTGTGAACCTCTCTTGAAGTTACAGGATCACTTAGGTAGTAAGTGGCAAAGCCCACTAGAGCCCTAACCCTATTTGATACTGGTAAATTCACCTGCTATCATTAAGGTGTAACCTGACAGCAGTGTAAAAGACAAAAATACCCCTTCATTGAACTCCAAATACAGTTACTGTCTGTCCTCACGATCTCTTTAATTATTTTTTTCTTCTCCTTTTCTCTTCATGGTTCAAAGAGAGATCCTTTTTAATCTCTTCCCTTCCAGCAAAGCTTCCTTTCACTTTCTACCTGAAGTCAAAATCTTGAGACTAGCTTCGTTTAGAGCTCCTCTGGGCTTGCTTATCTTCCAGCCTTTGTGGTCTTAGACTTGTCCATTAGTCTTTGTAATGACTTCTTCCTGTCAAACCTCCCTGCTGAAGGGAGACTTCTTACTAATTTCTGTTATTTTCCCTGCTTGCTTGCTTTGAGATTATTCTCTTATCTCTTGTTTTCAGGCCAGGAATTTCTTCCCCCTTCCAGCTTTTTTTTGGTGAATCCTCTTTAACCTCTGTCCCAAGTCTTGATCTCTAAAGCAGTAAAAGCATATGAAGGCCTGGTATGGTTTTTCTGTAGTTTTTCCTCCCTCCCTTCTCTTTCTACCCTTCTTTCTGAAAAAACAAAAGCAAAAACAAAAAACAAACCAAAAAAGCCCTCTGATACTTGATTTTGTATCAATAATCAATATATGCATTAATATAAAATTATATATGTATAAGTTGACTTAATATACACAATACTGAGGTTTTTCCAGGCTTTTGTGGAAGCTCCCCACTGCAGTCCAGAATGCTCCGTGACAAGGTCCTAGGATTCTTTCCCTCAGTGCCATTGTGAACGCTCCTTCAGCTCTGTCCAGTTCTCTTGGCCTGGCTGAACTGGGCTCTGCACTCCGTGGGAGTGAACACGAATCCTGAACACACCGTGTGGGTGCACTGGATTGTCCCCAGCCTTAATGTAAAGGCAAGTTTAGAGAAGAATGCATGATGAGTGGGCTCGCATGCCTCCCTTACGGCCATGTGGGACCATGACCACACCACAGGGTTAGTCCTTACCTGGTGGGAGCCACTGGGAGCAGAGGAGTGCTAGGTATCGCATGGCGTATTTAAGATAGTTCGTGTCCAGCCATGACATTTCAAGTGCTCATTAACTGCATGTGGTTAGTAGCTACTGTGTTAGGCAATGTAGTTTTATAGACAGTAGCACAGCTGTATGCAAGGGATGGGCCTAGAAAGACAGGTAACACTTAACTAGACAGGCTTGGGGAAAATACATTCCGCAATGAAAGCAAAGTTTAAACAAAGTTGAAATAACTTATTTAAAAAAAAAATAGCTGGCTGGGTGCAGTGGCTCATACCTGTAATCCCAGCACTTTGAGAGACTGAGGAGGGTGGATTGTTTGAGCTCAGGAGTTTGAGACCAGCCTGGGCATCGTGGTAAAATCCTGTCTTTACTAAAAATACAAAAATTAGCTGGGCATGATGGCAAGCAGCTGTAATCCCAGCTACTCAGGAGGCTGAGGCAAGAGAATCACTTGAACCCCGGGTGGAGGAGGTGGCGGTGAGCTGAAATCATGCCACTGCACTCCTGCCTGGGCGACAGAGAGAGACAAACAACAACAAAACAAAAATAAAAACAGCTAATGAAGTTCTTATTATGTACCTGGTACATTCTGCCATTACCGAAATTAACTGTTGTCATCTTCACAACAATCCTTTGAGGTGATTACTATTATTATTGAATATGCCCATAACATAATAAATGATAGGTTTAGGAGTGTGTATTTGAATTGTGGTTCTGACTGAAATACTGGGCAGTTGAGGAAGTGCTTGATAAAGTGATTAGTGCTCTTTTTAAGTGTGAGCAATTTCTAGTTGCTAAGTCAGGGTATCATTTATGTATGAATTACCTTATAGGTAAGTATATTTTACAGTCTTTTATGTAACTCCTAACTATCAACCCCCAGATATCACAAAGTTTACTTGTGGGTGATTAAATTGAGTAAGACAAGAGATTGCCTACCCATACAGAATTTCTATTGCTTCTGCCTCCCAGAGAACAGTGGGAGCAGCCTGGCCTGCAGGTTGATTGTCAGATTCTGCCTCCCTCCCACTTACTTATTACTGCAGAGAGACACATAACTTAGCCTCCTGTCACACTCTGTCATTTTCCTGGGGCTGTAGAGCAAAGGGCTTCCTCAGGTTAATTCTGAAGTCCTGTGTATGCTGAAGCATGTGCTTGAAGAAGGAAAGAAACTTCCATCTTGCATATTTCCTAATACTTTATCTTTCCTTCTGTAACAACAGTGCACAGATTTTACTTCAGGAACGCGTGTTTTATTCACTCCTACTGTTATCCTGTATACTAAAATAGTACCTTTGTCAATGTGCCGATGTGCACTACAAACTTAAAGAATTTTTTTTTTTATTGCTTTGTTGACTGGACAGAAACACTAGTATAACACTAAATCCAAGTGCAGAGAGTGGGCAGCCTGATTTTATTCATAATCTCGGGGGAATCTTTTAGAATGGACCAGGAAGCACACGTCTGTGGTTTCTGCACAGGGTGTGTTCTGTGGTGCCCAGCCAGCTGTAGCATGTCCTGTGAGATCCGGCCTGCAGGCCACAATGGTGGGCTTCTGGGAGGAAGAATCTTCCTTAGAAGTCCCGCCCTTTGACACTCCTGCTGAAGTGTCCTGATCTCAGTGGGGCTCCCTGATTTTCTGTTCTGAGGTCTTTCAGCACTGGGTCTATCAGCGCTGCCATGGCTGTGGGTCACCTGCGTGGGTCCCATGGGCTCAGCGTGGCCTTCCCAGGTCCTACAAGGTCCTCCTTACCATCCTTCCCTGCTCAGTCACCAAACAATGACTTTTTTGAAAGTACAATTCTGGCGTTAAATACTGGCTAAGTGTAGAAAACAATGCTGGAATTCAGTTGTCACCCCCACCAGTCCTCTGGAGCCATGGTGATATGAAGTGTTAATGGCTTTCTTTGTTGTAACCTCAAAAGTGGAATGCTTTTCCTGGTTGGTGCTGCTTGCCCTCCGTGTGCTTAGCGAGTGAAGCTTCATCTTCCAGATTTCTCTTTGTGGCTTAGGGTGTCTGTATGATTTTCTTCCTCTTGTTCTCAGAGGCACTAGGCTGTGCTGATCTCTCTGGAGTGATTATGCTGCTTTTTGCCTGGTAAGCCCATCCTTATGTGTAAAAATCAGGATTTAGACATGAGGCAAGTAAGGTGGTGGTGATTTTGTTTTACAGAGAGATTTTCACTTGCAAACTTTTAGATCTTTTCAAATTCTAATTTGATTTGATGCATTTAAATAACAAGTTATGTAAAAACATTAAAATGACCCATTTTACAGAAGTTTGGTTTGCATGCCCATTGTTTGTGTAAGGGTAACATACCTGAGGCCAGGAGTATGATACCCTTCCTCTAGTCTTGTGCTTGTCCGTCACTCTGGGCTCTAGCTACATCAGACTAATTGCCATGCTCTCAAAACTGTACAGTGAGAGCACAGAATAATGGTCTGGGTACAGTCTGGGGCCAGACAGCCTGTGTTTGGACTCTATTTTCCTTACTGCCTGTGAATCTTAACCTCTCCATGGCTCAGTTTCCCCATTCAAAAACAAGTATATAATGATAGAACGTTTTAGAGTAGCAAGCATTAAATGAGTTCATACAGTGCCTGAAACATAGTGCTCATTAAATGCTAGCTCCTGTTATTCATTCAGCATTTATTTTTCTACCATTCTTAAGCTATTCTCACATTGTGCAATGCATTTTTGTCACATCTGTCTTTTCAAATATTCTATATACTAACAGTCTCATTGCTTTCATGAAGCTGCCCTACAATTTCCAGTTGAGCTTCTAATCTTAGCTGTACATTGGGATTACGTGTGGATATTAAAAAATGCGGATGCTGGAGTTTTTGGCCTGTGCTAGAGCCGCTTGTAGCTGCTTGTAAGAATTGACTGTTATAGTTCCAGGACTTTGTACCAGGCAGTGAAAGCATTGGTAACTTGAAATCAACCATGGTGGGAATATTTGCACTCATAATTGGCAAATACTACCGCAGCTCTGTCTTCAATCTGTTTGATGTTCTAGTGATTTGTTTATAAGCCTGTTTCTGTCAATAGGTGTTGGCCGTTTCAGTGGAATGTATTAGTTTGCCAGGGCTGCTGTAACAAAATGCCACCGAGGGCTTAAGCAACAGCAATTCATTGTTTCATAGTTCTGTAGGATAGAAGTGAAAAAATCAAAGTATGAACAGTATTGGCTCCTTCTTGAGGACTGTGAAGGAAGGATCTGTTCCAGGCCTCTCCTTGACTTGTAGATGGCCACCTCCTTCTTACGTCTCTTCGTATCGTCTTTCCTCCATGCATGTTTCTGTGTCCATGTTTTCCCTTTTTACATGGACACCAGTCATATTGGATTAGGGCCCACCCTGATGGCCTCACTTTAACTTGTTCATGCCTGCAAAGACCCTATCTTCAAGTAAAGTCACATTCTCTACTGGGGGTGTGGACTTCCACATTTGAATGTTATGGGGACATAATTCAACTCATAACAGGGCAAGGACCTTCTTTTCCACCCCCCTCCTCAGTCCTTTTGTGCCTGTGGTAGTTGCACAGTAAAGGTTTGTAGATTTGAAAAGGAAATACCTTTTGGCTAATGTTATTTGTATATAATTTTTTATTCATTGTACCAGGAACTTCAGAGTCAGTATGGTTTAAAAAAACTGTTTTTTTTCTTGGAAGCAGCTCCTTCTTGGAAAAATATTAGAGCTAGTATTTCTAGAGAAAAATACTAGTTTAGAAAGATTAGTTATTTTAGGCTAAGGCAGACCTGAGCTTCTTAATGAACTTGTGGACTCAAAAGGCATATGATCTGAGTGAAATGGTCTTGATTTTGTGTCAGTGGCTGAGAAGATGCTTTTAATCATGCATGAAAAAAATGTTTGTGATGAATTTCCACTGATCTGAAAATGTTTTAATGTTGCTAGTCCTCTTCAGGATTATGTAAGACTGTAGAGTTCTTAGAAGAGTATGGCCTCTCTTGCTTTTTCTTAAAGGCAAATATAATGTCAGGTGATTTTGCTGTTGTGTTATTGAAAAAATACCTCCTGAGTCACAGGAAGCATAAATTATTTTTAAAAGATTCACCATGTGTTAGAATGATTGTGTCATATATTAAATATATAAGGGATGACATTTAGACTATTATCATCTTGATGCATGTAAATATAGAATATATTTTTTGAAGTTAAATAGTTTTCTTCAAAACGAGAGATATTTCTCACCATTGCTTTTTGCTAAGTACCAGAATTAGAATCTTATGCCAAAAATATATTTGGAGTATACATTTGCACAGGAATTTGTTTTCTTTTTTCCAGATTTTTTTAATAGAAAATCTTTAGGTATAAATTACATATGACAAATATAAAAAGTTTTATTTTTAATCAATTTTAATCAAGTGTAATTTATACGCAACAAAATTTATACATTTTAAGTAGATGAGCCAATCAATTTTGACAGATACACACATCAATATAACTACCACCCAAATTAAGATCTAGAACATTTCATCTTCCCAAAACGTTCCCTGTGCCTTTTTTGCAGTCGTTTTCTCCCCACCTCCACCTCCCACTCCAAGCAACTACTGATCTGATTCCTGTCACTATAGGATAGTTTAGACTGTTTTCGAATTTCACATAAATGGAGTCAGTACAGTGCATACTTTTTTTGTGTCCAGCTCCTTTTTTTTTTTTTTTTTTTTTTTTTTTTTTTTTTTTGAGACGGAGTCTCGCTCTGTCGCCCAGACTGGAGTGCAGTGGCTGGATCTCAGCTCACTGCAAGCTCCGCCTCCCGGGTTTACGCTATTCTCCTGCCTCAGCCTCCCGAGTAGCTGGGACTACAGGCGCCAGCCACCTCGCCCGGCTAGTTTTTTGTATTTTTTAGTAGAGACGGGGTTTCACCGTGTTAGCCAGGATGGTCTCGATCTCCTGACCTCGTGATCCGCCCGTCTCGGCCTCCCAAAGTGCTGGGATTACAGGCTTGAGCCACCGCGCCCGGCTTGTCCAGCTCCTTTTACTCAGCATAATGCCTATGAAATTCATCCATGTTGTTGAGTGTATCAGTAGTTCATTCCTTTTTATCACTCAGTTGTGTTATGTCATGTGCATATACCAACATTTTATTTGTTTACTTGCTGAACATTTGGGTTTTCAGCTTTTGACTATTTTCATTAAAGTTATTAACATTTGTTTACTAGTCTTCTCACAGATCTATGTTTTTATTTTCTTCAAACAATTAGGAGTGGAATTGCTGGATTATGTGGGTAAGTATGTATTAACTATATAAGAAACAGCCAGGCCAGGCACAGTGGCTCACACCTATAATCCCAGCACTTTGGGAGGCCAAGGTGAGAGGACTGCTTGAGCCCAGAAGCTTGAGACCAGCCTGGGTAACACAGTGAAACCCTGGCTCTAAGAAAAATAAAAATAAAAATTAAACAGGTGTGGTGGTACAAGCCTATAGGCCTGGCTACTCAGAAGGCTGAAGTGAAAGGATGGCTTGAGCCCCGGAGGTTGAGGCTCCAGTGAGCCATAAATGCCCCTGCACTCCAGCTTGGGAGGCAGAACAAGACCCTGTCTCAAAAAAACAACAAAAAAGTAACAGCCAAAGTGGGTTTTGGAGTAGTTTACCCTCCCCTCCGCAGTATGTGAAAGCTGTAGTTGTTGCACATCCTTGCCGACTCTTGTCAGTCTTTTAAACTTTAGCTATTATAGTTAATGTATAGTGTCATGTTTTATTTTTAATTTGCTTTTTCTTGATGACTAGTGATGTTTTCATGTGCCTATTGGCTATTCATTTACATATCTCTTTTGCCCATTTTAAGACTTGGATTACTTCTATTTTTTAGTTATAAGAATTCTTTACACATTCTGAATAAAAATCCTTTGCCAGTTATAGGTATTGTGAACATTTACTCCCAGTGTATGGCTTGCCTTTTAATTTTCCTGATTATGACCTTGGAAAAACAGAAGATTTTAATTTGGTGAAGTCAGATGCATCAGTGTCTTCTTTTATGGTTACTAGTGCTTTTTGTATCTTAAGAAATCTTTGCTACTCCAACATCATGAACACTTTCTCCTACTTTATTTTAGTTCTGTAGTTTTAGCTTTTACTTTTAGTGTATTAAATAGTTGGATTTAACTTTGGGGCATCATGATATGAGGCAGGGATTGAGGTTCCTTTTTCTTTGTACATTTACCACACTGTTTATAGAAAAGACTTTTATATGCATTGAATTATGTTGGTGCCAAAGGCTTCATTTTGTCTTTGTTTTTAATTAAAATTTTTAAATTTTTTTTAGAGACAGGGTCTCGCTCTTTCACCCAGGTGAGTTCATTGGCATGATCATAGCTCTCTGCATCCTTGAACTCCTGGGCCCAAATGATCCTCTCAGCCCTGCAGGTAGCTGGGGTATAGATTTTCTTGTGGAGATGGAGTCCCACTTATGTTGCCCAAGCTGGTCTCAAACTCTTGGCCTTGATCAAAGGTTTTGTTTTGGATTTGACTTTGAAAAATGACCTAGAATTTTATGTTCATATATTAGATATTTTAGAGTTTGACTTTATAGGATGTCATTTAAAAAATGTTTTTAGGTCTCTCTTTTTCTTTTTTCTTTTTCTGAGACAGAGTCTCTCTCTGTCACACAGGCTGGAGTACGGTGGCAGGATCTTGGTTTACTGCAACCTCCACCTCCCGGGTTCAAGCGATTTTCCTGCCTGACCCTCTTGAATAGCTGGGATCACAGGCGACCACCACCACGTCTGGCTAATTTTTGTATTTTTAGTAGAGACAGGGTTTCACCATGTTGGCCAGGCTGGTCTCAAACTCCTGGCTTCAACTGATCCACCCTCCTTGGCCTCCCAAAGCGCTGGGATTACAGGTGTGAGCCGCGACACTGGACCCTCTTTTTCTTTTTTTGCAGAAGTTATTATATTTATCACATACTAGAAATAAAAGGTGGGATGGGAGCTCTAGAAATCTACCATGTCAGCTTCTTCCTAGTAGATCCCCATTAGCGATGAATATAAAATAGGGGTGGGTGGGTGGGTGGGTGTGTGTGGGGGTGTGTGTGTGTACCCTGAGCTAATGGAATTTGTGGAGCATTTGGTAAAGCTCATAAATATTGCACAACTGGTACAATCTTAAGTAATCAATTCTAAGAGTTTTTAACAACTTTTGTTAATTTTTATTATGTTTAATAATAACTTTAGTATAGATAAGGCTTTCTGTACCTTTGGTTTTCTCATATTTGAGGACTGCAATTTAAATGATCTTCAAGAAGTTCTTTTCTTTCTTCTTGTGAAATGAAATGCTTTTAAAGGCATTTCAGGTATCAGAGGTAGATGAGGTGGTATTTTGGGCAGTGGCAGTTGTTTCTGAAATCACACATTAGTAGCTTTTCCTATCCTTTATCTTCTGTTCTCCTGGAGTGAAAAAGGTGCTATTAGAGGCAAAATTTGTGGCTACTGAAAATATTCCTTAATGCTGGTAGCTTCTTGACTTTGTGCCTCTCTTACCCAATTACATCTATTCTAAAGCTCTCCCCCTTCTTTTCCTTTGAGCACATGACTACTGCTATCTCTGATTCTTAACCAACAGTAGTAATATAACACTGTGTATTAGATACTGTTTTAAAGGCTTTATGTTTGTTGACTGACTTAATCCTCATAAACACCCTTGTGAGGATGCTGCTATTATTTTACTACAGATTTTATAGATGAGAAGACTGAGGCTCAGAGGTGTTAAGTTGCTTGTCTAGGTTATACAATTGCTAAGTGGCAAAACTGGAATTTGACACAGACTTCCTGGCTCTGAAGCGCACTATGTCTTACAGCCTCTCAGGAAAAACACACAAAGGGGCAGCTATTCCCTTCCTTCACCTCTGCTTTTGACTGCAAAAAGGCGTAATATTTTATAGCACAATTAAAATTATTTTGGTTAATATTTTATGAAATTTCTTTCCCTTATAATGCATATTACAGTCTGAATTTCTCTCTGGTGGTAAAGTTTCTGACAAAGCATCTGTGCTTAAAACAAAGCAGCTTTATTTATGAAGGTATTTCTTTATAAACCACAGCCCTGGTGTCCAGCAGAAAGCATGGGTTGTCCTCACATGTGGTTATTCTTCTGGGAAAGCGTCTTAGAGGAGGTGAGCCTTGGCCCACTTGTTAACTGAGAATGTGTGCACAGGTCTGGGGTATAGTATGTGTGGATTGGTGGTAAAAAGACTTGGGATTGTGAGGGGCTGAAAGATTAAGAAAGGATGGGGGTTTTAAAATACTGCTACTAAAGAATTCTGTCCTTAGAAAAGATTTCTAGGATCAAGGACCAAGAGCTGGACGATGATGACAACAGGCAGAAATGAGTGTCATCTCTCAGCCCTTGACTTCTCTGCCATTCCCTTCCCCTTCAAGGGTTCCCCTTTCCTTTGGTTTCCCAGTTGGACGCTGATCCTCTTAGTGTTTTTAACCTCATTGCAGACAGAAGTACTTTCCCGTCAGGTTTGCCAAGACAGACTACAATTTTTTTGATAGAGTTTTACCTTTAAAAACAACAAAACCAAAACCAACCGTTACAAAAGAAGCAAAGGTATAATCAAAAGTATAGAAAAAACTAGAAAAAAATTTTAGAACAACACGAGTTTACCTAGTTCAGACTTCCTGCCTTATGGTAATACCTCCTGTCTCTCTCAGCCTTTTGAACAGTCCATCTCCCATTGTGCTAGCCTTGAGTCTGAGGCCCCATGGAGTTTCATAGTGGGGAAATTCTCAATCCTCCCTTGCTCCCAAACAGGCCTCTCCTTTGTGGATAGGTCCTGGTGTGTTTCTTCACCTCAGGCCTGTTTAAGCCTGAAGAAGCCTGGGCCCTAAATCTGCTTTTAGTTTTCAATCCCTTGTGGTAACTTGGCTAAGGCCCTTTCGCCTCTGTTGATAAGGAGGGGTTTTTCAGGCCTCCAGAACCTCTCACAGGTGCTGTGTCTCCTTGTTGGCTTGTTCTGAAGAGGACTCACCAGCTGACTGTCAAACTGGGTCTTTCTCACCTTGGTTCACTGTTGGCCATGTGGACTTCAATAGGGGCTGCCATCCTTCTAAGAAGCTATGCGATTATATCTCTTTCCTTCTCTGGACAGCAGGACACCCCTTTTTGAAAATACTACATTTTCTTTCTTTCTTTTTTTTTTTTGACATGGAGTCTCATTCTGTTGCCCGGGCTGGAGCCCAGTGGTGTGATCTCAGCTCACTGCAGCCTCCGCCTCCTGGGTTCAAGTGATTCTCCTGCCTTAGCCTCCTGCGTGGCTGGGACTACAGGCCTGCACCACCATACCCAGCTATTTTTGTATTTTTAGTAGAGACAGAGTTTCACCCTATTGGCCAGGCTGGTCTCAAACTCCTGACTTCAAGTGATCTGCCTGTCTTGGCCTCCCACATGTTGGGATTACGGATGCGAGCCACCACGCCCGGCCAGCACTACACTTTCTAATGAGTTTTTCTTGAAAAAATTTTTAGTTGAAAATGAAGCTGTTGGCTTATAAGTGAAAAGCTTGAGGGCAGGCTGGAATCGGGCATGGCTAGAATCTGGCTTGGCTGGATATAGGGGCTCTGCTCTTTCCTCTCCTCCTGTGTTGGCTGCCTCCTGGTGTTCCACAAGGTGGCAGGATGCTCCGGCGCTCTGTCCCAACTCCCAGCCTCCAAGGTTCTAGTCCAGGGAGAAGAACAGCATCTCCTTCTGGGAGCTCCTGCATAAATCCTGTAATCAATTTTTTTCTCTTCTTTCTCTTTTCTAATGTGCCATTTTATTTTTTTAATAAGTTGTATATTTTAGTTCAAAAAACGAAAAGTATTTTAAAAAGGTTATGGGGTAAAGAGTTTCTTCCATCCTGTCCCTTTTACTATTATAAAAATACCTGTCTTTGTCCTGTTTTAATGGTTTTTGTTCTGAATTTTATTTTTCCTGATAACAAGATTTGATCTCATACTTTCTTTTTATTTGTATTTACCTAATATATACCTCTAGGCAGTTGTTTTTCAGCCATCTTTTAAATTTGTAACCTTTCTGAATTACTTTGTTTTGAGTTGCAATCCTGTTTGTAGCACAGAATTTTTGGGTTTTTTTTTTCCTGTGTGATCCAATCTGAATTTAATTTTCTTTTAATAGGTGAATTTAACCCTTTAATATGTCAGATACATTTGATATTAGTTTATCTATATTATTTTGTGTTATACTTTCTATTTTTATATCTCTTAAATCTTTCACGATGTGATCTGTTTTCTTTGGATTTTTTTTTTGTTTGGTTTTGTTCTAGTGGTTGGTTTTAGAATTATAATTTCAAATAATGCCCTTAGTCTTCTAAGAAAGTAGTGATTGTTCCCTACTGTGAGTACTGATAAAATTAATGAGTTTCATAGTAAGTCTAATATGGAGACATTAAAGCCAGGTTACCTTGTCTGTCCTACTCAGTCAGGAACCCTGTTTCATTCTGTCTTCAGAGGAGAGAATGAATTACTCAGCTTGGAACTCATCAGTGTTATTATTACCAATGAGTTCACTGTCAGAGGAGGCCTTGTGAGTTTTCCCAGAGGATATTGTCCGCCTTTAACAAGGCTCTTTTTGTCTATGAGTTTCTGAAGTCAGTATAGATCATGAAATTGGTTAGCTGACATTTGTTTGTTCACAGTGGAACATTAGTTCAGAATCTCTGTTGGTGGTCTGTTACATGATGCCAGAGAGTCACCAGTTTTATTTCCAAGTAGACATTAAAAGATATTATTGGTTCTGACGTTCCCTTGTTTTAGTGTGTGCTCAACACTTGCTGAGAGAGCATTTAATTTTTCAAAAGCAATATAGTAGGCAACAGAGAGCCTTGTTACATGTGAAAAGGATTTTTTTTTTTTTTAAATTAGAAGCTTTAATTTAAAACAGTCTAGCTTGGCATGCCCTATGTAATGACTGAGAGACCGAGATGACTGTCCTGTTGTTAGTCCCACCAACAAGGGCAGAAGGGAAGTTGCCACCCTGGGAGGAGCACATCTTCTGTTCAGGCTCCTCTCCATTCACGAGGCTTCAACCCCACAGCACAAATAGCCTCTGTAGCGAGTGGGCAAGGGAATGTGGTTTTATAATTTTTTAGACCTGGGTCAATTATATAATCATAGATAACTTAATTTTTTTGATGCAATGGTATTTACTGTCCACCTCTACTAAAGCAGCTGAATCATGGACTACCATTGGATACTTGTCTTTGGAGCAGATTTCCATCCATTTTTACTCCAGTCCTATGGTGGCTACTGGTATTGTTCTTGTTGCCTGCTGTTCTCATTCTGCAGTTTGCCTGTGACTTACCCCGGGAAACCTGTTGAAAATGCTCGCTGTCCTCTAACTTCCTGCTGAATTCAGATTTTGCATCTTTGGAGTTGGAATCTGTACTTCCAGTGTGCTTTGCAGGTGATTCTGATGCCAGTGTCCCACAGACTACAGTTTGAGGAAATCAAGACTGACAATCTTGTAAGGTTTATTACCCTTTAAGTTTTCAAAAACATACCTTCAGCAACAGAGAGGCATGTTACATATGAAAAGGTTAAAGTAGAAATTTTCGTAAAATCTGTTTGACAGAATTCTGGTAGGATGTTTTGCGTGTGTGCAGAATTTCAAATAGACTTTTTTTTTTTTTTTTTTTTTTTGAGGAGTCTCACTCTGTTGCCCAGGTTAGAGTGTGGTGGTACAATCTTGGCTCACTATAACCTCCACCTTCCAGGTTCAAGTGATTCTCCTGCCTCAGCCTTCCAGGTAGCTGGGATTACAGGTGCCCACCACCACACTTGGCTAATTTTTGTATTTTTAGTAGAGACAGGGTTTCACCATGTTGGCCAGGCTGATCTGGAACTCCTGACCTCAGGCGATCCGCCCGCCTCAGCCTCCCAAAGGGCTGAGATTACAGGCGTGAGCCACCACGTCTGGCCCGAATAGACTTTTGTTTCAGAGATATAGTGATTTGAATTTACCATAGTGTTCTTTAATTAAGAAATCTAGGAAAATAGAGATAGGAGATTTTATAACTTCATCCAGTTTGAAAAAATATTTGTGTGAAGATGGTTTAATATACAGATTGCAGAACGATGAATTTAACATTCTTGTAACACTTCCAGGAAAGCCTCAAGGATAAGTGACAAGTCCATTTTTATCAAACTTAATGGGTTTCTAAATCCTTATCTGCTTATCAAACAAAATTTTAATTAGAACTATAATTGAGTAACCAGCTGCCGCTTGTGTTCACTCTAGGAACTTGTCTAAAAACATTGTGGAGCTCATGTAAGGTCACGCCTTTTTGAGTTAAATAACTTTATTGCAGACTTCTAAAAATCCAGGTATTAAGGAAGTCTACAGGAAGATAAAGATTGATAAGAACTTTGCAGTAGTTAGTCTGATACTCTCTCTCTAGTGGATTAAGGTAGAAAAATCCTTCTTCAGCACCACAGATGGGAGAATATCCTCCCTCTTAGGTTTCTTCCTGAGTCAGCTTATGCCTGCCTAGGCTTGTAGTAGAATAGATAAAGCCTTTGGAGCTAGCTACTCTTGATTTGAATATCTATTAATCTGTTATCTCTTCATGACTTTGGACGTTGTACTTTATGTCTCAAGCTCAATTTACTCATTTTTAAAATGGGAATAATGCTGCCCACAGCAAGGAGAGCTGTAGTTCTGGAGCTTGTACTCATTCATTCCTTTATTGAGCAATACTCTCTAGGTTGAGTACCTGTTTTATGCCAGGCACTGTTCCAGGCATGGAATACAGCAGAAATAACACTGACAAAAGTCCCCATCCTCATGGATTCTAGTGAGCAGTCATTTCACACAAGGTGATTGGGGAAGGTTTCACTGATACGACGACTTTTGAATGGAGACCTGAGGGAGGTGAGGGGGTCAGATCACCATAAAAAATTACTTTTTAACATTATTATTATTTTTCTTTTCTATTTTCTGCTTAACCCTACTAGAAAGTAAGCTCTATGACAGTGGTGGGCAGGGGGTGGTATTCATTTTGTTAGATAATTTTAAATGTGCTCTGTTGTATTAGTTTGTTCTTGTGCTGCTATAAAGAACTACCTGAGACTGGGTAATTTATAAAGAAAAGAAGTTTAATTGGTTCAGGGTTCCATAGACTGTACAGGAATCGTGGCTGGGGAGGCCTCAGGAAACTTACAATCATGGCAGAAGTTGAAGGGGAAGTAGGCAAGTCCTACATGACTGGAGCAAGAGCAAGAGAGAGGGGGAGTTGCCACACACTTTCAAACAAGCAGATCTCATGAGAACTCACTGTCACAAGAAGAGCAAGGGGGAAGTTCACTCCCATGATCCAGTCACCTCCCACCAGGTCCCTGCTCCAGCGCTGGGGATTACAATTTGATACGAGATTTGGGCAGGGACACAAATCCCAATCATATCATATATGGAAGCACTTTTCCTGATCACAGGAATGGGGAGCTATTGAAGGAGTCAGAGGGCAAGTGCAGCGTCTTCATCTTTAGTGCTCTCTCTGACAGCAGTGTGGTGCAAGGGCTTGAGGGGTAACGTGCGGTAGGCACTCCATAAATGTCTGCTAAGCATTTTTAAAAGTGATCATTCTGCCATTCACTATGAGCCATAAGAGTGGCTGGTAGAAATGCCTGTGAATGTTTAAAAGCGTTATGTAGACTCTATTTCAGAATTGTGTTGACTAATGAAAAATGCCAGTTTTCCCCACCCCACACCTATCTTTCAACTGCTTTATATTTATTTCTTTATTAAATAGAACATTCCTCAGTAAACTTTTATTTAGAGAAATTCCTCTTTATGATTTATTTGTTCTAAAGGTCGATTCTTAACTTACAAGAAAACTTGTTGAAGTGCTCTAAGTGGAAGTTTTTTTAAAAATTTCTCTCCCGTGTCTAACTTTTATGATAGTATCTGACAACTATCTTTTTTGTTTTTGCAGAGATTGGATTTTGCTATTTTGCCAGGCTGGTCTCAAACTCCTGGCCTCAAGCGATCCTCCTGCCTCAGCCTCCTGAGTAGCTGTGATTACGGGTGTGAGCCACTGTGCCTGTCTAACACCTTTTTTGAGAAACTTTTTATTTTTTTTACATATTTATTCTTGATTCATAATATTTATACATATTTATGGGGTACATGTGATATTTTCATTTATGTATACCATGTATAATTATAAAATCAGGTGTTTAGGATACCTGTCACCTCAGACACAACATTTCTTTATGTCAGACATTTAATGTCTTCTAGCTGTTTTGAAATGTATGATAAATTATTGATAACTATACTCGTACCCTACTGTGCTATAAAACACTAGAACTTATTCCTTCTATCTAACTGTATGTTTGTACCTATTAACCAGCCTCTCATTACCTCCCTCCCCAAAGCTCTGGTAACCATTATTCTACCTCTATGAGATCAACTTTTTTAGCTCCCACATTTGAGTGAGAACATGTGACATTCGTCTTTTGGTGACTGGCTTATTTTACTTAACATAATGACCTCAGTTCCATCCATGTTACTGCAAAGACAGGGTTTCATTTTTGGGGGGTGCTGAATAGTATTCCATTGTGTGCATTTGCCACATTTGCATTATCCATTCATCCACTGATGGACACTTAGGCTGAATCCATCACTTGGCTGTTGGGAATAGTGCTGCAATAAATGTGAGAAGCAGATATTTTTTTGACATAACGAGTTTGTTTCCTTTGGATGTATACCCAGTAGTGAGATTGCTGGATCATCTAGTAGTTCTAATTTTATTATAAAAATTTCTTTTAAGAAAGGGCATCTTGCCTTGTCACCCAGGCTGGAATGCCATGACATAATCATAGCTCGCTGCAGCCTGGAGCTCCTTGGTTCAAGAGATCCTTCCCACCTCAGCCTCCTGAGTAGCTGGGACTACAAGTGCACTCCACCATGCCCAGCTAATTTATATTATTGTTTTAGAGACAGGCTATGTTGGTTAGGCTAGTCTCAAACTCCTGGCCTCAAGCTTTAGCTTCCCAAGTAGTTGGGACTATAGGTGTGAGCCATCCTGCCCAGCCAGTAGGTCTATTTTAAGTTTTTAAAGAACCTCCATGCTATTTTCTATAAGGGTTGTCTTAGTTTACATTCCCACCAACAGTATGTAAGAGTCCGCGCCTCTCCATGTCCTGACCAACACTTTTTGTCTTTGTGACAATAGCCATTCTAACAGGAGTGAGGTAAATATCTAATTGTGGTTTTGATTTGTGTTTTCCTGATGATTAACGTGAACATTTTTTTTGTTTTATATCTATTGACCATTCATTCAGGTCCTTTGCCCATTTTAAAATCTGGTTATTTGTGTTTTTGGTATTGAGTTGTTTGAGTTTCCTGTATCAAAATACTTCTAAATTCAGCGTGATGATGGAACATTGGTAGTTGCTTATGAGATAAAACAGACTCTTGGGTTAAAGTAAAAAGTAAAAGTTTCAGAAGTAATTTAATTTTAGGAGAAGTCATTAAAATTGGAATCATTTGTGTTTTATTTGAAAAAATTAAAATATGTTACAAATGTAAGAAACAAATGTAATACAGATATAGAAGAAGGCTGCTGAAACCACCATCTAGTCTAGGATATAGAGTTTTGGCAGTCACTCTGGAAGCTCTCTCTGCCGCCTCGCTGTCATAGCCCTCAGAGGAACCATGACTTTGTCATTGTTGTCACCTTCTTAATTTGTCATTGTTATCACCTTCTTAATTTCCTTTGTAGTTTTGTCACCCAAGTATGTATCCTTATGGTTTAATTTTGCCAGTTTATTTTTTAAATGTCTTCAAAATTTTTAAAATTTGTGTTTTTAGAGACAAGGATTTTGCTTTGTTACGCAGGTGAGCTGGGAACTCCTGGGCTCAAGTGATCCCCCTCCTCAGCTCCCTGAGTACCTGGGACTACAGGTGCATACCACTGTGCCCGACTTTTTATAAAAATACCTTTTAAAAGCTTCTTGATCTACAGGTTTCCTCTCCATCTCTTTTTATTCCTAACCCCTCCTTTGGTTTTTTTTGTTTGTCTGGTTTTTTTGAAGAAACTCAGTTGCTTTTCTTGTGGAGTTTTCCAAAGTCTAGATTTTGCTGATTACATCTCCATAGAGTTTAAAATATTCCTCTGTATTTTCTGTAAATTGGTAGTTGAATTGAGAGGCTTAGTAAAATTCAGAATTTTTTTTTTCATGGAAGAGGAAGAGAACTTCATAGATTCTATTTTTTCATTAGGAGGCATATAATTATCTCTCTTCTTGTGAATTGAGTAGTCATTGATACTCAGTAGTGATGAACAAGTCTTGCTTTTTAAAGTGTCGTTATGAACCCAAGGGTTTAAACATATCTATGTGTTTTGGCTTCATTGCAGTTGTTATTCTTCCCAGTGCTCAAAATGGCCTGTTAGTGGGCAAAGAGAGTCTCTTCAAGTTGACTTCTGTGCCATTTTGCCATGATGCTAGTAATCTTTAGTAGCTTTTTGGTGTAACGAGATAGTCTAGGCTCATCTTAAACATTTTCAGTCCCAGACCTGGAGTTAGTCATTTCTCCAGTAATCCCTCCCTAGTTTCTTTTAGTAGAAAATTGTATTTCTTTTTCTTTTCTTTCTTTCTTTTTTTTTTGAGATGGAATCTTACTCTGTCACCAGGCTGGAGTGCAGTGGCGCCATCTCGGCTCAGTGCAACCTCCGCCTCCCGGGTTCAAGCAATTCTCCTGCCTCAGCTGCCTGAATAGCTGGGACTACAGGTGCGTGCCACCACACCCAGCTAATTTTTATATTTTTAGTAGAGACAGGGTTTCACCATGTTGGCCAGGAAGGTCTTGATCTCTTGTCCTTGTGATCTGCACGCCTCAGCCTCCCAAAGTGCTGGGATTATAGGCGTGAGCCACCACCTCTGGCCCAAATAGACTTTTGTTTCAGAGATATACCACTGCTCCCAGCCCGGCCAGGAAATGGTATTTCTAAACCACAGCCTGTGCAACTAGGGAGTCTATTTATTGGATAGGTCAGACTATATTAAGAACTCATTAAAAAATACTTCTAGGCCAGGCACGGTGGCTCAAGCCTGTAGTCCCAGCACTTTGGGAGGCCGAGACGGGCGGATCACGAGGTCAAGGATCGAGACCATCCTGGCTAACCCGGTGAAACCCCGTCTCTACTTAAAAATACAAAAAAAAACTAGCCAGGCGAGGTGGTGGGCACCTGTAGTCCCTGCTACTCGGGAGGCTGAGGCAGGAGAATGTCGTAAACCCAGGAGGCGGAGCTTGCAGTGAGCTGAGATCTGGCCACTGCACTCCAGCCTGGGCGACAAAGCGAGACTCTGTCTCAAAAAAAAAAAAAAAAAAAAAAAAAAATTCCTTCTAATTCAAATTCAGGGCTAAAGAGTTTTTATTTAACTTTTACAGTCTAACATCTGTATCTCCTTTTCCCAACCATGTTGAAAAGCCTGGTTCTTATGTAAGTACTCTGATTTTCTCATTTCAAATATCAGGTATTTAATTTGCTTTATCCCACATTACTGAATCCATATTATTAAAATTGTATATTATAAAATGCCGTTCCTTTTGGTCTTCCATTTCTCCCCCATTTATTTCACAGTTGTAATATATCTGCATCGTCAGAGCATATAGCCATTAGGTACTATACCGTCTTTCTTATAGCCTCCATTGAGTCTTAGTTCTCCAAGCAAATATGTAGTATATGCTCACCGCCAATTCTTATATCCATGTCTTTCTAGTCATTTTGGGTGTCTGAAATTTATTCTGTAGCATAGTTGTTCTTACACCTTAGTGTGCATCGGAATTACCTGGCAGGCTTGTTAAAGCACCGAGTACTGGGCCTCACCGGCAGATTCTCTGGCTCAGTACATGTGGGATGGGGCCTGAGAATCTGTGTTTCTAACAAGTCCCCAGGTGGTGGTGATGCTACTGGTCTGGTGACCATACTTTGGTTATAGCTGTCTGTGGCCTTTATACATGGAAGATTGGCTAAGCGTAAAATTCTTTACTTACAGTTTATTTCTTTGAGTATCTTAAATATGTTACTCTATTGTCTGTAGTATAAAACATTGCTGTTAAAGTTTGGCAACTCTGTTTTTCTTTCTTTTATAAACAACTTGTCATTTTGGCTGGAAATAATTTTACTAGATTACTTATTGTGGTGGTCATTATGGGTTGATTTCCCCAGGTATGTGATGTGTTTTTTAAATATATAGTGTCAAGTTATTTTTCTATTTCTTTGCTTTGCCCTCTTTGCCAAGTTTGTACCTTGGGAGCACCTTTTATAAACGTTTTAGATCTTCTTTGCCAACCTTTTCCATTTGTTACTTTCTTCCAATCTTTCAGATCTCCTTTTTCATTTCTTTTTGACTTTGAAAAAATTTCCCCCTTTCATTTCCTGCTTCTTATCTTTATTATCTGTAGTATCTATTCAGTTGTGTTCCTTCTAGTCTATCCTTCATTCTGAGTTTTTCTTTTGTCTCTAATTCCTGAGTTCTGCCCATTCATTTCTGAGTTTTTCTAAGTCCAATTTGTTTTCTTAATAATTTTTTTAACTTGTTAGGGTTTGCATGTTTTATGGAGATGTCTAACATTCTATTGTCTGTAGAGATGTTATTGTGCTTATTCTCTTATTTCTTATCATAACTTTGGACAGGATTTGAGTTTGGTCCTTTTCTATTACTCATTTTTATGCAAATTCATTTTCCCAAACTTTTAGAGGAGGCGTAGATTCAAAATAGCTTTTCTGACTTCATAGTTCTGGTAGTGGTTTTTAACTCAAAGTATTATTTATAAACAATTCATTCATTTTTAAGTGTACAGATTACACAACTGTAAGTGTAAGTGGTAGTGTTACACAATTTTGTAACCACTATCACAGTCAAGATGTGGAAGAATACTTTTACCCTCAAACTTTCTCATGTGCTTTTGCAGTTGGTTCCCTCCCTTCACATCTGGCCCTAGGCAATTATTAATTTTCCACCAGTATATTTTACCTTTTACAGAATTTTAAATACAGAATATCTTACAGTATATATTAACATTTTTTTGGCTTGATTTCTTTCACAAAATACGATATTTTTGAGATTCATTCATTTTGCTGCATACTGTTCAGTATTTGCAAATGTGACAGCTCATTTTCTCCTGGCTCTCTTCTGTAGTACTTTTGTCTTTTTAACAATTACCCTGTTACCCTTTTCTCCTCATTTTAGATTCTGTTCATAGGAGTTTTTCCTCAGTGTAAGATTTGTCCTAAAAAAGTGCTTTGCACCATTGGTTTTGTGAGTTCATAGGGCCTAGAGTTCTCAAGCCCCTTCAGGCCTTACTGTGGACTCCCTGTAGTCACTATTATCAAATGTACAACCTGCACTCCCAATTTCAGCTCCTCAAAATATCCTACTATACTTTCCAGTGAGTACCTGGTTGCTGTTTTGTGTTGTTCCTGTTTTCCGATTGTTAGAGTTCTGTTGCTTCTGTCTGCTGCTTCTCACATGGTTGCTGATAGCATTTGTGTCTTATTGTTCATCCCACCTGCTTGCATTTCAGGGTTCTTAATATCTTGAGATGCAGTCATAATGTAGTACATGGGGGTTTTAGTTTGGTTATTAAATTCTCTGTTTTTATGGCAGGATTTAGGGAGACAAAAACTGCTTGAATCTAACAAAAAACAATTATTTCAGTAAAATATTATATCAAGAAAAATACCAAAAAATTACCAATATGTGTTACATTGATGAAATGATACATTTATTTCTACTTTTCATAATGTTGAGGGAGGGAGTGTTCTGCCTTTGTGATGGGGTATAGCCGTTTGTGTTTATGTATTTTCTGTATCTTTTACATATGTCTACCACATTATTGTCTGTTGTCTTAGATTGTAAACTAAGAAAGAGTGATTGATGCATGGCATATGCCCATGAGAATTTGTTTAACTGTTTTTGTGAAGTAAAAACAAATATATACACTATAGATTTTCTGTCATAAATCCTTCTTTTTGAATTTTAACCTAGTTGTTAAGCAAAATAGGTAATAAAGTTTCACTATTGTTTATTTATTATAAAGCATTGTAATTGAACTTTTAAATCAACTCTTACGATCTCCTTGCTCAGGAAGGAAAATCATAAAAATAGAAAAAAGCTTGCTTTATTTTTGTGCTGGGGATGGTTTCAAGTCTTTTTTCGGTTTTCTGTAGAGACCAAGAAAGTGTTCTGCATAGGGAGCCAAAGAAAAAAATATTGAGAAACTTTCTAAATTATCTTAACTCAGTTGTTTATAGTATAGCTTTACAGACAACTTTTTATGTACTTAGATCATTAGATATACCTACATCAATATACATAAGATAAGCTTCCAAAGGAAATACGCTTTGCTTTGGGAATACTCTTTGTAAATACTCTTTCCTATCATCTACTAATTTTCATTATAGCACCAGTCTTTTATTTGTATAGGTCAGTGGTTCTTTAACTTTAATGTGCAGTAGAGTCCCCTGATGCTGGGCCCCTCCTAACACCTGTTTCTGTTTCAGATAAAGACAAGAGAGAGGTATGTGTACATATCTAAGAGTGAGCACAACCAAAGCTATATAAAACCTTCATGGGGAAAATTACAGAACATTACTGTTGGATATAATAGACATGAATAGCGGAATATACCAGCTTTGATAATGTGATATCTCTAAGATGTTATTTCTCTCTAAATTAATTCATTACATATCAAAGCAAAATACCAATAAGGGCTGGGTGCAATGGCTGATGCCCATAATCCCAGCACTTTGGGAGGCCGAGGTGAGCAGACCGCTTGAGTCCAGGAGTTTGACAGCAGCCTGAGCAACATGGCGAAACCCCGTATCTACTAAAAATAGAAAAAAATTAGCTGGGCATGGTAATACATACCTGTAGTCTTAGCTCCTTGGGGCTGATGAGGGAGGATTGCTTCACCCTGGGAAGTCGATGATGCTGCAGTAAGTCCTGATCGTACCATTACCACTGCACTCCAGCCTAGGTGACAGAGTGAAACTCTGTCTATAAATAAATAAATAAATAAACTAAACTAAACTAAAACAAAATAAAATAGAATAAAATAAAATAATCACAGCAAGTTTCTTGTGAAGACAGAAGGTAAGTGAACCTAAAATTTACAAAGAAAATCAAAGGTCCAGGAGTAGCCAAGACAATCTTGAAGAGCAAGGTAGGGGCCATGCCACTTTAGCTATAGATGCCAAGCCCTGGAAATTAAGAGACCGTGGTCCTGATTCAGAGATAGACAAAAAGATCAGTGGAACAGCATGGAGAAGCCAAAGACATATATAGAAATGCAATATGCAGTGAAAGTAACATTATAAATCAGCAGAGACATATGGAATGCTCTCTAATTGCTACTTTGATCATTAGTTATATGGAAAATGTAATTGTATTTATAACTTCACACTATCCACAAAGATGAATTCTGGTGAATAAATTCAGAAAGCAGATCTTAAATTTATTAGAAAATATAATAACAAAAAACTGCGGTTAAAATTTAAAAAGTACATATATCTTCGTGTATAAATCTTAGAAATAGTGTAACATTGAGTCAATTTGTATGGTTAAGATAAAGTACCACTCATACAAAATGAAAAGCATGAAATGATACAGTTTTTTATAAAAAATGAAAACATACATGGTAATATACATCACATTCAAGATAATGTTTGCTTCTTTTCTTTTACTAATTTTTTTTAAAAATTTGAGGCAGAATTTCACTCTTACCCAGGCTGGAGTGCAGTGGTGTGATCACAGCTCACTGCAGCCTTGACCCCCCAGGCTCAAGTGATCCTCCCATGTCAGCCTTCCAAGTAGCTGGGACTATAGGCATGTGCTACCATGCCTGGCTGATTTTTGTGTTTTTTGTAGAGAGACCCATGTTGCCCAGGCTGGTCTTAAACTCCTGAGCTCAAGCAGTCCTCTTGCCTTGGCCTCCCAAAGTGCTGGGATTACAGGTGTTGAGCCACTGTGCCTAGCCAGTGTTTCCTTCTGGAAATCGTAGAGGGATGTGATTAGGGAGGGATATGTGCAGGCTACAACTGTAACTAAAGTTTTATATTTTTAAATAAAAATGTTTTAAAGCAACATGTGATGAAACATTAACACCAAATGAATATCAAACAACAAAGAAATAGTTGAAGAAATTGTGGCATCTATATACTATGAAATATTTTTCAGCCATTAAAAAGAAGGAGTTGTAGCTAGGTCATTTTTATGGAGGGACTTTCTAGAATTATTAAGTGAAGAGAACAGGACACAGAAATATGTTTATAAAACCATCTCAGTTTTATAATATAGTAACGTAATATATAATGAGCATATATTAGATATGCTTGTGTATGACCAAAATATGAACATGAAAAAATATGGAGAGATTCATTCTAGGCTGTTAACATGAGAGATAACAGTCATGGGAGTGAGGTGCTAAAGAAAGAAGAGAAGGAGGAAGGAATAGGGAGTCAAGAAAAATAGGAAACGAAAATGCACTAACCCAGCATGATATGATTTTGTTTATGTACTCAGGCAAATTTTTATACATATTTTTAGAAGGACTGTAGAATCACTTTAAAGAGTGAGAGTTAACCTCATTTACTATATTTGACTGGAGACTGTGATAGAAACAGATTTAGCAGAAAGTCCCTCAAAGAAAGAGTTACTCAGTGCTGTATTCTGTGGCTAGAGTATTTAAACAAATAACGTAATCAAATCGAAATGATGCTTTTCATTTTTTCTCCCTTCATATTTAGTAACATAATGGACCCTAATTTCAATGAGTTTTTCTTTTTAAATAATGATAAAGAACTCACAATGTGCTAGGTGATATAAAATAGCAGTTAATAAAAAGTATTCATTTTAATATTTTATGAAATAGAGCTTTTTGGCAGAGAAACTTTAGCTCTTTCTTTCTCTTTCTTTCTTCAACTTGGGAAAGAATAAGGAATAAATATCTTTTTTCCAAGACCTAAATACCAGCATTTCATGATAATAGACAAGTTATCTTTGAAATTTTCCTTTTTTCTTTCAGTGTGCAGGATGACAGAATTCGAGTTGAAAGGATGGATAACATTTATTTTGAATACAGCCATGCTTTCCAGGCAGTTACAGAGTTTTATGCAAAAGACACAGTTGACATCAAAGGTAAATATTTTCCCTGTAGGTCCTGAAGTTGAACTGATTGGAAATTTGGATAAAGGCATGAGTATGATTCTCAGTTTAATGACGTCTAGGTTGTTACTATAAATATGTGGGAGAAGAAGGTCTCACTGTTGTTGTGCTCATCAGAAACACTATTGCACTGCAGTCCCAGCTACTGGTTAGGCTGAGGCAGGGGAGGATCACCTGAGCCCAGGAGTTTGAGGCTGCAGTGAGCTATTATCACGCCATTGTAGTCCAGCCTGGAGTGAGATCCTGTCTCCTAAAAACAAAAAGAACCATTGCAGCTTTTTAAAAAATTATGACCAGCTAGTAACTTGATGGTTTTGACATATTCATTACAGTAGAAGGAGTTTTTGACCATCTTTCCTTTTTGCTTATCTTTAAAGATGGCTCATTAGTATCTTTGTATTTTGTGGACCGTTTGGATGATAAATATTCTGATGAAGACTAGCATTTTGAAATGTTGGTTGCCAAAATTAAAACACCAGAATGTTAGTGACAGGGTTGAAATATGTTAGGTAATCATTATTTGTCTAATTCACATGTCCACAGTCAGGCATTAATGCTTACTTTCATTTGTACCTCACATTCCTGCCAGTCCAGCTTATGTTAGGGTCCATTTTATGGATGGTGAGGTGAATAGACATTTTCCCCCTCGGCATAAACTTGGCTTTAGTCTGATCTTCATCAGACCCCATATGGAGGAAATTTATCCCTGTCACATGCTAGAGAGCGTTCGTCATCAGCTCCCCGTCACTGCTCCATTTAAACATCAGTATCTGGTTAGCATTTCCTTGCATCTAGGCATCAGTGTCTTGTTAGCATGTCTCTTAATTTCATGATGCCTTCATCAAATTGAATCAAGTGTCTGAGCATGTATCCTACTTCTTTTTATTTTTTTCGATAAGGTCTCACTCTGTCACCCCGGCTGGAGTGCAGTGGCGTGATCTCAGCCCACTGCAACCTCTGCTTCTTGGACTCAAGCAATCCTCCCACCTCAGCCTCCCAAGTAGCTGGGAGTACAGGCATGCACCACCACACCCAGCTAATTTTTGTATTTTTTATAGAGGTGGGGTTTTGTCATGTTCCCTAGGCTGATCTTGAACTCCTGGGCTCAAGCGATCCTCCCACCTCAGCCTGCCAAAGTTGCTGGGATTACAGGCATGAGCCACCATGCCCAACCAAGTGTACCCCACTTCTAACACCAGTATTCAGTATTACCAAGGGGTCATCTTATGTTCAGCTAAAGACCTGATTAAATCCCAAGACTACGATGACCCATTCGTGGTATCAGATTTACTTAAAAGACATGGGCCAGAAAACACACCTTGCAAGTGGAGCTTGTGTTCCCCTTAGTGGGATAGTCCTCACAGCAGTCTTTGTGGCAGTGCCCTGGAGAGTGTATGAAGGAAGGAGACTCACATCAAGTGAGCATAAGCGCCACCCTGGCTTAGAAGCTCCATGCCCTTGAGGAGACCGTATTTCTTGCTGCAGTCTCTGCAGAAGACATGCCCGGTTGCAAAAGTCAGTGCACTGAGAGAAGGCCAAAGCTCTGAAGTCAGGTATTTATAATTCTTCTCAGTCCAGATATAATGTACTGATATTTGGTCATTTTTACCACAGGCAGTGCTACTTCTGACACATTGATACACCATCTTAATCACATTTTCTGGGGAACAAAGCTAGAAAGTTAAAAGAAAATAAAATTCTCAGTGGAACGGAAAGGTGTTGTTAGCACTTCATTTACACTCTGGTTTTATAAACACCTGTAGTTAAAATTAATAAGATATTTTATATTACTGATTTGTAGAGAACATCTTGTAATATATATATATTTTTACTTTTAAAAGTAATTAATGCTTATTGCAAGAAAGTCAAACAACATAGTCGTATATAAAGAAAAAAGTAAAGTGCCTGCCCTCAAACTTGTCCTCTGCCCTTGCCGCTTATATGTCGGAAGGATTATCATTAAAATTTGGCATATATCCTTGTGTAAAAATCCACACATCCACACATAAACGTACACACATAGTTCTCTGTATTTGTTTAACATAGCTGGGATTTATTTGTTCAGCTAATTTTTTTGAATGCTTATTTTATATGGGAGGCATTGGGCGTACAATAAGGAATAAAACAAAAATTCCTGCTCTTTTGGAGTTTACATTCTAATGGTGAGAGATGGACAATAAAGTAAACTAGTGTGTTAGAAGGTGATACATGCTATGAAAAAAATAAGGCAGGGGAGTGGGTTGAACTTTTAAATAGGATGGTAAAGAAAGGCCTCACTGAGAAACGGCACTTGAATGAAGATTTGAATAGAGACTGAAGGAGTTAAGGGAAAAAGCCACATAGACGTGAAGAAACAGTATTTCAAGCGGAGACAACAGTAAGCACAAAATATCTTAAGGTAGGAGGGTGCTTGGCATGTTTAAGGAATAGCAAGTAGTCTGTGTGCTGGAACAGAGTAACTGATGGGGAGAACATTAGGAGGTGAGCTCAGAAATACAGAAGAGATGGCAGGCAGATTGTGTAGGGTCACTGTAAGGACTTTGGCTTCTCCTCTCAATGAGTTGGGGGATGTTGGAGGACTTTGGGGCAAAATAGTCTAATGATCTGATATACATTTTAAAAAGAATTACTCTGGCTGCTCTGTTAAGAATACCCTGTGGGGTGCAAGGATGAAGCAGTGAGACCAGATGGAAAGCTGTTGCAGTGTTTGTGGTGAGACATGAAAATGATCAGACAACTTTTTTCCCCCACTTAGCAACATGTTATAGATGGCCTTCCGTATCAGTGCAGGTAACTGGAAGTCATTCCATTTAGTTGGTACATAATAACCAGGATTTACCAAGCTTTACTTAAGTACTATGCTGTTAATGTTGATTTAGGTGGCCTCTAGTTTTTTTAATACTCCAAAAGATTTTTCAAGTCACCTCCTTGTACACACATCCTCGACATGCAGTTTGGAGTATTTCTAGGCAAAGGGGATGGACATTTTATGTTTTGAAAAAATATCCTGTTCTCCAAAAAAGGTTCATTCCACCATCAGAAAAATGCCCCTTTTTTCCATGCCCTGGGTATTAGTAATGATTTACATTTTTCCAAAGGTCAATTTTAGGAGATATTGTCTAAATTACTATTTCAATAACCATAAAGTTTTACTTAAAATTTGTGTTTCATAATGGTAATAAGTTAATGATTCTATTTATTACATTTTCGAATTTGATTAATTAAAAATTTTTTTTAATAACAAGTTAATATATTCTGTTTTCTAGGTTCTCAAATTATTTCTGGCATTGTTAACTTAGAGAAGCCTGTGATTTGCTCTTTGGCTGCCATCATAAAATACCTCAAAGAATTCAACTTGGAAAAAATGCTCTCCAAACCTGAGTGAGTGATTCCTCCAAAATTACAAAAAGGGGGAGGCTATATTATGAACATTTCTTAAATTGAATTTGGTAGTACTACACTTAGAGAAGCTTGCCTGCTATTGATAGAATACTAGGGTGCAAGGATGAGCTGTTTGGTATTGTTGCTGAAGAATATTAAAAATATATTGATAGAATTCTGTCAAATAAATTGTATTCATGGTAGCTATTTGATATATTATAGTTTTGACTACAAAACTCTGCTTTATACTAACGGATCCAGAAATAGTATTAAAAAGCCTTCATAAAATTTTACCACCTTTCTTATTCTTGGTTTCATTTCTTATTTCATAGACCATAAAGTTAGAGAGAAAAGGGCCAGCTGCTAACACAGCTTTTTACAAGAGTGATTAACTGTGGATTTTGGAAATTTAAAAGCTCACAATTGACATTCTAGGAAAATACTTGTTTAATAACCAGTGGAACAGAAAAAAGTAGTAGGATACTTTTCTTGTCTTTTTACATTCCGCCTTCACCAGCCACTTCTTTGGCTCTGTCAAGAATCACCCTCCATTATATTGATCCGGGATACATCAGCTCTGTCCCATTCTGCACAGGTGGGAGGGGAGATGGGTGCTATCTCAGGAAAATGACAGAATATAAATTAACTAGGAAACAAGGAAGTGGTGCTGGTTCAAGGTTGCTGGAGAGAGTCGAAGAAAGGCAGGTTCCTTGGGGTTCTTTTTGTAATGTCTTTGATGTGTGTTCTCCCGTGTGGTACTAGAACAGAGTATCATTTCTGTGGAAACAATTTTATCCTATTTAAAAGCAATCTAAATGCCTATCAGGGATCTTTGTGCTATATTCATGCAATGTAATGTTATACAGCAGTGAAAATGAATGAACTAGAGCTATTAATATATGACCAATACTTAAATTTCATGAACAGTATATTAAGCCAAAAATAAAGTTGCTGAAGGCCACACAGTACATACCTTTATATGAAGTTAGAAACATGTGAAATCGTACTCTATACTGCTTAAGAATATATATGTACTTAGGGAATAAGTGAAAACATGCAGGGGAGTGACAGAAAATTCAGAAGCAGGGTTTCTTCCAGGAGGAAGAAGGGAAAGGAGTAAAGATTGGGGATGGATGTGGCATAGTGGAGTTCAACTGATGTTTCATTTCTGAACCTGGGTATTGTATTAATCTGGACATTTTTTAGTGTGGCCAAAATGTTTTATTTTAAAACGTGTCAGCCCGGCATTATACCCTCATTGGATTCTACTTTAAGCTCCAAAAATAAACTTATTAAAGAGATCAGTCTATATGGTTGGCTGTGTTGGGGCTTTTTAAAAAAGGGGTGATAAGCTACCTACCAGTTTGACTTGTTAATGATAGGGACCCTGTAAGTGAGGTAGAATTAGTGATAAATAGCTTGCCCATTAAGACTTATGTTTCTGTTCTATATCACCAAGCAAAGAAGTATTAATGTTGGAGTAAGGAAACTAACTTAAAAATCAGGCCCTGGTGTGTTCAGAAGCAAATGAATTTGGACCTGGAAAGATGTGTCCTCCCCATATATATATATATATATATATATATATATATATATTTTTTTTTTTTTCTTTTTCTTTAGATGGAGTCTAGCGCTCTTGCCCAGGCTGGAGTATAGTGGTGCGATCTTAGCACACTGCAGCCTCCACCTCCTGGGTTCAAGCAATTCTCCTGCCTCTGTCTCCCGAGTAGCTGGGATTACAGGTGCATGCCACCACGCCCAGCTAATTTTTTGTATTTTTAGTAGAGACAGGTTTGGCCAGGCTGTTCTTGAACTCCTGGCCTCAAGTGATCCGCCCGCCTTGGCCTCCCAAAGTGCTGGGATTATAGGTGTGAGCCTCTGCGTCCGGCCTGTCTTCCTCATATTTAATTCAAAGTAAGAATAATACCAAACAATAAAACAAGATGTCTATATATACTGAAATTAAAATAGCATCTTTTCAAATTACCTGAAGGTTAACCTCTTGATAAATTGAAAGAAGCTGAACTTTTTGCCTCTTACAATTGATGGTGGAGGATGGTCAGGAAACTGGCTCTGCTGGTGACTTAGTGTATGATATAATGTACCTGTTGGGTACTTCCATGGAGCCAAAGCCAAAAGACATAAAGTGCTCCCCTTTGTATATATTCCCAGCATCCAGCATAAGCCTGGCACCTAGTAGGCTTTTATTATATATTATTATTATTATATATAGTATTAATACAGGATGAATGAAGGAAGGAAGGAATTCTTTGTTCTGTGAGGGTGTATTTCACTGGAAATTGCCAAAAGGTCATTGGAAACCAAGATTAATTAATGAAGATGGTGATCAAACTGGTACTCTAGTTTTGCTTAAAAATGAAATGTTGTGTTTATGAGTGGCATGTAATTTGACTCTGAAGATCATTCTAAAAGAGTAATTCTATAGTTCTTATATTTTGCAAAAATAATGTTGCTGCTTTTTTTTTTTTTTTTGAGACAGAGTCTCGCTCTGTTGCCCAGGCTGGAGTGCAGTGGCATGATCTTGGCTCACTGCAGCCTCCACCTCCCAGGTTCAAGTGATTCTTCTGCCTCAGCCTCCCAAGTAGCTGGGACTACAGGCACGCACCACCACGCCCGGCTAATTTTTATATTTTTAGTAGAGACGGGGTTTCACCATATTGGCCAGGCTGGTCTCGAACTTTTGACCTTGTGATCCACCCCCCTCGGCCTCCCAAAGTGCTGGGACTACAGGCGTGAGTCACCGCACCCAATTGCTTCTTAAGGTGATTACTTTGGAAAAATGAATTTTCTCCTTGTAGATGAAAAATTCAGTTGCATTACTTTATAAACATACCTTATGCTGCTGAAGTTTTGGACTTTTATTTCAAAAGCTGTGTTATCAAGGGGAAAATAAAGTTCATTTGAATTGGCTTGTTTAGCAAATTCTTTCACAAACATTGCTGCATGTTTCATTAAAATCGTGATACGTATTTATTTAAAGGCCCTTGTGCCATTACAGTAGAATTTTAGGTAGTCTGAGAAAATATGCCATTTCAGGAATTGTTCTTAAGGATGATTTAAGTGAAGTTTTGTTAAGGCAGACTTTAGGTTCTAAAGTTATTTTGAGAGTTTAAGTTTGTTTCAAAGAAAAATGGTGTAACAAAATAGGCCGGGCGCAGTGGCTCAAGCCTGTAATCCCAGCACTTTGGGAGGCCGAGACGGGCAGATCACGAGGTCAGGAGATCGAGACCATCCTGGCTAACACGGTGAAACCCCGTCTCTACTAAAAATACAAAAAAAAACTAGCCGGGCGAGGTGGTGGGCGCCTGTAGTCCCAGCTACTTGGGAGGCTGAGGCAGGAGAATGGCATAAACCCGGGAGGCGGAGCTTGCAGTGAGCTGAGATCCGGCCACTGCACCCTAGCCTGGGTAACAGAGCGAGACTCTGTCTCAAAAAAAAAAAAAAAACACAAAAAAACAAAATAAATAGAATGTGAGGGTGTTAGATATTTATTATGACAGAATTAACCTGATGCCTAAATTTATGAAATTCAAAGGAATCAACTTTTTGTTGTTAGAAGTGAGTGCTTTTGTCCTTTTGGATAGTTTTTATTTGGAGTGGTCACAACTTCAAAAAGATAGTGGAAATTTCAGGAAAGAGTGAGAAAATCCACCCAAGATAAACTGTAAAACCTTTTTTTTAAAGAAAACTTCTTATGATAACAGAATGATAACATGTGGTGATTACCTTTACTTACTAGTGAAAGAAATGGCTTAATATATAAGCTGCTCTAATGACATCTAATGGCTAGCAGCCAGGGATGCTGCTAAACATCCCAAAATGCACAGGATATCCCTACGGAACACATTATTTGGCCCCAAATTTCAACACTCCAAAACCAAACAAATATATTACAAGAAAACAAACCACAGACCTGTATCTTTTGATTATAGACATAAAAATCCTCAGTGAAATGTAAGTACATGGAATCAGAAATATATAACAAATGATTATACATCATGACTATTGGATTTATTTCAGGCATACAGGTTTGGTTTAAAAATCTGGAAACCAATTAATCTAATCTCGCTTATCAAAAGCTACATGATAGTCCCAATAGACAGGAAAAGCTCTTCATAAGATTCAACACCCCTTCATAATAAAAACACTGAAAAAACTACGACTAACGTGGAACTTTCTTGACCTGACAATGGACATTTAAGAAAACCTCAAAGACATTAAACTTACCTGTTGTTAAGATACAGTATTCCGGCCGGGCGCGATGGCTCACGCCTGTAATCCCAGCACTTTGGGAGGCCAAGACAGGCGGATCACGAGGTCCGGAGATTGAGACCATCCTGGCTAACATGTGAAACCCTGTCTCTACTAAAAATACATAAAAATTAGCTGGGTGTGATGGTAGGCACCTGTAGTCCCAGCTACTAGGGAGACTGAGGTGGGAGAATAGCATGAACCCAGGAGGCGGAGCTTACAGTGAGCTGAGATCACGCCACTGCACTCCAGCCTGGGAGACAGAGCGAGACTCCATCTCAAAAAAAAAAAAAAAAAAAAAAAGATGCAGTAATCCTCAGATCACTCTCTAAGTTCAATGCAATTTTTGTATCAAATCCCAGCTGGCTTTCTTGGAGAAATTGACAAGCTGATCCTAAAATTCATAGGATTCATATCTCTGTTTCAAAACTTGCTACAAAGTGAGTAATCAAGACAGTGTGGAGGGTGGGGTTAAAAGAAAAGACAGTGTGGAATTGGCATAAGCACAGACATATGATCAATGTGATAGAATTGAGAGTCTAGAAATAAACTTATGGACATTTGATTACTGACAATTCAGTGGAGAAAGATTTTTTTCAAACAAATGGTGCCAAGATAGCTGTCTGTGCAAGAGAATGAAGATGGAGCCTTACTTCCTGTCATATTTGAGTTTGGAAGATAACTCAAAATGGACCAAAGACCTGTTATGAGTTAAAACTGTTACACTCTTTGAAGAAAACATAAGTCTAAATCTTTGTAACCTTGAATGAGGCAAGGATTTCTTAAGTATGACATCAAAAGCACAAGTGAGAAGAGCAAAAATAGATACGTTGAACTATATCAAAATAAAAGCTTTTATTCTTCAAAGAACACCATCAAGAAAGTGAAAAGACAACCCATTGAATAGAAGAATTTTTGCAAATCATGTATCCAGTAAGGGACTTGTATCTAGAAAATATATATATATAAAAGTCAGTGGTAAAAAGATAGAAAATGGACAAATGATCCATATAGGTTTTTCTCCAAAGAATATATGCCAACAACCAAGAAGCACATGAAAAGATGCTCAACATCATTAAGCATCAGGTAAATTCAAATCAATGCCATTGTTAGATACCACTTTATACCCACTAGGATGGCTATAACTATGAAAAAAAAAAAAGGTATTGTCTGGGATGCAGACAAGTTAGAATCCTCATACATTGCTAGTGGGACTGTAAAATGGTACAGCCATTTTGGAAAACAGTCTGGTGGTACCTCATGACATTTACTATGTGATCTAGCAATTCCACTAGATGTTACTTAAGACAATGAGAATATGATGTCCACATAAAAAGTTATACACATGTTCATAAGAGCATTAGTCATAATAGCCAAAAAGTAGAAACAACCCTAACATCCATCAACTGAAGAATGGATACCTAAAATGTGTTACATGCATACAATAGAAGGTTTTTCAACCATAAAAAGGAATGAAGTACAGATACATGTTGCAACATGATGAACCTCGAAAATATTATGGTAGTTGAAAGACATCAGTCACAAAAAGTCTCGTATTGTCTGATTCCATTTATATGAAATATCCAGAATAGGCAAATCCATAGAGAGAAAGATTAGTGGTTGCCTAGGGCTCTTGGGTTGTGGGGGGGAATGGAGAGTGATTACTAATGAGTATAGAGTTTCTTTTTGGAGTGATAATATCTAGAATTACATGGTGGTGATGGTTGGCCAATTTTAATATACTAAAGACCGCCTAATTGCACATTCCAAGTGGGTGAATTGCATAGTGTGTGAATTATATCAATAAAGTTGATACACACACACACACACACACACACACACACTTTTAAATGTCAGTAGTGCTGAGATTGAAAAATCTTTGTCTCTATTTTAATTCCATTCTTAAGGCAATATCCTTCTGAGGCTTATACCCAATGCATCATGTATTTTGAGGTATTTCTACTCTGGTTGGAGAGTGTTCCAAGCTCTTTGTGAACTTTGGTCACTGTTCACTACTAATTTCTGGTGGTTATTTACCAGGTCCCACAGAGGTTCCTAAACAACTTTGAGGACTGATATTTGGCAAGAGTTGAGGTGACCCTTCAGCAGATCTCTGGAGCTCCCTCTATGTGCAGCTCTGTTATCTGGCATTCTGTCTCACAAATTATAGTTTCCCTGTGCCCACCAAGGAGGCAGTCATGTTGTTTACCTCATTTGTTTTTCCTCTCTCAGGAATCACAGTTCTGTGCCAAATATACCTGAAAAGTTTTCCCCCTCACATGTTTTGTCCAGTTTTCTCATTGTTTATGGTTGGAGGACATTTCTCATGCAGTTAATTTTTTATGATTGAAAGCAGAGGTCAGGTGGCACAATTGAACACTGCGCAGAACACTGCACAGAAAGAACAGAAGAGGAAGGCTGGAGAAAAACATTCTATTAAGTTTAAAACATGATTGCCGGCCAGGTGTGGTGGCTCATGCCTGTAATCTCAGCACTTTGGGAGGGCAGGGTGGGCTGATCACCTGAGGTCAGGAGTTCGAGACCAGCCTTGCCAAACCCCGTCTCTACTAAAAATACAAAAATTAGCCAGACATGGTAGCGGGTGCATGTAATCCTAGCTATTTGGGAGGCTGAGGCAGGAGAATGGTGTGAGCCTAGGAGGCAGAGGTTCCAGTGAGCAAGATCATGCCACTGCACTCCAGCTTTGGTGACAGAGTGAGACTTCATCTCAAAAAAAAAAAAGGTCGAACATGGTGGCTCACGCCTGTAATCCCAGCACTTTGGGAGGTCAAGGCTGTCGGATTGCCTGAGCTCAGGAGTTCAAGACCAGCCTGGGCAACATGGTGAAACCCCATCTCTACTAACATACAAAAAAATTAACCAGGTGTGGTGGTGGGCACCTGTAGTCCCAGCCACTCACTCTGGAGGCTGAGGCAGGAGAATTGTTTGAACCCGGTAGGTGGAGGTTGCAGTGAGCTGACATCGTACCACTGCACTCCAGCCTAGGTGACAGAGCGAGACTCCATCTCCAACAAAACAAAACAAAACAAAAACAGAAGAGGGAGATGTATGAAGTTAGAAAAGCTGTCCTAAACATTGCCCGTGTTCTAAAACTTCAGGAAAGTTAATCTTCACTTAAAAATTAGCAATGGGAAAAGAACCAAATTCAAATTTCTTACAAAATTATTATGAGAAGAAAGAGAATAAGGAGTAGGATGTCATTACAGATAATGTGTACATGCCAGAAAAACATGCTCACAGATGAAATAAAAATGATGATCTGGCTGGGCGCAGTGGCTCACACCTGTAATCCCAGCACTTTGGGAGGCCGAGGCTGGCAGATCACCTGAGGTCAGGAGTTTAAGAACAGCCTGGCCAACATGGTGAAACCCCATCTCTCCAAAAGTACAAAAAATTAACTGGGCATGGTGGCGGGTGCCTGTAATCCCAGCTTATTCGTGAGGCTGAGGCGGGAGAATTGCTTGAACCCAGGAGGCGGAGGTTGCAGTGAGCCGAGATTGCGCCATTGCGAGACTCCGTCCCATCCGTCCCACCTGTCCCACCCGTCCCCCCCACCAAAAAAAAAAATCTGTTTTAAAATGAGCTAAAAGACACTAAAAAAAATGATACTAGATGTGAAAGAACATCAATGAGCAGTATGAAAGCTTAGAAATGAGGTGATAGGATTTAAGAAAGAAGTATAAAGAAAAAGATCAATTTAGGACTGAAGCGTAAAGTTGAAAGAATATAGTAACAAATAAATGTAATACATATAGTTTTAGAGAAGTAGAATTTAAAAAGAGGGATGTGCAAAAAACTAACATAGCAGGCTTGATCACAAAGCTTTCCTTAGAAAGGCCATCCTGCAAGTTTGGCCCTTGACTGGAGTCTGGGACCTTGAATTTCGGAAGAGTTTTCACCATTTCCTGATGAGAGTGCCTCACTGTGCCTTAACTGTTTTTGCAGACAGCGTGGTTTATGCTGATCACCTACTTTCTCAGAGCTGGAATTTTGGTACATGGTAGGGAGACAGTGTCTATGGGACCAGTCTGGCATACAAATCATGGGTGCTGAGTCTCTAATGAGCTTCCCTGGTGGACAACATTTCACACGTGTTGTTACAATTCATTGCTGGGGAAATTAAGTGCATCCTGTGTGACTCCGCCTGGAGAGGATTCTTGGATGCCCGGTTCCCCCTGGACTTTGCCTTAGGCACCTTTTCCTTTGCCTGATTTTGCTTTGCATTCTTTCACTGTAGTAAATCATAGCTCTTAGTATTATTCTGTGTTGAGTCCTGTGTATCCTCCTTGAATCACTGAACCTGGCAGCGGTCTTGTGGACTCAACATACACTTTTCTCATTATTTGCCTTTCTAATGGGCTTATTGGCAGGATTTAGGAATGCAAAGTTAGTCATGTTGTTTAATTACAAATCAATTGTAAGTGAATCTACAACCCTGAAGTTTTGTAATATAATACAATTTATATTTTATAAATCACATTAACTGCCGAAAAGTTAGACAAATGGTGAATTTATGAACTCTGAAAACTGTACATACAGAAGTATTTTCAGCAATAGATTTCATGTGTTATATGGTAGTTTTTTTTGTCATTGTTTCCATTTTAAAATGGTATTTAAATAAATTCTGTACCCTTATTGCCTTTGTCTAAGTCAAAAAGATTGGTTTTCCTTTTTTTTTTTGTAAGCAGGGTTAGAGTAATACAGAGTCAATTTCTCTGTGCAGCTTTTGGCAAAGATGTTTCCCTCCCATTATTGAGGGGAAAAAAAAGCATCTATTATATTTTTGGTGTCTGAAATATTGATAAACTATTTTCCCATGTTGTATATAAGATTTCTATGCAGGTTCACACAGCATGAATTCTAGCCACACGTTGTTGGTGAGTTTCAAAGCACATAGAGTTTGTCTTCCACAAGGATAAATAATTTAGAATTGCTTGAATGTTTCAGGTCAGTGATCAGATACTATTGGATACTTAAGGATGCTGGTAGATATAACCCTTAGTTCAAAAATATATATAATTCTAATGGAAACAGGTGCTAACAGAAGGAAATTTCATTTCTATTGGGAAGGAAGACTCCAACTCCAGAATACTTATAAATTTATACTTATAAATACTTATGAAATATATGGCAACTCCAGAAGCATGGTTAGTCCTTCTTGTAGTTGCTTGATAATTATTCTAGATGGGAATCAGTCTGATTTAAGATTGCCCAGTGGTTGATCTTTTATTAAAGTCAATGTAGATATCAGTTTTAAAAAACAGCATCTAATTTGAAATTTAGATTACTTGTTTAGTAAGGGCAAAAAGAAAAAACAAAAACACACATAGCAAAAAGAAAACACAGAAAACACCCACAACCAACCAAATAAAAAATCACACACACAACACATTAATACTTACATTCATACCATTAATTAAAATAACCTATACCTGTGCTCTCTAAAGGTTGTGAGCTAACTTAAAAACCAACTTGGTTGTTCACAGTTACTGGTTTCTTTTTGATATTGTAGATATTGGGTAATTATATGTAGATGAAGGCTGTAAGCCTTCTACCCCACCTGCTGTGTACCAGGTAGTGGGTTAATTCAAACTGAATTCTGTCACTCATTTAGATACTTTTTACAAGCAGGCACAAAAACAGTCATGTAAACTCTTCTCTAGCTCTATGAAATTCCAATTGTCTTTTTGGTGTTCTGTCAGTACGTTGTTTCAGTGGTTCACTTGAGGCATATGCAACATTATAATAGCGACAGTTCACTTTTAGTTGGAGTCAGGGAACAAACCCTGAGATAATGGGTAGAACAGGGGATGCTTTCAGAATCCTAAGCCTTAAAACACCATCCCTTAGGGTATGGTCTGTTGGATTTATAGGATTATTATACCCTGTTCATGTGAGGGAGGAGGCAACTGGGCAGTATTTCTGGACAGCCCACAAACTTCCATACCACAGTGAAAAATTATGTCTTACACATCTGTTGTTGACAGAAGATAAAGGCAGCTAGCTGAGATGCTTTTAGGAAAGGCTGCTAGATTGTGGTTTCTTGATTAGTCTCATGCCAACTCTTATGGCCTGAATGTTTGTGTCCTTCAAAATTCACATGTTGAAACCTAATCACTACTGTGGAGATATTAAGAAGGGCCCTTTTACTAAGTGATTAGGTTATGAGGGCAGAACGTTTGCAAATGGGATTAATGCCCTTAAATTAATAGAAAAGACTTAAAGGAACTGTTTGCCCCTCCTCCATGTGAAGACACACAGAAGGTGCCATCTATGGAGACTGCGCCCTCACTAGACACCAAATCTGCTGGCACCTTGATCTTGGACTTGACATCTTCCAGAACTCTGAGCAATAAAATTCTGTTTACAGACTGCCCATTCTGAGGTATTCTGTTATAACCCAAATGAACAAAGATGCCAACTAAGCACCCTTCTAGAGTCGATGTCTGATTAGGGCGCTAACATGTTAACTAGTCACTCCTAGGATGGACTTAGTTAAACCTAATTGTCAGAACAGCCAAAGTAAGGACTCATATCTAAACATATGGGTAACTGGTTAGATACCAACTCAGAGCCCAGGCTATCAGCCAAACTTCCAACTTAGATCTTTGACCATGAATTCAAGTGAGCTCTTGTCAGCTACATAGCCAATCACTGCCTAACTGTTTCTTCCTGTAAATAATGTTTTACATTTAATAACTATCTGGCTATTTCACAGACAGTTCTGGAGCTTTGTGATTCAAAGGGAAAAAAATAAAGCCAACCTGGTTTTCCCATAGGAAGATGGCAGACATTTGTAGAGCATCTACTGTCCGCTGAGCCCTACAGGTGGTACAAAATGAATTAAGACATAATTCTTGCCTTCAGGGAGCTTAGATCTATTAAGGAAGGTAGAGGCACAACATAAATTGCTGTAATTCAAGACAAATTAAGTTAACTGCTACAAGAGGGAGAGAAAGGGCTGAACACCTGTTATCCTTCAGTTTTGGAGTTGCTTCCCTCTGAAAATCATTAACAGATTATCATTCTTTGGAAGCTAGCTCAAACCTGTCACAGATACATTACACCACCAAAGGACAGCATTCAGTTACTAGGCAACATTCCTAATTTGAGGTAAAGTATTTCTCTTTTCCAGGGCTTTGGGGCCTTAGTCAAAGGAGTCATCTAGAAGTGAAGGAATCTCTTTTGGGTACTGGTGTTTCGGGCTCTGATTTTAGGTTCTCTAAAGTTCTGGGTGATGGCTTGTTTTCTTAACTCGGGAAACTGGACGTTACCTAAAATTACAGCTATGAGAAGGGTGGTTAGGTTTATAGCACAAACACTTATGCCTTTCTTTTGTTAAATAATTTAGTGACCTGCTGTTATTTTCCTTGCCTTTAAAAATAAGCTCTCAAGCCTGTAAGGGCTATTGACAGAAACATCTAAGGACTGGCTGATAAAGGAAATTGAATTACTGCATTAGTACTGCATTGATTAGTACTTCTTAACACGAATTGGAATTGTACATACATTTATTAGTCATGCTGTAGCTCATTCTCAAATCTTTTTGAAATTTATTGAACTTCTAATTTTGTTTTGGATAGATACAGGGACAATAAGGAGAGTGTGAATGCTTTAACTGAGTTTAAGGAAGTAACAGTGTTTTATACCCACTAAATGTGGCCATGGTAATGTGTGTTTTTTTTTCTTTTCTTTTGGAGACGGAGTCTCACTCTGTCACCCGGGCTGGAGTGCAGTGGCACAATCTCAGCTCACTGAAACCTCCGCCTCCCGGGTTCAAGCGATTCTCCTGCCTCAGCCTCCCGAGTAGCTGGGACTACAGGCGTGTACCACTACGCCCCGCTAATTTTTGTATTTTTCATAGAGACGGAGTTTCATCATGTTGGTTGGCCAGGATGGTCTCAATCTCTTGACCTCGTGATCCACCCGCCTCGGCCTCCCAAAGTGCTGGGTTTACAGACGTGAGCCACTGCTCCAAGCCGCATATGTATTGTTAATTACAGAGAAAATAACACTTGTTGCATATGTTAGAATCTTTTTTTTTTTTTTTTTTTTTGCCGAGATGTAGACTCGCTCTGTCTCCCAGGTTGGAGTGCAGTGGCGTGATCTCAGCTCACTGCAATCTCCACCTCCCGTGTTCAAGCGATTCTTGTGCCTCAGCCTCCTGAGCAGCTGGGACTACAGGTGCATACCACCATGCCTGGCTAATTTTTATATTTTTTAGTAAAAACGAGGTTTTGCCATGTTGGCCAGGCTGGTTTCAAACTCCTCACCTCAGGTGATCGGCCTGCCTCGGCCTCCCAAAGTGCTGGAATTACAGGTGTGAGCCACTGCGCCTGGCTTAGAATCTTGATTAAAAGTATTTATCAAGATGATCTCATGCTAAAGAATAAGGAGGACAGTTTTAAGTATCTTGACATATTTTTCTAGCTGATCACAGCTTTTCATGAAGATATGACCACTGTGCTTGGCTAATCAAGACCGCGTTTGGTTCTATTCCTAGAGCAAAACCAAAACAAAATGTTGTTACCATTACTTCCCTTTCCCGTTCTTGTTTTTCATGTTAGAGTAACTATCCTTGTCTTGCATCAGTCTACTTAACAGCACCAGTGTTAATGGAATACAACAGCCTGATGAATTTTCATTTTGCTCCTTTTGTTTGATTTCCTATCAGAATGCTAATGTTTGCCGTAATGTAGCCAGAATGTTTCTAGTTCCTGAATTAATTTTTTATTTATGCATTTACATCTAGTCTAATTGTATTTGATTCTTTTACAGGAATTTTAAACAGCTATCAAGTAAAATGGAATTTATGACAATTAATGGAACAACATTAAGGAATCTGGAAATCCTACAGAATCAGGTCAGGCAACCATAAGGTCTAGTTTATTATAAATGGTTTTGGAAAAACTTCTGAGTAAGGCAACGGTCTGTTTTTAGAGATGCGGGTGAAAATGTAGTGTCTTTAGCTGACTGCACTATTAGTTGATAACTGTAGCACTCTTTGGAGAATGAACTGTACATAATACTTCTCTGGGTTTTTTTTGGGGGAGTGATGGAGCTGTCCTTTTTAATGACTGAGGGGCATGCTTATCCTGACAATTTCTGTAACGTCATCTCTATATCAGGTAGTTTTTTGGAAAGGCATTGTCACTGAAAATTAATATGAAGTGGATTTTTTTTTTTTTTTGTCTACTTGGTTATATTTTTTCTATATACCTTTAACTTTTTGTTGAAAAGTTTGCAGTCTTATTTCATTATTCAGGTTATAAAACAGGTTTCTGGGATATTCATTTTGACTGTAAGATTTATAACATTTCAGTTCACAAACTTTTTTTTTCTTCTTGGAGACGGAATCTCGCTCTGTTGGCCAGGCTGGATTAAGTGAAGGGACACCATATTGGCTCACTGCAACCTCTGCCTCCCAGGTTCAAGTGATTCTTCTGCCTCAGCCTCCCAAGTAGCTGGGATTACAGGCACCCACCACTACGCCTGGCTAATTTTTGTATTTTTAGTAGAGACAGGGTTTCACTATGTTGGCCAGGCTGGTCTTGAACTCTTGACCTCAGGTGATCCACCTGCCTCGGCCTCCCGAAGTCCTAGGATTACAGGCGTGAGCCAACACACCCGGCCTCAGTTCACAAACTTTCATTGTTTATTTGTCCTTTGTTGATGAATTAGGAAGATAACAGGGAGATTAAAGTTACTGCTTTCATTTATTAAACTATCACTTGGGAAGATGAGATATTATATTATAACATTAATGTTATCCTAACAAAATCATAAAGATAAAAAGCAACCCCACATCATTTGATTAAGTAGTGGAGAATCATCTGAACCATCTGAGTCAAAGGAGTTAAAATTCTCCAGAAATATTTATTACTATTGCAAATTAAAGTAAACACTGAATTTATTCCCCTGACTCCTGAATCTGCATATTATTAACTAGTGTCTCTCAATTTCTTCCTGTTCCAGTCTGTTCTAGTATTCTGAGTTCAGATGTATTTTTGTTCAATAACATTTTTATCTTGTCATCATCCAAAAGCTGCAAATCTGTCCTGCAGGTCTCTCTCATCAACTCTGTAGCCATCTCCATGATAGGAAATAAGTAGTAGGAATAAAGAGACATTTCTTGACTGAAGGAGTGCTCACAGTCAGCCTGCAGCCAGCCGTGGCATTGTAAGCGTTCCTTGCTTCTGTGCATCTTACCTGTTCAAATCCTACTACAACAGAGTCAGTTCTGAAATCAAATTCCTAAGGCAGAAATCATCTAGAGTCAAAATACCCTTCAAAATTCCTTCCTTTATTGGGGCTTGCACCATTTTAGAAGCAGAAGCTGAGAATTAACATCTTCTGCTTGTCTTTGTACCTCAACTTCACCCCCACCCACCCCCAACCTTTCCAAGGAGCAATGGAAAGAGGTACAGGGTAGGAGTTGGGTGTCAGCGAGAACAAGGATATAATAGGACACATGTCTCTCGCACCTCTCTTGTCTGAGCCTGCTTCTCCAGGGGTGTCAAGGAATTGCCTTCCTCACGGGACCCTTTACCCCAGTCAGGCCAGTCAAGCTCTGGTCTCAGGAGCAGTGCTGCTCCTGATCTGAACTGCCCTCCTCAGCCTGTCCAGCCATCCTCAGAGGAACCTTTGTGACCTTGTACCTTCTCTGTGTTCTCTGCATTGAAATCCTGAGACCTGAGAGCTTATGTCACACCTTTTCTAGTTGATTGCTGGCAGGTGGCATTGTGTCCTAGTTATGAGCCTTTTTCCAACTTGGCTATGAACACTCTGAGGGCAGGACCATGTCCTTGCTATGTTCAGCACATAGGAGGTACTCTGGAAGTAGCTACTTACAGAGGAGAAGGAAAAAAGACAAGACAAAAAAACTCAACTCAAGTGGAAACAGCCATTTTAGGTCTCAAGATTTAAATGTCTCAGTGGGTTTTGTAATACTACTGTGAAACCTTGGTTAAAATTAATTATGTCTAGTTAATTGTGATTTTTTTTGGTAAGGACCCAAATTTTAAGTGGCAAAAGCAAACGTTTCTAGGGATTTAGTAAAACAAACAAATAAAATCCTTCCTGGGTAAATAACTAGAGTGCAGTGCAGGTTCATATCTATCTCCAGCACCTTGTTCAGTGTTGTCGTGAGAGCATTGGTTTATAAAATGGTAAGTGAAAAACCAAAGGAAAATTAAATCATCTTCACTATATTGTATTTCCCAAGGCAGGAAAGTGTGCATGAATAAGCATACATTTCAAAATAATCTTCTGAATAATTTATTCTTAGGTAACCAAAAACTACAAACGATCCCTTTTCTGTGTAAAATATCAGTCCTTCATTCTGTGTGTATGTATTCATCTGTCAAACATTAAATGAACACCTGTTATAAGCCACATTGTGGTAGGTATATATGACATTTAGAATCGGGGTATATGAAATAACCATTTGGCACAAATAATTGTCTAGTTAATAAAACTTGTTTTCTGGTCTTTCTTAGACTGATATGAAAACCAAAGGAAGTTTGCTGTGGGTTTTAGACCACACTAAAACTTCATTTGGGAGACGGAAGTTAAAGAAGTGGGTGACCCAGCCACTCCTTAAATTAAGGTAAAGGGAATCCTTTTTGGGGTGTTTAATCTGAAATTATAAAATTGTGAAGTGAAAGGCATCTCTTAAAACCAAGGTTACCATTATTTCTAAGAACACAGTTTTAAATTGGGTAACATTTTATTTTATAACTGAGCAATAGACTGGCTGTCTAGTATTACAGGGATTTTTTTCCCCCATTCTCATGAATGAGCCTGCTTGCAGATTGGCAGACATAGGGCATTGCCCAAGGATAGTGAGGAGAGATGCGTTTTGTGGAGGACTTTGAAGGCTAGGCTGAGGAGTTCATAGCCAGAGGGAGTTCATTCAGTGATTCTGAGCATGGGGCTGATATGATCAGAGCTGGGCTTATGTGCAGGAGGGGACTGAGTGGTAGTGGTGGTGGGGTCAAGTTAGCAAGTTCAGGGAGAGATGCCGAGAACCCGAGCTACAGCAGTAACAGCAAGGAGTCCAAAAGAGGGGTTAGGTGTGAAATGCTTAGAAGAGTAAAGTGAGTAAACTTGGAGCTCCCTAAGGGAAGATACTTGAATCCAGTGCCTAACATACAGTGATTTCCAAGGTTGTCTGCATGTTGTCTGCATGTTGGAATCACCTGGGATGCATCACAAAATACTGATGCCTGTGTCCAGCCCCCATAGATTGTGATTTAACTGGTCTCCAGCATGACCAGGGAGTTGAGATTTAAATTTTACCCAGATGATTCTGATATGCAGATAAATGTGGAGATTCTGACCTAGAACAGTGCCTGGCACTTAGTAGTTTATGTTTATGTTTATTGAATGAAAACTGTTATTTATTGCACAGTTTCTATTTACTGGTGTTTAATACTGAAAATCACCTTCTGAGATAGGTCCTTGAAATGAGGAAACAGATTCAGAGAGCTTCACTAACTTGCTCAGTGTTTCACAGCTGATAGAGCTAAGTATCAGATTTAAAACCAGCATTGACTCCAGAGACCTTAGCAGGAACAAGCCATTATCCTGAATAGTTACACCTCTGGCTAGACCAGAGTGAATATGGTGTGGTGGTGAAGAGAACTGCTATGTGTTGGCTCTGTCAACTGAGTGAGTCACTCCCACTAATCCTCAGTGGTCTCACCTTTGACATGGTGGAACACCTCATCATAGCATTGCTGTAAGGAATAAAGTTTTGAGCTCTTTATCTCACACCACACAGTACGCTAGGAGCTTTATGAGCATTGTCTCTTTTAAACTGCACAGAGCCTCACTACACAGATGCTGTTATTAGCCCCATGTTACTCTGTGATTAATAAATAGTCACTATCTTCAAGAAAGGATTGCAGATGTTAATGTTGGTCGTAGGCTTGAAGACACTGTTTCGGGTTTTGCTGCTGTTTTCTTCTCTTTCTTTTGCAAGGTGTTTTACTTACAATGTCAACTTTAAAAGGTCACTAAAGTTAACTGAACAATAATCTAGGCAGACATCACTTTACAAAAAAAGAGGGAAAGCTCAAAATGCCCTTTTCTATAGAGAACCCACAGTACAGTTTTATTCAGGGCAAAGAAAAAAGAAACTTGATCATACTATGAGAAACTCAGCCATAGGTTTGGAATCTGTACTCACACAACACATTCACTGAGGATAATATTCTGCTCACACAATTGATTTGCTGCTGTGTTTCTCTGCTCTTTGTCTGATATTAACAATTATAAACAGAGCAGGGCAGCTAGTATTTGGAATAATCCTTACAGTGTGATGGCATCAAGGACATTTCACTTCTGTTCATACCACTGGTTCTCTTGGTGTACGTGGGTTTCCTCTTCTTCAGTAAAGTCATTTTTGATATTGGAAGTCTTGCAAATCTTCTCAGGACTTTTCTCCTTGATCATATTGGCAACAGTCTTGCTTGTAACATCAAGCAAACCTTTGATGTCTAAGTAGTTTGCAGGCAGAAGAAGTACAGAAAGTATCCTTGATTGACTTTCAGGAATTCTTGGTCCTAAGGAGGGATCTCCTCTGTTCGTTTTCTTTGTTCGCATCATCCTTGGGAGGAGGAGGTCCATTTTTGTGGTGGGTGCACCACCAAATGACCTTTTAAAAATATTGCTACATTGACATTTGGTAGAGGAGCTGCGTCATTATCTCCATCATCCATTCTCAAGTCTTCCAGCATGGTCTTGATAGTCACAGATTGTTTGGCAATTTCCACATCAAATATCTCCCCATCAGAACTCAGCACCTTAATTGACAGCATGGTGTTTGAGCTTAAGGAGACCACTGGCCAGAGGCTTATGAGAGCAGGGTGGCGTCAGCAAAGAAGAGGAAGGCAGAGGATAAGGACACTCAAGACACTGTTTGGATGACGATAATTACCAAATCTTTTCAGATTTAGTGGGTCACTCCGATTTCTTAGCCGTAAAGACCTTAAGACATGGGAAACTGGTGAGATAAAGAAGAAATCCTGAAAATGGAAATATTTCCTGTAGTTCAGCATTCTAATGAAATAAGCAGACCTCAGAGAGCAAACGCAGACAAGATGGCTTTCTGTGGACAACAGTGTAAGGGATGCAGCATTGTGGCTGCTGGAAAGGCTGCCTAAACATCTACTACAATTCTTACTGTGTTTTTGCTTGCTTGTTTCAGCAGAGACAGACTCACTAGCAGACTTTTTCATGTAAATTAAAATTTTTTATTTCCAATGTTACATTTCCTTTCTTTTGTGTACCCAGGATTGAGATAAATCCACTAGACCATGTTGTCTGTTGTTAAGGGCCGAATCAAGTATCTCTGGGGATCCTACCTTCCCAGAAATGCAGAGAGAAAATATGCCAAGCATTCAACACTAATGTTTTCAAGTATGAACTTTTCACTGACCTAACATTGATGTTAGCCAAAAACAAACACATAAAACTTTTCTTTGCCCTTTTATTTTGGGTCATGGTTTTTAAACTTTTATCCTCCTAATCTATTAAAATCTATTTCAAAAGAATTCCAGTTTAATTTTATTGGCACTTGCAACTTATTCCAAACAAATACCTGGAGAGAATCTGCTGATTAGTCAGTGGCTCAGCTGTATAATTAGTCATGTACCGCATGACAACATTTTGGTCCTTGGGGGAATTGCATATACAGAGGTGTTTTCTCTATTTAGAAATGTTTAGACACACAAACACTTACCATTGTGTTACAGTAGCCTACAGTATTTAGTAGAGTAACATGCTGTCCAGGTTTTAGCCTAGGAGCACTATACTGTACCATATAGCCTAGGTGTGCAGTGGGCTATACTATCTAATTTTATGTAACTATATGCTCTGTAATGTCCATAGAATGACAAAATTGCCTAACGATGCATTTTCCAGAATGTATCCCCATCATTTAGTGAGGAGTGATGGTGGTGGTGTTTATACTAACGTAAGTGCTTTGCTGATCACATCAGTGGCTCATCCAGACTAATATTCTGTCTCTGACATTGACAGCCAAAGGTAAGTTTAGGGTCTGGTTTTCTTCTACAGTGAGATCATAGAACAAATAATAGATGACGAGGGAATTTAGCAAAATAATGCAGATCTCCCCAGGTTTTACAACATCCCATTGTTTGTCAGTCATCCATGAATTCTCCTAAATCCCTTAAACTCCTCTGTATTTTTGTCTTGTTCTGGCTCTTAAGGGCAAACACATAGTTCATAAGTCTAGGACCAGGCATTCAAGTTTCAGATTTTCCACTGCCATCACCTTTTATTCTATGAAATGGTCTCTTTGGTGCAAAATTTTACTAGTGACTTTTAGAAAGTAAAAATGGTTTTTACTTTATACTTACTGACTGATTCAGAGAGTTCACTTGATTATTGAGGCTAGATTTTACTGTACTGATATCACATTCACTTTTATAAATAGGTTATTTTTTCTTATGTGTTCTCACCTGTATTTTTTATCAGTTCTGCTAATTTTAGGCAAGAAGATTGTTCAATGTAGTTTTTTTTTTTTTTTTTTTTTTTTTTAGATAAATGAATGTCACATTGGCATGCCATTATTCTTAAGGCCTTTTAAAATTAAATAGATTATATTGAATTCATTTTTTTGAGGTTCTGTCTTTGGACTTCTTTCAGTTGATATAGTCTTGTCAATCTTTTATTTATACACACACACACACACACCCACACACCCACACACACCTGTATGTATGTCATTGGTTTTATCAAAAAGCCTGAAAATGCAAATTCTGCTTGTAAATATTGGTAGAGGAGAAAAAAAGAAAACCGTGAGACGAGTCTGTGTACCAGACTCATTGGTGGGATATATGGGATGAGTCTCTAAAATGTTGAGTTAAGCAAAATAATTAGTTTCCAAGGCAGATTTGTTTATCTTAGAGGTATTCCACTTTCAGTAGCATACTATATATTTTAAAAATAAAAATAAATTTAGTTTCTTTCATGAGTACCTCTTCTGCCTGTACTTTACATTTTTTAATTTAAAAAATTTATGAAGTTTTATCGTTAATTGACAAATAATTGTATATATTTGCATTAGTCAGGGCTCTCTACAGGGAGAGGACTATTAGGATAGATGTATATAAGGAGTATTGACTTACATGATCACAAGGTGAAGTCCCATCATAGGCTGTCTGCAAGCTGAGGGGCAAGGAAGCCAGTCCGAATCCCAAAACCTCAAAAGTAGGGAAGCCAACAGTGCAGCCTTCAGTTTGTTGCCAAAGGGCAGAGTCCTGGCAAACCACTGGTAGGTCCAAGAGTCCAAAAACTGAAGAACTGAGAGTCTGATGTTCAAGGGCAGGAAGAATCCAGCATGGGAGAAAGATGGAGGCTGCAAGACTCAGCCAGTCTAGTCCTTCCACGTTTCTCTGCCTGCTTTTACCCTAGCTACACTGGCAGCTGATTAGATGGTGCCCACCCAGATTGAGTGTGGGTCTGCCTCTCCTAGTCCAGTAAATGTTAATCTCCTTTGGCAACACCCTCACAGATACACCCAGGAACAATACTTTGCATCCTTCAACCCAGTCAAGTTGACACTCAGTATTAACCATCACAACATTTATGGGGTACAATGTGATATTTCATTACATATATACACTATAGAATGATCAAATCAGGCTAATTAATATATCTGTCACCTCAAACATTTATCATTTCTTTTGGTGAGAACATTTAAAATCCTCTTTTAGCTATTTTGACACATATACAATGCATTAACTGTAGTTACCGTACTGTGCAGTGGATCACCAGAACTTGTTCTTCTTGTCTAAACAAAACTTTGCACCAGTTGACCAGCATCTCCCTTTTCCCCATCTACCCTCTCCCCAGCCTCTGATAACCACCAATCTGATCTGTACTTCTATGAGTTTGACTTTATTATATTTTACATATAAGTGAGATCATATGGTATTTCTCTGTCTGTGCCTGGCTTATTTCATTTTGTGTTGTGTCCTCTAGGTTCATCCATATTGTCAAAAATGACAGAATTTCCTGCTTTTTTAAAAGGCTGAATAGTATTCCAAAGTGTGTGTGTGTGTGTGTGTGTGTGTGTGTGCGCGCGCGTGCGCATCACATTTAAAAAATCTGTTCATCTATTGGTGGACACTTTGGTTGTTTCCATATCTTGAGAATTGTGAATAATGTGGCAGTGAACATAGGGAGTACAGATATCTCTTCAACATACTGATTTCAATTCCTTTGGATATATACCAAGAAATGGAATTGCTGGATCATATGGTAATTCTATTTTTAGTTTTTTGAGGAACTTCCATACTGTTCTACAAAGTGACTGTACTGATTTATAATACCACGAGCAGTGGACAAGCGTTCCCTTTTCTCCACATCTTTACCCATACTTGATATCTTTCATCTTTTTTAATAATAACTAATCTGAAAGGAGTGAGGTGACATCTCATCGTGGTTTTAATTTGCATTTCTCTGATTGGAGATGTTGAGCATTGTTTCATTTATCTATTGGCATGAATATGCCAATATGAAACATTTATCATTGTTTCATTTGTCTATTATCTGTATATCTTTTGAAAAATGTCTATTCAGATCTTTTGCCCATTTTTAAGTAGGGTTATTTGTTTTCTTGTTATTGAGTAGTTTGAGTTCCCTGTATATTTGGGATATCAGCCCCTTATCCAGTGTATGATTTGCAAATATTTTCTCCTAGTCTCTGGTTTGTCTGTTTACTCTGTTCACTGTTTCCTTTGCTATGCAGGAGATTTTTAGTTTGATGCAATTCCATTTGTCTGTTTTTGCTTTTGTTGTCTATGGTTTGGTTCCTGAGCGTCCCAAAGCTTTTTCTCAAGTCTTTGCTCTTGATAGTCTTTTTACTTCGTGGTCTCTCTTTGTAGAATATTCTTCTGTTTCACTTTAATCTTTACAGGGTTAACTACTTATACTTGAGGTCTCAGCTTAAAACGTTATATTACTATCTTTGAAGAGGTTTTATTTGACCTCCTAATCTAAATTATGTTCCTTGTATCACTCATTGATAGCATATAGGGTTTATCATGATTGTTACCTGTGTTTACTTAATTTGTATGAGGGGTCTTACATTATCTGTACAAGGGGTCTTCAGAAAGTTCATGGAAAATGCATATTATGAAAAAACTGCATAGATTTCAAAAAAATTTGGCACCAAAGTAAACTCATACTAACTTGTTAGAGCGTATCTGAATAGGACGTAGTTTGAGGCATTAACAGGGATAAGATACCAGTTTGAAAAGAGCTTCTATCAGAACAACATGAATTCTGCTAAAAATTAAAGCAAGAACAAACATATTTATGGTGAAGCTTGGGTGGAAGAGTGGTGAAATCATTAATGCTTTATGAAAAGTTTCATGAGACCTCAAAATTAATACCACACATCTACAACCATCTGATTTTCGACAAACCTGATACAAACAAGCAATGGGGAAAGGATTCTCTATATGATAAATGTTGCTGGGAAAACTAGTTAGCCGGAGACTAAAAGTCCAAGATCAAAGGCATCAGTAGGGTTGGTGCCTTCTGAGGCCAATCAGGGAGAATCTGTTCCAGTCCTCTCTCCTAGCTGCTGGTGGTGTGCTGGCACTCTTTGGTGTTCCTTGGCTTGTAGATGTAGCTCCTTGATCTCTGCCTTCATGGTTAAATGGTGTGTTTGCTGTATGTATGTCTCTTCACACAGTGTTTTTTAATAAGGACATGGTCATATTGGATTAGGGGTCTACCCTACTGCAGAATGACCTCATCTTAATAATTCCATCTACAATGACCCTATTTCCAAATAAGATAACATTTTGAGATAATGGGGTAAGGACTTCAGCATATCTTTTTGGGGGTACACAATTCAACCCAAAACAAATAGGCCCACTATTTCCAAATTTTCTTCCTTTTGGTACAAGTAGACTGATTGTACCCATCTCTTTACTAGAAACAAGTGTTTTGATTATTATGTAAATGTTTGGCACATTTATTCAACATCTGATGTGAGGTTGTAAAAAACCATTGAATTTTGTAAAATTGCCAATCTTGTGCAATTTTGTGTTTGTAGTACAGTTCTCTGAAAAGTTATTCTCTTATCTTTGACAAATATCCTGGACAGTATCTGTCCAGGTGAACGTATGTATGGGAAGTGTTAGATTAATTTTAGAGATGAAAAAGAAACGTTTATATATATTTAAAAATAAAGGAAAATGCCTAGGAAGAAAGGAGCAGAGGTCTGAATCTAAGATTTGAAGAGAGAAAAGTAGCCAAGGTGGAATGGGAGAAGAGCTGAGGTCTAAGAGGTAAGATGTGTTCTCTGGGAACATGTCTTTGTATAGGACAAGCAGAGGACTTAAAGCTCTGAGGGATCAAGGGAGTAGAAAGAAAATGTCAGGCTAGTGAACTAATCTCTAACTGTGCTTTATTTTTTATCTGTATTTTTTTCAACTATCTTCAGAGATAGTGATTCTATTTTAGAGATAAGAAAAACTAAGTCTCAGTTTTTTCCAAGGTCATCCAGCCAAGCACGTAGGGACCCTTTTGAAAGCATAGCTTTGGAGTTAATGATACTTCAGCTTGAGTTCTGATTCCCTTTTGTCACTTTGGAGAAGTTATGAATTTGTATATACCTCAGTTTCTTCACCTGTAAAATGGGAATTAACTACCTACCTCATTGTGGTGTTGTGAGGACCAAATGAGACAGTATATGTAAAAGGATTAGTGTGGTTCCTCATAACAATTTTTTGGTCAAGAAGATAGGCATGGTCTTTAGCATACCAAAAAATTGGAAGCAGTGTAATTATTAGTAGGGAAGGGGAAAATAAATTGTCTGGTTATATATCGGAATATTATACAGCAGTTAAAATGAATGAGTTAAGTCTACATGTATAAACATGGATAAATCTCAAAAAATGTTATAAAAGAACACATAAATTATACCACTTATTTAAATTTTGTCACACCGTTTAGGGGTTCAAACAGAAGTGGTGTTTTCTCATCACATGGGCAGTCAGGACAATAATAACTTCTGGGAAGTGAGAAAAGGGATAGAGATATAAGTAGGCTGGTGTTTTACATGTATTTGCAATATTTAATTTTTAAAAAATTATACAGAAAATACACACACATGAATTTTTTACATTGTACTGCTATTGGACTTTCACTAGCATCATAATCAGGTGAAAATGAGACCCATGCACATCTGTCTAGAAAGCCCATGCTGAACTTGAGAGCATCTGTTTTCCAGCATGTCTTGCATTAGAAAGACAGAAGACGGCCATCAGATGACCAAGGCTTCCAGGGATGGCAGGGAGAAGGCTGAGTGCTTGCACTGTCAGTTTCTAGGATCTGCCCGGTCATTTCTTTACCTAAATCTAGTACTTGCCTGTGTTTTCTTTTGCCTGTAGCTACCGTCAAGAATGTAGGGAGACTTTGCAAGGACTACTGGTGAGTAGGTAGAGTCTTTTATATGGGCCTCCTCTCAAAATAATATAACCATGAACAATTGAGGAATGTTTTTTATGGTCCCTTTTATTTAATACTCTAAACTTGACTAAGTTCTGGAAACTGAGGAAGCTCAACCTCACGTTCTGATTGACTAAGTACATGCTAATGTGTTCGTTAACACAAAAACCAGTGCATTGGTTAGGGAAGCTAGCTGTTAACACAAAGACCCCAGAAAGTCTAATGACTCTAAAGGTGTGAAAGTTAATTTCTTCTTTTTTTTTATTTGAGTAAACAATCCATGGCTTTTCCAGATTGGGGGTGGGGTGAGACTCTCATCACATAGGCAGTTAGGAACCCCAGAGTCTCTTCAGTCTTAAACATGTGGCTTCCAACGTCATCTTGGCAACTGACGTCCAGCCAGTAGAAGGAGAAAGAACAGGGAGGTTATAGGTTTATGGCTTTTATGTAAGGTAGGCCTTGCATTGGCACATAGCTCTTCTGCCTAAATCTGATTATAAGCAGAAGAATGCATTCCGATGGTCACACCTTACTGCACGGGGGCTAACAAATGTCTGCTTGTTTTTCAAGGAGTAGGAAGAAATGTTTAGTGAATACCTAGCAGTCTATTGCCAGAGATGGTTTTTGTTGTTTCAATTCCATTGTACATTCTTCTTAGCATTTAAAAATTATTTGAACTTTTGAACGGTAATACCTTCACATACTTTAAAAGTTTAAAAATGTGAAAAGTTACACAGTAAAATGTTTGCTTATCATTCCTGCCCCACGTCTGCCCAGATCCCACTAGGTAATCATGGTTATTACTTTGTCATGTATACTTCCAGAAACATTTTGTTTAAAAAAGCAAATATGAATTTTATATATATATATATATATATATATATATATATATATATATATATGAGAAATCTCTTCCTCCCTTATTACATAGATGAAGCCATGATATACCCAGAACTTTGTACTTGGCTGTTTTCCCTTAGTAGTATAAGATAGTTATTTTGAATTTTGTATTACTCAGTCTCAATAAGAAGGTGGTGTTCCCAGCCTCAGGGAATTTCTAATCTAGTCTGGTCAAGGTATAATCTACTAGTAAGGAGAAGGAGATATGAGTAGTGGAAGCTTTTGTACTAAAATCAAATACCTGTTACTCACTCTGCAACTCAATACCAAAATTAGAGCAAATGAGTTATACCTTTTTAAGTCAAATTAGATTTTTAGAAAACTGCTTCAGGAAATTAGGCATGCTAAGATAATTCTTGGCGTTTAAATCATGTAAATTAAAATTAAGGGAATAGCAAATGGTTTGCGTTAGGAAATAGATCTTTGGCTACATTTTTGCATGATTTTCTGATGCACTAAGTACATTTTAGTGGTCAATGTTCTCTACATTAAATGGCTTTTGTTTTGGTAAACCCATATGTTTGGAGTATTAATGGTTGTATTTCTAATTTGTTACTCTGGCCCAAATGATGAAGTAATAGAATGTTACATATTTCCTTCCACTTAACATTTAATTTAGATTAATGAAACTAAATGTCAGTTTTAACTCTGGAACTTCTTAAAATGAACTACACTGAATTCTTTGTGGTTTCCCGTGTTCCATGAGCCACCAACAGAGTGTTCACCTGCAGTGACTCTGGTTTACTCAGCCCCCAGGGGGGGCTCGGAAATGGGAAGGGAGAGTAGCATGTGGTGCGTAATTGAGAGCTGTGTTTAGTTGGGACTGACCTGGTGCCCCTTTTGTCTGCTGGGTTGAATGGGAGTTTAAAGGAGGAACTGCTGCTGCTAAGAATGAAATGAACCCAAGTGCCTCTTACCCAAATGTTTGTCCCGACTGTCAATGCATAGGGATTAACTAACATTCAGGAACTTTTAGCTGGCCTCTGCTTTGTTCTTCAACATTAGGACCTTCAGTGAGCTCTAGACCTGCACAAATGACCTGCAGCAAATATGGCAGCTTTCATTTGGGCTGAGGAAGAGGAATATCGGAAAGAATGAGGAGAAGGAGATAAATATCTTTTCTTTCTTGGCCCTTCCTGCTTTATCTTTCTCCATCTTTATGCCTTTATTAATGAGGATTTTCCAAATATCTCTCTTCAAAAATGCCATAAGAAGATTTCATTTTCTGTGGTTTTAATATCATAAAATATCTCCCTATGTGAAATAACTGGATATGCTGGATCAAGCGTAACAAACATCCCTTTAGGACATTGCTGAATCTGTATTTAAAACATAAGGGGAAAACTCAGAACAGATGGGAAAAGGACTGGAAATGGAAGTGAATTGACTGCTGCAGCTGCCCTCTGGGCTCCTGCAGATCTTGGTAATCAAAAGGATTGGGGTTCAGTTGCCTTGTGGGAGACAGGAGACAGGGCCTTGGGTCCATTTAAGTTAGGGATACTATAGTAATGTGAGACACTCAAAGGACTATGGTCTCAGTAGAGAGGTGACAAATGTGTCTCAACCTATTCTTACCTGAGGAAAATGTTTCTAAGAATTCTTAACCACAGGTCCTCCCTCATAGATTTTCAGTTTCAATTTATACTCTGTGTGGTCTGGCAATTTCCAAGCTGTGAAACTTATTTAAAACAGTCTGATTGTACTCACATAAATCACCAAGTTAAAAAAAAATACAAAATAGAATAAAAAATATGAGCATAGAAAATAAATACTATCAAAGGGGCTCAGATTGATTTAAAAAGGAACCACATAGAATTCTTTAAAACTGAATGGACTAAAGAACTCATTCATGTAACCAAAAACCATCTCTTCTACAAAAACTATTGAAATTAAAAAAAGAATGACTTAAGTAAGAATGGATCTTATACTCCAAAAAGAAAGAAAGAAAACAACAACAAAAAAGCAGTATATGGGTTAAATAAGAATAGAGGAAATGACTGAAATGCAAGATAATACCTGAAGAAATTACCTATAATGTAGCATAGGGTGGCAATGTCAGGCCTTCAGTGTTGCTTCTCTGGATTTTTGAAACAGCTTTCTAACTAGTATTCCTGCTACTGTTCTTATGTGCATCCAAACTATTAGCCTTGGATCCCAGCTCCTGTGGTCACATTTTCAAACCTTCACCCTCCATTTTCCACTTATCTTTTATAGACAATAGCTAATCTTTTACTCAATAGCTACCCCCAGGAAATCCTCCCTGATCCTAAAACTGCATTTGTTCATTAGATGCTCCTGGCCTGTGTTCCCATTGTATCTAGATCCTAACCCAGTTATAATCTTATTACATTGTTATCATTAATGCTTTTTAAAAGTTTTACTATTCATCACTAGAGTGTAAGTTCTTTGTAGACTAGCAAGGCTCTCTTGTTAACAATTATAGCCCTAATGTCTACCATTTGTACAATCAGTACTTTGTAAGCACTCAGTAATTGTTCATTGAATGTAAAAATGAACAGTATATGTGAAAGGTGAAGCTAGATAGGTCTAATGATGCTTAGATCCTAGGAAAGGGCTTATGGTTCATGTTTCTGACAGGAGATTATTTAGGTAGTTTGTTTAACCATTTCACATGACCAGTGTGTTAATGTCTGAATTTAATTTACTCATTCTGTGTCGTCTTTAAAGCCAAACTTTTCAGTAAAACGAAACCAAACAAAAATACACCCCCAGCAGTCTGTATTTCAGCTCCCCACCCCCACCAGATAACCTTTTTTTTAAAACATTTTATGTTTGTGGGTACACAGTAGGTATATATATTAAGGGTATATGAGATATTGTGATGCAGGCATACAATGTATAATAATCACATCAGGGTAAATGGGGTATCCATCACTCAAGCATTTACCATTTCTTTGTGTTACTGATATTCCCATTATACTCTTTTAGTTATTTTTAAATGTACAATAAATTGTTGGCTGTAGTCACCCTGTTGCACTATCAAATACTAGATCTTATTCAACATATCTATACAAAATTATCTTAAGTTTGAATTATAGAGGCGTTTTCACAGTAGCAACCAGTAGGTACTGACACCATCACTGACAATAGCTTTAGGTCACACTCTGTGTTTCTGAGTGACAGCCAAACACAGTAGATACTTACGTCACCACCTAGTTTATCTTCAAATATGAAGGACTCCAGTGACACTCACTTTTACTCCTTGCATCTTTGGTAGTAAAGAAGAATCTTTGTCATCCCCAGGACCTCGTCTTTTTGTTTGGTACATGGAATGAAATGACTCAGGTGCCTTCTTTCAGTTATTTAAGTTGTATAGTAAGATAAACTGTAGAATACTATCAGGCATCTTGGAATAATATCTTTATCATCATCCAATTGATGCTTCTTCCAGTTTTGTTTCCTGTTGCTGTCACTCAATCTCTGTCATTAATTGCACTAAAATAATAATTCTCTATTGTGTCCTGACATATTGTTTTGTTACAATTATTTGGAAGGTCTTGTTACTACTGCACATTAAACAACAATTCTAAGGTATGTGAATTGTTTAATTTTAAAAAGTGTAGTCATTCTTGCTTATTTCCATTCTGATCTTCATATAGGAGTTAAAGATGGAATTATAGCTAACCGCAGTGATGAGAAATTCATGGTGAACAGTGCCACATACCCTTTCACTCTCTCCCTGCCCATTTAGACCTCCATAATTATTAATCGTTATAGTGTGCTTTCTCAATGCAACCTACTGTCCAGTCTCAGCACAGCGAGTACTTCAGATCATCACTGCTTGTCAGGTTTAGCCCTCAAGATGCCAGGACTAGCTTTCCTTATATAGTTCCCACTTGTTCACTTTGCACAAAATACCTGTTTACATATCTATGCCCTAAGGTTTGTCCTCACATGGTAATTTCTGAGCTCATATTTTGGGTGCTATTTATCCCTCTTCCGTGCTGTTCTTTGTAGTGTCTACTAAACAAAACTTGTAATGATGTGGTAACAGTAAACATTTATGAGTGGTTCTCATGATGTAGCAGGTACTGCATTAAGTACCTGACATGTATTATTTCATTGAATTCTTTTACTAACACCAAGAGTTAGGGCCTGTTGCTCTTCTCATTTTATAGATGGAGAAACTAGGGCAAGGCTAAATAATTGGTAAATGGCAGAGCCTGAGTTTGAATCAAGGCCACCTGACTTCTGAGCCCAAATTGTTAACCTCTGAGGTAGCCCTTAAAGAAGGTTGGGTTAAAACCAAACTGATTGATAGTGAACATACTGCTTTTGCCTATGTTGGCACTGGCTAGAATGAAAACCTTTTCCTTTATATTTTCCCAGATTCCAAACTAACTTGGCCTAACCTTTCAAGTCTCTAAGAAATTTATAGTTTTATATCTATTAAAAAAGTCTTCTGGTAGACTTCATAAATATGACTTAGGTTTTTATTAAACTCTTTTGCTCGTATCTTTCTATATCTCAGAAAACCTTTAATTTTTGAGACAGTAGCTATTTGTGTAGGCTGTCTTATACGTTCACAGATGGCATTATTTTATCAGTCCTCAAACCATCTGTAGCATCAACTTAGTCTATTCCAATTGGTGTCATCTTTCATTTATGCAGGAGTGAGTTATTAAAGTAAAATTTTATATTTGTATAACATTTTGGGTAAATGTTAGAGTAAAACATTGGTTTATTTTATCACAACAATCCTTTGCAAAGAAAATTTATTTTTTCCAGCTCATCTTGATTTACTTTATATGTAGTCTTCGGAATGAAATTGAATCAAATAACTGTTTATTGAGCACAAATTATTATCTTGAAATGTAAGGATAAGAAATGACCCCTGTGTTCACTGAATTTATAGTCTTGTAGGAAAGACAGTGAAGTAGTAAATTCCCATTGAAGAAGAAATACAATTATGATTACCATTATGCGAAGAGAAAAGATGGTAGTATGGGAAATGATAGTAAAGGGATTAAGTCTGGTCTAGTGAATCTAGAAAGGCCTTTCAGGGGAAGAGTGGGTAGGAGTTCACCAGACGAAGTGTAGCTGATGGGTGATAGGGAAGAGGAAAATAACATTGTAGGCAAAGTAAGCAGCAAATGAGAAAGCCTCCACGGCAGAGAGCTTGGAGTAACTAAGTCATTGAAAGATATGCAGTCTGACTGGAACTTAGAGTAGGAGGAAGAGAGTGACATGTGATCTCAGGGGAGACCTGAGAGCTAAACAGGTATCAGTTGTTTTTTAGGACAATTAAAGATTCTGGATTTGAACCTAAGATTAATGGCAAGTCACAGATGAGTTTAAAGCGGAGGTGTGGCATGAACAGATTTGGGCTTTAGGAAAACCACTTGGGCTGCCGTGTGGAGAATGAGTTGGAAAAAGGGACAGAAGTGGGGGGGAAAGTTAGGCTGTTTCAATATGATTTTTACTTAGGCTATAGTAGTGGCAGTAGAGGCGGAGGGTGGTGGATAGATTACAGAGGCCACCCTGCTGAGATTGGAAGAGCCAACCCGTGTGTGTACAAAGCTCTGTCTTGCTTTCCTGCATCGTACTATTGTACTAACAAATGGTCTTTCTGCATATAAGAGTATGAGCCAGAGAAAAATGAACAAACATGAGGCCTGAAGTTAGTATAGAAGCTCTGTATTATGAAAAGGCATGATCTCACAGGTAGTTAAGGATAATAAAGACAAAAACACTCAACTAAATGGAAAGTCCTCAGTTTGATTGTAATCTAGCCAGGATCCTGATCTGAGATTTGCTCTTCATATTAGTGTGTATGATGTCAACAGAATTTTGAGAGACAGACATGTTTATTCAGTGGCCGATGCCTCCTTTCCCCCAAAACATCTTTCATCCACTTGCTTATTTATTCATTGTATTCATTTACAAATACTTCAAATCCTTACTGAGGGCTTACTACTCACCATACATGTTTACTTATCTTAGTTTTTAATACTACATATGGCCATTATTCCTAGTGTGGGCCTTTGATGTTTATAGGTACTTCATGGACCACTTCTCATTGAGGATACATTTAGTCCATCAGGTTTCCGTTTTAAGTTGACTCATCACTTAAAGTGTAGCCATTGGTAAAATCCTGCAATCCTGATCTCCTGTGGCCCATATCCTCTGCACTTTCTATTGCTACTCCCCAGTCTTTGGTCAGGGTCAGTATGTTTAATTCCATTTCATTCAAACAGTTGGTCAGTTCAGCCATCACCACCACCACTAAGTCATCTTGTTGATCATTGTTGAACTATTATATTAGCCAAGGTAATGCAAGCTATCAGCAAACAAGTTCTCCATGTAAGTGGCTTAAATACATTAGAAGTTTATTTCTTGCTAATATAAGTTCAATTGGTAACAGATACAGGAATGGTGGATTTTCTGCTCCACTGTGGACTCAGGCTGATGGAGTCACCATGGGGCTCACAAGCTTGCCTAGCTGGCAAAGGGAGTTAGGTGAATGTGAAAGCTTATTCAGGAAGTTTTTATGGGCCAGGGCTAGAGGTGGCTTACATCATTCCCACCCATGCTTCAGAACTCAGGTACATGGCCATACTTAACTACAGGGGAGACTGGGAAATGTAGTCTGTGTGTTTTCTTGGTAAGCCTGTCTTTGTCAAACCCAGCTAGTGAATGTCCTTGTACAATACCTGCTGTTTGATTCAGATATAATAAGAGGCATGGAAGGACCAGATCTATTGTTGTAGGACTTTTTCCTTAGTTCAGCTAAAGACAGTGGGGTTGGGGGAGGGTGGTCCTCATCACACAGCCATGTAAAATTAGGCTCACAGACAGTTCGAAGGAGGAGAAAAATGGAATTCATTGGGCAAAGAGGAATAAAAAGGGAAACGGACTCTCCACCAAGTCAGAACAAGAATCTTGCTAGTATGCTTCCCGCCTCACAGACTGTAATCCCAGGTTCCACCCAGGAGGAGGAGGGGCCAGGCTCCTCCCTGCTGCCAAAAGCATGAACTTCTGTGTCTCCACTCCAGTGTACCCTCCTCCCAGTGCATATGCCCATTGGAGTTTTTTCAGGGTGCCCTTCCCACCTGTCTCAATATGAAGGAGGAATTTCCTTTGTGCCTAATAAGTGGCTGTGTCACAGTCCTGGACATTAGAGTGGGAAATGTCTACATTCTGAACTCCTAACATATCTGATCATTGCTATTACTCTTTTCTCACAGGGAAGTAAATGCCCGGCTTGATGCTGTATCTGAAGTTCTCCATTCAGAATCTAGTGTGTTTGGTCAGATAGAAAATCATCTACGTAAATTGCCTGACATAGAGAGAGGACTCTGTAGCATTTATCACAAAAAAGTAAGTGTGACAGAAATCTAATAAAGCTGACAGTGTTCTTCAGCTCACAAATTAAAAGAAAACTTTTAAAGGAAAGTTTTATTAAAAGAAAACTTCTGAGAGCTCTATTATTATTTTATTTTGTAAAATCTTACAAATATAGCATGCGAGACTAGCTGAATCCTCAGAAATTTTAATAGCACAAATTAGAATTATTCCAATTTAACCATTGTAAAAAATAGTTTTCTCATGTACATTAACTACAGCCACATAGAGGCCCTTCTCTTATAATACAGGATATTCTCCTGTTTCATCCTGAAAGTATAGACTATTATCAAAATAGGAAATTTATGTGGACTGGTTATTTTAGAAAAAAGATACCTTTTTTCTTTTGATCTTAGAACAACTTATTATTTCTTAAACTAAGGAAAAATCTGCTAGTATAACATCTGTGGTGGTAATTAGTATGAAAACAAGCTTGGATATTGAAGGTGAGTAAAGGATTATTTTGATTTTTATCACTTAAGCTTTATAGTTTGAGTCATAGCAAAAATGAGTCATTTTCCACTTTTAGGGAAATAATTTAGGTTATCTTCAAAATATGCCTAAAATTTAAAAAAATTATTAATACTTTTAAATGATAAAAAACACGATAAACTCTTTATGGGGTTTTACTTTTTGCAGAAGTCATTCACACACTTTATACTCTTTGTTCCTTGTCAAAACTTTATGACATTGAGAAGTTACTATTTTTATTACGTTCTTACTAATAAGAAATTGTATCTAATGCTATGTATGTGTGTGTGTGTGTGTGTGTATATATATATATATATAAATTGCTGCAACCACTTGAATTACTTTGGCTCATATGATGATGCTGAGAGGTTTAATAACTTGCTAGTAACAGAATCTGTATTTAGACCCAGGATTTTTGATTGTGTTTTCATTGGCTGTGTCTTTTGGACACTATCATGTTTGATGTGTTATCTTGACTGCCATTTTTTTTTTTTTCTGTTTGCCACTTTTCATAAGCAAATTTTATTTTTCCTCCACACGTAACTCCTTGCCAATATAATAATTTTACTGTAAAACAGTTTTTATATGCCTAAATTTTTACTTTATTTTTGAGACAGAGTTTCATTCTTGTCACCCAGGCTGGAGTGCAATGGGGTGATCTCGGCTCACTGCAACCTCCACCTCCCAGGTTTAAGCGATTCTTCTGTCTCAGCCTCCTGAGTAGCTGGGATTACAGGCACCCGCCACTATGCCCTGCTGGCTTTTGTATTTTTAGCAGAGACGGGGTTTCACCACATTGGCCAGGCTGGTCTCGAACTCCTGACCTCAGGTGATCCACCCGCCTTGGCCTCCCAAAGTGCTGGGATTACAGGTATGAGCCACCGCACCCAGCCTATATGCCTAAATTTTAGTTGTGACCAAGTTTTCATTAGAGTTTCTATATTTTTCAGCCCCTTTTACCCCCACAGAATTTTACTAGAATAAGTACTGCTTCTAAGAATACTTGAGGTGCCCTAGAGGACTTATGTAACTGTTTTACATGCTTCAGCTAAATTTGAAAACAATGCACAAGCCAGAATTGGAAATACTGATCCTGGGGTGAAAGAATGTAGGAGTTGGTTATGGGGTCAAGGGAGCCTATTGTATCATTATTGGGTACACCATGTTGTTGTTTTGCTGGCAATAGCAGAAGCTGTGCTGATAGTTGCAAGTTTTATGGTAGATCTTTTTGAAGTTGCATAGTGGTTGCCAAACCATTTGTTGTTTTGTATCCTAGGCTCAGAGTCTGAAAATTGGTGCATATTAACCTTCTTTAAACAACGGCTCTCCGGGCACCTTGCCTTAACTACTTGAAAGGATTCACTGACAGATGTCAGAGATTTTTGTTTTTCTTTTTTTTTTTTTGAGACGGAGTCTCGCTCTGTCGCCCGGGCTGGAGTGCAGTGGCCGGATCTCAGCTCACTGCAAGCTCTGCCTCCCGGGTTCCCGCCATTCTCCTGCCTCAGCCTCCCAAGTAGCTGGGACTACAGGCGCCCGCCACTGGGCCCGGCTAGTGTTTTGTATTTTTTAGTAGAGACGGGGTTTCACCGTGTTAGCCAGGATGGTCTCGATCTCCTGACCTCGTGATCCGCCCGTCTCGGCCTCCCAAAGTGCTGGGATTACAGGCTTGAGCCACCGCACCCGGCCTTGTTTTTCTTAAGAGAAAACAGAAGCAAAGCTGAAAATCTTTCAATGACTACTGAAATGCACTAAGTCAAAGTGTCCGTGGCATCAGGATGGCAGCATCAGTTCATGGGGCTGTGATTTCTTTTCCACCTTCCTGCCTTTTTGTAAACTTTACTTTGATGTTTGTATTGCACAGGGTTTGTGTATTTATAAAAGTTTCAAAACTCTAGTAAAGTCAGAATCTAATTCATTTAAAAAGTGGCCACTATGCAGTGCAAGAATGACTTATTTTGGAATTTAAAAATATATTTTACTAAAGGAACTTATAACTCACTTGGAAGCCATTCCTTGTTGCTGTTTTAGTGTTTGTTTGCACAAGAATGTGCCTAAAGATTAGTTTGAAGGGTGAAGAGTAGAAATGATCTGGTAACAAACCAACTTCAGGAAAGCTGAATGCTTTAAACTAATGTTTTATAGATTAGTTGGCTGGCTCTACGAACACACCATCAAACATATGTCTATTCTTTATTATTAGATTACTCTACATAAGCTTCTATGTACACCACATAGTGAGTGATGTCCTGGGTACAGATTATGCCAATTATGTGAAATTCATAAAACGAGAAGGAACACTGGATATTGTGGGAAGTGGTCAACACAGGCTGTACGGTTTTGTGGAAAGTGTCCTGGAATACGTACCAATAGGTGTTTTTATGTCGATAATGATAGAGGATCTCAAGTGAGCTGATTCTGGCATAAAATAAACATTTCTTCTTCTTCTTCTTCTTCTTCTTCTTTTTTTTTTGAAACAAGATCTCACTGTGTAACCCAGGCTGGAATGCAGTGGCATGACCACAGCTCACTACAGCTTCAGCCTCCAGCCTTCTGAGTAGCTAGGACAACAGGCATGTGCCGCCATGCCCAGCTAATTTTTTTTTTTTTTTTTTTTTTTTTGTATTTTTTGTAGAGACAAGATCTTGTCGTGTTACCCAGGCTGGTCTCCAACTCCTGGATTCAAGGATCCTCCCATCTCAGCCTCCCAGTGTGCTGGGATTACAGGCGTGAGCCACTGCTCCTAGCCTAAAATAAACATTTCTTTTGATGACAAAACATTAAATTCAAATCTTGTAAATAGTGCTAGTCACAGGAACCCATACTAACTTTGCTCAAGAACTGTTTTGTAAGAAAGTGTTAAGTAACTGCCGAGGTTGGTGAATACATTTAAAGGATAATCGCACTTAGCAAATGTTGAGGAGAGTGTTTTCAGAATTTTGTAGGTGAGAATCGTTTTTTAGCCAGGCAGGAATAAGCCCAAAGCCCTGTTTTCAGTGTTGCGCTTAAGCTGGGGTCCTTTCCATCCTGTGTCCAGTGAGGCCCTGCCTCCGTACTTGTGGGTCTGTGCTCAAGCTCTCCCAGTGAGACAGCTGCTGCCAGAAGTAGGGCTGAATTCCTGGAGAGTGACTCCAGGAGCAGCCACCTACCCATCCTCAGCTTTCTTGCAGCTTCTTTTGAGTTCTTTTGCTTAAGAAACTTGAGAACAACCTGCTGCCTCTGGCTTTCAAGGTGATTGTAAAACACTACTGGTTTTCACCTTGCTTCTGTTGTTGACTTAACTTTACATTGTGTCTCAGCTTGGAAAATTAATCCTTTTCTTGGGATTACAATAATTACAAGAGGTGAATATTCAAAATTATATTGAAAATGTTTATGTTTAGTTCTTTACTTTTGTTAAAAGGTATCATTAATTGACTAGTGGCCAAAAAGCTTCTAGGTTTCATATTTATGTAAACAGTCCAGCTTCCTGTATGGGGTGGGGAGGGGGTCTTTCTGGAGAAAAGTTGCCTCATGATACACTTAGAATTCAACATTTGCTCAGCTGGACCTAACTTCTTACTTTTTTTGCATAATTTACTTCACCCTTTGTGGTTAATTATGTTATTGAATGTGTTCTTAGCCTTAATCTATTTCATATATACTACTTATTATGTGCCTTATTACCTTAGCCTTAAATTGTTTTCTCAAGACAGTTCTTTTCAGTCAACATTCTGTCAGTTTTATTTTCCTGAGCTGTCTTCTAGAGCCTTCTGACTTGATCCAGTATGGACTGGTTGTCCTCATATCTGTTGTATAGTACTATCTTAAATTCCCTTTACTTCCCTTGAGTTGAATCTGTTATTTTCTATATTCCATGTCTTCCTCTTGGTTTATTTCTTCATTTTGGTGGAGTACATCCTCTAGAATCTTCCTGAGAATGTTGGAAGTAAATCTTTTGAAACATTCATGTCTGAAAGTGTTTTTTTTTGTTTTGTTTTTAAATTATCGTTGTTACTACCTTCACATTTGATTGGTAGTTTGAATGGGTATAAAATTCTAGGTTTTAGATGACTTTACTATCTTTACTACCACTTCTGTTGAATTTTTCATTTCTACTATTATACTTTAATTTCCAAGAATTTTTGTTTTCTTGTTCTCCAAACGTTTTTTCTTTTTAAAAGTAGCATCTTGTTTCATGGTTGTAGTATCTTCTATTTCATGGAAGATATTATTAATATTTTTAGAAGTTCCCTCGCAGGGCAGAATCCAAATTGGTACACAAGTCTTTTTGGATTCTTGATGTAAATTGTGTCTCAGTTTTCCTTAAGGACAGTTTAAAATTCAGGTACCTTGAGTCTTTTAAGTCAATCACTATTTATCCATTTACTTTATAGCTTCTAACATATTGTTGCTGTTGTCCTCTTTTCTAGTGTGGTTTTTTCCTTTTTTTTTTTTTTGAGATGGAGTCTTGCTCTGTTGCCCAGGCAGGAGTGCAGTGGTGCGATCTCGGCTCACTGCAACCTCTGCTTCCTGGGTTCAAGCGATTCTTCTACCTCAGCCACCTGAGTCACTGGGATCACAGGCGAGCACCACCACACACGGCTAATTTTTGTATTTTTAGTAGAGATGGGGTTTCACCATGTTGGTCGGTTTGGTCTCGAGCTCCTGACGTTGTAATCCACCCACTTCAGCCTCCCAAAGTGCTGGGATTACAGGCATGAGCCACTGTGCCTGGCTGGTTTTATGCCTTTTTAAACAATCTCTTAACTGTTGTTTGAAGATGGAAATTAGATGCACATGTGTTTAACACACTCTGTTTACCAGAAGCTACGATGTAAAAATTATTCATGTTCATGTTAAAAAAAACTACAGTAGTATGCAAGGGTATACAATAAAGGGTAAAAAGTCTCCCTCTGCCACCCCTCCATACCTACTACCCAGAGGGTAACCAGAGTAAGTCACATGTGTTACCTCCTAAAATTTTTATTGATATTTAGATTTTTCTATTTATATAGAAAAATGTATATCATTTAAAGAATCACAAAGAAAGTATTACCATGTAAATACATAAAAATATATACATATATGGGCTATGTGGTATATGATATAAACATACTATATATATTCAATGTATGTTGAAATTATGGAGTGCTATACTGATACAAACATCTTAAATTTTTTTAGCTGTTTCATAGTATTATATTGCATGAGTTTTTCCTAATAAGATCCCAATTGATGGATGTTTATTTCTTATTTATCTTTTTAAATTATAAGCAGTGCTACTATGAATATTCAGACACATGTTTTTCACTATTTGTTAGTCTATTTTAGATAAATTATTTAAAGTGATGTTTATTCAAAGGGTTATATGCACTTTTTTGTTATGAAGACATGCCAAGTTGTTTTTCAAAAAGGTTAGTCCTCTGCTAATAGTATATAAAAGTGTCTTTTTTTTTTAAATCCTGTTACATGGTTATTGTGGAGCTTTTAAATATTTGACATTCTGATAAGTGAAAAATGCTATCCTGTATTTCTAATTTGCTTGTCTTTAGTTGTATATGAAGATAATCATGTACATACTGACTGTTTCTATGAGCTGCATATTCAGTTTGTTTAGCCATTGTTCTTTGGATTATTCATCTTTTTCATGTCAATTTGTAAGAGCCTATTATGTTTGGGAGAATTTTGCCTTGTGTTTGTTATGCCTTACAGATATTATCCTTCACATTTTTTAGCTTGTTTAACCTATTTTTGCTATTTGATTTATGCTATTTTAAAATGAAAAAATACTAAACAAGTATTGGCTTTGTTTTCCTTGGCTAAAATTATTTTCTTTATGCCTAAAATACTACATAGTATTTAACCTCATTTAGAAAATATCAGTGATATTTTATTTCAACTAACTAGTTAATAGAAAATTTAAACTTTCCTCAATTCTGATTCTAACTTTAAAAGATCACTAGTTAATCATTTTCATGTATCTTATGCTATTTTGTAAAAAAATTTCTATTTTCAGTGTTCTACCCAAGAGTTCTTCTTGATTGTCAAAACCTTATATCACCTAAAGTCAGAATTTCAAGCAATAATACCTGCTGTTAATTCCCACGTTCAGTCAGACTTGCTCCGCACCGTTATTTTAGAAATTCCTGAACTCCTCAGTCCAGTGGAGCATTACTTAAAGATACTCAATGAACAAGCTGCCAAGTAAGTACCAGACCCTGAATTCTTCTTTTTCGACAGTCAGTATACTCCAGTGCATTTGCCATTTGATTTGTGGATTCTTAATCTTTACTAGAAGTTGAATGAGTACATATATAATTAGAAATGTGATTGGACCCTTAAAGTGTTACATTACAGTTGGAATACTTGCTATCTAAAATTTAGGCAGTTTACCATCTAGGACAGATATAGTACTCCCCCAGGTATCAGATGATGGAAAGGTAAAACACAGGCAAAGCCAAGCAGTAGTAGATTATTAACCCCAAAATGAATGTCAGATATCGTGTACTCATTTCCTATATTTCCAGAGATGTCCTTATATTTAGAATCTGTAAAAGCAAAGTTATCCTTTAAAAGGTAGTTCTTTTATAACGTATTGCACAAAACATTCTATATAAATGAAATAGGATTTGACATTTACATTTGTCTTTGTTTTCTGCATAGGCAAACAACAAATAGTGTATCTCTTGGTTTTACCATGGGAATCATGAACTTAAAAAGTGAAAATGATACTAGGGTAATTTTGACCATCCTCAGAGAAGTTAAAAAACAAGCCCATAAGTGCTTAGTGACAATTGGAACCTCATTTCCCTGACTTCCAGTGCTTTCCTCTTTCATCACACTATGAAAAATAAACGATAACTGCTTTAATCAATAAACTTCGAATATGTATTTGCATTTTTTGATTTTTTAGAGTTGGGGATAAAACTGAATTATTTAAAGACCTTTCTGACTTCCCTTTAATAAAAAAGAGGAAGGATGAAATTCAAGGTGTTAGTGACAAGATCCGAATGCATTTGCAAGAAATACGAAAAATACTAAAAAATCCTTCTGCACAATATGTGACAGTATCAGGACAGGAGGTAATGTCAAACCTACTTCTATTTTCTATTAGTTTTCCTCTAGTAGAAAAGCTATTTTAAAATGTAAATAAAAATCTGAGGATAGGATATGTATTATCTCTTCAAATTTTCTGTTTTATTCCTTGGAAATATGTTGTAATAACTTGTTTTGATAAGAATTATTTTAATGATGGTGTTTTATTAGTCTCTTGTGGAAGTAATGCAACTTAATGTTATATGTGTATTAGCATTATCTGTTAAAATTATATTATAGAAAATCTCGATTATTATGAATAGCAACTTATAGAATTCATTTGTTCTAAATCCAGGAAAGAGAAGTTAGTCTTTGATCCCTGCCTTACAGATGATGAAATAATACAAAGTTGGCCACCTGTGTTGATTGGCTCATATAGTGATTAAACGGCAGGGCTTCCTACTATAGTTAAGAGTATAGCTGCTAAAAAAACAAATCTAGAGTGAAAAACTACACTTAGTGAGTCTTCCATAAAATTATGGTACTGTTTAGAATGTGTTTCTTGGGGTGTGTACTTTTGTTTAAAGTTTGATAGTAGTGTCTCAATGAGAACCAGAAAAGGAAGAAGTATGCCTTTTAAATATGGTTGTACTTTTCAGTCCTATTCTGAGTCTTGAGGCATGCTACTCCTATATCTTATGTTTAATAAAATATGAAGATTCAAACAGAGGGAGTTTGAGAAATTCTGTTTTATTAAAATACCAAATTATGAAACTTATGGATAACTTCTATAGAGTGAGCATTTTATTCAGGATTTTTAAAAATAGATATTTTTCTGGTGGGGAAGAACTTAATTTCAAATCAAAATTTTTAACATTTACATTGCTTTGTGTGTTTTGCCAAAAGATTGTTGATTGTATAGTTATTTGAAATAAGAAGCTCTACATTAATAGAGAATATTCATTAAAATGTTTGTCTTGTGTTATTTCATAGATTTACCCATTAAGTCAACCTGTCTTCTGAACTACAATTATTAAGATATTATACTCAGCAGACATTCACAATGCCACATGGAGCTCTATATAATAGAAAAATGATTTGACAATATTTATACTTAAGTTTATTGTCTGAACAGACAAATACCAAATATTTAATTGTAGTTCTTGTTTTTACTATGCATTCATGACCTTGCAAAGTGAAAATTGACCTAAAGGCCACCATTCTGGCTATTGGTTTAAAATCAAATGATGAACATTGCTTTAGTTACTTTAATAAAAGATATGTAGTAGAAAAGTGGCTGCCTGGTATTACAGTGGAGAAAGCTAAGTGTAAGTGCCAGTTCTACCATTTACATGCTATATGACCATGGAAGAGTTACCTCTGTTATAAGACTATTATGGAGACCAATTAAGTTAAAATACATGAAAGTGCTTTTTAATCATAAAGTGCTATGCTTATACTACTCACATAATAACAATAATAGTAATAGAGTTACCATTTATCAAGTACTTGTTAAAGTCTAGAAGAGTGGTAGGTGCCTACATATATTATTTAATTCTTGCAACAACACCAAAAAGGGTCAGTCATTCTAGTTTTGTTGGAAAGAAAACAGGTTTGGAGTAGTTAGATAAGTTACCCAAGGTCAGAAGCACAAATCCAGCCCAGTTCTGCCAGACTCTTGTCTTTCTATTATGTTAATACCAGTATTTCATTCCATTTATTAATTCCAAATATTAACACAAAGGATTCTCAACACCATGGATTTTATCTGACAAAATCTGGACATTTTAGAGCTCATAGTATTCAAAATAAAATTTAAGTCTTGGAAAGACGGTCCTGGATTCATTTGGTAGTTTTTGAGTAAAAATGAAAGAAAATTATCAGGAATTCATAAGAGATAGTAGACTGGTTATTCATTGTGAGTGTGGCATTGAGGTTTAAGAAAAAGTACAGCATGGAGATCAACTAATTGTATTAAAAAATATTAGAAAGGAAGATCAGTTATCTTTTATCTTTACTAGGTTAAGTTGATGAATTTGAGGAACAAAGTTTCTTCGTTATTAATAGTAGGATAGATTATTGTTGGTTTTTAATAATCTTCTCTAGGATTTTAGTAGAACGTTAACACAAAATTACTTTCATAAAACCTTTTGAAAATTAATGATTCCATTCATTGGAACACCAAAGGAATTCTAAATATTCAAACTTGTTTTCATCAAATTCTGTTTTAAAAAAGACTATAGTGGCTCACACCTATAATCCCAACACTTTGGGAGGCCAAGGCAGAAGGATTGCTTGAGCTCTGGAGTTCGAGGACCTGCTTGGGCAACATAGTGAGACACCATCGCTAAATATAAAAATAAAATTAGCCAGGCATAGTGGAATGTGTGTATAGTCGCTGCTACTCGGGAGACTAAGGTAGAGAATCGCTTGAGCCTGACAGGCTGAAGTTGCTGTGACCCGTGATCATGCCACTATACTCCACCCTGGGCAACAGAGTGAAACCCTGTCCAAAAAAAAAAAAAAAGACTAACGGTATTCTCAAATTATTTAAAGGTACTTAAAAGACTAGGAAAAGACTCCATCAAATATGATTATCTCTGAGAAGTGAGGGAGGCACGGTGGAAAACCCTTATTTTACATTTATTGGTGCTTCTTTATACATTTCTGTTCTGACATTTTATTTCTATACATACAGCTTTTGTAATAACCTTAAAAGACCCATTATAGCAGCCCCACGTGATCCATGTGATAATATGTGGATCTTGTTATTTTTACCAAAATTAGGTAAATGTGCCGGTCTGTTAATCCAGTGTTATTTTGACAACATTCATTTTTCACCTCTGTTCCCAGCTTTTATATACTCATTAGAATACTAAAACCTTATTGTATGATGCCTTATTGTCTCTGACTATGTAAGTATTGGCTTAGAAGAAATTAATGAAAGCAGAAACTTTATATTTTTATGTAATAATATACATACATTATTATGTATTATGTAATGTATGTATGTATTTATGAAAGTATGTATGTATGTAATGAAAGCAGAAGTTTACATAGTTTACTGCTTCTGTTACAGTCTCTATCATATTTTATGAATATAGACCAATTATCTCTTAACCTTGAATCAAATATGGAATGGAAAAGGGGCAATATTTACATTGGGGGCAGTACTGATAAGTATTATTATTACTAAGGGAAAAAGAAAAATATTGGAAAAAAATCTTTAGAAAGAGTTTTATTCATTGACAGCATGCAGCATATCCAAATATCTGTTTACTATGTTTAAAATGTGGGAAATAATCTGTTAAATCTGAGTGCTTTTTACTTAGATTTAAAATATAGTAAAAAATGCTTAAATTATTAAGAGAATGAAAAGTGGGGAGTGGAGGAATGGGTTAAGTGTGGTGCTGGAGAAAACAGCAGTTTCTGGAGTGAGTAAGAATTTCGGCAAACCTAGTGATGTTGCCAGCCCGGTGATACCACAGGCTATATAGATTGAGTAACAATATCTGACATTAAATAAGACAGAATTGGGTCCCAGGAGAAGAATATGAGAGATTGCTATAATGAATCAAGGCAGACTACTCACATCAACACCTAAGAAACAAAGTCAGGAACTGTAAAGCAGGAAAAGTTGCTGTGAGAGCTTTCTAAGATTACTGGAATGTATGCTATTTTTCTATGTTAGTTTTCTTTTCTTTAGTAATAAAATTCTTAAACCAAAGGCCTACCTGTTCATTCTTAGAATGTTAAAAAAAAAGAATAGCTAGAGAAAAAATTTTGTATCTCATCATCGCTGTAGAAGAGAAGAAAAGCTAGCAGATGACCACTCTGAGGAGGAACCCAGGCTGAAATTCCGAGGACTGCTGAGTGAGGAAAAGGGACACTCAGGATCAGTCCAAGGACCAGCCACTGTCTGAGGACGTGACCAGAGGGGTTTAACTTGTGCCTTCCTGACTCCCACTGTTTTCCCGATTGCATTGGCACTGTATTGGCTCTGTATATGGTGGCCTGCTGTAGCGATTGTGGTCCTAGAGTAGCACTTTTGATACTTACAGATTGAATAGTTGTGGTCCAAACTGTTCCCAAGGTGCTCCTTGTTCAAAATGTCCGTCATCCCTTAGGTAGTAACTCCTGTGGAGCTCTGTTAGTCATTATGCATCTGGATGTGTCCTTCCCAAATATCAGTGATCCAATCAGTCTGTTCCTGAATTTTGCTGTTTGCCTTTAGCAGAGCTCTTTCCAGAATTATTTTATAAAAAGGCCAACATCTCCTTTGGTAGAACACTTTAAAATAGCAGAATTATTTAGCACAGTTTAAAAGTGGTTTTATCTTTCCCATTAATGATTTTTTTTGTGGTTTTTCAAAAGTTACTTTTTGTAGCCAAACGAGGCTTTTTAGACTCTTGACTCTTAACTATTTAAATGGGTGTAGCAGATTTGAAACTGTATTAATTCTCTGTACATGAGGGCATCACTAGTTCAAAACATTTTTCTAAGGGAAATTAGCCACTAATTCTTAATATAATTAATGTAAAAACTACAGTATTTCTATTAATGGGAAAAATAAACTCAAGAACCATGTTGATACTGTTATTAATATGAACATTATAAATACCTGAAGTTGTGTGCATATAATAAAACTGATAAATATGAAAAAGTTCTCATAGCTCTCTCAAAATTACAACCACACAGCTTCTAGGGTTCCATTCCACTCAAAATGGGTTTTTAGAAATTTATTTAAATGAATCATTGAATTTTTGTTTTTGTTTTTTATTGCGACAGAGTCTTGCTCTGTTGCCCAGGCTGGAGCGCAGTGGCGCGATCTCGGCTCACTGCAACCTCCACCTCCTGGGCTCAAGTGATTCTCCTGCCTCAGCTTCCTGAGTAGCTGAGATTACAGGTGCCTGCCACCAGGACTGGCTAATTTTATCTCTATTAGTAGAGATGGGGTTTCACCACATTGGCCAGACTGGTCTTGAACTCCTGACTTCAGGTAATCCCTCCACCTCAGCCTCCCAAAGTACTGGGATTACAGGTGTGAGCCATCGCGTCCAGCCTGAATTTGATTGTAATAATACAGGAATGCAAGCACACTGAGAAGAGGTAATATATAACTAAGGCTAAAAATGAATGGTTTGATAGAACTTCACTTGCTTCCTGGCTGATGAGAACCTTATTTGCAGAGCACAGTTGGATCTATAAAGATATTATGGATGTAAATTAAAATGATAATGAGATATTATCTCACCCCAGTCAAAATGACTTTTATCCAAAAGACAGGCAATAGCAAATGTTGATGAGGATGTGGAGTAAAGGGAACTCTCATACACTGTTGGTGGGAATGTAAATTATAGTACCACCATCACTATGGAGAACAGTTTGGAGGTCCCTCAAAAAAAAAAAAAAAAAAGAGCTACCATATGATCCAGCAATCCCACTGCTAGATATATACCCAACAGAAAGGAAATTAGTATATTAAAGAGATATCTGCACTGCCGTGTTTATTGCAGCACTATTCACAATAGCTAAGATTTGGAAACAAACTAAGTGTCCATCAACAGACGAATGAGTAAAGAAACTGTAGTATGTATTCACAATGGAGTACTATTGAGCCATAAAAAAGAATGAGATCCTGTCATTTGCAACAACATGGGTGGATTATGGAGGTCATTAGGTTAAGGGAAATATGCCGGGTGCAAAAAGACAAACTTGGCATGTTCTCACTTAACTTGTGGGAGCTAAACATTAAAACAATTGAACTCATGGAGATACAGAATAGAATGATGGTTACCAGAAACTGGTAGTGGTAGTGGGGGTGGGGAGGATGAGGGGATGGTTAATGGATAAAAAAGAAACAGGAAGAATGAATAAAACCTAGTATTGGTAACAACACGGTAGTTATAATCAATAATTTAATTGTACATTTAAAAATAACTAAAAGAGTATAGTTGGATTATTTGTAGCACAAAAGATAAATGCTTGAGGTGATGGATACCCCATTTACCCTGATGTGATTATTATGCATTGCATGCCTGTATCAAACTATCTCATGTAACCAATGAATATATACAACCACCATGTACCCACCAAAATAAGAAAAAGATATTATGGTTCATATAAGTGAAAACTTAAAGAAAACTCTCATATGGAGAGAAATACTTTCTTCTCTTTATAGTTAGGGAAGTCAGTGCTTTCCTGTGAAGATACTTCTAGAGGATTTCGGTTCCTTGGGTAAAAACTATCTAAAAATCTTCTCTGTTCAGAATAGGGGAGGATCATATCTCAGACCGGTGTAACATCTACTAATTGAATATTTTAAAATCTTACATGCTTAGAAATTCAATCTTTTATGAGTAATAGAATTCTTAAGTGAGTATTAATAAATGAAAGAGATGGTTAATGAAAAAGCCATCATTCAGAGTATATGTATAACAATATTAGAAACATGAAAGCCCAAGTATTACAAATGTTTTACACAACACAAATTGTACTTTGTCCCAAGTATTGAACCCTTAATTAATAATATTTGTCTGTATTGACATATATACAGTATGAAAAACAATTCTGAACTTATTTTGAGTGTTTAACAATATATAATAAATTGTTATACCACAATTTGGGGAAAGCTTTAAAATATATAATGGTTACTCATCTAAATATCTGTTTATTTGTATTTGTTTTAGTTTATGATCGAAATAAAGAACTCTGCTGTATCTTGTATACCAACTGATTGGGTAAAGGTTGGAAGGTAGGTTTAAAATACATTTTTTTCTTATAATGAATTATAATGACATCTGTATATCTATGTGCTACTGGGCTCATAGTAGCCACGTTCTTGAAATTAAAAGCAGTTCTTTTTATTTTTATTTTTTCTTATGGAACTTTTTGTTTGTTTTTTTGTTTTTGTTTTTGCGGGGGGAGATACGGTCTTCCTCTGTTGCCCAGGCTGTAGTGTAGTGGTATGATCTCAGCTCATTGCAACCTCCACCTCCCTGACTCAAGGGATTCTTCTGCCTCAGCCTCCCGAGTAGCTGGGACTACAGGTGTGCACTACCACCCCCGGCTAATTTGTATTTTTTTTTGTTTGTTTGTTTGTTTTTTGTTTTTTGTTTTTTGAGACGGAGTCTCGCTCTGTCGCCCAGGCTGGAGCGCAGTGGCCGGATCTCAGCTCACTGCAAGCTCCGCCTCCCGGGTTCACGCCATTCTCCTGCCTCAGCCTCCCGAGTAGCTGGGACTACAGGCGCCCGCCACCGCGCCCGGCTAATTTTTTGTATTTTTAGTAGAGACGGGGTTTCACCTTGTTGGCCAGACTGGTCTCAAACTCCTGACCTCAGGTGATTCATCCACCTCAGCCTCCCAAAGTGCTGGGATTACAGCCGTGAGCCACTGTGCCCTGCCCTTTCTTAGGGAACTTTTAACCAAGGAGATCACTATTTTTAACTCTTTATCATTGATTTTAAAACATTTTTCAAAAAGGTATCTTATTTTTACACATTTGTTTTCTTATTTTGTAAATTACTGTTTTATTCTTATAGCACAGGATACACATGGAAGAAAAGTTGAGGAACCTTCAATTGTAAGATTAATTTAGTTGCTTTTACTTCATGATGAATGCTATGCCTGACATTTCTTACAAGAAGCTGCAATTTCATTTTCTACCTCACCGAGCTCCACATTTCTTTACTCTGAATGCCTTCCTTGGCACATAATTATTGTAATTCTTTACATCTTTTTTTTATAACCCAGATCATGAATTGATGAAAATAAATTAATCAAAAACAAATTTAGAGAACCACAATGGGACTCTGCCTTTTCTCCTTGGTTAGACATTAATCTCCAAGAGAGGACTCATTTAAAGACAAGGTATTAGGGAAGTATATACAGCTGTGCGTAGTATCCTTTGTGGAATATTTATTAGTACTGTTATCAATAAGTTGCACAAACATGAGATGAAAATGGTACATTTGCCTAAGATGGTAGAAGAGGGACCAGTAACTGGTAATAGTGTACAGGCATTCTGTTTTAAGGATGAAGGGAAATTTTGACATAATGTATGACTGATTAATTTATTACACATATAATATACATATATACAAAAATATATATAATGATACATATATAATATATATATATATTTTTAAGACGGAGTCTCTTTTTGTCAACCAGGCTGAAGTATAGTGATGCAATCTCAGCCTATGGCAACCTCCGCCTCACGGGTTCAAGTGATTCTCCTGCCTCAGCCTTCCAAGTAGCTGGGATTACAGGCACCTGCCACCACTGCTGGCTAATTTTTTTTGTATTTTAGTAGACACGGGGTTTCACTAGGGGTGGGCCAGGGGCTGGTCTCGAACTCAAGTGATTCACCTGCCTTGACCTCCCAGTAATTTATTATTTTAACTTAAAAAGAAAATGTTTATTATCCATTGCCACATCATCAGATGCTGAAGGCACAGGCATGGATTTCTTTCGTTCTAATACCATCTTTTTTTTAAAATGCTGCCAGAAGCTGTACTTTAGATTTGAGTATTATTGATTCTAGGGGAGGTTGTTTTCTCTCTTTGCAGACATTCTTTCCTTTATCTGCTTTTGTCCTGTATCACAGCTAATGAATGAAATATGCATTATGAAGAGAAATTACCAAAAACCATATTAGTCTGTCTACAACAATAACCGAAACATCTCACTAAATGAGTTTTTCCAGAAGATAAAGCTTTGATAAATATGTTGGCATAGAAGTCTAGATGATACAATTTTAAAGCAACAAGCAAGGCATAAATCAGTGACACCATCTTTCAAATGTTAGTAATGTAAATTGAATCAACAGATAAGATAGTTTGGGAAAGGTTCATTGCAATTTATCTGTTGGGCCATAGGGTTTTGACAGAGATGGGTTAGAACATCAGGAGTCAGATTTTGAATGCAAAAGGCCCACCCCTAATCCAGCAACTTGGCAAATTAAAGTGCAACAGTGTATTACAAGAGTTGGGGAACAAAGACCAGATGCCTTGACCTTTTCTTCTTAAAGACTTATCATAATGACAGCATTAACAGCAATGGCAACCACCACCACCACCACCACCACCAAACAACTAATTTTTATTGAATACTTATAGGCGCTCTCCTAAGTGTTGTCTGTCTGATCCTGTCAAGAGTAACTATGAGGTAGATATTATTATCCCCGTTTCATAGATGAGGAAAGTGATATTTAGAGAAGGTCTGTTTCATTTGCCCCAAATCACATAGTTAGTAAGTAAGTAGCAGGACCAGAGCCTCGACCTGGCTTCTCTGACTGGGGACCCATGGCATCCCCTGTTGTGCTCTAGCTACTGAACGGAGAGCAGAGATGATACTTAAGCCCAGATGGGGAGCATGTGGTATTTCTTCCCATCCAGAGCCACTGTGCATCTGCACAGATCATAGTATCCTGAAGATCTCTTTCTTAATTGCCTCCTGAATTAATGCATTGCTATTCTTTGTAATGCTTTTTATTTTTCTTTTTTCTCTGAAATACTTCAGTCATACAGAAAAGCCCATAAAACAAAGAATAATATAACCTTCACCAGTGTATCTACTTCCTAGCTTTATCATACTTTCTTTTACCATATTTGCTTCTGATCTTTTTTAAAGAGCATTTTCACTTAGTATAATTTAAAGAAAAAAGCTTTTTGCCTATGAAATAAAAGTTCTAAACTTTGACTTTGCCATATGGGTATAATTTGAAATGCATTTTAAAAGGCTTCCTGAGCAAAGTCATGTTCTTTGGAATCAGTAGAGTTCAGGACCATAATTAAAGAATGTTCCTCTATTTACAGCTGTTTATTTTCAAGGTTCATCAGAGAATAATAAGTAACTATTTTTATTTTCTAAAGTGATGGCATTTCGGATTTTTTACTAACCTTGATTTCCTATTTATGTTTTTTCCTGTCTTCTAGCACAAAAGCTGTGAGCCGGTTTCACTCTCCTTTTGTTGTAGAAAATTACAGACATCTGAATCAACTCCGGGAGCAGCTAGTCCTTGACTGCAGTGCTGAATGGCTTGATTTTCTAGAGTGAGTTTACAGTGAAAAATATAATCTGACTTTTTGCTATGAGAAACAGACTGGAAAAATCTTCCCATCAAAAAGAAAATAGAGATTACAGCTTGTGACCCACCATAAAATAGTTGAGTACATGTGTTGTCTGATTTTATTTCTTTTTTTTTTCTTTTTCTTTTTTTCTTTTTTTTGAGACTGAGTCTTGCTCTGTCACCTGGGCTGGAGTGCCATGGCACGATCTCAGCTCACTGCATCCTCCACCTCTCAGGTTCAAGCAATTCTCTGTGCCTCAGCCTCCCGAGTAGCTGGGATTACAGGCACCCACTGCTACACCCAGATAATTTTTGTATTTTTAGTAGAGACGTGGTTTCGCCATGTTGGCCAGGCTGATGTTGTTCTCCTGACCTCAAGTAATCCGCCTGCCTCGGCCTCCCAAAGTGCTGGGATTACAGGCTTGAGCCACTGCACCCAGCCCGAAAGAAATTCTTAAAAGCTACTGAAAGTTAAGATGACCACCTATATACCCTTCACCTAGGTTCATCACATGTTAGCATTTGCCACATTTGCTTTTTCTCTCTCATGTATTTTTTTCCTGAAACATTTGGAAGTAAGTTTTAGACATCATAACACTTTCCCCTAAATACTTAAACCTGCATCTTTAAAAATAAGGACATTCTACTATGTAATCTTAACACCATTATTACATCTAAAAAAATTAACATTAATTTGTGAATATATTTTAATTTCTTGAATTTTTCCAATGTTGCCCTCTCTTTAGATTTTAAAATGAAAGACGTAATCAACTTTTACATGTTGCATTTGGTAATTATGCTTCTTTAGTCTATTTGAACCTAGAATTGCCTGCCATTTTTTTTGTTTTTTTTACCATGGTATTTTTTGAAGACTCCTTGCCATTGTCTCAAAGAATGCCTCACATTCTGGATTTATTGATAGTCATGTATTTATATTGTCAGTTTTAAGTCATAGTGTGCTGGCGAATGGCTAATAGCCAGCTCTTTGGAAGGGCAGTCATGTTTGTAGAGTTTGCTGGTTTCTGAAGTGTAAACACTCCCACCAGGGCTGATGTGAAACTACCACTGGACTGGAGTTTGGGAAGAGATGTGCACAGTTGATTTTCATGAGTCCATAGGAGCCAGCTCTAGGCCACCACTGGTCTGAGTACTTTAAATATAAACTCATTATTTTTCATGTGACCCTTGTAAGGCTAAGTATCATAACCGACTTACAAATGAATAAAGTGAGATTCAGAAATACGAAGTTAATCTTCTAAGGGTAAGGGTTGGAGCCCAGATTTAGCCCCAGCCATCTGGCAGCCAGGTATGTGGCCTTTGCCAGCCTGCCCATGGTGAGCCCGCAGACATCAGTCTAAATACATCTCTGTTAGTCTCTTACTTTAAAATTGTAAACAGGCCAGGCACAGTGGCTCACACCTGTAATCCCAGCACTTTGGGAGGCTGAGGTGAGCGGATCACTTGAGGCCAAGAATTCAAGACCAGCCTGGCCAACATGGTGAAACCCTGTCTCTACTAAAAATACAAAAATTAGCCGGGTGTGGTGGCATGTACCTGTAATCCCACCTAACTCAGTAAGCTAAGGCAGGAGAATCACTGAACCGGAGAGGCAGAGGTTGCAGTGAGCCGAGATTGCGCCTCTGTACTCCAGCCTGGGCAACAGAGCATGACTGTGTCTCAAATAAATAAATACAACCTTAAACACTAAAAATTCAGTGATGTCCTTCAGGGAGCTTTATTGTATTTCAAGTAATCAACCTGAAATGAAATGAAAAAAACAAAAAACAAAAAAGATATGTGAGAATTTTTACAAGGAAGTAAGTTGGTACCAATCTTTTTGCCCTGAGGAGTCTTGAATTATAAGACCAGGAAGAGATTCCAATTTACTTAAATCTTTTGAGACTATCTTGACTCAGAATCTTGAATGTAGGGATGGAAATTTTGTCTATTCAGTTTCTTTTCTATTTCACTTTCAATTTTCTATTTTAAGGGTTTTCAGAGCCTTTGAGTCTTTCAGTTCTCCTGGCTTTTTCCTTAGTATTACCACTGAGAATGTGAAAACTGAACTAAAATTACACCTTTCAGTCTTCAAGGACTCACATTCTAGAAGGGTCCTGGGATTTGGTGAGGTAATTTCCTGTTCACTCTATTCAGACCATACATAATTTCGTAGATCTGGCTTCTATTCTCTGTCATTATTCCAGACTAAAGAAAGTTCAGTACTCCCAGGCTAATCATCTTGGTGTTATTCTTGATTCTTTCTTCCGTTTGGTCCCTTTATCTGTTATCAAGTTCTTTTTTTTTTTGGTCTCACTCTGCCACCCAGGCTGGAGTGCAGTGGTACAATCATGACTAATTGCAACCTCTACCTCCCCAGCTCAGGCAGTCCTCCCACCTCAGCCCCCTAGTAGCTGGGACCACAGGCATGCACCGCCACACCTGGCTAATTTTTAAGTGTTTTTGTAGAGACAGGGTTTCTCTATGTTCCCCCGCATAATCTTGAACTCCTGGGCTCAAGTGATTCGCCTGCCTCGGCCTCCCAAAGTGCTGAGATTATAGGTGCCAGCCACCATGCCCAACCTGTTATCAAATTTCTGATTGTCTTTTTCCACCTTTGAGATGTTTCTTTGATTTGTCCCTTTTTATGTTGTCTTCTAATAGCCCATTATTACCTCAAACCATTCTTACTGTATCAGCCTTCTGACTTGGCCTTCTACTAGGTTGACCCAGGAGTTTTTATTATATTATCCCTAGGCTATAATTGAGATTGCAAAGAGTGAGCTAACAGTACACAGAAGCATATGATACTTTAATTACTAAGTGAAGAAAATGATGTAAAAAAGTAAAAGTATGATACAATTTTATATGTGTATATTCACATAATGCACAGCATACAGACTTGTATATTTTAAAGATTATATATGCTTATTGTATTACTAATATGCTTATTGGCCATGTGTATATCTTTGGAGAAATATCTATTCCTATGTACATGTGAACATATATGCGTATGTGTGTGTGTATATATATATATAGACTCAAAACATTTACTGATTATTTCTGGATGGTGAGGTTACTGGTGATTTTAATTTCTTTCCTTTGCAAATGCAGTTGGCTCTTGATATCTGTGAGTTCTGCATCCATGGATTTAACCAACTGCAGATTGAAAATATTCGAGGAATGAAAAGGATGGTAGCATCTATACTGAACATATACAGGCTTTTTTTTCCGCTTGTCATTATTTCTGAAACAGTACAATATAACTGCTATTTATTTATAGCATTTACATTGTATTATGTATTGTGAGTAATCTAGAGATGATTTAAAGCCTATGGGAGGATGTACATAGGTTATATACAACTACTTTGCCATTTTATGTAAGGGATTTGAGCATATTGGATTTTAGCATCTGCAGGGCGTCCTAGAACCAATCTCCTATGGATACCGAGGGATGACTGAGCACGATTTCAGAAGTACCTATAATGTACATATATTACTTTCAGAATAAGAAAAATGCATTAAAGTTTTTATCCAAAAAAAGAATATTGGCTGAAATTTAGCTAGAGCGTTTTGCAGCTAGAGCCCCCACTTGAGAGCAGCATTGATTGTTATGTACACTATTTATTGAGGTGCCAGATGGTGTGACTGTGATATCATTAAAAAAGTGATTAACCTCAATGAACCTGACATCAGAGGACTGAATACCAGCATTACAAATGTATTTGTCACTTACTGAGGTGCTAACTGTTGTGTATTAGTCATATTACTTTTGATCAAAATGTTGCCAGAAATTAAGGCTGTAGACACTGCTGTGGAGTAAATCCTCCCTTGAAACATGTCTCTCTTTTATTTTTTGTTCTAGAAGATGCACTGTGTATATTCAGTAATCTTCTCAATTGCAAATTATTTAAAAGTTGAATTATATAATAAAAAATTGTAGAAATTCATTTGCAAATAAAATATTTTCAATTTTTATTAACTTCAGATATCATTGAGCAACACTTGATGGTAAACTTCTGTAGTCATCATAACACCATAACAGCTTTAGAACCCAAGTGTCTTCATCTGCTTCTTATGAACTCAGCAGTGTCTTTTGGCCAGAGGTTAAATCATAGTGCCTTGATTTCATCCTTAAGTTGGTTGGTAGCATAGTGATAAAATTGCTTGTTGTTATGCTGTAAACCCAGTCTATCAGATTGTTATCTGCATTGACCATTTTTCAGCTTACCATTTTTCTAAGTATGGATAATCTCCCTGAAGTTTGGCAAAGTATATCAAATGGACAAAGACCAAGAAATCAAGGCTTCTTTAAGAGTTATGATGATGTTATAGGTTTTTGATAGTTTTTCATTGTATTCATGTCTTATTTATACCATTGACATCAGAAGGAACATTGTTGTTCATATCAAAATAATTACTTTATCCCTCCCTGCTTTTTTGTTGTTGTAACTGAAATGGGACCCACTAAGAGCAGTGTTAACTCATTTCCATCTTAAACATTAGATCATCAGAGACAGCTACCCTCAAGTCAAGCTGCTGAGTAGTAGCAAATTAGGGTCTTGAGGACCTGGGCAGGATCTGAGAAGGAGGGAAAGAGTGAGGAAAAAAACTGACCATTTGTTACTGCTAAAGCTTTGATGCTCATGTCCCAAGAGGCAAGGGCAGAAACAGCAAATGTGGCTGCTTTCTGGCAAAAGAGAGGGTGCCTAGATAGGAGGACTGGATGGGTCAGTAATTAGAACAAGGACAGCATACGCCACAGTGCAAGAGGACAGTGAGTGGTCAGATCTAAAGTCAGAGCCATGGCCAGGTGCAGTGGCTCATGCCTGTAATCCCAGCACTTTGGGAGGCTGAGACAGGTGGACTGCTTGAGGCCAGGAGTTCGAGACTAGCCTGGCCAACATGGGGAAACCCCGTCTCTACTAAAAGTACAAAAATTCGCTGGGCGTGGTGGTGCACGCTTATAATCCCAGCTACTCTGGAGGCTGAGGCAGGAGAATCGCTGGAATCTGGGAGGTGGAGGTTACAGTGAGCTGAGATCGTGCCACTACACCCCAGCCTGGATAAAAGAGCGAGACTGCTACGTCTCAAAAAAAAAAAAAAAAAAAAGGAAAAAAGTAAAGAAAACATAAAGTCAAAGCCAGAGCAGGAATAACAAGGCAAAGTCAGTGAGCAGCCACTCTGGGTTTAGGGTGACTCTTAACTCTAAACACCCAGGACAGTTAGGCCAGTGCAACATGTGGCATCTTCAAAACTAGGGAGCATTTTATTTTATTTTATTATTTTTTAAATTATTTTTAAATGTTTGTGGGTATATAGTAGGTGTATATATTTATGGGGTACATGAGATATTTTGATACAGGCATGCAATGTGGAATAAGCATATCACGGAGAGTGGGGTATCCATCCCCTCAAGCAGTTATCCTTAGAGTTACAAACAATCCAATTACACTCCTTAAGCCATTCCAAAATATACAATTAAGTTATTGACTATAGTCATCCTATTGTGCTATCAAATAGTAGGTCTTACTCATTCTTTCTATTTTTTTTGGATCCCTTGGCCATCCCCACTTCCCTCCACATTTTAAAGTGGTGACTGAGGGCTGCCTGTCTGATGCCAGGGTCCTGTCCCTTTTGTGTTTGGGGTTTTGCACAGATTCTAACACGGTGGGAATCATATTATTTGTTTTGATGAACTTTAATTCAGTGAGAAATAGATAAGTTGTATTCATTATGTTCTGTCTACTCAGCAAATAAGTATATAGTACACTGTGAATATGTTTTTCAGTTCACAAAAAAACACAGAAATAAAGCTGGATAGTTAAAATGTTGTTCCTAGTATCTGGAAAAAGTCATTTATGTACAATACCTTATTCTAATACTAGAAAAATCAGAAGTTACAGTTTTAAAAAGTCATAATGATTATATAGGAATAGTCCATCACTCTAGTAGTGTAATCTGGATATCTTTTTCAAGCTAGGAAGCACTCTAGAACCCTTTGGATTTCAGTACTAAATAGACTGTCTCAACATTTCTGAAACTCACACTACAATAGACAAATATTTTTTAAGAGAGGCATTTATTGTTCATTTGTCGTCTTTTTTCTCATTTTTGGATCATCTTTAAAAGGTCGTACAGAATATCTGAGCTACACTATTTTTTAAATGTAGAAAGTAGGCACCTTATTTTTATTTTATTTCTATGTATGCACAAAAATAAGAAAAGATGCTAGTAGGAGTCTGTAAAACTGCACTGTGAGGTAGGGTGATAGGAGGAGCTCAGTTTGAGTCTAGGCTCAATTGCTTTAGGCTAACTGCTTTTTCTCTCTGAACTTCATTTGTAAAACTTAGGTAATGACCTATCTTTATGGTTGTTGTAAAGAAAAAAATGTAGTGGCTTCTTCATAGTCTTTGATTAGTAAATGTTTGTTTTCCTTTCAGCTTTCCTTTTGGACCTATTTACAGTTAGTTAATTACATTTTCTCATTTTCCAATCTTTGAAGAATTTGTGACTATCACCACCTACTTAAAGTTTTTTTTTTAATCAAACAATCTCTTAATCTCTCTTGGAGGCAGAGTAGTTACTATAACGATTTAAGCTCAGCTGTATGTTTCCTGTTACTTAAAAAGATACTTTATACTGGTCATTCTTAAAAATTAAGTTTTGGGTCATTTTTGTAGTTTAATTATGTATACTTCACACATCCACAATTGATCACTACATACAGATGTCCACAATTTATACGACACTACACACATTGACATAAAATACTATGATATGAGATAATGGGATAATTTAAGAAAAAAGAAAAAAGTATTCATGTGTGTTTTCCAAATAAGTTTTTCAATAAAAGCCATTTAGGCTTTTACATCAATAGGTATTATAGTTTTAAGTAGCCAAAGACTTGAGGCAATGACCATAATCTTTTAAAAAACAAATCTAAAATTTAGTTTTTATATGCATTAATAAGATAACTGAAGATAAGTGAGAAAAGTACCTTTTCCCCTTGTCTTCAATAAATACTTATTACAGTGTTTATTTTATGCCAACATTATAAACTAGATGTTATGTCTACAATGGGGTTAATCAGATGACAATCTGCTCTCAAGAAGCTTCCAGTTTAGTGTGAGAGAAAGATATTGAAACTGTTATTCCAGGTTTGGAGGATGCTGTGAAGAAGCACAGGGGAAGCTGATGTACATGAATATTTCATGATGTTATTGAAGCGAAATGAAAATGACTGCTATATTTGTGTTATACCTTAAGTTCAAATGTCAGGGTCAGATGAAATCTATGATATGTTCTTAACAGTTGATATCTTTACGTAGAAGCTGTTTTACATTTATATACAAAACAAAAAGAAGCCTCAATAATTTAATTATTGTATTAAAAAGTAAAGCTGTTTGGTGTAATCTCCATCTCTCTTAACTGTTAGGAATGCCTGCTAATCATCTGTACGCTTACACTAGCTGATAAAGTGATTGCTTATTGTAGAGCTATTATAGGTCTAAGAAATCAGTTTGCTCACCTTTTCGTTATTGCTGCTGCTTCTGTAGGAAATTCAGTGAACATTATCACTACTTGTGTAAAGCAGTGCATCACCTAGCAACTGTTGACTGCATTTTCTCCCTGGCCAAGGTCGCTAAGCAAGGAAATTACTGCAGGTAATATATTTTTCATTTTCCCTTCTATCAGTGCCTTAGATAAGATGACATTATTCAATTAATTATAGTGTCTTTATTATAAAATATTACAATTACTCATATGTGTTAGACTCTTGGGAAAGCTGAATGTCATACATATATAGCTTGATTTGAAAATTAAATTCATTTCTTGCTTGCTCTGTCACTGAGTACAATGAAAGCAGATGTTAAAGTTTATGTGGGTGACTTTTTAATAAAGTTTCAGCACTCTTTTCATTTGTTAACTTTTACTTGAACACTTATAATTATAAAAGTTTGATTAGGCAAGAAAAGACTGAGAAGAATAGGGACTGGGGGGCATTTCAGTGATCTGTTCCTTTTGTTAAGAGCCCATATTCATCCCACTATTCTTTATTGACCTCTAAGCATCCCAACATGGAATATTTATTCTCTTTTTCATAAAGGATGTTAGCACAAACAAATCTAACTTTAAAATTCAGATGGCCGGGCATGGTGGCTCACGCCTGTAATCCCAGCACTTTGGGAGGCCAAGGCAGACGAGATCAGAATATCAAGACCATCCTGGCTAACACGATGAAACCCCATCTCTACTAAAAATATAAAAAATTAGCCGGGCGTGGTGTCACGCGCCTATAATCCCAGCTACTCGGGAAGCTGAGGTGGGAGAATTGCTTGAACCCGAGACGTGGAGGTTGCAGTGAGCCAAGACCATGCCACTGCACTCCAGTCTGGGCGACAGAGTGAGACTCTGTCTCAAAAAAAAATTCAGGCAAAACTTTCATACAAGTTGTATGTCTTCCAAAAGCTTGAGTTTATATATACTTAAGAAAAAGTAAGGCTGGGCATGGTGGCTCATGCCTGTAATCCCAGCATTTTGGGAGGCTGAGGCAGGAACGTCTCTTGAAACTGGGCATTTGAGACCAACCTGGGCAACATATTGAGACCCCATCACTACAAAAATTAAAAAATTAGCTGGGCATGGTGGTGCACACCTGTAGTTCCAGCTGCTTGGGAGGCTGAGGATTGCTTTAGTTCAGAAGTTTAAGGCTACAGTGAGCCATGATAGTGCCCATGCTCTCTAGCCTGAGTGACAGAGCGAGACCCTGTCTCAAAAAAAAAAAAAAAAAAAAAAAAAGGTACAGTTTAAAAAATATAAAATTAAATAAAGTTGTTCAAGTTCAAATGTTTTATTCTTTCCAGGAAGCATCTAGATTCTTTCCTTCACTGCCATAGATGTCATCAGTATGCTTTCCCCCGTCTTTCTTGCTATGCCTGTTCTATCCTACTGTATCCTCCTAGCTCTGTGAGTTATCCTTTGTGTCCTGTTCTACCAGGAAACATTTTGTCATTGTATAATTTTGATAGCAACAGAATAAGTCGATGTAAATTTTAGTGCCGAATAAATCACTTAAAATTTTGTTCCAAAGTGAAAATCTTCTTGGTAAATCATATCCGTGTCATGATTATTACATAATGATTTAACTTGGTAGAGCACCTAGGATTTTATTTTGAAGTTAATGTCACAAATACTTTTATTTTTTTCTTTTACAATGAATTTGTAACCCACCTAGATAAAAAATCTTGTCTTCAGAATTACACTCTAAAATCCAAAAACTATCCTTTTTTCATAACTTTAAGTGTCTTTCTCTAACAGATGATTTCAGATTATTTACTCAGAAGATACTGTAGTCACTTTTTTTTTTTTTCTTGAGACAGAGTCTCACTCTGTGGCCCAGGCTGGAGTGCAGTGGTGCAATCACGGCTCACTGCAAACTCTGCCTCCCAAGTTCAACGAATTCTCCAGCCTCAGTCCCCTGAGTAGCTGAGATTACAGGTGTGTGCCACCACGCCTGGCTAATTTTCGTATTTTTGGTAGAGATGGGGTTTTACCATGTTGGCCAGGCTGGTCTCAAACTCCTGGCCTCAAGCAATCCACCTGCCTTGGCCTCCCAGAGTGCTGGAATTATAGGCGTGAACCACAGCGCCTGACCTGTAGTCACTTTCTTTGTAAAATGTGAGAGCATCTGGGATTTTATTAGCCAGATATATTTAAGAAGAATAATTTAGGAAAGTAGTATTTATTGGTGTTATGAGTAAGTTCAGAAATGTGGTTACACTTGAAAGTTCTGAGTCAAAGAACTACAGGAGGTCGATGGTAGGATATTATGCTTTTGAAAAAGACCAATGAATGACCAAGAAACTGATGAAAAGATGTTCAATCTTAGTAATCAGCGAGTGCAAATTAAAACAATGGGATAACGCTGTTTACCTGTTTTGTTGACAAACATTAGAAAGTTTAATAATCCAACTTTAGGTGAGGGTATGAGAAAACAAGTTAACTTTCATATCCTGCTTGTAGGTAGGTAGATTGGTATATATACTGTTATCTATTAAAATAAAAAATATGCATACCCTATGACTTAGGAATCACACTTTAAAAATTTACTCTAGCTTTGGGAAACACTTGGACGTGTACACGTGGAGATGTGTATAGGATTGTTCATTGCATCATCATTTATAAGTAAGAATTTGGATGCAATCTAAATGTTTAACAGTGGAAAATGTGTAGCAGCTTTGAAAGAATGCTGAATATCTGACAAGAAGTGATCTTCAATATACTCTACCATAAGGGTCTATTGAACCTAACTTCAGTTTCTTAAAGGCCATTTAAAGAACAAAGTTTACTTTTTTCCCTTTAAAAAGGAGAGTGAAACTTACTCTGTCTTACACTTACCATGTGGGTTTATTGGATTCTTTTATAAATGTAAGATGCATTTTGGGATCTTTAGTGATCTTATTTTTTCTATATCTTGGAACATTTTGTTATTTCATCATCCTGAGAATTGTTTTAACATTGTTTATCATTTGTTTCAACTATACTATAAAAGTATAAAATGGGCTGGGTGCGGTGGCTAATGCCTGTAATCCCAGCAGTTTGGGAGGCCAAGGCGGGCAGATCACAAGGTGAGGAGATTGAGACCATCCTGGCTAACACAGTGAAACCCCGTCTCTACTAAAAATAAAAAAAAATCAGCCAAGTGTGGTGCGGGCGCCTGTAGTCCCAGCTACTTGGGAGGCTGAGGCAGGAGAATGGCATGAACCCAGGAGGTGGAGCTTGCAGTGAGCTGAGATCACACCACTGCACTCCAGCCTGCAGCCTGGGCGACAGAGCGAGACTCCGTCTCAAAAAAAAAAAAAAAAAAGTCTAAAATGAAAAGAAAATGGGAGAATGATGATGCAGAGGTGAGGAGGGAAATCACTATCACATCATCCGTTTTCTTATTGTATTGCCCGTGTTACATCATCTTCCAAGAAGGTTTATAAAAGAAGAGTGCAGATGCCACAGTTGGAGTCTGCTTCTAACTTTCATTGAACACAGTTGAAAATTCAGAATTTTTCATTGTTCACCCATAAAGGCAAAGAGAAAAAAATTGACAGAAGGCCTTTCATAATTATTAGGTTCATCAGATGATGAATGTGAAGAGAAAGAAACCAGTGCCCTGGATATTCATGGTGATGGTGAAATTTCATGTATCAGCAAAATCTGAGATTCTGAATGCTCAGACAATATCCTAGGTGAATTTTCTCAAACTCAAGGATTGGTGTGTGAATAATATATTTGTAAGGGCAAAATGAACTCTGTTATTCTCGTCCAGTTAATCATTCAATAGGAAACATTCATCATGGAATATTTGGTGACAAGAACCTGGACTGTCCTGTTTTGCTGAAAGACGTGATAGTATTCTTCTATCTTTTATAATATTTATTCATTAAAATTTACTTGATACAATTTATAGGTTATAATTTATAGACAGACAGGAGATTGAAAGGATATAGATGATGTAGAAATAAAGGTACTCATTTGATTATTCTAATTGGTGTTGATAAGTCAAAAATGAAAATATTTTGCAATTATGGAGCAAAACTGACATCTCTTTAAGAAAATTATAAGCTTTAAAATATTTTGAAAACTTCAAGTATTTATATTTTCGTTGATACAAATGTGAAAAGAATCAGAAATAATCTGCTCTAGAACCTATTAGAAATGTATTGAAATTTGGAATTTAGTATTTATGAATGAATATGTTCCAGATGCATGCTTGACAGCTGATGAGCAATGACCTTCAGAATGTGTTACCCATTTCAGATATATATGCCTTGAAAACCAGGAGAATATGGAATAAAACTTTGAGATTTACTGTGTTTAAATTCTTATTAAAATCTGTCATGAGGTTTTTTTTTTTTTTTACTATCCCCTTATTCTCATTTCTGTAAAATTATTTGTGAAATGACTTTAAAGGAATATATTATATCCAGATAGTAAATGGTGAAATCTATTTTTTATGTATGTACTGAGAGTTAAAGTAAACTATCGAATTTTTTAAATTACAGAATGATATATTACAGTATGACTTTTCTAAAGAAATCACAACCAGTATGATGCATACATAAACATAAATGCACAGAAGAAGGTTGGAAAAGGTAGACAGCAAGCTGGTCTCAGTAGTAACATCTGGGAAGGAGAGCTGAGAGTAAGGCAGGGCTCAGAGGGTCTTGACTACACAGCTAAAGCTGTAGATAAAACAGATATAGAGGTCTTTAAAAAACTTAAAGAACAACAAGGCCAAAATATGATTCTTGTATCCAAGTAAAAGATACAAAAGACCATAGAAAGATGTTTTAATGAAACAACGTATGAAAATTTTAGGTCATTTCGTTTCCAAGTCCAACACATAGTTTAATAATTACATCTAGAAATAATTTTATGTGATTTGCTTTATTATATTCATTAATGAAAATAAGTAGCAATAATCTGAACTGTTATCTTTACTAGTGAAAATATTGGTTTGATCTCAAACAATAATAGAAAAATGAAAAATAAAGCCCAGCATGGTGACATGCACCTATAGTCCCAGCCTCCTGAAGAGGCTGAGGCAAGAGAATCACTTGAGCCCAGGAGCTTGAGGCTGTAGTGTGCTATAATTGTGTCTGTGAATAGTCACTGCACTCCAGCCTGGGCAGCACAGTGAGACCCTGTCTCTTAAAAAAAAAAAAAAAAAAAGATCTCGTAAAGGTAAACTACAAGGGTGAAGCCATTTATAAGACTCTTCTAAAGTATGTGCTTCATTGCACAATTATTATAATAAATATTTTCCCAATTTTTATTTTATAGTTCAAATTTAACTTTTATACTCAAGGTTTTATTCTGGACATATGTTCTTAAAATCTATGTTTAAAGTTTTGTTTTCTGTCGTACAAACAGCACTGAAATTTTTCATGCTGTCTTAGTTTTTTTTTTTTTTTTAAGGCTATTTCCATGCTTAGTAAATTGAAACATACTTCTTTTTGCAGACCAACTGTACAAGAAGAAAGAAAAATCATAATAAAAAATGGAAGGCATCCTGTGATTGATGTGTTGCTGGGAGAACAGGATCAATATGTTCCCAATAGTACAGATTTATCAGTAAGTACCATATAATACAAAACAATAAGTCAACATAACATCCCAAACTTTTAAATACGAAAGAAACATTTTTATAATTAAAAGTTACCCAAATTTCAACTTTGGCTTTAAATGGGCTAAGTCTGGACATAGTTTTATATTTACCATCAAATGTGGAATTGGTGCTATTTCCAATGAAAGATTATCAATAGGTTTAGTAACTAAAAGTTTAGTTCTAATTAGTTATCCTAGGTAACCCAATAAAAATATTTTACATTTGTAAATACCCAATATGCAAATAGAGTTGGAATAATACCATAGTTTTTGCAAATTCATATTAGCATGTAGTGTTCCATCCTTTGTACTGTGACTATTTTCAGATGTTCTGTGAAAGAATCAGAGATGCCTTTGCAGATTCCAGTGATGAGAATTTTCATTATAGGGGCTGTATTTCTCTTACATAACACGAATGATCCTGAATACTTAATTTATTTAACACATACTTACTGAGTGCCTATGTCTCAGGTAATGAAGCGAGTATTAGGAACAGAGGGTGGTAAGCAAGACAGAAGTCTTCCCTGCCCTCACAGAGCTTGTTGTATAGCAGAGAAGACAGGCTAGTGCAATACAGCTTAGTGCATGGCATGTTGGAGGAGACCAGGATGGCCTGGGGATAGGTAGCAGGTTAACCTAACCCAAGGGCAGGGAAGCATTGAGGAATGTTCCCCAGGGATGAGATACCAACTGAAGAATGAGTCGGTGCAAGCCATGGTATTGTTAGGGGAGTATTCCAGGTAGAAGAACCAGCACGGCAGTTGTTGGAAGTGAAGCATAGCAGGATGAATTCAAGGAACTGAAAGACGATGAGTGAGGTTGGAGTGCAGAGTGTAAAGAAAGAAGTGTTCAGAGATAAGGAAGAGGCCAGTTTACTTATATGAAGAAATTTACATTTTTCCCCCTAAAAGATTAAGAATACTAGCAAGAGAGTGATAGAAGCTGGGGAAAAATAGTGAGGTGGTGGCAGGGTGTGTGAGTTCCATTGTCAAAGCTAAATGGAGCTGGGCACTGAAGTGGTAAGGATTGATCTTATTCAATAATACTCCTGCAGTAGGGAAGAGTCCGGTGTGAATTGAACTTGACTTCATTTTGGCATAGATGACTGGGTGTTTTAAAGGGAGTATGAGGGAACAGGGAAAGGGAATGAGCTGGGGGAGGAGAGCGAGTGAGGTGTGGTTATGTGAAACCCATGTGGGTTTACTAATTGTTTGCTAATACCACATTTCAAAGAGTCAGCTCTCTGGTCCTTAAAAAGACAATTTTGGGTGATAGATTTACATCCCAGAGGGGCAGAAAAAGTCTTTATAATTGCAAGCTTTCTAAGGTAACTGTTCTAAGAAGGGCTTCAGCATCTGGCTGCCTGTCACCAAATTTTGACTGGAATGGTGAATCCTGGCAGCACCAAGCTTTCTCAGGCAGGTACTTTTAGTGGGGCTGGGGTCATCCTAAGGATGCAGCCTTGAGCTGTTAGAAACTATGCTAGTGGGCTTGCTTCTAAGTAGGGAGGGTGGACAAAATCATTTTTATTCAAAGTCTGTGGGTTTTTATAGGTCAAAGTTGAGAACTAGTCCAGAATAGGGCTCAGAGAAACCTGATGAGAATTTGGTCAAGGACATGGGGTAAAATGGGATGGTGATGGGTCAAAAAATTAATATGTAGGGAGTAGTTATGTGAGAGAGAAGGTATTAAAGAATAAAATGCCAGACTTTCAGATATCAGATGTGGTGGTCTTCTGGGTGATGGCAAGATCCTATGTATGGCTATAGAAGGTGGGTAGCAGAAGGGAGAAGGTCTTTGGAGATGAAGAGATCAAGGAACAGAGTTTGGGAAAAAGTTGTCCACGTGAATGTTGAAATCTAAGATAACAGCAAGATTAGCCATAGAGGACAACAAGGATCCAGGTGTCCGAGATTGCAAGGAATGGTGATTGGGAATTGTGAAGTTTATAGATGGCTTAGATTGAAGACAGACAGTGGTAAAGCCCTAAGGAAGCAAAGAAGAACTTCTGAACCCTGAACCCTGAGGTATATGGTCCATGGTTGGATGTGGCAGAAAAAGGTCAGCCCCCAAATGAGGGAGCTGCAGGGGAATAACCAACAGCCAGCCAGGTTTCATTTTAGTGTATGAAGGAAATGTTAAGCAAGGTGGTTAGAAACAGAAGTACTAAGGAATTTTTCTGAGGACAGTGAAAAATTGAGATGTAGGGGAGCATTTGGAATGTAGGTCAGAGAAAGCTCAGAATAGTAGTGAGCTGGGACTGTAACAGAGTATTCTACCTCGGGCTGTGAGCAAGGGTGGCAGAGATGTGTGGCATTGTGCATTTGGCTGGCCATGAGAGGGAGATGTGAAAGGAAATACTTTGAATGACATCTAGTTTAATATTGCATTTTCATATCGTAACAAGACTTGTTGGTAGTATACAATGCATGTCTTAGTCTGTTCAGCTGCTGTAACAAAATATCATAGACTGAGTAGCTCATAAACAACAGAAATTTATTTCTCAGAGTTCTAGAGACTGGAAAGTCCAAGATCAAGGTACCAGCAGATCAGTTTCTGGTGAGGGCCTGTTTCCTGGTTCCTAGATGGCACCTCACATGGTGGAATGGGTAAAGGGTCTCTTACCCATGTACTCACACAGTGGAAGGGGGAAGGGGTCACTCTCAGGCCCTCATGAACTTATCATCTCCTGAAGGCTCCATCTTCTAATACCATTGCCTTGTGGGTTAGGATTTCAACATACGAATTTGGGAGAGATACAAATATTCATACCATAGCAACCTAAGACCTGGTGTCTATAAACCTGTTCATTCGTATTAGGAAATTTTTATATTTATTAATCAAATAAGTTAATAAGTACCAATCTTTTTACTGTCTTTAAAAAGAAGACTATGTCTTTGGGAGGCCTAGGCGGGAGGATCAGTTGAGCTCAGGAGGTCGAGACCAGCCTGGCCAACATGGCGAAACCCTGTCTCTGCTAAACATATAAAAATTAGCTGGGAATGGTGGCGCCTCCCTGTGATTCCAGCTACTCGGGAGGCCGAGGCAGGAGAATTGCTTGAACCTGAGAGGCCACTGCACTCTAGCCTGAGCAACAGAGCGAGACTCTGTCTCAAAAAAAAAAGAGACTATGTCAACATAAGAATTTTTTTTCAGTTCTCATAATACCAGTAGGATATGGCTTTTCTTGAGAAAGTAATGTAAGTTAAATATAAACTAAGCAACTAAATATTAGGACTATAAGTCTCTTAAAATAATTTCCTGTTACTGTTTCCATGCCCATCTACTTGACCCCAAGAATATTACCCCAAGAAATTGACTTCTTTCTTTCTTTCCTTTTTCATTCTTTTCTTTTAAAAAGTAAGTTACGCTTTAATAAAACAAGATTTGAAGAACTAAAATAGCCTTCTGTCTAATTACAATAATGTTTTAAAGAACATTGAACTCTTATATTTAAATCTTTACAAAATAAATGGAGTAATTTTTTTTCCAAGCAGGCATCTCAGAATATTCCAGAATATTCGTTTCTATTACATATGCTTTTTCTAACTTGAGTAGGAGTTGATATAGAACTGTTGCTATGGTGAAGTGCATTCTATTTTTCAGGGTAAAAATTTATATATAGGGATAGTGTTGAGAAAGAACTTACGTAAAATTCAATTTAAAATATTTTATGAATGTTAATTATAAAATATACCCTGAAAATAATTTCAAAGTTAAATGACATTGTTGTTTTTGATGATCATGGGGTTTTAAGAACTGGTGTTTTGTAAATGTAATTAAGAGTATACTTCTCTGTATTCTGTATTACGTGAACTTATTATAGTGCTTCTGAATAAGCCAACTTTCTGCCCGCTTTTCCTCTCCCAGTTTTAAGAATACTTTTTAAAACCCTCTTTCTTTTTTTCCTCTTCCTTGATTCACTGTATAATCCAAGCATTTATACATGTGGTCACCACTGGAGCTTCCTCCTCCAATCTGCCCACCTCCATAGATTCTCTACTCTGCAGCCACAAGGCTTCTGGAACCTGCCATGCCACTCTCCCTTTTGAATTCATGCTTCACACTCCAGCCAGATTGGAGTTCATGCCGTTCCCAAGTCACTGTGCCTCTGGAACTTGGCAGATGGTGTTCCCTCTGCCTAGAATGTCATCTTTCCCCACCCCAACCACTCCCGCCTCACACACTCCCACATCCACCCACCAGTCACCCACCCCACTCCCCAGCTCTGGCTTGTTCAAGTCTTGCCTTGGATGTCAGCTCTTGCACTCAGCCTTCCTTTGCCCAGCTGGGATGGGTAGCCCTCTCACATACCCTTGCCACTCTGTTTCTCCACATCTCAGTACTTATTCTGCCAAATTATAATCATTCTTTTTTTTATCTGCCTTTCCCAGTGGACTGTAAGCATGAAGCAAACAGGGACTGTACTCTGTCACCTATGTGTAATCCCTGGATCAGTCACAGTTCTCTGGCACATAGCTGGCACCTAATCAGATTGATTAAATCAGTAAGGATTAGCTAGAAGCCTTTAGCAGTCTCTAAGTCTCACTTGAAATTTTTGCCTTTTATTTTCTACACAAAATGTTATTTTTCAGGATATTATATGGGGATTTCCCCAATTTACAGAATAATTTTACTGTCAAACTAAAAGGGAAATTTGGGATCTTTTAGTGTAACCACCTCTTCATACTTCTGAGTCAACTATGGTTCAGAAAGGGGAAATGATCTGCCAGAAGTTACTCAGGTTGCGTCGTCTTGAACTGTTTCCCAAAACATAAACATATTTTAAGGCAAGCCAGTGCTTTCCAACCTTTTTCACTTTGCATCATACAGAAAATGATAATATTTTAATGGAACACCGGATTAAAAGGAGAAGGAAGAGGTTGCTCAGACGCCAAGGAGGCTGGCCCAGGGACTGTGGCTGCCCCAGCCCCACCCGCCACCTGTGGGTTAAGGGGTCAGTGTCTTGGCCCCTGTCACCTTGTGAGGCAGCCCAGGACTGCTGCTTAGGGAAAACCCAGCGTACCCACTGCAATCTCAGCTCTGCCAGGATTGTTTGTTTGCTAAACCAAATGACTGTTTTTTTAGTGGATGGATTTTCAACAGCAGTTAAAGTTGGGGTTTTCAGTTCATTTGTAAGGTTTTTGTTTTTAGTATAAATAATATAAATTTCAACTGATGGAGAGGGAGGGGAGAGAGTGGTTGACAGCTTCTCAGTTTGTTAGGTGGGAAGAAAATGAGTCAAATGTGCAGAACAGGAAGATTCCCAGGAAGCGCTCGAACCCTGTAACTCTCTGGCCCAAGCGGAATTCACCGCCCAGGTGTTTTATTGCTGGGACAGGGTAGACACTGAGATGCTAGTCACAGTCCCTTCTTGTGAGATCAAGATGGGCCTGGGGTGCTTCAGTCGTTAGCTCCGCATGTGGTATGGAATGGGTGCTCATGCGTTTGTTACATGAACAAGTGCTTGAAGCTCGTAAAGATGAGGACAGACTTCCCAATTCCTTCCCTTATCTCAGTACAAATAATGTCTAGCTGGCCCAGAAATACTTGCTTTGGCTGTATAAAAGTTTAAAAAACTAGTTACAGTAATATTCATAAGCTGTTGGCAATTTGTGCCTAATTACCAAGCAGAACAGTAATAATGTATTCCATAAAATATGTCTGAGCTTTAAGCTTGATTTAATTCCATGGCTAAATTACATTCTCATAGATTATGCTGTAAAGGTGTTTTTCACATAGCATGATCTTTGAATCATGGGCCCATGGATTAAAATTCTGGGAAATATTAATGGCAATTGAATGTTGTTTTCCTGTCAGTCCTTTCCTCTGGTTCTTCTCTCTCCTGCTTCTGAAATAATGGATAGAGAAGAACGTTTGTCTGATAAAGTGTTCTGACCTGCACTGCTGTCTGTGCTCACAATGGCCCTCCCCTCTCTTCCTCTTACCTGTCTGCATTGATTGGACTCACACTCTTCCTGCAGGACCCAACAAAACACTGCCTCTTCCTGAGGGCCTTCACCATCCTCTGGCCAGAAAAAATCCCTTTCTATGTCAGCCCTTTCTTTGCTCTGGTTTTAAAGTTCTCACGTACTAATTTTGGTACACAGGTGTAGTGGGAAAGCGGCTCACAGTGGTGGGAGATTTAAATTCAAATCCTGCTCTGCTCTTGTTTCACTGTCATTTTGGATAGACTGTGATACTCGCTGGGTCTTGGTTTCCTCATCTATAAAAGGAGGTGAGTGAGCTGGGTCACAGCCAGCCCTCACACCCAGGGGAATGTAAATTGGGCAGGATCCAGGTGTTGGAGGGATTTAAGTCCTGACTTTGGCATCTCAACATGCAGCTGGTGCTACTCTCCAGCCTCGTTTCCCCTCTTTTTGTTTCTAGTTCACCTTGGGTTAAAAGTGCAAAGATTTGGCTGAGAGCTTGTCTGGAGGAGCCTTTAACTCAAGAGTCTCTTACCATAACCTGCTGTTGATTGACATTTTCGAGGAATAGAACACTTTGAAACTACCAACCTTTTTCTAGCAGTCTGTAGCTCTTATAAAAATAGTTCTCCTGTAATTCTTCTTTAAAGGTAGTTGTCAATATTTATACCTGTCAAGGAAGATAGCACCTTTTTTTTTTTTTTTATGGAAAATTAGCTTTTCAGGTCTTAGAAATTAACGTGACAATTTTATTTTTTTTTTTTTCTGCTGTACATCTCCTGACTTTAGGGATATTATGACTGTCCATCATTCTAGTGTACTCAATGATGAACACACAGAGCTAAAGCGTGTCTTCTCCTATTTAGTAGTGACTGATTCCCTGTCGTTTGGCAAGCGTCCCCATTGAGACAGGTCAGAGGATGAGCTTCCCTTAACATTCCAGTTCTGCGACTTAGTTGTTTTACATTGCTCGGCAAGATATTTAGCTTCTCTAGGCCTGTTTCCTCACCTCTATAATGGGAATCCAGTAATATTAGTATCACCCTGTGATGCTGTTTTAAGAACTAAATGAGGTGATACATATAAAATCATTAGCACAGTGCCTGGCACTTGTTATCTGTGATTTTCTTATGATACCTTGAAGTTTGCCTTTTATTTTTAGATCTTCTCTTCCCCCACAGAAGTTGACATTCTATGTGGAAGTTGCTTAGTTATCACAAGTTTAGACTCACTGTTTAGATACTGGATAAACAATACTAAGATCTTATTGATTGATGATATTCAGACAGATATTGCCAATACTAAAGTGAGCACTTAAAAGAATGTACTTCTAGTCTCTGCATAGGTTCACCAAGGCAGTCCTCTCTAGTGCTTATCCAGAAACATAGTCCCTTCAGCACGATACTTCAGCTTTTGTTTGCTGTCATTCCCAGTGGGCTCCAGAGTAGGTGGAGAGGTGGTTATTGCCAACTTTCGGATTCTGGCTATTTGGTTAGAACACTTACTTGTACTAACTGGTCTTGTAGATAGATTTTATGTGTCTTTTATATCTGGGAACCCTTAATGTATGCTGCCTCAAATACACATGATCCTTGCTAAAAGAGAGATTAACACATTAGATGAGTGAGATTTCTTGACCATTTCCTTACTTATTGTGTCATCTTGGGAATTGTGGAAACACGGGAGTCATATATTCCTGATGGATTTTTATAGAGAATGCAAATGATTGTTTTTGAAATGTAAACATGGTGGAAATATCCGCTGTAATGCCTTTCGTGTATTACATTCATCTCTTTGATCTATTTATTGGGTGCCTTCTTTGTGCCAAGCCTTGTTCTAGGCAATGGGGATGAACTAGAAGACACGGTTCCTGTTCTCATGAGAACTTACTTTCTAAGAGTGAGATTGATAATAAACAAGCAAGAAAATTCAGGTAATTTCAGAGAAGGTTAAAACAAAATAAAATGGGCTGATGTGATAGAGAATGACAGAGCAGAGGGGCTTCTGTAGGTTGGGTGGCCAAGGAAGGTGTGTCCTGGGAGTTGATGTTTGAGTGTAGACCTGTAGAAAGGCCTTAAGGCAGGAACGAGCATGTTGTATTCTGCCAGGTGGAAGGAGAGCAGAAATCAAGTCTGGCTAGCACCAAGTGAACATGGTGGAGGCAGACATGGCCTTTAGACAATGACCTTTAGACACTCAGAAGTGCTCTGAGGATCTGGATGAGGGCTTTTAGCAAAAGACAAGTTCTGTTTTACTTTTTATGACAGTCACTCTGGCTGCCCTATGGAGAGTGGATTGTGGGCAGAGGAGAAGCAGGAAGACCCAGCATGAGCCACTACAGTCACGTCAGGGCAGTGGCAGTGGGCACGGAGACAGGCGGTTTTATGCACCTAGAGGACCTCCTGATTCTTCAGTCTCGTGTCTTTTTTCCCGCTGGTGTTTACTAGAGGGCCTGGTGTACAACTTTATCTCCCACTGGCGGTCTCTTAGGGCTTATTAGGAAAGCCACCATGTTGTCACCTACAAATATTTGAGTTTAGTGGGTTGAACACATTTAGCTCCTAAAGCCTTGAAGTTAGTTCTTCTTTGACATCCTCAAATCCTGGGGTGAGGAAGTGGGGCTGGAAAAAATCTGTCTCCACAACAGTATCCCCAAGTCTGACCAGGTTCACCACGCACCACTTTTCCCAGGTACTTCATGCAAACGATTTCCACAACTTCTCATCTTTCAAACAAATCTGGGACAGAGCTCTGGTGCCAATTTAATTCCTGCTCTTTCATTCCACCCAGGGCTACATATTCAAGCAATGTACCTGAGTTTAGGGTAAGAGACCATTTAATTCAGCTCCCTGATTTTAGAGGGGAGGAAACTGAAGCCTAGAGAGGTGCATTGGCTTGCCCAAATTCCATATGAGAAACCACCTTTCTTGACTTGTGGGCCAATTCTTTATTCATATTTATACTTTTATTTTCACACTCTGTCACTTTCTTGCTTATCAAGGCTCTCATAGAAATTGACACCACAGTGAAAATTTTTGTATAATACTTGACATAGTATGCATTCAATGAACAAATGGTTGTTAGTATTCTCATTGCTGTAGAATCCATTTACAAATAAGTGTTAGATTGAGATTCGAAGTACAAAGAAAGGGAGGAAATTGCTCCTTAATTCCAAAGACAGCCACTGTTAACATTTTGAAATGTTTCCTTTGTCTTTCTTTGCAATTTTTAAAAAAAAATAGCCATTTTTTATACAAAAAATTTTTATATCCTGCCTTTTTAGTTAATATTATAACATGAATATTTTCCTATATTCTTAAAAAGTCTTAAGGTAATTTGTAATGGCTTCATGGTTTTCAACAATATGGATATACCATAATTGCCCTAAAAGTTTCACTGTTTTACCTACTCTTTGCTGTCATGAATAATCCTGCCATGGTACCTCATGGAATTGATTCTTTAAAAAAAAAAAAATGGGGAGCACATAGTAGGTGTATATATTTATGGGTAGCATGAGATGTTTTGATACAGACACAGAATGTGTAATAATGTTACCCTCATATGAGGGCAACTGGGGTATCCATCACCTCAGGCATTTATCCTTTATGTTACAGACAATCCAGTTATACTCTTTTAGTTATTTTTAAATGTACAATAAATTTTGTTGACTATAGTGACCATGTTGTCCTATCAAATACTAGATCTTATTCATTGTATGTAACTATATGTTTGTACCCAGGGACCATTCACCCTCTTCACCACCTACCATCCTTCCCAGGCGCTGGTAACCATCCTTCTACTCTTTATCTCCATGAGTTCGATCGTTTTAATTTGTGGCAGGCTTATTTCACTTAACATAATATCCTCCAGTTCCATCCATGTTGTTGCAAATGACAGATCTTATTCTTTTTTATGGCTGAGTGGTACTCCGTCGTGTATATGTACCACATTTTCTTTATCCATTCATCTGTTGATGTACACTTAGTTTGCTTCCAAATCTTGGCTATTGTGAATAGTGCTGCAATAAACATGGCAGTGCAGATATCTCTTCGATATACTGATTTCCTTTCTTTTGGTTATGTAGAGCCCTGGGACTTTAAATGAACATAGATGGTAGTCAGACAGTGGTCACCATGGGCCTTGGGTGAGACCCAGTGTTGCACTGGATTCAGGTCTGACCCGGTGAGCATTGAAGAATTAGGTATTTATTGTAGCCTTCACAGTCTAGCTTGTTTGTACTTCTCCTTGGGAAGGCTTTCCAAGTATTCAAAGGGACTTGGGTGTTCTGATCTAAATCTGTGGTCACTGCAGCTGTGTCTGCATTAGGGGGCACCCTAAGCCCAGTAATGCTGTAGCTCTTGTAGACTCTTAGAGGTACCACCTTGGTGGTCTTGCATACTATTCTGGAGAATTCCCTGGATTTCTAGGCAAAGACTCTTGTCTCTTCCTTTACTTTCCCTCAGACAATTGGAGCCTCTCTGTTTCTGCTGAGCCACCTGGAGCTGAGGAAGGGGTGACACAAGCACCTCTGTGACCACCACCTCTGGGACTGCACTAGGTCTGACCTGAAGCCAGCACAACACTGGGTCTTACCCAAGGCCCATAGTGACCACTGTCTGACTACCACCTAAGTTCACTCAAAGTCCTAGGATCTACAGTCAGCAGGTGGCAAATCCAGCCTGAAGGGCTATCATTGTTTATACCACCATGCCTGGCAATAGTGAATGAAACTCTGGGAGGGAAGTAATTAATTTGACCTTGATGATATGTATATGATTAGGCAGTCCTGTTCTTTGTTAGCCTTCAACAATAGGGATCTTTTTGGTCACTGTCACAGGAGTGAAGACAGAATAACTTACCTTGTAATGTTTGTTTTCTGATACCTTGGGCCAAAAGACCCACAGGAATCCACCCATCATCTCCAGAAAGTGAAGTTTTTATTTGAAGTTTGTTCTAGTCTAACAACTTTCATCACATTTTGTGTTTCAGTAGTTGCCAAAGCAAAGCACTGAGTGTGTTGGTATTTCCCTTGCCTGCTTCAGCAGTGTCTGGCTCTCAAAAGTTGTAGTCTTGGTACCTAACCTCAGACCAAAATAGCCAAGAGCGTTAAAACTGCTATGTGGGTTGGGAAACATAGTGATCAGGCAAGTCATTTTAGAAGGGATGGTGGAAAAAACTTCTCCATACACTTAAGTCTTCTTAATATTATTTTTGACTTTTCAAGCATCTAAATTTCCTCTAATGTACACAGTTAAATACTGAAATAGACATTATAATTTATTTATTAGAAAATTTGAGATATTCTACACTTTACATTGAACTTGTATCATAGAACTTTTAAATGATGAGGAATCTAATATTTTTTGTAACTATATAAGTCTAAGGAGATTACTTAGAGTAATTTTTTGTCTTCACTTTCAATATGATGCTCCCCTCCCTTTTTTTGAGATGGAGTCTTACTCTTTCGCCCAGGCTGGAGTGCAGTGGCTCGATCTTGGCTCACTGCAGCCTTTGCCTCTGGGGTTCAGGCGATTCTCCTGCCTCAGCCTCCTGAGGAGCTGGGACTACAGGTGTACGCCACCACGAGCTAATTATTGTATTTTTAATAGAGATGGGGTTTCACCATGTTGGCCTGGCTGGTCTCAAACTCCTGACCTCAAGTGATCTGCCCGCCTTGGCCTCCCAAACTGCTGGGATTACAGGCATGGGCCACTGCCCGGCCTCAGTATGATACCTTTTGATGACAACAAAAGCCTTAACTTTAATGAAGTTGAATGTATCAGTCCTTCCTTTTATGGGTGAATGGTGTTGTGCCTTAAATAAGGAATTCTTTCAATCCCTGAGATCTTAAACATATTCTCCTATAATTTTTTATCAACATTTTAAAGTTTAATTTTCAAATTTAAGTCATTAATCAATCTACTCAGAATTAATTAATTAATTAATTAATTTTTTGAGAGAGAGTTTTGCTCTTGTTGCCCAGGCTGGAATGCAGTGGCGCGATCTTGGCTCACCGCAACCTCTGCCTCCCGGGTTCAAGTGATTCTCCTACCTCAGCCTCCCGAGTAGCTGGGATTAGAGTCATGCACCACCACACCCGGCTAATTTTGTGTTTTTGGTAGAGGCGGGGTTTCTCCATGTTGGTAGGCTTCTGTCGAACTCCTGACCTCAGGTGGTCCACCCACCTCAGCCTCCCAAAGTGCTGGGATTACAGGCGTGAGCCACCGTGCCTGACCCATAATTTATTTTTATGCATGATATAAGTTAGGAATCTAATATCTTTCTATATGGGTAATCAGTTGTTTTGTACCAATTTTCAAATCATCCTTTTCCCATCAGTTTATGGAATTATTTATCATATATTAAGTTTCCAAATTTTTATGGGACTGTTTTGAACTCTTACTTTTCACTAGTCAGTGTTTGTCTGTAAGCCAGAATCACACAAGCTTATTTACTATAGCATTATAATAACTTTTTACATCTGTAGGGAAAGTTCTCCCCTTCTATTTTTCTAATAGAACTTTCTGACTTCTCTTTAGCATTTGCTCCTCTCTTTATTTTAGAATCAACTTACTCGGTTAATTGGGGGAAAAAATTTGAGTTTTTTTCGGAATTGCATTGACCCTATAGATCCATTTGGGGAGGAGTTGACATCTTTGTGATATATATGTGAACATATGAGTATGTCCCTCCATGAAAACAGTAGATACAGTGAGTCCTCACTTAACATTCTCAGTGGGTTCTTGGAAACTGCTGGCTGGGTATGAACTCTTACACCTGTAATCCCAGAACACTGGGAGGCTGAAGTGAGAGGATCACTTGAGCCCAGGACCAGCCTGGGATGGGGAGACCCCATCTCTACAAAAAAATTACCCAGATGTGATGACACCCACCTGTGGTCCCAACTACTCTGGAGGCTGCGGCAGGAAGATCTCTTGAGGCACAGAAGGTTGAGGCACAGTGAGCCATGTTTGCGCCACTGCACTCTTGCCCAGGTGACAGAGCAAGACCCTATTTCAAAAAAAAAAAAGGAAATAACTGCAACTTTAAGTGAAATGACATATAATGAAACCAGTTTTACCATAGGCTAATGGTTATAAACAAAGTTAAATTCCTATGTCATATTTCTGGCCACAGAAAACATCATCAAACTTCTAAATACCCAACACACTTCTAATATTAAACATTGAAATAAGTATGAGCTATATGTTTAAGAAATATTAATAAAAACAAATAAGATTGTTGTATACATAATTTTTGGTAAATCAGGGAGTGACAGAGGTCATAGTGATGGTGGGTTAAATCAAGGAGTAAATGTTTGTGTAGTGAAGATTGTTAAGAAGCACCTCCTACTACCATGCAGCTCAGAAACAATACATATGGCAGACTTGCTTATCACTTTTGTGTTATATCAGTTTATTGTCATGCATTTGTATGATTATCACATACCTTATGAATTTTTACTTGACAGTCATTTGTATTCATTCATTTTCCAACCCACTTATTCCATTTCAGAGTCATAGGTAGCCAGAGCCTATCCTGGCAGTGCAGGGCACCAGGCAGGAACCAGTCCTGGACAGGATGCCATCCCATCACAGGGCACACTCACACACACACACACTCAGACCGAGGCTATTACACCAATGAACCTAACTTGCACATCTTTGGCATGTGGGAGGAAACTGGAATACCCAGAGAAAATCCACACAGGCATAGGGAGGATGTGCAAACACAGTGCCCTGGCTGGGAATGTATTTTTCCTTATTAATTTTGTAATAAAATGACATTGAATGAAATGACATTATTTGAGGACCTGCTGTATTTTTATTTTGGTTTTAAGTCCTTTCAGTAAAGTTTTAAAGTGTTCTCTATAAAGGATTTTTACATCTTTTGTTAGATTAATTACTAAGTACTTTTTGTTAGTATATAGGTCATATCTTTTTTACAATAGTCTTATAATTATTTGCTGCTCTTATACAAAAATACAGCTGAGTTTCCATCTTGATCTTAAATCTAGCCATTTTGCTAGAGATCCTGTCATTAATTATAATACTTTGTATTATATATGTATAATACTTTGTATAGAGATTGGTTTTCCTTGTGGGCAGCCAATGACAATGACAGTTTTGTTTTGTCTAATGCCTTTTTATTTCTTTTTATTGTCATGTTTTTCTATCTGGGACCTCCATGAAAATGTGGATTGAAAAGACACTCCATGAAAAGTGTCTTGATTGACCTAAGGAAAGGTTTCTACCATTTCACCATTAAGCCTGTGTTTGCTGCAGGTTTTTGGTAGCTATCCTTGACCTGGTTGAAGAAGTTGTCTAAGGGTCATTTTGTTCTCTCAGTCACTCCCCACTTACTGGTGGATGGTGTCAGGAAGAAACCTGTTTCCCAGCTAAATAAACATTGTTTAAATATTAGAACTGTGAAGTCTAAATTTTTATGTGATATTTTTTCTATATATACAACGAATTAATTTTTGTATATCAATTAGTTCTGAAATCCTAAAGTTCAAATAAACTAAAAACTTCATTCTGTATTAAATTCAGGAGAAATAAAATGCTCAAAGAACACATACACGATTGTATAGTTTTAAAAGCCAGCAGTTTCTGTGTAGTTCAATATAAAAATGTTACTCCTTTTGAAAATATTGGAAAGTGTCAGACTTGCTTGTTCACTTTGGGTAATACATCTTTTTCACCAATGTATATACAATTTAAATTCAAAAGAGAGTAACATTTCTATTCATGTAAATGCCACACACATTGTTTTACTCATCAAGGCCTTCAAATAAGTTTCACATCTGACTTTGGCCCAAGCCAAATGTATTTTCATTTGTTTTAGTTCATTTCTTCTTTTTCAGTTAATTCATTTATAGGGCATTGGGACTTCATGTGGCTACTTTGGGCATCTTTTATTTTTAAGAATTTATGATTTATAAAAATGATTAGAGCATTTATAGTTTCAAAGGAATTTCATATATATTTTCTTAATTGTTTTAAACTTTACAAAATGCACATAAGGCTAGGATTTCTATTATTATTAAATCTTACAGATGAGAAATGAAATGTATCTAACCAATGGCTAAGCCAGAAATGGAACCTCAGTCTTCTAACTCTAAACGGTATTATAATATGCTTTACCACTAGAAATCTGATTTATTAAGTTATTTTAGTTGACCAAATTAATACTTTTAAATAACACACTGTCAAGTTACTGATTCTCACTGCATGAAAAAGCCAAATTGAACAGTAAGTATAAATTCTCTTATCTTTCAAGGTATTGGAAGGCTTAAGTTTTCTACAAAATAAAAAGTGTGTATTTTTTCTTTTTTTCTCATATCTTTTCTAAACTACCATTTAAAAACATTTCTATTTCTGCATTTCCATTGGTCACTCTCATGTGCTTGTTGAATTTGGTAATCCTGTTTGAGACAGCTCCTTTAACAATGCTGTCACAGTTCAGGGAGCCTTGGCATGACATACGTAACCTTCTGTATGGTATTCTCTCTGGCATTACATTCTTACATTACATTCTCTCTGGCATTGCATTCTTTCACTTTCCATTTTGTACTTTTCTCTCTTGCTTTATTTGTATGTAGTGTTCTGAAGTCCAAGTAACAAAATGTCATTTGGAAGTTATGTGAATTATTCGTAAATTACATAAATATGTTTGTAAGGAGTTATTGAATTGTTCGTGATGGTGATCCATGAAATAACTAAGAAAATTTGTTTGATTTTTAATGATTTCAGCCAATGAAAAAGTATAGAAAACAGTATAACAGACACCCATTTACCCATCACACAAATGTCATAGAGATTGACGTTTTGTAATATTTAGGAGTTTTTTTAAGTAAATAAAAAATTACAGATACAGCTAAGGTCATACATAAATAACTGCTATTCCTTTTTCTCCATCTTCACCTCTTAACCTACATGGTAACCATTATCCTGATGTTATTTATTATCCTTATGCATGGTTTTTATTCTTTTGTTTGACATATATATATATACTAGCAGCATATAATCTTTTGTGTATTTTAAAAAATATACATTAATGTCTCACTGAGCCCTAGTATTCTGCATTGTAAATAATTGTTTTAATAATTGTACAAGTAGATCTATTTATTTTCCTAACAATAGACAATTAGATTATCTCTATTTTTGTCAGTTATGAATACATACAAACAGTACTACAGTGAACAGTTTTATACATGCCTTTTTGAGCACTTGTATGTTTCTTGGATAGATATTTAAAAGAGGAATTGCTGGGTCATCTAGACCAATGTACACGATCTTTAACTTTACTAGGCATTTCCAAATTGCTCTCCATATCTTCCCAGCACACTGTGTTGAAAAGACTGTCCTTTGTCTACTGTGCTGCAGTGTCACCTTTGTCATAAATCAAGGAACTGTATACATGTCAGTCTGTTTCTGTGCTTTCCGTTCCACTGGTTATATATGTATATTATTGTGCCAAATCACGCTTCTATAATTACTATAGCATTATAATATTGAGTCATCCAGTTCATGAACATGGTATATTCCTTCACTTAATTGGGTCTTCTTTAATTTCTTTCGATAATGTTGTGTAGTTTTCTGTGTAGAGTCTTGCTCATTTTGTTAGATTTATTCCTAGGTATTTGATTTCGTTTGATACTATGGTAAATTGTATCATTAAAAATGTTTTATTTTGAATTACAGGTTGAGCATTCCTAATCTGAAAATCTAAAATCTGAAATGCTCCAATGAGCATTTTCTTTGAGCATCATATTGTTGCTCAAAAAGCTTTGGATTTCAGAGCATTTTAGATTTTATTTAGAATGCAAATATTTCAAGATCCAAAAAATTGAAATTGGAAACACTTCTGTCCCCAAGTGTTTTGGATAAGTGATATTCAACCTGTATTTGTTGCTAAAATATAGGGGAAAAGTTGGTTTTTGAATACTGAACTTGTATCTAAAGTTCAGTTTTTAAAGATTTCCTTGGATTTTCTGGGAGCTTACAATCATGACGTATAGGAATAATGAGTTTTATTATTTGCTTTCTAATCCTTATACCTTTTATTTTTATTTCCCTTTCCTGCACATTTTTTTCTTTTCTTTTCTTTTTTTTTTTTTTTGAGATGGAGTCTTGCTCTGTCACCCAGGCTGGAGTGCAGTGGCGCGATCTCAGCTCACTGCAAGCTCTGCCTCCTGGATTCACGCCATTCTCCTGCCTCAGCCTCCCGAGTAGCTGGGACTACAGGCGCCCGCCACCATGCCCAGCTAATTTTTGTATTTTTAGTAGAGACGGGGTTTCACCGTGTTAGCCAGGATGGTCTCAATCTCCTGACCTCATGATCCACCCGCCTCAGCCTCCCAAAGTGCTGGGTTTAAAGGCGTGAGCCACCACATCCGGCCTCATTTTTTTCACAAGTGAATGTTGAATTTTTTCAAATGCTTTCTCTGTGTTATAGGAGATAATTGTATGGTTTCTTTATTCTGTTAATGTGGTGAATTACATTGATTGGCCTTTGAATATTAAACCAACTTTGTATTTCTCGAAAGCTCTAAGTGGTTTATATAACCTTAGATTGACTTATTAATAGTTTGTTAAGAAGTTTTGCATGTATATTTATGGGTGAAATTGGTCTGTAATTTTTCTTGTAATGTTCTTATCAGGTTTGGATATCAATGTTCTTGATATCCAAATCTGAAATTATTTGGGAAAAATTCTTGTTCACTAGAAGAAGTTTTGTAATATTGGTGCTATTTCTTTATTAAATGTTTGCAAGAATTCAGTAGGGGTGTTCTCTGCATTTAGAGTTTTTCTTGTGGGCTTTTACAAATTTAATAAATATAGGATTGTTAGGTTTTCTATTTCTTGTGTCATTTTGTGATTTTTAAAAAAGGAGATAAAGACATATTTAAAAAGAGATTAAAGAGATATAAAATATTTGATCATGTCAATATTTGATTATTTTATGACAGGCTTATTTTTTAATCTCTGTAGAATTCATTTTGTTTTTATCATTAGTTTTATCATTGTTTTATGACATGCTTATTTTTTACTCTCTGTAAAATTCATTTTATTTTTATCATTAGTTTTATCATTCTGCTTATATGAAACTACTTTCCAGGTTCTTACTGTGTTAAGCTCTTTCTGTCACAAGAAACAGATATACTCAAGTTCCTTCAAGTAATGGAGATGTATTAGGTGCAATATAAAGCCATATGGTGCCATAAGAAAAAGGAATTACACAGGAAGAGAAAGATCTCTAGCACAGTTTGGCATTAGGGAGACTGGAAATGTGTAGCGAATTAGAATACGATACAGCTTTAGGGATGGAACAGGTTTTCTTTTTATCCCCCATTAGCAACACTTTATAAGGCTTTACTTTGATACCCAGTTGTTTATGTGAAGTTTCTCACTTCATTTTGGCTTTTATCTTTCCTTCCTTTCATTACTAACTATCCTTTTTACTCCTAGTCTAAATAATTTTTCATCATACCTTTTATTTTCTCATAACTACTTACTCATGATCCCCGGTGCCTTGTGGCCTATTTCTGTGATTCTTTTTAGCCTCTCTTCAAGTTACCAGGTAACTGAACCTCTCTGATTCTCGGTTAACTCCCAAAAGATTATTTGATTGGCCTAGTTTGAGAAGCTTTTATGCTAGGCCCATTGGCTGGTTCTGGCTTTTTTTTTTTTTTTTTTTTTTTTGAGATGGAGTCTCACTTTCACCCGTGCTGGAATGCAGTGGCGTTATCTTGACTCACTGCAACCTCTACCTCCTGGATTCAAGCGATTCTTGTGTCTCAGCCTCCTGAGTAACTGGCATCATCACACTCAGCTAATTTTTGTACAGTTGGGGTTTTGCCATGTTGGCCAGCCTGGTCTCAAACTCCTGGCCTCAAGCGATCCACCTCCTTGGCCTCCCAAAGTGCTGAGATTACAGGTGTGAGCCACCATGCTTGACCGGCTTGGCTACTCTTGACCAGGCAGCTATTGCCAAAGGGTGGGATTCACATAGCACAGAGCATGGATGCCCTGGGCTAACTCCTCTGCCAAGGGCTGTATTTGGACAATTTCCCTTAGCGGGATGTGTACCTGGAAAATACTATAATTGATCAATACAGAGAAGTTCTAGAAAATTAAGTTGTTGCAAGAGTTATAGTTCTGCCTCCTCCACGTGCTCTGGTGAATGCTAGTAAATAATTAAATGCTGATAAACCAATGTCTAGAATTTGATGTTATAAATATCTTTTAATAGTCATCTACCTGTAACTGAAAAATTGCTGCCAAAAATTATATGTGCTGCCAACCCCAAATAGGGCCGTGGGCAATTAGATGTGTAATACCTGTTGTTTTAAGATGGACAAATGAAAATTGATAGACTTTAAACGTAAGCAATAGGTAGAACATGCACATAGGCAGATTAAAAAATGCTTACTGAGAAAGCCATAGCAGTTATCCACTTCTGGTCTTATTTCCTTTTTAATACCCAGGAACAGCTGTATGTACTGCTAAGAATTTATTTTTCTGCAATATCACACAGTTCAGGTTGAAGGACTCTATTTAAAAGCTGGACAAAAACCACCTTCTATTTTCTGTTTTCTTTGCAACTATGGCCATGAGACACAGTTCTGGTCAGTGAAATGTAAGTGTTCTGGGAGGATCCTGGATTCTGGAGGACCGCTTTCCTTTTGTGATATTTATGCTGCAAAGTAATGTTTTGCCTAATGCCTTTCCATTTATGAGACAATTGTGGATATTATCTAAAAACGTTTCTGGTACAATAAGTGAAATTCCTTTCTAATTTTTAGGAGGACTCAGAGAGAGTAATGATAATTACTGGACCAAACATGGGTGGAAAGAGCTCCTACATAAAACAAGTTGCATTGATTACCATCATGGCTCAGATTGGCTCCTATGTTCCTGCAGAAGAAGCGACAATTGGGATTGTGGATGGCATTTTCACAAGGTAAGTACGTTAATTCAGTTTGAATATATTCTTGAAAATAAGTCAAGCCCACATTATCACATGAATTTTCCTTTTGTGTACATATTTAGATGCTCTTAAAGCATTCAGCATTTAGGAAAGATCAGGCACGGTGGCCCACACCTGTGATCCCAGCACTTTGGAGACCAAGGCAAGAGGATCACTTGAGTCTAGGAGTTTGAGAGCAGCCTGGGCAACATGGAAAAACCCCATCTTGACAAAAAATCAAAAGATTAGCCAGGAACCTGAGGTGGGAGGATCACCTGAGGCTGGGGAGGTTAAGGCAACAGTGAGCCAAGGTCCCACCATTGCACTCCAGCCTGGGCAACAGAGTGAGACCCTGTCTCAAAAAAAAAAACAACAAAAAAAACTATTTTTATCATGACTGATAATACTAGAAAGAACTTAGGAGTTAATTTTGTCCAGTAGTTTCCAAATTATTTTTAGTTATTGAGTTCTTTTTTATTTTATTTTATTTTATTTATTATTATTATTATTATTTTTTTTTTTGAGATGGAGTTTGGCTCTTGTTGCCTAGGCCAGAGTGCAGTGGCACTATTTCGGTTCACTGCAAGCTTCACCTCCCCAGTTCAAGCTATTCTCCTGCCTCAGCCTCCCGAGCAGCTGGGATTACAGGCACCCGCCACCACGCCCGGCTAATTTTTGTATTTTTAGTAGGGACAGTGTTTCGCCAGTTGGCCAGGCTAGTCTGGAACTCCTGACCTCAAGTGAGCCGCCCGCCTTGGCCTCCCAAAGTGCTGGGATTACAGGCATGAGCCACCACACCCAGCTGAGTTATTATTTTGAAGAAAACCTTTTATAGAAAATAAATATTTAAACAGATAAAAACAGATCTGCTCTGTCTTCCAGGGGTAGAAGGCTTGGAGACTTGGCTGTTAGTCTTTGTAGAGCACAGTCTGAAAACTAGTCCATCCTTCCCATTTTAGGTGCAGACCTGAGACAAACTGCAAAAGGCATTGGACCGAGATCATTTTGTTGATATCCCTTTTTACTCTACGAACATTACATGCAACTAAGTCTTACCCTCAATGTGTGAACCTAAATTTTATGCCATGTTACGAATATGAGTGAAACATCCTGGTTTCACTAAGGAGAATTCACAGTTTAATCTGTTTAACACCTTCTGATTTATCAGTTCTTAAAGCATTGTGTATATGTCTTACATGTACATTTCTAAAAAGTAAATACAGTCTCTGTGCATAGTCAATCTCTGTGTATAGAGTGTCTGAGTTGTTGTCCAGCTACATAGTTATATAATATTTGACTATGGAATCAAATCAGAATATATCACATGCTAATATTGATATTCTTGAGTAGACACTAAAATGCTTTAAAACTTCATTTTCCATCTGAGAATGAACAAAGTACCCTGAATTCTGTTTGATGCCGTGTCACCAAATAGGTGTTATTCTGATCCCCATATATGTTTAACTCAAAATAAGAAATTTAAAGAGTCTTTCTTTAGTTCTTAAGGCTGTAATTCATTTTCTATTTTATAAGAGAAACAAACCAGGTATTTTATTTTGGTTACAGTATTAAGGAAAGTAACAGAGATATTTAGTGAAGAAAAAAAAAGAGAAAAAAAGAAAAAAAGTATTGGTCAATATAAGGGGATTTACCTGGAAGGGAATCTTGTTACTGAGCGGAATATCAAGATTGTTTGTAGATACAAGTAAAAGAAGGGTTTATTTTTGTCATATAAGGAGAAGGCTGGAGGTGGGTAGCTGCTTCTGGTGTTTCAGTGGCTCTGCCATTTCACTGGCCTTTCCCTCAGAGTTATAAGATTGCTGCTGCAGCTCCAGGCATCACATTCCTATTCACATGAGGTAAAAAGGAGACGGGACTGCCATAGCTTTCCCCACTGCCCCTCTGTTTGTTTTTGTTGTTGTTGTTGTTTTGTTTTGTTTTAGGACATCAGTAGGTTTTTAGGATCCTCCCAGAAAACTTACATTTCAGTGACCAGAAGTATGTCTCATGGCCGTAGTTGCAAAGAAAACAGAAAATAAGAAGGTGGTTTTTGTCCAGCTTTTAAATAGAGTTAAGCACAGTAATTGGGAATACAATCAGTGGTAATCAGAAAATAGTTTCTGTCATAGGGTGTGAAATCAGTAATAATAGTAACAGCTAAACTTTATGATATCTTTACAATATTAGTGTAATATTCTTATCAAGGTACAGGCACTGTTATGTGCACCTTATATAGAGTACTTTATGTAAAGTACGTTCAGCGAGTACATGTCTAAGCGTGCTAAACTATGCTAATTTCAAGAAATTGGAGCATTTATTCATTCATCCAACATATACTAAATGAATACCTAACATATGGCAGTCACTGAGAATACAAAGGAACCACAGTTTTTGATTTCATGAAAGCTACCTAGTGGAGAAAATCAGCATTAACCAAATAATCACATGCAGAAATGTGAAACTGAAGCTATGACAAGTCTATGAAGGCTATATGCAAGATGCTGGGTTAGGCTGTGATCCTGGGATATGACCTGATTGGGGGCATCAGGGGAAGGCTTCCCTTAGCAAGTAACTTTTGAGTGCCTATCTGAAGGATGAGTGTAAGAAGGAAGGAAGAACATTTCAGAGAGATCATGTGCAAAAGTCCTTTAGCATAAAAAACGTAGACAATGAGTGAAGGCTGGTCCTCCAGGAGAGCAAGATTCTAGGTGAAGCATAGCCATGTTAGGAGTTTATCCTAAGAGCCATGGTAAACTGTTGAAGAATTTTAACCAGGATTTTGCATGATTATGTCTGCATTGGTTACACTGTAAAGAACGTCTGGAGAAAAAACCAAGTAGATCAGAGGAACCCAAAGAGCAGGCTCTTTTGGTGGTCCTGGTGAGAGGATCAGTAGCTTGGATTAAGTTTGTAGTGCTAGTTTAAGTGGAAAGGAGTCATATTTGAAATATATTTGGGAAATAAATCACCAGGACTTGGTGATAGATGGGGGTATAGCAGCTGAGATACATGGAGTTGTCAGAGATGACATTGAGTTTGTGCTTCTGAATGGTAAATGCTGGCATTTGCTAGAAGAGGATGATGTTTTTTCATAGATTCTGACTTTATCTTTGTATACAATAAGTAGAATTATTCTGAGACATTCAAAGGGAGCTATTATGTAGTAGGCAGTGGATATAAAGTTTAGATTTCAGAGACAGAGATCAAAGGTAAAGATGTAAATTTGTTGTGAGACATTTTTGTGTACATGATTGGGTGTGGATGAGATCATTTTGACAGAGAGTATAGTGGAGAAGATTAATATTCTGAGACTGAACCTTAAAACTGCTGAGATTTCATAGTTGAGTAAGAAGTTAAGATTGAAAACCAACAAAAGAAGTGTAGCCAGAGAAGCAGGAGAAAAAACAGGACATTACAGTGTCGCGGGAGCAAGGGAAAAGAGTGCTTCAAGAAGAAAAGAAGTGGTCAGCAGTGCTGAAAGGTTAGGTGAGGTGAAACCTGAAAAGTCACCTTTGGTCTTAGCAAAATAACTGTCACTAATGACCTTAGCAGGAGCTGCTTTCGCGGAGTGGTGGGGCCACACTCCAGTTAAAAGAGAGCTAAAGAGTGAGTTAGAGGTCAGGAAGTAGAGGGCGTTAGTACAGGTGATACTGCGAAGGCTGGCCAGGAAGAAGGCAGGAGAGATCCAGTGAGGGGCTTGTTTTGTTTTTAAATGGTAGACTTGAACGTATTTCAATAGGATATCCAGTGGGATGTGTTATACCCAAGAATTTATGATTCTAAAAAAAACAAAAAATTAATTGATCACCTTTGGAGGATCCTAGAATGAATCCTAATGATATTTAAAATAAAAATATCATTAGTCACTTTGGAGGATGAAAACTGAAAAAGAGAAAGATCCAAGCAGGTATCCTATCTTTTCAAATAGGTAACAGGGGGAAGTTTCTCTTTATAGAAATGTTCCAGCTAATAAACAAAGCAGGAATAAGAATTAGAGTATCATCCTTTTTGCAACCCCGATGTGATAACAGATTTAAGTAATAATCAGAAATGGCTGCTAATGTCACCAAAGAACAGACAATCAGACATTAGGTAAAAGTTTGTGACAACTTATGATGTCTTCTGGCCCAAAAAAATCAAACCGAATAGTCGGGCGCAGTGGCTCAGGCTTGTAATCCCAGCACTTTGGGAGGCCAAGGCGAGTGGATCATCTGAGGTTAGGAGTTCAAGACCAGCCTGGCCAATCATGGCCAACATAGTGAAACCCGTCTCTACTAAAAATGTAAAAAATAGCCAGGTGTGGTGGTTAGCACCTGTAATCCCAGCTACTCCAGAGTCTGAGGCAGGAGAATTGCTTGAACCAGGGAGATGGAGGTTGCAGTGAGCCAAGATCACGCCACTACACTCTAGCCTAGGCAACAGAGGGAGACTGTATCTTAAAAAAAAAAAAAAAAATCAAACTGAAACTGTTCAGACCTCTAGATCTAGATATCAATTTACAAGAGAAAAAGAGAATAGAGGAACATGTTGAACACCACCATGGGGATACTGTCAGCAAAATCTAGACTGTGGGAAACTGTAGGACAAATGGCTGGTGTTTTTTTTAACAAATAAATAGCAATGACAAAAAAAAAAATAGTTGGGGAGACAGGGAAGAGAACCTGCATATTAAAAGAGAGTTAAAGACCAGTCACCCAGTTCCAACATACAGATCTTAATTCAGTCCTGACTCAAACACATAAACCTTTGTTTCAAAGCACTAGTGAAACATTTAAAAATTTTTGAGCACTGACTAGATATCTAATGATACTGAAGAATTACTTTAAATGTTTAAGTGAGATAAATAGTGCAATGCAATGGTTATGATTTAATAGAAAAATCCTTACTTTAGTGATACATGCTAAAATGTTTACATGTTACATGATCTGGTACCCAATATTTACATCACAGTAATCAAGGATGGATAGGGAAATTTGGTAGGATAGAGATGAAATGAGACTGGCCATAATTGATAATTGTTTGAGTTTGATAATGGCTACATTGGAGTTGCATTATGCATTTTTCTTTGTTGTACATCTTTGGATTTTTTATAAGTTTTTCGTTGTTGTTGTTCTAAAGTTCATGGGATTTAGCCATTTGAGAAAGAGACAAGATCTTCGTGTAGGATAGGCATTGTTTGAAACTGTGGGTATGAAATCAGTGCATTGAATTGCAATTAGAATTTTGGGGCAATACTTCCTAGATTGTGCTTTGTGTACCACATCATAGCATATCAGGATGCAACCAATATCCAGTTGACCCAAATAAGCTTTTTTAAAAAAAAAAAAATGCAGTAGAATGGAGTAGAAGAAAAGATATCAAAATCATTAATTTATAGCATGTGGCATAGAGGTGGAGTTATGCAATAAGAAGGCCATTACATTTTCATGTCATCAGTAATGATATAAAAATTATAATGGTATTAGGAGATGTTAACATTGGCCCAATAATGAGATTTAAACTCTGTTGTGCTAAAAACATATATATATTTTGAGATGGAGTTTTGCTCCTGTCGCCCAAGCTGGAGTGCAATGTCATGATCCCAGCTCACTGCAACCTCTGCCACCTGGATTCAAGCTATTCTTCTGCCTCAACCTCCTGAGTAGCTGGGATTACAGGCACCCACCACCATGCCCAGCTAATTTTTGTATTTTTAGTAGAGATAGGGTTTCGCCATGTTGGCCAGGCTGGTTTTGAACTCCTGACCTCAGGTGATCTGCCCGCCTTGGCCTCCCAAAGCACTGGAATTTCAGGTGTGAGCCACCGCACCCCGCCAAAAACATGTTTTTATTAAAACCTTAGTGCGCTATAATTTTATGCTAGACATTAGGGATACAAACCTGAATAAGATAATTTACCTGTCTTTAAGGAGCTCAAGTGCAGTAAGGGAGATGGAGAAGCAAATCTTTACAATTTGGTAAGACCATGCAATACTAGAGAAGTGTGTGTGTGTATGTGTTTATTTGCTTGCTCATTCATTCATTCATGCTTATCCTGCCATCTTCCAGAAAGGGGTGAGGCAGCTTGCAGAAAATTCAAACTAGCATAAGTGAATAAATAAGGATGAGGGCTTAAAATGGAGCCACGACTGAGGCTTAAAACATCAATGCCTAACACTGCTGTGGATAAGCCATAAATCTGGTTCAGAGGTTTCCACAAAGCTAAATTTGTTCAGTTAAATAGTTCACAGGGCCCAGAAAACCAAATGAATTAATTAGTTAAGAAGAGAACTTAAAACAAATTTTTATTGTGTTTGACAGCAATCTTTTAGTAATAAAATCAGCTAGAAGAATATATTGGGTAGTATCACATAGACCAGGTTTTACTGGGTCCCGTTGGTTAGAGTTTAGGAAACAAATGTTCGATTATGTTATTCTTGGATCACAGGCTCCACTGAGACAGAAATGGTGCTTGTTCTGCATACCTTTGATCCCCTATTCCTAGTACTAAGTAGATGTGCAGTAAATGTTTGTTTAAAAACTGACAATAAAAAATTGTAATATAAATAAGATGTGTTGACATAACTCTGTTTCTTAGTCCAGATTTCTGGAATCTGACTGAAACATCCCCTTGTGATTCAAGCACCATCTAAAATAGTATATTGGAGCTTCACTAAGTTTTGCCACGGGACTCAAAAAGTCATCAAATTTCTATGTAAGGTTCAGTCTTACAAAGAAAACACAAGTTTAGGTATGTGGCAGAGTAAGTTATTAATACACAGGGAAAGAGCAAAAGTTCCAGTGTCATGGAGGTGGAGACTAATCATGGAGATTAGTCTGTCCTGACAACACTCTGTGTACCAGTGCACCTTTGTGATGCTGAGTAAGAGGAGATTGGTACTTCATGAAGGTCCAGGTTAAGCTTAGTTGCTCAGTCTGGACTCTGGTCCCTAAAGTGGGAAGTCTCAGGAAAATCTGAGTATCAGACCATGCCAGCAATTCAACTCTCTTAACCTGCTTCTTTCTCTGTAAGATGGGATAATCATGATACTTATATTCCAGGGCGTTGTTGTGTAGTTTAAATAATGCATATGAAACAATCTAGTATCTGACATATAATAGTTCCTCAGGAATATTAGTTATAATTTTAAGTCCCATCTCTATGACACTTACTCTGACCATTTCATTCCACAATGGTGTATTTATGGTAAACTCCTAATGCCCTATTTATTTGGACTCTGAGTTATTTCAGTATCTATCTTAGTTCATAACTGGTTATCCCATGCCATCATGCTATTGTTCACTATTTGAGGGAAAGAACTCTACTCCATTGTGTATCCCCGTCCCACTCAGGATGGCAGTAAGTATAGCTATTAATATAAATTAAAATCAATCAGAAATGAAATTATTTTCACATTTATATTACATTGTTTTCACTTCATCCTGGAAGTTTTCATTAGTCTGAAACATACCCAGAGATACTGATCCCATATTTCAAAATTGACCACAACTTTAAAGCATTAATTAATTAATAAAGAATTACATGTGCCAGTTTAAAAAGAAATATGCAGATTATGGAGATTTAAATACTGAAATATGGGACATATTCCTGTGCTCCGCCATTCGAGTAGCTGTTAGTTTATCAACCTTCAGGTCATGTTTATAGAAGCAGTCTGCCATAGGCCCTGTGTCCCTGCGTATTCTTACTGAGTCTATCAAGAAAGCCCTGATTGCTTTTTACATGGGCCATTTGTTTGTCAGGGTTGTGCTTGCAGCAGACAACCTGGAGGGATAAGTTAATTCCCCCCTTAAAGAGGAAGCTTGCTTCCCTTGTTGTATGTACAGCATCCATGGTACGTCATCCTCACAGGACTTGGGGGCTAATGCAAACCAACATGAGTAATAAAGTCTTTTGTCTCTGACTCAGTGGCCTTGTATCTTCTGCTGGCATCTATGAAACCAGTGGTATTAGGGTAACTTGTTAGCTTTTAAGTAGAGTAAAATCCTAGACTTTACACAGTTTTTAATAGGTCAATAGGATTCTCAGATCTCTTGCTAATATTAATTACCTGCAAAATGTGAGTAAACCAGCTGTGTATGGGAAAGAATGGGGGCTTTAGATCTAGAAAACTCAAGATTCTGTACAAGTTCTTCAGCATCCTGGCCATGTGCAAGTTACTTCATCCTTCTAGAACCCTGAGAGAAGTACTGTGCCATAGTCAAAAGAATCAGACATGTTATATATACTTGAGTACAAATCTTGCTTTTCCCTTTTACAACTCTGTGACCTTTTTCGAATTACTACTTCTCAATGTCTCTGTTCTTTTCCTGTAAAATGGAGATGATACTACTTACCCTCATATATTATTGTGGGAATTAAATAAAGTACATGAAAATGCCAGACACATAGTAGGTACCTACAAAATTTTAGTTTTTTTTTTCTTCCAGATTCTATGCCATTAGTATTTTAGATTTAAAAGTCTGTCTTCATATATGTATGAGTATAATACTCAGTTTTCTAAACTTAGCATCAGTTTTTGCATCTATAAAACAAAAAGTTCGATAATACTGACTTCACAAGGTTGATTTGAGATGTTTTAAAAGGATGTGAAATCACTATGAAATGCTCCTCTTAGTTATTCTCTTTGAAAGAAATTGACCAAATCTAATCTCCCTGATACTTTCCCTCTTGGAGTGCTGTGGCCGTAATCAAATTGAGAATCCAGGAACCTAGAGGTATTGGGGGAACCCCCACCCCCGATATTCAATGTGGGTTCTTTTCTATTTCCCTAAGCATTGGCTGGTCTGAGAAATAAAGAGAAAGAGTACAAAAGAGAGAAATTTTAAAGCTGGGTGTCCGGGGGAGACATCACATGCCGGCAGGTTCTTTGATGCTCCGTGAGCCGTAAAACCAGCAAGTTTTTATCAGCAATTTTCAAAAGGGGAGGGAGTGCACAAATAGGATGTGGGTCACAGAGATCACATGCTTCACAAGGTAATAAAATATCACAAAGCAAATGGAGGCAGGGCGAGACCACAGGACGGGGCGAAATTAAAATTGCTAGTGAAGTTTCGGGCACGCATTGTCATTGATAACATCTTCTCAGGAGACAGGGTTTGAGAGCAGACAACCTGTCTGACCAAAATTTATTAGGTGGGAATTTCCTTATCCTAATAAGCCTGGGAGTGCTACAGGAGACCGGGGCTTATTTCATCCCTTTGGCTTCGACCGTAAAAGACAGCCATCCTTAAAGGGGCCATTTCAGAGGCCTACCCTCAGGGGCCATTCTCTTTCTCAGGGATGTTCGTTGCTGAGAAAAAGAATTTAGCGATATTTCTCCCATTTACTTTTGAAAGAAGAGAAATATGTTTCTGTTCCTCCCGACTCACTGGCAGTCAGAGTTTAAGGTTATCTGTCTTGTTTCTGAACATTGCTGTTATCCTGTTCTTTTTTCAAGGTGCCCAGATTTCATATTGTTCAAGCACACATGCTCTACAAACAATTTGTACAGTTAACGCAATCATCACAGGGTCCTGAGGCAACATACATCCTCCTCAGCTTACGAAGATGATGGGATTAAGATATTAAAGTAAAGACAGGCCTAGGAAATCACAAGGGTATTGACTGGGGAAGTGATAAGTGTTAATGAAATCTTCACAATTTATGTTCTGAGATTGCAGTAAAGACAGGCATAAGAAATTATAAAAGTATTAATTTAAGGCACTAATAAATGTCCATGAAATCTTCACAATTTATGTTCTTCTGCCGCATCTTCAGCCGGTCCCTCCGTTTGGGGTCCCTGACTTCCCACAACATAGAGGCACCACCCACACAGAATGGGATGATGGCAGTGCCTTTCCTCCTGTTCCTCAGGAAGTGGCTGGCTTGGAAGGTGGTCGCATGGAAGATGCACATCCTCCTCCATGCTGAGACATGCCTTTATCTCATGACCCAGGAATAGCCTCAAGGAACTGGCCCAATTGCCAATCACTGTGTGAAAGAACAAATAAGCTTTAAACCTCGTCAGCACCACATTTGTTGTTTCAGCATAGTAGGATTCATTCTCAATTAACTCCATCAAACATACCAGTTTTTTAGCTACTTTGGGATATATTTTGCAGTGACTTGGTCCTGGTGGGTAGTGTTATTTGGAAAGATATGCTTGTTACAATATGTGAAAAAGAGCCAGTTACAAAGCCTGGCATTCATTTCACTTTTGTATGAGTAATTGTATGTATAAATATATGCAGAGAAAACCATCTAGATGGAAGGCTTATTCCAAAATACCATGGGGGATATGGCTTTATGGTGATTTTTCTTTTCTTGTGTAAATTTTTTAATTTCTGAAATAAATGTGTAAAAAAAAGTAAAACTCTTCACCCTCACAAATTACCAGTATTGGTCAAAATGAGATGTTTTATAGGAAGCTGGTGAAATGCTTACATGGTCACTGTCTGGCAACTCTTTTTCTGGGGCAAATATCTCTGTCCTACCCAGGGACATGGAATTTGGGGTTTTAAGCTTTAGACCATCCTGGGCACTTCAATATATCAGACCTTACACAAAGTTTTTCCCAGACTATAAGTAACCCTAGTTCTTATTCCTTTAGGAGTTGATGGCATTCTGTCTGGGAGAGAATACAAGATTCAGAGATTTATGGATTTAATTTTCATAATAAAACACTGCTCATATGGCACTCTTACACTTTTTTTGTGTGTGTGTGTCTTTTTTTTGTTGTTGTTCCTTTTTGTGGAGAACAGGGTCTCGCTATATTGCCTAGGCAGGTCTCAAACTCCTGGGCTCAAGCTATCTTCCCACCTCTGCCTCCCTTAGAGCTGGGATTACAGGCATGAGCCACCACGCCCAGCTCATATGGCACTCTTAACCCTCAGTGCACATTCAATTTTTTTTTTTTTCCACGGAGCTTTAAAAAAAATATTGATGCCTGAACCCTACCTCCAGAAATCTTAAGTCAGACTGGGGCAGTGTCTGAAAGTCACATTTTTAAAGTGTCCCAGATGATTTTTAAAGTGAAGCCAAGATGTGGAAGCACTTCCCCAAGCCCTTGCTGGAGAAATCGTGTGTTGAATTATAAAAATAATATATGCTTATTATGAAATGTAACAGTGTACTAGGGTATGAAGTGAAACAAAAACACCCCCATTCTCCCCAGGTCTACCATGTTTCTTTAGGTAACATTTCACAAGTCTACAAGTATACATCTTTCTTTTCTAAAATGGTATCGTACTAAGCATTGCTATTGTATAACTTGCTTTTGTTTCCTAATATGTGGGAGACATATTTCTCTATCAGTTTATACAGATTAATCTTGCTCTTTTTAATGACTGCAATGTATCTGGAGTACAGATACTCCTTGATTTCTTTAACCTCTGAGAGTTCCGCCTGGGACAGGCTGCCCTTTAGTATATGGGACATGTTCCCTATCCATTCCCCTGTGCTCCGCTACCTTCCTGTTGTTACCACTGGAAAGGAATCTATATGGACTACATTAAATTTTATCCTTAGGATATAATTATATCCCATTAAATTATATCCCTAGGATGTAGTTTAATATTATGCCCTTGTAGCTTGCGTTTATTTTTTAAGAAATAATTCAGACATATAGTAATCCTCCATGCACCTTCCACCCTACTAAAGAAATAAAACACTAGAATGCAATCGAACCTCTAATCCTCACTAATCCCATTGCCCTCTACCCTATCCATAGTAAGTAACTGGTTGTCCTTGACTTTGGTATCCATCCCATGCCTCTCTCTACATTTTTACTCATTGATGTTTTTTGAAACAATGCATGGAAGTATTTGGTATGCTTTTAAACTTTATACACAGTGTATCACACTATATTCTTCTGTAAGTGGCTTTTCCCCCCTCAGTGTTATATAGTTACAAAATTCATCCATATGGGTACATATACTTTGAGTTCATTAGTTTTTCCATTAATTATGAATTATGATGGTCTATTTTATGAATATATTACTCTTCACTCATTTTTCTTGATATGATGCCAATTTTTTGCAAATATAAACAGTCATATTTGTGACTTGTCTCATACTCCTAGTGCACACAAGGGAGTTTTTCTCAATCTAGGAGTGGAATTGTTGGATTGTAAGGAACATGTGTCTTTCATGTTCTCCAAGGAGGCTGTATCAGCTTAGAATCCCACTACCAGTGCTTAAAAGTTTGTTCTATGCTTAAAATAGATTAGAATGAGAAATACTCATTTGATGATATTTCTATATATTCTCCAAAATTGCTCATAAGAACATTTTCATTTTTATTAATGTCCTTTACATGAAGTGCCATCTGGTAAATTATTTTTTTGTTAATGCTAGGAACATTTTTTCTCTCCATGTGCATACTGTGCCTGTTTACAAAAAGATTTGAAGCAATTTATTGGCCTTTTCTGACAAACTGCCAGACTTCCTGCTATCAGCCAGTGGCTGCTTCCTCTTTAATTCCTTTTTGTCTTGGCTGCCAAGACAGCAAGAGCTAAACTCAAGGCTCAGGTGTGAAAACAAATTTGGTTTAGTTTTCCCCTTCGCTTCTTATATGGGAGTATTTCTCTAGCGTCATTCTTAGAACAGCTGCATCAGAATCTTGGGGATGCTAGTTAAAAATGCTACTTACTAAGCCCTTTCACACATCTTTTTTTTTTTTTTTTTTGGAATCTCCAAGGTGGTACGCAAGAATTAGCATTTTAAAAGCTCATGCTAAGCTCAAATGTAAGAATCTACGGTATGGCTTGTAATCTTAGTTTCATGTAATTCTTTCATTAGAATATGTTGTTCTAAATCACTTCAAATACTTTTTGTACTCAATGGAAAAAATATTAAAATCTAGCAGAATGAGATATTTGCATAAGATTTAGCTCCAAGCTTTGTCTGTAAATTGATTCTGTTATCAATTTGCCATTTAGAACACTAGGTTTAAATCTGTGGATTCCATAAATATTCATTGAGTGCCCACTATGTGCTATACAGTGTGCTAGAAGAAAAAGTAGTAAATAGATGAAGAGCTATAAACAGACAGGAGGTTAGGAATTTTTTTTTTTTTTTTTTTTTTTTGAGACAGAGTTTCACTCTTGTTGCCCAGGCTGGAGTGCAGTGGCATAATCTTGACTCACTGCAACCTCTGCCTCCTGGGTTCAAGCGATTCTCCTGCTTCAGCCTCCCAAGTAATTGGTATTACAGGCATGTGCCACCACACCCAGCTAATTTTTGTATTTTTAGTAGAGATGGGGTTGCACCATGTTGGTCAGGCTGGTCTCGAACTCCTAACCTCAGGTAATCCACCTGCCTCGGCCTCCAAAAGTGCTAGGATCACAGGCGTGAGCCACTGCACCCAGGCTCCAGAATGTTTTATCTGAATACTCTAACCTCACATGAATCTTTTCCTGAATAAGAAACAGGTTTTTTTTTAAAGTAGAGTTTTGGCAAACACATACATTTGCCTCTAATGGATATATCTGTGCATTATGATATGTGTACTCATCAATGAAATATTTCTAGACCCGTATTTCCAAGGATCATTAACATCCTTGAATGCATCACTGAGATAAGATGTTTATTATCTTGATGAATATGAACTTAAATCTCATCTAGCCTTTTAGACTCAGTAATTAAGTTTTAGAAAAGCAATGAATTATTAAGTCTCATTAGAAAACAGTTTGAATAAAGCAAAACAATTGGCCTCTTCTCTCAGCATAATTTATTTCTATTAAACATTAGTGATTAATGTTGGTGAAAAGGGGTATTTACTCCAAGTGGCCCATAGTTAACAATTTTCATGCCATGCTACTTACATAAACTCCCTCTTCTGACACCCAGCTTCAGAGAATGCTGTGTATTCAGAGTGGCATGAGTGTGTTTATCTTGAAAGAGAATTGGAAGGTAATAGACATTCAAGTACTTAGTAATTGATTTGTTTGCCCAAGTTAGTGTAATTCAGAAAATATTTATTGAGCACCTACTGTGGAGTATTTGTACTCTATACAAAATATATTCTTTATGAACAGAAAGAAAACATCTTGAATCAGTCCACACCTTCTAATTAGTTGTAAATAGCCGTACTAAAATCCACATGATAAGTGAGCACTAAATGAGTAAGTTGTTATGATTTTATTGGCGTTAGAAATGTTGTCTTATGAATGTCTCTGTGCTTTCTTTAGCTCTTGTAGCTGTGTCTAGCAAACACTAGTTATCTTATTTTATCTTTTTCATGGGAGATGGTTTTATGAATTTAATGTTTGTTCCTTAATGAGCTCCCTCAAAGTCACCTGAAAGTTTGATTTGATTTGGTTTTAAATGCAAATCCCAGACAAATCTCCTGATTGAAGATCCCCTGGAGATAGATACTGTTGTAGTAGGTATGATGAAGGAGACCTTTAGACACTATTTTTTTTAAAAAAATACTTTAATTTTTTAGAGCAGTTTTGGGCTTACACCAAAACTGAGAGGAAGGTATAGAGAGTGCCCATCTACCCCTGCCACTGCCCCTGCACAGCCTCCCCTATTTTCAACATCCCCTGCCAGAGTGCTCCCTTTCTTACAATTGATGAACCTACATTGACACATCATTACCACCCAAAGTCCACAGTTTACATGAGGGCTCATTGGGTAATTTATAAACAAAGTAAATTTATTACAGTTCTGTAGACTGGGAAGTCAAGGTCGAGGAGCTACAGCTGGTATGGGCCTTCTTAACTCCATCATAAAATGTCAGAAGGCATCACATGGCAAGGGGGCTTACTAGAAAAAAACCAAACTGTCTTTTACAACAGACCCACTCTAATGAAAGTAACCTACTCCCATGATAGCCCATTAATTCGTTACCCCTTAATCCATTAATCCCCAAATGGATTAATCCATTCCTAAGGGCAGAGCCCTGATGACCCAATTACCTCTCAAAGGTCCCACTTCTTAATACTGTTACATTGGGAATTCAATTTCAATGTGAGTTTTAGAGGGGACAGACATTCAAACCATTCTGCCCCTGGCCCCCCAAAATTCTATGTACTTTTTGTATACAAATACATTCATTCCATCTTTATAGCCCCAAAGTCTAGAGTCTCATCTGAATCAGATGTGAGTAATGCTCAAGGGACAATTCATCTTGAGGTAAATTTCTTACAGCTGTGAGCCTATGAAATGACCATGTTATCTACTTCCAAAATAAATGGTGGGACAGGTGTAAGACATTCTCATTTCATAAGGGAGAGATAGACAAGAAGAAAGGGGTAACAGGTCCCAAGTAAGTCCAACACCCAAAGGAAAAACTAAGCCTTGAGACTTAGTTTATCTTCCCTGGTTCCATGTCTTGCTTCCTAGATACACTGGTTGTGGGGATTGGATCCCAGGGCCTCAGACAGCCCCACCACCTAGGCTTTCCTGGGCTCTCCCAGGCTTCAGTTCTCACAAATAAGAGTCAAGTGCCTGCAGCTTTCACAGGCTGAAGCTAAATGCTGGCGGTTCTACAGTTCTGAGATCTCAGCAGGGTTCTGTTCTCACTGCACTAGGCATTACCCCACTTGGGTCTGTTTCTCCTGGCTCTGGCTCTGACCCCACATTTTCACCTGGCATTAATCCACGAATGGATTAATTCATTTATGAGGGCAGAGCCCTTATCACCCAATCACCTCTTAAATGCCTCACTTCTTAATACTCTTACATTGGAGATTAAGTTTCAACATGAGTTTCAGAAGGGGCAAAATTTGAACCAAAGCACTGTTTATTTTCTTTTCCTGTCTTATTGCATTAACTAGTACTTCCACTACAGTGTTGAAAAGGAGTGGTAAGAGGTGACAGCTTCCCATTTTGGCTGATCCTGGTTGGGAAGGCTTCAAGTTTCTCACCATTAAGTATGATGTTAGCTATAGGTTTTTATGTGAATATTCCTTATCAATTTGAGGAAGTTCTCCTCTATTCTTAATTTACTGAGAGTTTTTATCATGAATGGGTGTTGGATTTTGTCAAATGCTTTCTGTGCATCTGTTGATATGACCATGTGATTTTTCTTCTTTAGCCAGTTGATGTGATGGATTATGTTAACTGGTGATCAAATGTTGACCCAATCTTGCACACTTAGGATGAATCCTACTTGGTTGTGGTCTGTTTTTCTTTTTATACATTGTTGGATTCATTTTGCTAATATTTTATTTAGGATTTTTGCATCTATGTTTATGAGAGATATTGGCCTGTAGTGTTTCTTATAATGCCTTTGTCTGGTTTTGGTATTAAGGTAATGCTGGCCTTATAGAATGTGTTAGGAAGTATTCCCTCTGTTTCTATTCTCTGAAAGAGATTGTAGAGAATTGGTTTAATTTCTTCCTTAAATATTTGATAGTATTCACCAGTGAAGCCATTTGTGCCTGGTGTTTTCTGTTTTAGAAGGTTAGTAATTATTGATTCAATTTCTTTAATAGATACAGGCCTATTCAGATTGTCCCTTTCTTTTTGTGTGAGTTCTGACAGATTGTATCTTTCAAGGATCAGTCTGTTTCATCTAGGATATGACATTTGTGGCCATAATACTGTTTACAGTATTCCTTTATTATCTTTTTAATGCCCATGAGATCTGTGGTGATGTCTCCCCTTTTATTTTTAATATTAGTAATTTGTATCCTTTCTCTTTTTCTATTAGCCAAGCTAGAAATTATCAATTTTCTTGATCTTTTCAAAGAATTAGCTGTTGGTATTGTTGATTTTTCTCTATGAATTTTCTGTTTGCAATTTCATTGATTTCTGCTGTAATCTCCTCATTTATTGTCTTCTGCTTACTTCTGATTTAATTTACTTTCCTGTTTCTGGTTTGCCCTGGAACTCTTATTTTTAAGAATCTCTACGAGTGACTCTGATGCACAAATTTAGGAGACATTGTTTCCATTTTAATTTCTTACATTTTATAGGAAGAAAAACTGAGGATCAGAGAGATTTTGTCTTACATGAGGTTATAATGTGTGCAGTTATAAGAATGCATCCTCTGGTTATATTGGCTTCCCCTGTATTCATCTTATTAATTTATCTGATTAATCTTATCCATGATGACGGATTAATCTTATCTTCCTTTGACAACCTTAATTATGTGTAGTTTCCCTAGCTAAGGTTAAGGTTGAGTGAAAGCATTTGCTCTGTTAATTATTTTTCTTTGCATTTCTTGGTACTTTCCCACAGAGTGTACTACTAGCTATGTTACAGGATGAGTTGCCCAATCAGCACAGTGTGGATTTTCTTTGGAGGAAAATACCTGTGTCCTTCATAAGTGTCCTACACATGCTTTATAGATAGGTCCAGTGAACACTGTCATGTGAGCCAGTAGAAATTTAGAATTTTTCTGGATTGTTCTCCTGATTCTCATCAGTGTTTCCATGGAAATTGAAAGATTACTACAGTGGTTTTTGCTTGATTATATGTGCAGTTTAGTATTACAACTTTTATAAATAAACTTTAAATACTGTAGTGTGATCTTGTCGCAACCATTAGAAAGAAGGATTATATTAGAGGAACTTTTTGTCTATTATAATACAGATGCTTCTCAAGTTAAAATGGGACTGTGCCCTGATAAACCCATCATAAGTCAGAAACATCATAAATCAAAAATTCACTTAATACTTAAGTAAGCTCGTTATAAAATTTAAAAATAATAAGTCAGGGATTGTCTTTAATTTTATTCATGCCAATAAATGTTTTTCATATTGCTAGAAGAAGGCTAGTCATTTCTGCCTTGTCTTAACAGAATGATACAATATAATTCTTAAATATATCATTTGTGATTTTTAAAAATAACTTTTGTTTTTCTAATTACACAAGTAATGCATGTTCATTATGCAAAATTTTAAACTCAAAAGAAAAATTTTTAAATCACTTGTAATTCCACCACCTGGAGATCATTGTTGTTTAGGTAGATGGCCTTCCAGGATTTTTTTAAATGCACACATGTAGTGGTAAATCATTTGTAATTGCATTCCATTTCTAAGTTAATGTTTATGTTTAATTAAATACAAGACAAATTTACTAATTCATGCTTTTTATGCCTTTTAAATACCATATGTTGCCTACATATCTTTCAGTAATTGGTATTCTCTTAGTCTTTACTCTACTTGGACTTTAGTTTTTTGGGCTGTTTTTCTTCCTTATACTATCCTTCTTAAAAGTTACTTTGTTAGGAAATTAGTTATCTTTTGTAAAATGTATGTAATATACAAACACACACACACACACACACACACACACAAAAGAAGCTTCAACTTAGACATCCATTTTGGACAGAGTTCTGCAAAGTTTTAAACAACCTGAAGTGAATGGGAACATCTTCAGTTTCAGAAAGCACACAAAGTAAACTATCACTGAAAACCCTCCCATACAAAGCACTTAGAGGATAAATCTATATTCCACTTATATGAGATACCTAGAATAAGCACATTCATAGAGACAGAAAATAGAATAGAGGTTTTCCAGGATGGGGAAAGGGAAGAGTAAAGAGTTACTTTTAATGGATACAGAGTTTCTGTTTCTGTTTCTGATGAAAAAGTTCTGCAAATGGAGGCCCAACATGGTGGCTCATGCCGTAATCTCAGCACTTTGGGAGGCCGAAGTGGGCAGATAACCTGAGGTCAGGAGTTAAAGACCAGCCTGGCCAACATGGCGAAACTCCGTCTCTAGTAAAAATACAAAAATTATACAGGGTGGTGGTGCATGCCTGCAATCCCAGCTACTCAGGAGGCTGAGGCAGGAGACTGCCTTGAGCCTGGGAGGCAGAGGTTGCAGTGAGCTGAGATTGTCCCACTGCACTCCAGCCTGGGCAACAGAATGAGACTCCATCTCAAAAAAGAAAAATTCTGCAAATGGAAAGTAGTGATGGCTACACAACATTGTGGATGTTAATACTACTGAACTGTGTATCTAAGAAATACTAAAATGGTAAATTTTATTTCATATATATATATCATAAGTTTTAAAAGCACTTGAAGTATGTCCAATAATCCTATTGTAACAGGAATAATCATTGCCTCTTTTTAATTTTTAATACAAATTTTAATACAATTTTAATATTTAAGCTCTAGTTATCATTCAATATGAAAAGTCCTCTTTTCCTAATTGAAGTATTTCTCCCTTATACTAGCATTTTTCTTGCAAAAGGCCCAGAGATTGTGATTTGAAGAGACAGAAGCCCACTCTGTTTGCCTGAGAGACATCGAGAATATTATCACAAAATATTAAGATCTCATAAAAACAAACTCTTTTTCAAAATTTCAATGAAAGTGTTTTTGATTTTAGAAACTGACTCAAAAAAGTAATAATTTCTTTTCTCCATTAATGCTTTATTAAGCTTTGTTGACCTAAATAAGGGTTATAGGCGAGGAGGGGAGTAGAGGGATTAGAAAGATTAGTCAGCTGCCACTCCTAAAAATATCAGAGTGATTTTTTTTCCCCTTAATCACATAACTGTAACCTTCTGTCTACTCAGAGCAAACTAACTCTAAGATGAAACCTAAAGAATGGATTTTTCATTTTTTACTACATTTGACTGTAAATACAGACAGCATGATAATAACATATGCTGTGGAATTCCCTAAATCTCTAACATATTTTAATATCTGAAAATTTTAAGGATCATTGTTTAGTATAGTGTGTCTTATAAATGATTGTTGATTTAATAAAAATCTATAAACTTTATTGTTTTTTCTTTTTCTTTTTTTTTTTTTTTTTTTTTGAGACGGAGTCTCACTCTGTTGCCAGGCTGGAGTATGGTGGTGCCATCTCGGCTCACTGCAACCTCCACCTCCCTGGTTCAAGTGAGTCTCCTGCCTCAGCCTCCTGAGTAGCTGGGACTACAGGAGTGTGCCACCATGCCCAGCTAATTTTTGTATTTTTAGTAGAGATGGGGTTTCACCATGTTGGCCAGGATGGTCTCGATCTCTTGACCTCATGATCCGCCTGCATCAGCCTCCCAGAGTGCTGGGATTATAGGCGTGAGCCCCCGCGCCTGGCCAAACTTTGTTGTTAATATATATCTTACCTTGCTTGTAGAACATTTTAGGCGTGAGCCACCACGCCCAGCCAAACTTTATTGTTAATGTATGTCTTATCTGGCTTCTAAAACTGATTTTAGGCATGAGCCACCGCGCCCGGCCATCTTAGGCACTTTATTGAGATATTTACAACATAGCAGAATAATAAGAGACGAGAATGGTATCCAAAGACTCTGGATCAGGGAGAAAATAAGAATTGAATTATGAGATAAAGCCAGGTATCTATTTGTTATTATAAGATGTTATTCAGTTGTTTTCTAGTAATCAAACTAGAATAAATAAACTATACATTTCTTAAAGGAAATTAACAGAAAATACGTTTATCAATAAACAGTTCCCACAATTATAAATGCATACGTCCCCAGTAGCCTTGATGACTGGTTCATGAGCCAGTATTTATTCAGTGTGTACAGGGCAGCATTGCTGCTTCCATTGCTGCTACATCCATACCATCAGGTGCTATGGAAAAATAGAATTGTAATAGAAAATGTGTTGGCTCCTAATGCAATGTGAGCGCTCCTTCAAACTGCCCTCCAGGGGTGCAAGTCCCACAGAGCCACTTCTGAATAAGAGGCGTAATAGTGCTGGGTTCTTAACCAGAGTGAACATCATTCATTGTATCTAATCTGCAAAGTGAATTTTCTTATAAAATATTAAATTGTTTTTAATTAAAAATATATTTTAAATATTAAAAAAAGTTCTAGAAATGAACAGTAGTGATGGCTACACAACCTTGTGGATGTTAATACCACTGAACTATGTACCTAAGAAATGCTAAAATGGTAAATTTTATGTTATATATATTTATCATAATTTTTAAAAGCACTTGAAGTATGTCAAAGAATCCTATTGTAATAGAAATAATTGTTGCCTCTACTTAACAATTTTAATATTTAAGCTCTAGTTATTACATTTTAAATATAATAAAATATATTTTTATTTTAAATACTTAATACATAAATACTTATATATAAATATAAAATAATAATACTTAAAAATAATGAAGTAAGCATATTATTTGAACAAAGGATTGAACAGCTAAGAAGATATTTTAAAACCTCTGACCTAGTAGTATAGTGAGGACCATTGCCTAATAAAAGTATGTCCAAGATCTCCTGAACACTGGCCTGCCCTCCTTAAGAAGGAAACCCTGTAATACCATGAGGCACGTAGGGGTGACTCAAAAAACTCCACACCAGAAACCAGAAGACGTAAGTATTTGTCTCTTGTCTGCCACAGATTAGCCCTGTCATGTTGGGGAAGTGACTTGACCTCTGAAATGTCTTACCTCATCTGTAAAATAGGAGTATAAAATGATTACTAAAAACTTGTCCAGCACCAAGACCTTTTCAGAATTCTTTCTCTTGCCTCAAAGATGGCAAAGAATGTGCCATCAGACAAGCTCTTCCCTTCTGTCAAAAGAGAAGAACCACTGGAGAAAGAAATGACCAAATTCGATGTAGAGAGCTTAAGCACAGAAAAAAAAAAAAACGTAGGTGAAAGATAAGTAGCTCTGTCTAGAGCAATTGCCTTTTGTTGTTTACAGCTTGTCTAGGTCAGACCATCCCATAGGAAAGGTTTGGTAAGAACAAAGGCGTTTGATAAAAGATGACTGAGAGACTGGGCTTTGATGCAAAGATCATCAGAAGCATCTACAACAAGTGAGTAGTCACCAGTGACAAAATCTCCAAGTGAGGCAGGCTGGAGAATGAGTGATCTGTTAGTCTTGCCAGAGAGGAAGGTATTAGCAAAGGCAGATTGGATAAGCAGAAGGTAAAAAAATAAAAAACAGCAATAGCATTTTTTTTTATATACTCCATTAGCACAGGTTTGGCTTTACCAATATAGGAAAGGCATTTTTACACTAATTAGGTCATTGTGAAAAATAACAATTGGAGTTATTTTTTAAATGCAGTGTTTTTAACTATGAGACCGGGTGTGGTGGCTCACGCCTGTAATCCTAGCACTTTGGGAGCCTGAGACGGGTGGATCACTTGAGGTCAGGAGTTTGAGACCAGCCTGGCCAACAGGGTAAAACCCTGTCTCTACTAAAAATACAATAATTAACTGGGCGTGGTGGCACATTGCCTGGAGGCTGAGGCACGAGAATTACTTGAACCCAGGAAGTGGAGGTTGCAGTTAGCTGAGACTGCACCACTGCACTTCAGCCTGGGTGACAGAGACACTGTGTCTCAAAAAAAAGAAAAAAAGAAAATATTAATACTGTGAAGGTTGTGTGCCAGTCTTTAATGACAACAACCAGTTATATTACTATAATAAGCTTTCCATGAAAACACCAAAAAGTACTTTTTGATACCTTATTAAAAATTAAGATTCTGTCATATTTTTTAGAATTATATACATTATAATTTTGTGTTTTTTAGAATAAGCTCAGCAATAGTGTACAAGGATATCCTAATCTATATGGAAGCACAAAGGAACATATAAATTTAAATCCTTTTGTTCCTTGATCAGTCGGTTCTTTTTATTTTAAACTTTAATTTTGGACATTCACAAAATTATTAACTCTTGAGTGATGTGGGTTGAGTAAGTTGTATTACAGTTCTGGAAACAAATCATTCATTTCAATATATATTGAACGTCTTATGTACAAGACACTCTGCCTAACATTTGAGGGGACTACAAAGGTAAATCAGTGAGGCCTGTTCTCAGAGAACATTGACTTCTAGAAAGATGACAAGAGAAAGCTCTTCTGGTCAGTTCTATGGGAAGGGAATCAGGGACAGCTACACAGAAGCAGCTTAAGGATGATAGGGCTTCCAGTCCATAGAAAGAGAAGGGTGAAGATGATTCCGGATAATGGAACCATGAGAACACACAGAGGGATAAAGGTGTGTGGCATCAGCTCTTTAAATATGCTTTAAAAAAAAAAAAAAAAAGGCCTCTGAATTACAGTTTTCCCTCAGTATCTGCTGGGGACTGGTTTCAGGAGCCTCCAGTATGAAAATCAGGAGATTATCACCTGATATAAAATGGGATATTTGCATATAACCTGTGCACATCCTTTAAATACTTTAAATCATCTCTAGGTTACTTATAATACCTAGTATAATGTGAATACTATGTAAACAGTTGCTATGCTGTATTATTTTTAACATTTATATTATTCTGTATTTTTTTATTTTTATTGAATATTTTGGATCCACAGTTGATTGAATTTGTGGATGCAGATATGGAGAGCCGATTGTATACCCTCTAAAAGGATGAATTTTATGCTGTGTCACTTATATCTTAAAACTGTTATTTTTTAAAAGTACATGACATGTGTTAGGGATGGCAAGGATAAATTGTTGTGATGGTGACATGAGATCCTGTGTTGTGCAGAAGGAGAGGAGATTGGAGAGAGATGTAGGACTAGAGCACACAGACGGTCTTGAAAACTATGCTAGGAATTTTGTATTTTATTTTCCAGGCATTAGCAAAACATTGTAAGTTTTTAAGCACAGGAATCAAAAAGACTCCATTGATTTTAAAATATGGAGGTAGAAGATAAATTAGCTGTTAGTCAAAGTGAAGGTGGAGAGAGAAACTAGGCTATTGGAACAGCTTCGATCAAAGAGTGTAAACTAGTGAAACTAGTTTGCAAGAATACCAGGGAAGGCGGCCAGGCACGGTGGCTCATGCCTATAATCTCAGCACTTTGAGAGGCTGAGGCAGGAGGATCAGTTGAGCTCACAAGTTCTAGACCAGCCTAGGCAATGTGGCAAAACCCCATCTCTACCAAAAATACAAAAATTAGCCAGCATGGTAGTGCACGTTTATGGTCCCAGCTACTCAGGAGGCTGAGGTGGGAGCTCGCTTGAACCTGGGAGGTCGAGGCTGTAGTGAGCCAAGATCGTGCCATTGCACTCCAGTCTGTGTAAACAGAGCCAGAACTTCTCTAAAAAATAGAATAAATAAAATAAAATAAAAATACTGGGGACTGGATATTGAATCTTAAAAGGAGCAAGGAAAGTGAAAGAAAATGCTGAATTTTCGTTTTTGTATTTATAGAACAAAGATACTGTGTTATTTTTCTGAGCTGTGTAACAGATTATCACAGATTTAGCAGCTTGAGCAACACACATTTATTATATCAATATTTCTGTGGTTCATGACCCCAGATACAGCTTAGCTGGGGCTGTGTGAGGCTGTGATCAAGGTATCAGCCAGGGTGGGATTCTTACGTGGAGGCAGGACTAGAGATGGACCCACTTTCAGAATTACCCAGGTTGTTGGCAGAATTCATTTCTTGAGGTTGTGAGTCTGAGGTCCTCAGCTTCTTGCCAGCTGTAGGCTGGGGACTGCTCTCAGCTCCTAGAGGATGCTTGCAGATCACATGGCCTTCTCACAACATGACAGTGAACTTCTTCAAAGCCTGCTACGGAGAAAGTCTCTAGCGCTAGTTGACTGGCAAAACATACAACATCATATAATCATGAAATTAATATCCTATCACCTTTGCCATAGTCTGATGGTTCAAAGCAAGTTACAAGCCCCACTCCCAGTAAGAGGAGGAAATTATCCAAGGGGGTAAACACCAGAAAGTAGAGATAGTTGGGGTCACTATAGAGCATGTCCACCACAGGTACTTTTCAGCCTCTTAAAGTACAGTACAGTGTCCTCTAAAGCCGAGTGACCAGAGTGTAGGCTCTGGATCAGACTGAGCCAAGTTTGAATCCTGACTCCATGACTGACTATCCTTTTGAGCAGTAACCTCAGTCTCCTCATTTGTACATGGGGATAAAGATCTACATCTCACGATGGTGGTGTCAGGACAAAATGAGATAATGCAGGTACAACACTTTGTAAGCACCCAAGACACAGGAAAATTGCTCACGTATGTTATCACATTTGAGTCTCAGCTACCATGAGAAGTAACTAATTGAAAGTTTCCCATTAAATGATTTGCCTATATTAAATCAGTTTTTGCTTTTGAGTAAACTTAATCTAATGGACTTTTTGCTATATCATTGTGAGCATGGATTAATACATTCATGAAAAATCATTAGACTTGAGTAGATTTTTTTTTTTTTAGTCAACTTCTTCTTTTTACAGACAAGGAAGCTACAACCACATAGAAAAGTTACCCAACTTGCCTACGATCTCACAAGTGGCTAAGCCAGGACTAGAGTGATGGCGTCTTTACGCAAGTTACTGCTGTTTCTACCATATTTAGCTGTGTGACATAATTTTTAATTATGACATTTATAAATTTTTTCACTCAATATTGTGGACTAGAAGCTCCTTTTTCAATGTGACAGCTAATTTTTTAATGCCAAGAAATAGATATATAGAAAAGTTCAAGGCCTAGCCCTAAAATAAGAATTTGCAAATTTCTAGTGACAGTAATCAGTCTCTCTGAATATCTCTATTGTATAAGATGTGATTTGATGTTTTAACTTTAAATTAAACTAAATTGGCTGGGCACGGTGGCTTATGCCTGTAATCCCAACACTTTGAGAGGCCAAGGCAGACGGATCATTTGAGGCCAGGAGTTTGAGACCAGCATGGCCAACATAGTGAAACCCTGTCTCTACTAAAAATACAAAATTTTAACCAGGCGTGGTGGTGCACACCTGTACTCCCAGCTGCTTGGGAGACTGAGGCACGAGAATCGCTTGAACCCGGGAGGTGAAGGTTGCAGTGAGCTGAAATCATGCCACTGAACTCCAACCTGGGCAACAGAGCAAGATTCTGTCTCAAAAAACAAACAAGCCAGCAAAATTAAACTAAATTTGCTACTTACATGTGTATGTGTCTTCACACTGTATATCTGGGCGTGCTCTATATTTTTTTAACTGATTCTTAAGGGTATCCCAATGATAGTAATGAAAATAAGCAGCATAGAATTTTATAGCCATCCTAGAACAGTATTTCCTGTATATTTTAATTCACTGGATTTGGGAAAGAAGGCTTGGTTATGTTGCTTTCATTTAATGTCCATTTATCAATCTCCATCTTTGTGTCAGATGTTTGCTAGGTGCTTGGGGGATGAGAAAGGGTCACCACATGACCGTAATCCTCCTACCCACAGATAACTACTCTAAACATGTTGACAGCCTTCTCTATATATTTTTTGCACATGTAGGTTTTAATAAAAGTGACATAATAAAATACTTTCAACAATTATAATTACAGAAACAGTGCCTATCATGGTAGGAGGAAACTAGAGCAAATCAGAGGGCACAAAACTGAAAACTAAGAGGATTCCCATTTCCTCCCAATCCTGACTGTCCTCCCCAGCCCTACTCACTAGAGGCAACCACTGAGTGGTCCCTGATTTTGTTCTGGTAGTTAACATTATATTCATATAAAATATTTTAACTCTGGTTTTAGATTTGTTAGCTTTAGACAGTATCTGTTGACCTTTTGCTATAAAATATGAAGAAATTTTTTATCAGTTCAAGATTGAGCCTTTCTTCTTCTCAGCTTCCAGTTTCTAAAACTGTTTTTTTCCTTGAAAAGGTCTCTGACATTTATTATTACTGGTGTAGTATCTCTTGTGCTTTTTCATAGGCTAGTTTAAAAATGGAATGCATTATTGTGATCACATGTTACATGTATATTCGCTTTAGAGCTAAATAATATGTATGTCATTCTAAGATACTAAACTTTGTTGATCAGAGGGGAATCTTCTAGGCATCCCTGTCTAAAACTCTTCATTTCTCTCCAGCTTTTTTCACTTCTTCCATTTCAACTACTGCTCTTCCTTGTATCTCATGTTATTATCTTCCTTGAATATTCTTTTTCTTTTTCTTTGCTCTGCTGCCCAGGCTGGAGTGCAGTGGCGTAACCTCGGCTGCAACCTCCCCCTCCCAGGTTCAAGCAATTCTCGTGCCTCAGCCTCCCGAGTAGCTGGGATTATAAGCACTTGCCACCATACCCGGCTAATTTTTGGGGTTTGTTGTTGTTTTTATTATACTTTAAGTTCTAGGGTACAAGTGTACAACGTGCAAGTTTGTTACATAGGTATACATGTGACATGTTGGTTTGCTGCACCTATCACCTTGTCATTTACATTAAGTATTTCACCTAATACTATCCCTCCCACGCCCCCTACCCCCTGACAGGCCCTGGTGTGTGATGTTCCCCACCCTGTGTCCTCGTGTTTTCATTGTTCAACACCCACCTGTGAGTAAGAAGATGCAGTGTTTGGTTTTCTGTCCTTGTGATAGTTTGCTTAAAATGATGGTTCCCAGCTTCATCCGTGTCCCTGCAAAGGACATGAACTCATCCTTTTTTATGGCTGCATAGTATGCCATGGTGTATATGTGCCACATTTTCTTAAGCCAGTCTATCATTGAAGGACATTTGGGTTGGTTCCAAGCCTTTTCTATTGTGAATAGTGCTGCAGTAAACTTACGTGTGCATGTGTCTTTATACTAGCATGATTTATAATCCTTTGGGTATATACCCAGTAATGGGATCGCTGGGTCAACTGGTATTTCTAGTTCTAAATCCTTGAGGAATCGCCATGCTGTCTTCCACAATGGTTGAACTAATTTACACTCCCACCAACAGTGTAAAAGCATTCCTATTTCTTCACATCTTCTCCAGCATCTGTTGTTTCCTGTCTTTTTAATGATCACCGTTCTAACTGGCATGAGGTGGTATCTCATTGTGGTTTTGATTTGCATTTCTCTGATGACCAGTGATGATGAGCATTTTTTCATATGTCTCTTGGCTGCATAAATACCTTCTTTTGAGAAGTGTCTGTTCATATCCTTTGCCCATTTTTTCTTTTCTTTCTTTTTTTTTTTTTTAAGATGGGATTTCACCTTGTTAACCAGGATGGTCTCAATCTCTTGACTTCGTGATCCACCCGCCTTGGCCTCCCAAAGTGCTGGGATTACAGGCATGAGCCACCACGCATGGCCCCTTTGCCCACTTTTTGATGGGGTTGTTTTTTTCTTGTAAGTTTGTTTAAGTTATTTGTAGATTCTGGATATTAGCCCTTTGTCAGATGGATAGATTGCAAAAATTTTCTTCCATTCTGTAGGTTGCTTGTTCACTGTGATGATAGTTTCTTTTGCTGTGCAGAAGCTTTTTAGTTTAATTAGATCCCATTTGTCTATTTTGGCTTTTGTTGCCATTGCTTTTAGTATTTCAGTCATGAAGTCTTTCCCCATGCCTGTGTCCTGAATGGTATTGCCTAGGTTTTCTTCTAGTGTTTTTATGGTGTTAGGTCTTACATTTAAGTCTTTAATCTATCTTGAGTTAATTTTTGTATATGGTTTAAGGAAGGGATCCAGTTTCAGCTTTCTACATATGGCTAGCCAGTTTTCTCAGCACCATTTATTAAATAAGGAATCCTTTCCCCATTTCTTGTTTTTGTCAGGTTTGTCAAAGGTCAGATGGTTGTAGTTGTGTGATGTTATTTGTGAGGCCTCTGTTCTGTTCCATTGGTCTATATATCTGTTTTGGTATGAGTACCATGCTGTTTTGGTTACTGTAGCCTCATAGTATAGTCTGAAGTCAGGTAGCATGATGCCTCCAGCTTTGTTCTTTTTGCTTAGGATTGTCTTGGCTATGCGGGCTCTTTTTTAGTTCCATATGAAGTTTAAAGTAGTTTTTTCCAATTCTGTGAAGAAAGTCAGTGGTAAGCTTGATGTGGGGGATAGCATTGAATCTATAAATTACCTTGGACAGTATGGCCATTTTCATGATATTGATTCTTCCTATCCATGAGCATGGAATGTTCTTCCAGTTGTTTGTGTCCTCTTTTATTTCGTTGAGCAGTGATTTGTTGTTCTCCTTGAAGAGGTCCTTCACATCCTTTGTAAGTTGTATTCCTAGGTATTTTATTCTCCTTGTAATAATTGTGAATGGGAGTACACTCATGATTTGGCTCTCTATTTGTCTACTATTGGTGTATAGGAATGCTTGTGATTTTTGCATGTTGATTTTGTATCCTGAGACTTTGCTGAAGTTGCTTATCAGCTTAAGGAGATTTTGGACTGACATGATAGGGTTTTCTAAATATACAATCATGTCATCTGCAAACAGAGACAATATGACTTCCTCTTTTCCTAATTAAATACCCTTTATTTCCTTCTCTTGCCTGATTGCCCTAGCCAAAACTTCAATGCTATGTTGAATAGGAGTGGTGAGAGAGGACATCCTTGTCTTGTGTGGGTTTTCAGAGGGAATGTTTCCAGTTTTTGCCCATTTGGTGTGATATTGGCTGTGGGTTTGTCATACATAGCTCTTATTATTTTGAGATATGTTCCATTGATACCTAGTTTATTGAGAGTTTTTAGCATGAAGGGCTGTTGAATTTTGTCAAAGGCCTTTTCTGCATCTATTGAGATAATCATATGGTTTTTGTCTTTGGTTCTGTTTATATGATGGATTACGTTTATTGGTTTATGTATGTTGAACCAGCCTTGCATACCATAGATGAAGCCGACTTGATTGTGGTGGATGAGCTTTTTGATATGCCACTGGATTCGGTTTGCCAGTATTTTATTGAGGATTTTTGCATCGATGTTCATCAGGGATATTGGCCTAAAATTCTCTTTTTTTCGTTGTGTCTCTGCCAGATTTTGGTATCAGGATGATGCTGGCCTCATAAAATGAGTTAGGGAGGATTCCCTCTTTTTCTATTGATTGGAATAGTGTCAGAAGGAATGGTACCAGCTCCTCTTTGTACCTCTGGTAGAATTCAGCTGTGAATACATCTGGTCCTGGACTTTTTTTGGTTGCTAGGGTATTAATTATTGCCTCAATTTCAGAACCTGTTATTGGTCTATTGAGAGATTCAACTTCTTCCTGGTTTAGTCTTGGCAGGGAGTATGTGTCCAGGAATTTATCCATTTCTTCTAGATTTTCCAGTTTATTTGCATAGAGGTGTTCATAGCATTCTCTGATGGTAGTTTGTATTTCTGTGGGATCGGTGGTAATGTCCCCTTTGTAATTTTTTATTGCATCTATTTGATTCTTCTCTCTTTTCTGCTTTGTTAGTCTTGCTAGTGGTCTACCTATTTTGTTGATCTTTTCAAAAAACCAGGTCCCGGATTCATTGATTTTTTGAAGCATTTTTTGTGTCTATATCTCCTTCAGTTCTGCTCTGATCTTAGTTATTTCTTGCCTTCTGCTAGCTTTTGAATGTGTCTGCTCTTGCTTCTCTAGTTCTTTTAATTGTGATGTTAAGGTGTCAATTTTAGATCTTTTCTGCTTTCTCTTGTGGGCATTTAGTGCTATAAATTTCCCTCTCCACACTGCTTTAAATGTGTCCCAGAGATTGTGGTATGTTGTGTCTTTGTTCTCATTTGTTTCAAAGAACACCTTTATTTCTGCCTTCATTTCATTATTTATCCAGTAGTCATTCAGGAGCAGGTTGTTCAGTTTCCATGTAGTTGTGCAGTTTTAAGTGAGTTTCTTAATCCTGAGTTCTAATTCGTTTGCGCTATGGTCTGAGAGACAGTTTGTTGTGATTTCTGTTCTTTTACATTTGCTGAGGAGTGTTTTACTTCCAATTATGTGGTCAATTTTAGAATAAGTTCCATGTGGTGCTGAGAATGTATATTCTGTCGATGTGGGGTGTAGAGTTCTGTAGATGTCTATTAGGTCTGCTTGGTCCAGAGCTGAGTTCAAGTCCTGGATATCCTTGTTAACCTTCTGTCTCATTGATCTGTCTAATCTTGACAGTGGGGTGTTAAAGTCTCCCATTATTATTGTGTGGGAGTCTAAGTCTCTTTGTAGGTTTCTAAGGACTTGCTTTATGAATCTGGGTGCTCCTGTATTGGGTGTATATATATTTAGGATAGTTAGCTCTTCTTTTTGAATTGATCCCTTTACCATTATGTAGTGGCCTTCTTTGTCTCTTCTGATCTTTGTTGGTTTAAAGTCTGTTTTATCAGAGACTAAGATTGCAACCCCTGTTTTTTTTTTGTTTTCCATTTGCTAGGTAGATCTTCCTCCATCCCTTTATTTTGAGCCTGTGTGTGTCTCTGCACATGAGATGGGTCTCCTGAGTACAGCACACCAGTGGGTCTTGACTCTTTATCCAGTTTGCCCGTCTGTGTGTTTTAATTGGGGCATTTAACCCATTTACATTTAAGGTTAATATTGTTATGTGTGAATTTGATCCTTTCATTTTGCTGTTAGCTGGTTATTTTGCCCATTAATTGATGCAGTTTCTTCATAGCATCAATTGTCTTTACAATGTGGCATGTTTTTGCAGTGGCTGGTACCAGTTTTTCCTTTCCACGTTTAGTGCTTCCTTCAGGAGCTCTTGTAAGGCAGACCTGGTGGTGACAGAATCTTTCAGCATTTGCTTGTCTGTAAAGGATTTTATTTCTCCCTCACATATGAAACTTAGTTTGGCTGGATATGAGATTCTTGGTTGAAAATACTTTTCTTTAATAATGTTGAATATTGGCCCCCACTCTCTTTTGGCTTGTAGGGTTTCTGCCAAGAGATCCACTTTTAGTCTGATGGGATTCTCTTTGTGGGTAACCCAGCCTTTCTCTCTGACTGCCCTTAATATTTTTTCCTTCATTTCAACCTTGGTGAACCTGACAATTATGTGTCTCGGAGTTGCTCTTCTCGAGGAGCATCTTTGTGGCGTTTTTTGTATTTCCTGAATTTGAATGTTGGCCTGCTTTGCTAGGCTAGGGAAGTTCTCCTGGATAATATCCCGAGGAGTGTTTTCTAACTTATTTCCATTCTCCCCATTGCTTTCTGGTACACCAGTCAAATTTATATTTGGTCTTTTCACATAGTCCCATATTTCTTGAAGGCATTGTTCATTTCTTTTCACTCTTTTTTCTCTAATCTTGTCTTCTTGCTTTATTTCATTAATTTGATCTTCAATCACTGATATCCTTTTTCCACTTGATCAAATTGGCTACTGAAGCTTGTGCAGGCATCATGAAGTTCTCGTACCGTGGTTTTCAGCTCCATCAGGTCATTTAAGGTATTCTCTACACTGTTTATTCTAGTTAGTCATTCCTCTAACCTTTTCTCACGATTTTAAGCTTCCTTGCAATGGGTTGGAACATGCTCCTTTGGCTCGGAGAAGTTTCTTATTACTGACCTTCTGAAGCCTACTTCTGTCAACTCGTCAAACTCATTCTCTGCCCAGTTTTGTTCCCTTGCTGGCAAGAAGCTACAATCCTTTGGAGGGGAAGAGGCGCTTTGGTTTTTGGAATTTTCCACTTTTCTGCTGTGGTTTCTGCCTATCTTTGTGGTTTTATCTACCTTTGATCTTTGATGTTGGTGACCTACAGATTGGGTTTTGGTGTGGATGTCCTTTTTGTTGATACTGATGCTATTCCTTTCTGTTTGTTAGTTTTCCTTCTAACAGGCCCCTCAACTACAGGTCTGTTGAGCTTTGCTGGAGGTTCACTCCAGACCCTGCTTGCCTGGGTATCACCAGCGGAGGCTGCAGAACAGCAAATAATTGCTGTCTGATCTTTTTTCTGGAAGTTTCGTCCCAGAGGGGCACCCACCTGTTTGAGGTGTGTCTGTTGGCCCCTTCTGCAAGTTGTCTCCCAGTGAGGCTATATGGGGGTTTGGGACGCACTTGAGGAGGCAGTCTGTCTGTTCTCCGAGCTCGAACACTGTGCTGAGAGAACCGCTGCTCTCTTCAGAGCTGTCAGAAAGGGATGTTTAAGTCTGCAGATGCTGTCTGCTGCTTTTTGTTCTGCTGTGCCCTGCCCCCAGAGGTGGAATCTAGAGAGGCAGTAGGCCTTGCTGAACTGCGGTGGGTTCTGCCCAATTCATGCTTACAGGCCACTTTGTTTACATTGTTAGCTACTCAAGCATCAGCAATGGAGGATGCCCCTCCCCCCATCAAGCTGCAGCATCACAGGTTGATCTCAGACTGTTGCGCTAGCAGTGAGCAAGGCTCTGTGGGCGTGAGACCTGCCAAGCCAGGCACAGGAGGGTATCTCCTGGTCTGCCAGTGGCTAAGACCATAGGAAAAACGTGGTATTTGGTTAGTAGTGTACCGTTTCTCCGGGTACAGTCTGTCATGGCTTCCCTTGACAAGGAAAAGGAAATCCCCTGTCCCCTTGCACGTTCCAGGTGAGGCAACACCCCACCCTGCTTCATCTCACCCTCCATGGGCTGTACCCACTGTCCAACCAGTCCCAGTGAGATGAACCAGGTACCTCAGTTGGAAATGCAGGAATCACCCATCTTCTGTGTCCATCTCAGTGGGAGCTGCAGACTGGAGCTGTTCCTATTTAGGCATCTTGGAAGTGACCCTCAATTTTTGGGTTTTTTTTTTCTGAGACAGGTTCTCGCTCTGTTGCCCAAGTTGGAGTGCAATGGTGCAATCTCAGCTCATTGCAACCTCTACCTCGTGGGCTCAAGTGATTCTCCTGCCTCAGCCTCCTGAGTAGCTGGGATTACAGTCATGCACAACTATCCTTGCGTAATTTTTGTATTTTTAGTAGGTAAGGGGTTTTGCCGTGTTGGCCAGGCTGGTCTCGAACTCCTGACCTCAAGTGATCTGCTGCTTCAGCCTCCCAAAGTGCTGAGATTATAGGTGTGAGCCACCACACCCGGCCAAATTTTTTTTTTTTTTTTGAGTCTGTCTCTCAGTACTTTTTTCATGTAGGGCTCATAGTGGCAAATTTTTTTAGTTTACAAAGTCTCAATTTTTTTAGTTTTAGAAAGTCTCAAGCTTTATCTTCATATTTGCTTTGAAAGTTTAGATGAATATAAATATCCAGATTTTAAATTTAAAGAAATTGCTCCCATTATCTTCCAGTATTTCATTCAATGTATATAAAAAGTCAGTAAGAGTCTGATTCTCATTCCTTGCTTAATGATGAGTTTTTTCTTTCTCTGAGGTATTTAGAATTTTAAAAAATCCTTACTGTACAATTTTCAGCAGAATGTTTAGCTGTAAATCTTTTCTTACCAATCTTACTCAGCATTTTGCGAAACCTTCCCATATGAAGATGCATGTCTTATTTCAGCATCGGGGCATTTTCTTAAGTTATTTCGTTTCATTATCTTTGTTGTTTGTATCTTTTGCACTTTCTATTTGAGCAGCTTTCAACTGTCAGGACATGGCCTCCATGTTTTAAATCTGTTTGTGTGTACTTTACATTTCTTGGTCTTTCTCTTTCTCTTTACTGTTCTCAGATTTCTTTGAATTTATCTTCCCAGTTTAAAAACTTGGTCTAGGGCAAGGCACAGTGGCTCACGTCTGTAATCCAAATGTTTTAAGAGGCTGAGGCCTGTGGATCACTTGAGCACAGGTGTTGAGACCAGCGTGGGCAACATGGTGGAATTCCATCTCTACTAAAGATACAAAAGATAAAAAATTAGCCAGGTATGCCTGTAGTCCCAGCTTCCCAGGAGGCTGAGGTGGGAGGATCATCTGAGCACAGGAAGGTTGAGGCTGCAGTGAGCTGTGTTCATGCCACTGTACTGCAGCCTGGGCAACAGAGTTAGGACCTTTCTCAAATAAACAATAATAAAATAAAAGCTTGGTCCTGTACAGCATGTAATTTTAATTTTACCCATACAGTAAATTTTTTCAGTGATATTTTTAATTTTCAAGATTTCTTGTTCACCAGTTGTTTATTTCTTCATAGACTGTTCTTGTTTTAAGTCTGTAATATTCGTAATCTCCCTGAGGATACCAAATCGAAATTTTGCTTGTTTTAATTCTTTCCAGTTGTATTAGTCCATTTTCACACTGCTGATAAAGACATACCCGAGACTGGGCAATTTACAAAAGAAAGAAGTTTATTGGACTTACAGTTCCACATGGCTGGGGAGGCCTCACAATCATGGCAGAGGCAAGGGAGAGCAAGTCACATCTTATGTGGATGGCAGCAGGTAAAGATGTTGTACAGGGAAACTCTCATTTTTAAAATTATCAGATCTCATGAGACCCATTCACTGTCATGAGAATAGCACAGGAAAGACCTGCCCCCATAATTCAGTCATTTCCCACTGGGTCCCTCCCACAGCACATGGGAATTATGGGATCTACAAGATGAGATTTGTGTGGGGACACAGAGCCAAACCATATTATTCCACCCCTGGCCCCTCCTAAATCTCATATCTTCACATTCAGAACCAATCATGCCTTCACACAGTCCCCCACGGTCTTAACTCATTTCAGCATTAACTCAAAATTCCACAGTCCAAAGTCTCATCCAAGACAAGGCAAGTCCCTTCTGCCTATGAGCCTGGAAAATCAAAAGCAAGTTAGTGCTGGGCGTGGTTTTCATGCCTGTAACCCCAGCACTTTGGGAGGCCGAGGTGGGCGGATCATGAGGTCAGGAGATTGAGACCATCCTGGCTAACATGGTGAAACCCCGTCTCTACTAAAAATGCAAAAAATTATCCGGGCGTGGTGGTGGGCACCTGTAGTCCCAGCTACTCGGGAGGCTGAGGCAGGAGAATGGCGTGAACCTGGGAGGCGGAATTTGCAATGAGCCGAGATCATGCCACTGCACTGCAGCCTGGGCGACAGAGCAAGACTCCATCTCAAAAAAAAAAAAAAAAGCAAGTTAGTTACTTCCTAAATACAGTAGGGGTACAGGCATTGGGTAAATACAGCCATTCCAAATGGAAGAAATTGGCCAAAGCAAAAGGGCTACAGGCACTATGCAAGTCCAAAGTCCAGCGGAGCAGTCAAATCTTAAAGCTCCAGAATGGTATCTTTTGACTCCGTATCTCACATCCAGGTTACACTGATGCAAGAGGTTGCTTCCCATGATCTTGGGCAACTCCTCCCCTGTGCTTTGCATGGTACAGCCTACCTCCCGGCTGCTTTCACAGGCTGACATTGAGTGTCTGCAGCATTTCCAGGCATACGGTGCAAGCTCTAGGTAGATATACCATTCTGGGGTCTGGAGGACTATGGCCCTCTTCTCACAGCTCCACTAGGTGGTGCCCCAATATGGACTCTGTGTGGGGGCTTTGACCCCACATTTCCCTTCTGTACTGCCCTTGCAGAGGTTCTCCATGAGAGCTCTACCCCATAGCAAACTTCTGCCTGGACATCCAGGCATTTCCATGTATCTCTGAAATCTAAGCAGAGGTTCCCAAACCTTTTTCTTGACTTCTGTGTACCTGCAGGCTCAATACCACATGGAAGCCGCCAAGGCTTGGGGCTTGCACCCTCTGAAGCCACAACCTGAGCTGTACCTTGTCCCCTTTTAGCCATGACTAGAGCTGCTGGGGATGCAGAGCACCAAGTCCCTAGGCTGCACATAGCGAGGGGCCACAGGCCCTGCCCATGAAACCACTTTTTCCTCCTTGGCCTCCCAGGGTGTGATGGGAGGGGCTGCCATGAAGACCTCTGACATTCCTGGAGACATTTTCCCCATTGTCTTGGGGATTAACATTCAGCTCCTTGTTTTTTTATGCAAATTTCTGTAGCTGGCTTGAATTTCTCCTCAGAAAATGGGATTTTCTTTTCTATCACAATGTCAGGCTAAAATTTTCCAAACATTTATGCTCTGTTTCCCTTATAAAACTGAATGCCTTTAACAGCACCCAAGTCACCTCTTGAATTCTTTTCTGCTTAGAAATTTCTTCTGCCAGATCATCCTCTGCCTAAATCATCTCTCTCAAGTTCAAAGTTCCACAAATCTCTAGGGTGGGGCACAATGCTGCCAGTTCCTTTGCTAAAGCAAAGCAAGAGTCACCTTTTCTCAAGTTCCCAACAAGTTCCTCATTTCCATCTGAGACCACCTCAGCCTGGACCTTACTGTTCATATCACTATCAGCATTTTTGTCAAAGTCATTCAACATGTCTCTAGGAAGTTCCAGACTTTCTCACATTTTCCTTTCTTCTGAGCCCTCCAAACTATTCCAACCTCTGCCTATTTCCCAGTTCCAAAGTTGCTTCCACTTTTTCAAGTATCTTTCCAGCAACACCCCACTCCTGGTACCAATTTACTGTATTAGTCCATTTTCACACTGCTGATAATGACATACCCAAGACTGGGCAATTTACAAAAGAAAGAGGTTTACTGGACTTACAGCTCCACATGGCTAGGGAGGCCTCACAATCATGGCAGAAGGCAAGGAGGAACAAGTCACATCTTATGTGGATGGTAGCAGGCAAAGAGAGAGATTGTGCAGGGAAACTCACGTTTTTAAAACCATCAGATTTCATGAGACCCATTCACTATCATGAGAACAGGACAGGAAAGACCCGCCCCCATAATTCAGTTATCTCCCACCACATCCCTCCCACAACATGTAGGAATTATGGGAGCTACAAGACACGATTTGGCTGGGGACACAGAACCAAATCATATCACCAGTGAATTGTATTTTTATCCACTTCCTCTGTGTTACTTGTTCTGTTGGTTTTCTCAGTCTTCTCTTTCATACTGTCATTTTTCCTCATGTGTCCTCAAATTTTTATTTAATGTGGATGCTACTCATATATCTGCCTGGAACATTACTTGAGTTATTATAATAGCAAGGATGAATTTCCAGTAGCTCAATAAGTCTCTTTTCCTAGTAGACCCCTCCACTGAAGTTAAAAAATTTCTGGTGACCTGATTTGTAACATTCACTATGTTATTAATATAACCATTTTCCAATGCCAAAAATTCTAACATACTAGTTTTATTGGTTGCATAGTTTTTCATCATAGTACTGTTTACTCTTTCTCTTATTATTGGATATTTGATTTTTTCCAACTTTTCATTAAATAACATCAAGAACAGATTTGTACATGTATTTCTTCATGTATCTCTGATAGTTTTCATAATGTTAATTCCTAGAGTGAAATTTATAGGTCATGAAAGACTTCTAATAGACATTGCTAAATTGTCTTTTGAAGATTGTAACAAGTCTCAGTCTCACATAAAAATACCCTTTCCCCCCAACACTCTTGATAATGGCAAATAATAACGTTCTTTTTAATCTCTGCTAACTTAGCAATATACATATTACTATATATATATTGAATATGAATATTTTCCTGTTGAATTTACGTATTTGGGCATTTTCATAAGTTTGTTTCTTTTGTGAATTGACTCTTTATGTCCTTTGCCTGTTTTTCTGTTCACCATTTTGTTCTGCTTTGTCAGACTTTATTTTGGGAATGTTAAGTGTTTGTTATAATTACTGTAAGTTTTTTCTCAGTTTGTGGTTTGCCTTTAACTTTTTTATGTGTCTTTTACTAAATATGTGTTTTGATGCTGTATATGTAAAACCACCCACTCACCTGTCCAGAGATTAAATTTCATCTATGTAGCTTGGTATGTTTATGATTTCTAGTTTTGCATTAAACTTTTCAATCCATGTACATTTATTTTGGAATATGGCTTATACAGGGACACATCTTTGTTTTTTCAGAAATAACTAATTAGCTAGCATCTTTTTCCTTGACTGGTAGTTCATCCTTTCCCCATTAATTTGAAATCTCACCTTTGTCATATACTAAACGTTTTATATAATATGTGTGTGTATCTGCCTAGAAATCTTATGTGCCTGCCCAGGCACATCTTACAATTCTTGATGTTTCTAACAAGACCACTCTGTTACTTTACTGTTTTAGAAAGCACTTAAGTGTAATACTTAATCTACTGTATTAAAACTGTATACAACACCCAGGCATGATGGCTTATGCCTGTAATCTCAGCACTTTGGGAGGCTGAGGTGGGAGGATCATTTTAACCCAGGAGTTTAAGACCAGCCCAGGCAATATAGTGAGACCTTGACTCTACAAAAAATTTAAAAATTAGCTGGGTGTTGTGGCATGCGCCGGTGGTCCCAGATATTCAGGAGTCTGAGGTGGGCACTCGCTTGAGCCTGGGAGGTCAAGTCTTCAGTGAGCTGTTGTCACCACTGCACTCCAGCCTGGGTGACAGACCAAGATCCTGTCTCAAACAAACAAACAAAAAATTGTATCCAGTGCTAGTGTATTTCTAAAAATCCTGATTTCTAAAAATTAATGACCCCCCAAAATATTTCCCTCATCAGAATGTTCTGTTATCAGCCAAAGATTTCTTTTTGTCAGCTCACAACCTGCCAGAATAAAGGCAACAGTGGTAGACAGGGTGAACCGTTGTGATTCTGAAGCATTCTAAGTGGTTTCAGAGATATGAAAATTTCATCATCTTGTTTTGTGTTAGGGGAAAAGGAAATATTGGTAAAGTAAACATTGAAAATTGAGGTAAATACCAGTATTTGAACTTTGAAAAAGTAGCCAGAATGTTCCTAAGGTGGCAGCATTTCAGAAATTATACAGTTTCTCAATGCTGCTGGTTACTGGAACAGTTCTAAGGCTCTGCCCATGTCTGGACATCACATTCCATCTTCCTTGTCCTTATAGGGCTTCAGCCACACAGCTGGTTAAGGTACAGTTTGACCATGGATTTCTCAAGAAATGAAAAGTACATTATGGTGCTGTAGGTCAGATGTGAAGTATGTGTCCTATTTTGTGAACTATTGTAGCAAAACTAAATCAATGAAGGGATTTTGCTGAGAAAGTGGTTACCAGCATTCACAGAGCTGGCTACTGGGTGAAAAACCTGAATTCTAAGTTTTGCAGTTAACTGCATGACACTGAGTATTACCTAATGATTCCTTTTGTTTTTTTCAGTTGCTTTTGCATTATATAGGTGTTTTCCCAAATGTGTTCTGGAAGACATTATTGCTGCAAGGTGCTCTGGAAGACGTTTCAGGGACCATAGCTAAATCAGTTAAAGAAAAGCTGTGTACTAGATCCTTCTCTAAGAAATGCATTGGCTGGGCACGGTGGCTCATGCCTGTAATCCCAGCACTTAGGGAGGCCAAGGCAGGCAGATCACTTGAGGTTGGGAGTACAAGATCAGCCTAGTCAAAATGGTGAAACCCCACCTCTACTAAAAATACAAAAAAAAATTAGCCAGGCTTGGTGGCGCATGCCTGTAGTCCCAGTTACTTGGGAGGCTGAGGCTGTAGGATCACTTGAGCCCAGGAGGCAGAGGTTGTAGTGAGCCAAGAGCATGCCACTGCACTCCAGCCTGGGTGATGGGAGTGAAACCCTGTCTCAAAAAAAAAAAAAAAAAAAAAAGAAACGCACAATATGTAGTCCCATACTAAAGGCTCTAAAAAGTCTTACAGAAAAGAAATTTAAATCTTTTGGGCCTATTTCTTGACATCTGTAGGAACCGTTTCATAAATCCACTTCAGGAAGCTGTATTAGCTGCTGTGCAAGGTATCAAACATCTATAATTCTAGTTCCAGTAAAAAGTTGTATATAAATAAGTTACTTTTTATGTAGTACTTTAATTTGTAATATCAGTATGGAATCTTCTTAAGGAAACACTGAAAAAATCCTTTAATTGTACAAGATCTTTGTACAGTATCATGGATTTTTAAACACAGAAACACAGAGAAGCATTGTTTTATCCTGTGAATACCAAAACTTTGATTTGGAATTATTGGTGAGAAAAAAGCAGGATCAAACATTTCCCTACTTTTTAGGAGTTCTGTGCAATACCTCAAATTCTGTCCAGAATATTCCTACAAAGTACAGTGTGATGTTAGACACTGTTTACATCCAACATGTTTTCTTTTGTTTAATGTAATTTGAGCTATTATTGGCTCAAAATATATAGATTCTTAGTGATCTTTTATACTTATTGTTCATAAAATAATGTTTGGCTTCCTAATAAGAAAGTTAAGAGGAAAATCAAGGTGTTTTCCTCTTGCTTGTAGGATGGGTGCTGCAGACAATATATATAAAGGACGGAGTACATTTATGGAAGAACTGACTGACACAGCAGAAATAATCAGAAAAGCAACATCACAGTCCTTGGTTATCTTGGATGAATTGGGAAGAGGGACGAGCACCCATGATGGAATTGCCATTGCCTATGCTACACTTGAGTATTTCATCAGAGATGTAAGTATCCGGTAACCTGTATTTAAAAAGAAATTAATTTTTAAATTGTTATTTTTAAATGAAAGTTATAATTGTACTATATTTATGGGGTACAGTGTGATGTTTTGAAATATATAAACAATGTGGAGTGATTAAGTAACATATTCTTCACCTCATTTAGATATCATTTTTTGTGGTGAGACATTTGAAATTTATTCTCTTAGTTATTTTGAAATATATATTATTACTGCTGTAGTCATAATACCATTATGCAATCCCTGCATACCCTTGTGTACATGGATGATACATATTATACACATTATTTTCCTGATCTCAGTCTGCAAATACTCAGAATTCTCTTTTTTATAACTGACCGCAGCCCTGCAAATGATCACTAGAATGCCACACACTGAATTCAGACAGATTGACCCTAAATAATATTTGTAGTTTTTTGATACATGTTCCTTTTTCTTGCTGACTCAACATAAATCTGGTTGTATGAAAAAGGCCTCCCTGGCAGTATTTTCACTCAGAATTGTATCTTATTATCCTTGGTGAACCCTAAATCAAGAACAGGTATCATCCATCTACAGCCAAATTCCTCGAGGGACAAACAAGGAAATACTGCCATTTCTACTTTGTGAAATCCTTTTATTTTACCAACATCCTGAAAGATCTCATTGTGAGATCTTTGATCTCATCTCATTGTGTTTCTATATGATTTGGTAACATCATTCCTTCAAAGCATGTCTCCTTTTTTCAGGGTGCATTTCTAAGCTTCAGTGTGAAATTTTGTTTGTGTCAAACTTTCCATCCCTATCATTTCCGTCTAACTGTCCCCTTTAGTTTACTTTCTCTATCTTGTTCATTTTGGTCTCTGCTTTTCAAATCTCTCCCTCATGGAACCTGCCCTTAGGCCTTTCCCTTCTCTGGTCTTTCTTTTCTGTTTTTTCCCCCCATTTTCTTGCTCCTTTGTCATTGTGTCTTCCCTTGTTTTCATTTCTTTCTCTCTTCTATTTAAGGAAGAGATTGGCTATTTAAGCCAATAAAATCATACCTTTAATATTTCTTTTCAAAAAGCAACACAAGACCGGGCATGGTGGCTCACGCCTGTAATCCCAGCACTTTGGGAGGCCGAGGCGGGCGGATCACAAGGTCAGAAGATCGAGACCATCCTGGCTAACACAGTGAAACCCCGTCTCTACTAAAAACACAAAAAAAAATAGCCGGGCGTGGTGGCAGGTGCCTGTAGTCCCAGCTACTTGGGAGGCTGAGGCAGGAGAATGATGTGAACCTGGGAGGCGTTGCTTGCAGTGAGCCGAGATCGTGCCACTGCACTCCAACCTGGGTGACAGAGCAAGACTCCGTCTCAGAAGAAAAAAAAAAAAGCAACACAAAAATAAAATTTCTTTTTCTTTAACCTTTTGTTGCCCTTGGTATTTTGGGGTTTAGTTTTGTTTTTAAAGCTTAATTTCCATTTGATTTTTTCCCAGAAGATAGTTTTTTTTCAGTCTTTAGAGACTCAGCTCCATGCATGGGCTTTGATGGAGATCATGGGGCAGCATGCTCACATCTAAATTGGAGTGGAGTTGTTTGGTCCCCTAGGCTTCTTGAGAATGATTCCTGACTACCTTGCTGTGAGTGGCAGAACTTGTGCAGTAATACAGTTTCACACACTCCTTGGGAAGCACAGAGACATCAACAACGCTCAATTTGGAAATGTCCCTGACAGCTGCACCTTCTACCATATTTCAAATGACAAACCTCTTAATGGCCTTGTCCTTAGGTTTGCATCCAACACAGTTTGTGCAGCAAATAGGTTGCACCTAGCTATGGCCCTTTTTGGCACAACCATTGTTGTTCTTCCTCCTTCTCTTCTTTCTCCTCCTCCTCCTCCTTTTTTTTTTTTTTTTTTTTTGAAACGGGTTCACTCTGTCACTCAGGCTGCAGTGCAGCGGCATGATCATGGCTTACTGCAGCCTCAAACTATCTGGGCCCAGGTGATCCTTCCACTTCGGCCTCCCGAGTAGCTGGGACTACAGACACACACCAACCATACCCAGCTAATTTTTGTATTCTTTTAGAGACGGAGTTTCACCATGTTGCCCAAGCTAGTCTTGAACTCTTGGGCTCCAGTGATCCACCTGCCTTGGCTTCCCAAACTTCTGGAATTATAGGCATGAGTTACCGTGCCCAGCCTCCCTTCTTTTCTTTGTTATTTTGGCAGTGAAGATCCAAGAGAGACTCAGGTTTTGTTTAAACATTTATTTAGATTACATAGGTAATTAAGACATTTTGTTTTTTTAAAGGAATTTTTTGTTTTGCTTTAAAAAATTTATTTGCAAAAAGACGTAACTCAGAAACTTTAATCATTTTAGAAACTACATAGGAAAGCAATTGACTTTTGTATATTAACCTTGTATCCTGCAACCTTGCTATAATCACTTACTAATGCCAGTCTGTGTGTATGTCAATTCTTTTGAATTTCCTACATAGGCAGTCATGTCAGCTACAAACAGACAGTTTCGCTTCTTTCTTCCCCATCTATTTTTTTTTTCTTGTCTTACTGCACTAACTAGGACTTTCAGTACAGTGTTGAAAAAGTAGTAAGAAAGGATATCCTTGCCTTGTTTCTGATCTTAGTGGGAAAGCTTTTTAAGTTTCTCACCATTAAGTATGATGTTAGCTAGAGGCTGTTTGTGACTATTCCTTATCAAATTGAGGAAGTTCTCCTCTATTCCTAGTTTACTGAGAGTTTTTTTAATCATGAATGGGTGTTAGATTTTGTCAAATGCTTTCTGTGCATCTATTGATATGATCATGTGATTTTTCTTCTTTAGCCTGTTGATGTGATGGATGATGTTAACTGGTGTTCAAATGTTGAATGAGTCTTTCACACTTGGGATGAGTCCTACCTGGTTATGGTCTGTTTTTCTTTTTATACATTGGATTCATTTTGCTGATATTTTATTGAGGATTTTTGCATCTATGTTTATGAGATACTGGTTTGTAGTTTTCTTATAATGTCTTTGTCTGGTTTTGGTATTAAGGTAATGCTGGCCTCATAGAATGAGTTAGAAAGTATTTACTCCACTCCTGTCCTCTGAAAAAGACTGTAGAGAATTGGTAAAATATCTTCCTTAAATGTTTGGTGGAGTTCACCAGTGACGCTACTGGGGCCTTTGATTTTTGTTTTGGAAGGCCATTGACTCTAGTTCTTCAATAGATATAGACCTATTCAGATTTTCTGTTTTTTCTTGTGTGAGTTTTGGCTGATTGTGTCAGCCAATTTTAAGGAATTGTTTTTCAAGAAATTTTCACCAAGGTTGCCAAATTTGTGGACATAGAGTTGGTAATAGTATTCCCTTATTACCCTTTTATTTGTCCATGGCATCCGTAGTGTTGTCCTTCTCGTTTCTGATATTAGCCATTTGTATCTTTTCTCTTTTGTTCTTAGTTAGCTTGGCTAGAAGCTTATCAGTTGTCTTTTCAAAAAACCAGCTTTTGGTTCTATTGATTATTTTCCCCATTGCTTTCTTGTTTTAATTTCATTGATTTCTGCTCTAATTTTTATTATCTCTTTTCTTTTGCTTATTTTTGCTCTTCTCTTTCTGGTGTCCTAAGATGGAAGCTTAGATTGTTTATTTTAAATCTTTCTTTTTTAAAATGTGTTCAGTGCTATAAATTTTCTTTTTTCATTCTTTCTTTTCTTTCCATTTTTTCTTCTTTTTTGAGACAGGGTCTTGCTCTGTTACCCAGGCTGGACTGCAGTGGCATGAACACAGCCCACTGCAGCCTGGACTCCCTGGGCTCAAGTGATCTTCCTGCCTCAGCCTCCCACTTAGCTGGACTGCAGGCACATGGCACAACACCCAGCTAATTCTTTTTTTATTTTTTGTAGAGATGGGGGTCTCACTATGTTGCCCAGGCTGGTCACGTATTCCTGGACTCGAGTGATCCTCTCGCCTTGGCCTCCCAGAGTGCTGGGATTACAGGTGTGAGCCACCACTCCTGGTCCATAAATTTTCTTCTATGCACTGCTTTTGCTGCATTCCACAAATTTTGATAAGGTGTGCTTCCTGTTTGTATTTAGTTTCAAATAATTTAAATTTATCTTCATTTCCTTTTTGACCCATATGTTTTTTAAGAATGTGTTGTTTAGTCTCCATGTATTTGGGGGTTTTCCAGTTACCTTTTTGTTATGATTTCTAGTTTAATTCCATTGTGGTCTGAGATCAAATATTGTATGATTTTTATTATATTAAATTTGTCAACATGTGTTTTATGGCCCAAAGTGTGGTCTTTCTTGGTGAATGTTCCATGTTAGCTTGAGATGAATGTGTTTTCAGCTGTTGGATGAAATATCTATAGATATAAATGATGTCTAGTTGATTGATGGTGTTGTTGAGTTCAGCTGTGTCCTTACTGATTTTCTGCTTGCTGAATCTGTCTGTTTCAGATGGAGGAATTTTGATGTCTCTAACTATAGTAGTATGTTCATCTGTTTCTCTTTGTAGTTCTATCAGCTTTTGCCTCATGTAGTTTGACATTCTCTTGTTAGATGCATACATGTTAAGGATATTATGTCTTCTTGCAGAATTTATCCCTTTAAAAATCATTATGTAATATCCTTCTTTATCCCTGACAAATTTACATGATCTGAAGTCTGCTGTGTCTCAAATTAATATAGCTACTCCAGCTTTCTTTAGAAATTAATATAGCTGCTTCAGCTTTCTTTAATGTTAACATGATATATCTTCCTCCATACACATATATTTATATTTTAGACAGAGTCTCACTCTGTCACCCAGGCTGGAGTGCAGTGGCACAATCTTAGCCCACTGCAACCTCTGCCTCCCAGATTCAAGTGATTCTTGTGCCTCAGCCTCCCGAGTAGCTGGGATTACAAGTGTGTGCCATCACACCTGGCTAATTTTTGTATTATTTTTCAATTAGAGATGGGGTTTCACCATGTTGGCCAGGCTGGTCTTGAACTTCTGGCCTCAAGTTATCCATCTGCCTCGGCCTCCCAAAGTGCTGGGATTGCAAGTGTGAGCTGCCACACCTAGCCCTTCCATACATTTTTAATATATGGTTATCTTTGTATTTAAGGTCAGTTTCTTGTAGACATCATGTCTTATTTTTTGATCCACTCTGATAATCTGTCTTTTAACTGGTGCATTTAGACCGTCAGCATTCAAAGTGATTATTGATAGAGTTAGATTAATATTTACCATTTTTTACTTTTTTCTATTTGTTGTTCTTGTTCATTGTTCCTACATGTGTCTTCCACTGTTTTTCTGCCTTTTGTGGTTTTTAACTGAGTATTTTATATTATTTCATTTTCTCTCTCTTTTTTTTTTTTCTGTTTTTTGGTTTCTTGGGGTTTTTTGAGGTGGGATCTTACTGTGTTGCCTAGGCTGGCCTCAAACTCCTGGACTCAAGTGACCTTCCCACCTCAGCCTCCCAAGTAGCTGGGAGTACAGGTGCATGGCACTGTGCCCAGCTATTTTCTCTCCTTTCTTAGCATATCAGTTATATTTCTTGTTTTACTTTTTCTAGAGGTTGTCCTAGAGTTTGCAATATACATTTGCAACTAATCCAAGTCTACTTTCAAATAACACTATACTTCTTTATGAATAATGCATGTATTTTTTAATAACAAAATAATCCTGATTACTTTATTCTATCCTTTATACCATCACTGTCATTTATTTCACTTATACGTAAGTGTACATAAGCATATATATATAAACACACATAATCTCATACACTGTTGCTATTATTATTTTGAACAAAACGTTACACTAGATCCATTAAAAATAAGAAAAATAAATGTTTTTTTGCCTTCACTGATTCCTTCTTCAATAGTGCAATTTTCTTTATGTAGATACAAGTTTCTGACCCATTATTTTCCTTCCTTCTAAAGAACTTTTCTGAAACATTTCAGGATAGATCTGCTGACTACAAATCCTCAATTTTTGTTTGTCTGAGAATGTCTGTATTTCTCCTTCACTTTTGAAGGATTATTTTGCAAGGTACAGAATTCTAGGTTGGAGAGGTTTTTGTTTTGTTTTGTTTTGTTTTTTTCCCTCTCAACACGTTAGATATTTTACTCCTCTCTTTGCTTGCTTGTGTGGTTTCTGAGAAGTCAGATGTAATTTTTATCTTTGAGCTTGTGCAGATAAGGTGTTTCTTCCCTCTGGCTTACTTCAGTATTTTTTTTTCTTTATCTTTGGTTTTCTGTAGTTTGAATATGATTTGTCTAGGTGTGGTTTTGGGGACAGTTATCCTGTTTGGTGGTCCCTGAGCTTCCTAGATCTGTGGTTTTGTGTCTGACATTAATTTGGGGAAATTCTCAGTCATTCTTGTTTTAAATATTTCTTCTGTTTCTTTCTCTCTTTATTTTCTCTCTGGTATTCTCATTAGCTGTATGTTACATCTTTTGTAGTTGTCCCAAACTTTTTGGATATTCTGTGGTTTTTTTTCCCAATCTTTTTCTCTTTTCCATTTTGGAGGTTTCTATTAAGATGTCCTCAAGCCCAGAGATTCTTCCCTCAGCTGTGTCCAGTCTACCAGTAAGCTCATCAAACACATTTTTCATTTCCATCCCAGTGTTTTTGATCTCTGGTGTTTCCTTTTGGTTTTTTCTTAGAATGTGCATCTCTGTGCTTACATTGCCCATCTGTTCTTGCATGCTGTCTGTGTTATCCATAGAGCCCCCAGCATATTAATCATTTGTTTCCAATTCCCAGTCTGATAATTCCAACATCCCTGCCATAGCTATGTCTGGTTCTGATGCTTGCTCTGTCTCTTCACATTTGTGGGTTTTTAGTTTTAGTATGCCTTGTGACTTTTTCTTGACAGCTGGCCATGATGTATTGGGTAAAAGGAACTGCTGTAAATTAGCTTTTAGTAATGTGGTGGTAAGGGGCTAGGGGAGGAGTCCTATGATTAAGTCTCAGTCTTACCTCCCTCCCACCCCTCAGGTGGGATAGGAAGGCTAGAGTGAGCTGGAGTTCGATATTTCCTTTCTCTCATGTGGAAGGCTAGAGGAGAGTAGAGTTGAGTCTTTCCCTTCCCCCAAGTAGGTTAGGCTCTGATAAAACCCCAGCAGGTTTTTAAACTATTTAAGGCTACTTAAGGCTCCGCTTTAGTTTCTTTTGAGGCAGGCCTTGTTAAGAACAGAGTGCCCTGGTGCATTTCAAAATAGTTCTTTCTTTCTTCCCCTTGCTTGAAGCATAAGGGGAATTTACTCCAGCATTTATTGTAAGAATCAAGTGTAACTCCTGGGAGTAAAACTCACAGAAGTGTGCTCCCTTCCCCCGTAACTCGGTTCCCCTGGACTTTTTGACTCTCAGACTTGTTGACACTGAGCCTCCAGTAATTGATCAGTTCCAGTTCCAGTTTTCCTACCCTGATACTGGTTCCTTCAGAGGTTTCTGCCTGCATTTCAGCCCAGGAAAGTTGTGATTCTTTGTATCTGCTTGTCTGTCTGTAATTTGGGGGACAGTGGTTTGCCTGTGACTTCGTTTCTCTTACAGATCTAAGAAGAGTTGATTTTTCAGTTTGTTCTACTTTTTCCTTGTGATGGAGAGGCAACCTCCAACCTTCTTATATGCTAGACTGGAAACCAGAAACTTCCCTGACCTTTTTATGGATGGAAATCTTTCTTTTCATGGTTCCTTCTGATCTTTGGATAGGGAAGAGAGATCAGAGAGGAGCAATAAGGGAGGTCACGTGTTGCTGCTGCAGGCTGAGAACAGCCTTGAGGAGTGCAGTGTCCAATCCCAGACCCTTAGGCTAAAAGTGCCTATCAGCTTGGAGAAAGAGCACCATGGAGATAGGTGGTCCTAAGATCCCTCAGGGCAGATTTTAAGCACAGCTTTTAAAAGAAATCCTGCCTTAATATGTTTCTTTGTTATTATCAGAAAGAAGGCACACGTTCAGACTTTTAATAAGGTGAATGGCAGGTGAATCAAAACTGGAATTCTTTGATTTAATTATCTCCTTATGCCAATATTTAGGCTAAGATTGGTGTTAACTTTCCTCCAGATAGAGGTTTCCAGAATATATAAAATATGCCTTAAAATAATGCTTATTAAAGAATCCATGAGACTGGGTGCAGTGGCAGATGCCTGTAATCCCAGCACTTTGGGAGGCTGAAGCAGGAGGACCGCTTGAGCCCAGGTTCAAGACCAGCCTGGGCAACATAGTGAGACCTCTCTCTACAAAAATTAAAAATAAAAAATTAGCCAGGCATAGTGGCTCATGTTGCAGGAAGTCAGGGACCCCGAACGGAGGGACCAGCTGAAGCCGCGGCAGAAGAACATATATTGTGAAGATTTCATGGACATTTATTAGTTCCCCAAATTAATACTTTTATAATTTCTTATGCCTATCTTTTCTACGGTCTCTGAACATAAATCGTGAAGATTTCGTGGACACTTATCACTTCCCCAGTCAATACACTTGTGATTTCCTATGCCTGTCTTTACTTTAATCTCTTAATCTCGTCATCTTCTTCATAAGCTGAGGAAGATGAATGTCGCCTCAGGACCCTGTGATGATTGTGTCAGCTGCACAAATTGTTTGTAGAACGTGTGTTTGAACAATATGAAATCTGAGCATCTTGAAAAAAGAACAGGATAACAGCAATGTTCAGGGAACATCAGAGATAAGACTTCTGGCTGCCGGTGAGCTGGACGGAACAGAGCCATATTTCTCCTCTTTCAAAAGCAAATAGGGGAAATATCACTGAATTCTTCGTCTCAACAAGGAACATCCCTGAGAAAGAGAATGCGTCCTGAGGGCAGGCCTATAAACAGCCCCCTTAGAAGCGTGCAGTCTTTTATGGTCGAAGCCGAAGGGATGAAATAAGCCCCGGTCTCCTGTAATGCTCCCAGGCTCATTAGGACGAGGAAAATTCCCACCTAGTAAATTTTGGTCAGACAGGTTGTCTGCTCTCAAACCCTGTTTCCTGATGAGATGTTACCAATGACAATGCATGCCCGAAACTTCATTAGCAATTTTCATTTTGCCCCATCCTGTGGTCCTGTGATCTCGCCCTGCCTCCACTTGCTTTGTGATATTTTATTACCTTGTGAAGTATGTGATCTCTGTGACCCACACCCTATTCATGCACTCCCTCCCCTTTTGAAAATCGCTAATAAAAACTTGCTGGTTTTACAGCTCGGGGAACATCACGGATCCTGCCGACATGTGATGTCTCCCCCGGACACCCAGCTTTAAATTTCTCTCTCTTGTGCTCTTTCCCTTTATTTATCAAACCAGCTGAGACACTTAGGAAATAGAAAAGAACCCATGTAATCATTAGGAGCGGGTTCTCCCAGTAGGCACACACCTGTAGTCCTAGCTACTTGGGAAGTTGAGGTGGGAGGATCCCTTGAGCCCAGGAGTTTGAGGTTACAGTAAGCTATGATTGTGCCATTGCAGTCTAGACTGGATGATAGAGTGAGACCCTGTCTCTAAAAAAAAAAAAAAATTGTTAATAAAGAATTCATACTGACACTAACAAAAATAAACTTTAAAATGGTGGAGGTGAGTGGGGAAAAGTGAAACCTCTGCTTTACAGAATACCAATGAATAAATGTAGGAAGAATTTCTTAATCAGCCTTCAATAACCACTAGAATAATAACTGATTCAGGCAGCGATGATCAATAGATTATAAAACCTTTGGATGAAAGATTGTTGGAGAAAAGGATATTCATATATCTCAAAATATCATTAATAAAATAACAGGTTATTTATTAATTACAAAGGGAAAAGGTATAGTGAAGAAATCTGATGGGTACCCTTTTCAACCAGATAATCAAATTTGGCATCCCCAGTTATGTGAAATAGATATCACATCCCTCCTGATGTGATGCACTGGGAAGGATCCATCACCTACATATCCGTGGAATATTCCTGGTATCAACGAAAAGAGTCAAACTCTGTAAAATATTTGAAGAGATTTATTCTGAGTCAAATGTGAGTGACCATGGCCCGTGACACAGCCCTCAGAAGGTCCTGAGAACATGTGCCCAGGGTGGTCAGGGTACAGCTTGGTTTTATATATTTTAGGGAGGCATGAGACATCAATCAAATACATTTAAGAAATGCATTTATTGGTTTGGTTCAGAAAGGTGGGACAACTCAAAGGAGGGTCTTCCAGGCTACAGGTAAATTTAAACATTTTCTGGTTGATAATTGGTTGAGTTTATCTGAAGACCTGGGATTAATGGAAAGGAATGTTCAGGTTAAGATAAAGGATTGTGGGACCAAGTTTTATTGTGCAGAGGAAGCTCTCAGACTTCACAGAGAGAGCAGGTTGTAAAATGTTTCTTATCAGACCTAAAAGGGTGCCTGGCTTTTAGTTGATTATCTCATGGATCTGGAAAGGAAGGAAAACAAAGGGGGAAGGGGATTCTGTATAGAATGTGGATTTTTCTCACAAGAGACTTCACAGGGCAATTTCAAGGTGTGGCAAGGAAGTATATTTTGGGGTTAAATAGTTTTTCCGTGTCTCATAGTGTTGTGCTGGAGTCATATTGAAAAGCAAGTCACAATATACAGGGTCAAATAAAACCCATCTGATGAGAATCCATGGTTTGTAGGGCATGAATCCCCAGACCCCTTAGGTAGGAATTTGGGCAAGATAAAAAAAATCAGAGCTTAGTCCTCATTGGCAATGATGTTTGGAGGAAATAGCAAAGTCCAAATTGAAAGACATTATGCAAAACAGCATTAAGTGCCCCCTCCACCCACACTCTATTCCTGTAGGAAAGGATACTTGATACTTCAAAAATGTCCATGTCATAAAAGACAAAAAAGGAAAGAGACAAAAAGAAACATTGTTGGGAAAATTAGGGAGATTTAGGGACTGTGTATGTTATATAATAGTAATATATTTCTTGAGTGTAATAATTGTATTCTAGTTATATAGGAGGATGTTTTGTTCTTAGAAGATAGAATCTTTGGCCCGGTGTAGTGGCTCACGCCTGTAATCCCAGCATTTTGGGAGGCCGAGGCAGATGGATCACGAGGTCAGGAGATTGAGACTATCCTGGCTAACACGGTGAAACCTCATCTCTACTAAAAAAAAAAAAAAATTAGCTGGGCATGGTGGCGGATGGGTGCCTGTAGTCCCAGCTACTCGGGAGGCTGAGGCAGGAGAATGGCATGAACCTGGGAGACGGAGCTTGCAGTGAGCCGAGATTGTGCAACTGCACTCCAACCTGGGTGACAGAGCGAGACTCCATCTCAAAAAAAAAAAAAAGAGAATCTTAAATCTTTAGGGATGAAGTGTCATGATGTCTGCAACTAATTCTCAGATGGTTCAGGAAAAAATGTCTGTGTCTGTGGAGGAGGAGGAAGAAGGGAAATATGACAAAATATTAACAATTGGTTATCTAGATAAAGAGTATATAATAGTTGGTCGTTGTACTTTTCTTGTGACTTTTAGGAAGATTTAAAATTTTTCCAAAGAAAGTTGAAGACAAATTTTAATTACAATAAAATTTAAAAATGAAATAACATTTATTCTGTCTTAATTGCTTTAGGTGAAATCCTTAACCCTGTTTGTCACCCATTATCCGCCAGTTTGTGAGCTAGAAAAAAATTACTCACACCAGGTGGGGAATTACCACATGGGATTCTTGGTCAGCGAGGATGAAAGCAAACTGGATCCAGGTATAAAATATTCCTACAGTTGGTACAAATATTGGTTTTCATGTTTGATACCTCAAAGTTTGTTGGAACATGAACTTACTGCTTATTAATAATGAAAGCTGTGAATGTGAGCTATAAATAACATTTGTCAGGATTCATTTTTGCTAAGCTTTAGGTCAAGTAGAATTTACATTTATCCATGCTATCTCTGAGTCCTTCTCTGGTCTTCCTTGTCTCATTTGTCGTGGCAGCCCTTTTCTCTTTTTTTTACAGGAATAGGGTGTGGGTGGAGGGGGCACTTAGGTTTTCCTCTTAGTGCCTTGTACTCTTACATGATTCATCTCAGTATAGATGACAGTCAACTGCAGAATGTAATTAGTCATCTTTTAAAAATGCCCAATATTTTCCCCAAAATATCATTTAACTTACTAAGGGCCATATACTGTACTGGACATAGGTTTTTCTTTTAATATTATAAGGAAACTGAATCTCAGACAGGTAAAGTGGTTTGACCATGTCAACCACTTAGATGGGGGCTAAAATGAGCCTAGAATTCACTTCTCCTTCTGGGTACTCTTCTGTGCCCCTCTGCTAGAGCTGCTATGAAGGAAATCTACAATATTTTTCCTAGTCTTTCCAGTTACTGGTGTCACAGAAATGAGACATTTTATGAAAAAGAACACCGTTAGCCAATAGCAATAAATTTAAGTGCCATAAGTAACATAGTAGACTTTAGCATTTTTTTTTTTTCTGTTCAGTAGTAATTGTTTTAAGCTACCAGCCTGTAGAACTGTGGTGGTTTGCGCAATTGGTATGCTACAATGGAAAATCCATCATGCAAGATATCCCAGAGTCCAAATTTTATTTTGGAAAAGTAATAGGGATGGACCTGAAAAAGAAATCAGGCAACTGGCCCAAATGAAACAAAGCACTGGCCCTAAGATAAATGTAATGTTAGGCAGTTCCTGCTTTTCACCACCATGCAGTCTTGAAAAACACATCATAAATTCTGTCATGGAGGTAGTTTTGTATCTATTAATCTGCATCCAGGGTGACTAGAGGAGACTTAAGCTAAAACCCTTGGGACAAAGAGAATAGAGTTCACCAATAGGGAAGAGGAGGAGTCAGTGCCACTAATAAGCATTTGATGTGAACTGAAAACTAACCCAGAGCATTGTACCTTTCCCTTAAATGTTCTGGGCATTTTATTTTATTGATTTTAATTTTTGTGTTTTGTTGAGATGGGGCATCACTGTCATCCAGGCTGGAGTGCGGTGGCACGATCACAGCTCACTGCAGCCACAACCTCCCAGGCCCAGGTGATGCTCCCATGTCAGCCTCCCCAGTAGCTGGGACTACAGGCGCACACCACCATGCCTGGCTGATCTTTGTATGTTGTGTAGAGACAGGCTCTCACTATGTTGCCCAGGCTAGTCTCAAACTCTTGAACTCAAGTGATCCTCCTGCCTTGACCTCCCAAAGCTAGGCTTACAGGGATGCGCTACCTTGCCTGGCTGATTTTAATTTTTATCAGTGAACATAATTTTTAAAATTCAGTGGTGCTAAAAGGCTCCAGCTGACAAGCTTCCATCCCTCCAGTCCTTGTCCTTCCCCATCCTAGTCCCAAGGCAACTACTTTCAACACTTTTCCCCATTTCTGTTGTATTTCTAAGTAATATGCATATTTTCCTGTCCCTTGATTCGTCAAGTTGACTATTGTCATTGTGTTAATTGAGAATCTTCAGTTTTCCCTTCCTCTGTCCTTCCAATGTAGTCATTTCGCATTTATTGCATGTCATTCATATTTGTTATTTTCATTATTATTGCCATGCTAAGTATTGCTTACTGATGAGCCAAGTATGAGACAAGTACATTTCTTTTACAATGATTTCTGTTTTCTCAAAAATAAGAATTGACTGTCCTTATTTTTTCATTTTGTTTTGTTTCGTTTTTGAGTCTATAGCTGAATCTTCCTGTACCCTCCAATAGCTTCGTAAAATGCCTCTGTAGATGTTTTTCCACACAACTGAACCTACTGGTTCCCATTTGTCCCACTGGGGCTCTTCCTCCTGGAGCCCTTTGTCCTCCTGCTCATCTGAACTGGCTGCTATCTGGGCCTGCTGCATAGCTGTCATCCCAAGCCTGCCTTGCCGGCATCCTAGGAGTTCCCTTACCCCTCTTCTAAGCATGTGATTTCAAGGAACGAAACGCTCGGTCTCACACTGGCTCAGACAAAAGGATGCAGTTATGTATAATCCCATGTTCCATGAACTCCAGAGGAAGAGTGGGCTTCAGCGCCTCCTTTTTGCAATTCCCAGGCTCTGTCTTCCTGCCTGGCCGGTTTTATCACCAGGCTAGTGATAATGACTGCAGCCCTTCCTGGCATCATGTCCAGAATGTCCAAAGGAAGAAAAGAGACAAGCATTTCCTGTTAACTCTTTCTTAGAACAAGGGAACTTTTTCTCAGATGTCTTCCAGTATCTCACAATTGCCTCATCGCATTTTCGGAATTGAGTAACAAGCTCCTTCCTAAACCACTCCTTAGCAGAGGATGGCAGGGGCGACTTTGATGGGCCTAGGTGAATCAGGATCCACTTCTGGAGCTGGCTTTGAAGACCCAGTCCCCTGAGTTAAATGATTAGGGAGTTAATTCCTTATAAAATCAAGGTTTTCTTAGGGGTGGGATAAATGTTGAATTAGGCTACTACTAATATCAACTAAAGGAGGTAAAAGTTTTGAGATTTTTCATGAATGAAAATGTTTCACATGCTTGTTGGCCATGTGTATGTTGTCTTTTGAAAAGTATCTGTACATATCTTTTGCCTACTTTTTAATGGGTTTGGTTTTTTATTATAAATGTATGTAAGTTCCTTGTAGGTGCTGAATATTAGATCTTTGTCAGATGCATAGTTTGCAAACATTTTCTCCCATTCTATACGTTGCCTGTTTACCCTGTTCATATTTTCTTATAAATGTATGTAAGTTCCTTGTAGATGCTGGATATTAGATCTTTGTCAGATGCATAGTTTGCAAACATTTTCTCCCATTCTGTACGTTGCCTGTTTACCCTGTTCATAGTTTCTTTTGCTATGCAAAAGCTCTATAGTTTAATTAGGTCCCATGTGTCAGTTTTTGCTTTTGTTGCAATTGCTTTTGGCCTCTTAGTCATGAAATCTTTGCCCATTCCTGTGTCCAGAATTGTAAAAGCAAAATATCACTGATTATTAGAGAAATGCAAATCAAAACCACAATGAGATACCTTCTCACACCAGTCAGATTAGCTATTATTAAAAAGTCAAAAAATAACAGGTGCTGGTGAGGTTGTGGAGAAAAAGGAATGCTTATACACTGGGTAAGAGGGTAAATTAGTTCAACCATTGTGGAAGACAATGTGTTGATTCCTCAAAGACCTAAAAACAGAATTACCATTCAACCCAGCAATCCTATTACTGTAATAGCAATCCTATTACAATTTATATACCCAGAGAAATATAAATTGTTGTGTCATAAAGACACATGCACACGTATGTTCATCGCAGCACTATTTACAGTAGTAAGACATGGAATCAACCTAAATGCCCATCAACGGTAGACTGGTTAAAGAAAATGTGGTACAAATACACCATGGAATACTATCCAGCCATAAAAAAGAATAAGATGATATCCTTTGCAGGAATACGGATGAAGCTGGAGGTCATTTTCCTTAGCAAACTAATGCAGGAACAGAAAACCAAGTATTGCATGTTTTCACTTATAAGTGGGAGCTAAATGATGAAAACACATGGAAACATAGAGGGGAACAACACACACTGGGGCCTACTAGACAGGGGAGGGTGGGAGGAGGGAGAGGATCAGGAAAAATAACTAATCTATACAAGGCTTAATACCTGGGGGATTAAATAATCAGTACAGCAAACCTCTGTGACACAAGTTTACCTCTATAACAAACCTGCACATGTACCCCTGAACTTAAAAGTTTAAAAAATATATGTAGCTTCTATGTTCAAATTTATAGTTCAGCCAGGATTAGAATTTTAGATTGAAAACCATCTCACTCAGAATTTTGAAGCAGTGCTCCACTGCCTGCTGCCTTCCAGTATTGTTCCTGGCTATATCTGTGCTTCATCCATTACCTCTCCCCCAACTTCTCCTCTTCTGTATGAGGTAGAGGCCATTGCATAGGTCATCAGTAAAATGCCCCACAGGTCTTTTGGATGGCTTTTAAAATACTCTATTTCCCATGATGTGATAGGTAAAACAATGGACAAATAGTTAAGAAACCTGTATTTTAGTATATTCCAATCTGTATGATCTTGGACAAGTCACCTAACTTCACTCACCCCTAAATTTTTATGAATCTGTTCTAAAAGCAACTTCAGAAATTATTTGTCAGCACATATCTCCTGAATAACTGCTTAGAGAAGTTTAGCTTAAATATAAATCTTGCTAAGTTTCCCTATAATAAACAGAAACATGAATTATTACTTCCACTGACTCAAAGCAGTGCCAGGTAAACATTTTAATAATGTCCATTTAAGAAGTGGCCATAGCTTGTAAGTAATTACTTCCTCATCAAGAACTTTTGCTGTGAACCTGTAAAGAAACAGAGTTTTACTCATAAAACAAGTTTTATTCTCTCCCATGTGGCTTTTTCTGACTCCATATTTCCATCCTGCCAGCACCCCAAACCCCTCTCCTGCACAGAGGGTAAAGGAGTACATAATTACAAAAAGAGATCCTCCAGGTGATTATGGAAGAGTGGTCACATTCTTTACCTTGAAGGTGTGAAAACTACCATAATGTAAAGTGGAGACCAGCATATAATGACACACTCAGCAACTATTTGTATGTTAACAAGGTATTCAGAGCAGTGAAATATTTTATGTAAGTTAGCTATATTTTGTAGCTATATTATACGTTATATAAGAACATTGTTATAACTATCTCTCGTGTACTCTATATATGTCTACATATATATATATATACACACACACACTATTTGTATAAAACAAAAAAAAATTAAAAGTCATCAATAGGCCAGGCATGGTGGCTCACGCCTGTAATCTCAGCACTTTGGGAGGCCAAAGTGTGGTCAGATCACCCAAGGTCGGGAGTTGGAGACCAGCCTGGTTAACCTGGAGAAACCCTGACTCTACTAAAAACTAAAAATACCAAAAAAAAAAAAAATAGCTGGGCTTGTTAGTGGGAGTCTGTAATCCCAGCTACTCAGGAGGCTAAGGCAGGAGAATCACTTGAACCCGGGAGGCGGAGGTTGCGGTGACCCGAGATCATGCCATTGCACTCCGTCCTGAGCAACAAGAGCGAAACTTAGTCTCAAAAAAAAAAAAAATTCATTAACAAATTTTTAGGTAGGGGGATTTTATGGCATTTATTAGGCTCCCAGAAAATACTGATGGCTAGCTGGATGGATAGATGGACAGAGAGACAGATGAATGAATCTTGTTTAGAAAGGTCAGCATGGAGTCTAGATTATATTGGAGAACTGGAGACGGGGAGATCAGTTAGGACTAACACAGTTGAAGTGATAAACTATTTTTCTGTCTTAAAGATAAGAAATGGCTTTTTTGATTGTCTGTTGCTTTTCACTTCAGTCTTAGTCTTGTGAACTTTGAAAAGTAACAAAAAGTTATACAGGTTTGCGGGCACTGGCTTCTAGCTGCGTCTTCCCTAATCTGTTCCCACTTACTTCCGCACCTGTGTTCCTCAACTTTCATTTGGGGGCAAAAGGTACTCTCAGTGCCTTGTAACGGAAATTTGGGTCTGTGTTTCTGAGTGAGTTGGTGTTCTCTCCACCTCCTACTTCAGCACCCACCCTTAGAAAGCTCTTATCTGTCTGCTGCCGAATTCTTAGAGGAGGGCCAGGAAAAATCCATTGTCCTTTTTCTCTGTTGTGTTCAGTCTTTGGCTTTTTAAATTTTCACTGATAAAAGAAGAAAAGCATACACATCTATCAAATGAAATAATGATTGAGAAAAAGCTCTTAATAAACTCATAAGTATACTGGGATTGTAGAAATCTTTGTAACTCTGGCCCACCTTGGACATTTTTGCAGCACAATGCACATTTTGCAGCACAATTATATTGAATTTCATAATAAAAGTTACATAATATCCTGAGCTGCTTTAGCTTAAACTACATGCAGTGGTTTATTATAATTATTGTACTTCATTATATCCCAGTTCTTTCGAAGTTTTAAGTTCATGTGTATGTATATATGACAGGCTGGGTCCTCTAGGAAGCAGATTCTGAGATTTGCATTCAGGAGGTTCACTGGGAGTGCTGGGCTGTTATAGTCAAAAGGCTTCAGCCAGCCCTGCAGAGAACTCTGAGGCTAGAATCGTCCTTCAGAGTTACCTCAACTTGGGGTGAGGAGGATAGACCTCTATACCTTTATTAGTTATCTTTATTAATTTGGGGTAATTTGCAAACAGTGTGCAACAAATTACCCCCCAAAGCATAGTGGCTTAGAACAACATTTATTACCTCATAGTTTCTGTGAGTCAGGAGTCCAGGGGCAACTTAACCACACCTCTAAGGCTGAACACTGTAGCCCTATGAGAGATCCTCTAGTTCGGTTCCTCACAGGGCTACAGTCAGTCACTGATCAGGGCAACAGCCATGTCAAGGCTTCCCAGCTCACATGTGGCTCTTGCCAAGCCTCCCAATATCTGCTTCCAAGCCCACTCATGCTGCTGTTGGCATGCCTCAGGCTCTCGCCGACTGTTGGTGGGAGACATCAGTTTTTTCCATGTGAGCAGCTCCATAGACAGCCCACAACATGGCGGCTGGCTTCCTCGGAGCAGGCAGGCAACAAAGTGAGCGTACCCAAGTCAGAAGCCACAATCTTTCTGTAACCTAATCTCTGAAGTGATATCTCATCACTTTTGCCGTATTCTGTTCATTAAAAGTGAGTCACTGGTTGGGAATGACACAAGCACGTGAACACCAGCAGGCAGAGGTCTTTGGTGGCCATCTTCGAGGCTACCTACAACAACCAGTCACTGGCTGCAGGCTGCCCCAAAGCGAGGTGTGGTCTTGAGTGAAGCCCCCCCCTTCAGCTGCAACAATTTCCAAAGAAGGCAAACAGTCGAGGGTTGCAGGCCAACAATCTGTCTGACAGCTGAGGGAATAAACTCTTTAGTCTTAAGAGGGATCTGGGTGGTACTGAACAGAATCCAGTATGTATAGCTCTTAGTTAAACTGAATATTTAATAAACCAGAACATCTCAATCCTGTTATTTAAACTGACCAACATGTAATATTTTCTTACCTGTTTTTAAGGGAGAAATTATAGGCCTGGCACTGTGGTTCATGCCTATAATCCCAGCACTTTGGGAGGCCGAGGTGGGCGGACCACTTGTGCCCAGAAGCTCGAGAGCAGCCTGGGCAACATGGCAAAACCCCATCTCTTAAAGAAAAAAAAAAAAAATTAGCTAGGCATGGTAGTATGCACCTGTAGTTTCAGCTACTCTGGAGGCTGAAATGGGATAATCACCTTGAACCTGGAAGGTTGAGACTGCCAGTGAGCTGAGATTGTGCCACTGAACTCCAGCTTGGGCAAGCAAGTTAGACCCTGTCTCAGAAACATAAAAAGGAGAAATTATATTGTATCAACCACATACTAAGATCATTCTCATCCCAGCGCAGTGGCTCACACCTGTAATCCCAACACTTTGAGAGGCCAAGGAGGGAGGATTGTTTAAAGCCAAGGAGTTCAAGACCAGCCTGAGCAACATAGCAAGACCCGATCTCTACAAAAAATATTAAAAAATTAGCTGAGTGTGGTGGCATGAACCTGTAGTCCTAGCTACTTAGGAGGCTAGGCAGGAGGATTGCTTGAGCCCAGGAGTTTGATGTTACAGTAAGGTATGATCACGCCACTGCACTCCAGCCTAGGTGATAGAGCGAGACCCTATCTCTAAAAAAGTAAAGAAATAAAATCATTCTCTTTTTAATATAGATGTTCAGTTCAAATTTGCAATGAATCATTTTTGAAAACTATTTTAAGTGAGCTAAAAGATCCGATATGCACACAGCAGTTTCAAAACAGTATTTACCTTTTTCTTGACATATCAAATTAATAAATGGATCTAACAGGCAAGTAGGAATAGTGATTTCAGATTGTATGATTTAATAAAGTTATGAGAATGTACATGTCCTTTTTAATCCTATAATTTATTTCAGCATTCGGGCACGGATTTCATCTCCTTTCTTTATTTCACAGGCGAAGAACAAGTCCCTGATTTTGTCACCTTCCTTTACCAAATAACTAGAGGAATTGCAGCAAGGAGTTATGGATTAAATGTGGCTAAACTAGCAGATATTCCTGGAGAAATTTTGAAGAAAGCAGCTCACAAGTCAAAAGAGCTGGAAGGATTAATAAATACGAAAAGGTCAGAATGATTATGCTACATTTTTTTCATTTGTAATGAAACCTAAGTTGTCCAAGAAAGAGGAGTGTCCTAAAAATGAACATCAGATCTCCTTTTAAGCGCCTCTTCAAATATTCTGAACCATTTAATTATGATGAAGTGAAAACAGCTCTTGCAAAGCTCAGGTGAATTCAGTGCATCTTCATTAGATCATTAAGTTGCTGAATTGGTTTTTCAGTCATTTTTATAAAGAATTAAGTTAATTCCTTAATATGTGCCACATTGGTTACTTTAAAGATTCAATTATGCGAAAGGTTACTGAAGATATTGAGAACCTACAGAAAATTTATTTTATTCATAGATTTTATTCAGATATGCAACAATTACATCCAGAAATTCTATCAGAATATTAATGAAATAGTACTACATAACAGGCAATCATAGTCAGTATCCACATGTCACTTATTTTGTAGACTGTGACAAATTTTTCATTCTAAACAGGCTTCTGTCACTTTAAATGCTTATGGGAATACTTTCCACCTTTACCCTTGCTATCCAGCTAGTATGTAGTCAGTACATAAATTAATCTTAATGTAAACCTGAGATACACTTTGAAAGAAAGATATTCCTAGGGAAATATCATATTCGTAAATTACACCCTTTTGTTTCCCAAATATAAAATTCTGAAACAACATAAGCTCCCCATCCACCTACTGCCCTACCCCTGCCATACTTGGGGAGCCTGATGTGCTGGGTACATTAGTACCCTGGTTGATAACCATATGACCATGATGAACAGATTGTTGATCGAACAGAAAATCTTGGCTGGCTACTGGTGGTTCCTATGTTATACTCCAAGAATATTCTTTAATATTTGGTAATAATTCTGGGAATTATTACCAAATTTCAATATTGAAATAGTAATGCCTATCATACTAGCTAAAGAAACAGTTGCTAACTTGTTTACAGTAGTGCAATTAACTTCTCTTTCTCTACCTCCTTCTCCTGTGCTTCCGCCTTGCACTCCTCCACTTTGGTGTACTATAGTTGACCAAGTCCAGAGTGCTGGGCTCTACAAATGGCACACAGCCTCCTCTAGTGACACTCTTTTCTGGCTCATTTCCAAATCACAATGCCAAAACAGAAGCAAAGTGGCATAATCAGTTTCAGCCTATTTCTGTTACAAGCCAGATTAATATAAAATTTTTCCTGAGGGAAAATTATCTATGAGAATTAAAAAATAAAGTTAGCCCTCTTCCTCTGCAAAGTCCAGAGACAAATTAAACTCTCTTTAGTTGCCATATTATTATTGTTCTTTTTCTCTGAAAAAAACCTAGAATAAAGCTTTACTACAAAGGATATATATATACAAGATAGCAATAAACTATGTCAATTTCTAAATTTGCTATAGAAATATATGCAAGCTAGCAATAAAATATGGCAATTTCTATATTTTCATATATTCTTGTTTCTGCTATATAGCCTACAAAGCAAGAGCAAAAACATTCACAGATTACTCATAACTCTTCCAACTAGTAAGTGACATTTTGAAATCTATGAAGTTACCTCGACAAGATGAGAGAATTATTAGAAGATGTTGCTTTGGGATAGAATCTGATCATTTATCAAGATAGTGTATTTGTTGTTTTACCTTTTTTCTAAAAGTGCTTATCACATCAATTCCTTTGGCCAGATCAAAGAAATCAAACTGAATCTTGGGCCTTAGTGTGTATTTGTTATAATAGTTGCTATTTATTGGATGGTTACTGTGTGTAGAAACCATTCTGAGCAGTCATTTGCAGCAGCCTAGACACTGTGCCAGCTACTCTTCTCATCGCTTTACATACATTATCTCATTTCATCCTTATGGCAGCCTTATCCTCATGGTCTAGTTGGGGAAAGTGAGGCCAGCAAGGACAGGACACTGACCCAGAGTCACACAGCTCGTTGATGGTGAAGCAGTAATTGGAACTCAGATACTCTAGCTCCATACCCTAAATACTCAATTGGGTTGCTATTCTGCAGGGAAAAAAAAGTAAGTCTGTGTTATGCTGGCGTTTTACTCTTTAATTAGCTTCATTGTCTTCGGTTGGTGTTACTTTTCATCCTGGGAACACTTCACAGGAGTTTCTTGTCTCCAGGTGCAAATAAGCACACACCACCAGCCTCTAGCAGAGTTTGAAGGAGGAGGAGGTCAGGTTCTCCCCTCTGGGGCTGACAGGGGTAAGGATTTTAGGAGAAAGCACAAAGGCAATAGTGGCAATTGGTAACCTGGGTCCTTTGATTATAGTAGCAGCTCTGAAAGCTCCTTTCACCAGAAGGGTGACACTGACACAGCTTCCTAACTGTAGAGCCTGCCCAATATTCAAATATTGCAGACTTTTCATAGCTTCTGATGAGATGTATTATCTCCCAGCAATTTCATTTATTAAATAGTATTCTATTTTTCCCCAGGAAGAGACTCAAGTATTTTGCAAAGTTATGGACGATGCATAATGCACAAGACCTGCAGAAGTGGACAGAGGAGTTCGAAATGGAAGAAACACAGACTTCTCTTCCTCATTAAAATAAAGACTTACATTTGTGAACAAAAAATGGAGAATTAAAAATACCAACTGTACAAAATAACTCTCCAGTAACAGCCTATGTTTGTGTGACATGTGAGCATAAAATTATGACCATGGTATATTCCTACTGGAAACAGAGAGGTTTTTCTGAAGACAGCCTTTTTCAGGTTCCTGTCTTCCTAACTTTTCTAAGTATAAACACTCTTGAATAGACTTCCACTTTGTAATTAGAAAATTTCATGGACAGTAAGTCCAGTAAAGCCTTAAGTGGCAGAATATAATTCCCAAGCTTTTGGAGGGTGATATAAAAATTTACTTCATATTTTTATTTGTTTCAGTTCAGATAATTGGCAGCTGGGTGAATCTGGCAGGAATCTCTCCATTTGAACTAAAATAATTTTATTAGGCAGCCAGTTTATCCACCAAGAACATAAGAATTTTTTATAAGAAATAGAAAGAATTGGCCAGGCATGGTGGCTCACGCCTGTAATCCCAGCACTCTGGGAGGCCAAGGCGGGCAGATCACCTGAGGTCATGAGTTCAAGACCAGCCTGGCCAACATGGCAAAACCCCATCTCTACTAAAAATATAAAGTACATCTCTACTAAAAATACGAAAACATTAGTCGGGCATGGTGGCGCACGCCTGTAGCCCCAGCTACTCGGGAGGCTGAGGCAGGAGAATCTCTTGAACCTGGGAGGTGGAGATTGCAGTAAGCTGAGATCACGTGACTGCATTCCAGCCTGGGCAATATAGTGAGATTCCATCTCAAAAAAAAAAAAAAAAAAGAGGAAAGAAATAGAATTATCAAGCTTTTAAAAACTAGGGCATAGAAAGAATAAGGTCATGAAATTTAAAATATTAAATATTGTCACAGGATTAAGCAGTTTAAAGACTGTTGGATGAAATTATTTGTCATTTGTTTGAGTAATAAATATTTAATGAATACTTGCTATAGATGATGGTATGTCCCATTGAATTTTGGTGTTTTCAAGTGTTTGGAAATTGTCATTTTTTTAGGTGTAATTATGAAATTAAGGTTACTGCTTTGATCAGCGCAATACACAGAAGTGAACTTATTCATTTGGGACCTTGCTATTCATCAACATACCAAGTGTATGATCTTCCCAGTAATGAGCCTTACAGCTTAGTTGATTCATAACAGTGCTCCCTTCCTGCAAATTTAGGGTAACACGTGCTCAACTGTGTCCCTGGGTTTTTTACAGCACTTACAATCTGGCTTCCCAGATCCATGTGTTCTTTTTGTTTCTAAATATATGATCTTGCACAAAAGCTCTCCATCCTATTTTCCTCTCTTTTATTATTTCTGCTCAGTTAAATGTCTTCCCCACATTTGATGGACATATTTTTCATTCCTTCTTCTGCATTATTACCTTCAGTGATCCCAGCAATGACCCCAGACACAGGAGTCAATACAGTGTCCCCAGGTTGTGGCTTCACTTTTGAGTCAGTCACTCTTTAGCTATCAGACTCCCAACCTTATTGGAGTTAGAGTATGATATAGTTTGATTCTACCACCCGTCCAGAGATACTAATGTATAGTCAAATTCTCAAAACTGTCAAAATAGAGTTAGTTGGAATGTATGCTTTAACTTTTAAAAAGAACAAAATTGTTTCAATACTCTATATAACTGTAAATGTCTTATATTCTTTCTAACAAGATTTCAAAGATAGTGCTGTAACCTCACCTCACAGGGAGAAAAGGAGATGACTCCAGGAATGTGATGCCCATGCCAGAGGGAGCTGCAGGGACCAGCAATCACTGGTAATGTCCAGGTGGACATCTGGAGCCACCTCTCCCTCTTGCTTGGTCCAGGCCAGCATCAACACTGAAGCAGGTAGGGGTTCCAGGAGCATTGTGTCCTGGCAGTGGCAGCACACGGTGTCTGGCAGCTGACAGCGTAGAACTTTACAGGGTAGATTCTCCAGCATGAGCAGGACGCCAGCCAGGCCGCCAGCTTGCGGAAGCGCAGGCCTCCTCTAAGCTGGGGAAGAGATCAGCACCGCTGAACAGCATTTCTAAGTGAGGCTCATCCCCAGCTGGGTTACTGAGATATTGGAGGAAATGTTGAGGCCAAATCCCAGTCATAAAGACTGCATAAATGCCATGGGGAGGTAGGCAGAAAGTTGCAAACAATTGTGTTTGTATTTCAGATGACCATCTTGGGGTTGCAATTCTAAGGTTAGATATAACCACACAGGTGAGAATAGGGCTGCTGGTGCATGGCAAGGGCCCTTCAGATTCCCTCTGGTACTGCATAGGCATGAGCATACTTCAGATGGAGACTGGGGGAGACAGGGCTGACTGGTGGCCAAATGTCAAGGAAAGCAACTTTTGAATATGATGTATTCCTTTAAATGACTTGTCTGTTTTTAGCCATCAAATTACAAATTAAGAGCTAGTGATTCTGCAGTAACACACACCAATTCCTCGAAAACCTTCTAAAGTCAGATCAGTTTAATAATTCCAACCTTAGGGGAAAAAAAGCCAAACACATTTTAACAAGTTTCAACTTTGACCTTTCTATTGCTTCATCTCTCCTCAGTGCTGTCTATTCTATGTAGTTTTTAAAATATTCTTATTATATAACTAGTATAACAATATTTGAAAATTCATGGGACTATAATTTATAATTTAAAAAGAGAAAGGAAAAATGAGTTTTCAAAATTAAATTTTATAAGTTAAAAAGAAATTTAAAGGCTGGGTGTGGTTGCTCACACCTGTAATCCTAGCACTTTGGGAGGTCGAGGCGGGCAGATTGCCTGAGCTCAGGAGTTCAAGACCAGCATGGGCAACACGGTGAAACCCCGTCTCTACTAAAATACAAAAAATTAGCCAGACGTGGTGGCGGGCATCTGTAGTCCCAGCTACTCGGGAGGCTGAGGCAGGAGAATTGCTTGAACCCTGAAGACAGAGTTTGCAGTGAGCAAAGGTCATTCCACTGTGCTCCACCCTGGGTGACAGAGCAAGACTCCGTCTCCAAAAAAAAAAATTTAAAGGAAAAAAAATGTAAAAACCTAAGCATTTGAGTTACTCAGTTTGTCTCAATGTTTCTCAGTGCTGAATATAAAAATCAAATGATTCCCATTTGAATCATAGTCTTCTGGACTGAGATCCAAGCTTAGTATTCTTTTATCAGCTTTATTGACATAGTTTACATACTGCACAATTTATTTAGAGTGAATAATTCAGTGGGTTTTTGTGTATTCACAAGCTTGTACAACTGTCACTACAATCAATTTTAGAACATTCTTACTACCCTAAAAAGAAACCCTGTACCTATTAACTGTCAGTCTCCTTTCCTCCCCAAGATCCTCAGCCCTGGACAACCCCTAATCTTCATTCTGTCTCTATAGATTTGCCTATTTTGGACATTTCCTATGAATGGAACCATAGAATATGTGGTTTTTTGTGTCTGGTTTTTTTCACTTAGATGCAAGATTCATCTGTGTATCAGAACTTCATTCTCTTTAACTGGTAAAAAGTATTCCATTTTATGTATACTTACATTTTAATTTATCCATTCATTAGTTGACACACATTTGGATTGTTTCTATTGCTAGCTATTATGAGTAATGCTACCATGAATATTTGTGTACAGGTTTTTATGTGACGAGGCATAATGTTTTTTAAAAAGCTCCCCTAGTATTTCTGATGTGCAGTCAGGTTTGTGAACCATTAGTCTCAAAGATGACAAATGACTAAACAATATTTTTAATTGAGTTGACAATCATTTGGTCTGTTTGTCCTCTGCTTTATCTGTCACTTAGGGCAGAGCATGGCATACTATCGACCCTAATTAATATATGTTAAAATGGAAAAGTAAAACCAAACTCCTTCAGCTTAGAAACCCAATGAAAAGATGTTTCTTTTCATAATGAAGGCACCATTTCACTAGGGATTCAAGATCCATACAGAAGTGTGCTGTATCTTTAGAAAAAAATAAAAACTTTTTCAGACAATTTGTCTAAGTTTGTGCCTGTTGTCATCATGGTGATGGTGATGGGGCTGGTGAAACACTGCCCACTGCATGAATTCCAGAGTAAAAACTAGACTGAATCCAAAATGTTCTGTAAATTAATGTTGACCTTTATTGAGTTCTGAGATCAATATTAGTTACTGCTGTGCTTTGTAATTATAAAAGGGCTATTTGATGTTTCACACCAAGGATATGGGTGGAGAGAGAAAAGAACTTGTATTAAAACCATCTGTGGTTTCTAACTTTGTAATTAAGGCCAATTCCTCTGTGGAACATTGTAGTTATTATATATCATGATTATTTGGTTTATTAATATCCAGGGAAGTACCACAGTTTGAGAGCCATTCATTCTGGTTTACTTGGGAAGTCCTATTCTATACCTGTTTTGCTGGCATAATTATTAAAAAGCTTCTTTAACTCAGAAGTTTCCTGTTTTGGATAATAACTTACACAGTTACCCCAATTATAGGTGCTATTCCATAAGCACAGTTACTGACTTGCTACATTTTGAATGTCATCTAAAAAAAAAAAATCATTTTTTTTCTTACCCATTGGATGAACCAATTTTTCCCCCAAAGACCTGCCAGTTGTTTTTGCCTGTTCTTGATAAGTGCTTTGTATTGTGGCATTTAGAGGCTACAGCTCTGCTAATTGGTGTGTTAGAGCTTTACTACTTAATCTGTTCTTGAGGCTAAATCCCCGAAGATAACATGTCATCTGCCTTGTCTCCATGAAATCATGGTGAGGAATGTGCACCTACATACTTTGGGAGACACACGACAAGACTGTCTTCCTGCAGAAATAGTTATTCCTCAGGAGGAGGAATTGCCTCTAGTTCTTTTGTCCTTTGCTCAGATCCTCTCTTCATTGCCTTTGACTATCTTTTTTTTATTTTTTTGACAAAAGGGTATTTTTTTTTCACATCAGAAGAGAAATACTCTTTGCCATCTTCACCTCTTTTTCAGCTTCAAGCCCCTTATTCTTAATCCTACTTCCAGAAAGCTCGCTTTTGGAGGTAGGAATGTCTTGCCCTCTATCAGAAGGACCAAAGGAGTTTCTTAAATGTAGATTTCTAGGCCCCACCTTAAAGCTACTGAATCTGAATCTCTGAAGTTGGGACACAGCAATACCAGTGTTAATTTCTGTCATCTCTGCATCATGTTCTCTCACCTTTTCCTTCCTCACAGAGCCAGTGATGTGGCTTCCAAAGAAATTTGTTAAAAATCGTGTTTCTTGGTTCATGACTGCTCTTTAAGATTCTATCTGATTTACTGCATCTGATGTGGGGTCTAGGGAGCTTCATTATTATTTTTAAAATAGACTATTTCTTAGAGCAATTTTAGATTCAACACAAAATTGAGTGGAAAGCTCAGAGAGGTCCCACATACTGTCTGCCCAAATACACCACCTCCCTCACTATTGACATCCTGCGCCACGGTGGCACGTTTGTTACGGCTGGTGAACCTACATTGTCACACTATCACCCAGAGTTCGTAATTTACATTGGAGCTCACTCTTGATGTTGTATATTCTATGTGTTTGGACAGATTTCTAATGACATGTAACCACCATTATAGTATCATACAGAATAGTTTTACTGCCCTAAAAACCCTCTGTTCTGCCTGTGCATCCCACTCACCCCAAACCACTGGCAACCTCTGATCCTTTCACTGTCTCCATGGTTTTGCCTTTTCCAGAATATCGTATGGGTAGAATCATACAGTAGGTAGTCTTTTCGGACTGGCTTATTATTCACTTAATAACATGCACTCAAGATTACTCCATGTCTGTTCATAGCTTGATAGCTCATTTCTTAGCAATGAATAATATTCCATCGTCTGGGTGTACCACAGTTTATCCATTCACCTACCGAAGGACATCTTGGTTGCCTCCAAGTTTGACAGTTATGAATAAAGCTCTGTAAACATCTGTGTGTAGCTTTTTACGTGGACGTATGTTTTCAGCTCATTTGGATAAGTACCAAGGAGTGCGATTGCTGGTAAATGTTCTGTTTTGTAAGAAACCACCATACTGTCTTCCAAAGTGACACTGCCATTTCACATTCCCATCAGCAATGAATCAGAGTTCCTGTGGCTCCACATCCTTGCTAGCATTTGGTGGTATCAGTGTTATGAATTTTGCCATTCTAATAGTATGTTGTGGTATTCCATTATTTTAACTTGTATTTCCTGGATGACACGTGATGTGGAACATCTTTTCATACGCTTATTGGTCATCTATATCTTATTCGGTGAAGTGTCAAGATCTTTGGCTCATTTTTAAATCTGGTTATTCGTTTTCTTATTGTTGAACTTCAAGTATTCTTTGCATAATTTGAATAACAGTTCTTTATCAGCTATGTTTTTTATCATCTGTGGCTTGTCTTCTCATTCTCTTGACAGTGCTTTTCATGGAACAGAAGTTTTTTGTTTTAATGAGGTCCAGCTTATCAGCTATTTCTTTCTTTCTTTCATGGATCATGCCTTTGGAGTTGTATCTAAAAAGTCATTGCGATGGCTAAGGTCATCTAGATTTTCTCCTCTTCTATCCGCTAGGAATTTTGTAGTTTGCATTTTACAATGGTCTAGAGTGACTTTTTTGTGAAGGGTGTAAGGTCTATATCTAGGTTTTTTTTAATAGACTTTATTTTTTAGAGCAATTTTAGGCTCACAGCAAAATTGAATGGAAATATAAAGAGGACACTTGATTTTTAAACTGAGTATCCTAAGTGATTCCTTTGCAAATAAAGAATCAAGTTTTAAAAAGCACAGCCATATCGCCTTCAAAATGTTATTCATCAGAAGAGGCCCACTTCTGCAAATAACAGTGGGCCTTTAATTTCTCCAAGCTTTTTAGATTACTTTTTAACAAAAGCAAACATTTAAATTGCATTTTTGTGTTATGAGATTTAAAGGAATGTCTATGAAGAGCAGGCATAATACTTCAATCTGTTGATAAACTCTACAAGAATAGTATTTTATATTTTAAATGATATTTGAATCATTTTACAGCATTATCAGGAAAGGAGGTAACGAAAATATTCCCAAGCACTAAGTCTGCTTCATGACCTTGAGCATTAAGTTTTCTAGCAATCAATAGCTTTGGTATTAGCACACAAGCCAGGTTTCTAAACTATTATTTCACTGTGGGTACAAAAGCATGATAGAAAAGAGTCATTGGCCAGGTGTAGTGGCTCATACCTCTAAACTGCTGGGAGGCTCAGGCAGGAGGATTGCTTTTTTTTTTTTTGAGACGGAGTCTCGCTGTGTCCCCCAGGCTGGAATGCAGTAGCCGGATCTCAGCTCACTGCAAGCTCCGCCTCCTGGGTTTACACCATTCTCCTGGCTCAGCCTCCTGAGTAGCTGGGAGTAGCTGGGACTACAGGCGCCCACCACCTCGCCCGGCTAGTTTTTTGTATTTTTTAGTAGAGACGGGGTTTCACCGTATTAGCCAGGATGGTCTCGATCTCCTGACCTCATGATCCGCCCATCTCGGCCTCCCAAAGTGCTGGGATTACAGGCTTGAGCCACCGCGCCCGGCCTGGAGAATTGCTTTAAGCCAAGAGTTTGAAACCAGCCTGGGCAACATAAGAAGACAGGCTGTTTTAAACACAGAAAAAAGAGTTGTTAATGAACCCAGGAATTAACTGATACTTTGTAAGCAACAGGCGTATAAGTCCCTGTGTAAATGAATGCTGATCAGCAGTGGGTTAACTTATACTGCAATATTAAATGCTCCTAAAACAATCACTCCTATATTAGAAGCCTTGCAGTAAGGTTTGAATTTAAAAAAAAAAAAAAAAAAAAAAAAAAAAAGTCCTTCAGTTCTCTTGTAGTGAGAAAATGCAGTTTCTTATTTGTGGGAAGGAATAAATTGGATAAGTTGAAATAGTTACTTTTTCTTTTTTAAGGTTTTTCCTTTCTTAGGCTCAGGGGTACATGTGCAGGTTTGTTATGTAAGTAAACTTTTGTCATAGGGGTTTTTTTACAGATTATTTCGTCACCCAGGTACTAAGCCTTGTACCTAATAGTTATGTTTTTTGTTGCTCTCCCTCCTCCCACTCTCCACCCTCAAGGAGGCCCCAGTGTCAGTTGTTCCCCTCTGTGTCCATGAGTTCTCATCATTTAGCTTCCACTTATAAGCAAGAGCATGCAGTATTTGGTTTTCTGTTCCTGCCTTACTTTGCTAAGGATAATGGCCTCCAGCTCCATCCATGGTCCTGCAAAGGACATGATCTTGTTCTTTCTGTGGCTGTATAGTATTGCATGGTGTGTATGTACCGGAGTGTCTTTATCCAGTCTGTCATTGATGGGCTTTTGGATTGACTAGTAGCTTTTTGAATGGTAACTTTCTACAGAAGTACCAGAGACTTCAAGTTATCTGATTTAAATGTAAAGAGACATTTGTTAGTGGCAGATGAGTATAGGTCATCAATTGCAAGACACCTAATTATATTCAGGCAGTTTGTGACTGGCCCTAAACCAGAAGAAAAAAATGTAATATAAATGCTCAACCATAGCTAAGACGTTGTTAAACTAAAATGATTCCTTCAGAGTGGCAATTTATCATAAATCTGGTCTAAATGAATAATTGCAAACTTAGTTAATAGTGATAGATTCTCATAAGTTGCAAGAACAGAAAAACACTGGGGGACGCATTGCAAAGTAAAACAGAAACAGCCCAACCGGGGCTTATGGAAGAAAAGAAATTGGAATCATTTTCAGAATACAGCATAGTTTGATTTCTGTTATTTTGTCACTCTATCCACAACAAGCCTCCTTTCTCACTGCCTCAGTTTCTCTGGGCTTGGCGGCTGTTCCACCATTATAGACAATCAGTTTCTCTCTATCTTCATTTTTTCTGCATCTGCCATTACTGACTTTCTACTCTGTTTTCTCTTTGTTTTCTGGCCTTGTGCTTTCCTCTGGCTTAACTGACTTCTTTCCAAGTGTCTCTGTTCCTGCCCGCCCCTACCAATTTACCAATTTCTTACTTCCTTTATTCTTCAACTGTTTAGGAAGGCAGACCTGATTGGTTATGTTAATGATGGTAATTTCTGTTGTACAGTTTTTGTCTGGGGCCCCCACATGGATAGCCAGCTAGCGTGGAGAGTAGCAACCACTGGCACAGAATTCCCTGCCTATGGCCTTGTGAATTGATGATTCAAAGGTCCTAGCAGCCCAGTGTGTCCTTCACTTCTTTCTGTACTTGCTCATGCTGTTTCTCCCTTCTCTCTCAGTACAATTTATAACTTCCTGTGTGGTGTCCTTTGCACCTGCCTGTACCCATCACCCTCTCACATGCTACCTCCCACTCCTCTCACATGCTACCTTCCACTCCTCTGTCTTTTCTTAAAGTCCCAAACCTGTGATGTTTGTTTCTCTGAAATGCCTTTCCCTGGCTTCCCAATGGCTCTGAACTTGCTGAGCAACTTATAGCTTTGGGGTAGAAAGGATTAACTTGGATTCAATGGGTTGTCTTAGGGGTGCGTGCGTGTGTATGTGTGTGTGTGTGTGTGTGTATTTTAATCACTAAGTTTCATTTTACTAAGAAGAGGATCTAAAGGGGAACCAGAAGGGCCATGTTTTGTTTTTTGTTTTTTTGCTTTTTTGTGTTTTTTTTTTTTGAGACGGAGTCTTTCTCTGTCGCCATGCTGGAGTGCAGTGGCGTGATCCTGGCTCACTGCATCCTCTGACTCCCTGGTTCAAGTGATTCTCCTGCCTCAGCCTCCCACATAGCTAGGATTACAGGCATACGTCACCACGTCAAGCTAATTTTTGTATTTTTAGTAGAGCCGGGGTTTCACCAGGGGCCATCATTTTTTATGACATGTATTTTTCACTGTAGTCAGAGGAAAGAAAAATTGTTCCGCTTAGCTCATGATTTCCACCCAAAATGAGAATATGCAAAGACAGCACTAACTAGCCTTTCTTTAGGCTCCAAAGATACTCATCGGACTGTGACTCACCTGATCTTTGGTTGAAATATGAGTGACACAACAGATATACATTCAACTGAGGCTCCATGGCTCAGTACAAACAGCACTTCTAGTGCTGGCCCTGCCACTTAGTATCTTTAAAAGAGTCACAAAGATTTAGACAGTTGTAAAACCTTCAAGCTGTTGGGGTTGTTTTGAACAAGTTCTTAGTTACAGACCACAGAACATATTCCCCAGTTTATGGAGACGGTAGTTTATTATGGGGTCTATTTAGCTTTCAGAGTTTCTGAATGAGCTAAAGGATCAAGCCTAGACATTTTATGAGAAGTGGTACGGTCAGGATCAATGACCCACTGTACTGTGCCGGTAAAAAGTGCATTGCTACCACCTCTCCTTTGCTGCTCACAAAGATAATGACTAGACACCAAACGCTCCACTGCAGCTGTTGCAGAAAAACCAAACTCCAAGATGATACCTGTCTGAGCAGCCATGGTCTTCCATTACAAAATTCAATTCTGCCTCCATGTCTCTCATAGACATGTGTCTTTGGTGAAAGGCAAGCCCATACAGAACCTTAGTCTCAAGGGAATGGGAAAAATGCAGACTTTGGCCTTCCAGCTCTTGTTCACAGGAAAGAATCTGACAAAGTTGGAGTCCTATTGATTGAGCCGCTCTGTTATATTTGTCATAGAAGTTATTTTGTTTCTTTTGTTACTGAGTTTTGTTTCATTGTGGTCAGAAAATATCATCTATACCATTTTGACTATCTTAGAAATTCTCCTGTTATATTTATTTAAGTGTTCCCTGAGTGCTTGAGTAAAAGGCGCATTTCCTGTCCTCAGGATATAAAGTTGTATGCATGTTTATGTAAAATTTTATACCGTTAGATCAGAAGTGGGAAAACTATAGCCTATGTACCAAATCTAGCCCACTGCCCACTTTAGTAAATAAGGTTTAGTTTGATTACAGCCATGACCATTTGTTTCTATAGTGTCTGTGGCTGCTTTTACACTACAGTTGAGTTGAGTAGTGCAACAGAGACCATATGGTCGGCAAAGCCTAAAATATTTATTATTTGGTTGACCCTTATATCAGATCCTATGTAAATTTATTATATTAATCACATTTTTTATGTCGTATTTTATAATTATTTTATTTTATTTTGAGATAGAGTCTCACTGTCACCCAGGATGACTGCGGTGGTGTAATCAGGCTCACTGTAGCCTTGACTGCCAGGCTCAAGCCATCCTCTTACCTCAGCCTCCTGAGTAGGAGTAGCTGAGACTACAGGCACATGCCACCATGAGCAGCTAGTTTTTGGTGTTTTGCAGAGATGGGTGACTCGCTTTGTTGCCCAGGCTGGTCTCAAACTCCTGGATAGAAATGATCCTCCCACCTCAGCCTCCCAAAGTGTTGGGATTATAGGCGTGAGCCACCACGCCCAGACCCTATTTTATGATGATTTTAATCATATGAATTATACTCTGCACATTATCTATATAATTTTCCCCTCAAATTTGTTCAATTTTTCTAGAACTAAGAAGCATATTAAACCTGATACTTCCTTATTTATGAAGTTTTTGTTTTATGTACTTTGATGCTTTTTTATTTGCCACATAAAGGTTTATGCCAGTTATATATCTTCATTATAGATTACACTGTTCATCATTCTGCTGTAACCCACATTGTTCCATTTAATGCCTTATGTGTTGCATTCAACTTTGCCTGATATTAACATGATGACCTACTTTATTTGGGTTTGCATTTGCCCAGTATATCTGCACCAAAACCGTTTGGTTTTGTTTGTGTGTGTGTGTTTGTTTTTTAGTCCTAGTGACTTCAGTATGTCTCTTGAAGACAGCAGATAGATAGATAGTTAGAAACTCTGACCATTTTTTTTTTTTTTTTTTTGAATAGGTGAACTTATCCTTTATACATTAACTGATACAACTGATATACTTCTGGGATCCTGTTATTCTTTTCTTTTCTTTTCTTTTCTTTTCTTTTTTTTTGAGACAAAGTCTTACTGTGTTGCCTAGGCTGGTATATAGTAGCACAGTCTCGGCTCACTGCAACCTCCACCTCCGAGGTTTAAGCAGTTCTCAGCCTCAGCCTCCCAAGTAGCTGGGATTGCAGGTATGCGCCATCACATCCAGCTGATTTTTTGTATTTTTAGAAGAGACAGGATTTCACCACGTTGGCCAGGCTGTTCTCAAACTCCTGACCTCAAGTGATCCACCTGCCTCGGTCTCCCAAAGTGCTGGGATTATAGGTGTGAGCCACCAAGCCTGGCCCTGTTAGTTTTCTTCTTACATGTCTTTGTGAAGGTTTTTATTCTTCTGTTTTTCTATATGGCCCCTTTTTGTTTTGCCCATCATCCCATTAGTTCTGTTGGGATTGTCTTTATAACTGAAAACAATCGTATGTTTAAGTTTTTATTCTTTAATACTACACGCCAGGTGCAGTGGCTCATACCTGTAATCCCAGCACTTTTATGTTGTTGTTGTTGTTGTTATTGTTGTTGTTTGGGATGGAGTCTTGCTCTGTTGCCCAGGCTGGAGTACAGTGACACAATCTTGGCTCACTGTAACCGCCACCTCTCAGGCTCAAGTGATTCTCCTGCCTCAGCCTCCCAAGTAGCTGGAAATCCAGGCATGCACCACCACGCCTGGCTAATTTTTGTATTTTTAGTAGAAGCGGGGTTTCACCATATTGGCCAGCTGGTCTCAAACTCCTGACTTCAAGTGATCTGCCCGCCTCGGCCTCCCCAAGTGCTGGGATTACCGGCGTGAGTCATCATGCCCGGCCTAATTCAGAGCTTTGAGAGGTCCGGAGAGGCAGATCCCTTGAGCCCAGGAGTTCAAGACCAGCCTGGGCAACATGCTAAAAACTCGCCTCTACTAGAAATACCAAAAAAAAAAAAAAAACAGCTCAGTGTGGTGGTGCATGCCTGAGTCCCAGCTACTGGGGATGCTGAGGTGGGAGGATCACTTGAGGCCAGGAGGTCAAGGCTGCAGTGAGCCATGATCACACCACTGTACTCTAGCCTGGGCAACAGAGTGAGACCCCATTGTCCCCCCAACCCCCCCCCACACAAAAATGTGTGTGTAGATATATATATATACACACACACACACACACACATATGTATATATATACACACACACACTCGTGTATGTGTGTGTGTATAAAACTACAGGAAAATATGTGCTGCCAATTCTCTTACACTGATTTCCTCCTATCTCTCTTGGCTCCCTTTTTGTTGATGTATTCTGGATTTTTTTCTAAGTTCATTATGATGATTGAGTTATTCTTTCTCTTTTTAACATTAGCTTTTCTTCAAAAATTTATGACAGGTATAGTCTATTTGGTGTCTATACTTACACATATTTTTGTGTTTATGTTTAACTAGAAGTGATGCTTGTTTCTAGCTTTTCCATATCAAAACTTTCCTGCAAGTTCTTTATTGTGATGCATCAACTTAACTGGATTATATCTTCAATATTTTTTAGAAAGGATTCATGGTTGCTGTATTTCCTGAATTCCACATACGTGAGCCTGGCTTTCTTTTGTTTGTATGTGTGAATGGAAGCTTGGCTTTTTAGGGTCTCATTGTTTCATTCAAGCCTTGTGAACTTTGCATCATTACTTTTTGGCATCTAATGTTGCTAAGGAGAAATGTAAGGTCATCTTGGGGATTACATTTCCTTATGGTGCACAGATATTCTTTATCCTTGAAGTTCAACACTGTAACCAGAATTTGTTTTATTACTGACTACTTTCTATTAATTTTTCCTAAAACATAACCCTTTTATGCTACTTAGTCTAGCTTTCCTTTTATACAGAAAAATTTTCTTCTAATGTGTATTTGAGCATTGTTTTTTTTTTCTGTTCTCCTCTTTAGAAAACTGTAGGCCAGGTACGGTGGCTCATGCTTATAATAACAGCACTTTAGGAAGCCGAAGTGGTGGATCTCTTGCACACAGGAGTTCAAGACCAGCCTGGGCAACATTGCAAAACTCCGTTTCTACAAAAAAACACAAAAAAGTTAGCTGGGTTTGGTGGTGTGTGCCTGTAGTTCCAGCTACTGCAGAGGCTGAGGTAGGACAATCACCGGAGCCCAGGAGGTCAAGAGTGCAGTAAGCCGTGGTCATGCCACTGCACTCCAACCTGGGCTACAGAGCGAGGCCCTGTCTCAAGAAAAAAAGAAAAGAAAAATTGTTACCACATGTTGACTCTATTGAATTCTGTATGGGACCTTTTTAGTAATAACTTTCATCTCTGTAACCCCAGCTATTCTCATCCTCCATTGCTCTCCCTTTCTCGTTCCATTTGTTTTCTTCAGATCCTAAGATATCACAGGGCATGTTTTTCCTCTAAAACTTTAAAAGTTTTTAAAACTTTAAAGGTTTTCAGGAGGAATCTTCAAATGTATTTTCTTTTTTTTCCCCCAAAATAGGGTCTCGCTCAGTTGCCCTGGTTGGAGTACAGTGGTGCAATCATGGCTTGACCTCCTGGGCTCAGGCAGTCCTCCCACCTCAGTTTCCTAAGTAGCTGGGACTACGGGCATGCACCACCATGCTCAGCTAGTTTTTGTATTTTTTGTAGAGTCAGGGTTTCACCATGTTGCCCAGGCTGGTCTCAAACTCCTGGGCTCAAACAGTCCTCCTGCCTCAGCCTCCCAAAATGCGGGGATTATAGGTGTGAGCCATCACGCCAGGCTTCAAGTGTATATTCTGCATTTATCTTTTTCATGTTATAGCCCTTAATTATAAAAATTATTTTTGCATAGGTTGCATACTATCATTTTCCTTATCTTTGAGTGGGGACAGTTCTGCATAGACTGATATTTGCCCAGTGTAGTAAAAGTAAGTATTAATGCACCTGCCTTTTCCTTATGTTTTTACCTTGTAATCTGTATGGTTATTCAGTTACTTTCAGCAGAGATAGGAAGGGAGCAGCAGAGAGCAGTGATGTTGAGCAGCAAATCAGCCGGCCCACTTTAGGTATGCTATCTCCAAGCATGCAGTCACTGTATCTGTTTCATCTTTCATCACTAGTGTATGTCTAGTCTGGTGTAAGGGAGAGGAGTGAACAGTCCCAGATTTCTCAGGCTCTCCTACCTTCAAATTGGAGGACAGTGTGAGGTTCTGTGACTCCCCGGCCATTTATTTAAAATGTCCAGTCTTACTTATTTGTGTTTAGTCATCTTTGCTCTACAGCAAGCTGGTTCCCTCTGCTCCTCATCTCTTGACCTCTCTCCCTGGTTAGGAAACTACACAGGAGGAAATAAAAATGGCATGACCAATGGACATAACCATACATACTGTATGGCTGTGGATGTATGACTCCATGTACACCCAGTGAAAAAAGAAGCAAAACCGACTTACCCCATTAGAAAACCTCCTTTGGTGAAGGACAAGGCAGCCTTCTGTGGCGATGATAATATCCTGTATCTTGAGATTGTTACTGGATGGAAAGTCTTAACTATAAGTTGTCCAGGTTCTTGGTAAATTGAACAAAACACAAAGCAACAAAAGAACAAAGCAACGAAAGCGCAGATTCCCTGAAGTGAAAGTACACTCCACAGAGTGGGAGCGAGCTGGAGCAAGTGACTCAAGGGCCCCAACTGTAATGTTCTTAGGGTTTTTATTAACTAAAAGAATTTGGTTATATCCCCAAGTACCCTTAAGAGGCCTCTGATAGGTTATACACTATGCAAATGAAGGATTGGACCATGACCAATCAGAGGCTGAAGTGGAGGCTTGTTCTGTGACCAGTCAGAGGCATTTCCCATTTGTGACATAGGGGAGAGGAGGTTATGTAGAGGGAGGGACCTCTGGCCCCTTGTTCCTTGGGCATGGAGAGGTGGGGTTTTCCTTTTGGTCCAATTCCAAGAAGTCAACCACAGATTGGCCTTAGGCTCCCTGTTTCCACCCTATTCTGCTTCATTTCCTCCTGAGAGACATGATCCCCATGAATCTTTATGTAAGGCAGAGGGATCGACGGCCTTTCTTCTGTAACTGCTTCATGATTATTGGGGCACAGTCCCTATCTATTGGGGACCATGGAACTCTCACCCTGTTCTGTCTAGTGGAGACAGGATTACTTCTTGATGACTGGGGCTGGCGTTGTCACCTGGAACTGGCAGGAAGCCCTGCTACATGATCATTTGAAGCTTAATGGTCTCTAGGCAAGAAGAAATCAATCTGGTTAAAAGATTTAACAAACATTGTCCAAAAACCAGTACAAGTATAATAATTAATAATGGGCCGGCCAGGGGAAGGAGCCATGAAGCCCAACTTGGTGCCCTTGACCAGGAGCCCCATGACTTGGATAGCTGTTCTCGTATTTCAGAGGCCTGGTCAGCTAATTGTCAGCCAACATCCCTTACTAATCCTGATTTGGTTGACATAAAATCAGCATTCTTCCTCTACGAAAAGACATAAGCCACCTTTTTCAAGAGTTAGAATATCCAGTCCCCTTCTATTTTGTAAAGCATCTGCTGCCAAGGAGTCTTATCTGATTTTGTATGGTGACAATGCTCTGGACAATGTTTTCCAGGCTGTCTGAAAAATCCTTTGACAGCGTTGGTAATAGGATAGGGAAGTTGCAAGCCCAGCAACTTCCGTTTCTACTCCTGCAGTTATTCCTAAACTCATACTAAAGGGGCATGAGTTGGATGGTTCATTAGTTCCTGGCAGTTGTAGTGACAGGTATAATGAGAGACTGGTTATTGGGAGCTGTATTGATCTTGGGGCTAAATAAACAAGTGTACAGATTCGAGTCCAATTGGCTGGTAAACATAAGTAGGAACTAGTCCCACACGGGAAAAAGGCTTCTTGTTTTTCAAGACAAAAATTGTTCTCTATGGTGAACACATGGGTTAGCTTGTTGTTTCCACTTTCCCAAGTGGTTAAGGTCCTTGCTAAAGTGGCCCCAGTTAAAGACTGGAAGGAGCTTTGGGAAGTATCCTGAGTTGCCCCAGTGGTTTTGTTCTTCACTCAGTGTAGGTATGTATGCTTAGTATCCACCAACAACCACCTAGAGGTATTTTCGTAATGGGGAACTAAAAGGCAGCTAGATGTCTCAGGATTAGTACAGTCTTCCCCAGAGAATATGTGAACACAGCTAGTGGGCCTACCCTGATAGTACTTAGGCAGTACGTAGTACTTAGACTGTGAATCCTTTAAAGTACGCTTAACTAGGGGTGGTTTCCCTGAAAACTGTACAGGTTTCCTAAATGATGCAGTGTGGGTAACTGCATAGCTTACATGATCATGTGAGGGGTTAATATCTAGGGTATAGCTGCACTGATGACTTTTCAAGGTACCCAGGGCCTGACCAAAATTTTGGCTTCTTTTAATACAAAGAGGCGCATGGAATCTTAGTTCTATGTGCATTGATATTGGGCCCCAAATGGTTTTTGAGGGGATGTGACCCCAGAAAGGTTGCCTTGATAGGACTGGAGAAGGTTTACTGTTCATCCTGTCATTGTAACCTTTGTCAGTTTTGTAACTTTGAAGTCATGTAAGTCATCTAGGTTCATTAATTTGAAGGGAGTTCTTCCCTTATGGTTCGGGTGATAGGTCGTTTTTTCAGGGGCCCAAGATTGGGTTGGGATTGGGATGGCAGTGTGTTTGGATGATGATGGAGATAAACAAAGCCAACAGTCCTTTGCCAAAGGTGGACTGGTGGTATTTAACAGTCTTTGTGTTAAAGTTCTTAAAAAATACCCAGAATTCACTAATTGCCAGAGGGGTAGGGTGAAGCCCTGCTGAAAAATTAAGCTAATTCCCTGTATATACGGTCCGGTATACACAGGCCATGGCAAATCATTATGTGAGCCAAAAGTACTTATGTGTTATTTTGTCCCTTTGAATAGGAACTTCAGGTCTTCCACAGGTTCACACGGATAGTGATTGATGGGAGCTTCAGGTTCCAGGTTCAGGACTTCAGGTATGGCAGACTTGATCCTGGAAAGATGTATGCAACTATCTAATCCTATTACTTTGACTGCGGAAGGCATGGCCAACACCACTGAAAAAGGTCCCTTCCATTTGGGTTGTAGTTGTTGAGTGGGGTACCCCTCTCTCCATGTTTTAACAAGTACCTCATCTCCTGGCCTGACCTTGGGTTGCTGGTCAGTTCCTGATGTGGGAAGCCTTTGAATTCCAAACTTTTGTAATGCCTGCTGAAATTGTCCCAGGTTAACTAGGTACTGTATTAAACCAGCCATTTCTGGATCAGTAATTAGATCATTAGTTTAAAATGGCCTCCTGTATAGCATCTCATATGAGCTCATATTTATTTTTGCTCTTTAAAAGTTGTGGATTCTGAAGAGGGCTATGGGCAGTAAGCTGACCCACGTTTCTGATGTTTCCTGGCATAGCTTAGCTGACACCCATTTCAGAGTTTGATGAGCCCTTCTTTCCCAGAGGATTGAGGCCTCCATGCTCACTGTAAATAGTATTGGATTCTGAGAGCCTTAGCAACCCCTTGAGTTATTTGGGAGACAAAGATGGGCCGTTATCACTTTGGAGGCTTCGGGGTTACACAGACCAGGGGATTATTTCCTTTAAGAGAACCTTTATAACTTCATTAGCCTTCTCTGTTCTGGTAAAGTAAGCTTCAGCCCAGCCAGGAAAGGTACTATTAGTACTAATGATAGAGACAGGAGACAGCCAAATGCCACCCAGGTCATTGTGCACAGGGGGCTTGCCTAAACATGCCCACACTGAAAAATCCTGTCCCTTAATACATGCACAATAAGGGAAATAAATCAGTGTGGAGTGGCTCAGACTAAGGGCCCACATGCACACTGTAAGAATGGGGTGGAGCCACCAGGAATCCGCACCTTCTCGTTGGGGAGGAGCCTGGCCTCTTCAGCTCCTGTGTGATGGCCTGGTATTCAGTTGGTGAGGGGGGAGCCTATTGGCAGGACCCCCTCTTTCTTTGTTGAGAACTTTCTTTTCACCTAATAAATCGGGTCTCCCCACCCTTCAATGTGTCCATGTGCCTAATTTTTCTGGATGCGAGGCTAGAACCTGGATTTTAGCTGAACTAAGGAACAGAAAATCCTGTATCACTAGCAAGAACTTGCATTCTCTGCAGGCTGGCATATGGGTAAAGTCCAGTTGCCTGGGTGAGTTTGCCTTCTCTGGCCTGGTTCCATTAGAGGAGGGATTATGTTTCCTGGGTTGTTGAATGTATACAGTGAGCAGGCCTGACAGATCTGCTTAATCACCAAAGCTAAGTTAGGCCCAAAAAAGAGCCTGTTTATCATGGCCAGAGTGGCATCTCCCCCCATATGGAAAGATTCATGCAGGGTGTTTAGGCCGGGCACCATGGCTCACGCCTGTAATCCTGACACTTTGGGAGGCCTAGGCGGGTGCATCACTTGAGGCCAGGAGTTCAAGATCAGCCTGGCCAAATGACGAAACCCCATCTCTACTAGAAATTTTTAAAAAATTAGCTGGGCCTGTGGTGTGCGCCTGTAATCCCATCTACTCTGGAGGCTGAGGCAGGAGAATCGCTTGAACCCAGGAGGCAGGTTGCGGTGAGCCAAGATCATGCCACTGCACTCCAGCCTAGGCCACAAAGCGAGACCCTGTCTCAAAAAAAAAAAAAGAAAAAAAAAATGGAGTCATGCAGGGTTTTTATAACTTTCCGTTGGACTGTTTGAGGGAGATATACTTTTGATCCTGTATGCCACCAGGGTCCTTGTTTTTGTCCCCCTTGTTCCTTTATTAACTACTCTTCTGTGATGTGTATTCAGGTTCTATTGGGGAATCATAAAAATGGAAGCAGTGCTAAGATTTGTTGGGATTGCACCCCACGGGCTGCTGCTTTGGCTTTCATACTAGCCTTTTTGTTCCCATGTGCTATAAGGGTTAAGTCCTTTTGATACCCCTTACAATGGATTATGGATATGACTTTTGACAAGTGTATTACTTCCAATAGTTGAAGAATTTCAGACCCATGCTTTATAGGGGAATGTTTACTAGTTAGTAGTCCTCTTTCTTTCCAAATTGCAGCATGAGCATGAACCAAAAGAAATGCATATTTAACGTCTGTATAGATGTTAACCTTTTCCCCTTTGCCCAATATCAGGGCTTAGGTAAGAGCAATTATATCAGCTTTTTGTGCGATGTGCCCGGGGGGCAGCAGCTGGGCCTCAGTAATGGTATTGTAATTTACTACTGCATATCCAACCTGGCATTCCCCACCTGAAGCTACTGCCATCTGTGAATCAGTCATCCTCTGAATCTGGGAGGATTTTAAATCATGTTGGATGACATATGTGTGTATGATGACCTGCTCGCAGGAATTATTAATTATTGGGCCTCTGGGCAGCAATGAAGCTAGATTTCAGGGTGTTATAGGTTTTAAGGGTAACCTCTGGATTGTCTAGGATCATAGCCTGGTATTTGATTAACCTTTCTCCCGTCATCCAGATACGTCCTTTTATTTCCAGGACTGACTTTACCTGATGTGGGCTTAACACTTCCAGTGGTTGACCCAGGGTGATTTGGATGGCTTCCTCCACTAAAATAGCAGTGGCTGCTATTGCCCATAGACAGCTTGGCCACCCCAAAGTCACTCCATTCAATTTCTTTGAAAAGTCGTTGGTTTGGATTCTGATCCCAGTTTCTGGGTTAGCACTCCCACAGCTATACCCCAAATATTGGACCTGTTGGAGGGTAAATTGAACCTTCTTTTTGGACACTTTGTGTTCCCTGTCTGCCAGTAAATTCAAGGTTCTTACAGTATTTTGGTCAGATGTCTCCCAGTTTGGACTACACATGAGAAGGCCATCTACATACTGGAGTACACTCCTGTTTCCCAATCGCATATCCTTCAGATCCCTTTCTAAGGCCCAGGCAAAAAAAATGGGAGTTATCCCAAAAGCCCTGAGGGAGTACTGTCCAGGTGTATTGTCATTTTTCTCTGCCATTAGGATCTTCCCATTCAAAATAAAAAGATATTGAGATTCCAGGGCCAGAAGAATGGAAAAGAAAGCATCTTTTATGTCTATGACTGAGAACCATTCTGCATTCCCCAGCCCTTGAGTTAAAAGACTATATGGATCTGCCACTAACAGGTGGACAGGGATCATGGCTTCATTAATTGCCCTGAGATCCTGTGCCATACTATATTCTCCTGAAGGCTTTAAAACAGGTAAAATGGGGGTATTGTGTAGGGAGAATTTCAGGGTTTTAGAGTCCATAGACAAGCAACTCCTTAACTACATTTGCTAAGCCCTTTCTTACTTCCAGCTTAATTGGGTATTGTTTTTGATTGGTAAAATGACTGGAGTCTTTAAGCTGTATTTTGACTGGCACTGCCATTCTAGCTCTTCCAGGCCTCCCAGTATACCATGCTAGTGGTTGACCTGTTTGTTGACACGGCCTGGAATATTGCCTGCATCACTTACCATTAGCAGTCTTGATAGATGGTACCTAAATTGTAGCAGTGCCCCTATTTTAACCATAATATCCCTTCTCAAGGGGCCTGGGCAGCTTGGTACTATTAGAAACTCCTGTGGGAAAATGTGTTTTTCAAATTGGCAGGTTAAAGGAGGGGTAAAATGCCTGACTTTATTTTTCCCTTTATTTATTTATTTTCCCTTCCATTCCTATAATAGTCATGGTCCTAGTGGAGTGTTTTCCTGAATAAGCAGAGTAGCTTGCCCCTGTATTGAAAAGAAACCGAATTTGTTTGTCCATCACATCCACAGTTACCCGGGGTTCCTCAGTAGTAATGATGATGTTCCTGGACAGGGGCTGTGAGGAAGTCTCAGGCCCATTCAGTCTCCATCTAGCTCCTTCTTTTGCACTGCTAGAGTCTTGACTGACTGAGCCCCTTGGTGAGAGCCAGGGCAGTCAGTTCTCTATTGCCAGGGGTCATACTGGTGCTTTCACACTGTCGGCAGGGGCTTAATGCAGTCCTTTGCCCAATGTCCATTTTTCTTGCACTTGAAGCAAGAACCTTGTTGGTATCATCCTTATGGCCCTTTGGGTTCCCTTGGATGCTCTTTGGGCACTTAGGACATTGCCAGTGATGGCTACCACAAGTTTGGCTTGCCATTTTTTCTCTGCGCTGTTCTTTTTTACCCTCCTCCTGGTCACAATTGATATATATCATAAAGGCAATATCAAGAAGCTGATTTTGGTTAGTTTGTGGTCCCATATGCAATTTTTGCAGTTTGCACCTGTTGTCCAGAGTAGACTGGCTGATAAAATGCTGTGCCATTAGCACCATACCCTTGGGAGAGGAAGGATCAAAATTTGTATATTTTCTGAAGGCCTCTTCTAACCTGCCATAAAACATAGCTGGGCTTTCCTCCTTCCCTTATGTGACTTCCCAGACCTTATAATTTATGGTCTTGGTTATCCCCTTTTTCATCCCTCCAAGGGGTGCCTCAAGAAACTTTGCTTGCCTATTTATTCCCACAGGGGTATTACAATCCCATTTAGGGTCAGTGGTGGGCACTGTGTCTGGGCCCAGGTGATTGCCCAGGGGGGTTCGGGCAAACAAATCCTCTGCCTTGCAGTGGACAGCTTCAAAACTCCTTTCCTTTTCCATAGGAGTGTAGCAACATGCTAAAATGAATTGGATATCTTTCCATGATAAACTGAAGGCCAGAGCCAAGGTTTGGAACCCATCTACCAACTTGCCAGGATCGTCAGAGTACCTCCCCAGTTTTTCTTTACATTGTTGAATATCAGTTATGGAAAATGAGACTTGCACTCAAACTGGCCCTTCTGCTCCTGCTACTTCCCTAAGAGGCAGTAGTGCCGGGGGAGCTCCTGAGCAGGGTGTTCCACTTCGGTTATGTTGGGGGCTTCATACAATTTTTTATTTCTCTGGCTGGCCTTGCACAGTTGGAGCATTTGGCAAGGGGCTATATAGAGGTGGCTGTGGTTCCCCCAGAGAGACAAGTGTCCCTTGTGAGAGAGGATCATCCACAATGTCTGGCTCAGTCTTGGGGCTCTCCATTTGAGGGCAAGTCTTGGGAAACTTACAGAAGGAAGTATTCTGATACAAAGCCATAAAAGCTTGAATGTATGGTGTTTCTGTTCATGTACACTGTCTTTTGCAAAATAAGTCTAATTGCAGAATAGTGTCATAGTTCATAAAAACCCATGACTGGCCATTATTCCAGACTGTCCAGCTGATATTGGGGCCATGCAATATTACAACGAAAAATCAAGCATTTCCTTTTCAGATTGTCAGGGTCAAATTGATTCCAATGGTTTAGGATGCAGCCAAGAGGGGAATCAGGTGGAATAGAGTGCTTCCCATAATGGTCTGGAAGAGAAAAGAGATGCTCAGGAGGGCTTGTTTGTTGATCCACAATTTCTGCCTGGGGCATCCTCGAGGGGAAGTCTTGGGTTGCCATTGGATCCCCAGGGGGATCCCTTTAGGTCTAGTCTTAAAGTGTCAGACATCTCTGACCTTAGGTGGGCACCGGCACCACTTTCTATGTTTTCCCTTCGTAGGCAATGGCCTACCATGAGATTCCCTTTTGTTCCTGGATATACTCTCCAGCTTTTAGCATCCCACCAATTTAGTTAGACCATGTCTTCCTGCATTTCTCATAGGGTTATGATAGTAGCCAAAAATCTTAGTATCAATAACATTAAGGTTGGTGGAGTATTTCTTGTAGCCAAATAGGACGGAGGGTGGTATATGAATCCCTTTGGCTGGTAATTTACTTTGGGGTCTGGACAGGAAAAATAATGTTTAAGAAGCAACAAGATGTGGGGTCTTCTCTAAGCTTGTTCCTTTTCGCACTTTCACACTTCCCATGTATAAACAAACGGGGCATGCAGATATGTAACGAGGGGCTCAAATGCAGCAACAATTTTGTAGTCCCTGGTCCCCACAAAGCATCAGCAAGGCAAGGGTAGAAATTAGAAGATAAAGAATTAAATTATCTCAAAGACATTATTGCTGCACATACACAAACCTGACCATTGCATGGATTTGTCTTGTGCCTGGCAGAACCTAGATGGCCTGTTCCATGACTGAGTTATCCTGTCGTGGGAGACTTTAAGCAGCCGGTGTCCTAGTGACTTTTAACTGCCCGACCCATGCCTGAAAATAGCAGCCTTGATAAAAAGAAGGAGAAAAAGAAATCTAAACCCCTGCCAACTGGGCTTACTTCCTGGCTGGCTCACCAATATATATTACCAGATGGAAAGTATTGAGTATAAGTTGTTCTTGGCATGTTGAACAAAGAATTGAACAAAATGCACAAACAAAGCAACAAAAGAATGAAGCAATGAAAGCACAGATTTTTTTCGTGTGTGTGAGATGGAGTCTCGCTCTGTCACCAGGCTGGAGTAGAGTGGCATGATCTTGGCTCACTGCAACCTCCGCCTCCCGGTTCAAGCGATTCTCCTGCCTCAGCCTCCCAAGTAGCTGGGACTACAGGCATGTGCCACCACACCCAGCTAATTTTTGTATTTTTAGTAGAGACAGAGTTTCACCATGTTGGCCAGGATGGTCTCAATCTCCTGACCTCGTGATCTGCCCACCTCAGCCTCCCAAAGTGCTGGAGTTACAGGCATGACCTACAGCACCTGGCTGAAAGCACAGATTTATTGAAGCGAAAGTACACTCCACAGAGTGGGAGCAAGCTCAAGCAAGTGGCTCAAGAGCCCCAGTTGCAATGTTCTTTAGGGTTTTTATGAACTAAAAGAATTTGGTAACACCCTCAAGTACCTTTTAAAAGCCTCTGATAGGTTACACACTATGCAAATGAAGGATTGACCCATGATCAGTCAGAGGCTGGAGTGGAAGCTTGGCCTGTGATCAATGAGAGGCATTTCCCATTTGTGACATAAGGGAGAGGGGGATTTGTAGAGGGAGGGACCTCTGGCCCCTTGTCACTTGGGCATGGAGAGGTGGGATTTTCCTTTCTGTCCAACTCCAAGAAGTCAGCTGCAGGTTGCCGTTAGGCTCCCTGTCTCCAGACCCTATTCTCCTGCCTCAAGGTAATGCTAGTTACATGGGTGTGTCCACTTAATGCATTTTTGTATGTGTATTAAACTTCAATAAGATTTGTTTTCGAAGCATGCTGAAAGATTATTCTTCAAACCTTCTTCACCTGCAAGCTGGGTATACAATGAGTGGTCACCACCCCTGCTGAGTTCATGCACACCCTACTCTAACCATATCTAAGCATTGTTGAGAGGGCTTACAGCACACTCCTCTTGCATAAGATGAGATGAGTGTCAGATCTCAGCACCCTCCTTCAGTTTTTTGGTCCCCATTTCATTGTATTTGATAAATGTTCTTCAGAGTCTATTCAATGGAATTGTGGCTGCCCTGATTCCATTATAGATGTTTCCTTCTCAGTGTTTGTTTGGCCTTGTTTGTTATTTCTCAGGGGCAGAAGTGGAGGAATGCATTTTATGTCCCATCCATGTTTCCTGGAAGACTCATCTTTCCTTTTTAAGAAATGATGAATAAAATTGGGCATAATTTTGACCCTAAACCTAACTCTTAGCCATACTTTTGGGATTGGCTCATTTTAAAAAACAAAAAGTTAGTCTGTATTCCTGCTAGTGAATTATTTAAATAAGTACCCAATTCACATAATTTCTGAAGGCTATAAGATGTGTTCAGGAGAAGCCTTTAAGAATTCTTCTTTGTCTTCTGCTGTCTCTTTGTAGCTGCAGCTTGCCTGGTGGAGCAGCACACAGAGTTATTTCTTTGTGTAGAACATGTAAATAATGCATGTTTAGTCTTACGCATTTTTTTATTGTTTTTGTTTGGTTCAAGCTCTGAGGTGTATTTGTGAAGGTTATAATTTTGTGAATCAAAAATGAAGTAGGGGTATAGCAGTTTCTGATGACCAGAAACAAAGAAGAAAAGTCAATGATGAAGAAATCTTAGCTCTGTCTTAGGAGCTCACAGCCTGTATGGCTCATAATGGATTTGTCTGTGATCTGTTGTATTGATAATTATTTTAACAGTATCTAATATCACTTATAATATTACTATCAATAGTAGTAAGAAATGATAAAGTATTGTATTACTTTCATGCTTACTTCCCAACAACTTTGTTTCTCTGATTGAGGAATAGTATCAAGTAGCTTAAAAAATAAAATAAGCTGGGCATGGTGGCTCATGCCTGTAATCACACCACTTTGGAAGGCTGAGGCAATCAGATCACTTGAGCCCAGGAGTCTGAGATGATCGTGGGCAAAATAGTGAGACTCTGTCTCTACAAAAAATAAATTAGCCAGGTATGGGGATGTGTACTTGTAGGTCCCAGCTACTCTGAGGTGGAAGGATCACTTGAGCCTGGGAGGTCAAGGCTGCAGTGATTCTTGATCATGCCACTGCACTCCAGCCTGGATCACAGAGCGAGACTCTGTCTCAAAAAAATAATTAATTAATTAATTAAAAAGACAATTGAGACTTTAAATTCCAGTTCAGATGGAGTAAGCAGCACATACCACTTTACCTTTCCCAATGATTACAACCAAAAACCCCTGAAAGAAAACATAAAACAATTAGGAGTCAAAAGTAAATAGCAGGCAGACTGGGGAGGGAAGTAAAGACTGAGGGATAATCCATACAGAGGTGAGGTCCTGGGTTTTTGTGTGTTTCTCCTTCCTCCTATATCTCCTGGCCTATAGACTAAACGGTCTAGTGCACAGTGGGTGTGGACAGAAAAAACTCTAAGAGAAACCTTCTGTTACAGGACTAGAAGGGAGACTCCCTGTGAGGTGGATATAGTTGGGGAAATCCTCCAGGATTTTTCCTCTCCCAGCCCTTCCCCAAGTCAGACCCCAGTCCTGCAACATCTCTCTTGCAGTGGCAGAGATAGTGGTGGCAACAGCAGCAGCAGGAGACACACGGGCACCAAAAACTCTGAGGGAGAAATTCTCTCTGACCATAAGGACTCATAAATGGGGCCCTGTTATTTCTGTTATTGTTGTTGCTCTCTGTTCTTTCAACACTTTACACTAGGTGTGGACTCAGTCACGAAAAGTGGACTATAATGCAAGGGGGATAAAACTTTGAATTTCTACTTTTCTAGCCACACAAGCAGAAAAAGAGGCTTTTGGCAGCAGGAGAGTGTGAGGGAAATCACAGAAAAGAGGAAGCTCAAGGAAAAGTTCCTAAAAAGCTGTGTATAAAGTCCTGGGCTCCACCCCCAGCTGCTCATGCATGGAGCTGACCCAAAGCAATACAGCAAAGGCTCTGAGAACTGGCTATAGTGTAGCCTACCACCAGAATGACCACCTGGGTGGTACACATGTGAGGTAGATCCAAGTCGCACTGCAAAACCTTTGCAAACTGAAGTGACACTAAAGCCACTGCTTACTAAGGGTATATCCAAACTTATGATCTGAACCAACCAGGTTGATTGGCAGCTAAAACAACAAAGTAAACATTCACCAAAGGACTTTAACAAGACTCAGAGACTTGTAACATATATAAAACATTTAAGAATAATCAAATTGCTCAACATATAAGGAACCAGGAAAATCTCACCAACTTGCAAGAAAAAAGCCAGTCCCCAAATAATTCAGATGTTAAACCTATCAGACAGTGACTTCAAAGCAGCTATTGCAGCCAAGTTCCAGGTGTAGCTACTCACGGGTCTGAGGTGGACGGATCACTTGAGCCCGCGAGTCAAAGCTGCAGTGATCCTTGATCATGGCACTGCACTCCAGCCTGGGCAACAGAGTGAGACCCTGTCTCAACAAAACTAATTAATTAATTGATTAAATAAAAAAGGAGTTGAGACTTTAATTTCCAGTTCAGATGGAGTAAGCAGCACATATCACTTTATCTTTCCCAATGATTACAACCAAAAAGCCTTGAAAGAAAACACAACTAGGAGTCTGAAAAGTACATAATAGCAGTAAGAGAGCAGTAAGAAGTAAGAGAGAACACTCTTGAAATGAATGGAAAGAAAAATTATCTGCGTAAGAATAGAAGCTACAAGAAAGTGCCATGGGGAGCGGGAAATGGGGAGTTGTTGTTTAATGGATATGGAGTATCAGTTTTGCAAGGCAAGAAGAGCTCCAGAGACTGCCTGCGCAACAATGTGAAAGTACTTAACACTACTGAACCGTATACCAAAAATGGTTAAGATGATAAATTTTATGTTACGTGTATTTTACCAGACTAAAACTAAAGTAAATTGGTATGTACTTACCTGGAAAGATGTTCATAATGTAGTTCTTAGTAAAACTAAATTATGTTTCAGAGTGAAGGAAGGGGAAGAAGGCAGGAAGGAAGGACAAAGTGGTTATGTACAAACTGACAACTACATAATTAAAATTAAAGTCTTTGCTGGATGGGCTCATTTGCAGAATGGAAATGACAAAAGAGTCATTGATCTTAAAATATCAAGACCAGCTGGGTGCAGTGGCTCACGCCTGTAATCCCAGCACTTTGGGAGGCTGAGACGGGCAGATCACGAGGTCAGGAGATTGAGACCATCCTGGCTAACACAGTGAAACCCTGTCTCAACTGAAAATACAAAAAAAAAATTAGCTGGGCGTAGTGGCGGGTGCCTATAGTTCCAGCTACTCGGGAGGCTGAGGCAGAAGAATGGCATCAACCCAGGAGGCGAAGCTTGCAGTGAGCCAAGATCACGTCACTGCACTCCAGCCTGGATGACACAGTGAGACTCCATCTCAAGAAGAAAAAAAAAAAAGAGCAAAATCAAGATATATTATCCCATTTGAACAACAGAGAGGAAAAATGATTGTAAAAAATAACACACTTGCATATCTGTGGGACAATATCAGAAAGATTAACATTTATGTCTTTGGTGTCCCAGAACAGGAGCAAGATACTGGTGCACATGAATATTAAAAAAAAAAAAAAAAGGATAGAAACTTTAAAATTTGGCAAAAGACTTGAATGTAAAGATTCAGGAAGCTCAGGAAACCCCCAAACAAGATGCACTAAAATAAACAAACAAAACCCTACATATTGATGCATTCAAATTTAATTGCTGAAAATTAAATATTTTTAATTGCTGAAAAATTTTTAAATGTGGGCAGGTGTGATGACTCATGCCTGTAATTCCAGTCCTTTGGGAGGCCAAGGCGGGCAAATTGCTTGAGCCTGGGTGTTCAAGACCAGCCTATGGCAGAACCATCTCTAAAAAAAAAAATACAAAAATTCGCTGGGCATGGTGATGCACACCTGTAGTCCTAGCTACCTAGGAGGCTGAGGTGGGAGAATTGCTTGAGCCTAGGAGGTAGAGGTTGCAGTGAGCCGTGATTGTGCCACTGCACTCCAGCCTCGGTGACAGAGCAAGTCACTGCCTTAAAAAAAAAATTGAAAGAGAAAAATGACATATTACGTATATAAAAGGCAAAATGACTAAAATGACTGGATTTATCATCAGAAATCATGGAGGTCAGAAAGCAGCAGAACATCTTTTTGATGCTGAAAGTAAAGAAATGTCAACCCAGAATTCTATATTCGGTAAAAATATTCCTCAGGAATGCAGGCAAAACAATTCCTTCCCAGAAGAAGGGAAAATAATGCAGCTGCACTAAAAGAAATACTAAAGGAAATTCTTCAGGTGGAAAGGAAATAATACCAGAAAGAAACTCAGAACTTCAGGAATGAAAGAAGGGCAACGGAAACAGTAAATATATGGATAAATATACTTTTTACTCATCATAAGTTCTTTAAAATATGTATAATGGGTGCAAGCAAACATTGTAACATTGATAGTGGGATTTTTGGTGTATGTAGATATAATGCACATGACAACTACAACATAAAGGGTGGAATGTAAAAGGACCTGTATTGTTGAAAGTTCCCCACATTTTATCTGAAATGATAAAATATTCTTAGTTACTTATAAAAGTTAAGTACATATATTAGAATCCTTAGAGTAATAATTAAAAATATTATTAAAAGTATATAGTTATTTTTGGCCAGACATGGTGGCTCACACCTGTAATCCTAGCACTTTGGGAGGCCGAGGCAGGTGAATCATGAGGTCAAGAGATCGAGACCATCCTGGCTAACATGGTGAAACCCCATCTCTACTAAAAGTACAAAAATTAGCTGGGCATGGTGGTGCATGCCTGTAGTCCCAGCTACTGGGGAGGCTGAGGCAGGAGAATCACTTGAACCCTTGAGGTGGAGGTTGCGGTGAGCCGAGATCATGCCATTACACTCCAGCCTGGCAATAGAGCGAGACATCATCTCAAAAACAAAAACAAAACAAAAAATATATATAGTTATTTTTAAAGCCAAGAGATAAAATAGAAAACCAAAAGATACTCAGATAATTCAAAAGAATCCAGGAAAGAGCCAGGCACAGTGGTTCATGTCTGTAATCCCAACAGTTTGAGAGGCCAAGGCAGGCAGATTCCTTGAGCCCAGGAGTTAGAGAGCAGCCTGGGCAACATGGCAAGACCCCATCTCTCCAAAACAAAATATTAAAAAATTAGCCAGACATGGTGATGTATGCATATAGTCTCAGCCACCTAGGAGGCTGAGGCAGGAAGATTGCTTGAGCCTTGGAATCAGAGGTTGCAGTGAACAGAGATCATAACACTACACTCCAGCCTGAGCAACGGAACAATTTCCTCTCTCAGAAAAAAAAAAAAAAAATTCAGAAAAAGAGAAACAGGAATGAATTAAAAAAGGGGACAAACAGAAAACAAACAATAGAATGATAGATCCAACTATATTAACAGTTACATTAAATGTAAATGTTCTAGAAACACCATTTAAAAGACAGAGTTTGTCATTTTGGTTAAGAATACAAGACCCAACTATATGCTATATATTAGAAGTCCACTTTAAATGATGTAAGTATGTAAAAAGTAAAAGGATGGAGGAAGATACACCATGTGAAGATTGGCTGGGTGTAGTGACTCATGCCTGTAATCCCAGCACTTTGAGAGGCCAAGGTGGGCAAGATCACCTGAGGTTAGGAGTTGGAGACTAGCCTGGCCAACGTGGTGAAACCCTATCTCTACTGAAAAAAAAAAAAAAAAAAAATAGACGGGCATGGTGGAGGGTGCCTCCTTGGGAGGCTGAGGCAGGAAAATCCTTTGAACCCAGGAGGCAGAGGTTGCAGTGAGCCAAGATCCTGCGACTGCACTCCAGCCTGGGTGACAGAGTGAGACTCCATCTCAAAAAGGAAAAGAAAGGTACACCATGTAATGACTAATCAAAAGGAAGCTGGAATAGGTATATTAATCAGATAAAACAGACTTCAGAACAAGGAAAATTAACAAGTTTGTAGAGGTAAATTGCATACTAATAAAGTGGTCACTTAGAAAACATAGTAATTATGTCTGCAGCTAACAACAGACTGTCAAAATACTGTACATAAAACAAAAACTAATAAAATTGAAAGGAGAAATAGATAAATCTGCAATTGTAGATGGGAATTTCAATTTTCCTCTCAGTAATCAATAAAACAAGTAGACAGAAAATCAGCAAGAATGTAGAAGGCTGGAAAACCATTAGCCAAAAAAGAAAATTCCAGGCTCAGATTTAAGGAATAAATAAGACCAATTCTGTACAATCTCTTCCAGCAAATAGAGGAGAAAGAAATAATTTCCAACTCATTTTAAGAGCCAACATTACCCTAACATTATCAGAGAAAGATATTTCAAAGATAAGATCAATGTCTTGAACACAGACACAAAAATCACCAACAAAATATTGACAAATTGAATGCAGCAATATATAAATAAAATTTTCTTTCAGGAATACAAGGTTTTTCCCACATTTGAAAATCAATGTAGTCTACCATATTAACAGATTAAAGTAGAGAAACATGATTATATGAATAGATGCAGAAAACCCATTTGATATAATTCATCAACCATTCTTTTTATTTATTTTTTAAAGACAAGGTCTCACTGTAGCTCAGTCTGGAGTGCAGTGGTGGCAATCACAGCTCACTGCAGCCTCAACTGCCTGGGCTCAAGCAACCCTGCCTCAGCCTCCTAAGTAGCTAGGACTACAAGTGCCCACCACCAAGTTTGGCTATTTTTTAGCTGTTTATAGAGACAGGGTCTCACTGTGTTGCCCAGGTTGATCTTGGACTCCTGGGCTCAAGCAGTCCTCCCACTTCGACCTCCCAAAGTTCTGGGATCACAGGCATTAGCCATCATGCCCAACCTCTACATTTGTTCTTGATAAAATTCAACAGAATGTGAGAGTATGAATATAAGAGAACTTCCTTAATTTAATAAATGGAACTATTAAAAAAAACTTGGCAGCTAACATCATTTTTTTTTTCTTTTTTTTTGAGATGGAGTTTCACTCTTATTGCCCAGGCTGGAGTACAATGGCGCAATCTCAGCTCACCACAACCTCCACCTCCCGGGTTCAAGTGATTCTCCTGCCTCAGCCTCCTGAGTAGCTGGGATTACAGACATGTGCCACCACGCCTGGTTAATTTTGTATTTTTAGTAGAGACAGGGTTTCTCCATGTTGGTCAGGCTAGTCTTGAACTCTTGACCTCAGGTGATCTGCCCGCTTTGGCCTCCCAAAGTGCTGGGATTACAGGCGTGAGCCACCATGCCTGGCCGCTAACATCATTCTTAATGGTGAAGGGCTAATTACTTTGCCTAAGTTTGGGAAAAAGGCAAAAATGCCTGTTCTTAGCATTTCTGTTTAACATCGTACTAAAAGTCCTGGCCAGTGTGATGAGGCAAGAAACAGAAGTAAGAGGCATACAGATTGGAGAAAATAAAGCAGAATTTTCTCTATTCACAAACAATGTCAGTGTTTATGTAGAAGATTTGAAGGAATCTGCAAAAAAACTGCTAGAACTAATTAGTTTAGCACAGGTACAATGCAGAATGCATGATTAACATATAAAAATCACGTTGCTATATGTTAGCAATGAGTAATTCAACATCATTTTATTATTTTAATGTCACAGTTTTTATTTAAACTGTACTTACAGTAACAAATACAAGCAGAGTTACGGCCAAACACAGTTGGTCCTTGGCAAATATATAAAATATATAAGTCAACTGATGGAGCTCTCGGCTCTGCTAGAGAGCAGTCTACAGCAGCAAGCAGTTAGCATATGGGGGACTTCAGTCATTGTGGCAGCTGGGGGTAATTGGGTAGTTAGTTGACTGCTTAACTCAGGGAATTAGAGTATGTATCTGTTAATCTGGGTAGTTGGTTACATGGGTTGCTTAACAGTTTCTAGTCTATCTTGTTCCGCCCACTTCTTGGTCTCTCCAGCCCCTGGAATTGCATAGTGAGGTTCTCCCTCACTCTCTGGATCATATAGATCTCATGTTTAACTTCTTCAGAGTATACATTCTTCGCCCCTTATTCAGCTTTGTATTTTCAATTTAATATTACTTACACAGTTTTCTAACATTCTGAGAGTTAGTGAAGATTTGCAAGTATAGTACAAAGAACTATCCCTGCCCAGCTGTTTGAGAGTAATTTACTGACCTGAGCCTCTTCAGTGTTGAAGGCTTGAATGTGTGTTTCTCACAAACAGGGACATTCTACGTTAACTATAATTGAGTTCTCAGAAGAGGAAGCTAAACGGGATATATAACTACCATATAATCCTCATACCCCATTCAAGTGTTATTAAATGTCAACATCAACATTTTAAAAGAAGTACTATTTATAATAGTTGCCCCAAAATTAAATACTTCGGTTTAAGTCTAATAAGATATCTGCGGAATCTATATGCTAAAAACTAGAAATACTGATTTAAAAAATCAAAGAAGATCTGAATAAAAGAAGAAATACTGTTCATGGATTAGAAGACTCATCCCTAGTTATGATTTCAAATCTCCCTAGTATATCTATAGTATTAGTGAATTCTAAGTCAACTCCCAAGCAAGACCTTTTGTAGATATAGACAAGATTGTTGTAAAATTTAGATGAAAAGGCAAAGTAGTTTTGAAACAGAAAAAATTGGAAGACTCATCTTTACTTGATTGTAAGATTTACTTTAACGGTACAAAAATCAAGACATTGTGACACAAGATGGTGTGACACTCACAAGATGGTAACCACATATATCAGTGAAATAGAAGAGTCCAGAATTAAACCCTCACAAATACAGTCAATTTTGTTGTTGTTGTTGTTTGTTTGTTTAGACAGGATCTTCTCACTGTGTCACCTAGACTGGAGTGCACTGTTGTGATCATGGTTCACTGCAGCCTCAAACTCCTGGGCTCAAGCCATCTTCCTTGCCTCAGCCTCCTGAGTAGTTGGGACTACAGGCATGTGCCACTGCCCTGGGTTAATTTATTTTTATTTTATTTTAAGACAAGGTCTCACTCTGTGTCCCAGGCTGGAGTGCAGTGATGCAATCTTGGCTCACTGCAACCTCTGCCTCCTGGGCTCAAGCAACTGTCATGCCTCAGCCTCCTAAATAGCTGGGATTACAGGAGTGCACCACCATACATGGCTGATTTTTTGTATTTTTAGTAGAGACGGGGTTTCACCATGTTGTGCAGGGTGGTCTCGAACTCCTGGCCTCAAGTGATTTGCCTGCCCCAGCCTCCCAGAGTGCTTGAATTACAGGTGTGTGCCACTGTGCCCAGCCCTAATTTGTTTTATTTCTTGTAGGGATGGGGATCTTGCTTTGTTGCCCAAGCTGGTCTCGAACTCTAGGCCTCAAACAATTCTCCTGCCTCAGCCTCCCAAAGTGCTAGGATTATAGGCATGAATCACCACACCCAGCTTATGGTCAATTGATTTTTAACAAAGGAGAAAGGTAATTTTTAGGAGAAAGGATAGTCTTCTTCAACAAAAGATGTTAGAACAGTCCAGCAACCACATGTAAAAACCTCAGCTATACCTCACTTCTTGTACAAAAATTCACTCAAAATGAACTGTAGACCTAAATGTACAATGTAAAACTATAAAATTACTAGGAGAAAATAATACCTTGGGTTAGGCAAAGAATTTTTAGATATGACACTAAATATAATCAAATTTTTAAATGGATAAGTGGGTCTTCATCAAAATAAACTAACAGACTTGTCATCTGCAAAATACACTGTTAAGGTAATGAAAAGATGACTTGGAAAAAAATACTTACAAATCACATATCTAAGAAAGGGCTTATAGCCACAATATATAAAGAACTCTCAAAACTTAGCAGTAGGAAAAACTGAATAAAGAATGGGCAACAGATGTGTACAGACACTTCATGAAGGAAGATACATGAATGACAAATCACATGAAAGGATGAAAAGATGTACACCATCGTTTTTTAGAGGAGTGCAAAAGAAAACCATGAGATACGTCTGCACGCTTGTTAGAATGACTCAACACACACAACTGACAGTACTGGAGTCCTGGAGATGATATGGAGCAGCTGGAACTCATAATCACTGGTGGGAGTACAAAATGGTACAGCCACTTTGGAAAAACCATTTGGTGGCTGCTATTAAACATACAGTTCCCATATGATTTAGCAGTCCCACTCCTAGCTATTTACCCTAGAGAAATTCATACAAAAACCTGTGCATGAATGTTTATAGAAACTTTATTCATAATGATCCATAACGGGAAACAACCCAAATGCCTTTCAGTTTTTCAGAAACAAACTCTGGTACCTCCATACAATGGTATACTTTTCAGCAATGAAAAGGAACAAAGCTTTTTTTTTTTTTTTTTTTTTTTGAGATGGAGTCTCACTGTGTCTCCCAGGCTAGAGTGCAGTGGCACTATCTCACCTCACTGCAATCTCTACCTCTCGGGTTCAAGTGATTCTCTCACCTCTGGCTTTCTAGTAGCTAGAGTTACAGGCGCGTGCCACCACACCTGGCTAATTTTTGTATTTTTGTAGAGCTGGGGTTTCATCATGTTGGCCAGGCTGGTCTCGAACTCCTGACCTCAGGTGATCCACCTGCCTCAGCCTCCCAAAGTGCTGGGATTACAGACATGAGCCACCACGCCCGGCCAAAAAGGAACAAACTATTGATACACACGATGACATGGGTAAATATTTACATGTATTGATTCCATTTATGTGACATTCTGGAAAAGGCAAAAGGGAGGAAGAACTGATTCGTGGTTAGTCCCGGGTTAGAGTTAGGGGGAGGATATAATGAGGGAACTTTTGTGGATTCTGTACTATGATTAGGATTACACAAACCTATGCATACATTGAAACACGTAGAACTATACAATTATACATTGAAAAAAATGAATCTGCTTGTATGTAAATTTAAAAGAAAACAAAAAAATTTTTTTTAAAAAACAAGATGCTTTTTAACACGTTATCATCTATGTCAGTTTAACAGTTAATAGACTTAGGCCAGGTGTCATGGCTCACTCCTGTAATCCCAGTGCTTTGGGAGGCTGAGGTGGGACGATCTCTTGAGGCTAGGAGGGAGTTTGAGACAAACCTGGGCAACATAATGAGACTCTTTCTCTACAGAAAATGTTAAAATTATCTGGACGTGGTGGTGCCTGCCTGTAGTCCCAGCTACTTGGGAGGCTGAGGTGGGAGGATTCCTTGAACCCAGAAGTTCAAGGCTACAGTGTGCTATGATAGAGCCACTGCACTCCAGCCTGGGCAACCGAGTGAGACCTTGTCCCCCCAAAAAAAGAAAAAAAACAGTTATTAGAGTTAAAAAGTAAAGACATTCTCTCACGTGCTACAACATGGATGAACCTTAAAGACATTATGCTGAGTGAAACAAGGCAGTCACTAAAGACAAATGCTGTATGATTCCTTATCTGAGATACCTACAGTAGTCAAATTCATAGAGATAGAAAGTAGGATGGTTGGGGGAGTGGGGAAAATGGGCAGTGAGTGTTTAGTGGGCACAGAGCTTCTGTTTCAGATGATGAAAAGTTCTGAAAGTGGATAGTGCTGATAGTTGCACAACAGTGTGAACGTACTGAATGCCACAGACCTAACATTTAAAAATAGTTAAATGGTAAATTTGATATTATATATATTTATCACAATTTTAGAAAGTTAATAGATTACATAATATTGCGTATTCACAGGTCTTGATTTAGAAATGCAGGAAAAATATCTTTATGTACTCCTCATTCTAGCTCATTTTGAGTTCTTTAAACATCAGAAAAGTTAATCCATTAACTATTTCAAATAAGTCATGTATGATTTCTGTATAATATGTTGCCATGGAATTTTGTTAATCACAGAGTAAGTTAAAATATGCTATAAGAGCAAAAAGCTTCCTTTGGATGCTTCTCCAAAGCCCTAGGCAACAGGAAAAGCAGTATTTCCTCCCTTAATTATTACAGGGAGATCACGGATCGTTACATAATTGCCCCGATTCTCATCCTGAGGATACAAGAAAGAATGCTCTGGAAGAGGGCTGCTTTGCAAGGACATTATCAGGCTGTGTCCTGGGAGGACTAGAAGAGAGCTTTAGAAAGTATGGGGTTTGCCCACAGTTTAAACTAGCTTCTCAACAATAAAACTCTATGCTTTTTCCAACTAGAACATATTTGAACTGTGCAGGTTAGGCTATTGTGATTGTGTGAGAGCTCTCCCTTGAGCCAGCCTAACACTAGAAGAAGAAGAGAATATGAGATGTTGAGAGGATAAAGTCCTTTCTGCATTCAGAAGGGCTTAAAGCCGAGGGAAGAAAAGAGAGATGGATCCCAGGAAATGGTATTTTTTAATGGCCATTTTTTAAATCATTTTAATATTGTGATATTGTTTATTCTATCAAAAAATATTTAACAAAGAGGAAAATAACAAATGTTGTACGTTGACTTTGTTCTTCAGGCAGCATGTCATCATGGGACAAATGGCAAGGTCTGCCTGCTGTGCTTTTAATGGCAACAGAAAAACTGGAGCAAGACTGCTGTCATAAAGCTTAATGCTAATTTTTGTATTTTTAGTGGAGACGGGGTTTTGCCTGTAATCCCAGCTACCTGGGAGGCTGAGGCAGGAGAATAGCTGGAACCCAGGAGGCAGAAGTTGCAGTGAGCCATGATCATGCCACTGTACTCCAGCCTGGGCAACAGAGCAAGACTCCATCTCAAACAAACAAACAAAAAAAAGGCTTAATACCGAGTCACAAATGTGCATGACCATATTTAAGTGAATGATGGCTAAATACACATCCATCTTTTTGGTAGGTTGCATTATCATTTGAAATATTTGTTGCCCCTCCCTGAGTTCACTTTCCTGCAGAACGATGATAACTTCCCTGGCTGTTAAGGTCTAGCACTGTCAATTTGCTTGCTCTAGGCAATAAATTGTGAGGAAAAGTGACATATGTCACTTTGGAGCAGAAATGTTAAGAACCAGCACCTGGTTTGCTGTATCTTTTATTCCTCTACTGTAAGACCAGCTATAGCCAAAATAAGACCTGCTCTATGAGTCTGGGTCTATGTGTGGAGCAGATTTGCAGCTGAGCCGTAATAGGTGTATGACTTGAGCAGGAAATAAACCTCTGTTTATTTGGGCTTGTTTGTTCCCGCAGCATTACTTTAGCTTATCCTGACTGTTGCATTTTCCATCCAAATAACAGCAGCATCATAAACATTTCTATAATTTATATAACAGTTTGCTTAGGCTTCTTATGTACCTATTTACCCTGTCCCAAAATCCAAATTTACTCAATTTTATCTTCTTGATAACAGAATCCCAACTTCATTCCAGCTGCAATATGCCCAACCCCAGCAATGTGTCCAGCTACAGTTCAATTACTCTAAGCCAACCACAGCAACTGAGTTTTCCCTTGAAAGTCATTGGCCTAGGGGTTAGCATATGCGTCAGTTCTGAACAATGAGCTTTAAGGAGAATCTGCCTAAGAATTCACGGGGATTTTTCCTTTCTGATAAGAGCAGCATGCAAAGTTCAGAAAGGCTTTTTTGTCCTCTTCCCATCACTTTCAGCTTTAAAAGCCATAGTAGAAAAATGTGGTGCTCGAGCTCTGACCATGAAGATAAACACTGTGCTGAGAGCAGTGGGGTCAAGGATAGAAAGAGCTGGATCCTTGATATAACTGAACCATCAGCTCACCCACAGGACTGCCTACCTGGACTTCATAGTGAACTGTTAATGTCTTTGTGGTTTAAGTCGTATGTCTGATTTTTCTGTTTCTTGCTGCCAAAATCATCCTAACTGACAAAACCTTCATGGACACAGCATTGTTCACATGGCCCATTTCACAAGGAGTTCATCTTTATGACTGCCTCAGATAGGCCTTGAATTTACCAGTTACTTAAAAAAACCACAATGAGAGTCAAAGGAATTTTGGGCCTTGCTTAATTTGATTGCTGTAAATTCACCTCAGACCTTGATGAAGTCCTCTTTGGTGTATGCATTGAACAAAACCCTCAGCTCTCTGTGGTCATTTGTTGCAGGTCCTTTGTCTCCATAAGGTCCTAGAACTACCTAGGCCTGTTTCTTCCCCCTGTCCTACCCTCTCCCCATCTCTACCACCAAACCCCAATGTACAGTTTCAATAATAAAAGAAAGTTAAGCCAGAAGAGCTGCCAGTGTCCCTGTCTTGGGGTCTCCCTATTGTATCCTAATGCTGCAATAAGATGAGTGCAGAGGGACCTCATGGCTTCAACCCCAAAAAGTACTATGTGCATCGATCCTCAGTCCTCGCTCCCAGGCACCAAGATGAGCAGCAAATGCCTCAGGGTAGATCATGGATTTGGGCAAATAGGAATGCATCTAAATGCTCAACAGAAGTTTGGTTTTTTCAGTTTCTTGGAATAGTCTCCACGTTGGCCTTCTGTTATCATCTATTATTTCCAGATGTTCCTTGTTTTGTTTTGTTTCTACTTTTCTACTTCCCAAACCATGTTTTGCTTTTTTCTTATGTCTGTGTTTGTGGACCCTAGAAAAGGTCTCAGAAATGTGATCTTCTTTTAATTCTTCTTGGTATCTTTTTTCTTTGTGTCCTCACAGAGTGTGGTTTCTGGACACCATGTAGGAGTGTTACTTTAATTTCAGGTTTTTGGACACACATAACAAATATCTCAATTTTTCTGGCACTACTTTCTTTTCATCTTTGTTTTACATTGTATATTTCACTTTTGCCAAAAATGTTATTTTGATACTTGGTGTCCCGTCCCTTTTTATTGTCTCTGCTACCATATTCTTGTTAATAAGAGAGAAATACACAAAACTTGTACAGTTACTTAATCCTGGTGGCTGCTTTGAAAAATTCCACTCAGAACAGTTAAGCTCCTGTTAAGCTAATACAGTTTTTTCTAAATGGTCCAAATTGATCTTCATTAAATAACTTCCTGTTTTTAATTTGTACTATTTAATTTGCTTAGTATAAATTAGGTAGTAATTGGCTGTGAGATATTTGCAGTCATTCTCTACTTTCTATTTCCTGTATTTTATAGTTAGACTGCCCCTAGGTCAAGTTTTGTTGTTACTCAGCACCTGTGAGTTCTTAGCATTCTTTCTTAGATTTATGCTTTGAATTAGAAAAGCTTTACCAAAAAAAAAAAAAGAAAAAAATCTGTTTTCTGCATGTTGTCCCATAAAATTTTCTTTGGATGCACGAATGCATGAAGCTTACAGAGTTTAATGGTTACTTCACCTTGTTGATTTATTGTGGTTTTTTTGCTGGAGCATTTTCATTCTTCCATTAGCTTACAAAAACCTTGAAACATCTGTGTGGTAACATGGAAGTGAAAAGCACATTTAACTGCTTTGCTGCTGCATATCATGTGGCAAATAAGTCATAGGCCTTCACGGTCCCAGGCAGCCAGTGTTGTACAAATGGCTTGTATTCTAACAGTCTGTATGCTAGCTGGTTATTTGAAGTGCATTTCCCCATGGAAACAAGGATAAGAGGGGCACTTACGTTTCTAGGTTAGTTCATAAAAGCCTGTTCCACCAGAATGTAACTAAAATTATGTGCATTGCAATTAATAAGAGCAGAATATTGTAATATCGGTAACCTAAGTAGCCAGAAAAGTCACACAATTCAATAAGAAAGAAGCTTTTAAAAACATATGCTGAATGGTGATTGTCAAGGAAAAACAAATTTAGCTAGATAGGGATGTAGAGAAATATTCTTATCATTCCAACAGGGATAACTGAAGGACATGACACCAGTTTTATTTATTATATATGTTTCTCTTTAAAATAAAAGTAAACAACTTGGCATAGTTTCAAAATATTCTTCAATATACATTTTTAAATGATCAGGTAAATTATGCTGAATGTAAATTTAATAAGAACTTTTTTTTTTTTAGACAGAGTTGTGCTCTCTCACCCAGTCTGGAGTGTAGTGACGTGATCATGGCTCACTGCAGCCACGATCTCCTGGGTACAAGCAATCGTCCCACCTCAGCCTCCCTAGTAGCTGGGACTTCAGGTGTGCACCCCCATGCCCTGCTTTTTTTTTTTTTTTTTTTTTTTTGAGACAGAGTCTCGCTCTGTTGCCCAGGCTGGAGTACTGTGGCTCTATCTCAGCTCACTGCAAGCTTTGCCTCACAGGTTCACTCCATTCTCCTGCCTCAGCCTCCCGAGTAGCTGGGACTATAGGCTCCCACCACCATGCCCAGCTAATTTTTTGTATTTTTAGTAGAGATGGGGTTTCACCATGTTAGCCAGGATGGTCTCGATCTCCTGACGTCATGATCCACCTGCCTTGGCCTCCCAAAGTGCTGGGATTACAGGCATGAGCCACTATGCCCGGCCGAATTTTTTTAATGCTTATTTTTTAGTATAGATGAAGTCTCCCTATGTTGCCCAGGCTGCTCTCAAGTTTCTGGGTTCAAGCGATTTACCCACCTTGGCCTCCCCAAGTGCTGAAATTACAGGCATGAGCCACTGTGCCCGGCCAAGGAAGTTTTAAGAATTGAAAAACATCGTGGTTTCCTTCTTGCTTGAGAAAGTTATATCAAAGACACTTTTTATTTCATTTAGCAGCCATGACTTCACCCTCCTTTGGTCCTTTGATTAGAGGAACAGATGAAGGTTCATTGTCTGCTAAGTGACAGGTACAGGGTGGGATATGGCAGCAACAAGAGAGACGAAAGAGTGGCACACTGGTTTACTGAGAGAGTGAATGGTATCTGTGGAGAGATTTTCCAGTGCAAATGGGGGTAAGGATGAAAAAGGTGAAGGAGGAAGGGAATTCCTGAAGACATGGATGGGAGAAGATTTCCTGAGAAGGAATGAATTGAGCTGGGAATGCAAAAGGACAAGATGGAGAAGGTAACTAGAATATTGGACTCACTGGGGAGAAGAAAAGAAAGTAAGGAGGGAGACAACTTAGATCAGACAGTGATCACCCAAGCTGAGGGGTGACCTTGTCCACCCCAAAACAACTTCTTGTGACCTAAGGTGAGAAGAGTGAGAAGGGATGGGGGACCAATTTCAGCCCAATTAAAGGGAGGGAGCTGTTTTACGAGATGGACGTTAGAAGCTGTAGGAAGTAAAGCACAGGAAAAAGACTGATTTGGCAGAGATTTTGCTCAGATAAATTCCATGGTTTCCAAGAGTCAATCATAAGAGATCCTTTGAGAAATGTCCAGAAGTTGCCATTTTTATCTATTTCTTCACAACAAAATACTGTTTCACATTTATTATAATGTAATAAGGTGTGATTATAAAGTGACTAATTTATTTGAGGGGACAGAGTTGGGAAGAGCTAAGTAACTGGGGCCCCTGGAAACACTGAATCAAGAAGTGTCACTCCCTGCAGGGAGGGCAGGAGCTGAGCTCATGAACTAATACCTTGCTCACCCCATTCCTAGCCTCCTTGAATTGCAGGTGCTTTTGGTGATATAACCTCATTTTCACTTTAAAGAGTTCTTAACATTTGTTTTAAACATATTTAAAAGATTCACACAGTTAGACCTGTACCCAGTCCCTGCACCCCTGGAAAGATAGCCCATCACCCGTAATTCCCTTAAAGGGCCAGAGAAGCTGGGAGATTAAGAGCCAAGCGTGGAGCCAGAACACCTAGGTTTGAATCCGGACTCGAATGACACAGTCATTTCCTAGCAGTGTTGTGTGACTTTGGGCAAGTTACTTAACTTCTCTGGGCCCCAACCTTCATATGTAAAGTTGTACTTAGATCCTAGGGTTACTTTGGATGTTGAATGTGTTAATAGATGTGAAACTCTTAGAAAAATGCATGGCTTCAACTAGTGTTAGCTTTAAAAAGCAAAGCAAAACAAAATAAAACTGAAAATTCCTTTGCCGGTTACTCATATTAACAAAAACAATTACATATGTTGCTGTATGTATATTCATTTACTTTCAGAAGCATTCTAGTAAATGCGTGCCATCATGTGAATGGTAAGAGGCTGGCTTAGCCCCTCTGGCTTAGCCCACCTCCAGCACCAACTGTCAGAAGAGCTCTAAGACTAACGGATCTAAATCTAGTTCACTTTAGGTCCTTGACCAGCTTTGTTGATTGCATTTTGCTCTAGCAGTGTTAGAAACCACATACATTAAATGCTCCTGATCTTCCTATTTAGAGATGGCCATACTCAAAGATGCCGATAATATTTATCTGTGTGTGGATGTAGCTAAATTTCTTTTAAGTAAGTCCATGGAGGGAATAAAAAATACCTCATAACTTTCCCTTTCATCTTTGGATGCCTTCGTTCCAGCAGAGTTTATGTGGAACAAAAACCTGTCTCTCTAGCCAGTTCTGGCCCCACACAAGCCAGTGATGTAACCAAAGTTCATCCTTGGGGCACTTCCCACCTGGGTTTTAACCTCTAGTCTGATCTTTGTCACTGTACATACTCTATAACTACCCTCATCCTCACCTCTGTCTTAATGAAAATCTATTGAACATATTTTAAACAGGTAAATATTGAACATATTTAAACAGGTTTTAGAGGCCCAACGTATAGCTCCTATTCTATGAAAAGCCTGCTTGTCTCTTATTCTTCCCCCATGGAAGGCCTTCTCTACATCCTGTCTTTCTGCATTTGGATAAAATATGCTTAATTCCAAGGGATTTTGTGAGGGGTGGGCAGGAGGAGTTATCAATAATATAGTGGACATAAAATGAGATATTCTGAGGAAGAAGGAAAAGGTGTGGGGAAAAAACCCCAAGAGCAACAAAGTAATGGGGGAAACCACAGCAGAAAAGGCATTAGATAAGGCAAGAGAGGTGAAGTAGAGAAGAGAGTTAGCTCCTTTTGTGATCAGCGTCATGAGAAGCAAGTTGAACAGGGCAGCGTTTAGGAAAGGGTCCTCTGGCAGATTTAGGAGGTCAGGTAGGGAGGGTTACTGAAAAGCCTTAGTCGTGAGCCACACTGAGGCAACAATATGGTCCATCCAGCTGGGGGCATGGCAGAGGTGTTAAGTCAGATTTGGCAAGTGGCCCACGTTGTTGGTCAGGCTCTGGACAGGTAAGCCAATTGGCCAGAGGTCAGCACCATGGATAGTCCCAAAGGATGTGTGGACTCTGGAGAGAAGTGAAGGGAACCCCTACATATTTGGTGACAGACTAAAGTTTAGTGTTTTTTTGTTTGTTTGTTTGTTTTTTAGCTTAGCCTCTAAGGCTGTTTTGGTTCGACCTATATTCAAAAACAACATTTATTGAGCACCTGTTGTGTGCCAGGCACCCTTACTTGTGCTAGAGAATGACAAAAAAATGAGATGACACTCTCTGCCCTTAAGAAGCTTACTACTCCCTGGATAAACTAGAAATTTTTTAAAATGAAAATCATGATATGGCCCTCTTGAGGGAGGAGGGTGGGAAGAGGGAGAGGATCAGAAAAAAATAATTGTTGGGTACTATGCTTAGTACCCAGGTAACAAAATGGTCTATACATCAGACTCCTGTGACATAAGTTTGCCTGTATTAACAAACCTGCACATGTACCCCTGAGCCTAAATAAAAGTTAAAAAGTAAAAAAAAAAGAAAAGAAAAGAAAAGAAAAATAGCTAATATTTATTGAGCAATTACTATAGACAAAGCACATAATTCTAACTGCTATACGTAAATTATTTTATTGAATTCTCTCAACAACCTTATGAAGAAGGTATTAGTATCCTTATAGATGGCGAAGCTGAGGCACATAGAATTTAAGAAACTTTCTGTGTTACATAGCTTGTTAGAAGTAAAGCCAGAATTTAAACCCACACACTCTGACTCTGTGTCCATGTTTTTAATTACCACACTATCTTGTCTGCAGTTCATAACAATAGTAAGTAATAGTAAATAATAGATATCATCTATCACCTGTACCATGCAGCGATGCATGCAAAGCACAGGGGAACACATGGGAGGTGCACTTAAATCAAAACTGGGGCTGGGAACAGGGGACAAATTCAGGGAAGTTATTTACCAAAGGTGGTGCCTGGCCTGAGCCTTGAGAAAAGGTGCACGCGTCATGGAGAAGGTTTAGCAGAAAGCACAGCACGCTTAATCTGACAGTGCCAGGCCTGTTGGAGACCTGAGGTACCAATTAACTGCCCCCTCCAAGCCTCAGATTCTGACTGGTGAATAAGGGACTCCAAGAGCTAAACAAGGACCAAAGTGTGAGATGTACCTGATTCCTTCCAAAACACAGAACTCCCCTGTGGAGGTTTGGAAAACAGTGATAGATTGAGAGATGTGTCATTTTGCCTTTGCATTCCTGTACCTCAGTCAAAGAAGAATTGAGATTTTTAGTACAGTTTTTGGATACAAGGTCAATATTCAATAAGCAGTACCCTTTAGACATGGAAATCCTCAACAAAATATTAGCAAAAGTAAATCCAGTAATATGTAAAAATAGTAATACATCGTAACTAACAGGAGTTTATTCTGGAAATAGAAGGTGGATTTAACATTTGAAAACTAAACAATGTACTTGGCCATATTAACAGACTGAAGAAGAAATACCATATGACCATCTCAGTAGACAATGAGAAAGCATTTGTCAATTTAACATTCGTTCATAATAAAAACTTTCAGCAAGCTAGGATTAGAAGGGAACTTCCTAAAATGGATAAAGAGCATCTTCTTAAAAATTTACAGCTAATAGTCTTTTTTTTTTTTGAGACAGGGTCTTGATCTGTTGCCCAGGCTGGGCAGTGCAGTGGTGTGATTGCAGCTCACTGCAACCTCCGCATCCTGGGCTGAAGCAATCCTCCCACCTCAGCCTCCTGAGTAGCTGGGACTGCAGATGCACCACCACACCTGGCTAATTTTTGTATTTCTTGTAGAGATGGAGTTTTGCTATGTTGCCCATGATGGTCTCCAACTCCTGGGCTAAAGCAATCTGCTATCTCAGCCTCCCAAAGTTCTGGGATTACAGGTGTGAGCCACCACACCTGGCCAATATTCTTAATTATAAAAAACTGAATCCTTTCCCCCTAAGATGAAGAGCAAGGCAAGGAAATCTTTTCTCACCACTTCTATATGATGTCATACTGGAAATCTTAACCAATGCAAGAAGGCAAGAAAAAGAAAAGGCATACAGATTGGAAAGGAAGAAATTAAATTGTTTCTGTTCACAGATGACATGGTTGTCTGTAAAAAACCCAAAGGAATCTACCAAAAAAAAAGAGCCCTAGAACTAACGCCAGTTTTGCAAGTTGTGGGATACGAGGTCAATATACAAAAATCAATTGTATAAAATTTTATACTTTTTTTTTTTTTTGATGCAGAGTCTCACTCTCTTGGTCAGGCTGGAATGCAGTGGCAAAATCATAGCCCACTGTAGCCTCAAACTCCCAGGCTCAAGTGATCCTCCCATCTCAGCCTCCTGAGCAGCTAGGACTACAGGAATGCACCACCACATTTGGCTAATTTTTAAATATTTTGTAGACATGGAGTCTTATTATGTTGCCAGGGCTAGTCTTGAACTTTTGGCCTCAAGTGATCCTCCCAAAGTGTTGGGATTATAGGCTCAGCCACAGTTTTTGTATTAAAAAGTAGAAATCCGAATCAGAGGACAGCCCCATTTACCACTAAAAATAAAATACTTAGGTAAAAATCTAACCAAATAGATGTTGAATATTTTATACTGAAACTATTAAACATTGATGAAAGAAGGCAAGAGACCTGCATAAATGGAAAGATACTGTGCTCATGTATTGAAAGACTCAATCTTATTAAGATATCATTTCTTCCCCAAATTAGTCTATAGATTCAGTACAACCCTAACTAAAATCATACCAGGTATTTTTGTAGAAATGAAAGGCTGATTCTAAAATTTACATGAAAAGGCAAAGGAACTAGAATAGCCAAAACAAATTTGAAGACAGAAGATCAAAACTGAAAAACTCTGATTTAAAGACTTTCTATAAAACTATAGTAGTCAAGACGGCATGTTACTGGCAAAAGAATAGACGTATAGATCAATGGAACAGAAAAGAAAGCCCAAAAACAGAAGCAACACAACTGTAGTCAATTCATTTTAGACTAAGGTGCAAAGGCAATTTAATAGGGAAAATATAGTATTTTCAACAATTAGTTTCTGTAAAAATTGGATATCCACTTGCCAAAAAAAAAAAAAAAAAAAGTACTTCCACACATACTTCATTCACACCTCATATAAGAACTGACCGAAAGTGGATCATAGGCCTAAATATAAAACATTATACAACTATTAGAAGAAAATGCATGAGAAAGTTCTCTTGGGTTGAGCCAAGAGCTTTTAGATATGACATCAAACCATGATCCATAAAAGAAAATTTAGGTAAAAACCAGAACAGACACTTCACTAAAGAAGTGACTGCATCATTTTATATTTCTACCAACATTGCATGAAGATTCCAATCCACAACCTTGCATACACTTATTTTCTGGGTTTTTTTTTCATTATTATAATCATCATAATGGTGTGAAGTAATATCTCATTGTAGTTTTGATTTGAATTTCCTAATAACAAATGATGCTGAGCATCTTTTCTTGTGCTTATTGGCCATGTGTATAATTTATTTTGAAAAATGTCTATTCAAATCCCCAGCTCACTTTTTAATTGGATGGTCTTTTTTTGTTCAGTTTAAGTGTTCTTTATACATTCTGGACACTAGGTCCTTATCTGATATATAATTTTGTGTGATAAAGAATTTGACTGGCGTTTGTCTCTAGCTCCTAGGAGGTAGCATTGAAACCCTTGGAATTTCCCAGGGAACAAGAATGTCTTTGTTATTTATAGTGGGCACCTCAGACCATACCTGACAGTTCGTGCTATGGAGGTGATTCATGGTAGACTCCTTAAACTAAAATAAATTCAATCTTTTTGATATGAACCATTGGACCAAATACATCTATTATTGACTCAATGGGGTTATATTTCTTTTTCAGTTACACATTCAAGTTTAGAGACATTATAAATTGCATTTAAATAGCAATGGTTTGCAATTGGTAAATAAGTAGGTTCACCACAATTTCTCATAATAACCTTTTATATCTCAAAGGCAGTTTTTGTCACCTCTTAGCCTTCTTAATCCAGGCAAAATAACTCTGTGAGGCCTCTTTCCATTTCTTTAATAATTCTGATGTATGTCTTTTTTCAAAAATTGTAAAGACCTCTTTCAATATCTGTAATAATTCTGGTGTATGTCTTTTTTTCAGTGCTTAGAAGATTATATTCTTTTAAATTGTAAACATTGGCTCTAAATTCATGTTTTGTCACAATTCCTTAGTATAGTATGTTATGAGAGGTCAAAACTGCCTTTGAAAATATATAAGTAATACAGTCATCCCCCCTTATCTGCTGTTTCACTGTCCATGGTTTTAGTTACTGGTGATACAGTACAATAAGCTATTTTGAGAGAGAAAGAGAGAGACTACATTGATATAACCTTTATTACAGTATATTGTTGTAATTGCTCTATTTTTTTATTATTGTTATTAGTTTCTTACTGTACCTAATTTATAAACTAAAATTTATCATAGTTATACATGAATAGGAAAAAACAGTATATATAGAATTTCGTACTCTCTGCAGTTTCAAGCAGCCACTAGGGGTCTTGAAATGCATCCCCTGTAGGTAAGAGTACCACACATTGGTTTGGATTATAGATGCAGTCAGCCACTAGCAAAAATAGAAAGCACATATGCTTGACCTTTTATTTGCTGCTTTGACCCTCAACATTCAACAGGAATCTGCTGTCTATATAAGAAATAAAACCTGTCTTTATCTGGAGACCAGGACAGTTTCACTGGGTTTATAAAGACAGCATTTTCCACCTTGCACTAACATTTATAGTCATCCTCCATGCCCTGAAGTGTCCCATTTCTTTTGATTATCTGATCAACACAATGATATTATTTTGAACATTGAGTTTCCCAGGTACAAAAGGAGAAGCTGTCAGTTTAGTTGCACATAGCAGTTTAGACTGATGATTGCAGTAGATTCATGTGAATTTGCCAATACTTTGACCTTAATCCCTCTTCCTCAAAAATCAGTGAAACTAAAATAAAACGATATTGGCAAACTGACCTGTCATTCACAGTTACCGTTTCTGAACGATCACTGCAGAACTATGACAGTGCAGAGGAATTTAAATTTTTATAAACCCTTCATAATTAACCCATTATTCCTAGATAGGAGATTACTCATGATTTTCTTTCTATTATATTTATGGTACTATCTATTTTTGTATTTTTTTACAATGAACATCTACTTTTTGGTGCTTTTTATTGTGGTAAAATATACTGAACATCTACTTTTATAATCAGTACTTTTATAATCAGATATTTCCATTTTAGAATGGGGTCTATTGACTTTTTATGATGAAAGAATCTTTGCTGAGATTTGCATTAAGACAAGTTCATGTAAGGCACAATGGAGTAAACATCCACATACTCCTGATGATCTGATCTAGTTTTTGTTCTTTTAAAAATTGGGTGTGAGATAGTGTTTTCAGTCTTTGCTAAATGTCCTTATGACCTCTTTCTCTCCCCATTTGTGTTATCCCAGATTAGTCACCCAGCCTCAAGGGGTGTCAGTTTCCTACTCTGTAAAACAGAGCAATCATTACTTTGTTATGAGGTTTAAAGCACTCAATAGAGCACCTAACATAGTAGATGGAAAAAAAAGGAGCTTTTTTTTTTTTTTTCAGACTGAGAAAGACCAAATATTTTGTTCAGTTATTTATATGGCTTGATACAGAATTTCATTTGACATTTTGGATTCTGGTCACTACTTCTTCCTGTGTTTAATGTTTCCAAATGGTCAGAGCCTTCAGTTTTTCTCTACATCTTTCTCATGATGTTCATGACAACTGTGTTACAAAGAAAAGAAGTAAAGATGTGACTTTCATGATATTGGAGCTGTTTATTCAACAAAGATTTGCAGTGACATATCCAGGTTGTGCATTGGTCCAGTTTGCATAGAGGGAATATCAAGTTCCCAAATGGCAGCTTATCTGTTACGGGTTGTCCAGTGCCTGGGTTTTTTTCCACCCCTGACTGAGGCTTGACTATCACCAGACACAGGGTTGGATCAGGCTTGGGAAAGGTGCTTGAGCTACTCTGCTAGAAGGTGAATAAGGGGAGGAGACTATTGACTTTCTTGGACCAAGCTGATAGGCAGTACATGTGAGAGAAAGATGAATAACAACAGAGTAAGGGTCAACTCCCACCCTCCCACCCACCACCCCCGCTACACACACACACATTAATTGTATGTAAGGTGCTGGTGCTAGCTGCTTTGAGAATCATAAAAGGAAGTGAAATAGAATGTCCCACCCTTAAGGAACTTATTCAAGATAGGCATCAAGGATCAGGTATATGAGTTAAACAGAGTTCACAGTTAAATATGAACATTAAAGATTCCAGTAGGCAGCCTGCGAATAAAGCTGACTGGTATAGACCCTGCTGTGGTGACCCAGAGGAAAGAGAGAAAGCTGTGGGCTGATGGAATGAGCAAAGGCTTCATGGAAGACATGGGACTGGATGCGTGGCAGAATTCAAACGGAGGTGAGCAATGGCATGAAAGCAGGAATGGCCAGGTGTGTTAGGTAAGGATGTGCAGAAGCGTCGTGGGAGGCTGAAATGAGGCTGAGGCTGCAGAGATGGCAGGAACACGTGCCTTTGTATAAGTCAGGGACCTGTTTCCTCATCCTCCTGAGAAGATGGAGCACACATTCCCTACCCTCCTTACCGTTCTGACGTTCTGTAATCCTGAGAGCTGACCTGTGGATAACAACTTGCTTTCAAAAGTGGAGGTCTGTTGGCTTGTGTAACTGACAAGGACAAGAGCAGATCCAGGGAGGCTGTGTTACTGCTTGTCTGCCTCCTGTCCCTCCACCTGGAAAGGCAGTTATGATGGGGTGGCTGAGACTGTGGGCTCTTCTCAGTCTGCCAGGGTTCACATTTGGCTCCTCCTCCTTCTACCTATGCTTCAGTTTTATCTTCTGATGATACAAAGAGGGACAATAATGGCACCTACCTCCAGGGTTCTTGTGTGAAAGTGCTTGGAAGAATGGTGCATAGGGAGGGCTTAATATATGCTAGCTATTAGTCTAATCTCTGCTTTGCTGACTCTCTCAAGCTCCAACTACATTCAGGCTTCTGCTACAGAGGAGAAAGTGGCAGCTGACCCGAAGTGCCATCTTTATGACTCAGCCTTACAGCCAGGAGGCAGCCCCAGAATCCTGTTCTGGGACACAGGAAGAGGAGCCTGGCGTGGAACCAAATGGAGCGTTAGGTATACAAAGAGTGCTCCTCTGCACACACATCTGATCCTCACAACTGAGTCTATGGAGAAACAAAGTATGTACTCTGCATTTTAAGGGTGAAGAAACCAAGGTATTAAAAACTTAAGAGATTCGTGGGAAAATGACAAAACCAGGAATCCACCCAGGTCTACCACTCCGCAGCCCTTTTCACTCTATTTCACTGTTATCATCAAATCTCAAAATGATTTGTTCCCATGAAATAAAGAGTGCCTTTGATGTCCCCTGAAGATGTTTTCATTATGAATGACAGGTGCTTCAGAGTCAATGAAACAAGTGTTTATTGAGCACCTACTGCATTCAAAGTGCCAAATCCTGTCAGGAAATCAAAGCACAGTCAAGGATGAGTGACATATGGCTCCTGCATGTGCAGGATTCGTAAATGCAGTGCAGAAGACAGCACACCCAGGCTTACTTGGATACAGTGTAGCTTGGATCGTCAGATCGAAGCTGCTTTTTAATGGGGTTTGGGGAGTAGAGAACTTGGATTAGATAGATTGTCAGTTCTTTATTTCGCTAACAATATTTTTTTAAACACTACTATCTAAAATCACTATCATCTCATAGAAAAAGAATATTTTAACTCCTAAAATAGGAAAGGCCAAAATTTCAGCATAAAGCGGGGCCCTCTGAATTTTAATAATGAAATTTTATTACAAAATGACATTGTCCTTCCTTTTGTCATTTCACAGAGGACCTGTGAAGCTTTTTATAAACCAATGTTTTGAGAACCAGTGTCTAAATGACTTCCTAAATGTCATTCCTGCAAGGTGACATATGGCCACATTTTGATATTTTTGAAATTAAAGCTTACTAAAAACACAGAGAAGTATTAATACATTATTCCCTTATCCAAGCATGGCCCCATCAGTTGCTCTAATAGGTATATTCCAATGGTCCAGGCCTCAGTGGTCAATGGCTCTTTAGGATGGTCTTAGAATGGTGCCACGGATGGAGCTCGGTATAATCCAGGAGAAGTCTAGCTGTTTCCCTTGGGGTCAGGTCAAAGGTGACCAGAGAAGTGCCTTTGATAAAAAACTTTTTTTTTTGAGATGGAGTCTCACTCTGTTGCCCAGGCTGGAGTGCAGTGGCGGGATCTCGGCTCACTGCAACCTGCACCTCTCTGGTTCAAGCAATTCTCCTGCCTCAGCCCCCCTGAGTAGCTGGGATAACAGGTGCGTGCCACCAGACTGGCTAATTTTTGTATTTTTAGTAAAGATGGGGTTTTGCTGTGTTGACCAGGCTGGTCTGAAACTCCTGACCTTAGGTGATCCACCCGCCTCAGCCTCCCAAAGTGCTGGGATTACAGACGTCAGCCACCGTGCCCGGCCAAAAAAACTTTTAAAAATAGTTTTTGTGGGGCGGAGCAAGATGGCCGAATAGGAACAGCTCCAGTCTCCAACTCCCAGCGCGAGTGACACAGAAGACCGGTGATTTCTGCATTTTCAACTGAGGTACTGGGTTAATCTCACTAGGGAGTGCCCGACAATCGGTGCTGGTCAGCTGCTGCAGCCCGACCAGTGAGAGCTGAAGCAGGGCGAGGCATTGCCTCACCTGGGAAGCGCAAGGGGAAAGGGAATCCCTTTTCCTAGCCAGGGGAACTGAGACACACAACACCTGGAAAATCGGGTAACTCCCACCCCAATACTGCGCTTTAAGCAAACAGGCACACCAGGAGATTATATCCCACACCTGGCCGGGAGGGTCCCACGCCCACGGAGCCTCCCTCATTGCTAGCACAGCAGTCTGCGATCTCGCGGCAAGGCAGCAGCAAGGCTGGGGGAGGGGCGCCCACCATTGCTGAGGCTTAAGTAGGTAAACAAAGCCGCTGGGAAGCTCGAACTGGGTGGAGCTCACAGCAGCTCAAGGAAACCTGCCTGTCTCTGTAGACTCCACCTCTGGGGACAGGGCACAGTAAACAACAAAAGCCAAAAGCAGTGGAAACCTCTGCAGACGCAAACGACTCTGTCTGACAGCTTTGAAGAGAGCAGTGGATCTCCCAACACGGAGGTTGAGATCTGAGAAGGGACAGACTGCCTGCTCAAGTGGGTCCCTGACCCCTGAGTAGCCTAACTGGGAGACATCCCCCACTAGGGGCAGTCTGACACCCCACACCTCACAGGGTGGAGTACACCCCTGAGAGGAAGCCTCCAAAGCAAGAATCAGACAGGTACACTTGCTGTTCAGCAATATTCTATCTTCTGCAGCCTCTGCTGCTGACACCCAGGCAAACAGCGTCTGGAGTGGACCTCAAGCAATCTCCAACAGACCTACAGCTGAGGGTCCTGACTGTTAGAAGGAAAACTATCAAACAGGAAGGACACCTACACCAAAACCCCATCAGTACATCACCATCATCATCAAAGACCAGAGGCAGATAAAACCACAAAGATGGGGAAAAAGCAGGGCAGAAAAGCTGCAAATTCAAAAAATAAGAGCGCATCTCCCCCAGCAAAGGAGCGCAGCTCATCGCCAGCAACGGATCAAAGCTTGACACAGAATGACTTTGACGAGATGAGAGAAGAAGGCTTCAGTCCATCAAACTTCTCAGAGCTAAAGGAGGAATTACGTACCCAGTGCAAAGAAACTAAAAATCTTGAAAAAAAAGTGGAAGAATTGATGGCTAGAGTAATTATTGCAGAGAAGTTCATAAACGAAATGAAAGAGATGAAAACCATGACACGAGAAATACGTGACAAATGCACAAGCTTCAGTAACCGACTCGATCAACTGGAAGAAAGAGTATCTGCGATTGAGGATCAAATGAATGAAATGAAGCGAGAAGAGAAACCAAAAGAAAAAAGAAGAAAAAGAAATGAACAAAGCCTGCAAGAAGTATGGGATTATGTAAAAAGACCAAATCTACGTCTGATTGGGGTGCCTGAAAGTGAGAGGGAAAATGGAACCAAGTTGGAAAACACTCTTCAGGATATCATCCAGGAGAACTTCCCCAACCTAGTAGGGCAGGCCAACATTCAAATCCAGGAAATACAGAGAACACCACAAAGATACTCCTCGAGAAGAGCAACTCCAAGACACATAATTGCCAGATTCACCAAAGTTGAAATGAAGGAAAAAATCTTAAGGGCAGCCAGAGAGAAAGGTCGGGTTACCCACAAAGGGAAGCCCATCAGACTAACAGCAGATCTCTCGGCAGAAACTCTGCAAGCCAGAAGAGAGTGGGGGCCAATATTCAACATTCTTAAAGAAAAGAATTTTAAACCCAGAATTTCATATCCAGCCAAACTAAGTTTCATAAGTGAAGGAGAAATAAAATCCTTTACAGATAAGCAAATGCTTAGAGATTTTGTCACCACTAGGCCTGCCTTACAAGAGACCCTGAAGGAAGCACTAAACATGGAAAGGAACAACCGGTACCAGCCATTGCAAAAACATGCCAAAATGTAAAGACCATTTAGGCTAGGAAGAAACTGCATCAACTAACGAGCAAAATAACTAGTTAATATCATAATGGCAGGATCAAATTCACACATAACAATATTAACCTTAAATGTAAATGGACTAAATGCTCCAATTAAAAGACACAGACTGGCAAACTGGATAAAGAGTCAAGACCCATCAGTCTGCTGTATTCAGGAGACCCATCTCACATGCAGAGACATACATAGGCTCAAAATAAAGGGATGGAGGAAGATTTACCAAGCAAATGGAGATCAAAAAGAGCAGGGGTTGCAATCCTAGTCTCTGATAAAACAGACTTTAAACCATCAAAGATCAAAAGAGACAAAGAAGGCCATTACATAATGGTAAAAGGATCAATTCAACGGGAAGAGCTAACTATCCTAAATATATATGCACCCAATACAGGAGCACCCAGATTCATAAAGCAAGTCCTTAGAGACTTACAAAGAGACTTAGAGTCCCATACAATAATAATGGGAGACTTCAACACTCCACTGTCAACATTAGACAGATCAACGAGACAGAAAGTTAACAAGGATATCCAGGAATTGAACTCATCTCTGCAGCAAGCAGACCTAATAGACATCTATAGAACTCTCCACCCCAAACCAACAGAATATACATTCTTCTCAGCACCACATTGCACTTATTCCAAAATTGACCACATAATTGGAAGTAAAGCACTCCTCAGCAAATGTACAAGAACGGAAATTGTAACAAACTGTCTCTCAGACCACAGTGCAATCAAACTAGAACTCAGGACTAAGAAACTCAATCAAAACCGCTCAACTACATGGAAACTGAACAACCTGCTCCTGAATGACTACTGGGTACATAATGAAATGAAGGCAAAAATAAAGATGTTCTTTGAAACCAATGAGAACAAAGATACAACATACCAGAATCTCTGGGACACATTTAAAGCAGTGTGTAGAGGGAAATTTATAGCACTAAATGCCCACAAGAGAAAGCAGGAGAGATCTAAAATTGACACTCTAACATCACAATTAAAAGAACTAGAGAAGCAAGAGCAAACACATTCAAAACCTAGCAGAAGGCAAGAAATAACTAAGATCAGAGCAGAACTGAAGGAGATAGAGACACAAAAAACCCTCCAAAAAATCAATGAATCCAGGAGTTGGTTTTTAGAAAAGATCAACAAAATTGACAGACCGCTAGCAAGAATAATAAAGAGAGAAGAATCAAATAGACGCAATAAAAAATGATAAAGGGGATATCACCACCGACCCCACAGAAATACAAACTACCATCAGAGAATACTATAAACACCTCTACGCAAATAAACTAGAAAATCTAGAAGAAATGGATAATTTCCTGGACACTTACACTCTCCCAAGACTAAACCAGGAAGAAGTTGAATCCCTGAATAGACCAATAGCAGGCTCTGAAATTGAGACAATAATTAATAGCCTACCAATGAAAAAAAGTCCAGGACCAGATGGATTCACAGCTGAATTCTACCAGAGGTACAAGGAGGAGCTGGTACCATTCCTTCTGAAACTATTCCAATCAATAGAAAAAGAGGGAATCCTCCCTAACTCATTTTATGAGGCCAACATCATCCTGATACCAAAGCCTGGCAGAGACACAACAAAAAAAGAGAATTTTAGACCAATATCCCTGATGAACATTGATGCAAAAATCCTCAATAAAATACTGGCAAACCGGATTCAGCAGCACATCAAAAAGCTTATCCACCATGATCAAGTGGGCTTCATCCCTGGGATGCAAGGCTGGTTCAACATTCGCAAATCAATAAACATAATCCAGCATATAAACAGAACCAAAGACAAGAACCACATGATTGTCTCAATAGATGCAGAAAAGGCTTTTGACAAAATTCAACAGCCCTTCATGCTAAAAACGCTCAATAAATTTGGTATTGATGGAACATACCTCAAAATAATAAGAGCTATTTATGACAAACCCACAGCCAATATCATACTGAATGGGCAAAAACTGGAAAAATTCCCTTTGAAAACTGGCACAAGACAGGGATGCCCTCTCTCACCACTCCTATTCAACATAGTGTTGGAAGTTCTGGCTAGGGCAATCAGGCAAGAGAAAGAAATCAAGGGTATTCAGTTAGGAAAAGAAGAAGTCAAATTGTCCCTCTTTGCAGATGACATGATTGTATATTTAGAAAACCCCATTGTCTCAGCCCAAAATCTCCTTAAGCTGATAAGCAACTTCAGCAAAGTCTCAGGATACAAAATTAATGTGCAAAAATCACAAGCATTCTTATACACCAGTAACAGACAAACAGAGAGCCAAATCATGAATGAACTTCCATTCACAATTGCTTCAAAGAGAATAAAATACCTAGGAATCCAACTTACAAGGGATGTAAAGGACCTCTTCAAGGAGAACTACAAACCACTGCTCAGTGAAATAAAAGAGGACACAAACAAATGGAAGAACATATCATGCTCATGGATAGGAAGAATCAATATCGTGAAAATGGCCATACTGCCCAAGGTTATTTATAGATTCAATGCCATCCCCATCAAGCTACCAACAAATTTCTTCACAGAATTGGAAAAAACTGCTTTAAAGTTCATATGGAACCAAAAAAGAGCCCGCATCTCCAAGACAATCCTAAGTCAAAAGAACAAAGCTGGAGGCATCACGCTACCTGACTTCAAACTATACTACAAGGCTACAGTAACCAAAACAGCATGGTACTGGTATCAAAACAGAGATATAGACCAATGGAACAGAACAGAGTCCTCAGAAATAATACCACACATCTACAACCATCTGATCTTTGACAAACCTGAGAGAAACAAGAAATGGGGAAAGGATTCCCTATTTAATAAATGGTGCTGGGAAAATTGGCTAGCCATAAGTAGAAAGCTGAAACTGGATCCTTTCCTTACTCCTTATATGAAAATTAATTCAAGATGGATTAAAGACTTAAATGTTAGACCTAACACCATAAAAACCCTAGAGTAAAACCTAGGTAGTACCATTCAGGACATAGGCATGGGCAAAGACTTCATGTCTAAAACACCAAAAGCAACAGCAGCAAAAGCCAAAATTGACAAATGGGATCTCATTAAACTAAAGAGCCTCTGCACAGCAAAAGAAACTACCATCAGAGTGAACAGGCAACCTACAGAATGGGAGAAAATTTTTGCAATCTACTCATCTGACAAAGGGCTAATATCCAGAACCTACAAAGAACTCAAACAAATTTATAAGAAAAAAACAAACAACCCCATCAAAAAGTGGGCAAAGGATATGAACAGACATTTCTCAAAAGAAGACATTCATACAGCCAACAGACACATGAAAAAATGCTCATCATCACTGGCCATCAGAGAAATGCAAATCAAAACCACAATGAGATACCATCTCACACCAGTTAGAATGGCGATCATTAAAAAGTCAGGAAACAACAGGTGCTGGAGAGGATGTGGAGAAATAGGAACACTTTTACACTGTTGGTGGGATTGTAAACTAGTTCAACCATTATGGAAAACAGTATAGCGATTCCTCAAGGATCTAGAACTAGATGTACCATATGACCCAGCCATCCCATTACTGGGTATATAGCCAAAGGATGATAAATCATGCTGCTATAAAGACACATGCACATGTATGTTTATTGCGGCACTATTCACAATAGCAAAGACTTGGAATCAACCCAAATGTCCATCAATGACAGACTGGATTAAGAAAATGTGGCACATATACGCCATGGAATACTATGCAGCCATAAAAAAGGATGAGTTTGTGTCCTTTGTAGGGACATGGATGCAGCTGGAAACCATCATTCTTAGCAAACTATCACAAGAACAGAAAACCAAACACTGCATGTTCTCACTCATAGGTGGGAACTGAACAATGAGATCACTTGGACTCGGGAAGGGGAACATCACACACCGGGGCCTATCACGGGGAGGGGGGAGGGGGGAGGGATTGCATTGGGAGTTATACCTGATGTAAATGACGAGTTGATGGGTGCTGATGAGTTGATGGGTGCGGCACAGCAACAGGGCACAAGTATACATATGTAACAAACCTGCACGTTATGCACATGTACCCTAGAACTTAAAGTATAATAATAATAAATAATTTTAAAAAAATAGTTTTTGTTTTTTATTTTTTCAGAGCCAGGCACAATGAATGACTCACACCATAATTCCAGCACTTTGGGAGCCTGAGGCAGGTGGACTGCTTGAGCCCAGGAGTTTGAGACAAACCTGGGCCACATGGTGGAACCCCATCTCTGCAAAAAAGTACAAAAGTTAGCCAGGTGTGGTGGAGGGCGCTTGAGCCCTGGAGGTTGAGGCTGCAGTGAGTCATGATGGCACTACTACACTCTAGCCTAGGTGACAGAGCAAGACCCTAAACAAAAAACAACAACAACAAAATTCTTTTCTTGACCATCATAACAATTTAGAATGAAAAATGCTCGAGGGATAGTGTTACTATGTCATAAGCAAAATTATTAATATAGTCTATTCAATGACTGGAAATCCAAAACTTCCCAATGTCTCAACTGTGTCAGTCCTAATGATGAAAACTTCCCCTTTCTAAACACACGGAAGGCCCCTGCTGTGCAGCCCTGCACAAGTATAGTTTTTTCTGAATCTTGATTACAAAGCGATTTCAATAATAATGTTTATTCTTTAAAAAAAAGAGCATATTCCTCACCAGTAAGACAAGTGAATATGTTTTAAAAGTTCCTGTGATCTTTCAGTTTATTCCTGTAATAACTTGAATAACTACAGTAATGACACGGGAAATAAAAGCAGAAGATGGAGAGTTAAAATTCAACTCTTTAACCCCCAAATACGATATCATCAGAGTCAAGAGTGGAGCCCTGGGCATGTCTTGGGTGGAGAGGTGGGGCATGTCTTAGTCCATTCCTCCTCTGCTATCACAAAATACCTGAGACTGGGTAATTTTTAAACAATAGAAATTTATTTCTCACAGTTCTGGAGGCATGTAAGTCCAGTATCAAGGTGCCGGCAAATTTGCTGTCTGGTGAGGGCTACTCTCTGCTTTCAAGATGGTGCCTTGTTGCATCCTCTGGAAGGGAGGAATAATGTGTCCTCACCTGGGGCGAAGGGATGGAAGGACAAAAAAGGACCTAGTATGAATTCCATTTATGAGGGCGGAGCCCCCATGACCTAATTCTCTCCCCAAGGCCCTACCTTCTAATACCATCACCTTGGGGTTTAAGTTCTAACATCTGAATTTTAAAGGGACATTTACATTCAAACCAAACAGGTGATTTCCCATTTTTCCTCAGATGTTATTAAAAAATAAGGTTTAAAGTATCCCCAGGATATTTTGTTTTTCATAAAGGCAATCTATAATCCAGCTTCCTCATTCTCTTCCATAATTAAAGTGCTTGCCAATTTGTATTTGAGATTAAAATAACATAAACATAGATGTAGTGTGTGAGTGAAAACCTGCTAGGTTTACCCACGGCAGCTAATTTCATCATAAATAATGATCACAGTGGTAGATATCAGCATCTACAACATGAGAGTCACATAAATAAACTCATTGATAGTTAACTTCACACAACTCATGCAAACAAAAGCAAATAAAAGTAAATGAAAATGTATATGCAGTATGATATTAACACTCTCAGGCTTGACTCCTCTGAAGTTACTTCTCATAGCAGCCTGAGGCATACTGATTTCTGAGGCTTCCTTTCTAATTTCTGTGGTCCTCATTGCCTTCTTAATAAAACATCACAGAATTTCTAGACTAGGTCAAGACCTAGAGATTGGTGCTACATAGAGACCACATTCTATAAAATGAATGTGTATTTTTATTCTGGCACTAAAGGAGAGCAGAACTGTAATTTGAATGAAATATGATTATTGAATTCTACAAGAGAAAATGAAACATACTCCAGGTGCCAACTGCCAGGCAGTGTTTCTGGCTCCAAAGGACAGCCTAAGGCAATGCCAGATGGTCCATTTCAGGAAATTGAGCTTGTCCCCAGTATAGGAAATCTGAATGACTCTATCCCACAGGAAATGCTTTATTGTACATTACCATTAACTTGTTGAGAAATAAAAGAATGAGGGTGGAAATAGCTGAACATTGATCAAAGAAATTAGCTTGTTAATAAATGATTGAGACAGGCCGGGATCGACGGCTCACGCCTGTAATCCCAGCACTTTGGGAGGCCAAGGCAGGCAGATCACGAGGTCAGGAGTTCGAGACCAGCTTGGCCAACATGGTGAAACCCTGTCTCTACTAAAGATATAAAATTAGCCGGGCGTGGTGGTGCCTGGGCCACAGGGTGAGACTCTGTTTCCAAAAAAAAAAAAAGAAATTGAGATTCTTGCTGAATTTCTTGGCATTTTGGCTAAGATCAGGGATTGTGAATATAATAATGATACCTCACTAATGAAAAAATACTACGTATCCAGCAATGTATGAAAAATCTATATGCGTTAATCCTTTCAACAACGTCAAAAGGTTGGTGTCATTATTACTATCATCATCGTCATCGTCGTCATCATCATCATCCCTACTTACAGACATGGAAATCAATAGACACATTTCACTGGATTTTGAGGGGCCAGCTCATAGAGTTGCCTAAGGTTTTTTGATGAATGGCAGAGCCAGGATTTGAATCCTGTCTGTTTGATTTTAGTGTCTGAGATTGATAATAAGCATGTTAATACCATGTCTACCCCTAGCATTTATGTAAAACAATACTGCTTCAGATATGCTGTCTTTTGAGTGTTAGGCAGCTCCACTGTGGCTTGACTTTGCTCAGACATTTGCTGGGGAGCTTCTCTGTTTTGCTTTTTGCTTCCCAAGCCCTTACTGAAGTGTCTTATACAGGCTTGTCTTCCAAAGGTGCGTCTCTACATTAATTCTGCCCCCACATCACCGTCAAAGTTCTATGCATCACTTTCCTGAATAACATATCAGGAATGCTATCTTTGGGGCCCCCATTCAAATGAACAAAGATGAGGTTAGCAGTTTTAATTATCTAGCTGGCTGTGAGGCAGTTAATTTGGGGCCTAATTTACTATATGACGAACTTTGCAAAATTGGTATTTATCTTTATTCCTTTAAAACCTTTTCTTTTCCCCACCAGATGGGGTCTCACTGTGTTGCCCAGGCTGGAGTGCAGTGACTATTCATAGGCATGATCTTTGCATGCTATAGACCTGAACTCCTGGGCTCAAGAGATCCTCCCGCCTCAGGCTCCTAAGGATGGGACTACAGGTGCACAGCACCGTGTTCGGCTAAGACCTATTTTAATAAGCCTGGAGACCCTAGAGATGAGCTCAAATATCCATAGAGTGTTGAGTTGAGAGAGAGTGCTGTGGTCAGGGCCAGGGGAGGTTCTGCTCAGATCCTCTATCCTCAGAACATTCCTTTGCCTAGTTATTGGCACATTCCCTTGGATACTGAGAATGCACTTCATTCCCACCACACTGGCTGTAACACTTAAGCTCAGGCTTGGAAACTGACGCATCTAGAAGACAGTCATATTCAGGCTTTGGGAGAAGTAAAATACAGCCACACTGTAGCTAACTTTCTGTGAACTGTTACTGCAATGACTAGGCACTATCATGGATCATACAGCTGACCGTGAGTTTCCTAAAATCTTTACAACCTCTTTATCACAAATAGTACCCCAACCCAAAACGAGAAAATGACGTGCAATTCAATATCATTATATAAGAACTTTTTACAAAGGCCAAAAAGTCATAAATTGCTACTTGAATAAAAAGACATGTCTCAAAGATTTTATGTCTCCTGTCCTCTGGCCCTCCATCTGCCAGCTAACCTGACATTCCAGAACTCACTCTAGTTTGGAATCTTCAGTTCAAATGACATATATTCTATTCTCTGCTAACAATAGAATTATGTCCATCAATCATTTTTTTAAAAATGGCTTAAATGGTGGCATTTCTCCTCTGCTAAAAAAAACAAAACAAAACAAAACAAAAAACCTTTTAATTTTTATGCTGCTATAGATGGGCCATGGCTAAGCTTAGTGAAAATTAAAAACCTAAAGTAGGCCAGGTGTGGTGGCTCACACCTATAATCCCAGCACTTTGGGAGGTCGAGACAGGTGGATCACCTGAGGTCAGAAGTTGGAGACAAGCCTGGCCAACATGGCAAAATTCTGTCTCTAGTAAAAAATACAAAAATTAGCCGGGCGTGGTGGCGGATGCTTGTAATCCCAGCTACTCAGGAGGCTGGGGCAGGAGTATCACTTGAACCCAGGAGGCGGCAGTTGCAGTGAGCCAAGATCGCGCTACTGCACTCCAGCCTGGGCAACAAGAGCGAAACTCCGTCTCGAAAACAAACACACACACCTAAAGTAAGCCAAACCCTGCAAATTATAATATTGTTTGAGCAGTTGGGTTTCCACATAAATTCAGAGAGGTGATAGGCAGGGTCAGATTTATAATATTGCTTAATATAGGGCCTGGAAATGTAAGAACATGGACTCATTCAAGCCATATTTCCTCTCCCATCAACCTTCCTCTAGCAAAGTTCCTTTTCTCCCATGTCCAAAGTCAGGCTCCTTATCTTCGTTAGGGTCTGAGACCTACAGTTCCTGGTAAATTTTAAAAAGCACTCTAGAGTTAAAAAGAAGAACAAAAATATTAACTATTGCTAACATGCATGGTGTGCTTAGTATGCTGGGCTAAGCATATGTAAGTGATTATTAACCATCCTTTCAGAAAAGTGCAATATTCTTGAACAGTTGAGTAACTTCCTTAAACCACAACTTGCAAGTGGTAGAAGTGGGATTTGAACTCCAAGCTTGGAACAAACATGAGCCTCCTGCCTGAATCCATGTGTCTAAGAGATACAAGACTGTCTCCCTGGACCAGGCCCTGTGCAACACCCTGCAGGGAAAATAGATCGGTAGGCTATGATCACTCTTCCAAAAGTCCACAGTCTGGCTGGTGAGATAAAACATAAATACACAAAAGTTAATCAAATAAAGTTAAGTAGTATTTCAAGAACTGTCACTTGGAATACAAAGCGGGTTGTCAAGTACAGCTGACCTCTCCTAACTGCAGTAGGAGTTGGAGGTGGGGAATTTTCTCAGCTTCAGGGGCTTTTCAGGTGAGAGCAGAGCCTACACCAGGAGTCAGGACAGGCAAGTGCTAGCCAGGCTGGAACACAGGGGTTGAGGCTGGACTGTAAACTCTTGCATAGCAGTTTAAAGTTTACTGTCCTTCATGCGAGGCGCAGTGGCTTATGTCTGTAATCCCAGCACTTTGGGAAGCCAAGGCAGCCGGATCACCTGAAGTCAGGAGTTCGAGACCAGCCTGACCAACATGGCGATACCCCGTCTCTACTAAAAGTAGAAAAATTAGCCGGGTGTGGTGGCAAGCGCCTGTAATTGCAGCTACTCAGGAGGCTGAGGCAGGAGAAGCTTGAACCCAGGAGGCGGAGGTTGTGGTGAGCCGAGATCGCACCACTGCACTCCTGGGCAATAAGAGCAAGAGTCCATCTCAAAAAAATAATAATAATAAAATAAGTTTATTGTCCTTCAGCATCCTTCAGGATGACTGAAGGTTTTGACCAGGGGATGGATATGAACAAAATGATCCATTTGCTCAGTCACTTAACAGAGAGGATGACAACATGGCAGTTGGTTATATTTATCATTTATGTAGCTTCCCAGAACATATTTTTCAGTACACTCTTTAATTAAAATATAACACGCCTACAGAAAAGTACACACATCATAAGCACATAGCTCATTGAATTTATATACAGTGAAAACAACTGTGAACCAGGACCCAGATCACTATCTAGAAAACTGTGAACACCCTAGAAGACTCTCTACTACACCCTTGCAGATAGTAATTCCACAAGGCTAACTGCTATTTTGAATTCTGTCACCATATATTAGTTTTGCCTACTCTTTAATCTTTTTTAAATGAAAGCATATACTGCAGATACTTTGGTGCTGGGCCTTTTTTCTCAGCTTAATGTTTGTGAGATCCATCCATCCTGTTTCCTGTAGTTGGACTTCATTCATTTCATTGCTGAATGTTATTCCATTGTGTTAAAATATGCCAGAATTGATTGATATATCTGTTCTAATGTTGATGGGCATTTGTGTAGTTTCCAATTTGCAGATAGCATGACTAATGCTGGTATGAACACTTCTGTGCCCAGTAGGTTTTGTAAATCCTTCCACATTGAGTCCCAGGTTATGAGTACTTCCTTCCTAAAGTAAAAACCAGAACTCAGTAACACTGAGCATCTGTCCTAGACTCTGCTTTTAAACATACCTGCTCATGACTTCAATTTGTGGGGAAAACCATGAGGAAGCAGCTGGAAAGAGTGGTGGAGAGTGGCCAAGACACACTGAGCTTCCAGGAGCAGAGAACCGCAGTGGTGTCCCATGGATACCAGTGCCAGAAGCAAGAGCACCTCTAGGAGGTAGTCGTGGGAAGTTGCAGAGTATTGTCAAAGACAGGCATGTAAACAGGTAATTCCGAAATAGTGAGATGAATGCTAACCTAGAGATAATGCAATTGTAGCACTGGAGAGAACACTAAATTCAGCCGGGGAGCTCAGGAAAGCCTCTCTGGAGGAGATGACCAAGCTGAGTCTAGCAGGGTAAGCATGCATTTGCCAAGTGAAGGCAGAAGGCTATTCTGCCAAAATAGCTGTGGGTGGCTAACACCTGTAATCTGAGCACTTTGGGAGGCCGAGGTGGGCAGATCAGCTGAGGTCAGAAGTTCAAGACCAGCCTGGTCAACATGGTGAAACCCTGTCTCTACTAATAATACAAAAATTAGCCAAGCGTGGTGGTGCGTGCCTATTGGGAGGCTGAGGCAGGAGAATTGCTTGAACCCAGGAGGTGGAAGTTGCAGTGAGCCAAGATTATGACACTGCACTCCAGCCTGGGCAACAGAGCGAGACTCTGTCTCAAAAAACAAACAAACAAAAAAGTCTATTCTTACAGAAATAACAATATAAATAACTAACTAGGGGCATAAAACATTCATTTATTCAATAAACGATTTGGACCACAGTAAAAGCTGAGATCGAGCAGAACTCTAGGGTTCTGAAACTCAGTATTTGAAGTATCCAGTGGTAGCAGGTAAGATAGATCTGGAAGCTAGCTCAGATCACAGAGGGCCCCTGGACCCAGCAAAGAACCTCCAGCTTTCTTTAGCGAGAGATGGCATTTGAACCAGAGAATCTGGTGTGGATGAGTGCTGAAGAATTACATTTAAATCAGTTTTGCCCAGTCTTTCCATTTCTCAGTCTTACTGTAGCTCAGAAACACTCACAAATTGCGAACTAAGATTTGACACATAGTTATTTTCCTTAATCACCCAACTCAGTTGTCGTGTTGTTCTGGTAACCCTAGGTAAAACTTTTGACATTTTGTCTTGCCTTGTATTATAAACATGTTTTGTTTGTTTGTTTGTTAAGATAGGTTTCACTATGCTGCCCAGGTTGGTCTCAAACTCCTGGCCTCAAGCAATCCTCCCACCTCAGCCTCCCTAGTCCTGGAATTGTAGGTGTGAGCCACTGCACCCAGCCATTATAAACGGTTGTGTCCTCTACTATAAAATGGTGAATGACTGGGTGCGGTGGCTCATACCTGTAATCCCAGCACTTTGGGAGGCCGAGGCAGGCCGATTACTTAAAGTCAGGAGCTCGAGACCAGCCTGGCCAACGTGGTGAAACCCCATCTCTACTAAAAATACAAAAATTATCCAGGCATGGTGGCGTGCACCTGTAATCCCAGCTACTTGGGAGGCTGAGGCAGGAGAATCGCTTGAACCTGGGAGGCTGCAATGAGCTGAGATTGTGCCATTGCACTCCAGCCTGGCTGACAGAGTGAGACTCCATCTCAAAAATAAATAAATAAAAATAAATAAAATAAAATGGGGAACTCTCAGAGGCTCTTGAATCTTACCTACCATTTTTTCTACCATCACCACCATAATTGGTAGGAATTCAATGAATTGACCTGTTAATGGTCTGGATCACAGAGACCATAAACTTATTTATAGTTTGGGAAAACAGAGTTGGGAGCGTAAGGTTGTATTTTGAAGTTTGGGCTGGAACACTCCAGTGCTCAGAGCATGCTGCTGGCAAGGCAGTCAGCCCTTGAATAAGTTGTGAAGCAGTGAAATAGCTGTGTGTGGTGTCTGCCAGTCTTGGGCTTGCTTGCTCTCAGATCCACTTTTTGCCAACCCCCATTCTGCATCTGTCTCCCCGGCTCTGCCTGGGTCCAGCCAACGAGAAGCATGGTTGAGTTTGCAAGACAGGAGAGTGAAGCCATTTCTTTCCCTCTCTTCCCCCATCTCAGCTTTGGCTGATGTCCCTAGCTGTGACTCAGTCTCCTCTGTGGCTTCAGCTCCTGCCAGACAAGCCCACCACAATTCCAGCTTCTGTCAGGGGCTCCAGGTGCCCAGGTGTTCACCCTTTGTCTCTCCGGCCTAAAAGCTGTACAGCTTCCTGTAGTTCCTAATTTCTGAGTTTCCACCTCAAATTCTGTTTGGTTCCTTTGATCTTCCATTCCTGAATTAAGTTCTCTCTGTTTAAAATTCTTAGTTTTTCCAGACTGGACCCTGAATGATACAATATATCACAATCAATATCTTCTCTCCCAAGTCTTTCAACTATACATTTTGCCCTTAATTTAATATCATGCTGCACCTCTTTCCCTTCCCTCTCTATAATTTTCCCTCTTTTAGATCCAGAGCTTTCACGCTGCTTATTTCTCTTGTTAGGAGGCACATGAGCTGATAATCCCATTCAGACAAAGATGCAAATGCATATATCCCTATGGGGGGTATATGCATTTGGAAAAAAATGTCCAGGGACACAGTAATAAAAAAAAGTGGTGACTCACAGACGGGGGAATTTCTCTTTCCTAATGTCCTTCAGAGGCCTACGCCACCTGCATGCTGACACTTCTAGACTCGTGTGAATCCATGAGCATCGCTCTGCGCCCCAACCCCAGCATTCTCTGCTCCAGGTTCCTGTCCATGGCCCCACGTGGGACTTGATGGGGGAATGTGGATGGGGCACCAAGTCTGTTGCCAGGACTGGAAAATCAACTCAGAGTGTGTGTTTTGCTAGTTGTGGGTGAATAACTTTTTTCAAATATAAAGTGTACGCACATTGTTATTCTTTATATATTTCTTTACAATTTGAACCAAATCCTGCACAAAAAGGAATAGTCCTCATTTTAAAAGTATGCTTCCCATACTAAGACTAACGGTTACAAAATTTCATTTTATTTGCCTCAGGCAAACATATGCTACTCTATGTGTGTATTTGATTCTGACACATTTACTGCCTCAGAACAGGAACATTTTACCATTTAAAATAAACCATGGAAATTTAGATTTGGACTGGAATAAAGATTTGATAATGAGCATGGCAAATCTTAGGTCATCTGGGAAATTGCCACTTCCATGCTCAAGTACTCAGATGGACTTACACCTTGAATGTGCTCAAATATAAAGTTCAAAGACAGCTTTTGGAACCAAAGAAGTTATACAGTGACACCCAGGGTGATATGGTTTGGCTCTGTGTCCCCACCCAAATCTCATCTTGAATTGTAATCCCCATATGTCAGGGGAATGATCTGGTGGGAGGTGATTGGATCATGGTGATGGTTTCCCCCATGCTGTCATGATAGTGACAGAGATCTCATGACAGTTGATGGTTTCAAGTGTGGCGCTTCCTTGCTCTTTTGCTCTCTCTCTCTTTCCTGGTGCATTATGAAGAAGGTTCCTGCTTCCCATTTGTCTTCTGCCATGATTGTAAGTTTCCTGAGGCCTCCCCAGCCATGCAGAACTGTGAGTCAATTAAACCTCTTTTGTTTATAAATTACCTAGTCTCAGGTAGTATCTTCATAGCAGTGTGAAAATGGACTAATACACAGGGTTAGGGAGACTAAACATCCCATTTGCTGGGAAATGGGGGGTGGAGGAGTGGGGTGTGAGGGAGTTTGCAGGATACAGGACTTTTAATACTGAAACCAGGAAAGTCCTGGGCCACCTGGAATAAGGTGGTTACCTTCTGAAGACCAGCTGGCAGTGGTAAGGCTCTGAATTTCACAGCCAGTGTGCTGTGGTTGGCCAGGTTGCCAACTAGAAGGAAAGCAGCTCTCTGATTGGCCATCCTTGGCTATGTAGGGTTAGTCTTTTAGCCCATAGAGCTAAAAGGTGAAATAGTCCAATAGAAGAGATAAATGAGGACAAATAGGTAAGGGGAGGAGAGAGGGTGTGCGTGAGAGGAGCAGTGGTCACCAGGCAGCCTGCAATGGATGCTGGAAGAGGAAGAGAGGAAATGAAGAGGAAGTAGACCAGCAGTTCCACTATCCACAGCCAGATGACATGGATGGCTTTGCACAGCTCAGCAGCACATGCCTCAAAGGCCTAGAGCAGTGGTTCTTAATCCTACTTGGCCATTAGAATTACTTGAAAACCTGAAAATGCAGGTGTCTGGGCTATCCACCAGGCCAATTTGAAGTAGAGCTTCTGGGGATGGGCCCAGCCATTGGTCAAAAAAAAAAAAAAAAACCCAAGCTGGGCACGATGGCTCACACCTGTAATCTCAACACTTTGGGAGGCCAAGGCGGGTGGATCACCTGAGGTCAGGAGTTCAAGGCCAGCCTGAGCAACATGGTGAAACCCGGTCTCTACAAAAATACAAAAAATTAGCTGGGTATGGTGGCTGGTGCCTGTAATCCCAGCTACTTGGGAGGCGGAGGCAGGAGAATTATTTGAAACTGGGGGGCGGAGCTTGCTGTGAGCTGAGATCCAAGATTGCACCATTGCACTCCAGCCTGGGCAACAGAGCAAGACTCAGTCAAACAAACAAACAAACACTTCCCAGGTGTTCCTAATATGCAACTAAGGTTGAAAACCATTGTCTTTGCACATCTCTGTGTGTGTTGTGAATTGAGAGAAGCATTTTGGGTGCTTTTGTTTTTTATTTCATTATTTTTAAAATAGAGATAAGGTCTTGCTATGTTGCCCAGGCTGGCCTAGAACTCCTGGCCTCAAGTGATCCTCCTGCTTTGGCCTCCCATTATGCTAGGATTACAGGAATGAGCCACTGCACTTGGCCCCAGCAGGGAGGTATTCTGATCTTCACCTAAAGGATATCCATGTGTACTCCCAGTGGTATCTGGACCAGGATACTTAATTGTGTGTATGTGTATAACAATATGTATAGGAACCATTATCCAGGGATGGTAAATAAGGAAACACATCTATTAATAGCTAGACTAATTACCACACTTCCATATCCCATCCAGTTGAGTCTAGGAACTTGGCCATCTCAAAGGTTTCCATGTTACTGCTAAATGGCCCCTGGGGTGCTTCCTTATGAGGGCTCATTAAAATGTCTGCACAGGGTCTCCAGCTTCAGCCTCCTCATTGAGTTTCCTGCCCCAGGGGCCTTCCTCTGTTATCCCCTTGCAGCTGGAATTACCTGCATGCAATCCTCCTTCAGGGCCAGTGGGAATGGAGACTGGCAAGGAAAGCACCGCTGACTTTACCAGGGAATGAGTTCTTTCTTTAATTTTCCTCAGAACCATAGAGAACTGAGAGTTTAGGTAGAACAGAGAATGCAGGTGTTAAACATGGAGACTAACTCAGGAGTTTCCTGCTATTGTAAAATGCTTCTCTCTCCCTTCAATCCAATACTTTTATCTCTAGTGCTTTTTATCTTTTTTTTTTTTTTTTTTTTTTTTTGAGATGGAGTCTTTCTCTGTCACCCAGGCTGGAGTGCAGTGGCGTGATCTCTGCTCACTGCAACCTCCACCTCCTGGGTTCAAGCGATTCTCCTGCCTCAGCCTCTCGAGTGGCTGGGATTATAGGTGCCTGCCACCATACCTGGCGAATTTTTGTATTTTGTGTAGAGATGGGGTTTCACCATGTTGGCCAGGCTGGTCTCAAGCTCCTGACCTCAGGTGATCCACTCACCTCGGCCTCCCAAACTGCTGGAATTATAGGAGTAAGCCACCATGCCGTCCTCTCGCTAGTGTTTTTTTTTTTTTTTTTGAGACAGAATCTTGCTCTGTGCCCAGGCTGGAGTGCAATGCCGTGATCTCAGCTCACTGCAACTTCTGCCTCCCAGGTTCTAGTGATTCTCCTGCCTCAGCCTCCTGAGTAGCTGGGATTACAGGTGTGTGCCACCACACCCAGCTAATTTTTGTATTTTTTTTTTTGACGGAGTCTCACCCTGTTACCCAGGCTGGAGTGCAATGGCATGATCTTGGCTCACTGCAACCTCCGCTTCCCGGGTTCAAGCGATTCTCCTGCCCCAACCTCCCGAGTATCTGGGGTTACAGGCACCTGCCACCATGCCCGGCTAATTTTTTTTGTATCTTTTGGTAAAGACGGGGTTTCACCATGTTGGTCAGGCTGGTCTCGAACTCCTGACCTTGTGATCTGGCCACCTCAGCCTCCCAAAGTGCTGGGATTACAGGCATGAGCCTCCACACCTGGCCTCTAGTTCTTATTTCTTGCTTTGGAATCAACTTCCTTCAGGATGACTTTATGAAAGGAAGATTCACGTTCATTAGGAGAAAACACACGCTCTAGTCCTGGGGCTTGCTTTAAGGCTCCAGTGGGATTTCATAGTCCAACATGAGCCCTCTGTGCTCTTCAGTGTTTAGAAGACATTTCTGGTAGGTAAGACATCAATAGGACAGTTCATGGTGAGTGCCTGCCAAGCTTAGTGCAGCTCCTTTCCAGTCTCCCCTACATGTGGGTTAAGGTAAATGTTGTTTACTCTGTAGATATCCTAGCAACATTAACTCTTCATCTTCTATGAGTAACTGTCAAATAACTTCTCAAGAACAAAGACAGGCTGGGCATGGTGGCTCATGCCTGTAATCCTAACACTTTGGGAGGCTGAGGTGGGAGGATCGTTTGAGGCAGGAGTTTAAGACCAGCCTGGGCAGCATAGCGAGACTCTATCTCCCCACCCGCCACCAAAAAAAAAAAAAAAAAGCCAGGTGTGGTGGCACACCTGTAGTCCAAGCTACTCCAGAGGCTGAGATGAAAGGATTCCTTGAGCCCAGGAGACTGAGACTGTAATGAGCCATGATTGTACCACTGCGTTCCAGCTTAGGTGATAGAGTAAAACCCTGTCTCTGAAAGCAAAACAAAATAAAACAGAAAAACAAGGACAGAACTTCTACTTCTCACCTCAGCCGAATAGAAACCAGACAAAATACGCGAAGCAAGAGTTTCCAGACATGGGACCATAGGCAATAAAGGACCATGATCCTTGAGTGAAGGAAGCAGATGAGATGAGCCCTCCAAGTGCCCCGGTTCAAGGCTGGGCAGAGTAGCCAGGCTGTAGCACTGGGCAGGAGAATCAAAGAGGCGCTGATGGCCTCTCTGGGTTGAAGAGGCAAAGAGTTTGGGGAGGCCAGAGGCTAGAACACACAGGACAGATTGCTGGAAAGGAGACGGTTGAATAAAGAGAATGCTCTGAATCTGCAAGAGGTTCTCCCACAGTCTAGCTGAGTCTTCATCAGCTAATGCAAGTGAGAAAATTGCGATGGCCAGAAAAAGAACCTCCAGAAAGAAGCAGAGGGAACGATATTCAGCGCTTACGCCAGCTCTTAGTAGTTAGAAGGGAAAGGTCTCCTAGCACGTGGACTATGAAGTAGAGCCTTGAGATGGGTGGGCCGAACCAACCCAGACTGTTCTGGACTCACCTGGGAAAGCTGAAAAACAAGCCTCAAACGGACCAAGCCATTTCCAACTTGCTTAGCTGAGTCTCAGAACAACGTTGAAAATATTTAAAGGACTGTATTATGACAAACAAACAACAACAGAACCCAAAAGGTAAAGTTCACAATGTCTGTCATCTAACCAAAAATGGCAAAGACGCGGAAAATGTGGCTTATGGCCAGGAGGAAATGCAACCAATAAGAGCAGACCCAGGAATGACAAAAATGACTAAATTAGTAGACAGAGCCATTAAAATGGCCTTTCTAAGTATCCCCTATATGCTGTAGAAGGGAGAGGAAAGCATGAGCATGATGAAGAGGGAAATGGAAGAAAAAAACTCAAATCAAAATTTTGGTGATGAAAGAATAATGTTTGAGATGAAAAATACACTGAATGGGGATTAGCAGCAGGTAATACATCATAATGAAATAGTTGATCCCCAAGAATGCAAGGTTTAACACTGAAAAATCAATTATTACTTTACCACACTAAAAAAAAAAAAGGAAAACCATATTAACATCAAAAAATCTCCTGTCAAAATTAAACATCCAATCATGATCAAAACCCCCGCGAAAACCAGGAATAGTAGGGGCTTTTTCAATGTGATTAAGGGCATCTATGAAAAACATCCAGCTAACATCATAATCATGAAAAGACTGAATTCTTTTCTACTCAGATTAGAAACGAGCAGGATATGCACACTCACTACTTCTATTAACATTTTGTTTTCTTCTGGATGTCCTAGCTGTAGCAAAAGGCAAGAAATAGAAATAAAAGGTATACTGATATAAAAGGAAGAAATAAAACTATCTTTATTGGCAAACAATATGATTGCCTGTGTAGAAAATCTTAACTAATCTACAAAAAAGTTATAAGAATTTATAAAAGTGAATTTAGCAAGGTTGTATAGTACAAGACCAATATATAAAAATCAATGTTATTTCTAAATATTATCAATGAACAACCATGACATGACTTAAAACATACCATTTACTGTTGCATCAAAAAATATGAACTACGTCGAGATAAGACTAGTGAAAGTCGTGCAAGATATGTACACTGAAAACACAAAATACAGCTGAGAGAACTTAAAGAAAACCTAAACAAATGAAGAGATAAGCCATGCTTATGGATCAGAGGATTCAATATCATTAAAGTGTCAGTTCTTCTAAAATTGACCGATGGTTCAACCCAATCCTAATTTAAACCCCAGCAACATTTTTAATTCTTATTTTATTTATTCATTTATAATTTATTTATTTATTTAGAGACTAGGTCTATGTTAGCCAGGCCGGTCTTGAACTGCTAGCCTCAAGCATTCCTCCTGCCCCAGCCTCCTGAGTAGCTGGGACTACAGGTGCTTGCCAGTGTGTCTAGCTAAGATTTTTTGTTGTTGCTGTTAGAAATTTACAAACTGAAACTAAAATGCATATGAAAATACAAAAGACTTAGTATAGCCAAAATAATTTTGAAAATGAGCTAAGCTGAAAGTCTTAAGCAACTTGATTTTAAGGGTTTTCAGAAAGTTAATATGATCAAAACAGTGCAATATTGGTGTAAAGAAAAATTATCAATGTGGATTGGTATATATGTAAAGATATACATTGGCCGGGCGTGGTGGTTCACACCTGTAATCTCAAAACTTTGGGAGGCCGAGGTGGGTGGATCATTAGAAGTCAGGAGTTTGAGGCCAGCCTAGCCAACATGGTGAAACCTCGTCTCTACTAAAAATACAAAAATTAGCTGGGCATGGTGGCATGTGCCTGTAATCCCAGCTACTCAGGTGGCTGAGGCATGAGAATCACTTGACCCTGGAGGCAGAGGTTGCAGTGAGCTGAGATCATGCCGCTGCACTCCAGCCTGGGCAACAGAACAAGACTCTGTCTCAAAAATACATAAATAAATATATATATATATATATAGAGAGAGAGAGAGAGAGAGAGAGAGATACATATACACACACACACACACACATACACATGCACATATAAATATATATCCACATATATATATATCAAAGGAATAGAATAGAGTCCAAAAATACACCCATACATGTACAGCCAATTGATTTTTGACAAAGATGCCAAGGCAATTAGGGAAAAAATAATATTTTCAGAAAATGGTGCTGGAATGGTTAGATAGCCTTATGCAAAAACATTAACTTCAGCTAATACCTAACACCACTGAATCATAGGCCTGAAATGTAAGAGCTAACATCAGAAAACTTCTAAAAAAATAAAGAAAGAAAGAAAATCTTAGCATCCTTGGGATAACCCAAAGGACAACCCAAATGTCCATCAGCAGGTGAATGGATACACAAATGTGGTATGCCCATCCAATAGAATGCAATACAATAGAATATGATTCAGCAATGAAAATGAACAAACTAATGATACACTCATCAAAATGGATGAATCTCAAGATCATTATGCTGAATGAAAGAAGCCAGACAAAAAGAGTGCATACTGTATGTGTCCATTTATATAAAATTTTACAAAATGCAAACTAACTCACAGTGACAAAGTAGACCAATGGTTGCATGGAGTGATGGGGGAGAAAAGGTAGGAAGGAGAGATTTCTTTATTTTAAGTTCTGGGGTACATGTGCAGGATGTGCAGGTTTGTTACATAGGTAAACATGTGCCATGGTGGTTTCCTGCACCTATCAACCCATCACCTAGGTATTAAGCCCTGCATGCATTAGCTATTTATCCTGACGCTCTCCCTCTCCCCGCCTCCCCAACAGGCTCCAGTGTGTGTTGTTCTCCTCCCTGCATCCATGTGTTCTCATTGTTCAGTTCCCACTTAGAAGTGAGAATGTGCAGTGTTTGATTTTCTGTTCCTGTGTTAGTTTGCTGAGGATAATGGCTTCTAGCTCCATCTGTGCCCCTGCTAATGCCATGATCTCATTCCTTTTTATGTTGCATAGTATTCCATGGTGTATATGTACCACATTTTCTTTATCCAGTCTATCATTGATGGGCATTTGGGTTGATTCCATGTCTTTGCTATTGTGAATAGTGCTGCAATGAACATTCGCATGCATGTACCTTTATAACAGAATGATTTATATTTTGGGGGGTGTATACCCAGTAAAGGGACTGCTGGGTCAAATGGTATTTCTGGTTCTAGATCTTTGAGGAATCGCCACACTGTCTTCCATAATGGTTGAACTAATGTACATTCCCACAAACAGTATAAAAGTGTTCCTATTTCTCCACAGCCTTGCCAGCATCTGTTTCTTGACTTTTTAATAATTGCCATTCTGACTGGTATGAGATGGTATCTCATTGTGGTTTTGATTTGCATTTCTCTAATGATCAGTGATATTGAGCCTTTTTTCCATGTTTTTTCGCCACATACATGTCTACTTTTGAGATGTGTCTGTTCATATCCTTTACCCACTTTTTAATGGGATTGTGTGTTTTTTCTTGCAAATTTCTTTAAGTTTCTTGTAGATTCTGGATGCTAGACCTTTGACGGATAGATTGCAAAAATTTCCTCCCATTCTGTAGGGTTGTCTGTTCACTCCGATGATAGTTTCTTTCAGAAGCTCTTTAGTTTAATTAGATCCCATTTATCAATTTTTGCTTTTGTTGCAATTGCTTTTGATGTTGTAGTCATGAAATCTTTGCCCATGCCTATGTCCTGAATGGTATTGCCTAGATTTTCTTTTAGGGTTTTTATAGTTTGGAGTTTTACATTTAAGTGTTTAATCCATCTTGAGTTAATTTTTGTATAAGGTGTAGGGGTCCAGTTTCAGTTTTCTGCCTATGGCTAGCCAGTTTTACCAGCACCATTTATTAAATAGGAAATCCTTTCCCCATTGCTTGTTTTTATCAGGTTTGTTGAAGGTCAGATAGTTGTAGATGTGTGGTCTTATTTCTGAGCTCTCTATTCTGTGCCATTGGTCTATGTGTCTGTTTTTGCACCAGTACTATGTTGTTTTGGTTACTGTAGCTTTGTAGTATAGTTTGAAGTTGGGTAGTGTGATGCCTCCAACTTTGCTCTTTTTGCTTAGGATTGTCTTGGCTATAAGGGCTCTTTTTTGATTCCATATGAATTTTAAAGTAGTTTTTTTTCTAATTCTGTGAAGAACATCTATGGTAGTTTAATGGAAATAGCATTGAATCTATAAATTACTTGGGGCAGCATGACCATTTTCATGATATTGATTATTCCTATCCATGAGCATGGAATGTTCTTCCATTTGTGTCCTCTCTTATTTCCTTGAGCAGTGGTTTGTAGTTATGGAAGAAGAGATTTCAAAGGAGAATGAGGAGGCTTTTTCAGTTGATGGAAATGTGTCTTATTTTGATTGTGGTGATGCTTTCATGGATATACAAATATGTTGAACTTATTAAATAGTACTCTTTAAATATATGAAGTTTATTGTAAGTCAATTATACCACAATAAACCTGTTTTTGAAAATACAACAAACAGTTGTAGTACAGTGCATTCTAAATCCATAATGTATCAGTCAGGGCAATTTATACTAGTTGCTATAACAAGAAGCCCAATATCTCATTGATTTAATAAAACAATAGTTGCTTTGTTTCTTATGTCACAATTCCATGTGGGTTAGGCTGCCCCCGGCAACTTGAAGCCAACCGATGATGCAAGGACCCTGGTTCTTCCATCTTGTGACCCTGCTGCCTTCAAAATGTGGCCTCTTCTCTTTTCAAGAAAAAGAAGAGATGGTAGAGATGATTATGACCAGATCTTTAATAAGGAGGTGCCCGCCATGTCTGCCTACATCCCTTAGGCTAAAACCCAGTTACATGGCAGAGAGGTTGGCAAATATAGTCCTCTCCATGCCAAGAAATAAGAGTGGTGTTTTCATTTATATATTTCACCAGCCCCTGCCAGAAGAAAAATCAATTGCTCTCCATCAAGGAGCTATGCACATAATAACATGTATTACAAAACAGAAACATGTTTCTGAGCCAAACTACCTATATTTGGATTCCTTCAGTTTTTTCCCACAGGGCATTTGCTTTATATCTCTTATATCTCTTACCTAAAGAGCCTATTTAAGGACTTCTCATGAAGGAATAGTTTCTGCACCAAAGGGGATTCCAAGTTTCCAACTCCTAGGAGAGAGAAAATTGGTTGTAGTTTTCAAATCGTTGTCACTGCCTCCCCAACTCTTTTCCACCTCTCTCCCTAAGGTTTCAAATCTTTCAAAGTCTAGCCTAAGCAAAGGTCTACAGCTATAGATGCCCTATGCCATCTACATCTGCACCTGCTTGAGGGGAAACTGAGTCCAGTATAATGACACAGAGCCACCAAGAAAATTATAGCAGGATAAAGGGACTTCTTACCAGCCAGATAGCCTCAATTTGTGACCATTTGGATAGGCAGTGACAGTGACAAGACGTGAATTCTAGGGCTTTCACTCCCAGTTGTGTGACCTTGGGCAAGATAAATCCTGAAAGCCTCAGTTTCTTCATTGATCACAAATATGGGGGCAATTATAATACTATCAAAGTCACTTAAACAAAGAGTTACTGAGCACTCTGATGAAACAGTGAAAAATGTATCAAAAAGCGATAATCCTTGTGGAACTTGCAGTCTAGAGTTAGATGCAGAGAAGCAAAGACAGTTAATATTATGCATTAAAGTCTATGGTAGGAACAATATCCATCTTACCTCATAAAGTTACTGTGAGGATCAAATGAGGTCTAATAAGTACATTTAAGCTCTACACAAACTGTGAAGTGCCCTACAAACGCTCATTACTGCCATAAAGCAAACAGGCCCTGATGTCATCTGAGTGCCATTACCTCTCTGCCCCTACCCCAAATGCGTGAAATGCAGAGAATTCAGAGAATTACCCAAGTGTATAACACATTTGTACAAAAATGGAATTAAATGAGATAACACATGTGGAAGCATTCTGTAAAATCACATGCTACACACATATACTTTATTCAAATGGTTATTTCGATGTTTATTACCAAGGACATAGCCTATGTGGTTCAAAATGCCCTTTCCGTGATGGGATAGAAAAGGCTGCTGTTTTTCAGCCTTAAGTACATGATCCATGATGCAGATGATTATCAGCATGTTGACTGCAACGCAAAAATACATCTCCCGGAGCTCATCTCGGAAGGGCATGGGGGTACACCGGTAGGATTTTAGTGCCCCACAGAGCACATTTTCACACACACAAGAGAGAAAAGATACTTTGTACTTTGTTGCAACATTTATTCCCACCTCCCCTGCCCACCTTCCCCATTACAAACCCCATAAGGTCTTCTACGATATCCCTCTATCTTCATGCTGATATAACATATCACATCTTCATGGTTAACCAGGGGGCTTTCCCTGTAGTAAATTCTCTTGAGGCAGTGGGTCTCCCCCAGACCAAACCCAGCAGAGCTTCTAACCAGGTGGATACGGTCCTGGGACACCTGTTGACCTTTCCTGTGTCAGAACGTCACTGTCACCTGTAGGGGCCAACAGCTGGCTCTGCTCAGAGAGAGTTGATGTAAGTGTTGGGCTTCCAAGTCTAGAACATGAGTTGATTTTTCTAATATTTTGATTAGCGACTTGGATTTTTAGCGTCAGTCTCCTCAGGTGACTCCTGAGATCGAGAGTAGGCTCATGGTTCTCACACTTTCATGGACTGGACTACCTGTTCCATGTAAACACAGACATGTAATTAGATAATCCATTCTCTGAGGAAGTGAATAAACACTTTTCTAAACCAAGTGATGTTATTTATGGTGAACTTCAAAATACCTAGGGATCAAATATTGTTGGTTTCTTCAGGTAGCCAAAAATAGGAAAATAAGAATGAACAGATTTAGGTCCAATTCTAGAATTCTGTTTCTCCTTGTGACTCCAAGGATTTTAATGGGAGGTCACTGTTTCACTCCCAAAGCTTAAGGCCTCACTCCAAGAGCTGGGTCTCCTTTAATGTTCTCTCTTCAATGTAGCATTGTTCACTCCTGCTCAGGCCAGAGCTCCATGCTCATGTCCTTTTTCTGTTTAAAGTCCCACCCTGGGCCAGATGCGGTGGCTCACTCCTGTAATCCCAACACTTTGGGAGACCGAGGTGGGCAGATTGCTTGAGCCCAGGAGCTTGAGACCAGCCTGGGCAACATGGCAAAACACTGTCTTTACAAAAAGTACAAAAATTACCCAGGCATGGTGGTTCTTGTCTGTAGTCCCAGCTACTCAGGAGGCTGAGATGGGAGGATCACTTGAGCCTGGGGAAGGTCGAAGCTGCAGTGAGCCAAGACGGTGCCACTGTACTCTAGCGTGGGCAACAGAGTGAGATCTTGTCTCACAAATTAAATAAATAAATACATAAAGTCTCATCCTGTCCCATTTAATGATGTCATTAGTATGTGATAGACCATGTTCTATGCACTCTGCACATATTAACTGAGTATTAAATTTTCATAAACTCCTAGGAAGAAAGTCCTATTATTACCTCCACTTCTTTTTTTTTTTTGAGACGGAGTCTCGCTCTGCCGCCCAGGCTGGAGTGCAATGGCCGGATCTCAGCTCACTGCAAGCTCCGCCTCCCGGGTTCACGCCATTCTCCTGCCTCAGCCTCCCGAGTAGTTGGGACTACAGGCGCCCGCCACCTCGCCCGGCTAATTTTTTGTATTTTTAGTAGAGACGGGGTTTCACCGTGTTAGCCAGGATGGTCTCGATCTCCTGACCTCGTGATCCGCCCGTCTCGGCCTCCCAAAGTGCTGGGATTACAGGCTTGAGCCACCGCGCCCGGCCTACCTCCACTTCTAACATCAAAACTGAGGCATAAATAAGTAATTTGTCCAATATAATAAATGACAGAGTTAGGGCTGAAGCACATGGCACATGCTGTCAGCTTTTACTCACACTTCCAGGCAACAGAGGAGAAACACTCTATAATAAAGGGGATGGATCTCTAGTCAGACAGGCCTGGGTTCAAATCCTGCCTCTGAGACTCACAAGCTTTACCATTGGGGAAAGTTACTTACCTTCTCTGAACCTGTTTTTATTCTACAAAATGGGCATGATAATAATACCTACTTTGTGAGGTGGATGTGACAATCAAACGTACATAAATCAAGTAAAGGATTCGTCTCCATTTCCAGGCAGATGACTTTTAAAAGATATTACATATATATTTTATTTTAGAAATTCCAAGATGCCACTGTACCTCTTTCCATCTAGAAAGGCCACAGTTCCCTTAAAGTCAAACCCAAATATCAACTGTTATCAGTTCTCTTGCTCAGACCAGATACCTAGAGCCGTCCTGGCTTCACCCCCATCCTCCATCTTCTGACCTCTATATCTTATCGGTAGACAAGACTCATTGATTCCTCTAATTTGACTGGAAACATCCAAATGTTTCCTCCCTCACCATTGTTAAAACTTACCATGTGTCAGGTACTGTGGAAGTAGTTAAAAATACCTCCAGGGGTACCTGTATCTCCAATTTAGTGATGAGAAAGCTGAGCCTGTAAGAGGTTAAGTGGTTTGTTCACTGTTTCATAATGAATATGTACTAGAGCAAGGATTGGAATTCCCACTGTCTGATTCCACAGCCCATGATCTCATACAATCTCGGCAGTTCCTATGGTTACACTGGACAACATGCAGCTCTGAGACGAACTGAGACTAGATCTTGCAGGTCTTTAGTTCAAATATCCCAGGAAACAGCTCATTTTGATGGAGCCAAATCAGGCACCCACTCCTAGGCCAATCACTGTGACGCGGGAGGTGGGGCCTGTAAAAAGGTGGCAGCTCCATTTTGAACCAGACACTCTGAAGGGCAGGACTGTGGCCAGAAGGGGAAAAAGGGAGGGGCGCAAGACGATACAAGGCCACTATGCTTCCCTGCTCAAAAACCTGTCGTGACATTTTGACTACTTGTATATAGGGCCTTGCAGGCCACCGTGATCTGACCTCTACCTCCATTTACGCCTTTGTCTCTCATACCCCATCATACTTTCTTCTCTCAAACCACGGTAAACTCCGACACTTCCTCTACCCTGTACTTTTCTGTTATTGGTCTTTCATTCTCATAGCTTCCTTAGTTAAAAATCCTTCATTCTCCAAATAGGAATGCTTTTACACTGTTGGTGGGACTGTAAACTAGTTCAACCATTGTGGAAGACAGTGTGGCAATTCCTCAAGGATCTAGAACTAGAATTATCATTTGACCCAGCCATCCCATTACTGAGTATATACCCAAAGGATTATAAATCATTCTACTATAAAGACACATGCACACATATGTTTATTGCAGCACTCTTCACAATAGCAAAGACTTGGAACCAACCCAAATGTCCAGCAATGATAGACTGGATTAAGAAAATGTGGCACATATACACCATGGAATACTATGCAGCCATAAAAAAGGATGAGTTAATGTCCCTTGCAGGGATATGGATCAAGCTGGAAACCATCATTCTCAGTAAACTATCACAAGGACAGAAAACCAAACACTGCATGTTCTCACTCATAGGTGGGAATTGAACAATGAGATCACTTGGACACAGAGCGGGGAACATCACACACCGGGGCCTGTTAGTGGGTGGGGAGCTGGGGGAGGGATAGCATCAGGAGAAATACCTAATGTAAATGATGAGTCAGGTGCAGCACACCAACATGACACATGTATACCTATGTAACAAACCTGCACGTTGTGCGCGTGTATTCCAGAACTTAAAGTATTAAAAAAAAAAAATCCTTCATTCCCCAGCTCTGCGTATTTGTCATTTAACCAACCACCCTTCAGGACTCAGACCAGATGCTCCCTTGATTGTGAAGTGGGTCTTCCCAGCAGAAAGTAACAACCCACTCTGTGCTGTGCTGGACCCCATAGACCTTCAGAGATGTCTGAGTCGGAGCTCCCCTGAGGGCGTTGTGCCTTTTATGTCCATATGGCCAGTCATCGTCTGTGGGCTTCCTCAGAAAGGGGAGACATGATCTTGGTGCGGTGATTGTCTTCTGCAGAGAACAATCCGAGAGAGGGCTGACTGCTAGTAGAACTTCTAATAGTAGAGTGTGGAATAATGAGGTGAGGAGGGTGAGTAAGCCACCCATTCTGAAGGAGGAGACTGTAGCAGCACTTCACAGTCTCCATCACACTCTAGAATCACAAGGAGCTCTGAAGGAAGCTCTAGATTCCTCCAGAGGCTGAACTTGGGGAGGGGGCGAATTGTAAAATTCCATGAGAAAAAAGGATACAAGAAAGTCAAGGAGCAGGTTAGAAAGTATAAGGGCTGGTCCTGGAAAGTATTTGATTAAGGTTCTTGTGGAAAAGAAGTTTCTTGAATTGGCCAGGCACAGTGGCTCACGCCTGTAATCCCAGCACTTTGGGAGGCAGAGGCAGGTGGATCACCAGGTCAGGAGTTCGATACCAGCCTGACCAATGTTATGAAACCCTGTCTCTACTAAAAATACAAAAATTAGCCGGGTGTGGCGGTACGCACCTGTAATCCCAGCTACTCAGGAGGCTGAGGCAGGAGAACCACTTGAACCCAGGAGGCAGAGGTTGTGGGGAGCCGAGATCGTGCCACTGCATTCCAGCCTGGGCCAAGGACAAGACTCTCTCTCTCTCAAAAACAAGAAGTTTCTTGAATTGACAGGGTGTCATTCTTTTCTAGCATTTATTCAACAGATGTTCATGGAGTCTTACTATGAATAATATTCAGGAATGTTCTAGTTGCTGAGGATATAACAGTGAGGGAGACAAAAGCTACCAAGCAATTAAGCATACATACTAGAATGTCAGGGAGCAATAGTTGCTACAGAGGAAAAGGAGGATAGGGTCACGCAGAAATAGGGATAGGGTTTTACTCTAGTACAATGGGAAGATGTCGGAAGGTGTTGAGCAGAGAAGAGGCACAATAGTGATTTATGTTTTCAAGGTTCTCATTGGCTGCTCAGTGGAGAACAGACAGTAGGAGAGTAAGAGTGAATGCAGGGAGACGGCTGGTAGACTATTCCTGTGGTCTAGGTGAGAAATGGTGATGGGCTGGATGGGGGTAGCAATGGGGCTTGTGAGAAGTGGTTTAATTTAGTATATGCTTTGAAGGTAGAGCTGACTGAGGTGAGAGAAGATTAAAGGATTCATAGATGACTTCAAGTTTTTGACTTAAGCAAAGGAAGGATGGAGTTGCCATATACTGAGATGAGGAAGACTGTGGGATGAACAGTTGTTTTTTTTGCAGGGAAATTCAGTCTCGAACATGTTGAGTTTGAGATGCCTACTAGATATTCAAGAGGAGATGCTGAGTAGGCAGACACACAGGTCTGCAGTTCAGAGAAGGAGCGGGGTGGAGAGGCTTATTTAAAGCCATGAAGTGGATAAAACGATGTAGATAAAGAAGAGAAGACATCCCAGGAGAGGGCCCTGGGGTGAAATACTATTCAGAGGCTGGGAAGAGGAGGGGGACAGCCAGGAGAAAGTGAGGACACAGCAGGAGAAGCAGGAAGGGGCTGGAGAGTGTGGTGTCCCAGAAGCTAAGTGAGAAGAGTGTTTCAAGAAAGAGGGAGTGTTCAGCTGTATCAAATGCTGCTGCGATGTCAACGTGCAGACTGGAAACTGACCACTGAGCTTGGCATTGTGAGGACTGCAGGTGACGGTGACTGTGGGGATTGTTTCAGTGGGGTGGTGGGGATGAAAAGACTGAATGAAGTAGTTCAGGAGAAAATGGAGAGAAGGAAGTAGACCCAGTGTATAGAGAGATGTTATAAAGGGCAAGTTTTGCTATAAAGGGAAGCAGGGGAATAGAAAGGGGTTTTTACTTACCACCAAATCACGAGTATTTTCTTGAGTCTCTAAGAATTCCTTGTATATCATAGCCTATACTGTTTGTGGTGACACTAAAGTATAAAAGTAATGCATGCATAATTTATACTACTGTATATAATGTGAATCATTATATTCATGTAGTCAGACCTTATATGTTCAGAGCATACCTGAGAAGCCAAAAGGAAATCATCTCCAGCAGTCAAAACAATTCTGGTGTACTCCTAGCTAGATTACATACTTCACCGTCTAGAGGACTCTCGAAGATCTTCTCATTTTTATGTTTAATAAAGTCATATTTAGTTTCACAAAGTTCTTAAAAGCTTCATAGCCTAAGTCTTCGAGAAAACAGAAGATGGCAATTAGAAGGTTAGGATGGAGAAAGGGTAAAGGATGCAGTTGGGTTTGTGGAACAGCTATAGAAACTCTAAAGGCACAGCTGTATGTGGCCACCCATGGAGAGGCACACAGCACAAGCTGTTGAGCTCAGTTGCACAGGTTGGTCACTGCACAGGGCTCCCTGCACAGAGCTGTGGCCATCCAGGTGGAGGGGCACCTTTTAGTCACATGAAGGTGTCATGTCATCCACTCATCAGGTTCATGTTCTCAAGGCTGTGTGTGCCCCAAGGCTCTCCCTAATTCATCCTCCCAGAGGGCGTGCCTTTTTCTAATTTGCATAAAAGAGTAGAGGCTAGCAACGGCTCTGGTCTAGCTCCTAGACACATTGTATTCAGAATAGTGACCTTAAATGAAAAAAAAGCTACACTTTCTTCACTTTTTAGACCGGAGAGATGCAGAGCTCATTTATCTTCAGTGTTTGAAGGACAAGCTTTGGGTATCTAGAACATTAAGTAAGTTGAAATATCATATGGACACCAGATAAATGGTTTTATTAGCTCTAAGTAGTTCATTCTAGTATCTCATAAATAAGTAATTCTTTTTGGTCAAAATAATACTGGAAACAAGGAAGGAATAATCCTTTTAGGTTTTACCTACTTGGGGAAGAATCTGGCTTTACTAATTAAGTATCAAGAGAGAATACAGAATCATATATGTGCCAGAACTGGTAACAATGTATCTTGTAGAAACAGTCTGGGATTATTGGTGAGTCTGCATTGTTAAATGTATTATTTTCCACATCTACAAGCCCTCAAAATGACAGTTCCCCAAGTGATCTTCTGTCAGGCCAAGAAAAGGATCTTGGTAACACCGTGGCTTTGTTACAGGAAAGGGGTCCCAATCCAGACCCCAAGAAAGGATTCTTGGATTTCTCACAAGAAAGAATTCAGGGTGAGTCCACAGTGCAAAGTGAAAACAAGTTTATTAAGAAAGTAAAGGAATAAAAGAATGGCTACTCCATAGACAGCCATTCTATGCCCATTTGTATGGTTATTTCTTGATGATATGCTAAACTAGGGGTGGATTATTCATGCTTCTCCTTTTTGGACCACATTGGGTAACTTCCTGATATTGCCATGGTATTTGTAAACTGTCATGGGGCTGGTGGGAGCGTAGAGTGAGGACTACCAAAGTCACTCTCGTTGCCATTTTGGTTTTGGTGGCTCCTTTACTGCAAGCTGTTTTACCAGCAAGGTCTTTGTGACCTGTGTTTTGTGCTGCCCTCCTATCTCATCCTGTGACTTAGAATGCCTTCACCGTCTGGGAATGCAGCCCAGTAGGTTTCAGCCTCATTTTACCCGGCTCCTATTGAAGATGGAGTTGCTTTGGTTCAAATGCCTCTGACAGCTTTGTTTGACGTAATCTTCCTCCAAGAACACAGTGCTGATGCATTTCTGAATTACAGAAACCACAGGGAAAAGTCCTTGCGGAAACTCATGCAACCCATTTACATTTTACTAACAAAACAGAGTTTAGGAGAAAGAAAAAAAATGAAAACCTACCTTGTGCATCTGAATGATAAGGCATGAGTTAGGGATTTTGAAAAGCTGTAGGTTAGGTTGTGCACTTCCCACTCCCCTAAACTTCAAAGCTTTAGACAATTTAGATAAAATTTCCCCTCCCACCTTTCCACCGTCCTTTCCCTTCTCCCGCCTTCAGTCCTTTCTTTCCTCTTTCCCTCCTTCCCTCCCTTCCTTCCTTTTCTCATCCAATTATCTGAATAATGTCTCCCTCTCTATTTAGTAGAGTTTCCAGATATGACAGCTCATTGCTATTTTTCCCCCTTAACTTATCTAGAAAAGGGGAAAGAGGCCACTTGCACTGTGATCACATGCTTTGTTGCCCATAAAAAAAAAAAAATTTAAACTGGCCCCCTCAAGAAAGAATCCATGCAATGCAAGAAGGAAAAACAATGAATTCAGAGAAGCTTGTTCCCGTCCACTTGGAACATGGTCTCTTTTTGGCAATCTATTTGATTAGCTGGGGGAAAGCACTCTTATTTACATAACCTCCTGATCCCTTGTGTTTCAGGATGGCACCATTCCAGGGATGTGGTTTCCATATGAATGGAGACTAAAGTCTCCCAGGTGCCCATCATACACCTAATAGAGATAGCTTCTCTAGACTGTCCAGGAATTTCTGGTTGTTTTCATCTCTTACAGTCTTGCAGAATGATCTAATATTTGCAAATGCTTATGCCCCCTTTAACAATTCAATGACCAAATAAGAAATTAATTTAGAAAATAATCGTCTGAAAAACTTGTATGCCTACTGCATATAAACTCTCCTACTGGGTGCTGCAGGGATTAGGGAGATAGACCTGCATTTGAGAAACAGACAGGTGAGAAGAAGCACCTAAACATTAATCTTCTTCCTAGCTGGGTGGTGGTTCATACTTATAATCCCAGGGTTTTGGGAGGCCAAGGCAGGAGGGTTGCTTGAGACCAGGAGTTTGAGACCAGCCTGGGTAACATGGTGAGACCTCTGTCTCTACAACAAGTAAACAAAACCTAACCAGGTGTGGTGGTGCACACCTATAGTCTTAGCTACGCTAGAGGCTGAGGCAGGAGGATTGCTGGAGCCCAGGAGTCTGAGGCTGCAGTGAGCTATGACTTCAGGCCAGGCAACAGAGGAAGAACCTCTCTCTAAAGAAAAAGGAGGGAGAGAGAGAGAGAGAGAGAGAGAGAGAGAGGAAGGGAAAGAAAAGAAGAAAGAAAATAAAGAAATTCTCTTCCTGTTAGACTGAGCACACCAGGAACACAGGCAATGCTTTTTTTCTATAGGCTCTACATCACCTAAATATAGTGTTGAGGACATAAACTAGTGATCAATAAATGGTTCTTGCAGTGAATTTCCATAATTAAAACCCACAGTAATCACCAGCCAAATTTTGCAGGAAACAAGTACTCCTTTCTCTCATTGTCCAGGAGCAGAGCAGGGTGGGGTGGCATATAAGGGCCACATAACATTCCGTGGTAGGAAATGATGTCAGATAAGAGGTTGTAAATATTTCATGTGGTTCAAATGAAAAGCACATTTAAGGAGACAGAGATGGTAAGTGAGACATTGCTTATTGAAGAAGAGAATCTTTCACATCTGAAAAAACTCAAGAAGTGGGTTAGAAGGTTTGAGTACTCATGGCAAAATAGTTTTTGTGCTGATTTTACACTCTTACTGGTTTCTACTTAAAAAATGGAGCTTATCAACCACACAGGTGTCTACTCATTTATGGTTCTCAGAGCTGGGATCGAACCACAGAGAAAGAAATAAAAGGCCTCCTGAGACAATCACTAGCTCCTCTGCATCTAGAATCTGGCTCCAAAATGTTGCCTACATTTACTTACTATCTCTATACTTGTGTCTCCTCTGAAGAACAATGCAAGCTTCCAGCTGGGTTAAACCCAATTTAACACAGCACTGTCCTTTAGATAGTTTTAAAAATGTAAAGAGAAATGACCACTGTTCTCACACTGTAATTTCAAAATGGCAATTTCCCTATTATATAGTTGTTAAAAGTGAACATTTTTTAAAAAGGTAAAAGGAAAAAAAAAACCCACTCAGCTGCTCAGTGAGGCAGAGTTAAAATATTCTGCAGAAACAGCACTTATGAAACAGGCAGAACCCCTGGGGCTACCAATTTATGAACACACAACTGGCAGTAGAAGACAGGTGTATTGTCGTAGACTCATCACCCAGAAAAGCATTATTATTTACTTTTAACAATAAACATTTTATGATGGCACTCCGTTTTAGTGATAAATGACTGGGGGGAATCAAAAATGTGTATAGCAGAATCAAATACAGGCACTCCCCGGGGGTTTCACTGGCTTTCTCTCACAGCTGCTGGGTACATTATTTCTTTTCCACTTACATTTTACAGCATGGAGTTGGGGCAGGGGGTGGCTCTTGGTTTTCTGGTTGTACCTGTCAGATTTGTTAATCAAATGAATCCAGTCCTACAAACGATGAGCCTGTGACAGCTGGCCTTTGGGGATGGATTCTGCCCTGGGCAGCAAAGTGTCCCTTATTTGGGTATTTTTTCCAGGTTGAAAACTTGGCACTTAAAATTTAGCATCTTACCACTGTGAAATAACAGGCATTCCGAAAGAAGCTTCGGCATCTAATGCCTTTCCGGGAACACTTGGGCCACTCTTGTTAACCTTTACCGGTAGTTTTAAATACTACAATGCAGGTACAAGCAGAAAAGCCAAGGATGTGGGCTATGCAAAGCCTCTCTGTGACTCCACCTACTGTCATGGGAACGTACTTATGGATGTGGCATGTGAGTGCGTGTGTATGTGTGAGTGGGTTTGTGAAAGTGTGTAGATTCGTGCGAATACTTGTGTGGGTGTTTGTGTTTGTGTGTGTTTGTATTTTTCGGTGAATTTGTGTATTTGTGAATGTACATATGTGTGTTCATCTGTGTGTGTATGATTGCTTGTGAGTCTATGTATGATTGTGAACGTGTGAGTAGATGTGTGCTGTTTGTGTGAATGTGTGTAAATGTGTATATGAGTATATGCTTGCATGTGAGTTTGAGTGAATGTGTGGGTTGTGTGTGAATGTGTGTGTGAGTGAGCATATCAGTGCGTGCATGTGTGTAGCTCCTTAAGTGTGTATCTGAATGTGGGTATGTATTTTTGTGTGCGGGAACGCACATTGTGGCTGTATTTGTCTATATGTATTTGTGTGTTGTGACTGTGTGTTGAGTGTGAGCGTTGTGAGAATGTGTATTTGTGTGTCATGAGTGTGTGCGAGTGTTTTTGTGCATATGTGCGCGCATTGTGTTTGTATGCATTTGTGAGTGTATTTTTGTGCGTCTGAGTGCGTGCGTTGTGGATCTGGGTGAATGTACTGGTCTGCGTGTGTGTGTGGGTGTGCGTGTGTGTGTGTGCGCGCGTTGTGCGCGAGTGTGCGAGCGCGTGTGAGCGGGTGTGTGGTGCGGCCGGGCGCCTCCAACTCCCCGATCCGCCCCATCCCGGTGGGCGCCAGAGCAGAGGCAGCGGACCCGGCCGGGGCGGGCTAGGGAGGGACGCTCGCCGGGGCAAGCGGGCTGCGCCACCGCCGGCGCCGCGCCGACTTTGCCCTTTAAATCTGTCTCCAAGCCGATTACAGCTGAGCTCCCACGTGACGTTTTACCTTCTGTCTCCCGGAGCGCGTTGCCCGAGGACAGTCCTTCCCCGGCTGCCGCCCCAGCCCGCCGCGGGGGCTCGGCTCCCGCAACTTTGGGCGAAGCGGCTGCCGGCTCGGGAGCCCTAGCGGGGCCGCGCTCCACGCGGGCGTTGGGGACTCGGGGGCCTCCGGGGACTCGGCCGGGAGGGTGGCGGTCAGGGCGGAGAGCGTGCCCGGCCCCAGCCCGCGCCCCTGGCACCGCGCGCCGCCGCCTCCCGAAAGCGGGCGGGGTGCCCTGCGCGCGGCGTGGGGAAAGGGGGCGCCCTTCGCCGGCCGGGACCTGAGCGGGCGCGCCCTCGAGGGAGCCGGCCGGACCATGGCCGCGAGGCAGGGGTGAGACGGGCAGCCGCCCGCGCGCCCCCAGCACCCACACCATGCAGAAGAGCGTGCGCTACAACGAGGGGCACGCCCTGTACCTGGCTTTCCTGGCGCGCAAGGAGGGCACCAAGCGCGGCTTCCTGAGTAAGAAGACGGCCGAGGCGAGCCGCTGGCACGAGAAGTGGTTCGCCCTCTACCAGAATGTGCTCTTCTACTTCGAGGGCGAGCAGAGCTGCCGCCCGGCGGGCATGTACCTCCTGGAGGGCTGCAGCTGCGAACGAACGCCCGCGCCACCCAGGGCCGGCGCCGGGCCAGGAGGCGTCCGGGACGCGCTGGACAAGCAGGTACCGCGCGCCCTCTCTCCGCGGTCTCCCAGCTTTGGTCGCTGCACTCCCTTGCCGTCCTAACCCGGGGATCGGGGGTCGGGGGCCGTGAAAGAGTGCGGGGACCATGCTCCGAAATCCCCCCGCGGCACCAGTGGCGGGACATCTCCACGCGCCTCCCCATCTTCATCCAGGGATTCTCCCATCTCCATAACCCTCCACCCCACTGCGAAGTGATCAATCAGAATAGTGGCCCAACTTGCTTTCAGGACCCTGGTAGAGGTCGTCGAGTCGTTTCAGCTTCTCTGCCAGCCACCCATTGCTTCTCTAGACCTGGCTCGCAAGAATTTTGTCTGGTGACATGTATTGACACCTGTTGGGTGTAGATTGGCAAGACGGAACTAATTTGGAAAAGTTTTGTTTCTGCCATACCCGGCTGGCGCGTGTAGATTTCTTTGCCTGCAGATGTTTGACCACTGGTTGAGCTGGGAACAAGCGAGGCTCCCAAGCCGGACAGACACTTTCTGTTGGTCATTTTCAATCAGTCTTTGTGATTTAGGTCAGTTGGCCTTGCTAACATTTGACCTGCTGGGTCTAATTATGAAGGTAAATGTGTATTCATATTCCTCAGGATTAATATTTGGTAGCCACATTCTTGCTATGTTTAAAAATGTGGGCATCTTTAAAGAACGCTTCTGTACTTTTAAATGAATGCTTTGAAAATGAATGCGACCTTTTAATTCTGGGTCATAATTTTATTAGTTTTGCTGTGTGCTCATGGCCGCGGGGTGGGGGAGAAAAACCCTTTAAGTCTGGTGATCCCAGCCCCTCATTCCTGCAAACACAAAACTTGTATGTTTTTAATCACCGTTTGGTTATTAAAGTTAAAGCAGACTAATTTTATGCTCCTAATGTTCTCATTTAGCTTCTCGATCCCCACCTTGATATAAAAAAGGCTGATTGTTCTTGCTATTGCGTAAAAATATTCGCAGCTGAATTTTCCATGTAAGTCAGATCAGACAGCATCTACCGCAAACCACAGAGGCTGTGGGAGGTACTAGCAATGGAGTGATCCGCAAGATGCCTACCTAACCCCTTGGGGCTCATAAAACAATGTGTAAAATTAAGAGGAGTTAAAACTAGACCAACCAGAAGTTTGAGTTGTTTTCACTATAAATCATTAACAGACTTAAGTGATTAAACTTGTTATATCACTTATAAATCTGAAATTTTAAATATGCTCTTTAGTTTCTGAGGGCTTGTTCAGTCATTTGCAAAACCAATTTCCAACTTTATAGATATAGATACTAGAAATATAAACATAAATTTCAAGTCATGCATTTTAGAATTTAAACTGGGAGAAGAGTTTTGAGGAAACATTTTTTTCAGGAATATATATATGTATGTATTCTATTGGTGGGATTTTTTTTTAAGGTCTGTGTTCCAAGGCCCCACAGGAACCAAAATGAATAGGTTTCTAAGTGTTATTATGTCTAAAGTAGAATAGAGTATTTTAAATTATTCAGGGTATATATCATTTACTTAATCCCAAATTATTTGTTTTCTTCGTATTTATATTAATATAAGATAACCACTTTTGATTTTATTTTTTTTTTTAGTTAGGGGTGGGGAGTTGTTACCTGTTACAATTCATATGGCTCTCTTGACTTGCTAATGTTATATGGAAACCAACATTTTTCCACTTGGAAAATATCTGGACTGTAATCTTCAGGACTGTTTTCTTTCTCGCACTTTAATAAGAAAACATAACTTCCAAATAGTTTGACTTTCATGCCACTTTCTAATGGTTGTCCAAAATAGGCCATCTGATGAAAAAATTGTTTTCCCTTTTCATGACCATACATATGATAAGTATTTCTGCGTCATTTTATGCATCTTCAAGAGGTTAGAAATTAGAATCTTTGGTGTTTATAGATAAATCTGGGATGTAGAGAAGCAAGCATTCCAGAATGGATTAGGAGTTGGGTTGGGAAACCTTCCACATTTTGTCTTGCATTAGATGTGCTACTGTGAATTGGGTTAGCTTAGCCCACTGATGCTTTTCTCTGGCACTGCCAACTGGGTGTGTTTGAACGATTAAGAAGAAGCTGTGAAAATAAGAAACAAGGAGAAACATTCTACCTTAAATCTACAGTTTATCCAGTTGGTTCCCTTTCAGTTAATTGGTGTTGCTGAGGTGCTCAGATCATCCAGACACTGAGACACGAAGGATCTGTGGAGGATGTGAGGAGATGAGCACATCCCAAGGTTTGCTTCTTTCTCCTTATATGCTTCTGGAGCTTTCCATATCAATATCTCCCTCAATGCTATCAACACAGTTGAAGGTTAGGGCTTGAAACAGGACTTAGTGAGGCAGAGTCATTTTTCTTCACCAAGTTTCTGTGTTATTTCTTTAAGCACATCTCTTCATCTTTTCTCTTTTTTTTTCTGTTAATGAAATCTCTGTTTCCTAATATGTAAAAATTAAGGGTTTGGCTGAGTTGGTTTCCAGTTACCTTTCAATAATGGCATCTTCTGTTTCTAAGGTTATGACAGACAGTGTGAGCTTTTTGCAGTGTGGAGAATGTGAAAGACCATTTCACAAGATTCAGAGATTACCAGCATTTGTAATAAATACTGCGTCTGAAAAGCCGAGGACAAGCAGGTGACTGAAGTGGACATTCTGATAAATTAGTTAGGTCAGCAGATGTGCAAACCTATAGTAACATCATTGCCTGAGGCAGAGACGTTCTTATTACTCACATTGGAGGGCGACATATTTATTGTAATCTCCTTGACAGTTACAATAGTTGATGTAATTACTGCTATAAACTGCCTCTAAGTATTCTTGGGAGCTTAAATTCCACGTATCCTTCAAATTATTTTTATGCTTATTAGTTGTGTTTTTAGGTAAGTTACAAGAAGAAAACACCCACTGGTTTGCTTCATCGAAATAGCAATTCAAAATAAGTTGGTTGACAACAACAACAAAAAAATCAGTTTGTTTTTTTTTTTACACTTGGACTTAAATTGTTTCCAGTTAAGCAGAAAAAAGAAAGTCACTTTCCAAATATGCTTAGGTTGTAGGAATATTTGCATTGCTCTATTTTTTTCATAGTGTTCTCAGATTTCACTTTGATGAGTCTTTGGAGGATTGCAAGGCTCTCTTATCAGCCTTCCATAGTGACTACTACTTCTTTGGGATAGCAATGGTGATATAATCAAAATGAGATCAGTTAAAAACAATTTTAAGTGGTTTATTTTCTCCAAAAATGTTCCTTTTCTTAAAAATGTGTCTGGTGGCACTTCTTTCTAGTTAAGCTCCATTTGTGGAAAATGAAAACCTTCCCTTTTGTTCCAGGTGAAGGAGAAAGGGAAGTTGTATTTAGCAAGTACCTTCTGTGTGGTAGGCTCTGTGCTCTTGGTGGCTGTTATCCTCTCTTACCTCATCTAATTTGAACTTCAGCTTTTGGAGATGATGATTATTAACATCATCATTATTATTACCTATTGCTAACACTGCAATTCAAAGACTTCTAGGGAGATGATCAAAGTCCAACTGAAGATATGAAGACTAAGTAATGTTGTAGAGTTCTTTACTAAGACTGTATTTAAATCCACTGAGCAAATCTGGATGGATGGGGGCTTGGAGTATAGGATGTGAATCACTCTTTTGTTTATTCTTATTTCCTTTTTAAAACTATTTAAATTCTTGAGAAATACAATTGCAGATCATTACATGTTCAAAGAAAAATGGGATTTATTTTTAAACAAGCAGTTTTACATGACATTCCTTTACTTCAGGAATTCATTTACTTCAGGAATGGGGTACCTTTACAAATATTTTCATTTAGGGTGAAACTACACATCCCAGTTAGTCTGGTCTGTTTAAGTAGCAGTATCTGTCTTGCCTACTAGCAGGAGAAGACACATAGCAACAAAGCCACCTTTATTCTTATTTTTCTCGTGGGGTAAATGTTCCATTCAGCCTGATTTCACTTGTTTTGGGGGTAAAATCTCTCTTTAGCTCTGGAGGTTTAAAGAAGTAGACACTTGCATTTGTGCTGAATTAAACATGTTGGTTTAATTTTAAAGGGATTAAAGGCTACGTGATTTCCTGTGGCTTCATTACTAGTCATTTTAGCCTTCCTAAATTGACCACAAGCAGAGGATTTTAATCATCGAATGAATTAGGCAGAGCTGCGTGCGAGCTCTGAAATATTTGTGGGAGATGGAGAGTGTGGATGGTGGATTTTCATGCTATTTCATGTTGTCTAATTATAACCAGCTCAACTTTTGTTCACTGAACACAAAGGGAGAATGGAATAATGATACTTGCTAAATCTTATACAACGTTAAAAAATATAATTTAGGCAACAAAATGATTTGTTACTTAAACTTTGTAATTTTCCTTCTCTTTAAAGTTAAATGAAAAAAAAATCTCATGGATTAGCAAAATTGGGTTATTTTAATTTTGGCTACACTAAGCCTTACTATTTAGATTGTTGTATAAGAATTCAACACAGCAAAATCCATTCCTGATGTGACAGATGTATTAATACATAAAAATTCATTCTTCTTGTGAACAACTATTTTTCTGAGTTTCATTAAGTGACAACTAAGCACACTGTTGAGGACTAGAAAATATTTGTAGTGTTGTAATAAATTTTTCCCTTCTTTTGACAATTAAAAAATGGAGAAATTTTTCTCACACTGGATGATGACAAAAGCATGTGTGATAACCAAATGTTTCTGGTTTTAGCAAGCAAATATCAATGGTTCATTAAAACGGTTGTTGATATTGCTATCTAATGCAGATTATATTTTTAAATTGTTTTTTTCTACAGTTTTCAATACTACTTAAATATGCATGCCACAGTCAGTATAATTTTAATTTTTTGGAATAAAAATACTTAGTCTTTATGATTATTTTGTAATAAAATAAGTCACATTGACCAACAATATGGGTTTGCTCAAGTCTTAAATTCTACTTTTCACAGGTTTAAAGTGGCTTTCTATTTTTATACCTGTGCATTTGTTATACAAGAAAGCGGTGTGTGTGTGTGTGTGTGTGGTGTTTATTCAGTTTGTTACCATTCTACCATTTTCTACCATTGAATATTAAACATTTCTTAGGCAGTTATATATTGGAGTTTGCAGATTTTGATTTGTATAATTAACATTTCAAGACCTGAGTTATAAATCCCATCTATCTATACTTTGGGGAGCTTTATTTTTCAGGACTAAGGATATATAATGATTCTGTTAAATTACTCACAATATAAATTCCTCTCTGAAATTAGTCTGCCTTAAACAGAGACTGTAAATAGTAAAGTTTTATTGATATTTAAATGAATTAGAAACGATATTTGTTAAGTATCAACATAGCACTGTGATAAGTGTTTGATTATTTTATAACATTTGGCCTTTATTCTAAAATCTAACCATTATTCTAGAATTATTCATTACATTTTTATTGGTGCAACTTTTAAATTTTAGCTGATTGAGAAGTTATAAATACATAAATTTGGTTCCGCCAAAGGGAATATGTTAGCATTTTTGCCCAAGGAATTAAAAATATAATTGTGTATATATTTGGAAAAAAACAGTAGCAGGTTTGTTGTTGTTGTTGTTGCAGAAAATATTGGCATCAGTAGGTGGAACAGAGATGCAAAAAGCACATGTACTCACAGTTTTATTCTTTTACTGGCACTTGAAAAACTAATGATTTAATGAAAAATAAGGATTAAAATCATTTTTCCTAAAACTTATTACGGTGACTACAAAATGCTTCAAATATATGTTTAGGGAAAAAGCAGGACAAAAATAACAAGTTTGAGTTGGTCTGTGTTTATTTAACTAATACACTACAGTGTTTCTTTTCTTTGTTAAAAGACTGTAAAGGAAGAAATGAAACAGGAAGTTGGGGAGCCTATATAAGAATAAAAAATACAGCTTTAGATTAAGTAAGTTAATCAGAATTTTAATTCTCATAAGATCTGAGAAGATAAAGATAAAGCGATGTAAAAAAAGCAATCCTTAAAAATAAAATTTATTGGCCAGGTGCAGTGGCTCATGCCTATAATCCCAGCACTTTGGGAGGTCTAGGTGGGCGGATCTCATGAGGTCAGGAGTTAGAGACCAGCCTGACCAACATGGCGAAACCCTGTCTCTACTAACAATACAAAATTAGCCAGGCATGGTGGAGCATGCCTGTAATCCCAGCTAGTCAGGAGGCTGAGGCAGGAGAATCACTTGAAATCAGGAGGTGGAGGTTGCAGTAAGTCCAGATCACGCCATTACACTCCAGCCTGTGCAAAATAAATAAATAGATAAATAAATTAATAAATATAATATCTCGATAAATAAATAAATAAAAACAAAATTTATTGATTCTTTAGTGCTTAATTAATAGCTCTTATGATACTTACCAGTATGACATTCTAAGACCTATGGTGATGGAAACAGCAGGGATGTGAGTGGTACTTTTTATTATTTTCAGGTTACTGAATTGTTTTATTTTGTCATTGTCCGATTTAATTTAGACAATGCCTGATTCATTTCCTGAGCTGTATTTACGAGCCCATGCCATTTGCGTGACTAATGTAAACAGTGGGATCAGTTCTTTCAAATAGAGGGACTGTTGGAAAGCTAGGAGGTTCCCTGCATTTAGCAATGTGGAAATAGGGAGGTGATAACTTGGTCTAAGGCTCGGTAGATAACATTACAGCTGATTACAAAAGAAGTCATGACGAGATAGTATCAGTGATTCATAGGAAGAGGAGGCCACTCATATTCAGTGTGAATGTACTTTCTTTTAAGAATGTAAGAATATCAGTTTCTAGGTGAGGTGCCGGTGTTGTGTATGGTTGAGTTCAGGATTTAAACTGCATGGGATTCAGTCTTGGCTCTGCTGCTTACCAGACCCATGATCGTGAGCAATTTCTCTTTCGAAGCCTGGTTCCCTGCCTGGCGGATGGAGGTCACAACAGTACCTGCTCCATCAGGTTGCTGTGAGGCCACAGGCTAAGCTCTTGGCATAGGCCTGGCACACGGTGAGCAGTCAGCACGTTTGCCAGCTAGTATTTTTATTACTCTCTTTGATATTCTTCTTTTTATTTTCATTATTAGGATCACTTAGAAAATATTTTCCTTCCTTTCCCTTTCAAAAATACTTTAACACACACAAAGTAGAATATTTCAGGGAATGCCAACATGCTCATCCTCCAGTTTCGACATCTTCAGCTTTCTGCCATTATTCTATCTGTCTCCCTCCATGTGTACATTTTCTTTTTTTTTTTTTTGTTAGGCTGCTTTAAAGCAAGTTCCAGACATTGTATTATTTCACGTGTAAATAAGGAACTTTTTTCCTTTTTTGGCATAGCACTTTTTTGGCACTGGAGATTGCACTGGATGTAGCTCTGAAAGGGACTATGTTGGAAAGAGTTTGTAATGAGTTTCTGTTAATAATGTGTGCTATTATAAAGGTGGCCCTCTTTTTTGTTTCTTTCATGTTATAATAAAGGAAAATACTTAAGACAATAGTTGTAAAGACATAAAGGAGATGGAATTAGCTTTTAAATAAATCCAAGTATGTTAAATCTTAAAGAGAAGGAAGTTTGAAATCACTTTAAAAAATTGAGATGGAGTCTTGCTGTGTCACCTGGGCTGGAGTGAAGTGGTGCAGTTATAGCTCACTGCAGCCTTGAACTCCTGAGCTCTAGCGATCCTCCTTCCTCAGCCTCCTAAGTAGTTGGGACTAGAAATGTGTGCCACCACACCCAGCTAATTATTTATTTTTTTTGTGGAGATGGGGTCTCCCTATATCGCCCAGGCTTGTCTCGAACTCCTGGCCTCAAGCAGTTCTCCTACCTTGGCCTCCCAAAGTGCTGAGATTACCAGCGTGAGCCACTCTCCGTGGCCAAAATAAATTGCATAACCATGATCATGGTGTAAAGTATTTTCATGATTTGACCCCACTCTAAGGGACAATTAAATCATTGGTGATCCTCTTCCTGAGAGATCTTCTTTCCATTTATCCAGCTCCTCCAGCTGTGTAGCACTCTTTTTTTTTTTTCTTTTTTGAGATGGAGTCTCGCTCTGTCACCCAGGCTGGAGTGCAGTGGCGCCATCTCAGCTCACGGCAACCTCCACTTCCCAGATTCAAGTGATTCTCCTGTCTCAGCCTCCTGAGTAACTGGGATTACAGGTGAGCACCACCACACCTGGCTGATTTTTGTATTTTTTTGAAGTAGAGATGGGATTTCACCATGTTGGTCAGGCTGGTCTCGAACTCCTGACCTCGTGGTCTGCCCGCCTTGGCCTCCCAAAGTGCTGGCATTACAGATGTGAGCCACTGCGCCCAGCCAGTGCTCTTATTTAGAATCAAGGACAAGAGTTTCCTACACAGAAGTCAATAATGCTGCTGCTGCTGCTGCTCCTTTTTTTTTTTTTTTTTTTTTTTGAGATGGAGTTTCGCTCTTGTTGCCCAGGCTGGAGTGCAATGGCACAATCTCGGCTCACTGCAACCTCCACCTCCTGGGTTCAAGAGGTTCTCCTGCCTCAGCCTCCTTAGTAGCTGGGATTGCAGGCATGCACCACCACACCGGCTAATTTTGTATTTTTAGTAGAGACGGGGTTTCTTCATGTTGGTCAGTCTGGTCTTGAACTCCCGACCTCATATGATCCACCCACCTTGGCCTCCCAAAGTGCTGGGATTACAGGCATGAGCCACCGTGCCCTTTGCACAGCTTTTCAACAGTGAGGACATCATCCATAAGCTAATGTTTCATCCAACTTTCACAATCAATTCTGAGACCCAAAAACTGGTCAATATTATTTTAGGGCAGTTCCTAAGGCTTCATTAATCAAGTGTGTAGTTGGCTTTTTCTAGTATTGTTAAACTTTTATCTAGGGTTAGTTGGTTTCTGTCCTATGACTGAATGCTTTAGGCCCTTTCTATTGCAAGGGAGAGGTATGAACTGGAGTTATCTTGAATAATGATCACCTCTGAGTGTAGAGGGGCACAGTGGGAACATTATAAGACAATATGCAGGTGAGTACTGCTCTTTATGGGGACTTAGCTCTTCTTTGGATATTGCTGCTGGCCAGCCTTTCAGTGTGTTTATCCCCGTTTGCCTTCTCACTGAGTCTTTCCTCATAGGTTTTTTTCCCCCTAAATTCAGGTTGCCATAACCCTCATGATACTAACTCAATGTTTGGCCCCTTTTCTCCTGCTTCAGTTTTCACTGCAGCGTCTCTCATATCCACAGTCATGTTCTTGTGAGATAGAATCTGATTGACTCAGTTCAAATTTGGGGGCCAGACAAAATCATCAATCTCTCACCAGCCCATGGCTGAACTGCCAAACAGCAGGGGCTATGGACGAGGGTGTTTCATAGAAAGTTTGATGAGCATGATAGTAATTATTAACACATCTAGTGCATTCATCAAGCTAGTTAAGATTCTTTTACCAAAGTAATGTTCATTCACTATGATAGGCCACATTCTCTTCCTTCAGTAGCAGTTTTACATCCTTACCTTATCAATAAGATCTTATAATAATATACCATTTCTGTCCTCTGGTCCTGTACTGTCACCTGTACCGCCCAGGGTCCATGTTCAAAATTTTTCTTTACTTTTTTAAATTTTAAAAAGTATTTACAATTGTTCTTATAACAATAAATCAAAAATAAGAATATTTTTCAAAATGTAGCATACATCAGAAAAGCACACGTGTCATAGGTGTGCAACTTGATGAGTTTTCACAAAGTGAATATTTTTGTAATCAGCACCCAGATCAAAACATTGACATGATTAGCCCTCCAGAGCTAATCTCATGCCTATTCCTCTCCACCACCCCAACCGTGGGTAGCTACCATCCTTAACTTGTGACACCGTAGATTGCTTTTGCCAGTTTTTGAACTTCCTATTCATAGACTCATGAAGTGAGTACTCTTTGGTGTTGGGCTTCTCTTCCTCCGCATCAGATTTGTGACATTCATCCACGTTGTTGGGTGTTATGGTTCATTCCTTTTCATTTCTTTCTTTCTTTTTTGAGACAGGATCTTGCTGGAGTGCAGTGATGTGATCATGGCTCCCTGCACCTCGACACCCCCCAGGCTTAAATGATCCTCCCACCTCAGCCTCCTGAGTAGCTGGGACTACAGGCACATGCCACCACACCTGACTTTTTTTTTTTTTTTTTTTTGAGATAGTTTCTTACTCTGTTGTCCAGGCTGGAGTGCAGTGGCATGATCATGGCTCACTGCAGCTTCGAAGTCCTGGGCTTAAGTGATTCTCCTACCTCAGCCTCCCAAGTAGCTGGGACTACAGGCATGCACCACCATGCCTGGCTAATTTTTTGTATTTTTTGTAGACACAGGGTTTCGCCATATTGCTCAGGCTGGTCTCAATCCCCTGGGCTTAAGCAATCTGCCCCCTCGGCCTCCAAAGTGCTGGGATTACAGGCATGAGCCACCGCACTCTGCCCGAGCTATTTTTTTTTAAGAGACAATGTCTCCTTATGTTGCCAAAGCTGGCAAACTCTTGGGCTTAAGCGATCCTCCCACCTCGGCCTCCCAAAGTGCTGGGATTACAGGCATGAGCCACTGTGCTTGGCTGCTTTTCATTTCTTTGTAGTATTCCTCTGAATGAGTATACAAAGATTTCCTTATCTATTCTACATTTGGATTGGTTCCAATTTGGAGCTGCTACAAATAATCCTGCTTTGAAAATTCTTATACAAGTCTTTTGGTATACATTTGTGTGCATATTTCTGTTGAGTGTGTATACTCAGGAATGGAGTTGTTTCAAAGGGCATACATATATTCAGCTTCAATAATTTCTGCTAAATAGTTTTCCAAAATAGTTCTATCAATTTATACTTTCACCAGCAATGTTTAAGAATTCCAGTTACTTTCCATCCTTGCCAACCCTTGGTCTTATCAGGATTTTGGTTGTAAGCATTCTAGTAGGTGTGTAGTAACATGTCATTTTGATTTGGATTCTCATTTCTCTGATAAAAATGAGGTTGAGCACCTTTTCAAGTACTTATCGATCATTTGATTGGACTCCTTTTTTTTTTTTTTTTTTTCCTGAGCCAGAGTCTTGCTCTTTCACCCAGGCTGGAGTGCAGTGGTATGATCTCGGCTCATTGCAACCTTTGCTTCCTGGGTTCAAGTAGTTCTCCCACCTCAGACTTCTGAGTAGCTGGGATTATAGGTGTGCACCACCACACCCAGCTAATTTTTATATTTTTAGTAAAGACAGGGTTTCACCATGTTGGCCAGGCTGGTCTTGAACTACTGACCTCAAGTGATCTGCCCACCTCGGCCTCCCAAAGTGCTGGGATTACAGGCGTGAGCCACTGCACTGACCTGTTCTCTGTTTTGAAGTGCTTGTTCAACCTTTACCCACCTTTTATTGAATTGTCTAATTGATTTGTAGGACTTAGAAATATTAAGTTAAATTATATGACTTACCATTTCTGTACATCAAGAATGGTTAAATATCATAATTTCATATTGTTTATCCTAATATATATGATGAGTCCTTTGTCAGTTATATGTATTGCAAGTATTTTCTCCTACTGTGGTTTGCCTTTCTACTCTCTCAACGGTGTCTTTTAAGGAACAGACGTTCTAAACTTTAGTGTAGTATAAGTTATCTCTTTTTCTTTATGGCATTTCTCTGTCCATGAAATGAATGGAAATGAGGACAACATTTGAAGTTGCTTTATGTAGAAAGTACAGGAACTGGGGCCCCTCCCCTGCTGCTCTGATAGATCAACTTGTGGTTAAATCAATCAGACGGATCACAGAAGACCCAACCATAGGTGGAATAGAATGTGCTTACAGTAGGTTGGCGTTGCCACCCCAGGATGTCTTCCTTTTAGAGGACGTCTCCAAGGACGGTTCTGAAAGACAAAAGTCATGACGTTCTTCCCTGCCTCATCCTCCTGGGATCTGAGGTGTTCCCTCCTCGGGTGCTGGGTTGTTGCTCTTCCTGCATCTCCACATATTCTGTGTATCTTGTTCCAGTAGCTCTAACTTCATGTTTTCCCGATCTTTCCTTACTCACACCTAGATGTTTCGTCTGGAAGGGACAAGGGCACTTTGTAAAACTTATCCAGAATTCAGTTTGAATCCTGGAGGTCCCTTTTAGCGTTGCTGCTACTTGGAGGGTGAGCCAACCAGCCTGGCCTGGGGGTGCTATGAGGGAAAAAAATGCATCCTGGACAGCAGTGGTCAAGACAGTATCCTTAATTTTCAAAACAGGTCTCTATGATACTCCATAATCACCTCCCTCCCATTTTGTTCTGACCATTATCCAGGAAGTGGCCAAGAAGTGATGATCCCTTTTTCAGGATAGTACATTCAGTGATCAAAGTACCTTACTAAAGTGTATGGACCAGGAGTAGATGAGGGAGAGAGGGAGCTAGACAGTCAGTCCATTGTTGAGTATATAGATTCATTCAAGAGCTACAATGGTGTGGCTGGAAACAGCTGACCAGTAGTAACCCAAAAAGGTATCAACAGTGGTAAGGCAGCACTGATAGCCCTGAGAGGGGTTTGAAGGCCTGATGTAGCCAATCTGCCAGGAGCAGGAGCGACTAATGCTCCTTGCAATATGACTTTCTCATTGCAAGACTAATGGGTCAGCTTTTGGCAGGAGTCACAAGTCTGTCATTCATTGGTAGCCTCTGCATCAGAAACAGCCAGACTGGATCGGCAGTGGGTTCCATCAGAGAACCAGTCCTTATTTGGGAGTATCTGTGCAATTGTTCCAGACAGTTCGATCGGCAGCCATGATTTGTTTCCAGGTTCACATCGACAAAGAAGGGTATCTTTAATCTGCCAGTCTGTAGTTTCCCAAGTGGTAGCACAAACAGCTATGCTGTTGGCAACAACCAGAAAGTCAGTTCTACCCTCTGAATGAAGCAAGAATATCTGTCTACAAGAACATCTATCTGCTTTTGCTTCTACATAGCTGACACTGAAGCTGAGTAGCTACAGCACCCTAGTGAACACTACTGGGTTTTAGCTTAGCCAAACCATCGGTGAACTAGGCCCAGGCATTTAGGAAATCTGTGCCAGGGCCTCATTGAGCCAGTGTCTTTGGTTCAGGTATTGGAGTTGGAGATGAATTTTCCCTCAGAGAGACACTAGCTACTTTTTCAGAAATGTAAAACTCAGATACGGGCGAGGCCGCCAGACCAGCTCCATTCTTCAGTATGCCATTTTCATTTGACAAGCAAGGAGGTGCCCCTTCCCACCTTGTTAGTTCTTGATCTGACCTGATCTGTCTTCAGATGGGAATTTCAGGCAGGAGAGTCACAAAGTCTCTACGAATCGGTTTTGACAAAGACTCTGTGGCAGCAAACTCATAGTTGCCTGTATACCTTGTCATTTTGATGAATGCTGGCCATTGGGTGTGAAAAATTGTAGAGGTAATTTGAGGCCCTGTTAATTTTTTCAGAGAGGATTTACTTTTGCTTTTTTGCAGGCATTAGTGTGGGGGTACATTCTATTCATCCATTTTAGGATTCAGCTGGTCAGCTAGGTTTCGGGTTTTCTGAGAGCTTGTCTATTTCTAGTTTGCCCTAATTTCTAAAGTGTAGCCTTCCCAGAGTCCTCTCTGGAGTTCTGGGATATTTACACAATGCTTCCTCTTTCGGCTCCTCAGTCCCATGAGATTGTCAGGAACTCAATGCCGGCCTCCCGCCTTTTAGCTGCTGCTTTCTGCTTGGTTTCTTAGCCTCCTCGCTCTGCACGCTGATAAAGTGGCAAAAGCCTCCAGGGGAAAAGCTTCCCCAACTGTCAGACTCACTGCCAGTGAACCTGCCTCCTCTCAGGCATCCTTGCTCCTCGTGTCTTGGCTGTCTTGTTTGCTTAATGATGCTTTCATATAGATTTTTTTGTTTTTCTTTTTGGCATTGTGTCCAGCTTTGAAAATTGTTCTTAGTGTGTGTGTGGTTGAGGGGTGGGTCTGCAACAAGCTACTTGGCCTTTACTACTTAGCCAGGAGTTTTAATCTTAAATCTAAAAGTGGATGAAACTCTTTTTAAAACAGTGAAAAAGTTAATCCCCTTATTTTCTGGAAATTTACCTGTTAATTACTTCTAGCTCAATAATGATAAGCTAGTAATTAGTCAAATTACAACTAATCCTTATTTTATCAGTTTAATTCTGAATATTGTACATTTGAACAAAATAAAAGAAAAATATCATTTTGTAGTCATAAGACTTTTTACAGCTATTTATCCTTATTTACTAATGAGTGGTGAGGTGTGTATTTTGAGGGTACCAAGCTGTGATTCCCATTTATTCCTCACACAGTGGGTTTAGTTTAAAATTGGCTTTTAGATATTTTCTCATACCTGATGTCTGTCTGTTGATCTATTGTATATTTTAGTTGATGAACATTTAATTTAAAGCAATCATCTTTTTTTGTTTTTTGTTTTGTTTTGTTTTTTGAGACGGAGTTTCGCTCTCGTTGCCCAGGCTCGAGTTGCAATGGCATGATCTCAGCTCACCACAGCCTCTGCCTCCCAGGTTCAAGCGATTCTCCTGCCTCAGCCTCCTGAGTAGCTGGGATTACAGGCATGTACCACCACACCTGGCTAATTTTGTATTTTTAGTAGAGAAGGGGTTTCTCCATGTTGGTCAGACTGGTCTCAAACTCCCGACCTCAGGTGATCCACCTGCCTCGGCCTCCCAAAGTGCTGGGATTACAGGTGTGAGCCACTGTGCCCGGCTAAAGCAATCATCTTTCTGTAGGCCTGTAGTATACTAACTTGTTAATTTTTTGTGAACATGTTTTGTGTTATACGATTGTAAGATACACTCTTTGTTTAATGCTAATTTGGGGTTAACATGGAGGCTTGCACTTTCCACATATTATCTCATTTAATCCTCACAACCACCTCGAGATATCAGTATCTTGTTTTGCAGGAGGCTCAGAATGGTTTAGTAATTCGCCCAGGGCAAACCTTTATGAAATGACAAACCTGGTTAATAGAACCAAATTAATAACAGCATTTGGTGAGCATGGCCCTTAGCTAGGAGCTGGAAGTATATAACTAGGAAAGAAATGTTTTTGTCTTCAGTCTCATACTCCTCCATCGGGACTGGTATACATAACCTCTATAATCTCTATGTGCTGGGCTCTGTGCTGAGGGCCTGAGAACTTAGACATGATAGAAAGTGGGGTGTTGGGGAACAGGCAGTCTGTCTGTCTCTGAAGAACCACTGTCTTCCTCCTGAGCCTCTTGACTTGCAGCTCAGGCTTCCTTCTTGGTGTCTACCCAGCTCCACAAGGTGCCTGGCACTGAGGATGTAGAAAACACAGCTCTTTGCCATTTCAGACCTTGCCTATGGTATAGCTCTTGACTCCATGAGGACATTTCTTACATTTTAATGCGGGTCTACATCCTCTGTGCCTTGATTTATGCTGCCACTTTCTGGCTGCTCGCTCTAAGTTTCAGTCTCCCCGGCCCACAGCAGTGAATACCATGTTGCAATACACGTTGGCAAACTGCAACCTGTGCCATTCACTGTGTGTGTAATTAAATGAGAAGGGGTCCTCAGATGTACACAGTCCTTCTGTTTTGGTCCATAGTGTCCTCTTGTATTTGTTTTGTTGTCAAGGTTCACCTGTTTGGAATTGTGACATCAAATGGTTGAATAGTAGCATCCTGTGATTGTAGAACCCCAACTGTCATTTCCTCCCATGAACATGAGCGTATAAATTTATTTTCAGCATGGTGGTTTGAGCAGAGTCCATCCTCCTTCCTGTTTACCTGGCCTGTCCTTTGTTACAGCATGGAAGGAGCCATGGCATTCCACTTGGATGAATGGTACCAAATGTCCAGTATTTTGAGGCCAAATTCCCAAGTTCAAGTTCTAGATCCATCTTTGACAAACTCTGGATCCTCAAGCTTACTCATGTCTTCATCTGCAAAATGGGCATGATAATTTCTACCTAATAAAGAAAGTGGGAATATTAAATTAACTGAGATAATCTATGTGACAGGTGTTTGTAAACTATAAAATGCTACCAAAATTTCACTTACGTATATATGTATGTATGTATGTATGTATGTATGTATTGAGATGGAATTTTGCTCTTGTTCCCCAGGCTGGAGTGCGATGGCACAATCTCAGCTCACTGCAACCTCCATCTCCGGGGTTTAAGCGATTCTCCAGCCTCTGGAGTAGCTGGAACCCACCGCCACACCCGGCTAATTTTTGTATTTTTAGTAGAGATGGGGTTTCGCCGTGTTGGCCAGGCTGGTCTCGAACTCCTGACCTCAGGTGATCCGCCTGCCTCAGCCTCCCAAAATGTTGGGATTACAGGCATGAGCCACTGCACCTGGCCCAAAATGTTATTTTAAATTCTTCACAATTACATTTTTTCATTTAAGTGAGGGCAATTTAAAGAGCAAATCGTTTGAAAGTTTGGATGCTACAGATGTGTATTCTGTCCATTTTATGGTCCCTTTTGAGAACCAGATAGCTTATCGGCCTAGTTTGTAAGCATGTTGATGAGTCCAGGGTTTTTAAGGTCTTCAGAGAATAGTCAGTGGATGGTAAATTCCTTAAGCAATAGTTGGGAGATTACTTTTACTAACTGCAGGAAACTATTCCCTTAGCGGATAGGTGAGTGAAGGAGTTTCTTTGTCATGTGATTTGTTTCTGGTATGTAAATCCTTTTGACTGTGAAAATTATATTAAATATGTTAAAGTAAGAATAATAGGGTTTTTCAGAGGAAATACATAGCTAAATTGACATTTATGCTTTAAAAAGGCAGTTTTTTTTAAACAGAGAATGTCTAAAATGTATCCTAAAAGGAAAATAATGCAAGTCCACAGCTTACTCTTTTTTCTTCCTTTTAGTGTAAAGTACCGTGTTAATAGAACATTTTTAAAAAGCAGCTTTTTATTTATAAAAGTAATGTCTATCATGTAAAATTTGAAATCACAAAGAACTATACAAGAAAACTAAAATCTTCTGAAATCCCATTCTTCACAGAAAACTCTGTATTCAATTGTTGGAGAATTTTCTTCAAGGCCTTTTTTCTGTGTCTGTATATAATAAATAGACATTTTAAAGGGGGACGAGGCCAGGCACAGTGGCTCATGCCTGTAATCCCTGCACTTTGGGAGGCTGAGGTGGGTGGATCACCTGAGGTCAGGAGTTCGAGACCAGCCTGGCCAACATAGTGAAACCCTGTTTCTACTGAAAATATAAAAATTAGCTGGGTATGGTGGTGGGCACCTGTAATCCCAGCTACTCAGGAGGCTGAGGTGGGAGAATCACTTGAACCCAGGAGGCAGAGGATGCAGTGAGCCAAGATCGTGCCATTGCACTCCAGCCTGGGTGACAAGAGCGAAACTCCTTCTCAAAAAAAAAAAAAAAAAAAAAAAAAAGAAACAAAATTGGGATCATATTGTATATAGAATTTGGGATCCTGATACTTTACTGAGTGTTACATTGTGAGCATTTTGCTTGCCAATAAATATTCTTTGAAAACATTATTTTTAAGGACTGTACAGCATTCTATCACACAGATGTACAATAAGCATTCCCCTATTGTTGGATATTTAGCCTGTTTTAATATTGAAAGGCTTTGTTTTGCTATTGTGATTCTGTAGTGAACATCAGGATGGCATTTGTGAATAAATTTGCAGGGCCGGTGGAGCACATGCAAAGAAATGAACAAACAAAAAAGTGGGAAGTGAGAGTCTCCTTTTAGCTACTATGATTAGGGTAGTTCCCAATTTCTCCACCTTACTGGAGAAATATTTTATTTAATAAACACTCTACTTGAATTTCAAGGTAGCTCTGTAACTAATTGAAAAAATCCAACATAAGATGTAAATTTCTGGAATGAAAGTACAATCTGTGAACTAAAATATAGAAACGAAAGACCAAATATAGTAGTCTAATTTCTTGAAATAAAACTAAGTTATAAATGCTTTTTGGTGATATTGGGGTGATATTTATTATAATTAAAGTGCCTAGGATTATTAATGAGCTCCATTTGAAGGCACAAAGTTGGAATGCCTCAAATTACCATGTTTAATTGATTCTAAGAATACCTTCATTTTAATATTTTGCATTTTCTGAAATTAAGTTGTGTTTTCAATCATTGTGTACATATGATTGATGTACTAATTCTTTCCCTAAAATCTTCACTAACTTATATTGCATTTTACAATACCATCTTAGAAACAAAGGAATGTGGCAGCTTCCAGATGAGAGACACTTGGCATTTATTTGTGCTTCAAAGATCTTTGCTGCATGTGTATTTGGAACAGCACACAAGTACTGTATAAGGATGTCTATATTGCATGCTGTACTATGAGCTTTGGCCTTTTATAATAATTAAATTTAAGAGTAGAAAATATTATGCTATGTGAGAAAGAGGAAAATTTGGTGCTTGGCTTTTGAGGTGTATGCTCTGAAAACCTGCTTGGAAAGATGGCAGATGTTAGTACCAGCCAATGTTTACCCTGGTTGATTTTTACCTTTTTTTATGACCACATAGGACCACAAGATCTTTGCACACTAAAAATCAGGATGCTACTGCTGATTCTTCATACAGCTACAGCATTACGTACTCATTTGGCAGTGGGTTTTCATTTTTTCATATTCTTCCATTTGGCTTAGAGAATGGCATATTTGACAGTTTGGTAATTTTAGCCCATCGTTAAATTTGATTTGTTACCTTTGTGATTTGAAAAAACCAAGACAAAACCATTCAGCACTCCTGGATGAGGAAACTCATTCTTTCCTACTTCACTGTTGGTAAGGGCTGTCTTGCCTTCTCAGACTGACTGTTATCCTTTCCACCTAGAACATTGTGTCCCCGGGGCCCACCAGCCCTTCTCCATTATGGCTTTCCATGTGGCTTTTGGAAATGAGGGCGATTGTGGCCCCAGGCAGTACTCTTGAAAGAATACTGGCTGGGTGCAATGCTTCATGCCTGTAATCCCAGCATTTTGGGAGGCTGAGGCGAGTGAATCACTTGAGGTCAGGAGTTTGAGGCCAGCCTGGCCAACATGGTGAAACTCCATTGCTACTAAAAGAATACAAAAATTAGCCAGGCATGGTGGTGCATGCCTATAATCCCAGCTACTTGGGAGGCTGAAGCAGGAGAATAGCTTGAATCTAGGAAGCAAAAGTTGCGGTGAACCGAGATTGCGCCACTGCACACCAGCCTGGGCAACTGAGCCAGACTCCGTCTCAAAAAAAAAAAAAAAAGAAAAAAGAAAAAAAAGGATACCACTGAACTTCTTAGCCCCCTGTCCCTTATCATTTTAAAACTTATACCCTTTGTGAATTTTAATAAATGAGTGTTCTAACTGTGACGTTTAGATGAAACATTTTATTAGAAAATTATTTGGGGATCTTAGAAGGCAGGTTTATAGGGCGCGTCTCTGTAATTTTGAGGAGGGGAAGACAGCCTGTTGGTTTTTCACCTGGTAGCCTTGTTGGCTACAGAAATGGGATTCTTCCAGAGCCCACTTACCACACCCCTGCATGCCGGTTCTCAGACTCCTTAGGGTTCCTGCCAATAACATCATGGTAAAATCCAGGCAAGCAAGCATTTTCTAGATACTTCGTAATGTCTTCTCCACATTTGTCTAAAAGCCACTTAAAGTGTTAGAGCTGTGTATGTATTGATGATGTTACTTTACACCCCATACAGCAATACTACTTGCTTCTAGTCACTGTTAAGAAGTGAAAACCTTCCATTTCAGGTTTTATTAGGACTTTTGTTGTTGTTCTTGTTCATATGATTTGGCTTTTCATTGCCTTCATTGCTGTGATACCACAGCACGGGTTCTAAGTTTTCTAGGACAATCTTGATGGAAAATATTCTGCCTCTACAATTCCACAAATGCTTTTGGGTATTCAGGTCATGGTGTCATGGTTTCGCTTTAAAAATTGTGGTACCTGTACTTTCTGATAGCTTTAAAAAAGTTTACAAATCCATGATTAGAACCTTAGAGGGTGTTCTCAGCAGTCCGTGTGCTACAACTGAGATGCAAAGAGGCTTTCTTACAACAAGGGTTGCCATTTGTTGTTACTGAGCTCTGAGCACACTGGCGTGGACTTGTGTGAGTATGTGTGTGTGTGTGTATGTTTGTAGCAGTGCTCTAGAGAGTGCTTTCTTTGAGACAGAGTCTCACTGTGTCACCCAGGCCAGAGTGCAGTGGCATGATCTCGGCTCACTGCAACCTCTGCCTCCCAGGTTCAAGTGATTCTCATGCCTCAGCCCCCTCCGTAGCTGGGATTACAGGCGCGCACCATCACACACGGCTACTTTTTGTACTGTTAGTAGAAAAGGGATTTCACCGTGTTGGCCAGGCTGGTTGCAAACTCCTGGCCTCAAGTGATCCACCTGCCTCGTCCTCTAAATTATTCTTTAGTAGGTGTCCCAGACATTTCCTTTCTCATACTAAAAATTGCTTTTTAAAAGCAAAGCATCTAGTTTCAGTGGGAAAATTACAGTGTCATATGTGCCTTTAAAGAAAAATTATGTAAAGGATAAATTATATTATAAATGGAAATACAGTTTTAACAATGAATTAATTCACTAGCCGTGGAGCACTAGAGTAGTATGGCTTATGCCCTAAAATGATAGATCAGGACAGGCATTAGTGGGCCTTTTCTGCCTGTGAAGTTTGGAGGTATATTCTCAACTCTGATGGCTCTTAGGAGCCTTTGTCAGAGCCTGGGGACTTCATTCCTTCATTTACTCACTAAGCAGATTTTGAGCACTTGCTGAGTATTGAGGGCTCTACTCGGGCCTATGAAAGAAGTTTAAGGTCTCATCTCTGCTGTCTTGAAAGCCTGTATCTATGGAGTAGATGAGATGGTACATTTGAAGGCATTCTCTGATGACTTGGAGGCTTTAGTAAAGGCTATACATGTTCTTGGAGGGGGAAGACCTTTCTGGCTTTGTGGTCAGGGAGGGTTGCAGGAACATCTGAAATCACCCTTGATGAAGGAGCCATGTCTAAACTGTAGGAAGAAGGAAGAGCTAGGCTCATTCTGGCTTGAGAGTGTTTGGGTTCAAGCTGGTAATAATGTTTGGGCAAGGCTGGAAAGGAAGATAGAGCTGACTGTGTGGCTGGGGACTGGGAGTGGGATAGGAATTTGGTTCTATATTATTGTTATTATTTTCTTTTTTTTTTTGAGATGAAGTCTCACTCTGCTGTCCAGGCTGGAGTGCAGTGGTGCGATCTCGGCTTGCTGCAAGCTCCGCCTCCCGGGTTTACGCTATTCTCCCACCTCAGCCTCCCGAGTAGCTGGAACTACAGGCTCCCGCCACCACGCCTGGCTATTTTTTGTATTTTTAGTAGAGATGGGGTTTCACCGCGTTAGCTAGGATGGTCTTGATCTCCTGACCTCATGATCTGCCTGCCTGGGCCTCCCAAAGTGCTGGGATTACAGGCATAAGCCACTGCGCCCAGCCAGGAATTTGGTTCTATTATTAATCAAGTTTACTGTGGGGAATTTTTCTTGATATCACATAGGTCTCCACAAAATTTGCAGTAGCTTGGAGCCATGTCTCTCAACGTTAGCCATGAGGAATATTTACTTGTATGCTTTGGTACTACTTTTTGAAATGGGTTAGGGCAGGATTTCCAGAACTTTTACTTTCCAAATGTCTTTGTTAATCCTCCCTTACTTGATAACCTGTTTTCTAAGCAGTGTCTGCCCTCTGAATTTCGATGGACTGGCATCAGCAATTACAGAGACCAAGCTGGGGGCATCCCCTTTGTCCCTGTTCTCCTCTGCTCCCAGCATCTGCTCAAGTCAGTACCAACATGTTGGGATCTCTGCTGTGGCAACTGCAGGGCACTGAACAGTGGACTCTCCATCTGGGAGTCTCAGTTGCTAGGTGTCGTCCCTTCCAGCCACCTGCTCTAATTGTGATGACTTGGGCTCTCTGCATGGTTGGGGGACTCACTGGGATCTCGTGAAACTGATGACCGCAGCCCTGCCGACCCAAAGACCAGATGCTCTTCATCCTGAGGATGTCTCTATCTGAGAGCACTTGGATGCAAACCACAACCCTGGGCAGCCCACCCTAGGCAAACAGTGCTATTTAAGCACCTACAGAATATCTTTGATTTTGCCTCTGGGTCTGCAAGGCCTAAAATATTTACTATCCGGCCCTTTACAGAAAACATTTGCCAACCTCTGCTTTACATCTGCACTGTTCATTATGGTAACCACTGGCCACATGTGGCTTTTGAGTGCGTGAAATGTGACTAGTCCAAAATGAGATGTGCTTTGTGTATACTTAAACATGCTGGAATTTGAAGGCTTAGTACCAAAAACCCATAAAGGAGCTCAATAAATTTTTTATTTGATTGCATGTTGAATGAATATTTTGGATATACTGGGTGAAATAAAATGTATTATTAAAGTTAATTTTACTTATTTCTCTTTACTTCTTTTTCATGTGGCCACTAGCAAATTTAAAATTACATACATGGCTTACATTTGTGGTGCGTATTATATTTCTGTTGTCCAGTGCTGATTTATATTGTAGCATCCAAGTTTATTGTCTGCAGAGTTCTTTTTTCATGGAGTCTCTTGAATAAACTGAGCTCGTTTTTCCTTCTTCTTCTTTTTTTTGTTTTAGATGGAGTCTCATGCTGTCGGGCAGGCTGGAGTATAGTGAATCTTGGCTCACTGCAACCTCTGCCTCCCGGGTTCAAGTGATTCTCCTGCCTCAGTCTCCCAAGTAGCTGGGATTACAGGCACCCCACCATGCTAATTTTTGTATTTTTAGTAGAGATGGGGTTTTGCCATGTTGGGTTAGCTGGTCCTGAGCTCCTGGCCTCAAGTGATCCACCCGCCTCAGCCTCCCAAAGTGCTGGGATTACAGGCATGAGCCACTGCACCTGGCCTCGTTTTTCTTGTGGTACAAGTTTAGCAAACATGATTGATCCCCAAGCATGTTTTAGGTTGGGGTTTGTGTTTTTTTGATACCTAAGCTATAATTTAATTGATGTAAACTCTTACCTTTAAATAATGATTATACTTTCCTTTGTGTTTTCTAAATACAGATATGTTTATTATGCTGTTTTATTTTAAATCAGGTATTCCTTTGTTATTCTTCTATCATATGTGTTCTTAAAAATCTATGAGGTATACATTTTCTGTGATGTAAAAATTATGACCTTATCATGTCTAATCTTTGATCCAGCAACTCTACTTCTAGGATTATGTCCTAAGGAAACACTTGGATAAATGTGCAAAGGTGTGTGTATAATAAGTAGGCTCATTGGAGTGTTGTCAATAATGAAAAATTGAATACAACCTCAGTGCCCAACTATAAAGATTGATTACTTAAATTATGGATTATCCACATAATTGTAGTTTCAATGTAAATGATGGCAATGAGTTATTAGAGAGTCTCTATAGAGGATCAGTATTTTAAAGATAAGTATATGAATTTATACTTTTAAGAGTTCTGAAAGAGGCCTGTGTAGTGGCTTATGCCTGTTATCCCAGCACTTTGGGAGGCGAAGGTGAGTGGATCACTTGAGTTCTGGAGTTCGAGACCAACTTGGGCAACATAGTGAGACCCCATCACTACAAAAAATACAAAATTATTAGCCAGATGTGGTGACAGGTGCCTGTAGTCCCAGCTACTTGGGAGGGTGAGGTGAGAGGATGACTTGAGCCTGAGAGGCAGAGATTGCAGTGAGCAGAGATCATGCCACTGCACTCTAGCCTGGGCAACAAAGTGAGACCCTGTCTCAAAAACAATAACAAAAACAATAACAACAACAACAGAAGTTCTGAATGAAACAGATTCTGACTGTTCATACTGGTTCTCTTTGATAGTGAAGTTTGGGGTTAATTTTCTTCATGCTTATTTGTATGGTTTATTTTTCTGTAGTAGACTTGTATATCTTACATAATTAAAATAATTATTCAGCCATTTAGTAACTGATACATGATGCAGCTACATAAAAAGTTCAAAATTCTAAGTGAAAATATTTTTGTGGCATGAGAATTTATACAAGTCTATTTTATTGTCACATAATGAAGGATGTTAGATAAAGAGCATTATCCCCAGAGATTAGTGACATGTTGCAAACAAATTGTTTTGGTAGTAAAGTAAGGAGTAAAGAAATGTGTACTCTCTAAAAGATAAAGTTCTTATTTAAACACCTTCTGAGGTCTACCCTGGATTCTCTGTTTCGCTACAGTTGTGATCGCCAGTGACTTTTCCACTAAAATAATTTCCTGAATATTTAAGTGCTTCATGGCTAGTTATTTTTAAGTGACCCAGCACAGGAAGGATGTGGAGGGGGTGGAGTATTATGGGAACTCCTGCCAGTTTGTGGAAAAACTGAAAGTGAACTAAGGCCACCAACAGGAGTCTGGAGAGAGTGTTAGGTATGAAGCAAAGATTTTTATTTTTGAAGATAAATATAGAGTGTGTGCTTGACTCCAGTAGGTCTTTAGGTGTGTGTGTGTATGTGTGTGTGTGTATGTGTGTGTGTGTGGGTATGCATTTTGTTTGTTTCCATGGTGAAATTCAATGCGAAGAGTCAGTTTAACAGTTGAAACTTCAAAAGGTAAGAAAATGGTTTTTGTTATAGTAGTTAACAGGTGAGCCCTAGCTAGCAAGCAGACCTCTACCACTGGGATTTACCTTTCACATTCACAATATTAAATAAAGCTTTACAGATGCCATCACATAGTCTATATCTGAAACTGTATGTTTTGGGAAATTTAAGTATAGCTTCAGCTAAGTTAATGGGAAATGTCACTGGCAATATGCACATCATTTAAAAAATTGGTCATAAATCTTTTAGATCATTAAGACATTCACGGAGTTAAATGCTACCTTCTCAGTCCCCACCAAGCACTCTGGAAGTCTCCTTTGCACATTCACTGCCTCATACACAGCTCTTACAGCACTGGGATATTGTTGGTTATTATCTGTGTATCTGTCTGTCTTTTATTCAACTCTGAACTCCTTAGAACTCTATCTTATTTGTTTTTGTATTTCTAACTACCAGTACAGGTGTGTAGTTAGTTTCACATAGTCAATGTTCACTGAAAGAAGGAAAGTAGGACAGGGGCATTCTGTATGGTAAAATTTTTAATTAGTCTCCATATTCAAAAGGCTGTAGTCTGAATAATCTGAATTGCTCCATAGTGGATGCCTTGGGGACATAAGGAAATGCGACAGTCTCTAACTTGGAGTTTAAGCTACATGTTGCAAGGAGAAATCCACCATTCGTATCTGTTAAGATTCATCTTTTCATCTTGCTCATCACTGCTTGAATTCAAACCTTTATATTACCTCAGTTGAACTGCCAGGTGACCTCCACACCTCCTTTCCAATTCATTCTCCACACTGCCATTGCACCGGTTTCTCTAAATTGGTCAGATCATATTATTTTCCTGCTTAATATCTGCTGTTGGCTTCTTGTAATGGCTAGATAATCCACTCTCTTTCCAGAACATTGGAGCCCTGGGAGGTCTGGCCCCTCTCCTCACACTGCCTCCATATCTGGGCCCCAGTGACGCCATACGAAGCTGCTCATCACTGTTGAACAGGCTGTGTGCATTGCTGTTTTCTTTGCTTGAAATGCTCTCCAGCTTTCTCCTTCTGCCAGATGAACTCCTTTTCTATAGAAGACCAGCTCTCTGACCCTCTGGGAAGTTTGCCACAGCTTGCCAGTGGTCTCTACATAGTACTTACCAACTCTTTGATTTACAATGACCTTATGGGTCTGGCCTTTGCTTCTGGACTTTTTCTTTAAATTCCCATTGTTCAGCTACAATGCTCAAGAGGTGGGAGCTTCCATTTGTTGAGCACTGACTGTGTGCCAGGCACTGTGATAGACTTGGTTCCCACTGGATTAAAAAGTCCTTGTGGGTAAGAACCACAGTTTACCCTAGGCTAAGCATTCAGTCGAGTGAGAGCTCTTTAAATAAAACGCATTGGTTGAGTGTAGACCTCCCCATCATCATTTTAAAATAGACAAGTAGTTCAGTCATTTGAATTCCACACTAATTTTATTTCAGCTTCATGAGAAGACAGTTTTTGGAAATAAGTGCTGGGTGATTTGTAGTGACATCACTTATTTACTCTGCTAGTTTGTTTTTGGACACATGATGCGTGCTTGTGGGAGGGCACACGAGGGAGGGAGCGCAGGGAGCTGGCTTCACTTAATACTCAGAAGGTTGCTCTGGAACACTGGGAAAAGAGGGGATAAAGTCAGAATAGTGATGAGGGTACAATGTAGATTCTTCGTTAAAGAAAACCACTGTGAAATAGCTCATCACAGTTTCATACAACTTGAAATACTTCGTGACATACATTCTATTCTCCAGCTGCCACCTCCATGTCTCCTGTTCCTTTTTGTCTCTGTTTTTGATCACGGTGTGAAATTTTCTTCTCCCATCACTCTCTAATCCAAGCATTATTTTCTTAGAAAGCTACTTAGAGATCACCTCCACAACACTTCCTATTATATCTGTCATCCTTCTCTTTGTTTCATTTATGCCACATTATCATCTCAACTCATATGCAGTTTTGAAATAAATGTGTGTGTGTGTGTGTGTGTGTGTGTGTGTGTGTGTGTAGTCTTCTTCTCTAGGACAGAGTCTTGCTCTCACACCCAGGCTGGAGTGCAGTGGTATGATCTTGGCTCATTGCAACCTCCACCTCCTGGGCTCAATCAGTTTTCCAACCTCAGCCTCCCAAGCAGTTGGGACTACAGGCTCATGCTACCACACCCGGCTAATTTTTATATTTTTTGTAGAGACAAGGTTTCACCATGTTGCCCAGGCTGTTCTCAAACTCATGGGCCGAAGTGATCCCCATGCCTCGGCCTCCCAAAGTGCTGGGATTACAGGGATGAGCCACCACACCCAGCCTATCATCTCTTTAATTAGTCTGTAAAGTCCTTTGAGCCAAGGACTATGTCTTATTTTTCTTTTAAGTTACCTAGAGTTCTTAGTACCATTCTATGAAGGTTGTTAATAAATGTTAAAGTCTTGCTGAATTAAATCATTGTTAAGTGTTTAAAGTCTTAATTGATGTATATAGTCCAGGTGCTGGTGGATACTTTCTGCACTTCTCTGTCAATTGCTACTTTTTTTTTTTGAGACGGAGTCTCGCTCTATTGCCCAGGCTGGAGTGCAGTGGCCGGATCTCAGCTCACTGCAAGCTCGGCCTCCCGGGTTTAGGCCATTCTCCTGCCTCAGCCTCCCGAGTAGCTGGGACTACAGGCGCCTGCCACCTCGCCCGGCTAGTTTTTTTGTATTTTTTAGTAGAGACAGGGTTTTACCGTGTTAGCCAGGATGGTCTCGATTTCCTGACCTTGTGATCCACCCGTCTTGGCCTCCCAAAGTGCTGGGATTACAGGCTTGAGCCACCGCACCCCGCCTGTCAATTGCTACTTAATAGCAATTGAGAGAGCCACATACTGTCTGCTTTGGGGTGCTGACTTTGGCACATATTAGCAGTCTAACCTTTCTGTGCTTCTGCTTTCATCTCTTAATGAGGCAGAAGTAACGTCTCCTCATACGGTTGATTCAGGGATAATGTTAGAAGGCATTTGTAAATATTGCTTAACAAACCTTCCTTAAAAGTGTTATAATGTTGCTTAATAATGTCTGGCACATAACAAATGCTTGATAAATATTAGCCATTATGTATAGTTTGTACATACAAGCAGAAAAATAAAGCATAACAAAATAGGCATAGTTTGGACATGCATAATTTGCCCTAATGATAGTAAATTTTACTTTTGAAATTGCAGACATTAAAAAATTAAGGTGACATTGAGCATCAGAAAGTTGAGCATTGTAACTGAATTTTTTTTTTTTTTTTTTTTTTTTTAGATAGAGTCTTGCTCTGTCGCCCAGGCTGGAGTGTAGTGGTGCAATCTTTGGCTCACTGCAACCTCCACCTCCGGAATTCAAATGATTCTCATGCCTCAGCCTCCTGAGTAGCTGGAATTATAGGCATCACGCCTGGCTAATTTTTATATTTTTAGTGGAGATGGTGTTTCTCCATGTTGGCCAGGCTGGTCTCGAACTCCTGACATCAAGTGATCCACCTGCGTCTGTCTCCCAAAGTGCTGGGATTACAGGCATGAGCCACTGTGTCTGGCCATATAATTGATATTTTTTAAAAGAAAGCACTCCTTTACTGTGTGTTGATATTCAAAATCAGATTAAGTTACTCTAAATCAGATGAAGTCAGTTGTATAAAGCCTTACCTAAGGATACCAGATGTTAAAAGAATTGATCCAAACATACTTATGAAAATGTTATTCATGATTTTGCTCATTTCTGTGTAGCTACTGTTTTTTGTTTAGACATTCTACTATAATGAGGGATGCTTAAAGACTCCTTTGTGTGGAATTCTGTATTGGAGCAACCTTTATCATCAGAACAACTAATAATGTTGTTGCAGACTTTGGCACTATTACTGTAGAGTGAAAAAATGTTTTCATAAAGTGCCACATTGTGTTAGTAAATGAGATCTGGAAGATGGAGATGGACTATGAACAGAGAGGGAGCTAGCCTGCTCTTCTCACATGCCGAAATAAAATGTTCCATTTTGAAGCCTGGCTTCATTATATTCTTAGATTTTGAAACGTATACTATTCTGGTCATTGTAACACAGTGTCGTTATACTGTAGTTAATCATGCTATCAGTCAACTTGTAAAATTCAATATAATTATTTTGTTGTAAAATACAATTATAATAAAAGTTATAATGAGATGAGAGGGATGGTGAGCCCTTGGAGAGCTATTTCCTCACTTCAGACCACTATTGTTTGTCTGGATTGTTTATTGGACTCGAGAATTCTCTGCTCATGTCCTCTGTGTTCCCCTTTTCCCCTTCTACCTTAGAGGCTGCCAAGGTGGGGAGGGCAGATGCCTTTGTGTATAAAGGCTGCATACATGTTTTTGCTGGGGACAAGTGGGAGCTGTGTCCCCTGGAGAAAGTAGGGTCATTTTCTGAGAACTTACAACACAGGCTGTTTGCTTAGCCCAGTGCTCTGTCACCTAAAGGAAAGACCTCTTACTAATTTGACTGCCAGATGTTTTTTTAAATTTTCTTTTTCTGCCCTGCTGGAGCACCATTGATTAAATTGCACAAAGGCACCAATGTGTTGTTTAGTGGTGGCTTGATTTCCAGGTTCTGTAGGAAATAGGTGAGCTTCCCTCGTGCCCAATTTCATATCCAACCCAGAGCCAATACTTGGAATCCTGAGGATTTTGCAAACACTCTTGTCATCCTCTTGCCAGTGAAAGGAGTCAGGAGGGGGCTCCAGGAAGAAGTCATCTAGACCCCCATTGCTAAGCCAAAAATGTTCTTGTGTTGGGGCTTCTATCTGTTAGGCGCATTTTCCCTTCTCTAGCTAGCTTCTATTAGGAGCTCTTCGTGGCAGGAGCCCTGTTATGTTGAGCAGGTCTGTGGTCCACACCTTTACTGCCTCACCCCAGTGCCCCACTGGGCTCCTGTTTAGTGTCGTCCTTTTGTATTTCCAGGCTAGGTTTTTCCTTCCCATGGGTTGAATCACTGGCTGGCTGGTATCTTTCACTTTCTTGTGATTTCTAAACTCTAGTGGGAATTCCTTGTTATAAATCTGGGAATGAGCACAGGTAAGGACAGTGAGTTCAAATGTCCATTGTACACTAGAAGTGCTAACTGTTCTAGTACATAGAGGTTCACAAAAGGTGAGCTACATAGCTCAGGTTAGTGATAGTGCTTTTGTGGGTCATAGGAGTTTGTCAATTTGTAGGTCATAGGAGTTTGTCAATTAGACTGGAGCAGGAAAGTTATTTACCTTGAGAAATGGCATAATCTCATTTTTCATATCACTGTAGATGTCTGGGACCCATTTTTTTTTGTCAGCACTTCTTAATTTTATATGTTCACTGACAGAATATCTGAACTTCAGGTACCTTAGAGCAAGGCCTCTCAAACCTTACAAAGATTCCCTGGAGGCATTGTAAAATGCAAACTCGGGCCAGGTGTGGTGACTCATGTCTGTGATCCCAGCACTTTGTAATGCCAGCAATTCAGGAGGCCAAGGCAGGCAGATTGCTTAAGCCCAGGAGGTTGAGACCAGCCTGGGCAACATGGTGAAACCGCATCTCTATAAAAAAGTGTGTATGTGTGTTGGAGGGCCTGAGGTGGGAGGATCATTTGAGCCCCGGAGGTGGACATTGCAGTGAGCGGAGATGGTACCACTGCACTCCACCCTAAGTGACAGATGAGACCTTGTCTTTCAATAAATAAATAAATAAATAAATAACAGAATCTCAGGCAGGACCTGAGAGTCTGCATTCCTAACAAGGTCCAGGAAGACCTTATCAGCCTTCTCTCACTCAACAGGACTTTGACCTTTTCCACCTTTTTCCAGTTTTACCCCAAAGTCCCACCTTACACACCCATTTTTATTTTGTTTTATTTTATTACTAGAGCCATCTCTAGTGTGCCTGTTTGCTTTAATGTCAATGAAATATATATTGATGTACATTTTTAAAAAACCTTCTGAACTATTGAATGCATTTCCAAGATAATATATACAAAAAGTAGTTGCTCTTATTTTAAAAACGTTTTTCACTTTAAGTTATGTGGTCATGTTCCAATTTTACAGAAATGCTTTTTTGAGAACCTGTAGTTTACATAAACCCTTTGCCAGAGACAGCGGCTTTTAACCTAACAACATTGATGTGAATTTTGGAGGCAAAAGGCCCTTAGATAAGTAAGTGCTGCTGTGACAGGTGAATTTAAAATGTAAGGAGACTGCATAGACAAGGGAATAATGACTCTTTGGATGAGATGTCCTGGGAAGAAATTCCCATTAGGAAGGTTGTAATGCACACGGGCTTCATATCGATGCCTGCTGTATCTGTTCCAACCTCTCCTGGCCCTGTGATGCCCCACTTCCACCCCCATCCTGGACCAGAGAAGGCCCCAGTGCCTCAGTTGAATTTCCTTTTAATATACACAGTATCAGTCTTTTTTTTTTTTTGAGATGGAGTTTTGCTCTTGTTGCCCAGACTGGAGTGCAATGATACCATCTTGGCTCACTGCAACCTCCACCTCCTGGGTTCAAGCGATTCTCCTGCCTCAGCCTCCCGAGTAGCTGGGATTACAGGTGCCCGCCACCATGCCTGGCTAATTTTTGTATTTTTAGCAGAGATGGGGTTTCATGATATTGGTCAGGCTGGTCTCGAACTCCTGACCTCAGGTGATCCGCTCGCCTTGGCCTCTCAAAGTGCTGGTATTACAGGAGTGAGTCACCACACCTGGCCCAGAATATCACTCTTCTTTCTGTTACATGCACACAGAGATACACACATACACACACACACACACACACACAGAGAGAGAGAGAGAGAGAGACAGAGAGAGAGACAAGAGAGAGGAGAGAGGCTCTAAGAGACCAAGACTCTCAGGAAAGCCAGGACTGTCCTTGGTAGGACCCTGTCTCTTAAGGTCTGAATGCTCCCTTTAGTGTTGAGACTGCAGGAGCAAATTGTCTCCCCTATCCCACGCAGGGGCATCAGTGGCCTTCACATCCCCATGCCTGCAGGGAATTGACTTTTTTGAGGGTTTCTGCAAGTTTACTCAATGTAGTGTAGTACGTATTCCACCTTTATTTCTGGTTAATAAAGTGGAAAATGAGTGTTCTAATTTGCAGAAGAGAATAGGAGGGAGATACAACCAGGTTCTTGCTTGTGAAAGAGGGAAGAAACTCTCTGACAAACAGAAAACAGTTGGTTCCAGGATAAGCCTCAGGGTAAGTTATAAAAGTTCTCATTTCAATTTGAGCTTGTTTATTGTTTTAATGGAGTAAATATAGATTAAGCTTCATGAGGAAAGATACATGTCACTATTTTCAGTCTTTTTTGAAAGTTCATTCTGAATTTATCCCTGCCTCATTTCAAATGGGTTTGATACAGCCCACAAAGATACACCTACAAAGATTAAAAAATAAAACAAAATACACAAGGAGATGAGGTGGAAAGAAAAGAAGCAGGGAGTATGGTCAGCACATGAAATATTTTCTAGAAGATGCTATTTACTTGTTAGAAGTGAGGTACAAATTCAGCCAAGAGCCTCCAGGCTCCTTGAGTCAGTGATAGGATTCATAATATTGAAAAGAGTAACGTAAAACCATTTTTTCCTGGGCTGAGACGCGGAAGAAACACCTCATAAAAGGATTCCTGTGTGTGTTTTGAACTGTGCTCTCAGCAACATTACTGAAATAAATAGTACAGTGTTTTGTGGGGTCATTTTTCAATCTGTCCCTTGCTAGAGGTTGATGGCATAATGCCTATGCATAATTCAGTGAAGCCTTTTCTATACGGGCCCCAAATGATAGAGTCTAAGCCTGCACCTCTCTGGCTGCCTCCAGGGATGAAATGACAGTGTCTGGAAACGGATGGACACCATATCCATGATACAGTCTTCCGTGAATATGATTTTGCTCAACCAAACTATGTTTTTAGAATATGTTAAGTTAAATGGAAATATTTTAGATTAATCGGTGGAACATTTGTGCCTAAAACTTTTGATAGCAGAAAGTCAACAACTTTAATTTCAGGACAAGTATATACAAAGTAGAGTAAATCCAGTGGCTTATACTCATCACTCCATTTCCTAATTTATGTAGTGAGAGCATTTAAATGTTTCATCCAGGTCCTTTTTGTCTCCAAAGCCCTCTGTAGTAGCCAGGATCTTGGCAAGAAAGAGCTGACATTCTCACACTGGGTAATCGAGGCACGTTCAATAAAGAGACGATTTATCAAGGGAGGGCAGAGCTTTGGGAACCAGTAAGGCCTAGTGCAGTGCCTGGGGCTGGCTAGAGCAGGGAGCCATTCTCATCTGTAGGCCTGAAGGCAAGAGGGAAAGGAGTGGTTATGGAAATTAGAGATTAGCTTTAAGGAATTATTTGACAAAAGCCATAGAGGGGTGCAACCAATCGTGGTAGGGAGTTGAGTTGGAGAAATGGCTACCTCAGTTTCACCCCTTTCCCCTCTCATCTCCTAACGGCGGCCCCTGTGGGTCAAATCCAGCAGGAAGCCAAAGGGTTTCCATGTACCTCGGCCTCCAGGGGCACAAATGGGTGAAGAGGGGTGGAGAGGTTGGAGGGGCAAGTGAAAGAGCCCTAGCACTTTCCATAACTTCATATTTCTAAACAAATGCTTTGAGTCTTTCCTCGAGGTAAGGAAATTCTGCCTTCCTGTCAGCTTCAGGAGGGCCCTTATCTCTGTGGTTACCAGTGTGGCTCCAGGGCCCCCTGGGAAGTACACTTTAAGAAGGGGTAGTAGTAGGTCAAAGCAATGATCAAACTCTACAGTGCTGAAGAAATCAAACAGAAAGGAGCAGCTGATGGCTTTGTCAGATTTCTTCAAGTCTTTGTTGTCCTAGTCCTAATGAAATCTGTAAGAAGATAGTTTTCAGGCTGGAGGGTAAAAATAAAACCTTCATAAAATTTCATGTGCTGCTTTCATCTTTCTAGTGTTGGAGAAAGCTCCCCATTTTCTGATCCATACATCTCACAGATACGCAACAATATGGTACTGCGGACTCTCCTGTGTGGCTGCCTCTACTGTGAAGAACCCCTCTGAGCTGGTGGCTGCCTCTACTGTGAAGAACCCCTCTGAGCTGGTGGCTGCCTCTACTGTGAAGAACCCCCTCTGAGCTGGTATTCACTGATGTGAGAGCTTGAAGCAACATTGCCTATGCCACAAAAGCATGATTTGAAATTAAGCATGGGTATGCCCTCTCTTGAGGGAATTACAGTGGATTTTCTCCATGCTTTTCAAACCATTAGTGCAGTTTTCAAAAAGTTTGATTGGGGTAGAATTTATAGACAAGAAAATTTATCCATTTTAAGTGCCTATCTCCATGAATTTGGGCACACATATACAGTTGTGTAATTACCACACAATTAACGTATAGAATTTTTTTTTCACCTCCGAAAGTTTACTTAGGCCCCTTTGTGGTCATTCTCTCCCTAACTCCAACTCTAAGCAATCTGTGATCTGACTTTTGTCACTTTAGTTAGAATTTCATATAAATGGAATTTCATGTGTATATATACACACACATATATATGAGATATGTGATATTCATAGTTTAGAACCAGCCTTTATACATGGTAACAATATTTATTCAAGTATATACACATGGTAAAAATGACCTGGGTACTATAAGAGGATTTAAAATAAAAAGATGAGTCTGCCATACCCCACTCTTTCTCATTTCTAATCCCACTTCTCAGAGCCAACAGCATCATGTAACCTTTAGTTCCTCTGGAAGTTTTAATTAATATACAAATCATTGTTTCTTTCCTTTCCTTTCATTTTCCATTTTTTTTTTGGGACACAGAGTCTCACTTTGTCCTGTCATCCAGTCTGGAGTGCAGTGGTGCAATCTCGGCTCACTGCAACCTCTACCTCCTGGCTTCAAGCGATTCTCATGCCTCAGCCTCCCAAGTAGCTGGGACCACAGGCATGAGCCACCACACCTGGCTAATTTTCATCTTTTTAGTAGAGATGGGGTTTCACCGTGTTGGCCAGGCTGGTCTCAAACTCCTGGCCTCAAGTGATCTGCCCACCTCAACCTCTCAAAGTTGTTTTACTTCTTTGGTGAATGTATTTATAGGCTTAGTAAAGCAAAGTCAGGAAATTTCCTTTTTCCAGCAAAAACATGAAATTTAAAAGCATGAGGCACATGATAAAAATTAGCTGGCAATAAAAATTTTACAACTAAAGTCTCCTTATTTGGCAATTAACTGAGTCAGAACATTTTCAGCCAATATTACAGAAACAAAACTTTCAGGGGACTATTTGTGAACTTGAGGCTACTTTCTTCGCACTTTTATAAACAATCATCTTTGAGATGACTGTGGTTTTCCCTCTAGAATAAGGAGTTGCAGATGCAAACAGGATGTCTTAGCAATTTACCTTCTCGACGGCTTCTTGGAAGTTGTAGGATTTGACTTCATCATCTAGCATATGGCGTCCAGTTTGCAGGTCCACCTTCTCCATGGACACTGCAAATTAGAACGTCTTCACTAAGCAGAGGGCTTCTCTGATGCTCAAAGATACTACTAATAGATTTGCCAGTGCTTGAGGACCTCACTTAAAGTAAGTACAAGGAGACTTCTTAATTCAGAAACAGACCCTTCTTACAGCAACCACAGTTTCAAGAGATTTGTTTACTTCAGTCTAACAACAACAACAACAACAACAAAGTGTGATCTTAATGAAGCCCAAACAACTATTTGTCTTTCTTGGTGTACTTATCCAGGCAAGTTGGCTAAAATGAGAATTCACTGAAACAGCAATAGCTTCACAGTTCACATCAGGAAAAGTACTGTTTTGTCACAAAATGAAATAGTTTCAGTAGTTCATATAAAAGTGAAATGTAAAACATGGAAGGAAATCAGTGAATATTTATCTTTAAAGTTGTTAAGACTTTGGGCTCTCCATTGACAACAGCTGCATCTTTAAAATAGGAAGATGAGTGACATTAGGAACACAGGGTAGGAACTAGTGCCAAAGGAGGGCATTGAGTGACCAGAACCTGAGGACATTGTGTTTGCTGAACACACTTTCTTCCCGAAGCGGAAATGTCTGGGTGTTCACATGTTGTGTGGCTGGAGTAACCTTCCCCCACTTGTTACCATCTTCCCAGTTTATAACTTTTAATAATTCTTGTAAATTTCTATTTCCTGTTTCATCCTCTTTGAACAGTACATTTTGATTCTCTACTTTCTGCCCTACCTCTTCCTTTCTTCCTCCCACCTTTACTGTGAGACTATAATGTTTGATACCATACGTTCTGAGATTTAATTGGTCATCTGGGCTTTACATGTAGGTTGATTCTTGAAAGATAAAAGCTGAAAATAGGTTTTGTTTCAGCAGATAGGGGTATGCTCTGATTGCTTTCCTTCTCTGTGGTTCCTACACCACAGCTTCTTTAATAAATGAGTTTAAATATATTCTCTTTCCAGTGTGCTCACTGCATCGTGTCACATTTTAGCAGACTTCCTATTTGCACTTGACTTTCTTTTACATTTTCCCCTTCCTGGAGTTTCTTACTGACTTTCATTTTTCTCATTGGAATACACATAGAATGCCTTCTGCTGTGCCTTCTACGCCCACGCTCCACCCTTTTTCACCCTGCTCTGCCTGTATAAGTTGCATCAGCAGACAGCCAGGCTTAGGGGCTTCTGGCTGGGTTCAGCCAACAAGGAGCCAGGTAGGTGATGAGCAGGAGTGGGGAGAGTTAGCTCGGGGTTCTTTCTGCTATGAGATTGCCTCCGTTTGGCTGTGTACATCTGCTGAAAATTACTTTCCCTCTTGAGATAACTTTTTTTCTTTTTTTAATGGATCCTTAACCTTTTTTACTTGGGTAAAATACTCTATTGGTCTCTGGGGCTTGGAGGAGTGATAGTTCCACTTTTGCTAGCCCCCTGTTATTGCACTATCTCTTTTTCTTTTTCTCACATTTTGGCAAAGAGACCCCAAATTATCCTAATCTGAGGGTGCCACTGGTTTCCTGTTGGGATTTTGACTGATGCAATGGGGTAGGAGGAGGAAGCAACATATATTCAGAGATCAGAGTTTGTTCACCCATTCCTATTTAAGATGGAAGAACCAAGAGGGCTGGTGGGTCTCTCTGTGTACTTGGCTGGGAGGATCTTCACTTTATGGGGATCAGATGGGGAGCCCTCTATCCGACACTATATCTCACCCCTAGAGCCCCCTCTCTCCTTAACCATTTTTTATTTTTATTTTTTGGTGTTAGAGAAAGGGTCTTGCTCTGTTGCCCAGGTTGGTTGGAGTGCAGTACTGCGATCATAGCTCACTATAGCCTCAACCTCCTGGGCTCAGGCAATCCTTCCACCTCAACCTCCTGAGTAGCTAGGACTATGGGTGTGTGCCACCATGCCTGGCTATTTTTTAAATTTTTTGTAGAGATGGGGTCTTGCTGTGTTGCCCAGGCTGGTCTTGAACTTCTGGGCCCAAGCAGTCCTCCTGCCTGGGTCTCCCAGAATGTTGGGATTACAGGTGTGAGCCAACCATACCAGGCCAAAATGGTAACAGTCTTAATTCTGGGTGTGGGTGGAAGGGGGTGTGGGTTTTATATCCATGACGTCTGCTTCAGTTCTCCTTAGTTTAATTTCTTTAACGAAGAGCTTTCTGTGTTTTTTATTTTGTTTGGCTTTTTGTTTGAGCCTGCTGATAAACTGCTTAAGCTTTGTGCCTTGGGGCAGGAAAAGCAAAGAGGAGTTGATTTCATAACACACTAACCCACTTACCCCACTAAATTTTAGCAGTTTAAAACATCAATAACTTTATTATGTTTACAGATTCTGTGGGTTAGGAATTCAGAAAGGGCATGATGGGGAGGTCTCTTCTGTGTTCCACGGTATCTAGGACCTCTGCTGGGATGGCTGGGGCTGGAGTAGCTGGACTGGGAATGGCCAGGATTGCAACAGCTGAGGCTGGTACTGCAGGAGACCAGGGCATATTTCGGTCCTTATCTCAACCGCATAAGACAGACACTCCCAGAGTAGTTGTTTCTAGACCCCGCCCATGGAAGGCATTCCTTTCCCAGGGTCTTAATTATTAATATTCCTTGCGAGGAAAAGAATTTAGCGATATCTTCCCTACTTGCATGTCCATTTATAGGCTTTCTGCAAGAAGAAAAATATGACTCTATTCTGCCCAACCCTGCAGGCAGTCAGATCTTATGGTTGTCTTCCCTTGTTCCCTAAAATCGCTGTTATTCTGTTCTTTTTCAAGGTGCACTGATTTCATATTGTTCAAACACACATGTTTTACAATCAGTTAGTACAGTTAGCACAATAATGGTCCTGAGGTGATGTACATCCTCAGCTTACGAAGGTAAGAGGATTAAGAGATTAAAGACAGGCATAAGAAATTATAAAAGTATTAATTTTGGGAACTGATAAATGTCCATATTAAAATGAAATCTTCACAATTTATGTTCAGAGATTGAAGTAAAGGCAGGAATAAGAAATTATAAAAGTATTATTTGGGAACTAATATATGTCCATATTGAAATGACATCTTCACAATTTATGTTCAGAGATTGAAGCAAAGGCAGGCATAAGAAATTATAAAAGTATTATTTGGGAACTAATATATATCCATATTAAAATGAAATCTTCACAATTTATGTTCCTCTGCCGTGGCTCCTGCCGGTCCCTCTGTTCAGGGTCCCTGACTTCCTACAACGTTCTTGGTTCACATTCTGGTACCTGGGCTGGGGTGGCTGAAGGAAGGACTTGCATATGGAGCCCTGAGACTGTGTAAGCAGCCCACCTGCCCTGCCGATGCCAGGCTGGAAAGACCACATATCCATGCTTTCCTTTAAGTCCCAACTGAGCCATGACCTCAGTCTGCAACAGAGTCTCGCTCTTGTCACCAAGGCTGGAGTGCAGTGGTGCGATCTTGGCTCACTCCAACCTCCATCTCCTGGGTTCAAGCAATTCTTCTGCCTCAGTCTCCCGAGTAGTTAGGATTACAGGTGCCCACCACCATGCCTGGCTAAATTTTATATTTTTTAGTAGAGACAGGGTTTCACCATGTTGGCCAGGCAGATCTCAAACTCCTGACCTCAGGTGATCCACCCACCTCGGCCTCCCAAAGTAATGGGATTACAGGCAAGAGCCACTGTCTCCTACCTTTGAACAACTTATTTCAAAACAATACTGTTAGTAAATGAGGCTCTTGTACTAAGTCATTAACAATAATTTATGATTTTTGTTTTCCTTAGTAAAAGTTAATGTGTCAAGAGCAAATCTGACTTTACCCAATGCTGGTGTTTTTCAAGGCATAAGACTGCTCTGATGGCATGGGACTGGTGTTTGAATACAGCGAGTTTCACAGGGTGCATTGCCTTGGTTATGTCCTATGCATCTCTACACGTCAGCCACTTTAGCAAAGAAAGGCTCTATTCAATCTGGATTTCTTCAGCATGATACACAAAATACAGAACAACATGCATAACTGGACATAGCAGCTAGCTGCTGAATCTAGCCTCTGTCACTCTGGACACATGTTCTTAAAAAATAAGAATCTGTTAGGAGAATGGTGAATTGTTGCATTGCCAAGTTATGCACCAGTGAATGCAATCTCAATTGCTTAATATATTTCCTCATTTACTGTTTAGATTGGGCATGTCTACCAGACCCTAGGATGCATACAGTCTTAGTTAAGAAGTTAAGAAGTACTGTTCTAAGAAGATGAAACTGATATTTGGATCCTACAGAGATTTGTTTTCTGTTGTTCTTCATGTCTTCACTCCTGGGAAATACAATTACTTCCCAGACAGTAGCCTTCCAGCAGCAATCTTTTTTATTAGATTTACGAATGAAGCTAGTCTTGATTAGATGGGTCTTCTCTAAGATAATTTTAATCAAGGATAAAGTACTAGGAGCTAATGAGGGTTTTGAGCGGTGAGTTGCCTTTTTAGGCTTCTTTGCTGTCTGAGTTTGGGTTCATGACAGGCCTGTGTTCCTGAGGACCCCATAGACTTCAGGTGCACTATTTGGAATCCTCACACAATGCATCTCTGCATTCTTGGTGGGCTTTTTCCTTTTTGCACATGAGCATGTCTGTTTTCACAGCCATTCTGGGCCTCAGATCTCGTGATTTTTCCCTTGGGAACATGAAGATGTTTCTTGACACTCTGAGAATCAGGTGTTCCCCCCATTTTTGAGCATGGATCCTATTCCTGGGCTATTGAAAGGATATAATGTGAATGTTTGATGCCCAAAGAGCCTTCCCACAGTCATCTACACATACTGTTCTCCTCTTGTGAAAACCCAGAGCAACCTTTTCGAGATAATTGTACCCTGACTTGTATTTATTTACTTGTTTTCTTGCCTCTGTTCGGCTGTAGGATTATAACCTCCTTGAGGGCTGCAAGGAGGAATTTCTCATCTTGATAGACAAACAGTGCCCAGCATAGATTCTGCAATATGGTAGACACTTGGAAATCTATATTAAATAGAAGGGATTGTGGGTTTCTCCTCATCGACTGGTTTGAACAAGGTCTTTGTCTTCCATGTCCTATTGAGGGGTGACAGAATTGGTAGCTTCTAGGGGAACTGTTTATAATCTGGTCAGTTTGTCTATGAAGAGACATGTATGTGTGATAATTTGGTTATCACTGTAGTTTTTTAGCAAATGGCTTTGCAGCAGTGGTCCAGTTGGTAAAATACTGTATATATTCAGTGGTAAATCTATTTTTGAAAAGGATATCAACCAACTTTTTTTCCTTCTAGTTTTGCTTTGCTGGAGGAAGTAAAGATAGCATATTTAGCATTTAACATCCATTCCCATTTATAGAGGGAGTAGTTATCTAATCTGTCAACTTTCTTTTCAGGGCTTTTTTCTTGTCCATAATACATGTAATTATTTAGTTGCATTTTCCCTCCTGCATTTGTATGCCGGGTATTGGATTTAGTGCTTTGTTTTGATCAAAGTATTTACTAGAGTAGGTAGATGATGATTAAGATGCCATTCATTTGCTACCTGTTTTAAACGAATAATGATGAGGGATGAAAACAAAACTGTAACTGAGGGATAGCCAAGGAACATCTGGACAATAATTTGTGGTAACCTGTCCATTTTTAATATTTTCTGTGACTCAGAAAACACGATCTTATCATTGTAAACAAGGGAAGAGCCTTTAATTACTACTGGGTAAATGCATCTTTGGAAGAAGTGAAAAAGAAAAAGTCATTTTTGCTGTGCCTTTATTTAGTAATGATCTAGATTTTTAAATGTTTGTATTTATTGAATATCAAGGCTGTATAAATAAGATTATTTGTTGTGCAGATCTGGAAATTTTGTAATTAAGCCATAATCTTGCAGGATATTGCAAGGTGTTATCTTACTAGGCAGAATGAGAGAATATTTGATAATAGGGTTATTTTCACTGACAATAAATTATTAGCATCATATTACATTTATTATGACAGGTTTAGCAGCTAGAATGGCAGAACTCCCTTTGTTCATTGGGCTGCTTATGGGGAAAAAGTGCCTTTTGAATATCTTCAAACCACATGGAAGCTGTCAGTGAGGGTTCCTTGAACTCTTTTGTTCAGTTGACATGAATTTGGTCAAAGTAATTGATTACTTGCCAGAAGAGAGTAACTATGAAGTCTCAGTATTTTTTAATATCACAAAGAGACTATTTTTTTTTTTTTTGAGAGAGAGTGAGTCTTGCTCTGTTGCCTAGGCTAGAGTGCAGTGGCGTGATCTCAGCTCATTGTAACCTCCATCTACCAGGTTCAAGTGATTCCTGTGCCTCAGCCTCCTGAGTAGCTGGGATTATAGGTGCGTGCCACCACACCTGGCTTTTTTTTTTTTTTTTTTTTTTGAGATGGAGTCTCACTCTGTTGCTCAGGCTGGAGTGCAGTGGCGCGATCTTGGCTCACTGCAAGCTCCGCCTCCTGCCTTAGCCTCCTGAGTAGCTGGGACTACAGGCACCTGCCACCACGCCCAGCTAATTGTTTTGTATTTTTAGTAGAGACAGAGTTTCACTGTGCTAGCCAGGATGGTCTCGATCTCCTGACCTCGTGATCTGCCCGCCTTGGCCTCCCAAAGCGCTGGGATTACAGGCGTGAGCCACCACGCCTGGCCCACTAATTTTTGTATTTTTAGTAGAGATGGAGTTTTGCCATATTGGCCAGGCTTGTCTTGAACTCCTGGCCTCAAGTGATCCTCCTGCCTTGGCCTAAAATGCTGAGATTACAGGCATGAGCCATCATGCCTGGTCAAGACAATTTTTTAAATAATGGAAAAATAAGTTGGCTTGGATTTTAAGATTTATTCATAAAAATATTAACAAAATGTTTACTTGCAAGTATCAAAATAGAAATCTGTGTAACACAGGGCCAGTGCTGAGGCTGAACTACAGACCTAAAGAAACAGAATGTCTACTTTTTCCGCATTTTAGGAAATAGAAACCTGTATGTTTCACCCCAAACCATGGTGAGCTGAGCCTTCTGAAATGTTTACAGTTGTGTTAGATCTTTGGCGAGAGTCCTGGAGATCACAATTAGGGGACTTTAACTAGAGAAGGGATCATTTAACTTTACATCAATGGTGCTAACAAGGGTGCTAGTCAGTTGCACATGATCCCACCCTCCTGTTTAAAAATTTCCTCCTGAAAGCAGAGTCCCTGCCCCAGAGCTGTTGTTGATATGTGAACTGGGAGTTGAATTCTGTGCCTTGTGTTTGTGTTAATATTGGCAGGCACCTCTGATCACAGCCTAAGAGCATGTAAGGTTCTCTGGAAGGATTTGAGGCCTGTAGTCAGAGTAAAGTTCCCACTTGCTGCTAAACTGTAAGCGCAATGAGCAGTTTCCTGTCATTTAACGGGGGAGACAAGTATGCTCAGCTACTGTTTTTGATGTATTTGGATTATAGGTCTCCTCCTTTATCTGAAATGTGATAGGATGTGGCATGTTATGTGTTGCAGCCCTTTTTGTATCTGGGCAGTGGCCGACCTACTGATCACAGAGTGGTATTTACTTACCATTGAGTTCACGGATTTTCGTGGGAGAGAACTGGGCTTGCTAAGAGGCTGGGCTGGGTATGGCAGGCCATGAGGCTGCATGTCCAATAGCAACATTCCAACGTTCCACCAATTTGGCTTGTGAGTGAGAATCACCAGACACGTAATTACTCGCTCAAACCATTTGAAGCAGATTCATTGCTTGCATCTTAATAATGTACTTTTCCTTAAAGCATGTGGCTGTCTTGGCCAAGCCTGGCTTGTTCCTTGAGATGGTATACATAGCAATTTAAGGTGGTCATTCCATCAGTTGAAATGGCTCTGGAGAATTGATCATTTTGGCAGATAGAGGCAAGAATCCAGTCTTGGATAACATAACCAAATGTGGTGCAGCAAATATGGAAAAGGTACAGATACCCTGATTGAAATGATAATCTATGTAGCTGATTGTTCTTTCCTCAATGTGACATTATCGGTATTGTTCTTTGCTTGGAACAGAAGTGCAGTGCATGTTGATATTAGCATTTGTTTTCAACTGCACCTGTCACCATACTGAATTTCCAAACATTTTCATTACCTCAAAAAAGAAACCCCTCAGCCCTTAGCCATCATCTCCTAATTTTCCAAACCTACCCCCAGTCCTGGGCAACCCCTAACCTACTTTGTCTGTTTAGATTTGCCTATTCTGGACATTTCACATAAGTGGAATCACACAATATACGGTCCTTTGTGTCTGGTTTCATTTAACGTTAGTGTATTATTCTGTTCTCACACTGCTAATAAAGACATACGTGAGACTGGCCAATTTAGAAAGGAAAGAGGTTTAAGTGACTCACAGTTCAGCGTGGCTGGGGAGGCCTCAGGAAACTGACAATCATGGCAGAAGGGGAAGTAGACATGTCCTCCTTCATGCCGGCAGGAAGAAGAAGTGCGAGTGATGGTGGGGAAATGCCCCTTATAAAACCATCAGATCTCATGAGAACTCATTCACTATCATGAGGACAGCATGAGGGTAATAGCCCCCATGATTCCATTACCTCCCACCAGGTTCTACCCACAACATGTGGGAATTATGGGAACTGCAATTCAAGATAAGATTTGGGTAGGGGGCACAGCCAAACCATATCAGTTAGTGTTTTTAAGATTTATTCATATTGTAGCATGTATTTGTATTTCACTCCTTTTCATGGTGAAAAACAAATCCCATTGTATGGATATACCACATTTTGTTTATCCATTCCACAGCTGATGGACTTTTGGGTAGTTTCTGCTATTTGACTTCTATGAATAGTGCTGCTGTGAACATTCATGTACAAGTTTTTGGGTAGACATATGTTTTATTTCTTTTGGGTACATACTGAAGAGTGGAGAGACATATTTTGCAATGCTTTTTTCCCTTTCTATCTGGAAGATTGTAGGGGAGTGTTCCTTGGTGAGATGGGCTGTCTGTGATAGAGAGGGCGTTAAGTCGGAGGCAGGAATTGCTGACTAGAGTTCCAGGTCAGCCCCTGACTGGCCATGTGTTCGGAAATTCACTCTGTTTCCTCAGCTGTAGAATGAAGTAGTTTTATCAGACAATCTTTAAGGTTGCTTCCAAGTTAAAATGTTCCAAGTTAAAACGTCTTCCTGAGTGGGATTGAAAGGCTTTCAAGATATGAAGGGAAATATTTCCAGCAAAGTCTATGTAGTAAACCACACCCCACCAAGGTCCCGAGCTGCTGAGGTTGTTTATTGTTTCCTATTTGAAAACAACTTGGAATTTAATATTTATTTAGTTAAGTTTTGTGTTTTTAATAAAAATAAATCTTTAAAAATTGGATGGATATAGAACCAAACTTACTCACATTTGTATCACCCAAGGACATCTGCTTTAATTTTTGGTGTATTTCCTGTCTAACTTGCCCCTTTAGGTTGTTTAGTTGTTTATGGGGCTGTAGTCACACTCAGTGCAGAGTTTTCTATGGGGATCCTGTTTTGATTGCCCTTCAGACTGGTCTTGATTTCACTTAATATGCTTCTAACTTTGGTTGAAGGACCTTTGAAAGTGAGAAGTCTTTTGAGTTCAGTGGTTTTGGTAAAGCCATGATAGTTTTGAAAGTGTAAAGATGTTTCTGAAAGTATGTTTACCTTCTAGAATAGTTGGTAGAAAGCTTCATATGTAGTAGACAGAGATAAGTCTGTGTTAGAATCTAATAGTTCCATACCCCAGAACAGCTAACCCACTTCTTCCTCCTGTGTTTTGGCTGATTTAGAAGCTATCAAAATGCTTATTCCCTTTGCTGGGGTTCAGAAGCTGATGCCCCAAACTATGGTGCTTTGTCATGCTGAACCGAGGAAGGAGCCTCAAGGCCCCTCTGATCCCCCTTTCCCCACTTCTCCGTCTGCCCCGAAGCACAGGATGAAATTGTTCTCTTAAGTTCCCTTATCTGCCTAAAGTCCAGACCTGCCAAAGAAGAAAACAATTACTTCTGGTCACTTTCCTGAGTTTTCATGAACTGAACACAGGTTTCAGGAAGAAAGATTCCAAGTCCATCAACACACTTGTACAGACTCGTCACAAACCATTGTCTATTCTGCGGGCCCACGAGACGTTGTCCCAGGCCATTGTATGTTCCATGGCGTTCTCCTAAAACTGGTTTACACACCCCCTAAAATAAGCCACACTTCCCCATCTCCGTTTCTCCTCAGAAGAAGGGTACATAACCATTAACCATCTGTACCTCAGAGTGTGGTGGAGTAATCACTGTGTGATCCGCCCACCTCCATACGCGATTATAAATGTGTATGCCTCTTCTCCTGTTAACCTTCCTTTTGTCAGATGTGGCTCCTCATTGGGAGGAGGTGTGACTTTCAGGAAACCCGCAGAAGGTGAAGGGGAGGAGCTTTCCCTTGGCCTCTACACTTTCATAATGCTCAAAAAGTTTCTGATTGCGGTTTCAAATTATTTCCTGTTTTGGAGGAAGGTTGAACTTTTTTTTCTTTTTGCCTACTTTCTGGTTTTTAAGCTCAAGCAGCTTCATTAACTTTTCAAGCTCCTGAGAGACCACTCTGTACAGTGAAGCAGGCTCTTCTGCCCTGAGGAAGGCGCTCGTTCTTCCCCAGGGACCCTCTCCCTGGAGCTGCCTTGAGGCCAGAACATCTCCACACTGGCACCAAGTGTTCACAGAGCCCCATTGTCAGCTGCCCCGGGATGTCATTTTTTCCTTCATGGTGAGGGTTAGTTGGCCATATACTCCCTCACTTTCTTTTTCCATTAAAAAAATTCATACCAACAAACTCAACTTTCTCAGGGTGGTCCTTGCATTTATGGTAAATATTGAAGGCTGGCGTAGGATGAGGAAAGTGAGCTATTCAGATCAGCTGCCCCTCCACGATAACTGCTTGCCTTGCTCACCTAATCGCAGGTGCAACTGAGAGAGAAGGATAACCATGTATTGATCTTCAAAGGAGTGACCTCATCCACAGAGGAGTCACCCAGTAAATGCAAAATGCTGAGCAAGCAGATCTGATGCAGCTTCTCATTTGGGAGGATTGAACTGAAGATAGAGATGTGAGCAGGAAAAGCAATGGAAGCATCCTCATCCCTTTGCCATGACAGTAATGGAAGGGTTCCAATACCCTCAGCTTCCCAGGGCCATCCAGCAAGAGACTTGTCTCACATGTGCCAGTCTTTTCACACCTATTCTCTCCATATTCTGGACCATTCTTCTTGCCTGAGGTGCTCTAGTCTTCTGGGATTCATCCTTTGGGAGCAACTCAAATGTATTTTGCTCTGTTTGTGCAATGAACTTTGATATTTATTGTCTTCATCTATGGTAAACACTTTCTGTTAGGCCAAATTTACACTGTCTAGTCTGATTTACAGAACCAGCTATCTCAAATGTGTAGGAATTGGAAAAAGTGGATGATGATGGATTCAGTTTTCTTTTTCTTTCTTTCTTTTTTTTTGAGACAGAGTCTCTTCTTCACCCAGGCTGGAGAGCAGTGGCACGATCTTGGCTCACTGCAACCTCCGCCTCCCAGGTTCAAGCAATTCTCCTGCCTCAGCCTCCCCAGTAGCTGTGATTACAGGCATGTGCCACCACGCCTGGCTAATTTTTGTGTTTTTAGTAGAGACGAGGTTTCACCCTGTTGGCCAGGCTGGTCTCAAACTCCTGACCTCAAGTGATCCACCTGCCTCGGCCTCTCAAAGTGCTGAGATTACAGGCATGAGCCACCGTGTCTGGCCAGTTTCAGTTTTCATACAGCTTATTTTAGCACTTTGACACATCTTGCACTGTTACTTAATCTTATAATGTTATTTAATTGCTTTATGAGTGTCTAATTTAGCTCTTCAGCTAAACTGTAATCTTCTTAAGATCAGTGTATGTGTCTCTGTAAAATACATATCAGCATGACACTTTCAAAAATAAGATGGTTGATAAAATAATGGATAAAATGGATTGCTCCCCTCTTCCTTCCCTTCTTCCCTCCCTCCTTCCTCTCCCTTTTGCAGCACCTCCTGTCTCTTAGGCTGCTAATGTAATATTAGAAATGAGAACAGAAATGGCTAGGGTGGCATCTAGAACCATTATAAAATTCAAGGGCAGAATAGAGCTTTGTAAACTTGATGATTTTTTGGAAATGTATTTTCTGGACATACCTCTTATCTATACAGGCTCCAGCCCATCTCTTTTTTCCTTTCCATGTGATCCATCCTTTTGTGGTTGATTGTCTCGGCAAGTAAAGCTTCATGTCAGATTCCTGGGTTTTGGACTCATATGACCTGGTTGGCTTTGCCTCATAGATAGCTTTCACAACAGATACTCACAGCAGAGTGTGGTGGACCAGTGGGAGTCCACTACTACCCCTTAGCCTGCAGCTTGAGAACACATGCCCTGATGGGTTGTGGGTGAGTGTCCTGCCTCTTTCAGCCTGTTTCCTCATCTGTAAAAGGGGAATAAATTATGGGCTCATCATGAGAACTCAATGAGAAAATGCAGGATGAATCTCAGAGCAATGCCTGCCATATATTAAGCAGTGAATGGATATGTTACCATTTTCATGCCTAGATAGGCAGATAATGAACATCATCATATGCTGCCCAGGTTAGTGAACTCCCCTTATACCCTGAGAGCAGATGTAAGCTTCTAGAGGGTAGGAGCCATCAACTGCCTAGAATTTCCAGATATAGCATCACATATGGGGCCACTCAGTCGCTAAAATTGTGATGTGAGTGTTGTTCAGTAGCTGATTATCATGTCTGTCAGATGGAGCATCACATCAGACTTGGCAAACAGGAGGAGCAAATATCCCTAAAGCAAGTCTAAAAACAAGCTTCCAAAAACCAAGTTATTCATGTCTTTCATCTGTTCTTGAGAATCTCCACCAATGGAGTAACCCAAAAGTCAAATAAAAAATTGTATATACCAAGATTTATAAGGAATAATTAAAAACCTTCCAAATGTTAAAATAGGCAAATATAATTTAAGTAAATATTTAAGTAGTGTATCATCTCTATGTAACATTATGTATGTTTTATAAATGTTTACTACATTTTTAAATAATATGCAAAAATGCTTAAGCTATCATGTGACCTGGAAAATATGCTAGAATAGCATTGCATATGCAGCATGAGCATGACTGTATTAAAATGGTTTTAGAAAATAGATTAGAGAGGTCGGGCACATTGGCTCACACCTGTAATCCCAGCACCTTGGGAGGCAGAGGCAGGCGGATCAGAAGGTCAGGAGTTCGAGAGCAGCCTGGCCAATATGGTGAAACTCCGTTTCTATAAAAATACAAAAATTAGCCGGGCATGGGGATGGGTGTCTGTAGTCCTAGCTACTCGGGAGGCTGAGGCAGGAGAATTGCTTGAATCCGGGAGGTAGGTTGCAGTGAGTTGAGATCATGCCACTGCACTCCAGTCTGGGTGACAGAGCGAGATTTCGTCTCAAAAAAAAAAAAAAGAAAGAAAATAGATCAGAGAGCTATACATCAAGATTTAACAGTGGCTGTCTTTGGATGATGGTAGGGTTATGAATGAATTTTCCTCTCTAATTTTGCTCTCTGTATTTTCCTTATTATATATGTGTATTATTTTCATGAACAAAAAACTCAAACTTTTTCTTAAGAGGGAAATAATGTGCATAGATGGACAGAAGCCATGGTATTTGGCTTGTATTTTTACAATGAAAAAAAGGTCAAATGTGTAAGGCACAGAACTGAATTATTTGTTATGTATGAGAAATAAGAGTGTGGTGTGGTGTGAGCTCAATGAAAAACACGTTACTCTGGAGAGTTCGAGAGAAGTTTTGCTTTTTGAAGATTTTTGGAGAAGCAGCAAAAATGTAAAGCTCTAGGTAATGCACATGAGCAAGTGCCAATTTTCTTTCCCAGCACCGAAGTTTGGTATTCTTAGCCATTCTGATTTTGCGTGATTTGAGACTGTCATTTTCTTCTAAAAGTCTGACAGCTGTAAGCTTTCAGCTATCAGCAAATGAGGTGAAAATGTATTTTTAATATTAAAAGTCTTCTTAGGGAAAGAGGCCCAGCAAAACCATCGTTAGTAGTCACATTCAGGCAACATTGTAAGTTCCCTTCCTAATCCTGCGCCTGTGGTTTTTAATAGCCAGACATGTCCACCAGATGTGCTTCATGTTCTTTTATTTACATAGATGTTTCCAGTAACTCATTGTGTATTTTTCTACTTCTAAATAAATGCATACCAAATAGCTCTCTTTTTCACATTGCTATGTTGCAGCATTACATTTGTATGTTTCAAAGCAGGAAAATGTTCAGTAAGCCCTGAATATTTTTTGCATCTTTACTGCACATAGGACTGTTGACATATTTTAAGATGTATATGGTATACTCATTATGGCTAATTTGAAAAATGCATAAAATATATGGATAAGAGGATAAAAGTTACAGGTAACCACTATTATCATTTTGGTATATTTCCTTCCAGTTACTTTTATGAATACTTTTTCATAATGTTACTGATTCTGTATTTTTTCTCTAGCTTGCTTTTTTTAATTGCCTGTCCTATTTATCTTGGTACATGTAGATCTAACTCATTCTTTGAAACTATTTATTCATGATATGACCGTGTTATAGTTTATTTAGCTATCACTTTACTGGTAGACATTTAGGTTGTTGCTTCTTTTTGCCAATAAACCAATATTCCTGTATGTGCTCTTTGAGCATCTGAGTGAGTATTTTACTAGAAAATAGTTACTTGGGGCCCGGCATGGTGACTCATGCCTGTAAACCCAGCACTTTGGGAGGCCGAGGCAGGTGGATCACCTGAGGTCAGGAGTTTGAGATTAGCCTAACCAACATGGAGAAATCCCCTCTCTACTAAAAATACAAAGTTAGCCAGGCATAGTGGCACATGCCTGAAATCCCAGCTACTCCAGAGACTGAGGCAGGAGAATCGCTTGAAACCAGGAGGTAGAGCTTGCAGTGAGCTGAGATTGAGCCATTAAACACCAGCCTGGGCAACAAGAGGGAAATTCCGTCTCAAAAAAAAAAAAAAAAGAAAGAAAAGAAAAAAAAAAGTTACTTGGAATTGGCATTTACATAATTTACATTTTCCTCATTTAGTATATACTTTCAGTATTTTTCTTTATCCATTTACAAACATACACGTTATATATACATAGACATTATATATATTTCTTTTTCTTTTAGAGTAAAGGGTCAGTTCAAAATTGCTCAAAATCTTGCTTTTTGTCACCTATTGACATAAGTGCAAAAGCTGTACAATGTTGCTGGTGGCCTGAACTTTTATAGCAGATCCATGATGCCTGGAGCTATGACCATGAACTTGCCTTCTAGCATCCCAGCTTTGAAAAGCTTTTCATTTTGTTATTATTTCAAACATCAGGAAAACTGCAAGAGTAGTACAAAGAACTCGTGTCCTTTACCCAGATTTCCTAGCTATGAACATTTAACCTCATTTGCCTCTACACTCTCTGTCTATATAAACTTCTAATTTTTTTCTTGACCTTATTTACTTGGGTATGATGCTGCCTGCCAGAGTTCTCCATGATAAAGTGATTTTTTTTTCCTGTGGAATTAATAATAATTTATGGGGAGATTCATTCATGTTGTTGTACATATCAGTAGTTATTCTTCTTGCTGAACAGTTTTCCACTGCATTAACATACCACACACCATTTATTTACCTGATGGTAGATAGTTGGGATTTTGGTAGACAGGGAGACATTTACATCCAGCAGATCTCTGCCCCAGAGAAGGAGTTGCTCCCCAGCTGTAGCGTGTGGTCAGCAGACAGGCTCTAGACAGCTTCTGTTGGCTCTTTCAGAGTCACTGCAGCTGTAGAGAACTACCTCGTCCCAGGTTATGCCCTTCCTGAGGCAGCCCACATTCAGTGCCTGAGTGAGGGGGTGATGTAAAGGTCCAGCCACTTCAGACTGAGGTGGGACAATTCTGACAGTTTTTACTATTCACCTCCATAGCATCCACCACTGTTAGAACAGCACCCCTTTCTCAGCAAATGCTCATTGCTGTCTAGAGGATCCTGTACAAGCAGAGGAGGCAGAAGGAAAAAGCCCAACCTTGGGTTATGGATGGCACAGCTCAATACGGCCTTGCAAGACTGTGTGTGACAAGGTTGTGCACCTGGTCATCCACTTTGGGCGGGAAGGAAAGCTGCCTGATGTTCAAGTACGTACAGAAGCATGGCAGTGGTGAATAGCCTGGCTGGAATCAGGGGATTGGAAGGAAAGTGACTGAAAGTTTAGGGACAACAGACTTGGAAAGAAGCATATGAATGGACCAAATATGAAAATGGCTGCATCACCCCCAGAGAGTTTTAAGACACTCTGTATTCTGTTATTTTCCTCTGAAGAGTGTTCATTTTAACTCTATCAGGTAGTTTACTTGGCTGACTCAATCTCTAAACTCTGTCTTTCTTTTAGCAGGTAGCAGCTGAAATATTTGATCAGTTTTTCAGTCTTCCAGCTCTTGCTTTCTACTGGGTTCCTTGGAACTTCCCTTCACAATTCAGGGTCCAGTCGAAGATTTGAGCAAAGTTTCTAAGGCAGATTTTAGGACATCCTCTCTGTGGTTCCCTTAACCATTCTTTCTCCCTTAAATTTTTATTACTCTGGCATATCTCAGTTCTGTCCTCAGTTACTCCTCAGACCCGTGAAACTGTGGCTTTCTGCTTGACTTGTGGCTGTGCCATACCACCTGAGCTGTGGTGTGCCCTCATGTGAAAAGCTATATAAACATGGAGCTCATGCCCAATGCAGAAATTCCCTTCTTCCAATAATCAAATTCTCTCTTGAATTTTGTTGTCAGATAGTTATATATGTTGTCCCAAATATATTTGTTTTTTTATATATATATATGTTATGCTACATATTATGGTGTGTGTGTGTGTGCATATATGTTATTCCAAATATATGTATGTTGTATATATTATCCCAAATTTCTAATTGTTTTCTGCTGGAGGGTTAGTGAAAGCTACTATTACTGGAACTAGAAACTTATTTAAAATTTTAATAGATATTATCAAATGACTCTCCACAGTTGGTGTTATCAGTTTTGTCTTACCAATATTGTATCAGTGTTCCCATTTCCCCATGTTCAACAATAATTTTGTAAAGCTGTTATAGTACCCTGTCTGATGGGTGACAATGTTTTGATTGGCTTTTCTCTAAATTCTAGTGAGAGTGAGAATGTTTTTACATTCATTAGAAAGTTCTCTTTTTTATTTTGTAACTTGCCTACTTATAGTTTTCCCATTTTCCTATGGATCATCTTTTTCTTATTGATTATATATGTGGATTATAATCAGTTAACCTTTACATTGTAAATGACTTCTCAGTCTATTTTCACCTTTGCTCATGGTGTATTTTATCCTGCAAAAGTTTTAAATTTTTATATAATATTTATCTTTTATGTCTTCTTCTTCCATTTACTAGTGCTTTTCTAGACATATTATTATTATTATTTACAAAATTTGTTTCATACTTGTATTAGTCTGTTTTCACACTGCTGTTAAAGACACACCCAAGACTGGGCAATTTACAAAAGAAAGAGGCAAGGAGGAGCAAGTCATATCTTATGTGGACGGTGGCAGGTAAAAGATGAGAGCTTGTGCAGGTGAATGCCTCTTTTTAAAGCCATCGGATCTCATGAAACTTATCCATTATCACAAGGACAGCACAGGAAAGACTTGCCCCCATGATTCAGTTCCCTCCCACTAGGTCCCTCCCACAACATGTGGGAATTCAAGATGAGATTTGGGTTGGGACACAGCCAAACCACATCAACACCCAGTCACCAAACTCTGTATTCCTGTGGTGGGCAGTAACTGAAATGTGCTAATATGCTCTTTTACAACTTGCTTTAAAACTTATTGTTTAAAATAAGTAATGTTCCTAGGAATAATCCTGAAAATATTCTTAGGGAGCATGATTTTTAATTTAGTTGCTCAGATTATTCCAGTATAAATATTCCACAGTTTATTTAACTTGTCCCCTATTGTTGGACATTTTTATTATTATTAATGATGCTAAGAACATTGTTGTACATAGTCATTGTATATATTTCCAATTATTTTATTGGTATAGAATCCTCTATGAAAATGGGAATCATATATTTATTTGTTTATTTACTTTTGAGACAGGGTCACATTCTATTGCCCAGGTTGGAGTGCAGTGTCACAGTCATGACTCACTGTATCCTTGACCTCCCGGACTCGAGCAGTCCTCCAACATCAGCCTCCCAAAGTGTTGCATTACAGGTGTGAGCTACAGAGCTTAGCCTGGGAATATTTTAAAGCCTGTCATGCAGATTGTCAACCATCTTCACAAAGATTGTAGCCATTTTTATTTCAATCAGCACACTACACTTTCCAACTCCAGATTTTATTATTTTAAAAAAGTTGTAATTTGACTGCAATAAACATGTGTGCATGTGTGTTTAGAGTAGAATGATTTATAATCCTTTGGATATATACCCAGTAATGGGGTTGCTGGGTCAAATGGTATTTCTGGTTCTATATCCTTGAGGAATTGTCACACTGTCTTCCACAATTGTTGAACTAATTTAGTATTCCAGAACTTAAAGTAAAATTTAAAAACTAATAATAAATAATAAATAAATAAAGGAATCAGCTCTAAGAGCTATTTACAAAAAAAAAAAAGTTGTAATTTTGGCAAAATTGTCTTAATATGCAAATATACATTTCTTTGATTATCAGTGATTTTTTTCACATTTTCAGGTGTTTTATAATTTTTTCATTTTGTTTTGTTTGTGGGCATGTGAATATTCTGTTCCTTTGCCCACATTTCTATTGGTATATATAGCTTTTTCCTACTGATTTAGAAAACCTCTTTATAAAGCACATTAGTTAGTCCTTTTATATTATCTAGTTGTTGCTTCATGAGCATATGACATTTTGGATATATATGATAATTTGATTATTATATGATTATTATTAGGGCTTCCATCTCTGAGTGTTGGTCAATGAATTTGTGTTAATAATTATTGCACTTAAATTCATTGAGTAGTTAGCACTTAAAATGCAAAAAATGAAACAATGCTTTTCAGTATTCTTTCTGGCACTTTTAGAATGTAATTCACCCAATGCTTCTGATTAAAATTCATCAATGCAATGGTGTTTCCAAGCTAATTTGATAAGTGTAACTGATGATTACCAGTATAAACCAGGCACAACCTTATAAAAGACTTAGTCATCACCCTGTAAGAGAAGATGGTGACAATGGTGACTGAACTCATAAGTGCGCTCAGTCAGTGGCTCTGAGGCTGATGAGCGTTGGCTATCTCTCTGTAAACAAGTAAATGAGAGAGCTGGGAGTGGGCTGAAGAGAATCATATAGATCAAATGTTATCTTCAACATCAATCCCTAGCTGGAATGGTAATACAAGAGAAAGACAGGAACTTGTATGAGAATTTAACAAAACACAGAGAGGAACCATTGTCTTTGCCTGCAGATTGGGGTTTATGACTTAAGCCCCCATGCAGCAAGCTTCCCTTTGCATAAATCTCAATAGGCTTGGTGACTTATGGGAGCTCAGATTCTCAGATTCCTTGGTTGATAAAAGTTTCTCTGTCCACATTTTTATAAGATAGCCTTTCAGAGATTTGAAGAGCAACTTAATATATTAAGTTCTCTTAGCCATTCTTAAAATGACAGGCTTTCTGACTCCTTGTTGTCCTTGTCACTCTCCAGTGAGCACAGTTTAATTTGCTTCGGTTTGTAAAATTTAGAAGCCAGACTGAATGTGTTTTTCCTGTTGTGGGAGAAAACCGCAAGAGGATGCAGCCAAACTCCAGGAGCTGGATTCTGAGTGCAATTCTTCTCTATCAAAATGCATTTAATAGAAGAATATATTCATTACCTCCTTTAAGAATGTAAAAAGTAGAAATAAAAAAGGAAGAATATATTTTAAGGCAGTGTATAAAAGCTGATCTAGTAGCGTAGTGTGGATTTTATAAAGGCTCATGCTTTGCTTTATTCATAATTTCAAATTTCTACTCTGTGTGTTGTCTTCTATTGGGACAAATGATTTAGAAAACTCTTGCCTCTGGGAGAATCAGAACTGTTTTCATTATGACTGTCAAACATCTACCCAAAAGTCCGCAAAAACAAAACGACTAACAACCACCCCAACAAAGATAGCATGACAACACTGGGTCATACTGTTTTTGTATGTGCTGGTTGGTAATCGTCATACATCCCTTTCTTCTTTTCCCCATGCATGAGCACATTTATCTGAGGCAAGAAGGGCCAAAAAAAGGAGAGAACACTGAAATTACCCAGTTTCACAGCTCCGGCAGGAGTCCAGTGTCCTAGGCAGCCTGGAGGTGACTAGTTTCCAGGTGCACTCTGGCGGTTCCACTATTACAGCAATGACAGGATGCACTTCATACTTTTCAAGGCATGTTGATGTGTGTTACTGCATTTGATCGTCACCTAGGGGTTAGTAGGAAGGGTAGGCTTGTTTCCACTTGACCCAAGAACAAACTGAGCACAAAGTGGGACTTGCCAGAGTTCACACTGTTTCCCCAAGAGGGTCCCGATGTCTGCTTTCTAGCCTCCGGCTCCTGCTGAACCACACGGCCTGCTCAGTGCTGGTGTAAATCTGAGAAACTGGCTTCTACTGAAGCAAAAGTGCCCATGGCAAGGCCTCTGAATTGAGGGGTTTAAAGGGAATGGAACCAATAGGGCGGGAGTGCTAAGAATTCAGCCTCTTAGATCTTTGTTCCTCAGAAGATGTGGAGGTGGCAGCTGGATGATTTGATAATAAAGAATGAACTTTAACATGCTGTATAACCATGATATGAAAAGATAGACTCTATAAATGAATTGGGAAGTCAGTCTTCTTTAATTCATATAGAATATTCTTGGAGCTAAACCTGCCCATGGGATAGAATTATGGTAAACACCAGTCACTGAGCCACGAAAATGAAATATTTCTGCTCCTAGAGAAAAGCTGGGACAAAGATAAGACTCTAGACTTTTCTGGACAGAGTGCAGTGGCTCATGCCTGTAATCCTAACACTTTGGGAGGCCAAGGCAGGTGGATCACTTGAGGTCAGGAGTTTGAGACCAGCCTGGCCAACATGGCAAAACCGTGTCTCTACTAAAAATACAAAAAAGGAAAGAAAAAAAAAAGTAGTCAGACATGGTGATGGGCACCTGTAATCTCAGCTACTTGGGAGGGTGAGATAGGAGAATCACTTGAACCTGGGAGGCAGAGGTTGCAGTGAGCCGAGATTGCGCCACTGCACTCCAGCCTGGGCGACAGAGCGAGACTGTCTCAAAACAAACAAACAAACAAAAAACAAAAAAAAAAAAAAAAAGAAAGAAAGAAAGAAGGAAAGAAAGAAAGAAAGAAAAAAAAAGACTCTAGGCTTTTCTTCTTCAGTTGATGCCCCACCAGCTGGCACAATGATTAGCTGGGACAGGTAGAGAAACCCCTTGCAAGTAACATTTTAATAGTGAGAAGTATGAAGGAGTAGAAGTGTGAGGAGAAGGGAGGGAATGGTATCAAGAAACAAAGTATTTCCCCCCGTTTTATGCTGACCCTACTGTTATTTTTGTTCTGCCTCATCTTAGTTCTCTCTCTCCCATTTACTATCTTACAGTGGCAGCAAGTCAGGTTTCGAGGGAGTTCTCTGTGCCTCTAGGGCTCAGGGATGGGAGACTCTACCCTTCTGAAGGGCCAGACGTACCAGGAAAACATTAGTTGAAGCTCCCATGAGTGTTAAAGACAGCTCAGTTGTCAGTTTGGGTTAAGTACTGAGATATGTGAAGATTAAATTCAGAGTAAACGTTAGAATAAAGAACATAAAACTCAGTTTCATCAATATATCCAATGTTTAAAATGCATTTCATTTCCACCTCATAAGCAGCTACAGAAAGAAGAAAGGGAAAAAACAAGAAAGAGGAGGAGGTAATGAATCATAGGGTGAATAGCATGACCACGTACTTTTTTACTGCTTTTGAAATGTACCTAGACTGGAGAATTGCTGTCTGGTTTTGTCCATCTGCCTTTTTTTTTTTTTTTTTTTTGGAGATGGAGTCTTACTCTGTCACCCAGGCTGGAACGCGCAGTGGCGCAATCTTGGCTCACTGCAACCTCTGCCTCCCAGGTTAAAGTGATTCTCATGCCTCAGCCTCCTGACGAGCTGGGACTACAGTCACCCACCACACCCAGCTAATGTTTGTATTTTTGTAGAGATAGGGTTTCGCCGTGTTGGCCAGGCTGGTCTCGAACTCCTGACCTCAAGTGATCCCCACCCCCCGCCACCTCAGCCTCCCAAAGTGCTGGGATTACAGGCTTGAGCCACTGCACCCGGCCCATCTGCACATCTTGAAACACTTGGAATCTCTCCTCTGACTGGGATGGATGGTCATGGCCACCCATAGGATGTCAGGGAAAAGAATACCCTGGACTTCAGAGGGCCATTCAATAGCATTATTCAAATTTCTGGGGAGTAGGAAGGCTGGACTGCAAGGCGGGTGAGATGGAGAGCTTCATCTCATTTTAGGGCCCTGATGGAATCTCAGAGGCACTGCCCTCCAGGCTGCTGCGTTACTGTTACTATGATGGAACAGTAGTCCCCTGTGTGTTGAGATAAGTCACGGAGCCAGGCATGTGTCCTTTGAAAGGCAACCACTTCTTTATCCATCTAGCATCTGACTTGTGAGGTCAGGGGTACCGCAGCCTGAGAGGAGGTGGGAACCTCCCTTCCCTCCCAACAGGAGCCTCGATGGCTGCACAGAGCGGGCTGGAGTATCTGTGAGAGGCGAGGCTTTCATTCTCTTTATCTGAAACTGAAAAAACTGTCCAAATAGTAGTATGTGTGGAGCAGCATATTTTTTTGAAATTATTTTTCTGCTGTATGCTTTTAAAGAAAACCAAAAATGTTTTTAAATCTTAATTTGAACATCCCTGATTTGGCCAGTATCATTTACTATCTATAGATATATGAGCAATATTAGAAGAACCTGCACACAGTTTTGAAAATTGAATAAATATCTTTATTGCTGATTATAAAGTGATACATGTTTATTATAAATGATTCAAATAATATAGAAAGGGAAAGTAGCCTGGTGATACCATTCTCTGGAAATTGCCACTGTTAGCTGTAAGTCTGTTGCAAAGCTGCAGAAGCTTAAGGACCCGAGTTTTAAGTGAGCTTGTGTTCTCATATTGGGTTACATTTGTTCTCTGCAAAAACACATAGCATAAACAGCGGAAAACACTTTATAATAAAAACCAGAAGACTGAAAATGAAAATTCACACAAAGCTACAACTGATACCAGTAAGACTCAGAACCTTTACATTTCCTAGATGTATTCATTTTGTTGTCTTTCTGGCATGTTATGGTCTTTGTAGATGAGAGGAAGAGTCTTTCGTGAACCTGCCAACCTCAGTATCTGTTCTTTCTGTTCTACTAGAGGTTTGTGAGATCATTGTAATGTTCTGGTTTTCCATGGCTTATGATACAAAGATATATTGGGAGGCTTAAGAGGTCTTTTTTTTCTTAGAGCAATTTACCTGTAATCTTTTAGGAATCTGTGTATAAATCCCTTCTCTGGATGATTACTTGCATGTGACTATGTAGTCATCATCGTGTATGACTGCGTGAAGCACATTTATTAGGTTCATTACATCTCACGTTTCTTCTTGGATGATCATTTATTCACCCAAATATTATTAAGGACTTTCTGTGTGCCTAACAGTGCTAGGATTGAGGGTACCACAGGACAAGGCTGACCGGGAAGAGAGACACATTAGTGGACAGCCCTCAGCCTGTGTGAGAAAAGAAGGTGCAGCGGAGGGAGGGACTGCTTTCTGCCGGAAGGCTCCAGGGGAGGATTCTCTTGGAGTCCCGGTGTTACATTTCAGTGACATGAGTCAGAAAGTCCAGCAAGAATCTGTAGGTGTGGAATGGCCCAGGGATGAAGAAAAAATCAAAATATGTCAAGACAAAGAGATACACTAATAGAGAAGGGAATTGGCATTTGTTAAGTGCCTACTGGGTGCCAGGCACTGGATGTCAGCTGCACTCAGTCCTGTGAGGTACTTATCGTACATACCGTTGTCCTCATTTTGCCCATGAGGAAACTCAGGCTCTGAAAGGTGAAGTAACTTGCTCCAGGTCTCATAACTTGAATTACCACCTGGAGGCATAAGGATTCACATACAGGTGTGAACGCGCCACAGATTACAGTGTCACAGCACAGGGCTGAGGAAAGAGCGTGGCTTCTTTGGGGAGTGATGTGTTGATGGAGCTGGAGTATGGTGTGCATTGGAAGAAACTGGCAGAAATGAAATGAAAACAGAGAATGGGGCCAGTTTGTGAAGGGCACTCGCAGCCTATGTAAGATTTGCTATTAGAGTTTGAGAATACCAGCAAAAGTTTGTAAGCAGATCTGACAGCTCAGATTTATCTTTTAGAAAGAAAACTTGGCTGCCTTGTTTGGGATGAATGGATTTGAGAAAATTGGAGGAGGGTCACAGATTTATCCTCACTATGCTTAGATATACAAATACAATATTTTTCTGAATGTAGTCTTTCTCCTTAAGATCCCCTCCCCACTGAATAAGTAGAGAAAAATGAACCTGCATTTGGTGGAGAGTAATAAACTCAGCTAGATATTGAAACAGTAAACTCTAATCATATAAAAGGCCCCTTTTAGTAATTCACTCATCCTTCTGTGCCTCACTAAAATGGTGTCATAGTAAAAGAGGGCTCATGTGTTCTTGAGGTTGTGCGAGCATGTGTGTGTGTGTGTGTGTGTGTGTGTATCAGAGGGTGAGGCAGGGATCTTGCTGGTGCTGATTGGGAGCTGGCACTGCTCTGCTCAGCCTTGGCTGTTTTGTTGATATCTGTTGCTGAAGTGTGTGGCTGCTGTAACAGGTGGTTCTATAACCACAATCCGTCCATTTGCCCAATGCACAGTGGTCAGCGTACCAGGGCACTGGGATAGAGCAGAGAAGGAGTTTCATAATTGTAGGGTGGCCAATGAGGAGATGGGAAGAAACCCCAAATTCACGTCCCTGAAAGGTTTGGGGATAGGGTTTTTAAAGGATCTGGACAGGGCTGAAGTGTGGGGATCACTGATTGGTCAATAAGTGAGAGAAGTCATGGGACAGAGAGGTGAAAAATCTGCATTCTTGTGCTGAGTTGGTTCCTTGGTGGGGGTGTTCAGACCGGTTGGTGTCAGCCATTCCACTGGAATTCAGAATCTGAAAAACACCTTAAGCAATTCTTGAGCAAAAAGAGCTTATGATTGGATCATTGGAGATTCTATGTATAGGAACGATGGGGGAGCAGTGGCAGGTGGTCAGCATGCTACATGACTCGCTCGGCAGCTGCAGGAGAGTGGGTCGAAGTGCACCAGTGCACAGGCCAGTGCCTAACTATGATTCTGCCCAAAGCAGTGAATTCTCTCCCAGGTCTCTCTTGCTGGGACTTCATGGCTCCAGGCCATGAGTTCTGATAGTGCACTTCCCTCCGCAGTCCTCTACAGCATAGCTGGGAACGTCCATCCTACGGAGATGCTCAGGGAAGCTCTCAGACCCTTTCTTTACCTAACTACTGGGACACCAATCTTACTGATTTACAGGATGTGGTCCCCACCTCTAGGGTCACCACCCGTATTGTCCTGAGGCTTGGGGTGGGGCGAGAGGACACTGTGTGAGAGGATGTCCTCCAGAGCCCCTGAGGGAAGTGGCACTGAAGCTCTTTGGCATCAGCTTTGTCATCAATGCTTTAAACTCCTCACCCTTCTCTAGGAGTTTATCCAAGTGGGGAGAAGCTGTACCACGTGTGTCCCTGCCTCCCTCTGTTTTCTCCATGTACCTCAGACCTCTCCTTCTTGCCACACTCCTCCTTGTGCTCCCAACTCACTGAGACTTTCCCTAGTTCATGCTGTCCTTCTCCCTGGGAGGGGGGACACTAGCTTCGACCTTTGGGCTGTAATGGCAGCTGGGATACAAGGAGAGAAAGAGACCCGCTGTCAGACAAAGCAGCATAGCTTGGAAAGTGTTTCACAGCTGTGACATCTGCTATCCCAGTGATAAAGGGGCGCATCAGTGGGTCTAGTTCTGGGTGAGGGCTAATAAATTCCAAAGAGAGTCCCAGGAGGGGGCACCGGTGAAACCAAATGGGCAAGGGTTGATAAGGGGGTAGAAATTGGAGATAACTTTGAGGTTCCTAGGTGGAGCAGCTGTTGAGTCCAGATGCACTTTTCTCGAGAGAAAAGACAAGAGAAGGAATCGTTGTGAGTGCAGAGGGTAGAGGGTGGGAGGGAGGGAAGGAAGGTAACAAGTACATTCCATTTTGGATGTAATAGGAATGCTGTTTAGTGTAGAAATATAGGGCTGGTGCCTGGGAGAAAATCTGCCTGGAGAAATAAATTTGGAAACTGATGAGAATATCCAAGGAGGAAAAAGATGAGGAACTCATTGTCATTGTAGATACTGAATTTGAAGACACAAACAAGGTCATCACTCTGTTTTAATTATTTCACTTTGTGATGACCCAGTGCTTGGTAATGTCTTGGTAATGTCTGCTCCAGTTCCTGCAGTAGGACAGGTAAAAGGTCACAGAATACCATCCCGCTGCTCTTTTCCATCCGCTAGGGGACCTGTGAAGCCCCTAGCGGATGGACAGATCTGTGATGCACTCAGTTCTTATCAGAGTGAGACTAGACATACAAGACTTTTTGGTGAGTGGCTACAAATAATGATTTGCAGGCACATGCAGGGGGAGTGTTTGATTTTTTGTGATTTAGCTGAATTTGTTTAACTCCTAAAAGTGTAACATGTACTTCTCGTAACTCTTTCCATCATTGTTATGCCTGAGACATGCTTTAACCTTTGGATGTACTCTGCTAATGTAATTGCCTTGCTGTCTTTTAAAGGCTCCTTTTAATTGGGTTCCCAAGCAGCAGCTGCTGTTAAGGTGCAGGCTGCAGCCTTTGGATACATCGGGCTGGTTCATTAAGTGTTTCCTCTCCCCGGACTGGGCATTTGGGTTTGGATGGTAGCCAGCAGTTACTGAAATGCCATCAGTTATAAGATTGCCCTTTAAGCCACTGATTTGTTATTTTATTGAGTTTTGACTCTTTTCCTCTCAAATTTAAGTGGAGATTTATTGAATGTGATGTTAACCTCAATACTTCCCATTCCCAGTTGTCTTTTCATAAGGGTTATTTTCCCCTAGTTTATAGCATTTAGTCCTCTGCCTGAACTGGAGATTTAAGAACTAACGACAGCTGTCATTTATGGGGCTCATGACTGTCTGGGAAGTGTGGTGGATTATCTCATAGGCAAGGCCCAGAGTCCTTAGTCACTGATGACATGCACAGGTAACCTGAGAGGTCTCTTAGCTAATTTTTCCTTTTTGGTAAAATTCTGCTGAAAATTTCCCTCTCCAGGACTAGACGTATTTATTTATTTATTTATTTATTTATTTATTTATTTATTTATTGGAGACGGAGGTTTGCTTTTGTTGCCCAGGCTGGAGTGCAGTGGTGTGATCTCGGCTCACTGCAACCTCTGCCTCCCAGGTTCAAGCAATTCTCCTGCCTTAGCCTCCCAAGCAGCTGGGATTACAGGCACCCACCACCACGCCAGGCTAATTTTTGTATTTTTAGTAGATATGGGGTTTCACTCTGTTGGCCAGGCTGGTCTTGAACTCCTGACCTCAGGTGATCCACCCACCTTGGCTTCCCAAAGTGCTGGGATTACAGGTGTGAGCCACAATGCCTGGCCTCATAGGATTATTGACCTGAGGGTTTTTACTTCATTTGAAGAAAATGACTACGTAACTGTCATACGGAATAAGCAGGACTGGGGTAGGGGGAAGTGGAACAACTGGAAGAACTCTGTTTCGGTTTTTGGTTTTCTTTTTCAGAGCAGCTCTGTGGGGCTGGTTCTTTTCATGCTTCAGGATGAAGTCTTGGGCAGGCCCCAGGTATTTTCTGTTCACTCTGATACAATAAAAAGTTTTCTGGTCACATTTTCCTTCCAGACAGTCTCAGTTTGGTGATTAATATGTCCAGCCTCAGGCAGACGAATTTAAAGTGAAAGCTTCTCCCATCCCATCCCTGGCTGGAACTTGCTGCAGGGAAGGCCGATGCCAGCTGTTCCTCTATCCCTGGGTCTCCTCACCAGCTTCCTGGGCTACTCTGACTTTTCCAAGTTGGGACCCATCCCGCATGGGTTTCCTCTGTGTGTGGTCTGAGTTTAAAGCTCAGTCTTTGGGGCTGCTCCCCTTTCGAGAAGCAGGAAGTGTGTCTCCTCTGCCCAGTCTCCTATGATCCCCCATCCCATCTCCTTGGCACCAGGTGGGATTCTGCAGCCTGTCTGTGCTGCAGCTTCTTGCCCTGCAAGCTGCCCTCTTCGCGGTTCTTGCAGCTGGCTCTAAGACAAGCCCAGCCTGGCTTTCTCAGGTGTGGCCAGCTTGTGGCCCAAAGGAAACACTCCGTTTCTACTTGCCGTTGGTGGGAATATTCCTTCCCACGTGCAGCACCCTCTACTTTGAGCTGCCTGGCAGGCAGCTCCCAGACATTAGCCTTTCAGATTCTTGCACAGGCGAGGCATCAACTTGGGAGGACATGGGAACAACCTTTAACGAGCTCCTTGGAGCCCCTCTCACTAGCTTGAGGCCAAGAGAACACCCTTCCCCCTTCCCCAGGGTGTGTGTTGGGGCATAGGTGGTGGAAGTGGGGGACCAAGCACACACAGTTCTCCATGAAGAAGTCTATGATCTCCAAGAGTTTGGCCATTTCAAATCTAACCCTTTTATGGCCTTGGGTGAGTGAAAGTCAAAACCATTTTTAGCCACCTCTTTTCCAAGTCCAACATGGTGGTTCAATACCTCACCTTGACACATGGCATTGGTTTCTGTTTGTTGTCTGGAGGCAGCACTGAAACTGAAACACAAAAGTCCCATTTTAATATTTGATTACATTTCGCTACATTGCCAGTTGTGTATAGTATGATTCTTAGATATAAAATATGGACTGCTACTGTCACTGTAGTTGGGGGCCACTGGAGTAAAAGGATCTCCAAAGTCTTTTGCTACCTCCGATTAGCTAGAAATGGTGATCTCTTCCCCCCACCAACCTAGTTTACCTATTTGGTAACCTGTTTGTATTTTTAATTTTTTTTCACGATTAAACAAACTCCCTCCCTCCCCACACAGCCCTTCCTCCCTCCTTCCTTCCCTCTTCCCTCCCTTCCTTCCTTCCTTCCTTCCTTCTTTCTTCCTTCCTTACTTCTTCCTTCCTTCCTTCCCTCCTCCTCCCTCCCTTCCTTCCTCCCTTCCTCTGTTCCTTCCTTCCTTCCTCTCCTTCCTCTCTTTCCCTCCCTTGCTCCCTCCCTTTCTTCCTCACTTCCTCCCTTCCTTCCTTTTTCCTTCCTTTCTTCTTCCTCCCATCTTCCTTTTTTTCTATTCGTCCTTTCTGTCTCCCCTTTTCTTTTTTCTCTTTCTCTCAGTTCTGTGTTCTTTCTCCTGGCCAGTGAAGGAGACTTTCTTTCTATCTTCTCTACTTAAGCTCCCCCAGTGGTCTCCCTAGGGCCAAGACTCTGTAATGTGTCCCCCAAGGAGCCTTTTTGCCTCTTCATCCAAACTTTTGCTTAGGAGATGCTCCCCTCAGTCCTGGCTGGGATTTATATATGTACCCACACTGGAACTCTTGGCACACATCCTGGAACCCATGACACCAGTGCATTCACTCCACTCTCAACACTCCCAACCACATACAAACAGAAAAGAAGTAGATAGAAGGCAGAATAGTGAATGGGAGAGAGAATGCTTGGCAAATGGTAAAGTAACTGTTGGATGCTGCTGCACTTCCAGTCAACTTCATTAATGTAGCTAATCTAAGCAGGAAATCCAGGTACGTTAATTAAAAAGTATGACTAATGAAATGGTTTGAAAAAGCTGCGTATGTATTTTTAAGGGCTGAAAAAAAAGCAGGCAACTTTTTGGACGCAGAGGGCAGGTTGAATTAACTTTTTTATACTTCAAAGGCCTAATACAATGTTTTATCAGTAGTCGCAGGAGCCCGATAAACAATTGTTTAATAAAGGACAGGTCAAAGTAAACCAGCTTGTTGAAGCTGACACATTTTGGGAAAAGATTTTGTGAGTAGATAAGAATGAGTGGAATTGAGTAAATCCAAGAATTTGCACATAGGTGTTTTCCCCCCAGTTTCCTGCTGCTTATTTTTTCCCCATTTTAAAAAGTTGAGATAGAAATCACATCCCATAAAATTCACCATTTTAAAGTGTACAATCCAGTGGTTTTTAGAATATTAGCCAGCTTGTGAAACCATCACCACTGTCTATTTCCAGAATGTTTTCATCATTCAAAAAAGAAAACCCACTAATAGTGGATGCATGACTTTGTACATTTGTCAAAACCCATAGAACCCTAATGTAAACTATGGGCTTTAGTTAATAATTATGTATCAATATTTGTTCATCAACTGTAACAAATATGTCACATATATGCAAAATGTTAATAATAGTGAAAACTGTTTGTGGGGGGGGGGGGGAGAGAGCATATGGGAGCTTCCTGTACTTTCTGTTCAGTTTTTCTATAAACCAAATACTATTCTAGAATGTCTGTCAATTAAAAAATAGTAATAAAGAAACTCCTCACCCATTAGCAGTCACTCCCCACTGCCCATTCCCTTCGCTCCTGGCAACCACTGACCTGTGTTTTGTCTCTTGCACAAGTTCTTTTGAAGAAGCATTTAAGCCATTTGTTTTGGTAGTTACAGTTAAGAGATTGCTGAGTGTTTCTACATTAAAATATCACATCCTTATAATTCCCATCTGCCCTTGCTGAAAATATTAGTGAAGGATGAAATATGCTTTGAAAAATTAAAATGGCATAGCTATTCATAAAAATAGGAGAAAAATAAAAATCTTGTCAGTCTAGAAGTGTAATAAAAACATTTCTCCTATGTGAAACCTGAAGCTCCAGGTCTGTAAACTCTGCAGCAGGCAGAGACAGCTGCGACTTTGACACCATGGGGCAGAATCACTGAAAAGCATTCTGGGAATGGCTTGGGATCAGAGTCACGCTCAGAGAACTTGAACTGGGAACTATGTTGGGGTCGTTCTGGAGCAACATACATATGGCAGCTTACCTATAGTGGCTGAGAAATCAGAGAAAATTATAAAGAGATATATCTGTGTGGAGAGGCTCGATGACTATATCAGCAGTATCTGCAACAGCACCATGGAGTGGGGGTGGGGAGTTGGAATTTGATCTGCCTATCAAAGAGCTGGCTCTGGTCTGGGATTCTTGAGGGGCCAGATATACAGAATTTAAAATTAAATGCAAATTAAAATTTATGATTTGCCTTTCACTGAGAAAAAATTATTTCCTAATGGTTTGTATTTCTGATGTCTTTTTGGTAATATGGTGTTTTAGAATCTCAGTTTTCAGGCTCCTCTAGAATGAGAAGATTTCTCTCTAATTCTGTATATCTATCTGGCCCCTCAAGATGAGATATAATTTTAAAAGTACATTTGGGACTCATAAAGATATGGAAATAGTATCTATGAAAAGGACAAGAAATTATAAAACAAAAACAGGTAGCTATGACTCAAGGACAGGTAGATATGAAAATGATTCTACCAGAAGCCATGAAAATAAAAAAATTGCTATTAAAATAAAAATAACTTGGGAGGTAGGTTCCAAGATGGCCGAATAGGAACAGCTCCAGTCTACAGCTCCCAGTGTTAGCAACGCAGAAGACGGATGATTTCTGCATTTCCAACTGAGGTATCAGGTTCATCTCACTGGGGCTTGTCGAACAGTGGATGCAGCCCACAGAGCATGAACAGAAGCAGGGCAGGGCATTGCCTCACCCAGGAAGTACAAGGGGTCGGGGAATTCCCTTTCCTAGCCAAGGGAAGCCATGACAGATGGTATCTGGAAATTTGGGACACTCCCACCCTAATACTGCGCTTTTCCAATGGTCTTAGCAAACGGCACACCAGGAGATTGTATCCCGCGCCTGGCTTGTAGGGTCCCACTCCCATGGAGCCTCGCTCACTGCTAGCACAGCAGTCTGAGATGGGACTGCAAGGCAGCAGCAAGGCCGGGGGAGGGGTGTCTGCCATTGCTGAGGCTTGAGAAGGTAAACAAAGCGGCCAGGAAGCTCAAACTGGGTGGAGCCCACTGCAGCTCAAGGAGGCCTGCCTGCCTCTGTAGGCTCCACCTCTGTGGGCAGGGCATAGCTGAACAAAAGGCAGCAGAATGTTCTGCAGACTTAAACATCCCTGTCTGACAGCTTTGAAGAGAGTAATGGTTCTCCCAGCATGGAGTTTGAGATCTGAGAATGCACAGACTGCCTCCTCAAGTGGGTCCCTGACACCTGAGTAGCCTAACTGGGAGACACCTCCCAGTAGGGACCAACTGACACCTCATACGGCCAGGTGTCCCTCTGAGACGAAGTTTCCAGAGGAAGGATCAGGCAGCAACGTTTGCCGTTCTGCAGTATTTGCTGTTCTGCAGCCTCCACTGGTGATACCCAGGCAAACAGGGTCTGGAGTAGACCTCCAGCAAACTCCAACAGACCTGCAGCTGAGGGTCCTGTTAGAAGGAAAACTAACGAACAGAAAGGACATCCACACCAAAACCCCATCTGTACATCACCATCATCAAAGACCAAAGGTAGATAAAACCACAAAGATGGGGAGAAACCAGAGCAGAAAAGCTGAAAATTCTAAAAATTAGAGTGCCTCTTCTCCTCCAAAAGAATGTGGCTCCTTGCCAGCAACGGAACAAAGCTGGATGGAGAATGACTTTGACAAGTTGAGAGAAGGCTTCAGACAATCGGTAATAAAAAACTTCTCCAAGCTAAAGGGGGATGTTCAAACCCAACGCAAAGAAGCTAAAAACCTTGAAAAAAGATTAGACAAATGGCTAACTAGAATAAGCAGTGTAGAGAAGACCTTAAATGACCTGATGGAGCTGAAAACCATGGTATGAGAACTACATGATGCATGCACAAGCTTCAGTAGCCGATTCGATCAAGAGGAAGAAAGGGTATCAGTGACTGAAGATCAAATTAATGAAATGAAGCAAGAAGAGAAGTTTATAGAAAAAAGAGTAAAAAGAAATGAACAAAGCCTCCAAGAAATATGGGACTACATGAAAAGACCAAATCTATGTCTGATTGGTGTACCTGAAAGTGACAGGGAGAATGGAACCAAGTTGGAAAACACTCTTCAGGATATTATCCAGGAGAAATTCCCTAACCTAGCAAGGCAGACCAACATCCAAATTCGGGAAATACACAGAATGCCACAAAGATACTCCTTGAGAAGAGCAACTCCAAGACACATAATTGTCAGATTCACCAAAGTTGAAATGAAGGAAAAAATGTTAAGGGAAGCCAGAGAGAAAGGCTGGGTTACCCACAAAGGGAAGCCCATCAGAATAACAGCGGATCTCTCAGCAGAAACTCTACAAGTCAGAAGAGAGTGGGGGCCAATATTCAACATTCTTAAGGAAGGAATTTTCAACCCAGAATTTCATATAGAGCCAAACTAAGCTTCATACGTGAAAGAAAAATAAACTCCTTTATAGACAAGCAAATGCTGAGAGATTTTGTCACCACCAGGCCTGCCTTACAAGAGCTCCTGAAGGAAGCACGAAACATGGAAAGGAACAACCGGTACCAGCCACTGCAAAAACATGCCAAATTGTAAAGACCATCGATGCTAGGAAGAAACCACATCAACTAACGAGCAAAAAAATAAACTAACATCATAATGACAGGATCATATTCACACATAACAGTATTAACCTTAAATGTAAATGGGCTAAATGCGCTAATTAAAAGACAGACTGGCAAATTGGATAAAGAGTCAAGAGCCATCAGTGTGCTGTATTCAGGAGACCCATCTCACGTGCAGAGACCCATAGGCTCAAAATAAAGGGATGGAGGAAAATCTACCAAGCAAATGGAAAACAACAACAACAAAAAAAGTAGGGGTTGTAATCCTAGTCTCTGATGAAACAGACTTTAAACCAACAAAGATCAAAAGAGACAAAGAAGGCCATTACATAATGGTAAAGGGATCAATTCAACAAGAAGAGCTAACTATCCTATATATATATGTGCCCAATACAGGAGCACCCAGATTCATAAAGCAAGTCCTTAGAGACCTACAAAGAGACTTAGACTCCCACACAATAATAATGGGAGACTTTAACACCCCACTGTCAACATTAGACAGACCAACGAGACAGAAAGTTAGTGGATATCCAGGAATTGAACTCAGCTCTGCACCAAGCAGACCTAATAGACATCTATAGAACTCTCCACCCCAAATCAACAGAATATACATTCTTCTCAGCACCACATCATACTTAGTCCAAAATTGACCACATAGTTGGAAGTAAAGCACTCCTCAGCAAATGCAAAAGAACAGAAATTATAACAAACTGTCTCTCAGACCACAGTGCAATCAAACTGGAACTCATGATTAAGAAAACTCACTCAAAACCACTCAACTATATGGAAATTGAACAACCTGCTCCTGAATGACTACTGGGTACATACCGAAATGAAGGCAGAAATGAAGATGTTCTTTGAAACCAATGAGAACAAAGATACAACATACCAGAATCTCTGGGACACATTTAAAGCAGTGTGTAGAGGGAAATTTATAGCACTAAATGCCCACAAGAGAAAGCCAGAAAGATCTAAAATTGACACCCTAACATCACAATTAAAAGAACTAGAAAAGCAAGAGCAAACACATTCAAAAGCTAGCAGAAGGCAAGAAATAACTAAGATCAGAGCAGAACTGAAGGAGATAGAAACACAAAAAGTCCTTCAAAAAAATCATTGAATCCAGGAGCTGGTTTTTTGAAAACATCAACAAAATTGATAGACCACCAGCAAGACTCATAAAGAAGATAAGAGAGAAGAATCAAATATATGCAATAAAAAATGATAAAGGGGATATCACCACTGACCCTACAGAAATACAAACTACCATCAGAGAATACTATAAACACCTCTACGCAAATAAACTAGAAAATCTAGAAGAAATGAATACATTCCTGGACACCTACACCCTCCCAAGACTAAACCAGGTAGATGTTGAATCCCTGAATAGACCAATAACAGGCTCTGAAATTGAGGCAATAATTAATAGCCTACCAACCAAAAAAACGTCCAGGACCAGATGGATTCACAGCCAAATTCTACCAGAGGTACAAAGAGGAGCTGGTACCATTCCTTCTGAAACTATTCCAATCAATAGAAAAAGGGGGAATCCTCCATAACTCACTTTATGAGGCCAGCATCATCCTGATACCAAAGACTGGCAGAGACACAACAAAAAAAGAATTTTAGACCAATATCCCTGATGAACATTGATACAAAAATCCTCAATAAAATACTGGCAAACCACATCCAGCAGCACATCAAAAAGTTTATCCACCACAATCAAGTCAGCTTCCTCCCTGGGATGCAAGCCTGGTTCAACATATGCAAATCAATAAACATAATCCATCATATAAACAGAACCAAAGACAAAAACTGTATGATTATCTCAATAGATGTAGAAAAGACCTTGGCCAAAATTCAACAGCCCTTCATGCTAAAAAGTCTCAATAAACTAGGTATTGATGGGACATATCTCAAAATAATAAGAGCTATTTATGACAAACCCACAGCCAGTGTCATACTGAATGGGCAAAAACTGGAAGCATTCCCTTTGAAAACTGGCACAAGACAGGGATGCCTTCTCTCACCACTCCTATTCAACATAGTGTTGGAAGTTCTGGCCAGGGCAGTCAGGCAGGAGAAAGAAATAAAAGGTATTCAATTAGGAAAAGAGGAAGCCAAATTGTCCCTATCTGCAGATGACATGATTGTATATTTAGAAAACCCCATCGTCTCAGCCCAAAATCTCAAGCTGACAAACAACTTCAGCAAAGTCTCAGGATACAAAATCAATGTGCAAAAATCACAAGCATTCCTATACACCAATGACAGACAAACAGAGAGCCAAATCATGAATGAACTCCCATTCACAATTGCTTCAAAGAGAATACCTAGGAATCCAACTTACAAGGGATGTGAATGACCTCTTCAAGGAGAACTACAAACCACTGCTCAACGAAACAAAAGAGGACACAAACAAATGAAAGAACATTCCATGCTCATGGATAGCAAGAATCAATATCGTGAAAATGCCCATACCGCCCAAGGTAATTTATAGATTCAATGCCATCCCCATCAAGCTATCAATGACTTTCTTCACAGATTTGGAAAAAACTACTTTAAAGGTCATATGGAACTGAAAAAGAGTCTGCATTGCCAAGACAATCCTAAACCAAAAGAACAAAGCTGGAGGCATCATGCTACCTGACTTCAAACTATACTACAAGGCTACAGTAACCAAAACAGCATGGTACTGGTACCAAAACAGAGACATAGACTAACGGAACAGAACAGAGCCCTCAGAAATAATACCACACATCTACAACCATCTGATCTTTGACAAACCTGACAAAAACAAGCAATGGGGAAAGGATTCCCTGTTTAATAAATGATGCTGGGAGAACTGGCTAGCCATATGTAGAAGGCTGAAACTGGATCCCTTCCTTACACCTTATACAAAAATTAATTCAAGATGGATTAAAGGCTTAAATGTTAGACCTAAAACCATAAAAACCCTAGAAGAAAACCTAAGCAATACCATTCAGGCCATAGGCATGGGCAAGGACTTCATGACTAAAACACCAAAAACAAAGGCAACAAAAGCCAAAATAGACAAATGGGATCTAATTAAACTAAAGAGCTTCTGCACAGCAAAAGAAACTACCATCAGAGTGAACAGACAGCCTACAGAATGTGAGAAAATATTTACAATCTACCCTTCTGACAAAGGGCCAATATCAAGAATCTGCAAAGAACTTAAACAAATTCACAAGAAAAAAACAAACAACCCTATCAAAAAGTGGGCAAAGGATATGAACAGACACTTCTCAAAAGAAGACATTTATGCAGCCAACAGACACATGAAAAAATGCTCATCATCACTGGCCATCAGAGAAATGCAAATCAAAACCACAACGAGATACCATCTCACACCAGTTAAATGGCAATCATTAAAAAGTCAAGAAACAACAGGTGCTGGAGAGGATGTGGAGAAACAGGAATACTTTTACACTGTTGGTGGCACTGTAAACTAGTTCAAGCATTGTGGAAGACAGTGTGGCAATTCCTCAAGGATCTAGAACTAGAAATACCATTTGACCCAGCCATCCCATTACTGGGTATATACCCAAAGGATTATAAATCATGTTGCTATAAAGACACATGCACACATATGCTTATTGCAGCACTATTCACAATAGCAAAGACTTGGAACCCACCCAAATGTCCAGCACTGATAGACTGGATTAAGAAAACGTGGCACATATACACCATGGAATACTATGCAGCCATAAAAAAGGATGAGTTCATGTCCTTTGTAGGGACATGGATGAAGCTGGAAACCATCATTCTGAGCAAACTGTCGCAAGGACAGAAAACCAAACACAGCATGTTCTCACTCATAGGTGGGAATTGAACAATGAGAACACTTGGACACAGGGCAGGGAACATCACACACTGGGGCCTGTCATGAGGTGGGGGGAAGGGGGAGGGATAGTATTAGGAGATATACCTCATGTAAATGACAAGTTAATGGGTGCAGCACACCAACATGGCACATATATACATATGTAACAAACCTGCATGTTGTGCACATGTACCCTAGAACTTAAAGTACAATTAAAAAAATAATAAATTTAAAAAGTAACTCAGTAGACTGGCTAAGTTTATGCTAGTTACAGCTGAATAGAGAATTGGTGAATTAGAAGAAAGTCTTAGATAATTCAGCACAGAAAACAGAGAGATAAAGAAATGGAAAATATGAATGTAAAGGTGTTGTTAAGGCATATAGATGGTGGACTGAAGGATTCAAACGTACATCCTATGGGAGTTAAAGAAAGAATAAGGGGCATGGCAAATTAGTAACATTTGAGCTGAGAACTCAAGCACTGAACTCAAGAAGCTAAAAGAACCACAGAACAAATATCCAAAGAACAGATGATAAAAGGAATATGGAGAAGAAATTAATAAAACAGAAAAACAACAGCAATAATCAGGAAGTCCTACTGATTTCAGAAAACATTTGTAGAATTACCATTTTTTTAAAAAGGCACAAATAATATTAAACATGGAGAAAATGTACCAACAAATACTATAAAGAAAAATGAAAACTTAGATGAAAAGGATAATTTAGAAGGAAATGTTTTTCAAATTGGCCTTTTTTCTTTTCCTGTTACCTTCATATTTTAAAATAATATGCTTATAGAGGTATTTCTTGGGTTATGAATTTTAAGTATTTCCTATTGAATTGTTATAGTCATTGCAGATTTAGCTCTATTTTCCTCCTGCCATCTTCTTACCTTCTGCCTCCCTCTCTCCTGTTCTGTATATATGATTATATCAATAATTTTGGTAAAATCAGCAATTTTGATTAACACTATGATAGAAATACTGTTATTAATTAATTGTTATTAACACTATCATTGGAAATATAGTTCACTGCAGACCCAAATAATATACTATTTTTACTTTTACTTTTCCGGATAAGTTTATGTTTTCTTCCTGGAATTAATAATTGCCACCCCCCACATCGAATTTGCTTAGTTTTCTGTTTGCATGTCCTTATTTTTTGATAAATATTTTAATATATCTGTGCCACTCTTAACTATAATTTTTTCACCAAATACTTAGGGACATTGTATACCTATTCCAGATATTTATCCGTTTTTTTAAATTCCTAGTGGCTTCCCTTCCAGATACTCCCATCTTGTCAAAATTGGGCTGATTGTTCTCTGGATCTTTTGTACAGCTGTCATTCAGATATTTTCCTGTGTTACATTCCTGTGTTGGAACCATAGTTTCCTGGGCCCTCTGTATTCCTATTTCTTAGTTAATCCCTTTATTTGCAATAGAATATATACAATAACTTCCTTAGGAAGGGATTTGTATTAGTCCATTCTCATAATGCTAATAAAGACATACCTGAGACTGGGTAATTTACAAAGAAAGGAGGTTTAATGGACTCACAGTTCCATGTGGCTGAGGCGGCCTCACAATCATGGCAGAAGATGAAGGAAGAACAAGGGGATGTCTTACATAGCAGCCACAAAAGAGAGAGCTTGTGCAAGGCAAATCCCATTTATAAAACTATCAGATCTCATGAGAATTATTCACTATCATGAGAACAGTATGGGGGAAACCACCCCCATGATTCAGTTATCTCCCACCAGGGCCCTCCCACAACACGTGAGAATTATGGAAGCTACAATTCAAGATGAGATTTGGTTGGGGACGCAGCCAAACCATATCAGGATTCTACAAGGAATATTTTTCAAGCTGCTAAAAAATATGTATTCTGTCCTAATACTTGATTGGTAGTTTAGTTGAATACAGAATTCTATGTTGAATATATTTTTCTCCTCACGACATTAAAGGCATTGCTCTACTTTCTTCCAGCAACTCTCAATGCTATCCTAATTTCACATCCTTTTTATGTGGCTTCTTTATTTTCTGTCTCTCTCTGGAAGCTTGTAGGATCCTCTTTTTGTCAGTCCTCTTCTGAAATTTCATGATAATATTCCTTCGTATGGATCTTTAGTTATTTGTTTTAAATTTATTACACAATGAATATAAATGAGGCAAAAAATGTTAAAAGGTGCACCTAGGTGAAGTCTTTATTGTGCTCTCGGAAAATTTTTAAAGATTACAAAGAAAATCAAAATAAAAAGTTTTTTTTAAGAAAAAAAATTCAGTTGAAATCCCATGTACCCCTCCTTGAAACCTCTTGCTATCCTTTCTCCCCTAGAGAAACCTATTATCTTCAGTTTATTGTTTATATTTCCTTGTATTTCTTTATATCTTTCTAACTATGTACGTATCTAAAAATAAATAGCTTGATATGCATAGTTTTAAGCCTTATGGAAATGATATCATACTGTATATACAGAAACATTTTTTGCTCAACATGGAGTTGGTTCATTTGTGCTGTTCTTTGTAGCTCTAATTATTCATTTTAATTGCTTTATGGTATATTATTGTACAGATACTCCTTGTAGTATTTGTCCTTTCTCCTGTTGGTGGACATTTAGATTGATTCCAGTTGTTTTGTAATTCTAAAATGTGAATATGTTTACTTGTACCAGTATGTGATTGTTTATGGTACATGTGGAGGAGTGATATTGCTAAGGTGAGAGGACATGTGTATCTTCAGCTTTACCAGGTTTTGTCAAATTGCTTTCCAAAGGACTTGTTCCAATTTGTGTAACCATAGTATATAATTCTTTCCAGTGCTGTCTCCTTGTCAACATTTAGTATGGTCAGGTGTTTTAATTTCTGTCCATCTAATGGAAGTGAACTGTTGTTTATTTTTTTTTAATTTTCATTTCCCTGATTATGAGTAAAATTAAATGTCTTTTAAAATTTGTTAATCATTTGTATCTCATCATCTGGATGTGGTGTGTTCATAACCTTTGCCTGTATTTATATTGAGTTTAAAAAAATAGTGATTTGTAAATATTTGTATATTCTTTTTTTTTTTTTTTTTTTTTTTTGTAGAGACAGGGTTTCAGTATTTTGCTTAGGCTGAAGTGCAGTGGTGGAACCATGGCAAACTGCAGTCTCAAACTCTTGCCCTCAAGCAGTCTTCCTGCCTCAGCCTCCCAGGCAGCTGAGAACGCAGGTGCATGCCACCATATCTGGCTAATTTTTAAATTTTCTGTAGAGATGAGGCTTTGCTATGTTGCTTAGGCTGGTCTCAAGCTCCTGGGCTCAAGCAGTCCTCCTGCCTTGGCATCTCAAATTGCCGGGATTACAAGAGGAGCCCCTGTGCCTGGCCTATATTCTTGACACTAATTTTTATCAGTAAAATTTGTTGCAAGTATGTTTTTCAAATCTGTGGCTTCTCTTTCACTTTTATGGGTATCATTTGTTGTATAAAAGTTTTAAATTTCAATGCAATCAACATTTTCAATCTTTTTTTATGATTTGGGCTTTGTGTCTTGTTTAACAAGTACTTTTCCATCCCAAGATCATAAAGATATTCTCTTATATTACTTTCTAACAGTTTTAAAGTTTTGCTTTTACCAGGATTTGACTCTTCCTTAGAATCAGATAATAAAATTTTCTCCTTAGCCTATTCATATGGTAAGTTATATTAACAGATTTCCTAGTATTTTGCTGTATTTTGATTTTTCCAACTTTCTGATAAGCTTAAAATTATTTCAAAAATATGTTTACAAATTGAGTTACTGTAAAAGTGATTTAAAAGGGATATACCTAAAATATAAAAAGAGAACATTAAAAATAAAGTGATAGAAGAGACATAATATGTAAACACTAACCAAAAGACAAAGTTAGACTATGATGCCAAATGTGTATAATTTGGGCTCAAGAGGGCCACTATATCAATAAAATATTTAATTCATTCGAAAATGTAGCAGGTCTAAACTTGTCCACACCCAATAATATATATTATGCATTAAAACACATAAAGCAAAAACTGACAGAACAAATGGAAAAAAATGTAATGTGCTCCATTTCATTGGATTTTAAACTGGCTCTCATTAATATAAACATCAATCAAAAAAGAAAAAACAGAATATAGAGGATATGCATCTTTCAACTTATGAACTACATAGAACGTTGTACATACAAGTAATATAACTGTAGAGGTTGTAAATATTAGTACATCCATTACTATAACTTACCATATGTATAGGCTAAGGAGAAAAACCACATGATTATATTTATTAATGATATTATCCTTTTTATACAAATTGCTTATATTTTTCCAGTTTGTCACATGTCTTTATGCATTGCTTACAGTAGTTTTGTTATGCAGAAGTGTTTTATTTTTGTGTAATCAAATCATTAGTGTTAATGTTTCTGGATTTCAAGTCCTAGTTAGGACAGTTCATCCTATTCAGAGGTATAGTGGCATTCACTCGTTTAAAAAAATACTCTTATGGCTTAATTTTTTTACTTTAACTTTTTGTTTGTTTGTTTTGAGGCAGAGTCTCACTCTGTAGCCCAGGCTAGACCAGTGGCCCAATTACTGCTCACTGCACCCTGCAGCCTTGACTTCCCGGGCTCAAGCAATCCTTCCACCTCAGTCTTCCGAGTAGCTGGGACTACAGCTGTGTGCCACCATACGTAGCCAATTTTTTCATTTTTATTTTTGTAGAAACAGGTCTCAAAAAAAAAAAAAAGAAAAGAAAAGAAAAGAAAGAAAGAAAAAGAAACAGGGTGTCACTATGTTGCCCAGGATGATCTCAAACTCCTGGGCTCAAGCGATCCTCCTGTCTCAGCCTGCAAAAGTGGTGTGATTACAGGTGTGAGCCACCATGCTCAACTTATTTTATTTTTTTAAGTGACTTGATACTATTCCTCAACTAGGGAAATGGAATTGTTGGGAAATAAGCAGAAGAGGAATAAGATACTTTATAATTTCTTACTACTACTGATAGTAATATTATAAGTAGTATTTGATATTATTGTAATAATTATCAATACAATAGAGCATTAACATTTCTGATTCATTTGGAAATTTTCCTGGTGTTCAGTGGATTTGGGGGAGAGTTTTTCTAGTCTCTGTTACACGGAGGTGGTAACCCTTCATAGTTCCTGATGTTATGCATGGATCTTAGCTCCAACTTGGTGCCCTGCACAGAGCCAAGACCATGGGGAACACCCCCTTGGATGTTAGAACCTTGGTTCTTGTGCTTTTGGCTATGGCTTTGCCTTTCACCTTTGTTTCTATACCTGAGGATTCCTTTTCTTCTCCCCTACTTTAGCTTGGCTATGTATATTTCACCCAGTTTGGGATTTTCCCTCAGCTTGGTTTACTGCTTTGCCCTATATCGGTTCACAGTGGTCAGGAACTTGGAGAGGACATAGCCTAAGGGGCTTGGAAATAAAATGGGGTAGAGATGAGCGTTAACTCTGGAGCACTACTAGTTTTTCTGGATCTAGTGGCTTGTTTTAAAGCATTTTGAAACTTGATAGGCTAGAGCAAATCTTCAGATAGCCCATGTGTTCAATTACAACTTAAAAATATCTGAGATTGGCGCGGCGCGATGGCGCACGCCTGTAATCCCAGCACTTTGGGAGGCTAAGGTGGGCAGATAACGAGGTCAGGAGTTTGAGACCAGCCTGACCAACATGGTGAAACCTCATCTCTACTAAAAATACAAAAATTAGCCCGGCGTGGTGGTACATGCCTGTAATCCCAGCTACTCAGGAGGCTGAGGCAGGAGAATCACTTGAACCTGGGAGACGGAGGTTGCAATGAGCCAGGATCATGCCATTGCACTCCAGCCTGGGTGACAGAGCGAGACTCTGTCTCAAAAAAAAAAAAAAAAAAAAAAAAAGTCTGAGATTTTACTGACTGATCGTGATCTACTGGGTGTATTGTTATTCGTGAATGTTGTCGAAGGGCAATGCATCTTCAACTCAAGACATCTGTCACTTTGTCTAATTCAAAGCACACTCTAAACTCAGCATACATATATATTTCTGCATATTTTACATGAGAATTCTCTGCTTCTTAACACAGATTATTCCAAGATGATTGTAAAATATTTCTGCTTTAGAACTGTCATCTGAGGACTCTGCTTACTGTTGTAAAGCTCCCCATTCCATGTCTATCTTTGCTGGAACACGGAGTGGTTGAGTAAACTAGCATGAATTTGGGAGTCTTTGAATCTTGGTTATATGATTATCTCTGTTATAGAATCCTGAGAAGCCATTTACAAATTTTTATCTGTGTATTTATAGTATAAAATTGTCCCTTGTTTGGTGCATAGTTCTATGAATGTAAACACATGCTTGGATTTGTGTAACCTCCATAATCAGGATACAGAACCATTTTATCACCACCTAAGCTCCCTCATGTGATTCCTTTATAGTCACACACTCCCACCCCTGACCTCTGGAAACCCCGATCTGTTCTCTGTCCCTATTTTAAGAATATCACACAACAGGAATTGTATATAGTATGTAACCTTTTGAGACTGACTTTTCTATTCAACCTGATGCTTTTACTCCACGTTATTGCTTTTATCAAGAATTCTTTTCTTTTTATTGCTGAGTAGTATTCCATTGTTTGGATGTACTGCGTTTATTTATTCACTCACTTATTAAAGGATATTTAGGTTGTTTCCAGCTTTTGGTGATTATGAATGAGGCTCATATGAGAGAAATTATTTTATCCCTGATAAATGTCAGTCTTTTCCCTACTTAAGCCCAGTTCCTTTCATCCAACAATAACTTATGTTACACTTCTACCAAAAAGGAATTCTGATCACATATTGACCCCTAGGATGGCAATTACATTTCCTTTCCCATGTCAAGTATGCATTCTGGAATACTGTGTTGAACACAATTGCAAGGCTACCTCTGGGAAAACAGGGACATAAGCAATTGATGACATCTGCGAAGGTTGCAGAAGAGGCAAATGTCAGCAATTGGACTGCGTAATTATAGGCATATTGCTTCCCAGAATGGAGAATAGATATAGAATATAATAGATAATAGATAATAAAATTAGCTAGTGCCGTGATATAAACTTATGCGTCCCTGCAGCTTTATCACACCACAAAAAAGGAAAACTTTTTGGAAAATATCATATTACCTTTCATTTATCTGCATAGCCCAATGTGTGCAATATTCTTTTTTGTACTTATATAGAAAGGTACATAATGGGAATGTTAAGGGTTGACCCTAACTGAGGGCTGTTCAGCTGCAGTCTGTGGTATCTTCTAGGTGCAAAGTCATTGCCGACTGGACCAAGAGTGAAATGTTGCATTTTGAAATACAATTTGCATAAGCGCTGATGTATTTTGTAAATATATACCCTTTGTAGGCAAATACTGTGTTATTATGCTGTTGTGCTTGAAAAATAGAACTAAACTTTTTGTGTTTGTTTTCCTTTCCAGTATTACTTTACTGTTCTTTTTGGCCATGAAGGTCAGAAGCCACTGGAGCTGCGCTGTGAGGAGGAGCAGGATGGTAAAGAGTGGATGGAGGCCATTCACCAAGCCAGGTATAGGCTCAGTCCTCCAGGGTGGTACTTAATTGTCTGGGTCCTGCATTGGGGTTATCATTGTTGGTGGTAGTTTTGGAAGAACTTGCAATTCTAAGATGAGTTTTCTCCTGGTGCCTGCTCCTTAGTCATGTGTGAGATAATTATTTGAGCTTTCCGTGGCTACATTCCAGCTAAAGATTAATGGTAGTAGGTAAAATGATAATAACAAGTAGTAGTAGTAGTCACTTTTATAGATTTCTTCCTATGTGCCAGGCACTGTTATATGTGCTTTCCAATTACAGAATGTATTGAATATATTGACTCACTTATCCTGTCAACAATTGGCAAGAGGGGCATTATAATTCCCCTATCTGCAGATAAGGAAACTGAGGCCTGGAAGGTTAGTTTTCCTGCCTGAGGTCACACAGCTAGTAAGCCACAGAGCTGGGAGATGGCCCTAGCCCAGCCTACATTTGTAAACCCTGCTTTGTGCATCTTGGTTATCAAAAGAAGGTGCTGACATCCTCTATTTAGAGAAATAGAACAGTGTGAGTTCACTTCCGCCTAAGAAACATCAGGAAGGTGGAAAGATGTGTACAAGGCCTTAAATGGGAACTAGAAATCTGAAAGAGATGCAGGGCAGGTCCCTCTCTTTTGTTTTCTGATTCAATCCCTAAACCTGGTTCAGTTTTGTTTCCCATGGCTCTCAAGCTCTTGCTTTTTGCCTGTCCACTCCCTAATCCAGGCTGCCACTCCACAATTCCCTGCTCTCTTGTCTTGCTCATCTCGTGGGTATTTTGGGCCAACACTCTAGCTGTGGCATGCTTTCTTTTTCTTCACCTGATGAGCCTTCCCTTCTCCGTCTGTCTGTTCCTCTCTACCACTCCTGCCCTGAGACATCTCCCTGCAAGTCAGCCCTCACTGGCGCCCTCTTCAAATGGCTGCAGTACTTGCATTGTGTACTGCACGTGGGCGACAGCAATTCTGGTTATCATTGCCTTTTTAATATAGTTAATGTGTTAGATTTCTGTTTTCTGGGTAGGATTGTATACACCTTGAGAATGAGGAGAGGGATTGGGGCACATTCATGTCTGAGTGAAGCGCATTGCTAATTATGTAGTAGGTGATCAGGAAATTTCTTCAGTTTACTTATAAGAATGAGGCATTTAGGATGGGCATGGTGGTTTATGCCTGTAATCCCAGCACTTTGGGAGGCTGAGGTGGGTGGATCACCCGAGGCCAGGAGTTCGAGACCAGCCTGGCCAACATGGTGAAACCCTGTCTCTACTAAAAATACAAAAATTACTTGGGCATGGTGGTACATGCCTGTACTCCCAGCTACTCAGGAGGCTGAGGCAGGAGAATTGCTCAAATCTGGGAGTCGGAGGTTACAGTGAGCCAAGATCACAGCACTGCGCTCCAGCCTGGGGGAGAGAGCAAGATTCCATCTCAAAACAAACAAACAAACAAACAAAAAACAACAAGAAAAAGAATGAGGCATTTCTGAGTGAGTTCAGGCTGTTCTTTGAACCCTTGATGCTGTCTCTTCAGCTACTTATATTTACCACCTTCTCTGACAAGCAGTGTGCCAAGTGCTTTACATACTTATCTTTTTTTAATTCTTCACAACAAGCTAATAGGGCATTATTATCCCCATTTTACAGATGAGAAAACAAAAATTTATGACAGGCAGATTGGCCAAGTTCTAACACAAAGTTGTCAAGCTGCCGTTCTGGGATTCAAATCCAAGTCAATTGGACTTCAGGACCCTTAGCTAGTGTTCAATATTGTACTTACCTGCATTGTCCTCTTTATCTCTACAGTCTTTTCTTGTTCTATTTTTTTTCTCTTCCTCATTCAAAGACGAAAATAAATTAATGTGAGACTAGGGTTGAGAGTAGATGTTATTTGCAAAATTTTTCAGTTCCTTTTCTTTCTCTGAGTTGCATGGGGCTGGCAACTTAGTGCCGCTCTCCGTAAAGGCCCCAGGGGAGCTTGCCACGAGTCATCATGACCCCGGCACATGGTTCGACCATCCTTGCTCTTGGTGCTCTCTGTTTGAGGGTTTTGATCCAGACTTGGGACTAATGCAGAATGACTTGCTGTAGAAAGAAAGTCAAGCCTTCAAAGATGAAAGAAGCATCAAGCTGGCAAGGTAGAGCCCTTGGGTCATTTCCAGACACAATCTTTTCCTTTTTACAATCTCTATTCCTTTCTACCTAAGAGTTAAAATACATAATTTAAAACATGCCCGTTTTCCCATCTTTTTCATTCCAGGAGAGCAAGCACCATCAGTAGCCCAAATGCCTTTGTACTTGCCAAGCAAATATCTTGGTGAACCAAATACAAATAATGCAAGTTGCTTTAAAGATGATTAGATTTCAAGTAAGAAATCTTTTTTCTGTCCCAGGAATGCATTTTGTCATCTACAGGAAACTGAGTCAGTAATTATTTGGTGGCGTTTGACATACAGTCAAAACCAGGGCATGTGTGATCTTGTCAGGAGACAGACTTCAGAAACCACTTAAGTGGTTTAGGTGATACAATGGTGAAAATTCTCTTCTTTTCAGATTTGAAGATTTGGTTAATAATTGACTTTTTTCTTGATGTTTTGACTTTTTGGTCTATTAGGTTTGCTTTTCCCTTGACTTGAGACCTGGGACTGGGTTCTTTGATAACTTCTTTTAATCTGACTGCTTTATACTGAGTTTTTATATTTTACTTTTTGCATTGAGGTATTTCTTAAGTTTTTGTTTTCTAAATCAGGGAAGAAAACTTTTTGATCTAAGATTGATTAAGTTGAGTTTTTGGTGTAAACTTGGATCTGTAAAATTCACCTTGATTTTGTTCATGTATGAACAAAGCCAGAAAGTTAATGAAGCTGATTTGGAGCGAGAATTGATCAGCCATTTTTGCTTGACGTTGTAATAAAACACAATTAATTAATTATGGTTGGTTGACTAAACATTTCACCCTCAAAGGATAGTCTGATGGCATTAATTCAGTACTGCTGCCTTTCTAATATAAAAGTTTTAACTACTCCATATTTATGGTTTTATCGATCCCTCTTTTAAAAAGTCAAAACTTTTGATTAGTTTAGCACGAGACGTTCTTTCCCGAGCTGCAAATCCTCCTGTAGATGCTGCTTAGATTCAAAGACTGCTCAGAACCCCTTCTCTGTTTACTTTTGTTTTCCTGGGATGGCTTTTCAGTACCAGCCTGGGTGTACTGTCTTTGTGTGCTATGAAAATCACATCGTTCTACTGGTTTTCATATCTCAGAGCAGAATCTACTTGCCCCTACTTTGCCTTCAGAGAATCTTAGGGTTATTTTCTGGGATGTCCAGTTGCATGTTTTCTCCTTTAGATCTGGCCCAGAAAAAAAAATCATTTTGGAATTAACATTTTTCATTTTGAAGCTTTGACCAGTCCAAGAAGCTCATTTTAATGTTTTGCTTACCATTCGCCAATACTGCATTTCTAAGAACACGGGCACATTTGGGATATCATTTTACCACATGTTATGGCACTAGTTCAGGGGAAGCTGCTACCAAGACCCAGTCTTGTTTTTGTCTGGTCGAGCTGAGACCAGAGCATTTTCATAGCAGTTACGTCTATGCTTATTTCATACGTGGTTTGCTACTTGAGTATGGAACTCTGGACATAAAAAATAACCTGACATTTCTTCTTTGTTTTCTTGTCCATATGTGTCCATCATGGTTAATTTAGTTGTAGACACTAGGACAATCAAAGACACTGACCTGGTTGATTGTGAGTCCTTAGGGCTTGTTAGCTGAAAAGACAACTTTTCAGTGTTTCATCTGCTAGAACATGGACCAAGCAAAGTATCAGCAGTTAAGAGATAGTCATGGCCTGGATGTGGATCCAATTGTATATCTTCCAAGGGTCTTCCCATCTTGGACTAAGCCTAATACCCACAGGACCTAGACTATGGCATTTGGGAAGAAACGAGGAAGGTTAGACTAGGGTGGCATCTAACACATCTCTCAGGCCCCTAACTTGGACGGTGTCACTCACTGGGAGAAGAAATGTTGAATGAGGACAGGTTTGTGGGGCAAAGATGATGAGCATTGGCCAGAAAGCATTGGGCAATTTCTGCTGGAAATTGGAAGAGTATGATTATCGCTGGGAAAGGAAGGGAACTGTGAGATACTGAATTTATCCCTTGGTATGTTGAGTATCCAGGGGGCTGATAGAGAAGCAAGATGTATCCTGAGGAGAGAGGAGAGTTTGGGTTTCTACCAAGGTGGAGGGATTGGGAAAACAGATATTGAGAACGTTGAGCCTAGCACAGAGCACTGTTGAATATGTGTAGCTTCGCACACCCTGCAGATGGCTTGTGTGTTCTGTGTTTGAGACTGTCGCACTATCTTTTGCCTGCTTTCCGATTTCTTCAGCTGAACCTGCTCAAATCCCCACCTTGATTCTCTTCCCTCGCCTCAGGGTGTATCTTGTGCAGGTGGATCGCAGGCTTTCCTCTAAGGGCAGAGCATACAAAAAAGAATTACAAAAAGGAGTATGTTTCCACTCCATAAAGCTCACGTCAGATGGTGTTTGGCAAGGGCCTGACCTGACCCTTTCTTTCACCCTATCAGTCTCCAACTTGACGAACAGAGAGACTTTATCCTCCATTAAACCTTTCAATTAAGCCTTATTCTCTTTTCCAGTGAAGAAAGCTGTAATGCAGCCTCTTGGGTCTGTTTTTAATGTTTAGTCCTTTCAATTACATATGCCTGAGACAGCTGTTGTTCATTCTCTCTCTCCCTTAAAACACACACACATGCACACACACACACACAATGTGGTAGCTGCACCAAACGCCCAACACCTAATGCTTGTGACCTCATCCTTGGAAAAAGGCTTAATTTGCAGCAAAGTATACAGTATAAAAATCTGTACAGCACTAAAGGCCGCTGTGTATATCATATCATCCCCCTAAAATCAGCCCTTTAGAGAATGCACACAGAGAGAAATCCCTCACAAATCAGAGAAGAGTGATGACGTAGAAAAGCTGAAAATGTTTCATGTGTCACAACAACATCACAGGACTAGAAAAATTAGAGATGGGCAGTGATGTTATAGCCTAAAGCAATCCAACACCATAATTTATATTCTTCTTGTAATAGTAAGACTGTCACCACTTTAAAGCTGAAAATGTGAATTTTGTCCATTAAAGGTATTTTTTATATATATATATTTTGCTAAGAAATTCTGTCAGGGCTTTGCCTTCATATTTGCCACAGTGAAAGAGAATTCAACATTTCTTTTTCTTTTACAGCCTACAAAGTGCAACATGAAAGAGAAGGGATACTGTGTAAACTGTGAAGTATTTCACTTGATTTGATGGTTACAATTTGTTTTCTATAGGGAAAAGCTGGGCTTGGATTTTCTTATTTTAATACTTTGTTAATACTTTTGTCAGGTGTCTTTCCTCCTTCTCAGTGTTTTTGTTTCAAGTGCTTGTCTTGCACCTTAAGCATCCAGCTGACCAGGCAGTCAGACCTTTTGCCTACACTCACCAGGCAGGCCCCATCCTCACGTGCACATCATCTCACCTGCAGGCGGGAGCCGTCCTCATGATTCTCTTTGCCTGCTCCAGGAGAACCATCTCCGGTTCAAGACAAATTTCTGCCTTGAGCTCTTTCTCTGATTTCTTGCTTCATTACTTATTCCATTTCTCTCTTATATTTCCAGTCTGTTTACTCCTCACTCCTTAGCTTTTTTTCCTGTGTTTTTTGGATCTCCTGAAAATCTCTCCTGTCTCAAAAGAGAAATGAAAGCCTTTTCTTGGCACTGATTACTCCTCTAGCTACTGTCTTCTCTTGTACGTGCAGCCCGGCTTCTTGAAGAAATGGTTCGGTTGCTCTCCTAGGCACGCAGCTCTTCCTCTTTCCAGCTCTTGCTGGTGGGTTTTGTCCCTATTCTACTGTAACTGTTGTCACCTGGATCAACAATGAATTTCCAAAGCTTTTCTTTCCTTATATAACTTCAACTTTCTGTTCATATTTAATACTTACTTTTGAATTACACCAGTAATACATAAAAGCAAGTTCCCTAAAAAAAAAAAAAAGAAAGAAAGAAAACTCCGACAATACAAAAGTAAAAAGATATAGTTCCACCCCCTCCCCCTTTATTTCCCCAAGCCCATTTACTTCCTCAGAATATTTACTGGTAACAGTTTGTTGTGCATACTTCCAGATTTTTCTGTACATTTGCATATGGATAGATAGGTAGAATGATATAATTAGAGACATTTTATTTGCTATTCACATTATTCGCCACCTTTTTATGTTCATTTTGAGGGCTTCTTTTAACATTAGTTTATAGGGATCTAAGTCTTATCTTGAAATTTTCATTCCTTTTGTTTACGATGTCTCTCCTGACTCTCCCTCTACTCCTTTGACAATTTCTTTTTGTCCTATTTCACTACTCCTTGTGTGCTGTCGCTTTCTTTACTGTGGCTGCTTGTGTAGGGCGTTGCTTTTGCTCTCCCTGTTTCCTCACTTGGATCCACTCCCCAGACTTAGGCCATGTAGATAGAGCTGCTCTTTCTCAATACTTGCTCTGCTACATACCATGCTATATGCATGATATCTCATGAAGTAGCTCAGTGAATCTGAGTATTGGAGAAATGAAATGACTCCTGAGGGCCGCCAATCTAGTAAATGACAGAGCTGGAATCAAGTCCTGGGCAGGCTGACTCCAAAGCCTATGCACTTAACCACAAAGATATATAGCCTCCATTATATGTAGAAATTCACCCACATGTATTTTTCTATATTGAACTATCTATATATCATCTGTCACTGGGTGCTCAGAGTTACTTGATACTAAGCAAGACAAACCCAAACTCATGTATTTCTCTAGGCAACTTCATATTCTTTCCCTGGATAGGAATGCAAAGCATAGTCTCCTATACACTCAGTCACTCAAACCAGCAGGATATCATCCCCTGACCCCGTCCTAACTGCTCACTCCAGTCACTGCTTGTGGATTCTACGCCAGAACATGACTGTTCTCCGCTCCTCCACATGTCTGCAGCATTGCCCTGGTGCAGGCCACCAACACCAATTGCCTGGACTATTGCTCTGCCACCTCGCCTGTCTCTTCCAGGTCGGCTTCCTTCCCATCCATTCTCTACAGTTTTACTAGAGTGCCCTTTCTAAGCAAACATCTGATCTGCTGAAGGAATTCCGGGGTTCCTGGTTGCTTTTAGTTATTATAATTCAGTTTACTTCTTATTGTAGAAAATTTTAAATGTATGCAGAGAAAGAGAGATAATGGTCCTCCATGTTGCTTTTAGAAGATAAAATATTCATTATTTCACTAGTATTTATTGCTTCCCTACCCAATGCTGGGCTTTGCCCTGAGTTCTGGGATGGAGTGAGCCAGTCCAAGCGAGGCTCCTCCGAGCTGACCTCTGTGAACTCCTCGTGCCACTGCTCCCCTTATGTCCTGGGCGCCAGCTGGAGCCACCACATACAGGAATTTTAATGTGTGGGAATGTCTCTTCCAGTCTGACTTAAACCAACACATCTTTCAGGATGGAGCCCTTAGCAGCTTGCATCTTCTTTCCTGGTCCTCTTCCTCTGCCAGCAGGAAGGCCTGACCATTCCCTTCTTTGAGCCCTCACTGTAACTTCTTATTTCGCTCAAAGCACCTAAGAGATTATTTCATTGATTTGTTTATGTGTCTGTATCTCTCTGTCAGCCTCAATTCCTTCAAAGCAAATTGTGTACTACTCATCTTTTGTGCCCTGCCCCAGCATGGTGCCAAATTGCTTTTCAGAAATGCGTGTACTGATTTAATCTCCCTCCACTAGGGCAGAAGAAAGCTGGAATCACTTTTTAAAATCTTTACTGTATCAGTGGGTTAAAAATGATATATTGATATAATAAGCATTTTCTTGATTATTGGTAAGATTGTGTTTTGCTATCGCTAATATCTGTCTATATTTCCTGTATAAATTATCATCTCATATCCTTTTCCCATTTTTTTCATATTGGTGTTTTTCTAGAAGTTTTTTAATAAGCTCTTTGTAAGACAAAAATGTATTCATCTTTTATATTTGTTCAAATCACCCTGTGTCATTTTTTTGTCTTGTAGTTATACCTATGGGATTTTTTTTGACATTAGAATTTTTGAATTACAATGCAATGAAAGTATATTACTTTTGGGGGAAAGTTGTTCTATTGCTTTTTAAAAAATATTTTTAAAAATCGAAGTATACTTCATATACCATAAAGTTTATCATTGTAAAGTGTATAATTCAGTGTTTTTCTAGTATAGTCACTAGGTTGTACAACCATCACCACTAATTTCAGAGCATTTTCAACACCAAAAAGGAAACCCCATATCTGATAGCTGTCACTCCCATTTCCCCACTTCCCCTAGCTCTAGCCAACTGCTAATCTCCTTTCTGTGGAGATTTGCTCATTCTGGACATTGCATATAGATAGAATCATACAAACATTTTGCATCTGATTTCTTTCACTTAGCATAATGTTTCCAAGCTTCATTAATGTTGTAGCCTATGTTAGTACTTCATTCCTTTTAATGGCTGAATTCTATTCCACTGTATGGATATGCCACATTTTATTTATCTACTCCTCAGTTGATGGCCATTTAGATTGTTTCCACTTTTTGCTAGTATGAGTAATGCTGCTGTGAATATTTGTGTGCATTTGTACGTGAACATAAGTTACCAACTCTCTTGGGTATATGCCTAGGAGTGGAATTGCCAGGTCATTTGGTAACTCTACGTTTAACTTTTTGAGGAACTGCCAAACTGTTTTCTACAGTGGCTGCACCATTTTACATTCCCACCAGCAACGTATTGCGGGTGCCAGTTTCTTCACATCCGTACCAACACTTATTTTTGTTGCTTTTTTGCTTAGAGTCTTTATATATTCTCATATATAAGCCCCTTTAATCTATTCTGGTTGGATTAATGCAGTTATATATGTACTCTTGCTGAAGAATTTTCTGTGATGATAAAGATAATTCTACCAATACCTACTTATGCACATTTGAAAAGAAATGAAAGTCTCAGTGTTAGGAAAGACTCATTAATGTCTATTGTGATATTAAACATTTTCCTCAGCTTCATAATATAGTACTATGAAAGATATGCACTTTTAGAAGCACTCCTTAAAATTTCTCTGTCCCAAGGTAATAATTTTACCACTAATGATGTTCTGTTGTGTTTCCTAGTAACAATATTTTGCCTGCTTTTATATTTAATTGTACTTTAGAAAGGATTATCGACAACTTTCCACGTGTCCCAAAGTTTAGTGAAATGTTTAAGTAATGAACTGTGACTGTGAACAGGAAAGAAGGAACAATATTTAGAAGAGGGGTTTTTAGTCTTTAATTTTTGTTCCTCTTTTTGATCTCTCTTAACTAAGATACTTGTGTTTCTGTTTACTGTAGAGGGGACAGCTTAGGAGGGAAGAGCCTGTCAGTAGAGAGAGAGATTGGTGGAGGAGACAGTGTTAGGACCTCATGTTAATGTGGTATCTAAAAAATATTAATTCGCCAATGAAGTAGAGATCCTGACATGAGGGAACCTGACACCAGAAACGGTATATGATAGTAATGCCGAAGGAGTGTGAGTAAAGATAGAGAAACTGGCCTTGCTTAGGTAAGGCCAAAGCCAATGTTGCTTTGATAGGAGCTGTACTATTGTCATCCGTGCTTGGATTTTCCCCACTCCCAAAGGCATCATGATTCTCTTGACATGAGCAATGCTGATTCCAGTTTTCTGGATAAAATTTAGCATAACCCTGGAGATAGGTGGAGTTTTTCTTTAGTGACCTGGGCTATGACATTTCATCTTGGGTTTGCTTCATATCTACGTCTTCAGTCAAAATAAGTGGGGCAGAATTCTGGCCCAGCAACAACAACCTCTTGCTAAGCTAATATAATTTCTACCCTTCTATAAAATAACTAAGGTCTGTAATTTCACACTGTGCCTCTGCTTTGGACTTTTCAACATTTTATTTGAATGTTCCCTTTTCTCCATATGGAGTGATGTTGATTAGGATTTTAAAAAAATTTTTATTTGTTCATTTATGATTGATACATGATTATTGTACATATTTACGGGGTACAAGGTGACGCTTCAATACACACATAAATTGTATCATGATAAAATCAGGGTAATTAGCATATTAATCAGCTTAAACATTTATTATTTCTTTGTGATGAGGACACTAAAAAACCTCTCTTCATCAGGGCACAGTGGCTCGTGCCTATAATCCCAGCACTTTGGGAAGCTGAGGCCAGTGGATCACTTGAGCCCAGGAGTTCAAGACCAGCCTGGGGAACATAGTCAGACCTCATCTGCACAAAAAAATCAAAAAATTAGCCACGCCTGGTGGTGTGCACCTGTAGTCCCAGCTATTTGGCAGGCTGAGGCAGGAAGATGGCTTGATCCCAGGAGGTCAAGGCTGCAGTGATCTGTGATTGTACCACTGCACTCCAGCCTGGGCAACAGAATGACAACCTGCCTCAAAAATAAATAAATAATTAAATAATTTAAAAAACCTCTTTTCCAGCTATTTTGAAATATTATAATACATGATTATTAATTCTTATAAATATTACACACTAATATTTTGTTCCCATATATATCCTAATGTTGACATCTGTTTGTACTCAACAGCTGAATTTTGAGTTATGCTTTCACTATGTTGATTTATATGTCCTTTAGCAGGGGAAACCTTTTTTTGTTGTGGGAGTTGAACTAAAAAGCAAAAATACAAAATAAAAAAATAACCAACCAAATGAAAATAATGAGGAGATTAGGCAAACATTTTAAAACTTGAGTACTACCTAGAAAATGGAAAATTTAATCACATAAAATATGTATTGGCAATATAGCAGAATAGAAATGCCAGTGGTCTGAGAAATATTGAAGAGAAGCCCTGCATGTGTTTTCAGTTGATTTGATGAAATCCTGGAGCAGACATCCATTTACTAGTGGGATATGTAAAGTTTTGTGATGCAGAGTTGGGGGAATACCCCAGTAAGAGCAGAATAGGAGTAGTAAACTAGGGAGCCCTAATGAAACCGATGGCATGACCTGAAAATTACTATGTGAAGAATAAGGAGCCATGCATCCTGGGCAACATAGTGAGACCTCATCTTATAAAACAAAAACAATTGGCCATGTGTGATAGTTTGCATCTGTAGTCCCAGCTACTTGGGGGGCTGCGGTGGGAGGGTCGTTTGAGCCTGAGAGGCCACTACACTCCAGCCTGGGCAACACAGCAAGGCCCTGTATCAAAAAAAAAAAAAAAAAAAAGAAAGAAAAGAAAGAAACCGTGCAAAATAAATCATATTAGATAAAATAAATCATATTAATGATAAATCATATTAGATCATATTAGATGATTTATTTCATTTGAATAATATGATTTATTTCATTTGACAATGACATTGAATCATTTGATTGACTATTCTGTGCCAAGTCCCCAGGCCTGGACTTGTCTTTAATCTTTTTGCCTGGATTATTATTGTAATAGTTCCAACTCTTCCCCCTTCTCCTCTTATGCTCCACCCCTACCCTTCTTTCTCATCACAACAGCCAGTGTGATCCTGTTAAAAAGTGAAATCTTGGTTGGGCACAGTGGCTCACGCCTGTAATCCCAGCACTTTGGGAGGCTGAGGCGGGCAGATCACAAGGTCAGGAGATCAAGACCACCCTGGCTAACATGGTGAAACCCCGTCTCTACTAAGAACACAAAAAATTAGCCAGACGTGGTGGCGGGTGCCTGTAGTCCCAGCTACTCAGGAGGCTGAGGCAGGAGAATGGCGTGAACCCGGGAGGCAGAATTTGCAGTGAGCCGAGAGCGCAGCACTGCACTCCAGCCTGCGTGACAGAGTGAGACATTGTCTCAAAAAAAAAAAAAAAAAAAAAAAAGTGAAATCTTGTAAGGTCTTTGATCAAAGCTTATTCCTCGCACTGGAGGAAAACCTGAGACTTTCTATTGATCTACATGCTTTAGAATCCTGTTCCCTCTTCTACTTCTTTCTTACTCCTTGTCTTAGGCCATTCTTGCATTGCTATAAAGAAATACCTGGGCTGGGTGCTGTGGCTCACGCCTGTAATCCCAGCACTTTGGGAGGCTGAGGCAGGTAGATCACGAGGTCAGGAGTTCAAGACCAGCCTGGACAAGATGGTGAAACCCCGTCTCTACTAAAAATACAAAAATTAGCCAGGCATGGTGGCGGGCACGTGTAATCCCAGCTATGCAGGGGACTGAGACAGAGAATTGCTTGAATCCAGGAGGCAGAGGTTGCAGTGAGCTGAGATCGCATCACTCCACTCCAGCCTGGGCAACAGAGAGAGACTCTGCCTCAAAACAAACAAACAAACAAAAACCCGAAGCTGGCTAATTTATAAGGAAAGTAGGTTTAATTGGCTCATAGTTCTGCAGGCTGTACAAGCATGGCACCGGCATCTGCCCCACTTCTGGAGAGACCTCAGGAAGCTTTTACTCATGGCGGAAGGGGAAGGAGGAACAAGTGGGTCACACAGCAAGAGCAGGAACAAGAGAGAGAGAAGAAGATGCCACACACTTTTAAACAATCAGATCTCATGAGAACTCATTCACTGTCTCGAGGACAGCATGAAGCCATGAGGGATCTGTCCCCATGACCCACACACGACCCGTACACCTCCCAATAGGCCCCACCTCCAACACTGGAGATGACATCTCAGTGTGAGATTTGGGTGGGACACAGATCTACACCATATCGTTCCCCTTGAGGAAACTCACCACTTTGTCATTCCCTAGATAGGCTAGGCCCACTCCTACTGCAGGGCTTTTGCACATACTGTTCCCTGGGCCTGGATGCTGTTCCAGCAGCTCGCCACACGGCTTCCTGCTTCAAGTGGTTTCTCCAGTACCATTTCTCCATGAAAGCAGCCCTCACCGCTTGGTTAAAATTGTCACCTCTGCCCCCTTACTTCCTATTCTACTCTCACCGTATTTTCTCTACAGTACTCATCACCAGGTGACATAGGATAGATTTGTCTTATTAATGTTGTCTTTCTCTCTCTACTACTGTGTAAGCTTCATAAAGACAGATTTTTTCCCTACTGTGTTTACTCCTGTGCCCAGTGCTTTGAACAGTTTCCAAATATACAACACTCAGTAAATATTTGTTGACTCAAAGAACCCATTTGGACTCACAGGAACCTATGAAGAAGGAAATCAGTGTTACTTATAATCCCAATGCATGAAGTAAATAACTACCATTAGGATTTTGTGTATTTTCTCTTTTCTCCCCACTTAATATTACAGAAATATTGGAAAGTACGGAAAAGCACAAAAGTAGTAACTCAAGAAGTAATTAAAAATCACCCATAATTGCTCCAGCCCGAGAAAGCTCCCTTTAAGTTTTGATGTATGTCTCTCATTAGAGTATCTTTCTCTCCGTCTCTCTCCTCCCTTCTCCTTTTCTGCTTATGTCTGTGTATATACTTAATTTTCTCCCTCTGTATATGAACATATATGCATGTACATGTACATATAATGTTTATCTCAGTTTCTTGTTTTTTTCTGTTTATCAATAAATCTTGGGTGTGTGCCATTATGTTATGACTTTTTTAAAAACATATTTTAAATGGCTTGTTATCATTCCATTATGTAGATATATTATTGCTTATTTAACCAGTTCCATATTATACATGTGTGTATTTAGATTGTCTCCATTTTCTTATATTTGTTTTAGTGAATGAACGTTTCGTTTCTTTGTATCTCATTGTGCAAGTATAAGATTATTTTTCTTGAGTGATATTAGAAATGAAATTACGAAGGCAAATGATATAAACATTTTGACCTGTTTTGATACATATTGTCTTCTACAATGACTCACTTCAGTGGTGCTATATGACAATATCTATTTACTATATCTTTGTTGGCCCTGAGTACTTTTTTTCTAAAAATCTTAACCAGTTTTGGTAAATAATTTGTACTCCTTTAAGAAGGACTTTTTAAGAAAATTTTATTATTATTATTTTTGAGACAGGATCTCTCCCTGTTTCCCATGCTGGAGTGTGGTGGTGAGATCATAGCTCACTGCAGCTTCAAACTCCTGGGCTCAAGTGATCCTTCTGCCTCAGCCTCCTGAGTAGCTAGGACTACAGGTGTGTGCTACCACACCCAGCTAATTTTCTTTTTCTCTTTCTCTTTCTTTGTCTCCTTCTCTCCTTCTCTCCTTCTCCCTTTCTCTCTTTCTCCCTTTCTCCCTTTCTCTCTCTCTTTCTCTCTCTCTTTCTTTCTTTCCTTCTTTCTTTCTCCTTCCTTCCTTCCTTCCTTCCTTCCTTCCTTCCTTCCTTCCTTCCTTCCTTCCTTCCTTCCTTCCTTCCATTTTGTCACCCAAGCTGAAATGCAGTGGCATGAACACTGTCATTGCAGCCTTGACCTCCTGAGCTCACACAATCCTCCCATCTCGGCCCCCCAAGTAGCTGGGACTACAGGTGCATGCCACTACACCCAGGTTATTTTTGTATTTATTTTGTAGAGATGGAGTTTCACCATGTTACCCAGGCCAGTCTCAAACTTCTGAGCTAAAGTGATCCGCCTGCCTCAGCCTCCCAAAGTGCTGGGATTACAGGTGTGAGCCGCCACACGTGATCCCAGCTAAAAAAATAAATAAATAAATAAATAAAAATAAAAAAAATAAAAGTAGATATGAGATCTTACTATGTTGCTGAGGCTGGTCTTGAACTCCTGGCCTCAAGCTCTTCTCCCACTTCAGCTTCCCAAAGTGTTGGGATTGTAAGCATGGGCCACCGTGCGCAGCAAGAAGGACTCTTTTTCATGCATTTATTGGTCATTTGTTTATTATGTTCTGTGAAGCCCTTTTGTCTGTTTCTTGACTTACTAATTTTAGCCAGTGTGATTGATTCTGTGGCATAAAAATGAAAAATTTAACACCCTTACAATACCTCTTATGTCCCCTGTCTTTTGCCCCCTCTGTTTTTGTTACTTACATATTTTTGGATCTTAAATTAGTTGACTTCATGTCCTAAAATAGTATAATTAAACCTCTGTTGATTTATCAACTTTAGACAGTATGAATTGACTCTGCTAGGAAAGATAAGTATAATAAGTTAGACATTTAATGTGTTTTCATTGTTTTTTCTTTCCTAATCCTGAGGTTTTATTACTTTCATTATTATTTATTCTCACTTTATAAACTTTTAGACATTTATATTCTGTTCTCTAAATTATTCCTCTGTGTTTTGTCATAGGCTGATTCTGAAAAATTAAAAACCAATAAGGAACATTTCCATAGTGATTATAATAAATATTGTGTCCCAAAGTATCAAGGTTGGTGTTTGATCCCACAGAGAATGAAATGTACCGTATGTCATTGAATATTTGCTCCTTGAAGCAGAACCTTGCTTGTGTCAACTTCTAGTTTCTTTCTAGCTTCTTTTACTTCATCTGGCTTGTTTTCTTGCATTCAATTGTCATTTTATTGTCTTTGATTTCTGTTTTGTTTGGTTGGAAAACCTCCTCATAGTTTTTTCCTGCAGTAAGTGTGTGGGGATAGTAAGTTTTTCCTGTCTTGTCCTGGTACTTGGTCAGTGTTTGGTTGTCTGTGTATTGTTTATTGTTTTAGAAATTGTTAAGCAGGTTCAAAATATTTTCTCCACAATTCTCTGTTGCCACCTAGAATCCCAAGTTAATGATAAAAAGCATGACAGGAAAAAAAAAATGTATGGCAGCATGAGTCTCACTTCCTTTGGCTACCTGTTGTTTCTCTTTGGAAGCCTTTATAATTTTTCTCTATCCTTAGAATTCTGATATTTTATCAGGATGTATCAGAGTATAAAATGTTTTCATTTCTCCTGTCTGGTATTTGGATTATTCTCTCTATTTGAACTGTGCTGTGCTCACTTCAGGGAGTTTCTTCCATTTCTGTTTTTTCTTTTTTAGATGGAGTCTCACTCTGTTGCCCAGGCTGAAGTGTAGTGGCATGATCTCGGCTCACTGCAACCTCTGCCTCCCAGGTTCAAACGATTCTCCTGCCTCAGCCTCCTGAGTAGATGTGATTACAGATGCCTGCTATCACACCTGGCTAATTTTTTGTATTTTAGTAGAGATGGGGTTTCACCATATTGTCCAGGCTGGTCTCAAACTCCTGACCTCAGGTGATCTGCCTGCCTCAGCCTGCCAAAGTGCTAGGATTACAGGTGTGAGCCACCATGCCCAGCTCTCATTTCTTTATTATTAGTATTTTTTCCCCATTGCAGTCTAACATTTTTCCTTTCTGGAACTCCCATAAGACAGGTATTAGACTTCTTGGATCTATACTCTAGGTTGCTCAGTTTTCCTTTTTTATTTCCAATCTCTTTATATTTTTGTTTAGTGTTCTTTATTTGACCTCTCTGACCACCCAGCTTAGGTTTTAGCCATGTCTGGGTTATTGGTTAGTAATTCCATTGACCTATAAAATTTTAGTAATTATTTTTTGTTTCCAAGAACTCTTATAAAAAATCTGATTACTCCTTTTCCATGGCAGCCTCTTTTTGCTTTATGTCTCTAATATCCTTCCATATCTTTCTGAAGATAGTAGGTACCTTTTTACCTGAATTAGACTTGTTTCTTTTAGTGTCTTTTCTGTTTGTTCATTTGGGGCTATATTTGTTATCTCTTGCTGCTGAACAATTTTTAAAACAATAAACAATTTGTTGTTATACACAGTTTCTGTGGGTCAGGTATCCAGGCATAGCTTAGCTGGGTGCCTCTGCCCAAAAGTGTCTCACAAGGCTACAATCAAGGTGTTGGCCAGGTCTGTATTCTCATCTGAATGCACAACTGGGGAGGGATCCACTTCCAAGTTCACTCACTCTGCTGTTGGCTAGATTCGCTTCCTTACCAGTTGTTAGCTTGAGCTTAGTTCCTAAATGACTCTTGGCCAAAGGCCTCCTACAGTGTCTACTTTTCATGGGCCTCTCTGTAGAGTAGCTCAGAACCTGGTAGCTGACTTCTCTCAAAGCATACAGCAAGACAGCAAGAGAAAGCAAGTGAGATGGAAGCCAGAGTCTTGTAAACTAATCATGGAATTGCCATCCCATCACTCCTGCTGTGTTGTATTCTTTATAAGTGAGTCACTTAGGTCCAGCTCACACTCAAAAGGAAGGCCCTGTTACCTAAGGGGGTGACTAGAAGCCAGGGGTCACTGAGAGGCCATCTTAGACACTGCCTACCATAGGGGCCTTTTGTGGTGATAGGGGAGACTGGTTTTCATGAGTGTCTGCTGTTCCTTGTTTCTAAATGAAGGATCCTGTGGGACATTATGGGTAGCTGGTCTGGGCTTACTCTGTGACTGTGAATGCTGGATCATGTAACATGTGTCAGCTTCCTTTTCAGGTATGTGGGCAGACAGTAGGAAGGCAGGTTGGAAATTCTTCCTTGTGTAATTCTATACCCTTTAGCCCACACAGCTGGAACCTGTTACTTGCTACTACCCACTAAAATATGGAAACATGATGGAATAGTGACTTCCTTGATTAGGTTACATTATATGGCAAAGGAAAAGAGTTACTGAAGATATCATTACAGTCTTAAATCAGTTAATGTTAAAAAGGAGATTATCCTTGGTGGACCTGATGTAATCAGATGAAAGACCTTATAGAGCAGGTGAGAAATGTTCTCCCACTGGCTTTGAAGAAGGAAGCTGCCACGAGTTCTATAGCAGCAGGGAAATGAACTTTTCTAACAGCCTGAATGAATTTGGAATAGGATTCTTCCCCAGCCAAGCCTCACGATGATAATGCATCTTGATTGACACCACGATCATAGCCTTGTGAAATCCTGACCTAAAGGTCTAGCTAAACTGAGCCTAGACTCCTAACCCACAGAAACTATGAGATAATAAATGTGTGTTGATTTAAGAACCTGGAAGTAAAATACACTGTATTCATTTTCTATTCTGTAACAAATTATCACCAAACTTAGTGGCTTAAGTTCTGTTGTTACAGAATAGGAAATGAATACAGTGTACTTTATTTCCAGGCTCTCAAAGCCTCTCCCTTCTTGGTTCTCCCTTGTGTCCACAGTGACTGTCTGGAGTAAACCCAAGCTCTGTTCTCAGAGTCCAGCTCCCTCATTGGAGTCCTTCTTTAGGAAGGTGCCACCCTTTTCTAGAGAAAGCAGACCTTGCACTGTCAGCTGGGGATGTGTCACTGCTGCCAGCTATGCCTTTTAGTTCTTATTTTTGAGGGGTGTGAAGAGGAGGAGCCTAACTTCACATATTCTAAAGGTACTTGTTTAATGGAAGATCATAACAATTGCCCTTGCCTCCCCTCTGTTGTTTACATTTGTTGCTTCTGAGTTTGGAGACTCTCTGGGCCACTCTTGGTGAGAAGCGTGCTTATGCAAGGTATCTGTATCTGTGGTTTCCTCTACTCTCGTTTCCCCACCAAGCTAATTCTGCTTGCTTAGTTTTTCTCTTCATGGAATTTTACAAATTCCATTATATAGGTGCTGAGGATGTCTGGTCTATTGATGGCATATTTTCCTGTTTTTATAATGCTCTTACGGTTTCATTCTTTAAACAGAAAACAATTTTTTTTAGCAAAGACCTTGGAAGCACAGGGAGGCGGACGTTGGTGATGAGTCTGTGTGAAGTCAGCCTTGCATTCCAAACTGGACCTGCCTTTTGCTTTTTCTTTTTTAAGAGAAAAGAAAATACTGCTTTGCTACCTAACACTGATGTAATGTATTTGTAACCAATTTGGCATATTTCTAATAAAACTGATGAGAAAGGCAGAATTTTTATAACAATTGCTTTTCTTATGCTCTATTACTATTTTTCTCCCTTAAGTTCTCCCAAAGCATATTCCTATTAAGACTCTTCTATCTTTTCTTCTTCTTTTCCCTTCCTGTCACTTGTAATTTCATAGCCTCCCTTTCTAGTCTCTTTGGGTAATTTCTTAGAACGAGTGACTTGAAAATATTGCCGACACGGTTCTTTTCTAACCCTAACAACATGCACAATACAGGTGCTGAGGATGTTGAGATAATTGACCTTAAATTGTGATTTTTAGAAGTGTCTTAAGACTTTTAATTCCAAGCAACACAAACCAAGTAACCTAAACCTCAAACCGGCTTAGGTTAAAAAAAGAAAGAGTTTATTAGCAAGACACTGCAGTATCTCCCTAAACCCCAGGCTAAAGTTGTATTCCAGTGTCATGAGGGCCTGGCACCAGGAACTAGAAAGCTACAGGAGCCCAGGTAGCCGTTAACTTTCTGTCTCAGACTTTCTGTCTCTCCTGTCTTTGCTTTTCTGAACATCTGCTTATTCTTTTCTCTCTCGTCGGACTCACTTTGACTGTTTTGGCATGGGTGTGGCCAAATATGGCTGCCCAAAAATGGCAACTAGAATTTCCAAGTTAATTTTATTGCAGTTCAAGCGAATAAGGCAGAGGTACAATCCCAGATTCCAAGGGGAAAGAATCCATTTGGTTTAGCTTGCACCAGTTATCTCTTTTTAGACTGGTTTAATGTGGTCATGAGGGCAGCTTTTGTGGTATAAACATGGCTTGCCATGGCCCAAGTTCCCAAAGAGGAGGTAAGTGAGTGGAAGTTTGGGCAGGTATCTCAAAACACTTCCGCTGCAACATTCTTTATGTCCAATGTGCGCTTTCTCATCAGAGAGGCAGTTTAGCTGGTGTTTAAGAACATAGACTTGGGGTCAGACATACCTTAATTTGAATCCCAGCCCTGCTACCTACTAGCTGTGTGATCTGAGGTCAGTACTTTCCGTCTGTGAAGATCAAATTCCTTCTCTGGGCAATTGGGATCACAAATCTCCTGGGGTTGCTGGGAAGATGAGATGAAATAATGTATGCTATATCCTATGCACTCAATAAATAGTAACTATCATGAATTATTACTATCATACCATTGGGGAAAGATGGTATGCATGGAAGAACATTCATTTCATCATCCTGAATGATGCAAGAAGATCTGAAGGCAAAATTTTAGATACCACAGAATTATATCATCAGTAAAAATCTAAGAGAGTTAAGTTTTGTTTTACCATACTTGACCAAAGACATAGATACAGGCTAGGCTGCAGGAGTTAGGGCCCAAATAATCTAAACTTATTTCTAGAATATAATTTCTATTTCTGTTGGCTTTAAAAACAGTCAATGATTTTGCAGTCTTAAAGAGAGCCCAACAGAGTTGGTGGTCACTAATACAGACATAATAGCTTTTTTCCAGTTAGTGCCTGTTCTAATGGTCTCTGCGTTCATTCTGTTTGGGAGCAGGTTTATTTTGATTGGCTGATATCTTACTTGGTGAAATATTTTGAATAGCATCCCTGGAAACCATGTGCCAGAATTCAAAAGACCTCAGTTTTTTTGGTTAAAGAAGACACACTACTTTCTTTTAAAAACTATTGCAATGTCTTTTGTACTTTACCCACTTCTATGGTAAGATTTTTTGGGTAGCAAGTATCATTAAATGAATTCTTAGTAAAGGATATGTAAAATGATTATTTAAATCATTCATCATTGAAGGATACCAAATGTCAGCTGAAAGTTAACATTTATGTTAAGTAGAGATAGCTGAATAAATAATGCTCATTTCTTTTTCAAATGTAGCATATTATATTCTATATGGAACTATATATAGTAGAACAATATCTCAATGACTAACTGTGTAATTTTCTCTCAAGTTATGCAGACATTTTGATTGAGAGGGAAGTATTAATGCAGAAGTACATTCATCTAGTTCAGATCGTAGAGACAGAAAAAATTGCAGCTAACCAACTCCGACATCAACTTGAAGATCAAGACACAGAAATCGAAAGGCTTAAATCAGAGGTATTTCCCAGTTGATAGATTCCTTCTCATTGTTTCACGTTTTACCGTCATTTCCTCATGATTACTTAAGGCCAATTCAGGGCAACATTTTAATCCCAGGCTGACTTCCTCTGACGTCAAAACATACATGGCTGGGCCTGACGTAGACGTGGATCTAATGTCTATATTAGGATTAGGTAAATGTGCTACAGGAACATATCAGGATAATGTGCTTTTTTTTGGTGGAGGGTGGTTATTTGTTCTCTTGATACCCTTTATTAGCTCAGAAATTCAAGAACTGACTATAGCGTTTAACTGTTTTCAGATGCCCTACAGTAATGATAATTATGAGTCTGCCATATATTCCATTAAAGTCTAAAATGACAACTAAGGGAGGACCAGAAATGAATTCAGAAATACTTTACTCTTTTAGATTTGAAGGAGTCTAACCTTCTCCCCTCCACAGTTTTGAAAAGAACATTTGGATTAAACTGTAAGACATTTGCTAGGGTGAATTTTTCCCTGGAGTTGGAATTCCTGCCTCCCTCTCCCTCCCGCAGAGTGTGAACTTCTCAGGCCTTGCATCCCCGGATAGTGAGGCTGATGCCCAGTGTGAGCAGAAGGCGGTTTTAGAGTCTACAGCCATGGTGTGTGCCTGGGTCCTCCCTCCCTCCCAGGCCTCAGTCTAGATAGAGATTCCTGAATGTACCTTTCCCGGTGTCCTGTCCTTCCTCATGGGCAGCAAGCAATCACTGAAGAATGGGAGAGGAATGCAGGGAATGAGATTTCCTCCCTCTGTCTGCCCAGGGATGCACTGGTATCTTCTGAGATTCAAAGAAGGGAACAGGACACAAGGAAACCTGCTAGTAATTGTATCCTCAGTGACAGAAACAGTTTAGGCTCCTCCGTTTTGGCAATGGTCTTGTCATTTTTATCGTCATCAGACAACATTTTCCTTTTTGTGTCTTTGCACCTTCCTCTGAGACACACCCTGTGAATCCTAGATGGGGTTTTCGCCTTCTGCTCCCAGCACACATCACCTCCGGTGTCGACAGCACAGGCACAAGCTTCTTCCAACTGGGATGTGGCAGCTCCTCTGATGATGACAACTTGCAGATGGCGTTCACCATATTATTACAATTGTTAACTTCCCAGTTCGACCCTGATATCTGATATGGTGAAAACAGCAACAGAAAACTTAACAAACCTGCATTTTAAAAGACTATATCAGGCACTGTTATTTAAAACAAAATTATCGTGTTCTTTCTTTGCCACTGTAAGCTAGAGCAGATGCTTGTCTGCTCAGTGAAAGAGGTTGGTATTTACTCCACGAGAGAAGCTCAACACCAGGCAATGTTCCTCAATATTTATGTGTGTTTATCTGCCTTCACTATGTTCTATTTTAGTCTGAATGTAGATTGCAGCAAAAAACTGTCAGTTGCAGGTATGTCTTCTGTGGTCTCTTGACAGGAGCCATTAATTTATTTCCTACTCCCTTTCTTTTCCCACTTCCTTGCCAGAAAATGGCAGAGGGGTGGATTTGGTACGGGGGACAAAATATAAAGACAAGCTAGAGAGGGGCCATTATGATCTCTTAACTTTTAGGGTATTGCTGGCTAGTAGGTCTGTATAGGTTCTTAAGCTTGGAAGAGCCTGCTGTTGAGTCTAGAGAATTTTACTGCTATGTGTAGTTGAGAGGCCACCCAGTCTTGAAATGCCCCTCACAGGTCACGGAACTGAGCTGGAGATATAAAGAGATCCCAGGTTATTTTGATCCTTTTTACCTTTTCTGAGGAATTCTCTTGGTTGGCTTGGACCAGCCCCAGGGCTCTGAAGTTCCCTTTGCAGTTGCCATTTTCCTAAGGATGTCTGTGAGTCTGGGGTGCCATGTGCTTTGGAAGACTACAGGCCAATGACCAGACCCAGGGGGTCTGAGCTGAGTGTCACTTCATGTGGGGACCACAGGGCATTGCAGGCAGCCGCCTTCAGGTGAGGGGGTGGACACATCGCTGGGCTCCTGACAAGGTCTTGGCCTCTCACCACTGGCAGCTGGGGCTGAGTTTTGGGCTAACGTTTCTGCTAGCCCAGATCCCAGGTTACACTTTGCACAGTCACTTCTTATAAACACTTCCATTGGTGATACCGTGCTTGGGGTAAAGTTTATGTTTCCCCCATCTCAGCACCAAAGGAAGAGAGGGTGCATAAAACGTGGATGTTTCCTGAGGATCTCATTGAATCACCTCTGTAGGCAGAGCTTCCAGTGTGTTATGGCTATATTCCAGCATTTCCCAAGTCATGAAATGGACCAATTTTGTGTTCCAGATTATTGCTCTTAATAAAACCAAAGAACGAATGCGACCTTACCAAAGCAACCAAGAAGATGAAGATCCAGACATCAAGAAGATTAAAAAGGTAGGGCCTGGAGGTTTCCAGCTTTGCAGGAGCGTGGTGACCAGTCGTCTGTTCTATGGTGATGTCTTTGCTACCCTGTGCGTGAGCTGGGAGCAGCCTTGGTGTTTCTGTGCTGTGGCTCCCAGACTTGCCCTGCGGAGTGATCCAGACATGGCTACTCTAGAGAATTTAGGCTTAAGATGTCTTTACACTGTCTAGGAAGGATGCCAAAACCAGGCATGAAGACAATAGTGTTCTCCAGTGGGGTTAATTAAGTGCTGTTCAACCTCTTGATTTTGTGCGGCTTTCATATTTTGGGGGAATATTTTTAAAATTACATTTCAAAAATATTTCTTTTAGCTTTAATCTTTAGTGCTATTTAAGGAAGATTTTTTTGGGCATGTGAGACGGTTGAGTAAATCAGCACATCCGCTTAGATTTCTGGTTTATTGTTGTTTCTTATTTAACATCCACACAATCAGCAGATTTTTCCCTCTTACTGCCATTTATAATTGCACAACTTTTGCAATGAACCAAATGCTGGCTCTCACTCTAGTCCACTGTGTTTTGATTTGTCATTTAGGTTTTGATCCCATGATCCTGATTATCTTATATAAAGCACTTACTCAGCTTTGTTAATAATAAGTGAAAAGCATCATATTTGAGGAAATTTGCCTGGATATGCATCTTCAAATCTTATTTCTTTTAAATTTGTTATTATTCCTTTCATTTTATGCTAATAATCATTCCCCCTTCACTGTAACACAGCTTTAATGTGCTACAGTTTTTTAATTTACCTGGGCGTTTCAAAGATGATCAGTAAATGTTTGTTGATTGGCTGAAATACACAGGCCAGTGCACTTTCTCAGGCTAGCCTGTTATTTTTCACATCATCCCTAGGGAATCCTGATCGATTTTAGAGACTATGGTGCTTTCTATAAAATTGTTTTTAAATTTTATTTTATATTCTTTTTTACACCTTTAAATATTGCTCAGAATTTGAAATAGAAATGATTCTTAGGACTAAGCCAAATGTTTTCAGTTTTCCAGAAATATAAAAGTGAAATAACACTATTCATTGCTTAGAAATTATTATTTTTTAAACTGGTTTATGCTATTGTGTTATAAGATTAATTCTTTTTTTTTTTTTTTAAATCCCATCTAGTCAGTCTGGAAACAAGATTAATTCTATTGCCTTTCCTTTAATAGTATGCAGTTACAGGTAAAGAAAAAATTAATAAAATTCAATTTTCAGGTGTGTGGTAGAAACTGGTCTATTAGTAAATAAGTGAAGCAGCTATTGGTCAGCAAGCACCCCCTGCCCAACTAAATAGAAAGGTTTTACTTAACACAAAATCCGATTAAGGTGATTTAAAAATATATTTCTGTTAAATGAAAGAACACTGATAAAATTTTAAAAATATTTTTCTACCTTCTTGTTTCTTAATAGAAATAATTTTTTAAACCAGTTTTTGCACTTGTTAAATAGGTTTTGAGATCAACTTTGTTGTTCTTTATGTCGTATTTCAAAATAATGTCCGCATGGAAAAAAGTGTTAACAATGAATGAATCATTCTCTATTCTGATCTTGGCAAATATCAACATAATTTTTTTTACCTTAATAGATTAAAACTTAAAATTGGTTATAATTCATGGAAATTTTCGTTAGATGTCTTCAAATAATCTGAATAAAATATCCCCACATAATTGTGTTAAAATGTGGTTAATTTTTATTGAGGTAGAGTGACTTTAATGACTGTATAAAAATTGATAACATGGTGAAAACACAGGTAGGCAAACAAGAGAATTTTAGACATTGTAAAAGAAAGGTCATTGTTTAATATGTGATAATTTAGAACATAGTATGGAAAAAGCAAAAAGTATAAGGGTGTGTTAAATAGATAATAATGATACTTTGGTAGTGATTTAATACTTTCAATTATATGCGAATTTACAAACTACTTTGTTGCTGAATCTGCCACATCTAAAGTGACAAACCCTAATTATCATAAAACAAATCCTAGTTGTTATAATTTTTTATATTTAGAAAGGACTTTTATTTTTTTTGTTAATCGTTTTATTTTAATTTCATGAAAAATGAAAGCAGTCTGATAACATGAGATTAAAAACAGAGAAACATGAGATGGGGTCTTGCTGTGTTGCCCAGGATAGACTTGAACTCTTGGGCTCAAGCGATCCTCTCACCTTAGCCTCCCAAGTAACTGGGACTACAGGCCTGTGCATGTCCAGCTCTGTCAGTTATTTTATAGAGGAAGAAACAGAGAATCAGAGGTCAAGGTGGTTGCAAGTAATGGCAGAGCCTCTGAGTGAAAGGTTATAATATATACTTGACTGCTCAGTGCCCAGCATTTACCTGGGCGTTTTAAAGATGATCAGTAAATGTTTGTTGATTGGCTGAAACACACAGGCCAGTGCACTTTCTCAGGCTTGCCTGTTATTTTTCACATCATCCCTAGGGAATCCTGATCAATTTTAGAGGCTCTCATGTTTTCTGCAAAATTGATTTTTAATTATATTTCATGTTCTTGTCCATAAATTAATCACCATTGCAACTAGTCAGATTCCCTTTCGGTTTTTTGTTCTGTAGGTTCAGAGCTTCATGCGAGGATGGTTGTGCAGAAGGAAATGGAAGACCATTGTGCAGGATTACATTTGCTCTCCCCATGCTGAAAGTATGAGGAAGAGAAACCAGATTGTGTTCACCATGGTGGAGGCAGAGTCAGAGTACGTTCACCAGCTCTACATCCTGGTCAACGGCTTTCTCCGGCCCCTGCGTATGGCCGCCAGCTCCAAGAAGCCCCCCATCAGCCACGATGACGTCAGCAGTATTTTTCTCAACAGGTTTGACATTGCATAAATCCAAGAGAAAAACCCCTTTGTATTTCCTACAAGAATTTTTACTTAATCTTCAAAAAGGTCTCAGAACTTCATCTCGATAGTTTATGATAGTAAAAATAAGAAAGCTGTTATTTGTGTTCCATTGTTATTTTTATATCTTTACTTGAATCTTGGCATCTAATGTTCTTAATTTTTTCTTCTCTATTTGACATACATTGTCTTGTCATGTGGAGATGTGTGTTGGGGAAGATAATCTCTCTCATAAACTGAAGAAAATGGAGTGATTTATGGGTTTTTACATGTTAATTATACACAAGTATTTTAGGAAGAGCAAAAGCTAAGACAGGGCCTAAGGAGCTCTGGTGAATTTATTTGCTCAATACATCTTCAGTTTCCTTACTGCTGAGGATTCATCAATGAAAAATCAGAAAATGCCTGCCTTTATGGAACTTAAATTTTGATGCAGGAAGATAGAGAATGAACAGCATTAGTGAAATAGATAGAATATTATATGGCGATTAGAGCTGTGGAGAAAAATAAAGAAGGGAAGGGGAGAAAGGGGACAAGGGAGTGTTTAGGTGTTTTACTTAGAATTTTAGCTATTTGTTTTTGGGTAGACAGTACACTCACATGGTTCAAAAGTCAAAATAACATGAAAACAACATTTAGCAGTTGCACTCTCACCCTGTCTCTGTACACTTGATTCCCCCCACTTTTTTTTTTTTTTTTTTTTTTTTTTTTGAGGCAGAGTCTTGCTCTATCTCCCAGGCTGGAGTGCAGTGGCGCCATCTCAGCTCACTGCAAGCTCCGCCTCCCGGGTTCACGCCATTCTCCTGCCTCAGCCTCCTGAGTAGCTGGGGCTACAGGCGCCTGCCACCACGCCTGGCTAATTTTTTGTATTTTTAGTAGAGATGGGGTTTCACCGTGTTAGCCAGGATGGTCTCGACCTCCTGACCTCGTGATCTGCCCGCCTTGGCCTCCCAAAGTGCTGGGATTACAGGTGTGAGCCACCGCACCTGCCCCCCACCCCCCGCCACTTTCTATACATAATATCTGTACTAGTTTCTTAGCTATCCTTTCAGTGTTTTTCAATTTTGATCTAAGAAACTATGAATATAGAGTCTTATTTTCCCTCTTCTTACACAAAGGCAATGTACTTTAACATAGTTCATTGTTTCACTTAACATTTTTTCTGAAGATCTTTCCATATTGATACCTAAAGAGCATTCTATTAAAGAAAATCACGACATGGTATTACAATCTGTGAATGTACCATAGTTTTTTTTACAGCAGGTTTTCAGAAAAGTTTCAAGGATAAGGTGACATTCGAGCAAAGGCTTGAAGTTCCTGGAGGAAGAGTGAGGCAAGCAGAGGGAGCTGTGTGTGCAGGGACCATGGGGCTTTAACATGCCCGGCGGGTGAGCTTGAGGGCCTGCTCTGCTCAGTGTCAGTGAAGGGAAGAGTCAGGGAGTTATCAAGGTGGGACATGGTACGTCCATTAACTTTTACTCTAAATGAGATGGGGAGACATTGGTCAGGTTTTGAGCAGAGAGGGGTGTGATGTGACTTCTGTTTTTGAAAGGCTCACTCTGGCTTCTCTGCTGAGAATAGTCTGTAGGGAGATCAATTAGGTGGCTATTTCAATAAACAAAGTGAGAGATGAGACACCTGTTAGGCAGCTATTTCAGTAATCCAAGTAAGAGATAAGTAGTTGGATTCTGGGTGTATTTTTAAGTCAGAGCCAGTAGGTGTCACAGGTGCGACTAGCTGGGGCCAGTGTCACGGAATGTACCAAAACAGTTGTAGATAAAGTAAGGCAGATTTGTTAGAGAATGTGTGAAAACATGTTACAAGGGTGGAATGGGCAGCACAGCAGAGAAGGGGCTGTCTGCAGAGAGGCAGGGGCTGGAGGGAAGTTTTATAGGGTCGTGCAAGAGGGGGTTAGGTGTGGAAGAGGTCATTCCCTGTGCTAGTGGGTTGTGTTTCTCAGAACAATTGTTCATTCTTCTCCCCTACCTGGAGCCTTCCCCCACCGGAGGCCCCTTCCTTGTTGCTTACGTATCCATCAGGACTCAACAGTGGGATTTGCTGATGGGTTTGATGTGGGTTTTAAGAGAAAGCAAAAAGACAGGTAAGATTGCAACATTTTTTGGTCTGGACAACTAGAAGGATGGAGTTACTGTTTACTAAATGGTAAAGACTGAGTGAAGAACAGGCTGAGGGGAAAAGATGAACTGTTTTCTCTTGGATCTGTTGAGCATGAGATGCTATTAGCCATCTAAGTGGAGATGTCAAGTGAGTAGGGATTGGATATTTGTTTGGAGTTCAGAGGAAGATTCTGGGCCGAAGATAGAAATTTGGGAGTCCTCTAGCATACAGATAGTATTTAAAGCTGCTGGTCTGAATGTTATTACCAAGCAAGTGAGTACAGATGGATAAGAAAAGAGGAGCATGGATATTCCAACATCTAGAGGTCAGGAAGATAAACAGGAGCCAGCAAAGAAGAGTGAAGAGGATCCACTGAGTTGTCAATGAAAACCAGAAGAGTGAGTTGTCCTGGAAACGAAAGCAAGAGGGAACCAACAACAATGCCAAAAAAGTCAAATAAGCAGTAACTTAGAATTGACCAAGTTTAACTCCAAGTTTAACAACTCGAAGTTTATTGGTAACTTTGATTAGAGACCAAAGCCTGATTGGAGCCTTAGGAGAGAACAGGCGGTGGGGCAGAAGAGTAATTGAAAAGGGTGGGTATAGAAAACTCTTCAGAGAAGGGCTGCTCTAAAGAGGAGAAGAGAAACAGGGTGGTACCTAGAGGCAAATGAAGAGGGTAAAAGAAGGATGGAGGAGAGAGGGAATTGCTGAGCAGTAAACTTGCAAAGGCGAAAGTGGACAGAATGTGCTGCACAGGTCAGGAGATTGTCATTAGCTGGGAGCATGGCAGGGCAGGAATAGTACATGGACACTTCTGTAGTCAGGAGGCAAGGCCATCTGCTGATGGGGCAGATGGGAGGGAAGTGTCAGAGTTGGAGAAGAGAGAAAGAGGTGTGGAATAGTGATAACTGGGGCAGGGGAGTAAATGGATTCAGGAATGTTGTATTAGTGCTGGGCAGCACTGAGAGCCTGTGTTAGCTTATTAGGCTAGTGGTTGTGACTTTCCAGTGAGATCAGTCAGAATGGTTGCATGTTTTTCTTTAGCCACTTTCAGCGTCATGGATGCAGGTGCAGAGTGGGTGGAGGATTGGGATTAATTAGGATTGGTGTTGTGGCTGCTGTGATGAAGTGAGAAAAGAATAAGGAAGTTGAAGGTGTATACAAGGAAGAGATTATAATAATGAGCCATGGAATCTAAACTGAGGAGAGAAAGTAGTGCTGGTATGAGAGGTTTTTGCCAATAAAAAGGTGGCGGGATCTGGGGATTTAGGTCGTGATAGTGTGAAAGAATTTTGGAGTCAGGGTTCTAAAGGCAGTGAACTGAAAGATTAGGAGTAGTCAGAGAATGTTGTGCTTGAAATTGAGATAGTGAAGGGATGCAGCTATTGACAATGACAAGGTCTAGAGTACAATCAAGGGGGTGTTGACTGAGGTCAATGGAAGACAAGATCTTTGGAGGAAGAGTTCAAGGTCCTGTGAGGCCAGGACATTGAAATGTTGTTTGTGTGCTATTGGAGTCCCCAAGAATTATGACAAGAGTAGTGTTGGAGAAAAGGGCAACCGTAAGCTGAGAGCTCAGATCTCAAGGCATCAGAAAGAGCCACTGGTGTGTCTGTAGATGAGTATAGAAAAGAAGGGTGATGAGTGGTAGTCTGATAATGTGAGATTAAAAGCTAGGCTTTCTTTTGTTAAAAGGAAGGACAGAGATTTCCCCACCTTGCTGGCAATGGCTCCTCTCAAGTGTGTGAGACATCCAAAGGAGCCTGGGGGTAGCCCTTGATCCTCAGGCAGTACAGCATTCTGGTGATACTTCAGTCACCAAGTGTGCAGTTTCAACAGGTCTGATGGCAGTGGATGGGATTGTGTATAATGAGATGAGATATCACTCTGATAATGAGATGAACTGGAGAGGGTGGGTATTGAAAACTCTTTTGAGGAGAGCTGCTATAATGAGGAACAGAGAAACAGGGTGGTACCTAGAGGTAAATAAAGAGGCTGTGTCACATTGGTTTAGGTTGCCTCTGGCTCTGTTTCCACTGGATTGCTTGATCTGAAACAGGGAAGGCCAGGTTTATCATATTGTTTAAATTCAGAGTCAAGATATGCCTCTCTTTGGAAGGTAAAGCCATAAGCTCTTCATATAGACTAGCAGTTATTTACCACATCTAGACTTAGATGGAAATTTGAAAAGATATTTTTTAAATTTTTTTATTTTTAACTTTTATGGATGCATTTTATGGTTATATAATACATATACATAATATGGAATGGATATGTAATAGCTGTACATATTTATGAGGTATGTTTTATAGTTTGATATAAACATATGATGTATGATGATCAAATCTGGGTAATTGAGATATCCATCACCTCAAACATTTATCATTTCTTGTGTATTGGGAGTAGTCTAAATCTTCTAGATATTTTGAAATAAATTATTGTTAACTATAGCTGCCCTATTGTGCTATCAAATAATAGAAATCATTCCATCTATCTAACTGTACTGTTGTACCCATTCACCAAACCCTCTCTTCATCCTCCTCTTCCCCACTACCCTTCCTAGCCTCTGGTAACCACCATTCTATTCACTACCTCCATGAGATTAACTTTTTTAGCTTTCAAATATGAGTGAGAACATGTGATATTTGTCTTTCTGTGCCTGGCTTATTTCACTTAACATAATGTGAAGAGGTGTGTTTTTAAAGGTGAGGTTTAAAGAGTTTTATATCATTACTGTTGTTTAACTAGATTCCCTTTACATGCCTTTGAAATTAAGCCCTAGGCAGCTCAATAATTTTGAATTTCAACACAGGTTTATAGTTAAGAAAATGTAATCTTCCTATTTATATACAGAATTGTTTCATCTGTTTTCTAACCATGTGGGTATCAAAATATGAAGGTAGATGTATCAGGTAGTTTGTGTTCAACACAGGACAGAGAAATCCCTCTCTGAGTGGAGGGAATTCACTGCTTACAGAATCTGTTGGAAAGGCTAGGGGAGTAAAGTCAGGGAGTGGCCCTTAAACTGTTAACTTTCAGAGAACATAGATGTGATCCAGAGGTTAGGAAACCATTGCCACCACCGCTGCTGCCACAGATGCCTCTCAGACTCTGGAAGCTGGTTCCCAGAAACTAGAATCCTAAGGTTGGGTGCTGATATTGCCCCAAAGCACTCACATCTTCATGACTGACTTTCAACAACAGGAAGATGACCCCTACTTCCGCCTTCCTTGTCTTTCCAAGTGCATATATTAGTGGAACTGAGTTTACATCCAGAACCATAGCTGCAAGGGAGTCTGGGAAATGTAGTTTTAGTTCTACCCCTCTCCACCTAGAAGGAGGATGGAATATAGATTGAATGACTAATCTATAATACCTGCCAAACTAGATTTGGTTGAAATCCTTGAACAACAAACACTACTTAGTTAAAATTGTTATAAAAGAAAAACAAATTAGAATCTCATGGAACCATTTCTGTTTTATTTCATGGACCATTTGAAATAGTAAGGACTTCTTGATGTCTGTTGTAATGGAACTTGACTAGTAACAAGCCAAGGGATCTCACTGAGATGAACAGTTCTGTATTTGATTATGTCACTGTGTTAGTTCAGAAAAGGCTTCAAAGTCTCATTGCAGTAGGTTAATTCCAATGAGGAGAAAGCAAATGATGTTTTGACTTTCGTAATTACCCTTCTTGGCCTTTTTAGGAATTTAGATCCCCAATTCATACATCATTCTTATTTTAGTATCTCTATGTAGGCCTCACTCTTTTCAGAAGATTCTTTTGTATTTCTGTCTTGGGTATCTTGGGAGTGGTTATAGTGGAGTTTTGTCAAAATTTTTGCTCTAGATTTTTTCATCCTCTCTCCTTCTGTCAAAACTCATTTTACTGACAGAGAAACTTTCTCCTGAGTTATCTAGAATCACATATGAAAAGAAAAAAGGGTCATAACTTTAATTTTCTGATTATCGATTGAAGTGCTATGTTCTAATAGAGGAAAGCTCACTTAAAAATTGATGAAGAAGGTTATGTGACAATGATTTGGTGCTTTCTGTCCTCTAGTATTTGAATGTTATATCAGGGTTTGCTGAGGCTGTCACAATTACTTGATAGAGGATAATATAATCCATGTTATTATTGGATATAGTTTGGAGGCCCTATGGAACATATATATTATGTATATATTAAGGCTTTAAGGACTCAGTGGATTTTAAACAAAATAAACACATTATAGCAACTAAATTATGTTATCTTTCCATTTTTTTTTTAATAGTGAAACAATCATGTTTCTTCATGAAATATTTCATCAAGGACTAAAGGCAAGGATAGCAAACTGGCCCACTTTAATTTTAGGTAAGTGCCTTCTTTAAAGATGTAAGATTTTCTTTTAGAGTGGCCACAATTAGAGTAAAATAGCTCCAATATTATTCAGCCTAAACTGTTTGCATCACCCTGTTGACCTGTGAGCTTCTATACCCTGGGATTCTGTCTCTTTGCCTTTTGGGTACTTTGGGCCCTGCTTCAGTAGTTACCTTTTGACTCTTTCCCCTGGCCTGTCATAGTTAATTTGGGGCTGGAGTCAAGTGCTGCCTACGAGTGCATTCTACCAGATCATCATTCGGGCATCAGGGTTGCGGCTCCATGCATGTGTGACACCTGGTGCTGGGACCTACTCTTTGCCATTCCTGCCCAGTGTAGGTAATTTACCAAGCAACAAGGGAAACAGCCATGTTTACTGTTTCTTTCCAGCTGATCTGTTTGATATTTTGCTCCCCATGCTGAACATTTATCAAGAATTTGTACGTAATCACCAATACAGCCTGCAAGTTCTCGCCAATTGTAAGCAAAACAGAGATTTTGACAAACTCTTAAAACAGTATGAAGCCAATCCAGCCTGTGAGGGGAGGATGCTGGAGACATTCTTGACCTATCCCATGTTTCAGGTAAGTCACTTGGGATGCATTTTGTAAGTCAGAGGTTCCAGCTCAATTTCACTGATACCTAGAGTGACCAGCGTGAGATGTGTAAGTGTGCCCTGGGAGGAATTATGGCACAGATGCATCGTCTGTTGTTGTCTTTAGCTTGACCCTGAGATAAACAAATGTTGTGCCACACATTCTCTGTGTCTAATGGATATAAGAAAACCAGGCATTTTTGAAGCAAAGAATTCAAGAATGATTTTTTGAAACGCTGCACAATTTTCTCTTTACAGAAAGATTCCACACAGACCTCTTTCATGGAGTCTCCTCCTCCAGCATGTTTAAAAATATTATTTGGTTTACAGAAATAGGATTCTGTGCAAATGTTCCAGTTTATGCTAGTTGCATAAAAGATTCTTGGGGATGGAGTGGCTGCTGGGAAGGTTTCTGTTTTCCGGCCCATCCTCCCTTCCTGTCGTGGTTGCTGTTGAGTCTCCCTTGGCTGGAGCTCTGGAGAACAAAAGGAGGACCTCCCTGGTCACAGCGGCTGTGGAGACTTAGGAAACAGAAGGCACGGGTGGGACCTGAGGACTCTTGGCAACTAGTCAGGTGGCCGCAGGGTCTCCCCTTTTGGGACTAGAGCAACCCAAGGGGTCAAGAACAGTTGCATTCTTTCCTGGATCTAGGGCTTTACTGTTAAGAGCCCGGAAGTGAGAACCAGGGAGGCCAAAATGTGCATTGAATCTCCTGTTCTTTTGAAAAGTGTCAATTCTGTTCTTTTGGAAGAGCATTGAGTGTTCCCATTGTGGAATTTAGGTGGCTTCTGGCCAGGCCTCCAAATTGTCATGTGGTAAACCGATTCTACTAATCATGTGTGTTATGGTTAGTGTGGAGCGCTTTGTCCTCCTGAGCAGGCATCTCTGACCCTGGCTAATCCTTTCACAGCCTCACAAAGAAATGTGGCTGTGGTGCACGATTGTTTGCCTTGACGTTTGTCAGTCCCACTCGAAATCCTGGAAGTTGCCATAGAAGTTTAGTCAGATTTTTAACCAAAAGGATGCATTTAAAACCACTTAAGTATAGTGAAACTTTATAGGGTTTTTGTTTTTGTTTTCCTTTGGAACTGAATTGTTTGAACTCTTTGCCCCTCTGAGGAAATATTTCACAAGAAAGATTTCAGACTTTTAAAAAAACTGTCTACATAATTGGAATTTAAGATTTTATTTACAATGAAACATCTTATATAGTATAACATTCTTCTGAGATTCTATGTGAATTTTTGACAAATATCTCTAGGTTATGATTCAGTACCCCAAGTTGTATCTGTTCAGTAACCCCAAGTCAGTTGAATATACAAAGGTAGAGTCGTGAAGACACATGGGGCATTCAGAGAGGAACCAGCTCCCTACCTGACAGCTCCCTGATGTCTTTCTTCATGCTATTTAATTCCCTCTTGGTGTGATTTTTTCAATATTTTGAAATTGAAGAACTGCACTTTCGCTGTAGATGAGGTGTCCAAATACAGCAAATGTAGGGCCTTGGAAAGGTCTTTGGATTTCTTTAAAATGCTGGGATACTTGCCCACCGCCCTGCCCTTCCTCTCCTGAAGACTAAGCCTGGTAGCAATGACTGAGCATTTTGATTGACCCCAGGGAATTTTTATAATGTCATAAAAAGAACACTGGACTGGGAATCTTTAGGAGACCTGATGTCTCACTCATAGCATTGGGGGAAATAATTGAACTAAACTAAATAGCTATTTTATAATCTGTAAATTGAGGCAGCTGAGCTCTAGTTATCTCCAGACTCTAGCTCTCTGATGTGGTGATCCTAGGGTGACTACACCGGTTCTGATGTTTTGGGTTGGGTAACTATGTGGTGTTACAAGGAGCTTGGTGGTAGTCTAGGAGCCCCCTCCCCAAGGATGTGGTAACTTCAAACCTTAGAATGTTGGGTCAGATATTGAGGCTTTCTGGCTTTTGCCAGACAAGTCTAACCAGAGCTCTGGAAGAAGCCTCAAAGAATTTAGCCAGAATTGTCCAACTGCAAAAAATGAGCAAACTGAAAGAACATGGGATTGTCTTTGTTTGCTTCCCCATAAGTATTTTGAATAGGAGACATCATTAGAGTTCTCTGCCCAAGGCCCTCATGCTCCTTGGTGTTTCCCTTCTGTCTTCTTTACTTGATGTCTCGCTCTTCTGCCTTCTCTCTAGAAATAACCCTAGAAAACACTTGGGGGAAATTGCCTTTTCTAGAAGCTGAAGCTGAGAGGTTTTTGCTTACTAAGCTCACTGTCTCCTTCTTGTTCCCTTGTGGTTCTTTCACTAATAAAGTGAAATAGTCGTGGAGGTGTTTGAATCCCTTGGAGGGTCCGGTTGTATCTGCTTCTCTCTGTATTAGCAGTGGTACTTCTCTGTGTCTGCCTTGCTCCCTTGTAAGGCTGGACACCTCAGGATGAGGCTAGGGTTCTCACTTTTTTTTTTGTTGGAAGCCAACAATGGAAGAGGTGACCCTAGTTTATACTGCCAAGAGACCTCTGTCCAAACTTTCTTGAGCCTAGATATGGAGGCAGAAGTTAGTGTAGGGGCAGAGAGAGGAGGAGAGGCAATTGGAAGCCTTTAGCTTGTATGTGTAGAAGAGGAGAGAAGGTGATTGTCTTCCTCCTTCTGGGCCCTTTTTTGAGTTAGTCAGTTGCTGCTGTTATCGAACTATGTTGAACTATGGAAACATGGAGAAATTGTAGAATTTGGATGATGCAGTAAAATTATCCCCAGTTGAACAATCACAACAGTAAGTCCAAGTATTACCAAGAAATTTGTTATGGAAAATAATGTTGTCATTAACATAATTTTTATTTATTAAAGACAGTGGCTTGGCTGGTACCACTTAAATTGGCTTCAGCTGCTCATGTATTTATTTGGATATGTATGTGTTGAAAGTCCATTGGTAAGCCGATCGTGAAATCTGCTCCTGACAAGAACAGCAGTGTTAGATGTTCTCCAGAAAGTAGCTACTTGCTATTCTATCCACTTATTTACTGTAATTGGAAAGCAAGCTAATTAATGTCTATAAAGTGACAAGTATTTGTTCCATAATTGAAAGCAGAATTATGATTCATTTAGACAGTTCCTATGATTCTTGGTTTTGGGGGAAGAGATTTATAATCAGCCCTTGAAGATACAAATGAGCCCTTTGGAGAGCTGACCACTTCTCTGCAGAACTTAGTTTTCCTGCTTTTTGGAAGTTTCAGTGCTTGTTTCTTCTTTCACCATAAAGTGGAAAGGGCCAGAGACTGAATTCAAATCCATCTACCTGAATCTTAGCCAGGGAGCACTTTAAAAGAAATTTAAGTAATGAGGAAGGATCATGAGAGTATTGACCAAACTCAGTTTTGTGGATTTTCAGTGCATTATAAGTACTCAAGCTTTCCTACATCTGTCCCCTTCACTATGAAAAATTGAGGACATTAGCTATTGATTGCCTTGATTTTCTTGGGGAACTACTAATTAGAGGCAAACTTTTATCAGTCATGCAATTACGCCAACGAAAAGGATATTTGAAAGCACTCTTATCCCAGAAGTCTTCATCAAGTGGGACAACCCTAAGGGCTGTATTAGTGAGAAATTCATGGCAGGAGCAGAAAATCTCCTCCATATATCCCATGAAGGGAGGGTTCTCCTGTGTCCCAGCCTCCCACGATGAAGGGGGCCTATTTGTGCTTCCTGAAATCTTAATTTGATGACATTCCTTAGGGCACGATTCCAGAGCTGAAGTTCAATGTCTGTGCTAATGGTGGCTGTGTCTATGCATAGTGTGTAAATGGAGACACTCAATAAATATTGGTAAGCAGCCCAGTGAAGGCCACCACTTGCACAAGAGCCAAAGCAGATCCCTAGGTAAGGCCACCGACCCTTCAGGACAGAATGGAAGAAACCGCACACAGGGCCCTGGAAAGCCGTTTTAGTTTCTTCATTCTGAAAGGTCCTTCCAAGTGCTGAGTGAGACCTCAGTCCCCGCAGACGAGAGCTCCCAGGGTGAGCTCTGAGAGAAGGCAGTGCACTGGTCAGAGCTGGGCTTATAGTTGACACTGCCCTTTACTGTGAGGCCACCAATGGGGCAAGTTTGGGCAAGTTACCAAACTTCTTCCCACTTTAGTTCTCTATCTATAAAATCCTAAAACTTCTTCCCATTTTAGTTCTCTGTCTATAAGATGGAAACATAATCCTTATGATGTTGGAGGACTAGACACATTGGCAAAGCCTGGAGCACCCGGTCTAACCCCCCAGTGGGCAGTGTTGTGGTAGATGTTCATGCATGTTATTGTTCAAATTAAGCCCACAATAAATATGTTGTGTCACTACAAATTAAGTTCAATCTCTACCATGGTTTATTAAGATCTTCCTCTGGTTGGTGGAGTTTCTGTCTTTGACAGAATTCAGATAGTCTGTTAATAAACAAAAGTACAAATAAATAACCTAATTAAACAATAATTTTTACTGCAAGGAGATGAATTGAGATGAAGTAGAAACAGAAAGTAATAAAGGTGAACATGTCTTCTCTCAAGTTTTAATTCTTAGAGAGAATAGTGCAGTGGGATTGTTGATTTAAAAACATTGCAAATGGACTCATATATCTAAAATACAGACTCAAGTGACTTGATGATAGCTGTGTCTGTTTCCCTCTGAACCAGTTTTCAAAAACTATGATCAAAAGTGTATGATTATGTAAAAAAAAAATGAAACAACCATCTCTTTGTACCATAACATTTCAATAATTTCCACCTTTCCATGTATTCTTGGTGAAGTCTTTTTTTGGTGTGCATGAAGTGTGAAGTGTAGTACATTTTATTTGTATTTCTTTTTTTAAAAAATGTGTAAAACAGTCAAAAGTGGGAGAGTAGAGACAAGCTGCCTGAAGCAATGATGGCCCTGTGGAGCATGTGCCCTGCACCCACCCTGACGTCTTGCTCACACTGGCCTCTGTTTGCATCTAGATCCCCAGATATATCATCACACTCCATGAGCTCCTCGCTCACACACCCCATGAGCATGTGGAAAGGAAAAGCCTGGAGTTTGCCAAATCAAAGCTAGAGGAACTGTCCAGGTACGCCAAGAACTTATAATAAAGGCTTGGGAGAGGAAAGCAGCAAGTTAGTCTCTTGCAGAAACCTCCTGTATATGTTCCAAGGAAGAAGAAGCAGAACAAATCCAGCTTCTCAGATTCACCTCAAAGTTAAATACTAGCTTGTGAGGCGATACTGAATCATCATTCACATTCATTTGAACCAAGAAAAATACATATCTTGGAAAATGTTCTTATAGCATATGAATTTATGTAATTCAGATTAGGTGTATTTTGGTTTAAGTTTGGAAATGTTCATGTTTCTTTCAGCATTAAAAAAAAAAAAAAAATGATAGCCAGGTGTGGTGGCATGCACCTGTAGTCCCAGCTACTCGGGAGGCTTAGACAAGGGTGCAAGGGGTGATGATTACTTGAGCCCAGGAGTTTGAGACCAGCCTGGGCAACATAGCGAGACCCTGTCTCAACAACAAAAGACTCTCAGTTGCATTTTGTATTCATATTTGCCAAGAATTTAGAGAAGGTACAGTTTGCATTTCTCAGTGACTTTTCATTGTTACAAGCACTTATTTATGCTTGTGTTACTTTAGCTTATATGGGATAAATGGTCTAAAGGTCTCTTATTTAGACTGCCTCCAAGAAATGACCCCCTAATTTCAATGATGGGATCTGGCCACAAAATGACATGTTGCTTTCCTGTTGCACTTAGAAGCAGACATGCCCAGGATGCTCGTAATTGCTGACCCATTTACTGTTTAGAATCATGAGGCACATTGGTGTTGCTTTGGGTTATGGCCTGTTGAAGCCTGGACAGATCCAGTCTATTTCCCCCAAAGCCCGGGTTCAGTCAATACAAGCTTGAAACCGAGCTTCTCAGATGGAGCTCTTCTTTGCCTACATGCTAGGGCAACAGAAAATCTCTTACTGTGATCCTGTCTGTGTTGTGTCACAGAGTAATGCACGATGAAGTCAGCGACACTGAAAACATAAGGAAAAACCTTGCCATCGAAAGAATGATCGTGGAGGGCTGTGACATCTTGCTGGACACCAGCCAAACGTTCATCCGTCAAGGTAAGTCCTTGTGAAATGGACCCGCGACCGGATGCGCTGTGCGGCTGTCACATGATCTCAGCGCACCCCGGAAGGCGTTCTGAGCAGGCGTGACGGGTGCGGTGCCCGCAGGACCCCCCACGGCCTTCGCCGAGGCGGTGGTTGAGGCCCACCTTTGTGCTGTTTCTTTCCAGGGACCATGAAAAACAGCAACACAATCATAGTAAAGCACGAGTGGGGCAGGCAGTTACATTCTGACTGGACGCTCCTCCTCAGCGGCCCGGACATTCTCTGCAGCTCCAAGGAGGACCGGTCGGCCTGGCCCACGGCCGTGGCAGTGCCAAGTGCTGACGATACCCAGGCCAAGGCTCAGGAGAAACTTGCGTTACTCAAAGCCCTTTCACATAAGACTGGGGACCATGTCCGAAGTGAAAACAGCTGTCTCTTGTTCCCATTTTTCATCAGCACTTCCGGATCCGCTCCACACGATATAATTTGATTCAACTGGTAACTCCCGTTGCCAGACGAAATGTCTCTGATGGACCCTTGCTACGCTTTGGTAATACAGGAGCTGTCGTGTTTGCGGAGTGTGCTTTGGGGGCATCACTCGATAAATTAAGCTTTTGAAGAGTTGAAGATATTTGTGCCGGAAACTGTGGAGAAGCAACAGCCTGACAGTGCATATTTCTCCTCGGCTGTTATTTCAAAATGCAAGACGTAAACCACATCCCAAGTTATTTTTTTAGTGCTTAGGTCCTCTGGGGGAGGGGAGAATGCCTCAGGCAGTTGATTTGAGACAATATATTGCACACATTTATAATTTTGAATTTGGTGAGAAGTGGACCATAAATTTGGAACTCAATCGTTAATGTAGTTTCTGTTTATAATGTGCCAATATCATCTGAAGATATTTGTGTTGCCATTGCCTACCATAATGTACTGCTTAAAATCTCCTTTTACTCCTCAAGAACAAGACAATGTTTTGTGCACATTAATTTTTGCACAGACTACTTTAAAAGTTTAATGCATGCCATTCTATTTTGCATTATTTATTTACAAGGAGAAACCACATATATGTTAAAGTTTGGGAGTATATTTTAGGAAATTATTCCTTTTCTCATTTTTGGCTTTAGATATTCTTTTTTCTTTAAATAAGGGTGGAATACAATGCTAGCAACATCAGGCCCTTGTAATGCCTCCTCTATTCCTCTGCACAGACTGTGTCCCCACATTGGCTTCCTGCCTGCCAGCCTCTGTGCCTTTACTTGTGCTGTCCCCAGCCTGGGGGCTGGGAATGTCCTTATCCATCTCTTTTGTGCCTGTTGAAGGTCTGCTTGTCCCACCAGGCTCAGATCAGATACCTCGAAGGAGCCTTTTATAATTTCCTCTTCTTCCTCCTCCCCTCTCCTCCAGTTAGAATGGATTTCCCTTCCGCTTGTTTCCAAGGCACTTTACCCCTGGTGCTTGTATTTCATCCTCTTGTGTAGAGGTACTTGCTTGTGTGCCTCTCTGTCCTGGTTGCTGTCAACTCTGAAGGGCAGCGCTTAGGAATTCTCTCTGCCTTGCCTTGTCTAGTATGATGTTTTCTGTTACAGGTACCTGGAAAATGGGCATTGAATTAAATTATTTATTGAATTGCAATTATGACTGTAAAGTGTTTTATGTTGTATTTTTCTTGTATGGGAGTTCGCTGAAAATGTCTACTAATTGACTTGTGCTTGATAGTATGTGAGAATGGAGACAAAAGTTTCTATAGCGTACAATTTCTTAAAGGATTTTTGATTGGGAAGTATTATTACCCATAAACATTTACTATATTGCTAAAAAAATGTAAACTTTTTTAGGTCCGAGCTTGAAAAAACCTTCAATAATGAAAAATGCTGGAAGGTCAAATATTGGATGTCATTTTTTTTTCATTGCAATTGGAGAGAAAACAATCATGGACAATTTCTCCCTTTGTTCATGCCCATATGTTATTAATTCCTTGTTATGTACTGCATGTTTAAGGCACTTCTGTCAGCTATGAATATTTCTGGTATTATTGTGTTGATGTCAATATAATGATTTGCCTTTTAGCAGTATTTTTCTGCATGCGTGCTTTGGTTAGTTGTTTAAGAGTTATACAGTAAAGCTGGTTTCTAAAATTCAGACCTTAATCTGAAATTAGGAAGTAATACAATCACAGACAATTTGGAAAGTTTGCATTGTTTGCTTTGGTTACTCCTATTATCACTTTTACATAACACCCTTAACGACTTTAAGACCCATTGAGGTGTTTTTAAAAATTATTATTTAAAAAAAATTTTGAGGGATTCTTATTTTCTATGAAATGGTCTACAATTTATCTCTAAAGGTGTGCTAATATTTGTGTTAATTACTTTTAGGGTTGATATGTGGTCTATTTCTGTGTGTGTGCGCGCGCATGTGTGCATGAGGTTTCCACCTTATGTGAATTTTTATTCATAGGAACTAGAAAAAATACGTCATCCAGATCATCTGAAAGGTCACCTTAGAATAAGGGCATCAGCAGCTCTTGAATGTTTTCTGATGGGGATTTAGTGATTGAAATAATGAAAGTTTTATTGTAAATGGTTTCCAATTATTAGTCTGATGGATAGGATACAGAAGACTATATTATAGTAATGGGCTGATATTATCATTGTTTTCTAAAATCTATTAACAGTTTGTTGAATAAATATGTGAGTGTCTGAGGCAATGATAGGAAAACAGTCGAGCTGCATCACTGGAGATCAAATCCTGTCTCCCCTACTTCCTTGCTGTGTGATATTGGGCAATTTACTTAACTTCTCTCTGCCTCAGTTTCTTCTCCTTAAATTGGAGTTAATAGTAGTAGCTATCTTTTAGGATTGTTGTAAAAATGAGCTAATGCTCACAAAAGCACCTAGACTAGGACCTGCAAGATTATGATAAACTTTAAAAGCCAAGATCCAAATTTTGGAATGACTTCCTATTTTCAATAACATGAAATATATATGAATGTTTAGTAGAAGATAAAGGCACTCTAAGTTGACGTTTTGTATAAAATCTATTATGCATTGTGAACAGTGTTTTGTGGAAATGTAAATCAGGAAAATGAAATATAGGTGACTGAATACAGGACTAAGTGCCTTGAGAATAAGACATGGACATTTCTGTTATTTTAATCATTCCTAGACTCTAAGGCATGTGCTTTCAATGTACCAGTGTTCTCTGAAATTGTAACCTGGGGTCTAGAGACAGTTATATCTTCCCAAATGCCTAACCCAATAAGCTGGAAATGGCTCTTCATTCTTTTTCATTACTCAGTAGAATTCAGAATAAGGGGCATAGTCTTGAATACCATTCTGTGGGAATGAAGTGATTGAAATAACAAAAATTTTGTTGGAAGTTGACCCCAATTATTAGACAGACTGATGACCAGGATTCAAAGAATCATGCTATAGCAATGATCTGATGAATCATTAAATGAATACTAAGTATTTCTCTAATTTATATTAGCTAGCAAGGAATCCTTTCTTCATATCTCATAGCTATGTTGAAACATCATGTCAAATGCAAGAGAAAATGTGAAAAAATCCACTGAAAATGCTTTTTCCAAATACGATTATTTCACAAACCATAGTGTTGCAATTTCTTACTTTTAATTCAGGTGTATACATTTCTGTATGTACCTAATGTACACAGTCTCCTATGTCTCCCTCCTACTTGGATATGAGGTAAACAATTATAGATTAAGCATATTAGTGTATGGTTGCCAAGGAACCATTTATTTTTTTTTGTCTCACAGCTGAAATCCACAGTAATTGCTAATATATGAGCTAACAGTATATTCTCTAATTTCTTTCTAAATTGTATTTATTTTTATGTACTCTATAATTTCTGACATAGAAAATCACTAAATTGCTAGAAGCATTTACTAACGAACACATTATTATTGAGTTTTCACAGCTTGCTTATAGCCTTTCTGAAAATGACTCCCAAACCTATTTGTCCACCAAGCTTATTTGTCCAAGCCTCAGTCTTTCACTCAGCCCTAACTCATGGACCTGATGACTCATGGCCCCCATGGCAGAGCTAGAACTTACTCTCTTCCCATCTGTCTTCTTTCTGAGTCTTATATTTTATGTGGCCAAATCCTCTGGCTACATCACTCACTTCTCACTTAGGCATGACCTTAGGCAATCTGCTTAACCTCAGACCTCAGTTTCCCCATCTGTGAAATGGGAGGTATTGAATCACGTCCTCTGCAAGGCCTCTGGCTTTGATTGCGTCCTGAGCCCCATGAGCAGAGCCTTCTGCTGCTATGACTTGCTCATAGACTTCCCTAACTTCGGCCTCCTACTTTCCCCTGCCTCCAGTACTTTATGTCATTCCTTGCTGCCTGGGCTACCAGCCAGTTTATTCCCACCCACCTCACCTCCTTCATTCACTCTCCTCTTACCCATCCCTTTGTAGGAGTCAAGCCGTCTCCTGGCCCATTGTTCCCCAGTCCCACACCTCACCCAGGACTGCTTCCTTGCTATTCTTTAGGCCCAGAATAGCTGCCTACTGTGTGTCTGTCAAGCATCCCACTGCAGCAGTCACCAAAATAGACAGTGTGAGATCCAGGCGTGGAAACTTGGGTCTCTTGCCACCCTGTACACCTTTCAATCTCTGTTAAAAAGTAGATGCAATTTGCAACATTCATATGTTAATATGAACATTTTGTGACTCAATCATAGTTCTACCAACTTATGTATATGTATTATTTATATGAAGAACTTTAGTGGTGTTTTTCTCCTTATTGAAATAATTTGTGCTCATTAAAAAAAATCAGGAAACTAGAAAAATGTATGAAGAGGAAAATAAGGTTGTCTAGAATCTCATCTCTTAGTGATGACTGCTGTTAATGTTCAAGGGTTGGATATGCACTTAATGCTTCTTCTGAGGGTAATATGAGCCTGTGTAAGGCTGCATTTGGGGTAGGTGGTAGGTTAAATAAATGTAAGAAATATGATTATCTCAGGGCACTTCAGAAGTCAGAATCAAGAGGTTTGCAAGAATCTTTGTTAGTACTTTTTGGTTTGATATTTAACTTAGATTGGAATTTTGTTTTGGGGTATGGGGAGGTCGCTATGAGGGTGAAATCTAGAAGTAATCAAAGGCAATGTTGGTATTATAAAGTCTGTATAGCTTCTTACATTAAATGGAAGGTAGTTTTGCTCATAGTAGTATACTGGGTATAGATTTTATGTGGTTTATTTTCTGTTTAGATTCTACAAATAATTTTTATCACACATAATTTAAATGTAACTTGAAATAGGTGTCCTTTAAAAATAGTTCTTAGCTGAATTTCCCTGAATTATATAATTTATATATTTTTATAATATACATGTACATTCTATTTTTAAAATTCAAGGTAAACTATATTAATATGCCATTTATCTACCTTCTGTGCTTCAGGAAGAATGCATTGCATTTGCTTTTTGTTATGTTATTATATTACTCTATATAATTATGTAATATGTATGTTATTATTAAACACATAAATTGATTGGGTCAGATCACTAAGGACAGATAGCAGAAGTGCCTCATTCTTTGAATTCAATTTTGCCTTCTTTCAAACTTATTTTCCAGTTTATGGATGAAGAATCAAGTCTACAGTGTTTCACAAAAATATTAGGAACAGTTCAGCCCTTAAAATACAATGCATTGTTTCTTCTGCTCAGACTGGAGGAGAGTTACTTGTTCTGATGATGTGTCACATAAAATCAATCCCTGGTATTTTGGGAAACAGGTCTTAGTGTTTATTGCCATGGACATGGTCCTCACTTGACAGAATTTTAATTGCTGTGTATTCTTCATTTTTGTAATCACCAGGTTCTCTTATTCAAGTACCTTCCGTTGAGAGGGGGAAGCTTAGTAAAGTTCGCCTGGGTTCGTTGTCTTTGAAAAAGGAAGGAGAGAGACAATGCTTCTTATTTACAAAACACTTTTTAATATGCACAAGAAGTTCAGGAGGGAAGCTGCATCTGCTCAAGGTACTGATTTTCCATAACTGTTCCACTGATCTTCCAAGCACTTACAAGGTATTGAAGTTAACTCACTTGTGACTTTCCCGTGCTTGGTATTATCATAAAACAGATTGTCATGATTGCATAACGAGTGAGGTAATGTGCATTTACCAACTCTGCCATTTAATTCATTTTCATTTGAATTCAGAGTAATAGAAATGTATTTTAAGTATGCATCACCATGAAGAAATACAATTTAAATCATAACCTGGACAAAATGATATACTATACTGTATCTGTATAATCATATACAAAGTTGTATACTAGTTGACAACTACTGAGCTACAAAAATCTTGTCAAATCGCTACAATATACCAATGCAATATTTGCTAAATGCTATTTTATCTTGCTCTGTACTAGGAGTCAGCAAACTATGGCCCATGGCTTAGAGCCTGTTTTTGTTAATAAAATTTTTTGTTTTGTTTTGTTTTGTTGAGATAGGGTCTCACTCTGTTGCCCAGGCTGGAGTGCAGCGGCATGATCATAGCTCACTGCAGCCTTGAACTCCTAGGCTCAAGCAGTCCTCCTGCCTCAGCTTCCTAAGCTGCTGGGACCACAGACATGTACTGCCATGCCCATCTAATCTTTGAAAAAATTTTCATAGAGACAATGTCTTGCTATGTTGCTATGACTCCTGGCGTCAAGTGATCCTCCTGCCTTGGCCTCCCAAAGTGCTAGAATTCCAAGTGTGAGCCACTGTGCCTGGCCTGTTAATAAAGTTTTATTGGAACTCAGCCACGCTCATGTCTTTGTGTCTGTGACTGCTTTTATGCTAAAGTGGCAGATCTGAGTAGTTGTGACAGAGATCATATGACTTGCAGAGCCTAAAATATTTACTATCTGACCCGTTACAGAAAAAGTTTGCCTATCTATACCCTTTTTTATTATTGCTTACAAATATTATTCAACACCATGATGACAGCTTTCTACTGCTTCAGCCGCATCCTGGTTGGTGAGTTCAGCCCTTTGCTAAGCTGCATTACTCTCTAAAGCCACTGTGGTGCCATCTAAGTCCCCCATCAGCTGACTTGCTAAATTGTATAAACAACTGAGTGGGAGTGGGTTGAAAAGGAAGAATTTTACTGAAGTTAAATGAGTTCACTTCCTTTTGCACATCTAAGCTTAATTTTGGACTCTATGAAAAATTATTTATGATGCAGAATTGCTATGCTTTCTTCTATGGCAACTTGAATATAGTGTTTACAAATCAGAGCTTCCCAGTCTACACAAGACCTTCAGTGTCTTAATGAAAAATTGGTTTGTTTCCAGACAGGTGGGGTTCTGTCTCTAATAGACTGCACATTGATTGAGGAGCCAGATGCAAGCGATGATGACTGTAAGTCACGTTTGATCACTTAGGATTCTATTAGAATTAGAGGTGGGAGAGAGGCTGAGGACAAACTCCCTAAAGTCATTTATGTATGAACCATTTAGCCCATGGGCCTTGTTAAACCATCTTTGGGAATTCACATTTTACTGAATTTGTTTTGTGATAGTGACTATTAAGTGGCAGATAGAGAAAAAAGAAGAGTTGAATTAGAGTGTTGGAATTCTATAAATCATGGGAATTAAAAAAAAAAAAAAAACAACTATGAAATCAGAAGGAAACTAGGATTGTAGTCTCAAGTAACCTACTGACCTCAGCTTCTTCATCTGCTTATGAGCTTAATAAAGCCCTCTTCATGCCTGAGAAGTACGATATTGCTGAAATGAGAGTCCCGATTTGAGTGCAAATGGATTGTATAAATAGAATGATGTGAAGGCAGTTATCACTCTTTTTTTTTTTTTTCTTGTATTCTCATCTAATTGTTTGACTTACATGTGTTCAAGCTAAAGGTTCTGGGCAAGTGTTTGGGCACCTGGATTTTAAAATAGTGGTGGAGCCTCCCGACGCTGCCGCCTTCACTGTTGTCTTGTTAGCGCCCTCACGCCAGGAGAAAGCTGCCTGGATGAGTGACATCAGTCAGGTAAGCAAGTGGCTTTTGCCAAATTTTTGTTTTTTAAATTTCACAACTTAAACTTTTGGGGATATTTTTTAGAGGTCTTTTATTTTTATTAAAAAATTACACTCATTGCTATGGTCACTGCCATAATCACTATGTATCTTGATAAGCTGTGATCATTATCGTTGTTGTTTGTTCTTCTTCTTAAGGTTAAAATTTGCCTGAAATGTGGTAATTGGATTTTAGTTCCTGGGCATTTTACACCAGTTGCAAATGTAATCAATTGTGTTGAACAGTATTGTTATAGTAATTTATAGTAATAAATTCTCTAATGGCTCCATCGATATTTTGCTTATTTGTTTCTGAAGCAGAATAATGGTGAAAGATACCAAAACAGCCAACAAGGGCTATGGCAGGAAATCATGAATTAAAGAATCAAAAGAGACACCATCTCTAGTATGAAACCTGAAAATGAGCTCCTGTATTTCATATATTTAAAAATTAGGGAACAGAATTGTTTACCTTTCCTTGATCAGCAGCGCCCAGTTAGGGAATTGTTCCATTTATTTAGGAAATAATATGATTTAGAATATGCCAAAACTAGTCATGATTGAACTTGGGCATTCTTATTCAAGCTCCATATGAATTTTCGCTTTGTAGGGGAAAAGTGTTGCTATGTAAGAAAAATATTTTTTAAGGACTTGATAATTATTTTCAAAGTTGTTAACTCAGAGAAACCGGGGCACATGGAAAAGATATATATTGTAGTTTTCATACTTTTTTTGGGAAGAGCTCATAGTAATTTATATGTAAGACTTAAGTGGAAACATGAATTCTATCATAGTTCTTCGGACTTAGTTCTTTTTTTTTTTTTGAGTGACTGAAAATTGAGGTGAAATAGAAAATGAATGTCAATAGTAATCATTTTTATCTGTCAAAGTAGTTTTACAGACTTAATCTCATTTGACGCTTACAATAGTATTCTGAAGGTAAGCAGAGAGAAATTAGTCCCATTTCGCAGGTGAGAAAACTGAGGTCTGCAAATTTAAGCATTTGTCAAAAGCTGCTCAGCTGCATTGAGTCAGAATGTAAACCTAATCTGGGTCTTTTTTTTCTGTTTAGCACTCTAAACATCCTCTACAAGAGTGCCTTATGCTGGACTTTTACTTATATACCCTCAGGATGGCTTCGATGGCAAATAAATAGCTAGAAGAGAAGCCATTTCTTTTCTAGGAAATGGAAATATGGGATCTTCCATTTTTGTGGAATTGCATCCTTGTGGTGATTTATTAGCTCTATGCTATATCAATTAATAGCATATTAAGTTTCTCCCTATTTGTACCACATCTCTTACTTTATGAAACTCTGGATCATTCACTGACTCTACGAACATTTATTGAGGAATCACCATGTGGTGTCAGGTATTGTGCAGGTACCAGGAATATGACTGTGGTTCTTGCTCTCAGGGAGAATAGGCAGGCTCATAGGGAGCAAAAGGAAGGAAACAGCTAAATGCAACAAAATTGTGTGCGTGTTATGAAGCCAAGATATGTAGGAAGAATGAGGAGAATAGGAGTAGGCAAAGGTGTTTTTCCACCTGCTTCTGCCTTCTACCTTATGATATAATTGGGGCCCCTAAGATATAGACTTGATGGAAGCTCAGGTGACCTTCCTTAGCATGACTGGGGAGGCATTGTTAAGAGAGAAAGATGCTTGGAGTGTGTGAATGATTCTGTGCCTGATCCTTTAAAGAAAGGCACCCAGTGCTTTGCCTGTCACTAGCAAAGGTCTAAGTGAGTCTTTCCCTCTGCTTAGACGTTAAGGTAGAAATATACAACTTCCTCCTTATTTCATCAAGATGCTATGGCTATTATGTTGCTTAGCAAAAAAATTGTATTAGATTATATCTTCAATGGAAGGAGGCTAACCAAAAGTTCTTTTTTTTTTTTTTTTTTTTTTTTTTTTTTTTGAGATCGAGTCTCGCTCTGTCGCCCAAGCTGAAGTGCAGTGGTGCCATCTTGGCTAACTGCAAACTCCACCTCTCCCAGGTTCAACTGATTCTCCTGCCTCAGCTTCCCGAGTAGCTGGGATTACAGGTGTGCACCACCACACCTAGCTAATTTTGTATTTTTAGTAGAGACGGGGGTTTCACCATGTTGGTCAGGGTGGTCTCAAACTTCTGATCTCAGGTGATCCGCCTGCCTTGGCCTCCCAAAGTGCTGGGATTACAGGCGTGAGCCACTGTGCCTGGCCAAGTTATATCTTTTTTAGTGATGGGGATACCATCACACGAGATGACTATGGCCGACAGAGTCTTGGCATTGTGTGGCTTTGACACTTGTGGTTTCATTCATTCAACAAATATATTTATGCAGTGCTATATGCCTGGCCTGGCACTGTTCTAGAGATTTTTGACATATCATGAAGAAAAGAGACAACCACAACAAAATTTTCTGTTCTTTTGTTTTTTTTTCTTTTTAGAGACAGGGTTTCACCATGTTGACCAAGCTGGCCTTGAACTCTTTTTTTTCTTTCTTTCTTTCTTTCTTTCTTTCTTTCTTTCTTTCTTTCTTTCTTTCTTTCTTTCTTTCTTTCTTTCTTTCTTTCTTTTAAATTATACTTTAAGTTCTAGAGTACATGTGCACAACGTGCAGGTTTGTTACGTATGTATACATGTGCCATCACAACAAAATTTTCTTAACCTTTTGTAACTTCCATTCTAACATGGGGAAGACCAAAAATAAATGATAAGGGTAATAACTAAGTATATACTATTTCATATTAGAAGGTAACAGGCCAAGGTAAGAAGGATTGGGCTGCTGAAGGTGGGTGGGTTGGTAGAGTTTCTAAATGGTGGTCACCTCATTCTGAAGGAGACTTTTAAACAAAGGCTGTAGGAGGTGATGGAGATACCATGTGAATATGTGATGCCATGTGAGAGGAAACAGCAATTGCAAAGACTGTAAAGTAGGAGGAGGCTGCATGTTTCAAGGAATACCATGAAAGGCAGTGTGGCTGGAGTAGGGTATGTGAGAGGGAGAATAGAAAAGAAAAAGAAAGTCACCGAGGTAACGGGCCAGATCAAGAATGCCTTTCTACACCAATGAAAGGGGCTTTGGCTTATACTCAGTCAGATGAAAGCTATTAAAGGATTTCAGCAAAGGAATGCCATGAACTGTCTTCGGTTTGGAAAGGATTGCTGTGGCTGCTGTGGTGAGGATGGGCTGAGGGCAGAGGGCAGGAGTGGAAGCAGGGAGGTGAGTGAGCAGGCTGCTGCAATAGTCCAGGCAAGAGATGTTGAGAGCTCAGGCCAGCATGGCAGGAATGGAGATGGAGATTAGGGTTCTGAGTCTGGATTCATTTTGAAGATAGAACCAGCAGAGTTTTATTGTGGATTAGAGTTGGGATGTGAGAGAAAAAGGGTGAAGGATGACTTCAGAGGTTTTGGCCTGAGCAACTGGAAGGATGGAGTTGTCATTACCTGAGATGGAGAAATCTGCTGGGAAAAGAGATTTGGAGGTGAAAAGCAGAAATTTACTTTTGAATGTACTGAGTCTCAGAAGTCTGCTAGACATTTGAGTGGAGTTCATAAATAAGCAGTGGGATATAGAAGTCCAGCATTTAGAGGGAGGTCTGGGTGGAAGATACTACATCATTTGGGTGGTATTTAAGGCTGTGAGACTGTTGAGATCACCAAGGGAATATGCGTAGGTAGAAGTAAGAGGGCTGCAGACTGAGAAAGGGGTCAGGTCAGGGAGAATAGTGAAGAGCACCAAGAAGGAACCACCAGTGCAGCTGGAGGACAGCCAAGAGGATATGGTGTCTTAGCAGCTGAGTGAAGAAAACGTGTCAAGGAGGAGGGAGTGGTCACATGTCAACTGCTGCCAAAGGCTGAGTGAAGTAGTGATTGTTCTAGTATACTTAGTGATTTTGCTGGTGTGGGGTTTGAATGGTAGGTGGGTAGGTGGTAGAGACAGAGTGCTGTGCTCTTGACTGAGCCTAGTCTGCTGCCCAGAAGCCTATATCTCAGCTGGCTTCATTGCCTGCTTCAAGCATCTTCCTTTTATAGGAGAAGTTACATATCCATTCATAGAATTAGTCTCTCAAGTATATTTCTGGACATATTCATTATTAATAAGATAAGCTTACTGAATGCTTGAAATGTCCTATTTAATATTTTATTGTGTATATGTGAAAATATGGACACAAAAATGAACTAGAAATATTCCCAACACCCAACACACTAAAATGTTTATCAAAATAGCTTCCACAGATAACCTATATTAGAATTATGTGAGGACTGTTTTAAATGCAGATTCCTTAACCCACATTCCAGATACCATTCTAAACTCCATAAGCTCCATAGATCACTTCTGCACAATTAAAGAACCTCTGTCCTGAAGAATGAACTGTTTCCATCTCTAAAGTCTCCACAGTCTTGCTGTATAGAAATAATTGTACAGTTTGCGTCTCAGTGTATACATACATCATGTTTGCTTTTTACCTCATTTACTTCTTTCTATATTCCTGTAAACTCTTCATATTCATATTGGCTATCTATTATTCATCTGCATTATATTAAATATATTCAACTGCATCAATTTACTGCTTTTATAGCTTCTTCTGAACAATTGAGCATTGAGTATATGAGCTGTTTCCAAGTTTGAGGATTAATATATAATGAGGTGCTAAACATCTTTGTGTGGGAGTTTTTCCTTTCTTTTAAAGTCCCTTGTTGGTGTGTAGTTAGAGTATAAGGCTGGTGTAAAAAGCCTGATCACTCTCCTTATTTCATGATTCCTGGTGTGACAGACTGCCACAATTCCTTCAAGAAATACGTAAGTTATAATTTTACTACATCATCAACAAGGTACCTATGTAATTGTCTTCTAAGTCTTGCCAATGTTGAATTTGTCACATTTATCACATTTTTCTATTTAATGGAAACGTGTTTTTGCTTTCTAGTGGTTTTAATTTACATTTCTGTAATTATCAATGAGATTCACATTTTCTACTATTTCTGTCTTTTTATACTAGATAGTAATTCACTGGCACTACCCTTATAGACTAGGGAAGTGAACATTTTCTTTCTATTTAGATTATGAATATATATGTTCTCCATTATTTTGTCTTTTTAATTGTTGTCACTATTTTTCTTCTTTTCTTTTCCTTTTTTTTTTTTTTTTTTTTGTTTTTTTTTTTTTTTTTTTTGAGACAGAGTCTCTCCCCGTCACCCAGGCTGGAGTGCAGTGGCATGATCTCAGCTCACTACAAGCTCTGCCTCCCAGGTTCACACCATTCTCCTGCCTCAGCCTCCCTAGTAGCTGGGACTGCAGGCACCCGCCACCATGCCCGGCTAATTTTTTGTATTTTTAGTAGAGACAGGGTTTCACCATGTTAGCCAGGATGATCTCGATCTCCTGACATCGTGATCCACCCGCTTCAGCCTTCCAAAGTGCTGGGATTACAGGCATGAGGCACTGTGCCTGGCCACTATTTTTCTAAATCTTACTTTTTCTGGCTTGATTTGAAGCCACCTTGCTAAGCTATTCTGTTGTATTATACTAATCATAGGTAGCTCTTTTTTTAAGAAGAGAAAGTGGTTCCTGAGTATTGCTACAATCCCAGTTTCCCATAAGAAACTCTATAAAACTTAAGACTTTTAGCTTTGCCAAGTCTCTCTCTCTCTGAAGCTGTAATTTTTAGAAGGAACGATTGCTTGAATGATTAATCACACTCTTAGTTACACCAGTAAGGCCATAATTAACTGTTGGCGCCTCCAGCAAAAAGTACAAGTGGCTAATGGTCTCAACCAATAATTCTTCCCCTTTTTCATCTATTTATAGGGAATGATCGGAGGCTGAAGATTTTACTATTTATTTCAATAAAGCACATTCATTTGTGCTTGTCTCACTGTCATACATAATGGTTTATTAAACAGATCCACTGTAATTATGGCTATTAACTAAAATGCAGAATTAAAATTTACCTCTGAGCTTCTTGGTTTGGATAGATGTCCCAAAATATAGACCTGTGTAGACAAATTTGTAGCACACTGGACATGCTTTCTCCCTAAAAATAGCTTCTCAGAAATCAAAAGGGAATTTTCTACTTTAACATAAAAAGGTGAATTTAAAAAATTGACTCTAACCTTTCTTGCCAGTACTTAGAAGTATCAGGAAGGTGGAAAATATGGTAACACAGTAGACCACTGGTCTTTAAATAGGTACTGCCTTAAGTAAGACCCTGAAAAACTCTTGGTGGAGAAGTCACTCTCAATACTTGTCCAAAGACCAGCTGCTTCAAAATCACTTGGGGCTTTTGTGAACATACGTATTCCCAGATCCCATTCCACCCATTACAAACTGAACTAGACTATCTATGATCTAGGAATCTAATTTTGTTCTCCTGTTAACTTCAAGGTTTATTGTAATTCACACAAATTCAAGATGACATTAAAGATATCTGAAACCCTGCTTATTTGAATATATTTCTTAACTAAACGAACTGTATATAGGCATCACTTCTTCCCAACAACCAGGGTACATGCTTATATAACCATAAATGTATGCCACACCTTCCTCTGTAAGTCTGTTCGTATACACACTCACATATACCAATTCTATTATAGTTAAACTTTTTTTCTAGAGCAGAACTCTTTCTTCATTGCAGCATTACTCCAAGTCCCAAATGGAAGTAAGATAAAAGCAGAATGCTCTGGTTGAAATAAAGTTGGTAGACCTAGAGACTCCAGGAGCCATTTTTTTTTTCACATTCCTGTTTGTGCAGCCTGGGGATGTCCCTGAAGTCTGGGGATGAGGAACTCATTTTGAAAACCATTCCCCTATTATAAATATATCATAATATCTATCTATCTATCTAGCCTCTCTCTCTCTATCTCTCCATCCATACATCTATCTATCCAATCATCCATCTCATGGATAGATTAAAGGTTGTGTGCTAATTATCAAAGACCTTTTTATATAACTTAAAATATGACTATTCATTACATAGTCTTTTGAGGTATGGTTTGGATTGAATATATATTTTGTTCTCCTGAAACTTGAGTGAAAGTAAAAATTTCCTTTTATTCCTAAAATAATTTTAAGGCTTGACAATGACTCAGAAAGATTTATGAATGAGACTTGACACTGGATAATGAGATGTGCAGAAATGGTCACATAAATCTCCTCTTTTGAGTTTAAAACATTTATTTCAAGTTCCAATTCTGGTAGTATGAAGGACTAAGCTGATTTAGTCCCCTCTTGCTATAAAAACAGAAACGTTTAACATATAAAATCAGTAAAATTAAAAAATTTTAATGTGTAGGTATATTTACGGATAGGAAGGGAAATCTCTTGTTGCCAGAAACAAGGGAATTTAAAGCCATAGACAAAAGCTTGTAAGCCAAAGACTTACAGACTTGGGAATGGTTTTAGACTAGATATTAGTTCCATGTCCTATTAGTATTAACATATAAAGAGGGCAAAAGTTGGCCTAAGGCCCATTAATCAAGTTCTCTATTTAAAGCCTGGGCATTGAAAGGGTATTCCCTTTGTGAAACAAGAACCTAAAAAACTGTACCCTTTGACCCAAGGAAAGAAAGAAAGAAGTTTGTCTTTGTCTTGGGTTCTGAATTTTTAAAAATCTTCTTTTTAAAAATGAATGTGAGGCCGGGCGCGGTGGCTCAAGCCTGTAATCCCAGCACTTTGGGAGGCCGAGACGGGCGGATCACAAGGTCAGGAGATCGAGACCATCCTGGCTAACACGGCGAAACCCCGTCTCTACTAAAAACACAAAAAATTAGCCGGGTGAGGTGGCGGCGCCTGTGGTCCCAGCTACTCGGGAGGCTGAGGCAGGAGAATGGCGGGAACCCGGGAGGCAGAGCTTGCAGTGAGCTGAGATCCGGCCACAGCACTCCAGCCTGGGCGACAGAGCGAGACTCCGTCTCAAAAAAAAAAAAAAAAAAAAAAAAAATGAATGTGGCCAGACGCGGTGGCTCACACTTATAATCCCAGCACTTTGGAAGGCTGAGGCGGGTGGATCACTTGAGGTCAGGAGTTTGAGACCAGCCTGGCCAACATGATGAAACCCCATCTCTACTAAAAATACAAAAATTAGCCAGGCGTGGTGGCACATGCCTGTAGTCCCAGCTACTCAGGAGGCTGAGGCAGGAGAATCACTTGAACCCAGGAGGTGGAGGTTGCAGTGAGTCAAGATCATCCTACCGCATTCCAGCCCGGGTGACAGAGTGAGACTCTGTCTCACAAAAAGAAAAAAAAAGAATGTGTCTCTGGCCTACAGATTTGAAATCAGACTTATTCACATGGTGTAAATGCCAAACTGAGAAATTGTTTTAAAAATAACTTTTGAATGTTGAAATCCCAAGCATGCTTGCAGCCCGAAACACAAAGCCACTCCATTAGCAACACTTCTACAATCTGGGGCTCATGACATGTGCTCGAATTAAAAATTACAAATCTTGTGAGTAAATTATTTATCATGAGTGAGACTTAGCAGGCATGGATAGCAGTAGAATTAGCACTACAAGAACCTCAAGTAATAGGGTGACAACTTGGAAAAGATCATAAAATAACAAGGCTTAAAGTATAATAAAACTATAAAAGAAAGAAAGAAACCATAAGGAAAGAAGAGATCACTATGCAAAAAAAACCCAGGCTGACCTGTCAAAGAACCACGTAGAAAAATCTAAAACTAGAAACTGTAGGACCACAACATTACATATTCATGAGAAATTCATTGAAAATTTATTAAAGACAGTGGATCAACCATAGCTAGTGAGATGATTAAGAACCAGATAATATATATAGATATATATAATATATATCTATACCTATATATAGGTATAGAATATAGGTATAGCTATATTCTACATAACTATAGCTAGAATGCAGCTATATTCTATATAGCTATAGATAGAATATAACTATATAGAGATAGCTATAGAATATCTATATTCTATATAGCTGTATAGAATATAGATCCTATATTCTAGGAAATTACCTCAAATACAGCAAAGAGAGATAAAGAGATTGCAAATATGAGAAAATCAGATGGAGGATAGAGTTAGAAGGCCCAATATACATTTCTGGAATGAGAATTGCAGAAAGAAAGATTTGAGGGAATAGAAAAGATGCAGTCTTCAAAGAGAAAATGAGTAGAAATTTTAAAAGTGGATGAAAGATACAAATCCTCATACTGAAGAAACATACCAAATTCCAAGCTGCATAAACTCAAATAAAAACCTCATCTAGACACATTGAGGTAAGACTATAGCAGACAAAACACAGAAAGAAAAATCTCAAAAAGTAAAAAGACAGATTGCCTTTGAAAAATTAAAAGATAGGAAAAAACTTTTTCACAAGGAGAAATTTGTAATAGTCACTGTATCTTTGTTATAGCAGAAAATGTAAACATTTTAAATGTATACATATATGAGATCGACTAAACTGTAATTTATGTTTATATAGTGGGATATATAGCAGTTAATATGAATGAATGAACTATGCATATCAATATGAACAAATCTTAAAAGCAATATTGTGTGAGAAAAATACAAGCATCTATATAAAAAATTTAAATGCAAATAATATTGTACTTTATGATGGTCAGATACACAAATATATAGTAAAATAAGAAATCAGGAATGAAAGAAGGACAAGTAGATATCCATCAGCTTCAAGATAGTGATTGCTTCCAGGGTAGAAAGAGCCTATTGGAATGGAAAAAAAGAGGAGGATTTAACTATGTTTATAGTGTTTTATATCCTTTACAGAAAAACGATCTATAGAAAACATGGGAAAGTGTTAATATTAGTTAAGTCTAGTGGCTGGTATGTGGATGGCTCATTCTTTTACGTATATTTGAATTATTTCATAATAAAAAATAAAAACATTAAGATGAAAAATAAAAGTCTATATTCATTTTTGCCTATATCTCTTAAATTTCAAACTATAAATTCCTATATTTGTGAAGAGAGAGAGATGAGAAAAAAATGAAGACCTCTTCTTTCCTATTTCGTAGATGAATAATTTATTTAAAAAATAAATAATAGTAATAAAATTCTTCACCCTTCATTTTTCATCTTTTTTGTGATAATTTTTAATGTATTATTTCCCCTTTCCAATTCTCTTTTGTATAATTACATGGTTTTTCAAGTTAAATATTACTCTAGCCAAAGTAGTACTCTATGTGTATTCATATTAGGTATGAAAAGCCAGATTTATTTTATTTTTTCTCTCTCAAATTTTATGCAGTATTCGGACTAAGCTGTTTATATGTAACACTGTAGCTGATCAAAAAATGTCTCAGTGTGTCTCTTCTGTTTTTCTCCACAAAACCTTTCCAGATCCTGGAAAACAGAAGAGACACACAGCTAAACTCTGGATTGGCACCATAGATGAAGGATGAAGGAGGGGAAAGCACTTGCTTCTTATGTTGGGAACAGGGGAAAAAGTTCTATTTCAGCTCCCTGGAGTGGGCTCATCTCTCACTCCTTGGCACTTGGATCACACATCATGGCTTCTGTTGTGGACTATGGAAGCTGACTGTCTTCCCTGCTCCTACTTTCCACCCTGCAGAGTTTCCTGGGCAAGTGAACTGGGCAGATTGGTCTTGAGACCCCCTTCCTCTTGGTTCCCTCTTTCAAAAAGCAAAAGCTGCTTCCCTTCTGGTCTCCAAGAGGAGGGAAGTAGACAAAGTCAGCCCCCAGGAAACTGCATCTTAAGATACTGTGATTGTGGGTATCCTATAGCTTTGATGGGCTGCCAGGTAGCTCTGCCCTTCCATTCTCTGACTGTTGGTGCAGGTAGGATGACAAGCCCTTTGAACTCATCTCCAGTGATACATTTCCTGGATTTCCAGACCCAATTCCTGTATTCCCCAGGGGTTTGGACTATGAATCCCTAAGAAACGAGTTAAATCTCTGCCTTCTGACCCCCTGTCCAGGACGAGACAGAGATGCCTCTTTATGACCCAGGTCTGTGACTCTGGCCACCTCCAGTGCCCATCCCCACCTTGTCTGGGCTCCACTTAAATAGTGTGGTTGTCTCTGAAGCTGTGTGGGAGCTCTGGGCTGAGTTTAAGCGGTCTCCCCATTACCTCACCTCTGTTCTTGATAGTGTAGTCATTCTAAGGCTGTTGTCTCAGTAACTATGCCATTTGCTTAGAATATTGAAGGAAATTGAAGGAACATTGTCATTTCCCACAGGTCTCACCAAACACCATGTCTACTTTCCCACTTTCTGTGTTGGTTCCCCAAGGGGCTTCCTCATTGTGATTCAGAAACACTGAGAGTGAAAAGAAGTCTAAGGAATAGCTAGAAAGGTCGCTGGTTGAAGGAGCACTTACCCTTGTCAGTGTGCAACCCCTCTCCCCATCCAATCGTTTTCCTCATTACCCCACCCCCGACCCCGCCACATAGCTTGGGAAGAACAGGGATGATGTTAATCCATTTTGTCCCCATCGGGATTAGGAAAGTGAGTGTGAAGTGGCTTGCCTTATTCATCTTCAAAGCTCTTTCATATATTACTTTTCTTCTCTTTATCCTCATTTCCCAGTACTTAGCCCAGTGTCTTCACATAGTAAGTACTTGATAAATGCAGTTGTAAGACAGACATTTAGTAAAATCCCAATGCCATGTAATCAATGCGTCTTCTTGGTGCTCTTGAGAATTCAAAACATTGACTGTTTAACTTTGTTTAAACTCTGGGTGATTGGAAAGACATTTGGCTATGTTTTATTACTTTTAAATATATTTGCATCAGAAAGTTTAAAATTGCCTTATAATCATGGCCATCTTTGATTTTACCTTGTGTTTTTCTCTTGCTCTTATTCAGTAATTCATCAATTTTTATTATTCCTTTCTTCAAAATATTTATGTCCACCCTTTTCTCTTCATTCCCACAGTCTGCCTCAGGGGAGGGATGAATCATTTCATTTACTGACTCAATATTCCAATCATCCCTTGGGTCTCCATTCATTCTCGCCTCTTTTTCATTGAATGAATACCACCATGAAGTCAGTTTAGATCTTTCAGCATAAGGGAGCTGCTTAGAAACCCTCAGTAGCTTCCCATCTGCCTATAGGATAAAATTAAAATTCAAGACTCCCTTCTCCATAGCCTGTCTCCAACTGATTTCTCTGTCCTCTCTCTTACTTTCTTCATTATGAATGCATGCACCAGCCATCCCCATCTCTTATTCTTCCATGTATGTCCCCACTTTGAAACAGGGCCCTTGATGTGTATTTTCATCAGGCCTTGACTGAGAGCTTTCCCATAGAGAGGCAGTGTGACCTTTCTCCGGGCACAAGAAGATAATCTCACTTACTGGCAGCTTGGCTTGCTGGTTGAAACACTGACTCTACATACCTGGACACACAGGATGCAGCAGTTTCAGGATTTGTGGGAAAATACTGTTTCCAACTTCCTGATACTCAAGATTTACACAAACTAGGATAAGAGAAGCAGCATCTCTTCAGTGTGAAGAAGAGCAGCCCGTGCTCTTTTCTTTTTTTTTTTTTTTTTTTTTTTTTTTTTTTTTTTTTTGAGACGGAGTCTCGCTGTGTCACCCAGGCTGGAGTGCAGTGGCGCGATCTCGGCTCACTGCAAGCTCCGCCTCCCGGGTTTACGCCATTCTCCTGCCTCAGCCTCCGAGTAGCTGGGACTACAGGCGCCCGCCACCACGCCCGGCTAGTTTTTTGTATTTTTAGTAGAGACGGGGTTTCACCATGTTAGCCAGGATGGTCTCGATCTCCTGACTTCGTGATCCACCCGCCTCGGCCTCCCAAAGTACTGGGATTACAGGCTTGAGCCACCGCGCCCGGCCTGCCCGTGCTCTTTTCTAGAGAGTGTGAAACCTGTGCTTGCAACCAGACCAGCAGAGGAAGGATGGGCCTCTGGGTCACATTCTTTGGGGTCTACCACAGGGTTGTATGTTTGGAATTGTACTTTTCAACTGTTTATACAAAACAGTTTGCCAAAACTTGTAGTTATTTAAAGATATTTTTGGCCAGGTGCAGTGGCTTACACCTGTAATCCCAGCATTTTGGGAGGCGAAGATGGGAGGATTGCTTGAGCCCAGGAGTTCAAGACCAGCGTGGGTAACATAGCACGAACCTGTCCCTACATTTAAAAACAAAACAAAACAAAAGAAATCTCAGTGTGGTAGCAGCACACACCTGTAGTCCCAACTACTCAGGAGGCTGAGGCAGGAGGATCACTCGATCCTAGGAATTTGAGGTTACAGTGAACTATGATTGTGTCACTGCATTTGAGCCTAGGCAACGGAATGAGAGTGTCTCTAAAAAATAATAATAATAAGATATTGTTGAGGACATTGTTCACTACATTATTCAATATTTCTCTTGATGAGAACCCATGAGATAATTGTCCTGTCTGGTCCTAGACTAGGATTAATTGACCTTCTACTGAAGTATGAATTTCGTAGCTAACACTGAGTCCCTCTTTGAGTTGACTGCTCCATAGCCCTGCTAATTTTGAGGCCCACTTCTGGCAAGTGCTCTCAACATAAAGTTTGTGTGGTGGCTTCATTTCAGGCTTCGTCTTATTGTTTGCCATCCTTTTTCTAAATCACCTCTGATTTTCTCACTTATCTTGACTTTGTCTTATTATATATGTTTTTGTAATCCACTTGTGGGATAAGGTAGAGCGTAAATTCACATATAAGCAAAAATGGCCAAATTCATGGGTCGATGATCATAATTATTCATATGAAAATATAACTCCAAATTACTTCCAGATGCTGTAGCTTAAGGAAACATATTGAAGGGGAACTTAAAAATATTCTACTTTCTTCCTTTATGCTTTGTAGTTGAAGTAATGGCATAAGATGTGAGGAAAACAAAGTTTTAAGGAAAAACAAGTATGAACATGGCTGAAATACTAAGTAGATTGAATAGTCAGAATTCCAGTGATCTAAAGTTTCTTACTTGCATATTCACTCTTTTATTAGAACGTTGGTGTTTAGGGTAGACTCTGAGTTCAGGACCTATGTGAGGTCACATTGCAATCAGCTTCACTGCACTATTTAATTATAGCCACAAAGCACTGTATAGTATCATAGGGACTAGAAGCAATTTTTTATTTTAAAAATGGATTATATTTTTTTTCATTTTCCTGTTTTGTTCAAAGGGAATATGTATAATTCAAAATAAATTCTTCTCTAACCCAAAATAATTGCAGAGAGAAAATTTAAATTGATAAGGCATAGATTAAATAATGAAGGCAGAGAAAATTAGCACAGCTTCCTGAACGTTCCCTTGGAAAAGAGAAAAAGATGATACGAGGCTTTAAGCATGCCAGAGACAGGAGAAATTACACATGGTCCCTTCACCAAACAGCATTAGTATCAACAGGGGCTGCCAGAGGTACTAGTAAAATGTGGGAATTTATTGGCAAAGAATACCTGAGAAGCAGAGGCAGAGCTTACTAGTGACACAGAAGATGAATTCCATCCTAGGAAGCCACTATTTTTAATCTGACTACTCCATACCACCCCCTGGTTGCAGAAAATGAATATAGCAAGAGCAATGATGGTCAGGTCCCAATCACCTCTCAAGTAGTGTTGGAGCTGCCAAAGAATTGTGACAAAGTGACGCTGTGGTCAGAATTCTTGGGAAATACATTCAGGGAAAATACAGCTGTTGTATCTGTCCTCAGGTATTTATCAGGCATTTAGTTGGTACAGTTTTAGTATCTGAATACTGAAGCTATTCATCAGTGTGTAATATTTACCTGCTCTGTGTGTGTGTGTGTGTGTGTGTGTGTGTGTGAGAGAGAGAGAGAGAGAGAGAGAGATTGAATTGATTCCTTTGGCTATAAACGATTGTGGGAATATATGATCTGCCTAGGCTTTCTTGAAGGTTGTAATTGTCAACTTTTTATTTCACAGTGTGTGGACAATATACGATGTAATGGTTTAATGACTGTAGTGTTTGAAGAGAATTCCAAAGTCACTGTGCCACATATGATTAAGTAAGTGTGAGAATCCTTTCCTTTACATTTTAATCAAGATTAAATTGGCAGAGCATGTAAAACCTTGAATAAAATACTGCATCCATAGAATTCTGCTTCTTATTGAGAATATGTTTCTTGACAGGAACACAGTGATTCATATGATTCCATTATAAATAAGACTATCAAAATGGTTTTTCACATTCACAGTTTACTAACTCATAGCATAGAAAAATTGTTTTTTATACTGTTACATATATCTTCACTCAGGACAAAATCCTAAGATGTTCAAGTTGAATATAAAATTTAAAATAGTAGGCCAGGTGCAGTGGCTCACGCCTGTAATCCTAGCACTTCGGAGGCCGAGGTGGGTGGATCACCTGAGTTCGGGAGTTCGAGAACAGCCTGGCCAGCCTAGCCAACATGGTGAAACCCAATCTCTACTAAAAATACAAAAAATTAGCCTGGCGTGGTGGCAGGTGCCTATAATCCCAGCTACCCGGGAAACTGAGGCAGGACAATCACTTGAACCCAGGAGGCAGAGGTTGCAGTGAGCCAAGATCGCACCACTGCACTCCAGCCTGGGCAACAAGAGCAAAACTTCGTCTCAAATAATAATAATAATAATAATAATAATAATAATAACACCCAGATGTGCCAAGTTCAGAGGGTGGACCAAGGTGTGGCTGCCCCATTGGGTATGAATCCTCCCATTGGGTATGAATCATATTACCCAGATTTGGCCATTCAGATATGTTTACATTTAGATAACATGAATCAAGTGGCTTTGCTGTCTACCCACTGCCTATTTATGCTTTGCCCCAGAGGCTATTTGCCTAGGGCTGCCATCCTGCTCTAGCTGTTTTTAACAAAGTAAATCTTACAATTTTCCACTAGGGAAGCTCTGGTTTAAAAGGAAAAGTTATCAGTAACTGTGTGCTAGAGCTGTCTGTATTCATGATTTTGTCTCCATATACTTTTTTGTTTTCAAATTCAGAAATTGTCTTGGGAGTATTTTGAAGCTAACCACATTTTTCATTACTCTCATTTTCTTGGTTATTTTCATTCCAAATTCTAAGAGTAAAATATATTTTTAAAAGCAGTTCTATGTTTATAAAAGAAGTTACTTGAAACTAAAAAAAAGTTTGTGTTTTATGGCTTTTTATGTGGATATTTTGAAGTTTGATCTGTTTATGCTGAAGCAATAAATAACATTAACTTTAGAAGGAAGACTTTCTTATTCTGATAGATATTAACTACAGTTAGCATCATCCCAATGGTACAAGTTTTAAAACTTATTATTATATGACATAAAGGCAGAGTACATAATACTGGTGCCATCAATGCTACAGAAAAATATAAATGATAAAAGGATTATAGTGTTTTACATTACTAGTCAAATTTAAAAATATTTTGGGTAGGGCCATTTTAAATTCTAGGGCAAAATTCATTTTACATTCAATTTTCTAGGTTTTGAATTCAGTATATTTGAAACGAGGTTAGTTAAAATGTTATGATGTTAAGATAAAGAATAAATGTAGAATATTAAGTCAAAAAGTCCAAACTATGACTTAATTTTTGAATTCACATCATTGGGTTAGAGTTTTCTTATTAATTTTCTACCACAGAATTTTAATTTTGATATTTTCCAAAAGGATATATATGATTTTCATTGTTTTTGAAAGCACTTTCTTGGAGGTTAGACAACCATGAAAGTCCACCTGCTTTGGAATTAGAATGTGTAAGTGAGAAAGTGCAGACAAGTTCTAAGTCACTAAACCCTAGGGCAGCTGTATGCCCACTACACATACATTTTGTTGACTTTAAAAATTAATACTGGCCAGGCATGGTGGCTTACACCTGTAATTCCAGCACTTTGGGAGGCTGAGGCAGGTGGATCATGAGGTCAGGAGTTTGAGACCAGCCTGGCCAGCATAGTGAAACCCCGTCTGTACTAAAAAAATACAAAAAAAAAAAAAAAATAGCCACGCTCTGTGGTGGGTGCCTCTAATCCCATCTACTTGGGAGGCTAAGGTAGGAGAATCACATGAACCTGAGAGGCAGAGGTTGCACTGAGCCAAGATCACGCCATTGCACTCCAGCCTGGGCAACAGTGTGAGACTCCATTAAAAAAAAAAAATTAATACGAATGAAGACTTCAGTTTTGTGCCTGATCAGTTGTTGCTGGCACCGAAATGCATCTTTTGTCCCCTACCATGGCAGTTTACCAGTGTCCATGTCCAATCTCATTTGTGTAACCACTTACATACAGACCAGGACTTTTCTGCCTTTGGGTGCACAGAGGTGACACTTAATGAGTTGGAATTGTTCTCCTGTTAGGACAGAAACCTGTATCTTGGACTGTAAAGATTTTCTATTAAATCCAACATATCTATAATACACTAGTTTTATTCCTAAGGCAGAGTGAAGTTTTATATATATACTACTATTTTTTCCCAGCCTGACTGAGCCTGATTATCCTCAATCAGAGAACAGAGATTTTGCAATCTCTGTTCCTTCTGATGGCTCTATTCTACCCTGAAGTTTATATTCCTCCCTATGTATCTATTTCCCTATCTATAAACCATGAAGAAAAAACTCAACATTTCTCAGAGTTAAAAAAAATTATCCTATTATAACTGTGTCTTGTTACTGACAGGGCATCACTTTGTAAGCACTCACTTCCTTTTAAAACTTACCAGTTATAACAGATGATATGGGTTTGATCTCTCAAGATTATTCTTAAGTGTTTACCAAAGAGGAGTTGCTGTTATCATAGGAGACTTCAGTAATGTATTATATTTTTCTTGAGAGTCTCTTAGGAAATAAAGTAAGATTCTACTCAGTGTAATAAAGGAAAACTAAATAATTTCATAATATTTAATTTCTTTACTTAAAATGAAAATGTAATCACGATTTTGAAGGAAAGTAGTGTAATTAGTCAGTTTTATTTTAATTTCATGCTGGCTTCAACACATTTTTTGTCCTAGTGTTTCAAATAAGCTAATTATAGTCAAAAGATGCAAAGCTCAAAACTACAAATAGAATGTGAAAATCAGGACACTTATTAGGTGAAAATATCCCTTTATAGGGTATGCAAACTATGACTTTCTTTTAATAATATTTGATCTCAACTTTCTTAGAAAATAGAGATTTTTTTGGTGGAAAATGATAGGATAACAAGTGATTATCTAGCTCAGCCATCTTCTGGACAGGCTGATGGATTCACAAAATTTTCTGAGATCTTTTTATGCATAAGCAAATTAAGAACCAGAAAAATAAAGTTGGTTGAGGGACACATAGTGGAAGAAAGTGCCTTGTTATTTTCAAGAATCTCAAAAGATGCACTTGGGCATTTCAAGATCAGTAATGTAACTCAAGCTAACGGGCCACCCCCGTCAATTCCTTGGCAGGGGGAAGCTGCTCCTTGAAAATGCTCTTTCAGGCCTGCAGATGAAGTACTTCCACCTGCACTGAGCACACTTTGGGCTGGGACATTTCTAAGAGTAAGCTAAGAAAGCAATTGATTCCTTTTTATCCGAAATAAAATAAATATATAATTTCAAATCCCTCAAAGTGCTGAAAGGGCTAATTAAGGGCACTCAACTGATTCTCAGCCAATGGATTCTTAGCAAGCAATTGGCTCACTGAACGTCACTGACCCTGTAGCAGATCCTTTAATCAAGTGGTGAAATTCAGGACTTCTTTGATCGCCTGTTCTGAAATGCTGCAGTGAAGGCAAACAAGGGATCTCAGAAGGGGAAGTGAAGGCTACTGGCGGTCCTCGTTGTCCACTTGGAGAGGCTGCCAGTGCAATGGTCTGAAGGCAAGGGGTTGGGGCAGCCAGATGGGAGGTTTGACAGGATGACAAAAGCAGTGGATTGCAGGGTGGCAGTGGTAGGTGCTATTCAGGGGAATATCCTTCACCCAGTACCTTTTTTTAAGTGAAGACATTTTTAATACCACAGAGTGTTGAAAACATAATAAAAACATAACATATCACACTTGCAACTTATGGATTAAACAGTATTCAGAAAATAGATATCCTTAAAAGACATTAATAAGCCAGGAAGAATGAAATAAACAAATTAGGCACTCAAATCAAGAGCTTAGAAAAAGAATGAGAGACTAAACTGTAGGAAAGTGTAGGAAAGAAATAAGAACAGACATTAATACAATATAAAAAACAGTAGAAGGGATAAATAAAAAGAGCTGATTCTAGAGAGCAAAATACCTAACCCTATATCCATCAGTTTAATAAAAAAAAGAAAGGGAGGAAAGCACAAATGTGCAAAATTAGAAGTCAGGGAAAAGAAATAACTGCAGATATAGCAGTGATATCTGTGTTCCCCTGTTGTGGGAGGTATCACCCAATACTTTCTATGCACACTTTTGATATTTTGCTTTAAGGGCATAAGCAATGCTTTCCCCCGCTCCTAAAGAGGGCCTTTGGCTTCATCTTCCTAATAGAACATGACTGAATTTGAGAGAAGGAATCCACAAAGTGAGACAAATTATTATTTACCTCCTCCATTATTAATTCTGGCTTTCCTAAATTATAATAAACTTGATGTTTTCATAACCCTGCCTATGCTGATATGTCTATATGTCATATAGACATATACAATCAGCACTCTACCTGCCAGTCAACCGCAGATCCAAAATATTTGGAAGAAAGAAAAACAAAAAATAGCTATACAACAATAAAAAAAATACAAATTTCAAAATATAGGATAACAGCATTTTACATAATATTCACATTGTTTTAAGTTTTGTAATCTAGAGATGATTTAAAGTATACAGGAGGTTGTGCATAGGTTATGTGGAAATGCTACACCATTTCATATCAGGGACTTGAGCGTCTGTGGATTTTAATATGGTGGGGGGATCAAGGCACCAATCCCCCAAGGATACTGAGGGACAACTGTGCAATCATCTCTCTCCTATCAAATGCAGTGAGAAGCCCACTCCTGAGTGTGTAATAACAAATGCTGAAATACTCAGTGGCCGAGGGGAAAGCCTCCTCCTGGTTTTACCATCATGTTCCTGCCTTTGCACATAGGTCTGATGCCCGCCTTCATAAAGACGACACTGACATTTGCTTCAGTAAAACACTCAACTCCTGCAAAGTGCCCCAGATCCGTTATGCCAGCGTGGAGCGCCTCTTGGAACGACTGACAGACTTGCGGTTTCTTAGTATCGATTTCCTCAACACCTTTCTGCACACCTATCGTATTTTCACTACTGCCGCTGTGGTGCTGGGGAAACTCTCTGACATATACAAGAGGCCTTTCACCTCCATCCCCGTCAGGTACACCTATCGCTAGAGATTTGCCTATCATTAGTATATGGCCCTCTTGGTTCCGGAGTCACCATGCAGGCCAGCTCTGCAAAGCAGATCCTAGGGTGTACTAGCTTGCTTCTGAAAGTACCATGCCCCTCCAGCAGAAGGCCATATGTAAAGGTCACACAGAGTTCCCCAGGCACAAAGTTGAAAACCTGAAATCTCCAATTGGCCTTTGCTTGCTCCGTGATTATTTGGAAATGAACTCCATGGCTTTCGGCTTTTCTTTTTTCTTTTCTTTTTTTTTTTTTTTTTTTTTTTTGACAATTATGATTTTAAAACTTTAATATGCATAAGAATCAGCTTTCATGTGGTGGGGGGAGGGTGTCTTGTTAAATTGCCGGCTCTGATTCAGCAGGCCCAGAGTGGAACCTGAGTTCTGAATGTCTAACAAGCTCCCCAGAGATCCCAATGCTGGTGTTTGGACCACAGTTTAGTAGCAAGGGATTAGACGGTGGCTAATAAGTGTCTGTGCTTCTTTGGCAGGTGGAGGGTATACATGTAGCATTTAGATTAAGGAAAGTCCAGCGATAGAAGTGCAATGAGATTGTGGCCTATAAATGAAGGGAACATGTTCTTGAATGACATCTGGCAATTCATTTCACTTGGCTACAATCTCTTAGCCACTTTTGCTCTTATTTTAAGGTCATTGGAATTGTTTTTTGCTACCAGCCAGAACAACAGAGGTGAACATTTGGTGGATGGAAAATCCCCACGTCTGTGTCGCAAATTCTCTTCCCCACCACCACTGGCTGTGTCGAGAACATCTTCCCCAGTGAGGGCCAGAAAGCTGTCTTTGACTTCTCCGTTGAACTCAAAGATAGGAGCATTGGACCTGACGACTTCCAGCAGTCCCACCACCACGACCCAGAGCCCTGCTGCCTCTCCACCGCCACACACTGGTCAAATACCACTGGATCTCAGCAGAGGCCTCTCTTCTCCGGAGCAAAGCCCGGGATCAGTAGAAGAGAATGTTGATAACCCGCGCATGGATCTGTGTAACAAGCTAAAACGGAGTATTCAAAAAGGTATTATCTAGCACATTTGCATAATTACACCCCACATTTGCTGGCCACCTGCCTCCTCAGCCTTCCTTTTGGAACCCTGGTTCCCTTTCTTTACAACTTTAATACTTCTGCATAGAAAGTAGAATGAGCTCAATGGTGAGTTAGAAGAGAAAATTCCTGTAGATTCCTCTGGCCCTTCTGGAACAGAAAGCAAGATTAGGTGTCCTTATGCCCCTGTAGTAAAAGGCTTATTGTGGTCAGTTATCTGTGGAAGAATAGCATATCTGAATGGTACTGCTAGAGAGTTCTTGGACTTTGGTTAAGACTGGTTGGCTAAAGAGCCTAGCATGGTGCTTTGCACACCAGGAGATTGTGGGTCCTCTCACCTGTGAGCTCAGGCTGCAGAGCCTTCTTCTCCTCCATTATTTGCCTTAGGTACCTGTGTACCTCCAGCCTTTCTCTGCTGAGGATGAGCTAGGCTGGAAGTACCACGATGGCTTTTTTAGTTTAGTTATGAGGACAGTGCTCCATGTTATAGCAGAGGTATAGGGGAGAAATCAAATTGGGGACAGTGTTAATTGCTCGTGACATAGCCAAAATAATTTTTTTTTAATGTTGATTCGATCATAGACTTTCTGGCTTCAATTCTCTACTGACTTCCTGTCACACTTAGAATAAAGTACATTCTCCCTGCCAGGGCCTTCAGGTCTGTGAGACATGGATCCTGTCTCCCTCTCCAGCCCCTGCTCCTGCCATGCTCCCTCATCCACTAGGCTACTGTCATATTGATTTCCTCTTTGTGTCAGAAATATGTTGGTCTTTCCTGCCCCAGGGTCCTTGCACTCGTTCTTTCCTCTATTTGGCCACTTTTGCCATGTAAGCTCCATGAGATTAGCAGTCTATCTTACTCACCTCTGTACCCTCAGTGTCTTGGCCAATACCTGACAAGTAGTAAATTTTGGTTAAATGAATGAATGAAATAAAATATACAGTGAACCAAACGAGGGTCCTCTCTCCATCACTTTAGCTTCTCAGCCTGGTATAGTGTAGGGTTGGAAGAGGTGATTCTTGTTGCCTTTAAAGTCCAGTGTTTCTGTAATGAAAATAAAAATGATTCACAGAGAAATTACAAACAGCTTTTAAAAAACTGTATAATAACTGATTTATTGATAATATAATAAAAATTGGGCAATAAATCAGACAAAGTGTTCAAATTTCAAGGTGGATTGCCCAGATGGATACACAGATGCTTGCCTTTCTACCTGCTTGAAGCTTCTATGTGTTTCTAGCTCAGATCATTTAAGTAAGCTCCCTGAGTGAAGTAGTTAATGGAATTTTAACTGGAGTGGTTGTCATCATCAAAAGTTGCACTCTTTTAAAGTCTTTAAATTGACAAGTTAGCAACTATGGAGGAGGAAAGGGAGAAGATAATTAAAAAGTCATTAGAACAACAAGCTTAAGCAAAATTATGATGGATTCTTCTCAGAAATAATGAGGCAGCGCACAAGCTGACAAGTGCATTCAGGGTTGCACCCAGCCCCAGTGCTTGGGAAACCCTGTGGAGGGAATGACTGGAATGGGGCATGGGGTATGGGAAGTACAGGAGCTTTCAGATCATGGCAAGTTTTTTCACCTTCTTTATTGCACTGTGGTAGATAGGAGAGGAGAAATCTGAAGATAAATTGGGATTCTCTCTCTCTCTCTCTCTTTATTTATTTATTTATTTATTTATTTATTTATTTAGAGTTAGGAAAGCTTTAGGAACAAATATTTCAGTGTCCAACACCCGTGGCTTGGAGGCTGTGGTTTGATTGCTCCTCTGGCTGGGATGAGGATACAGTAAAGTCTCTTCAAGAGTCACTGAGTGAACCTCTTCTCTGTGCAGGATACTGTGTGTGCTAGAGTCCACAGTGGTAAATAGCACCTTCACCATCGTACTCTAATCATGTGGATAATAGAGACACAACATAACTATATGGGCAGGTGGTATAAGAGGTGTAGATAGAGTGCTCTGGAAGCTGAAGAGCAGGGAGATCACATCTGGCTGAGCAGAATCAAGAAGTGTCTTTGACATGAACTAAAAGATATGTGGGCTGGAAAGAGGAGATGGGAGAACTTCTCGGCAAAGAGAATATATAAGTAAAGGTGTGGTGGTAATCACTAGTGGTGAGTGCCATTTCTTTTTTTTTTTTTCCGTTGAGATGGAGTCTTATTCTGTCTCCCAGGCTGGAGTGCAGTGGCACAATCTTGGCCCACTGCAACCTCTGCCTCCCAGGTTCAAGCTATTCTCCTGTCTCAGCCTCCCAAGTAGCTGGGACTATAGGCACGCACCATCACACCTGGCTAATTTTGGTATTTTTAGTAGAGATGGGCTTTCACCATGTTGGCCAGGCTGGTCTTGAACTTCTGACCTCAGCTGTTCCACTCACCTCAGCCTATCAAAATGCTGGGATTACAGGTGTGAGCCACCATACCCGGCCAGTGAATGCCATTTCTGCGAGCAAGAGGCATCACTGCTTCTGAAGGGACAGGCTTTGTCCTATTTTGACAGCGTGGGCAGCCCCGTAGAGCAGACCTTGTTAGTAGTTCTCTTAGGGCTTTCTAGCACTGAGTAAATTTCAAAACAACAGCTCTCCTTAAGAATCTTTTTTCTCCTTCATCTTACCATCCTAACCATCTTTAAGTGTATAGCTCCATAGTATTGTTGAACAACAGATCTCTATAACTTTTTCATCGTGCAAAGCTGAAACTCTATAATCATTGAATAATACCCCATTTTCTTCTCCCCCCAGCCCCTGGCAACTAGCTTTTTACTTTCTGTCTCTACAAATTTGACTACTTTAAGTTTAAGTACCTCTTATATATGGAATCATTCAATATTTATCCTTTTTTGAATGGCTTAATTCACTTAATGTAATGTCCTCAAGATTCAACCATGTGATAACATGTGATAGAATTTCCTTTTTTAATAGGCTGAATTATAGGAAAAGGCAGCATGCAGATACTACGTTTTCTTTATGCATTTATCCATTAGTAGACATTTTGGTTGCTTCCACCTCTTGGCTATTTGCATAACGGTGCAATGAATACGGTGTGCAAACAGCTCTTTGTTATCACCATGATTAAGTGTTCCACTTTAACTTGTTGTGCAGGGAATGTTCCATTTTGATCACCAGCTTCCCTAGTTTTAGTCTTCAAGGTGATAATCCAATACCTTATCATGAAAGCTGCTTTAGCTACTGTCTAGGATGAAGCAGAAATCAATAGTTTTTTTTCCCTGGAATAATAAGCTGGAAAAAAGTTAGACTGGGGTATCTTACTCTGTTTTGTGCTGTTATAGCAAAATATCTGAAACTAGATAATTGTACATGAACATAAATCTGTTTCTCACAATTCTGGAGGTTGGGAAGTTCAAGATCAAGGTGCTGACATCTTGTGAGGCCCTTCTTGCTCTGTCATAACATGGTCAAAGGCAACACATAGACGTGAAAGAGAGGAAAGGGGGCCAAACTTATGCTATTATAAGGAACCTACTACTGCAATAATGGCATTAATCCATTTATGTGTGTACAGGCCTCATGACATAGTCACTTCTTAGAGGTCTTACCTCTCAACACTGTTTCACTGGGAATTAAGTTTTCAACATAGGAACTTTGGGGGAAACATTCAAACCATAACGTTGTGTCCCTTTCCCCCGAAATTTATGTCCTCCTCACATGCAAAATACATTCATTCCATCCCAATAGCCTCCAGAGTTTTAACTTGTTCTGGCATCAACTGATAAGTCCAAAGTCCAGAGACTTATGTGAATCAGATATGGGTGAGACTCAAGACATGATTCATCCTGAGGCAAATTCCCTTCCAGCTGTAATATGGTGGTGGGACAGTGATAGGATAGACATTACCATAGTGAAAGGGAAAAATAGGCAAGAAGAAAGGAATAACATGCCTCAAGTAAGTCCAAAACCCAACGGGGCAGACATTAAATCTTAAGACTCCAGAATAATCTTTCACTCAATGTGCTGCCTCCTGGGTACACTGGAGTGGGGTTAAGTGCCCAAAGCCTCAGGCAGGCCCAATCCCATGGCTTTTCTGGGCTCAGCCCACATTTCAGCTCTCATAGATTAGAGCCTCTTGTCTGCAGCTCTCTCAGGCTGGTATTGCATGCTGGCAGTTCTAGAATTTCTGCAATGGCCTCACTCTCATGGTGCCACTAGGCCATGAGAGTCTCCAGTGAGGACTCTCTTCAGTGTCTCCATCCCTGCAATAGGTCTCTGCCTGGGACCCTAGGCTGTCTGCAGCATCCTTTGAAATCTAGGTGAGGGAAGCTATGCCTTCACAGCTTGTGCATTCTCTGCACCTGCAGAATTAGCACCACATGGATGCCACCAGTGTTTTCCATGTGCACCCTCTGGTGCGGTGGCCCAAGCTGCACCTGGGTTTGCCTGGGCCACAGCTAGTGTGGCCAAGGAGCACTGCACAGGAATGTGGGGAGCAGCCCTGGGCAGCAAATGCTGTGGTCTCTTAAACTCCTCTCTGCAAACCTGGCCCTCAAGGTCCTAGCTTGTCTGAAAGATCTCTGAAGTACCTTTGGAGTCTTTCTCCCATTGTCTTAATGAATAGCACCTGGCTCTCTTTCAGCCATACTCTCTTTAGTACTAATCTTTTTAGCAAATGGTCACTTGGCCACAGCCTTGGTTTACACTCCCAAAAATGCCTTTTCACTCTTTACATGGCTGAGCTGCAAATTTTCCAAGTCTTTCTGCTCTGTTTCCCTTTTAATTATAAATTCTGCCTTTAAACCATTTCTTTCCTCTTATATATATTTAAAAGTAGCCATGCAACTTCTTAATATTTTGCTTATAAATTTCTTCCACCAGGTATCCTAGTTCATCACTCTGAAGTTCTGCCTTTCATAAAGCCCTTGGGCATCAACACAGTTCACTCAAGTTATTTGCTACTTTGTAACAAAGATGGCTTTTATGCCAGTTTTCAACACCTTGTTTCCCATTTCCATGTGATACCTCACCAGAATTGCCTTTACTATTCATATTTCTACCAACATTCGATCATTCATGACCACCTAAGTAATCTCTTAGGAGATTCAAACTCTTGAAAGCTCTTCTCTTCTTCTGAGTGCTATTAATGGCATCGTCCTTAACACTCCATTCATGGCAATACAGGCTTTCTCTAGCCCATTCCTTCAGACTCTTCCAGCATCTGTCCATTGCCCAGTTCCAAAGCCACTTCCACATTTTCAGGTATTCGTTATAGCAGCAACCTCACTTTTCAGTACTAATTTTCTGTCTTTGTTTTGTGCTACCTGAGACTAGGTAATTTATAATGAACAGAAATGTATCTCTCACAGTTCTAGAGGCTGGCATCTGGTGAGGGCCTTCTTGCTGCATTATAATATAGTGGAAAGCATCACATGGGTAGGAAAGAGAGTGAAGTAGGCCAAACTCATTCTATGCCCAAGATAAAGGCATTCATTCATTCATGAGTGCAGAGTACTCTTGATGTAACCACCTCTTAGAGGCCTCACCTCTCAACACTGTTGCATTGGAGTTTTGAGTTGCCAACATATGAGCTTTAGGGGACATATCAAATCATAGCATGGGGAGACCAAGATAAATGAGAAAGAGCTGGATCAAGCTCTTAGGGAAGGACACTGACACAGACTTCGAAGACCTGTCAGTACAGATATTGGACAGAGTGGGATCATGTGGACACAGTCAGTGGCTGCTGGAGAGCTTTGTCATGTGGCAGCACTGATCATTCATGGCCTGGGGCCAGCAGATGGAGAGGACCTGTGAGTAACAGTATGGCAGAAATATTAGGCTCTTTCTCATATTAGAGAAGTAAGCTGAAGGCTTCATGCCTCTGCTTCTCACTGGATTTCCCCAAAACAAGTGATTTAGTGTTATATTTTTATCAGTTAATTTATCCAGATGGTTCATAGGTTAGAAATATCATTTTAGAGTTCCAGGTCATAGTTAAATGCTGAGCTCTTTCCACTCTGGGTAATGGAGAAAGTCCAAGATTGTATCTAGAAGGGGCCCATGGCACTCGGTGAAGCCCGTAGAGCCAACCTTTACTCCAGAGCTGTCAGCTCCTCTGTTCCCCGGGCTTCTTAGTCACATTCACTGCCTAATGCATCCCCCTTAGCTCTCATTTTACCCTGATTCCTCCCTTAGTCCTTCCATTAAGCCACTTCTTTGCATCTTAATTTATTTCCCCTTTCTATAGCTATCCTCTAATTTCTTTTTAATGCATTTATTTCCCATCTTATATTTAAAAATATTTAAGGTGGTCATTCAGAGAGACACAGGGTACAACTATGCTTAAAAATTAAATAGGTAGCTGGACATGGTGGTTCACACCTGTAATCCCAGATTTTGAGAGGCCGAGGTGGAAGGATTGCTTGAGCCTAGGAATTCAAGACCAGCCTGGGCAACATAGTGAGACCTTGCCTCTACTAAAAGTAAAAATTAAAAAAAAAAAAAATAGCCAGATGTGGCTGTGTGCACCTGTGGTCCCAGTTACTCAGGAGGCTGAAGCAGTAGGATCACTTGAGCCTAAGAGGTCAAGGCTGCAGTGAGCTCTGATCATGCCACTGCATTCCAGCCTGGGTCACAGAGTAAGACCCTGTCTCAAAAATCCAAAAAAAAAAAAAAAAAAAAAAAAAGACAAAAATAAAATAGGTAAGGAAATCAGGCAATGGGGGAAAAGGAATAAGTTGTGTGTGGCCAAGTGTATGGTTACTGAAAAAATGAATACTGTGTGGTCTTCTGCAATTCCTAGAGTCCCCTGACTTTGGTTCCAAGCTCCTCTGCTGACAGAGTAAAGACAGGAATATAATCAATTAATGTGATCCATATTGAAGGCTAGGAATAGATTGGTTGTGCAGGTACATTCTTGCTGGTTCTTGAGACTGAGCACAATTTATCTTGTGGATCCTTACAAAGGAAACACTCTGGGTAGAAAGTTTAGAATTAAGTCTCAGGTTGAGGTAGCTCTTTGGCATTTTTCTGAATAAGTGAAACAAAGAAATTACAGACTCAGTTGTGGGTTTTGTGTGTTTGTTTGTTTGTTTTCGGATTGGTGTATGGGCAATACTGGTCATTAATAATTTTAGGAAAGTCCTTGATGAACACTACTTCAGCATGAGTCTGAAAGTTCAGTGTGTGTGTGTGTGTGTGTGTGTGTGTGTGTGTGTATGATGTCTGTAAGAGCCAAGAGTGCTGCTGTGTTAACCCTGCTGTCTAGTCTGAAAAATTTGAGTTGACAAAGAAAAAGGAGACATTGACCCATCTTTAATTTGAAAGATGTTTGCATGTGCCTCACATAATGTTAACACTTAAAACAGTTGGCAAACTTGAATACGAATCCTGTGCCAAGAACTTACACATTTTCTGCTTTTCACTTAAGAATACAACCCCACATCATCGAATTGTATAATATCAGTTTTGCCAGTTAGGTCCCTACTGATGCCATAGGTCTCTCTCACTGCCATTCAGCTATTCATTTCAGGGCATGTTTTTTGAAAAGCGCTTGTGACCTTTGTCCATTTTTATTGTCATCGCAATGATAATGCCAGCTTTGCAATATTTCCTGGCAGGAGAACGTCAAACAATGTGAGGAGGAAGAAGCGAAATAGGAAATATCCTTTAAAATGAGTGAGGCAATGAACTTAGGGAAAAATTAGTTCTATTTAATTTCCCTCTGACTCAGTCCCTACATCTGCTCCAGGCTCATCCAACACTCACTAGTACCCTCCCTTCTTATTACCAGGTAGTTTCTATCTTCTTCAACCCCAGGTACTTCTACAAAACACAAATATCAGCCAGACTCAGATATCCAGATTCCACCCAGTGATGGGTTCTCAACAAAAAACAAACCAACAGCGGGCAAGAAAGGCGAGCCAAAGGGTCGCTCACTGTATTCAGACCCCATTACCCCCTCAGTGTTCACTTAGACCATGGCTGTGCAACTTAGCCACCTAAGTGTTGCTGCACAGCCCACAGCACTAGTGTCTGTTTCTGTGTTCTTAGTTTGAAAATTGCCTGCCTGTGGGCTGAAAGTGCTCCCGATTTTAGCATTTGTTTTGAGCCACATCTGCCCACTCGTCCTGCAGGCAAAGCTGTTTGCAAGGAGCCTGATCAGAAGTGAATATGCCAGAAGGAATTCTCCCCTCAGCCCCCAGTGCTGGCATGGTTTCTTCTCTCTGTAGGTGCCTGTTAGCTTACAGGATTCTTCTTTGCTTTCCTGTTCTTTCTTTTTTTTTTTAATTATTATTATTATTTATTATTATTATTATTATTATTATTATTATTATTATACTTTAAGTTCTAGGGTACATGTGCATAATGTGCAGGTCTGTTACATATGTAAACTTGTGCCATGTTGGTGTGCTGCACCCATCAACTCGTCAGCACAGTCAGGTTCTGTCCAGCTTTCTCCTTGGGAAATTTCCTGGGTTCAGTGTAATTGCTGTCTAATGATTTTCTCATTTTCCTGAGATGACTGAATGGTTGAATCAGATCAAGGACGTGCATTTCATATTCTGCTCATTCTTACAGAGCAGATGCCTTCCATTACTGAATTTTGGGGGAGTTATTTAGAAAATAATAAAACCGACAGCTAAGCACTGATTTTTTTTTGTCTGCATCTTGCATCGTTGCCAGCTTTACTGTAATTATGTCATTCAGAGAAAGATTCTAACCATTTCCTTTTCCTGGCCCCTTTGTGTTTAAAAAAGCAAAATTGTGGCCATATTTCTAAGCGGATAAGTCACATGCAAGTATAAAAATGGCCTTATATGAAGTCATTAGGGGTTTTTGAAAGTTTGCTGAGTGAAATCTTGAATGGAATGGCAAAGCAAAGTAGTTCTGCTGACAGGATTAATGTACAATTAGTAGAGGTGACACTAAGCTTTTATCAGTGGGAATTAATGAAAAACCCAAGGAGAATGGAAGAATCGTTGGAAATTTATTACATTTTTGTGATATTTTTCTCTGAAAGCACATACACAAAGTTGTAGTCTTACCTGCTTAATGAATCAGTGGAAGGGGCGTAGAAACATCATTGGTAATGGTCTAACAGTGACCCTAAAATGATGTCTGTGTTATTCTTGGGATGTTAGCTGCAGCAAAGAAGCTCAAATGACCTTAAACCCTCCCAGTGGTTCATTTAAAAAGTTTTCACTTGCTTCCTGCTGATCTGTAGCTCTAGCTCAGAGATACCCAGTAGAATTTTCTGGGAGGATAGAAATACTCTATATCTGGGCTGTTTGATATGATAGCCACTAGCCACATGTGGCTGCTGAGCACTCAAAATGTGGCTAGTGCAAGTGGGAAGCCAAAATGATAATTTAACTTTAGTTAATATAAATTTACATAGCCACATTTGGGTAGTGCTGTCATTTTGAACAACATGGCTTTAGATCCCTGGGCCCCCGGAAATCCCTGGTGAGGGCCACATTGATAGAGATTCAAACTTTCTTTGGTTTAGGGGACAACACAGGCAAAGAACTTGTGAAGTTCTGGTTTGTAATCCCAATCTGATTTTTAACCTGAAAAAGTCATCTTTCCCCACTCCGAGAAAGCAAAAACATTTGGAAGGGCAGGGGATCCACCACATACCCCTGTTCGTTTTAACATCTGCTGCTTCATTCAACAGAAGGGGCTGGCCGGGGTCAGTCAGGCCCAACAGGGTCAAGACAGGGTTAGAGAAGATCCTTATTTAGATTTAGTGTCATCAGCACTTGACTTGATTTCATATTAAAGCCCTTTAATGAAATGCTTATTATCTGTAATGAACTTTTGTTTCCATGCATGATACTGACAAGAAGCTCTTGAATTCATGGCCTAGTTGTTAAAATTCATGATGTTTTCAAACAGCAGTCCTAGAGTCTGCACCGGCGGACCGAGCAGGAGTGGAAAGCTCCCCTGCAGCGGACACCACAGAACTTTCACCTTGCAGATCCCCCTCAACTCCCCGGCACCTCCGCTATCGCCAGCCTGGAGGTAAGAGCTCAAGAGGGACTCAGAAATAGAAACGTGAAAAATTATTTCTAGCTTCTGAACCTTTCCTTTGCCTGATTGTTTCACCGCCAAAATAATTTTTTTAGTCTCACTTATTGAAAATTAATTGGGAGCAAATATAGTCGGCCCTTTGTATCCGTAGGTTCCACATCTGTGGGTTTCGTATCTGCGAATTCAACCAACCACCCATCAAAAATATTTGGCAGAAGAATAAAGCTTCTGTACTGACCATGTACATACTTTTTTTGCTTGTCATTATTCCCTAAACATTATAGTGTGACAGCTATTTACATAGCATTTCCATTGTGTTAGTTACTATAAATAATCTACAGGTGATTTAAAATATACAGGAAGAGATGCATAGATTATATTCAAATACTACACGATTTTATATCAGGGACTTAAGCATCCATGGATTTTGGTATCTGAGGGAGATCCTAGAACCAATACCCCACAGGTAACAAGGGATGACCGTAATGTTACTGTAGGACCAAGTGGTGGAAAAATAAATGATTAGAGAAGATGTCATTAGTCTAACCAATATTTGTTTAGTTCCATCATTGCATTGCATTTTGTGAGGAGTAATGTGAATCAAAAGACTCTTCTTTAGATGTTGGCTAGCTGAAGAATCTCAGTGCTGGGTTTACCAAAATGTTCCCAGTTTCTAATATATTACCATGAGTCCCAATGTAGTCTATACGAGTGAACTCATCTGGGCATCACAATTTGGGGATACCTTGTTAATAATATTATTTCATCTAAAATAAGGTCCAGGTACATGGGACTCCAGTCATCATTCTTACTAGTGGCAGAAACTGGCATATGTATTTTGATATATAGTTAAGAAAATTGTACAGCATTACTCCATAATTTGTTTGAGAACACAATAAATGTCCTCTAATTGGAGAAAAAAAAAATCAGAACAAAAGGTAGAAATACTTTAATTATCTCCCATTTTCCCCGCTGCTCAAATAAATATATCCAAATAACAGTTGTTTTGAAATGTTTGCTTTTCTCTTCTTAAGCCAATTATTTCAAGTCAGAACAGAAAATTACACAATTATGAAACCAGATTCACCCCAAGTAACCCAAATGAAAAGGCTTTTTTTTTTTTTTTTTTTTCCCGGAGACTGAGTCTTACTCTGTCGCCCAGGCTGGAGTGCAGTGGCGCAATCTCGGCTCACTGAAACCTCCGCTTCCTGGGTTCAAGTGATTCTCCTGCCTCAGGCTCCTGAGTAGCTAGGATTATAGCCGCGTGCCACCACGCCCAGCAGTTTTTGTAATTTTAGTAGAGATGGGTTTTCACTTTGTTGGCAAGGCTGGTCTCAAACTCCTGATTTGAGTGAATCCTCAGGTGATTCACCCTCCTTGGCCTCTCAAAGTGTTGAGATTACAGGTGTGAGCCACTGCGCCCAGTCTGTAGAGGCATTTTTGACTCTCACAGGCATGCTTCGAATAGGGCATTTTAGCAAAAGATAACGTATATGGCTCCAAATGGTTATCGGTGGCCTTGGCAACTTGGTAGAAGCTATTGTCATTGCCATGAGCTCTGAGAGCAACTAGGAGGGTCTGAGTCCGGCTGTTGTTAGAGATCTGCCTTCATGGATATTAGCACTTGGGGCTTTCAGTTATGGGTTACCCTGCCATTTGGGTGTTTCTGGTAAATGAAGGTGACAAATTAGACTTTCCTGGCTTGTCGTGGTACTACTATGGAATGAGCCAGATCTCTCTATTCTTCTTAGGGCTTTGATCAGTCCAGGTCTTGGCAACTCCCTTGACCATTGCTACCAAGGCAAGAGTTAAATGCTGTTCAAGGTGTTACAATTATTAGAAGTCTACTTTATATTCTCTTTTCATATGTTTATATTCACATATAAAATTTTTAATTCACATAAGGATTATTTGGAAATCCTCATCTTGTTTGTGGATTAACTAAGCCAAATCCTTTGTTTCTTCCCTGATATGACTAAATCATAGAGACACAGAAACATAGGAAGGAGGCCGAAACCTGTGATAATATGGAGGACCCAAACGAGGACAGCATCACATATTTCTATCTAGCTGAAATTTTGCCTGTGTGTCTGTCTACTTGCCACCTTGTTCCAAAATGCAATAAGGCTATTGTGGAAAGAGAAGGTAGAGCTGTTTTATGCGTTTGTGCTTGGGCACATTAAGCAGCTCTTTGCTTCCCCTCTCATGTGTGTATTTATTTTAGGCATGATTGTGAAACATTAGGGCCAAACTAATAAAAGCCCTTCAGGTCAAAATCACAGTGGACTGTTTTCACTAAAAGCCTGAGCGAGGAGAAGCAGCGAGCTTGGCACCAGCACTGCCAAACGCTGTGTGTGCAGTCCGAGGAGTAAAAGGGACTGCAAGGTTGCTCAATACATCCTTTTGATTTTAAAAGGGCCACATTTGAACCATCTGTACTGTTAAGGGCGTTCTGAGAAGGAAATTCTATCAGAAGGAAATTCTCTCAGTAACATGATGTGGTATCTTTCTTAAGAATTTTTTTTTATTAAGATATAGTTTACATATCATAAAATTTACCTTTTTAAAGTATATTGTTCAGTCTTTTTTTATTTAATATATGTTCACAAGGTCAGGCAGCCATAACCACTACTTAATTCTAGAACATTTTCATCACCCAGAAAGAAACCCTATACATATCAGCCATTCTATACTCATTAGCAGTCACTCTCCATTCCCCCTCCAACCCCAGCAGCCCTAGGCAACCACTAATCTTACTTTCTCCCTCTATGGATTCGCCTCTGCTGGACATTTAACATAAAGGGAATCATATAATATGTGACCTTTTATGATTGGCTTCTTCTTTAACTTGGCATGTCTTCCAAGTTTATCCATGTTCTAGCATGTATTGGAACTTCATTCCTTTTTGTGGCTGAATAATATTCCCTTGTATTTATTTGTTCATCAATTGGTGGACATTTGTCTCTACTTTTTGGCTACTATGAGCAATGCTGCTATGAATATTCACGTACACGTTTGTGTGTAGATGTATGCTTTCGTTTCTCTTGGTTATAGCCCCAGAGTGGAATTCCTGATGTGCAATCTTGTTATTTGCCCGTTAACAGAGATAATACAGGTCATTTGGCCCAGTCCTTCATCCGGTGCAGGAATAAAAATGATGATTTTCGTTGTAGAATATTATCCATTTGCCTCACCATTCCATTTCCTTTATTTTCAAATAACCAGGACAGACGGCAGACAATGCCCACTGCTCTGTTTCACCGGCTTCTGCTTTTGCAATAGCCACAGCTGCAGCAGGACATGGGAGTCCACCAGGTGAGTAGGGGAGCAGCTATGTACAGATAGGTGACCATTTATATGAAGTCAGTGGCCCGTGTTTGCCAGTGTCTTGATGAGACACTCGTCTGCTCTCACACTGGAATCCCAGGACCTTGGGAAGCCGAAGCAGAAGGATTGCTTGAGACCAGTAATTTGAGACTAGCCAGGGCAACATAGAGACCCCATCGCTATAAAAAAATTTTAAAATTATCTGGGCATGGCTTTGCATGCCTGTAGTCCCAGTTACTCAAGAGGCTGAGGCAGAAAAATCGCTTGAGGTCAGGAGGTTGAGGCTAGAGTGAGCTGTGATCACACTACTGCACTCCAGCCAGGGTGATAAAGTGAGACCCTATCTCAACAAAACAAAACAAAATAAAATAATAATAAGAGAATGCACATTCCTAGCTCTTTCTGAGTCAGTGTTTCTGGGAAGAGACTGTCTTTTAAATAAGCATCTTCAGAAACCTCCTTATTTGGCCAGGCACAGTGGCTCACGCCGGTAATCCTAGCACTTTGGGAGGCCGAGGCAGGAAGATCACCTGAGGTCAGGAGTTCAAGACCAGCCTGGCCAACATGGTGAAATCCTGTCTCTACTAAGAATACAAAAATTAGCTGGGCATGGTGTCATGTGTCTGTAATTCCAGCTACTCAGGAGGCTGAGGCAGGAGAATCGTTTGAACCTGGGAGGCAGAGGTTGCACTAAGCCAAGATTGCGCCACTGCACTCCAGCCTGTGTGACAGAGCGAGACTCCGTCTCAAAAAAAAGAAAAGAAAAAAAAAAAAGAAATCCCACCATTTGCAACAATATGGATGAACCTGAAGGACATTATGTTACCTGAAATAAGCCAGGCACAGAAAGGCAGATACTGCATGATCTCACTTATATACGGAATCTAAAACGTCAAACTCATAGAAGTAGAAGGTAGTAGACTGGTGGTTACCAGGGGCTGGTGGGGAGGAAGGGAAGTGGGAAGCTGTTTGGTCAAAGGATAAAAGGTTCAGTTACACAGGAAGAATAAGTTCTAGAGATCAGTTGTACAGCATGGTGACTAGTTAAAAATGTACCGCATACTTGAAAATTGTTAAGAGAGTAGATTTCAGATGCTCTCCCACAAAAAAATGGTAAGTGAGGTAACAGATGTTACTTAGCTTGACTCAACCATTCTTCAATATATACGTACATCAAAACATCACATTGTACCCTGTAAGCATATACAATAAAAAATAATCAAATGAATAAGCATAAGCTCCTTCAGGTGAGTCATTCAGGCGGTCTGTGGGTTACAGCTCTGAGAAATTCTTTATCAGAGAAGGCTGTTATTCCTCCTGTGTTGTTTGACAGAGTTCTTCACCCTTTATAACTCAATTACTGAGAACACGTTTCCATTTTAATTGAGTACAATGCTAAAAGCATATGCGAGGTGGGAGGGAGGGCTTGTGGAGTGCGGGGAGCAGATGCGGGGGGCAGCAATTGCTTTAGCTGACTCATAATTCATTTCCAGTAGCTCCACGATTCTTTCTGAGATGCTGTCAGTTAATTTTCAGGGTAAAGAAAAAGTACTTAAAATAAAAGCACGGTATTTTAATAGATAAATATTATATTCATTATCTCTTTCCTCTTCTCTCACATGCAAGGAGGATATTATGTTGAAATAAATCTGTAAGTGGTTTCAGGATGGGCATGGTGGCTTACGCCGGTAATCCTAGCACTCTGGGAGGCCAAGGCAGGCAGATCACCCAAGGTCAGGAGTTCAAGACCAGCCTGGCCAACATGATGAATCCCCATCTTTACTAAAAGTACAAAAATCAGCTGGGCGTGGTGGCGCACGCCTGTAATCCCAGCTACTTGGGAGGCTGAGGCAGGAGAATCGCTTGAACCTGGGAGGTGGAGTCTGCAGCGAGCCAAGATCATGCCATTGCACTCCAGCCTGGCTGACAGAGTGAGACTCCATCTCAAAAGTAAATAAGTAAATAAATAAATAATAAATCTTTAAGTGGTTTAAATAGCCTTGTTGCTGTGTCTTCACCTAAACTAAACTTATGGGCTCCAATCATCATGATTTGTAGAAACATGAGAGATGGCATATTTTGCTAATTAGCCATTTTTCACCTTTGTGGTAACAAAGGAGTCCTTTCCAAAGATTCTGAACCAATATTCACAATAGTAACTAGTAGATATTATCAGTACGATTTTTTTTTTTCCAAATTGAGGACAAAAAAGAGATGTTCTGTAATGGACATTAACTACCATAGTGACTTTTATATATATATTTCTCTAAATAAACATTTTGCAGATTGACCACATTCTGTTTCTTCAGCGTTTTGCCATACATGCTTCACTGGAGACATGGTCAGGCAAATTGGGATGTGCTTTGCCCCAAATATTCTTAAAACCTTTCCCCAAGAGTCCCATCAGAATAATACAAAGCAGCCTATAATGGTCAAAATAGCAATCTTGTCGATACAGTTGGCTTCTATGATTGATTACATTCTGTAACAGTGAACATTTGGGGGGAAATAAGGGAGACTTTGCTAGGCTTTCAGCAGAGTTGTTGTCCATTGTGATTTACTAAGACCTTCTCCTGTCTTCTGTTCTTACGAGCTAGCCTGCCTTTGAAAAAGTGAAGGACAAGAGCATCTCACAGATTTCCTAATTTACATATGGTTTGTGAGGGAAAATTAATTTGGAGTTTATTTGAGATGAGCCCATTCCCTATTTGCTGGAGGGTAGGGGGAGGTCCTTTTTTCACCTGAGATTGCAATGAAGATTGAATCATTCGAATGTGCTTTAGAGAATGGTTTTCTGACTAGCTTTCCCAGGCATATTGGGCCAGAAGGAAAAAGTGACCAAAACAGCCAGCTCTTTCTCCCTTTTTGAAAGCCTGCTGCTTTTCTGTTGCCTTTTTTCCTACTTCTCTCCTGCAGCTCAAATAGTCTTAGGAAGAAAACCTTCTTCAGCGAGCTGGCTTCTGGTGGTGCTTTCTGAGGAGGGCAGCACGGACTTGCTAACAGACTCAGTCAATGTTGCTAGGTGTTAGTGAGCCTGCACCCTGCATGAGCAGACTGCTCTTTTATGACAGTGCTGTTGATGTTGCCTATCATGCAGTCTGAAGCCACATGATTTGATTTTAGAAGTAGAGGCAATAAGGGATTGGATTCAACAGTGCCCATGGCTCTGCTGTGAAGGCAGCAAGTTGCACAGGGGTCAGTTTCAATGGCTAGTGGCGGTAAGAAAGGGGGTCTCTTTTGGAGTGGAGACCAGTGCACTCTTGGGGCTCAGTTACTCAGAGGAATTGGTCCCTTAGCAGATTTCACCTGCCTGGGAGAACCGGGCAGAGAGCAGAAGGTTGTAATCAGAGCAGAAACAGGGAAGGGCTAAGAAGATAATCTGGATTTATTGGCTAGCCAGGGAGAGCATGGCATTGCCCGGGGAGGGCTAGACCTAGATACCTGGACAGGTGTTCAAAGGAAGAGAGTGCTGGATAAGAGTCAACTCCCAAACAGACTTTTTATCTCCTCTGGGAATCAGGAATTGCCAGCCTAGATGCATCCAGAATCTGGTGAGTTGCAAAGGCAAAGCAGAAGAAAGATTGCATAGACAACTAAACACCCCATGCTTTCATCTGTCTCTGCAGGCTTCCTGTCTGCTTATTTGGCTGTGATACAGATAGACTTGGGGATGCAGCTCTGCTGTGTCCTGGCTCGTAACAGGAAACAAGGTATAGCCCAGTCAACCCTGAGGTCTGCAGAGTGGGTTTCCATGTTTCAGGTTCCTCTGCAGATTCCCTCTTGCTTTAATACTCTCCCAGCCCTTCCCCTGATCCCATCTCCATAAAAATATCTGGCACCTCTGGGTTATTAATTATTATGTTCTCAAACATTAACTCTAGGCATTTGTATATTAAACCATCTCTTTAAGTTGCTTAGAAAAATTTCTTACTGTGTTAAAAGGAATTTCAAATGCAATAAAAGGGAGGACAGCAATTTTTTTATTTGCAAGGAGGTCAAGACAAGATGTTCCTGCCTGACCCCAGAGGCAAAGAAAACTGATTTTATTTGTGGATGGTGCCCTGTGATCTGTTTGGGATTGCCTGCCCAGCTGCTGGGGTCTCAGCCTGCCTAATTTCCACATGTACTGGAAAAGCTTGGTTTTCAATCTTTTTGGGGGGAACGTGGGGACAGAATCTCACTTTATCACCCAGGCTGGAGTGCAGTGGCGTGATCTTGGCTCACTGAAACCTTCGCCTCCCAGGTTCAAGTGATTCTCCTGTCTCAGCCTCCCAAGTAGCTGGGACTACAGGTGTGTGCCACCACCCCCAGCTAATTTTTGTATTTTTAGTAGAGATGTGGTTTCACCATGTTGGCCATGCTGTTTTTGAACTCCTGGTTTTGAACTCCTGGTTTTCCAAGCCTCCTGTCTACCTTGGTCTTCCAAAGTGCGAGGATTACAGGTGTGAGCCACTGCACCTGGCCTCAATCTCTTTTTCTTCCTTTTTTTTTTTTTTTTTTAATTAATGAATCAATGACTTAAAAAAAAAAATCTACAGCCTTCCCTTCCCAAAATTGGATGAGTCTCTTCCTTCCATGTCATGCTCCCTTTGTTTACCTGAGTCAGCGCTATCCAGAGAACCCATATCCTGCCCCTCAAAACTCAAGATTTGGATTTTATGCTTTCTGTGAATGTGGTAATGCTTCAGGGAATTTTTAATGGATTTTTATGTAGACCCATAGGTGATACCCAGGATTGTAGTGTTGTGCTTTCACTATTACTTCTGTCTCTGTTTATAGTGTTTCTCTGACAAACACATCACAGGAATGCAGCTTTTAGCAGCATTATTGTCTCATGTTTCCTGATTAATTGCAACTCCCTACCAACACTTTCTATCCTTGCTTTATTTTTTTTCCTCGACACTTATCACTATTTGACATACTATTTGTTTTACTAATTTATCTTGCTTTATTATCCATTTCTCCAATAAAATGTAAGATCCACGAGGGCAGAGATTTTTATCTATTTTATATACTGTAGTATCCCTGAAATCTAGAGTAGTATTGTACATGTAGTAAATGATTCATAAATGCTTCATGAATTAATGAATCAATGACTGAATCTTCATACTTGCAATAGGGAATATTCAGTGCAGAAAAGAAAAAACTGTACTGTCCATATATTTTTATAGTGCTGTGATGTTTTTAAATTGTTTGTTGTTGTTGTCATTGTTGTTATTTCTAGGGCAAAAGAGTTTTGTCTTATTTCTCCGACTGACCTGGGGAAGTGATATCAGTCTCTTCAAGTCAGCAAGCAGGTTTTGCGTGTCTTGGGTGTTTAGTATCACTTTTTTGGATACCCACAACTCTGAGCTGAGCACCCGGTAGACTTGTAAATAAGCCTCATTGTCTTGGTATTCATTTGATGTAAGACTTTTCCTCGCACTCATGATTGGAAAGTCCTTGAGATATGCCTGGACCTGAGGCCTAAGGTCACCCTAAATGTTTGCTGCCAATCAGAATGCAAGCACTAACTAAACTGTTAAAGCTTCATACTGTGATATTAACAAGAATTGGTTTTGTGTTGCACTCATACCCACAGAACCAGGCTTTTCTTTCTCTCCAATAGAGATACCATCATTGATCTACAAATTAGGCCCAGTTACAGATGGATCCTGAATTTGTAGGCCTGATGTTTATGCAATTTGGGGAAACACATTTCAAGGAAAATAATATAAAATTATAAATATAAACCTTTAGGGCACCTCCCAGGGCTTTGGAAGAGGCCCATAGAAATCGAGAAGGCCTAAAGCTTAAGCTTTCTTGACTTCCTGATAAATCTGCTTTTGAGTCCAATCCAGAAAATTCTTAGAATCACAACAGCTACAGGAAATTTTGTATGCTGGGGAGTGAGGGTGGGGGCATCAGTGATTGTCAATGAGTCATTAGCCATCTTTCTTCTAAGTTAGCCCAGAGTCAGGTGGTATAAGGAAAAAAAGCAGAGGATGGCATCAATTAAATATGAACAGTTGACCAGGTGTTAATATGCACACTCTTCTGGTGACGAGTTGGATTAGCTGGTAGTGGTGAGTAGAGCAGAATGATGTATGTATTGCCACCCTGATTTCCTTCCCCAGTGTCAAATAAGCCTCTCCTTCCATAGGGCTTTAACTCTATACAGGATAGGACTGAAACAAAGGATGGTTGATGGTGTTCTTGTGTGCCACCACACTGATTGAAATGTATTTGCAGGCACCTGCTCAAATTTAAGAGCTCTGCATAAAGTGGAAATATAAATGTGTGCATTTCAAATGGCTGCTGATACATGGAATCTGCAGGTGCAGTTTGGATATAGTTATGATATGAATAGAAATGCAAATTCAATGAATAAATGTATCAGAGCACATCATTGCACTTACTATACACCTGAAGTTGTAGGATTAATTATAGAGTTTATGAAATGATATAAAATGCAGTATGAAAGTGTGAGGTGGGTTATTTTTATGAGAGTAGAAATCATGGCAGTGGAGGTACTATAAGCAACTCCTGATTATCTGTGAGCAGATTATATGTTTTACTGTTCTATGCAAGTCAAAGTAAATTAACAAAGTAGAGGAATGGTTGAATGCACTTACAGGAAAATTAGTGTCACTGTTACAATTGCTTAGGTAAGCAGTGAGTCTTTTACTGGTGGTTACCTGGTACTTGTAAAGTAGATAATTCATAATCTGTTTTATCTTCTGTAAAACCAGTCATGGCATGTGTAGTAGATCTGAGGGTGATGTGAGTTGGGCTTGGATCGGTTTGTTAAAATACTGATATCTGGTCCCACACCTAAAGATTCTGAGTTGATTGATCTGGGGTACATTGTGGGATTAAGGAATTTTTTAAGTTCCCCAGGTGATACTAATGTGAAGCCAAGTAGGAAATGCTTGTGTGTGTGTGTGTGTGTGTGTGTGTGTGTGTGTGTGTGTGTATGTTACTGAGGTGATGTCAGTTAAGGGTAAAACTTTGGATGTTTCCAAATTTCACCATAGATTTGGATGTAGATGGATTTAATGATTATTTGATTAATTCAGCAGAAGAATGTGGTTAAAACTGTTGTGTAATCTTAACCCACACCCTCAGGCAATTTAGGAAGTATGTCTGGATTTCATTCTACAGTCTAGTATTAATTTACATATTGAGTGTTTTAGGTGTAGATATGGTAGGTGGGCTGGATGTGAGGAGTGCTAGACTGAGTCCTGTGTGTGTCACCTTGGACGGTTTCTCTCTGGGCCTGTTGTTTCATGATGGAAGCCTGAGAGCTCAGCTGGTGCACTTGCTGTCCACATGTGATCTCAGCCTGTAGCGTCAGCATAACCTGGGAACTTACTGGAAAAATAAATTCTTGGGCCACACATCATTCCTACTGAATCAGCATTTCTGAGGGTGGGACACAGCATCTGTCTTTTACAGACTCTTTAGCTGATTCTGATACATACTGAAGTTTGAGAAGCAGTGAAGTAGTATAATGTCCAAGCTGCCTTCCCTATTTAAAAATCTGACTCCATATTACTTGTAGTAGACTATATAGTAGATGAAGAACCTAAATTTGAATCTCTTTCCAAACATTAAGTACAACTCAACCTTTATCTTTTGGTAGTTTTTGCACAGTATGCATAATTGATGTTGTTCCAAGTTGTACATTTAAATTCTCACTTTTCTTCATCATTTAAAATATGGAAGGTTGCCTAGAGTTCTGCATCATGTTAGAAAATCTTTTTATCTCGAAGTAATAAAAACTGTTGTAGTAATTTCTCTCTAATTATACTTTTATAACAGCTTTATTGAGCTATAATTCACATACCATACAATTCACCTATTTAAAGCCTACAGTTCAAGCTGGGTGTGATGGCTCATGCCTGTAATCCCAACATTTTGGGAGGCCGAGGCAGGAGGATTGCTTGAGCCCAGGAGTTCAAGACCCACCTGGGCAACATAGTAAGACCCCATTTATATAAAAAAAAAAAATAGCTGCACATGGTGGCACACGCCTGTAGTCCCAGCTACTTGGGAGGCTAAGGTGGGAGGATCTTTTGGGCCTGGGAGGTGGAGGCTGCAGTGAGTCATGATCATGCTCCATTTCAGCCTGGGCAACAGAGTAAGACCACGTGTCTAAAAAAATAAAAATAAATAAATAAATAATAAATTAAAAAGTCTACAGTTCCATGGATTTTAATATATTCCCAGAGTTGGGCAACAGTCACAATACATTTTAGAACATTTCCCCAAGCTCTTTAGCTGTTACCAGTCACTCCCTATTTGTCTCTTCCTCTAGCCCTTTGCAACTGCTAATCTCTTTTCTGTCTCTATAAACTTATTTATTCTCAATATTTGATATAAATGGAACTATTCATACAACATATGCCCTTTTGTGACTGACTTCTTTTACTAGCATGTTTTTGAGGTTCAGCCATTTTTGTAGCATGCATCAGTCACTTAATCCTTTTTACTGTGGAATAGTATTCTATTTTATGGATATACCACATTTTATTTATCCATTCATGAGTTAATGGACATTGGGGTTATTCCTCCTTTTCAGCTGCTGTGAATGATGCTGCTGTCAATGTTCATGTACAAATTTTTGTGTGTATGTTTGTTTGCATTTATGTGAGTACATACCTAGGAGTAGATTTGCTAGGTTGTGTGATAAGATTATGTTTAACTGCTTAATAAACCGTCAAATTGTTTTTGAAAGTAGCTATACAATTTTGCATTTCCATCAGCAGTGTAATTGAGTTCCATTTTCTCCATATAACAGAGTAGTCCCAATTCTTCCCTTGTAATATTACTGTGATTTATTTTATTTATTCATATCCTATAATCATCCAATATGTTGTTATTATTAATATTAATATTTTGAGATAGAGTCTCACTCTGTCGCCCAGGCTGGAATGCAGTGGTGCGATCTTGGCTCACTGCAAACTCCACCTCCTGGGTTCAGGCAATTCTCCCTGCCTCAGCCTTCCGACTATTATTACTTTAGGCAAAGTTATCTTCTAGATCATTTAAAAAGAAGAAAAACAAAAGAGTTTCCTTTATCTTCATTTTTTCCTTCTTTTGTTTATATAGATCCAAGTTTCTGACCTATATCATTTTCCTCTGCCTGAAGAACTTCTTTTAACATTTCTGGCAGGACAGGTCTGCCAGCAATGAATTCCTCCAGTTTTTATTTGCCTGAGAAAGTCTTTATTTCTCCTTCACTTTTAAAGCGTAATTTCACTGAACATAGAACTCTAGCTTGGTGGTTTTTTTCTTTCAACACTTTAAATATTTCACTCCACTCTCTTCTTGCTTGCCTGGTTTCTGATGTGATGTTGTCATTCTTGTCCTTGTTCCTCTGTTGGTAAGTGTTTATTTCAAGAACTTCTCTTTATCTTTGGTTTGCTGCAGTTTGAATACGATACGCCTTGATGTGGTTATCTTGGTATTTATTCTGCTTGGTGTTCTCTGAGCTTCCTGGATCTGGGTTTCATGTCTGTTATTAATTTTGGAAAGTTCTTGCCATTATTAATGCAAATATTTCTTTGACTCAGTTCTTCAGTACTCCAATTACTTGTTTGTTATACCCTTTGAAATTGTCCCACAGTTCTTGTATGTGCTCTTCTGTTTGGTTTTTACCCCCTTTCCTTTTTCTCTTTGTGCTTCAGTTTGGAAATTTTCATTGGCCTCTCTTCAAGGTCACTGTTCTTCCCTCAGCTATGTTGAGTCTACCGATGAATCAGATAAAGGCATTCTTCATTTCCGTGTCTGTGTTTTTTATGTCTAGCATTTTCCTTTGAGTCTTAGTTTCTATTTACCTCTTTACATTATCCATCTGAACTTGCATATTGTCTACTTTTTCCATTAGAACCCTTAACATATTATAGATATTTCCCTACTTATGATGGCTCAACTTACAACTTTTTGACTTTATGATGGTGTGAAACTGATGCACTTTCATTAGAAACTGTGCTTTAAGTATGCATACAACCATTCTGTTTTTCACCTTCAGTATAGTATTCAACAAATTATATGAGATATTCTACATTTTATTGTAAAATGGGCTTTGTGTTAGATGATTTTGCCCAACTGTAGACTACTGTTCTGAGCACATTTAAGGTAGGCTAGGCTAAGCTATCATGTTTGGTAGCTTAGATATATTAAATGCATTTTTGACTTATACTACTTTTCATTTAAGATGGGTTTATTGGGATGTAACTCAGTCATAAGTTGAAGAGCATCTGAAATCATAGTTATTTTAAATTGACTGTCTAATAATTCCAAGGTCTTTGTCATATCTAAGTCTGATTCTGATGCTTGCTTTGTATCTGTTATGGGCTGCACTGTGTCCCCACTAAATGTATATTTACCATTACCCTAGAATATGACTGTAGTTGAAGATAGGGTCTTTAAAGAGGTCATTAAGGTTAAATTAGGTCATATGGGTGAACCCTATAAGGAGGCTACTGGGACATACACATAGACTAAGGCGTGACCATGTGAAGACACAGGAAGAAGACAGCCACCTACAAGCCAAAGAGAGAGGCTCAGAAGAAACCAAACACACTCACTCCGAGATCTGGACTTCTAGTCGCCACAACTATGAGAAAATACATTTATTTAGGCCACCATTTCTGTGGTGTTTTATTATGGCAGCCTGGATAAATTACTAAAGTCTCTTGAGACTGTTTCTTCTTGCCTTTTGGCATGCCTTGTAGTTTTTGTTGAGACCCAGACAGGTTATATCAGATAATAGAGACTGAGATAGATAGGCCTTTAAGTGTGAAGATATATGTTATCTGGCTAGAATTTGGGTTGTGCTTGATGTTTGCTTAGGAACCAAAGGCTTCAAATTCCTTCAATGCCCTTTTTGTTTTCCCTCATGAATTGGGGCTTCCCTAAGTACTCCTTCTCAGAGAGAATCTATGTTTTCAAGCTCTTTCTGCTGTAATCTGTTATCCTACTGAGTCTCTGTTAGGGTGGGGTGATGGTGGGGAGGGAGAGTCTTCTATATCTTCCAATGAAACCTTACTGTTTTAATGGATTGGTACCTCAAAGCTGTGACCCTTACAAACGTTTCTCCAGTGATAGAGCTTCTTTTCCCACTGCCCCCTACTTCCCTGGCTGCCACATTCCCAATTTCTTTCCTTGAATCCCTGACCCCTGTAGACTATATTATTTTCCCCATAGCTAGGAAGAAGGCAAGAGGGGACTGGAATGGGAACAATGTCTTTTTCCAAGTGGGATAAGGCTTAGGCAAAGCCTTTTTCCTTGAAGAGCTGACCTTCATTGTGGAGAAGGTCCTGGGCATGTTTCCAGTGTTACTCTTCCCCTCTCCCTGCAAGAGCCATGAAGAGATCTTTCTCCAGTGTTTACTGGGAGGACTTGGTGTGATTCCTGGAAGTAAAGTCCCCAAATGTGTGGCCGCCCTCCTAAGAATGTGGTTCTCAAGAGCATCTCACTGTCATGCTGGTCCACACTCAACCTCCAGCAGTTCATCAATACAACCATTCAAGTACTGCCACCAGCTCATGGCTCCAGCGACTTCTGCTCCAGGTAGGCAGATCTGTGTCTCTCTGGATGTGCTTGGTTTTCTTTCCAGAGTTTGTGATGACCATTTCCCTTGAAACCTCAATTTTCTGGTATGTCCAAGAAAAGTTGTTGATTTTCAGGCTATTTCATTCTTCTTGTGTTATGGATGGATGTGATAACTTCTAAGTTCTTTATGTGTCAGAGCTAAAACTCAGATTCTCAATTTGGTGGGATCTTTATTGTGATCTCAATTTTGTAGGTCAAATTGGGGAGAAATGCACATCGTAACAATACTCAAACTTTCAATCCATTAACTAGGAATGTCCCTTCATTTACTGAGATCTTCTCTCACTTCTGTTGGCGATATTTTATATTTTTTAGCATATAAATCTTGCGTTTGTTTTGTTGCACTTATTCTTAAGTATTTGACTCTTTTTGGTGTTATTGTGAATAGAATTGTTTCCTTTTATTTTTAGATAGTTTGTTGCTAATATTTAGAAATACAATTGATTTTTCTAGATTGTCTTGTTTTCTACAACTTTGCTAAATTCATTTATTAGTTCTACTAGGTTTGTTTTCGAAGATTCTTTAGGATTCTCTACATATAGAATCTTTTCTTCTGTGAATAAAGATAGTTTTATTTCTTCATTTCCAATCTGTATGCCTTTCATTTTCTTTCTTTTCTTTTCTTTTCTTTCTTCTTTTTAAAACGGAGTCTCGCTCTGTCGTGTCCAGGCTGGAGTACAGTGATGGGATCTCAGCTCACTGCAACCTCTGCCTGCCGGGTTCAAGTGATTAGCCTGCCTCAGTCTCCCAGATAGCTGGGATTATAGGCACCTGCCACCACACCTGGCTCACTTTTTGTGTTTTTAGTAAAGACAGGGTTTCACCATATTAGCCAGTCTGTTCTTTCTTGCTTATTGCACTGACTAGACAGCCTATGTTTTGAATTGCAAGTGCTTCTTTCAAGTCCTTGTCAAGCATGGGAACTATACACTGCTGATGATATAGTTGGTGCTCATGTTTTACAGTAATAAATATAATGATGTAAACATACAATCAGCTCACAAAAAGCACCTATCAAAATAATCCCACAAAGCTCTTTCTGTACACATCCCATTGGAATTCAGACTTTTTTTATTTTTTGAGAGATAGAGTCCTGCTCTGTCACCCAGGCTGTCGTGGAGTACAGTGACACAATCATGGCTCACTGCAGCCTTGAATTCCTGGACTCAGGTGATCCTTCCACCTAAGCCTCTTGAGTGGCTGGTACTATAGTTATGCACCACTACATCTGGCTAATGTAGAGATGAGGTATCTCCACGTTGCCCAGGCTGGTCTCCAACTCCCGTCTTTAAGTGATCCTCCTGCCTTGGCCTCCCAAAATGCTGGGATTACAAGTGTTAGCCACTGTGCCTGGCTGGAACCTGACTTTGAAACTAGATTAGCTGTACCTTAATAGGCCTTGTTCAGAATCACTGGGTAATTTCTAAATAAAAGCATCCAGGGATACTTTTTTCATTCAGTTGTTCTTTCACGCCACTCTTCAAAAGATTCAGAACACCTTTTTGTTTTTTCCTACTGGAAGGTAGCCTAGTTTGTGACACATTTCCTATTGTTTTTTCCAAAATATATTAAAAATATTTAAACATTATTTCACTAAAGACCAGTACTTTAACAGTGGTCCCAAGTCCTATTTTTAAACCCACACACACATGCACACACTCATACTCACGCACATTGTGCTTGGAATTAGAATTGTGGAACTGCAAAGCTGTGGTTTTCACTGGTGTGAGTATACCCCTGAGCCTGCAAAGCAGCTAGAATGCTCATGGCAGGTGGGCTTTGCATTCTCCTCCTGGAAACATGCCACACAGCAAGCTAGATCACAGAGATATCCTTGCCGTGCTTTCCAAGCGGACCCAAATCCTGTTCCAGCTGGCCTGTCCACCTTCTTCCCTGATGGTGCTGCACTGCCAAGTTCCCTTTCTTTGCATTTTCCCTTCCCCGGCTCCCTGCAGACTGCTCTCTTCTATTACTGTCTCTTCTCAGCGAAGGTACAATGTAGTTGATTGTGCCTCACATGGCTTAATTGCTGCTTGATTCCATTACTGTTTCATCCATGTCAGGGCCAGGCGAGTAACCTAAGTAGGGATGGAGAGGTGCTGCCGTGTTTGAAGGACACAGCCACTGCCCAGCCCCTGCAGACTGTTGCCATGAGGGGCTGCAGGACAAGGACTGTCAGATGTGTTTTCTCTGCGTTTTTTTTTTTTTTTTTTTTTCAGCCAGAAATCTTGATATTTATGTGAAATTTTCTGTTTTGAAATGTTGGAAGTGAATTCACACTCTTTAAAAATACTGTCCAGGCCAAACATAATACTTCCATGGGCCACATTTGGCTGTGAGCCACCAGTGTGCGACCTCAGATTTACTGTAATCGCTTACAGCTGGAGTTGTAGGTTGATACAGCTAAGATTTCCAGAGACACTCCTAAATATTAGCAGTAAACTCCTGAATGTCTTTGGCGCCACCCCCTTGTATCTTGTATTCCTCTTACTGGGCAATTTTACAGAAAGTTGATCTCTTCTGGTGCACTCTGCTTGACCACACTCACTTTCAGAGGGTGATCTTATCTCAAAGGTCTGAGCCTCCCTCACTAGGCCATCCCCTCACTATGGAAGGGGCACAGTGGGGACCATCTTTCTTCATCTCATGTTATAGATTCCGAAGCAAGTGTGGCATCTGGAGTGGTGATGGGTCTTGCCCAGGTTCTCACAGTTACTAAGAATGAGACTCAGACCTATCCACTACTAAACTGCTGCTTCCTTTGCCCTGATATAGCCTCTAATCCATATTAACTTCAAAAACAGCAAGAGCTTGGGAAGCTTGAATTCCTTCATTTTGTTATTAGCTCTTGCTTCTGCCTTTCTCTGCAGCATATCCATTTCTTTCCATCTTTTTCCCACCTCTGTATCCACCTAGCATTCCCCTAAGTGACAGATACAGCAGTTTGAGGACTCCAGACTGGAGATGAGCCTGGGGGAAATTAGTAGTCTGTGGATGGGTTCTTAGTTGACCAGCAGTTAGCACTGAAGGATCTGTAATTTCATTCACAGCATTGCAGAAATCAGGGCCTTAGTACAATGATAGGATCTGGTTAGAGGAGGCACATATTTCTGTATTGAGAATTGGATTACATTTGCAGTGAGATATTGATTACTGTGAATTAAGTTGATGTCACATATATACCCTGCTGTCTACAGTCTCTCGGGATTTGTGAGAACACTCAGCACTGTTTAAATAGCTTAACGGCACGGATAAACTTATACGAAGGGCACAGAATCTGGGCTTTTCCCAGGGACTAGATTACAAGCTAAAATGTAAATTTCAGGCAGGAATTACAAATCAATTTTCTGTTTCAAAATCAGAAGCTTAATATCATGTAGATGTTTTACTGCATTGATTTCCAATGGTGTGTGGATGGGGTAGAATAAGAACAGCCAGGGCCTTCCTCAAAATATACCTGTGCCCCTGGGGATTCTGAGTGGCCTCCCAGAGGCAAGCAGTCCAGAAGAGCAATGTTACTGACGGCAATGTGCTGCACATGTGAATGGTACGAAAACAGACAGAAGGCTAAAAACATCACTGTTCTGCTATCTGCCAGCCCTAAAAAGAACTATGCTCACTTTCTGAATGCAATTCTCTATCTTCTGGTTAGTCAGGGGATGATGGGAAGCAGGCTGCCTGTGTAACCTGTTTTAGCAACGACATTCAGAAGTCTGAGGTCAAAATGTTGGCTGCCCTCAGTTTCTCATATGGGGCCCTCACCATCTTTTCATTTTGGTGTTGCCCACCCTTGCCTTTTTTCTTATTCATCTCCTCTTTTTCTGTATCATGCTATCGTTTTACCTTGCTAGGTTCTCACCTGTTGGAATTCTGCCCCTATTTCATGGCAATACATCCTCTTGCCAGGACGGGCTATGTGCTTTGCAGGCCCAGTGTGAAGTGAAAATGCAAGTGTCCCTGTTGAAAAAAATTATGAAGAATTTCAAGACAGTGACTGCAGGGCATCTAACCAAGCCTGAGACCTTCTAAGCGTGGGCTGTGCATGACACAGGCTGTACACCAAGAAACTGGCTCTGCCTCTTGCAGTCTTGTCAGGAGTCCAGCAGTCTCTTAATGCATCCAACTGGGTCCTGTAGTAAATGGCTCTCAGGATGTGGCCTCCAATGCATTTCTAGGATTATATCTTGGTTCTGTAGAAGTTTTCTGTGGTGAAAAATATATTCGTAGTATTCCTTCATTTTAAAGATGAAAATATTTTAGCCCGGGATAGACCAATTAGAAAGACAAAAACTATCTAAACATAGGACTTCGGATTCCTTGAAGAAAATACAAATTTTTTAGTTTTTATTTTTATTTTTTTGAGACGGAGTCTCACTGTAGCACAGGCTAGAGTGCAGTGGCACAGTCTCTACTCACTGCAGCCTCCGCCTCCTGAGTCAGGCAATTCTCCTGACTCAGCCTCCCGAGTAGCTGGGATTACAGGTGCATGCCACCACACCTGGCTAATTTTGTATTTTTAGTAGAGATGGGGTTACACCATGTTGGCCAGGCTGGTCTTGAACTCGACCTCAGGTGATCCACCCACTTTGACCTCCCAAAGTGGTGGGATTACAGGTGTGAGCCAACACACATGGCCTGAAGAAAATACAATTTTTTTTTTTTTTAAGAATAACATACAGTGAAATACTTTTAACAATGCAGGAACGCTGAAAATAATCTCTGATGAGTCAGAAAGACTCTCACTATCTAATGATGATTCAGAGTAACCATAAAACAAAAATTATCATCATATAAGACTAAAAAGGGCAGACACGGTGGTGCATGCCTATAATCCCAGCACTTTGGGAGGCTGAGGCAGGCAGATCACGAGGTCAGGAGTTTGAGACCAGCCTGGCCAACATGGTGAAACCCCATCTCTACTGAAGATACAAAAATTAGCCAGACGTGGTGGCGCATGCCTGTAATCCTAGCTACTCGGGAGGCTGATGCGGGAGAATTGCTTGAACCCGGGAGGCAGAGGTTGCAGTGAGCTGAGATAGTGCCACTGTATTCCAGCCTGGGTGACAGAGCGAGAATGTCTCAGAAAAAAAAAAAAGACTAAAAAAATTCTGGATTCCTGGACTTTTTGGTTATTTGAATCTTTATAATAAAGGCAATAGGGCAAATAAACAGTGGTGGTCATGTCAGTATTATACAAAGCTGAAAATTATTATGCAGGAAAGTTAGGAATAGTAGACAGCCTCAAAAATATACAATGAAAAGTGGAATTTCTTAATGAACTTTTTTGGGAGAAATAACCAATGATAATGTTGTGATTATGTAAAATTTCATCAGCCTCATACATTAAAAGGATGTGACAAGCTTTTAGTTATAAAGTTTTTCAAACTGTTATGTCAAAGATTAAATGTGGTAGTCAAAGTAATCTGTGGAAACATACTGCTTTTATATGGTTGGTGGTGGAAGTCAGCATAAGTAAACCAAACCTTTTAAGGGAGGAAGGGGCTTTTCATCTGCCAGGAAAATATCCCCTTAGACTACAGGTCCTGTGTGTGTTCCTTATTTATGCATCAGATGTGATTAGTACAGGTTGTGCCCTTACTGGCAGTTATAGCCTGTGGCTTTATAAGTGCTGGGAAGACCAAGGCGATAACTTGATAACATGTAGTTAGCCTTTTTAATTGATTGTGAATTCATAGCAGTTATGGGTCATTTTTATAGAGGCAAAGTTCCCAAAGCTTCACCTACATCTTGCAAACCCTTCTCCTGTGCTGCCCAGATGGGCATTTCTGTATATAAATTGAGTGGTTGCATTTATTATCAACATAGCAATAACAACAGTAATTTAGAGTTACACACTTCAATAGGCATACAGTATACTGAGCAATGGTCCAAGTTTTACATATGTTAACTTATGTGTGAAGTAGTTAATATTACTATACTCAGGTTCCAGTAGAGGATACAGAGAGTTAAGTAAATCACCTAAGGTCACTTACGTTACATAGGGAGTAAGTAGCAGATTTGAATCCTGTCATCTAGCTCTTCTAACCACCACCCTACTCGGCTTGAATTTCATCAGTACTTTATTGCCTTGGTCCAATGCACACTCGATGTTTAAAAAATAAGTGAAGAATGCTGGGCACGGTGGCTCATACCTGTAATCCCATCACTTTGGGAGGTTGAGGCAGGAGGATCACCTGAGGTCAGGAGTTCCAGACCAGCTTGACCAACATAGAGAAACCCCATCTCTACTAAAAAGACAAAATTAGCCAGGCGTGGTGGCACACGCCTGTAATCCCAGCTACTTAGGAGAATCGCTTGAACCTGGGAGGCAGAGGTTGCGGTGAGCCTAGATCATGCCATTGCACTCCAGCCTGGGCAACAAGAGTGAAACTCTGTCTCAAAAAATGAAAAATAAAAAAAATAAGTGAAGAAAGGGCCCACAGTCTAACCTGTCACTGGCCTAACCTCTGCCTTATACATATAAGGCATAGCTGGAACCTTGTATTTAACCTTGTAGTGCTGCCACTTTGTTTAGGAAGGACATGAACCTTTCTCTTGCATGGTCTGGTGGTTTTAAAAATATACCACAAATTCTTTCCTACTTCTCCCTTCAGGAATTGGTGCTAAATTTCCCTTCTCTTTAGTGTGGGCTGGACTTAGTAACTCACTTCTAACAAATAAAATGAAGCAGAAGTGATCGTGTATGACTTGGCACCTAGGCCATCAAAAGCTTAGTGCCTTTCATCTTGGTCAGTCTCTCTACTGGATCGCTTGCTGTGGGGACAACCAGCTACCACATCATGAGGAGAGTCGCACAAGGGAAAAAACTAGGAACTATGTCTTCTGCCAACAGCCATGTGAGTGAGCTCGGAAGCAGACCCTGTAGCTCCAGCATGGCCTTCAGATGACTGCAGGCCTGGTGGACACCTGGACTCCAGCCTCATGAGGTACCCTGAGCCCGAGCCACCCAGCTAAGCCTCTGAATTCTTGTCCTAAAGAAACTGTGAGATAATAAATGTTTGTTGTTTTAAGTCTCAAATTTTAGGGTGATTTGTTATGTAGTAATAGATAACTCATACAGGTGGTATCACAGTAGCCAGTAAGCTTTGACCAAATTATTCGTAATCACATTAAACTTAAGGAGCATGTTTTCATTTTTGAAAGTGAAGCATTTCTGGGCTTTCCCTGTGGAACAGAGCACCCTGGGCTTATCCTCAACCAAATATTTTGAAATTGAGGGAGTATATTTGAAATCTGCCTTGTATTTCAAGGTTCCCAAACAGGCTTTCTCTTCTCTCATCACCTGAAGTGCTCTGCATTGAATAGATTCATTTGTTTCTGCTGTTTGAGAGCCTGGAGCAGTTTGATTTTAACACAACTGTTGCTTAGCAATAGGAAGGAACTTAATGGTTCCACTCTATTCTGCAAACTGAGAGGAGCCTCCCCTGTGTAGCTATTGTCTGTCTGTAATGCTGAATTTTAAATTGTAATTATCATTTGAAGATGAAATTGAAGCTGGCCTATGTGACACATTGTATGTACCCTAGTATCTCCGTTGCCCAGGGAGTTAGACTGGCCCAGTTTGAGGTCCCGTACAGACACACTGGTCTCTTGGAATTATAAGGTAGTTAGAAGTCTAAGACAAAGCTGGAAAGAAACTAGTAAATTCCTCATTGGTAGGAAAACAGGTGGTTTGTATTCACTATATACTTATTTCGTGATTCTGGGACCAAAAACTTGGCTCTTAAATTGTTGTGACTAGAACCCGGGCCAATGATTTTGGAAAAGAATCCATAGAGTAGTGGGAATTCTAAAACATTGCGGGGGGTGCGGGAGAGGGTGGGGTGTCCAGCCACCACTGACCTCGCTACCCTGCTCTGTTGGAAAGGCTCCCGGAAATGTCAGCTGCTTAGAATGTTTAAACCCAAGGTGTAAATCTGATTGTTCATCAGAAAGGTGGGTATCATTTCAGAAGCCTCCACCCAAATTAAAAGTGTTGTTCTTTCCCACTCTGTAGACTAAATTATGTACAAGCTTACTTGATGTTTTAAAATCTTCAATTAGTTATATAGGTCTTTCTGTGCACACGCAGTACCATATCAGGTACTGTGGAAGGATAAAAATGAAATACATTGAGGAGAAGTACAAGAGTAGAAGGCATTGCTTCTACTCTTTAAGAGCTGGTCATCTAGTTGAAAAGGTTAGATGAACAGGCATAGAGTAAATGTTAAATGATCAAGATGTAAACTCCAGCATGCTATATAATAATCAGTATAATTATCAACCAATGTTGTTAAACTCTGGGTTTGAAAACCAAGAGAAAATGTCACATTACCAAAATAACAAGGCTTCGGTGCATGACCCTGAAATAATAGGTTAATATAGTTTCAAATTATTTCACAGGCTCTTCCAATTAGTCAGCTTTTTCTGGCAGCAGATTTTTTTTTTTTTTTAACTTTAAAACACTTTCTTCCTCTGGATCTACAAGTTATCCTTTATGGGTATGCATTTCTTGGTGTATGTAACAGTCTGAGGAATTTAGCTGGTATATTAGATTAGGTGGAGGCAGCATCTGTCATACTGGACTAAATTAATATTTCCAAGATTTCTGCACATGCATCATAATGAGAAGTGATGAGAGACATATTGGGGCAAATTATATTTCACTGGTTTTGAAAATCAAGAGTCACAAACCTACAGAAAACCCCAACTAGCCTAACTGAAATCGAGTAAAATAATAGTGCTGTGATGTGCTTTTATGTGTGTGTGTGTTTTAAAATAAATGTAACAAACAGCCATGGGGGACCAACTGTCTCCTTTTTCAGATATTACTGGATCATCAGCTGTAAAGGCTCTGAGGCTACACGTTTAATTATGTCTAGCATTTGAATGGTAATAGCGCAGATGTTACCTGCCTGTAATCCTCCTCCTCTCTACAGATTTTGCTTTGTTCTTGCTTATTTTCGAGATCCTGCACACCAGTTGAAATTAATTAAAAACAGTAGAGCATTTTAATCTGGATAAGCCTTCATCTGGCAAATAAGGTTACACTGCCAAAGATTTCCTCTGCAAAGTCAGTTCTCTTAATTCCTGTAGATGTGTATAAAACAAGCCATAATCCCCTTTAGAGGCAGGCACTAAATGCATACGGCCTCAGCAAAGGTTAGAGTCTCCTGCCTTGCCTTCCTTACCTTCCTCACTGGGTGTTAATGACCTGCAAGTGATGTTCTCTTTCTCTTTTTTCTATACTAGCGTTATGGATTTACACAGACCTACGTGTTCATTACGACAAGCCTGTGAAGTGGGAAGGCAGATACCTCTTCCTCTTCTGACAGATAAAGGAACAGGCTTAGTGAGGGACAGAGGCTTCCTTACTCAAGGGCAGTTATAAATCACAAGCTGGACTCCTAGTCTAGGTGCTTTAGACCAGACTCATTTGTTTAGTGGTATTTCACAGCCATCTCCCTCTGATATTTCAAGGGACAGCTGAAGAATTAATTGTTATGCAGCTCTCACTCAGTCATTTTAACTACTGACCAGCTTCTCAGATTCAGCCACTTCCTATATATAAGAAAGTTTTGAGGACTGCCTTTTATCCCCGGTTTCCTTTGTGCAGTTCATAGCTTTGGTTTAATTTTCCAACAGGACTCAGGGTATATTCGGATACAGATTGATACACGTAGAAGACATATTTAGAGATATGAACCTATTTCTTTGTTCTCATAAACATTGCTTCAGTTAAACGTATAACAAAACCATCACAGCAAGTAGAAGAAACGCCTGAACTCACCAACTAGATTTGATTTATTTTCTTTGTCATTTAAAAATCCACCCTCCATGAGTCTCACCATCTTCTGATGGAGACTTAGAGAGAAAAGCCTCTCATTCTCAAAGATTGGCTGCCCTGTCGTATTGTTCTTCCTAAACAGTTTTATGCAGACATAGTTCACATACTACCCAGTTCACCCATTTAAAGTATGTAATTCAATGGTTTCTAGCATTGCCCTGCCATCTTTAGTGGGCTTCCCGTCTTGATTTTTGAAAACACCCAGACTGTCTAAGATAGAAAGCCGTTTGCTTGGGATCTATGAGAAACTTCACTCTGAGCTCTGTGGGGTGGATGGAGACTACAGTTAAGAAGTCCCATGCCCTTTGCAGGTTCACAATCTAGACCTGAGGATTTGAGCTTCTGTTCTTATTACTTTAAGGAGGGAAACAAGGGGCTGTGTGCCTATCCCCAAGGACAATGAATGGACTCTGATTGCTGGTGTCTGGTGATTTGGCACTGGGAAAAGAAGTTTTTAGGGAACACAGGCCATAAGGGCCTTAGGGAGAATGGCCATGAGGGCATGTAAGAAGGGCTCTCCCAGGGGTCAGAATTAAAAAGTGGTCAGGAGAGTGAATTCTGATAGCAAATAAACCTGCACCTGAGTTCTGCCATTTATCTAGCTGTGTGACCTGGGGCATCCTCTCTAAGTCTCGTTTTCTCATCTTTAAAATGAGAAGAATGATTGCACCCAACTCACAGAGCTCTCGTGAGGATTAAATGAGGTGAACCTTGTGCAGTTCTTAGCTCAGCATTTGGAACCATCTAAGTGTTCAATGAATATTTTCTGCTGTTATTATTGGCTGTTTCCTTCACTTGATTTATAAGCTTCTTGAGAGCAGGGACAGTGTGTTCACCATTGTTTCTCCAGCCCCTATCATCAAGGCAGACCAGAGTGTTGAGGTGAAATAGATGCATCCCCCCATCATCCATTTATTCTTTGGATTTCTTCCTGACTTACTTATGTGCATGCATGTATGTGCATGTGAACACAAACACACACACACACACATGCACACGACTCCCCAGACTGATTTCCAGGCAGGAATTAGTAAAATAACTGCAAAAGTTTAAATTAAAAAGTTTAAATTAAAAAAAAATATATTAATTGTGTGGCATCCCATGATAATTCAATAAAAGGGGTGTAATTTCTGGGCACACTCAAGAGACCCAGAATGAATCTGTGCTATATAATGGTGTTCACCACAGATGATACTGTGTAGAATGACAGATCATTGGAAAGAGAAGAGCCAAGAGGCTTGCCAATAGGTTTTGCAGTAGTAATGTGAGGAGATGCTTATGACCTGCATTGGGACTGTTCAGGAAGGGGAAGAAGTCTGAGAAATGTCAGTGTAGACAGTTTTGATGGGCAATATATATATTTTATTAAAGTTTAATATATCATATAAACTGTTTGAGTTATCACAACTATTTGTGAAAGGCTAGGTTAATAATATGATAATGATCTCTGTTTACAATTAGCTAAGTATTAGGTGTCGCAAGATATCTAACTGTGAAGAACCCAAGAGAGGGGACTAGGTGTACTTCGAAGATAAGCCTGTCCAGCCCTCTGGCCTCTGGAGAGGCATCCCCTGAGCGTGTTTCTTTGTGCCTCACATCATTTTGAAAAGGTCTTGAGGCAGATTACTGGCTGTACTGCAAGTAAGAAGAGACTGTCCGGGGTCATTCAGGATAGAGTTCAAAGGAGATTGGGTTTTTGGTCCACAGGAAAACTGGTATCTCTTTTTTTTTTAGATGGAGTCTTGCTCTGTCACCCAGGCTGGAGTGCAGTGGTATGATCTTGGCTCACTGCAACCTCCTCCTCCTGGTTCAAGCGATTCTCCTGCTGCAGCCTCCCGAGTAGCTGGGTTTACAGGTGTGTGCCACCACACCTGGCTAATTTTTGTATTTTTAGTAGAGATGAGGTTTCACCATGTTGGCCAGGCTGGTCTCGAACTCCTGACCTCAAGTGATCCACCTGCCTTGGCCTCCTAACGTGCTGGGATTACAGGTCTGAGCCACCACGCCCGACTTGACACTGGTATCTTAATAATAAAACTTACATGTGCAACCTTCCATCTTGAAAGTGTCACACATCTCAGTGAATGTATCTTGTGCAAATTGTTGCCAACATCAAAGACAAGGTCATCTGGGATGGCATTGGCATTTGAGTGCTGGCTGCATGTTTCAGTGGCTCAAGGGCTAAAATGCCATAGACACCCACTGTTCTTATCTAGCTAGGTTAAGTCATTTACGAGTTCTTTTGGATATCAGTTTCTTCAACACCAAGGAAGGAGTGATGGTGTTTTGAGAATTAACTTTTTTTTTTTTCAGCACAGTGATCATCACAGTGGAAAAGTGCTATGTGACAACATATTCATAGGATGAGGTGCAGGATGGCAAATGGATCAAGCCTCATTTCTTGGCGTCTAGGACTTATTTATGGCTGCTTCTTGCCCATTGACATTCTTCTACTGCCTGGCTGACTTGTGCCAGAAAGACACAGTTTTATTGGATAGAAAATTCCAATAGTGAAAAGGCAGGAAGGTTAGGATCAAGGAAAGTACCTCCAAGATGCCTGAATAATTCCCTGATGCTTTATTTCACTGACTATGGTAACTTCTGGTATTTTCTTACTTAAGAGTTCTTTGAGACTTCTCTGACACTGCTCCAGCCTTGCTAGTATAACATGGTCCAGCTGCTGGGACTGACATTCCTGGGGTGATTTTCATAGGAACCATCTTGGACCATATCCAGGACTGCACTCAGCTGTATTGGTGCTATGATCATGTATATGTTTCAGAATAGTCCCCAGTGTGGTTCAGTTCAGCTAACATATGTTTTTAGTCTTGATTACTTTTTATGCACAATGATTATAATGCTTTGTTCATTTATGTTGCAGTACTGGGTTTTTCCATAGTCAGAAGGATCTTAAGAACTAATGTTAAATCTATGGAAGGGAGAGATTTTTTTTTGTTTATTTGAGATGAAGTCCCACTCTGTCACCCAGGCTGGAGTGCAGTGGCATGATCTCCGCTCACTGCAACCTCCACCTGCCAGGTTCAAGTGATTCTCCTGTCTCAGCCTCCAGAGTAGCTGGGACTATAGGCACGCGCCACCATGCCTAGTTAGTTTTTGTATTTTTGGTAGAGATGGGGATTCATCATGTTGGCCAGGCTAGGCTTGAACTCCTGACCTCAAGTGATCTGCCTGCCTCGGCCTCCCAAAATGCTGAGATTACAGGCGTGAGCCACTGCACCAGGCCGAGATACTTTTGTTCGAATTGAAATAAATATTATGGCTACTAAACTCAGCCTTTGGACAATTATTGCTAATAATTTGAAGTTGTCACCAATGATTTAAATATTGTTCTTACCAAAGTATGGTTTAACCCATCTAAGAAGAAAGAAGAATATGCAGATTTAAGCTATCCCTTCTTCCTTCAACATCTGTAGGTTTTTAGGCAACGTATTACTCCCTTCCCACCACAAAGCCATCAGATTCAGAAACAGGGTGACTTTATCCTAGATGAAAATGCTATGATGTATTATTTGCCAACATTTTATGTGCTTAAAAATAATATGAGAATGGTAGAGTGAGAAATTCAGCAAATTTCCTTCCCCAAAACAATGATAAAATTGTACAAAATTATCAAAACCAACCATTTATGAACTCCTCAAATCAAGCACAGGCATACCAAAATAGAAAAGCTTTTATTCAGGAAAAAGTACTGAACCTAGCTAGGCAAGAACAGTGGGTGTCTATGGCATTTTAGCCTGAGATTGCTCTTGTCTCCCCACCCCATCTCCTTTGGAATGGGCAAACTATGAAAACCATCAGCTTTGTTGTCAAGGGGCACTGACTTTGATTTGGAGCAGAGTAAAATGTGGGAAAACCTCATGCTCTGTTGAGTGTTGTCAGAAACATTAGCAGCCTCAGTGGTAAACAGCAGGGAACATCAACATTGCAACTAGTCTGAAGTTGTGATTCTGGGTGGGGCATGGAAATAAAAAAATCAACAAAGGAATTAGAATTAAAATGGTGTGTTATGAAATATTTATTTAACACTAAAGAAGGCATAAAGGACAAACAAAGAAACAAGGTGCTAGACATCATGATAGGTAAAGATACCAGCATTGTAATGCACCCCCAGTATGTCTATATCCTAAATGGTATAATCCGTGTATGTTACTTTACATGGCAAAGGAAATTAAGCTTGCAGTTGAAACTAAGGTTGCAAATCAGCAGACCGTCAGATAGGAAGATTACTCTGGATTATTCGGGTAGGTCCAATATATTCACAAGGATCTCTAAAAGTGGAAGAGGGAGGCAGAAGAGTCAGTGTTAGATAATGCAATGTGAGAAAGACTTGAGTGGCCATAGCTGGCTTTGGAGGATGCCATGAGCCAAGGATTGAGGGCACCCTCTAGAAGCTGGAAAAGGCAAGAAAATGGATTCTCTCTTAGGGTATCCTGAAAGGAATGCAACCTTGCTAGCACCTTCCTTTTAGCCCAGTGAGATCTGCGTCAAACTTTTGACCCCTGGAACTAAAGGATAATAAATGTATGTTGTTTTAAACCCCTAAATTCATAGTAATTTGTTATAGCAGCAACAGAAAACTAATATGGGATGAATAGAAAGCAAATAGAAAATTGGCAGATATAAATACAACTATATCAAATTCCATTAAATATGAATTAATGGAAAATGCAAATCAAAAGGTAAATATTGTCAAACCATATAAAAAAGAAAGATCTAACCATATGCCATATATTAAACACATTTTCAATTAAAAGACACAAATAAATTGAAAGTAAAGGAATGGAAAAAGATATTCCATGTAAAAAATATTCATGAGCGACTGGAGTGGTCTTACAGTCTATAAAATAGACTGTAAGACCAAAAAACAGCAAAGAGGGATATTTTATAATGAAAACGCAGGCAATTCTTCAGGAATATATAATAATTATAAATATATGCATCTAACAACAGAGCCCTAAATACATGAAGCAAAAACTGATGGAATTGAAAGGACAAATAGACATTTCAACAATAATAATTGTTAACTTTAATATCCCACTCTAAACAATTGATGAAATAACTATACAAAAAAATGAAAAGGATATAAAAGAGCTTGAACAACACTATCAACCAACTTGACCTAATAGACATATATAGAATACTCCATCCAATGAAAGTGTATACATTTGGTTTTTTTTAGACAGAGTCTCTCTCTGTCATCCAGGCTAGAGTGCAGTGGTGTGATCATAGCTCACTGTAATCCTGAACTCCTGGGCTCAAGTGATCAGCCTCCTAAGTAGCTAGGACTACTGGACTGGCTAATTCTTTTTTTATTTTTTGTAGAGACAGGGTCTCACTATGTTGCCCAGGCTGGTCTCAAACTCTTGGTCTCAAGTGATCCTCCTGCCTTGGCCTTCCAAAGTGCTGAGATTATAAGTGTAAATTACAGCACCTGGCCAGAATATACATTATTTAAGGAAGACATGAAAATATCTTCAAGATACACCATACATTAAGCCATAAAACAAGTCTCACTAGATTTTAAAAGTCTGAAATTATGAAAGGCATGTTTCGAGAACACAGTTAGAAATCAATAATAGAAATGAACTTGAAAAGTCTCAATTATTTAGAAATTAAACAACAAATTGTTAAATAACTCATGGGTCAAATAAAAAAATCGATATTTCTTTGACATACTGGTTTCATTTCCTTTGTGTATATATATATACACAGTAATGGGGCTGCTGGACCATATGGTAGTTCTATTTTTGGTATTTTGAGAGACCGCCACACTGTTTTCCATAATGGCTGTACGAATTTACCTTTTCACCAATAGTGCACAGAGTTCCCCTTTCTACACATACTTGCTAGAATTTATTTTTTGTCTTTTGGTAATAGCCATTCTAACTGGGGTGAGGTGATATCTCATTGTGGTTTTGATTTGCATTTTGCTGATGATTAGTGACATTGAGTATTTTTTTTCACCTGTTGGCCATTTGTATGTCTTCTTAAGAAAAACTAGAAAATGTTTTGAAACAAATGAAAATGAAAACACAATATACCAAAATGTATGAGATTCAGATAAGCAGTGTTTAGAGAGAAATGTATGTATTGCAACATCTATATTAGAAAAGAAAAATGATCTCGAATCAGTCATTGAAGTTTCCACCTTCAGAAATTAGTTTTTTACATAACATGTTTCACAAAAGACGCCCTCAGAAATTGGTAAAAGGAAAGCAGACCAAACCCAAAGCAAACAGAAGTAAGGAAAGATTAGAGCAGAAATCAGTGAAATAGAAAACAGGAAAAAAACATTACAGACAATTTTTAAAAAGCCAGAAGTGCAGCTTAAGAAGATCAACAAAATTGACAAATCTTAAACTAGATTGATCAATAAAAGACAAGACACAAATTACCAAAATCAGGGATGAAAGCAGAAACATCACAACCAACCCTACAGAGATTAAAACAATTATAAGGAAATATTGTGAACAGCTTTATGCAAACAAATGTTCTCTCCAACCAAACCCATGCCCAAAACTGGCAGCAGTGGAGTTCCCATAAGGAACTACCCCAGACCATCCTGAGATAGAAGCTGGTTATGATTCCAAGAAAGAAAGAAGTACTGAACACTAGGGTGACTGGTCTAAAGCATTTATTAGGAGATCTTATACACAGAAGGCTTCAGAGTCCTCTCAGCAGATAGAGAGACAGGAGATGTTCTGGCCAGGTATGTCTATAATGAGGGAGTCATGTTATGGAAATTATATGGGGGATTAGGGAATTTGACTCAGGGCTTGGGCTAGTTTCTACATTTTTAGCAACATGTTTGACCTTTCAGTGTTTTGGGCAACACTCTAAACAACTTTATCTTGCCTGGGAATGTGCAAGCCTTCAGCGTGGGTTCAAGCCTGCAGCGGAGGGCATGCAGCTGTGTCAAGGTACTTTATGTTGCCCTGTCAGGACAAAGAAAGAAAGTTGGGGGGAAACTGAGGGTCCCTACAACAAATGAGATGAATTTCTAATAAGACAAAAATGATCAAAACTGATTCAGAAGAAGAAAAAAGAAAATCTGAACAGAGCTATAGTAAAGAAATTGGATTAGTAATTAAAATTTTTCCCAAAAGAAAACTCCAGACCTAGATGGGCTCACAGGTCATTTCTACCATTATTTATTCTTTAAATGTTCTACCCAATGTTTAAAGAATAAACAATGCTGATCCTTCACAAAATCTTCCAGAAAATGGAGAAGAAAACATTTTTGATTCATTTTATGAGGCCAGCATTACCTTGATACCAAAGTCAGACAAAGATACAAGAAGAAAATTACAAACTAATATCCCTCAGGAGTAAAATGCAGAAATTCTCAATAAAATGTTAGCAAACCAAATCGAGCAACTTATGAAAAGGATTAACACTATGACCAAATAGGATTTTTCCTAGAAATGCAGGGTTGGTTTAACATCAGACAGTCAATTAATATAATACATCTTATAAATAATAAATGATAAAAACCATATGATTATCTTAAAATAGATAAAACATTTCAAAAAATTTAATACCCATTCAATAAAGTAAGAATAGAATGAAAATTCCTTAATTTGATAAAAATGCATCTATGAAAAACCTGCAGTTAACATACATAGTGGTGAAAGACTGAATGCTTTCCTCTTGATGTAAAGAACAATATCAAGGATGCCTGCTCTTGCCACTTCTATTCAACATTGCGCTGGAGTATCTTTAAAATGGGATAAGAAAAAGATAATTTAAGATAGTCTGATTACAAAAGAGGATATAAAACTGTCATTATTCATAGATGACATGATGCTGTCTGTAGAAAACCTTAAAGAACCCACAAAAAGCCCCTACTCAAACTAATAAGTGCAACAAAGTTGCAGGATACCAGATCAATATATAAAACTCAATTGTATTTTGTATATTAATGATGAACAATCCAAAAATTAAATTAATAAAACAATTCTATTCACAACATCATTTAAAAGAATCAAGTACTTAAAAATACATTTAACAAAAAAAGCTAAAGTCCTATAAAGTACAAAACATTGCTGAGAGGCATTAGTGGAGAGATATACCAAGTGCATTGACTGGAAGACTTAATATTTGTTAAGATGGAAATTTTCCTCAAACTGATTCATAGATTCAGCACAGTTCCTATCAAAATACCAGTAGGCTTTGTATGAGTCTGTTCTCACACTGCTATGAAGAAATATTCCTACCTGAGACTGGGCAATTTATAAAGACAAGAAGTTTCATTGACTCACAGTTCCACATGACTGGGGAGGTCTCAGGAAACTTACAATCATGGCAGAAGGCACTTGTTCTCAGGGCAGCAGGAGAGAGAATGAGTGCCAGCAGGGGAAATGCCAGACGCTTATAAAACCATCAGATCTCATGAGAACTCACTCACTATCACAAGAAGAACATGGGTGAAACCACCCCTGTGATTCACTTACCTTACCTCCCACCAGGTCCCTTCTGATAGGGTTTATGGGGATTACAATTCAAGATGAGAATTTGGGTGGGGACACAGCCAAACCATATCAGGCTCATTTACAGAAATAGACAAGCTGATCCTTAAAGAAAAAGTATAGCTTTAAATACAAATATTGGAAACCTCAGCAAGCTTTGTTTTTGGTAGGATGCTAACACTTCTGTGGAAATACAAAGGACTCACAATAGCCAAGCCATCTTGAAAAAATAAGAACTATGTTGGAGGACTTATACTTCCTGCCTTAAAACTTACTATAGGACTACAGTTAGCAAGATAATACAGTATTAGCAAAAAGATAGTCATATAGATCAATGGAACTGAATTCCAGGATTCTAGGAATAAGTTCTTACATTTAAAATTGTTGATTTTCTGTAAAGGTATCAATGCAATTCAATAGGGACAATGGTGTTAAGGAAATTGGACAGCTACAAGCAAAAAGATTAATCCTAAATGTTAAGAGCTAAAATTATGAAACTTCGATAAGAAACACAGGAGAAATTGTTAGTGGATTGGGTTAGGCAAAAATTTTTTACATACAACACCAAAAACAAGATCTATAAACTTTAAAATTTGATATATTGGGCTTCATCAAAATTGGAAACTTTTGAGTATCAAAGGACACCATCAAGAAGGTGAACAGACAACCCATAGAGAAATGGGAGAAAATATCTGCAAATCACACATCTGATAAGGAATTCTATACGAAATATATAACGAGGTTTTACACCTCAATAATAAGATAACCTGAGAAAAGAAAAGAAAAAATAGGTGGAAGATTTGAATAGACAGCTCATCGAAGAAGACAAATAAAACATGAAAAGATGTTAACATCATTAGTCATTGGAAGAAATACAAATTTAAACCACATGATATTCCTGTTAGAATAGCACAATAAAATTGACAGATGGTACCAACAGGCAGTGAGAATGTGGAGAAACAGGAACCCTCATACATTACTAGTGGGGACGTAAAATGGTACAGCCATTAGGAAAACAGTTTGCCAGTTTCTTATAAGGTTCAACGTAAGCTTACCGTAGAATCCAGCAATTTCGTTCCTGGGTACTAGGTGTCTGCCATGAGAAATGAACCCATATGTTCATACAAAAACTTATACATGAATGTTTATAGCTCCATTATTCATAATGGCCCCAAATTAGAAACAATCCAAATGTCCATTAACAAATGAATGGATAGTCAGATGTGATATATTAATACACATGAATATAAATGTGATATATTAATATATAAATAATCATGCTGTATATTAAATGTGATATATTTCAAAATGTTCTGCAATAAAAAGGAATGAATGACTGAGACATGCTACAACATGGATGAAATGCAAAAATATGCTAAGTTAGAGGTTGGCAAATGTTTTTTTAAAGGGTCAGGTAGTAAATATTTCAGATTTGTGGACAAGATGGTCTCTGTTGTAACTTCCCAACTCTGCCTTTGTAGTGCTAAAGCAGCAATAGACAGTATATGAATGCCTAGGTATGGCTGTGTTCCGGTAAAACCTTATTTACAAAAACAGGCAGTTTTGTAAAAAACCTTATTTACAAAAACCTTATTTACAAGAACACAGTAGTTTGCTGACTCCGGTGTTTAATGAAAGAATCTGGATGCAAAAGACCACATACTCTATGATTCCTTTACATTAAATATCCAGAAAGAGTAAATCTATAAAGACCTAAAACTGATTAGTGATTGCCTGGCTTGGGGGTAGAAACAGGGATTGACTGCAAATTGGCACTAGGGATATTTTGGGAGTGATAGAAATGTTCTATAATTGAATTGTGGTTATGATTTCAAAACTATAAATTTACTAAATATCAGTGAACTAGGTGCTTATAATGGGTGAATTTCGTGGCATGTAAATTACACCTCAATAAACCTGTTAAAAAGAACACATACTTTCATTTATTCTTGTTTCTGTTGTTTTACTGGCTTAGCCGTTTTCTGCTCATATTATTATTCTCATTTTATCTTCAGAGAAAGACCTGTTTTATTAGTGACTAGTGTCTAAGCTAACAGCAGTGCCTAGAGAGTTTTATAGCAGCCTTGGAACTTTGAATTCTCTTCAGAGCAAAAGTTGATATGTGTTAGATGAACTCTTTTTGAACCCTCTCCCGGGGATCTTATTATAAGGAAAATCCTAGTTAGAACTCTAAAGGAGGTCGGGTGCAGTGGTTCACATCTGTAATCCCAGCACTTTGCAAGGCCAAGGTAGGAAGATTGCCTGAGGTCAGCAGTTCAACACCAGCCTGGTCAACATAGCAGGACTTCTTCCCTACAAAATAAAAAATAGGCCCGGCGCAGTGGCTCACACCTGTAATCCCAGCACTTTGGGAGGCCAAGGCAGGCAGATCACCTGAGGTCAGGAGTTTGAGACCAGCCTGGCCAACATGGTAAATCCCCGTCTCTACTAAAAATACAAAAAATTAGCTGGGTGTGGTGGCAGGTGCCTGTAATCCCAGCTACTCAGGAGGCTGAGGCAGGGGAATCACTTGAACCTGGGAGGCGGAGGTTGCAGTGAGCTGAGATCGTGCCACTGCACCACTGCACTCCAGCCTGGGCGACAGAGCAAGATTCTGTCCCAAAATAAGAACAACAATAATAATAATAATAAATCAACCAGGTATGGTGGCATGTGCCTGTAGTCCCATGTACTTGGGAGGCTGAGACAGGAGGATGGCTTGAGGCCAGGTGGTTGAGGCTCCAGTGAGTTATGATCACATTCTTGCACTCCAGCCTGGGTGACAGAACAAGACCCTGTCCCTAAAAAACAACAGCAACAACAAACTCCTAAGCAAGCTTTGTAACATCCTCAATGCTGCAGTATCTGGAATCAAATATCAGGGACTGTGGTTTTGAAGGTAGGTAAGAAAGGAGCTTTTAACTGTGAGCATTTTCTTCCTGGCTTCCATAAAAGTTCTAATCATGGCCGGGCGCGGTGGCTCAAGCCTGTAATCCCAGCACTTTGGGAGGCCGAGACGGGTGGATCACGAGGTCAGGAGATCGAGACCATCCTGGCTAACATGGTGAAACCCCGTCTCTACTAAAAAATACAAAAAAACTAGCCGGGCGTGGTGGCGGGCACCTGTAGTCCCAGCTACTCGGGAGGCTGAGGCAGGAGAATGGCATGAACCCGGGAGGCGGAGCTTGCAGTGAGCTGAGATCCGGCCACTGCACTCCAGCCTGGGCGACAGAGCGAGACTCCGTCTCAAAAAAAAAAAAAAGTTCTAATCATATCCAACCTATACTAGAGTAGGTAGGTTAACTTATCTGATGCTGAAGGAATTGTCCATGCTTTCTGAGGATTATGTTGTCCTAAGAAGAACATTTATGTGTAAGGTTGTCACTGTGATCACTGCATTCACACCATAGGGTCTGAGCTTCAGATGAGTCAAGGACTCTATTTGAATTCCTGCCTAGGGTCATTGCACAACTGGCCACTGCACCTTAGCAAGACAGTAAGTTAGTAAAGCATAAAGCTCTAGGCATTTTTGATACATAGGCAAGTTCTCATAGAGCTGAAAATTACCTTGCTGGTGACAGAGTTGGTCATACTGACAGAGAAGGCCTCCTGACGGCTGGTGCAATGGTCTGCTGATTTGGTTTCATTTCACTCAGTAGAGAGCATTTCTGAGGTATGACTTTGAGAGAAAATAGCCTTTTTCATCATCTGGGCTGATGATGGAGAGAATAAGCTGCAATGAATGACCTCACTGTATGATGGAGATGCTGTTAAATCCTTGCTCTCCAGTTCTTGGAATCTTCAGGAGCAAGAGGCAATGATGTATCCCTCAGGAGAACATGCTATCTGCCTGTCATAGAGTTTGTATAGTTTGCTGATGTTACCAGACATTCTGTAGCTACAGAGGATCTCTTAGACATATAAATATCGTTTGTCCCTAGTGTAGCCTCTTTCCACCTTGTATACAGAGATTCTCATAATATGAACTTTAGTGTGCCTTGTTAAAATCCTCATAATGAAGATATTATTACTATAAACATAGTTGGCCCCAAGGAACTCATTGCCAGCCTTTGTCCTGTATGCATTATCATCTTCTATTTAAATTCTTTTATTTTGCCAGTCAGACCCTTTTTTTTCTGAAGCTACAAAAGAATGATCCCTTGCAGTCATTGATTCTCATTTAAAGGGAAGGTTAGATTCTGCCAGGCAAGCATAGACTGAGGCAGGCTTTTAAAAACTCATAACCTACCTATTTTCTAAATATGGGCTCAGTTAATAGGGGTTCAGCACACACAAAAGATGGGCTCAAAAGTGCCTGATTTGCTGAGGATGGTACTCAGAGTTGAGAGAGAAGCTTCTGCACAAATTCTCCTTTGCACTGCTGGAATTTCTTTTTCTTTTCTTTTGTGGAGGTGGTGGGGGACATGCAGGACAGTGGTGAGAAGTTGATTGTGAGAAGTATGTGTATTTAAGTAGAAATTACACAGATCAATTAGAAGTCAGGCTTTAGCCCTCTGGGGCTGGTACCTCTAAATGTGGAATGAGCTGGGTTTTTTGTTTTTTGTTTTTTTGAGATGGAACCTTACTCTGTTGTCCAGGTTGGAGTGCAATGGTGCAATCTTGTCTCACTGCAACCTCCGCCTCACAGGTTCAAATGATTCTTCTGCCTCAGCCTCCTGAGTAGCTGGGACTACAGGCACATGCCACCACGCCCGGTTAATTTTTGTATATTTTAGTAGAGACGGGTTTCATCATTTTGGTCAGGCTGGTCTGGAACTCCTGACCTCGTGATCCACCCGCCTCGGCCTCCCAAAGTGTCGGGATTACAGGCGTGAGCCTCTACGCCTGGCTGGAATGTGCTGTTTTAACTGAATGCCAAGACTTGCCAGGGCACTGACTCCCTTGTTTGCCTCTGACATCTGACAGGAAAAAGGCAGCTCCTGGTTTCTAAGTACAAATATTGAGCATTGCAGGCTGATTCCTGGGCATTGGGTGTTTGTCACGTGCTATATATTATCCATTAAAGTTTGGTCTGGGGGAACAAATGAGCTAATTTCCATGGGAAGAGATTTGTTACAGGAAATTGGGTATATAAGAAGGAAGGGCTGGAGGAGTAGGCTCCAGGCTGGGCGTCTAGGAATCACTTCTGGAACACCATGTACAATTGGCCCGTCAAGGGGGGCTGCTGTCTCTGTGGTGGGGGGCACTGGGAAAGCAGGACATCTCTGCTAGAATTGCTGGCCTCAAGAAGACATCAAATTAGCTGCAGTCAGTGATCAGGAAGCTGCTGCTGCCCCTATGGGAGGCTGCCTCTGCAGAGGCGGCCTCTGCGACTCCACACCTGGAGGCTGCCACCCTATTGCAGGAGAGTCCTAGCCTCTATAACCACCTGCCAGCTGAGGCAGCTGCAGCAGCAGGAAAATAACCTCCATCTCACTTCCATCTTCTAGGCCTTGATACTCTATTTGCACTTAGAACCTGAGTTGCAGGAGAACCTAGGAAGTGCGATTTCTAGCTTGTGAGCCCTCAAGCCCCAAAGTACAGGAGGAACGCTTCTCTGTCTTAGCCCTTTACCTGTCTTCAGTTATGCTTATGAAAGAACGTCCATTTTTAACCATCTTAATTCAAATACAGGTATACCTATATTGGGGAAATGTGCGTTAAGTGAAATAGCCAAATAGGTACATAAGGTGCTCTCACAAATTTAAATGCAGCTCTGCAGAACCCCCAAACTCACTACTTTAGAATATCTTCAGCCAAAGCAGTTTTTGTGCAACATGTGATCTAGCTACAAAAGAAACATGCAATTAGAGGGTTCTTGTGAGATCCAAGTTTATGTGTGTATGAGTGTACATCAAGTTCTGTGCTTAGAATAAGTGGTCCTTTATTTTTCTGACCTGGGAGAAGTACAGATGTGGTGTGTGTCCCAGCATGAGATGCTGTATAATCAGGGAGCTAGACTGGCCACTGCACCGGGAGGCATTTACTCATTCAAGAACCCTTAGAAGGTGGAGAAATTAGAAACCATTACTGCTGTGGTCACATCATCAGTGATGTGAATGGAACCTGGTGGTACTGTGCAAAACTTCTCCTACTTCATGAGGTTAGTGTGGGTGTTAAATGTGCTAAGATGTGTAAATTTCTTAGAATAGTTCCCGGCATATAATAAACACTATATAAATGTTAGCATTGTATTGTTACTATTTTCTGTAAAATGGGGATAATTCTGACTTGCAGACTTGTGAAGCTTAAATGAGCTTAGTCCCTGGCATAAGTAAACACTGAATGATGTTAGCTATAAAATAATAATAATAACAATAATGTTTGAACTCTAAAAATGATGCTTTCAATGTAGTGTATTTTCTAGGCCTTTTAACCCAGAGGTCTCCTACCTCTGAAGAGTAAGACAGAGCTGGCTTGAATTTGAGAGAAGAGCACAAAGGCCATCTTCATTTCTTCAAGGCTGGGCATTTTCTCAGCAACCTGCACATTCACTCCATGGGTTTAGTATACTTTACAGTCTTTCCATAGGACCTCAAGTCCAAGGGGTTAGTTTACTTTTGGAAAGTTGTTTTTCTAACCAAAATGACACATTCATTGTGGTTATGAAGGTCTCTGGCCTTAAAATTGGGCCACGTTTGATGAAAAAAAAAAAATAATAACCCTCATGAAGTTTAAGAATGAATATGGTTCATTAATTCATATTTATATTAACCAAATATTTTGACTTGATTTGGCAAAAAATATTTTTTTACAAGTATCTGGTAGACTGTTGAATCATTTCTAGACTGTTAAATCATTTCTTGGGAAGTTACCTAGAAAATACTTTCAGAATTTGTGGTTTTAAAAAAGGACTTTGTCGAATGAATAGCAATGGCAACACAGATTTAGGGGGTGGAATTCTTGGGGAGTTTCCGTTGCCTTCTGGCAATTGCATTCCAACTAGTAAGTATTGGCCTGATCAGCAAAGTATGGATTCTAGAGGGAGGAATGATGAAATTCCTCTATAGGAATTAGAGTCCTCTGTAGATGAGGGGAAGGCATCTAGGCAGGGCAGAAGAGGAACCTGGAGGCTCTCAAATATGTTTTAAGAGTTTTCAGTAATCTATGTTGAAAGTTGTCAACATTGAGCATTGAGCGGCCATTTTCCATTAAAATGATAGAAATAGCCTTTGCTAACACTTTGCAGAGACATGGAAGACAGGCGGAGCCAATCCGCAGCCTGCCAGCATGGAGGCTTCCCCACGGGTGGGACCCAGTGCGACCTTGCTCTTGAAAGGTGGGCGTTTTCCCGGGGCTTAAGGTTTCACAACTGTGTACAGGCCTCTCTTCTGAGTCCTCAGTTGCTGAACTGAAAGTACTTTACAATACCTCAAGTCTTGTGGTTACGGACCCTGGGGAGGAGGAGATGGGAGGAGAAGTGTGGTAAATTCCAAAGCAGGGAGGTTCAGGAACCTCCTGACTCAGGAAATACCAAGGTCTTCCCATAAATGGAACCAGTCTGTGTTGGTATATTTATCCACAAATAATAAAGTGAATAAAAAATCTTCGATTTAAAAAAATGGAAAGAATCGAACAGTTAGACCGAGTCCCTACCACGTGTAGGGACCCTTTTCCATGCAGGGAGGTATAAATGTAACCCAATGTTCCAGGCCTCCAGTATTGGACCCCAAAGCGAGGCCTGATTCTTTTCAGTTCTTGAATTCTAATAATTTAATAGCTGCTTCTCTCACCTTGCAATCAGTATGGATCATCACAGGAAAATCCATCTTTCAAAGAATTCCTTGGGAATATTTCCAAGAATTTCCAGCACTGTTTTCACCTGACATTACCCACCTGACCTTGCCTGGTGATGCTGCTCTAGGCCAGATGTCCTGTCCTAACTATGTCAACAGCCCCACCTGCTGGTCCTGTGTGCCTCTGCTGCTTGTGCCAAAGCTTTGACCAATCTCCAGAGGTGTTTCTGTGATGCCCACTCTCTTCATGGCCACTTCTGGGGCCGGGGTAGATCTCTGCTAACTAGCCTGGGGCTAACTCATCCAGACCATATTACTTACACCTTCTCTAAGCCCTGGGACTTCTTCTAGTGCACCAGGCCAGACTCCTCTTTGCTTCTGGTGACTTGACTCTCAGGAGGCCACATCATCCTTTCCTACCATCTGACCTGGTTCTGTGCCACACAGGTCCACCTGATATATCTCAGCATCACTGAACCTCAAAGAGACAAGATGAGATTGTGGTCTGTTTCCATTCAGGGGGCCTTATGTAAAAGCATGGACACAGTCAGGTGTATGGAATTGATCTTGCCTGACTTTACTAAGAAACACCCAGGACCAAAGCACCAGTGGATTACTGGGGCAAAAAGTAAAGTGATACTTTACTTCTTTTTTTCTTTTCTTCTTTTATTTTATTTATTTATTTATTTTTTGAGATGGAGTCTTGCTCTGTCACCCAGGCTGGAATGCAGTGGTGCCATTTTAGCTCACTGCAACCTCTGCCTCCCAGGTTCAAGCAATTCTCCTGCCTCAGCCTCCCGAGTAGCTGGGATTTACAGGCGCGTGCCACCACACCTGGCTAATTTTTGTATTTTTAGTAGAGACAGGGTTTCACCATGTTGGTCAGGCTGGTCTCGAACTCCAGATCTCAGGAGATCCACCCACGTCAGCCTCCCAAAGTGCTGGGATTACAGGTATGAGCCACAGCGCCCAGCAGTGAACTTCACTTCCTGCCAAAAGCCCTTGTCTGCTTACAGGTACTCTAAGGATACCTAAGGTAAGCGAGACAGACACAGCCTCTACCGTCACATGTGAGGGAGTGGCGCTGTTGAGGAGAGGCCTCTGTACGCAGATGGGAGGGATTTATGGATACCGAAGGGGAAGGATCGGGGAGGGATGAGGGGCTGGTAATTGAGGTCAGGGAAAGGATGGCATCAGATGCATGGTGGGCAACCTGAGCTTCGTCCAAGGAGACACTAAGGAAGGGACCTTAGAGGCATCCAGATAAGCTCCTTGTGTGACTAAAAAGGACACTGAGAACCCGAGATGATGGGACTGTTCTAAGGCCGCTCATTGAGCCAAGCCGATTTAAAAATTCCCAATCCCTTCTGAGATGTTCTTCCCAGCACATCTTTAGCTCTCCCCAGGGGTAAAGGAAAAGAACGAGGATGAAACTGCAGAGAGGTTTTAAAAGAAGGGAAATTAGGGTGTCTCCTGATCCCCCTCGTGAAATGACTTCAGCCTTTCAGTCATAGGTGGCAAGGTCTTCCCAGAGTGAAGAGACGGGATGATCCTGGCAGCATGGAGTTAAAGCATCACCACACTGAGCTGTTAGCACCATTGTGAGTGATATTACATGGCCCTCCGTGGACAGAGTGATGGATGCAAGGCTATCAGCATAAAGGACATGGCCTGTCCAAGTCTGGTCTTCCCAGCAGAAATTCCTACTTACGCAGTTAGAAGAACTCACTGTAATACATACACACAGCAGCCAGTTTATCCAAGGCCTGTTTTGGGTGAGTCCTGAGGACTCAAGACCAACCAAGATGTAGGTGTTGTTTCTGCCCCACAGCAGCCTTGGATGAGGGGGCAGGGCAGAAAAGCATCACCAGTAGGGACACAAACAAGAGAAACTGCAAAACCCAGAGATTCTTAAAATTTGGAATCATCTCAATCAGTCAGTTGTTGTTAAACTAATCCACTTGAGTAGAATTCTACAGCAAGTTGGTTAGAATCCGTCTGAAATCCTTAACTGCAGGGGTGTCACTGCACACATCAGTGCACACTCAATGATAGTGGTGTTCTTGCTGGGCTTTCTGTAAGTTCCAAAGCGGGACACAGAATTGAAAATGGAAGCCCCCATGAGCAGCTGTAGGCCGGGATGCTGTCACTCTGACCCCTCAGCCTCTCCTCTCTGTGACTGCCTCCAGGGCACATGAGGAAAAGCAGATGCCTCCCCTGGCAAGTTCTGATGGAAGGATCAAAGGTGGGGAGTAGGAGCAACCAAGAGCATGACTGAACATTGACCGGGTCAGGCAGACTCGGCACTCAGACCCAGCGGAGCCGTTCTCTGGAGAGACTCTTAGGTGCTGCTGCTGGGACTCACCAGAAGACTTCAGATTTTAAATGGATATTCTGTACTGCCAGACAATTCTAGTAAAGTCATGTTCCTACACTGCCTTTTACCCTTTACCACCTTCTCCTCTCCTCAGAGCTCCACATCCCCTTGCAGGCTTGGCTGATGATCTTGTCTCATATTTCCCAGCAAAAGCAGATACAAATGGTCAAGGATGACCTCTTCCCTCCACTGATTTCGCCAGCACACTGCACTTGGTCTCAGCCTCTGCCCTCTCCCCACAGCTGTGGAGTAATCATTCCCACATTGCTCTTGGACCAACCCCTCCGCTTTGCCCCATCCCACCCCTTTTCACCTCCTTAAGAACTGTGCTCCTGCAGTTACCCTTTTCTCTCCTGACATCAATTTCCCCCTTTATCAATCATTCCTACAGCATTTCAGTTTCTTTCTTTCTCTCTTTCTTTCTTTCTCTTTCTTTCTCTCTCTTTCTTTCTTCCTTCCTTCCTTCCTTTCTTTCTCTTTTCTTTTCTGCCCTCCCTCCCTCTCTTTCTTTCTTTTCTTTCTTTCTTTCTTTCTTTCTTTCTTTCTTTCTTTCTTTCTTTCTTTCTTTCTTTCTTTCTTTCTTTCTTTCTTTCTCTTTCTTTCTTTCTTTCTTTTCTTTCTTTCTTTCTTTTTCTTTCTTTCCTCTCCTTTCCTTTCCTTTCCTTTTCTTTCTTTTTTGAGACAGAGTCTAGCTCTGTCATCCCAGGCTGGAGTGCAGTGGCGTAACCTTGGCTCACTGCAACCTCCTCCTCCTGAGTTCAAGCAATTCTCTGGTCTCAGCCTCCCAAGTAGCTGGAGCTACAGGTGCACACCACCATGCCCAGATAATTTTTGTGTTTTTAGTAGAGATGGGTTTTCACCATATTGGTCAGGCTGGTCTCGAACTCCTGACCTCAGGTGATCCATCCGCCTCGGCCTCCCAAAATGCTGGGATTACAGGTGTGAGCCACTGTGCCCAGCACCAATGTCTTAATATTACCCATTTCACCAGCTACGGCTCCCTTCCTCTGCTTCTTTTCAAAGCACAATGTGTTGAAAAAATTGGCCATACTTAATATCTCCACTTCATCACCTTCTTTTTCCCCTCAGTTTTGACTTTTACTCTACCACTCTTGGAATGACTGACCCAGGTCACTGACAAACTGATAGCTTGATAGTCAAATCCAATCCCCTTGTCTTACTCAACCTCTCAGTGGCATTTGACACAATGATCACTCCCTCCTTGTTGAAACACTTCCTGTCCTCTTGGGTTCCGTGAGACTTACGTGCTGGGTTTCCAGGACTTGCTCTCCTCCTTCTTTTGGTCTGCTTTGCTGGCTCTTTGACCAAATGTCTCCTGGTTGTGGGGCCACGGGCTTCATCTGACCTTTTCCTCATCTGCACTCTGTACCTAAGTGAGCCCATCCAGGCTTCTGATTTTTAAGTACTGTTTAAATGCTGATACTCTCAATGCATTTCCAGTGTGATCATTAGATGTCTAGAGGCATCTCACACTTAACTATGTCTAAAATCAAACTCTTGATTTTCCCTCTCAAACCTGCCCTTGCCCCATCTCAGGAAGTGGCATCATCATCTACCCAGCTGCACAGGTCCCAAACAGTGGAGCTATTCCTGATTCCTCTTTCCCTTAGGCCTTGAATTCATTTTTCAGGGCTTCCATAACAAATTACCTAAATCTGGGTGGCTAAAAAAACAACAATTTATTTTCTCACTGTTCTGGAGGCCAGAAGTCCAAAATCAAGGTGTCATCAAGGCCATACTTTCTGGAGGCTCTAGGGGAGAAGCCTGCCTTGCCTCCTCCTAACTTGTGGTGTTTGCTGGCAATCCTTGGGGTTCCCCAGCTGGTGGCATCAGGACTCCCAATATCTGCCTCTTTCATCACATGGCCTTCTTCCCTCTGAGTGTGTCTGTGTCCAAATGTCCCTCTAATAATGACACCAGTCATTGGATTTAGGACTCACCATAATCCATTTTGACATCTTAACTTGGTCACATCTGCAAAGACCCTATTTCCAAATAAAGTAACCTTCACAGGTTCTGCATGGACATGGATTTGGGGAGAATACTATTCAATTCAGTACAGACCTTCAGATCTGATTGATCGGCACATCTTAGCCCCGCCAGCACCAACGATTCTTATCATCTGCAGCCACAGCCTTTGTCCAAACCTGCACCGCCTGCATCACCCACACCACCTGCATCACCCGCACCACCTGCATCACCCACACCACCTGCACCACCTGCATCACCTGCACTCGCTGCCCCACTGTTATCACCCACACCACCTGCATCACCCACACCACCTGCAGCACCTGCATCACTTGCATCACCCGCATCACTTGCATCACCCGCATCACTTGCATCACCTGCACTCCCTGCACCACCTGCACCATTGTTATCACCCACACCACCCGCATCACCTGCACCACCTGCATCACCTGTACCACCTGCATCACCTGCACCAACCGCATCACCTGCATCACCTGTACCACCTGCATCACCCACACCACCCGCATCACCTGCACCACCTGTACCGCCTGTACCACGTGCACCACCTGCATCACCTGCATCACTACCTCACTCTTGGCCTCTCCTCATTCCACTTTGCCCCCTCAGTCCACACTACACATGGCAGCCAGAGTAACCTTTCCAAAATGTAAATCAGACAATATGATTCCCTTGGGCAAAACCCTCTGATGGCTTCCCAATACCAGAGAATAAAATTCTGCTATTTAAACTGACTTAAAAGGAGCTTGGTGATTTTGCCTACTCTCTGACTTTACCTCCCTTTTCCTGTCCCCGATTCCTGGGCTGCAGCCATACTGGGCTGCTTCCCATCCCTCCGTCAAGCAGAGCTGTCCCAGCCTTTTCAATCACTGCTCCTTCTGCTTGAAACACTCTTCCTCCAAATCTCCACATAACTCTCTCCTTCTCTTCATTCATGTCCCAACCCCTGTGTTTCTCCTTAGAAAGGCCTTCCACAGCCCGAGCTAGCTAATGTGCACTTTCTTTCACATGGGCCTAGTCGCCCTTCTTCTGTTCAATATTGGAATTTACCTTATTTATTTGCCTATAGATAATAATATCACTTGTATGATTTATTATTTATTATGTCTGCCTCCTCCCAGTAGAACGTAGGTTCCTATGAGCAACCAATTATTTTCCTTGTCCACAAAAGAAAACTCGTACCCATTGATTGGCACACAAATGCTCAGTAAACATTTTGTCTGACCAAGCTGGGGTAGCTTTGTGCTTCCTGGTTTCCGCCCTTCCTCCCACCCTTCCTCCCATTCATGTTGTAATGGTAAAGCCTACTGGGTTTAGACATTAAAACCTTTTTGTATAAATTATTATATATGAAAAATTGAGGAGAAGAAAATGGCCCATTTTCATCCTCCCTTCCTAACCATCTCTAACATTCTCTAATTTGGCATCTTCAGAATATCTCCACTGCTTCGGTGGCCACCCCCCGCCCCTTGCATACGAAGGTGCATGCTCACTCACAACGGAACACGCTGTAAATGCACCCTCCCTGATAAGAAGCTACCGCTCACTCCCAGTCCCATTCCCATGGAAAAGCATTTCCAGATGTGTAGGTGGGATTTTGTAGAAAGAAACACAGACGGGTGTAAAACTCATTATTATTTTGGTTTGTGGGGAAAGTTTGCTTAATGCCAAGGGGGTGACTATTGTTTCACGTCAGGCTGGAGTGCCACATCTTATCCACAGGAGGTGACTAATGCCCCATCAAGGAATTCAAACTAAAGCACACAAAATCTCCCTCCCTTCACTTTTCAGATAGTTGGTCACAAAGTTGAGCAGAAAAGAAAATTATCAGAAAATTCAAAGTGTGTTCCTTTTGTGTGTGTGTGTGTGTGTGTGTGTGTGTTCTGTATATTACCCATTTCTAGAGCATTTGCTGTATTTTCAAAGGCCTTTCTGAGTAATTTGGATTTTGCTGTCAAGAAACTCACCTGGGGTATTATATTTCTTGAATTTTTAGAGCACTCTATTTTAATTTTGCAACTGGTTCATGTTGTTGTCTCCCACAAACATGCTGTCACCTTTCCGTTTCTAACCTATCTCTTTCTCCTTGCCCCAGACAATTTCTGGAAGTCTTTAAACTGGCTCACCCTATGGCTTCAGCTCACACTGACCCCCGTCTCCGTTCTCCTTTGGCAGAAGTCACCTTCCCCCTTTCTCCTGGAAGCATGTTCTTGTTGCATTTCTATAGCAGCATAAAAGCTGATGACAGCAGCGATGGGAGGGCTGATAATTACACAGAATCACCAGGAACAACTTGCGGCTCCTCATGAGTTGGCACGCAGGTGGTGTGTGTCCGTGGGAAGAGACTGCATTTTAGAGGCACTTACCTGGTCATAAATCTTGGCTTTTTTTTTTACCATCTGTGACCTTAGGTGGATGTTGGACTTCTATGAGGCTCAGTTTCCCCATCTGTAAAAACAAGATATGTTTTTATGGATTTATGAGGATTAAAATAATACACAAAGGTTCTCATTGTTTCATTTTAAATACAATATATAACCATTCCTTTAAGAATCTAAACAACACATGTTGTTTAAAAAAAACTATGAGAACAATTTAGTTGACAGTTTTAATTACTGATTTCCTTGACAGATGAAAGCAAAGATACTGATTTTACCATTCTTCATGTATTTTTCATCACAAATAATGGTAGATCTGCTGAGCTGCTTCCCCTCAGTCTACAAGGATTTTTTTTTTTTTATTGTTACAGTTAATTGCACTTAGAGAAAATCTCAGGTTAACCTGAGTAAGGAGACGAATTTAAAAACTGAAGGATAAGAACACACTTACAGAAAGGTAAAAACAGACAAACAAATCAACTCTGAGGCATATTTGTTCATCGCCTTGTTAGCATCTTGCCAATAACACCATTAAGAAACTGCCCCTTCACATTCTGGCCATGTGCTTTAAGTGGGAACTTACCACCCCTTAACCCTACCATTGTCAAATGATGAGTTCATAGAAGGCCTATGATGCAGTTTATGTCAACAAAATGCAAGGATTTGTTTGGGGGCCCTAGGCTAGAAACTTCCTCTAGCTTCAGTGGAAGTTTCCAGAAAGAATGCCCTCTCATCCTCTGGATGATGCGTGGTGAGATTATAAGACTAGGAAGGCCTTACCCGTCTTTTCTGCTTGGCAGTGAGATAGAAATGACATCATGTGCTTCTGAATCAAATGAGATCTGAATCTAGAACTATTGCTGTCTCCAGATATGTGAAATAGCAATTCCCTTTTTACTCCAAGCCAGTTTGAGTTGGATTTTCTGTACCTTGAAAACAAGATTGCCAACTGGTACTCCATTAAGATGGAAGCAGTTAGACTGAGTGTGGTGGCTCATGCCTATAATCCCAGCACTTTGGGAGGCCAGGACAGGTGGATCACCTGAGGTCAGGAGTTCGCAACCAACCTGGCCAACATGGTGAAATCCCGTCTCTACTAAAAATACAAAAAAGTAGGCAGGTGTGATGGTGGGCGCCTGTAATCCAAGCTACTTGGGAGGCTAAGAAGGCAGGAGAATTACTTGAACCCAGGGGGCAGAAGTTGCAGTGAGCCAAGATCACGCCACTGCACTCCAACCTAGGTGACGGAGTGAGATTCTGTCTCAAAAAAATAAACAAATAAAGATGGAAGTAGTTTACAAGCAGCTGAATATACCAATAGATTACTACACCAAATGTCCTGCCCTATCCAGACTAAAGCTGAGCTTCCATAATCATAACTATTATCCTAAATCATCTCTCCAGAAACAGTATGTCAATTCATAGACTCAGTGAACACTGTTACCATGATGTATGTATGGAAAATCTGCTTGTCTGCATTGACCAGTTATTTTCAGTTTACTAGATGTGTAACCTTGAACAAGTTACTTAATCTCATCATGTCTAGGAAAATGTTCTAGATTGGTTCGGTGGGCAATAGGGAGACATGAGAAGTACTTGAGCTGGAAGAGTAACAAATTAAAGGGGTATTTGGGAGGATTATTCTGGAAGAGATAGGCACCTCACTCATTTCCAGGGTTTGAGTTTTGTAAATTTGGCGTCTTACTTGTTTGAAGGCCGTCTCCTCCCGCTTTATAGTGCGAACTTCACGAGAGCAGGGAGCATCTCCCTTTGTTCACTCAGCACCTACACAGTATCTGGAATGTAGTAGGTGCTTTATAGATACTGATTGAATAATTGAATTGTGGACAGAAGGAGAATATAAGAACAGAGAGAATGAAGAAAGGAAGAATATCTCAGAGACAATAGCTGCAACCCATATGTGCAGCACACAGCATGGCAGCAGGAGAATGGAAAAGAAGGGATAAATCTAACTAGTGCTACCAAAAGGTCACAGAATTTATTGACTGAATGAGAAAAACCAAGGAGAGACAAAGAAGAGTAAAGCGTCCCACCTGAGAGGTTGAAACCATGACTATCCCATGAAGTCAATGGGAAAGTTAGATTGGGGAGCAGTTGGAAGGAAAGACGCATACACTTGGTTTTTAGATATGTTTCTTAGGAGAGGAGAATGTGTCGTTAATATGGACGTGTCTAATAGGAAGTTTGAAATGAGGAGTTTGGGGTACTGTTGGAACTGGAGGTGTCAGGTTGGAAGGCATAGAAAAACCACGAGATAGGGCAGGTCCCCAAGAGAGTAAGAACGGAATGGGGACAACCCTAGGAAAGAGGAACCAAGGAATCAGGCAGAGGCGGAGAGGCCGGAGGATCGGGGAGAGAATGAAGAGAGGGTTTGGTGACAGAGCAAAGCAGCACAGTGACAGGAGGAGAAGCATCTTCTGCTTTTTCCTCACCATGTTTCATAGCAAAGCACAAACTTGGTTACCCAGGATTTCAGGGAAACTAATGCAGATTCTTTAAACATAGTGCTAGTAATCAGATTGTCTGTATCAATCACTTTCAAACTTTTTTATTGCAATCCACACTAAGAAAAGCTCTGGTCCACGTAAGTGTCACATAAGAAATGTGATTAGTTTGGGAAAAGAGCACATTTTGAGGAAATCTCAAAATCCCATTAGATAAGTAAAGGTTTTGCCTTAAAATCCATGACAATATGAACTTCTCTGTCTATTTAATAGTGGTGTCATGCTCTCACACTTCAAAATTTAGAAGAGAGATAAAATTAAAAGGAAAGCATTTTCTTTCTCCAAATATCCAAATAGCATCTTCTCTTATCCCTTTACGTGTTGGTTTACTAACTTGCAAGAGAAACTTAAGGCTTACACTTTGGATCCTGGCACTAGGGTGTAATTAAGAGCACTCTAGCTTTAGAAATGGACAGGCCTGGGCTCAAATCCTGGTTCCCACACTTCTTAGTTCTGTGACCTTTGCCAAGTTTCTTAGCCTCTTTGGTTTTTGTTTCTTTGCTTGCAAATTGGGGTAACAACGTTTAACCTATGCAGTTGCTGTTATGTTGAAGAAGCCACATTACTTATGGTACTATACTTAGCACTTGGCAGGCATGTAATGAATGGCAATTGTTCTTATTGTCCTTGGTTGTGAGGGTTAAGTTATAGACCACTTGTAAAGCTCCTAGCAAAGCACCTGGCACAAAGCGGCAATAAATCTTAATGATTTTTCCGTAACAGCAACCAAAGAGTAGAAATCTGGTTGTAATCCAAGTGCACAGTAGTATACAAATCAGTTACATGATTTTATCTTGCCTACAGTTCTTTAGAAAAATATTTACTGGGGCTGGGCGCAGTGGCTCACACCTGTAATCCCAGCACTTTGGGAGGCTGAGGCAGGCAGATCACCTGAGGTTGGGAGTTTGAGACCAGCCTGACCAACTGATGAAACCCCATCTCTACTAAAAATACAAAAATATTAGCTGGGCATGGTAGCACATGTCTGTAATCCCAGCTGCTCGGGAGGCTGAGGCGGGAGAATCACTTGAAACTGAGAGGTGGAGGTTACAGTGAGCTGAGATTGTGCCATTGCACTCCAACCTGAGCAACTAGAGTGAAACTCTGTCTCAAAAAAAAAAAAAAAAAAAAAAAGGAAAAAGAAAAATATCTACTGGGTAAAGCAAAGCACATTGATAACATTGGTGCTATTGGACAGATTGTGTCCCATTTGTATGAAATGAAAAATGATGCATCACTAAAATGGTGTTCTTAATTCCTAATTTGTCCCAAATGCCCTTTGGGACAATTTAGAAATGCCCCAAACCAGATGTCATCTCTCCAAGAGACATGCCTGCAGCAGTTTGATAGATCATTTTTTGTAAAAGGGGGTGCTGTATACTCATTGGTTGTGATTGTTTTAACTGTGCTGTCATGTGTGAAGCTGATCGTGTGTTCTTGCTATAACATAGACATTGAGGTCCATGCCAACATGCTTCCAATCAGACATGCCCATCTCACCACTTTTCAGTCTTTAAAGCTATGTGAACAATTTTCTACAACTTGCCCGAGTGTCTGCTGCAAACCACCATCTAAACGGAGAGCTACTTGGACAATATTTTTTAATTTAAATATGGACTACACTGCTAATTGGTGGCAGTAACCATGTGGAAGCCATTCTGTCCTAAAATCATAGATCCACCCCCAAGAAGTCCTTGTACCATTTTCTGGAAAAGAAAATCGCAAATATTTGGGGGGCTTTAGACATCTTTCACATGCGCAGCATAACCCAATTCTCCATAATCCAGGAGAATCTATTGTATTAATATCTCACATGTGGAATACATACTGTATGTTTAAATTAGAGCTATCTAATAGTTCTCATATCTGAAATTCTTGGTGGTGGTGATGGAGGGGTGGGATGGGGAGCATCAGGTTCCTGATCCCTGTGCCTACTGATCCTTGCTCATGTGGACGGTTTGTGCGTTTTGTAATTTTGGATTGTGAGCTCTTCTTCAGGGGCTTTCTCCATGGTGATCCAGTGCAGGCTGAGGTGTGTGTTCCTCGGCAGAGGTTTTGCACATGCTTTTGTTGGGATCCTCAGGGTTATCACTGGCCTAGGCCACTTTTTATTTTACCTTCTCATTAGATGGGTACACCACACAATAGGGGTTCACCCTGAGCCTCTGGCTTGCAGGAGGTGGGCTATGATGATCTGTTCTCGAGGAGAATGTTTCCACCCTCTCCCACAACCCAACCGAGGCAGAGGCAGACAAGTTTCTTAGTAGTCTCCTTTTGCAGGCGGGATAAATTTTTTCCCTGTTACATTCTTTTACAGAGGGGTGGTCCTTTGAGAGTTCCAGGTTGATGTGGGAGTCTCAGTTCCCATCTCCCCATTCCCACTTAATGAAGGCCCTGGGGCTTCTCCTGAACCATGTGGATGTTACGATCCAAACACCATGCTACTGATAGCCTCCCCTCCCCTCAGGACAGCCAGCTCAGTTCAGAGACTTGGTTCTGCTTTTCAGATCCCTCTGTGTGTTTGACCATGGAAAATTCCTTACTTTCTTGAGAACTCAGCTATGCATTTAGAAAGATATTTGTTATATTTTACTCAGAATTTCTAAGTTTTTAATAACAAAAGATTTTTTTTCCAAGATACTTACTCTGCCAAGAACACATCATCACCATCTTCTGACAGAATTAAAATGTCCACTGGTGGGTGGAAGATGCCTGTGTACATTCGAAGAGGAGTAAGGAGAAGGGGCCTCTGGCCTTTAGAAACTTAGAGGTTTTTTTTCTCTTAACTCACTCATAAGCTCCGAGAAGTCTTCTTTCAGTGATTCACTCAATTATCCTTACAGTCATATATCATTCAATAAAACTTAGTAAGTTCGTAGGCTGGACACGGTGGCTCACGCCTGTAATCCCAGCACTTTGGGAGGCCAAGGTGGGCAGATCATGAGGTCAGGAGATCGAGACCATCCTGGCTAACACAGTGAAACCCCGTCTCTACTAAAAATACAAAAAATTAGCTGGGCATGGTGGCGGGCACCTGTAATCCCAGCTACTCAGGAGGCTGAGGCAGGAGAATGGCATGAACCTGGGAGGCGGAGCTTGGAGTGAGCCAAGATGGCGCCACTGCGCTCCAGCCTGGGCAACAGACTCCATCTCAAGTAAATAAATAAATAAATAAATAAATAAATAAATAAATAAATAAAACTTAGTAAGTTCATACTTCATCTAGGCTTTCATTTTCTGCAAATATATATTGTATACGGCTTCTGCTATGTGCCGGACAGGTGCTCGTGCCCAGCAAGATCATACTAGATCCCTGTCTTCATGAATGACACAAATATTAATCAGATAATCACATCAATAAGTGTAAAATTTCAAATGTGCTAAGTACCATAAAGTAGATGTGTGTGGTGCTGTGAGATATGTAATGGGGGTTTTGTCCAATTCAGGCTGGAAAGCGCTCATTTGGAGAAGAGAAATTGGAAACAAGAGTGACTTTCACTAAGTGAAAAGAGGAGTAGTAATTGTTCCAGATACGTAGCAGTATGTGCAAAGACCCTGGGGTGAGGATGAATGACTGAAAAGAAGTGTGGTAAGATGGAAGAAGAATAGAAAACATGGTTTCAGAAAAGACTGAGAGGACCTAGGGCTAAACCACCAAAGACCTTGTAGTTTGTGTTAAGGAGTTTTGTATTTATCATAACAACCATCTAAAGAGCTTTAAACACTGGAACAACACATCCTAATTTTCTTTCTAATATCTTAGAGATCTTTCTGACTTCAGCAAGGAGAACAGATTTGAGGAGGCAAGAGTGAGAGTAGAGACCAGTTGGGAGGCTGTTACAGTAGACCAGAGGCTATTACCATAGACAGAGTTACTGGTAGCTCAGCCCCAGTTTTGGCTTTGTAGATGGGAAGACATGGGACAGATGTGAGATTTATATAGCAGATAAAATTATTAGGAAACAGCAGAAAGATAGGACAGGAATAATTCCAAAGTTTCAGGTTTACGTAACTGGAGGGAGGGTGGTATTTCTTTACTGAGATAGGGAACACTGGAAGAAGACAAAGTTTGGTGTAAAGGCCATTTGGGTTTTTTTTTTTTTTTTTTTTTTTAACATATGAAGTTTGAAGTGTATTTGAAACATATAACAGGAAAATAGAAAGAGACAATTGGATATTGCATATATGGATCTGGAACTCAGAGAAGAGATCTGGAGATATAAATATATGACTAATTTGCTTGTAGGTAATCATTTAAGTGGTAGGCCTAGATGAGATTTCCTAGGGAGAGATTATAGCCTGTCCCCTGGACGTGAAGGTTATTGATATGACCTTAAATGGGAGCTGTTTGTTGCTGAAATGGGATAAGAAGCTTGGACTAGGATGTAGAGAGAATAGGAAGTGAGGAAATGGAATCAGTGAGTATAGATAACTCTGTTTTGTTTGTTTGTTTGTTTGTTTGTTTGAGACGGAGTCTCGCTCTGTCGCCCAGGCTGGAGTGCAGTGGCGCAATCTCGGCTCACTGCAAGCTCCGCCTCCCGGGTTCTCGCTGTTCTCCTGCCTCAGCCTCCTGAGTAGCTGCAACTACAGATGTCCACCACCATGCCCGGCTAATTTTTTGTATTTTTAATAGAGACGGGGTTTCACCGTGTTAGCCAGAATGGTCTCAATCTCCTGACCTCGTGATCCGCCCACCTCGGCCTCCCAAAGTACTGGGATTACAGGCATGAGCCACCGCGCCCAGCCTAGACAACTCTTTCAAAAAGTTTGCCAGTGAAGTTACATAAGGCTTTAATTGATGTTTAAAGGAAATGTGATTTCATTGTGATTGGAAGGCAGAATGTTTTAAAACAGAGTGTCCGTGGAAAAATATTAAAATGGTTTCTTGATAATGAAAAGGTAGCCAAGATGGAGACATTAGCCAGCACAGAGAAGACTCAAAGACAGTGAACCAAGATTGAATTGTAATCATAGCTAACATTTATTACAGTCTCACTGCTGTGCAAGTGCCATTTTAGATGTTTAACATGTATTAAAAGTCTTAATCCCACAACAGCTCTATGAGGTAGATACACTTATTATCTCATGAGGAACATGGGAAGCTGATCACCAGAGAGGCGACGTAACTTGCCAGGGTGGGAGAACAGTGATTTGAGAGCAGGCAATCTGGTTGTGGAATCCATGGGGTTTTTGTAAATTTCCTTCTTAACTGACAAATAATAATTGTAGATATTATATTCTTATGGGGTACGATGTGATCCTTTCATATAGGTTTATGTCGTGGAATGATCAAACCAAACTAACAAATCTATCACCTGGCATATTTATATTTGTGTGTGTGTATGGTGAAAACATTTAAAATCTACTCTTGTAGTATTTTTTAAATACACATTCTTAGCCGTGATGCTGTACTGCTTCTCAGTACAGGGATACACAGTAAAGTATCTGAATCATCCATGAGTCAAGATATGGCCTAATCCATCTACAGATATTGAAAATGTTATCGGTTGTGCAGTTACTTTGAGGCAAAAGTATAAATTAATGCTGACTCAAATACTTGGTTAAAATTCCTTCTTGGCTTTGTATTATAGAGCAAGACAGGCATAAATGGAGGTGTCAGGAGAGCAGCTGTAGTTTTAATCAGTGGCCTTCAATAAATACGTGCTCATTACTTATTTAATTGCACCTGTAACTACACGAGGGCCTCGCTGCTGAGAGTGTAATAGGTGAGCGGAATTCACAACAGTCTGAAGCCACGCGCACCTCTCTGCCAAGAAGTGTCGTCTGTGGGTTTCGTTAACCAATGTCCTAAAATATACGACCTTTTCCAGGTCCCGGGGGAGTGGCTTTAACTGCAACGCGTGTGTGTTTATTTTCCTCCTAAGGCTTTAACAACACCGAGCGAACATGTGATAAAGAGTTTATCATACGGAGAACAGCTACCAACCGAGTACTGAACGTCCTCCGTCACTGGGTCTCAAAGCACGCACAGGTATGTCAGTGCCCTCATTAATTACTTACAAGGATTTTTAAAAAATCATCTTTTTAAGCCGTGACACATGTAAAACACCTCCCGATTCTTTGGAGTTCAGTGTGAAACCTTGACACTGGAACTGAGGAAGGGAAGAAATAGGCTAGGCATGCAGATCAAAGCAGACACGTGGCTTGCCAACATCCACTGTTTCAGATCTGCAAATGACATGACACAGTGACACGGGGCTCCCCTGTCCCCACATCTTCTGAGGAAACAGCACTCACCCATGGGCACCTGAGCCACAGCAAGGCCACTGTCCTGTGCCACCTACCCTGGGAGCACCTTTCACAGGGTCTTCTCTGTTAAGTGGAGTTATGCTTGAGAGGCTGCCAGCTGCAGTGGTATCCCCGCCCCGCACCCAACTAGACGCAAACCTCACGATGCCCCCTGGAAGTAAATAACACTCTGGGATCTGGTCAGGGAGTGCTTTCTGGGCCTGATTCTGGAGATATTTTGCCTCATACCCTTTGATGTTTTGGTTCCCAATGCTGTTTTTAAATTGTGTTACACTGACAGGACACCCACTTGTTATCTGTTTATGTGTTCTCAGTGCACGTTTGTAGAATTTATTCCCCTTTCACAAAACAAGTCAGGTGCCACTTTGCCCCCCTGATGTGATGCATGCATAATGCTTTTCTTACCCACTGCCACATACCAGGCAGGCCCTCCTGGACACCCACCTGCCTGGCACCCTGCAAGGAGCATTTGAGAGAGAGAATGGGCCCTGCCTCACAGCAGAACATGTGCAGCATACATTAAAAGAAATATAATCAAAGTTGTCAGTCCGCTAATGAGAATCATGTGTTATAAATGACACTCCCAGGGGGAGGTATTCCCAGGTCTTTATTATTAGGTTGGTGCCAAAGTAATTGCAGTTTTTGCCACTATATTCACAGAGGCCATCACGTGTCTGCTGCATGGTCCTCAGTAATGACAGTCCATTCAATAGGGTCACCATGAGGGCAGGCTCCTGAAACCTCCGTGGTAAGATAATTTACTAATTAGGAAAAGTGGCATTTAAACCTCACCACAAGTAAGCCCATAAAAAATCTTAAATATTAATTAAAATAAAGTAATAAACATAGCATACTAAATAATGTAAACATTCCATCTTACACATTTTAAATTAAAAAAAATTTAATCCTATATGATTCAAATTCCAAGAACCATCCTTAGCACATGAGAAATGTCTAGTCTCTTTTCCCCGTAGTCTCAGTGAGCTGCTGGTAAATCCATTTTGCCTCAATGCAGATAAAACAGTATAATGAGTTTTAGTATTTACAATTTTTCCACTGTATCATGGTCCATGTTATTCTTCTCTGATTTTTTTCTCAAGAATTTTGACATTTAATTCCTGGGGCCCACAGTGGTTTCTAAGATGCAAAGTAGCTTCGATCAACAAGGCTGAGCTGGTTCTCTCCCCTGGCCTCAGCTCCCCTCCTCCCTTCCAAATCTTCTCCCCAGAGCCCTGCAGCCTTGCTTCCCTATCCACCTTACTTCCCTTTTCTCAATCCCCCGTGCCCTCTTTTTCTAATTATCTCAAACAGGAATCCCTCCCAATCCACATATTTTTACAGTAGCTACAAAAGTACCACAAAGCAAATGGCAGTATGCTGGGAGTTTTTTATTTTTGGTAAAGAAAATTCATAGATGGGGAGAGATTAGTGTACAGAAGCCCTCTTTTATAATAGTTTTACAGTAAGCTTTGCCACCTGATTTGGCAGCTGAATTGTTTATACAGTTCAGATGCTTTGCGACCTGAGTGACTGCAGCTGTGCCTATACATGAGCAAGCTTGTCCATCTCCAGTTCCAGTTAGAGGGATCCCAGCTCCTCAGGCTCTCCCTCCAGCAGGGGCATAGGTGAGTGATGTAAGTAGCTCAGGGATCCAGTCTTCTCTTCTGACCTCACCACTGGGTAAAATACAAACCCTGGCTATTTCGTTCACTGATGTGCCCAAGGAAGTTCTTCCCACAGGGTCTTTCCTTACCTTCCCTGCATGCGTGAGTGGGCCTCACGGCTTAATGGCGGGCTATCAATGCCCTGGTGTAACCTCGTCATGTGCATCTCCTGTCACCTTCCTCATCCTCTCTGTATAAGTACACAACCATGTGCAGGACATTTCTGTGAAATTTCCACTTATTGAGAATTGTTTTAGGGCATTTTTTTTTTCTTTTTTGCTGGCTAGAGCGTCCAGATTCCCTTTCTTCCTTTTACTGGCTCACTTGTGGCTGCCTGGTAATCATCTGGCCTCCACATTGGACGGTTTGTGCAAGTCAAGGCAGGCTGTTGGTGATGGATTGGTGAATGGTTCAAATAGAGCTGCTCTCAGCTCACGGTCTCGGGGCCTCATTGTGTGCGTACTGCTTCCTCTCACCAACTGTGGGCCTAGCCTGGGCCATTTCATTCAGAAGATGTGAAGGTGGCCCTGGCTTCATGGAGCTTAAGCAAGCTGACTGTTATGGTGCTTTAAGAGTAACAGCCCATCTTGGTATCTTTATCCAAGTTTATCTGCAGGTCTTTACTCTCCCAAGGCAGCATCTAGCTATAGATGGGACTGCTGGTCTGAAAACCTGGGCCATAATCCAACTGTCAACCAACCCTCACCCTCGTTGTCTTTGGTTTTCACCTCACAAAGTGAAGGGCTTGGATAAGATGATTTGTAATTATCTGATTCACTTTGTACTAGCTGAGTCCATTTAAGGGAGAATATAGCATTATTGTGGCAACCTGATTATTTTGAATCAGTAGCTTTTAAAAAATGAGTAGGAAGTTGTACTCATCTCAAAACTACAGCTAAGCATGGTAACAATTACATTTTTTCTCACACGGCTACCCAGAGAGGCCACTTCGATTTCTAGACACAGAAAAGCTGTAGATCTACATCAACCAAGCTGTAGATTCACCCACAAATAATCTAGAGAATCAAGGCTACCACAGAGTATTAGACATCATGTATTTATTTCTCATTTCTCATCAAAGGTAACTAATATTGGCAGATACTACCCTGACCTTTGTTCAGGAGAATTAAAGGTTGCAGAAGTATGGGGGTAGGGGTTTGTTCTCCAGAGAAATAAGAATGCCCCAGGATGTCACCTCCTAACTCTACCCCGGGTGGTGCTAGGATAGCATTTCTTCTCCTGGAGGCTTCTAGTTTTTTCTTTAGTTAATATTTGGAGAGGCTAGGATGTTCCATTTTTAGGGGGTTTTTTAAATCTTCATATGTGAATACCTTCTGGCCTATTGCTCCTCATTTTGTTACACCTTCTCACTCATTTGTTGCCTTTTAAGCTGAAAGTGAAGCCACAGGCCCAAGTTCGATTTCTCCCACGTGCCTTGTCTATCCATCAGCAGAGGGAGCAGCAGCCCAGAGTCAGGGGACCAGTGTTGTTACTCCAGCTCTGCCACTGTAGCCCCTGTGGGGCCCCAAGCTGGTCTCTCTACCTCTTCGGGTGTTAGTTTCCTCTTCTGAAAATGAGAACAACCATCCCTGCTTTACCTCTCCCAAGGATGTGATGAAGTTAAAGATGATGTTGAATTAAGCCTAAAGCATGATATTGATGTGTGTGATGAAATCCCTTTCAGCCGTGGACAGGAGAGATGCACATTTCACCACCCTACAACCAGCCTGTAAGCTCCTTGCTTGTCTCATTCATCTTTGTGTCTCCTTTCACATAGTTCTGTAATGCTGAACACATGGCAGATGCCCAGTAAATACTTGTCAAATTGAGCTTATAGTTCAATGTTTCCATTGTTCATTCTCTCCTGGAGGTCATTTTCTAGCCTTTAAAGTTTCCAAAGTCAGCCCAGACAGAGACTATAACCACTGATGGGTCAGAAATCAGGGCTGTGTGTTTAGGCAGTCTAAGTAAGGGAAGTGTTTTCATTAGAGGTCTACATGCGTCTTGAGCATCTCCTGCTGGGAGACCTTACATATCATTTACACAATTCCCAGGTCCCTGCAGGTGTCAGATCTGTAGTACTATTAACCAAATGCTCCCATGATTGCTTTTGTCCTCTGTGCACAGACAGATGGCTGGGGTCTGACTATAGACGTTTCAGATCTCTGCACAAGCCTCTGTAGAAGGCCTTTCATGTATGATTTATGGCAATTTTGGTTTTCCTCAATTATCATATTGACCAACCAATTCTGAAGAGATGCTCTGTCCATTTATTGGAGGAATTTCACAGACCATGAGCGATGCTGGTAAAAGAGCCGCAGCTGTGTCTGCAGGTTACCACTAGCTCCATCAGGCTCTGGGTCCTGTCTGAATGACAAGTGGCCGAGAATGAAACAGTCATGTATTTTCTTAATTGTAGGCTTAGGGGAATGTTTTTAAAACATGAGATCAGACAAAAATGACCTACCTACATAAAAATCTCCTCCCCAAAGGAGTTTACAGAGGAACACTGCTACTCCTTTTTCTGTTTTCTCACCTCCTTGATTCATTCACTAATAAGAATTGGGCACCAGAATGTTCCAGACATTGGGATAGGTGTGGGCGTGAACAAGATCCATGCAGTCTCTGACCTCAAGGGGCCTTCAGCCGTTGGGAAAAGCCACTGGGAAAATACCCACTAACAGTCAATGGACTTAACATAATTACATGTGTGGCCGGCTGTTAAACTGAATTCTTCAGGTTGTTTCTGACATTCAGGCAGAGGACCAAAGGCACAGGGGCAGGTACAATAGGTAGCAGCAACAGCCTGCATGGCCTTAATGGAGTGGCTAGGCCACCTAAGCAAAACCAGCTAAGAGCTCGTGAAATCAATCCTGCTAGCAGTTGTGATCACTCACCTGTGGGAAGTTGAGGCAGGGAAGGTCAAGGAGAGGGTAATTTCCAGAGACAGCCATCTGTGTAAGTTCTCTACCACCATGGGGAAGGCAGGGAGATGCCTCCTTTTCACTTCCAGCCACATGAGAAATGTTTCAAGGAAACCACCCAGCTAGCCTCTCCTGTTAAGGTGAAAGGTGCTCGCTGAGCAAAGTGAAGAGTGGTGGATGCTAGGAGTGAGCTCCATTCATATGTGTTTCAGTGAACCAGGTGGGTCCATGGGGAGTCCAATCTGGATGGCCCTGCATCCTGCCCAAGAGGATGTCCTGGAGGGGTGATGCGTAGACAGACGCTGGGTGAAGTGGACCACTGGCAGCCCAGGGCCTGAGGGAGTTGAAAGTGACTCACAGGAGGACAGACATTGCCAGGGTCAGGGGAGCTGGCCCTAAGTCTCCCACAGAGAGGTCTCCAAAGTCTCACCAAGGCCCACACAGGAAACCTGGCCACTGGCCACTGTCCACCTGCCACATCTAGAGAGAGCCAGGACTGGGCTCCCCCTGCACTTTCACACTAAATTATTGCTTTCCCATGGTGAACTGCAGTACCAAAGCAATAGCCCACTAGTGGAGAGGTGGTGGGGACATCAGAAAGGGTCTCCTATGCAGGCCACTAGGCTGGAAGCAGCCCACACACCAAGGCTGGAGGGAGGCTGGACTGAGGTTTTGAAGAATATACTGGACTAGACATTTTGACTGTTGAAATGACATCATTCTTGTAACTAAAAAGTACTGAAAGACTTTGGTGCCTGCCCAGAACTTCGTGCCAGGTTGGGAAGGATAGACTATCAACTGATTTACTGGGACTGGCAAGAAGCAGTAATGCTGTTTGATGATTCCATTATTACTTACGATACAGGGAGTCTAGGGTCCCTTGGGAGAGCAATTTCACAAAATCTATCAAAATAGCTCAGCTGTTATATTTCTAACTCGCTCCAGTTCTCTTACATTCATTTTATGGTGAACAAAGAGACACATATTTAGCTAATAATGAATAACTTGAGTTTACATTTCAGTTGATATGCTTTTTGGCATTTTTATTGAAATATCACATACCGCATATAAAGGACACTAAACTTCAGTGTGTAGGTCAGTGACTTTCTGCCTGTGTAGACGCCCATATAACTGCCACCCAGGTCAAGATCTGGGACATTGCCAGCACCTGAGGAGGGCCCCCAAGTCTCTGCCCCTCTTCCTGAGTGTTACCCTGTGCTCTGTTAGTTTTAGTATTTACATTTAGCATTGCTTATGGTATGTTTTACATATATACACTCATTTTCCATTATAAGAGGGTTTTATATATACATTATCCTATAAACACAGACACACACATGCGCACGCACGCAAAACAGAGTCCTTATCACTCTCGTGAAAATATACCCTAACACTTTCATAACACCATTAACAAATAAATATAGTCTCAGGTAGAAGACAGGATTTAGCGGATCTCACAACCCCACTCTAGTCACTCATAGCAGCTGAGGTGAGAGTTTTTACATCTCCAAAAATCACAGTAGGAGTTAAACTCAGTCCTAATGTGTCTTTGTAGCAGAGATCTCAGAGCTGGGGGGCTTCGAATCCTGTTGGAGCTGTGAAGTTAGGGTGATCGTGATGGAAATCCCGGCTCCGGCATTTATTGGCTTTTCTGAGCAAACAATTTCGCTCCTCCAGGCCTCCAGCTCTTCATCTGTAGAAATGGGGATTAATGCCACTTTTTCCTCTGTGGGAGGGTGAGGATTATGTGAGTTAAAACATACAGAGTAGCCATTACAGATGGAGGCTCAAAGCACTGCGGATGCTGCTCTTGATAGAGATAACCGTGTTAAAGCGGCATCTGGTCCAAACCCAGACCTTCAAGCAGGCCAAATGCTGTTACCCCCATGTGACCAGTGAACCACGTAAGTCTCAAAGGGGTTCAGTCAGCATTGCCCGGGTAAACTTGCTGTGATGGTGGAAATGTTCTATATCATGGTGCCCAGTACAGCAGCCTCTAGCCACATGCGGCTAATTGATCACTTGGAATGTAGCTAGCGTGGCTAAAAAGCTGGAGTTTTAATGTTATTTAATTGAATTAAATGTTAATAGTCACAGGTGACTGATGGTTACAGTATAAACAGCACAGTTCTAGACCACTCAAAAGCTGGAAACAGACCCAGCTGTCAAAATTCCTTCCAGTCTCCCACAGAGCCCCCTTCCTCTGAAACAAGAACCCGGCCAGGTGGTCTCCACGATGGCTCCAGCAATAAGTCTGCTGAAGGGGGCACACCTATGTTAGGTTTGTGGCGAGGAAAGCAAAACCTTTACATATCCTCAGAGTCGGTGTTATCTCAGAGAAGACAATGGCTGTTTCCCAGTAAAGGACAACCAGGGAGCATCCGTCTGCGCCACAGAGTTTAGGTTTTGGACCTGCAGTCCCAGGTCCGAGGTAAAGTGGGGACTCTGACTCGTTACGGTGGAAAAGTGCGTGCCGGTGTGATGGCCTCTACTTAGTGCGTTCAAGGTCTCAGGGATCAGATTTCCCAAAATGTGAGTGGACACACTTTGTCTCTTCCGTTTCTTATTTTGACAGATGACAGGGGCCCCTTCTAAATTTTTTTGTTTGTTATTTGGCATCGCCTAGTGAAACACAAAACTCAGTGTTGAATTAGAGCACTGAGTTGAGGTTCGTTCATTGTTCCAAATCTGAAATGGAAGTTGGGCCAGGACAAACACAGCACAGAATTTTCGGTGTGGGCGGGAGAACGAGAAGCGAAAGAAACAACCAGCTATTGAGCAGGCAGCTGCTGTCACCTCTCCTGACGCTCCTGGCCTGCTGCTGTCACCTCTCCTGATGGCTCCTGGCCTGCTTCCATCCCTGCCCTCCTCGTCCATCTGGGCTCGTGCCAGTCAGCCACAGGGTACTTTTCCGTCACACTCCCAGCCCGGTCTCTGCCCTTAAAGAATAGATCTTCTCTTCCATCTGCAAGGCAGTCTCAGCATATGGGGCCCTGATCTTTGAGCTCTTTGCAGGAGGAAGATGCCTCCGCTGGGAATGGCGCTTCCTGTCCCCACTTCCTGAAGACGTTCAAGACTTTATAAGCCCCTTTCCCTGAGCCTTCACCATGGCTGGATGAGACTTCCCGTGGAAAAGTGTGTCACTAGGACTCTGAACAAGGAGGAGGAAGCATTGAATTGCATAGAAGTCATCTAGGAGCAGCTGAAGTTTGGTATTGGTTTAGTTATGATACGGGGCATATGATCTTTTATGGGTGACTTGAGAACCTGATTCTTAGAATGAAGGTAGTTTCCTCTGCAAGGACGGATTCTGAATGACAGAACCCCAATTTTTAAAAATAACATACTGTATCACTTACTTTATGTCAGACACTGTTTTGTTTTCAAATATTAAGTCACCTACCGTGACTCCACTCATTTGAGGGAGAGGAGGTCGATATTGTTATTACCACTGCTTTACAGATGGGGAGATGGAAGCTCAGACTGAACCATTTCCCTGAGGTTCCACCCATAGCAAATGGCAGCAGCAGGTTTCAGTCTGCACCGTCTGGCTGCACCATTTTTTCTGGGAACCCCCAATCTTGCAGCCTCTCCATCTTGCAGGCCAACTGTTGAGATGTAGACCGCTCAAAATGTGAAACATAAAAACCTGCTTCTGACTCAGGACAGCGAGAATAGCACATGTCAACACTGCCAATGCTTTCCCTGTTTCTCAGTCTTTCCTTAGGAAAGTTGCTTTTGACCCTGAGTCTATTTTGTGTTGCTTAAATGATTTGTACTTGCTAAAGGCTGGTGCAGGGAGGAGTGCTGTGCCTCTGCTGACAACCAGTGCAGCACCTCCCAGGCTGAGATGGTGACAGTAGCCGCCCTTGCCGGCTTCCCCAGGCCACCTGCCTGCAGGAGGTACAGTTAGAGCTGCCTGCGGTGAAGGGCCAGGAAACCCTCGCTGTTCTTGAAGCCTCAAGACCCCAGACATCCCACCTTAACAAATGGGTGAGATGCTGCCCACTGCTCAGGGGCCGAGGCTCCTGGGCATGTCCCCAGCTGGTGGGACGGATGGGGATACCAGGAATAAGAAGATAAAATTTAGTCTCAATGTGAGATGCTAGCAGCTATGAAATGTTTTTAAATGACTAATGAGCTGTCTACTGCTTCAACCTTGCAAATGGTGTTTTATGTTTTTTTTGTTGTTTTTGCATGTGTGTTTCTGTTTTTTTTGTTGTTGTTGTTGTTTTTTTTTTTTTTTGCCAGAGATGGGGTCTTGTTCTGTCACCCAGGCTGGAAGACAGTGGTGCGATTGTAGCTCACTATAGACTTTACCTACCCCTTGCCTCAAGTGATCCTTCTACCTCCACCTCCCAAAGTGCTGGGATTACAGGCATGAGCCACTGTGCCCAGCCACAAATGATTTTACACAATCACCATGCCAGAGGATAACTGATGGCCTATATAGTTTTTTTTTTTTTTTTTTTTTTTTTTTTTTTTGAGACAGAGTCTCACTGTTTCTCCAGGCTGGAGTGCAGTGGCACGATCTTGGTTCACTGCAACCTATACCTCCCGGGTTCAAGCAATTCTCCTGCCTCAGCCTCCCAAGTAGCTGGGGTTACAGGCATGTGCCACCACGCCAAGCTAATTTTTTTATATTTTTAGTAGAGATGGGGTTTCACCATATTGACCAGGCTGGTCTCGAACTCCTGACCTTGTGATCCACTTGCCTCAACCTCCCAAAGTGCTGGGATTACAGGCGTGAGCCACTGCGCCTGACATACTTTTTATGTCGGTCTCACCCTTTTATTATTCTTCAGCACCCATTCACTTCTAGCTGTCGACACACTGTCAGCCTCTGCGTATCTCAGCCAAGAGATCCGAAACATCCACCAGGCACGCACCAGTGTTTGTTCACAAACAGATTTGCCATGACAGCAGCCGAAATGAAATAGAGAATGCTCCATTTAATTTAAATAGTCCAGCAACTTCAGTTCCTTTTGAGTTCTTCTGATTTCCTGGACACATAGGCTGACCCTTATCTTTATGGCAGTGCTGGATCCTGCTGTGATCTTTTACTGACCACTGCCCTCTCCCTCTCCCCTCAGAACAGATGCCTTAGGCGTCACATTTCACTTTAGTTCTTCAGCGATTCCTGGGTCAAAAAGGTCTCAGATGAGGAGAGAAACCTGGAAACTTGCACACTAGTTTGGATTCCATTGTTAGCTTGCTAGTTTCCACATTTGTAAAATTGGCAAAATTATCTGTGTGGAGTTAGAATGCACAAATGAATTATTTGTCATATCTCTCTGGAAAATATGAAATGTACAAAACTATTATCTGATAAGTATGGATTTTCTTTTCTTTAATTCCAAAGATAGATTTTTATTCTCTCTTTTTCTCTGGTCCAGGCAAACAACCAACCAAGTAAGAAAATCCTAGTTCCTTGAACTACTTACCAAAGTTTTTTCTTATCTTTTATACATCTCTATTGTTATCTTTTAAACTCTTCTTACAGTGAGACATTTACAGCAGGATTTATTAAGCTAGCATAAGCTAGATTTAAGCTTTTAGGAAGCGTGTCTTCAGTGGCACTGATTTTTCCATTTTCATTAGCTGCCGAAACAGAAACGTTTTCCCCATTGAACTAGTGCGATTCCTTAACTCTTTGCGGATGGATTTCGTTGATGGAATTTTATGTACTTCGATAGCTTCTTTTCTCTGTTGTAAGGATTTTCTGATGCAAGTGCCACGGAGAGCCCTTATTTTTCCTCATTTGTCTCCCCACTCTTGTAATCACTCTTGGACCTTGGAAGCATTTCTGGAGACTGTGGCATGCAATCTTCAGCATGGGGAACAATGATCCTGACATCACCTGGTCCTTGTTTATCCGACCAGGCCTGGACCAGTGCTCTCCATCACTTCAGAGCTGCCTCAGGATGTCAAGAGCTGACTTAACACTTGTGTATCAACTGGTTCTCAGGGCCCCACGGCTCTGCCTTGCCTGTTGCCTTTCTCTTTGTGTTACTCTCCTCTCCACTCTGCTCTCAGATGTCACTAACTTATAGCTCCCAGTCTCTTTGCATTGTATCTCCTTGGTTGAATGTCAAAGATGCTACTTCCTGTAACTCGGAGTGCATCTTCTCCTTGGGGAAGGAAGGATGCACCCACCAGCTTTCTTTATCAGTCTTTTCCCCTCCTATGGATCAGGGTAAAAACAAAAGTATAACTAATAGACTACTGTCTAGTTATATTAAAGATAATTTTGTTGGCAAGGGGCATTATTTAACTAAGAAAGTTGAATATAGTTGTAAATATCAGCAATAAAAGGATGCCCTTCCAGACTTTTCTTTTTCCCTCTGGTCTTTGTCATTTTCTTGAAAACGACAACCCATATAAATTTACCACCTACTTAATGGAAAACACAGCATCCGGAAAAAAAAAAAAAAAAAGATTCTCTCTTTTTCTGGTAAATGCTTTTTAAACTGACTGATTCCCTTTTGGGGCGTAAAGATGTAAGCTTGGAAGTGATCTGATTCCGGGGCTGTGGGGCAGTATTTAAAGATTCCTGTGTGCACAGCTGTTCAGAACTAGGGGCTGAATTTTAGCAAGTCATTCAAATGCAGAATCATTTGTCAGCAAATGATCAAATAAATAGTTTTCTAGATGGTTTTTTCCTTCTCACTGAATGAGTGTCATTCATTGCCATTTGCCTCTTCCCAGTTATTTTTGTTCTAACATATCTTCCACATTTTCACTGTGCCTTCTCCCAGGAGCCTCCCACTTCACATCTGCTAAACTAATTTCCCAAACCACCAGTTTAAAACTTAGGTAGCTTGTTACCACTTGTGTCAAAGTCAAGTATTCTCCCCCATGGACTTTTATGCATTCATTCAACAAACGTTTGAGGGCTGACCAGGAGCAGGGCACAGAGCTTACCAGTTTTGGGGTTTAACTGCCTGTGGGTTTTACCACCTGAAATATAAGTCCCTAGATGATTGTCAGGCATATATTTTCTCTACATTCTGTTCCTCTTTGAAGATTCAAGAAGCTGATGAATTGTTAATGACTAGTAAGTGTTGAACGTGTATTGGAAAGTTTAGAATTACTGCTGTATTGCTTTGTAGGGTTTAATTCCAAACTTACTGCCCTTCCTTATGTTTTTGTATTAGAATGTTCTTTTTCATTGTGTGAACAATGAGGCTTTGAAAATATTTTTGTAGTTAGGCAATGGAAAATGCCAGAAAACCCCGTCCTTTCACTTTTCCAGTGAGAAGCCCTGATTCAGAGTCCCTCTTGCCCCAAGGTAGCGCCCACGCCGGCAGCCCAGGGGTGGTGGCCGGTGGGCAAGGTGAGCAGGTACCCTGCAGAGCCTCCCATCCCAGGTTTTAGCCAGCACAATCTCCCCTGGAATAGGGTTTCAACGTTAAAGTTTTGAATAAGGTTTCCTCTCCTCAGAAGAGCTGAAAAGCACCTTGGTTTAGGAGGTTGTCTCCAGTTCGTGAACATGAGGAATGCAAACCTGTGTACCCCAGACCTGTCAAGGCTGATTTGCATATATCATGATCATTGGGTACCTTTGCCTCAGCTTCCCACTTTACAAACTGGCCCGAATCTAACCTAATTCTACACCACAATTTAAATTCTTCATCTTGTGTCGTCAGAGAAGACGGAAAACCGTAGTATGCTTTTCATTTTCTTGAAAATCATTAAGTTAAACCCCCACCTCTTATTTCTGAGCTCAACACATCCTGAGTCCTTCTTTCTAAGCTCTTTGTTCCAGATTTTAAAATTATTTGTGTGATTTTAATCCGCTCTGCAGCATTTCCACTTTCCTTTTAAAACCTCTGGCCACCATCAGGAATATGCTGTACTTATTACACTGAGAAAATTACTCTCATAATTCTCTTTAGCCTCAAACTGCATTTATTGAATCAGATTTTCCCAATGTCCTAGAGTTCCCTTGGCCATGTATAGTAAATTACTAATTACTACCCTGCTCTCCTGCAAGAATGAATATCATTTCCAAAATGCCTAAGCTATCAACAGGGATTCGTTTTAAAGTGCTAGGAAATCTGATTTATTGCTTTGCAGATGATTTTTCTGGTATATGATCTAGCCTTATTAATGCAAACTAGTTTATTCAGACTGGAAACCTCGGTTTCCAGATCCCTGTCTCAAATGGTCATCAGTGAAGGGAAATAGTTCCAGGCTCAGCAACTGTTTGACATTTCAGCCTACCCTTCCCCAAGCCAGCAGCCACTAATTCACTGATAGCTGCTTTTTTTTTTTTTTTTTTTTTTTTTTTGAGATGGGAGTCTCGCTCTGTCACCCAGGCTGGAGTGCAATGGCACGACCTCGGCTCACTGCAACCTCCACCTCCTGTGTTCAAGTGATTCTCCTGCCTCAGCCTCCTGAGTAGCTGGGATTACAGGCGCCCACCACCATGCCTAGCTAATTTTTGTATGTTTTAATAGAGACGGGGTTTCACCATGTTGGTCAGGCTGGTCTTGAACACCTGACCTCAGGTAGATCCACCCGCCTCAGCCTCCCAAAGTGCTGGGATTACTGGCATGAGCCACCGTGCCCGGCCAGATAGTTGCTTTTTCGCAAGAGGCTGAGTGGTTATAGCAATTAAAAACTCAGGCTTTAGCCAAGAGTTTAGCCTGGATCTAAGTCCTGGGCCTACCACTTGCTAACTGTGTGACCTTGGATAAGATACCTAGATTTTCTGTACCTGGACTTCCCCACATGCAAAATGGAAATCATGATAGTAACTATGTTGCAGGATTGCTATTGATGATTAAATGAGATAATAAAGTAGTTAAAATGTGGCCCGGTGTGGCGGCTCACATCTGTAATCCCAGCATTTCGGGAGGCCAAGGCAGGTGGATTGCTTGAGCCCAGGTGTTGGAGACCAGCCTGGGCAGCAGAGAGAGAGCCCCATCTCTAAAAAATATCTTAAAAATTAGCTGGGCATGGTAGCATGTGCCTGTAGTCCCAGCTACTTGGGAGGCCGAGGTGGGGGGAATCCCTTGAGCCCAGGAGGTTGAGACTGCAGTGAGCCATGATCATGCCATTGTACTCCAGCCTGGGTGACAGAGTGAGACCCTGTCTCAAAAAAAATTACCTAGTCTGGGGCAATCTCTCACTGTCTGACTTATAATTACTTTAGGAGGTTTTTGTTTTGTTTTTCCCAACCGATCCAGGGAAAATGCTGATTTTCCTAATTATTTATGAACATGTTGAGTGAAGTCAATACAATTTTGGTAAAATAGACTCATCTCACAATAGCGTCTCTCCCTTGGAGGATTCTGACATCATCAGTGGACAATGTGTTGCTCCTAAGCCTGTGCTGGGGGCCACACTGCATCCTTCCACAGTTTTTGTCTTGTTCCTGGCCAGAACTATCCCCTTTCTGCAGGTGGTTTCCGGACCTGCGTTTCCAGGCCCAGCCTCTCCTAAGGGTCAGTAGGGCGTCCCCAAGGGGGGCCCTTGCAGATGGGCGCCCTCCTCAAGCCTCTCCCAGTTTCTTTTGTTAATATTTCTTTCATGTGCAAACCCACCCAGAAGTCTGCTGCTCCGCCTCCACTGCAGAGCCTTGTTTGTTGAGTTGCTCAGTAATTCTTTTTGAAGGAACAAGAGCTATGGGCTCCTTTTCAGAGAATGAAATATAAATGTCCTGCATTTTCTGAGCGCTCCACCTTTGAGAGCAGGGCGGTTTCTTTGTTCGAATCCTCTGTCTCCGCATCCCTGCTTCAGGAATTGGAAAACAAAAACTAAATTAGATTCTGTTGCTTTGATAACTTCAATAAGTACCTCGGAGTCTCTTGGGTGCCATGGATTCGCTCTCCTGGCGCAGAAGGCTTCGTGGGGCTTTGTGTCCTAAACACGGGCAGGCGACGTCCCTCCTCCAGGCCTGCGGGCTCCACCCAGGGGCCCGCGCCAGGGCCAATGCCGACCCGGGAGCGCCATCTTGTGGGCGCCTCGATTGCTGCCTGCAAGAAGGCACTCGGGTAAGTCTTATTCCACCGTTTCAGGACTCGGGGAAATGTAACCAAAAATTAAATGCTGGACAATTACAACTTGGCTGTCAGCCAGACATTAGCAATCATTTGTCTCTGGATTTAAATAGGGCAAATGTCTTTTTGCTGCTTTAGATTTCTTTTTATTGAGCAGCAGCTACCGTATTTTCAACAGGGACTTTTCAATGACCAATTCTGTATTTTACATGCATTTGTAAAAAATAAAATCATCCATTCTAGGTAGTACATCAGAAGATCTAGATTTCTTTTACTTTTGGAGAGTTTTTTTAATGACTTTTTTTTTTTTTTTTTTTTTTTGGTAGATAAACAAAGGTAATGTAAAGTCTTGCTACTCAAAATGTGGACCCCAGACCAGCAGCATCAACATCACCGGGGAGGTTGTTGGAAACGCGGAGTCCTTATCCCTGTTCCAGATCCCCTGAATCAGAATCTAATTTTAGCCACAACCCCTAGTGACCCCTGTGCACATGACAGTTTGAGAAGGGCAAGTATAAAGGCCTATGAAGGAGTCAGAAGGACTGGTGTTCTTGTCCCAGCCCCTCCATCTCCCCATGCTTCTCATCTCAGCCCATGCGATCACCTCTCTTCAGCCTCTGTGGCCCATATGTGACAGGAGACCCTGAGATTATGGTTCCTGTCTTGTCTGATGCTGGGTCAGCTGAGGAAGAATTAAAATTATATACACGGCCGGGCACCGTGGCTTATGCCTGTAACCGCAGCACTTTGGGAGGCCAAGGAGGGCAGATCATTTGAGGTCAGGAGTTCGAGACCAGCCTGGCTAACATGGCAAAACCCCATCTCTACAAAAAATATAAAAATTAGCTGGACGTGGTGGTGTGCACCTGTAGTCACAGCTACTCGGGAGGCTAAGGTATGAGAATCCATTGAACCTGGGAGGCAGAGGCTACAGTGAGCCCAGATTGTGCCATACTCCAGCCTGAGCAATAGAGTGAGACTCTGTCTCAAAATCAAACAAATAACAACAACAAGTTACATACTAAAGGTCACTTTGTACATTGTAAAAACCTGTGCAAATGTAAGTGAAAATTATGGATGGCAAAAATTCTTCCATTTCCTACTCCGTTATCAGAGATTCTGCTTTGCATTATATCAGAGTCTGATTTATATCATCAGCAGCAAAGCAACTATTCAACTGCGACCATTTGTCATGCTTCAAATAGTGTCTTGGCAGATTTCATTAAGTCTTTCAAAGGTCCCTCTCAGGCCAGTCGTCCCAGAGTTCAAAATAAGAAAATTACATTATGTTTTTATTAACAAGACCTTTCACACACTTGCCATCCTGGCAGAAGCGTTCTGCCCCATTGAGCCCAGTACGGGGCACAGTAGTTACTAATGCCAGTTGATTAAACCACTAATTGGCCCTCAACACGGTCTAAACAGTAACCTGATATCCTTCACACTAATCGTGCATTTATGATAATCAGATTATTTGCATCATTAGAGACCTGACATAGCTACATGAAGACTCGGTTGTCTCACTAATATATATATATATATGTATATATATGTGTGTGTGTGTATATATATATATATGAAATATTCATTAAGGAAATAAAGTCCTGATGGCTGAGAATGTGGTGCACACGGATTGACGAAGGTGAGAGTATTAACTGTTTACAAACATCCCTTTACCTTGAAATGAAGGAGGGAGTGGAACCGAAAGAAAGAACACTGGCAAACTATTACTCTCCTCTCTTTACATACATTTAAAAAAAAATTAATAGCGAGAAGGTGTTTGGCAATAAATAGGTGAAATTTTAGGAAAACATCATCTGAAGCCATATGTTGAGGAGATGTTGACATCTGTGTTGCTCCTGGGCCCCAGTGGCTCTTGTTTCTGAAGAATTGGGACTATGGTCAAACAGTGAAAAGTAAAATGTTGGGAATAATTTGTTACACCATTTACCACCAAACTGAGGTAAAAAAATACTAAATTCAAATTAGATTAGATTTGCATTGTCTACAATTTATGAAATTATGATCTTGTTCATTGTTTTTACCAAATATAGTAAAATCTTGCTGTTTTCTTTTTATCTGATTTGTTGCAATTAACAAGGTTCTCTCCAATCATTTAAAAGGATTCAGAATGTCAGTGCTTCATAATTACTTTCCTTAAAGTTAAAATGTAATTATGATAAGTAACATTATATGGTGGAAAATAAACACTCATGTCTGTACATATAAAGATATAGTCTATCGAGTAAGATCCTCAAAAGCAAGACTTTGCAGTGTTCAGTTCATCTCCAAATACCTAAAAATTCCTCTCTGCTGCCTGTACATGTTTCATAAGGATATATTTAATTAAAGAATGTAAGAGACAGAGTTCTACCTTTTTGTTCTTTTTTTCCCAACATTTACCTTGAAAATTTTCAAACAGAGAAAAATTGCCAGAATAAAAAAAAGTACACTGATACACATCTAGAATCCCTCAGTAATCATTCCCATGTTTAACATGTATTCTCTTTCTCTCTCTCCCCACTCCCTCTAAGAACAAAAACCTGTTCTTTTAAAAAAAAATTGCATTTTTATTTTAGTTCGGGGGGGTACATGTGCAGGTTTTGTGTGGTGCTAAGATTCGGGCTTTATTGATCTCATCACCCAGAGAGTGAACATAGTATACAATAGGAAGTTTGTCAGCCCTGGCCCCACCTCCCTCCCTCCTTTTGGAGTCCCCAGTGTCTACTGTTGCCATCTTTATGTCCATGTGAACCGAAGATTTAGCTGCCACTTATAAGTGAAAACATGTGATATTTGGTTTTCTGTTTCTGCATCAGTTTGCTTAGGATAATGACCTCTAGCTTCATCCATGTTGCTTTAAAGAACATGATTTCTTTTTTCTTTTTTTCTGTTTTTTGTGTTTTTTTTTTTTTTTGAGACGGAGTCTTGCTCTGTCACCCAGGCTGGAGTGCAGTGGCGCAATCTCAGCTCACTGCAAGCTCCACCTCCTGGGTTCACGCCATTCTCCTGCCTCAGCCTCCCGAGTAGCTGGGACTACAGGCGCCTGCCACCACACCCAGCTGATTTTTTGTATTTTTAGCAGAGACGGGGTTTCACTGTTAGCCATGATGGTCTCGATCTCCTTACCTCGTGATCCACCCACCTCAGCCTCCCAAAGTGCTGGGACTACAGGTGTGAGCCACTGTGCCTGGCCCATGATTTCATTTTTTATGGCTGCATCATGTTCCATGATGTATGTATACGACATTTTCTTTATCTAATGCACCATTGACGGGCACCTAGGTTGATTCTGTGTCTTTGCTACTATGAACAGTGCTGCAATGAACATGCAAGTATATGTCTCTTTTTGGTGGAGCAGTTTATTTTCCTTTGGGTATATACCCAGGGATTGCTGAGTCAAATGGTAGTTCTATTTTTAGTTCTTTGAAAAATCTCCAAACTGCTTTCCGCAGGGACTGAACTAATTTGCATTCCCACCAGTAGTGTATAAGTGGGGAACCTGCTCATACATAGCCAACAGTAAAATGATCAAATTCAGGAAAATTTACCATTGGCAGAATGCTCTCTACTAGTGCACAGTCCTGATTCCATTTTTGGCAGTTGTCATAGTAATGCCCTTTTAAAGCATTCCCCTCTTGACTCCAGGTTCAAAGCTTGCATTTAGCTGTTGTCCCTTTGGTGTCCTTTGAGCTGGAAGAGTTCCTCAGTTTGTCTCTGTTGTTTATGACACTGACATTTCTGAAGAGTACAGGCCAATGCTTCTTTAAAATTAGATCAATATCATGCATTTTAGGCAGAAAAACTAAGGATGTATTACATTATAGATCATTACATTAGTAGATATATGATGTTGGTTTCTTCCATCATAGGGGATGGTAACTTTGATTGCTTGGGGTAAGGTGATATCTGCCAGATTCTCCCTTTGTGATTAATAAGTAATCTCTGAGGTGTACTCTGACACTGTTAATTCTGTTCTCTAATACACTTCATTCAACCATTTTAGCATTCATTCATGATCCTTGCCTGAATTAGTGATTACTGCTTTGGTTGAAAATGGTGATTTTTGGCCAGGTGCGGTGGCTCATGCCTGTGTGGTGGCTCCCAGCACTTTGGGAGGCCAAGGCAGTCAGATGACTTGAGGTTAGGAGTTTGAGACCAGCCTGACCAACATGGTGAAACCCTGTCTCTACTAAAAATACAAAAATTAGCAAGGTGTGGTGGCACGCACATGTAATCCCAGCTGCTCAGGAGGCTGAGGCAGGAGAACTGCTTGAACCCAGGAAGCGGAGGTTTCAGTGAGCCGAGATCACGTCACTGCACTCCAGCCTGGGCGACAGAGTGAGACTCCATCTCAAAAAAAAAAAAAAAAAAAAAAAAAAGAAAATCGTGATTTTCTAACTCCTTTATTTCTTTGCATCTACTATTTGGAATTCTACTATAAAGAATAGCTTTAGGCTGGGTGCAGTGGCTCATGCTCATAATCCCAGCACTTCAGGAGGCTGAGACAGGAGGGTCACTTGAGCCCAGGAGCTTGAGACCAGCCTGAGCAACATGGCAAGACCCTGTCTCTACAAAAAAAATTAAAAATTAGCTGGGCGTGGTGGCACACACCTGTAGTCCCAGCTACTTGGGCGGCTGAGGTGGGAGACCACTTGAGCCCAGGAATTTGAGGCTGCAGTGAGCTGTGATCACACCACTGCACTCCAGCCTGGGTAACAGAGAAAGGGAGACCCTGTGATTAAAAAAAAGAAGAATAGTTTTATTTTCTACCTTTTAAAAATCTGACTTTGTGAGCATCAATATCAATAAGGACTTACAGGTTCTTCTTATTAAACTGGTTATTGCTCATTACTCTTATTATTCATTTTGATGCTCATATTGTCCCAGCTGTCCCCAGTGGGTGCCTCTTCAATCTCACTTCTATGTTCATTCAACGTGGCCCCATTAGTCTGTATCATTCTTTAGCTCTTAGCATATCTATATTGACGTAGATATAGATACTGATAGCCTTAGCATATCTTCATTCAAGTTACTGCTCAAATGACAGATTTTATTCTTGCAGCAAATATTTTTTGAGATACCGATATGTCACAGTTACTGATCTTACTCATCATCCAGAAAAAAGCCAGGCAATTAAATTGGCCCTTGCAATGTAATACAGAGAGTTGACAGCTGTGAGTTACGTGTGCCATGGGTGCACAAAGAAAAGCTCCCAATCCCACTGGGTGAATTAAGAAAGACTCCAGGGAGAGTGCATATCATCTCCTAGGCCCAAAATATGAATAGAAATAAACGTGTGGAGGCGGCATAGTGTTCCACGCTACGGGAAGCACATATCTCTTGAGGAACTGAAGGCATTTGTTAAGTCTAGGACAGTGTGAGTGTGTTGGGGGCATGGTATGTGTTGCAGGCCACGGGGATGCAAGCAGTGTGAGAGAAGAGGCTGGAGGGGTGGGCCAGGGCCTTGTAAGCTGTTTTAAGAACCCCTCCCAGTGGCTGTCCCTAGAGGCAGTTGTTCTCAACACTGACTGCACATTTATACCCCCTGGGGAGCCACGGGGGGAGCCTGTCAGAAATACCAATAACAGACCCCCCCTTCCAAACCAAGTAAATAGGACCCCAGTGTGGCATGGAACTCTAGGGTCCATACATTTTAATTTCCATACTTAGCTTCTAGAGAATTTATCATGGAGAATGGTGTCATGTGTCACAGAGATAACCCTTTCAAAACTAAAATTTAAAAAGATTTATTTTATTTTATAGGATTTTGAACTCAACAATGAACTAAAGATGAATGTCCTAAATTTACTAGAAGAAGTTCTGCGAGACCCAGACCTTCTTCCCCAAGAAAGGAAAGCCACCGCAAATATCCTCAGGTGAAGGCAACTGAAGATGCCGACTGGATGACATTGGTTGATTCTTATTTGTTCATAGAAAATAAGAGCCTAGCAAACCAGAAGAATAAATCTTAGAATCCTGGGGACAGTGGGGTCTATGTTCTCAGCAGTAAAGTGTTATGTATCAACTTCTCTTTCCTGGGGGCAATGTGGGGTCTGCTGTCTCAGGAAGACTTGGGACAGGGTGGTATAACTCATGTGGAGTGCAATTGCCGTTATCTATGGAGGCAGACAGCGGTTTACCGTAGAACCAACAGTTAAAGAAAGGAACCCTTGAGGAGCCTCTCCTGCGAGTCCAGCAGGCATCAAAGAGAAATGATGTTTCCTCGTGTGGGTTATTGTAAGCTCATGTTTGTGAGGGTGGTAGTGTCTATAGGAGTCTCATGCACCTAAATTGTGGATGGGCCATCACAGAGTAGTTATGAATTTTCTTTGGCTCATTTCACTGGTCCCGACCAACTTTTCTACAGCTTGTCAGTTTAGGATTTCCACATCATGTAGGTGGTATAATCGTGGGGGATTGTCTAAGGTAGGACTCCACACTTCTAAGTGATAAAGTCTTCAACTTTGGGCATAGTGCTAGAGATTTGTGTCCATAGTTGTTGCACCCAGTATCCAAGTGGGTAACAAGCTTTCTTATAGCTTCTTGAACTGGTGGGTGGATTTTTTTCTTGTCCACTCTATGTGGAAAGGGCGGCCATCCCGGCTTTGTGCAGACATTTCAGTTGCAGCTTCCCAGCTCACTCATAACTATGTCCTCTGTCCTTGCTTGGGGATGGGAAGCCCAGCATCTCTCTGCAGAGTCTGGTACTTGTTTACCACTCTGATTTCTAGTTCCCTCTTCATTTACAACCTCTAGAAATGACCCTTCCTTTCCTGGAAGCTTGGCTGCATTGTCTCCTTGTTACATGCTATCCAGAATGCTTGTGTCATCCACAGGCAGTCTATTTTAGCTCAGTCCATGTTTCTGCAAGTCCTTCCTGAAGCAGCAACACCAGATGTTGGTTTGTGATGTGTTAGCAACTGGCCTGTAAGTCTTTCTTAGCCCCCATTAGCTGAAGATCCCATAGCCGGGCCATTCTTTGGTGAAGGGACTTTTATGGGTAGAATTGTATCTCCCTATCCCCTAAAAGAAACATTGAAGTCCCAGCCTCCCATACCTCAAAATGGACCTCATTTGGAAATAAGGCCATTGCCAATGTTATCAGTTAAGATGAGGTACTGGAGTAGGGTGGACCCCAATCCACTTCGATTGGTGTCCTTATAAGCAGTCAACCATGGAAGACGGACACAGAGACAATGCCATCTGAAGATGGAGGCAGAGACTGAGTTATGCAGCTGCAAGCCAAAGAAGGCCAAAGATTGCTGGCAAACCACCAGCAGCTAAAAAGGCAAGGGAGGGTTCCCCTCCAGGATTCAGAGGCAGCGTAGCCCTGCTGCCAGTTCGATTACAGACCTCTGTCTGGAAGGTGAGACAATACATTTCTGTTGTTTTAAGCCACCCAGTTTGTGGGATTTTATTAGGGCAGCCCTAGGAAACAATTAGGGGCCTTCTCCACTTTTTCCATTCTATGAAAACATCTAAATAAGCCCAGGGATTCCATTACTGTGTCTGTTTTCAGATTTTGAAATTGTAAGTACATATTAAGGTGAAGCCAGGTTTCAGTGCATGAGGGACTCTGAGTGATTACTGTTTCTTCTCTCTTCATAACTGGTTTGTTATGCTCTTTGCGTTTAAAACACTAATATTTAAAAACTACATTCTGGAAGTTTGTGCCCCTAGGGATATTTGACTAAATAGCTGTCAGGGAAGTGAGGGTGTTCAGGCTGTGAAAAACTGTCAGGATCAACCAACATGAGGGCCTTTTGTTGCCAATCCCCTCAAGACGCCGATGCCAGACTTTACCCATCAATTCTGAGAGTTTTCTCTCTGCACCAGGAGGTGACCTCAGAAGTCAGTTAGTTGGAGTTGGTTCTTAAGATGAATCCTGTTTACCATCCCAGGTCTTGATATTCATCAGGCTTCAGATGTGCCAACTCTTTTGGCTGAATAATGACCTGAGAATTAGCAGCGTAGGACTGATAGGGAATAGAAATTTTAGTAGGCAGTACAGCTTGAAACTATAACACTGAGCAGAGTCTGATTCTACCTTTTGCAGGATGTCACAGGGCTAAATCTTGGCTCAGCCATTTACAGAGGTCAAGTTCTCAACCATTCCAAACATGTTTCCTCATTTATAAAGTTGGACTCGTAATAGCTACTTCATTAGGTTGTTGTGAAGAGTACATGACGTGAAATGTGTAAGGAGGTTAACATGATGCCTGAAAAGTCATTAGCACTCGTAGTAAAATGAGTATTACTGTTAGAAGCACTGACAGTAGTTCCCAGAAAAAGTAGTTTCCACCATTAAGGCCATATGGCCCAAGTGAAACCAGGCTGGATCTTACTCAAACTTAACATTCTTTAGGCTTCATCACCTTTTCCACACACAGAGAGTGTGGACCAATCCCAGGACAGACACTGGTTGCTTTTGGCTTTGTTTTTGGACTACCCTAATTGAAAGAGGAATTTTCCAATCATACAACTTGGATAATCCCATTTCCTTTTATTTGGTATTTCATTATAAACGCACAATTATTAAACTGATGATACTGTTATAGACGTGGTAGTGATGGTAGTGGGGAACCCAGGGTCCTGGAATGTTCATCAATGCCCAAGGGTCGCCAGAAGATGAGAAGCAAATCTTTTCTCTATAGGAACTGAACCAGAAGTGCAGAGGCCTCCACATCTGAAGGGAAAGAATTCTGAACCATGCCCTCTAGAAATACAGGCTATGACTGTGAGAGATAAAAAACATATCATATGGTGGTTAAGTGCAGCCCTGATTTTAGAGATTTATATGCATTCCTGACATATAAGAGATATGAACATAAAACATGTTTTTACGCATAGGTTTCATTAATGCAATAAAGCAAATGCTCTTTTGAATGAAGCCTCCCTGACTCACAGCCTCACAGGGATCACTTGATGAATACACTTAATTGCCATACATAGTTTATTGCCCTGTTTGTAAATAAAAACCTCCACTCAAAACTTGTATTTCTAAAATACCATCTCTCCTCCTCCAAAGTTGTCTAACTAGCTGTCTTCAAAATCTATTCAGTGTAGAGATTTTTCTAGACACCCAACATGCCACAAAATAAAAGAAACAGTGATTAACTTCTTGGATGTTCCACTGTGATGGGCTCAGGTCATAGAAAAGTCATCCCCAAACCCCACGTAGCGTCAGTGAGAAGACATAAAATGTTAGGTAACTTGATGGAACCAGAGTGCATCTTGGAAAATGAGGGTAAGATCATTGAGAAGAGGAACAATTTGATGGGAGCTAACTAACTTTTTGACCTTTTCTTTCCAAGGGAAAGATATTATCCAGCTTCGTAAAAAGATCTTTCCCACTGGTACACATAATTATGGAGCCACCGATCTCTCTCCGGGAACCTAGAATGGCGGAAAAGATGACGTGCACTTTCAGAAAAGTCACTTTTATCCCCCATGTGTAACCCTTCATGCGATTTAATAGGCTTGGGAGAAAGAGTTAGCTTTAACTTATTTTTTCCACATCTTAATCTGCCCTTTAAGATAAGATGACTATTTCTTTCTACTCACAAATACTATGGCTAAGTGCCAATAAGAGGGCTGCTGCTAGTATAATCCGAAGCCTCCTGCTCCCCCTTCAGACAGCCGAGGGAAGGGAGTTGTGTTTATCGACTGTGCTGACTGTGCTGTGTGTGGAAGCCTTGGAGAGGTGCCTTCCCTGAGCCTGCTTAAGAGAAGTGCAGAGTAAAAGAAGGGCCCACAACCTTGGGCAACTTAGTCAGTGTCTTTGAGCTTTTGTTTCCTTATCTGTAAAACGGAGATCACAATGCCTGCATTATCCACTATCCTGTATAACAATCCCTTGGAAGGGGTTTGTTAGGATACAGGAGATAGTGCATGTCAAATGTTCAGCACATGCCTGGCACAGAGCGGGCATACAGGAAGCCATCTCTGTTGATATTATATTTTTGAGGGTTGTGGTGGTTGTTTTAATCAACTCAGAACACAACAGAACAATGCATCATCATTACTTCTTTTAAAACTGGCTTCCTGCAGCAGGCAGAGTACATGGTTTGGGACTGTTTAACTATTTTAATACTTTTAATATGTGCTTGTGCCTTCCTTTTGGAAAACATAAAATCCTTGGCTCCAATGGCACATTATGTAATTGGATGCCTACTGGACTCCAGTTTTCCTGGACTCTGAACTTCTGTTGGACATAAAATACCCTGTAGTCTGAAACAAGTATCTAAGGTATTAACGTGTATTTATTCATTTACTCATTCATTCATTCATCATTTATTTTTTTAAAAGATATTTATTGAGAGCTGAATAACATGTATGAGATTCAGGGCCAAAAGTGTCTGAGGAAGGTCTACCTGGAATGCAAGGGGGAAGAAGCTATCTGCTGGCTCCTGTCTGGCATTGTTCAGAGTCTTGCTACATAAGAACCCCCTGTGCTTCTGGTCTACGTAAGCTTGAGAAGGGGGTGGCCCTGCATCTCCCGCCTCTGTGACAGCAGGGAAGGCCTATGGTAGGGGATAGAGGTGTGGGGAGGAGGGCACTCAGGCCTAGGAGTATTACTGGCTGATAGCATTAGACGATGCTCCATTTTACATTATAGATGGTAACTCAGAGCACACCCAGCTCACTCTCAGACTCGCTGTGATGGTGGTGGTTTCATTTACAACCGTCTATGTCACAGGTTGGCTCTTTGTTCTAAATCAGCTGTCCCGATGATTCTCTCATGCCTTGAGCATGTTTTCTGTTTGGGGATTGCTCATCTCCAGCACAGCAGCCAGTTGTGCTGCATGGCCTTGTAGACCCAAATCTTCAGACCTCCCATCCAGGGAAAACCAAACTGCATTTTGTAGTTTTGTTCCTAGGTTGTCTATTTTTTTTCCACGGAGGATAATTTGATATCTTTTTCAGGGCCCTCTCACAAGATGACCAAGATGACATCCACCTAAAATTAGAGGATATAATTCAAATGGTAAGTCTGACCACATTTTTATCTAGCACATCTATGTGCAAACTACCTCGCCAAGGTGGGCAATATGCTTGTAACTGATCAGGAGTGTTGTAGCATTAGGCCCTCTGTCCTATCTATGAAGCTCTGTGAGATGAACCACATTTGGCGTGGGGTCTAGCAGTTGGTCTAAGATATTCATGTTGGCTTTGATATTTTTAGCTTTCTGCTATTTTTTTCACAGTTAGAATTTAGTGGTGAACTTCATGCTTCCACACATGCCGCTGTTTGCCTCGCTGACCTGCAATGAGATGGCAGGCACCCTCTCTCGGGTGTTTCATTTCCCTCCCTCATCTCTTGCAGACTGACTGCATGAAGGCCGAATGCTTTCAGTCCTTGTCGGCCATGGAGCTGGCGGAACAGATCACCCTCCTGGACCATGTCATTTTCAGAAGCATTCCCTACGAGTGAGTGCCACCCCCGACAGCAGCAGGGCTTGGCTGCACTAGCTGGCTTAGAAGTTGACATTATTCCTAAGGCAGATTGTGTGTGTGTGTGTGTGTGTGTGTGTGTCCCCTCAGTTCCTGTGTGAATATCTACCAATTGTTTCCATCCATAGAACTGGCACACCTCTGTGTCCAGCACTCTGCAGGGTGGGAGCAGGACCAACAACAGCAAGGGACAAAGAACCTTGCCCAGGGACTCAGTCAACTTAAGTACGTGTCAGAGTAATTTCGAGTGTTTTTAATGCCTATACAAAATAATTCCTATATGCTCCATCTCGCTTGTCCCTTGTTTCTTGCTGTGTCTGGTGACCTGCTCAGGAATGAAGGGAATGATCAGGGATGCTGCCCTGAAGACAGCTCATCTGACCAGGTGGAGCTTCTGCCCCGCTGAACTGCCTGGGCAGGGGAACGTGCGGTACAAGCCTAAAAGGAGCGGTTTTCAGCCCTGACCATGTGCACCCTCCTGAGCTCTGGGGAGAACAAAACACGATCCCTGCCTTTGAAATCTGCATCCTCCAGGAGAATGGCAGGCAGGGCAGAGCGGAGGGAGAAAATTCTGCTTCTGACTAACATTTTTGGCAGTGATGAAATTTTTGGACCCTCTGCTAAGGCTTAATATTTGTAAAAGCTAAAGCCTGTAATCCCAGCACCTTGGGAGGCCGAGACGGGCAGATCACGAGGTCAGGAGATCGAGACCATCCTGGCTAACATGGTGAAACCCCGTCTCCACTAAAAACTACAAAAAACTAGCCGGGCGAGGTGGCCGGCGTCTGTAGTCCCAGCTACTCGGGAGGCTGAGGCAGGAGACTGGCGTAAACCCGGGAGGCGGAGCTTGCAGTGAGCTGAGATCCAGCCACTGCACTCCAGCCTGGGCGACAGAGCGAGATTCCGTCTTTAAAAAAAAAAAAAAAAAAAAAAAAAAGCTAATCCTGGGAAAATAGTCTTGATTTCTAAGGTAGTATTTAACCTCTTTATTTCCCTTGTGTTGGTTCTTGTTTTCCACCTTCAGAGAAGCCTTTATAGGATCCTAATAGGGACACAGTTCCAAACATTCATAAGAGAAAGCTGGAAACTGAAGAATCTTCCTTTTTGGCATTGAGAGGTAAACTGCTAGAGCCGAGGTAAAATTCACTTGTGAGGCTGGCAGCAGCAGGTGTCAGGAACCATTCTAGGCCGTGTCAAATGGAATATTTCTAATATTCATGACAATCATCCAGGATCATAGCCAGCACATTTTTAAAAACTTATTTGGTTTTGTGTTTTGTTTTTCACTTTCAGGGAGTTTCTTGGGCAGGGGTGGATGAAGCTGGATAAAAACGAAAGAACTCCTTACATTATGAAAACCAGCCAACACTTCAACGATGTGAGTAACCATAACAGTAAAACCTTGGGCGTGTTACAAGAAGATGGATATTGGGGTCTAAAGACTCCTCTAAAATAAAGCAACTCTGTCACCCCCCATTTTTTTTTTTTTTTTTTTTTTTTTGAGACAGAGTCTCGATCTGTCACCCAGGCTGGAGTGCAATGGCGTGATCTCGGCTCACTGCAAGCTCCGCCTCCCGGGTTCAAGCAATTTGCCTGCCTCAGCCTCCCGAGTAGCTGGGATTACAGGCGCGTGCCATCATGCCCGTCTAATATTTTTGTATTTTCAGTAGAGATGGGGTTTCACCATGTCGGCCAGACTGGTCTCGAACTGCTGACCTCAGGCAATCTGCCCGCCTCAGCCTCCCAAAGTGCTGGGATTGCAGGCGTGAGCCACCGCACTCAGCCTGCCACCCACTTTTTAAATAGAATTGATGGGATATTGAAGACAAGCTTACATCTCCTCTAGGAGCTCACAGTAATGTAATAATGTCCAATTAACTTCCTGACATAAGAGGTTCACCTTTGACGGTACCCAAGTCTGGTAAGTGCTCAATAATGTACAGGTTGCTGTTCCTATTTTTATCATCATCACTACTTCCTGGTCATAAACTGACTAACAGAATGCGCAGTACATGTGTCACTGGCCCCTGGTGGTGCTGGTGATGGTAAGGCTGGGTTGGTGCAAGTCCTCATCATTACTGAACGTTCAGCCTGAATTACATTCCAGGGTTGGAAGGGGCCTCTTGGAGCATAATCCCATTGTTGCTGTAGTTCTGTGCAGCAGTGGCCAGCTGTCGGTCCATCTTCCAGCTCTGCTTTTTCCCAGCAGTAAGATTGGGAGATGCTTTTATACCTCCCCGCTCTTAATTAGTGCTGTTCTCATAGTCTTAGTCCTGTGGTAGAACAAGTAACAGGTGTGCGAGTGTCTTCTGGCCTATCCAGGCAACGGGAAGCCTCCCTTTCCAGTTTCACTAAACTATAATAAAAGGAATAATGATTTTAAAAACTACAATGACAACAAACTACCAGGAACCCCATAGGTAAATTAATAAATCATCTAGAATCAAAATGCAAAAGCGACAGTTTAGATTCCCAAGACAGTGTTTCATGCAGGCTTTCCCCAGAGTACGTGGATGCTGAGTGAATGCTACCACACAGTAAGCTTCAGTGCCGCGGCTGCCTAAGGGACATGGGGCATGGCCCATCTAGTTCCTGCCCTGAGAAACAGGTTCCCTGCTGTGGGAAACTAACCTCTGTTACCTGTGGTGAACTAACACACGGGATATAATGGACACTCAAAGAGAGGTTTGATCCCAGGCTCCAGACCCACATATCTCCTCCGCTGGGACGGCCACTGCATTGCACTCTTGACAATGACAGATGGAACCTTTCATCTGCACCCCAGAGCCGCCAAGCCTGCTTCTTCATTGTCCTCTCTGTTCTCAGTCTCGGGTAGTGGCCTCACCATACACTCACTCACCCAAGCCCAGGATCTAGACGTCATCTCCCTCACCACCTCACCCTTACCACTGCCCACCATATTTGCAAACCCTAAATCTACATGTATCTCAGGCCCTTCCCCACCCTGCCTTCCCCGCTGCCACCACCTTGATATGTGGCCTTTTATCCTTTCTCTCCAGGAGCTCCTAACTCATCTCTCCCCTGCAACCTCACTGCCCTCCAATCCATCTGTTAGGTTCAGGGTCAGGTTCCAGCCCATGCTGAGGTCCGAGGGGAGTGGGTGGATACCTGAAAGAACATGCAGGGGGCCGTAGGTAGGTGAAAGATGATTTTGTTCAGCAGGAGTTCTCATCAGCAGCTCTTTCATCAGCAGCTCTCTTATGCCATCTGCTCTGTCTCAGCTGCTTGAGCCGGTCACTCCCACGCATAGCTATGTGGCCAGCTCTCCCTTGCCTTCAAGGTCAGCAACTTAACTCTTTCTCTCTCTGGGCATGAGCTCCTGAACCATGTCAATAGGGCAATTATACCTTTTACAGACAACAGTGGCTTAGAGCCAAGTGATGGCCCTCCATGTTTGGCTACATGGCTGTGATAATAGTGGAGTTACACGCCAATGCTCTAAACTCACTGAGTCCCTCTGGCCCAGATGTCCACCTTGGCCTATCCTTGACCAAAGCACATATACCTTAAACCATCCTTCATGCAGTGGCACAGGGATGACTTCTCTGAAAGGTCAATCTAATTATCTCCCTCCCTTTGACAAAAATCCATCAGTGGCTTCCCCTTACCTTAGGGATATGGTCCCAACTGCTCAATCTGGCATACAAGAGCCCAGCCCATCTGTCACCCTTGTCTTTCCCAGTTCTTGTGCCCCTCAGATGGCTGCCAGATCCTCCATTACACCATCCCTCCCACCTCTGTCCCTTGCTCTTATACTTGGATCCTTTAAGACTCAATGCAAGGCTGGATACTATAGCTCACACCTGTAATCCCAGCACTTTGGGAGGCTGAGGTGGGAGGATTGCTTTAGCCCAGGAGTTCAAGACCAGCCTGGGCAACATAGTGAGACCCTATCTCTACAAATACAAAAACCTAGCCAGGCATAGCAGTGCATACCTGTGAAGGCTGAGGTGAGAGGATCACTTGAGCCCTGGACGTTGAGGCTGCAATGGGCTGTGATCATGCCACTGTACTCCACCTGGGGAAACAGAGCAAGCTCCTGTCTCCAGAAAAACAAAAAAAAAATCAATGGAGGCATGACCTCTTCCTGGAAGCCTCCTCTGTACCAGACCAGATGCCTCATGCTGCCTGTTTATTCTCAAACACCGCCGTGAATAGACTTCACTTTGTGTTTCACCGCATGGCATTTACCTGTCTATGTATCTGCAACTCTCCCCTTCCTACCTACCTAGGCTCAGATTGCATTAAGGTCATGGATGGATTTGTCTTTCTGTTCCCAGCACCTAAAAGAATCTGTTCTATCCCATTTCCTCAATAGTTATTGGCAAGAACTTCTTCATCAAAATTACTGATTAACAAAACCATTTATTCCCAGAACAAACTGGATTCCAAATAATTCCTCTCCTCACGCTAAGGATATGCAGGCCCTCAATGAATAGCACTGCAGTAGGTGCTTTAGTGAATTTCCACAGTGGTGTTGAGGCACTATGAGGTCTTAAGTATCTTCAGAATCATCAAAGAATGGGTGAATCCATCAGATTTAGTGTATGGATATAAGATTATCCGCCCTGGCTGGGCGCCGTGGCTCACGCCTGTAATCCCAGCACTTTGGGAGGCCGAGGTGGGCAGATCATGAAGTCAGGAGATGGAGACCATCCTGGCTAACACGGTGAAACACCGTCTCTACTAAAAACACAAAAAACTAGCCGGGCGTGGTGGCAGGCGCCTATAGTCCCAGCTACTCGGGAGGCTGAGGCAGGAGAATGGTGTGAACCCGGGAGGCGGAGCTTGCAGTGAGCCGAGATTGCGCCACTGCACTCCAGCCTGGGGACAGAGCGAGACTCCGTCTCAAAAAAAAAAGATTACATGCCCTATATTACCTTTGTTAATATGGTAATCCTATTTCACTTTTTTCCTTTCCATATTGCAAGAGCTGAGCTTCTTAAACTGGTTTTAAGTAATAAAATTACAGTACTTAGCCTCAAAACTGTAGGTCCTTTTAACTGCTGGTGAAGAACAAGATAAGACGAAGAAAATGTTCTCCTTTTCCCTGCAGCCAAGTGATTCTGGTTTGAGAGTTAATCAGTTCAGAATTTGATCTAACTGGGGGCAAGTGTGTTTTCTTTCTCTGTGGTAACTGTGGCTTCCCAGAGTGAGGAATCACACACTGTTGGGGCCCGAGGAGTCAGGGGAAAGGCCCCAGGGAGTGATCCATGATCTGCAGACACTGCCTTTCCGCAGGCGTTAGGTTATTTTGTCCCATTTCCTCAGTAATTATTAGAAATGACACCATCAAAATTGCTGATGAACAAAATCACCTCTTCCCCCAACAAGCGGGAAGCCAGATAATCCCTCTCTTCACTCAAAGGACAAACAGATGCTCATTAGTTTATTCTTATAGACTTTAGTCTCTTTAGAAAGTGGGTAGCTAAATGTAGAATATGATCAACATCCTGCCTTCCTGACATGTCTGCAGATAATTTACGTAATTTGCCTAAATGCATTGCTTTGGCTCTTAGACTGCCTTTCTGGGCTCTTTGATTGTCTCAGATGAGTAACCTGGTGGCCTCCCAGATAATGAATTATGCTGATGTCAGCTCCCGTGCCAACGCCATCGAGAAATGGGTGGCGGTGGCGGACATCTGCCGATGCCTGCACAATTACAACGGCGTGCTGGAAATCACCTCGGCCTTGAACAGAAGTGCCATCTACAGGCTGAAGAAAACCTGGGCCAAGGTCTCTAAGCAGGTGAGCCTCAGCGTGTGACACAGCCTGCTGCTAAGAGGAGGAGAGGTTGGGAGATGGGAGCCAAGTTAAATATTACTAATTAGGAAATCATTAACCGAAATGAGCCGCTCAGTTGCCAAAGAAAGGTGCCAACATGGGTAATTACAGTGCTCTTACCACTTAATTGATTTCATTCGTGTGTATTTCTAAACCATTCATTAAAGCATTTTGGGGGACAGCCACAAACAATGTGGTTGTCAGTCAAGAGCTGTTTCCTGAATTATTTCGGAGGGCACATTGACTTTGAGTAAGCACAATTATGTCCAATGGGTCCATTCATTCTGTCCCAGAGTGAGGGTGCAAACTCTGTGGGGCCAAAAGCCAGGGACAAAAGGCCTCATTTTTCACCTTTTTCTTGCTCATTCATGTAGCAGATGTAAAGTTTTGGCATAATGACTTAGATGTGCAGAAATATAATTTTCATTTTCTTTAATTAATCTCAACTTGCCCATGCCTGTCGTTTTCACTCAGATAATTTCAAGATTCAAACTAAATCATGATTCTTCCCCTGCCCTTTCTGCTGGCCTTCTCCCTGGGTGTTGGGTGCCTGGGAGGGCATCTCTGGGCTTCTGGGCACCTGTCTGCTCCTCTGGCCTCCTGTGGTCATTCTTTGCTGATTATTCATTGGGTACAGGCTGCTGTGAACTGCCTGTACCTGGTGTCACCTGGCCTGCCTGTCCCGCCCAGGAACAATGCATGGTGATTGCACCCAGGGAATGTGGCTGACCTGGCTTCAGGGGTGAGGGGGAAGTTTCCAGGCTCCCATGTCCCATTGGTGCCAGAGGGTAGGAGGGTCTACATCAGGCCCTGTCTGCCTAACCCTCCCCTGCCTTGCTGTGAACACCCAGAGCTGGTGAGGGGAATCTATAGAGTGCCACCTCCAGGGTCCCAGACCAGAAGATCTGGGTATAGTCTGCTGACATGGCCTAAAAACTGTCTTGTTTTATCACCCCACTCTGAGAATTTCAGCCCCTCTCAGAGACATTCATTCTTTCTTTTCCGTCTTCATTTTGCCCTCCAAGCCTTTCCCTTTAGCATAGGAGAACAATTTAATTTCCCCATGTGGCAGGAAACCAAGCCTAAGTCATATCTTTTATCTTGCCTTCTCCCACTTATTTCTTAGTAAAAATGCAGTGCTCTGAGAATCCCAAATTCGGCCCCTTAGAATTCACAAGTCCTCTTTTCTGTCAACAATGGACCTAGTAAATAAAAGCCACAGTTTTTACAAATACTGGTTAAAAAAAAAAAAAATTTTTTTTTGTTTTGAGATGATTATAGCTTCACATGCAGTTGTAAGAAATAACACGGAGATTCCCAGCACCTCACACCCAGTTTCCCCCAGTAGCAGCATCTTGCATTACTATAGACAGTATCACAACTAGGAAATGAACATTGGTGCAATCCACCAGTCTTATCCAGATTGTACCAGCTTTCTAGGGATCACCAGCTATCACCAAGGGATCCCTAAATCTTCCTTAAGAAAATTTCCAGGTCCACTCTGTAGTTAAGTGATATTCTTGTCTTTCATAGGATGTGGGTTTAGGAATAACCAAACTGATCATGAAATAGAGATGGATGAGACTAATATTGAAATGATTGTTTCAAAATTTGAATATACCATCTGTAGAGGCTCTAAATAAAATGTTAGCATTTCAGTCACATTATAGGTCACTCACAGTGGCCTTAGCATGGGCTAGTGGACTGTCCTCCAGAGAGGCTGTCTCTAGAGCCAAGTGCCTTACTCCAGTCATGGTAGGTAGGGCCTGGTTGCAGATATGCCCTGCTTCAGACACATTTGATGACAACATCTGCTGTGCAGCTGTCCCTTCTCTGCATCTGAGATCAGCCGGGGAGTTGTTCAGCAGGCCTGATAATCTGTACTCTGGAACCCACAGATTGGTCTGTGGCTGTAGGACAGGTTGTACTTTTGCAACTGTTTTGAGCAAGGTTAGCCCTGGACCAAGCAGGAGGTCTCTGAGAGCCCTCAGACACCAGAATTGGGAAGACAGCTGTTTGCCTCTCAGGAAGCTGTGCAGCTTCTCTCCAGGTGAGACAAAGTAGTCTGAGGACCCTCAACCTGGGCATTCAAGTTCTTCTCCAGGTAGGACCTGGATCCTCCATGCCCAGCCAAGCTGCCTGGATGTGGGTATTCCCGGGAATGGGTTATCCTCCCCAAGGGCCACCCTACCACTCTCCTATGTTCATGGAAGAAACCCCAGACCAATGTCAACAACAATGTTATTTCTCAGTAATTATCAGTTATACTTCTCTAACAAATTGATGAAGAAGATCACAAAAGAAAGGATCTGTAGTAGAGGACATTGTTCAGTCAATACCAAGGCAACCAAACGTGTGTTTTGGTCATTTGGAGATTAACACTCAAAAGGATTCATCACAAAAGCTGTCTGACATGAGACCTCTCCTTTAAGATTCTACATTTGGCCTGGTGCGGTGGCTTATGCCTGTAATCCCAACATTTTGGGAGGCCGAGGTGGGCGGATCACTCGAGGTCAGGAGTTTGAGACCAGCCTGGCCAACATGGTGAAACCCTGACTCTACTGAAAGTACAAAAATTAGCTGGGCATGGTGGCATGTGCCTGTAATCCCAGCTACTCAGGAGGGTGAGACAGGAGAATCGCTTGAACCCGGGAGGCAGAGGTTGCAGTGAGCTGAGATCGTGCCACTGCACTCCAGCCTGGGCGACAGAGCGAGACTCTGTCTCAAAAAAAAAAAAAAAAAAAAAGATTCTATATTCAACATGTGCTTGTCAATTTTTTTTTTTTTTTTTTTTTTTTGAGACAGAGTCTCGCTCTGTCGCCCAGGCTGGAGTGCAGTGGCACGATCTCAGCTCAGGTTCAAGCAATTCTCCTGCCTCAGCCTCCCAAGTAGCTGGGATTACAGGTGCCAGCCACCATGCCCAGCTAATTTTTGTACTTTCAGTAGAGACGGGGTTTCAGGATGTTGTCCAGGCTGGTCTCAAACTCCTGGGCTCAGGTGATCAACCCGCCTCAGTCTCTCAAAGTGCTAGGATTACAGGTGTAACCCACTGCACCTGGCCTACTTGTCATTTCTTTAAGTGCCTGTTTTCTATCCATTGCAATTTTTCTTTCCACACATTTTCCCTCTTTTTGGCTAAATGTGTAGATACAGGCACTTCCTCTTCTCCATATGTTGTTAGCATTAAATGTAAACATAATGCCCTATCTCTACATCTTGAGAATCCTATCACACAATGACCTTTATTCTGGCAAAGGTATCAGCACCTGCCACCAAAGAAGAGAACTGAACATCTTTTGGCAATTCACTGTCTTTTTAAACCATAGTATTTTCATCACACTAAGTTTTTTCTTTTCTTTTTAGACAAAAGCTCTAATGGACAAACTTCAAAAGACTGTTTCCTCTGAAGGAAGATTTAAAAATCTTAGAGAAACCCTTAAAAAGTATGTGTATCTTAATTATTAAATTATTCATAATTCAGAAATATATTTACATAATGTGTATAGTATACAAACAGTGACCTACCGCCTACTTTGCTTTGAAAAGAAAAATAAATGGGAAACAACTTATATCATCTAGGTATTTTTCTGATTTTCCTTACTATTTGGAATACTGTGCATACAGTACTTGTCTTATGGATATACTCATGGCATGCAGATTAAGAATTAAGAAGGCAATACCACCATAATAAATCAGACTTTTACTGTAAAAATTTTATTGATTCAGTTATTTCCTAATCTAAGCACAATGATTTCCTGTGAGTTTTATTTAAATATTCCAGCACCTGTTGATTGTTATTTTTGGTCTTTGGTTTCTAGATCATTCCCTTTCTACACACACACACACACACACACACACACACACACACAGAGAGAAAGAGAGAGAGAGATTGAGATTCTCCTGCAACTGGTATTCTCATAATCTACCACATGTACTTACCGTAGAAAAACATGAGTCCTGTGATGGTATGAGTGAAAGCAAGACTAAGACGTAATAATAATAATAATAATGCAACAGCAATAATAGTATAAGAACGAACTAACAAAGTATTTACTAAATGACAGGTTTCATGCTAAGTGCTTGATGTGTGTATGTAAGCCTCACAAGAAATTCAAGAGATAAGCTTTTCTATCTCCATTTTACAGAAGAGGAAACTGCAGTTCAGAGAGTGTTTCCAGTATCACTTAGTAATTGGTCAAGCTGGGATTCGAACCCAGCTCCTCCTGCATCAAAAGCCCATGTGCTTAGCTTTCGGCCCCTGAGAAGACCAAGTATACCCAGCTCTCTCTAAAAACTAAACAAAACAGTGTCTCACCCTAGTCTGAGTTGTGATGTTAAGTCTACACTTTCTAAAACATTTAAGAACCAACTAAAACAGAAAACAAGTTTTTACCAGTACAAAGCTCTCATTGCATGGATTTTTCCATCTAGTTCATCAAGGCTGAATGCTTGATTTAAAGAGGTAAGACCACAGAGGTTTTCCTCCAAGCTTCTACCCCTCAAAGAAGTGTGGGCAATTTATAAGTATTGTAAACAATTACTGCTAGCAAATGCTTTGTATTTGTCTCTAAGATATCCTGTTGTTTGAACATGCCATTTTGTTTTTCAAACATGTAGTAAAGCATGGGCTGTCATTTTTGTATTTTATTCTATTGTGAAATGTGTTTAAAATTCTACGTATCATGAATATGCTTCTGAAACTGAAATAAAAAGAGTTCATTTTTCAGGATCAAAGGAGGATCCTTTAATCCTCCTTTGTTTAATTTGGGGAGGGAAATAGACATTTATTCAAATGAGTCTCAGAACAGTGCCTCTTGGTCTTGCAGTTGTAACCCTCCTGCAGTTCCTTACCTTGGGATGTACTTGACAGACCTGGCATTTATTGAAGAAGGAACACCAAACTTCACTGAGGAAGGCCTTGTCAATTTCTCCAAAATGAGAATGGTAGGTATAATTTCATAATTAGCCTGTTTCAAAGGCTTTAGAGGTTTATAGAGAAGAGGCTAAGTAATAAAAGTCAATGTCTGCTTTTTTTGTTCTCCTTTTTTTTTTTGGAGAAACGGTCTTGCTCTATTGCCCAGGCTGGAGTGCAGTGGCATGATCTCTGCTCACTGCAACCTCTGCCTCCAGGTTCAATCAATTCTCTTGCCTCAGCCTCCTGAATAGCTGAGAGTACAGTTGCGTGCCACCATGCCCAGCTAATTTTTATATCTTTAGTAGAGAAGGGTTTTCACCATGTTGGCCAGCCTAGTCTCAAACTCCTGACCTCAAGTGATCTGCCTGCCTCGGCCTCCCAAAGTGCTGAGATTACAGGCCCAGTCCAATGTTTGCTTTTTAATCTTGTGATGGATGAGGAGGTAGATACTGGGACTAATACCGGATGTGGGCTGATTGAGGAGATTTTTGGTCATGAAATCCTTATTTAAACCAATGTCTAGAAGGGTTTTTCCAATGTTATCTTGTAGAATTTTTATAGTTTCAGGTCTTAGGTTTAAGTCCTTAATCCATCCTAAGTTGATTTTTGTATAAGGTGAGAGAAGAGGATCCAGTTTCACTCTCCTACACATGGCTTGCCAATTATTCCAGCACCATTTGTTGAAAAGGGTGTCCTTTCCCCATTTTATGTTTTTGTTTCCTTTGTTGAAGATTAGTTGGCTGTAAGTATTTGGATTTATTTCTGGGTTCTCTGTTCTGTTCCATTGGTCTACCTGCCTATTTTTGTACCAGTACCATGCTGTTTTGGTGTCTGTGGCCTTATAGTATAGTTTGAAATCAGGTAGTGTGATGCCTCCAGATTTGTTCTTTTTGCTTAGTCTTGCTTTGGCTATGTGGGCTCTTTTTTGGTTCCATGCGAATTTTAGAATTATTTTTTCTAATTCTGTGAAGAATGATAGTGGTATTTTGATGGGAATTGCACTGAATTTGTGGATTGCTTTTGGCAGTATGGTCATTTTCACAGTATTGATTCTACCCATCCATGAGCATGGGATGTGTTTCCATTTCTTTGTGTTGTCTATGATTTCTTTCAGCAGTGTTTTGTAGTTTTCCTTGTAGAGGTCTTTCAATTCCTTGGTTAGGTATATTCCTAAGTATTGATTGAGGAGATTTTTGGCAAAGCCATTTCAGCATCCCCGAGGAGATGAGGAATCCAAGGATGAGTTCCTAAGATTGACTAGTGATAGACACTTTCTGAAAGCTTCTTGCTGGACAGCCAGGTTCTTTTATTTATTTATTTATTTATTTATTTATTTATTTATGACACAGTTCTGTTGCCCAGGCTGGAGTGCAGTGGCCAGTGGCATGATCTCAGCTCACTGCAACCTCCACCTCCTGGGTTCAAGCAATTCTCATGCCTCAGCCTCCCGAGTAGTGGGATTACAAGCCCATGACACCACGCCTGGCTAATTTTTGTATTATTAGTAGAGACACGGTTTCATCATGTTGGGTCCAGGCTGGTCTCAAACTCCTGAACACAATTGATCCACCCACCTTGGCCTCCCTAAGTGCTGGGATTACAGGCATGAGCCTCCGTGCCCAGCCTGGACAGCCAGGTTCTAAGCACTAAGCTAGAAGCAAGGAGCCCACGGATGACAGCACCCAGAGCTTGCCTCTCCCAAACATGAGGCCACATAGTGCCAGCTGTTCCCCAATTTTGAATTCAGTATCTTTTTGCTTTTGGCATTTCATGTACCTCCTTGAGGGTCAAGAAAGCACCAAGCATAGGGAATGGTCAGGCAGGCTCCACCTGCCTCACTGGAGGAAGGGACTGACCCTTCCAGGAAGAGGCCTCAGAAGAATGTGCTGCAATACAGGAAATACCTTTCTCTGCTTTTGTTGTCATTTTGTTTTGTTTTTTTCTCTGTTAGATATCACACATCATCAGAGAGATACGCCAGTTCCAGCAGACTTCCTACAGAATAGATCATCAGCCAAAGGTAATATTCTGTGGCTGTGAAGGAATTAATAAAGAACAAAGGGGAAATTACTGAATTAGAAAACAACAGTAAAAGTTGATCCAAAATACTGAAAGCTAGCTCATGGAAAAGACCAGTAAAATAGAAAATCTTTGGCTAGTCTGATTAAAAAAAAAAAAAAAAGGAACATCAATTCATCATCAAGTTCTGTTGATTTTACTTCTTATATTTCTTGTGATTCTGTCCCTCTTCCATTTGTCTTCACTGCCATGACCCTTGGTCCAAGCTGCCAATATCTGTTGCCTACTCTACCTGCATTCACTCTAGGATGCAAAATTCATTCTGCAAATCACAGCTAGGTAGAGCTCTCTGAAATGCAAAGTGGATTATTTTCTCCCTTACATAAAACATTTTCCTGGCTTCCCATTGTTCTTAGGATAAAAAAAAATTAAGAATCTTGGACATGACCATGAAGTCTCGCATTATGTGCCCCCTACTTTTTTCTTAAGATTCAATTCACATCATATACCCCCTTACTGTCTTCCATCCCAGTCACAAATGGCCTCTTATCCCCATTTTCTAGTAGACTTTACTTTTTTAGAATAGTTTTAGCTTTACAGAAAAATTGAGAAGGTAGTAGAGAAAATTCCCATATGCCTCATGGCCAATGCCCTATTATTATCTTACATTAGTATGATGTGTTTGTTAGACTTAATGAGCCCGTATTGATACATTATTGTTGTTATTATTATTATTATTATTATTTTGAGATGGAGTCTCACTCTGTCACCCAGGCTGGAGTGCAGTGGCACGATCTCGGCTCACTGCAAGCTCTGCCTCCCGGGTTCACGCCATTCTCCTGCCTCAACCTCCCAAGTAGCTGGGACTACAGGTGCCCGCCACCACACCTGGGTAATTTTTTGTATTTTTAGTAGAGACGGGGTTTCACCGTGTTAGCCAGTATGGTCTTGATCTCCTGATCTCATGATCTGCCCGCCTCGGCCTCCCGAAGTGTTGGGATTACAGGCGTGAGCCACTATGCCCGGCCGATACCTTATTATTAACTGAAGACCACTGTTTATTTGGATTTCCTTATTTTTTACGTAATATCCTCTTTCTGCTCCAGGATCCCATCCAGGACACCACATGTCATTTAATTGTCAAGGTTCTTTAGGCTCCTCTTGGTTGTGTGGTTTTTTAAGACTTTCCTTAATTTGGGTGGCCTTGACTGTTTTGAGGAGCAGGGGTCAGGTATTTTGCAGGATGGCCCACTGGTGAAATTTGTAGGATGTTTACTCAGGGTTAGCCTGGGGTTATGGGTTATTGGAAGGAAGACCCCAGAGGTGAAGTGCCATTTTCATCACATCATATCAGGAGTTATATTATCAGCCTAATTTATGACTGTTGATGTTAGCTCGAATCGCCTGGCTAAGGCAGTGTTTGCTGGGTGTCTCCGCTGTAAAGTTATTCTTTTTTCCTTCCTTCCTCATCCTGTATTCTTGGGAAGGAAGTCACTCTGAACACCCTACACCTAAGGAGTGGAGAATTATGCCTGCCTCTCCTTGAGAACGAAGTATCTACATAAATTACTTGGAATTCTTCGCTCAAGAGATTTGTTTCTTCTCCATTTATTAATTTATTCAATCATGTACTTATATCAGTATGGACTAATGGATTTAATACTTAGGATTGTCATCCAATAATATTTTATTCTATTGCTGAAACTGTTCCAAGCTTGGCCATTGGGTGCTCTTTCAGTTGACTTCTTTGTCATACCCTGATCCATGTAGGGTTTTCTCTTTTTCTTTTTTGAGGACTTTCTTAACTTTCTGATAGTATAAGATGCTCCAGGCCAGGTGCGGTGGCTCACACCTATATTCTTAGCACCTGGGGAGGCCAAGACAAGAGGATCGTTTGAGCCCAGCCAGCCAGATTACCTGGGGTCAGGAGTTCAAGACCAACCTGGCCAACATGGTAAAACCCTGTCTCTACTAAAACTACAAAAATTAGCCAGGCATGGTGGCAGGCAGCTGTAATCCCAGCTACTTGGGATGCTGAGGCAGGAGAATCCCTTGAAACCAGGAGGCAAAGTTTACAGTGAGCTGAGATCGTACCATTGCACTCCAGCCTGTGCACTCCAGCCTGGGCAACAGAGCAACACCCTGACTCTGGGGGGTAGAAATAAAAAGATGCTCTAGACTCATCTTTTATAATTTGCCCCAGTTCTAGACTCAGCTATTTCTGCCAAAAGCTCTAGTTCCTTTTTTTGGAGAATGGTTTCAGCAACCAAGATATGGACTTTAGATATGCTTGTGTTATGCAGGTATCAGCTGACAGAGCACAGGAATCTATGTGTGTATACTAACTCATATATATATATATATACACACACACACACACACATACACACACACTCTTATACATATTTATAAGTATGTCTCTATGTAACCATCAGTATTTGTATTAAGCTAAATATACTGATGCCCCCAACTCTATTCTATTACCATGTGAATCATTCCAGCCCTCTCCCCACATTTGCTTATCCGTAAATTCCTTCTCCAACAGTGAGAGACACACTTTCTTTTAATAGCCCCTAGGTTTTGCCCTATTTCTGTTTGCCACAAGGCCTTTACCTATGTTCTTCCTTCTGTCTGGAGTACCTTTCTTCCTCATTGCACAGTTTACTTGTACACAGCTTAAGTATCACTTAGGAAGACTTCCCTAACTTTCCCAAACCTCACTCCACTCTTTTAAGGTTGTATTGCACCATCTAAGTCTCCTTTCTAGCACTTACTGCTGGAGTCACCATTTTACATTTATTTGTGTGATTATGTGCACATGCATGATATCCATGAAGGTCAGAGTCAGACTTACTGTGTTTATTATCATAGCCCCAGCATCTTGCACAGTGTCTGGACCATAGCAGATAATAAATGTTTCTTGAATTAGTTAATTCAAGTCAGGAAAAAGACACAGTTGTGACCATCACTGCTACTATTCAGTTTTGAACAGGAAAAAATTTACCATGGCAATGAAGCAATAAAAAGAAGCAAAAGGTATAAAAATCATAAAGGTAAAGATTAAATACTATAATTCACAGATGATTTGATCTAGAAAATCCAAGAGAAATTATCCAAGAGAAAACCCAAGAGAAAAACTGATGAATTATTAAGGGAGTATAGCAACTGGACATGAAAAAGCCAATAATCTTCAACACATTGGCAATAACCAATTCAAATGTAATATAAAAAATCTCAATCCAAATAGCAACAAAATCTGTAATGCCTAGGATTAAGTGGGACAGGAAATATGTAAGACCTTTATGTACTGAAGTACATAAGGAGAAAGTTGTATCATATTCATGGATCAAAATACTTACTATTGTAAAGAGATCCATCGTCCTCAAATTAATCTATAAATTCATTGAAGTCCTAGTCAAAATCCCAACAGGGTTTTCATGGAACTTGACAAACTTATCCTGAAACTGTTATGGAGGCATAGATAGACCAAAAACAGACAAGAACTTTTTGGTAAATAAGAATAGTAAAGGAGAGTGTTCCCTACCAGTTATGGCCATATCCTAAACTGAGAGTAAATAAGGTAGGACTCTACTGGCCTGGCAGTGCGAATCCAGTGAGGCAGAAGAAAGTCCATGTGTGTGTTTAGTCTACCTGAAAATCTACGAGATAAAGAAGGCACTCAAAGAAAGTGCCAGAAAGAAACTGACCATTCAATAAATAGAACAGGAATTTTGGCTCTCCATCTTGCCATTCACAAAAATAAATTCCAGATAAGTTCATTACCTAAGTTTAAAAAGAAGTATTTACATTATTTGAATAAAATAAAGGATAAAATATTCATGACCTTTGGATTTGAAAGACCTTCTTAAGCACAGAATGCAAAAGCTGTAAAAGCCAAGCTTGATAAAGTTAATGAAAATTAAGGATTTCTATATGACAGAGGACAATTATTTAAGTCAACATATAAGCAGTAGACAAGGAGACAACATTTGCAACATATAAAACAAAGAAACAGAATAAAAGCATTTCTATAGTCTATAAGAAAAGCATAAACAATTCAACTCGTAAACCTGTGAATAATTAATTCACAGAAGAAACAAAATGGCCAATAAATATTTTTTAAATACTCCTCTAGTAAAGAGAGAAAATGTAAATTACAGTGGGACATCATTTTCACTTATGAGATTGACAAAAATTTAAAAGATTGATAATATCAAACCTTGCTTAGGATATGGGAAAACAGGTACTGTCACATACTGTAGGTTTGGAAGCGTTGCAGGTCATTTTCCATCATCAGTTAAAATTAAAAATTGGTATATTCAATTACTGGAACTCTTACCATTTTTGGTGAGAATAAAACCGAACAACCACTTTGCAAAACTGTGCCATTTGGAAGTTTCTTAAAATGTTAAATGAGCACCTGTCTTAGGACCTAGCAATTTCTCTCTTAGGTATTTATCCAAAGGAAAAATGAAAGCATCCTCCTCAAAAGCCTCGTATAGCCGGGCACGGTGGCTCACGCCTGTAATCCCAGCACTTTGGGAGGCCGAGGCGGGTGGATCACAAGGTCAGTAGATCGAGACCATCCTGGCTAACATGGTGAAACCCCGTCTCTATTAATAAAAAAAAAAATCAGCCGGGTATAGTGGCACATGCCTGTAGTCCCAGATACTCAGGAGAGTGAGACAGGAGAATCGCTTTAACCCAGGGGGCGGAGGTTGCAGTGAGCTGAGATCGTGTCACTGCATTCCAGCTTGGGCGACAGAGCAAGACTGGGTCTCAAAAAAAAATAAACAGCCTTGTATAAAATGTTCATAACATTTCTAAATAATAGCCTCTATTTGAGAAGAGCTCAAGTGTCCATCAACAGATGAATGGATAAACAAATTATGGTACATCTCTACAATGGAATAGTCAGCTATAAGAGGGAGCAGACTACTGGTACAGGCCACAGCAAGGCTGAATCTTAAAGCACTATGCTGAGTGAAAGAAGCCACACATGAAGGAGTACACACTGTATGATTCCATCAATATGAGGTTCCAAAGTAGACAGAACTCATATGTGGTGATAGAAACCAGGGCAGTGCTTGATTCCAAGAGCAGACTGACTGGGTAGGTGCATAAGGGAACTTTGGGAGATGCTGAAATTGTTCTTTATCATGAAATGTATGTAAGTTACATGGTGTATACATCTGTCAAAATGGATCAAACTATTCATTTCACTTTTGTGTGTTATATTTCAATAAAACTAAAGAAATGTTTTCATGGAAATCCCCCATGCCCCAACATTTTCATTTCTAGTGTCAATTGCTTTCCTTTCACTTCTGATGTCTACCCTAGCCTGGCAGAGTATTCACGCATGCACACCGGGAAGCATGCTAACAAGGAATTCACCGAAACTTTGTGTAACAGTGAAGTATTGACAGCAACTCAACATCCATCAATATGAGATTATTAAATAAGCTCCAATATATTGCACTATTAATACTGTATAGCAGTTAGAGCTCTATCTACTGTCATAGGGAGCTCTTTCCGACCTATCATTAAGAGATGAAAGCAGAATAAAATGTGCACCGTGATGCCATTTTTAGGGGGGGGAAACGATATCTGTAACTACATGTAATCTCTATAAAGACATAGAAAAACAACTGGGAGAACACAAACCAATTAGTAGCAGTAGTTTTTATTGAGGGAGGAACCTGGAATTGGGGGTTGAGAGAGGACTAGAGATGTTTGCTTTTTTTAAAAAAAAAAAAACAATGGAAACATTTTTGAGATTTTTGGTCAAATAAGATTTTTAGGCGTTTAAGAGAAAATATTGAATTGTGTTAGATTCCCTCAGAAAATGTACGCAGTGGTATCTGAAAGAGGTAAAAGCTGGGACTTCCCTTTTTTTTCAGGTCACACAGTACTTGCTTGACAAAGACCTTATCATAGATGAAGATACGCTATATGAGCTGTCACTAAAAATTGAACCTCGACTCCCTGCTTGAAGATCTGGCCTTGCCCCTGAGTCCACGGGATGTTCATGGAAAGCAGGACAGACAGAATTGTGTATGCCTTGCCTCACATGGTACAGCACGAAGCCAGTCTCCTTTCTCCACCAAAGAAGATAGAACCAGACTGGAATTCTGTCTCCATTCAGAGAGAAACCCAGCTGTTTGGGTCAAAGACAGATGCTTCAAACTTGGGTGGGAAGGTGAAAGATGGCTATTTAGAAAGCTGGTGGCACGTTTTACGTAAGGGAATGTTAGATGGGAGATGGTAGTTGCCATTTTAACAAAGCAGGTAAATTGGTAAATTTTAAACTCTGTCCGTGTTCTGTTAGAACTCAGGGACAAGGATCCATGAAAAAGACCTGTGATGTTTCTCTGGCACTATACTGGCCTGGGCACACCTACCAATCTTCTAGGATTTGACTGGTTCCATTACATTTCCTTTTGGTATAAGCTTCACAGAAAAGCTGACACTTCCTCTACAGAGATGGACCAACACATAAGCAATTTCAGTCTACAGCATGTGCATGGTTTTCAGTGCATTCTAAATATTTCTATGTGAGGAATGGTACCTTCTGAAACTGGCTTTCCAGTCTTTAGGCAACGGGATAGGAAAGAAAGAATGAAACACAAATGGATTTGTATGTAACATTTCCTTAATTAAAGGCAGTAGGCTGTGCCCCAGAGGATTCCAGACAGTGGCTGGCTGAGGTGGGTCGGGAGCTTTTCCTTGAGACTGTTGGTCCTAAGCCGCCAACCCTCTTGGAGAGGCAGCTGCAGTTTGCAAGAAGGTGCACGTCCATCTCACCGACAAAACTGTGGAACAGACAGAAGGCCACCAAGTGCTGTGGGGAATCATGGGTTTCAGTGCTGAGTGAAAATCTATACCTAAAAATCATCTCTGCACCTTGCTTTGCTTGTTTTCTTTCCCCGCTCATAGTACTGCAGGAATCTATTCTTATTTACACACCTTTTTTAGGCTTACTATGAACATTGGCTGTATTTTTTTAAAAACAGTTCAGTGAAATTTTCTTTTCAAATCCCACACTTCCATATGCTGTTCATAGATCTCTTTCTTTACAAAATGATGTTGAGAGATCTCTGAGAGTATTATAAGTGCATGGGAAATGGACCCAACCACCGAACAGCTCTTATATTACAAAACCAAATGCAGGGGTTAGTCCTGCTACCCGAGGCTGGGGAAGTGACCTTACTTTTCCCGAGATTGTCAGTTGTTGAAGAAATAGGGCTATCTCATTGTTTACCTCCCTCTTCTCTTCTCAGGGAGACTGCTGCTTTAAAAGAAGGAAGAGAAAAAATATAGTTCTATTTCCCTGAACCTGTTGCACCTGACATTTTCTCTTAGCGGCATGAAACTTACTGATGCTGACAATGAAAAATTGATCTGTCTGGCTGTTTTCCCTCTTTCCTTGCACTTTAATTATGTTGCTAGAGCTAACAGCTGACTAATAAATTCCACCTGCTGGCTCTTAAGACCCAGTGGAAGAGCTAGCATTGGTAATGTACCATAGAGGTAGAGAATGTACATTTTCTGCATGGTAAGCGCCATCTCTGTATGTAACTATATAGTGAAATATCAACTAAGTAAAAGAAAATACAATATTTGAAGACCATTCCAAAAATATTTTCAATAGTTCACATTAGCCAACAGTGTAGCACTCAACCCAAGGAGGGTTCCTTATGGATGCTTTCTTTTTCTTTTTTAAAGTTGCTTGTTTGCTCTCTTTAGTTTCAAATAAGAGGTTGACGCATCTTGATGCATGATGAGAAGCATGGGCTGTTTGGATCCTAACAACGCATAACTTGTGATTTATTTCTCAGTGTTCAGAAGCTGAGGGTTTGAAATAATACGTATCAGTTGCACCAAACACCTCGAGGTCTTGCAGAAGAAAAGTAAAGGTTAGCTTTCTTGGCTCAAAAGCATAGTCCTGAAAGGTGAACTAAAACCGTGACAAATCTGTGAGAGGACCACACACAAACTAGTTTCAGGCCAAACACATGGAAAGGTTGATGCATTCTATCTGCCGTGGAGTTGCTAGAGTCCTTCAGAGGGAAAGGATGGTTCTGCGTGTGCTTTTTGTGGAAGTCTGGGCTCATTTCTTTGACCCAAATGTTCCAGAGACGCTGCAGCCATTCTTATTAACAAAAAATAAGACAGGAGTTTCCAAATGCTCCTTCCCTTTTGGATCACAGCTTTTCAGTTAGTGACAAAGCTTTTGCACCTATTTCCTGCAGGATGTTGGAACTGCCCCGCAGTGATCATATTAGGCACTGCCGATTGCTATGCTGACTTTTAGGGGGTTTTATGTTTGTTTGAAAAACAGGGTCTCACTATGTTGCCCAGGCTGGCCTCGAACTCCTGGACGCAAGCAACCTTCCTGCCTCGGCCTCTCAAGCAGCTGGGACTGCAGGGGTGCGCCACTCGCTAGCCCTTCACATTTTTGTTTGAGAATTACACCACTTTCTGGAGTCTGCAGCCTTCCTGGAGCTGCAAGAGAGCAAGAGAGAGAGCTCCGCCTCTGAGGGAGTGTCTGTTGATGACCTGCACTATTCGTGTGCCAGCTGGGAGAGGAATGCACATTTCAAAACACCTTCAATTTGGTTAAATTAAAAATCCCCAAGAGCAATTTGCAGTGTTGTTAAAGTGCCCGTTCTCTTCTGCCTACACACAAAGCCGGCATTCCCAGCTGCATCTGCCTCTAGTCCATAAATAAGAGGAGATGGGAGGTCAACCTCTAACAACCAAGTAGCGAACATGTATACTGTAAAATTAACCTAGAAAATCAGAAGTAAAATCCAATTTCAGGCTTTCGAATGAATGCCCACATTTTGTACTGTCAACGGAATTATCTTGGAGCTTTTAGGCGATGCCTTTGGTTATTAACTGAGACATCTAGTTTTGCTACAGGGACAAATCTCTTACCTAATCCAATATATTATTTGACAGATTCAGGCATGAAGTAAAGCGTTGTCACTTTTCCTTAGTGTTTTTCTGAAGGAATTTAAAGAGGGAATTTTAAACGGCCATTGCAATATTTTCAAGTGGCTCTCACACCAAGTCCTATTACTGTGTGTTAAATTGCAGTACGTCTGAAAGTACTACTTATAAACAAATGAAACTCAGAGAAACTGAATCACTTGGAAGAGAAAAATCCATTATGGTCCCATGTGGAGTGAGTAATGATGGATCGGCGCCCTTTCTCTCATGTTATTGCATACGACGAGGCTTTTGGGCCAGCAGTGATTGGGCAGCTTTAAAATTCTTAACTAAAAGCAGTAATGCAATACAGGGATTATTCCCAATAAAAATAACTTTTATTTAAAAGCAAGAGATTTTACTTAGCTTTTTTTTTTCTTCAAAGTTTGATTTTATCCCCTTGAAAAAAAATCTCTTCACTTGAAAGTATAAAGGTTTTTAAAAATACAATTGCAAAATGTATTATTTTTACAACTACTGAAATGGCATAAAAGAGAACATCCTATTTATGGCTGAAGGGTAGAGCCAGGCTAATGTCCACAGCCAGAGGGAATCAATAAATAAGAATCATTTTCATTTCAGTAAGAAATCAGACTGTAAGTTTAAATAATGGCTCTATTATAGATACCACCATGTAATTCTGGTAAGAAGACTTAATGAAATCTAATCAGTGTGCCATTTCTCATCGGCCATTGGTGACTTAAAATTAAGACAAGGCAGAGCCAAAATGGGAAACAGTCATTTTGTTGTAGGAATAAACACATGAACGATTCAGAAAATTATTCATCATGCAGCATGATATTAACATTAGGATTGACTGTACTTGGTCTGATCTGCTCAAGGAAAATAATAGTTCTATTATACTTAATGATGTTGGTTTTTACACAGCTCATTTCATTTTTCACTAGAAATCAGTTATGAAAGAGAGCTGACCTGGGCATCCCAGCCCTGAGTCCTAGGCTCAGTCTCCAGCTGGAAAACCTTAGGCTGGTGTTTATACATCCCTGAGCCTCAGTTTCCTCTTCTGCAAAATGGTGTGAATAGTAATCTCTGTGCTGCTTACCTCACAGGGCTATTGTGAGGACCAAATGGATTAGACTGTAAAGTGCAAAGTGCTGTCCGCATGTGAGGTAATCTGATTACTATGCTCAGCTCTCTTGTAGAGGATTTCAATGTATTTCTTTATCATTTGAGTGTGTGTGCGATGGACGAATATGTGTGTGAGTTTGAGAAGCATATTGTTCGCGTCCAGTTACTTTGCAAATTTGTGGACACCTGTGATTGGACAGAGGGGTTTGTGCTGTGGCCTAACACTTGCCAGGTGAGGTGTAGGTTATGCCTATATGCAAATTAAACTTCACCTTTCTTGAATATTCAGAAATCTCATTGGTTTCTTCATTTAAGTCTTTTCCTCATTTTTCTACATTGTCAAAACCATGAAATGTATACATTTAGAAAAAAATATATCTTTATTTCTTATAAAGGGTTACAGTCTGCAGGCTGGAGCCTCTGGCCAAAGCCAAAAGCAAGCACTTCAGAGAAAAAGGGAGAGGCTGAGATTTATGCCCATAAATGAGCCATACATATACATTTAGTAGGTTATAGGATAATCTTATGAATATTTATGAGGCCCTAATGCATGCATAGTAATCATACATGTTACATACATACAACCCATGTTCACTTTGGGATGGAGACTTAACATTAAAATGTAGTAAAATTGGACTGTATACCTCAAAAGGTGAAACACGGGGCACAAAGACACTTGGTGTGCAGTCTCTGTAAACCGGCCAGAACTGGCTGCAGTCTGCGGTCAGTTATGAGGACGGTGTGCTTCGTAAGGCTCAACACTTGTCATGGGGAAACTGCATTGAGGGAAGGGGGGTTCGCCAAGTCAGGTTGTCTGTCTGTTGAAGTTGAGGAAGAAATCTTCCAGACACAGTTTTCAGGAACTGGTTTTAGTTTAACTGTAGGAAAGAAAGTCTTGAGGCAGTTATTGAGGTGGGGGAACGTTGGGTGTGACTGACCTCTTGCCTTGCCAAAGCTGTAGAATCCTGGTTTTTAATGTTTTCTGGGGTCTCTTTTACCACAATGAGTCTGTTTTGTTTTGCCTGGGGGCCTAGGGGCTTTATTTTTATTTTACATCTTCTTCATAGCAGTGAATTCCTTCAGATATATTATTTTACTTCTAAATATTACTTCTAAAGTTCAGGGAGAAAAACAGTTTAGAAGAGGCCCTAAAATTCAAAGAATTTGGGGAAAGCTTTGAAATGATATGAAGGATCAACTAATCACACTTTCTTTCCAGTGCTTAGATTCTTCCTGTGACATCCCCAGCCCATATTTGATTACCTCCAGGCACAGAGAACTCACTACTACCCAGAACAGCTCAGTCCATTGCATGGCAGCTCAACGCTCCTGAATGGGTGGTGGAGACAGGAGAAGCTCCACCTAGGAGGGGCTTCTGAAATAAGGCTCCTATCTACCCCTAAAATTACTGCAGTGGTTATATGGATTACTATATATGAAAATACTTTAACTTCTATGAAGTTGTGGTAACATTTAGAGCTGATGGAATTAAGTTACAGTTGCTGGATGCAAGAATAGACTAAGGAAAGGGGTTCCTCCTGCCCAATTCTGAAATGAGCAATCCAGGCTGGTGGGACACAGGAACCCAGGTTCCTTTCATCCTATTATTTGCCCATCCCACAAGGCATCGTCCTTGCCTACGAGGTCAAATTTGGGGCCTGCTCTAGCCACATTCCTGCTGGACCCAGGAACAGAAAAGAGACTAAGTCCAGGACATTTTCCTTTAAAGCAAATGATATGGCAGTCGCATACTTCAATTCTGTTCCTGCCCCTGTGGCAGAAGCCAGCCACAGGGCAGCCTGGTGTGGCTAGAGCCCCAGAGCTTCAAAGGGAGTTGGCAACGATAAGAAGGGAACGGATGGCATGTGACAGAGATGGCATCTGAAAGATTTCCAGAAAGCCAGAATTTCTACTGTGAGTCCCTTGTAGAGATTTCATCCCCATCACACCACCTGTATAATATGCTTGAAGAGGACCAGGCCCCCAAAAGAAGAGTGGTACTCTCTTTTCTCAACAATGACCCAACTTTTCTTCTGACCTTACTAACATATACATTTACTCTGTAAAATATAAGGTGTTGAGGTAGGGTGAGTGGAGGGGGCCCTAAATGCTGATTAGGCAATTGGGGAGGAAAAGGAGGTTTTTGCTATAACTGCCATCCTTTAAATCTACAATTCCACGCTCTTCAAAAGCCTTGTAATTTTCTGGATCTGGAAGCTGGGCTATTTCAGGGTCACTGGATTTATTTCACTTGGTGCCTGAACTGACTTGAAACAAGTGTGTGTGGAAAAGAGCTATTTTGAGAAGGAATAAACCGAGACTGCCTTGATGACGGAATATGCAAGCTGGTGGGTCTTGACTCCTTAAAGGACTACGAAATTAATTTGATTGGTCCCAATCTTTATAGAACCACCCCAATCAGGAACCTTTCCGTCCTGCCAAAAGGCCCCCTCATGTGCTCTCCCAATCAATACCCCATGCAAAGGTAAATTCGATGATATTTTTAAACATGGGTCGTGATTTAAAGGAATGGAAACTCTGAAGGAGAAAGCACACTGGGTAGAAGGTTATTCCTGGGGCTCCACCCCCTGCTCCATCAAGTCCTTTGAGCATGAGCTAGGCTCTGAGAAGTAAGAGACAGGAACCAGTTGGTCATGTCCACGTGGCCTCAGAAGCCGAGTACGTGACGGTCACCAGATGCCTAGGCAGGCTCCCTTGAAATGGCAGGGCTGCTGTCCAAAATCCTGCTGGGTCATTGCTATTTACAGGCAACCTTACCGGCGTGCGGTGGATATCCCAAGTAGGACTATTTTTAAGCAGGGCTATGGCCTGCTGTGGGTTAAGCTGGTGTGGACAGAAAGCGAGATGATCTAGCCGTCTACTGCAGATGGCCTGATCTTGAACAGAAACGTGACTGTAATTGTCCCTGGATCTAGGCCCCAGACAAAGACGCTGGAAAGAGGTCCCTCCAGCCCCTGGCTCAGGGCCCGGTCAGCTGCTGGAGCCAGGCAGCTTGAGATATCCTCCTCTCCGACCTTGGCTTGAGGGGTTCATCCTCCAGAGCTCACCAGGGCCCCAAGGCTGGTACACCTGAGAGAAGAGGGAAACAAATCCCCCAACAGATACACAATTTCACCCGCTGGGCCTTCCATTCTGAGATCCAGAGCCCTGGCAGAGGAGCCTTCAGGACCAGGCCTGGAGAGCAAGATTGGGTCCTCCTTTTATGTTTCAGACAAAGGGCAGGTGCTATGAAGAGCCAAGCGCCCAGGGGCCTGCCTTCAACGGTACAGCTGTGGGGGCCGGTGCGCCCAGAGGTCTGCGCTGGGATTGGCGAGGTCCTCTGGCCCCGCCCCGCCAGGGAGGCTTTTCCAGGCCCGCCCGGCCAGCTCGCCCTACATACACTTCTTGGCTGTGTGCGCTCAGCAGGACGTGGGAGACTCCGGCTTCAAGGTCGGTGAGTCCGTGAAACTCTGCTTTATTCCTCCAAAGAGGGGTCATGGCTAGAGCCAGTGTGAAGGGCCTTGGAGGAGTGGATGCAGGGCTGTGGACCGAGACCCCGTTAGGACGCTGACTGCGAGGAGGCAATGGTGACTCGCTAAAGCCAGCAGAGCGCCCGCCCTTGGCCGAAGCACCCCCTCCTCCCTGCACACAGGTGGGGGCAGCTCAGCACCAGGAGCAGAACAAATCAGCACGCTGCCTGCAGAGTCTCTTTTTGGTAGTGAATTAGGACTTTTTCTTGATTTGAAAAAAAAAAAAAAAATTCTAAAGGCTGTATTTTGACGCTAAGTTTGGGACAACTTTAAACTTCAAATGTCTTTCCCTTGTAATTTAGAGAGTCTAATCCACTGATTTCTGGGAATGTTTTTCCCCAGCAGTCTCAGTCTCAAAAGACGTGTAAATCAGTGACTTGGGATGAACTAACTAGAAAATTAAAATTTTGAGAAGCTATTTACTAATAAGCCCAATAGCCAGGCCCAGTTTAAACTGGCAAATAGTATTGCTAGAGATTCAGTTTTGCCATCACTAACATGAACACATTGATAATGAGCCAAGTAACTATCTCCCCTCCCTGCCATCCTTACCTTTCCCACTGGAGGTTAATTTTAAAAAACAACAAAAACCTGTGGAATTGGCTCCATGTGTTGCACCTGGGCAGAGGTCTAGTCTTTGCTAGCTTGCTTGCTTGGTAGTCCTGGGGTTAAAAATCAGTCCTGTCCTTGTCCCTCAAGTGGTCTGCCTTCAAATGCTCTCCTCTGAATGTGAGGAAGAGTGACATTTGACAAACAGCAAAACCTTTAGGTCTCCTCAGTGCTGCCCTTTAGACCTTTCAGAAAGTGTCAGGCTCGTGACCCCTCACAGTGTCAGCCGAGTCAAGTGAGGGGCAGTCAGTGCCCTCAGGACAAGGTTACGCTAGGTACACCAGTGCGCTGTTTCCAGAAGGGCTGCTTTTCCTGTCTACGGCTCTCACATTTTCTCTGTTCTGAATTCGTGTCCTTGGTCTGTTCTGTCTGTCCTCTCAGGGAGGCGAGCACGGCCACAGTATGTGGCCTGACGCTTCCTGACAGGCTCTTCCAGGAGGCTCTGGGCCTTGTCTGGTGGTGTGGGCACCTCACTTCCTCTGCATTGATAGGCACCTTCTCCAAAGACCCCAGACTTTGGAGTTAATCATGCCTGTGGGTTAAGGTACTGTCCCAGCAAAGCACAGGAGTGCCACATGCACCCCATGGACTCTGCCAGCCTCATGACCAAATCACCTCACAAGGAAATGGCCCATAGCCAGGTCAGTTTTCCTAAGGAAACTGTGGGTTGGGGGAGTGCCATACAGAATGAGGAGTCCTGGGGTTTCGGACACAGGAGGGGGACTGACTTTGCCCCTAACTCAGAGGCCCTGGGCCTCCATCTCTGCCATAGCCTAGAGCAGGCTCCATTTGTCTTCCCAAAGGAACCCCCGATACAGCCTGTGTCAAGCATTCTCAGAGCTTCTGCCCACAGAGCCAGGAATCCAGCAGCAACCCATGCTGAAGGTGACTGCTAGAGGTCACACCAACCCTGCCTGGGAAGTCTCAGAGACTCCCTCCCTTGGGCGGGGAAGAAGGCAGCCCACTTCTTCACAGCACTTAAAAGGACTAGATGGCTGCTAGCTTCCTGTTTTCTTGTAAACAATTTACCCCTTGAGGGACAAGTCTGGTAACCGTCCCATGCCTTCATTATAGGAGGCCTAGGAAAGGCCTCTGTTTTACAGAGTAGGATTCTAAATATCTCCTGCCTAGGACTATTTGCTGAGTAGAACAGTGATGCCAAGAGTGCCCATTACGGTTGGCTGTGTACCCAGTGGTTGTGAGGTAACGCAAACCCTTTGCTGTCTGAGAACTGGGAGGGGAGAGGCATTTTCTGCCGGCCTAGGCGCCTGGCATCGTGAGAATTTGTTCAGTGTGTTCTGTGAAGCTGGTCCAAGCCCAAGGACGTCCTCTGTTTTGGGGTGGCTCTCTGGATGGAAAGATGACATATGGTCCTCCTCCTGGCCTTCCACCTGCCCTCTGGCTGAGGAGTTCACACACAGGGACACTGAATGGCTGGACCAGAAATAAGTCTGAGTCAGCAGAAAGGCAGACATGGTCCATCCGGGATGCCCAGGAAGCACAGGGGGCTCAGGCTGGAGGCAGTGACAGAACCCAAGGCCTCCCTTTCACATTCCAGGATGTCACAGAACCAGAGAAGACCATTAGACCGGGATCTGAACTCCCGGTATGCCTGCCTGGGACCAAGAAATGTGCAGCTTGTGTGGCCACTTAACAAAAGGGCTTGATGCAGCTGTCCTTGTTTTTTAGTGGGGACGGCAGTGTAGGAACAAACAGGATATTATTGCTTTGGGCTCTGTCTGGCTGTGCTCTTGCACCTTCCCATCACCCCAAATCTCCCTGGCTTGGAGCCCAGGCATTCTGCTAATTTTAGCCTAGATGCTGTCAACAGTGTTTTTCAACTCAGGAGTCATAGCGGTGTTCCAGGTTAGGGAAACTGAGGCAGACAGCTTCTATGGGGTGAAAGCTGGAGACTACCTTCCTCCTCACACTGGCACAGCATCCCTCGCAAGGCCTGGCAGGCACATTGAGCAGCTAGGGTCAGAGTGGAGCGGGAAGAAATGTCCCTGGCATTTGGGCTACTTCAGCAGAGGCCTGAGGACAGGGAAACAGAACAGTTTATAATCTGCAACTCTAGGAGGAGTCATGTGCCCTGAGGTGACGATCCTGTGCCTAGGAGCTGCTGTGGTCAATGCAATTCTGCGGTCTTCAGGGTGTGACCGAGTGGAATGACCTGTGGCCACAGCTTTTAAGCCACAAGGGTGGTTTCCCTCCAGCTGCTGGTCAGTGCAGGGCTGTATGTGAGGTGCTGGGGTCTGCAAGGAAGCTGAATCCAGGGTTAGAGCCAAACCTGGGTTCAAATCCCAGCTCCACTAGTGTGCTGGTACTGAAACCTGGGGCAGGTCACTTCTCTTGAGCCTCAGTTTCCCCATGCACAAAATAAAGCATACTTGGCAGGACTGTTACACAGACTGATAGTGTTTGTAAGGTCCCTTGCATAATGCATGGCTCATGATAGGAGCTCATAAATGTTAGTTCAAAAAGAAGACAGAAGGTTTGACTCAGTCGGTGTACAGGGTTGGAAAGGATTTTCCAGGTAAAAGAAAACACTAAAGCAAAGGCTCAGAGGTGGCCAAGTGAAGGACCTGTTCGGTGATGCCAGGAAGTCATTGGAGACACTGTTGGAGGGGTGGAGTCTGGAAGAAGAACTGGGGAGCCCAATTGGTTAAATCCATTTTGTGAACCCTGATGTTGGTTTTCAGAAGATGATCAGTAGATCTGAAAGTATGTGATAGACACCTTTGAAGTCTTGTCCACAGAGATACAAAATACAAATTGAATGAAGCCAGCTGTGGTGGAGGGCAGGTGGCTCACTTGAGGTCAGGAATTCGAGACCAGCCTGGCCAACATGGCAAAATCCCATCTCTACTAAAAGTACAAAATTAGCCACATGTGGTGGTGGGCACCTGTAATCCCAGCTACTTGGGAGGCTGAGGCAGGAGAATCGCTTGAACCCGGGAGGTGGAGATTGCAGTGAGCTGAGATCGCACCACTGCACTCCAGCGTGGGTGACAGAGCAAGACTCTTTCTCAAATTAAATGAAACATTTAAATGCTAAAAATGTAAGCTAAAATCAAAAAGCATTCAGAAAAGGGGCAGGCCGAGTGCCGGCTGGAGTAATCAGGTGTGGCTTCGGGGTGGGAGTGATGATGATCCCATAGCCTTAGGGTCATCAGGGGAAGGGACTCACATTTATTCAGTGCCTACTGCAGCCTGTCCCGTCGTCTTCACAACACCCCACAGGGAGACCTCATCATGCCCATGATGGGGAGGAGCTGCTGAGGCTCAGGTGGGCACCATGCAGGGTTGCTACACCCAGCGGGGCTTGGTAACATCCTGTAATTGGGGAGCTTTTTCTCACTATACATGTGAGGGCCCCACTCTTGGAGAGACTCATTCAAAAAGGTGGAGCCTAGAAATCCAAAATTTTAACACACATCAAAATTTTCTTTTTTAGGTTTTTACTTTTTTATCATAAAGGTAACACATGCTTATTTTTACAAATGATACAATACAGAGTTCCATTAAGAGAAAATTAATCTGCCTTCTCCAAGTCTGTTACTCTGAAGCAACCCTTTTAGCAGTTTGATGAATATCCTTCAAAACTTTTATGTTCATACAAATATATGAAAATGTATATGTATATACATCATTGTTACAAAATTGCAACCACTCATATTCAGTTCTAAGCAAGTTTTTCTTTTCCTTTTAACCTAAAAGGGTGTCACAGATGGGCATCCAGGAAAGTGGAGGCAGTTTTAACTCCTTTAATAGCTGCAGAATATTTCACCATCTGAATGCACCAGCATTTGTTGAGTGGCAATGCTGGGCTTCTCAAACTATCTGTGGCAAAATCTCTTATTTCTAATCCATAGCAGACCCACACATTTGTAAAATATGATAAAGTGCAACTATTAGAAAAATAGAATAAGGCCGGGCACGGTGGCTCACACCTGTAATCCCAGCACTTTGGGAGGCCAAGGTGGGCAGATCACAAGGTCAGGAGATTGAGACCATCCTGGCTAACATGGTGAAACCATGTCTCTACTAAAAATACAAAGAATTAGCTGGGCATGGTGGCGGGCGCCTGTAATCGCAGCTACTCAGGAGGCTTAGGCAGGAGAATGGTGTGAGCCCGGGAGGCGGAGCTTGCAGTGAGCAGAAATTGGGCCACTGCACTCCAGCCTGGGCAACAGAGCGGGACTCTGTCTCAAAAAAAAAAAAAAAAAAAAGGTAGAATAACAGGTATGCAAAATGCCAGCTCAAAATATAAAAAGTAAAATGACTATCAAAGTGCTGTAGGTATTCTAAATGCTCACTCTCAATTTCTGTAGTTACGTTGTCATGAACTGCTAACAGCCCACAGACCACACTTCGGCAGCACTGGTCTGGGGTCAACCTTCCATAAGTTGAATAAAATCACTCTTCTGCGAAGAACCTTGTCGTCACTTTTCACTGCCTCCAAACTCAAGTCCCAGGTCTCACGGTTTGTTCCTTTGGCTATGGCTCCAGTGCCATCGTGCTTCGGCTCCAGCCTGTCTCTGCAGTCCCTGCCCTGCCTCTGCCACTTATGGCTCCTGCCTCTGCACATTCTGTCCACTGTATCTGGAAAGTCCTCCCTTTATCCACCGGATGAGGTGAAGTGATAGCCCCAAAGATTTTTCACCTCCTCTAGAAAGCCCTCTCTGACCCACCAGGGAAATTTGAGTCTTCTCTCCTCTTTACTATTTTTGCTCCTGTCCTTTGGATTATAGTGGTAGGTTTTTACAGTGATCTGTCTCCCCCACCAGGCTGTACTCTGAACTTTATAAAAGCTCCTTGAGGGCAGCCCCAGTATCTGACACAGGGATTGATTCTCTAACATTTGTTGAGCAGATGGAGGGATGGATGGTTGGATGGATGGACAAACAGATGGATGAAAGAGCTTCCAGGCTTAGCTCTCAGGATGTAACATAATCTTTGCTGTACACAGGCCATGAACTTGGTGGTTGGCCTTGCCCATGTTCAAATCCATCCCTGGTAGAACAGGTGTTCTGTTCTAGACTCTAGGATCTGTCAGGGTTGTCCTGAACCATGGTTTTTCCTTGAGGCCCTCTAGAGTAGGTGGCCGCCACAAATTCCAGGCACGCTCAGTCCTAGCTTAATTCAACTCTCCAAATTTCAGGGGAATTATCTTTCATAGAGTCCCTCAGAGGCAAATTTGTATTAGTGACAGTGGCCCAGGATGCTGTGTCCTCATCCTTAAGAATCTGGACTAGGAATAGAACAGGGGACACATTTAGTCCTTTCTTTTTTTCAGCAGCATTCAAGGGTAGGCTAAGTCTGCTATGGGCTGAGGGCAATGGCCATTTCCCCAGCTGGAAGATGCCTGGAAGCAGCTGTTGGGAGGGAGGAGTGGGGGCACACGGCATCCACAGTCCTCCATTGATGCACATGGGTGTGCAGGGGTCTATTCGTTGTTTCCACTGGAATCCTGTGCAGTGTGTGACCTGGTCCTAGTCCCAGGGTGGGTGGAGGCATGCAATACAATACTTTGGTATGGTTAAGACCTGACAAGGCTCCTCAAACAACATCGTTGAATGGTCTGTCCCACAGCCGACCATGCCCTCCCAGGACCCCCCAACAGGCTTTGGCTCCCCAAGTAGACCACAAGTCACACAAAATTTCTAGTTGCCCAGCAAAGGGCCCTGGTTGTGTGTGGACTATGACTGCTGGCCAGAATCCCAGCGCTGCCACTCACAAACTGTGTGGTCCTGGGTGAGTTATTTTGCCTTTCTCTCCCTGCATTTGCTCACTTGTAAAATGGGAATAACATGAGCATCTACTTCCTGGGTCTGTAGTGAGGATTAAATGGGGTAATACTCATAAAACTAATAGAACCCAGTGCTCAGCACATAGGGTTTTTCCTCAGACTAAGGACTGGAAAAGCTGCCACACAGTAGGTAAACAGTCATCAGATGAATAAGTAGACAAATACTATCTCCACCCCCTCCTCGCCCCCCCTTTCCCCTCCCTCCAATGCTGCCCACCATGGCTTCTCCCTACCTGACGCATATCAGTGTCATTCACTCACTTGCCCTTGACTCACATGACCCACTGATCGCCTGGAACTCTGTGGTGAGTGGTGTTCCTGCAAAGGAAGGCCCCAAGGGCCATCCCCTGGTTCTGCTTCCCCTCAGTGCTGCCTGGAATGACACCTATGTGCTGTGGGCATTTTGGCCCCATACTTAGCCTCCCCTCGGCATTCGCCTGTGGAAACCCTGCTTGAGGGAAAACACTCAGCATCCCTGAGAGATCAGGGAGAATCTGAGGCAGCTGGAACTCTCTGGCAGCTCCATTCCTTGGGAGACAAAGGGGGTGACCCCATCTAGACATGCTGTAATATTTGTATGGTAAACCCTTGTGAGTGAAAGGATCTTTATTTAAATGAGGGCCTGATGCAGAACACTCGGTACGTGTGATTTCCCTTTAGCTGTGTGACCTTGGGCTGTTAAAGCCTCTGTTTTTGAGTTCCCTCCTCTGTGACATGGGATACTTGCTTCTTGGGATTGTTTTGAAAAACGTACCTTGCCCTTGAAAGATTTTGTTTTCTCTCCTTATTGAGATATGAAAAATGTTGTAATAATTAGTTATCCAGTAAAATGGGTTGCTTTGGCAAGTGGTGGGATCGCCAGCACTGCTGGTATTTAAGGAGAGCCTAGGGAAAGGGATGCCTGAATTTCAGCTGAGGTAAATAACCTCTAAAGTCTCTCAGGCTCCTGACATTCATTCACTCACTCATCAGACATTTAATGATAACCTATCATGTGTGGGCCAGCATGCTTTGAGAACCAAGAGAAACTGTGGCCCAGTTCTACATTCACTGGGTCTTGTCCCTCTGAAGTATAGGATGGACCCAGTGATTGTCCCTTGTCCCTTTGACGCGTGCAATTCCCAGTGATTGTCCACCCCTGACTGCAGCCTTGCCAAGCTTCATACACGGTGCCCTCCAGCACATGGAGGGAGGAAACCAATTCATGCTCCTCATGAATTCCAGAATGTTACCCCACAAGCCTATGCAAAAAGGGGAAGAGCTTCTTCCTTTTACTTAGAGCATTTCCTTTAGAAAAATTGTAAAGTATTTTGCTGCCCCTTTGAAATGTATATAAATCTTTTAAAAAGCTAAGAAAGGCTCCAGTCGATTTTACAAACTAGGACTCTTTTCCTGCAAGGGTCTGGAAGCCATCTCTTTGAAAATGTAGACATCAAGGAAGATAGCTCCCTACCTCCCACTGTCAGTGGGAGAGCAGTGGGTAGTAGTTTCATGTAAGCACCTGGCTCCAAGTTGTAAAACTACCTGCTGTCCTAGAGACTTCAGTTTTATTTTTCCTTTTTATAAAGGCAATTAGTGAACACAAATGGCCACCCCAATTACCAGGTGAATTTAGGAGGAATTATGCTTGACAAAGGGTGCTGTCATGTCCTCTTACTTGAGTTAGAGAACATGTATGCAATGAATGGGTCCTATTTGCTTGCTTATATAAAAGGGTGGGATGTGTTTCTGTCTTTGCAATCTCCTTAGCAGAATGCTAAAGATACGCATCACTAGTTTCATGTTTATTCAATAATAAAATTTTTTCTCTCCTATATTTTATAGAGAGGAAATTCTGGGGTGGTAGGAAATTTAAATTGTTTTCCCAATACCCAGCACTTGCTCCTCATCTGATTCTTCCTTCCCTATCTGCCTGCTCAGTCAGAACCCCTTAAAAACAAAAAGAAAAGAAACAGAAGGACATGCACATTTATGCCTTGTACTCTGCTGGCTTTCATCTGTTATCTCTGGGGTAGTCTCTGCTGTGTCACACACGGACACCTCTGAGGATGGGCACAACGAGCTCCCAGGCTTCAGACAGCCTGTCATGGTCAAAATGTCAGGAGCCTGCACTGGGTCACCCTAATTTGCAGATATCAGAAAACAAAGCAGGTACATGCTCAAAACCAGACTTGTCAGTCTCACCTGGTGGCTTTTACTGATAGGATTTCAAAATCCATGTCTGAAAGAAATGTATGTCACATCATATAAGTAGATTTCATTCAAAAGTTTGTGGGGTTTGTGAGCCAAAGATTTGTTCATTTCTTGCGTTTGAAGTACTCTTTGATGACATCCTTGGTGTGTGACTCCTTGCCATAGTCCTTAACTACGTCACAACTACAACCAACCACTTTACAGGGTTTTCCCTCTCTGTCAATTCTGCAGAGGCTGCCTACTCATTCCCCTAGTTTCTTGTTGTCATCAACCTGAATTAGGTTGATTTGGTGTTCAGCACAAAGGGCCTCAACCAGCTTGACACACATAGGCTCATCCGAGTCGGATGCAAGTACACAAAGAAGGGGTTGGTTCTGGTCGCCCAGCATGCCAAAAAAGCCAAACATTGATGCTGGGATTTGTAGTGAGAAAAAGGCGTTTATTGCTGGGTGCCAAGCAAGAAGAATGGGTACCTAGCACTTAACACCTGAGCTCCCTGCTAGCTTATAAGCAAGGGTTTTTAAAGCAGGAGTGAGGGGGTATCCATAATGAGTTAAGAGCCAGGGAATTTCTGGAACTTCCTTATCTATTTTTTGGTTTCAGTCTTTCTGAGGTCTATGACAGTGGGTCAGCATTTTCCATCTGGTGTGGGAATTGGTTTCTGAAAAGCAATGCAAGGGCATATGTCAAGATGCTGTCTTTAGTTTCTACAGGGAATCAAACATTTTGTGACTCTGACTTGGGGTGGCTTTTAAGTTATTATCTTCTTGTTTAGCAGGTTATTCGTTAACTTCCCTAATTGCCAGTTGTAGGACTAGCTAGGTACCTGGAACTTCCCTTAAAGGGACTGAGAATGTTGCCTTGATTTCTATGCTTGGCAGATGTGGGTAAGGGGAGGAACCCAGCCATGGCCATAAGAGAGGTCCCTTGGGAAGACAATACAAACAGGAGTTAACAGGATAGAGATATGTGGCATGGAGTTTACCCACAGATGCCAAAAAGGCACAGAGCACAAGGGCAGGTGAATGAGCAGCCAGTGAGTGCACTGGGAACTGAGAGAGAATGCAGTCATCTTGAGCTAGAAGGGGACAGATTTTGTGGAGATTGAGGCACCAGGCTGTGGTCCAATTAGGCAGAGAAAGATGGACAACAAAGTCCAAACGGTAGGGGGTGATAAGAAGCAAGAAACAGTAATAACTTTTTCTAAAACAAATTAGATTTGTTGCATTAGCACAAAATAGAAACGGCAAACCAATATTTTAAAAAGTCACATACAGTATATTAGAAGAGATACAAATATAGATACACATGTGTGTTTTTCACATTGAGATCATGCAAGACTCTAGTGCAATGGAGCTGAATGTGAGGCTGGCTACTCTGTCCTGATGTTCTGGGCCCCCGTAACAGGCCCTGAATGATGTGCGAGCTTTCATGAAATTCCTAATAGGATATATATGTGTGTGTGTGTGTGTATATATATATATGGAGAGAGAGAGAGAGAGAGAGAGAGAGAGAGAGAGAGTCTCTATCACTCAGGCTGCTGGAGTGCAGTGGTGCGATCTCGCCTCACTGCAACCTCCGCCTCCTGGGTTCAAGTGATTCTCATGCCTCAGCCTCCCGAGTGGCTGGGTTTATGGGCATATGCTACCATGCCTGGCTAATATTTTTTGAATTTTTAATAGAGACAGGGTTTCGCCATGTTGGCCAGGCTGGTCTCGAACTCCTGACCTCAGGTGATCTGCCTGCCTTGGCCTCCCAAAGTGCTGGGATTACAGGCATAAGCCTCCGTGCCCAGTCCCTAATATGATCTTATTTAGTTGACATTTGCCTTTCCCCAAAAACAGATCAAAAGAAATGTTTCCCTTTGTGCCATTTCACACTAAACGGGTTGGGGAGGAACTAGGGGAGATGTCTGAACCTTCTGCCGGTGGCTGGGGAGTTTTCTGCAAGTCCTCCACAGCACAGGCCGGCAGGCCACTTTTCACTAACAAGTCACAAGCCAAGTGAGATCAAGTTCCTTAGTGTAATGCATCATGGCTCACGGAAGTCACAAGACATAACTGCCTGCCTCACATCATTAACATCAACTGCCCCTTCTGGTGTGGGCCTCTGTGTTCTTGGAATGAGTAACCACTATCTATGTGGGCCTTTCTACCTGTCTGCCTTGACCTGAGCAGTTCCACAGTCTGATGCTGATGGAGGTCTTAGCCTGGTTGTAAGACAAAGTAAAATCAGACGCAGATGTCATCTGCCTGGCATTTCCAGAAAGAGCCCTCAGACTGCCTCGAAAACGTGTTGGAGCTTCTACACTACATATGTTACAGTTACATGAAATGAGGCAACTCTCTGTTAGGCTCTGCCCAAAGGAATTTCAATTTTGAGGACAAAATTGTGGGTAAGAGAATTCCTCTTCCCCGAGTGGACGAGTATACCATAGCAGGCTCCCAAAGGGCGCCACTGTGATGATACATGAGGGTATCAGCGGCTTGTCTTCAAAGCTCTCACTGCCCTTCCTCCTCCACCCACTGGCTCCATCAAGGCACATACCTGAAAGGCGTTCCTTTATCACAGTGCTACATAGGAGGAGAAACGGACCAAGCCATTGTTCCTCTGTCAGGATTCCTTTGTGTGGGCATGCATCCCCCTCACTAGTTTGTTTTGTTTTGTTTTTGACAGTCTTACTCTGTAGCCCAAGCTGTAGTGCAGAGGCACAATCTCTGCTCACTGCAGCCTCCCCTTTCCGGGTTCAAGTAATTCTCCTGCCTCAGCCTCCCAAGTAGCTGGGATTACAGGTGCCCACCACCACACCCAGCTAATTTTTGTTTTTTAGTAGAGATGGGGTTTCGCCATGTTGGCCAGGAATCCTGGCTTTAGATCAAGGAGTCAAATGCCTGGTACAGCATCTGTGACATCAACACATGATGGAGGTCCAAAGTACGCCTGTGTTGAGGTTTTTTGGCAGCTGCCGCAGGCTTTGACAGCTGGGGCAGGGCAGAACCCCTTGTCAAGATCCAGAAAGGGGGGCAGAAAGAGGGGGTAGCCACCTCCCAGAAGTGTGAGGTGGGAGAGCGGAGCTTGCTGGCCATGTGGAAAAAACATGAGAAGTGGAGTCAGATAGGTGTGCATTCAAATTCTATCTCTGTCACTCCCTAGCAGCATAAGCCTGGACAAGTCATTTAACTTCACAGATAGTAGACATCACTTACACTTTCTCTGAATCTGGCTTCATCTGGAAAACAGGACAATAGCATATAATGTCCCTGGTACAGCAGATACCCAATGGTTCCCTCTCCTTTCCTCCTTGTAATGCAAATATTACTCATTTGGGTGGAGATGTACATTGAAGGCCTGAGAGAGCAGCTACATCTGAGGTTGTCTGGGAGTTGAAGAGAATGTGGGGAAATTCTTAGGGCAGATGTCATTTCTGGGTATAGCAGTCTCTGAGGTGGTGCTGGGCAGAAATGGGGCCTGATGGCCAGGCCTTCACTATAAGTCTTACAAAGCCTTCGAAAGAGTCCCAGGAGCCAGTGGGATGGGAAAGCTGAGATGGGGCAGCAGGGGATCAGGCAGAGAGCGCAGCAGGGCCAGAGCTGTGAAGAGGCCCAGCGGCTGTGGTGCAAGGGGCCTGGGGCCACCACACAGATCATCCACATCTGCCAGCAACACTCTGCCCTCCAATTGCTCCCCCACCAGTGGGCCCCAACACCTAAGGCTCTCACCCCCCACCCAACTGTAGACCAGAAATCTCAGGCATCCCTGATTTTCTCTTATCTTTCATTTCCAAACCATTAGCAAGACCTGTCAGTTCTGCCCCAGAATAGACTGCAAACACATTCTCTTCCTCATCCTCGCTGACTCACCTGGGTCTCAGCACCTCATCTCTCACCAGGACCACCTCTAGGGCCTCTGACTGCTCTCTCTCTCTCTGCATTCTGCACATGTCCCTCTAAACCATTCTCCACTGGCAGCCAGAGCCACCCCTGTAACTCATAAAATGAGCTCAGCTCATCTACTTGCAAGCACGAATGTAAATTTCCTCTGCACTGGGATAAAATCCAGACTCCTTAGGGGGTGGTCTCAGGGTCTGCACACCTGGCTCCCTTCCACCCCGCCCCTCCATCCTTCCTGAAGTCCACTGTGATTTGCTCCCTGTGCTTCAGCCCACTGACCTCCTTTCTGTCCTGGGGCGAGTCCAGATCTGTCCAGCTTTAAGGCTTTGCTGTTCTATTCTCTGCCCCTGACTAGCCTATTTAAAAGTAGATATCACTTACACTTTCTTGGAATAATATGTTGCTTATTCCCTTGTTTGCACTCGTCCCCACCTATGATTTTGTTTTCTTGTTTCTTAACCGTCTGCCACAAATGAATTAGAAGCCCCCACAGGAGAGAACTGTTTCTTTTGCTCACTTTCATATCATTGTTGCCTAGTGCAATGCCTGACACTTAGTAGGGTCTCAGTAAAGAGTTCCTGATGGATGAATTCCATGCCTCCTACTGGGGCTAGAAGCCAATCCTAGGCTGTAACTGATCTAAGACTTTCTGGGATCCCTGTGAGAAAGGGCACAGTGGCAGATGTGAGGCCGGAAAACAGGGCCAATTAGAGGGGAGGGGATGGTGGGAAGAAACACAGGCAGCAGCGAAGTTGAGAAGCCAGGTTCCCTTAGCCTTGTGAGATCTAGCAGCCAGGGTTCCCTGGGAGAAGGGTCCTTGTGGACCCGTACCTGCCAGGATTGGAAGTGTGGTCCTCTCACCGAACTGCTCACCATATGCTGACAGGGAAGCTGGATCGGCCAGCAAGGACCAACTGCAAAAATGAATATTTGGGGAAAACATGTGTGTTTCCTACAAGCTGTATGTGAGATGCTCCTGCTGTTTCCAATCCCCTCTGGCTACAGAAGTGGAGCCCACAGTGAGGGTGTCTGAATGCTTGAGCTTTTATCCCAGGGAGAAACATCCTGGCTGCTCTGGTTCCTCATCTCCTCTCCCTAGTGGTCTCTGAACAGAACAGTTCAGTACGTTATGATAATGCTCAGAACATGGAGGGAATTGCAAACATTAAAAAAGCTTTGCAATGAGCCTGAGATTTCTTTTTGTTCCAAACTCTTGTCCTAATGGTTTCACAAGATATACTGACTTATAAAACCATGTTTGGAAGCTAGGCAAAACCAAATACTATTTGCTTTGGTAGACACAAATTACCCCTTACAAACACACATCTTCCCAGCTTTACTTATGTCACATGTTATCATGTGTGCAAATAACAAATCAAGCCTCTTCTGAGTGGGGGTTATAGCTGCGGAGAATGCTTATGTAACATTTGGGGCCTGCCAGGTAACAGGGAAATGTGTAAGACAAAGCAATGTTCTGACTGCACAGCTTTTTAAAGACTAACTTTTAACATGCAAGAGAGATTCAGTTTAGTCATGAAGAAAAGTGATTTCATGGCAAGCCTTGATTCTGGGTCTTTAGAGAGCATGGAACAGCCCTTGCCAGATCACCAGCCTGTTCAGTGAGACCTTTGTTTCAATTTCACAAACAAGGTTACTAATTAAGGTCTTAATAGTGAAAGTCAATACCTCTTTGTGTCCTGGCGAGAAAAACAGTCAAGGAAGCAGGAATTCTTTGCTTCACCAAAACTTGGAGTCTGTATCAATTCTCTTCAAGGAATCAAAGCAAGGATACCGAAGAATTTCAGTTCCAAGATTGCTTTGCTAGCCACAACCAAAGCTTCCCTAGGATTATCCACACAAATCATCCTTTGTTGCTCAGACATTAGGGCAGTATTGGAACTCAGAATAAATTAATAATAAATTCTAAATTAATTAGAATAAATTAGTTCCAGGAATTAAAATATGGATATGATGACACTTCAAACATTAATATTTTCAGCCAGATACCTACTCACACATCACCCTCGCAGGGAGGAAGACCTCCAGTGGTCACAGGGCTGTACATGGAGACCATTCACTCTCCTTCCTCTTGGCTCTGCTTCCCAAGATTTATCGTCACAAACAGACTCTGACTTGAACACATCAGTGGACAGGCAATTTAAGGAACAAAAAATAGAGACCAAAACATTTGGGTCATCCCTGGTCAATCCCAGAAAGAAACATACTTCCTGTTAGCTTAGGAAGACCATGTCTGGCTTATGTTTAGGCCCATACTGCCTGGAAAGAATCTGGGCAAAGCTTCTTTCACTTTGTTGAGTTCTACAGTAAACCTCTAGAGTGACAGCATTGCCTCCCTCTAGTTAGAAAGTGGATTTGAGGGTGTGATGGCAGATAAGATAGCCCAAAAGGATGTATGCTAGTGTTGCCTGCTGTAGGCAAGGACCAGGAAGCACTGGTGCAGCTCATTGAAGAGCCATTATCTATTCTTGGAGGGATACTGACATGAGGACCTGAACTCTAGTACGGGAGCAAAGAAGTTTACATGATGAGATTGAATGCTGGTCTTTACCAGTCCCCAGGACAACTTCAAGAAATGACCAATTTATCTTGTGTGCTCGTAGTAACTTACTTTATAATTGAAATTGGCTTTAGAATTGAAAGAATTGTTTGCAGATATTAGCATGGAAGAGGAACCAATACTCTGATTTCCTGGGCTATCCTGTAACCCATATCCTGTAACCCCTACTCAGAAAAGGCTTGATTTGTTATTTGCACACATAAACATTCTTAAATGTTTTTAAGGTCTTTGATGCTTTTAGTTGGGACATTCAGGTTTAGTAGAGACTTCCAAATGAAGATTCTATTACGAGTTGTTGTTTATCCTTCACTGGATGGCCCAGGTTTTCAGCTACAGCCTAACACATCAGCAAGTTCTCTGAAGCAATCAATCCAAGCTTGGAGCATCTTGCAGCTGAGTCTTGGGAGCCTTCCAAATGTTAGGGAAATCCACACTTTTTTATTTATTTATTTATTTTTTGAGACAGTTTCGCTGTGTCATCCAGGTTGGATTGCAGTGGTACAATCTCGGATCACTGCAACCTCCACCTCCTGGGTTCAAGCCACGGAGGCTTGAACAAGGAGGAACTGATTGAACACAGAGGCTCAATCAAGTCATGATTCTCATGCCTTAGCCTTCTGAGTAGCTGAGACTACAGGTGCGTGCCACCACACTCAGCTAACTTTTTGTATTTTTAGTAGAGACAGGGTTTTGCTGTCTCTACTAAAAGACAGCAAACAATGTTGGCCAGGCTGGTCTCAAACTCCTGGCCTCAAGTGATCTGCCCACCTTTGCCTCCCAGTGCTGGGATTACATGTATGAGCCACCATCCTGAGCCCACACAATCTTTATTTGGGCATCATGGAGATCAAATAGAGAGTACTGAGAACTACCTGCTCTTTTGTTTTCTACTCAAAGAGACACGTAACACAGCTCCCTGCTTGGGGCTAACTGGCCCTTCTAATGTCTGTGCATGTTTATCCTTTTTCATTTGTTGGTAGTTCAGTACTTATATTATAAATATATAAATACTTATTTACATTTATATGTGTTTTCTCCATTTTCTGCATTTCAGGCTCTCTCCTCATGCTGTCATTTCCTTTCTTTCTGAAGCATATAGTTTAGTAATTCCTTTGTTATTGATCTGTTTTTTATCAATTTTTTTTTTTACTCTCATTTTTGAAAAAATGGTTAGACTAGTTCCCCAGTTCTAGGTTGACAGTTATTGCTTCTAAAAATATTACTTACCTGGGCTATTATCAAAAAATCAGCTCGTTTGTCATTTCTTTGTAGGTAAACTGTCTTTTCTGATTGCTTTTCACGTCTTTGTCACCAATATTCTGCAGTTTCATTATTTGTCTAGGTGTCAATGTCTTTTTTGTTTGCTTAGATTATGTTATACCTCTTGAATCATGGATTCTTTTATCAGTTTTAAAAATGTCTCAGCCATTCCTCTTCAAATCTGACTTCTCTGTTTTCTCTTTCTGGGACTTCACTTTGATGTGTATTTGAGCTTGACATTCTATCCATCATATCTCTTAATTTACATCTATTTTCCATTTTCTCATTTCTCTGTGCTACATTCTGAGTAATTTCTTAAGATATATATCTTCCAGTTCATTCTATGTTCAGCTGCATCATGATGAGTGGTGCAATTTGGTTCTTTCAAATCAACTTGGTCATTCTTAACAGTCTCTTGTTGCTTGCTCATAACTATGATTTCACACTTTAAACATTCAATATAGGGCTTACTGATATTACTGTCTGACAGTTCCAGCATCTTCAGTCATTAGCAGTCTACATCTGCTATTTCTTCTGTTGACTCTCATTCATTGTACCTCCTTGTGTGTTTGGCGATCTTTGGGAGTTGTTTCATCTTAATGTGTAGGAATTCAGGGCCTAAACTGAATATAATTTCCTCAGAGAGCTTTTAGACTTGCTTCAGGCAGGAGCCAGAAGTTGGGGTCTGCTGACTTTGTGCCACTTCAGCCTCTTTCAAAGGTCCTACTTCAATGGGAGAATCCCAGTGTCAGCCCCTATTCCAGGGTGGTCCTCAGAAATTTCTCCTACCTTTCAGAAGTCCAGAAATCCATCCTGTTCAGGGTCTAGTTGTGATGCAGTGGCGAAGTTCAAAAGAGCACCTGGTCTGTCAAATAGCTGGAAGAAGACATCCTCTGCTGTTATTTTTTATCATATTAACAGAGAGAAGGCATGGCGTTAAGGAAGTTTAGACATTAATGTCTAAAACTACCCAGATTTTCCCAAGCAATATGAAGAAAAAAGCAAAGCAAGAAATAGAAAACACACACACACACACACACACAGAGAGAGAGAGAGAGAGAGAGAGAGAGAGAGAGAGAGAGAGAGAGACAGAAAAACCGGAAAGAGAGGCTATGGCTCCTGCGGTTCTCTTGCCTGTTGACCTCTATGCTGTGGCTCAGGGTCATCCTATGCAGCTATCTAATCCAGCTTCTCTGCTTTCCAGACACTCATCCAAGAAGAAAGATGGCCAGTATCTTTTCTAAGTTGCTAACTGGCCGCAATGCTTCTCTGCTGTTTGCTACCATGGGCACCAGTGCCCTGACCACCGGGTACCTGCTGAACCGGCAGAAAGTGTGTGCCGAGATCCGGGAGCAGCCCAGGTTATTCCCTCCAAGGTAAGGGCTCCTGACTTTAAAATAACTTCAGGCTGGGCGCGGTGGCTCATGCATGTAATCCTAGCACTTTGGGAGGCCGGATCAAGAGGTCAAGAGATTGAGACCATCCTGGCCAACATGGTGAAACCCCATCTCTACTAAAAATACAAAAAAATTAGCTGGGCGTAGTGGCGCACGCCTGTAGTCCCAGCTACTCGGGAGCCTGAGGCAGGAGAAGCGTTTGAACCTGGGAGGCGGAGGTTGTAGTGAGCCGAGATAGCACCACTGCACTCCAACCTGGCGACAGAGCAAGATTCCGTCTCAAACAAAACAAACACAAACAAAAACAAACAGAAAAGCTTCAAAGACCAGCAAGAAATATGCCTTCCCCTGCTGGAAACTGTTAGCAAGGGTCCTTTTTGCTTTTGAGGAAGACTAAGTAAAACGGAAAATCATTTTGAGGCTTGTTAAACCAGTAACCTGTGGTGTATACAAAGAAGTGTAGCATCACCATTCTTGCTTAGAGCTTGCAGTCCAGTTAAATAGTAATAATGGGGATAGTTAACATTTGTGGAGCACTTTCATGTATGACCAGCACTTTACATGGAGTATCTTATTCATCTTAGGATCCTTTGGTGATGAAATGAAGTCCTAGAAAAATTAAACAGTGCCCAAGTTCACATAGCTAGTGCAGCCAAATGCAAATCCAGGCCCCCCCAGTTCCAGACCCATGCCTCTCTCACTGCTCTACCTCCTTCTGGAAAAAAGGGATATCGTAGTACTGACTGTAAGTGTCAGCTCTAAAGGACATTGCAGATGGAAAGTGGAGGAGTGGCGTGAGAGGGATGAAAATAGACGTGTTTTCTCAGCCCTTGGAACCCTGCCATGCATGAGGTACTGTGCGCTGAGCAGAGTTTGAGTGGCATGCAGAATTCCACATCGGCAGGTATGGATGAGAGACGAGGAAAACCACTGAGGTGTCTCTTAAGAGACATTTACTGTCTCTTATGGAAATCAGGATCTCTGAGGGAATCGCCAGCAACCACCATGTACCTGGGGAATTCCTGAGGTGACATGACCCGTGTTTAAGGCTGTGGTGGTCCTGAATCTCCTAATCCTCAATCAGTACACACCCCAGGGTGAGACAGCACCCAATTTGATTTCTGTTATTCCAGAAGATATTTACTGAACACTGGTTTCAATAGCCAGGGACTGTTCTCAAAAAGGCAAGTCCTTGCTCTTGTGGAACCTGCTCATTTTTTGAAACCTGGTGTCTTCATGTATGACTCCTGGGCAGTTCTAGCCAAGTATCCCTGTGCCTGCTGGCTGAAGGGAGCCTAGTGGAAGGATAGGCAAACACCAAGTCCTTCCATTGGCCCCTTTCCTCAGGGGCTGCTGGCTGACAGCTTGCCCTCCTCCCCACACAGCGCAGACTACCCAGACCTGCGCAAGCACAACAACTGCATGGCTGAGTGCCTCACCCCTGCCATCTATGCCAAGCTTCGCAACAAGGTGACGCCCAACGGCTACACCCTGGACCAGTGCATCCAGACTGGAGTGGACAACCCTGGCCACCCCTTCATAAAGACTGTGGGCATGGTGGCTGGTGACGAGGAGTCCTATGAGGTAAAACTACTGGCTGCTGGTTCCAGGGTGGGAGGGATACTCTGCATATGACTGAATTGCACAGTCCTGGGGTCCTTTTCTTCTTTATGGGGCCAACTTTCTACCTTCTCAGAAAGGGCTCCCATAAAGGGAAGCCAACTCCAGCAGAACCATCTGGAATGCTTTCAGAAACAATGAGGTCTATAGCTTCCCAGGGACAAGGCTTCCCTTGCTGCTGTGCTAAGATCCCTCCCTGTGGAGGAATGAATTGCATGACAGAACTCTGAGCTTGTCGAGGGGATGAGTTGGTACAGAAACAATAATATCAAATGGTGTGTATTCACCAGTAAGACATTAGGAGCTGATGTGTTTGTGGCTGAGCTTTATTGGGTGGGGGTCGGGAGGAGGGTTCAGTGTACCTTTAGGAACATGAGGAATTCTCTTATTACTTCTATTAGTTGAGGAATTCTCTTCTTATTACTTCTATTATTGAATTCTCTCCTATTACTGATTAGACAATCACTGTAGCCCAGACTACTGAATTCACCAAGACTCTTGGATAAATCCCATGACCTTGGCATCCTCATCCTCAATGCTGAAGCACAGGGTGGTCGGCTGGAACAGTGCTCAGCCACCATGCGTCCCCTCCACAGAGCAGCCTCTTGGCTGAGGCAAATGCCTGCAGCCCTCCTCCTTCAGGTCCACCCTTTTGGGTTCTTCTGTTTGGGTTCTTCTGTTGCAGGGAGCTGAAGGCAGTTCCCTAGAAAGGCAGCCATAGAGAAGAGAGGGAGCCATCTTGAATAAACACGACTGGTGGCTCATTTACGTACAGCAGTGCACAACCCTGGGTCTAGTTTGGGTCCCAAGCTAGCGGTAGCTCTATGGACCCAAAGCCCTCCCCACTTCCCACAGCTGCCAAAGTCTGCAGGGTGCTTTGTTACAACTTCTTTTAACATTTTTTTTTTTTTAAACGTAAAGGATATGCCTGAGGTTTTGTTTATAGAATAGATTTTGTACGAGATGGTTTGGGCTGGGGAAGGTCCGCACCGGGTGAGAGGTCCCTGCTTTGCCCGAACTGCTGCTATGTACTTTTCTTCTGGCATAGCCAGGTTTTCAACAGATTTCATATGCAGCTTAATCTTTAGAATCTGACTTTCCCTTAAGCATAAAACTGTGTAGCCTCTGATCAGGTAGCTTCTTGTAACCCACAAAGGCAAACATGTCTAGGAAACTCCTTAAATTCCTAACCATAAGAATTTTCTTGCTCAGTCTGATGGCAGTGATTTTGGTAGAATCACTCAGGGGGAGGCTAAGATAACAGAACTCACCAGCTCCACCCTGTCTCAAGGGGCAAGATGCCTCCAAAAGGCTTTCTCTCTTGTTATTATTATTATTAACCAATCCATTCTCACATTCATTTCCTACATGATAGTCCTGAGAATTTCAGAGGAGGGCATCAACTTTGGCTTTTAAGATAGAAGGGGCAAGTGAATGGAAAGGTCTTTGAATAGTAGGTGAACCAATTAAAGAGGAAATGCCCATCTTCCCTCCTGCAGGTGTTTGCTGACCTTTTTGACCCCGTCATCAAACTAAGACACAATGGCTACGACCCCAGAGTGATGAAGCACACAACGGATCTGGACGCATCCAAGGTAAGCTCCAGCCTCCCTCTCCCTCCCCACGAAGCTGGCACTCCAGAGCCCAAGGGGAAGAGCCCTGGAGAGAGGGGTTCCCCGGAAACCCTGAGTTTCTGAGTCAGATACCCCTGGAAAGCACTGACTGCCCTGGCACAGCCTTCCCCCTGGAGGGCCACAGAGAAGGTTAGGAAGGTCTCAAAGTCTTTGTTTTTTTAAATAAATACAACCAGGGAAGGGTTGGTCATTGGGAACTTTAAACCTTTCCTAAAGCTACTCCCTTTTTCATCCCAAACCACCCAGTGACGTTCAAGGACCCCAGACCACACCATTTAAAACAGCTTTCCTCTTTACTAGTCGAAGGCCCCTGCACCAAGACTTCCGGAAGGTATCCAACTTATGGATTGTGCAGTCGTGCACAGTGCCTGAGGGTCCCCAGGGAAACTGCGGATCAGCAGATTAGAACCCACTGTGGCTGTGGCAGGACCGTGGTCTGAGGCTGGCCGCAGTGACCCCACACTCTGCTTGGCAGATCACCCAAGGGCAGTTCGATGAGCGTTATGTGCTGTCTTCTCGGGTGCGCACCGGCCGCAGCATCCGTGGGCTGAGCCTGCCGCCCGCCTGCACCCGGGCCGAGCGGAGGGAGGTGGAGAACGTGGCCATCACCGCCCTGGAGGGCCTCAAGGGGGACCTGGCTGGCCGCTACTACAAGCTGTCCGAGATGACGGAGCAGGATCAGCAGCGGCTCATCGATGTGAGTAGCAGATGGGGCTCCCTGGAGAGGAACTGGACCAAAGGCTCTGACCTGCACAGGAAGGCCTCTCCTGGTGCTCTGCTCAAACCCTTACCCTGGCCGGGAGCTTGCGGGGCTCCACCCCTGGGCTCAGCCCAAGAGCATCTACTTGTTCAGTATAAGGAAGAAAGATGAGGCCATACATTGTACTTGTCAAACACAAATATTCTATGGATAAAATCTGCATAGGAAACTCCAATATGGAGATGGTGCCTACAGATAGGAGGGTGGAGATGAATGGAGGATCTCCTAGCTTGTTGATAACAGTTGATAACAATGGGAACAGTTAGGTGTGGAAGTCCTGTCTGTGCCAGAAGATGGTTTCCATTATCACAGCCAAAGAAAATTCTGGAAGCCAGGAAAATCTAGAAAGGAAATTCCAGGTGGGAGGCCTGCCCTGACTCTTGTGGAGTCAGCCTCTGCATCTCCTGGTGGGGTTGATTCCTGTTGCTTCCACCATGTCCACCACAGCTTCCCTCTGGCACCAGGGTGCACAAAACTCAAGTCCCTTACTTATTTTCATCTTAGCAGAGCTAAAACAAGATAGCATTTTCAAAAGTAACTTTTAACTCTTAAAAAAAAGCAGAAACAAAATTTTGTTATTTCAAAAGATGCAAATGCTAAGAAATATGCCTCATTTCCAAACCAGAGAGGCCAACTATATGGCCTATGGGCCTTAGTCTCCTCGTCTCTGTGGCCACCAGGCCAACTATTTTCCTGCCCAGTTACAGAACAAGCCCCCCTCTACCTCAAGTAGCCACTCTGGTTTCCTGCTTAAGGGACATGGTGCTCCCTGGGCAGTGGCAGGTCACAGTCCTCTCCTGGCTGAAGTCTCTGATCTCTCCCACTTAGAGACTATAGGACTCCTCTCCCCACATCCACTTGGTTTCTTACCTCAGTGTAATCATATTTGAATATATCTCACTGTAGAGTACATGTGTAGCTATGCAAGAAATAGTATACACATTGCAAAAAAAAAGTCTTGACTTTGATTTTGATATGTGGAGTAGTATACTGCAGTGGTTAAAGGCACAGGCTTGGGAGTCACAGAAGTCTAGATTTGAATCTATACTCTGCTACTTCCTACAACCATCCTATTGGACAGGTTGTTTATCTCTGTGAATCTGTTTTCTTCATTTATAAAATAGAATAATTACACTTATTTCATAGAGTTGTGAAGATTAAAGGAAATAAAAGCCTGTAATCTAGAGCCTGGCACAGTCAGCATTAATGGTAACTATTTTTATTTATTGATCATTATTGTACATCTCTAATACTTTTTAATGAAATAAATAATAATAATGCTAGAAACAGAGAATGACCACTGTGTAGAACAGCCTTTTCAGGATAGTATCCCTCATTCATTGCTCACTCAGCCACTGCATAGGGTTGGCATTGGTAGTGTATACCCACTCCACAATGATGTAATGAGTTCCATATGGACTAACCCAGTGTTTTCCAACATAAGCTGCACACTACAATCACCTGAAGAGTTTTTAAAAAGTCCTGATGCCCAGACCAGTCTATAACAGCTAGGTCAGAATCTCTGGGGGATGGGAAGCAGGCATTGTTTGAAGCTACCAGGTGATTCTAGTGGGCAGCCAAAGCTAGGAACCACTGCTAAGAGACAGCAGCCATGATAAGTGAGTTGGAACTTGTTTACCTGGCACTTGCAGTCCTGTTTGATCTCATCAGTCTCTCTTCTCTGCTTTATCCCTTTTGGCCTACAGGACCACTTTCTGTTTGATAAGCCAGTGTCCCCTTTATTAACATGTGCTGGGATGGCCCGTGACTGGCCAGATGCCAGGGGAATCTGGTATGGATGCAGCATTTTCGCATTTGCAATATCTGTAGAGGATCTCTTTGAGACCACCTGCTTATCCTAACCTGGAGTTTCTGTGTACCGCAGCTGACAGCATGCCCAGATGAGCTAAACGAAAAAGACTACTTGGAAATTGTGTGTGTGTGTGTGTGTGTGTGTGTGTATGTGTGTGTGTGTGTGTATCTAAGTATTGTGATGTTTCTAAGATGTGTGAAATATAACCTGGTTTGCATGATATGCATGAGAAAAAAGGCTGGCTTTTAAGAAAAAATTTACTTCATATTATTTGACCTCACAGATAATCTGTTTCATAACATTAAAAGAGCAAAACATAAAAAATATTGAGGATTTAAGAAAAACCCTAAAAGAACTGATATCTAGTGCACACACGTTTTATGTTGGCCAACAGTCCTCAGCCCACTTTGCCTCCTGCACCCTGACAGGCTATATATGAGTGTACCTGAAGGAGCAGAAATTAAAGTGTTCATATGCAGCTGCTCTGTAGGGATGGACAGGCAGGATCTATGCAGCAAACCTGTGAAATGCTGCATACCTTAAACATCTTGGGTGGAAGGTAACCCCTATCTCCTTTTATCTCCTTTTTAAAGCACAAGATTTTGGTTGAATCATTTAGGAGACAAAACATTCTTGTGTCAAAGCCAAATGTTATGCAGTTGAATTACCGTCATCCTAGTCAGAGGACCTAGGGGAAATTATATTCTTGTTTGGTAAAAACATGACATCTTTAAGGGTAAGAGTTGGTCTTAATCTTCCTTCTGTCAAAGTAACATTATTTTGTCATACTTGTTCAGGCACAGTTAAGAGATTAGGGCCATCTAGGAAATGAGGAAGGTGAAATGAAGCAATCAAGCTAGGGAGGTAATGGGAGTTTTCATATGTTGAAACAAATGCAATTAACACTCAGTGCCATATTTCTCTCTTCATTAGGCATAATTATGATAAGACATTTCTCATCTGGATAAATGAGGAGGATCACACCAGGGTAATCTCAATGGAAAAAGGAGGCAATATGAAACGAGTATTTGAGCGATTCTGTCGTGGACTAAAAGAAGTAAGAGGTTATCTGAAATTTCCGGATATTTATTAAAATAAAATTACCATATTGTTTGTTCTTGAACGAAGACACTATGGGAACTTCCAAGAAGCTAATTTTTTTTTCTAGAAATCAAGGCTTTTTAATTAAGTTTTTTGAGATGGAATTTCCCTCATCACCCAGGCCGGAGTACAGTGGCATGATCTCGGCTCACTGCAACTGCCACCTCCTGGGTTCAAGTGAAAGTGAATATCCCGCCTCAGCCTCCAAAGTAGCTGGGATTACAGGTCATCACCACCATGCCTGGCTAATTTTTGTATTTTTAGTAGAGAGGGGAGGTTTCACCATGTTGGTCAGGCTAGCCTTGAACTCCTGACCTCAGGTGATCCGCCTGCCTCAGCCTCCCAAAGTGCTGGGATTACAGGCATGAGCCACTGCGCCCAGTCTCAAGGCATTTTTTGGAGTGGAACTTCCAAGGTAGTGCTTCAGAAAATAGGTGCCTTTCTCTTGTTATTAGAAAGCGATTATGCTTACCTCCCCATTCCACTGTGGTTTAGGGAAGTCTGTGGATCATTACTTGTTTTTTGATTTATTTAATATCGCTCTGGGGTATTCTAAGCATAGAGATGATAGAGAATGTAGCCTGACCATAGACTTACCTGCTGAGAATTCCTATATTCTCCTACTCTCTTGGCATGAAAAATACCACCAACTAATATTCATTGAGTGCTTAGTATGTGCCAGGTACTATGTTGACTGCTTTACATCAGGGGTCCTCAACCGCCAGGCCACGGACCTGGTACCGGTCTGTGGTCTGTTAGGAACTGGGCCACACAGCAGGAGGTGAGTAGTGGGCGAGCCAGTATTACTACCCGAGCTCTGCCTCCTGTCAGATCAGCAGAGGCATGAGATTCTCATAGAAGCACAAACCCTATTGTGAACTGTGCATGGGAGGGGTCTAGGTTGCAGGCTCCTTATGAGAAGCTAATGCCTGATGATCTGAGGCGGAACAAGTTTCATCCCAAAACATTCCCTCCCTACGATCCATGGAAAAACTGTCTTCCAAGACACCAGTCCCTGATGCCAAAATGGTTGGGGACCACTGATTTACATGGTTCATTTAACTAAATTGGGCCATTTTAATAGTCTGGTAGGGGAGGTATTATTTTCTCTTAAAGGAGTACTATAAATTTACCTTAATTTCATTCATGCCAGGGGAGGGTATACATCTCTCCCCCACTGGTGCTAGGGATGTGCTGAATGAATGGATGTTGGAAAATGCTATCATTTGTTCGCTGTGGTTCTACTTGTAGGTAGAACGGTTAATCCAAGAACGAGGCTGGGAGTTCATGTGGAATGAGCGCCTAGGATACATTTTGACCTGTCCTTCGAACCTTGGAACAGGACTACGAGCTGGTGTCCACGTTAGGATCCCAAAGCTCAGCAAGGTACTGTTATGTGCCCAATGGCCCTGATGGGCCAGGATCAGCTCAGATGTGACTGTGGAGGGAGAAAATATCACTGCCCACTCCTTAACCCTTACTTTCTCTACCTACAGTATAAAAATAAGAAAAAATTAAGTTTGCCTCAAAAGACATTTGTATTAGTTAGAATAAAAGTTAAGGGTCTGTAAGAAAAAGATGGTAGCTTCAAGAATAAGGCCTTTACATTTTTCCTCATGTAACAAATTGGGATAGGTAGTCTCTGCTCTCTCTGGTTCTTTCTATCTCCTTTCTCTGTCTCTTCCAGTTCAAGCAGTTCTCAAACATAAGCATGCACAAGATCACCTGAAGGACTTGGTAAAATACAAGTTGCTAGGCCCTACCTGCAGAATTTGCATTTCTAACAAGTTTCCAGGTGATGCTGGGGTTTTTGGTCAAGGGTCTACCCTTGGAGGAATGCTGTCTTAGAGTGCTGTTCTTAGAGACCTACAAAGAGACTTAGACTCCCACACAGTAACAGTGGGAGACTTTAACACCCCACTGTCAATATTAGATCAACAAGATAGAAAATTAACAAGGATATTCAGGACTTGGACTCAGCTCTGGACCAAGCAGACCTCATACACACACATCTATAGGACTCTCCACCCCAAATCAACAGAATATATACATTCTTCTCAGCATTACATCACACTTATTCTAAAATCGACCACATAATTGGAAGTAAAATACTACTCAGCAAATGCAAAAGAACAGATACCATAACAGTCTCTCAGACCACAGTGCAATCAAATTAGAACTCAAGATTAAGAAACTCACTCAAAACCGCACAACTACATAGAAATTGAACAATCTGCTCCTGAATGACTACTGGGTAAATAACGAAATGAAGGCAGAATAAGTAAGTTCTTTGAAACCAATGAGAATAAAGACACAATGTACCAGAATCTCCGGGACACAGCTAAAGCAGTGTGTGGAGGGAAATTTATAGCACCAGATGCCTACAGGAGAAAGGAAAGATCTAAAATCGACACCCTAACATCACAATTAAAAGAGCTAGAGAAGTGAGAGCAACAAATTCAAAAGTGAGCAGAAGACAAGAAATAACTAAGATCAGAGCAGAACTGAAGGAGATAGAGACACGAAAAACCCTTCAAAAAAATCAATGAATCCAGGAGCTGGTTTTTTGAAAAGATTAATAAAATAGGTCATGAGTCAGACTAATAAAAGAGAGAAGAATGAAATAGACACAATAAAAAGTGATAAAGGGGATATCACCACTGATCCTACAGAAATACTACCATCAGAGAATAGTATCAACACCTCTGCAAATAAACTAGAAAATCTAGAAGAAATGGATAAATTCCTGGACACATACACCCTTCCAAGACTAAACGAGGAAGAAGTCGAATCTCTGAATAGACCAATAACAAGTTCTGAAACTGAGGCAGTCATTAATAGCCTACCAACCAAAAGTCCAGGACCAGACGGATGCACAGCTGAATTCTACCAGAGATACAAAGAGGAGCTGGTACCATTCCTTCTGAAACTATTCCAAACAAAAGAAAAAGAGGGACTCCTCCCTAACTCATTTTATGAGGTTAGCATTATCCTGATACCCAAACCTGGCGGAGACACAATAAAAAAAGAAAATTTCAGGGCAGTAACCCTGATAAACGTCGATGTGAAAATCCTCAATAAAATACTGGCAAACTGAATCCAGCAGCACATCAAAAAGCCTATCCACCACAATCAAGTAGGCTTCATCTCTAAGATGCAAGGCTGGTTCAACATACACAAATCAATAGCACTTACTTAAAAGTGTGAGAGAAAAAACACTAGTAGGCAAAACTATAGAGACAGTAAAAGATCAGTAGTTGCAAGAGTTTGGGGGAAGGGAGGCAAAGAGGAAAGAGATGAATACATGGAGAATAAGGCATTTTTTTAAAAAGGACAGTGAAACTATGATATATGTTACTGAAATAGTGGATATGTGACATTATGCATTTGTCAGAACTCATATTGCAAAGACAAGGAACAAGGCTAGAATAACCCAGAAGGATATGCTATTGACATGCAGTTTTGCTACATCCCCAAAGGTAAAAGAACATAGGGCCCTCTCAACCAATTTCAATGACGGTAAAAAAGCACCTGGATAATAACAGACCACTGGTTCAACATATGCAAATCAATAAACGTAATCCAGCATATAAACAGAACCAAAGACAAAAACCACATGATTATCTCAACAGATGCAGAAAAGGCCTTTGACAAAATTCAACAGCCCTTCATGCTAAAAACTCTCAATAAATTTGGTATTGATAGAACATATCTCAAAAAAATAAGAGCTATTTATGACAGACCCACAGCCAATATCATACTGAATGGGCAAAAACTGGAAGCATTCCCTTTGAAAACTGGCACAAGACAGGGATGCCCTCTCTCACCACTCCTATTCAACACAGTGTTGGAAGTTCTGGCTAGGGCAATCAGGCAAGAGAAAGAAAGAAAGGGTATTCTGTTAGGAAAAAGAGAAGTCAAATTGTCCCTGTTTGCAGATGACATGATTGTATATTTGGAAAACCCCACTGTCTCAGCCCAAAATCTCCTTAAGCTGATAAGCAACTTCAGCAAAGTCTCAAGATACAAAATCAATGTGCAAAAGTCACAAGCATTCCTATACACCAATAGACAAACAGAGCCAAGTCATGAATGAACTCCCATTCATAATTGCTACAAAGAGAATAAAATACCTACGAATACAACTTACAAGTGTGAAGGACCTCTTCAATGAGAACTACAAACCACTACTCAAAGAAATAAAAGAGGATACAAACAAATGGAAGACTATTACATGCTCATGGATAGGAAGAATCAATTATAGTGAAAATGGCCATACTGCCCAAAGTAATTTATAGATTCAATGCTATCTCCATCAAGCTACCATTGACTTTCTTCACAGAATTAGAAAAAACTACTTCAAATTTCATATGGAACCAAAAAGTAGCCCGTATAGTCAAGACAATCCTAAGCAAAAAGAACAAAGCTGGAGGCATCATGCTGCCTGACTTCAAACTATACTACAAGGCTACAGTAACTAAAACAGCATGGTACTTCTACCAAAACAGAGATATAGACCAATGGAACAGAACAGAGGCCTCAGAAATAACACCACACATCTACAACTATCTGATCTTTGACAAACCTGACAAAAACAAGCAATGGGGAAAGGATTCCCTATTTAATAAATGGTGTTGGGAGAACTGGCTAGCCATATGCAGGAAACTGAAACTGGACCCTTTCCTTACACCTTATACAAAAATTAACTCAAGATGGATTAAACATAAGACCTAAAAACCATAAAAATCCTAGAAAAAAACCTAGGCAATACCATTCAGGACACAGGCATGGGCAAAGACTTCATGACTAAAACACCAAAAGCAATGGCAACAAAAGCCAAAATAGACAAATGGGATCTAATTAAACTAAAGAGCTTCTGCACAGCAAAAGAAACTATCAGAGTGAACAGGCAACCTACAGAATGGGAGAAAAATTTTGCCATCCATCCATCTGACAAAGGGCTAATATCCAGAATCTACAAGGAACTTAAATTTACAAGAAAAAAGCAACCCCATCAAAAAGTAGGTGAAGGATATGACCAGACACTTCTCAAAAGACGACATTTATGTGGCCAACAAACATGAAAAAAAGCTCATCACTGGTCATTAGATAAATGCAAATTAAAACCACACTGAGATACCATCTCACACCAGTTAGAATGGCGATCATTAAAAAGTCAGGAAACAACAGATGCTGGAGAGGATGTGGAGAGATAGGAATGCTTTCACACTGTTGGTGGGAACGTAAATTAGTTCAACTATTATGGAAGACAGTGTGGCGATTCCTGAAGGATCTAGAACTAGAAATACCATTTGACCCAGCAATCCCATTACTGGGTATAGATCCAAAGGATTATAAATCATTCTATTATAAAGACACATGCACACGTGTGTTTCTTGATTCACTGTTCACAGTAGCAAAGACTTGGAACCAACCCAAATGCCCATCAATGGTAGACTGGATAAAGAAAATGTGGCACATATACACTATGGAATACTATGCAGCCATATAAAAGGATGAGTTCATGTCCTTTCCAGGGACATGGATGAAGCTGGAAACCATCATTCTTAGCAAACACAAGAACAGAAAACCAAACACCATATGTTCTCACTCATAAGTGGGAGTTGAACAATGAGAACACATGGACACAGGAAGGGGAACATCACACACTGGGGCCTGTCAGGGGGGTTGGGAGTTTGGGGAAGGGAAGGGATAGCATTAGGAGAAATACCTAATGTAGATGATGGATTGATGGGTGCAGCAAACCACCATGGCACGTGTATACCTATTTAACAAACCTGCACATTCTACACATGTATCCCAGAACTTAAAGTATATAAACTGTTCTCTCTCACTATACGTCTTTTGTCAGTAAATGCACCAATGATTGTGAATCGATTTTGCCTCTTACCACATTTAAGTATTATCCCTTTGTCCTAGGACCCACGCTTTTCTAAGATCCTGGAAAACCTAAGACTCCAGAAGCGTGGCACAGGTGGTGTGGACACTGCCGCAGTCGCAGATGTGTACGACATTTCCAACATAGATAGAATTGGTCGATCAGAGGTAACGTCTCTCTCACTTTTGTAACATGAATTAACAAAATCAGCCTAAGAGAATAGAGAAAAGCAAACAGCCTTACCGTTTTCACAAAATTCAAGACCTCCTCTTCGCCCATCAAGTCCTGAGTTATGTTAGCTTTTCATTCTGTAACATTATTCTTCCATGGGAAGTAACTGCATAAAGGTAAACATAATGTGAGCTGAGAATTTATAGGCAAGTAAAGGAATTCACAGTGGGACTGTCACTGACCTGCCATGAGAGCTATTCCAACAATCCTCAGCGAGCAGGAGCTCTGTTATGCTAAAGGACTGCAGTTTTTTATTACTGCAAAGTCAGAACATCTATGCTATCCCTCTGAGGGTGGCAAAATAGTGGAATTTTCTCTTGATTCTGAATTTTCTTTAGTGAAGGCTACAAACAATCATCTTCACTTTGCTGTTCTTAGATACTCAATGGTTTCTAAACTTTTATTTCTTAGGCTAAAGATAGCAAATATGTTATGTGCTAGGTTTAGATAAGTTTGTGCTCATAAAATCCTTAGGATTCTGTGATGAATATGTAGGATGAAAAGGATTCGTAGACTTTGTGTGGCCTGAAACAATGAATGAGGCAAAAAGATGACACGTAAGGAACATGCAGCTGAAAGCTAAGCAAATACTGATTGTGGTAAGTTATACCAGCTTATCTGAATGTGGTCCCATTGGACATATTATGCCCATCATTAATTTAAAAGCCTCTTCTCATAACAAAACTCTTAATAGTTCAGTGACTGGTTATTAAATCTGTGGATTATCAAAGTTCTCTCTTCCTTACCAGTTTGTGACTATTTCACTGCCTATTGATATCCCTACCAGTAGGTACACTGAGGAAAAGAAAAGGAAGAAACACTCAATTAGATCAGCCAGTGTGCTATCAGCTCTGCTAAAGTACCTGAGGGACAAGCAACTATAATACCACAACTTCTGAAATCTACTGAATCATGTGTGGTGCAGTGAATAAAGAAAATCTGGGAGTCTAGCCCTGTTGATTCTAAGATTAACTAGATATTTATTACTGGAAAACAATGTAGTTAATGCTTTAAAAAATGTTAAGTCTAACTATACTAGGCACTCACTATAAAAGTGAGGAAAATGCCAAAAAATAATTTTAAAACACCATTTATTTAACCCAACAACCCTGATAACCATTGTGAACATTATTCTAAATGGCCCTTCATTCTTTTTAAAAACTACTCAAAAAACTTTAAAAATTTTTATAATACGTGTTTAGTATTATAACCAAATACTGGTTATAATTTTTTCCAATGTATTATATCATGAGCATCTTCCCACAATATTAAGTATTCTTCAAAAACATGATTTTTAATCACAGTAAAGATAATCTATTATCTATTTAATGTTTTCCTGATTTTATGTTTGACCATCTCTATAAATAATTCTAATCACGACTCTGGTTATTTAGTTAGGATATACTGCTAGGAAAGGAATTCCTGGGTTAAAACCAGGGTGCCCTATTTATGACAATGTTTTCTACCAGATTTATACCAAGATAGAGTCTACTGGCATTGAGTGAGAGACCTGTCTCACCATACTCTCACCAACACTGGAAGGGATCAAAGGGATAAGTAGAAAATACGTGTTTCAGTTAGTAGTGACTAACATTCTGATTTAACCCTCTCTTGGAGCCTGTTTCCTTACACATATAAACAGATAGGGAGGTAGCTGGAATATGTGATGCCTAAGAGCTAACATTCAACGATCCCTTCCATCCTTGCTGCTCATTCTTGAGTTCTATAATGTATGTCTGGAATTAACTAATTTCTCTCTTAATTTGGGTTTCCTTGGGGGCAGTGCAAGTCATTTGCTTAGGAGGTGATCCCATGGGGGGAAAAAAAATTAAGTAGATGTGCTCTGGTTTAAGGAAAACAAGTATTTGGAAACCAAACTTCTATACATAGTTTAAGAACAGGAATTTTAGAAAGTATATCTTAATTTGTAAAACTTCATTTTGTTAATAAGCTTGCCCAGCACAGCACAAACATGATTTAGTTGCTAAACATTTGACATTAATTTTTCAGGAAGATACTCACTGTATTAATGATGACATCTGAACTATATTAGCATACCCAGTGCTCAGATTGGTGGCAGGTCAGAATTCAGATCCAGGCCAAAGAACACCACAAAGGTGTCACTGTAGTCTTACTTTTAGACAAACTGATATTGTATAGACTGATAGGAAAAAAATGTTTGAGATGCAAATTAATGGTTTTCATATAGTAAAAAAGCTTTCACATACAAAGTAGTATCCCCATCTTAACTATGGAAAGATTGAGAGAAAGCCTTATATCTCTGCCTTCCGTCTCTGAGAAGGAAGAAATTGTTGTGAAGTCCATCTAAGTGGCAAGTTCTCATTTATCCCAGTGCTGTTCCTGTTAATGCCCTGCAGATGTCTTCTATTCAAATTAATTATTCATCTTCTTCACTGTCAAAGGTTGAGCTTGTTCAGATAGTCATCGATGGAGTCAATTACCTGGTGGATTGTGAAAAGAAGTTGGAGAGAGGCCAAGATATTAAGGTGCCACCCCCTCTGCCTCAGTTTGGCAAAAAGTGAACTTTCCCTTTCCCAGTTTATAAATAATCTGTCTGCTGGTACGACAGACATAAAGAAATCTCTACTCTGAGAGTTTTTGTACACTTGGAAAAATGTAAAATTGTAGATCCTGCCTATCTTTACAATAAAACTCTCCTTAATATATTGTTGCTTTGTTTCTGATTTTTAAAAATAATACTAAGAAGGGCAAACACATCCGATTACAAGTAGACAAGAAGCAAAATATTTTAAGACAATAAAACTAATATTTGTAAGTTTTGATTTAGCCACAGCTTACACCTCTAAATAACCCTTTAGCTATCTAGATGTTAGTCAACCCTTTAGGAAATCTCTTATGGACCCCATTGGAAAGTAAGGAATTAATATAATAAGCAATTTTCTGGCAAATGGAGCAAGAGAAGACTTAACTTTTGAAAGTGTGGCAATAAAGACTACACAAATGGAGGCTACTTATTTATTCAGAGTTTGCTGTCACAAGGGTGTCAACCATCATCACTTGCATTTGTCAGTGACTCAAAGGCAGGCAGAGACATGAGAAATCTTTATGGTGAAAGAAAGGGGAGGTTTCAGGTATGCTGATTGGGGTTGCAGGCATGGGGAAGTTGAAGACAGGCTATCTAGAAGCGGGGTATGCTATGTGATTATTTTGGGAAGCATATTTGGTTTTATCTGATTGATTGGTTCTGAGTTGGAGGCAGGGGCAAAAATTAGAGAAGTCGGCAGTCATTGACCAAGTCCTGACCATCCCGTACTGACTGTTACAGAGGTTAGGGTTTGGCCTCCTAGAATGACTGCTTTAGAGGTTGTGGGTGAGAGTTCTGTTGTCCTGTGGTCTAGCCATTGTCTCTCTATATACTCAGTCTCTCAAAAACAATTCAAAATTTGATGTCTGAAATACTGAAAATGTTTTTAGTATAATCTGAAAGCAGAATTCTTCCTTCAGCATGCAGATTGTCACCTTGAATCTTGTTATTTTCCTTCTATCCTGTGATGTCTATAGCCTGAAGGAACACGATAGAGTAGGTGGGAGCAATTAATTGTGTAACAAGTTAGGAAACAGCTCCACACACAAAAGATAAATATTTTTTAATAGAAATGAGATCAAGTTATGCACCCTATAGTGAGTGACATCATCCTGTTTGCAGAAGTTGTGATAAGTTTTAATTTTGCTACAAGAAACAAGCGCATTGGCAATATTACAATCAAAATAAGACCTTTTATAAGATGAGTCCATTGGAAGAGATAAAGGGACTTTTAATTATTAATTAAAATTCTAAATGAATACCATATCTTCCAGCCATGGGAGTCATATAGCATGCAAATAGTTCCTGTTTACTAAGGTCTAGTTCAATCAGTATTCATCAAGCACTCATATGAACACAGCATGGTTCTGAGTCACAGGCCTTTTAAAATTTGCTGCATTCCTTACATCAGAGGCAGATGCAATGAGAAAGCTTCGATGGGTGAAAAATCATTCTGGATCTCTTCCTCAGGGGAAGAGAAACTGGGGTCTTCTCCTTGACTTCTGGGCTTCCACAGTAAGTCTGCTTATGGAGACTGAGCTACTCGCCCCTCACGCCAAACATCATAAAAGAGCACGTCTGAATGTTCTGAAAGCAGCCAAAATAATTTTTTTTCCCTTGAGACCAAGTCTCACTCTGTCACCCAGGCTGATGAAGTGGCACAATCATGGCTCACAGCAGCCTCAAACTCCCAAGCTCAAGCAATCCACCTCAGCCTCCCACCTCAGCCTCCCGAGTAGCTGCGATGACAGGTGCACACCACCATGCCCAGCTAATTTTTTTTTTTTTGGTAGAGATAGGGTCTTACTATGTTGTCCAGGCTGGTCTTGAACTCTTGGACACAAGCAATCCTCCTGCCTTGGCCTCCCAAAGTGCTGGGATAACAGGCATGAGCCACTGTGCCCAGCCTAAAAGAGGTTGTTTTGAGGTCAAAAAATTTGCATGAGATTCAGGCTCATGACCAAAGGTAAATTATTTAACTCAATAGTCTTGATTTCATTTGTCGAATGGAGAGAATTCCTGCCTTACAAAGTTTTTATGATGATTAAATAAGGCAGTGACTTACTTTTTTTTCCCCTTTTACTGTAAAAGGAAAACAATCATGTGAAAAAATATATTTCACATTAGAACCCAGTACACAAACAGGCAGGCTGCAGGCTCTGGAGACAGCCAGAAAACTGTGAGTGCCCGAGGTGTGAAAGTGTGAAAGGGGGATCATTTGCCCCGCCACACACATCTTCACTGGGGAACCTAAAGGTCCAGATCACAGAAGAATTTGACCTTGCCTGGGAGCTGAGACAAATTTAGAGAGCTGAGTAAAATACAGGGGTAGGGGAAGCAACAGGAAGGGCCCTGTGGGAACTCTCCATCCCCAGGGAAGTCATTTCTGACTGTCTCTCAGGTATCCTTGGGGAGGGCTGCCAGTGAAATTGGGGAAGGACCACAAGGAGAAGGAAATTTCCAGCTGAACTTTGTAACAATTTCCACCAAACACAAAGTCTCCTGGACAGAACCTGGGGAGCGGGCAAACCAGGAGTGCAGATACAAGCACAGAAGCTGTGGCAGGCAGGGAGGCATGAAATCTGAAAGCCCTGATTGCTTCCTCAGTCGGGAGGCATGGAGCCTGGGGCAAGTTCTCAGCCCCACTCACCAGCTGCCTGGAAATAAACTCAGTGCAGCTCAGGATGGGGCAACCCAGCCTCACGGGTTGCGTGGGAGCTGGTAATGCCTGTAACTGCCAGCATTCTCCCACTTCCCTGGCAACATGCACGACAAAGCAAAGGCAGCCATAATCCTTCTGGAAACCTAACTCCATTGGTCTGAGAACCACACCCCCATACCACACAGCAGCTGCAGCAACCCCTACCCAAGGAGAGTCTGAGCTCAGACACACCTAACCTTGCCCCCACCTGATGGTCTTTCTCTATCTGCCCTGGTAGCCAAACACAAAGGACATAGTCTCTTGGGAGCTCTATGGCCCCGCCCACTGCCTGATTCTCCCTATACTACTGCAGCTGACGCTCTCTTGAAAGTGCCACCTCCTGGCTAGAGGCCAACCAACACAAAACTAGCACACTAAACAAAAATACAACCAAGGACCCTCACAGAGTCCATTTCACCCCCTGCTGCCTCCACCAGAGCAGGTGCTGGTATCTATGGCTGAGAGACCCGAAGACAGATCACATCACAGGACTCTTTGCAGACAATCCCCAGTACCAGGCTAGAGCCTATTAGCTCTGCTGGGTGGCTAGATCCAGAAGAGAAATAACAATCACTGCAGTTTGCCTCTGAGGAAGCCACATCCCTAAGGGAAGAGGGAGAGCGCCACATCCCTAAGGGAAGAGGGAGAGCACCACATCAAGGGAGCACCCTGTGGGACAAAAGAATCTGAATAGCAGCCTTCAGTCCTAAATCTTCCCTCTGACATAGTCTACACAAATGAGAAGGAAACAGAAAAAACAATCCTGGTAATATGATAAAACAAGGTTCTTAATACTGCCAAAAGATCACACTGGCTCACCAGCAATGAATCCAAACCAAAAAGAAATCTCTGAATTGCCAGAAAAATAATTCAGAAGGTCGATTATTAAGCTACTCAAGGAGACACCAGAGAAAGGTGAATACCAACTTAAAGAAAATTTTAAAATGTTACAGGATATGGATGAGAAAATCTCCAGAGAAATACCATAAATAAAAAACAATCACAACTTCTGGAAATGAAGGATGCACTTAGAGAAATACAAAATACAATGGAAAGTCTCAGCAACAGAATCAAACAAATAGAAGATAGAACTTTAGAGCTCAAACACAAGGCTTCTGAATTAACCCAATCCAACACAGACAAACAAAAGAGAATTTTAAAAAATGAACAAAGCCTCCAAGAAGTTTGGGATTATGTTAAACAACCAAATCTAAGAAAACTTGGTATTTCTGAGGAAGAAGAGAAATATAAAAGTTTGGAAAACATATTTGAGGAAATAATCAAGGAAAAACTTCCCCTGCCTTGCTAGAGATCTAGATACCCACATACAAGAAGCTCAAAGAACACGTGGGAAATTCAATGAAGAAAGATCATTGCCTAGGCACACAGTCATCAGGTTACCTAAAGTCAAGACGAAGGAAGGAATCTTAAGAGCTGTGAGGCAAAAGCATCAGGTAACCTATAAAGAAAAATCTATCAGAGTAGCAGCAAGGGATTGGGGTCCTATCTTTGGCCTCCGTAAACAAAACAATTATCAGCCAAGAATTTTGCATCCGGGAAAACTAAGCTTCCTAAATGAAAGACACAGTCTTTTTCAAACAAACAAATGCTGAGAGAATTTGCCACTACCAACCCAGCACTACAAGAACTGTTAAAAGGAGCTCTAAATCTTGAAACAAATCCTTGCAATACATCAAAATAGAACCTCCTTAAAGCATGAATTTCACAGGACCTATAAAACAAGATTACAATGGAAAACAAAACAAAACAAAACCCAGGTATTCAGGCAACAAATACCACATGAATATAATAGTACCTCACATCTCAATACTAACTTTGAATGTAAACGGCCTAAATGCTCCACTTAAAAGATACAGAATGGCAGAATTGTTATGAATTCACCAACCACGTATGCGCTCTCTTCAAGAGATTCACCTAACACACAAGAACTCACATAAACTTAAGGTAAAGGAGCGGAAAAACATATTCCAGGCAAACAAACACTAAAAGCAAGCAGGAGTAGCTATTCTTATCTCAGACAAAACAAATTTTAAAGCAACAGCTGTTAGACAAAGGGGGACATTATACAATAATAAAAGGACCTGTCCAATAGGAAAATACTACAATCCTAAACATATTTGCACCTAACATTGGAGCTCCCAAATTTATAGAACAATTACTGCTAGACCTAAGAAATGAGATAGACAGCAACATAATAATAATGGGAGACTTCAATACTCTACAGACAGCACTAGACAGATCATCAAGATAGAAAGTCAACAAAGAAACAATGTACTTAAGCTATAACCTACAACAAATGGACTTAACAGATATTTACAGAACATTCTACCCAACAAATATAAAATATACATTCTATTCATCAGTACATGGGATATTCTCCAAGACAGACCATACGATAGGCCACAAGTCTCAATAAATTTAAGAAAATCGAAATTACATCAAGTACTCTCTCAGACCATAGTGGAATAAAAGTGGAAATCAACTCCAAAAGAAATCCTTAAAATGATGCAAATACATGGAAATTAAATAACCTGCTCCTGGAATGATTCTTGGGTCAACAATGAAATCTGAAATCAAGATGAAAATTTAAAAATTCTTTGAACTGAATAATAGTGACACAATCCATCAAAACCTCTGGGATACAGCAATCCATCAAAACCTTAGGCAGTGCTAAGAGAAAGTTCATACCATTAAACGTAAACGTCTACCTCGAAAAGTCTGAAAGAGCACAAATGGACAATCTAAGGTCACACCTCAAGGAACTAGAGAAACAAGAACAAACCGAACCCAAACCCAGAAGAAGAAAAGAAAAATAACAAAGATCGGCCAGGTGCAGTGGCTCACGCCTGTAGTCCCAGCACCGTGGGAGGCCAAGGCGGGCGGATCATGAGGTCAGAAGTTCAAGACCAGCCTGGCCAACATGGTTAAACTGCATCTCTACTAAAAATACAACAACAACAACAAAAATAGCTGGGCTTGGTGGCAGGCACCTGTAATCCCAGCTACTCGAGAGGCTGAGGCAGGAGAATCTCTTGAACTTGGGAAGTGGAGGTTGCAGTGAGCCAAGATCACGCTATTGCACTTCAGCCCAGGCAACAGTGCAAGTCTCCATCTCAAAAAAAAAAAAAAAAAAAGACAAAAGAAAAAATATATAACAAAGATCAGAGCAGAAGTAAATGAAACTGAAACAAACAAAAATACATAAAATAAATGAAACAAAAAGCTATTTCTTTGAAAAGATAAATAAAATTGATAGACCATTAGCAAGACTAACCAAGAAAAGGGGAGAAGATCCAAATAAGCTCAATTAGAAATGAAACAAGAGATATTACAACCGATACCACAGAAATACAAAAGATCATTCAAGGCTACTAGAACACATTTATGTGCATAAACTAGAAAACCTAGAGGAGATGGATAAGTTCCTGGAAATATACAACCCTCCTAGATTAAACCAGGAAGAAACACAAACTCTGAACAGACCAACAACAACAAAATCAGGACCAGATGGATTCACAGCTGAATTCTATCAGATATTCAAAGAAGGACTGACAATATTCCAAATACTGACACTATTCCAAAAGATAGAGAAAGACAGAATCCTCCAAAAATCTTTCTGTGAAGCCAGTATCATCCTAATACCAAAATCCAGGAAAGGACATAACAAAAAAAGAAAACTACAGATCAATTTCCCTGAGGAACAGAGATGTAAAAATCCTCAACAAAATACTAGCTAACCGAATCCAACAGTATATCAAAAAGATAATCCACCATATCAAGTGGGTTTCACACCAAGGATGCAGGGATGGTTTAACATCCACAAGTCAATAAATGTGATACACCACATAAACAGAATTAAAAACAAAAATCACATGATCATCTCAATAGATGCAGAAAAAGTATTTGACAAAATCCAGCATCCTTTTATGATGAAAGCCCTCAGCAAAATTGGCATAGAAGGGACATACCTTAAGGTAATAAAAGCCATCTATTACAAACCCACAGCCAGTATTATACTGAACTGGGAAATGTTGAAAGCATTCACCCTGGAACAAGACAAGAATGTCCACTTTCGCCACTTCTATTCAACACAGTACTGAAAGTCCTAGCCAGGGCAATCAGACAAGAGAAAAAATAAAGGGCATCCAAACTGGTAAAGAGGAAGTCACACTGTTGCTGTTTGCTGATGATAAGATCATACACCTAGAAAACCCTAAAGAATCCTCCAAAAAGCTCTGGAACAAAAAAATGAATTCAGCGAAGTTTCAGTATACAAAATTAAGGTACACAAATCAGTAGCACTGCTATAACACAACAGTGACCAAACTGACAATCAATCAAGAACTCAACCACTTTTACAATAGCTACACACACACACACACACACACACACACACACACACACACACACACACACACACACTCCAAAATAAAAACCACTGAGGAATATACCTAACCAAGGAGGTAAAAGACCTCTATAAGGAAAACTACAAAACACTGCTGAAAAAAATCACAGACAACACACACAAATGGAAACACATCCCATGCTCATGGATGCGTAGAATCAACATTGTGAAAATGACCATACGGCCAAAAGCAGTCTACAAATTCAATGCAATTCCCACCAAAATACCACCATCATTCTTCACAGAACTAGAAAAAACAAACCTAAAATTCATGTGGAACCAAAAAGGAGCCCACATAGCCAAAGCAAAACTAAGCAAAAAGAACAAATCTGGAGGCATCACATTACCTGACTTCAAACTATACTATAAGGTCATAGTCACCAAAACAGCACGGTACTGGTATCCTCATCTCTCACCTTATACAAAAATCAACTGAAGGTGGATCAAAGACTTAAATCTAAGACCTAAAACCATAAAAATTCTAGAAAATAACATTGGAAAAACTCCTCCTAGACACTGGCTTAGGCAACTACTTCATGTCCAAGAACCCAAAAGCAAATGCAATAAAAACAAAGATAAATAGGTGGAAATTAAACTAAAAAGATTCTGCAAAGCAAAAGAAACAATCAAACAGACAACCCACACAGTGGGACAAAATCTTCACAATCTATACATCTGACAAAGGACTAATATCCAGAATCTACAAGGAACTCAAATTGGAAAGAAAAAAAAAACCAAACAAACAATCCCATCAAAAAGTGGGCTAAGGACAGGAATGGACAATTCTCAAAAGAAGATATACAAATGACCAACAAACATATGAAAACATGCTCAAAATCACTAATGATCAGGGAACTGCAAATCAAAACCACAATGCAATACCACCTTACTCCTGCGAGAATGGCCAGAATAAAAAAGTAATAGATGTTGGTGTAGAGGTGGTGAAAAGAGAACACTTTTACACTGCTGGTGGGAATGTAAACTAGTACAACCACTATGGAAAACAGTGTGGAGATTCCATAAAGAACTAAAAGTAGATCTACCATTTGATCCAGGAATCCCACTACAATCCCACTATTGGGCATCTACCCAGAGGAAAATAAAACATCACACAAACAAGATACTTGCACATGCATGTTTATAGCACCACAATTCACAACTGCAAAAATACGGAACCAGCTCAAATCCCCATCAATCAACGAGTGGATAAAGAAAATGAAATGTGGTATATATACTTGGAATACTACTCAGTCATTAAAAGGAACAAAATAATGGCATTTGCAGCAACCTGGATGGAACTGGAGACTATTATTCTAAGTGAAGTAACTTAGGAATGGAAAACCAAACAGTGTAGGTTCTCACTCTTAAGTGGGAGCGAAGCTATGAGGACACAAAGGCACAAGAATGATACAGTGGACTTTGGGGACTGGGAGTAAAGGGTGGGAGGTGGGTGAGGGATAAAAGACTACATATCTGGTACACTGTACACTACTCGTGTGATGAGTGCACCAAAATCTCAGAAATCACCACTAAAGAACTTATTCATGTAACCAAACACCCCCTGTTCCCCAAAAACCTATTGACATAAGAACAGAAACAAAGCAAATTACAAGAAAAAAGAGTAAACAAGCAAACACACAAGTCATCGACATTAATGAGTCAATAAGAAGATTTTAAGAACAACTTTATGCCTATACATTTGACAATTTCAATGAAATGAGAACATTCCTTGAAAAACCATCTGACGAAAACTGAAAGATACGATTTGGATTCGAAAAATTTACCCTATTACTTAAAAAACAAAAAATTTTTCACAAACAAAATTCTAGTGATCTCTTTTAGTGAAATCTTCAAAACATTTAAGAAATAACACACTTAGACAAACCCTCCTAGAGAACAGAAAAAAAAAAGTTATATTTACCAACATATGATTCTTTTTTTTTTTTTTTTTGAGATGAGTTCTCATTCTGCCACCCAGGCTAGAGTGCAGTGGCATAATCTTGGCTCACTGCAACCTCCACCTCCCAAGTTCAAGCAATTCTCACGCCTCAGTCTTCCAAGTAGCTGGGATTACAGATGCGCACTACCATGCCCAGCTAATTTTTGTATTTTTTACTAGAGACAGGGTTTCATCAAGTTGGCCCGGCTGGTCTCGAACTCCTGGTCTCAGGTGATCTGCCTGCTTCGGCCTCCCAAAGTGCTGAGATTACAGGCATGTGCCACTGCACCAGGCCTTGCCATTTTTTTTTTTTCCTTTTTTTAGACAGGTTCTCTCTCTGTTACCCAGGCTGAAGTGCAGTGGCAGGATCACAGCTCACTGCAGCCTGAAAACTCCTAGGCTCAAGTGATCCTCCTGTCTTGGCCTCCCAAAGTGCTGGGATTACAGGCTTTAGACACTGTGCCCAGCCCCAATTTATAACTTTGATAAACAAGCCTGACAAGTGTATTACAAGGAATAAAAATGGCAGTACAGACTCCAACATAAATGTAAATGCAACAATTAAAAAAACAAAACCCAGTACACACATATATGAATATCCAAGTGAATGTACATAAAATCCAAACAAAGCTTTCATGTAACAAAAGTTACCCTTACAATCTGAGATGCACTCTGATACATTATTCTATACTGTCTTAATCTCCTCCAATTTTAAAAAATTCTGATTGTAATACATTAAATGGATTTCACAACACATTAAGGGCATAAAATTCAGTTTGAAAAACAGACGTAATTACCTGGCTCAATAATCATTAAATTCCCTCCTCCATTCTTTTTATTCTTCTTTCAACTCTAAATATTTTGTTCCATTTTCTTCTTTCTCCATGTTTTTTGATGAAAATTCATGGTTATGCAAATAGTTGTTTTTCTATATGTAATGTGTCATTTTTCTGAAGGCTTATAAGATTTTCAGCAATGTGCCTAGGTGATTTTCTTCATATTTATATTTATTTGAGTTTCACCGAGCTTCTTATGTTGATTTATACCTTTTACAAAGTTTGGAAAGTTTTTGGTTATCATTTCTTCAAATGCTTTTTTCTGTCTCATTCTCTATCTTTTCCTTTTTAGGACTCACAATTAGACATATACTGGACCTACTGCTATTGTTCCACAGTACTCTAAGTGTCCATTTTAAAAATAATTTCCCCCCTTTTCTGTTTATTTCATCATTTCCTTTTCTTCAGAATGAATAATTTCTATTGTTCTATCTTTAAGTTTCTAAATTCTTACCTCTCTATTCGACCTCTGTCCTCTCTATTCTGCTACTGAGCTCAACCAGTAATCTTTTTTCATTACAGATATTTTAACTTTTACTTCTTAAGTTTTCTTTTTTTTTTTTTTTTTACATATTCTATTTCTCTGTTGAGATATTCTATCTTTTCATTCACTGTAAACATCTTTGCCTTTATTCATTGAGCACAGTTAGAATAGCTGGCATAAAGTCCTTGTGTTGTATCTTTTGGTCACCTTGTTCATCTCTGGGTAAACCTCTGTTGGCTGTCTTTTTTCTTGTCATATTTTCCTAGTTCATTCTATGTCAAGTAATTTTGGATTATATCGTGGACATTGAGAATGTTATATTTTGTATAACCTGAGTTCTACTGTATTGCTTTAAAAATGACTGAGGTATTTGTCTTAGCAGGCAATTACCTTGATTAGACTCAAACTGTGGCCTCACCTGCAATGACTGCAAGTTCAATATACAGTTAAGTTATTTAAGCCTCAGTGGTTGTTTTGAAGCTGCTTCATTCACGTGTAGTTCAGGGGTCAAGTAAAGATTTGAGCAGAGTTCATCCAGAGAACCTGGACCTCCACTTCTCTGGGTCTCTCCTCAAGTAAAGATTTGAGCAGAGTTCATCCAGAGAACCTGGACCTCCACTTCTCTGGGTCTCTCCTCTAGAATACCCCCTCTGGTGGCTATGCTTATTCCAGGCTCCATCTCCTGGTTTACCAGGCCAGAAAAGAGCTTGGTTCTCTATTGAAGTCTTAGCCACTCCACGCTGTACTGTATCTATGGCTTATGCAGGCTAATGCTGCAAAATTTGAAATGTACTTTGTGCAATCTCAACCTCTAAGATTTGAATACTCTCCAAAAGCTACCTGCTTTTTTCCCATCTCCAGAGTTCCTGTATAATTGTAAAAATTTAATCAGAGTTTATAGTTCTTATCTGTAGGAGAGTGTGCCTATTAGGAGCATACTGCATCACAGAAGTAGACCTCTTTCTTCCAAGACTTTTAAAGAAAACTGATTCTATTTTAATAGGAAAGGGGAGGAAAAATTAATCTTCTGACAAAACACTTTAAAGTCATCAATAAATTAATTCCAAATGAAGGAAGAAGAATACAATTCTTTTCATTGGGATAAGTGCAATAAATTACAGTATCTGTGGAAAGCCAACTATATCCACAATTACATCGAATATAAATAGTTGGCTGGGCACAACGGCACATGCTTGTAATCCCAGCACTTTGGGAGACCGAGGTGGGAGGACTGCTTGAGGTCAGGAGTTTGAGACCAGCCTGGCCAACATGGTCAAACCTCATCTGTACCAAAAATACAAAAATTAGCTGGGCATGGTGGTACATGACTGTAATTCCAGCTACTCAGGAGACTGAGGCATGATAATTCCTTGAACCTGGGAGGCAGAGATTGCAGTGAGCCAAGATTGTGCCACTGTACTCCAGCCTGGGCAACAGGGCGAGACTCCGTCTCAAAAAAAAAAAAAAAAAAAAAAAAAGACAAACTAGAGCTACAGGCAAAATCTGACTCATCGGAGCCATACATTCATTTACATACTGTCTGTGGCTGCTTTTGTACTACAATGGCAGATCTCAGTAACTGCAAAAAAGACCGTATCATCCACAAAACTCAAAATATGTAGTATGTGGCTCTTTACAGAAAAAAAAAAAAAAAATTGTGTCAATCGCTGGTCCAAACCCTCCACTTAAAAGGCAGAGACCATTAGGCTGGGGAAAAAATTTTAAAAACCAATGATATCCTGTGTACAGGGAACTCACTTTAAATATAAAGACACAAAAAGTAAAAGGATGAAAAAAGACATACTGTGAAAATACCAATCAAAAGAAAGAGTGTTCTATTTTATTACTAAAGTATACTCCAGAAAAAAAGCATAAAGGGGAGCATTTCATAATTATGCACATGTCAAATTCATTAAGACTTAAACATTCTAAATATGTGCTCATCTAATAACAAGTTTCAAAATATATGATGCCAAAACTAACAGAACTGCAAGAGGAAATAGACAAAAACGCAATATGTCTTACTCTTAGAATTCCATAGAACAAGTACACAAAGTATCAAGAAAAAACCAGGAGACTTAAACAAGAATATCAACTGTGTTTTGGGCTGCCAAGAAGCAGGCACTAAGACAGGATTTAACATGAAAGTGATTTTTGTGGGAAAGGATAAGAAGTAGATACTTTCAAATCAGTACGCTAGACTGAGAGGGAAGGCGGCAAGAAGGGGTAGGAAAAGTCCCAGACCAGAAAGTTTCAACCAGGCCAATGGATTCAGCCGTCTTCACACCCACTCTTAGAGTTTTGTATCTCCTAAGGCAAGAATGGACTTTACTCAGTTATGAGCTGAACACAGACTACAGGAAGCCTGGCCTCAGTGTCAACACAATGGTTCATCCAGAGGGGCAGTAACTGAGGTTATTTGTCAATTATGGTCCCCACAAGAGGGAATTTCTGTTATATATTTTCATGGCCACCACAGTCCACTGTGCATCATACAAATTTACTTCAGGGAAAAGCTCTTCCATGACTTCCATTGGTCTCACATCCTAAGGAACATCTTAGAAGAGGGAGGTTAGTGGTATGAACTAAAGTCCCATTGCTGCTACTCATCTTCAACCTCCTCCATTATCTATTCTAAATTTCCCTCACTTTCATCTATCACTTTGGTCGACTTTGGTGGCTTACTTCATTGGGTAAACCAAACATTCAGCCCTGAGCCTGCAATTACATGCTCTCAGGCCAGGGTTGTATCACATCTCTGTCAAGTTACAACAGAACAAGTTAACAGTAAGAACCAGGAGGCAGCCAAGTCTCTTACTCCCCACTGCTCCCTGCTCTATGTAAAAACAGCCTTTTTTTATTTTATTTTATTTTTTTTTTTTGGTTGTTTTGTTTTTGAGACAGGGTCTCACTCTGTTGCCCAGGCTGGAATGTAGTGGCACAATCATAGCTCCCTGCAGCCTCAATCTCCTGGGCTCAAGCAATCCTCCTGCCTCCGCCACCTGAGTGGCTGGGACTACAGGTATGTGCCACCATGCTTGGCTAATTTTTAAAAAAAAAAAAAAATATATATATATATATATATTTTTATATAGAGATGAAGTCTCACTACATTGCCTAGGCTGGTCTTAAACTCTGACCTTAAGTGATCCTCCCACCTCAGCCTCCCAAAATGCTAGGTTTATAGGTATAAGCCACCACACCTGGCCAGCTCTACCTTTCTGCTCCCAAAATTGACTCCCCTTTCACAACAGTGACCCCTCTGGTCAACTGTAGTCCCTAGACAAAAAAAATTTCATTCCTTTTGATTGTCAAAAACTACTTCATACCAACTTTTTGAAATTTAAAATTGAATCAAGCATAATTTTTAAGTGCAAATCAGGGATATATAGCTATTACTCAATTTTAATGGAGAAAAGCTTTCTTCTAAAATGACAAAATATCTAATGTATTTGATAGTCATTTGTTTATTTCATTTCTCATCTATGCAGGGAACTAACCAGGAGCTTAAAATTTTATTGGGAGACAGAATACATGAGGGGGCCTCAAAACCCTCAAAAAAACGTTAAGGTCAGTTAATAAGACTTCCATCTGAAAATTAAACTAGAAAAATCTGCACAAAGTGGAGATCAGCCATCTGTAAAATGAAACCAAAGAACCACCCAGGAGGCAAGATTGGAATTGGATGATTCAGAAAAGGATGCTGAACCAACTTCATTTTACCCTTTCTGTAAAAAAACACTTTTTTTTTTTTTTTTTTTTAAATACAGAGAAGGCAAATGGTTATCATGGAACCTAAAAAAGGGGAATTAAGAAATCATAACTGGGCCAGGAGCAGTGGCTCATACTTGTAATCCCAGCACTTTGGGAGGCAGAGGCAGGGGGATAACCTGAGGTCAAGAGTTCGAGATCAGCATGGCCAACATGGTGAAACCTTGTCTCTACTAAAAATACAAGAAATTAGCCAGGCGTGGTGGCAGCTACTTGGGAGGCTGAGGCATGAGAATTGCTTGAACCTGGGGGGTGGAGGATGCAGTGAGCCAAGATCATGCCACTGCACTCCAGCCTGGACAACAAGAGTGAAACTTCATTTCCAAAAACAAACAAACAAAAAAAGACTGAGATCATAACTGATGAATAAACGTTCAGCATCACCAGAGAAAGCTCTATTCACCCTAGGGTGGAAATGGGGTTAGACTGTTTGACCATGTTCAACTAATCACTTATCTGAGTGCTGTGAAAACACCCACACAAGAAATGAAGGATTAAAGAGGTGTACCCATAATTAATCATGTATTCATTCAGCAAACATAATCTATATCTGAAAATGAGTAAACCTAGTTTGAGGCATGTAATTATGAAACTGTAAAAGCAGGATTTAAGAAGTTTTTTAATAGCTTCATGAAACTTAGAGTTACAGTGGAAATACAATGAAATGATATTATCATTTACTTTTTACTACATACATGAGATTCCCTATTCTTCAAAAGTGTATTAGACTCATAAACTGTATCTATATTCAACCTGAATGCCAAAATTTGGCATCATCACAAATTCTTTGTTTGCATAAAACTTGTTTTTGGCATAAAAGTAATTATGAAAATAGAAAACTCTTTTAAATAATGTAGATGGGGCCAAAAAGGAAGACACTGGGCTCCTGTATTATAAAACTGTGCTGCTGAAGACATGTGCAAACATGCATAAAACAGATGTCAATATAGACACAATTTGTGAACACTGCAGACAGGGCCTGAATTACTTGGAACTCATCAGGACTGATGAGGCACTAACTGCATTCAGGTGCACTTCAATCAGAACTAGATTATACCATTAAAATTAACGAGCCACAAAAAGACTTTAATGAATAAAAGAGGACTGGTATTAAAATCTTTTACACATTTTACTCATTTGGCAACAATGTGGTTAACAGTGCAGTCACATCTCTTTCTGGTAGACAGGTAAAATTTTTAATTATTCAAGCTTTTTTTTTTTTTTTTTTTTAAGCTGGAGTCTCACTCTGTCACCCAGGCTGGAGTACAGTGGCACAATCTCAGCTCACTGCAACCTCCTCCTCCCATGTTCAAGCAGTTCTCTTGCCTCAGCCTCCTGAGTAGCCGGGATTACAAGGGCCTGCCACGACGCCTGGCTAATTTTTGTATTTTTGGTAGAGATGGGGTTTCACCATGTTGGCCAGGCTGGTCTCAAACTCCTGACCTCAAGTGACCTGCCCGCCTCAGCCTCCCAAAGTGCTGGGATTACAGGCGTGAACCACCACGCCCAGCCTCAAGATGTTTTTTAAGTAACACACTCCCTGGCACATCACTTCCATATTCACTTAAAATGTCCTATTGCTTTAGTTTAATTAAAAAGAGATCAACTTATCTGTCTTTCGCCATCCTGTTATTTTTAAAAATAGAAACAAAACATCTTTCTCTAATCCCAAATTTTCTCATTATGCTGCTGAGGTGTTGTTTTTTCCCTCTTTTAAGTTGTTAGCACTTTTCTACGCCAAAAAGGCCCCAATTTAAAAAAACAAAAAACAAAAAACAAAAAACAACAAAACCCCTCTTTTCTAGGAATATATTCCCCATTCCATGACAGGGATGGAAAGTCCAACCATCCTCAAATAGGGCTACTATAAGATTCTGCAATATATGAAGTTGGCAAGGAAAGATGAATATTTGTCAGGTATCAATGTGTCCTTTATTATTAGCCCAGCAAGTAACAGAATGAAATATTAGACAATCTCAGGAAGGTAACATGGCCATATCTCTCAGCACAGGGAAGGAAACAGACATTTAAAATTCTGGATCCACAAAACCTCACATATCAATATTAATCTTGAATGTAAATGGTCTAAATGCCCCCACTTAAAAGGCACAGAATGACAAGTTGGATTAGAAAAGCAAGACCTATCCATCTGCTGTCTTCAAAAGACCAATCTCACACATAAGGACACCCACAGACTCAGTAAAGTTTGGGAAAAGATCTGTCATGCAATGGAAAACAAAAGAGTAGGGGTCACTATTTTTATATCAGATAAAACAGACTGTAAACCAACAACAGTAAAAAAAGGACAAAGAAGGGCATTATATAATACAATGATAAAGGGTTCAATTCAACAAGACGACGTAACTATCCTAAATATATATAAGCACACAACATTGGAGCAACAAGATTCATAAAACAAGTACTTCTAGATCTACAAAAAGAATTAAGACACCCACCCAATAATAGTGGAAGACTTCAACACCACATTGACAACATTAGAAAGATCATCAAGGTAAAAAACTGACAAAGAAATTCTAAACTGACATTTGACATTTGACCAGTTGGACCTAACAGACATCTATAAAATACTCCACCTATCAATCACAGAATATACATTCTTATTTTATGTTCCGGGGTACATATGCAGGATGTGCAGGTTTGTTACCTAGGTAAACGTGTGCCATGGAGGTTTGCTGCTCCTGTCAACCCATCACCTAGGCATTAAGCCCAGCATGCATTAGCTATTTTTCCTGATACTCTTCCTCCCCTAGCCCCTGACCCCGCCGACAGGCCCTCGTGTGTGCTGTTCCCCTCCCTGTGTCCATGTGTTCTCACTGTTCAGTTCTCACTTACAAATGAGAATATACAGTATTTGGTTTTGTGTTCCTGCTTTAGTTTGCCACAAGACACATTCTTATCTGCACATGGGAACATACTCCAAGATCAACCACATACCGGCTATAAACCAAGTCTTAATAAACTAAAAAAAAATCAAAATCATACCAACCATACCAAGAAGATTGCTCAAAACCACACAATTACACGGAAATTAAACAACTTAGTCCCAGAGGACTTTTGGGTAAACAAGAAAATTGGGGCAGAAATCAAAAAATTCTTTGAAAGAAATGAAAATAGAAAGACAACATACCAAAATATCTAAGATATAGCAAAAACTATACTCGAAATGTTAGAAAAATCTCAAATTAATGACCTAACATCACACATAGAGGAACTAGAAAAATAAGAACCCCAAAGCTAGCAGAAGAAAATAAATTTTAGTTATTTCAGAGCAGAAGCAAACAAAATTCAGACCCAAAAGTCCATACAAAGAATCAACAAAACCAAAAATTGGTCTTCTGAAGGATAAAAAAGATCACAGACCACTACCTAGATTAACAAAGAAAAAAGAGAGATAATCCAAATAAGCAGTTAGATAGGACAAAGGTGGCCAGGCATGTCGGCTCATGCCTGTAATCCTAGCACTTTAGAAGAACAAGGTAGGTGGATCACTTGAGCCCAGGAGTTCAAGACCAGGCTGGGTAACATGATGAAACCCTGTCTCTACAGAAGTTAGCTAGGCAAGGTGGCATGCACTTAGTCCTAGCTACTTGGGAGGCTGAAGTGGGAGGATTACCTGAGCCCAGGGAGGTTGAGACTTCAGTGAGCCATGATTATGGCACTGCACTCCAGCCTGGGCAAAAGGGTGAGACCCTGTCTCTAAATAAATAAATGACAAAGGTGATATTACCACCAATCCCACAGAAATACAAAAGATCCTCAAAGACTATTATGAACACCTCTATGCACACAAACTAGAAAATCAAGAGAAAATGGACACATTCCTAGAAACACACAATCTCCCAAGATTGAATCAAGGAGAAATCCAAACCCTGAATAGACCAATATCAAGTTCTGAAATTGAAATCAGTGACAAAAAAAAGTATCTATAAGCCAATAAAAGCCCCAGACCAGATGGATTCACAGCAGAATTCTACTAGACACACAAAGAAGAGCTGGTACCAATTCTACTTAAACTATTTAAAAAAAAAAAAAAATCAGGGAAGAACCTCTTCCTAAATCATTCTATGAAGCCAGCATCACCCTGACACCAAAACCTGGCAAAGACACACACACACAAAAAAAGAGAAAACTATAGGCCAGTATCCCTGATGAACACAGATGCAAAGATCCTGAACAAAAATACTAGCAAACTGAATACAACAGCACATCAAAAAGTTAATTTACTACGATCAAGTAGGCTTCATTCCCAGAAAGCACAGTTAGCTCAACATGTGCAAATCAATAAATGTGATTCAGCCCATAAACAGAAGTAAAACAAAAACAATATAATCATCTCAACAGACACACAAAAAAAGCTTTTGATAAAATCTAATATCCCTTCATAATAAAAATCCTCAAGAAACTATGCATCAAGGTGTTGTGGCTCCTTCACTCCCATAGTTCGGTGAGTTCCAAGTTCTTGTCCCATGACCAAGAGGAATGAGGTTCATGGACACCAGAGAGTAAGTAGGGCATAGATTTTTATTAAGCAACAGGAAAAGCTCTCAGCAGCAAGGCTTGAAAGTGGGCTGATGCCTATGGGCTTGTCCCCAGGGGTTTTTGTCCCCCCTTTCCAAGGGCGTTTTTCTCATTTGCATCTTGCACAACCCTCTACGTCCTGGTTGCTTCCTGATCCCACTTCTTTCTGCACAGGTGCATTCTTGTCCAAGGTTACTCCATCTTCGTTATTACCCATAAACATCACAGAAAAGCCCACTTGGCAGAGGGGGGTGAAACTACCATGCAGATGTCATGTTAACTATGTATATATAATGAGCTGGGTCAAGTTAAGGACGTTACGTTTATTTACTGCACCTGCGCCTAAGTTGGGACACTCCCTTCTTGGGCAAACATCCTGGTGTAAGAGGAAGCTCTTCACCACATTTCCACGTGCTTGCTACATAACAGGGGCAGTGCAGCTGTGGTCCCAAAAGTGTTGTTCTTCTCCAAAGACCTTCCCTAATTGCCTAGCCAACCCCTAACCGCCTCCTCTCTAAAAGGAACATAATCCAAATAATAAGAGCCATCTATGACAAACCCACAGCTAACATCATACTAAACAAGCAAAAACTGGAAGCATTTTCCTTGAGAACTGGAGTAAGACAAGGATGCCTTCTCTTACCACTCATATTCACCACAGTACTAGAAGTGCTAGCCAGAGCAATCGGGCAAGAGAAAGAAAGAAAGGCATCCAAATAGGCAAAGAAGAAGTGAAACTATCTGTCTTCATGGATGATATGATTCTATACCTAAAAAACCCTAAAGCTGGCTGGGTGTGGTGGCTCACGCCTGTAATCCCAGCACTTTGGGAGGCCAAGGTGGGAGGATCATGATGTCAGGAGTTCGAGACCAGCCTGACCAACACGGTGAAACCCCATCTCTACTAAAAATACAAAAAAAAAAAAAAAAAAAAAAATTAGCCAGGCATGGTGGCGCATGCCTGTAATCCCAGCTACTCAGGAGGCTGAGGCAGGAGAATCACCTGAACCCGGGAGGTGGAGGTTGCATTGAGCCAAGATTGCGCCATTGCACTCCAGTCTGGGTGACAGAGTGAGAGTCTGTCTAAAAAAAAAAAAAAAAAACCCCTAAAGCTGTCATCAAAAAGCTCCTAGAACTGATAAACAACTTCAGTAAAGTTTGAGGATATAAAATCAACATATGAAAACAGTAGCATTTCTATATTCCAGTAACATTCAAGTTGAAAGCCATCTCAAGAATGCAATCCCATGTACAACACACACATACACACAAAGAGAGAGAGAGAGAGAGAGAGAGAGATACCTAAGAACACTTCTAACCAAGGAGGTGAAAGACTGCTACAAGGAGAACTACAAACACAGATGACACAAACAGATGGAAAAACATTTCATGCTCAGACTGGAAGAATCAATATCATTAAAGTAGCCATACTGCCCAAAGCAATCTACAGATTCAATGCTATTCTCACCAAACTACCAATGTCATTTTTCACACAACTAGAAAAAAGCTATTCTGAAATTTACATGGAACCAAAAAAGAGCAGGAATAGCTAAAACAATCCTAAGCAAAGGGAACAAAGTTGGAGGTATCATATTACCTGACTTGAAACTATCCTAATAGGTTACAGTAACCCAAACAGCATGGTACTGGTACAAAAAGAGACACAGAGACAAATGGGAATAGAATAGAAAAACCAGATATAAAGCTGCACAACCATCTTATATTCAAGAAAATCTACAACAGCAAAAAAGCAATAGGGAAAGGACTCCCTATTCAATTGTGTTGGGATGGCTAGCTAGCAACATGTGGAAGAATGAAACTGGATTGTACCTTTCAAAAATTAACAATAGATAGATTAAAAATTTAAATGTAAGACCTCAAAGTATAAGAATTCTAGAAGAAAATCTAGGAAACACCGTTCTGGACACTGGCCTTGGAAAAGAATGTACGCTAACTTCTCAAAAACAACTGTAACAAAAACAAAAATTGGTTTAAGTGGGACTATCTAATTAAACTAAAGAGCTTCTGCACAGCAAAAGAAACTATCAACAGAGTAAACAGACAACCTACAGAATGGGAGAAAATATTCACAAACTATGCATCCAACAAAGGTCTAATATCCAGAATCTATAAAGAATGTAAACAATTGAACAAGCACAAAACAACCCCATTAAAAAACGGGCAAAAGACATGAACAGGTGCTTCTCAAAAGAAGATATACAAGTGGCCAACAAACATATGAAGAAATACTTACCATCACTAATCAGCAGAGAAATGCAAATTAAAACCACAATGAGATACCATCTCCCACCAGTCAGAATGGTGATTAAAAAGTCAAAAAACAACAGGCTGGGCACGGTGGCTCATGCCTGTAATCCCAGGACTTTGGGAGGCCGAGGCGGGCAGATTACGAGGTCAAGAGATTGAGACCATCATGGCCAACATTGTGACCATGATGGCCAACATCGTGAAACCCCGTCTCTACTGAAAATACAAAAATTAGCCGGGCGTGGTGGTGCATGCCTATGGTCCCAGCTACTTAGGAGGCTGAGGCAGGAGAATCACTTGAACCAAGGAGGCGGAGGTTGCAGTGAGCCAAGATCGCGCCACTGCACTCCAGCCTGGCGACAAAGCGAGACTCCATCTCAAAAAAAAAAAAAAAAAAAAAAAAGTCAAAAAACAGCAGATGCTGGTGAGGCTGCAGAGAAAAGGAATGTTAATACACTGTTGGTGTGAATGTAAATTAGACCAGCCACTGTGGAAAGCAGTTTGGAGATTTCTCAAAGAACTCAGAACTACCACTTGACCCAGCAGTCCTGTTACTGGGTATATACTCAAAGGAATGTAAATCGTTCCGTTATAAAGACACATGCACTCATAGGTTCACTGCAGCACTATTCACAATAGTAAAGGCATGGAAATCAACCTAGCGGCCCATGAATAGTGGATTGGATAAAGTAAATATGTACATATACACCATGGAATACTATGCAGGCATAAAAAGAATCAAATCATGTCTTTTGCAGCAACATGGATGAAGCTAGAGGCCATTATGTTAAGTGACTTAACACAGGAACAGAAAACCAAATACCTCATGTTCTTGCTTATAAGTAGGAGCTGAACACTAGGTATTCATGGACATAAAGATGGCAACAACAGTTGCTGGGGACTGCTAGAGGGAGGAGAGCAAGGGTTGAAAAACTATTAGGTATTATGTTCAGTACTTGGGTGATGGGATCAATCATACCCCAAGCCTCAGCATCATGCAATATACCCATGGAACAAACATGCACATTCTTAAGAAGGCTGTGTTTCACAAATTGCACATTCCAAATTCAAATTGTTAGCAGATTTTGTGATAAGGGAAAGTATACATAGCTAACACCTTGATTCTTAAATTTAAGAGCAACTTAAGTCGTAAATAAAGGAGAAAGATGTAAAACTGAGCTTCAAGAGAATCAAGAAAATACTACTCATAAAATGGTTAAACACCAGTTTAAAAAAAATTTTTTTTATATCATGGTAATACACATAAAATTTACTACTAGTCATTTTAAGTGTACAGTTCTGTGGCATTAAGCATATCCACAATGCTTAAAATCCACCATTCTAAATTTCAGTTTTAAAAACAAACAGCCAATACAGGAAAAGTGGCAACACATGTAGATTGAGTACTGTACCTTAGGATTAGGTCTTAGAAGTCCTTCTTAGTATTTAAAAGAAGAATTTTTTAAAATTATATATATATAAATAAATAAAAACAAGCCCTTCTATCTGGTTTGCTGTCCTTCTCCAAGATACACGTTTAGAGATCTAAAAGCCACACAGACCCAGTGTAGCTAATCTTCCTATTTGAAAACTTGCTGGTGACTTCCATATTAAGCTGTCCTGGGCAAAAGTCCACTCCTTCATTTGCTCCTTGAGGAATTTAAAATCTGTTTTTTTCTTTTTTTTTTTTGAGACAGAGTTTCAGTCTTGTCACCCAGGCTAGAGTGCAACAGAGCAATCTCAGCTCACTGCAACCTCTGCCTCCCAGATTCAAGCGATTCTCCTGCCTCAGCCTCCTGAGTAGCTGGGACTACAGGTGCCCGCCACCACGCTTGGCTAACTTTTTTTTTCCTTTGGATTTTTACTAGAGACGAGGTTTCACCATGTTGGTCAGGCTGGTCTTGAACTCCTGACCTCAGGTGATCCACCCGCCTCGTCCTCCCAAAGTGCTAGGATTAAAGGAGTGAGCCACCACACCTGGCCCTGTTTGTCTTCTTTACTAGATTCCTCTGGGAGTATGAACTGTGTCCAATTCATCTTCATACAGCTCACCATTGGACTCTCACATCTTCCAGAATATATACAAATATGACTTTCTACATTTTCTTGGTCCATAAATGTTTCTTAAATATTTGTGGGACCTCGTTTCCTAAGATCATTTATTTGCTATGCCATAGTTTTGGGCAGGTTATGTTTTTCCTTGTATGTGGTCCTCTTAAATTAGTTCATCTGAAATCATTAATTACTGTACTGTTTCTACCCAGAATTACTGGTAGATTATTTTATATAGTAGTTACTAAATCGGTATGAAATACTATGTTCACTTTGACCTTTTATAAAGTACTAGCATAAATTTTTATCTCTGTTTTGTGTGTATGTCAGTGTGTGTCAGTCTTATCTGCAAAAGCATTTCAGCTTATTGGAGAGGATTTTAGATTGAGTACATGTATTTATTTTTTACTGACTCCTCCTCATCACCTCCGTGATCCCTCTCTCCAGTTGTCTGCAACACATCCTACTGTGAAGTTTTTCTAAAACTTCCCAGGAAGAATTCTTTTATCTGCAATCTGTATACCACCATAATTCCCTCACTATTTATAACATCAGTTTATTAGTGGTTTTAATCTGTCTTACTCTCACAGGCTCTTGGCTGCTTAAGGGTAGGGACCTGTCATTTGCATATATCTAGCACTTAAGGTACTGGCACATAGTAGATATTAAAAAGGGCTTTTTCCTCACCTATCCTATTTTACAGAATTCCATTTGTAACTATACGACCTCTCACTGTTCCTTGGAATGGACAGTCTAAGGCTCATATCTGGTATGACTTCCTCAGACATGAGGAGGAAGAAGTACTCATTTCAGAGAATAAAGGAGAGCTTGCAAATCTTGCCACTTGTTTGTAATTTAGATTTAAGTATTCATTTGAAGCACTTAACATCCTAACCACTGAAACACATGATTAGGAACTCAAATTTGAGAAATGCAACAGAAGACTAGGTAAGATGAGTCAGAAGGATATACCATTTCTGTGATTAGTGTTCCAACACTATTCTTTGCCATGTTTACGCAAAGAATATGAAAGAGATTCAAGTTTTTTCAGAGGACGACACAAACTTTATATTATTCCTATTCCTTACTGCCTAGGAACCTCAAGCAACTTCCACTAATAGGTTTCTCCTGCTCCACACTTCCAATAGTTTTTCTTTCACTTCTGAAATAAAGCAGTATTGCTTGTAACTTTGTTACTGAGAAAACCAACAATGCAAATGAAAGCACAGAGCCATTTCTATGTGCAAGTTAGTTAACAAAATTCAGTCACTAGCGTTGTGTTCTATGGCAATCACTTAACTTCTCTGAAACTGAATTTATTGATCTGTAAAACAAGAAGATAGGGTTTTAAAAGGTACGTATTTTTATGAATCTATAATTAGAAATTCTCATGTGCTGTGTCAAAACCTCCATGGATTAAACTCTTTAATAATGATTCTAAGTGTAATACACACCCATTAAAGAACATCTGTAAAATTATGTATAAAGAAAAAAACCCTCACAATTCTATTACTCTGAGCCTTATTGTAAGGATCCTAAAGCAGTTAAAAATATCACTGACAGGTTTTTAAGATGTCAGAATGTCACTGGTCTGGATCTTATTTTTATTTCCAACAGCAGGGTCATTAATTTTTTCCCTCTCTCTTCTGCTGTATTTTTCTGCATACTATAAACAATTCAATAACTGCCCAGAGAATGCATTAGGTACAGTTTTCCATACACAACCCTCTTTTCCAGATCTATTTTATGGGATCTCCTGTATGATCTAAAACACTATCCATGGTTCTTCATTGCTTAAGCTCTAATGGACAAAGTTTGAACACTATAATTTCACATTTAAAAACACTAATTTGGCAAAATCTCATCCCAGCCTTCCTTTCCAGATCCACTGTTCTCCATTCCAAATTGCTCTATAGGTAAATTGGCTGCCTGAAGGCTGTTCACTCTAATATGTGAGTCAGCTAGAGGGATGGCCCACCCAGACTGGGCCTTGGACACTTCTAGTCCTCATCGCCTACTGGTCACTTCATCTAGGCTGGCCAAGTGCCTATTATCCAGAGAGAATCTGGGCAAGAATGAAGATTTAAAATTCTAATGGTAGTGGTTCCAATTCCTGGTAATATGGAATAAGCACACTCCACTGTCTCTCCCAGTGAATGAAGCAATAAAACATAATACATAGATCAGCAATTTGAGGACTGGAAATGAAACAGCAGTAGAAAAATTAGGAAGAAGACCAGAATTCCTCATTTAACATTTACCTTGCTGATAATATTGTTATAAAAAATACATTTACAGTATTTCAATAAGATGGGAAAATTGAATACAAACATAATCCCTTGAACTGTAAAATACTTTCTTAAAAAAAAAAAAATCGAACATGGGTCAGGATAACTTAGTAAAGTGTTTTAAAGTGGATCAAGTAGACAAACAATCCTCTGCAGTATTTCAAATTAGCAGAGCACACAGGTTTAGACTGAGATCTCGGTTCAAATCCTGGCTCTACCTCTTATTAGCTGTGTGAGCTTGGATAAGTTAGGTCAGCTCTGTGAACTTCTTCCCTCATTGCAAAATGGAGAAATAATAGCACCAACCTCACAGGATAATGAGTGGACTAATTAGGTAATGAATGCAAACCATTAAGCATACTGCAGACACCTATAAAATGTTCAGTAAAGTTAGCTATTAGTAGCAATAGTTTCCTCCAAATTTCAAAGGACTTATTCTATGCCCTATTTACTCAACTACAAATCTTTATTGGACATACCGCTACAAAAAGAAATCGGACTGTTCCTTTACTTCCAAGAATGAACGACCTACAGTTTAAAATGCAATATACCAATAAAAAGAAAATTTTAGTTAAATGCGCCCTCTAGTGGTATGTTTTGTGCAAGTACCTGGCATCTACAAAAGATAAAACCTCTTCATGAAATGTCACTACCCTGAAGCCAGCTGGTTGAGATCATTACAGTATGGGAAGCACTACCACATGTCTTTTAGGAAGTTTCCTCTCTTCAAGAGCTGGAAGGTGCTGTTGTTTATTGTCTTTGAAAATTTTCTCCACCATATGACCTAGGATATTTGTGATATGTACCATACCAAATCTCAACATTCCTACAGCACTGACTTTAAAATCCCTTCTCTAAAAGAAAACTGGGCTACTTTCTAGCTTGCTTTAAACAAACATCGCAAAGTACTTATTCTTCATTTACTTAATAAATACGAGGGCCAGGCGCAGTGGCTCACGCTTGTAATCCCAGTACTTTGGGAGGCCAAGGCGGGCGGATCACCTGAGATCAGGAGTTTGAGACCAACCTGGCTAGCATGGCGATATCCCGTCTCTACTAAAAATGCAAAAACTAGCCGGGCGTGGTGGCGGGCACCTGTAATCTCAGCTACTTGGGAGGCTGAGGCAGAAGAATCGCTTGAATCCGGGAGGCAGAGGTTGCAGTGAGCTGAGATCGCACCATTGCACTCCAGCCTGGGCGACAAGAGCCAAACTCCTTCGCAAAAAACAAAACAAAAAAACAAATACGAAGCGAGCACCAACGATGTACCAGGCAATGAGGATACAATAAACTTACACAATTATTATGTAATTACAAATGTGAAAAGTGTCATAAGAAAGCATAGACTGCCATGAGCACACAGTAGGGGATTGGTCCTGTATGGGGGTAGTAGGGGGTTGGAAGGCTTTCTTGAGAATAAAATATTTAAAGCCTTGAAGGGTGAGTAGAAAGTAACTGGAAGAAGAAAAGGAGTACCATACAAAGAGAACAGCAAATGTAAAGGCCTGGAGACGGCAAGGTACACACGGCATTTGAGAAATTGAAGAAAGATCCTATGCACGGTGCTCAAAGGAGATATTGTGCAAGGTGAGGCTAGGGAAGTAGGCAGGGACTTCACAAGGAGTTTGAATTTCATCCTAAAAACAATGGGAAGCGATAGCAGAGTTTAAAGCAGTACAGCAGTAATACGACTTACATTTTCACAAGTTCCGTTCCTACGGCACGGAAAATGGATTTGAGGGAGCTGGGGCAGAATGAATCCCCAGAGCAGCTGCAGAACCACAGGTACCACATGGGACGAGGCAGGAGGTGCCAATAAAGATAAGTGGACAAATATTCAAAAGGCTAAATGAATTGAGCAAACTGTCGAGAGTAGTGGTCCTGGTAAATCGCATTTTTTCACTAGGCACAGCTGGTGGTGGTATGCATTTGGAAACACGCTAAAGAAAATGAGCCGTTTAGGATTCTAGGGTTTTCCTCTTAAAAAGAGAATTTGTTTGGCTACCAAGTGTTAACATTTTAATGCTCAACGAGCACTGAAGAGGGGACACGAGGCACTGCCTCTCACCCAAGACAGCCCCAAAATGTCCTTTTCAGACTTTTATCACAGTGATCCACTCCCACCGCGCCTTTACCTTGCCTCTGCCTGGAATGTCCTTAACTCCCTCCTTGCCGCCAATTTCACCAGATTTTTGTTTTCTTATCCAGTCTCACGGAAGCCTCTCCAGCATCTCCCACCCTACCGATCCTCCCGTCTATCTCGCCTACTACACTGTGAGTTCAGACAGCACGGATTGAACGCTTCATCTTTTTGTCTCGGCGCCCTGCGCATCGCCATCCTATCACTAACCGCGCCGCAAACTCAGCTCAATCTTAACGCCCACGAGCCGCTCCTAAAGACCGCCTGTGATGCCGGAAGTGACGCGCTCTCGGGCACTATGTGCTTCCGGTCTCCAATGCCGCAGGAGGGCGGTCTCTCCTGGCTCGCTAACTCGACTGCTCTGGGCGATTCGTGCGAGGTAAGAAGCTGCGCCGCAGCGCAGTGAGGTGAGGTTCTCAGCCATGAAAACTGCAGGGTGTTGTTCGTTCCCGCTGGCCTGGCGGAACTTGTATGGGAAGCTCGGAGGACAGAAGGCCTAGCCGCTGAGTCCCTGAGCTGGCTGAGCGCGGGCTGCTCGGGCTATGTAGGGGTGTCGGCCTCAGCTGTTGGGCTCTGGCTGCTGAGGGCTGCGCGTCCAGCCGCTCTGGAATCCTCATGAGGGTGGGCAGCCCGGCTCTCCTACTTCATGCTCTTGATAACCCAGAGGCTCCCCCTTCCCACTTACGCGGGGGAAGGATAATCCACTTCGTTTTGAACAGCTTCGGTCCCCACTGGGACAGTCGCATAAACTTCAGCGAAGAGTGCGCTCGTGAAGTGGCAGGAGCCTCTTACACCAATTCATTGGGTCCACCCTTCAGCTTCTGTGGAAGGGATCTTTCTCTTACCAGATGCTGAGACTTGGGGGATTGCGAGGGATGCTGGTCTTAAAAGGTGATGGCTTAGGTCGGGCGCGGTAGCTCACGCCTGTAATCCCAACACTTTGGGAGGTCGAGGCGGGCGGATCTCCTGAGGTCAGGAGTTCGAGACCACCCTGGGCAACATGGTGAAACCCCTTCTCTACTAAAATACAAAAAATTAGCTGCGCGTGGTGGCACACGCCTGTAATCCCAGCTGTTCCGGAGACTGAGGCAAGACAATCGCTTGAGCCCTAGAGGCAGAGGTTGCAGTGAGCCGAGATGGCCCACTGCACTCCAGGTTGGGCTACAGAGTGAGACTCCATCTCAACAGCGACAACAACAACAACAACAAAGGTGGTGGCTTAATACAGCCATGCTTCCCTTAACAACTGGTATAGTTCTGAGAAATGGTTGGGCCGTTTCGTGGTGGGGTGAATATCATAGTGTACTTATACAACAAACCTACACACCTGGGCCATGTGGGATAACCTGTTACTCCTAGACTGCAGACCTGTACAGTATGACTACTGAATACTGTGGGCAGTTCTAAAAGCATGGTAAGTGTGTAAACATAGAAAAGATACTGTAAAAATATGGTATAAAAGAAAGCATGGTACACCTGAATGGGGCACTTAACGCGTGGAGCTTGCAGGGCTGTCGGTAGCTATGAGTGAGTCAGTGAGTGGTATGTGAGTGTGAAGGCCTAGGATATTATTTAGGGTATTACAGTACACTACTGTAGACTTTATAAATGCTGTATGCTTAGTCTAAGTTTATTTAAAAATGTTTAAAGTAATAACCTTAGCTTACTGTGCTTTAACTTTATAAACTTTTAAATTAGTTTTAACTTCTTGACCCTTTTTTTTTTTTTTTTTTTTTTTTTTTTTGAGACGGAGTCTATTCTCTCTGTCTCTCTTTTTTGAGACAGAGTTTTGCTCTTGTCACGCAGGCTGGAGTGCAGTGGCGCAATCTCGGCTCACTGCAACCTCCGCCTCCCGGGTTCAAGCGATTCTCCTGCCTCAGCCTCCCAGGTGGCGCGCGCCTGTAGCCGGGGCTACAGGCGCGCGCCACCACACCCAGCTAATTTTTGTATTTTCAGTAGAGATGGGGTTACACCATGTGTGCCAGGATGGTCTCGATCTCCTGACTTCGTGATCCGCCCTTCTTGGCCTCCCAAAGTGCTGGGATTACAGGCGTGAGCCACTGCACCCAGCCCACTCTTTTGTAATAACACTTAGCTTAAAACGCTAATATGTTGTATAGCTATACAAAAATGTTTTCTTTGTTCCCTTACAGTATTCTATCGCTTTTTCCTGTTAAAATTTTTTTTGTTATTATAAACTGAGACACACACATTATGCCTACACCGGGTCAGGATCATCAGTATCACTCTTTTCTTCCTCCACATCTTATCCTACTGAAAGTAACATGAATGGAGCTGTCTATTCCTATGATAACTGCGTTTTTCTGGAATACTTATAATTATCTAGTATTATGTCAGTACATCATTTTAAGCGCTATGCTTGTATATGACTGGCAGCCCAGTAGGTTTGTTTACACCAGCATTACCACAGACATGAGTAATGTGTTAGACTACAAGTTATGAGGGCTACAAAGTCAATAGGAATTTTTCAGCTGCATTATAATCATCTGAGACCAGTATCATATGTGCAGTCGCTATTGACCTAAATGTTATGTACTATGTGACTGTAGCTGATGAATCTCTGATTATGGCTGAATGTTCTCATTCATTGCAGGAAAAAAAATATCCTCCAAATTACTAGGATGTGAGTGACCAAAACTTTGTTCTGTTTTATGTTGGAGCCAAATAATTAGTGTTAGGATAAATTACTTCTTTAAAGTATGTATGTGCTCTAAAATGAAAAGTATTTCTGAACATTAAAGCATAGATATTAAGAGTATAAAAACAAGATACAGATTTTGGTGTGAAATGTATCTTATGATTCAAATCATAATTTAAATAGAATCGAAGATGATGTGAAATCACTGGGCTGGAAGTCGCTCATACCTTGATTAGTAAGAGAGGAAGCCTGGGATCATCCTGTGCTAGTAAACACTTTTTTATGTTTTACTTATAACTCTGTCAGGAAATTTCAACAAACCTCATATTAAAGGACATGATTTCTGTATACTTAGTAATTTGCTATGCAAACTGTTGCATTGAAATGGCAGACTAAGCAAGACGATTGGGAGAAAGTAGCTGTGGGACTTGAGGAAAATAAACAGGAAAACTGCAGAATGTGGAAGGAATAATTGCATTCATTGTATTACTATCTGATTTATATTTTATGAAACAATTTGATTTCTTAATTTTTCAATTTTAAGCACAACTTTTTTAACTGGTGTGGCAGCTTTTCTGGTAAGTGGTAGATTTATATTAGAAGCATGTCTATGCAGCATATTACAGCATTAAATATGTATATAGATAACTAACTGAAGTAAAAAGTGTTTTAGTAATTAAAAGTTTAACGTATGGGCATATGTGAGATATAGTGATATAGCGTATCTCTTTAGTTTTGCTGTTTTTGTTGTTGATGACTAACTACCCATGCTTGTCTTAAAAATTGATAAGGTACCTCTGATGAAATTATGACCAGGTGGGCCCGAGTTAGTACCACATGTAACAAGAGACCCTTGCCTGCAACATCATGGGAGGACATGAAGAAGGGATCCTTTGAGGGAACAAGCCAAAACCTACCAAAGCATAAACAACTTGAAGCCAATAGGCTATCCCTCAAAAATGATGCATCCCAAGCAAAACATAAAAAGAAAAAGAAAAAGGAGTACTTAAATGAAGATGTGAATGGATTCATGGAATACCTAAGACAGAATTCACAGATGGTTCACAATGGGCAAATTGTAGCAACAGACAGTGAGGAAGTAAGGGAAGAAATTGCAGTTGCTTTAAAGAAAGACAGTCGACGGGAAGGAAGAAGATTAAAAAGACAAGCGGCAAAGAAAAATGCAATGGTGAGAGCATCGCTTCTACCATGTTATTTACTTTATTTAGCTGGAAACTATTCTTATACTCACATACATATATATCTTAGCAGGGTCTGGTTACCATTATGTCCCAGATTCATAGAGCATCATTTTAAGGACTAGTACTTTTTTAGCACATATATGCTAGGCACATGATGTACTGGTTAATTTTCACAACAACACAGCAAAGGTGATGGCATTATTCCCATATTATGGATGGCAAACACTGAAGTGCAGACAGATTAAATAACTTGTGAAAGCCACTTAGCTAGTAGCAGAGGTGAAATTCAAACCCAGCCTGACTTCAAAACCTATGTTATAGACCAGATGTGGTAGCCCATGCCCGTGATCCCAGCACTGTGGGAGGCTGAGGCAGGAGGATCACTTGAGCCCAGGAGTTAAAGACCAGCCAGGGCAACATAGGGAGACCCCATCTCTACCAAAAAAAAAAAAAAAAAAAAATTAGCCAGGTGTGGTGGTATACACCTGTGATCCCAGCTACTACTGCCAGCTGAAGCAGGAGGATTGAGCCTGGGAGGTCAAGGCTACAGTGAACCATGTGATCAACCGCTGCATTTCACTCTGGGTGACAAAACGAGAGTTTGTCTTCCAAAAAACCCAAAACCTGTCCTCACCTTCCAATAGCCCCTTTTTCAAATTAGCATTGAGAAAATGCCAAAATTATGAAGAAGATAAAGTACAACAGATTAAATGTGTGTGGGTCCCTATTACTTGGAAAGGATATTCTTTATCTATGAAATACTGAAGCACAGGAAAGAGGTACATAGGAGTCACACTAGTTAGAGCAGAGTAATAGCAGAATTAAGTCCTTGACACTCCCTAGTCATTGCTTCCTCCCTCCCCCATATTACATTCAGAGGAATGCTGGGGGCAGCAGGTTTCTTTCTGTAATGCCTAGCCCTAGATTTTAAAGTATGTCAGGCAAAGGGGATGAAATACTCACTATAATTATTTCTCTTCTCTAAGTGAGTTTCCCAAGTCTCCTAGCACGCCACTTCATAAGAATGAAGACTTGTTGCTAGTTATACTTTTATTTTTTATTAGTATTACTATATGTAGAGCACTGTTTGCACCAATGCAGGCTTGAAATGTTAACAGCCTCTATAAATGTGTCTTTTGGCTGTTTGCAAGATTAGTCTATGCATTGTTCTATTTGAAGATAATTATTTAGAGATAATACTGATGAAACATTCCTTATGGATAAATTTGGATAGGAAGGATAACATTTCTATTGGTATCAGGATAGAGTTTTGTCTAAGTTAACTATTTTTAAATATTTTAAGTCAGTTTAGTTGACATAGGTAGTATGGTGAATTGCATACCATTTGAAAACATTTACTGTTATGATCTCTTAAGCATTATGTTTGTAATTAAGTGGGGAAGGATATTGTTTTTTAAAAAGGGGAGTGCTATATAAATAGTATATGGCTTGTTGTGACCTGTTGTTAATTTACTTCCTTGCTATTTTTTTTAATACCTTATACTAAGCATCAGTCCTTAAATGCTAATAAACTGATTATGCTATTGGAATTTACAATCAGCGCTTCACAATCCCATCTACATTAAACTTAAGGACCATTCAAAAATGTTGTAGTAAGTGATGATTAGGTTTTAAAGGAGAAGGCTGTGAACTAAGGCAGTAGTCTCAGCTTAATAGAGACCACTTTGACTTCACCAAGAAGCCAAGACTTCCTATGGTGGTGATGCAGGTTTTAGCAGTAGCTTTTCCTGCATTTGTATAATAAATGCAGCTTCTTTTTTTTTGGACCAGCTCATTCTAAATGTACAAGTTACTGAAGAATTTAAAGGGACTCATTCTTTTTCAGTATTTTATTAAGTAGGAAAAAAAGGACAGAGTTGCAAAATAAATGTTTTATTTTGCCGGTTGAATTTGCTTTTTAAAAAAACCTGTGCTTATTTTGAAAAACATAATTAAATGAATATTTATTATCCAAGAAATATATATATCTTTTTCCAGCTTAAATAAAATAGTTTAAATATCTGCCATCTTTGATTATGGTTGATGTTCTCATTTATTGCAGCAAAAAAATTCTTCAAATTTCTGTAAATAACTATTACTCAGTTTTATGTTGGAGCCAAATAATTCATCTCAGAGTAAATTATTCCTTTAAAATGTATTGTGCATATATTCTAAAAATGAAACCTATTTCTGAATATTAAAGAATGTGTATGGCCAGGCGTGGTGGCTCACACCTGTAATACCAGCACTTTTGGGAGGCTGAGGCAGGTGGATCACCAGGTCAGGAGATTGAGACCATCCTGGCCAACATGGTGAAACCCTGTCTCTACTAAGAATACTAGAATTATCTGGGCGTGGTGGCTCGTGCTTGTAATCCCAGCTACTAGGGAGGCTGAGGCAGGAGAATAATTTGAACCCAGGAGGCGGAGGTTGCAGTGAGCCAAGATCACGCCACTGCACTCCAGCCTGCTGACAGCGAGATTCCATCTTTAAAAAAAAAAAAGTGTATTTAGGGTACAAAAACAAGGATATACTTTTTGCTATGAAATATATCTTATGGTTTGAATCGTAACTTGAATGGAAACATTTGACCCAAATTCATTCAATTATGTGAACTTAAAAAAAAATATTAATTTTTTAAAAATTTTGAGTACATAATTATACACAAATACAAATTTTGAGTGATAATTTTTATAGCCACTGCCCATTTCCTATAGAAAAACGCCATTTTTCTACTGCAGACATTCCAGTTATAAAATGAATAGTCCATATTTGCTCAATTCATTTAAGCAATTGCCTTCTACAAAGCCACATATATAACATTGTTCCTGAGATTGATAGATTTATCGATTGAGGTTTTCAGCAGCAATGAAACCCTCTGATGGAAAGGACATCTCATTGTTTAGGAATGTATGAAACCTTTTTTCTACAAATAAAATATTGAGATTTCAGAAAAAGAGCTAAATAAGATGAGAAATGTTTTAAATGTTTTTGATAACAAGAATTAATAAAGTCACTGGTATAGTTTTGCAGTGTGCCAACCCACATTTTGTTTTCCCAGGTGTGTTTCCATTGTAGAAAACCTGGTCATGGAATTGCAGATTGCCCTGCCGCCCTTGAAAATCAAGACATGGGCACTGGGATATGTTACAGGTGTGGGTCCACAGAGCATGAAATAACCAAGTGTAAGGCTAAAGTAGACCCAGCTCTTGGTATGTGTTTCTTTCAGTTTTTTGCTTTGTTCATGGGGAAAGCCAATAAATAGCACCCTGGGTATATTTTTAACACAATTTGTTAAGAGTGTGCCACTTAGTATTTGGAAATCATATGAGATTAAATTTTAAGTTATGTAAAAATATTTTTTATTCAGTGTTAATGTGAATTTTATGACTTGCCATATGTATTGTCAACTGAATAGGAACTGTTGATTTTTACAGGCGAATTTCCTTTTGCAAAATGTTTTGTTTGTGGAGAAATGGGGCACCTGTCTAGATCTTGTCCGGATAATCCCAAAGGCCTCTATGCTGATGGTAAGTACTGTTATCCTCATATAGCAGAAATGGTGAGTTATCGTGCAGTTGTGATTTAGTTTACACTCAATCAGTTATTGAATAAATTCTTGAATAAACTGCAAAACCTTGAGAATTACATTATTTTTATCAAGTGCTATTATATGTACTGGGCTTTTTGTGCAGTTTCACTTCATATGTTAATAAAACAAATCAGAAAAAACTAAGGTGTGTATTTCCAACTGTGCTTGCTTCATCATTTGTGAGACTATTATACATTTCTACTTTTAGACATAACAGAAGCAGAGGGATTATATTTATCTCAAGCTAATATGAGGTTTTTAAAATCGTATTATATATTCAGCCTCAGCCAGCATACCATTTTGGTGGAAGGGTGGGTACACATGATTCAATACCGTAGTAATGTTTGCTTCTGAATTTTTTTTCTTAGTTATTTGTCTGGCATGGGATTATGTAGCTTTTTTCTCTTTAACTTGGGTAATTAAGGTTCACACAGTAAAGTCTATGCAGTCTAAAGCTTTAAGGAGGAGGCTGTTATCTGTTGATGTGATGGCTGGTGCCATCAGGCTCTAGACATTTCTTGTGTCGTGTCCTGGGTGTCCCCCTGGAGAAGTCCAGTGAAAAGCGTAGCTTTTGGAGTTGGTCAGACTTGGGTTATAGTGCCAGCACTGCCACTCACTAGCTCGGGGGCTTTGGCCGACTTAGCAAACTCGATCTCAGTTTCCTCAGCTATAGAATGGAGCTGATAAAACTATATTTTATTGATTCTAAGATGCACAGTTTTTCAATTTTAATCTCTTGGAAATCAGAATGTATCTTACCATTGGTGGGTCCCACATAATTGACAGCTGTTTTTCTTTCTGAGAGGTATGTGCAATAATGATACATCTTATAATCAACGGTGTCTTAGAGTTGATGAATTATGGTATTTGCCTAAAGAGTTTTTAAAAAGATTAAAGTGTATTATTCAAGTGCTTCTTTTTCACTATGGCATATAAAGAGGCCAGGGCCTGAAAAATGCTCAGGTGCATTTCAGTTTTGAGCTTATAAAAATGGGTAGTTAACATGACGAGTGAACAAAAATGGCTTTCACTGGTCTACCAAAGTGACTAGATGTAAAAAAAAAAAAAAAAAGAATGCAGCAAGGAGAGTAGATCCCATAGATGTGAAAATATGGCCAGATTAGCCTGTGTGTACTTTGATTTTATAACTTGTAATCTTTTGTTTACAATAAGGGGCTTTCTGTGACTTGTTTTAATTTAGAACACTTTGGTAGCAATAGACACATTGGATACATTTTTGTATGGTACATTTGATGTATATAGAATTAGTACTTTGTTTTTAAGAGGTAAAGCATTATGTTGGGGGAAAAGTAGGGTGGGTTTCCAAATTTGCATTTTTTATATTGAAAATAAAGTCAAGATTTGGGGAAAAAAGAAAATTCAGCCAGATTTGTATCTTTGTATCTGATTAGGTCATTTTTCTAAGTCACTTAACATTTCGAGCATGATCAAGATAATGCTTGACCATTAAGCAACAGTGTTTGATCATTAAGTGAAAGACTTATTTTAGAAAGCACGTGTGTTGTGATTCACAATTCTGAAATGTTTAAAGTAGGCAGATGGGCATTTTTATAGGGTTAGGGTGCCTGGCCAATGGAAGGCACTGAAACAAAAATTAACTTTATTTCTTTTGTAAATGCTTACCCCCATCTGATCTGTACAGTAGAATAGTAGTTTCTAATCTGTTTTGGGGCCATTGACGGAGAATCTGACATGCTATTCAGGAAAGAGCATCTGCTTACTTTTATTTACAGGTCCAAGGGTTCACAGACTTGACTGTCTAAGCATTAAGATCCAGGCTTCTGTGCAATAGCTCTTGAACAAGTGCCTTCCATCATAACTCATTTCTCTTTCCTACTTCTCAAGGCCAGGTGCAAGAAGCAGTGGGTGGGTACAATTTACTGCCCTGTGAGGTTAAAAGGAATGGAGAATGAATTCGTAATAGGAATAGTGGCACCTCCCTATGTTCCTGGTCTAGCTACCTTTACAACTGACAAGGTTGTGAGGATCCAGTAAGATGTGAAAGTGCTTTGAGATGTTAAAAACCCCATGTAAGTATGAGATGGTATTCAGTGGCTTTGCTCTTTCAATAGGTGGCGGCTGCAAACTTTGTGGCTCTGTGGAACATTTAAAGAAAGATTGCCCTGAAAGTCAGAATTCAGGTGAGATCTCTGGGCCTCTACTTAGAAGGGGTGAGATTAATATTTCTCTGCGTTTTATTCTGCACTTATTATGAATAACTCTTTGGGATGCTAATGATTTTAAGACCTGTTTTCCTACTGTAGCAATCACTTAATCTCTGTCAGCAACAGACACACATCGTACTGAGTAACGGAATAGGTGGGGAAAAAAGTGGCCAGTAAGCCTTAGGGGACCCTGACTTTATAAGACATCTTATTCATAAGCATTTATATTTGCTAACTAATGAATTTAATATAATAGAGCCAATTCTGTTACTTAAGAAAAATATGAATTCACTAAGAGAAAATAAAAAATATGAAATAACTTTCCATAGTTTTAATATTGAGTGTCCTCATGTATGCTTTGCTTTGTATGTACCTAAAAGATTCAGAGTTGATTGCAGAAACTACCAAAAATATTAAAAATGTGTTATCCATACAGAATCTGGCTATTTCCTTCCTGATGAAATACCAGCCTTATTCATCAAAAACTTCAGAGATGTTCACTATACCTATGGCAGACTTTTGAGGAAGTGGAGATCATTATTACATTAGTTTGCCTGGACTAGAATGATGATAATCCTGTGTGAAGGCAGGCAAGAAGACAGTAGGATAGCCCAGCAGTACTTCTTATGGAAAGAGCACATTTCTTTTTATTTCACATAGTCACAACACTACACAAATAAGTCTGCTCATTCTTACTTCCTATCCCTAACATTTAAATTTGAAAACCAAGAGTTCTTATTTACAAGCTTGTCTAGAAGATAGTCTTTAGTACATTGTAGGCAGTGAGATTGAAATGATGAAGTGGAATTTGAATTCTCCCTCCTGGGAGGATTGCCACTTCCCAAATGACAAGACTGACAAGCAGATGTTGTATAATTTCACAGGTAGAATCTTATGCATTTGAAACTGATGCTTCATAAGCCTTGCTGTTTACAGACTCTTGGAATTCATTGACTCTGTAATGATGAACTCTGGGAAAGAATGAAAGAGCTTTCTCATCAATTCGTGCATTGCAAAGTAGTTGCTACATTTCCCTAATTGGGATGAGAAATTGCCTGTGGTACTCTGAAATCAAGGGTTATAATCAATTACAGAATTGCTCACTTTCCTTTAGTGATGGAGTCTTCCCTCCTTGTGATTATTCATGTCAAAATGAGTTCCTTTCCAAAACCAGTAACAATTTGAGTGGATGCATTTGATTACTGTTTTTCTCATATTCTGATTTTTCTATTCCTTTACAGAGCGAATGGTCACAGTTGGTCGCTGGGCAAAGGGAATGAGTGCAGACTATGAAGAAATTTTGGATGCACCTAAACCACAAAAACCCAAAACAAAAATACCTAAAGTTGTTAATTTTTGATAACAACTAGCACTATCATTAGTTACCACCTCATCGTTACTTTCTAAACCAGGCCCACTTCACGAGTTAGAGTTGAGCTCCCTTGTAGCCAGGACTATACTGTAGATATCACTATGATCTGGGTGTGGTCGAAAACAATTTTGTTTATTCTGTCCATCAAATTGTACTTCTACTACTATTTGGAGAAAATTGAAGAAAAGAATAAGATGATTAAATGGATTATCTAAAAGAACATATTTTAAGAGACAGAACTTAGACATAACCAAGTAGTTGTATACCTGATTGTAACAATCATCTTTTATAAAAGCAAAATTATGCATAAATGTAAAACACTCCTAAACAAAGGGTACAAATGAATTTTTGGTTATATCATTTTCTTGGCTCAAAGTATCAATTTATTATTATAATAGAAATTTATAAGTTGCTAGAAAGTCTCTGTTTTTAAAATATGGAATAAAAATGCATTTTCTATTGCTTGTTTTTCTGAATACTTGATTCTTGATTGAAATAGCCATTGTTCGTTAATATCCATGTAACAATCCCTTTGGAAACAAGATTTTTTATGAATCCTAGATGAGAATAAACAGGGATTTGGTTTTTGTTTTAGTTTTGACATAAAGGATTACAAGTTACTAAAGTTAAAATTGAAATACGTCAATTTAACAGCAGGTCTTTTTTGCCCTTGATTTTCAAGAGAAATTCTAGCCAAAAATCAGTTTTCGTTACTTAACCAGAATGACGGCACATAACAGATTGTATAATAAACTTAATAGCATTTTGTTCACATGTTTTAGATGAGTCAGAGTGAGAGGGAAATATCACCATAATAGAGTTAGAACACTAATCAGAGACCCATTAGCTTCTTTGTTTGATTTGATGAATTCATGCATACTTAATACATATATTTCACAAGGCTTAACACTACCATTGTACTGTATAATGGAATGACTCTAGTGGTTTTGTGTTTCATTTCAAATTTTACCTGATTGAATCCATTTGTAACTAAAGGAAACAGCTGTGATTAGTTACTGATGCCTCAAAAGCAAAATATTTACCAAATAAGAAAAGAAACACTTTTCTCTGTTTTCATATCTGCACAACTCTACAGTTCTAGTCTTAATAGGAGCTGTTCTTTTATTTCAGTGTGAGAGGAAAACATGATGACAGAATACTGCTCAGCATCCCGGAGCTTAAGGAAATGAGTGCCATTTAGAAGGAATTGCACAAGCCATGCAGCTGGAAAAGGACAGTAATGCTGCCTTAGTCATCTCGTCTGAACACACCCAGATTTATTTCACCTGTCCCATCAGGAGCAGAAGGCTTTGTAGAGTCTCAGCCTGTCAGCTGAAAGTTAGGTCTAATGCTTTTTGTAGTCTTCAGTGCAAAGATGTTGATATCTATTTTGTCTTTCTTGGATTACTTTGTGTGTGTATATATTTTTTTTTTTTTTTTTGAGATGGAGTCTCGCTCGTCACCTAGGCTAGAGTGCAGTGGTGCGATCTTGGCTCACTGCAACCTCCACCTCCTGGGTTCAAGCGATTCTCCTGCCTCAACCTACTGAGTAGCTGGGATTATAGGCATGCACCACCACGCTGGGCTAATTTTTAGTACATATGGGGTTTCACCATGTTGGCCAGGCTGGTCTGAAACTCTTGACCTCATGATCGGCTTGCCTCGGCCTCCCAAAGTGCTGAGATTACAGGCATGAGCCACTGTGCCCAGCCTACTTTGCTTATATTTTAATGATCTATAAATATTAGGCAGTGAAGTCATTAGAAATAAATTGCAGGTACTGAATGTAGCATTAAACACGTGTACAGACACTGAAAGGAATGCACCAGAGGTAGATATTCTGAGAGATGCTGAGTGTTTCTTAAAAGGAACTATAGACATTGGTTATTTTCTTAGCTAAAAATGCCTAAAGAGGAAGGCAAACAATGTATTCATTCATCTTGTATGTTTCCCAAGCACTACTATGTTCCTGTTACTCTTATGCACTTGAAATTGTGGCAGTCAACAAGACAGACAAGGCCACATGCATTATAATGGGGCTGAATAATGGACAGGAGACTTAGGAAAAATACCAGCAAGAAATGTTTGATTACAATCCTAAAATATTTTTTGAATCCCCTAAGACTTTAAAAAAATTTTTAGATGGGGTCTTACCCTGTCACCCAGGCTGGAGTGCAGTGATGCAATCATAGCTCACTGAAGCCTCAAACACCTGGGCTCCAGCGATCCTCCCATCTCAGCCTCCTGAGTTGCTGGGATTACAATAGGCATGAGCCACTACACCCAGCTGAATCCCTTAGTCTTTAGCACTCCTTCAGTCTTTTGTAAATTTCATCTCCTCTTACAAACTTATCTTTCACTTTTACATAAATGACTCCTAAATCTCCAGCTAGCCCTAAAATCCCAGGTTTCAGTCCTGTCTTTCCACCTGCCTGCTGGATGTTCCTACTGGGATGCTCTACTGATACCTCAAATTCAATATGGCTTTAAACAGTCTCACTTTCCCCTGGGGAAAAAAAAAATGAGTTTACCTTTTTGACTCTGTTTTCACTACAATTACATTCCAAGCCATGAGGCCTGAATCTCAAGTTGCTCTTTCCTTGACATTTCCTCCAGTCCCCATAGAGACACCCCCTTATTTCCTCCAGGCATCTGCTATGACCAGCTTGAGTCTTTCTATGACCATCCTTATAGGAAGGAGCAGCTCCTTCCTTCCTCATCCCAATACCTAACACTATAACTTTATTTGTTCCCTCTCTACCAGATTATAGGTTACATAAGGGCAGGAATTTTGATTCTTGTTCATTGCTATATCCCTAGAAATGCTTAGAATGTGGCAAGCATTTGCATTTGTTGAATGAGTTAATTCAATGAATAAGTGATATAAAAGAAATCAACAGAGAGATGATGCAAGTGACTGGGTAGCTACCTTAGATTGGATAATCAAGGGAAGGCCTCTGTGGACCTTTTAAAGCTGAAATCTGAATGACACAAAGGAACCAGTCATGAATTAGCCAAAACCCCTAAAGAGAGAATGAGTTTGCCATATTTGAGGGACAGAAAGGAGTGTAGCTGAAGCCTAGAGAAGGGCTGCATCAGGGCTATTCTGATCACCCTATTTAAAATAGAATCTGTATCTCATCCTAACACTGGCACTCCTGATTCCCCTTACTTTGCTTTATGTTTTTCTGTGTCCCTTATCACCTTCTACCATATTAACTTATTTATTATATGTGTCATTTATGTCCCATCTGTCTGCTAGAAAATAATCTCCATGGGGGGGGGATTCTTGTCTGTTCACTGACATACCCCAAATGCCTAAAAAGCACTTAGCACATAGTAGACCCATAATATGTATTTAACAATACATTTGACGAGGTCAGAGAGGAGGTGGGGGCAAGATCACATTGGAAAATTTAGGAAGCCATTGGAAAGTTTTGGTTTTCTTCCCCTAACAGCTTTATTGAGAGATAATTCACATAGGATAAAATTCACACTTCTAAAGTGTACAACTGACTTTTAATCTAGTCAGAGTTATACAACCATCACCATTAATTCCAGGACATTTTATCACCCCATCGACACCCAATACCCATAAGCAGTCACTCCCAACCCTTCCTTCCCCCAGCTACTGGCATCTACTGATTTACTTTCTGTCTCTGTAGAGTTGCCTGTTCTGGACCTTTATGTAAATGGAATCATACAATATGTGGTTGTGATTGACTTCCTTCAGTTAACATGATGTTTTCAAGATTCATCCATAATAATCCATTGTCTAAATATTCCACATTTTATTCATCAGTTGACGGGCATTTGAGTGTTTTCCACTTTTTGGTTATTATTAACAATGCTACTGTAAACATTTGTGTATAATCTTGTGAGGACATGTTTTCATTTCTCTTGGATATATACCTAGGAGTATATATCTAGACTATTTTTTGAAGTGACTATACCATTCGATAATCCAACCAGCAATGTATGAGAGTTTCAATTCTCCACATCCTTGGCAACATTTGATTTTGTTTCTCCTTTTTATTTTCCTCATCCCAGTGAGTGTAAAGTGGAGTCTCATTGTGGTTTTGATTTGCATCCCCTAATGATTAATGATGTAGAAGGCCTTTTCATGTGCTTATTGGCCATTTGTTATGTGATCTCTGCAGAAATGTCCATTCAAATACTTTTCCTGTATTTTTTAATTGGGTTGTTATTTATTGCAGAGTTGAAAGGGCTTTATTTATTCTGTATACAAATTCCTTATCAGGTTTATGATTTGCAAATGTTTTCTCTCATTCTGTGGTTTGTCATTTTACTTTCTTGATGGTGTCCTTTGAGGCACAAAAATTTTTAATTTTGATGGAGTTCATCTTATCTGATTTTTCTTTTCATCCTTGTGTTTTTGGTGTTATCTTTGATGTCACATCTAGGAAACCACTGCCTAACCCAAGTGTATCAGTCCGTTCCCACACTGCTATAAAGAACTACCCGAGGCTGGGTAATTTATAAAGAAAAGAGGGTTAGGCCAGGTGCAGTGGCTCACGCCTATAATCCCAGCACTTTGGGAGGCTAAGGTGGGCGGATAACCTGATGTCAGGAGTTCAAGACCAGCCTCGCCAACATGGTGAAACCCCAACTCTACTAAAAATACAAAAATTAGCCAGGCACAGTGGTGGGCACATGTAATCCCAGCTACTTAGGAGGCTGAGGCAGGAGAATCACTGGAACCCAGGAAGCAGAGGCTGCAGTGAGCCAAGATCGTGCCACTGCACACCAGCCTGGGCAAGAAAGCGAGACTCCATCTCAAAAAAAACAAAAGAGGTTTAATTGACTCACAGTTCCACAGGCGGTACAGGAAACATGGCTGAGAGGCCTCAGGAAACTTACAATCATGGCAGAAGGTGAATGGAAAGCAGGCATAATCTTTACATGGTGGAGCGGGAGAGAGCGAAGGGGGAGGTGCTATATACTTTCAAACAACCAGATTTTATGAGAACTCTGTCATGAGAACAGCAAGGGGGAAGTCTGCCCCGATGATTCAATCACCTCCCATCAGGCCCTTCCTTCAACACTAGGAAGCACAATTTGACATGAGAGAGGTGGGGACATAGAGGCAAACCATATCACCAAGGTCTGGTTTTCTTCTGAGTTTTATATTTTTAGTTCTTATACTTAGGTTCACTTTTTTTTTTTTTTTTTTGAGACAGAGTCTGTAGCCCAGGTGCAGTGGTGCAACCTTGGCTCACTGCAACCTCATCTCCCAGGTTCAAGCCATTCTCTCACCACCTCAGCCTCCCAAGTAGCTGGGACTACAGGCATGCTGCACCACACCTGGCTAACTTTTGTATTTTTAGTAGAGACAGGGTTTCACCATGTTGGCCAGGCTAGTCTAGAACTCCTGACCTCAGGTGATCTGCCCGCCTCAGCCTCCCAAAGTGCTGGGATTACAGGTGTGAACCACTATGCCTGGCCCATAATTCAATTTTAATTACTTTTTTGTATATGACTGGAGGTAGGGAATCCAACATCATGTTTTGCAAGTGGATATCCAATTTTCCCAGCACTGTTTGCTGAAAATTTTAGAGTATTCTTTCTCCATTAAATTGTTTTGGTTTCCTTTTTGAAATCAATTGACCACAAATATAATAGTGTATTTTTGGGCTCTCAGTTCTATTCCAATGATCTTTATGTATATCCTTATGCCAGTACCACACTGTTTTGATTACTATAGCTTTGTACTAAGTTTTGAAATCAGAAAGTGTAAGTCCTCAAACTTTTCAAGTTTTTTTCCTCTTCTCTATTTTCCCTTACATTTCCATATGAATCTCACAGTGAGTGTTAGTTCATCAATTTCTGCAGAAAAGCCAGCTGCAATTTTGATAGGGATTGTGTTGAGTCTGTAGATGAATTTGGGGAATATGGCCATCTTAACAACATTAAGTTTCCTGATCCATGAACATAGGGGTCATGATTCTCCTTATTTTCATTTTTTTACCTAACTTCTTGTTTGCCTCAACTGGTGTCAATGCATAAGGCAGCTATGATGTTAAACAATTGCTGCTGATTGTTTTCTACAACACTGTGGAGATGGGGCTGTTTGCACTAAATAAGTGCTAAATCAAAGACAAGCTTTAGAAAGAGGCTTTTCCAGAGAGCTGCCAAGCAGGAAAAACAGTGATCGTTTTCTGGGGATGTTTTTTGGTGGAGAGCTCCAATTTCCCCACTCCCACCCCCACCCCACCCAGTGGCTACTAGGCTGCTATTTTTCACAGCAACTGTAATTATGAGGTTGCTGATTTTCAAAACTACTTAGGACCTGCTAGAGAAGACAGTGGGAATAGGGCAAGTTGAAATGCTACAAAACTCATGTTTTTACTGAGATTCAGCCGCTTTTCTTGAATAAACAATCCTTGTATTGTTGTAAGCCTTTGGTTCACTTCCAGAGTTCTGAAAAAGCTTATTTTGATAATTTTTGCTAATGTTTTTGTTACTATTATGAAAGAGGTTCCTAGTTCACTATTCTGGACGTGCTTCTCCCTGTTGGAAAGCTGTTGTTGTTTCTCAAATAACAACTGTATCATGATATAATTCACATGTCATATAATTGACTATTTAAAGTGTATAATTCAATGGTTTTAGTATATTCACAGAGCTAAGCAACCATAACCACAATCAATTTTAGAGCATCTTCCTCACTTTCAAAAGAAACCCATACCAAGCTGGGTGCAGTGACTCATGCCTGTAATCCCAGCACTTTGGGAGGCTGAGGCGGGCAGATTATCTGAGGTCAGGAGTTCGAGACCAGCCTGATCAACATGGAAAAATCCCATCTCTACTAAAAATACAAAATTAGCTGGGCATGGTGGCACATGCCTGTAGTCCCAGCTACTCAGGAGGCTGAGACAGGAGAATCACTTGAACCTGGGAGGTGGAGGTTGCGGTGAGCTGTGAGGGCGCCATTGCACTCCAGCCTGGGCAAAGAGAGCAAAACTCTGTCTCGAAAAAAAAAAAAAAAAAAAAGGAAGAAACCCATACCTATTAGCAGTCATTCATCCTTTCTATCCCCAATGCTCACAAACACCCCGCCCACCCTGTCTTAAGCAACCATGAACCTACTTTCTTTATTTAAAGATTTTCCTACTCTCCTCATTGGAAAGTTTTAAGCTAGGAAGTGACATGCTGGTGACAAGCCTTTAAAAAAAATATATTCTGGCTGCTATATGGAGAATAAATTGTAGGAGTACAAGAGTAAACACAGAGAGAGAAATTAGGAAGCTATTGTAGTGAGAAATGATAGTGTCTTAGACTAGGGTGGTGAATGTGAATATATATAGAGAGAAATGGACATAAATTTTGTTTCAGGCAGGAAGGTGAACCTCCAATTTGTCTTACCACTGAAAATATACCCCCAAAACGTGGAATACATTTATTTTTCAATCTCCTTAAAAGCATAACTGAGTTTATAAGAGTGTACAGAACCTACAGAGGCCAAATATTAAGTGAATGCAGGCGCTTCAGAAGACAATCCAGTGCTGAAGCTGAGGGTGTCTGCTGAATCCTAAAAACTTTGAGCTTCCTGGGGACAGAAAATAAAGTCAAGGGCCTACGTACCATGGGCGGTATGGCTGAAGACCTTTGCATAAAGCAGAGACCAAAGAGCTATACTATCCTCAGTGTAAGAGTGAACAAGAAATAAGCTTGCCCTAAAGAAGACAGGAAGAAAACTTATTGCCTGTCTCCACTTCGGCATTGGGTGGCAGGGGAAAAAATTGTCCACTATCACCTGAGTTTTCAGTCTTAATTCAGACTGCTTGTATGGTCAAATTGACCTCAACTTGAGATCTTCATTAAAAAATCTGCCGGCAACTGGCAGAATCATCACAATCCTTTCTGGCAGCCCTCGACCACAACCTAGGTCTCAAAGAATTCACACAAAATTCAAGGGACCAGACTTCATGATAAAATCACAAAAACACAAGAAAATATGATATCATAAATAAGAACCAGCAGCAGCAACGAATAGTGAAATCAGTCCTGCAAACATTTCAGGTTTGGGAATTATTAGACAAAATATAAACAAGTATGCTTTGTGGTTTGTTTTGTTTGGGCCACTATAACCAAATACTATAAACTAAACCAGATGGCTTATAAACAACAGAAATTTTTATTTCTTACAGTTCTGGAGACTATAATGTCCAAGATCAAGGTGCCAACAGATTCAGTGTCTGTGAAGGCCAGCTCTCTGGTTCGATAGAAAGTGCCTTCTTGGCCGGGCAAGGTGGCTCACGTCTGTAATCCTAGCACTTTGGGAGGCCCAGTTGGGTGGATTGCTTGAACCCAACAGCTCAAGACCCGCCTGGGCAACATGGCAAAACCCTGTCTCTACAAAAAATACAAAATTTAGCTGAACTTGGTGGCTTGTGCCTGTAGTCCCAGCTATTTGGGAAGCTGGGGAGAAAAGATTCCTTGAGCCTGGTAGGTCAAGGCTGCAGTAAGCTGAGACGGCACCACTGTACTCCAGTCTGGATGACAGACACAGAGCAAGACCTTGTCTCAAAAAAAAAAAAAAAAAAAAAAAGATAGTGCCTTCTTACTGTGTCCTCACATGGTAGAAGGGACAAACTCCTTTGGGCCTCTTTTGTAAGGGCACCAATCTCATTGACAAGGGCTCAGCCCTCATGACCAAATCACCTCTCAAATGCTGTATTTTAATAGTATCACTTTGGGGTTTAGGATTTCAACACATGAATTTGGGGAAGATATAACATTCAGACCATAGCCATTCATATATTTAAAGAAATTTTAAAAGTGGAAAACTTGGGCAAGGAACAGGAGATTGTTTAAAAAAAAAAACAACAAAAAAACAAAAATCTACCAGGCTTAAAAAGTAACCAATAGAAACTTCTAGAATTGAAATATATAATTGAAATCGAAATTTTAATTTTAGGTCAAAAAAATGATAAAGTGGTCCAGGTGCAGTGGCTCACGCCTGTAATCCTAGCACTTTGGTGGGGCTAAGGTGGGTGGATTGCCTAAGCTCAGGAGTTCAAGACCAGCTTGGGCAACATGGTGAAACCCTGTCCCTACTAAAATGCAAAATATTAGCTGGGCATGGTGGTGTATGCCTGTAGTCCCAGCTACCTGGGAGGCTGAGGCACAAGAATTGCTTGAACCTGGGAGGCAAACGTTGTGCTGTGTGGAGAATGTGCCAACGCACTCCAGCCTGGGCAACAAAGCAAGACTCTGTCTCAAAAAAAAAAAAAAAAAAAGGTGAACAGAACACTGAACACTGAACTGGAAGATAAATCTAAAGAAATTCAAATATACCACAGAGAGATGCTGAGATCGATATATGTGAAAAGAGGTTAACAGACATTGAGGACAGAATGAGAAGGCCTCACAAATTTATAATAGAATGGGAAAGAGGCAATATTTTTTAAAATGGCCAAGAATTTCTCAAAATCATTGAGGCTTTTCTTTTTCCTTTCAGGAAACTCAATATATCCTGAGAAGGTTAAATAAGAAGAAATACACAATTAGGCATTACAGTGTATTGCGGAACCATAAAATAAGCAGATTATTTTAAAGCATTCTGAGAGAAAATATATTACCTACAAAGAAGAACAATATTCTCTGTCACAGTAACAGTGAAAGCCAGGAAACACTGTATAATATCTTTAATATGCTTAGAGATAATAATTTTCAACTTAGAATTGTATGCTCACTGAACTATACTTAAAGATGAAAGACAATGCCAGGTGGGTGCTATAGCCTATAGTCCCAGCTACTCAGGAGGCTGAGGCGGGAGAATTGCTTGAAACCAGAAGGCAAAAATTGCAGTGAGCCAAGATGGCACCATTGCACTCCAGCCTGGGCAACAAGAGGGAAACTCTGTCTCAAAAAAAAAAAAATAAATAAAATAAAAAGATATATGTTAGATAATAAGAATTAAACAGAAAAAGGGAATTTGGGGTGGGGGGTTGATTTTAAATAAGGGGCTTAGGAAAGGCCTCTTTTATAAGATAGGCTTTGAGGATAGACCAAAAGGAGGTGAGGGAGTAAGCCTTGATGTATTAGTCCATTCTCCCAGTACTGCTATGAAGAAATACCTTAGAGAGTAATTTGTAAAGGAAAGAGGTTTAATTACTCACAGTTCTGCATAGCTGAGGAGGCCGCAGGAAACTTAAAATCATGGTGGAAGGAAAAGGAGAAGCAGGCACCTTCTTCACAGGGTGGCAGGATGGAGTGGGTAGCAGCAGGTGAAATGCCAGATGCTTATAAAACGATCAGATCTCGTGAGACTCACTCACTTTCATGAGAACAGCACAGGAGAATCCGCCCCATGATTCAATTACCTCCTCCACCTGGTCCTGCCTTTGACACGTGGGGATTATAGGGCTTACAATTCAAGGTGAGATTTGGGTGGGGACACAGCCAAAGCGTATCATCTTGGGTATCCTCAGGTGAGGGAATAGATAAATGCAATTATACTGAGGAAGGAGCATGCCTGGTATAGCAAAAAGAAAAACAAAAAACAAAAAACACCAAAAAAACAAAACAGCAAAGAGACCAATATGGTTGGAAAAGAATGAAGGAAAATCTAGTAAAAGATTGTATAGTCAACAAAGCTCAGATCCTGTAGGCTCTATCAGTTTCTGCTAAGTAACAATCACAGAATCTCAAAAGCATACAAGAATAACCATTTATTTAGTTCATGTCTGTGGGTCAGAGATCTAGGCTGGGCGTGCCTACACAGCCCTGCAAAACCTAGTTGGGCTTGTCCACATCCATCTGCAGTTCAGTTTGGGTTGGGCTGAACTAAGCTGGGCTCAGATGAAGCAGCTCTGTTCCACGTGTCTCTCTTCCCTTTCCTGGGACCATCAGACTAATCTTGGCATGTTTTTCTCATGACAGTGGCAGAGATGCAAGAAGGAAAGTCCGTTGCAAAAGTACCTTTAAAGCTTTTGGTTGCATGTCTGCTAACATTCCATTGATGTGTCACATGGTCAAGTGACAAGAAGTAGGAAAGTATACTCCATTCATGAATGAAAGGTGACAGAATGAATAGTTCTGAATAGTCACCTAATGTACCACACAGACCCTTATAGACGATTATGAGACTGTGGCTCTTACTCTGTGATATGCAAAATTGTTAATGGGTTTTGAGGAGAAATGTGACATGATCAGGTACTGGGTTGAAAGTAGAATGAAGAGAGGAGCAAAAAAGGGAAATGGGAAGATAGGTTTTATATATATATACATATATATATATATATATATATTTTTGAGACAGAGTCTCGCTCTGTTGGCCAGGCTGGGGTGCAGTGGCACTATCTCAGCTCACTGCAACCTCCGTCTCCTGGGAGGTTGGGCTCAAGCAATTCTTCTGGCTCAGCCTCCCAAGCAGCTGGGATTACAGGTATGTGCCACCAAGCCCAGCTAATTTTTGTTTTTTGTTTTTTTTTTTTTTTTTTTTTTGAGACAGAGTCTCGCTCTGTCACCCAGGCTGGAGTGCAGTGGCCGGATCTCCGCTCACTGCAAGCTCCGCCTCCCGGGTTCCCGCCATTCTCCTGCCTCAGCCTCCCGAGTAGCTGGGACTACAGGCGCCCGCCACCTCGCCCGGCTAGTTTTTTGTATTTTTTAGTAGAGACGGGGTTTCACCGTGTTAACCAGGATGGTCTCGATCTCCCGACCTCGTGATCCGCCCGTATCGGCCTCCCAAAGTGCTGGGATTACAGGCTTGAGCCACCGCGCCCGGCCTAATTTTTGTTTTTTAGTAGAGACGAGGTTTCACCATGTTGGCCAGCCTGGTCTTGAACTCTTGACCTCAGGTAATCCACCCGCCTTGGCCCCCTAAAGTGCTGGGATTACATGCGTGAGCCACTGTGCCAGGCAGGGAAGATAGGTTATAAACCAGATGAGAGAAGATAGTGTTTTGGATAAGGGCTTTAGTGGTAAAGTTGATAAGAAGTAGTAAGGTTCTGGTTGTACTTTTGACAAAGAGCCAATAGAGTTTGCTGAAGGAAAGTGAATCTGTGGAGGAAAAGGTGGCAGAATTGGGTGGTCTGTTTTGGAAATATTGACTTCGAGATGATTATTGTTCTAATGGAAATATCAAATAAGTACTTAAATATACAAGTATGAAGTTCAGGAGAAATTAAGCCTGGAGATATAGATGTGGGAATTCCTGGTAAATAGATGGCTTTTAAAACCCAGATACTGGTTTAGACCCACTGAGGAACAGACATAGAGGAGAAGAGGCCAAGGCCAGAGCCCTAGGGTAAACTAATTTTGAGAGGTCTGATGGAAGAGGAAGAACCACAAGAAAAGGCTTTAAAAATGGAATTAGTGACGTAGGAGGGATTCTAAGAGTGTGACGTCATGGAAGTCAAGAAGAGAAAATGTTGCAAAAAGCAGCAAGGAGTCAACTTCACTGAAGGCTGCTCAGAGACTAAGTAAGTCAAGAACAGGGCCATTAGATTTGGCAATAGAAAAGACATAGTTGATCCTGATAACAGAAATATTGTGGAGTAGTGCAGATGGGAGTATAGTCAGGAAAATAAAATAAAGGTGTGACGACCACCTCTATAGACCACTGGAATAGAGATGGGGTGGGATTTAGGAAATGCATCCAGAAAACATATCATTTTATTTTGTTATAACAGATACCAGTGGTTGTGGAAATTAATCCGATGGAGGTAAAGAAACTCCTGAAGCAGAGAGAAAAGAGAACTGATGGAGGGGAGTCCTGGAGAAGGTGAGAGAAATTGTTCTCTGCTAGGGGTAGAGCTATTTCATCCATTATAATAGGAGGTGAAAGGTGCATGGATGGGAAAAGGCAAAGAGGTGAAAGGTGCATGGATGGGAATAGGAGAAGACTCCTGCCTGATGATTTATATTTTCTCGATGAATACTTTTTGAAGTTCATGACCTGAGTCAGGGTAAGAGACATGAGAAGCTTGAGGGAAGAGGACTCAGTGTGAAATAGCAAACATCCGGGGAAATGGAGTAGAATTACCAGCGTCCTAAGCACCCTTTTAAAATCTGTGGTCATGAACTTAAAGTGAGACCAGTACACAATTTCCACCTGCTCTGTGCAGGAATGAAGTATTATGAATAGTTTAATTTAGCCACAGTTGGGGTTTTTGTCAGAGAAGCTGAATGAAAGGACAGAGGTGCAGTGTTTTCCAGGGAGTGATTATAATGATGGACCACAGAATCTAAGCCGGACAAGGAAACAAGGAGGGTATGTAAAGCAGGAATGAATTGTGTCCAGTGATAAAAATACTTTTTTTCTAATCTATTTTCAATATCCCCAAAATATCACTAAATTGGATGTGAAAGGTGGTATCAGGTATGCAATTTTTATAGGGTGCTTCATCTTTGCAGGTGTAAAATGAGAAAGGCATTTTTAATATCAGATTTCTCTGACTTTTGAATCTGGAGATGGTTTACTGTCAATAACTGTGAAGGGTTTGAGAGTCTTGCTTTTTCTTTTTAGAGACAGTGTTTCACAGTGTCTCACTCTGTCTCCCAGGCTGGAGTGTAGTGGCATGATCATGGCTCACTGCAGCCATGACTCTGGGGCTCAAGCAATCCTCCCACCTCAGCCTCCCAAGTGGCTGGGACTACATGCATGCACCACCATGCCTGGTTGACTTTTTCATTTTTCATAGAGATGGAGTCTTGCTATGTTGCCCAGGCCGGTCTCGAACTGGGCTCAAGTGATCCTTGTGCCTCAGCCTCCAAAAGTGCTGGGATTATAGGCATGAGCCACTGTACACCTGGCCCTGAGATTCTTTTTTTTTGAGATGGAGTCTCACCCTGTTGCCAGGCTGGAGTGCATTGGTGCGATCTCAGCTCACTGCAACCTCCACCTCCTGGGTTCAAACATTCTTCTGCCTCAGCCTCCTGAGTAGCTGGGATTACAGGCGCGTGCCACCACGTCTGGCTAATTTTGTATTTTTAGTAGAGATGGGGTTTCTCCATGTTGGTCAGGCTGGTCTCAAGCTCCCCACCTCAGGTGATCTGCCCGCCTCGCCCTCCCAAAGTGCTGGGATTACATGCGTGAGCCACTGCGCCTGGCCGAGAGTCTTAAGACTCTCAGTTAATCTCTTATTGTTTTGTGGATGTTGACAAAAGACACAAGACTTTTGGTTCAGAGATGAAGGACTGTATTACTCATGACACAGCAAGCAGCGTAAGTATTAGCATATCTGTGTTGCTTTCCTTTCCCTCCAAGTCCCACAGAGGTGACAAGATGGGCATAGTGAATGCTGCAGACACATTGGGCTTGTGTCACAGCTGAGGAACCAAAGGCCCATAACTTTTTGAGCAAGTAGCAAGCACTGTAGCAGGCAGCAAACAAGCCAGGCCTCCTCTGCCCAGAGAGTGAGCAGTTACACTGAAGTCATGCTGTGGTCACCTTGACCTACTTAGTTGTCTATGGGACTAGCTACAGAAATTGCTCAGAATTGGGAGACAGATGAGTCCTGTGGCCTGGCACACTCAGCAAGAATGTGCAAGACCACCCAGGGCTCATGGGGAGCTGCCTGTCCCCATAGTTTTAATACTTTGGAAAGGGGAAATAAATTATGAACAAACTTAATAGTTCTTATTTTAATAATTTAAACCACAAGACTTATTCCTTTATATGTATTTTTCAAGATATATTTTCTTTTTTTAACTTAATCCCAAATATGATAGTATCAACATATATTTTCAAGACCATCCTTATAACTATGCCAGTAAAAATGTCCAAGCTTATTTCTGAAATGTTTAATAAGAAATATAAACAAAACCACATGATTATATATGTGTGTGCATGTGTGTGTGTGTGTGTGTGTGTGTGTATATATATATATACATACACACATATATACTGGTTTATTTCCACTATTTATTAAAATTGATCATTTCCTAAAGATGTTTGAGTACAGGGTAAACTATATTCTGATCCATTTTCCCATTTTTTTCACTGGATTTTTTTCCTAAAACAAACATAATAGAGAAACTGAATGCAGATTAGTAACTAGATTGCATTGAAACTAGGAAGAATAGGAATGAGCTTCCTTTTTCTTTTGTTGAGACAGAGTCTCGCTTTGTTGCCCAGGCTGGAGTGCAGTGGCACAATCTCTGCAAACTACAAACTTTGCCTCCCAGGTTCAAGCAATTCTCCTGCCTCAGCCTCCTGAGTAGCTGGGATTACAGGTGGGCACCACCACATCCAGCGAATTTTTGTATTTTCAGTAGAGACAGGGTTTCACCATGTTGGTCAGGCTGGTCTCAAACTCCTGACCTCAGGTGATCTACCCGCCTCGGCCTCCCAAAGTGCTGGGATTACAGGCATGAGCCACCGCAGCCGGGTGAGTTTCCTTTCTTAATCAAAAAGCTTTCCGTCCTGTTAGAAGCACTTGAAAACCCTTACCATCAAAAAACAGCATGAAATTTTGAGTATCCCTTAAGGATTCTTTGACACTCCAAAGGAAAAAAAATCAGTGTGACTACATTTTTTTTAGGTTTCCTCTGTCCTGAGTCTCCAGGGGGCTGACTGCTGATGAACTAACTTAGCTGCTTACCCTTAGAGCAAACGCGTTTGCTTAAAGCCTGGACATCAAAGAGAGTAGGGGAAGATGATCTTTAATTCAGCTGTCTTTAATTTTCTCTCACTCTGTTGAAGTCTCACCAGGTTCTTTTCTTTCCTACACTGTGCCAGAAACACTCCCTGCTTAGGGACTTTGCGTTGGCTAGTCCTTGGGTAGGAAGCATGCTGCGTCCAGAGATCCTCGGCTCACTCCCTCTCTGCCTGCAGGCTTTTGCTTAAATGTCCCTCAAGGAAGCCTACGTAGACCACCCTACTTAAAATATCAACCACCCCCCCCAACCCTTCCCCGGCACTCTTCATCTTTACCCTGCTTAATTTTTCCTTATAACGTATCTTCTAATATTCTATATCAATTTTATTTATGATGTGAACAGAGTATGCTTCTGTTTCTTGCCGAACCCGCAGTGCCTAAGATGTGTCTAGCACAAAGTAAGTTCTCAGTAAATATCTGAATGAATGAAAGAGTGAGCATATTCCTAATAAAAAAGAAAATGCAAACTTAAGAGCTGTTACTAAATTTTACAACTGGAACACCTTAGTTAATTTCGTCATTGTTTCAGACAATAGATTTCAAACTTTTGGAAATGCCCTAAGGAGAGCCTAAATGCATTGCTATCTTATCTTCTTGCCATGCTCATTTAGCATCTCTAAAGTCCAGTGGTCCTGAAAATGAGCTCTTCAATTCAGGATATGCCAAATGATCCAAGAAAGAGCCAGGTGGATGAGTCCTGTGTTTTTGTTCAGAAACATAAAAGTGAAATATATTAAAAAAAAAAAAGGGGGGGGGTAGAAGGGATTGTTTGGCATTAAGATAGGTGAAAATGGGAAAACAGGACCTGTCTGCAGTATTGTTAAGACTGGGATAAACTGAATAGCACAGCACTATCTAAAGAATCTTCTGTGATTATGGAAATATTCTATATCTGTATAGTCCAATATGATAGCCACTAACCACAGGTGACTAATAATACTTGAATTGGGGCTAGTATGGTGGGAGAATTTATTTATGAAATTTATTTAATTTTAATTAAATAGCACATGTGGCTAGTGCTATTTAATGACACATATTGGGTAATGCAGGAATAGACTATGCCTCTGTTGTAAATTAGAGTGGGCAACATCTTTATGTCTCAGAGTGATCCAGCTATCATCACTCTACTCCTTTAACTTCACAATGTTTCCATTACTATTCAGGAAAACATTTCAAAAAATGTAAACGCAAAGACTTAGGCTAGGCAGACGGCATTTGGAAAGTGTCTCAATTGTAGGTGAGGTCTAAAATTTTAGTTTAACATAACCTCTTCATTACTAATTTTGTTGACTTTTCCAAAATGTAAAAATATTCTCAAAACCATTCCTACTTCTGTAATATAATATGTAATTATTTTAATCCACATATCCACTCTTCTTATGTATATAAATGTTAACGTATAAAATTGCAGAACAGTCCAAAGTTCATGTAAATGTAAACTTGCTGGCACAGAAAAAATACAAATAATTATAGCTAGGCTTACCTTGTGTGAAGAGATGGGTGAGGGTGGGTAGGGGGAGCAGAGGTAGAACTTTAGCAAACTAACAGCAGGATGCATCTAACCTGTTAAGTGTGCCCACCAATAATGGAGACTCTTCAACTTTTAAAACGTGTCCTTTAGAGGAGGCTAGTTTGCCATATTCTGGCTTGTCTCATGAGTTAAGACAAATCACAGACAGAGGAGAATAATGAATTGAAGTCTACAGAATAAAGTGCTAATGTAATGGTTATGAAAGAGATCTCAGTCAATATTCTCTTTCTCTGTAATATTACATTTTGCAGGTACCTTGTGTGTGTATATAGAGCAATAGATACTAAATTGGTCAGCCACCTGGAATATATGTTAAATGACACTAGTAAAGTTGTTCTTATTACTAAAATTGATTGGATTCTATTACGTTTTAATGTCTCCCCAATTTAAATCTCTAGACTATGTAATACATCTTGTCCAACGCTCCTGACATATAGATACCTGCTGCACAAGGAAGAATGCCATACATTAATCAACGAGTCAACTTAGCAAATCATCATTTTAGATTTTATAATTTTTTTTTGGGAATTTCACACAGAACACACGTTTCACTCTGTAACCTAAAAATGTTTATGATAATTTAAACTAAATTCATGCCATTTTATAGAACACATAGTATTGCATACAGGCAATTTTCCACTATCTGTGCCCCTGGAAGAGGCAGAGCCACAGATGACTTAAAACAGAATTTTAAAGCTCTTTTAATGCTAATCCAAATCACTGGTATTTGACTTAAGATGCATTTTATTTTTTAACTTTTTCACTGCATTTTGCTTAGGCTTATATTAATTATTTTGTGGCCCAAAAGCTTGACAAATGTCAGGGCTAAGGGTGTCTGGAATTAAAAGTGGGAAATTAAATTACCGGTAATTGAAAGTTGACCATTTAAAATGTGCTTATAAACCCATCATCAGGAGGATTCTCTAAGAACTGTATACAAGAGGCTGCTGTTTCTTCAATGGATTTCGACCAGCCACCAAGATTTCCAGCAAAGTAAGGAAGGATGCTAGCAGAAATATGGTTAAAGTAAGATACCTGTTTCAAAAAGAAAGTACAATATTTTAATTTCTTATTGACTTGGAGCTTTTTCAAGCAAGGATCTGAGTCTTGCTGGTGTAGGGGAGACTAAGACCCTAATCTTCTGGGGTACCATCTGGAATAGATGATCTGAAAGGATGACCTTAGGATTCCCATAGTGTGGACACAAATTACAAGATTACAATTAATTAGGACATTGGGTAAATTAAGAGATTTTTCTCTATCTGGCAGAGCCAATTAATCACAGATGTTTCATCAAACTTACAATGCATGAGCTGCTGTCAATAGCATGGATGAGAAATCCGGCACATATGATTTCACTTCTGATGTACTGTGGAGACGGGGGCACCGACGGCAAAATGACCGACTTCACTGCCACTGTGTAAGTGTTACTGAAAGAAGACATTTTCTAAGCTCTTGTGAGAAATAAAGAATAGTTGTTAGAAAATAAATCCCTATAGTTAACCCAACTTATTTATACAGGTAGAAGTGAAACTATGAAGGCCCAGATCTTCTAGATGAGTGGTCTCATCAGAAAACACTCTCTAGGCTACATTCAAGGTAGGAAATAGTGTTTTCTGCCTTAGAATTGCATATACAATGCTTTGTGTAACTCCATGAAGCTGGAGTCAACCACCAACTGCAGTTTTATTGTGCCCTACAGGGTTGTAATTTCAGCCTCTTTTCCTTTTTAAATTAAAAAACAGGCCGGGCGCAGTGGCTCATGCCTGTAATCCCAGCACTTTGGGAGGCTGAGGCCGGCAGATTACCTGAGGTTGGGAGTTCGAGACCAGCCTGACCAACATGGAGAAATCCCATCTCTACTAAAAATATAAAATTAGCTGAGCATGGTGGCGCATGCCTGTAATCCCAGCTACTTGGGAGGCTGAGGCAGGAGAATCGTTTGAACCCGGGAGACAGAGGTTGCAGTGAGCTGAGATTGTGCCATTGCACTCCAGCCTGGGCAACAAGAGCAAAACACCATCTAAAATAATAATAATAATAATAATAATAATAAAAACAATACCCATCGTTGTTAAAAGAAAAACTCTCAATAATAGAGAACCCTGTAGGCTACAAAATAAAAATCTTCCTCCAGTCCAATTGCACTCCCATGCTATACTCCACCCTAGAAGTGACCACTCTTAACATTTTATTGTATAAAAATAAATGTATAAGAATGACATTTATATAAGCAAATGCACACAAAATTTTTTACATAAATATCATTTTACAAATATCGACTACAATTTGATTTTTCATCTAGCAATAAATCTTTGGAGGTGTTTCTCTATCAGTCCCATTATAGCTGTTTCATCCTTTTTAATGATGGTACAATACTTTGTAGTATGGATCTACCATAATTTATAAGATGGATTTTCCATTTGTTTCTAATATCTTTTGACATAATAAATGATATGACACTGAACATCTGTTAATACTCACATGTGTGTGGGATTATTTGGGACACTTCCTCTTAGAAGCTAGCTGCCATGCTCTGAGCAGTTCAGTGTACATGGAAAAACCATATCTGGGTCCTCTGATCGACAGCCCCAGCTGACAGCCAGCCATGGTGGATGTCTAGCACAGTCAAGCCTTGCTGAATTCTAAACCAATTCCCGGTGTCTTATTTGGCTTTCACTGCATTTTTACTAATCATGGTATGTTTCAAAGGTTTACTGAATACCAGTTTTACATCTACATAGGAAAAGGAACTATTTTAGGATTCTTGCATTGTACTTTGCAAACAGCTGGCACTTAATAGATGACTGTTAATTTTTAAAATAAGAGCTAAAGATTCATCTAAGTATAATTCAAATGAACATAATTCAAGAGCAGAAATATCTACACAGACTTACTTATTTTCACATCAACTTTTTTTTTTTTTTTTTTTTTTTGAGACGGAGTCTAGCTCTGTCGCCCAGGCTGGAGTGCAGTGGCACCATCTCGGCTCACTGCAAGCTCCACCTCCCGGGTTCACGCCATTCTCCTGCCTCAGCCTCCCAAGTAGCTGGGACTACAGGCACCCACCACCATGCCCAGCTAATTTTTTGTATTTTTAGTAGAGATGGGGTTTCACCGTGTTAGCCAGGATGGTCTCGATCTCCTGACCTCGTGATCCGCCCGCCTCAGCCTCCCAAAGTGCTGGGATTACAGGCTTTCACATCAACTTTTAATTTCTATCCTATACTATGAAATAGTGATAGAACACTTGAACTGCATATACTCACCCATCCTTGAGAGGTTTTCTTCGTGATATGAGTACTACCAAGTCTTTGGGTTTGTCATCATTCAGCACAGGACAGGTGATGTGACACAGCTGATCATCTTCACTCACCCAGTCTATGACTTCACAGGACCTGTGTATATAGAACAGTGAAAAGCAGCTACACTTTCTACCTGGTAAGGCATTCACTTCCTTTATTTGCTTATATAATCTCATTATTGGTATCCTTATTTGCCCCTTCAGCTCACCTAATCATCCCCCTAAAAGCCAGCATTATTGCTCAAGTCTGTCCTTAGAAGAGCTCTTTGAGGCTGGGCACAGTGGCTCATGCCTGTAATCCTAACACCTTGGGAGGTCGAGGTGGGAGGATCACTTGAGGCCAGGAGTTCAGGACCAGCCTGGGCAAACTTGCAAAATCTTATCTTTACAAAAAAAAAATTTTAAAAATTAGCTGGGTGTGGTGGTGCATGCCTGTAGTCCCAGCTACTCGAGGGGTTGAGGTGGGAATATCACTTGAGCCTGAGCGGTTGAGGTTGCAGTGATCCATGATTGTGCCACTGCACTCCAGCTTGGGTGACACAATGAGATCCTATCTCAAAAAAAAAAAAAAAAAGCCACAACAAACAAACAAAAAACACAAGAGCTCTTTGATCAGAAGGAATAATTCTGCAAGTGATAGAGGATGGTGGCCATCTGACTTCAAGTTCATAATTCTCGATACTTCAGTGAAAGGCATTGAGCTGTTTTATACAAAATTATTTTTCTCTAGGATCAAGGAAAAACATTGTGAGGACTCGTAAATCATATAGTCAGTCCAAGAAGGATTGTTGATATAGATAAAGAAATGTGGCATATTGGAAACAGCACTAGCTTTGGAGTCTTTTGACTCCCAGATTGCCACTTACTCGCTACATAAGTTGCGTTAGGCAAGTCATTTTATTTTTCCATCTGTAAAATTTAGATAATGATACGTGGGGTTACTGCAAGGATTCAGTGAAAACACCTGGCATAGTACCTGAATCATAGTAGATGTACAAGAAAAGTTAGTTGAATAAGAATTCATTCATTCATTCCATTTGTTCAACTTCAATTTGGCCGGAATGTCAAGTGACAGAGAATAGTGGGAGAAACATTTTTAAAGCATTAACACCAAAGTTTAGGCATTGTTATTCCTAAAAGCTTTGTACTGGTAGAGTATCTACTAAACTGATGCAAGAAAATTGAGAAGTGTTCCTCTTCTCTCAGAATGATTTATTGTGATAGCATTAACCATGACGTATCATTCTGATATGGGAGGTGGGCAGGGAAGTGTTGGATAGAGAAGGGAAGGGTCACTGGTGAGGGCTCCACCCTCGGGCCTGTGCCCACGGACCTAAATGAGGACAGGCATTTCTGTTGTCACACCCCAAAAGTTACCTTTTGGCCACCACACCCCACACCCTGTGCCCATAAAAAACCCGAGACCCTAGCGGGCACATCCAGCCTAGCGGGCTGGATGTTGAGAGGAACAGAAGAGCACACCGCCAGACACCAGCAGACGCTGGCAGGCCATCGATAGTGGAAAGACATGGAATTCGGTCAGGGGTGGTCAGAGGAGAGTCTGGTGGCTGGGCAGCCTGACTCCAGAAGAAGACCACCTTCCAACTCCATCCTCCTTCTGGCTTCCCATCCATCTCGCTAAGAGCAGCTTCCACCACTCAAAACCTTGCACCCGTCCTCCAAGGCCACGTGTGAGCCGTTTTTCCCAGTATACTAAGGCAAGAATCCAGGATACAGAAAGCCCTCTGTCCTTGCGATAAGGCAGAGGGTCTAACTGAGCTGATTAACACAAGCTGTCTGCAGACAGCAAAACTGAAAGAGCACATCACAATACACACCCACTGGGGCTTCCGGAGCCATAAACACTCAACCCTAGATGCTGCCATGGGGTTGGAGCCCAAAAAACGCTCCCCGCGACTTAAGCACCTGCATGATCCCTCTAGGGGTTTGAGCAGCACGAAGAAACAAGCCACACCCCTCTCGCAGGCCCTACCAGGAGGATAAGGGAACTCCTCCCATTTAAACTCTAGCATCTGTGCAAATGTAACACATGACCTTAGAGATGTTTCACTTTAGTGGTATTAAATCATCTATTACATGGTATTTCTAAATCTCTATCACAGTGAGTTTTAGAAAATTTAAAGATGAGCCTCTATCTTGTCAAGATTAGGAAACGCTTAACATAATAGGAAGCCCATCTCACCAACCCTTCCATGTCAACAAGGTGGCCATGAAGCCCTGTGGGGTGCTATAGCCAAGGTGGCTGGGCCTCAGTGCAGCTGGTCCCCATCAGTGCAGTTGGCAGGGTGCACAGCTCTGTACTGTGTTCCAGGAAAGGGCCGGGGAGTGGAGGAGATTGGATTAGGGATGGAGGAGATTGGATTAGGGATGCAGGAGACAGGGAGTAGCAGGAGTAGGAGATGTAGGCTAATACGAACAGGGACATCATCAAGAGGGGGAGCAGGAAGGCATGCCTTTCACCTTGGGGCTCGCACAGCTTGCTGTCTTAGCTTCTCACCAGGGAGGGTTGCTTCACAGAGAAGTAAGGAACCGCCAATGAAATATTGAGAGTAGGCAGGACAAGTGGATAATCACTTCCTCAAGAGCAATGAGGTTGCATATTAAAGTAGAAGAGTGTAAAATTCAGAGCATGACAGACTTGGGTTCCAATTTGGGTTCCATCACTTTATTGTCTGTGCAATCTTGGCAAGTCTCAGAACCTCTTAAATGGAAATAATATCGACCTTGAAGTTACTGGTAGAATTACAATAGATGTGGGTAAAGCAGGTCAACTCAATATAGGTGATAAGTGAGTATAATTTTTGTTTTGTGTCTCTCAATATCACCTGATGCAGTATTCTGTCCACAGCAAACTTTATTTTTATTTTAATTTTTGACAGGGTCTCCTGTGTTGCCCAGGCTAGAGTGCAGTCGTGTGATCTTGGCTCACTGCAGCTTTGACCTCCCAGACTCATGCGATCCTCCCACCTGGGCCTCCCAAGTAGCTAGGACTACAAGCATGCACCACCATGTCCAGTTAATTTTTGTGTATTTTATAGAGAGGCTTTCACCATGTTGCCCAGGCTGGTCTTGAACTCCTGGGCTCAACTATCCACCTGCCTCAGCCTCACAAAGTGCTATGCCCGGCCAAACTTTTAAAAATACTCTTTAAACAATGGGTCACACATTGGACAGTGGAGATGGACTGCAATATGGAGATCATCTTTTACATGATGTCAAGGTTGATTGAGAAAAATTTTTAAGTTTGTTCTTACACACAGTGGGGGTCCCACAAAGGTCGCTTTGTAAAGTCAGACAAGAGACGATAAGCCAAATGTGCTGGACTTCCCACGTGCTTTTCAACCCAAACAGATAAAACATCATGCTCTTCCAGAGTATATATTTTTATCTAAAAGACAACAAAAAAATTACATTACAAAAGAAAACTGATGCTTTTACTTTAGAAACCATACGCATATATATGTAGTCAAAGACCAATTGCACTAACTAAGGCATCTTATTTCCTGGATGAAATTGAAGCCCCATGGCAATTTCTCTTCAAATACTGGGATGTCTAGAGGTCTGTCCAGGATGCTGTAGTCCCGTGTCCTCTAAACAATATGTGACTTGAGGGTGGGCTATTTAATTATTGCACAACAGTTTTTTTTTTTTCTCATGAAAAATGTAAAAACCTAGACCTTTCTCTCCTTGTCTCTTTGTGATGGTTCCCTGCCTCTACTGAGGAAAAAAAAGAAAATATCACCAGACTGCTAGGCAGGTCAGCACCTCATCTCCCTCAAGAGAGCGGAGTCAAGGCTATAGCTTAGGACACTTTCCCAGGATGTCAGACATGTCTTCAAGTGGGCCGAGGGGATCCAGGAACTGAGTCAACCACCTCTAGAACCATCTCAGCCTCTCAGCAGGGCCCCTGGAGCACCATATTTCCTCAGCACAAAGCATCCTTTCATTTCTGAATCACTGTGGCTGGATCATCCTTCTGAACGGCCAGTTCCTGGTTTCCTAATGCACATTATTCCTTAGGTAAGAGGAGGCATGCCTTGGGGAGCCATTTGACATATACTTAAGCATGAATGCATCCCGTGCTACTCTCAGCTTTTCTTCCACTGTGTTTTTGACAATAATCAGAGATGTGTGTTCAGCTAAGAAAACATTTCTATCCTTCCCATTTTCTTTTCTCTTTCAGGGTACTTTGAAAAGCTAGTGTTGAAATTTGCTACCTTATAACCATTCCCATGGCAACAAGCTGTGTGAAAACAAACAAATACGGGGTTAGGACTTCACTGCAGGAATCAAGCAGATGGAAAAAAATCAGGCTGTAAAGGAGAAACCTTTATTTAAATATAAATATTATCAATAAGAGAATGAAGAAATGAGAAATTAACTACAAGCAGCTCAGACACAAGTGATTATTTGCTTATATCATTTAACCTCTCCAACTGAACTTGCTTCCAAGCTTCCCTTTAAATCCAGCCTGCAAAGGAAGACATGATCGAGGCTGTCAGCACTTACCAAACACCAAGAAAACTACAGATGGGGCTCCAGGTGGCTGGTGAGACTCACCCTACTTAGCATGGGCATGCCTAACTTTGCCCCCAGCACAGGGGGAGTTGAAGGAGGTTCGTTGGTGTATATCCAGAGAAATTATCAGATTTATCAGTCATCCAATCAGTGCTTGGTGGGCAAGTGGCTCTAGGATGGGCTGCTGGGGCTCTGCAATCTCAGAGGAGCTGAGGGCAGGTGGCCAGGGTGAACTCCATAGTGCCAGTCCTATTCTGGCCTTGGGTCAGCCATGCTCCATTCTGGTGGAACGAGATGGAGTGGGATGCAATATTGTGCTGAGCACTTATTAAGAGTTGAATTATGTCTCTACCCTTCCACCCCCAAATTCATGTGCTGTAGTCCCAACCTCCTCTACCTCAGAATCTGACCTTATATGGAAATAGGGTTCTTGCAGATGTAATTAGTCAAGATGAGGTTGTACTGTGGTAGGATGGACCCCTAATCCAATATGACTGGCATCCTTGTTAAAAAGGGACATTGGACATAGACATGCTTACAGGGAGAACACATGTGATGACAAAGGTAGAGATCCAGCGATGTTTCTATAAGCCAAGGAGTGCCGAAGACTGCCAGAAAATTACCAGAAGCTAGGAGACAAGCATGGAACAGATTGTCCCTCACAGGCTCAGAAAGAAGCAACCCTGTTGACATCTTGGTCTCAGGCTACCAGCTTCCAGAACTGTGAGACAATAGATTTCTACTGTGTCCACTACCCAGTTTGTGGTCCTCTGTTACAGCAGCCCTAGGAAATGAATACAGCACTTTCCTAGGTGGCTGCTCCTCAGGCTGCAGTCACATGCTTCTGCTTCCTATCATGGAGCCAAATCAAACATCAAGCTAAGTTGTAACCACCACTGAATTCTGCCCTTACAGAGCTCACTCGACTTATGCAATGTCAGGTACAGTACTGGATGAGCAAATTCGATTTTGATCTTTCCCCTAGAAGGTGAGGGAAGCAGAAAGTCCCCATTGCCCTGCTGTCTAAATCAATGATATTGATGCAAACAAAGCAGACAAAGAAATGCAGTAGTTAGTTTTGGTTCTCTTTAAACCCTGCTAAGAAAGACCAGCTTTTGCTTAGTGAAAAAATTTTCCAGGAACAGTTCTCCAAGAATATGAATTACCTTTCACACTTGGGAATATAGAGATTCAATTTATTTATTTATTTATTTGTAACCAACTGATATGGTTTGGATTTGTGATTTCAGCCAAATCTCATGCCAAATTGTAATCCCCAGTGCTGGAGCAGGGACCTGGTGGGAGGTGACTGGATCATGGGAGTGAACTTCCCCCTTGCTGTTCTTGTGACAGTGAGTTCTCATGAGATCTGGTTGTTTGAAAGTGTGTGACACCTCACCCTCTCTCTTCCTCCTGCTCTAGCCATGTAGGACGTGCCTGCTTCCTCTTTACCTTCTGCCATGATTGGAAGTTTCCTGAGGCCTCCCCAGCCATGCTTCCTGTGCAGGCTGTGGAACCGTGGGCCAATTAAACCTCTTTTCTTTAACAATCACCCAGCCTCAGGTAGTTCTTTATAGCAATGTGAGGATGAACTAATACACCAACTCAAATGTTTTCTTTATCATTTGATGGTTGGAGAATTTTATTCTATGAAATGAAGCTTAAAGCAAGCAGGCTGAAAATCTGCTGGAGCTTGCTAACATTTTATTAGTGATATCTTTTTTTTTCATTTTAATAAGATCCTTTTTGAATTTGAATTTGAATGTGTTATACAAATAGTATAAGAGGGCTTTCAATCCCAACACTTTGGGAGGCCAAGGCTGGCAGATCACCTGAGGTCAGGAGTTTGAGACCAACCTGGTCCACATGGTTATACCCTGTCTCTACTGAAAATACAAAAATTATCCAGGGGTGGTGGCACATGCCTGTAGTCCCAGCTACTTGGGAGGCTGAGGCATGAGAATCCCTTGAACCCGGGAAGGGGAGTTGCAGTGAACCGAGATCACGCCACTGCACTCCAACCTGGGAAACAGAGTGAGACTCTGTCTCAAAAAAACAAACAGTACAAGAGGAAACAACTAAAAATTTGAGAAATTTTGTGCCATCTATTGACAAATATGTTTTGAAGACTACACTGTGGGAAAGAGGGCAAAAGTGGTTTTTACAGAAGCCTAGGGGAGCCTTCATTTTCCTTGGAGGTATCTGGAGATGACCACGGGGGCCAAGTGGGTGGGGGTCGGAGAGGCAGAGCTCTGGGCCCAGCCCTCCCCCAGCTCCATGAGACTAGCTCCCCTCTGGTCTGTTTCCCATACTAGGGATCCGTCCTGTGTAAAGGTTTTCAGGTGGTTCGTGTCATTCTGGCTTTCTCCATAATTTTCCCAGTACATCCCCAGGTCTTCCTTAAATAAAAAGCTACTCCTGTCAGGCCAGTCTCCTACTCAATGCTAATTTCCACCAGGAGAACTTGGCACAAACTACCTACTGCCTAGAAAGCCCTATTTCTCCCTCAGCAATCCAATCCTGACACTGTCTTCAAGGAGGTAAGAATGGCCTCCTCTCTGAAGTTCTCCCAATATAACTGTCTTCTCTTACTTGGAATTGCCTGTAAGAGCTGACTTTTATGGTTTAAGCACTATAATCTCTCACTTGTTAATAAACAACCTTATAATTATTCTTCAGCTGTTTCATATACCTTTGTGATGTTTCCAAAATACACATTTTGCTCCTTGTATTAATACTACAATTAATTCTATCATTACACATGAAACATGAAATGAATTAAAACCATAAGCCCTATCCAATTTCATCACACATACTACAATCTTAGATTTTTACCATCTAATTTATATTGAAAACCTGGAAAAAACATGTTTTGGTTTTTTTTTTCTAGAGATGAGATCATTTTATGCTGCCCAAGCTGGCCTCAAACTCCTAGGCTCAAGCAATCCTTCTACCTCAGATTCCCAAGTAGCTGGGACTACAGGTGGATGCTGTCAGACCCGGCTTTGAGGAAAGTGTGATTCTTTTTTTTTTTTTTTTTTATACAGGGTCTCACTCTGTTGCTCAGGCTAGAGTGCAGCGGCACAATCTCGGCTCACTGCAACCTCCGCCTCCCAGATTCAAGTGATTCTCATGCCTAAGCCTCCCCAGCAGCTGAGATTACAGGTGCCCGCCATGACACCCGGCTAATTTTTTATTTTTAGTAGAGATGGGGTTTCACCATGTTGGTCAGGCTGGTCTTGAACTCCTGACCTCAAGTGATCCACCCACCTCGGCCTCCCAAAGTGCTGGGATTACAGGTGTGAGCCACTGCGCCTGGCCAGAAAGTATGATTGTTTTCTGTTTTGTTTTGTTTTTTTGACATGGAGTCTCACTCTGTTGCCCAGGCTTGAGTGCAGTGGCACGATCTCAGCCCACTGCAACCTCTGCTGCCCAGGTTCAAGCAATTCTCCTGCCTCAGCCTCCCAAGTAGCTGGGATTACAGGCGTCTGCCACTGCTCCTGGCTAATTTTTGTAGTTTTAGTAGAGACAGGGTTTCAGCATCTTGGCTAGGCTGGTCTTGAACCCCTGACCTTGTGATCCACCTGCCTCAGCCTCCCAAAGTGTTGGGATTACAAGCATGAGACACTGCGCCCAGCCCAAAAGTATGATTCTTAACAGACAACTGTGTTGTAAGAATTATTCAACTAAAAGGTGACAGAAAAAATTAGAGTCATATTTTGAAATTAAAAACATATAAGCTGTAAAACGTGGGAGAGAAGAGGATAATTCTTCAAAACCATTTTTTATCAGATTTTTAAAATCAGATTTTCATCATGAGTATATTCTTTAAAGGAGAAATTCAAATTCAATGGAAATAATGTAAGAATATTTCTTTAACTATACAATATCCTCTAGTAACTATTTACATAATAATTGAGAATTAGTCATTGATAGCTCTCCCACAACACTAGCAAATTTATTTGGGTATGCTTTGGGCCACACCCTCCCAAGAACTGAAGTTATAATATATTCTACGACTTCACTAAATATGTTCTTTCACTCCATTCCAGACATGAATTTGTTTTTTCCACTGCTGCTCATGAATGCTCAGATCCCAGCAATGATGAAAGAAGCAGGTTTTATAATAGTGAAAGAAAACAAAGTAGTGAAGCATCTTTTATGAGAGATAAACAAATGCATTAGTTAAACCTGTGTTTCTGCATCACTGAACCAGGCAAAGACAGAAACTTCACTGGATCCAAATGGGATAAGGAAGACCTTTAAAGGATTTAACAGTGAGGACAAATAAATCATAAAAGGAAACAACCAAAAACAAAACATTCAGAAGAGGTCAAAGTCAGAGTTGAAAAGAATCAATGAAGTAGCATCTGAATTTACTTAGATTTTAAGGTAAAGTAACAATATAATTTATCATTCAAACTGGAACACCAAGACACTGTTAATAATTATGATGGGACAACAGGTGTAAGCCAGAACTGTCCCAAGAAAATCAGGACACACGGTCATCCTATTTCATAGGCTGCTGCTTCACTGATGATGAAAATCAGTGCATACTGAAATATGAACGTAGCCAAAGTGCTGGCATTAGTGAGCGTCTCTGAAGTGCTAGGCGCTCCTGTGGTCTGGGTGTAATGGTGAGCAGATCGGCCCTCAGAGAGCTTACAGTCTAGTTCACGTGGGCATGACCTTCCGAGGGTCTCCTAATAAACCTCTGAAATTAAATAAAATTAAGATCCAAATGATGTATGTCTCTTTAAACCTGATGGCATGCAAAACACTGTAACAGGTCCTAAGAGAGATACAAAGAAGTCGAGACAAAGCCTCTTTCTTAAGAGGTTTATAATGTACTCAGGGAAAGAAGATCATGTGTAAGCATGTGTAAAAAGTTAAATTTCCATGTAAGGCTTAAATATTAATTTGAGGTAGCTGGGGAAGAAATGTCATAAGGTAGTGTATAATTAATTGAAAATTTGTTTGTTTATTTATTATTTTTAGAGACAGAGTCATGCTCTATTGCCCAGGCTGGAATGCAATGATGTGATCATAGCTCACTGGAGGCTGAAATGCCTGGGTTCAAGTGATCCTGCCACTTCGACCTCCTGGGCAGCTAAGACTGCAAGTGTCTGCTACCACAGCTGGCTGATTTTTAATTTATTTGTAGAGATGGGGTCTCATTATTTTGCCCGGGCTTGTATCAAACTCCTGGCCTCAAGGGATCCTCCTGCCTTGGCCTCCCAAAGTACTAGGATTAGTACGTGAGCCAGCACACTCGGCCAAAAAAATTAATTTTAAAGAAGTCATGACTAAAGGAGTTACTAGAAAAAGAAGTTCCTAAGTCAAGTGTGGCAGGAGAGGCTTTATGGAGAAGCATCTGTCCTGATCTAGATCAGGTGGGATTTGGGTAGATGGAGAAGAGAAGGAGGGAGAGACGGGATGTGAGAACCTAAGCTCAGAGGTAGGAGCATGTGGGGCATATTTGAAGGACTCCAAATCAACCAGCTTGTAGAGACAGGGCTGAAAAGATGGTTGCCTCTTATAAACAGTTTCCTTAAAAGGGTTTTTTTTTTTTTTTTTTTAATCTTAAAAGCCGCAGTAGAAGCAGTAGAACCACCACCACCACCAAAGCTTTCATTTGTGATGGGCAATGGACTATGCAAATACCTGGAGGTGTCCTACCTTTTCCACAGTGCTGGTAACCTCCCATCCCCTTTTGGCTGCCAATTTTTTGAGGGCCTCCACATTGCTGTCACTCAGGGATGCCTAGAATAGAAATATTTTTATAGCTATGTGTTCAATACATGGATGTGTGATCACATATTTTCTGCTTTAAAAATGGACACTGTTGGAGGAGGTATGTGTTGAGTCCCAGTGATAATGTTGAGTTTAGAACTAAACTACAGGCCGGGTAAAGTGGCTCAAGCCTGTAGTCCCAGCACTTTGGGAGGCCAAGGCACGCAGATCACTTGAGGATAGGAGTTCGAGACCTGCCTGGCCAACATGGTGAAACCCCATCTCTACTAAAAATACAAAAATTAGCCAGGTGTTGTAGTGCAAACCTATAAACCCAGCTACCTGGAGGCTGAGGCAGAAGAATTGCTTGAACCTGCCACCTGGAGGCAGAGGTTGCAGTGAGTGAAGATTGCGCCATTGCACTCCAGCCTGGGCGACAGAATGAGACTCTGCCTCAAAAAAACAAAGAAACTAAGCTACAGCTAACATATAATTTTTATCTTGAACCCTTAATTTAGAATTCAGACAAAGTAACTGTATACTTAACAACTGGGTATCTATCATTTTAGTTGGTGTCCTGAGCAAAGACAGACTACCTTTCAGTATGACTGATAATCAACATGTAATAAGTAAACTTGGATTTCTCTTTACATTCAGTGGTTAAAAATATTCAAATGATACTACTTTGTTATTGTTTTTATGAAAATGCAGGCTGGTGGGCACACATCATGGTGAGATGCCGGATGGGACTGTGCCATGCTTCTGGAACATACCTGACAGCAGAGCATCCTGAGTCTGCAGTTTGGGAACTGTAAGAAGTCAAACAAGGCTCAGCTGCCGACTGGTAAGCAGTAACTGATAGCCTGGTTTCGTTTCATTTTGACATGACTGGCTGATATAATCCACCTTGTCACATAGCCTGTGTAGGCACAACCTAAGCCAGTTAGGCCAGGTGATTTCCATTTTTGTAATGATAAGACTTTTATATGAAGAGCTCCAAATCATAAAACGTCACCTGCTTGCTGATATCCCAGTGTATGCAAAGTGGAACCTCTTCTTTGTGGGAAATAACATATTTCCTGGAAAAAAAATTAAAATGTTAAATGAGAGTTTTTTTTTTCTCTGCATTTAGCACACAACAAAACCATAACACTTTCTTGAACTTCTGTCAGCCATGGATATCAGTGGAACAATGTGGAAGAACTATTTCCATAAGTCAGTAATCAGCCTTTGCAGCCAGGAAAATCAGACCTTCTCTTTTTCTGTTATGTGGGAATAGAGACCCAGAGAGGGGCTCTTATATAATTTGTCAGATTAGCGAAGTCTCCATAAAATCATTACACCTTATGTTCCTTACCTGCCTAGGCGAATTCTCTTGCGTGCAATAGCTCCCCGATAGCGTCTAAAATCATCCTTTAATCAAAAACAAAATCAAATCAAATAAAATAAATCTCTGCTATCTTAGTGGTATAATCCTTAAGTATCCTTCTCCTAAATCAGTCAAAAGGGCTAACTGGGATGTGGCATCTCTCCATGAACTGACTTCATCAAGTCAGAGCCTCTGTGCTGAATCCACAAAGGGCAGTTGCACTGACAAAGGTGTAATCCTTCCAGTTATTTTCTTCCTTTTTCAAAAGTGGAGATTATTAACATTTCTATTACCAGAATTGTACTCAATTCTCACTACAGAGTTTTTAGAAAAAATTAACATTGGCAATCAGGTAATTTCGGGATGAGGGAAAGATATGGTTCCCATGAACGTGGCACAGCATCAAGAGCTAGAGGTAAGGAAGCGAGAGAAGAGACCCAGAAATAGGACACAGAAGGTGACATCCTACCCACGGCAGTGTGTGGCCCAGTAGAGGTGAGGTCTTCAGGGCTTCCATTATTTGAACAAATGATCAGAGTGCTCGGAGGGGGGAAAGGAAAAGAAAAAAGCCCACTTCACTTTGTGATGCTGAAAAGAGGAAAAAACCAAAGGCAAAGAGCCAAAGAGGTTGTTGCTGGTGGCGGGAGATTCTGGGTAGAGCTCTCTATTCACAGGTCTGGCTATTGAACCTCGTGTGATAATAACTGACCTTTGAAATGGGTTGAATTCTGGGAAATGTGATGAGATTTTCCTTATCATCAGCAGCATTGTAAATGAGAAAAGCACTGTTGATGTGACGCCCTCGGCCCTCAGCCCATTCCTGACAGTCAAAGGCCTCCACGCGAACTCCAACTTCAACACTGTGAAGGATGACACAGGGCGGTGGGCAAAGAGGATCTCGACCCATTAGGCCCTCCTTGCCCACTGCCGCCACCTCCTCCAAGCAACAGGAGGATAAGGGCCTGGGTTTTCTTCTTTGTTATCAGCAAATCTGTGCAACTATTAACATCCATTTTCAGGTCAATGGGCTGCTTTTTACAAGCCCCTAAGAGCATTTCCATTTTACTTCCCCACTTTCAAGTGGGAAAAAGGCCAGGAAGGGCTTTATAAACATTCATGAACGTATTGTGGCAATGTGGGGGAGGGCTTAAATTGTGCCAAAGTTAAGTTTTCTTCCCTAAAATCAATAATTATGTAATTAAAAAATAAACACTGCAATTAGATAGGAAAACTCTTTTCACACTTAAAAAGAAAAAAATACTAAGTCAAATCTTTTCATTGTGTACCAAGAATAATAAAAATAACTGGGAAGTGGTTTGGATTTCATGGTGGTAATACCAGGTCCATTATGAGTTGATTGACCATCTAGTCACTGGGACTGGAAGGAAAAGTTAATAATTATGCAGGGATGACAGGTACAAACCAGGTCCAACTGGGGCCAACTGGGACATACGGTCACCCTTATAAGACAAAAACCAGTCTGTCACAATTTACTAATTGTGAGAAGGCCCCAAGCAGAACAAAGGGTTAAACATGTGTTCATGGATTTTGAAAACTGCATGAAAAAAATGGAATTTTGTTAAAGTAGTTCCTATACTCACCTCCAGGCTGAAATTAAAAATTACATTTGTGCAACTTTAAATTTCTTCATAGCAGTCTAAGGGCTCACTTTACCAGGTCTGAAATGTATTGTTGACAATGGCAGTGAAGACAAGACGATCTCCAACTGTAGATGGCCCCCGGAACTTAAACATATCTATGGACTTCAGAAAGGGATGTGCCCAACACAGGCGGCTGGAGAGACAAAGGGAGGAGAGAGAAGAAAGCGATCACTCATTCATTCATTGAACAAATACATAGACAAGTCTTCAACCTATTTTCTAAATAAGCATTTCTTTAAACTTGACTGAAATAAATAACTGGCTTATGTGTGTTGAGGGTAGGTCTGCACGATACCTGCCAATATCTTGGGAAATACCGGGTCCCCGAGTAGTGGGGTCTTTACCCAGATGTTGATGCTTCTACGCCTCTCGTAACAGTCCCACTCTTGTCTCATTTCCCAGGGAAGTCCCTTGGAACAACAAACCAATGCTTTTTGTTCTAATTTGAATTATAGTCATCCGGATAGCTCATGACTGTAGTCTCAAGAAGTTGTGATCCGGGTTGAAGTGGGGCCCAAGTGAAGGCAGGTGTCCTCACACAATTCCTCAGCTTCACAGTTAATCAGATTCACCCACAGATCAAAAGACAAGATTTTCACCCCAGAAAAGTTACCTGGATTGCTACATAAAGCCTGAAAGGCTAGGAGATACGCATTTTACGATTTTTGTGTGTATGACATGTTGAAATAGTTATATATAATATTTAATTTCAGAAAGTTACTTCCATAACTTTCTACATTTTAGATTCCCACTGTCATCATTCAATTACTCTGTGCCAACACCAAGTGAACAGATGCTGCCATAGTTATATTATAAGCCTTTACAAAGAACATGTTCAATTGCTTTACTGTCATTAAGAATGACAATCTCATTTTAAAAACAAACTCACTTATTTGTGCATGATTTTTAGAAAGGATAACTACAGGTTTCTAACTATAGTCATAACTATAGACATATGAATAATAAAATTATTTTAATTTGAGGGAAATACAACCTTAGCAATTTTCAATGGTTATGAAAATTGTCAGAAGGGCAGATCCTATACAAATGCATTTCCAGGGTACAGAGTGTTCCCTAAAGTTGCTCAATTATCTACATCTTTCCATTAAGAATAAAATAACCTTTTTGAAATCGAGGAGTCTTTAAAAGTATTCTAGGCCAGGCACGGTGGCTCACGCCTGTAATCCCAGCACTTTGGGAGGCCAAGGTGGGCGGATCATGCGGTCAGGAGATCGAGACCTCCTGACGGGGTGAAACCCCGTATCTACTAAAAATACAAAAATTAGCCAGGCGCGGTGGCGGGCGCCTGTAGTCCCAGCTACTCGGGAGGCTGAAGCCGGAGAATGGCGTGAACCCAGGAGGGAGAAGCTTACAGTGAGCAGAGATTGCGCCACTGCACTCCAGCCCGGGCGACAGAGCGAGACTCCGTCTCAAAAACAAAAAAAAAAACACACACAAAAAAACAAAAAAGTATTCTAAATATTCTGTTCCTTCTTTTCCTATTTTTCAGTTAATTCTTTGGCCATAATTATTTTTAACCAGCACCTTTTAAAGTCAGACCTAACTGTAAATTGTCTTTGAAAAGGTTTGTAACTGACTGACTTTATTTATTTACTTATTTATTTATAGAGGCTGGAGTGCAGTGGCGTGATCATAGCTCACTGCAGCTTTGAATCCCTGGGCTCAAGTGATCCTCTCACTTCTGCCTCCCAACTAGCTGGGACTATAGGTGCACACCACCACACCAGCACATTTTTTTGTAGAGTTAGGGTCTTGCTATGTTGCCCAAGCTTGTCTTGAACTCCTGGCATCAAGCAATCTTCCTGTCTCGGCCTCCCAAAGTGCTGGGATTATAGGTGTGAGCCACCATGCCCAACCTAGACTGATTATTTTTAACTGTGAAGCCTGTCTTCTAGTTCTATTCTGCATTTACTTTGTCATAAGCTATCAAGACAACGAGTTGCAGTTTCATAAGATCAATATTCATAATTCAGAATAAAGTATTAAAACTGCCATCTCATTTTTATTTTTGAACCAAATATTTAAACATTCACCTTCAAACAAAAGGACAGATTAATCCTAAAGTAAGCAAGTAAATGATTTAGAAATCATTATAAAAGGCAATATTTTCCTCAGTCTTTTCCTTGACTTCTTGAGTAGCCCAAGAACTGGATCTCAGTCCCTTTCTATTTTCTCCTCACTGGTCCCAAAATCATATGCCGAAGGTCAAAACCAAGAACCTTGCAGAAATAGTAGCCACCGTCTCCATCCAAGCCATAATCTGGCCACCGAATGTATTTCCGTGATGGTTTGCGTGGGGTGGGAGGACCAGTTCAATGCTCTGAACAGAGGTACCCCTTGTGGAAACCGCTCCTTCCTCTTCATCAAAAAGGAGATCTGAAAGGTGGATGTAAACATTAATGAAGGTGGAGTGAACCATAGGCCCTGGGGCTCCAGCTTTTCCTTCCCAGCAGCACATTCAACTCGGATTTATAGAAAAATTAAAGTGTTCTCAAAGGCTTAAGACTGAGCAAATTGACAGGTTCTACAGAGTGACTCTTAATGGTGAATATGTGCAGTGAATTGGGTTAAGATAACATCAGAAAGGGCCTTTAGAGATCGTATTCTAGCCTATAAAATAAGTCTACTGGAATTTTGATGGAAAGAATGGTTACACTGAAACTTGAGTTGTTCGTGGTGGGGTAGGGACAGATCAGGACAGGAAGGGGCAGAAATGTTGGGGGTGATGGATATGTCATTATCTTGATTGTGGTGATGTTTTCACAGGTGTAAACTTCCGTCAAAACTTATCAAATTGTATGCTTTAAATATGGGCCATTGTTTGTCAATTATACCACAATAAAGTTGTTAAAAATAAAGGAATCTGAGCTACGAAGGACCAGAGACACCAGAAAGCTTGAAACACTACCTTTAGAATGGAAATATGGCCTGCTGTGGAAACTGTTTGTAATGATTGCAGTCACAAGCAGGAAAGACACACTCTGTTATACTTCTTCACATCCTTCGGCTTTCATTTTTTTTTTTTTAGACGGAGTCTCACTCTGTCATCTAGGCTGGAGTGCAATGGTGCAATCTTGGCTCACTGCAACCTCAGCCTCCCAGGTTCAAGAAATTCTTCTGCCTCAGCCTCCCGAGCTGGGATTACAGGTGCGTACCAGCATACCTGGCTTATTTTTGTATTTTTAGTAGAGATGGTTTTCACCATGTCGGCCAGGCTGGTCTCGAACTCCTGACCTCAGGTGATCCGCCCTCCTCGGCCTCCCAAAGTGCTGGGAGTACAGGCGTGAGCCACCGTGCCTAGCCTTTCTGCTTCTTTTGAATATCTGCTCCATTTACTAACAAATTGGTTTTTACTCTTAACAATGGAGAAATCTGACTGCAAAGCAGTAAAATGTATTCAATTATGCTTTTTGCATCATGAAGTGAACCACCAGCTAGGTTTCCAGCTCACATGCTATTGTTGGGCACCAGGGGGAAAGGATTTACAACTTGGGGCACCATCCTGGCTGTACTGTCAGAGGCAGAGCTGAGCTTGCAGTGTGAGAGGGAAGATACACCCAGCAACTGTTGGTGCTCTCAGCGCAGTCTCCACTGGTGATCCGGAAGTGTAGTCACAGAAACCCTTAACTCCACTTCCTAATATAATTTTTAGATTTATCATTAATTGATGGTCTCTTTTATTTTTTCTTATTTCCATTGATCATTTCAGTCCCCAGCTTAAAATAAGTGAGTAGCTACCCATTGTTTTCATATAAAACCCCAAATCCTTCCCACGGCCTGCAAGCCCTGTCTTCCTGGTCTGGCCTCACTCTCCCTCGCCCTTTGCTCCAGCCACACTGGTCTTTTTTCACTTCCTGAGGAAGTATTATCTTCAACAACAGGGCGTTCGTCACATCCCTGCTGTCTACAGCAATCCCCCTGGCCACCACCACCTGTGTCTTCTATTTCACTCATACTCTGTGGCCCCTGCTTGGTCATCACTTCCTCAGGGGAGCCTTCTCTGACCTCCACAGCTCAGCCTCACCTTCAGGATCTCCCAAAGGATCTTTCTTTCATGGCTATAGTTTTATGTTATTTGTGTGCCCTTTTATTATGTGACCCACTAGATCCTAAGCTTTTTGGTGCAGGGACTATGGATTTTTAAAATTCTCATATAATTCCTGAACATAGGTGCTTAATAAATATTTATTAAATGAAATGAATGAATAAACAACTTAGCTGATTTACTTAACATTCATAGTCCTTACTCTCAATAGAATATTTTTAGGTAATAAAATAGTTGTACTGACACTTCTGTCTGCTGTTGATGAGAGTCCCCACTGGTCCCCATTTTTGCTTAGAAGTATCAGACACTCAACTATTTCCAGTTTGGTGGGTGTGGAAGAGTATCTCATGTTGGTTATAATTTGCATTTTCCTGATTACTAATGAGTTCCAACATCTTTTTACATGTATATTAAGCATTCTTGTCACCTCTTCATGAAATGTCTCTTTATATCATTTGCTTCAAATATTGGTTGTCTCATTTCCGGAGATTTTTTTTGAATGTTAGACATTTCTCTCCATTCTCCACATCTCCTAACCTCCCTTACACATTTTCCATTTCTTTGTCTATTGGGCTGCATTCTAGTTAACTCTATCAGATCTATCTTCCAGTTCCCTGTCTTCTCTGCTGTTTCATTCATTCACTAAGTTTCAAATTTTAATTATTATATATTCTTTTTTATAGAAATTGTCTGTCTTTGTTAAACCTTCTAGGTTATCATTTTTTTTTTGTTCTTGCATTATACTCTTGATACTCTTTTATTTCTTAAAACATATTAAGCCTCTTACTTCATCTTACTTGATAAATTCATTATCTGCTGTCTTTGTGGGCCTCGTTCAGACTTTGTGGGGCCTGGTGTCACTTCCAGATCTTGCTGCCTTGCTTATTTCTGTCTCTTATGATTTCTCACTAGGATCTCATATTGCTCGGATCTTTTTCTGTAGAAATTCTTGAGAGCTGGCTTTAAAGTCATTTCTTCACAAAAGAGCTGTATTTGCAGTTGCAGATCACCTGGGGTCCTACAACACAGCACCACTGTACACTAAAGTTTCCTTGTTCTGTTTTAGCCCAGACAGGTCATGTGACTTCTGAGGATCCAAATCTGCATGAGGATGCACTTGTGATTGAATTCTTAAAGGGAAATATTTTTTTTCCTCATTCTACCTAAGGCTAAGGTTCTCTGGAGGGTGGAATTTTTCTAGTTGACTCACTGAGGGAATCACCTTTAGGAGGTTCCAGCACCAAGGAAGGTTCCCTGATCCAACCTTCTCCCTCATATGGGCCCCTCGTTTTGTCTCCTGAGCCCAAGTAGGTCCATTACACACAAGCTCTATGTCTTCAGGCACCTGCTAGGTTCTCCAGAACAAATGCCAGCCCCAATGCTTCCTTGCAGTGCTGCATTTGTGTTTTCTCACCATTTCTGGACTTCAAAGTTTTCTCTTATTTTTCTGCCAGCTGAGATGTGCTTGCAAAAATGTTTGTAAATATTTTTCCAGAAATATTTGGTTTTATACAACAATGAATCCACTATATTGCTAGAATCAAAATTGAATCACTTTCTAAAGTGATATTTAAAAGAAATATGCAATCTTAATCCCTTCCCATTTCTCTCTCTTTCTAAAATTGATTTTATTAGAAGATGTTTTATATATATCCCAAACTAGTATTGATTGAGGTTGTTTTCAGGCTAATGTTGCTTACTCAAACGGTACATTTTTTGTTTAAAATAAATTAATACAATTACCTGACTTCAAATTATGCTACAGAGCTATAGTAAGCAAAACAGCATGGCACCGGCATAAAAACAGACACATAGACCAATGGAACTAGAACTAGAACTGGGAACCCAGAAACAGATTCACACACCCACAGTGAACTCATATTTGACAAAGGTGCCAAGAACATACATTGGGGAAAGGACAATCTCTTCAATAAATGGTGCTAGGAAAACTGGATACTCATATGCAGAAGAATGAAACTAGGCCACTATCTCCTATGATACACAAAAATCAAATCAAAATTGATTAAAGGCTTAAATCTAAGACCTCAAACTATAAAACCATTACAGGAAAACATCAGGGAAAGTCTCCAGGACATTGATCTGGACAAAAATTTATTGAGCAATACCCCACAAGCACAGGCAACCAAAGCAAAAATCAACAAACAGAATCACATCAAGTTAAAAAGCTTCTGCACAGCAAAGAAAAGAATCAACAAAGTGAAGAGACAACCCACAGAATGGGAGAAAATATTTGAAAGTTATCCATCTGATAAGCAATTAATAACCAGAATATATAAGGAGCTTAAACAGCTCTGTAGGAAAAAATCTAATAACCTGATTAAAAAATGGGCCAAAGATTTGAATAGACATTTCTCAAAAGAAGACATTGCAAATGGCAAACAGGTATATAAAAAGGTATTGACATCACTGATCATCAGAGAAATGTAAATCAAAACTACAATGAGATATCATCTTACCCCAGTTAAAAATGCCTTTTATCCCAAAGACAGGCAATAACCAGTGCTGGAGAGGATGTGGAGAAAAGGGAACCTTCATACACTGTTGGTGGGAATGTAAATTAGTACAACCCCTATAAAGAACAGTTTGGAGGTTTCTCAAAAAACTAAAAACAGAACTACCATCAGATCCAGCAATCCCATTGCTGGGATCACAACCAAAAGAAAGGAAATACTGAAGAGATATATGCACATCCATGTTTGTTGCAGCCCTGTTCACAATAGCTAAAATTTGGAAGCAACCTAAGTGTCTATCAACAGACGAATGAATAAAGAACATGTGATACATATACACAACAGAATACTATTCAGCCATAAAAAAATGAGATCCTGTCATCTGCAACAACATGGATGGAACTGGAGATCAGTATAAGTGAAATAAGGCACAGAAAGACAAACATCGCATGTTTTTACTTATTTGTGGGAGCTAAAAATCAAAACAATTGAACTCATGGAGATAGCAGAAGCATGCTTATGAGAGGCTAGGAAGGCTAGTGGGAGGGTAGGGATGGTTAATGGGTACAAAAATATAGTTAGAAAGAATGAATAAGACCTAGTATTTGACGGTACAACAGGGTGACTATAGTCAATAATAATTTAATTATGTATTTAAAAATAACGAGTATCATTGAATTGTTTGTCACACTTGAAGGAGTGGATACCCCATTTTACATGATGTGATTATTGCACATTTGTATGCTTGCATTACAATATTTCATGTATTCCATAAATATATACACCTACTATGTACCCACAAAAACTGAACTGTGTGTGATAGTGATGGTCTCTGAAGGTGGGACGTGTGATGGTAGGCAGACTTACTTTTTAATTATATGGCTTTTTATGCATTTTGCATTTTTTACCCTGTGCATGTACTATCTCTTTAAAAATAGTTTTTAAATAATTATAAACTAAAAAAATTAAGAGAAGGCCTTATGAGAGACATTGTAAAGACTCAAATATAAAGCAGCTCCTTCTTTTCTGAAGGACAACTTTAAAGAGAAACCGCATACTTCCTATGAAGACACATACAGTATATACTGGAACCTGTAGAGGGAGGTGCTAGGTGAGGTTATACATGCATCAGCATCAGCTATGATATGTATGCAGAAATATATTGAGTTAGATGACTTTGGTGCAGAAGTTTGCTTATTTGGAGTTAGTTTACAACCAATGAAAAAATAGGGTTTTCCCAGGTTCAGAGAGCAATTCAGGTTCACAGTTCCGGTTTGGGCTAAGTAAACAGACCTGACCCTTTCTGCTGGCTTTGGATGTTCTTAAAGTACTGTGTCATCATCCTGCTTTGACAACTTTACATTCAGTCCACATTTGTAGATCAGGAACTTTGACCTGAATTAAGGTCATGCTAGCCCTAGTTTTCTTTCTGCATATCCAGAAAATTAACCAGGATAATGCTCTTAAGATCTGATTTTCTTACTCAAAAATTATAATTAAAATGCTTTCAAATTTTAAATTTTTCCCCTATATGTCAAGCTTGCAAATAATGATCCAGTAGTATTTCTGAGATGTGCGTGCTTACACACATCCCAGAAATATCCTGCTTTTACAAAACTAATCTCATCTGTTTTATTTTCTTCTGAAAGGATATGATCTGGATTCAGTGTTCTCACTGTTCTAATAATATACATTTCCATCGTACAACATCTTGAAAAATATTCCAATCTTTTATGTTTGATATTTATAACCAATGCAAACCCCTGCTTTTCTAACAACATGGTACAAGAACAGAGATGATCTGGTTCTCTTCTTTTAGAACACACACTGTCCTGTCAAAAACCAACTCCATCAGATCTAAGGAGCAGCAGGTGGAGAAATCACACACTACACAACAGCTTTAAATGTCAGAGTCTGGCTCTTACATTCTTTAAGATGACTTGCTTTTAAGTTCTCTGGCACCTTTGCTGGCATGGAAGTTAGTAAAATTTTCCAAAACAAAATCAGATCAATGGAATTAGGTTAAAAGTTGTTTTATGTGAAAGGATGTAGAATAATCTAAATTAGGGCAGATTAAACAAAGCAGGTGATAAAAGAAGACTTTGAAACAAATCTATAATTTGAAATTGAACTAGACATGTAGATGTAGATCTAATCTGGCTAACTTTGTAATACACTGAAACGCAAGTCAATTGCAATCGTTTTATCTCTGTATTTGAATGACTGTCATGTGTGCCTGTTACTAATTTAGACAATCTCCAGTACTCAAAGTACTGTTAGTGTTGTGCAGACAAATTGTCTGCTGCTGATTTCACTTATTAGTGCAACTTGTACAATACCAGAAGAAGCCAGTGCAGCCACCCATGTTTACCTGGCTCATGTTACCTTGAGGGGGGTGTGAAGACAGCTTCAGTCACCATCCTAGCAACCCTTCCCAATAGACGAACCCTCGCAACGGAGCTCAGGGTAGCAGAGATCCCTATTCCTCCAAGACAAAAACATGACAACAATTTCCCAGGGTCTAAAGTGCAGATTTGACATTAATTATCTCTTCCTCTTATAATTAACTTCTTCCTCAATAATTATTATCAATTATCTGGGGTTTTTTTGTTTGTTTGTTTTTGTTTTGTTTTGTTTTGTTTTTTGAGTCGGAATCTGGCTCTGTGGCCTAGGCTGGACTGCAGTGGTGCGATCTCGGTTCACTGTAAACTCTGCCTCTTGGGTTCAAGCAATTCTCTTGCCTCAGCCTCCTGAGTAGCTGGGATTACAGGAGTGCACCACCATGCCCAGCTAAGTTTTGTGTTTTTAGCAGAGACAGGGTTTCACCATGGTCTCGAACTCCTGATGTCAAGTGATCTGCCTACCTCGGCCTCCCAAAGTGCTGAGATTATAGGCATGAGCCACCGCCAGGCCTCATCAGTCATCTTGATCAGCCTGGAACCATGACCAAATTTCTCCTAGCCTGAAAAACAATGCCCATTGACTTTGAGGGTCTCCTGTAGCTCCAGGCTATTTCTTTCATCCTTCACAGCAAAGTTCCTGTGAAGTATCTGTCTTTAACTGTTGGCTCTAATTCCTCCTGTGGTGGGGACCTCTCAAACAACAATACAAATGATAGCACGTTCTGCATGCCTGACACTTTCTATATTAACTCATTTAATGCTCCCATAAACCCATTATGTAAGTACCTTTATTATTCCCATTTACAGTTCTCGTTTTGTTTATTATTCTTTTTTTTTTTTTTTGAGACAGAGTCTTGCTGTGTCGCCCAGGCTGGAGTGCAGTGGCTGGATCTCCGCTCACTGCAAGCTCCGCCTCCCGGGTTCATGCCATTCTCCTGCCTCAGCCTCCCGAGTAGCTGGGACTACAGGCGCCCGCCATCACGCCCGGCTAGTTTTTTGGTATTTTTTAGTAGAGACGGGGTTTCACCGTGTTAGCCAGGATGGACTCGATCTCCTGACCTCGTGATCCACCCGTCTCGGCCTCCCAAAGTACTGGGATTACAGGCTTGAGCCACTGTGCCTGGCCCTCGTTTTGTTTATTATTGACATTGCCTCAGCAAGCTGAGAAAAGCAAAGTCAGAGGTTTTGGTTATAGACCTGTTACAGTACTATTCAGCATAACACAGAAGGAGATCCTGTCATTTGCAACAACATGGATGGAACTGAGGTCATTATGTCAAGCAAAAGAAGTAAGGCACAGAAAGACAAACATCGCATGTTCTCACCTTTTTGTGGCATCTAAAAATCAAAATGATTGAGCTCACGAAGACAGAGAGCAGAAGGATGGTTCTGCAAATTCAGAGGACTTGCTTACAGACCTGGATAAGAAAAGTACTGGATCAGAAAATAAAAAGAGCAGCTTTGTGCTGGGGCAACCACTGACTATGAGAGAAAGATGAGGCAATGCATAGGCCCAGATCCTAGCAATTCGCCTTTAGGAGTAAGTCCGGTGGAAGGAGGCAGCTCTCTCCAGGGTGGATGGCTTGGGGTGAGTGGGCCGATGGAAGCCTCCTGCTTCCTGTGGGGCTGGGTCCAGAGGTCAGAGAGGAGCAAGCTCCACCTCAGATGGCTAGAGTGAAGGAAAACACCTTGAGGGAAGTGAGGTCCTGCCACATGCTAGTGCTGCTGTGGGACACAATGCTTCAGTTTCCCACAAAAGCAAAGGCTCTGAACTAGCCAAGCGGCTCTAAGAGCTGCGATGGCCACTGTGTCCCTCACTGTCCACATGTCCTGCAACAGATGACACTCGGGCTGTCGGGGCCAGGAGACTCACAGCTCTACTTCCCTCCCCACCCGCCGCATCCTTGTACACGTGCTTCTAACAAGGCTGGTGATAGAAGTGTTTACTTGGGCCTGTGCATATGACATAAAGGTTATGGTAAACTGTCCCTCATCCCATTATTCCTCTAAATAATTAAGGATATCCAAATGTCTCCCACACTTCTTCTAACTCCACACTTGCCGATGTCACCAATGCCTTCCTGATTCCCAGTCCAGCAGACAGGTTTTATTCCTCACTTCCTGGAACGCAGTTGACCACTATTTCTTCTTGTAACTCTACTTCCTTGGCATGTGACACTGCTCTCTCCAGCTCTCCCTGCAGCCCTCTGATTAATCCCTCCAGGTCTCCTTGGTAGGTTTGTCTTCCTGGATCCTCTCTTAGATGCCTGTGCTCCGCAGGTTCCATTCTTGGCCCAGCACGCTGTGCGCTGCAGGCTGTCTTCATTTGAACTACTTCTTTAAGCGGCTGTCTCTCAGATGGAGTCTCCCCAGCTGTGGTCTCTTCCTTTTGGATGTCCACAGGCACGTCAGACTCCATATGCCTAAAACTGAACTCATCATCTACCTCCTAAAAGTTGCCCTTCCCTGCCCCTCAGATCCATGATCTCAGTTCAGGGCACAACTGCTAACCAACTGCTCCAAGCAGACACCCAGGAGTCAGCCTATGCTCCTTCTTCCTCGCTCTTCTCCCCACAGCCAATCAGTGACCCTATTTTGTTGGTGTGACCTCGCGTATATTTTTAAACTCTTTCCCTCCTGTCTCTCCCCGCTATTACTGCCTGGTTTAGGCACCCCTCACCTCTCCCTTGGTCTCTCTCCCTCTAGCCAGAGTGACCATATTAAGTGCAAACCCAGTCATGCCCCAACCCTGCTAAAAATCCTTCAATGGCTCCCATCAAGAACAGAAGAAAGAACAAGCTTCTCAGCATGGCCCAGGGAGCCTCCGTGACATAATCCGACCTTCTTCCTCTCCTGCCTCCCTCTACCTTGCGTTTTCTCTCTAGCAATACTCTTGTGTTGGTGGCTTCTCAGCACACAGCGCCCTGGTACATGCCTCCGCGTCTTCACCCTCACTGCTGCATGCTTCCTCGCCTTCCCAACTTTCTTCTCATAGCCCCTTGTCCAGCAAGTATCTCGTGAAGCCCCAAGGGCACTTCCTCTGGGCTCCCACATTACTTAGAGTCTACAGCTCTCTGTTCACTTACTATATTACTTAGAAAGTATTAAATATGTCTGTCTCCAGCACTAAACTACAAGTTTCTCAAGAGCAAAGACCCTGCATTTTTCATCTTTATACCTCTAGTGGCAAACAGGTTCCTGGCACATGACAGGCATTTCATACAGAATTGTTGGGAAGAACTACTAGTCAGTTGGTAGTCTTTCCTTTCTGCTGAGAGGGAAGGAGTCCTTCCACCTAAATGACTATGAGTGATTTTATCCACCAGCACACACACACACTCCATCCAGCAGGCAGCGGGGCAGACTGGCCAGCACCTCACGCATCACAGGGTCACCCTCTTCCTGGTGGGCAGCAGCTTGATCTAGAGAGTTCCTGGTAAAAGGGTGGAGAATGACCTTGAGACATGTAATTCAGATGAGGGATGACTTGGAGAGGATGGAAGCAGTTCTTGTAAGAATCTCTGGATAAACATGCACAGATTTCAAAAGAACTGTTTCTTGCCGGGTGCGGTGACTCACACCTGTAATCCCAGCACTTTGGGAAGCCAAGGCGGGTGGATCACCTGAGGTCAGGAGCTCAAGACCAGCCTGGCCAATGTGGTGAAAACTCATCTCTACTAAAAACACAAAAATTAGCTGGGTGTGGTGGTGCATGCCTGTAGTCCCAGCTACTCTGGAGGCTGAGGCAGGAGAATCGCGTGAACCTGGGAGGCAGAGGTTGCAGTGAGCTGAGATTGTGCCGCTGCACTCCAGCCTGGGTGATAGAGTGAGATCCCATTTCAAAAAAAAAAAAAAGAAAAAAGAAAACAAAGAAGAACTGTATTTTGACATTGTCAGTCAGACTTCTGGTTGTTTAGTGGCTTATTTCTACTTTCTCCTTATGAACTCAGGTAGTGTAATTTCAACGAGGACAGAAAGCTTTTCTTAAAAGACATAACTGCAGAAAGGAAGACCAGTGAAACTAGGGGAACTGCATATACTTATTAAAAACTGTGTTAAATGCTTGAGTTTTTCTAAGATGTCCTAAGAGATTTACTTGTCATGCATAGTACGGGTTTGCTCATTAGTAAGTATTTTATCTGTCATTTCATTCTTCCTTGGGACTTTAGGGATGAGGTGACAGCAGGTTTTGGTTTTTATTAATGGTTGTCTCATCTGCCTCAGGGTTGTTCTCTCGGTTCAGCTATTTCATTACTTGAGCAAAATGCATTTGAAATATATTTTGGTGCTGAGACCAGCTTTACAAACAGAGACTTGCTCCTCTTAACACCGTCATTTAATGATGAAGTCTTCATTTCCTTAAAAATAATTTGATCTGGGCTGGACACAGTGGCTCATGTCTATAATCCCAGCACTTTGGGAGGCTGAGGCGGGCGGATCACCTGAGGTCAGGAGTTCAAGACCAGCCTGGTCAACGTGGCGAAACCCTGTCTCTACTAAAAATACAAAATTAGCTGGGCATGGTGGCAGGCACCTGTAATCCCAGCTACTAGGGAGGTTGAGGCAGGAAAATTGCTTGAAACTGGGAGGCAGAAGTGGTAGTAAGCCAAGTTCACACCATTGCACTCCAGCCTGGGCAACAAGAGCGAAACTCTGTCTCAAGGAAAAATAAAAAAAAAACAAACAAAGTTGGTAATGGGTATTGCCCTTTGAAAGGTCAGCAATGAGTAGAAACCTTTGAAAAATCTCTTTTTTAACCCGAAGTCTTCTGTGGGGTGGTCCCAGGACATCACCTGGGGCAGAATAAAGGCCCTGCACTTCTGCTACACTGGCTGCTACCTCTCTCTTTCCTCTGGCATTTCTATGCACTCTTTCTCCTTCTCTTTTGACATCCTTATTCTGACATGTTCTTGTCCTCTGCTTTCCTTCCTCTTCTTCCTGTGCCTTCCTTTGGAGCCAAGGGGTGCTGAACCTTCTGCCCTCCTGGCAGCAGTCAGCCTGTGGGGCCTGGGCAGGCTCACTCCACTTCCTCCCCTCCCTCATTGTGCTCTCCACTGGCATCCCCTGGGGCTTCAGAAGATGGGGTCAGACAAAAAGAAAGGGCAGAGGACGGGCAGGGGCAGTGCTCTGCCTTTCCCCACCAGTCTGGCTCCAGGAGGCATCAAAGAGCCCAGGAAATCACTGCCAGGGAACGAAGGAAGTGTGGCTCATAAAACACAGGGTGATTGTGGAAAGCACCAGGCAACAGGAGCAGGATCTTACAGCCTCCGCTCATATCCCATATGATCTTTAGCAAGTTTCTTTCCTGCTCAGAGTTGCAGCTTCCTGCTCTGTTGAGATTACATGCAGCTCCTATGAAACTGTGGATGAGAAACCGCTTAGTGAGCCACGAAGCACCGTGTCAAAGTACGGCATTGTCATCAACCCTTCATTCAGCCATCATTAGCGAACACATGCTTACTAATGACTGCCTGGTCCCTGTCACTCTTTTTCCCCATCTCCTCTCCTGGAGATCTTCCAATTTAAAGAGGCGTTAGGTGTCAGCAGTTACATTCTCAATGGCCAGGCCCTTCCTTCTCTAGTCACCAGGTTTGTTGGAAAAGATACCTAGTGTCATCAGGATTGAATGGTAATAATAAGGTGAAAATAAGTGTGCTCTAAGAAAAGGCTCCTTTGCCTGTCACAGTCATAGAATTAAAGTTCTTATAAGTGGATTTACTGACCATCAAACTTGCTACTTTCCTTCATTAAATTGTTAAAGGTATCTTCATGTTGTAATCGAACTTTCCTTCTCTCAGCAGCCAGATTATGTTCCACATGATCTTGTTCAGTTAGAAGTGTGACTGGTTTTAAATGAATCTAGAGAAAGAAAAGCATTTATCTTTTATTGCCTTGTTAAATTATAAAAGCACAGCATGAATTTTGCAAAAACAAATGATATGCTACATGGTTCTGTAACTCAAGTAAATAGAACTTTTATGAGTGTTTTCACTAAACATGTTATGACTAAATTTTTTCTTAAATTATTTTTAAACTAAAAAAATCAACACAGGCTTAATTATTTCTTCATGCAACAAGATATGTGTTTTAAAAAGTTCTCTCTATTAATTTTCCCTGATTTTTAAAAATTTTCAACAGAACTACAAAATAAGAAATTATTCAAATCGATGAATGAGGAGGGAGACTTTGACTCCACTGAAATCTAAATGTTTCCTGTCTTTTGCAAAATTAAGAAAGCAAAGAGAGGGAATAAAGATGTTCTAGAGAAAGCTATCTTAGACCATGAGGTATTCCCAATTTGGAAATTTCATTACATGGTGAAAACATTATCTAACAAGCAAAACAAAAGAATCAATATGTGGGAATAAAGCTTTCACCAACCTCCAGAAACCTGGAAATATGAGGCAACAGAACAAAGAGCTCAAATTCTTACATAAATGTCCTCTGCTGACCCTGTGTGTAGAAGGAAGGGTCACCTTGAAGCTGGACTGGGGTAGCTCCATGCTTATTTCCAAGATACTCAAAGTCTGGTACTGACCCTTGACCAAGATAAGGATGAAATAAGCTAGTGATCCCTGGGTGTGGGGGCTCACACCTGTAATCCCAGCACTTTGCGGGGGCTGAGGTGGGCAAGTCACTTGAGGTCAGGTGTTCAAGATTATAGGTGTGAGCCACTGCACCTGGACAACATAGTGAAACACTGTCTTTACTAAAAATACAAAAAGTAACAGGGTATGGTGGAACGCATCTGTAATCCCAGTTACTTAGGAGGCTGAGGCACAAGAATCGCTTGAACCCAGGAAAAGGAGGTTGCAGTGAGCCAAGATCATGCCAGTGCACTCCAGCCTGGGAGACAGAGTGAGACTCCATCTCAAAAAAAAAAAGAAAAAAAAATAAGCTGGTGATTTATAATATGCTGCTTAAAGTCCAAAACTCTCCTGGACTACCTTGTGGAGTTTGGTTAGGAGTGTGTAGATTGATGGCATGCACTGGTTTAACTCCTTTTTTTTTTTTTTTTTTTTTGAAACTCTGTTGTACAGTGTGTAATCTGGAGCACAGTGGTGTAATCATAGCTTCCTGTAACCTCAAAATCCTGGCTCAAGGGATCCTCCCAGTAGGACTGCAGGCAAGTGTCACTATGCCTGTCTAACTTATTTTTATTTTTTGTAGAGATGAGGGCTCACTATGTTGCCCAGGCTGGTCTCAAACTCCTGGCCTCAAGCAATCTTTCCTTCTCAGCCTCCCAAAGCACTGTAATTATAAGTGTGAGACACTGCACCCAGCCTGGTTTAACAATTTTTGTAGTGTTGTGTCAGTTGTGTGACTAGCAGGGTATACAAGACTGCTTGGTAAACTTGTGTGTTGGTTCTCCTGAAACCAAGATACCTTGCGTATGTTTTGGTGATTCCTATTCCGCAGAAGTACATCTTGTGTGACTAAGGCCCCCGAGGCATGGCTGTGCCTGGAGGCCTCGGCCCTCTCTGAGGCTGGCCTGTGCTTGCTTTCTCCCGCCGCACCATCTGCTTTAGCTTAGTAAGGCTTTGCATGAGTGTACCCTGTGGAGTCTTGCACGTCCCTTCAATGATCTGGCCTGTGCAATTGTTGAACTAAGTCTGGTTAATCATTGCCAATTTCTTTTTTGTTTTTTAATCAGCCTACATTACGCTTTGAACCAATTTCATCCTAAAATAAACTCACTGTGAACAGTGATTCAGGTAGTCCTATGGGTTCAAACCAAACCACTGATTTTTCATGGATCTCTTTGTGATGAGCTACTGAACCAGCATATTAGCAAGTAGGAAATAAGTTAGTCTGGAAAGGTGCTTTACAATTAAGGTTATCTGAACCAACCAATTATGCTAGCACCATAATGGATCTGACTTTCCACTTTCAGAAACCAGTTCTCCAGTCTCAAGAGAGATTGGACTGAAGTGTTACTATTCTATTCTTTTTTTCTTTTTTAGGGACGGAGTTTTGCACTTGCTGCCCAGGCTGAAGTGCAATGGCGCAATCTTGGCTCACCGCAACCTCTGCCTCCTGGGTTCTAGTGATTCTCCTGCCTCAGCCTCCCAAGTAGCTGGAATTATAGGCATGCACCACCATGCCCAGTTAATGTTTGTATTTTTAGTAGGGCGGGGCGGGGATTCTGCATGTTGGCCAGGCTGGTCTTGAACTCCTGACCTTAGGTGATCCACCCACCTCGGCCTCCCAAAGTGCTGGGATTACAGGCATGAGCTACCATGCTCGGCCAACTATTATATTCTTATTCCACACATCCATGAAGTTGGAGTGAGAAGTCTGAGGCTGGAGGGGGAAAATGACAGACTTCCTCTGCTGCCCCATGCAAAGGAATGGGATGGCAAGGTGCGTTCCTTTGTCACTTGCTCTCAGATACGGGCACCTGCACCCATCTCATATTCTCTCATTTCCAAGAGTCTGGAGATTTGTGGGGATGTCAGGAAAAACAGAATGGTTGGGAAGACTATCTCAGTGTCTCAGATTTTAGTGAACACAGGCTCTGTGGGATGCTTTGGCAAAGTACAGATTCCAAGATTCCACGCTAGTGATTCTAATTCAGTAGGTCCATGATATGGCCCAGAAAACCTCATTTTAACAAACAGAATTAGCTGATATGAACTTCCATTTGAAAAACAACACCCTTGGGCAATATGAATTTGCCTTGCAACGTGTTTAATGTTAACTGAGAGTGGAGGCCAGGGGCCATGGCTCACACCTCAGAACTTTGGGAGGTCAAGGCGGGCAGACCAGCCTGACCAACATGGTGAAACCCCATCTCTACTAAAAATACAAAAAAAAAAAAAAATTATTCAGGTACGGTGGTAGGAGCCTGTAATCCCAGCTACTTGGGAGGCTGAGGCAGGTGACTCTCTTGAACCTGGGAGGTGGAGATTGCAGTGAGCTGAGATTGTGCCACTGCACTCCAGCCTGGGTGACAGAGTGAGACTCTGCTCAAAAACAAAAGACTAAGAGTGGGAGAAGTGCCCCAGGGTACAAAGCTCTGCAGGGACACCTGCCACTGGCACTATGATGATCCAACTCAGCCCTAGCCCATCTCTATGCCTCCTGGCTCACATGAGGAAGAGGAGCTGGTGAGTGTGGTTCTGCCACCACCTCTCCTGGGTACAGTGGAAACATTTGTCTGGCTTTAAAGTGGGAGGCAGTCTGAAGAAGGCTTCAGACAAAGAGACAGAGAAGGACCTCTCCTTGCTTCAGAGTAGGGCTAGGAGAAGCCACTGTGTCTAGCTCTGGGATGATCCTTGGAGTGAAAGACTCATATTCTAGATTGAATTATCAGAGTGTTTAGACTAAATGGGACCCTCCTCCAGGCACCCTGACATTGAAAAAAAAATGCCAAGAAATTATAAGGAGCAAATCCCCAGCAGCCTCCAGATGAGTGGATGTGGGACGTGGCCGGGCAGCCAGCTAGGCGCACTCATCAGGCCAAAGTATCGCTTCGGAGGGTGTTTTCACCCCACATGCCCAGAAGCTTATTTTTAAACTTCAATAACTCAGCAATGTTGACAATTTTCCTTCAGGTATTAACAATGGTTAATCTATAACATGCAACTGCTTGCTAAATTGCTCTTGATTTTTTTTAAAAAGATTTTATTTTAACTCAATTTTGAGTTATATGACCACAAATGAAGAGCACTAAACCAGTAGGCAGTATTTTAAAGAAACTGATAGGACCTTCAGATCATTTAAAACAATGTGGATTTTTTTTTTTGTATTTTACAAACTTTCTATATTGTCTTTTCTCTAAGGTACTTTTCTCTAAAGTTCCTATTCCTCTGATGTTACCACAGAATGGTAACTTTTACAATAAATATTGGTGAATAACAAATCTTGGGAAAGTATATCTCATGGAAAGAAGAAATGTCATTTTTTTCTATAACATTCTGATGCAATTGTTACTATGTCCTTGAATTACATGCTAGATACATCTTCATATACAAAATTTACCTTTTCTTTTCCAACTGGTTTGGCTACAAATGTGGAGAAAGCCACACTAACAAGCTTCTCAATGCCGGTGAGCATGTCCTGTACCATGACCTTGATACTGATCTACAATGAAAAAAAAGATAAATAAATACACTCTTGGCCATCCAGAAACAGTTCAGATTTCAGCATTCAAAATGTAGTCATATGTATGCACCATTACTCTCTTTCATTTTAAAAATGAAACCAGAATTTTAATTTATTTTTAAGCAATAGAATTCTTTCAATGATGTTCTATAACATTGGACAATTAACTTTTTCTGATTATAAAAATTATTTATCATGTAAAATTTGTGGAATCTGACTATCCAGAGTATATATTATCAGTAATTCCATCACCCAGAGATAATAATTATTAAATTTTAGCTGAATTTTCTTCTAGCTTTTTATATTTATATATCATATATGATATATAAATGTATATGACATATATGACATATAAACGTATATGACATATCATATATGATATATAAATGTATATGATATATATGATATATAAATGTATATTATTTATGATATATAATACATAAACATACATATCGCATAATACACATATATCATATTACATAATATATACACATTTCATAATATATACATATGACACGAAATATGTGTGCATATATGCATGTGTATATAAAATTATTGTAATGTATTTACAGTTTTATGTTCTGATTTTGTTTTGTTTTGTTTTGAGACAGAGTCTTGTTCTGTCGCCAGGCTGGAGTGCAGCGGCACCACCTCGGCTCACTGCAAGCTCCGCCTCCCGGGTTCAAGCCATTCTCCTGCCTCAGCCTCCGTCGTAGCTGGGACTACAGGCATGCAGCACTACACCCAGCTAATTTTTTGTATTTTTAGTAGAGACAAGATTTCACCATGTTGGCCAGGATGGTCTCAACCTCTTGACCTTATGATCCGCCCACCTCGGCCTCCCAAAGTGTTGGGATTACAGGAGTGAGTCATCACACCTGGCCTATTCCAATTTTTAAAAATTTGACATTATATGATAAGCTCTTTTAAACTTCATTATTACTAAATATGCTTTTTTTTTTTTTTTTTTTTTTTTTTTTTTTGAGACGGAGTCTTGCTCTGTAGCCCGGGCTGGAGTGCAGTGGCCGGATCTCAGCTCACTGCAAGCTCCGCCTCCCGGGTTTACGCCATTCTCCTGCCTCAGCCTCCGGAGTAGCTGGGACTACAGGCGCCCGCCACCTCGCCCGGCTAGTTTTTTGTATTTTTAGTAGAGACGGGGTTTCACGGTGTTAGCCAGGATGGTCTCGATCTCCTGACCTCGTGATCCGCCCGTCTCGGCCTCCCAAAGTGCTGGGATTACAGGCTTGAGCCACCGCGCCCGGCCTAAATATGCTTTTGAAAACAAGATATTGGTGACTGCCTTATAAAACCACCAGAGAAATGTACCATAACTTTTTTTAGCCTTTACTCTCAGAGCTTTTTTTCTTTTTTAAAATGTCTCTAGGCAGCATACTCTCAGGGTTTCCTAGGACCAAGCCAACATGGACAGAATTGCATCATGTATTTACAGCTTTGTTTCTGTGATTAATTTTTCAGGAGTAATAAGAAGGTAGCTGAGACACTTTATGTTGATACTACAATGGGCTAGATTTCCCCGTGTGAAGAGCTCTGAAGCTTGGTCCTCAGGATTGTACTTTGGAGAAGTGTTGGTAAACTCCGGGACTTGTCTTTAGATTCTGGCTAATAAACCTTTTCCCAAATGTTTCAGATGAGTAATATTATCTTCTGAAAATAATGAGTGATCTCAGGCACAGCTCAGCACTGTGTTGTCAACAATGAAGAATATCTGTATCTGTATCTTTACCATGTACACCATGTAAAAAGAATAATCAATAATCTACGACTCATTTTAAGTCACTCAACTCATAAATGCAAATTAGTATTTACATGGTAAATCCTAAATTAACTAGATGGTGATTAGCCAAAATTAAACTATCTATTCCCAACTCTCTCAACCCTTAATCCCATACAGCTTTCTGCTTTTAGAGAAATGGACAAATGAAAAATAAAATAAAATATCTAACAGTAAAAACAAAGCAACAATTCTGGAGTGTTAAAATAAGTTCTAAACACTATCTTCTACTAGAACAGTTAACTTAGTTATATGTGATAACCAAATGTTTCAAAAACATATGCCAGGGAGAATTTCATTGTGTTATAAGAGATTAGGTAAGATTGGAATTACATTCTGTGAAAACAATTAGAAAACTGGACAAAATATAGGAAGCATCTATTTTCCCACCTACAAAAATAGGCAACACAGGACTGTGATCCCCAAGGCGGGAAAAACAATGAGAGGAGCACTGCATTCCCAGGTTCTCAGGCTAAAGGTGATTTACAGTTAGGTTAGGGAAGGAAATCCTAACTCTGCTAAATTGAATGGAGCTAAAATTTGTGGGGTAGAGTACCAGAGAAGTAAGCTAAAAAAAAGAAAGAATTCCAGAAATATGAATGTGAGTCTTTGAGTTGATACTAACTGGACTATATACAGGGTGAAACCCCACAAGGCCAGACAAGAACAGCTTCTGAGGAACAATCAATTCCTGGGAAACTGTAACATGGACAATTCCAAGAACTCACACACAGCTGGGGATCTTTTGAGTTCTCTCCAGCCAGATTTCACTGAATATAGAACCCCTTCACAGAGATAACAGAAGATCCCAACCTAGAAGAGGGTCTAAAGTAGCTGTAGAGTAGAGTATTCTAAATCTTCCATAGAAGAGTTTAAAACAGATCTTTAAAAGCTCAAACCAATCTGCAAGTAACAACATCTTCCTGCCAGGAAAAGTCTGACACTCTTTTTAAAGAAATATAACACAAGCCGGCACTAAACAATATAAAATTCACAATGCTCGCATCGAATACAAATTATTAGATGCAAGAAAATTATTAGGTGAAAGGTAACATAAATAAAACAACAGATAACAGAAATGATGGAATGACAACAAAAGATATTAAAACAACAATTAAATATAGGCACCATGAACTCAGAGATTTGGAACAGGAGTCAGCAACATCTTCTTAAAGGATAAGACCAGATAGTAAATATTTTAAGTTTTGTGGTCACATGGACTCTACTGCCACTACTCAACTCTGCCAATGTACTGTGATAGCAACACAGACAAAACATAAATGAATGGGTATAGCTGTGCTTCAAAAAATTTTTATTCATAAAACAGGTCTATAGACCATAGTTTGCTGACTTCCAACATAGAGAAAAAGATGAAAATAGTAAGGAAAGAATGGAAAACATAAAAAAACAAAGTGGGACTTTCTAAGATAAAAAAATATATAACATCTGAAATAAAAAACAAACCAGATAAGATTAAGAGCAGTTTAGTTAATGCAGGGGAAAAAGTCAGTGAAGCTGAAGATGACAAAAGAAGCTACACAGAATGTAGCATGAAGAGAAAGGAAGACTGAAAGAAAAAAAAAAAGAACAGTATCAGTGACCTGTGGAACATTAACAAGAAGTCTAAAACTCTAAAGTCCAAAAGGAGAGAGAGCACAAAAGACAGGAAAAAAGTTTGAAGATAAAATAGCTGAAAAAAATCCACATTTCTTAGAAACTATAAATCCATAGATCCAGCAGCTCAAAAAACCCAAGTCATATCATAATTTACATAATTCTGCTGCCAGGCTAGAATTCTATACCTACTGAATATGAACATCTTTTAAATACGAAGATGAAACAAAGACATTTTTACACAAAAGCTGAAAAGAAAAATGCTAAAGGAATATCTTCAGACAGAAGGAAAATGACACTAGGGAGAAATCTGGAGACACACAATACACAAAAGAATAAAGAACACAGAAATGGCAAATATGTGGGTGTATATATATATATATATAAAATACATTCTTTTCATTTTTATTCTTTTAAAAAGATGGTTGACTGTTTAAAACATAAATAATAACTATGTATTATAGGGTTTACCTCCTACATATGTGCATGTAAAAGGTATGACAATAACACAAAGGCTGGGACATGGCAAGGGAAGTGTGTATACTGTTATAAGGGTATTACTCTATACTCAAAGGGATATTATATTATTTGAAGATAGTCTCAGATAAGTTAAGTAGTCATATTGCAAACCTGAGAAAAGCACTAAAACCAAAACAAATATGTATAGTGAAAACACCAACAGTGGAGATAAAATGGATTACTAAAAATTACTCCACTCTAAAAAATGCAGGAAAAGATGGGGACAGGAAGAAACAAAGAACAGATGAAAGAAATAGAAGACAAATAGCCAGATGATAGATTTCAACTCTGCCATATAGATAATCTAAGGTAAACAGTTTAAATATTCCAGGTAGAAGGCAGAGATTGTTAGAATAAATAAAAAAAATAGCATCCAAATATATTTTGTTTATAAGAAACCCACTTACATATACAAATAAGACAGGTTAAAAGAAAAATGATGGGGGAAAAACACTAATCCAAAGAAAGCTTGTCCGGCTAAATTAATATCAGACAGAGTAGATTTCAAAACAAAAACCAGAGATAAAAAGGTACACTTCATAATGATAAAAGGGTCACAACATCAGGAAGAGTTAAGAATCCTGGCAGGGCACAGTGGCTCACACCTATAATCCCAGCACTTTGGGAGGCTGAGGTGAATGGATCACCTGAGGTCAGGAGTTCAAGACCAGCCTGGCCAACATGGTGAAACCCCGTCTCTACTAAAAATACAAAAATTAGCTGGGTGTGGTGGTGCACACCTGTAATCCCAGCTATTCGGGAGGCTGAGGCAAAAGAATCACTTGAACCAGGAGGCAGAAGCTGCAGGGAGCCAAGATCGTACCACTGTACTCCAGCCTGGGAGGCAGTTCAAGACTCCATCTCAAAATAATACTACTAATAATAACAATAATAATAATAATACAGAAGACTTGAACAATGCTATGAAACAATTTAGGCTAACTGACATCTGCAGAATACTTCATTGACTATAAGCAACACATTCTTTTCAAGTACATATAGCACATTCACCATAATAGTCCATATTTTGGGTCATTAAAAAAGTCTAAACAAATTTAAAATAATTGAAATTATAAAAATTATGTTCTCTCTCTGCAAAAGAATTAAATTAGAAATCAAAAACAAAGATATGTCTGGAAAAATCATCAGAGATTTGGAAATTAAACAACACATGTCTAGACAGACTAGAGGTCAGGGAAGAATTTACAAGAAAAAAAGGACATATTTTGATGCAGGTAAGGCAATACATTGAGGAAAATTTTATGATTTTAAATGCTTATATTTGAAAAAAAGAAAAATTCAATCAATTTCCCAAGATTCTACCTTAAGATACTAGAAAAAGAAAGGCAAACTAAACCCAAAATTAATAGAATGAGAATAATATAATAACCAGTAGCAGAAATCAAATACATTATGCTAAGTAAAATAAACTAGACACAAATTATTATATATACTATATCATTCCATTTATACAAAATATAGTAAAGGGCAAAAAAAAGGGTACTGACCTAAAGTAAATGAGTGGTTGTCACAAGCTGGGACCTGAGGGAGCTGATTGCAAAGGGGCATAGGGGGCTTCGTGTAGTGATGGGAACGTTGTATATTATAGTGGTGGTGATCCAACTGTATGACTTTGTCAAAGCTCAGCAAAATGTATAATTAAAATGGGAGAATTTTAATGTTGTAAATTATATCTCAATAAAACTGATTTTTAAAGACATGTTCTAAGGACCAAAAAAAAAAAACCCCTCATATAATGTGCTCTTAGTGCAAATGGGACAATATAATCTATTAATAGTAATGCATCGCACACCTTCCAGAGCGGGGAAAAGGGAAGAGACTAATTAATAGAGTCTGAGAATCCCCTGGAAGTGGGTTTGGCACAGAGCAGAGCTCCTGCTTGCTGTGGATTCAGGGGGAAGCCAGTCATTTATTTCTGCTCAACAACTTAGCAGAGGGCTGGCCTCAGTTGTGGCAGGAAACTGAAATTAAACAGGATGACCATAAAGGACATTTCCAGTTTGAAAAAGTAAAAATAAAAATGTTTAGTTGGCATCTAGAGTTAGAGAAAAAAAAAATCCAAGAAATTTCTACCAGGTGGTAGAAAGTACGACAAAATCTAGAGGCTCCCTGGTCATGATCTGCAGAGGATGAAAGAGAACAAAATTCTGCATGGCAGATCGGGCCTAGAAAGTCAGTGGAGGCTAGGGTTTACTCTCCCTAGCATCAGAAATCTGTGGTTTCAAACTCACTGGGTTTTATTTTTCTTTTAGATATTTAGCTTTTAGATAAGCCTCCTTTAGAAATTCTAGCCTGTCTCAGGAAGAGGAGGAAAAGGAGAAATGAAAAGGAGCTTTTATCTATATTTGGACTGTCTATCAGGAGAATGTGTGGCCCTCAGGAGACAGGCCAAGCCCAGAGGCTCTTGTGTGCAAAGGCTAAGAGCTCTGCAGTTGAATAAACAGTGTCCAGAAACACCATTCACTGACAGAGCTTGTTTCTTTCACAAGCATTTCCTTTCTGCTTTCTTCAAGTGCTTTGTATTCTGTTTATTTGGATACTGCTAGAAAGTGACCATATCAGCCGGGCGCAGTGGCTCATGCCTGTGATCGATCCTAGCACTTTGGGAGGCCGAGGTGGGCAGATCACAAGGTCAGATTGAGACCCTCCTGGCCAACATGGTGAAACCCCGTCTCTACTAAAAATACAAAAATTAGTGGTGGCAGGCGCCTGTAATCCCACCTACTTGGGAGGCTGAGGCAGGAGAATTGCTTGAACCCGGGAGGCGGAGGTTGCAGTGAGCCGAGATCTTGCCATTGCACTCCAGCCTGGCAACAGAGTGAGACTTTATCTCAAAAACAAAAACAAAAACAAAAATTAAAAAAAGAGGTGACCACATCAGGGTAAAGCCATCACCAAGGGCATGGTTACTGTCAAACCAGTTGTTACAGTTGAACTGTGTTCCCCCTTCCAAATTCTTAAGTCCTAACCCCCAATACCTTTGAATGTAAACGTGGAAATAGTGCTGTTGCAGATGTAATTAGTTAAGATGAGGCCAGACTGCGGTGGGGCAGGCCCCTAATCCAATATGACTGATATCTTTATAAAAACGGGAAATTTGGAAGCAGACACCCACACAAGGAGAACACATGTGAAGATGAAGGCAGAGATCGGGTGATGCAGCAGAAGCCAGGAAATACCAAAGACTACAGAGAGCCATGGGAGAATAGGAAAGCGGCATGAACAGATTATCCTTCCAGCCCTCAGAGAAACCAGCCCTGCCCATATCTTGATGTAGGACTTCTAGCTCCCAGAACCATGGGACAATACTCTTCTGTGTTTAGGCCACCCGGTCTGTGGTGCTTTGTTACGGCAGCCCTAGCAAACGAATACAAGCTCTTCCATGTCTTCATGCCCAGAGATCGAAGGATGGCTCCTGAGCAAGATGTAAGGTGCAATATGAGATCCAGCAATGCCTTTCCTCCTAATTTAACCTGAATAGAGATCTCAAGAGCCCCTGAGAATCCGGTATTCACAATGGTAGAGAAAAGAAAACCAAGTGGATGCAAAAAAAAAAATCTTCTAAATTTACCTTCTTACTAAAGTCCAGTTATCCTGCTTTTCAAAAACTGCTTAATCATGGGACTAGTTTCTGTCAGAGGGTGAGGGGATGGAGAACAAATAGAATAATAGTGGAGTCAGCATGATTAAGAAATAAAATCTATACTTTATGAAGAATTAAGAGTGTCCTTTTCTCTTGCAGGTTTATTTTCTGTATATCCTTCTATGTAGAAATACTGTATTGTATCATGTTGAAATGTGAGTTTTTTTTGTTTTTTTTTTAAGAGACAAAGTCTTGCTATGTCACCCAGGCTGGAATGCAGTGGTACAATCATAGCTCACCGTAGCCTCAAACTCCTGGGCTCAAGCAATCCTCCCATCTCCGCCTCCCGAGTAGCCAGGGCTACAGGCACTTACCACTGTGCTGCCTAATTTTTTTTTTCTTCTTAAAGATTGGGTCTTGCTATGTTGCCCAGGCTGGTCTCGAATTCCTGGCCTCAAGTGATCCTCCTGCCTCAGCCTCCCAAATTGCTGGGATTATAGGTGTGAGCCACCATGCCTGGCCATGTTGAATTTTAGCTAGGAAACACTGGAAACATCCACTGCCTATTATTTACCTGTGACCTGACTACACATTCCAGAGCCTTGTGAAATAGAGAATCTCATTAACTCCAAATATTAGTCTCGGCCTCCTGCTCTACCCTTTGTAAACAATGAAGAAATGAGCACCAACAGGCAGCCGTTTGAAAAGGTGCCTCTTACCTCCATGCTTGTGCTGAACGCTCTAGTAACTTTTGCTCTGATGGTTATAACTTGTCCAACTCTAGGGAAAAACAAACAAACAAACAAAAAACCTCAGTAGTTCTAGCACATTTTATTTCAGATCAGACTTAAAGATTACTTAAATGCATGCCATCAAGCAGTTCCACCTTATCATGCTGATAATGTTCATGCATGGGAAATTCAGGTTAATGATAATGGAAAAAGACAGCGCGTAAAAACAAAGGCCGATTACTGTAAACCACACTTATGGTGTTAGCGGACCACCAATATTTAAACAGAAAAGAACCTCTACAGAGATAGTGTGCGACATGACTCCAAATCCGCAACACATACTGACTATACAGCAGCTGTTTTCCCAAGAGAAGTTAAGACAAATACACCAGCAAATCTATACAGCTGATATTTATTTTTAAAAGTTAGTTAATGCATAAATGGACAAATATACAAAAATGCAAGCAGGCAAACTGATCAGCTTCAGTTGGTTTGTATGGGCCCTCATTGATGCTAGGTGGTCTACTCACTTCGATCATGTAACCTGACGTTGTTCCAAAACTTTTGTGTTCAGGCCCTTCAGTCAGCTCTAATCCCTTCCCCTTAGCAGAAGGTAAGGTTATCCAATAGAAGCCCCCTGGATTTTTCTTCCTTAACTTCAAAGTTAAACTGCATTTGCACCTTTCTCTTTGCTCTTCTTTTCAGGGAAAGAGGGAATCTCTTGAGACCTAATCTCATTCTTTACCTGTGCCATTGGTTCCCATCCTCCTGTGACCCTGTCCCCTCCCTTGTTGGCTCTGCTTCATCAACTCTGTCCTCTTTTCTGCCTTCAATCTTTGCCTCTTCCCCAATTCTCCATCAGTCTATGACAATGCTCAAGGCTTCTTTCCAAAATCTTTCTCTCAAACTTATTATATCTCAAGATGTTTTTCTTTTCTTCATATTCAAACTTCCTAAAAACATCTTTTATTTTTCTAACTTATACATGTCACTAATGCTTACTGAGTTAACTGGCATTTTACTGAGTAGTCCTGGCATTAAGCCGGGTCAAAGGACACAGTGATTAATAAGACAAAACTGCTGACTTCAAGGAGACCAATCTTTCTTTGGGATGCTGGGATGTAAACAGATAAAGTCCAAAAGATTACCAAGGAATTATCGACAATTCATTAACAATAAAAATCCCTGTCATTAATTAAATGAAGTTTAATGTTTCTCAGTGTGGCCATACTAATAACAATGACTACTCTTTATTGAATGTTGTGTGCAAATCAGGCACCGTGGGATTTGCTGGCGAGATGGCCGAATAGGAGCAGCTCCGGTCTGCAGCTCTCAGCGAGACCGATGCAGAAGGGGGTGATTTCTGCATTTCCAACTGAGGTACCCGGCTCATCTCATTGAGACTGGTTGGACGGTGGGTGCAGCCCATGGAGGGGGAGCCGAAGCAGGGTGGGGCATCACCTTACCAGGGAAGTGCAAGGGGTTGGGGGATTTCCCTCCCCCTAGCCAAGGGAAGCCGTGAAGGACTGTGCTGTGAGGAACGGTGCACTCCGGCCCAGATACTGAGCTTTTCACATGGTCTTTGCAACCCGCAGACCAGGAGATTCCCTCCGGTGTCTACACCATCAGGGCCCTGGGTTTCAAGCACAAAACTGGGCGGCCATTTGGGGAGACACCGAGCTAGCTGCAGGAGTGTTTTTTTCATACCCCAGTGGTACCTGGAACACCAGCAAGACAAAACCATTCATTCCCCTGGAAAGGGGGCTGAAGCCAGGGAGCCGAGTAGTCTGGCTTGGCAGGTCCCACGCTCATGGAGCCCAGCAAGCCAAGATCCACTGGCTTGAAATTCTCGCCGCCAGCACAGCAGTCTGAGGTCAAACTGGGACGCTCGAGCTTGGTGAGGGGAGGGGCGTCCACTATTGCTGAGGCTTGAGTAGGCAGTTTTACCCTTACTGTGTAAACAAAGCCACCGGGAAGTTCGAAGTGAGCAGAGCCCACCACAGCTCAGCAAGGCTGCTCCGGCCAGACTGCCTCTCTAGATTCCTCCTCTCTGGGCAGGACATCTCTGAAAAAAAGGCAGCATCCCCAGCCAGGGACTTAAAGATAAAACTCCCATCGCCCTGGGACAGAGCACCTGGGAGAAGCGGCAGTTGTGGGCGCAGCTTCAGCAGACTTAAACATCCCTGCCTGATGGCTCTGAAGAGAGCCGCAGATCTCCCAGCACAGCGTTTGAGTTCTGATAAGGCACACAATGCCTCCTCAAGTGTGTCCCAGACCACCACGTATCCTGACTGGGAGACACCTCCCAGTCGGGGCCAACAGACACCTCATACAGGAGAGCTCTAACTGGCATCTGGCAGGTGCCCCTATGGGACAAAGCTTCCAGAGGAAGGAACAGGAAGGAATCTTTGCTGTTCTGCAGCCTCTGCTGGGAATACCCAGGCAAACAGGGTCTTGAGTGGACCTCCAGCAAACTCCAGCAGACCTGCAGCAGAGGGGCCTGACTGTCAGAAGGAAAACTAACAAACAGAAAGGAATAGCATCAACATCAACAAAAAGGACGTCCACTCAGATACCTCATCTGAAGGTCACCAGCATCAAAGACCAAAGGTAGATAAACCCATGAAGATGGGGAGAAAACAGTGCAAAAAGGCCGAAAATGCCTCTTCTCCACAAAAGGATCACAACTTCTTGCCAGGAAGGGAAAAAAACTGGATGGAGAATGAGTTCAATGAACTGACAGAAGAAGGCTTCAGAAGGTGGGTAATAACAAACTCCTCTGAGCTAAAGGAGCATGTTCTAACCCAAGGCAAGGAAGCTAAGAACCTTGAAAAATGGTTAGAGGAATTGCTAACTGGAATAACCAGTTTAGAGAAGAACATAAATGACCTGAAGGAGCTGAAAAACACAGCATGAGAACTTCGTGAAGCAGATACAACTATCAATAGCTGAATCAATCAAGCAGAAGAAAGGATATCAGAGATTGAAGATCAACTTAATGAAATAAAGCAAGAAGACAAGATAAGAGAAAAAAGAATGAAAATAAACAAAGCCTCCAAGAAATATGAGACTATGTGAAAAGACCAAATCTACGTTGGATTGGTGTACCTGAAAGTGATAGAGAGAATAGAACCAGGTTGGAAAACACTCTTCAGGATATTATCCAAGAGAACTTCCCCAATCTAGCAAGACAGCCCAACATTCCAATTCAGGAAATACAGAGAATACCACAAAGGTACTCCTTGAGAAGAGCAACCTTAAGACACATAATCGTCAGATTCACCAAAGTTGAAATGAAGGACAAAATGTTAAGGACAGCTAGAGAGAAAGGTCAGGTTACCCACAAAGGGAAGCCCATCAGAATAACAGCAGATCTCTCGGCAGAAACCCTATAAGCCAGAAGAGAGTGGGGACCAATATTCAACATTCTTAAAGAATTTTCAACCCAGAATTTCATATCCAGCCAAACTAAGCTTCATAAGTGAAGGAGAAATAAAATCCTTTACAGACAAGCAAATGCTGAGAGACTTTGTCACCACCAGGGCTGCCTTACAAGAGCTCCTGAAGGAAGCACTAAACATGGAAAGGAACAACTGGTACCAGCCACTCCAAAAACATATCAAATTATAAAGACCATCGACATTATGAAGAAACTGCATCAACTAACAGGCAAAAGAATCAGCTAGCATCATAATGACAGCATCAAATTCACACTTAACAATATTAATCTTAAATGTAAATGGGCTAAATGCTCCCCTTAAAAGACACAAACTGGCAAATTGGATAAAGAGTCAAGACCCATCAGTGTGCTGTATTCAGGAGACCAATCTCATGTGCAAAGACACACGTAGGCTCAAAATAAAGGGCTGGAGGAATATTTACCAAGCAAATGGAAAGCAAAAAAAAAGCAGGGGTTGCATCCTAGTCTCTGATAAAACAGACTTTAAACGAACAAAGATCAAAAGAGACAAAGAAGGACATTACATATTGGTAAAGGAATCAATTCAACAAGAAGAGTAACTATCCTAAATATATATGCACCCAATACAGGGGCACCCAGATTCATAGAGAAAGTTCTTAGAGACCTACAAAGAGACACACAATAATAGTGGGAGACTTTAACACCCCACTGTCAATATTAGACAGATCAACGAGACAGAAAATTAACAAGGATATTCAGAACTTGAACTCGGCTCTGGACCAAGCAGACTTAATAGACACCTGCAAAACTCTCCACCCCAAATGAACAGAATATACATTCTTCTCAGCACGACATATCACTTATTCTAAAATCGACCACATAATTGGAGGTAAAACACTCCTCAGCAAATGCAAAAGAATGGAAATCATAACAAACAGTCTCTCAGGGTACAGTACAATCAAATTAGAACTCAAGATTAAGAAACTCACTCAAAATCGCTCAACTACATGGAAACTGAACAACCTGCTCCTGAATGACTACTGGGTACATAACGAAATGAAGGCAGAAATAAATAAGTTCTTTGAAACCAATGAGAACAAAAACACAACATACCAGAATCTCTGGGACACATTTAAAGCAGTGTGTACAGAGAAATTTATAGCACTAAATGCCCAGAAGAGAAAGCAGGAAAGATCTAAAATCGACACCCTAATATCACAATTAAAAGAACGAGAGAAGCAAGAGCAAAAAAATTCAAAAGTGAGCAGAAGACAAGAAATAACTAAGATCAGAGCAGACTGAAGGAGATAGAGACATGAAAAACCCTTCAAAAAAATCAAGGAATCCAGAAGCTGTTTTTCTGAAAACATCAACAAAATAGATAGATCGCCAGCCAGACTAATAAAGAAGAAAAGAGAGAAGAATCAAATAGACACAATAAAAAGTGATAAAGGGGATATCACCACTGCTCCCACAGAAATACAAACTACTATCAGAGAATACTACAAACACCTCTACACAAATAAACTAAAAAATTTAGAAGAAATGGATAAATTCCTGGACACATAAAACCTCCCAAGACTAAACTAGGAAGAAGTCGAATCTCTGAATAGACTAATGTCAAGTTCTGAAATTGAGGCAGTAATTAATAGCCTACCAACCAAAAAAATCCAGGCCCAGATGGATTCACAGCTGAATTCTACCAGAGGTACAAAGAAGAGCTGGTACCATTCCTTCTGAAACTATTCTAAACAACAGAAAAAGATGGACTCCTCCCTAACTCATTATATGAGGCCAGCATCCTCCTGATACCAAAACCTGACAGAGACACAACAAAAAAAGAAAATTTCAGGCCAATATCTCCGATGAACATCGATGTGAAAATCCTCAATAAAATACTGGCAAACAGAATCCAGCAGCACATCAAAAAGCTTATCCACCATGATCAAGTCGACTTCATCCCTGGGATGCAAGGCTGGTTCAACATACACAAATCAACATACACAAATCAATAAATGAAATCACATAAACAGAACCAATAACAAAACCACATAATTATCTCAATAGATGCAGAAAAGGCCTTCAACAAAATTCAACAACCCATTCATGCTAAAAACTCTCAATAAACTAGATATTGATGGAACATATTTCAAAATAATAAGAGCTATTTATGAGAAACCCACAGCCAATATCACACTGAATGGGGAAAACCTGGAAGCATTCCCTTTGAAAATTGGCATAAGACAAGGATGCCCTGTTTCACCACTCCTATTCAACACAGTATTGGACGTTCTGGCCAGGGCAATCAGGCACGAGAAAGAAAGAAAGGGCATTCAAATAGGAAAAGAGGAAGTCAAATTGTCTCTGTTTGCAAATTATATGATTGTATATTTAGAAAATCCCATCATCTCAGCCCAAAATCTCCTTAAACTGAAAAGCAACTTCAGCAAAGTCTCAAGATACAAAACCAATGTGCAAAAATCACAAGCATTCCTATACACCAATAACAGACAGAGAGCCAAATCATGAATGAACTCCCATTCACAATTGCTACAAAGAGAATAAAATACCTAGGAATACAACTTACAAGGGATGTGAAGGACCTTTTCAAGGAGAACTACAAACCACTGCTCAAGGAAATAAGAGAGAACACAAACAAATGGGAAAATATTCCACGCTTATGGATAGGAAGAATCAATACCGTGAAAATGGCCATAGTGCCCAAAGTAATTTATAGATTCAATGCTATCCCCATCAAGCTATATTGACTTTCTTCACAGAATTGGATAAACTACTTTAAATTTTATGTGGAACCAAAACAGAGCCTGAATAGCCAAGACAATCTTAAGCAAAAAGAACAAAGCTGGAGGCATCATGCTATCTGACTTCAAACTATACCAGCAGTAACCAAAACAGCATGGTACAGGTACCAAAACAGATATATAGACCAATGGAACAGAACAGAGGCTTCAGAAATAACACCACACATCTCCAACCATCTAATCTTTGACTAACCTGACAAAAACAAGCAATGGGGAAAGGATTCCCTATTTAATAAATGGTGTTAGGAAAACAGGCTAGCCATATGCAGAAAACTGAAACTGGACCCCTTCCTTACACCTTATACAAAAATTAACTCAAGATGGATTAAAGACTTAAACATAAGACCTAAAACCATAAAAATCCTAAAAAAAAAACAAAACCTAGGCAATACCATTCAGGACATAGGCATGGGCAAAGACTTCATGACTAAAACACCAAAAGCAATGGCAACAAAAGTCAAAATAGACAAATGGGCTCAATTAAACCAAAGAGCTTCTGCCCAGTAAAAGAGACTATCATCAGACTGAACAGGCAACCTACAGAATGGGAGAAAATTTCTGCAATCTATCCATCTGACAAAGGGCTAATATCCAGAATCTACAAAGAACTTAAACACATTTACAAGAAAAAACAACCCCATCAAAAAGTGGGCAAAGGATATGAACAGACACTTTTCAAAAGAAGATATTATGTGGCCAAACAACTTAAGAAAAAAAGCTCGCCATCACTGGTCATTAGAGAAATGCAAATCAAAACCACAATGGGATTCCATCTCACGCCAGTTACGTGACAATCATTAAAAAGTCAGGAAACAACAGATGCTGGAGAGTATGTGGGGAAATAAGAACGCTTTTACATTGTTGGTGGGAGTGTAAATTAGTTCAACCATTGTGGAAGAGAGCATGGCGATTCCTCAAGGATCTAGAACTAGAAATACCATTTGACCTAGCAATCCCATTACTGGATATGTACCCAAAGGATTATAAATCATTCTACTATAAAGACACATGCACACATGTTTATTGCGGCACTGTTCACAATAGCAAAGATGTGGAAGCAACCCAAATGTCCATCAGTGACAGACTGGATTAAGAAAATGTGGCACATATACACCATGGAATACTAGGCAGCCATAAAAAAGGATGAGTTTGTGTCCTTTGCAGGGACATGGATGAAGCTGGAAACCATCATTCTCAGCAAATTAACACAAGAACAGAAAACCAAACACTGCATGTTCTCACTCATAAGTGGGAGTTGAACAAAGAGAACACATGAACAAAGGGAAGGGAACATCACACACTGGGGCCTGTCAAGGGGTGGGGGGCTAGGGGAGGGATAGTACTAGGAGAAATACCTAATGTAGATGACGGGTTGATGGGTGCAGCAAACCACCATGGCACATGTATACCTAAGTAACAAACCTGCACACTCTGCACATGTACCCCAGAATTTAAAGTATAATAATAATAATAAAAATCAAGCACCATGCTAAATGCTTTGTATCATAATCTAACAACACACCATTCACTAAGCAGTAATCCCATGAGGTGGGCATTATCATTCCCATTTCATTCCCATCAGGAAATGGCCTTAGAAGGTGACATAGCAACTGGCAGGATCAGAGTTCAAACCCTGGTCTTATCTGGCTCCACAGCCTTGGAAACATTACCCTATTCAGACTTCTGGTAAATAATTGCAATTCACACTATTTTAATCATAGTAGAGAGGCTTGTTCAGATACACATATCTCACTCTGTCATCCAGGCTGCATGCAGTGCAGTGGTTTAATTATGGCTCACTGGAGCCTTAAATTCCTGGGCTCAAATGATCTTCCTGGATTGGACTCCCAAAGTGCTGGGATACAGCATGAGCCACTGCATCTGGTCTAGATATATTAAAGACAGTCTATAAGATGAACCAGTTGGGTTTACCTAGAAGAGTGACCACATCTGGTTAAAGCCTTTGAGCATATATTGTTACTCTACATACCTGTCATAATCTGTAGCATTTTTTGGCAGAAAAACTGGAGGTAAAGAAAGAGTTTAATAATACATACATAGGCATATTTATATAAACAATTAATTTCTATATTAGAAATCTGAACAAATTTAAATTTCTGGCACAGTTTTATTAACCTTTAATTTTACAAGTTTGAAAACTGATAAAACCTACATAACAACTGCTACGGAGAGGAATTTGGCAATGTCTAATAAAATGACATATTCATTTACCCTTTGACTCAGCAATCCAATTTCTAGAAATCTATCCCACAAAGGCCAGGCATGATGGCTCATGCCTGTAATCCCAGCACTTTGGGAGGGTGAGGCAGGTGGATCACCTGAGGTCAGGAGTTTGAGACCAGCCTGGCCAACATGGCAAAGCCCCGTCTCTACTAAAAATTCAAAAATTAGCCAGGTGTGGTGGCACATGCCCATAGTCTCAGCTACTAGGGAGGCTGAGGCAGGAGAATCGCTTGAACCTGGGAGGCAGAGGCTACAGTGAGCCAAGATCATGCCATTGCACTCCAGCCTGGGTGACAGAGCGAGACTCTGTCTTAAAAAAGAAAGAAAGAAATCTATCCTACAAATATACTGGCAAAAATACAAACAGACATCTGCACAAGACTGCAAATTGAAATATTATTTGTAATAGCAAAAGACTGGAAATAATCTAAATGTTCATCAGTGGAGGACCAGTTGAATAATGTAGTGTGCTTCCACAATGGAGTACTATGTAGATATTAAAAGGAATGATGAATATCTACTTATAGTTATGCCTAGTTTAATGACAGGGATGTGTTCTGAGAAATGCTTCATTAGGTGATTCTGTTGTTGTGGAAACATCACAGAGTGCACCCACACTAACCTAGATGGTATAGCCTCCTACACACCTAGGCTATATGGTCTAGCCTATTGCTCCCAGGCCACAAATCTGTAGAGGATGTTACTGTGCTGAATACTGTCGGCAACCGTAAACAGTGGTAAGTATTCGTGTATCCAAACATAGCTAAATATAGACAAGATGCAGTAAAAATGCAGTATTAAAATCTTTTTTTTTTTTTTTTTTTTGAGATGGAGTTTTGTTCTCGTTGCCCAGGCTGGAGTGCAGTGGTGCAATCTTGGCTCACTGCGACCTCCGTCTCCTGGGTTCAAGTGATTCTCCTGCCTCAGCCTCCTGAGTAGCTGGGATTACAAGCACGTGCCATCACGCCCAGCTAATTTTTTGTATTTTTCGTAGAGATGGGGTTTCATCATGCTGGCCAGGCTGGTCTCAAACTCCTGACCTCAGATGATCCACCCACCTCAGTCTTCCAAAGTACAAGGATTACCGGTGTGAGCTCCCACACACGGCCAGTATTAAAATCTTGTGGGACTGCTGTCACTGACCAAAATGCTGCTATGCAGCATATGACTGCATATTGGTATGGAGTGATTTTCTAGATAGAAATACTGTATACTTTTACAGCGTATACTTTATACACTATATATACTTTTCTCCACCTCATTTTTATTTTAAGTGAAAAAAGTGAGGATATATATAAATATTTCTTTACATTAAAAAAAGAAAGATAAGCCACAAAATAAATAAAATGGTTACATAGAGGGAGAGGGAGGGGCCTAGATAGAAGGTAGGCAGGAGCCAGATTCCCCGGGGTGAAATGGGTCTATTTTCCAGATTGGACTCTGGTACCTGTAGATATTTTAAACTATAAAACAAAATTAAATGAAAAGAAAAGTCATTCCTACAAAATAAAAAAGCAAATTAAACAAATGAACTTAAGAATGTATGAAGTCAGCAGCTTAACCACATGGAAAAGGATTATTTCAAGTGACTTCAAAATACAGTGACTTGACTGTACCAGATGAGACATAGTTTGAGAAAGAAACTTCATAAATAATCTTAAACTACTTTCTCTATTCATTTGTTAGTGATAATATTGGTACTGCTATTCTGAATCTAATTAATGTGTATATACGTATTAATTTGAATCAAGTAAGTTTATGTCTTTAAATATCAAGACATTCAGCATAAAATAAAATTAAAAACCAGAGATACAGACACAAAATCAAAGAAATTAAGTAAAACCATATAACCCTAAATGATTACAGATTATTAATATAAATGCTTTAAAAATACATAATTTCTAATTCCGTCCACTGAAAAGGCCAAGAACTAATGCCCATTTTGATGTGAGGAGCACCTTTCCTGCCCAGGTTGTGGTCTCTGCTTCATGTCTACTGCAAGGAATCAGGACTCCTTGGAGAGGTAACGGATTCTAAGTTTGTGGGGGGGGAAATGTAAAAGATGAGACTGAAACATTTTATAGCAGAAGGCCAAGGAGTTACTAAACATCTTTAACTTTGGGCTGTTGTTCAAGGGACTTACGGATTAAACTGAAGAAGCTCCCACTGCGCAAAGACGCGGCACTCTGAGCTTCTGTAAGAATAATAACATTGCACAGGCCCAGGGGCTCAACCCTGCCCAACACTTTGGGTGGCTGAGGCAGGTGGATCACCTGAGGTCAGGAGTTTGAGACCAGCCTGGCCAACATGGTGAAACCCCATCTCTACTAAAAATACAAAAAAATTAGCTGGGCCTGGTGGCGGGCGCCTGTAATCCCAGCTACTTCGGGAGGCTGAGGCAGAAGAATTGCTTGAACCTAGGAGGCAGAGGTTGCAGTGAGCCGAGATCGCGCCATTGAACTCCAGTCTGGGCGACAAGAGTGAAACTGTCTCAAAAAAAAAAAAAAAAAAAAAAAAAAAAGAATAAGAACATTGATGCATTGTAACACATCAAGTACATGAAAATCTGTACGTTCCTAATGAATAAAGGGAAAGAGTCAAGCCTTTCCTGGACAAACTTTTCCTCAGGATACTCAGGTCATTAGTGAGTTTCCCTCTAGAGAAGTATTTTAGAAAACAAATGAAGAAGAAATGGTAGAATTAGCATATTACCATGTTACCAATATCTAATGACAGAATGGTTGTAGCCTATGATCATTAGATATTATATGGCCTTGACATGAGAAATTTTTACGAAAATATCAAACCTTCACCAGCTGGGCGTGGTGGCAGGCGCCTGTAATCCCAGCACTGTGGATCACCTGAGGTCAGGAGTTTGAGCCTGGCCAACATGGCAAAGCCCCGTCTCTACTAAAAATACAAACATTATCAGGGCATGGTAGCAGGGGCCTGTAGTCCCAGCTACTTGGGAGGCTGAGCAGGAGAATCGCTTGAACCCGGGTTGCAGTGAGTCAAGATCGCGCCATTGCACTCCAGCCTGGGTGACAGAGCAAGACTCCATCTCAAAGAAAAAAAAAAATCAAACTTTCATCATGTCAGTTTTTAGATGTAACTGTCAGATTACAAGAAATACAAAGGACAGGAGAACACATTAATCAAGGCTACATGAGCAAATACAGAATGTGTAAATTCTATAAAACAAACGACCAGGTTTCTTTAAAAAATAAATTGCAAGATAAAAGAAGGAAGGAAAAATTTTATGTTAAAAGACACTTAAGACACCTATCACCTATACTGAATCCTGGTTTAATAAATCCCATAAGACCTTCCAGTGAGACAGGATGTGGAAGCAGAACAGTGATACTGGTGATCCCGACCCTGTGTAGGCCTAAGCTAATGTATGTGTTTGTGTCACAGTTTTTAATAACCAATTTTAAAAATAGAAAATAGCTTATAGAATAAGGTAAGGACATAAAGAAAAATATTTTTGTACAGCTCTATAAAAGGCTTGTGTTTTAAGCTCAGTATTATTACAAAGGAATCAACAAGATTTTTTTAAGTTTATAAAGTAAAAACATTACAGTAATCTAAAGTTAATTTATAATTAAAGAAAGAAAAAATGTTTTATAAATTTGGTGTAGCCTAAGTGTGTGGTGTTTATAAATCTATGGTAGTGTACAGTAACGTCTGGGGCCTTCACATTGCTCAGCACTCATTCACTGACTCACGCAGAGCAACTTGCAGCCTTCTAAGCTCCATTCATGTGTACCTTTTTTTATTTTTTGAGACGGAGTCTCGCTCTTGTCACACAGGCTGGAGTGTAATGGCATGATCTGGGCTCACTGCAACCTCCGCCTCCTGGGTTCAAGTTATTCTCCTGCCTCAGCCTCCTGAGTAGCTGGGATTAAGGGCGCCCACCACCACACCTGGCTAATTTTTGTACTTTTAGTAGAGATGGGGTTTCACGTTGGCCAGGCTGGTTTTAAACTCCTGACCTCAGGTGATCCATCCACCTCGGCCTCCCAAAGTGCTGGAATTACAGGCATGAGCCACCGCGCCTGGCCAGATGTACCATTTTTCAATCTTTTACACTGTATTTTACTGTATCTTTTTAATGTTTAGCCATGTTTAGACACACAAATAGTCACCATGGTATTACAATTGCCTATAGTTTTCAGTACAGTAACAGGCCGCACAGGTTTGTAGCCTAGGAACAATAGGCTACACCACATACCCTAGGTGTGTAAGAGGCTGTACTGTTGAGGTTGTGTAAGTACACTCTGTGATGCTCATACAAGGATGAAGTCATTAGGGATGCATTTCTCAGAACATATCCCATCATTAAGTGATGCATGACATATATAGATGATGCTTGGGATTTTCCTCAAAACAATCCAGGCATATGGGGGAGTGTAGAGAGGTATTGATAAAGCAAGAGTGTTTGTGAGTTGATAATTTCTATAGCTGGGGGTGAGGGGTCCTCGGGATACACTGTACTCTTGTTTTATAGGTTGGTGCAAAAGTAATCACGGTTTTCGCAATTACTAACCTAAATAAGTACGTTTGAAATGTTTGTGTATCTTAAAATTTTCTACAATAAGAGATGGTTAAGAACTTTCACACATAAAATGTTTTTCATAATTTACTCTCTCTACTTAGATGAATTAATGTTTACCTAACAATCTAATGATGAAATTCACCATCATAAAGATCTTATTATCATTAGTTATTTTTCTAGTACAGGAAGGGGACATTAATAATTAGCTTATAGTGGCCAGGCATGGTGGCTCACGCCTGTAATCCCGGCACTTTGGGAAGCCAGTGGGTGGACCGCTTGAGCCCAGGAGTTTGAGATCAGCCTGGACAAGATGATGAAACCCTGTCTCTACAAAAAGAAAAAAAAAAATTAGCCAGGTGGGCATGGTGGCATGTGCCTGCAGTCCCAGCTACTTGGGAGGCTAAGACAGGAGGATCACTTGAGCCCAGGAGGAAGAGGTTGCAGTGAGCCGAGATCGCATTACTGCACTCCAGTCTGGGCGCAGAGTGAGACAATTAAAAAAAGGAGCCTGCAGAAAGTCTGTTTGGCTGTTATGCCTTATGCCACAATGCATCTCAGGCTGAGAACTATTTCTCCACAAAATTAAGACTATGAAGTTACACTTAGGAGTGTTTCTTATAAGTAGGACCTGTGATTATTTTTTTACTTAAATTGGGTCACATGTTATTTATTTTATTAAGAAACAAGATCACTACCGCTGCATGAGTAAGCACAGGTGCCACCAATACACGTCCCAGATGAACCAACAAACCTAGGAGAAAGGAGCGATGGAGCAATGTCACTTACCTAGCTGTCTCCTCAAACTGTATGTCATCCACTGAGGCTGTAACACAGGAAACTCCAGCATGTTTCTCAGCTTCAAAAAATACATAAAAACGTGCTGCTTTATGGTGATATTAGAATATTTCAGTATAAGGGAAAGGAATGAAATGTAAGTGCATTGATCTTAGTCATCCATCCCTCATTCATTATAGCACCACTGTGCTCACAATTTGTGGATCAACTGGCTCCATACAAGCTTCTCTGCTCTGTTACATTTCTACTGTATGGTAATTACTGCACTTCATCCTAAATTTTAACTTACATGATCTTGTATTTGAAATTTAATACCAATATCCCACAAATCTAGCTATTGAAATAGCAATTTTGGTAAGTTGGTGCTGACTTTAAATATTTTATCAGGTACTATCCTTCTTGTTTTAAAATCAAGGCATCACAGGTTAAATGATTTTTTTTTTTTTTTTTTTTTTTTTTTTTTTTTTTTTTTTGACGGAGTCTCCCTCTGTCGCCCAGGCTGGAGCGCAGTGGCGCGATCTCGGCTCACTGCAAGCTCCGCCTCCCGGGTTTAGGCCATTCTCCTGCCTCAGCCTCCGGAGTAGCTGGGACTACAGGCGCCGCCACCTCGCCCGGCTAATTTTTTTGTATTTTTAGTAGAGACGGGGTTTCACCGTGTTAGCCAGGATGGTCTTGATCTCCTGACCTCGTGATCTGCCCGCCTCGGCCTCCCAAAGTGCTGGGATTACAGGCGTGAGTCACCGCGCCCCGCTGCGTGAATGATTTAACCACTGTAAGCACTGAGTGGTAAGGGGAAACCCCGAGTCATCCCAAATCAAAGAGGATCTTCTCTGGGTATCAGAGAAAGAGAGATGGGCACACAGGAGATATGTAGTCAATATTTATTTTATTATTACCAAATGTATGCCAAATTCAGTATACATTAATTGCCTTGAAGGAGGAGTATTGCATAGGGTGGGAGAGTACAGGAAGAAGCCTGGTTATTTCCATGTTCTATGTCTGCACGTAATTTGCTCAGATTTTTTTTTTTTTTTTTTTGATTGCTGGATTTGCTTTACATAAAAAAATACCAGAATTTATCCTCTGTGGGAAAGATTTTGACATGTGCTTCTGCCAGATTTGATTTTGGGAAACAGTCAACTGAAAGCCAAACAGATTATATTGGCTTTATAAGAACTTTTGACCTCATTTTAGTTTTGGAGACTTCAGTCCTGGTGCCACATGATTAAGAAAAACGAGTAAATTGTACTGAATTTGTCTTCCTTTTGTGTACTGGATCATTATAACTACCTATGTATTAATTGATAGTCCTAGGTAAGAAGACATGAGAGATACTCCACTGGGCATGTATTTAACACATTCCTTTCTAGGATCTAATTCTGCAGAAAATTGGACATTCAAATGTTACTAGCTGGAAGGAACCATCCTTCCAACTAGTTCAGGGAAAGGAAGGGAATATGGAAGAATTGGGCTGTAGGAAGGCTCAAGGTGGACTCAATTTAATTCAATGCACCAAACATTTGTTAAGTTCTTGCTGATTTCCAGACACTGAGTTGAATGAGTTATTATTATTTTTTTTTCCAGACAGAGTCTCACTCTGTCACCCAGGCTGGAATGCAATGGTGTGATCTTGGCTCACTGCAACCTCCACTTCCCGGGTTCAAGTGATTCTTCTGCCTCAGCCTCCCGAGTAGCTGGGACTACAGGCATGCACCACCATGTCCAGCTAATTTTTTGTATTTTTAGTAGAGACACGGTTTCACCATATTAGCCAGGATGGTCTCGATCTCCTGACCTTGTGATCTGCCCACCTCAGCCTCCCAAAGTGCTGGGATTACAGGCGTGAGCCAGTGCATGAGCTCTATCTTTTAAGCAGTCCACTCCATGGCACTTAGAGATGCAGCCATAGTCAGTACCCTTTCAGAGCTTAAGTTTTCCAGGGAACTACTGAAACCTTGCAAATACATGCTTAAATCATTGATTAAAGAATACTTCATAAACATTCATTCCAGTTACTTGACATGAGGGAATGGGATGTTGAGGTTATTAATTCTTAGTAATAAAGTGTTATAATATAGACCAACATGAGTATCTTGAGTATTTTTTTCTTTTTTTTTTTTTAAGAGACGAGGTCTCTATCACCCAGGCTGGAGTGTAGCGGCATGATCATAGCTCACTCCAGCCTCGAACTCCTGGGCTCAAGTGATCTTGCCTCAGCCTCCTGAGTAGCTAGGACTATAGGCATGTGCCACCACAGCTAGCTAACTTTTAAAAAATTGTTTAAAATATTTTTTTGTAGAGACAGGTTCTCATGATTTGGCCCAAGCTGGTCCCAAACTCCTGGGCTCAAGTGATGCTCCCGCCTTGACCCCTCAAAGCACTGGAATTACAGGCGTGAGCCCCCATGCCCGGCTGAGTTATCAATTGTGAATGACTTAAATGATAACTAAAATGCAGTAACCAGTAAAAAATAAAAATTAAACTTTTATTGTTTATATTGGGTATCCTGTATCTATAGCACAAGGTTTCTTAAGGGATCAAAAAGTATTAAAATCATGACAGTTACTTTTTATTAAGCATTTATTATTGATCAGGCACTGGACTAGTCATTTAAGCATGTTAATTACATGAAGTTGGTACTGTTATTAGCTCCCTTTTATAAATAAGAAAATTTAGGTTTAGAAAGATTAAATGCATTGTCCTAAATAGTGATTTTGACTATAAAAGCAATAGGAACTTTCAGGAAAGAAGTTAGACAAACCAGAGAACACTACCAGAGAAGTATGTGACTCAATATGGGTTTCAGGAGCTCAATAATCATGATTTATGCTATTGATTTTCAAGGGTCATTAAACTAAAAGAAACAAAAATATGGAGAACACCATAGGGTCCTGGCTTCACATGTCCTTACATGCGTGCTGTGTTTTTAAACAAGTGTCAATTAGATGACATGAACTCACAGGACTGGCTCGTTCTGGTTCTTGATTTTTGATTGCCCTTCGTACAGTGTACCAGCAGAAGTGGAAAACCCTAAAGCTGTTTCTGATTTCCTGGGAGAACTAAGAGAAGCTAAGTGATTGTAAAGTAAGTATGAAATGATGACTGATAAAAATAGTGATAACCTTCCTTCATTCCTTCCTTCCTTCAGCAGATATTGATGGAGCACCTGTGTTATGCAAGGCAGCCTCTGTGTAAGGTGCTGGCCATGGGAAACAGCCAGGACCCCTGCTCTCATGGAGTCTAGTGGATGAGCCAGTGGTTAATTGAATGGATATTGATATGGTTTGGCTGAGTCCCCACCCAAACCTCATCTTGAATTGTAGCTCCCATAATTCCCACATGTTGTGGGAAGGAGCTGGTGGGAGATAATTGAATCATGGGGGATGATCTTTCCTGTGCTATTCTCATGATAGTGAATAAGTCTCATGAGATGTGATGGTTTTGTAAGGGGAAACCCCTTCTGCTTGGTTCTCATTTTCTCTCCTGCCGCCACCATGTAAGAAGTGCCTTTCGCCTTCCGCCATGACTGTGAGGCTTCCCCACCCACGTGGAACTGCGAGTCCAATAAATCTCTTTTTCTTTATAAGTTACCCAGTCTCGGGTATGTCTTTATCAGCAGCATGAAAATGGACTAATACAGATATGTAATGACAAAACGGACTAAGTGCTCTGAAGAAAACAGGGATTTTATGAGAGTCAGTAACTGAAATAATACACTAGGTGGGGTGTCCAGGAAGGCTTGAGGGCAGCAGAGGGGAGGGCCTGCTGAGCAGAGGGAACAGTAATTACAAAGGTCCTGGTGACTACAATGCAGAGAGTAGGAGGGAGAGTGGGTGGGATGAGGCTGGAGTGAAGGCTGAGGACAGGCTATGCACAGGGCCTTGAAGCTCTTGGTTGAAAGTTTTTGTAATTATTATTCTTCAATATATTGTTGCACTGCCTTCTGGTCTCCACTGTTTCTGATAAGGTCAGTGGTAATTCTAATTATTGTTCTCCTATATACGGTGTTTCAATCTGGCTGCATTCAAGATTTTCTCTCAATCATTTTGACTATGATATGCCTGGATATATTCTTTGTATTCGTTTTTCTTTCTTTCTTTTTTAAATTGGAGACAGAGTCTCGCTCTGTCGTCCAGGCTGGAGTGTGGTGGCACAGTCTTGGCTCACTGCAACCTCTGCCTCCTGGGTTCAAGTGATTCTCCTGCCTCAGCCTCCTGAGTAGCTGGGATTACAAGCGTGTGCCACCATGCCCAACTAATTTTTGTATTTTTAGTAGAGATGGGGTTTCACCACATTGGCCAGGCTGGTCTTGAACTTCTGACCTCAGGTGATTTGCCTGCCTCGGCCTCCCAAAGTGCTGGGATTAAAGGTGTGAGCCACCATGTCCAGCCTGTATTAGTTTTTCTTGATGTGCTATAACCTTGAATCTGTAATTGTCTTTCACCATATTTGGAACTCTAATTGCGTTTGTTTTATTTTTCCACAAATCTCTGATACTTTATTTTATTTACGTCTTTTTTTTTTTTTTTTTTTTTTTTGAGACAGGGTCTTGCTCTGTTGCCCAGGCTGGAGTAAAGTGGTAGAATCATGGCTCACTGCAGCCTTGACCTCCCAGGCTCAAGTCATCCTCCCACCTCAGCCTCCTGAGTAGCTGGGACTACAGGTACATGGTACCATGCCTGGCTAATTTTAACATTTTTTGTGTGTGTGTGGTAGAGACAGGATCTCCCTATGTTGCCCAGGCTGGTCTTGAGTTCCTGGGTTCAAACCATCCTCCTACCTGAGCCTCCCAAAGTGCTAGGATTACAGGCATGAACCATTGTGCCTGGTCACACTTTGTTTATTTTTAAAATTCTTTTTTTTCTGTTCTTAGATTGGATAATTTCTAGTGATGTATTTTTGCATTTACTAACTCTTTTCTCAGTCATGTCCATTCTGCTGTTAAGCCTAGCCATTGAGTTTGTTATTTTAGACACTGTATTTTTCAGTTCTGGAATTACCATTTGGCTTTCAAAAAATAGTTTCTATTACTCTGCAGAAAGGTACTGCCTTTTCAATGTTTTTTTTTTTTTTTCTTTTGAGATGGGGTCTCACTCTTTTGCCCTGGCAGGAGTGCAGTGGTACAATCTCGGCTCACTGCAATCTCCACCTCCCAGATTCAAGTGATTCTCCTGCCTCAGCCTCCCGAGTAGCTGGGATTACAGGTGCCTGCCACCACACGTGGCTAATTTTTGTGTTTTTAGTAGAGACGGGGTTTCATCATGTTGACCAGGCTGGTCTCAAACTCCTGACCTCAAGTGATCCAACCGCCTCAGCCTCCCAAAGTGCTGGGATTACAGCAATCTTTATTATCATATTTTTCATTATATTCTTGAGCACAGTTATACTAGTTGCTTTAAAATCCTTGAAGCTTAATTCCCGCATCAGGGTCATCTAGGGATGAATCTCCATTGATTGTCTTTTCTCTTAAGAATGAATCATGTTTCCCTTTGTATGTCAAGTAATTTTGAATAATATCCTAGCCATTGTGAGTGATCCATTGTAGAAACTGTGTTTCTCAGAAAAGTGTTGGTTTTGTTTTTGGTTTTGTTTTTTAAAGCAAGCAGTTAACCTGACCAAACTGAAACTATAATCTGTCTACCTGCAGATGGACACAACTATTTTCAGTTCTTTTGGCCTCAACCAGGAGGTCTGGAGTACGTCCTAGTATATATACATGATTCAAGATTTGCCAGATATCTGGACAAAGATGATAGTTAGATTTTAGGGCTCTCTCTCTCTCTCTCTGGCTCTTTCCTTTCTGGAACTTTCCCTTTTGTATTTCAGTAGCTGTACTTTTCCCAAACCCTGTCTTTGGGCTCTTCAAACCAGCAAGCCTATGGGTTTACCATCAGAACCATAGCTGGGACCAGACTGGCATTTTCTTTCAGGCTTCAAGTCATTTAAAAAAAAAACACAGAAAAAGCCAACATCATTTTGTTCTTTCATGTGTTAACTTTCAAGTGTTCTTAGCCTACTTTTGTTCACTTTTCACCTGCCTTAAGTCTCTTTTATTTAGTGTTTTGCCCAGAGTTTATAATTATTATCTGTGGGGGATTTTTTAATAGGAAGCACTTGAACATGTTAGAAAAATCCTTAAAGCCCTTGGTGAAGAAAAGAAAGGGAAAAATGAACAAAACATATGACATGATCAGATTAGCATCTTCAAAGGTTACTTTAGAAGCAGTGTGGAGAGGAGACCAGAATGAATGGAGACCGGTTTGGAAATCACTGCTGAAGTCTGCATGAAAGATGGTGAGAGCTTGGACTAGATGGTCGCATTGGGGGTGCAGCACAGTGCTTGGCTTTCAGAGATTCCTTTAGGGGGTAACACTGACAGGACTTGCTCCATGCATAGAGTATGTGAAGGGAGAAGTAAGGTGGAGAGAGATATCAAGGATGACTCCTAGACTTTTGACTTGCTCAACTAGAGGAGTTGGGTGCCACTAGATTCACAAATAGAAAACTGTGTGTATAAGATGTTCCAAAATAATACACGGACGTGTGAGATAGAGGATTACTCAGATGGCTTCAAGCCTTTAGACTTAAGGAACTGGAAAAATAATGGGGCCACAGACAGAAGTGAGGATAGTGAGAATATTTCATCTTTCTTTAAATACTGAGAAGACATTTTGGAATCCAGCAGTGCCTAGGGGTCATAGCAATGCCTTGGGGCCATGACTGAGATTGCAGTAATGTAGCTAAAAAGATAATCCTGGCCTATAAAAAACTCTGAGAAAATCCCAGAGAAATCAGTTTTGTATTACTATACAGATTCAATTACACCTTGGCTAAATAATGTCCCCTGCTTATGTGGTGCCTCGGGTCACCACAGAGTGTTTAACACAGGCATTATTCATATTGCCCAAACCAACTTTATCACACAGGTTTTCTTAATAATAGTAATATTATCAGTGATTAATATTATACTACTAATAGTAATGTAACTATTAAGGTATAGAGTAATTGATTGTCAGTTGGATCTTTCCATGGTTTTGAAAGATGTCAGGTCATAGAAATGATGACAACTGCAGGTGGGCCACTGTTTCTCCATCACAAGACAGAGGCACTAAACAAGGTAACTAAAAGTCACTTCAGTGGTCTCATAATGTATTCAGTTGCCTTGGAAATAGGCATCATTATTATTAGCAACCTCAGTGGTTTCTGTATTGTTTCTTTTTCCTACGTGTGGATTCATTTTGTATTCATGCTTCCATTGTTACCTTAATATAACCAATCTCAAATCCTGTTTTAAAAAAAAAAAAAAGGCTTAAACAAGTCATTGATTTCTCACAGTTGTGGAGGCAGGGAGGTTCCAGATCGAGGTGCTTGCCTGTGTAGGTCCTAGCGAGGGCTCTCTTCCTGGCCTGTGGATGGCTGTCTTCCTGCTGTGGCCTCACATGGCAGAGAGACGAAGCTCTCCAGTGTCTCTTCTTATAAGGACATTAATTGTATGGGACCAGAATTCCACTCTTATGACCTCATTAGCCTTAATTCTTCACTCCAAATAGAGCCACACCAGGGCTTAGGACTTCAATGTATAAATTTTGGTGGGTGGCATGGGGGGCATAATTCAGTCCTTAATAAATGTTTTTGCCATTTTTACTGTCATTCTCTAACAAGGACACAGTGTTTTCCAGAGACTACGTAAGGGTGTGGTAGCAGCACGGTGAATGCAGAAGCAGGTATGAGAAGTCAGCAGTCCTCTGTTAGTCAGACTTTAGAGAGACTCGCCAGGATGTAACCTGTCACCACTCCTCTAGCTACACTTTTGTTCTTGTGGAAAATAGTTATTTCTTTAATTAAAAATGTTATGTCAACATGTAGTCCATTTCTTTTTTAAAAATAATTTAAAAATTTTAAATTTCTGTTACAGTAAATGTGATATAAATAGCCTACATAAACAAAAGCTGGCTGGGTGCCGTGGCTCACACCTGTAATCCCAACACTTCGGGATCCTTGAGTCCAGGAGTTCGAGACCAGCCTGGGCAACATAGTGAGACCCCCATCTCTACAAAAGCAAAACAAAACAAAACCCCCCAAATTAGCTGGGCCTGGTGGCGTGCGTCTGTGGTCCCAGTTACTCTGGAGGCTGAGGTGGGAGGATTGCTTTAGCTCAGGGCGTCGAGGCTGCAGCGAGCTCTGATGGCACCACTGCACTCCAGCCCGGGCAAGAGTGAGACCTTGTCTCAAAAACAACAACAAACAAAAAACCCCACAAAAGCTCTCTGGGCTCCTCACTTATTTAATGGAATGAAGGAGTCCTGAGAGCCACACATTTGGGAACCATTGGTCTCGGCCATGCCCAGCGCGGGCGCACTGTCGCAACACCCCTACCCCTGGCTGCTCAGGGCTCAGCTGTCCGCAAGTACCTTCCTCGCCTTCCTCCTCCCCGCCACCCCCAGCCGCCGCCGCTCCCGCAGCCCCGGCGCCCGCCTACCCGCCAGGCAGGCGGTAGTGTCGATCCACTTGAGCAGCTGCCCGGCGCTCAGCTCACCGCGGGCGGTGGCGTGCGCCGGCTGGATGGCCTGGCTCATGAGCACCTCGCCTGATGCCGGCCGCTCCATGGCCAGGGCTAGAGTGCAATGCCTGTGGCCCCGACGCCCGGCCGTGCCCGCTCTGCCCGCCCCGCCCAGCTCCAAAGGGCGCTGGCGCTGCCTGCCCGGGCCGCGAACCTCTGACCCTCCGGCCGCAGGGAGGTGGGGGCTGCAAGCGAGGGGGCCCTCAGTGTCACCCCCAGGACTATTGCGAGTGGGGGAAGTCAGCGCTCTCGGGTCTCGGGAGAAGTCCGGGAAGTGCGCGGGGTGGGGGCTCCCGGGTAGACAGGTCTGGAAGGCGGCTCCCCTAGGGCCACAGCACGAGGAACATCTTTTGAGATAAAAAAGCTGTTACACTTTCTAGAGCTGCTATCAGTGACTGTACAAAGCAGTCCTCATTAGGGACACAGTGTCTCCGGAAAACCTCCAGCATCTAACGGATTGGTGGATGTCTGAGTGTCAGGGGAGGCTGCGCCAGGGAGCACATTTACGATGCAGAACTGGAAACCCGGAGAAGGGGAGCAAGCAGGTGAGGTGATAGGAGCCGCTAAGCGACCTGGATCACCTTGGCTGGAACCCAGGGCTCCTGACTATCTGGAATAGCACCGAGAAGCCTAGCCGACTCGCACGAATTGGTGGTGCCTTTTCATCGTTATACTTTTGACTTGCCAAGCCTCAGCATGGTGACATCAGAATGGAGATTGTGGTATTTTTGTTTCCTTTTAAAAATATTTTGTTTTGTTTTTAATGAAAGAGGGGAAATAAGGAAATGTTGACTTGATATCTTTTGGGAGCCTCCCTGTATAGGTTTCAGGACAATCCAATCATAAATAGGAATTGAATGCTTTCACTGAGGCAAGCATGAAGTTTGACTTATATAAAAGGCAGTAAAATAACTTTTAAAAACAAAAATTTGTGCCTCCAAGATGGTCCCATTATGTAGCTATACACTTATTTCAATAACGTTATTACTCACATCGCTTTTGGCACCCCTCCTTGGAAAATGCCTTCTTTTTAATGACTTCCATATGGATAAATCATCATAATTTAAGAATTGATATTCATCATATATTCACTCCATATACCAATAACTCTGTGAGAGCCATTTATTGATCTTGGACTTGGCTATGTGACTTGCTTTAGAATGGAATGGGGAGAGATAGCAGTATAACTACCACCAGTCTTGCCTTTAGAATCACCCTGTGTTTCTGTTCTCAGGAACATCTGACCTCTGCCGTGAGGTCACATAGCTGCCTATTAGCATCTGGGTACCAGACTGAATTCACGTATTGCAGAGGCATCTCAGCCAACCCGAGGACTCACCTCCTGAAGCAGAGCAACCCAGCAGACATGAAGACTCTTGAATGACACATAACTACTTATTTTTGTGTGCCACTGTGATTTTGGGGGTTGTCTGTTATGCAGCAATAGCTGACAGTTACCTGAGTGAACTGTATTAATATTTGGGAAGTTTATTAAATTACTGGAAATAAAGTTTGCATTTAGGCTCGGTTGTATTATTTTGGGTAAAAAAGTGGTGACTAAAGTGGTGATATTGAATTATGTGTATACTTGTATACTTAGTTTCTTATAAACTAAAGAAATTTCAGGCCAGGTGTGGTGGTTCATGCCTATAATCCCAGCATTTTGGGAGGCTGAGGTTAGGTAAAATTGCTTGAGCTCAGGAGTTCAAGACCAGCCTGAGCAACATGGTGAAACCCTCTCTCTACCAAAAATACGAAGAATTAGTTGGGTGTGGTAGTGTGTGCCTGTGGTCTCAGCTATTCGGGAGGCTGAGGGAGGAGGATCACTTAAGCCAAAAAGGCAGAGGTTGCAGTGAGCTGAGTCTCAAAAAAAAAAAAAAAAAAAAAAAAAGAAAAAAAAAAAGAAGAAATTTCAAAAATGTTTAAGCATAAGTGTAAGAGAGTGGGTTTCCAACATGATTTTCTTGAAAGGGACAGCATGTGTATGTTTGTATGTTTGTCTAGAGATGTTTGCTTAAAAAGCAGACACGGTATACATATTCACGGTTGTTTTCTTATCTTTATTACCTCCTGTCTAGATGTCTTCAGATTATGGTTTCATATCTTTTGTTGGTTTCATACTAATTTTAATAGTCTCGTGCTGGAACTACTATTCTTGTGTTTTTCTGAATGGTTCCTTTCTTCCTTTTACAATGAAAATGTCATCTGCATGCATGAACATTTGTTATCTGTTTCTCTCTGATGTCAAGGATTTTTACTATTATGCTTGAATAAAGGTCTTCGAATTTCATTTGTGTTTAGAGACATTTTTTGAAGATGAGTAGAATGTGAAGCCAGTCTGATTTTAACAGTTTGTACACAGGAGCTGGAAAGCTGATCCAAAAAAGTGTGGGAAGTTCCATAATCACTAGAATAATGAGAAAATCTTTAAAATGCTGGAGTGGGAAGGGGAACTGGACAGTCTAAACTCTTATTCTAGAGATGAGGAAATGAAGTGATTTCCTTAGGTCACATTGTAAGGTAGCTGGTCTTGGTGAAAATTAAGAACAAGGAACCTGGAATGTAAGTAGAAAGATAGAAAAAAAATGCTTTCTCCAGAAACGGAGCCACTGACAAGAATTTGAGAGCAGGCAGGTTATTTGGGAGGAAATTGCAGAAAGCACCGGTAGGGACATCAAAGTGTAGTCTCCAGGTAAGCAGCCTCAGCCTCACCTGGGATCCTCTTAAAAAATGCAGAATCTCAGGCCGGGGGTGTTGGCTCATGCTTGTAATCCCAGCACTCTGAGAGGCAGAGGCAGGAGGATCACTTCTTCCGAGGAGTTTGAGACCAGCCTGAGGAACATAGAGAGACCCTGTCTCTATTAAAAAAAAATTTAAAAATTAGCCGGGAAAGGTAACACATGCCTGCAGTCCCAGCTACTCAGGAGACTGAGGTGGGAGGATTGCTTGAGCCCAGCAGGTCAAGGCTGCAGTGAGCTGTGATTGGGCCACTGCACTTCAACCTGAGTGACAGAGTGAGACCCTGTCTCAAAAAAGAAAAAAAAAAAAAAGAAAAGAAAAGAAAAAGAAAGAATTATAAATGCAGAATTTCAGGCTCCAACTCAGACCTACTGAATTAGAGTCTGAATTTTATTAAGATTCCTAGGTGATTCACGAGCACGTTACAGTTTGTGAAGAACAGCCCCAGCCATACCTCCCACTGGCACGAACCCTGGGGTTTTTATCTTCTGACTGGCATCCTTCATTGACTAAGGGCTGGTCTCAGGAGATGAACTCCCCAGGACTTCTGCAGATTTCAGAGCAAGAGCAAGCTTTCAGCTGGAGCTTTATCTCAGTAGGACAGGAAGACGCTGTCAGCTTGGACTAGGACTCAGAACGGTGAGTGCCGTGGCCATGCGGGCAAGGCAGAGAGCCAAAATCCTTACTGTCCTGAACAGCAGAGGCAGCCACGAGCCTTTCCATTGCGGGAGATATGTCGCGGACAGAGGGTTTGCTAGTTCAAGTACTTCAGAGAGATGAACTTGATTAGTCATCAAACCCTATCCCCACCTTTGGTATAGGTTTTAAAAGGCGTCAGCTCAGTGTTTTCAAATTCAAATACAAATTTATAAGGATGTGGTTCAAAGTTTAAACTCAGAGCCCCTAAGCAAAACTTCCAGGATGGGTTTCCCCAGCTTTTGGCTGTCAACTTCTTGACTGGAGGGTCTCCTGTCCTTCTCTGCCCCTGCACCCTGCTCTAGGGATGACAGTGACTTTGGGGAATGGGTTTTCTGCTTGGACTGTCCCTCTTAGCACCTGGAGCCTCAAGGTAACCTTGCTCCTGTTTGTCCCTGCACTTCCGGTGGCCCTTTCTGTCAAGCATTAGGTGTACAACCTAACAGCCACCACGTTTGTGTGGAGTATAAAGCTTTATTTTGTTTGAACCAAAGCCATGTGTATAGAATCCAATTTTTCTGCTTCTTCAGATTTGTTTGGCCCCACTTTCATCCCAGGTCATTGATTACTGCTCGGTGGAGCCCCCTTGCGGTCACCACCACTGCCTGTCAACATGTTGGAGCACATTGTTTTCAAATACTGCATCCCACCTGCTCATGGTATACAATTCTTTCTATATATTGCAGATTCCTATTTACTATTATTTTAATAAGGATTTCTATGTCTGTATTTTTGGGACATGTTGGTATGCAGTTGTCTTTCTTTAAAACCGTCTTCATCTGGTTTTGGTGTCAGGGTTCATAAAATGAATCGGGAAACATTCCCCTACTGTGTATTCTGAAAAAGACTGTATAGATTTGGTGTTCTTTACACTTTTGGTAGAATTCTCCAGTGAAACTATCTGGGCCCTGAAGGTTTTTTTTGGAAGTTTTAAAATTATGATTTTTTTTTTTTTTTTTTGAGACGGAGTCTCACACTGGAACGCAGGTTAGAGTGCAGTGGCGCAATCTTGGCCCACTGCAACCTCCGTCTCCCAGGTTCAAGCAATTCTCCTGCCTCAGCCTCCCAAGTAGTTGGGATTATAGGTGCCTGCCACCACACCTGGCTAATTTTTTGTATTTTTAGTAGACACAGGGTTTCACGAAGTTGGCTAGGCTGGTCTCGAACGCCTGACCTCATGATCCACCCGCCTCAGCCTCCCAAAGTGCTGGGATTACAGGTGTGACCCACAGTGCCCAGCTATTAATCCAATTTTTGAAACAGTTACAGGTGTACTCAAATTATTTCACATGGGGTGAGCTGTGGTAGCTTCTGTTTTTAAAAGAATTACTCCTTTTATCTCAGAAAAAGTAATTTGCCAAAGACTGAGATTCAGCTACTGTCTGATCTGGCACTTTTTCTTCCATCTGGCAGAGGCCTCACCTCTCTGGCTGACTCTTAAAGCTGCCCCTTCCTGCCTCCCTGGCTTTCCCCAGATCTCTCCTGTCTCCTGCCCGTACCATTTCCTGCTTTCTCAGCTTTCAGCTACTTCCCCTTAGGGGAGTGGTTCTCAAGATTTTTCCAGCTTAACCCATACTTACTGAATCTGAAATTCTGGGGGTGGGGCCAATAACTATTTTTTTTCTTTTTTCTTTTTTTTTTTGAGATGGAGTCTTGCTCTATCGGCCAGGCCGACGTGCAATGGCGCAACCTTGGCTCACTGCAAACTCTGCCACCTGGGTTCAAGTGATTCTCCTGCCTCAGCCTCCTGAGTAGCTGGGATTACAGGCGCATGCCAGCACGCCCATCTAATTTTTGTATTTTTAGTAGAGATGGGGTTTCACCATGTTGGTCAGGCTGGTCTTGAACTCTTGACCTCGCGATCCACCCGCCTCAGCTTCCCAAAGCGCTGAGATTACAGGCATGAGCCACCGCGCCTGGCGGATAACCTGTGTTTTAACAATTCTTCCGTGTGCTTCTGCTGCACACTATGTTAAAAACTACTGCCGCGTGGTGTCTTTCATTAAGGGAATAAAGCTTTCAGTGCAGTCCTTCCCAAGAACATCTTCAGTTTAATAGGGAGCCTTTTCAGACCTGTAAGGGAATTTGTGATATGGGGAAAAGGGCCACAGTCTTGGGTCTTGGTTCTGGAGACATTTGTTTGTGTCTGAGTTAGACCCTCTCCTTGCTAGTGTTGAACTTGAATGTATCACTCAATTTACGCATTTTTAACAAAATAGGGATGCTTTCCCTACTTCATAAAGTTGTAATTAGATCATAGAAATTATCATTAAATGGAATCATGATAACCGCTATTTATGGAGGGTCCTTTAAGTCTCACAACAATCTTGCAAGTAATATTCTCTTTGAAGAGCTGGGAAATCAAGCCCAGATAATTCATAAGCACTTACAACATGCCACACATCCCTATGAAGTAAACAAGCTATTACAATTCCCGTTTTATAGATGAGGAAACTGAAGGAACTCGCCCAAGACCACATAACTGGGAAGTAGTCGAGTCAGGATTCAAATCTAGAAAGCCTGGCTCTTCTTCAGCTGGGCTAAGAAGTTGATGCATGTGGTGCAGAGGACACATGGGAAGTGGGAGAGATGGGAGTGGTGCCCAGTTCTAGCTCCAAAGGCCATGCTGGTGCCTCTATTTCAAGTCACCTTCATTCATTCAATCAGCACATACTTATTGAGTGCCTACTTTGTCACAAGGACTGTTCTGGTCATTGGATAAATGCTGGTGAGTAAAATAGATCGGTCCTTGGAACTTTATAGAATTTATAGTTTAAAGATAACATGGGAAATGGCTACAAAATAATGTTGACTATTCTAATGAGGATGAAATGGAGTGATAAGCACATGTGGAAACTGGCTGATGGCTGTGAGCAGCTCCTCAAATTATAACCTGCTCTTGACTGTCTACTAGACTTGAGATCAGTGCTGAGTTGGGTCTGTTTTTTAAAACAATCACCAACTTACAGAAAATTTGGAAGTCCTGTACAAAGAACATATTTTTCTCTGAGCCATTTGAAAGTAAGTTGCCAACCTGATGCTTAGCCACAAGTACTTTAGTGTGAATTTTCTATAAACAGGACTTTCTCCTACTGAACCATAACACACCATCAACATGAGGAAGTTGACATGAATCCTCAGAGCCTGCTATGGTTTGAGTGTCCCTCCAAAATCCATCTGTTGGAACCTAAGACCCAATGTGATATTTTAAGATGTGGGGCCTTTTGGGAAGTGATAAGTCCTGATGGCTCTGCCCTCATGAATGGATTAGTCAGTGCCCTTGTAACAGGCTGGAGAGTACTATGTAGGTAGGCCCTCTTTGCCTTTTTTTTTTTTTTTTTTTTTTCCTTTCTCTCGAGGTCGCCATGTGAGGACTCAGTGTTGTGGAGCCACTAGAAGCTGAAAGGGGCAGGGAAGGATTCTCCCCTAGAGCTTTCGGGGATTATGGCCCTGCCAACACCTTGGGTTCAGACATCTGGGCTCTGGAACTGTGGGAGAATCAATTTTTGTCTTAAGCCCCACAGTCTGTGGCAATTTGTTACAGCAGCCGTAGGAAATGAACACACCATCTACCTAGAAAACCACCAGTTCAGATGGGTGGGTCAGATTCCAGCTCCACCTGTAGGGGTCATTCTAGTTTTCTCCCTCCCCGTATTTTAAATTCCGTTTTCTGACAAGAAACCTGGCTTCTGTGATACTTAATAGATTGACTTCTTTGGTCAGTACCCCATGACAGTGAACTCCCAGCTCCTCTGCCACCCTTGCCCCTGAGGGGGCTCCCTCTCGACCTCCCCACTGGACTCAGGGCAGCGTCCTGCTCTGGGCACACACCCATATCCTCTGTCTCACCTAATGGCTAGACACGCATTACTCAGAGAAGGAGAAGGGTAGAGGAAGACCAGCCCTAGTTTATGCTCACCCTTCCTGGAGCACCTCGACTCTTGGGACACTGCCCTGCTCCCCTGGGAGGTGCCAGGTGTCCACCGTGCCGGGCTGGAATGCGGGTGCCCCTGCAGGAGGGGGAGCCTGTATGTGATCATGCAGTGGCAGGGCTCAGGCTTCAGTGAGAGTGGCAGGAGTGCATGTCACTATCTTACCCTCTCCTCCTCAGAGCGTCGTGATGCACCTGCAAAACCCAGTGTGTCTTTCTACACATGTGGTGTCTCAGCCAGGCCAGGGCTTGGTTCCCGCGAGTTGTGCTGCAGGCAAACCGGGGAGAATTGAGATCCTTCATTTTATTTAGGATGAGGCATGCACCTAAACGTCAGGCATTTCCTGGTGGCATAATGGATATTTATCTCCTATTAGAAAGGAAGCAATCTGCACTGAGGAAGCCTTTAGATTAAATTTCAGGGATGAACCAAGATTCATCCTGACAGATATATAGATCCTCAAAGAATAAGTCCTCATAAAACAGCCTAAAAATATTCCTTATGGCAGTTAGATACTTTGTAAAGAGCCCTTATTTGTGCTTGATAATGTACTGAGTTAAATTTAAGAATTGTTTAATACAAGTGTGTACTTTCTCCCTAAAGTGATTCACTCATTCATTCACACAGATTTTTCTAAATGTCTAATATTGCCCAGACACTGAGCTAAGCATAAGCTAAGTACCCTGTTTTTAGAGAGCTCAGTAGGCTGGGAAACACAGATTGCTAAGTCAGTAGTATAATGTTTATGGATATGGGCACATCAAAAGATATGATACTTAGTGCCCTGGGTACACAAGGTGGGAGGCTCTCCTTTGCACAGGCTTTCCTGGAAAGGCTCTGTTGCTCTATAAATCAAACAGCAGGACATAGACAACCTAAGCAAAGGAAAATGCTTGCAAGAGTTCCAGGAGTGATTAGATATGGACAGCAGGCTTGACAGTGGGGAGGAGCAAAGGCTATGCTGCAGGGCTGCCCCTGTTCCTTACATCCTGTGGAACTCTGACAAGATCCAAAGTCCAGAAGACAGCATCTACCTGACCAAGCTTAAGTCATATGTCTGCTCATAAGCTTAGGGATGGGGGAGGGAAGGGAAGGGCAAACGGAGAGGTGAAATCTGTTTCTTTCTCTTTCAGGAGAGATGAGCCTGGAATAATTAACTTCTTTTTTTTTTAAACAGAGTCTCGCTCTGTCCCCCAGGCTGGAGTGCAGTGGCCAGATCTCAGCTCACTGCAAGCTCCGCCTCCCGGGTTCTCGCCATTCTCCTGGCTCAGCCTCCCGAGTAGCTGGGACTACAGGCGCCCACCACCTCGCCCGGCTAGTTTTTTGTATTTTTTAGTAGAGACGGGGTTTCACCATGTTAGCCAGGATGGTCTCGATCTCCTGACCTCGTGATCCGCCCGTCTCGGCCTCCCAAAGTGCTGGGATTACAGGCTTGAGCCACCGCGCCCGGCCAATTAACTTCTTACTAAGATTAAACATAGCAGTGAGTTGTTCTCCAAAAGGAAAATAAACTCAGATTAGGAATGAAGAATGGAAGCTGGACAAATCTTTACAATGACCAATGACTCTTACCTGGACATTCAGGCATGGGGAAGAATATGGGTAAAGGCAAGTCCTTGGTAATATTGCTGAACTGGTGGATCAAGCCTTACCTGAAATTAACTGACTTTGGAGCTTTCCAGTTATGTGAACAAGTAAGCATCCCCTATGCCCTCCCATTTTTTGCTCTAAGCCCATTTGAATTTGGTTATCTGTCAGTATAACCAAAATATTTCTAACTGATAGATCCCCAGAATGTTTTTTAATAAGATTCTAGGCAGTCTTTTTTTTAATTTCCTATGAAATTGATTTTTACTCATTTTTCAGTCTCTGAGTGACATTTGTGCTGCACATTTATAGCTCATATCAGATGACTGATCCAGCTGATAATATCACATTTTCAAGTCATTTATCTCAGATAGGTAGTATACTATTATAATGATGTTTGTACCATGTAGGCTAATTTTTAAAATTGTTTTTGTAGAGACTAGATCTCACTATGTTGCCCAGGCTGGTCTTGAACTTCTGGGCTGAAGCAATCCTTCTATCTTGGCCTCCTAAAGTGTTAGGATTGCTTGTGTAGGCCACCATGCCCGGCCACATTCTTGTTTCCATAATTAATCTGAAATTTGTTTTATCCTTAAGAGTTGTTTTTAGGTAATTTTAAGTGTAGAAATTCAGCATAGTTTATAAAAATATTTTTTGTAAAATGGAACTTTATTCTAAAATGTATTCAAAATTGCAAGACACAAATACCATTGAAACAGGTAAAGGTTTATTATATAGAATGGTGAAACATACAGAATATAATTTTACTCTTTTTAAAGAGCCTTCATTAAGAAAACCCAATTTAAAGCTATTTGTTTCCAAATAATTTATATATATTAGTTGTAGCATAATTCTCCAAGCATACCTAATGTAAAGTACAAAACTATTTGAAACTGAATTCAAATATAAAATATATGTGTGTGTATATATACATATACATATGTATGTACATATATGTACACGTACACATATGTACATATATATGTATATGAGCTATAAATGACTGTGCAATAAATAAATAAATGACTGTGCAAAAGATGCAGAAACCTGCAGACTCATCAGTGTGTCTTCAAATCAGGCAGGTTGGTCAGCCACCAACAAGCTTCACCTTTTCAAGTCCTTGCCCACCAATTAAGGGAAAATATCCATAATGAACCATAGACTAACAAAGATTTTATAAAATGACTTTCAAAGGATTTTTTTCCCAAAATCTCCTGTGTGATCTGGCAACTGCCTCCTTGTCCTCTTTTTTCCCTACCTCCAAAATAAATCAGATTCTGTGACATTTGATGCTAAACCATAATTAGGCTTTGGGCATTTTAATTAAGATATTTTTGTGAAATTCACTTATCTGTGACATCTTTTTTCTTCTTTTTCTAAATTCATATTCTAAACATTTGAGGAACTAAAACCTCAATACTACATCAATGGTATTATCATGGTAGCTTTCTTCCTTTAAGTGGACATTTAAAGTTCTCTTCAAAGAAATGAAGCAGAATGGCAAATAATCTCCACAAGAATGAGTTCATATGAATATGTTTTGATATTTCAATACCTCTGTTCTTGAAATACTACTAGCAACTCATCAGGTCAGAGTCTTAGAGCTTAGACAAAGTAAAGCTCAGAAAGGGGACAAAAGTCCTGTAGACTAGGCATTAAAAAACCTATTTTTTTTTTTTTTTTGAGACGGAGTCTCGCTCTGTGGCCCAGGCTGGAGTGCAATGGCCAGATCTCAGCTCACTGCAAGCTCTGCCTCCTGGGTTTACGCCATTCTCCTGCCTCAGCCTCCCGAGTAGCTCGGACTACAGGTGCCCGCCACCTGGCCTGGCTAGTTTTTTGTATTTTTTTTTTTTTGAGACAGCGTCTTGCTCTGTTGCCTAGGTGGGAGTGCAGTGGCGTGATCCCGGCTCACCACAACCTCTTCAAGCAATTCTCCTGCCTCAGCCTCCCATAAAAAATATTCTTGTTAGCTAGTATGTGAATGGGATAAATTCACTGGGCAGATGATATATTTTTTCACATTACTCCTGTCATCATTCCTTAGTTGCTTTTTTCTTTAGGATCCTGAAGTTGTCTGAAAAGACTGACATTATTCGACTATTTCTCTGGCATTTCAGTGAGAATAGACTATTAATAAAGGAAAGTCAGCTAAAAAATAGTAAATTAGACCCCTTAACTTGCTTGTATCAGCAGAAAATAGATTAACAATTATTTTTTCAGATTCTTTCTCTACACTGATAGTTTTCCAGCTATTTATAAGATCTCATCTTAACAGTGTTAGATATTAACAAAATATGATAGCATTAAGAAGACATATTTCATCATTCTACTTTATTGAGAACCTAAATAACCAGTTGAGAGTTATGTAGGGAAAGCAAGATTAGAACCCACATTTTCTGTCTGCTGATACTGTGCTTTGTCATTTTGTGACACTACACTGCTTCTAATAAAAGCCCTTTTATTTCTTAATTTTTAAGAGTATAAATATATCTTAAGCAAAAATAATATGTTGAAAACAAATCTCATGGGTTTTTTTTCTTTTTGCGAGAAGTTACACATATTTCTTATTAGGAATACATTTCCATCTTTCTGTTTGGAGTGAATCACATTTGAATGTTTTGTTTCAGTATTTGAATCTGGAGGATGAATGAAGATATAGTATGGCATAAAGGCTAAACATAGCTGTTAATGCTGATGCTGATCATCCCCTGGGAATATACTAGTGCTGAGATTTATGGAGCCCCTTAGGCTCCTACAGACTCTCAGCTTCAGGGAAAGGAAGGCTCACTCCAGAGAACAATGTGCATCTATTCATTCTGCTGCCCCACGGCACAGCCCAACCTGCTAACCTGGTCCCCTTCTGCCTCACTCTTCAGTCTTAGCTTTTGCGTTTATGTACACATAAATCACTTGGGACACAGAGTGAAAACACAGTATTTCATCAGCATACTCACTGGTCAATTTTACTTGCCTCCTTGCAAAGAAGCAGGTCTTATTTCAGAGCTCTGAGTTGTTAATTATTGTAAGGGACCCATCAAATACGCAGGTTTCTGAAATATGTTGGACTATGATTTAATTCTTTTCCTCAATTATTATTTTCCACTATTTTAATTTTTGAAGGCCATAAAACTAATCAGTTATAACTGGGTATGAGTGCCTTTCCACCAATCCATGACCCCCAGCGCCTGCATCAGATGCTGAAATAATGGGATAAATGTGTCTGGATGAAGAAATACTGTGGTGGCATGTTTGGATGAATCAAGTTCACAGAAATGGTAAAATAGATGGAATGAGCATGCAAGTTAACATAGATTTATATTGCTTATGTTTACAGATTTGTGCAAGTCTTAGAAGCCTAGATACATTTACTATGCACTGTATTTAAGAACTGTTGATTGAAGAGGTGGACAGTAAAACAATCAAGTCATATTTCCTGCATGCAAAGGACCAGTAATTAAGGATGAAGGGGCATGCTCTCTTCCTCCTCTGCTTTCCCCTATTGTTACCAAACATTAAATATTGAAAAGCACTTGACTAAAAATGTCACTACACATTTATAATATTCCATTAAAGCTAATATATAAAACATTAATAGACATTTGTTATGGTATTATAGCATAAAAAAGCTGTAGCATAAAAAAGCTGAGCAAACTCAAGATCTAACATGATCAAATGTCTACCTAATATGACATGCCTAACATTTATCAGAAGCCAGTTATTATGTTTAATAAAAATAATCAGCTTGTTTTTGAACTATCATTTTCTATCAGTCATTGAACACTTTCTTGTTTCTTCCTTTAAAAACTGCTAAAACTCAGACAAGTAAAAAAAAATTTTTTTTTCTTTTTTTTTTTTTTTGAGACGGAGTCTCTGTCGCCCAGGCTAGAGTGCAGTGCCTCGATCTCGATCTCGGCTCACTGCAAGCTCCGCCTCCCGGGTTCACGCCATTCTCTTGCCTCAGCCTCTCGACTAGCTGGGACTACAGGCACCTGCCACCACACCGGGCTAATTTTTTATTTTTTTATTTTTTAGTAGAGACGGGGTTTCACCGTATTAGCCAGGATGGTCTCGATCTCCTGACCTCCTGATCTGCCCACCTCGGCCTCCCAAAGTGCTGGGATTACAGGCGTGAGCCACCGCGCCCTGCTGCCAAGTAAAAAATGTTAAAGAAAAGCTGAGAATACAAACTATAAAATTTCTAATAACGTTGATAAAGAATTAGAAGTTGAAAGTAAAATCTGCAATAGCTAAAAGTTTCATGGGTCTCTATAGAAACCAACAGAGGCAAGGGGATTGCTGCAGGGGAGCCACGCTGGTCGTTCCTTCTTTCATTCTAACTGCTACTGCGTGCTATATTGACTTGAGGAACCAGCTGCTGCCTATTCAGTGATAAGTGTTTACTAACATTGCTCCTGTAAAAGGACTCCACGGACCAATGGGGAGAGATAGGAGTAGGAAGAGCTTGAGAAAGATTGCTGCCAATTGTTTTGAATGCGAACAACAAGTCTTATGGTAGAGATGAGGAATATGGTTACCCTAAAGCAAACCATCTCATAAGATTGTTTAATGGAAAAATGGAATTCTTTCTTATCAAATGTAATCATTCATTACAGGAAAGATTACAGTAATTGTGAGATGCCATTACCACTTGCTACAGTAGTTTAAGCTATGTATTGACTTGGCTTTTAGTTACCTATGTCTTCCTGGAGTCTTTTTGTCTTAATAATGTTCCAAAGACAATTGGACTCTGTTCTTAACCAGTGCGTAAGTTACTCCTTAACGAATAAAGTAGGTGTTTCAAGAGCCACATTGTTTTTAAGCTAACAGCTGCTTATGAAGGTGAATTAAGTCTTCAATAATTCTATATAGTACCATAACTATGAGAGAGAGAGAGAATGTTACATTGCTCTAAGGAAATATCTGAGATTGGGTAATTTATAAAGAAAGGAAGCTTAATTGACTCACAGTTCTTCATGGCTGGAGAGGCCGCAGGAAACTTCCAATCATGGTGCAAGGTACCTCTTCACAGGGTGGCAGGAGAATGCGCGTTAGCAGGCGAAATGACAGACGCTTATAAAACCATCGGATCTCGTGAGAACTCACTCACTATCACGAGAGCAGCATGGGGGAAACTGCTCCCATGACCCAATCACCTCCCACCAGGTCCCTCCCATGACACGTGGGGATTATGGGGATTACAATTCAAGATGAGATTTGGGTGGAGACACAGCTGAACCACATCAGAGAGAGAGAGAAAGAAAGGGAGGAGGAGGAGGGGGAGAAGGAAGAGGAGGAGGAGGAGGGGGAGAAGGAAGAGGAGGAGGAGGAGGGGGAAGGGGAGGGGAAGGGGAGGGGGAGGAGGAGAGTGGGGGAGGAGAAGAATGGGGGAGGAGGAGGAGAAGAGTGGGGGAGGAGGAGGAGGAGGGAAAGGGGGAGAATGAATTTGCACTCACAAAAATTATGGAAATTTCTTATTAAGCATGTTATGTTTCAGTTAATCAAGATAATGCATGATTGGCTAATTTCTTCACTGACTTTTAAGAGTATTTTCCATGTACTCTCTTCATTGTGAAACAAAAATGGGCTTTTTTTTGTCCCTTTTTTTGAAGTTTCCATCCTGTCTTCCCATGTTAATTGAAGCTCTTTTGCCTTAAACATGGCTTGAGAAATGAGTCCTTGTTGTGATGCAGGTTGTCAAACTTACAGCTGCAGGAAAAGGAGTGTTGTGCTCACGTTGGGTAAGCAAATAGAATTCTTGCAAAGGAAGACAGAGGAACCAGCCCTGCAAATAAATGGTCCTTTGCAGCAAGATTCCTCTTCTGGCCTCATCCTTTCTGAATTTAAAGGTCAGAGGAAGCTTCACACAGCCACTTTCATATCTCAGTGCCCTGGCTAAATGTCTCAGGAGAATAAAGATACCCTAATGGGAAAGCAATTTTATAATTCTGGGCTTGCATTCCAGAATCGTGCAGACTGTTTTCCAGTTGAAACAGCTCTACATACAAACATCCTCGGAAGCAAGTTCTTTTACCTCTCTGATCTGTCTTATAATTAAGTCTGAATATTTTAAATATGCTTTTAATACAATCACTGAGAATAAAAATCTGTGGCCAAGTAACTAATGAATGTCTTGAACTCTAAGCACATTCTGAATATTTAATTATCATTTAAACAAATGAGAAAATATAAATTCAATTTGCAAAATAAGAAAATATTTACTCAAGAGTTTGAAAATTGAAATATATTAATCAATCAGTGCACATACATACTGTCTCTCCAAACCCAAAATTACTGAGGTTTTTTTTTCTTTGCAACTCTTTTGGTGAAGCCCCTACGTTCTCAACTCTTATACCTTTTGTGTACAGTTTTTTTCTGCCAGAAATATATTTGAAGTGTTTTAGTTGTCATTTGTATCTGAAAATGGTTGGACTCATATAGCTTATTTTTGGCAAGCAGAATCAAGATGACCACAAAGGGATCTATAATATAAAGCCTACAGCATACATTTTTATCTTCAGCAGGAAGAAATCCCCCAAAGTAGGTTAGGAATTTACTGCATGCATTTAACTTCTGAACTGGAAATTTATGTGGCAGTTCAGTGATTAATCATTAATCGTGGTAAATGTCAATTTCTACTCATTAGGAGTAAGGACATCTATTTTTGCAATTCAAATGGAAATGATTTCTGATTTAATCACTTGTCTGCTCCAAAGCTCCTCTTCAATTGGATAAGTTCACATATTTCCAGTGCCGCTTTAATTTACAAGTGGGGTGAACAGAACCTCATATTTTGAGGCCCGATGTAAGCGCTCAAGTCATAGTGAACTTGATGAGAATCAATACTGCCAAATAAACCAGAAAGATAGTCAAATGAATGTGAAAGTTTTCTGAAACATATACCTTTGCAATCTGTATTTCATGTCTTCTAAAGTGCCTGTTTCCAGGGCAAAACAGCAAAACACTTCTGGTTACTTGAAGGAAAAAATTTTACATTAGTTATTCATTTTTGCAAGTGCATAGTTCAGTAATTCTCTTGCACATAAACAACACGCAAATCTTTTTAGAACTTGAAAATACAGTAAATACCTTTCCAAACAAGGTTTTAAATAATCTGGGAAGTAACCAGAGATAGCTTGTCAGATTTCTATTCACCCTGGACCACTTCCCATCTGAAATGATTTAAGAGCCTGATTTTAGAGATACTCATGACATTCAAGTTCTACAGAGATTTGGACTTTGAATGCTTTATATTCTACACTGAGCTTCCTATGACCATGTAATTCTGCAACCAGATATCTTCTGGCAAGATGACAATTTCTGAGAAGAGCCTGAGGTTATTGTGCTGCCTATTTGAAATGGTATTTTTGCTAAATGGATGGAATTTTAAACTCTTAGGATGCAATACTGAGAATTTCATTATAGTCTGATTTTTCAGAGATAACTAACTTAGAGATACTGGCAGTGGGTTTACTAATCCACCTTTGTTGTAAATTAGATATGGCTTTTATGTTAGTTTTGGTTTCGGTTATTTCATTCAGTAGATTTCTTCTTATAAGTACCTATCGTACTGAGCATTTTAATTTTGAATTTGGGCATTACTTTGAAAACTTTTGTATGAGAGGGATCTCTTGCAATAGCTAGTGCTTCTATTTTCATTAACACTTTTATATGTGGCATATACATACATACATACATACACATACATACATATTTTATGTATGTATATGCCACATATAAAAGTGTTTTTTATGAAATGTTATGTTTTTAATCAAATGTTCATGTTTTCTATGACACAGGGTCTTGCTCTGTCGCCCAGGCTGGAGTGCAGTGGCACAATCATAGTTCACTGTAACCTTGAACTCAGTGGGCTCAAGTGATCTTCCTGTCTCAGCCTCCCTAGTAACTACTACTACAGGCACTGGCCACTATGCCTGGCTGCCTTTTAAAAAAACTCTGGAGGGCGGGGGTGGGGTGTGACCAGGGTGGGGGCTCCCTATGTTGTCCAGGCTGGTCTTGAGCTCCTGGCTTCAAGCAATCCTACTGCCTCGACCTCCCAAAGTGCTGAGATTACAGGTGTGAGCCACCGAACCGAGCCATGTTTTATATATTTTTAAAAGTGCTGGCCAGGCGCGGTGGCTCACGCCTGTAATCCCAGCACTTTGGGAGGCCGAGGAGGGTGAATCACGAGATCAGGAGATCGAGACCATCCTAACATGATGAAAGCCCGCCTCTACTAAAAATAGAAAAAATTAGCTGGGTTTGGTGGCGGGCGCCTGCAGTCCCAGCTACTCGGAAGGCTGAGGCAGGACACCATGTGAACCCGGGAGGCGGAGCTTGCAGTGAGCCGAGATTGCACCACTGCACTCCAGCCTGGGCAACAAAGCAGACTCTGTCTCAAAAAAAAAAAAAAAAAAAAGAAGTGTTAAGTGATTTATCTTTTTGCAAATGGATTAAAGTTCAGCTCTCTGTGGGTTTTTCATTGAATCAAAAAATATGCCTAGGTAAGTACTTCTCAAATAAATATGAAGTAAATACTGTGTATAAAATGTGACTAGTAACTACTTGTAATAGTATGCTGAGTTCTCTAAATTAATATTACTTTCAATGATATGTGTGTTCTGTTGAAGCAATTTTGAGACCATTACGTCTATATAATATCCCTTCAGTCAGAAGTGAATAATGGCTAACCTATGACAAAACAGTAGCACTGAAATATAAAAGACTATATAAAGAATACATTTGACTTTTCAATTCATAAACCATTTCTTTCTCTGCAACAAATATGAACATAAGTAATGCTGAATTCCTTAATATAATGAATAGTAATTTACATAATACACATGATTACTGGTATTTTATTGAAAGCACATTTAAAATTAGCAATGTTTTCCATGGGACATGACTAAATATAAAGAGTTCCATCCCTATTCCCATCAAGAACTGTGAGTTGTAGGATGAAAAAGCAATTTTGTGAGAAAATTTGAGGTTATTCACTGAGAAATGCAGCTACAGCCAAGCAGAGCCCAATATTTACTTCAAGGGAAGCTTCCCAAACTGAATGTGACAACTAAACATTTACAATGTTGACTCAGCAGGGCGCGGTGGCTCATGCCTGTAATCCCAGCACTTTGGGAGGCCGAGGTGGGCGGATCACCTGAGGTCGGGAGTTTGAGACCAGCCTGACCAACATGGAGAAACCCTGTCTCTACTAAAAATACAAAATTAGCCAGGCATGGTGGCGCATGCCTGTAATCCCAGCTACTCGGGAGGCTGAGGCACGAGAATCGCTTGAACCCAGGAGGAGAAGGTTGTGGTGAGCCGAGATCGCGCCCTTGCATTCCAGCCTGGGCAACAAAAGCGAAACTCCATCTCAAAAACAAACAAAAACAAAAAAACAAAAAACCCCAAAAAACAATGTTAATACAGAATTTTCTACAAGGCTGCACCATATTCTCAACAGACAATTTGTGCAGGGAATAAAACATCTAGAATTTCTTTCATTTAATTTTTATGACTCTTTGACATCAAGAGTTTCTTCACTTTTAAGGATACACTGAGCTATGAGAACAAACCCTTGATTACTCAGATTGCTTGGGGGCTGGGTCTGCAGACACTCTCTTTTTCCCTTCATTTTGGAATCTTTCACTCTTTGTTACCTCATTCACCAAGAGGAGCTCACAGGGATTAAACCAATTCTGTTGGCTTTTATTTATGTATGCTACTCCTGCCCTGAACCTACATAATGCTACCACCACTAAGAGTCATTTTTGCACAATTAGAAATAATTTTAATAATAAGTTCCAGCAAAGTTCTTAGTTACATGACTTCTACCTGTTTTAAAGTCAGGGACTTATCAGCTGCCTTGCTCTCTACCCTCTATGTTCCAGTAATCCAGACACCTTGCGAAAATTGCCTGGCAAGTTATTTGAGGTAATCTGGCTCAAACTGTCTGGCCAATGGAATTTATAAATTGTTTCTAATCATTATGTACAAATGTGCTGTGTTATTGGACTAGAAGATTCCACTTCGATCAAAGCCATAATAATGTGGAACCATTATTTAAAAACTGATTGAAAAGATGATTTATTTCCATTGATATCTAAGGATGAATCACTAATCTCAATTGTAGACCCTCCTCCTCCTATATTCTCATTTATCTCTATACTAGCATGCAGCACTTACTTCAGAATCTTTATTTGGGCAAATGTTCATGGTGAACTGAGGCAATCATCTGTATAGTTCATGAGAAAGATGAACGTAACTGAGGAGAAGCATAGTTTTGTATGAATTACCTGGATAACTGCTTCAGATAACCACATTATGTATAGTCATATTTGGAGTAAAATACCAAAGTTTAATTCATTAACATATCTATTTGCCAATAACATTAGTAATTTTTTTGTCATTCCATGTTTATTTATCTGACCACATAGAGCCAGCCATTCATATATGCATTGTAGCCTCTTCTTCAATGCATATAAATCCTTTGATATTAGAGCCTCCTGAATTTTATATAAGGCATAATGTCTAATTCAATTATATATGCAGATGTCCACATTAGTTATATTTTGACTTTATATTTTGATGTTTATACTGGCTTCATACAAACTTGACTTTTTCAATAAGTAATGAAGTACAGACTAGAAATGAAAGGGTAGAAACTGTGTATGAAAAGCTGTATTTAAAAAAATTAAATGTGTAAACGTCCCAAATTAAGGGTCATTTATGTACATCTTTATGGCAACTTATCCCATTACATGAATAGTTCAAGCACTTGTACAAAAGCACTAAATTATAAATCCATCTGAGAATAAATGCAGTAATGTGCACATGCACGCACACACACATACACGAACACACATACACAGATACTAAATTTACAAAATGTGTCAGGTAGCTGGTGGCCATCATTGAATTAAGAATAGTAGATTACTAAGAGTCATCCCAGATTCCGATTATATTTATACATAAATTGTACATTTATAAAAACCTTACAAATACTTCTATTTTTTCAGGAAGATATTATAGGTAACAATTTAACACATGTAGTAAGAAAACATCTTAAATTCAGAAAATCACAATTAGGTAAATTAAACAATTCAATACGTAGATGGCTATCATAAGTATTCTATTTATAAAGACTTTTCCATTTTTTATGTTGAAACAACAGGATATCCTTTAAATTATTCATCCTAACATGTAGTTTGTGTTAATTGCCTTAATGCAAGGAAAGTAAAACATTTTGAAATATGATAGAAAGTATAAACACATTTCAATCAGTAGTTTATATTACGAAAATTTCTAAGGTGGTGCTAAATTTAAAGTAATTTGTTGTCAAATTATGGTAACTGTACAGATTATTTGAATTGTTCTTTTTTAATAAGTAGATGGCCAATTACATTTAACTGAGCAATTTTACCAGGACATGATGGAAAGTTAGCTGACAAATACCATATTGTGTTCTGAGAGTACTGTGAGGAATCCAAATTTCACTCTCTTGGCAAAGTACTGAGGCCATTTGGTGGAAAAAAGAAAGTGGGATTAAGTGTTAATATTGACTGGGAATAAGTCCTTTACATCACTGTTTCTGGGAACATTAATAGTTACCTTTGTTATGATAATGGTACATTTCATTTTAAAAATGAAATGCTAAATATGTTAGAAACAGATCATAACATTTTAATGACTGGGATAAGCAAAATGAGTCCAACCTTTGTTCTGGTGATAGCCAGTAAATGTGCAAAGAGAGAAGAGACAAACTGTAATTGTATACATAAAAACACCTAGTCCCACTTAAAAATTTTAATATCTATATAAAGTACTATAATTTTTAAAGATGAAGACATCAAAAATATTCACATTAAAATATCTTACAGAAATCATTATTCTTCTATTCAAGAAAACCAATTACACTAAGTTAACAGGGAAAATTTAACAGAGGAAATTCTCCTTGGGACACTTATTTAACTGAGGATTTCACTTCATAGTTTAAAAAAGTAAATGGGCCTCAGGTGTCTTTTTCATGGGTAGGTCACCTTATCAATCTGAATTACAGTTCATGGGTAAAGCTAACTTATTTTTTTGTAATAAGTTAATAATGCCAATTCAGTTTCTTGTAAACAAATGTCTATATCAAACCACCATAATTACTGTGTAATTCCTAGTAGTATCAGTGAAGTGGCTGAGAATTAAATGATCATTTATGCCCTTATCTTTAGATACAGAACCTTCAAAAGAAGGCCTAATGTGGACAAGCTAACATGGGTGTGCTAAACCTAGGCATAGGAGACTCCATCTGCTTATGTCTTGTATTACTCTTTCCATCCCAAATAACTTTCATCAGCTGTTTTACCACTGAAAGGAAAAGTAGTCAAAGGAAATCATTATATTTAATCAGTATTGGTTGTGCTACAAAATAATGTGAATCACAGTGGGAGTGTTTTGTGAGCAAACTTCATATTACTATTCCCAACACACACACACACAGGTACACACAACATATTTAGTATGCGAAATGCAAGTATTATTAATAGTGGTTAGCCATTTTTTCACTTTTCTAGTTATTTCTCAAGGTATGGTTCACAGACCCAGGGAGACCCTTACACATGCTTAAGATTGGGTACTGTTGCTTTAAACAAACACAGACTCTGGCTCCGCATAGCAAACAATAAACTTATTCCACCAGGAGGGAAAAATAGAAATAAGATTAATCTACTTTTGGCAAATATATGGCAACCTTGTCCCCAACATTGGATTTCTCCCTCCCATACTATACATTCACTGGCCACTTGTATTGATTAGTGTTTTCAAAGAGAACTATAGTCGTCCCTCCGCATCCAAGGGAGACCGGTTCCAGGACCCCTGCAGATGCCAAAATCCAGATGCTTAAGTCCCTTATATAAAATGACATAGTATAACCTATGCACATCCTCCAATATACTTTAAATCATCTCTAGATTACTTATAATACCTAATACAATGTATTATAAATGCCATGGAAATAGTTGTTATAATGTATTATTTGTAATTATTGTTGTATTATTGGTTTTTATTGTTTTTTAATTTTTTTCCAATATTTCTGACCAGGAGTTGATTGAATCAGGGACGTGGAACCTGCGGATATGGAGGGTCGACTCTATTGTACAGAAGACATAAGAAAAGAAAGGAAAACTTGGGCCGGGCGCAGTGGCTCACGTCTGTAATCCCAACACTTTGGGAGGCTGAGGCAGACGGATCACGAGGTCAGGAGATTAAGACCATCCTGGCTAACACGGTGAAACCCCTCTCTACTAAAAATACAAAAAATTAGCTGGGCATGCACCTGTAGTCCCAGCCACTCAGGACGCTGAGGCAGGAGAATTGCATGAACCCGGGAGGTGGAGTTTGCAGTGAGCTGGGATCACACCACTGCACTCCAGCCTGGGCGACAGAGTGAGACTCAGTCTCAAAAAAAAAAAAAAAAAAAAAAAAAAAAGGAAAACTTGATCAGGCATAGTGGCTCACGCCTGTAATCCCAGCACCTTGGGGGGCTGAGGCGGGCAGGTCACTTGAGGTCAGGAGTTCCAGACCAGCCTGGCCAACATGGTGAAACCCTGTCTCTACTAAAAATACGAAAATTAGCCTGTGATGCATGCCTGTAATCCAGCTACTCTGGAGGCTGAGGCAGGAGAATCGCTGGAACCTGGGAGGTGGAGACTGCAGGATTGTGCCACTGCACTCCAGCCTAGGTGACAGAGCAAGACTGTCTCAAAAAAAAAAAAAAAAAAAAAAAGGAAAACCAGTGTCAATAGTGTCAAAACATTAAAATGCATTCCAAAATCAAGTGGCTATGATTTGTGGCACTCCTTCGAATTAGCAGTGATAATCAAGAAATGAAAATTGCAATTATTTCTCCTGGGAAAACCACTCTTAGTACTATGCACTATATGCAGATGAAAATGGTAAGGGCTGAGAAGGTAACAGTGTTCAGTTGGTATTTATTTCTCCTGGAAGATGTAGGGATTGGGAAGGAGGCAAGGATAAAGCCGCGGAAGAAGTAATCAAGACTTCATAGTATTAAGGATGGTGGAAAACTTCCCCAGCCAAGGGAGCAGTTCTGAATGCTTTGCTATCCATTCCTAGGATAATATGATGAAGAAAAGATAGAGACAGATGTGGGACTTCTTCATGCCCCAAACTGAACTTACTTATTTTCAAAATTTGTTGTCTTTTAAACCACAGAAGTGCTAACTGAATAACCCTATGAAATGCAATGGAGTTCAGATATCTTAGAGAATCATAAAAATAGAAACGGAAGTTTTCTTTATTTTATTCTAGAGGGAAAGGGCTGTTTTGGGCACTTTCCATGGCTGGGGGAGCAGAACCGATTTACTTGTTAATCTTTTGGCAATTGAGAAATCTTTTTTATTTTTGAAATGGAGTCTTGCTCCATCACCCAGGCTGGAGTGCAGTGGCACAATCTCGGCTCACTGCAACCTCTATCTCCTGGGTTCAAGTGATTCTCCTGCCTCAGCCTCCTGAGTAGGTGGGATTACAGGCACCCACCACCACGCCTGGCTAATTTTTGTATTTTTAGTAGAGATGGGGGTTTCACCATGTTGGCCAGGCTGGTCTTGAACTCCCAACCTCAGGTGATCTGCCCACCTTGGCCTCCCAAGTGCTGGGATTATAGGCGTGAGTGCCCAGCTGGCAATTGAGAAATCTTGACCTCGGATTCCTAGCTGTGAACTTCCTCTTCATCAGCAACTGAGTCCACACTGGAACATTTTCAAAGGAGTACTAGTAAGATTCACCCATCAAAATGTGGTGTATTAGAAGATCAATGACACCCTATAGCCTTTGTTCCCATGGGCAACTTTGCTGTAAGACACGTAGTTAAGGATAAAAAATACTTCAGAAAGAATCTGACATGTATTTTCAAATGCAGTGTTAGGCAGAATGCAAAGCTGAGTAGCAAGAGTTAATGTTTTTACCTACTGCGTACTTTTGCTTTTTACATGTGTATTTAATATGTTCAATGTAGCAAGAATTGCTGATATTATTACTGTGAGGTGACATATGTAAAAAATAACCCTAGGAACAGGTAGTATACATCAAGACCAACACAAATGCATTGATAAAGATGGAAAACACAAGAGAAAAACATTAAATACTCTTATTACAAGAAAAAAGGATAAGGGTTAAATGATTCAAAATCTAAACAAAAATTAATATACAGATATACTGTCCTCCATTCAGTGCATGAAAGAATTATCTGGTTATAAAAATCAAGTATCCTTACATTCTGGGTTTCTTGGATACAATTTTCTCCTCAAAAATAATTTTTCAACTATTCCAGAAAATTTTTAAATCTAAAGTAACTCTTTTTAATCTGGACTCCAAGAAGAAAAAAGAAATGAATACTTACAATGAATTGGCTGCTCTGCCTTGAAAAAAAAAAACGAATTTTACTTTTAGGTTACAAATAATGGGGATCATGATGCAATTCATATTCTAGTATTACCCCCAAAATAAGGGCAGATAAAATCAGATTCATCATTCTTTGTGATAAGAAATAATACCTTCTCAGAAGGCAAAGAAAAGAACTTCAAGATCAGTAATAATGGAGAAGAGTTAACAAAATGTTTGAAAATTCTAGCATTATAAGATTAAACTTAATAATCAAAGGGCTGTCAGTTTTTATACGATTGTCATAAAAAATGAAAGTCAAAATTCTTCTTGGTAAAGTCAGGTGTCTGGACAAACTGTCACCTTCATTCAGGTTACCTTCGCTTGAGGTAAAGACCTTTTCATCTGAATTTGCATGAAAGGTTTCTGCAGGTTGACAGCATGAGGCTCTTCTCCGGTGTGCACTCCTAGGCATCTGAACGCTGTGTGTGATTAACTGAGGCTCATTTTATTATAGTTTAAATCTGCAACATACATTCAATTCAGTTTTTTTTTTTTCCTCAACAGTTCTGCCTAGTATCCTTGTTAGGCACAGGCAAAATCTTTATTTTTACAAGGACTAAATCATTATGAATTTGAGAGAAGTCAGTCATCAGGAACTAGCAAATACAGTCATGTGTTACTTAATGACAAGTATACATTCTGAGAAATGCACTGTCAGGCAGTATTTTCCTTGTCCGAACATCATAGAGTGTACTTACACAAACCCAGATGGTATAGGCTCCTACACACCTAGGCTATATAATATAAACTAGTGCTCCCAGGCTACAAACCTGTACAGCATGTTACTGTACTCAATACTGAAGGCAACTGTAATACAATGGTATTTGTGTTTCTAAGCCTAGAAAAGATACAGTAAAAATATGGTATTATAATCTTATAGGACCACTGTTGTATATGCAGTCTGTGGTTGATTGAAATGTCATTATGAGCTGCATGACTATATACTGCCAATTTTTCACTTTAGAGACTATAAGCCTAAAGGAAAGAGAAAGCCTGCGATTAAACAATGCTTTAACCTGCGATTAAACAATGCTTTTCAGTCTCTGGAGTTTGGATTCATAGTTGGTATTTATCAATGGTTGCTTGTATCACAATTTTAACATAAAGGATCACCCAGTTATCTTTCAGAGTCTAAAATGAAAGTCTTCATATCTTTCTATTGTGATTTTGGTGTATGTATGTATTATTAAGCACAAAACCTCAAAAGATCTGGAAAGTGCCATAGAGCAAGGTGCTTTCATAAGGGAAGTAGTTTTTTGTTTTTATTAAAACATTTACTCATTCTTTTTTGAACAGGCAGTTACACAATGTAGTTTTAGCCTGCTGAAGTCAGTGGCTAGATAAAGCAAAGTCACTATCAATGATTTGCTTCTGAATAAAAGCCTTATATCCCAGGAACAGAGCAGGCGCTCCCTGGCGAGTGAGAACCAATACCAGTCAATTCTGCTGGTAGCAAGCAAGATACCTGGATAGAAAAGTAGCACTCCAGAGGCCTCAGGAGTGCTAACAACTCTCTTCTCCCTTGTGCTCAAAGTCTCATTCAATGTATTTACTTCTAGTGTCTACATGAATATGCTCACAAAAAGTCTGAATAAAAACCAGATACCATTTAACATTAGTATGTTATTAAAATTTTACCTCTAGTATTCCTGGTGAGAAGTGACAAATTCAAGCAAATGGTTTTGTTATCACTTTTGGGCTTCATCATGATAAAGAGAAAAGATGTTGCTAAAAATACGACAACCCCTGTCACTTTATTGCTATGGTCTAAGTGATTTGGGCTATTTAGTGATTTCTGTATCATCTAAGACAAACAAATCAAGAACTCCGTTTAAAGCAGTTATTGCAGAAATACACTGTGTGAGGCCCCAGTTAAGCTTTTACTGATTTGAAGTGTTTATCTCAAATAAAAATTAAAAAATACTTTTCACTGAAGGTAACTGAGAAATTGTTTGATTCAACATAAAGACGAAGACACATTTTCTTCTATTTTTTGAGACAGTACACTTTGTGATTCACAGGATAACTTGCATCAGACGCAATTTAATGAAAGCTCTCAAATAAGCGATTTTATTCCTATCCATGATTGCAGACATTTACAAAACCATAACATCTGAGTTCACCTTAAAAAATAACTTATATAAAGCAGTGATATACACAGCACAAAATAGTTCAGGGAGGGGGCAGGAGCAACTTGTAATAATTAAAATGTAAACGTGAAAAAAAGGATGGAATAAAAGTCCCTACTTATTTCTACTTAAGATGTCATGTGATAATATTTTACAATGTCCTGTGGGTCAATGTATGTATGTGTATATGTCTGTATAACATACACATATACAGTACATTCTCTTTCCCACACATATACATACACACATAATTATTTGCAGTTCAGTTTAGGGCAATTCTAATATGCCACTCCGTACAGTTGTTTGAATCACGTTTGGACCCGCTTTCTTCACAAAAGAGGGGAGAGAGCAGGAAATAAAAAGGTTGGTTTGGTGTGACTGAGATTCCTTTGTTTAACTGTACACTGTGATGAATAATTTTCTTCCGTAGTAGTTCTGTGAAGGGCTGACTCACTGTGGTTTTCATGAGGAGACTTGGTAATGGATCACACGCTCATTGTCATGCTAGGGGAGTACTAGAAGGAAAGAAGAATCCATATTTTAACAACAATTCTTTTAGAGATCACTAAGGTTCTTCTTGGTACAACAGAAACGAAGAATTCTAATTTCTTATCATCTTTTATGTGCAAGCTTTTCATCTCATACAACATAAAATAAGAAACTATAAAAAAAGTAAACTGATACAGACTTAACCTAATACTGAAATTTTCAATATTTCCCCTGGAAAGCATCAAGTCCTATTCTCTCCCTGCACCCAGAAGGCTGATCATTACCCAGTCCCTCTGCCTCCTCCCTCCAGACAGATTGATGTTTTGCAGGCACTTGTAAAAACCTTGGTTAAATTTAGTCCAAGGCTGGATCATAACTAAGTAAGTATGAGGACTAGTCTTTGCCACCTACTAGCTTGTAAACTGAGGAGGCTACCTAACCTGTCTTGACTTCAGTTTCCCTATCTGTAAAGGGGCTTGGGGAAGAAGAGATATAAAATCCCTAAACCAAGTATTTATTGAATACATAGAAAGTGCTCAGCAAGTGTTAGGTTAATATTGTAGGGAAACAAAACAAAAACAAGTGCAAGCTGGCCCTGGGAAGCTCTCATTAAAGCACTGAAAATACTTAAGAAACTAATTTATACTGCAGCATTTAAGCATCTTGCCCATAATCTGTGCTGTAATCTTTTTTTCTGAAACAGGGTCTCACTCTGTCACTCAGGCTGGAGTGCAGTGATCTCAGCTCACTGCAACCTTGACTTCCCTGGGCTCAGGTGATCCCCCCACCTCAGCCTCCCCAGTAGCTGGGAGTACAGGCACAAGCCACCACACGTGGCTAATTTTTGTATTTTTTGTAGAGATGGGGTTTCACCATGTTGCCCAGGCTGGTCTCAAACTCCTGGGCTCAAGCAATCTGCTCGCCTTGGCCTCCCAAAGTGCTGAGATTATAGGCGTGAGCCCCTGTGCTCGGCCTGTGACTCTAACTGCAATCCAGTCATTTTTGCACGTGAGTAGGAACATCATTGTTACATGCTGACTTGTCAGTTTGATGAGGCTGACAAATGATAAAAGGTGAGGGTTTCAGAGGTTTGGAAAAAAATGGTTTCAAAAATGATTTAGAGAGAAATAAAGAGCAATTATTTTGCTAATTGTGCCACTGTACCCTCATATTCTTGGGGAATAGACTGTGACAGAAAAGTTCTACAGCAGCACCATGCAAGAGAACTTTCTTCAATGACATATCTGTTCTGTGGTCTGTGCTGTCCAACTTGGAGGTCACTAGCCATATGTGCCTACTGAGCACATGCCATGTGATTAGTGCAGTCAAGACACTAAATGTTTAATGTTATTTACTTTTAATTTATTTAAGTTTGAGTATCCACATGTGGCTAGTGGTTACATTTTGAACAACACAGCTCTAGACTATCTGAGCTGTGGGGAGAGGCATCTAATCCCACATGTGGGATTGAAGACTCTTTGGATGAAGACAGTTTCTAAATTAAAATATAAATGTGGACCCTGAAATGTGAAATATTTTAAATGTTTTATTGGAAGCTCATGAGGACCAGGGTAAAAGGCAATTACCTTCAACATGCTAATAACAATTGTGCCTCCTGGAAAAAGGCAGATAAAGGCAAAGGGATTGGTCCCAGGCTCCAGGAACCTAACCAGAAGCTGTGATAATCCTGGGTAGGGGAGCACAAACTTTTCAGAAAGTTGGCAGAAAGAGAATAAAATGAAGTGAATTCTAGACAAGCTGAGACCGGCTGCAGAAATCAGAAAGGGCATATAGGTGTATACTGATGTAAGGACGGATTATAGTGTGGAAGCAGGACTCCCCAGGGAAGAGCACAGAGGGGCAGTGGCTCAGCTGGCACATGTCTGGGCCAGATGTCATTAGGGCTCAAACCAAAAGCATGCACTGTTCCTGAGGAAAGGTGGGTGATTAGGCCTGGAAAAGGGTCACTGGACTATAGGAAGAGGATTGTTTAATCCTTTAAACATGCATTACATCAAGGAAAATCTATTAATACTTGTTAATCACTTCACAGCCTACAGTGTTTCAGTACAGGAAAGTGAAATTACATACTTGAACTGATCCTGTAGGTAGGATTATAGTGAGTATATGGTGATTAAAAGGGGAGACTTTTAGACAGATCATAGGAGAACAAAAAAATGAGGGAGGCTGCCAGAAACAAGAAAAGAGATTCAGTTTAGACAACCTTTCCCCTTGATCATAGCAGCAGAAAAGCAAAGCAAAGCAAACCCCCCAGTTATAGACAAATGCTGATGACATGGAACTGATCCCTGACCCTGTGTCAGAGGGGAACTTACTACCATTTCATCACATCACATTTCATCCTACCATTTCATCATCACAAACATCATACCATTTAATATGTTTACTCAATTGATCCCATGCACATAATGTGATTCCACGTCTCACATTATAAACAATGACAGCACGCTTCAACTATCCAGAGCCTGTGGCTAAACAGAACTATATTTTGGTATTTAAAAGTTTAGAGGCAAGAATAAATAAAAAGAAAATAAGTGGATAGCAAGGTTTTATTAGAGTAGAAAAAATCAGATAATATGGCAAAATGGGCACAGATAAATTTAATCTATGCTTTCTACAGCTACTGTTACTTACAATAAATACTGGTGATTCCATCAGCACTAATATAACTTTCTGTGATGATGATGTTCTAATTCTGTGCTGTTTAGTGCAACAGCCACTAGCGACACACTGCTACTGAGTTCATGAAATGTAGCTAGTACAACTCAGGAACTGAAATTTTTGTTGTTATGTAATTTTAGTTAATTTAATAGGGCAGATAATAAAGATAATCATTCTTTTAAAACAAAGATTTTTTTGAGTATACTGTGTCAATAATATAAAACAGTAAAAGATACTAAGCATTTCAGAAAGGACCTCAAGGGAAATGCTTTTTAAAAAAGTTTCTGGGGCCAGGCGCAGTGGCTCATGCCTGTAATCCCAGCACTTTGGGAGGCCGAAGCGGATGGATCATGAGGTCAGAAGATCGAGACCACCCTGGCTAACCCGGTGAAACCCCATCTCTACTAAAAATACAAAAAATTAGCTGGGCGTGGTGGTGGGTGCCTATAGTCCCAGCTACTTGAGAGGCTGAGGCAGGAGAATGGCATGAATCCGGGAGGTAGAGGTTGCAGTGAGCTGAGATGGTGCCACTGCACTCCAGCCTGGGCGACAGAGCAAGACTCCATCTCAAAAAAAAAAACCAAAAAATTATTCCAGTTAATTCATATGTCAGGTAATGTTAGGAAATAGTGTTAAAAATATAGAATAGCCTTCATTCTACTATATATTGTTAAGAGTGTGTATATATGTAAAGCTATACATATGCATATACTCTATTATCAAGCATTTTTATTTGTTGCTATCATCTCAACACTGGCAACTGTTAACATTTTTTATCTGTGATATTTCAAATGTTTTAAGTCAATCTTACGGAAAAATGTTATTTTGTTACTGATTTGTTGGGAAGTTAAAGAGCGAGGTTGCCCCAGGGAGGAAACTGAGTGAAAAAAATAGAGAAAATGAGGGCCCAATTCAGTCAAAATGGAAGCATCAGCTCCACGCAATACAACTCAGAAAAAGGAGCAACCGGCCGGGCACGGTGGGTCATGCCTGTAATCCCAGCACTTTGGGAGGCTGAGGTGGGTAGATCACGGGGTCAGGAGTTCGAGACCAGCCTGACCAACATGGTGAAACCCCGTCTCTACTAAAAATACAAAAATTAGCCAGGCATGGTGGCACACACTTGTAATCCCAGCTACTCAGGAGGCTGAGCTGGGAGAACTGCTTGAACCCGGGAGGTGGAGGTTGCAGTGAGCCGAGATTGCACCATTGCACTCCAGCCTGGGCGAGAGAGTGAGATTCCGGTCTCAAAAAAAAAAAAAAAAAAAAAAAGAAAGGAAAAACAAGCAATCATCTAATAAAGTTTAATTTTTGAGTAGTACAAATAACTGTAAGATGGTATGCTAAACGTATTTAGTACAGTAAAATAGTTTGTATTTATGCCTGGGTGTCTATATATGCAAAGTGCTATTTACACTCCTAAGGCTGTAAACTGCTCATCTTCGGCCGCCATTACTGAAACTACTTCAAAAAATGAAATAAGGGGAAATAACAAAGTTTCTAGGAAAACTCATAGAATGGGCAAGCAAAAAGGAATTTTGCTATAGATTACTATTCTTCAAAGTAGTAGAAAAGTGGCTTACAATTTTCCAGAAGTAAAGGAAGAGTAGGTGTTAAATGGAGTATCATATTTAGAGACATAAAATATTCATGGTGTACTGTACTGAGACCACACTTCAATGTTTCTATTGTACTGCTGCATCAATATGTGATGACATATTGTAATGTTTACACCAAAATGCTGTGATATCAGGTTGCCCTGTTTCAAAACTATTCTGTGAGTCTGGCTCTCCTTAACCAGATGGTAAAATGGCTCTTACAAAGCAGTCAACAGCATTACAGTTTGGTTTGGTTAAAAATGTAACCCTTAAAGATATTATTTTAAACGTACACCAACTTATTTTATCTTTTAATGTGAAATGAGATAGCACGCCTTGCAGTGAACTTGTGATTTTTTCCTTATTATGCCCAGTTCATGTACCATAAAATCCAGAGATTTCCATGAAGTCTTTGAACAATGTGTATAAATTTCTGTTTATACATGTCAAGAACACTTTAATTCTTACTACATTTCTGTTTAAGCATCTGTATGATACTTTATTTTCTTAATGAGAGAGAAATAAAGAACAGTTCCTCTACCCTGAGCTAAACAAAAGTGAAATAAATTTAGTATTTATATGATTACATAAAAAAATTGGGGCTGATGTGATTTCTTTACAAGAGCAGAAAATGGCAAAGGAGGGGTAAGGGAACGAGAGATAATCTACCATCTTGTTTGTAATTCCTATTTGATGCCATTATTTTAACATCATGTTTACTCAATTGATTATATTTCAGTGCCATGGGAAAATACTTTGTTAAATTAATTCAGGAAATAAGACCAGCTACTTTCTTCACTTGAGAAGCATGAAAAACTATTTTTTTGAACTAAGGTTTTTTGTAGTCTGTACTTTCCAAAACAAACATTTTACAGTTTGAACACTAGGGGGCATCTTTGTTTCTTGAAATAAAGGGTCTTGGTTGTGATCTAAAAAAAAAAAACCTATGCAGTGAAACATTTTTTGATTCGCATTTTGTTTTGTCAAGCATGTTGGCACCGCAAGGTTTATGACTTTGGGCTGGGCATTTTTGTTTCTATATTAATTGAATGAAGCAGCATGTGTGAGTGTGAAGAGAGTAGGATAGTATCTAGTACATAAAGAGTACTCAATAGATATTTGTTCCCTTCCCAGGCCTCCTTCTGTGATTTAACTTCAAGATAAAACTCGACAGATCCTTAAAAGGCAGACTGCTCAAAAATATGTGCTTTCAGACTTATGTGTATTAAACACTAGAACTTGCATGTTCGTTTATTGAAAAATGTTTTCTTTCTGAATTCATTAAGGGTTCTGCCTTTCCTTGATTATAGCAAAGCTAACTTATTGGGGATAACAAGGTTATTTACTTCTTCAAAGCCTTACATTTGTCAGCACCAAATCTCTTTTGTCTTTCTTCCTCTCTCCTCTTATTGCTTGACTTTATAAAAAGGTCTAAACAAAAATGTATGGTAGTATGACAGAGAAAGCCACAGATAACAATGATATCATTCACAACAAGTCCCTTCTTCTCAGGAGACAGAAGAACGGAGAAGCTAGTGTGGACCTGCTTCCAAGGCTGTACTACCTTCCAGGGTGGTGGTGCAGTTTCTCAGTCCACCATCAAATTATTTTTCCTTTTACAACGTTTCTGGTGGGGACCAGAGACAAAGAGGGAAGAGAAAGCAGGGAAACTTCTGTTTGCCGCTAACTCTGCTGGCAGTCTAGCATTGAACCCGCTTAGGTTCAGGGGCAGGGAGGGTGGGCCAGAAGTTAGGGGTGGAAGAAGCCCTGTTCCAGCTGTTCTCGTTTCTAAATGCACATATTCACAGAAGAATCTGTTGTCTGCCATGTGCATAGTTCATTAGGGATTGAAGGGAGAAGCTGGTGCTTATTCTGTGTAAGGAAGTTCTCCACATCCTGTCATATCTGATTCTTTGCCTCAGTGAGTTTTCTGATGCCAGTTCTGAATTGGCACCCCTCTTCCAACTGTTAAACAAGGCAGCAGTCACTAATGACAAATTTGGGAAGGAAAGAGAGGGGAGAGTTCCTCTTTTCACTGCCCATAAGTGAAAGTCATGTGGAATCTTTTTAAAAAAGTTTTTTTCCAACTCCAAATTAATCATTTCCTCTGACTTTTAAAATACCTGGCTTATATATACATTATAGCACTCATTAATCTGACATATGTTAGTTATATAAACCTCTGTTTTTCCTATTGGGTTGCATTCTTTGAAAGTAGGTGTTATATTTATTTCAGAATACCTTGGTCTTAACCTGATGCTTTGCATATAATAGGCTCAATAAATGTTAAACTGAATTGAATTATCAAATATCTCACTGAATTATGCCATTTTATTGCTGGTAAAATTACTTGAAAAGGAAATCAATGGCTTTAATTAGATAAAAGTGAACATAGGAAAATTAATTTGTCCATAGTTTTGAAGTAAACCACTCAAAGAACCAGGATCTAAAAAACAATTCCCATAATCTTAAGCATTATGACTTAAATTGTGCAGCTTCTCATGTTTTTCCTTATCACTGACAGACTAAATTTTTTTTTACTGTAAATTGTTACACATAAAAAAATTCTTTGTCCTCACTAATCATATATAGCCTGCAAGTAAAACAAACTACAGATCAGCATAATTTTAACAGAGATGAAGTCTAAAAACAGGGGAAGCCTTGTCCCCTGCAAAGGTCCTATGTGGATATCAGAACTAAAAGAATCCACAGAGCACTCAATCTTGTGTTCTGTTTTGGGAATGGAACAGTCACTCTGTATAAAGCAGCCACTCTGTATAAATGTAGACGTGCTATTAGCCAGTGCTTCAAATTCTGATGGTATAACCTCCGGTAAATGCTGAGTTAGGCAAAATGAGGGCAGTCTCTCTTCTGATTCTGACTGTAGTTTGGTAGGTCCTCCCCAATAAATTTTAAGGATGGCATGAATTCTATGAAGATGAAATTCATTTGGGTTTTGAAATCTTTTATGCTACATTCCAATTCAGTGGTTCTTAGCAGAGAATGTACACCAGCATCAGTAACAAAGCTTTTCCACATTCAAGTATGCCCAGCCCCACTCCTGGAAATTCTGATTCACTAAGTCTAGGGAGAGTTCTGGGAAACTGTATTTTAAAAATTTCCACTGGGGTTTCTAATGTGAAATATTAATGTAAAAAAATCATTACATTATGTAGAACTCCTTGAGAAAAGGCACCATTTTGTCTTTTTGGTCTCTCCAATACCTAGCGTATTGCCTTGGCATGTGGTAAATGCTCAGTAATTGCTTGTTAAATGAATGAACTTTATTGCTTCTCTTTTTGGTTCTGTCTACTTCTATGGAGAAATGGAATGAACTTTTGTGTAATAGTACAATCACACGCAAGCAGTGACTTGGGTATTTAGCTCAGGTTAACAGACCGCCAATTTGGCCCTCAGTCCAGTGAGGTCTACTATATAAAGTAAGAACAGACTTTTAGATTTTGAGGACAGCACTGAAACAGACCTAGTTTTGCAGCAACCTGAGACACTTTAGTAGCATGAAAACTTATAAAAAGTATCAAATAGGCAACCTGTTTCCAGTTTGTTCCTTTACAGTGGAGGTTCTCAATGAGAAAATTGTTATTACGGTTTTTCTAACTATGTACACAAAATAGGAGTAAAAAAGAAAAAGTTTATTTTAAAAATTATTTTCAAAGATATTCCACTTAAAGGTTCTCCTGACTTCTAAAAGATAAACCTGTTGAACTCTAGATAAACAGCAGTACAAGTGGCTTTATGCATTTATTCTAGCAGAAGAGCTTCAGAAATAAAATCTGGGTGTAATATAGTCAAGGGAATACTTACACTCTCACTCTGAAAAGGATTTAAGAAATTTCCCCCCATTTCGCCATCATCCCTTGGAGTGCCCGGTTGATTACTCAGGCTCATATTATTGGGAGAATTCTGTAAACAAGATTTAGAAAACAAGGCATTGTTGAAGATTTTAATTTCCCTCTTGCATTGTACTGTTTCGAATATTGAATCTATAGCAGCATCCCTAAGGACAAATCATACTTATAATTTTAATCTTAGACTTCTACCACGTATTCTATTTCATTCTTTGCACTTTGACAAGTACTAATGCCTTCCCAAATGAAAATCTAAAAAACAAACAAAAAAACCCCAATAACCTACCACAACTATTTTCTTAGGTTCAGAATCAATATTTATTCAATTTCCCACCCTCAGCTTAGAGAGTTCCTAAAACTCTGGAGAGTTTAAAACATTCCCAGCAGGGGCATGATGAAGAGATCCTACCCACTGATAAGACAAGATGGAACAATAACTCCCTTAGTCATTTCACTAACCAAACTTTGAAAGGTCACTGTTTTAATAAACATTTCCTTTTAATTCTACATGCAGTATACAGATAACACTATTTCAACCATTTTTACATGAACTTTAAGGAAAAAAGAAAGATAGCTAACTACTGTAGTTAAGAACAAGAGACACCTCAGGACTTGAAAATTTATTATGTACTTTTAGAGGAAAAGGGGGCTCAAAAGAAAACTGCTTTAGAACATTTTCCTATCATTACTTTAAGAGTAGATTTACTCTGGAACTTTCCTTGAAGATAAAATGACTGCTATTAGCAATCTAATCAAACACCAAGTTAGCAGTGTATTGCTGCATATTCTATTTAAATTTGCTAGTCTCACTACTACCGCACAATTTTAGCCATGGCAGGATACCTGATACTCCACATCAACAGGAAATATAGAATGACATTGTACTATAAACCATGTTTACACAGTAGTATAACTGTAATGCTTTCAAGGTCCAATTTATTAACTTGTAAAAAAAAAACAAAACTTCAGAGTTAAACATTTTTATTTGTTATTTCAAATGGAAGAAAGAGTTTAGATAGTTTTTCCTAAGCTATTCCTATTTATATTGTTTTGGAATTAGTTTTTAGATTTTTTGTTTTAAAGAAATTTGCTCAGAGAATTTTGTCTTAACCACAACAATTTGTATCATAAAAATTAACATTTCATGAATGAGGTATTCCCAGAAGAAAATGGTTAAAATGTAAAGCAGAGACAGGTAGATGAGCTGGTAGAAATGCACTGTGTCTTGTCTTGCTGTGCACCCCGCAGGGAGGATCTGAGAACAAGGATCCTCTGAAGTCCATTGGAGCTCTCTATGTCAAGAAACCCCAAGGACTTGGGAAACATACTTTAATAGCATAAAGAGGATTTTGTTTTTTTTGATTAATTTTTCTCTGAGAATGTTAGTTACCCAAGTATATAGAAAAGCAACTATACTTTGAAATGAATCTGAATATCTTGATTTCCTGGGAAAAAAATTAAGTAAAATTTAACTGCATTATTTTAGAATTCATTAATTATTAAAGTTATTAGTTAAATAAACTGTACCTTGAAAATAGGAATGATAATGCTTACTTAGCTCAAAAAGGAAACTGAATTTATAAAAAAATTGTAAGATTTACTCATAATTTATAAATTCTTTTGGATTTCTGTCATTTTATACATAATGGAGAAACTGGTAATACTACAATAAAATACAATCTAATATATATACACATATATATAAGAAAACTCAAGGATGCAGTCGGAAGCCGCATATTTTACACAGTCAAACAAAGGAGTGAAATGAACCCTCTTATTCTTGTGTAACAATCATACCCCCTGTGGTATCAAAGTGCCATGAGAGAAGCAGCGTATCTCAGATTCAGTTAGGGTGCTTTAAATCTTTGCTGCACATTTGCCATATATCATTTCTTGATTTATAATTCTGAAAGTTTGGCTAACTTCAAACCTGATTCCTAACTCAAAGTGATTTTTAAATATTTAGAATTTGAAAGTAACGTTGCATTGCTAATATTTAAATACATACAAAATACTTCCAATGTTATTATTTCTGATTTACATGCAACCTCTTCATAGCATGGTGGCTCAGCATTATACTCTTGTGTGTGTGTGTGTGTATGTGTGTGTGTGTGTGTGTGTGTGTGTGTAGTGGGGATGGGTATTTAAGGACACTGAGAGGAAGATTAAAAGGATACATTCAACATACAAAACTGAGATAAAATCAGATCTCTGAAACCTATTCCTATTCAGCCTACTGGACCATATTTGAAAAGCTTGAAGTGATAGGACAATCGGGTTTTTTTGGTTTGTTTGTTTTTAACTAGAGTAATCTCCGCAAAATTGGAAAACAACAGAAGCTCCTCAGTGGGAAGTCTTAAGAAAACTGTGCTGTCTGTAATCACTGAGTGACATGATGATATGGGCTAAAGGGCACATTCAATATTGGCATCTGAGGGACAGCTAAGATAGTGGTACCAAAAACCATCCCAGAACAGGTTAGGAGGGTGGGTGGCAATGAATTGTGTGTATGCTTCATTTAACTGTAGCTGTATTTGTGTAATATGTCCAGTAGGTTTCATCAATAAGGCAAGAATATGATGTACAAAAAGGACTTAGGTTGGTCAAAAAGTCACTCTACTTGCTTCAGCACAAAAGAGTAACAAGATTACTTTTAGATACATTAGGCTCATCGGTTACAGTTATTTCAATGAATGTGTACTTTATTCCCTACTTTAAGAGTTTTGCTTGAAAAAATATGGTTAGGATTATACTGATTCCAACTTCAAGAAATTTTATTACATTCTCACTTATCATTTCTTCAAGCTGGAAATTCTTTCTCTTAAGCTATGATGTCATACATGAATGTTTATACACACACACACACACGCACACACATATACACATAATACACCGCAAACACAATTTCCTCTGACTGCCATGTTTAACCCTGTTAGACTTCTTGGTCTGATTTCATCTAGCAGGTATTTCATATCTTCTTTTCTTTTTTTTTTTTTTGAGACATGGTCTCTGTCACCTAGGCTGAAATACAGTGGTGAGATCATAGCTCACTGCAGCCTTGGACTCTTGGGCTCAAGTGATGCTTCTGCCTCAGCCTCCTGGGTAACTAGGACTGCAGATGTTTGCCACCACATCTGGCTAATTTTTAAAATGTTCTGCAGAGATGAGATCTCACTATGTTGCTCAGGCTGGTCATGAATTCCTGGACTCAAGCAATCCTCCCCATTTGGCCTTCCAAAGTGCTGGGATTACAAGTGTGGACCACTGTGCCCAGTTCATATCTTCTCTTAATTAGTAAGTTATTATCCCTTCTCCCATCCTTAAAAATTATTCCAAACCTTTTAAAACTTTTTAAAATTCTAAATTTTTCCATTTTCAAATTAAAAAAGTGAACATTTATAGAAACTGTGGCTCTGCCTATAATTAGAATAAAATAATAATGACATTATTCTAAGTAGTGGATTTTGAACTGCTTTCTCACAGGCTGCCAACAGTGAGTCTTCTAGAGTGTTGTTTTGACTCTGCTAGCTCCCTCAAAGAATAAACTGTCAGTCATTCTCCCAGTGAGTACAACTGAGCTAGAACTCAGGTCAGCACACCTGAGATGATGGTGTAGATCTCTAGTCATCTACCAGCTCCCTTGTGAATGGCGTAGGATCTCTAACTGGAACCAAAGTTCTTGAGGTCAGAATGCTTCAGGTTGAAAATACTTTCTTGATAATTTATTAAATATGATATGATCAGAGCTTGTCTTCTCACATACATGTTTTTTTCAAACTCAAAAATATAAATGTGAGATATGTTAATGTGAACTGCAGAATTTCTTTAGCTGCTTTTCTTCTAAGAAAACAAACCGGCTGGGTACGGTGGCTCATGTCTGTAATCCTAGCACTTTGGAAGGCAGAGGCAGGTGGATCACGATGTCAGGAGTTCGAGACTAGCCTGGCCAGCCTGGTGAAACCCTATCTCTACTAAAAATACAAAAATTAGCCGGGCATGGTGGTGCGTGCCTGTAATCCCAGCTACTCAGGAGGCTGAGTCAGGAGAATTGCTTGAACCTGGAAGGCAGAGGTTGCAGTGAGCCGAGATTGTGCCACTGTACTCCAGCCTGGGCGACAGAGTGAGACTCTGAGTCAAATAAAAAAAAAAAAAAGAAAACAAACCATATACTTCTCTCTACCCGCAACCCCAACTCCAAGGAAAAAGATTTTTTGTTTCATTAATTAAATGGGTGACCCCTCAGTTATTAAAGGGATGAAAGGAATTTCATATATCATCTTTAAAAGTCTTCTAAATTAAAGATAAACTCTGCGTTCTGAGAATGAGGCATATGAGTTTTACTAGGTAATGCTCAACTCAGCAAGAAATAATTTTGAAACTTCATTGGAAGCTTTGAATTCATTTTGCTTACTGAAATAGTGCCATCAAAGTACAATTGATAGTGTGAGTTCCTAGCCTTGTCCACAAAAGATTGTATAGCTAATGAGAAGAAAGATATTCAATGTCTGTATAGCACTTCATAGCCCTTAACATATGTTCACACTCGATTCTCAACAATTTTATGAAGCAGGCAGGGAATGAACTACAAGTTTTATGTTACAGCTAAGCAAACTATGCCTATGAGAGATTAAGTAACATGTTCCTGCAACTTGTAAGTACTGTAGTAGCATCAGGTTTTCTGATTCTCAATTCAGTACTCTTTCTTTATCTTACATATAAAGTGGATAAAATAGAGTATCTATGCAATAAAAAGTAGAAAAACAATTGAAGTAGTACTTATACACAACATTTAAAATGGAGTAAAAATTTTTTTAAAAAATATGTGATACTGGTGCTGACAAAATACAGATTTAACTGGAGAACTATAGAGCTGTGGCTAGAGACCTAAGACGGACTTTAAAAATTACTAAGCGATGGCTGGGCGGGGTGGCTCACATCAGTAATCCCAGCACTTTGGGAGGCCGAGGTGGGTGGATCACCCAAGGTCAGGAGTTTCAGACCGGCCTGACCAACATGGAGAAACCCCATCTCTACAGGCACATGCCTGTAATCTCAGCTACTTGGGAGGCTGAGGCAGGAGAATCACTTGAACCCAGGAGGTGGAGGTTGCGGTAAGCTGAGATGGTGCCATTGCACTCCAGCCTGGGCAACAAAAGCAAAACTCCAACTCAAAAAAAAAAAAAAAAAATTACTAAGCAATAATGGTCAAGGCTGTCTTTTGATTCACAAATAAAATTACTAGAAAAAAACGGGATGGAAATGAACGATAATGAATGATGCCAGGAAAACAAAAGGAAGAAGAAAGCTTCTTGAGATAGCTGAACATGTGCTGGAAAAGGAAGAAATGTGGGAAAAGCAGAGTTAGACTGTGACTGTGCATACCTCGGAGTCAAAGACTGAAAAAATTAGGGTGGGAGTGGAAAGAGGCAGGGAGAGAAAGAATCTGGGGCAGCGGGTATACAATGTGCACGATGCTGCTGATGCATCTTAAGAGAAAAAGTGACTATGGTGCAACAGGCACTAATGGTACCATCACCCAGGGTCGGCCAGCTTAGAGCCCAGAGCCAATGAACCTGGAGCAGACGTGGTGTAGAAATGAGATGCGTAGGAACTCATTTGAAGGCAGATTTAACTAGTCAATTCTAGCACATTGTTAAGTGGCATGTTTATTACTGGGGGATAAATCTTACATTAATTTAAATGCATATTAACTTTGCTTTATAAAAGTTTTTATTTATCCTATTTGTTCGAGCTCCTCTGTTAAACTGAACTTCTTGAGGGCAGAGAACATATCTTGTTTATCTTTGGACTTTTAGAGCCCAGCATAATGCCTCAGTGCGTCAACATTTACTGAATGAAGGAGCTCCTGCCTAAGAATAAACCACTTGAGCGTAGAAATCGTGTTTGTTGTTAGAGAAGTCTTTTCTATGTCCCCAGAGTGCAGAAGGCAACACCCAGCACACACAGGTACACACTGGATGGTCAGTTACTGCTTAGAGCACAAGCAATGCATCATTAGGTAAGAGAGTGTTATGAGGACTGGGCATGGTATGGTGGAAAAACTTGTATCCAAAAACAGGCATGGGAAAGTAAGCAGAAAAGGAATAGCAACCGATCTGACATGAGGGCAGATTAGAAGACATTTAATTCACCATTATGACTTTAAAAAATTTTTAAACTTTTACAAATTATGAAGTACTTTCCCATATAGAATTTTATTACTTTCCCATATGGAATTTTGTTTATATCTATCTTATGTAAAAGGTTTTAGGTAGTTAGTAAAAATTTTAGGAAGATGGCCTAAAACTATCTGGATGATCCTACTTTTCTGTAATTAAGAATCCATCTGTAGATACAAGAATATGCTTCTCAAATATGGCATCAGAAATTTCACTGGTGACCACAAAGCACAATTCGGCTAATTAAATTGTTAGAAATACCTGAGATGCTGGGTGCAGTGGGTCACGCCTGTAATTCCAGCACTTTTGGGAGGCCGAGATGGGTAGAGTACCTGAGGTCAGGAGTTCGAGACCAGCCTGACCAACATGGTGAAACACCATCTCTACTAAAAATACGAAAATTAGCTAGGCTTGGTGGTATGAGCCTTTAATCCCAGCTACTCAGGAGGCTGAGACAGGAGAATTGCTTGAACCCAGAAAGGGGAGGTTGCAGTGAGCCTAGATTGCACCACTGCACTCTAGCGTGGGCAACAGAGCAAGACTCCTCAAAATAAAATAAAATAAAATAAAAATAAAAAAATAAATAAAAGAAGTATCTGAGAGCCAACACATTCATGGTAATCTGACTTGCAAAGGTCCAGAGAGAAGGCTCTAATAAAGTTACATAGGGAATTTTGTTTTGAAAACCGGCTCCATAAATACCATTTCTCACAGAGGTAAGCTAGTACTCATTATAAATATTTATCTATTTTTAGAAAAGAAAAAGACCTTTCTGATTTTTTCTAAACATGATTGTTTCTAAACATAGACATCCAAAATACATGTGGAGCTTGTGAGGCAAAGCAGCCAGGCAACAGAGTTATAATGCCAGAATTCCAATTAAATATTTTTTAAAACTTGAAGTCTTAATTTAAAATGTTTTTTAGCTCAATCAATCTTATTTTATTTTTCTTGGCAGCAGGAATTTTACATTATTATACATAAATATAAAGTCATCCCTTAATGAATTTCTCTATTTATTGATATAGAACAGACTTCTAAGAGAGTCATTCTGGTGGTAGCGAATAATTAGTTCTCATCAGTAATTCTAGATATATTTGACTCACTGAGAACTATTTTAAATTCATCATGACCTAAATAGTATTTAGATACTATTCTTCAAAAATATAAGGCATTTTAGTAAAGGATTCACTTTAGATACTCAAACTATTGAAAGAGGGAAAATGCAAACACATACTAATGGAAGGCTCACTTTCCTGCTTGTACTAATATAATTTTCCTCTAATCACTTTCTTACTCTATTTTGGGAACTAGAACAATTATTGTGGAAATCAGCATTTTCTAATGAAGGTTTGCAAGATGAATTGGATATGTAAATGCAATGCCCTCATGATATATAATTACCACTTTTTCAAATTTATCTCTCCTCACATTTCTTTAGACATCTTTACATTTTCAAAAGATTATCTAAATTCTGTAAGTTTGCTTTACAAATAAGTAACATCTTAATGTGATTAAATTTGTTATTACTTGGGTGTCAATTAATAATGTATAGTATGTCCTGTTAATTAATCTTAGCATATTTAGAAACATTCTTAAAAGACTTATTTTACCCTTTCCTGCAGATAATATGCATTAGTATTCTTAACTTCCAATTAATTATACCTGGTCTTCTACTTTCAAACTATTGTTCAAGAACAAAATTCTGATTAAAAACAACACAGAATACACAGCACTCACCTTGGAAATACTGTCCATATCTCCTGAGCCTGAAACAAAATATAAAAATAAAGCCTTTATTAGGTAAGATTTCATTTATAAATTAAACACTCCTTTAATTTAAATAAGTGAAGTATATTATATTTTCCAGTGCATAGTTCCTGAGTTTTTAAATCTGAAAAAATTCCTCTTCTTTTACACAGTATAGTGAATCAGTACCATCTGATGGAAAATGCAAGGAGTTCTTTCCTTAGTTCCCAATCATTTTTTTTATGGAAGCATGAAGAAAACTGTTGTTATCATAGATTCCTGAATGTGAAATTTTAGAAAGACCATTTATATACCCTACCCAATTAAAAATATAAAATGTATATATAACATATAGATATCTACATATATTTTTTGAAAATGATGCTGTAAATCTGATAAAATATAAAATGAACACTTGCAACAATGTTTGACAATATTTTAAACCATACTTTACTATAATAACCAAAAGCTAAGTATTAATATTAAAAAGTTGATAGCAATGAATATTCATGACAATTCTTCAAAATTAAAAATGTCTTTAAATATTATATTTTTATTTTGATCCTTGGAAGAAATAAACAATCAATATTAATTTCTTTTCTTATGTAAGAAATAGAGACCGGGCACAGTGGCTCAGGTCTGTAATCCTAGCACTTTGGGAGGCCAACGTGGGTGGATCATTTGAGGTCCGGAGTTCGAGACGACCCTGGCCAAACATGGGGAAACCCCACCTCTACTAAAAATACAAAAATTAGCTGGGCATGGTGGCGGGCCCCTGTAGTAGTCCCAGCTACTTGGGAGGTTGAGGCGGCAAATTCATTTGAACCTGGGAGGCAGAAGTTGCAGTGAGCCGAGATCACGCCACTGCACTCCAGTGTACGTGACAGAATGAGACTGTCTCAAAAAAAAAAAAAAAAAAAAGAAACAGAATCGTACATTAACTAACAGAACAATAATCAGATCTTTTCCACAATATTAACTTTACTTTAAACAATTTTACTTCTGACAATTTTCCTAGCATAAAAATAATATAACATTTTAGTGGCATAGTATCAGTCAGCATTACTAATAAAGCTAGCCCTTATTAACCTAAGTTGCAAATAAACAGGCATAATAAATGATTAAATACTGAATGCATATATGCAATCATATATATATGTGTATATATAATATGTACAGTAATGTTCATTATAGAAAGCAATGAGCCAGTTGCCAAGCATAGGTAAAAATCTTCTGAAAATTATATTCTGGTGACTATGATAATGAGAGCCTTTTAACTATACCAAATATCTTTTTTTTTTTTTTTTTTGAGACTGAGTCTCGCTCTGTCGCCCAGGCTAGAATGCTGTGGCTGGATCTCAGCTCACTGCAAGCTCCGCCTCCCGGGTTCCCACCATTCTCCTGCCTCAGCCTCCCGAGTAGCTGGGACTACAGGCACCCGCCACCTCGCCCGGCTAGTTTTTTGTATTTTTTAGTAGAGACGGAGTTTCACCGTGTTAGCCAGGATGGTCTCGATCTCCTGACCTCGTGATCTGCCCGTCTCGGCCTCCCAAAGTGCTGGGATTACAGGCTTGAGCCACCGCACCCGGCCCCAAATATCTTTTTGTGAATAGTTCTACAAATAACAATATTGCAAAGTGAATTATTTTGCAATAAATTGGAAAATAAAATTCAAGAATGGTGCTGTCCAACAGAATTTTGTGCAATAATAGAAATGTTTCTCTGTGATGTTCATTAAGGTAGTCATTAGCTACAAGTGGCTGCTGTGTACCTGATATGTGGCAGTGCAACTGAAGAACTGAATTTTAAAATTTTCTTAATTTAAAATCAAATAGTCACACATGGCTAGTGGCTAATGCAATTGGACAGTGCAAATCAAGACTTTGCAATCTAGGCAAAATAAGTATAAATTTTTAAAAGCTCAAAAGTCTCTTAGTGTACTGCAAATAATTTCTTGATTATTGAAAGATTTTCCAAGTATCAGAGGGAGGCATTTCCTGACCTTAGGTGGGGAAGCGAAATCTGTATATAACCTAAATTACTCATGAACATATTTTTTCCAACTTATGTAAAAGATGAACCCTTTCCAAAAGAAAAAAAAAATCATAACTCCCACCCCCATTGTCAACTTTTAAATTAGTTTATGGTCATGTTACTTAAACATACACAAACATAAAAAGTGTTTTTTGTTTGTTTTGCATTTAACTTATGTGAATGCAAAACAAATATAACTGTCTTGTGTGGTATGACCCAGTCAATTTTGCAACACTTGTCTGTATTTCTCACTAGTGTTAGAGTTTTCATTCACCTTGCAGCTATTTAGATTCATATGGTAAGAACGCATAATTTATAAAGTATGTTTTCTTTTTCTTTTTTTTTCTTTTTTGAGACGGAGTTTTGCTCTTGTCACCCAGGCTGGAGTGCAATGGAGCAATCTCAGCTCACTGCAACCTCCGCCTCCGGGGTTCAAGCGATTCTCCGCCTTAGCCTCTCGAGTAACTGGGATTACACGCACCCGGCACCCTGCCCAGATAATTTTTTTTATTTTTTTATTTTTTTGAGACAGAGTCTTGCTCTGTCACCCAGGCTGGACTGCAGTGGTGCGATCTCGGCTCACTGCAAGCTCTGCCTCCCAGGTTCACGCCATTCTCTTGCCTCAGCCTCCCTAGTAGCTGGGACTACAGGCACTCACCACCGTGCCTGGCTAATTTTTTGTATTTTTAGTAGAGATGGGGTTTCATCGTGTTAGCCAGGATGGTCTCCATCTCCTGACCTCGTGATCCACCCGCCTCGGCCTCCCAAAGTGCTGGGATTACAGATGTGAGCCATGGCGCCTGGACTATAAAGTATGTTTTCAACCGTCAGTCACATACTTGAAATGGTCTTTATCACGAAGACAATGTAGGCAGTGTTCTCTTAAAAGAGAATCATTCAAATTATCCAGAATATGATTAACAATTTTATGTTAAAAAGGAAGCAAACATAAAAATTCAAAAACAAAATTAAGAAATTTTTGGAGAGAACTGAAGTTCTTCTGAGACTGTGTCCATAGAACTCGAGACAAAACAACAACAACAAAACAGCTGCAAGAATACTGCAGCCTTCTGGGTTGGGCAAGCATGACACGTGCCCATAGCAGCAATGTCTCCTTTTATGGTAAGACATGAGATTTCTATAGGTTAAAGTAAATAACTGTGAATATGAACTAGAACAATTCTCACACTTCTGATCTTCAAGTGATCTATAGTTATAACCAATAAAATGTTGATTAAACTATCTGTTTGAGGTAAAAGTTGAAGTGTTTAAAAATGAGTAGCTGGCTATGGAAGAACTTTGGAAACTGTAATATCCACTATGTAGAATTAAGGTTTTCTTCTGAATTTATTCTAAACATCAAATTGAAAAGCCTTACCTAAAGAGCCATTCATGTGATGTGACTCCATTCCTCCTAATCCACCCATGGGACCATCTGACCCAGGGCCCATTGGAAACTATTTTAAAAATGAAGAAAATCACTGTAATCACACTGAAAACAATGGCTTATCTCAATTTTACAATATATTTAACATTACAAGACACTGCCACAACTTATTTTTACTTTCAAGCTATGGAGATCTTTTACTTGATGTTTTTCAGCCTTGTGGATTCTCTAACTGGACTGTTCACCTCTCTCATATCATTTTCTCTGTATTCCACATATAGATGTTTAGCTTAATCCTCAATCATCTCCAAATTTTTCTTCTTCAGATATACTCAGAAACTATATAAATTCCAGTGCAAATTATAAGATAAGCATTTTCCTCTATGATATTGACAAATTTTCTATTGAAAACCAAAGGTGGTTCTTAAGAAGCTGTTAAGGGTATTGGCTTATTAATAAGAAAAATTCAATGTCATTATGACAACATTAACATTTTTCTTAGCAGGCAATCTGTCTTTGTTTAAATGGATATAATAAATAATTTCATCTTATAGGTTAAATACATTTCACTCCTTGGGGATTGCTGAATATAGCTAATTCTTCTTGGCAGTCTCAAACATGTTACTTCAATGACACTCAGACATTCCAAGGCCATTCTGCTTAACATTTTTTAAAGTAGTGGAATTCTTTTTTTCTTTCCTTTCTTTTCAGGTGAAATCTTACATTAGAAGCCTGGTACAAAACAGGTGTGCTATGATGGGGTTGGTGATAGAGAACCCAGGGCCCGCCCACTCAGTCTTCCTCTCATCTCTCTAGAACACTGAGGAAACCTGGAGCCCAGTTCAAAGACAAGTTACCTATGATTACCTTACACTTACAGGTAAGACAGCCCGCTGAAAACACTTTCTCTTCAAATTTCCCATGCCAAAAGCATTTCTACGATGTTGTATGGTGCAGAATATTGACTATGGTGTCTGTGTGTGGATGGAGCGGTGGTGGTGAGTAATCATGAAGGCTTTTAGGGAGAAATAACTGCCTTTGGCAGGCAACCCTGTACTTCACCACCTCTGTGTGGGAATAAAATGGCCTTCTATCACTGTGGGCAATACAAAACACATGCTTATAACATTCCCCAAGAGAATGCCAATTTTGCTTGGTAAAATTGAGTATCTAAAAGCACACAGGCTGGTGTTCAGTAAACAAATTGGAATATGCATGCCTCACTGATGTAAGATATATATAAGTCAAAGAAATTGATTTAAACTTACTGCTATTATTTAGCTTTTATCAAAAGCATAGTTTAGATATGGGTTGAGAAACTGGTGCTGGTAGGCCTAGTAGACTGTGAACTTTTATCTGGCTCCTACAGTGTTTTAAAAGACGCTAAAACTATAGGTATATATATTTGGTCAGTTTAGCATATAACATATATATCTTCTGATTTTTCTTTGATTTCTGCTACCCTATATACACATGTGTATTAACTATAATCTGTTATAAATATTTTTGTAAACATGTAGGCCTTATAGATAAATAAAATGTTTTCCTGTGAGCTTCTGTGGAAAAATCACGACCAAATGCTTTATTAAGAACACCCAAGTTCTTCCTGTAATAACTGCTTTAGCTCCATATTTAAACTCTAGATTTCATATTCTAAAAAAAACAAGCATAGCCAACTTTCTCCTTTATTTTCAAGTTTATCAGGACAAAAAAAAAATCACAATGAAAAAACTTAGTGATGTTAAAAATGAGGTTAATATAAATGATTATATATAACTTGTCATTTTCAAGTAGTATATATCATTAATTATTTACAATAAAATAAGATGAAACTAACGTATAATAATTACTTTTAAATTATATTGATATAAAGTCTCTGTTATATATGTGTACTATTTTTTTAACCCAGCTCAGAGAAAAGAATTTGACTTTTTGAATATCTAATAAGCTCCTGGATAATAAAATATAAAGTTTAAACCATATACAGAACATGGAATGCACTCAGAGTTTGAAAGTCTTCAAATATATTCCAAAAATTAAAAAAATTCATATTTACATTAGGTCTGTTAGGTCCAGGAGGTACTGCATTCATTAAAGTATACATGTTATCGCCAGAGTTGGTTGAATCTGAAACAAAGTATTACTTAATTAAAATATTTCTTTAGAATCTATACCCAATTCATCACAAAGTAACGATCAAAGATGGTTTGCATACATACATCTCTCTATATAAGCTGCAACACTTGAAATTGTCATTACTAAAAACAAATACCCAGTCATTTGCTGACCCCAAAATTATCATTCTGAGGCCATAAATTAGGTATGAGGAATAATCACTTCAATAATTAATGTAAAAGGAATATTAGAAATTTTAAAAATTATAGTAAAGTTTTTCTTTTAAAAAAAGATACTTCTTCACTTCAAGCAATTATATGTGTGTGTATGTGTATATATATAATATATAATATCTCTTAAACTTCAGATTCAGTTGCTTTTCAGTTTTATTTCTTTAAGTTTCCTATATACAAATTTAAAAAATAGCTTTTTTACTTAATAATTAGTGAAAACTGGTAGACTATCCTGGCTTAATTCCAAAAGAAAAAGATTAGAGTATACAATTAGAATAATGTAATTCTCTTGCTTGAACTAAAAGCCAGCTTCTTCCAGCACAATTTCTGATGAAATGTTTTCACTCACTTTATTTTTGATTTATTGTAGTAAAAATATCTGTACTACATATCCATATAAATATATGTAACATTGTGCAGTATTTAAAAAATTTATGTTTCATGTCTGTTAGCTAATTCTAATTAAGTCTCTGAGCATACATGTTTGTATAATATAAAACCTAGAGTGAAAGGCTAAATATTTTACACTGAGAAAATATAAATGATAAATTATGGTTTACTATGTTTCCACATTATATAATTTTCTTAAATATAATGCAGTAGGCCTATTTTATTTTGTTTTTTAGACGGAGTTTTGCTCTATCACCCAGGCTGGAGTGCAGTGGCATGATCTTGGCTCACTGCAACCTCTGCCTCCTGGGTTCAAGCGGGAACCCTTGCCTCAGCCTCCCATGTAGCTGGGACTACAGGTGCGTGCCACCACATCCGGCTAATTTTTTGTACTTTTAGTAGAGATGGGGCTTCACTGTGTTAGCTAGGAGGGTCTTGATCTCCTGACCCTGTGATCTGCCCATCTCGGCCTCCCAAAGTGCTGGGATTACAGGCGTGAGCCACCGCGCCTGGCCAGTAGGCCCATTTTGAGAAAAAGATGTGTTTAAAATTTTTGTGGTGATTCGAGACAGAAGGTAAGTATCATTTACTTTCTCATGGCAGTAACCATAGAGTGGCAATTACTTTTCCTTTTACTGTGTGATTACTCATTAGACATTAATAAGTTTATTATTTTAGCGTGCATTACTTACAGAGTAGGTCTCATGTCATTTATTGGTTGGCTGTCAACAATGACCCATAAATCTAAATACTGTATTTTACTTCTATTTGAATATATCATAATTTTGAAAAAGTTGGAGTGCCCACCTCATGTTGACCCTATTTGTTTATTCTAAGGAAGGTCCCAACCTACTTTTGTGGTCTTAACTGTTTTTACATCCTTGTGTATGCTGTATTCCTGTCAACCCAGGCTACTGGTTTTTTCCTGCAGGTGACCAACCTTTCCACCTTCATGATTTTGTTCTTTCTTCCTCCAAACAGCCCAGTCTCTACACACTTCAATTCTACTCACTGCTGAAGGGCTATCTCAAATGATGTGTTCTGTGAGGTTTTTTTCCTGGTAGTTGCAAGTGCATGAATGCTCCCCTCCCACTGAGTTCTGCCTTCCATTATAGGAATATTTTACTGCTTTATTCTTTCCTCCTGCTTCCAACTAGGATATAATAAGCTCACAGAGAGAAGGAAAGGGACCATGCCTTACTCATCTTGTGTACTAAAGACAGTAAGTACTGCTAACTTAAATTTAACTGTTGGATCACACACACGATTAACTTAAAAAAATCTTGGATTGCTTTTTAAACACAGGAAATCTTCAAATGGGTTTTCAACTGTATTGGCCTTACTCTTGGTGAAAGGAAGATGGGTTACATATTTTAAATATGCAGAAAGAAAATAAATTTATCATTTTAAAGACTAATCAAGAATATAATTTCATCTGCTACAGAAAAAATTTGAGAGGGATAAGATTGGCATTTATGGCCGGGCGAGGTGGCTCACACCTGTAATCCCAGCACTTTGGGAAGCCAAGGCAGGTGAATCACTTGTGGTTGGGAGTTCCAGACCAGCCTGGCCAACATGGTGAAACCCTGTCTCTACTAAAAATACAAAAATTAGCCAGGTATGGTGGTACACGCCTGTAATCCCAGCTACTCGGGAGGCTGCAGCAGGAGAATCGCTTGAATCCGGGAGGCTGAGGTTACAGTGAGCTGAGACTGTGCCACTGCACTCCAGCCTGGGTGACGGAGACTCTGTGTCAACAAAGAAAAAATATGTATGTGTGTGTGTATATATATATGTGTGTGTGTATATGTGTGTGTGTGTGTGTGTGTGTGTATATGTATTTACTGGAAAATGTCTGACTTCTTTTTATGTACAGAAAAACTTTACAATAAAGTGGACCTCCTGGGACCTCTTTTCTTGTGGGTGGGGTGCTGGCTGAGTATTAGAGGAGTGACTGTGACACAGGATGAACACATAAAAGAGTACGCAAAAAGACTAGGAAGATGTACTTGTGGCAATTTCTGGTTTGAAAGGAAGATGTAGTAAGATTATTTATTGCCTGCATTGTTCAGTGTTGCCCCAAAAACACTGTTTTAGTCTTGTAGTGAAGCATTTATTATTCACATGCTACCTTCATAAATTAAACATTAACTTCACCATGTAAGAATGTAAATATGGGCAAAATGATCAGGTGATATAATTCTATCTTCAATGAATTGTATCATTTTCAATGAAGATGCCTTCAGGACACAGACCATTAAATATCCAAGGAGTTAGTGAAACAAAGTAAAATTTTGTATTAATTATCAAGTTTATGATTTTTCTAAATTAAAAGGGCTCAAAATTAAAAATTTTTATTGGTATGATCAACGATACTGAATTTCAAGCTTCCATCTTAATTTCAACAAGCCAGTTAAAAACATATGAGTTTAACAGTAAAACATCATAATCAAAAATACTTTATAATTATTATTTCCCATCTACTTAATCATCCCAAATAATAACTGATCAAGTTTTAGCCTATTTCTTTGTTTTCTACTTTCTAGATTTGTGTTATAGTTTCAAATGAAACTGTGATTATATTGCTGAATCATGAGATTTTATTTTTCCATGTCATTACAAATTCTTTGATAATAATAATAATGGCTCTATTATACTCCATCTTCCACCTTAAACATTAATTTAATAGTTCCACTAACATTGAATTAGGCATGAAGTTTGTGTCTACTGTTTTATTCTTGAGTATAACAAATAAACATTCTTCTACATAAATTTTGGGTTGTATCTCTGTCTAATTTCTAGTATTAGAATTATAGAGTCACATGGTATGAACCTTTTCATGGCTCTTGACACATTTTAACATAGCACTTTCAAAGAGAGGTGTGCCAATTTAGTCTTCTACTGTTAACAACCTCAAGACACATTTAATAGTCTGTGTTAAAGTCTCAAAAATAAAGGATAAAACTATTTAATTATATAAAATGATTATGAAAATATTGATGTTTCAGTTTAGAAGATAAAAAACTTTTATTATTACACAGTGAATTTATTAGCTGACTAATAAATACTTATAGACATATAGGGTAAATAATACTGTAAGTATGTCTTCATCCTTCATTCATCTTAGTAGGATAATAGATCTCGTGACTCTGATTTGGCATTTGAAACCTAATGAATCCATGTATTTAATGTTTTATTTATTCAGAAATTTTCTAAATTGTAGAATATTTGGATAGTTTTCTCAGTCTCAATAAATCTTTAAGTTTGACACATTTTTGGGCAATTCATACGGATTAGCAGTTTTCATCTTGATTAAATCTGACACCCACACCATAGGAATTTTCTAAATGCTTAACTGGATAATAGTTATTTAAGAACACTGTATTTCTTCCTACCCTGCTGCCTCTACTCCTTTAACCATCATGAGAACATGACTACTACTACCTTTATTTCATGCACAATTTCTATAGTCTGTGATTTTATTCTAATAATCAAATACCCATGTGGCTAGTTTGATTACAATACCTGCTGGACTAGGCATGATGGGTGTTCCTGGTGGCCCTCCACCTCCTGGAGGACCCTAAATAATTACAAAAAATTTCAGTAAAAATAAGGCATTGCATAACAAAAAACAGAAGTTAGACTTATATCTATAATAATCCAATTTGAAAATAAGAACAGAAATAAATTTTCTCTATAATTTCCTTTCTTTGAATGCACAATCATTTAATTATTCTACAAAACATAATTTAGCTTAAATATGTTGAGACTGTTTTGACAAATTTCCAAAAACAATGAGCCTGTAACATTAATTCATTATTCATGACTTAATTATATCAGTTACAATGAGGTTAAGAAGAAACCATTCAACAGGGCCTTTAAAAATCCATACCACAGAAATAATTCATATGTATTTTTAGTTTTTATAGAAAGCTAAAATAGTATTCACTTAGAAAATATCTTTAAAAATGAAGATATCTGCTTATTGATTCATATTTTTTTAAAAATGCACTGATGTCATTTCTTTCTTCTGTCAGCATCAATTGCAATGTTTCTGGAGCACTGTACCTTCCACTATCACATCAATTAGAAATGAAAGGCACAGTTGACTAATGCTGTGGGTTACTGAGGCTGTAGCTACACAATCAAACTGAAATGGAGATTAGGTAATTCTAAAGTTAATTCAATAATTTCACATAACCAAAATAGATAAGTCAGGCAATGGGTTTTAGGCTTTTTCAGATGCTCTATATACAGCAATCAAATTAACTTTTAAATGGCAAAATTTTAACTTCATTCTGAAGGTACAGATACAGCCTGCCAATTATTTCAGATGAGATTGGGCACATTCAGGGTGGTATGGCTATAGACCTGCCAATTATTTCAAATAATATCTGTATTTGCACAACTTAAAATTTATTTTAAATGTCTATAATTTCATAAAATGATGTATCAGCCTTATTCATTAGTGACTTTAAGAAGTAACAGGTTTTATACAAATTTTCTTACTTTCATTTTTATTTCATAGAAAATGCAAAGAAAGACTTGCTTAATTTTATAGCTTACATGAACACTGAACACTAAGTTCACAGGTCCAAAGCAGTGTGTGCTTTTCACTATGTTAATAAAACACTATTTCCATGGAGAGTGAAATGCTCACTGATTTCCTTCTTATGCATTCTCTTTTTCCCCTCCAGCTAGCCATCACCTCTGAACATTTCTGTAGGAAAGATTTCCCTTGTTATCATTTTATCCTTGTTTCCCTGTTAGGCGTTTCCCTCTAAATGGTGTAACATATTTTCCTCTATGTTGATCTTGAGATGTGGCTAGGATCATAATGTGATGATGATTAAAAGGTCACTTGTAAGCTCAGGAGGCCATATAAAACTTGTTAATTTGGCTTCACATTGATATGAATTTTTGGAAAATTTTAATGTGTACTAAATGGTAATAATGATAAAAATAAGTGTTCTCAATTTCAAAGAATGACCAAAAAATGAAATGATTCCTCTAAATTATTAGTCACTATTCTGCTGTCTTAATTCATTTGTGATTGGGGGAAAGTTTAATGTCTTAGACGCTCTGTGTGGCGCATAGGGTTGCATGGGGGTATAGATTATTCTCCTGGAGAACTGCAAATTCAAGCATATTATTGTGTAACTGGGGATTACTCTCTTCATGATTGGACAGAGTGTATTGTACTGGTTTTCAGAAACATATGCTGAAGTAAAACACAGTACTCAGGGCAATTCTGGCCAGATTGATAACTGTTTCACTAATGAACATCAACATATGTACTGAGGTTGGCAGATGAAACAACTCAAGATGTTCACTTCTTGGCCAATACACAGGGCCTCTTCTTAACATCTGGACAACTATTTCATTGCCCAAATAAAATGTAACATCAATTCTTACGAGCAAACAAACCCAAATGTACTTACTACATAATTCCCAGGAGATGCTGAGGAGTATGGTATCTGGAACACGAATAAGACAAAAAAATTTTTGATTCATGTAGCAATATGGACACTGACCTAAAATGAATTTATTTCATGATTTTTTGTCAAGTTTTAAAATGTATCACAAAGCATAGTAAAGGATAAAAAAATTTATGTCTGTTTAAGTACTGGAAAACTGAATAATAATAACTTGGATTCACACAAAAGAAGATAGATTTTAGTCAAGAGGATTTTAGACAGAATAACTGCTTTAAGTTACATTGGTTTCAGGTAAGTTGTACACATTGCATGATACTAATTACTTATTTTGTAAGTAGAAATATATATATATATTTGTGTACATAAAAAATGGGAAACCAGAATTTTTCAAATCAGTAGTCTTTACACATACAATTTCTAAGCTATTTACTTTTTTTTTTTTTTTTTTTTAAGACAAGTTCAGGCTACTACATTCATGCAGTATGGGTCAATACTTGATAAACAGCCCTTACCACTTCTCCATCCTTTTCTAATTAGATACTAGAAAACAATATAATAAATGCAAAAAAAGTTTGTTAATACGAGTCTCCAAAGACTATTAATTTGTGGGGATCAGATGTGGGTAACGAATTCCCTCTTTCTCTTCAAATCAAGCTTTTCACCAAGCTCTTTTCTAGAGATGATATGGTATTAATACCACATTGCTGTGATAATTTAAGAAATGAAAAACCAGAAAACCTATGTTTAAAAGTAAGCCCTTGAGTGTGTATATTAATAGTGAAAGTTAAATCCAAATATTTTCTTTTTTCACACAAGCTAACTAACTCACTTGCATGAAGATGCTGTACATCTATAACAGATATTTTTGTCTTATTCTGAAGAACACCAATAGATTACTCTCTACTTGAAGTCAGACAGCCAGGGCCAGAACAGGATCCTTATAGTAGTGAAAAGATTAGTGCTTGTACTATTCTAAACCCTCTCTCCCAGTACCTGCCATATAATTAAACATAAAAATAATATGAAACCATAAAGTAAGTATAAGGAAGTACAACCAAGTTATGATTTTCTCTTGATAAATAATTATTTGATTTTTTGGAAATATTTAATATTTAATATTAAGTTATTTGAAAAGCTTTTCTCCTCCGTATTTGGTGTTCCTGCTTTGCCTTAAGCACAGAACACATGTCCCCGAGGCCCTGCTTGGTCTGCCTATGAGTAATTCAGCACTGCAGATGGCCACTGATAGAATGCCCAGCATCACTAGGGATGAGAATTAATTCTGCTGCGTACTGAGATTTTTTTAAGGCAGTAAACGTTTACTTCATTTAGTGAATGAATACAACTTTGCTCTCTTGGGTCCCCTTCAGTTCATTATCTACCTACCATTCATCCTCTGCTTCTCATTTTTTTGGAGGGGACAAGGTCTTTTTTGTCACCCAGGCTGGAGTGCAATGGGACAAACACGGCTCACTGCAGTCTCGACCTCCTGGGCTCAAGAGATCCTCCTACTTTGGCCCCACAAGTAGTTGGGACTAAGGCGTGCTCCACCATGCCTGGCTAATTTTTAATTTTTTGTAGAGATGCAGTTTTTCTATGTTGCCCACGCTGGTCTCAAACTCCTGAGCCAAGCAATCCACCTGCCTTGACCTCCCAAAGTGTCAGGATTATAGGTGTGAGCCGCTGTGCCGGGCCTACTTCTCCTTATTTAAATGTGAGTCTGCCTTTTCCAAATCACCAATTTATCTATTGGCTCCTAGGACCAATTTCATCTCTCTCTGTTTTTAGCACTTGGCTCATGTTCTTCTGTCACTCTATATTGCCTATCATCATTCTTAAGCAACTTTAAGGTACAATCTAATTAGCCTTTAGATCTTTGGAATTTACAGTTCACTACCTTCCTTTACAGTATACTCCCCTCTCCTCCATTTATGAGTATGGTCATATCCTAAGACTCTTTACTGAACAACTAACTCCCTTGCCTGACATCTTTCTTCTTCCTCATGATACTTACAAAAATTACTCTATATTCCAACCAGGGTTTTCTAGGATCACAATTCCACCATGTTTACTTAGTACATTATTTCTCTATTAGTTTATGACTAAATTGCCTCTGCCCCTGCTTCGTGGCACTGTCAACATTTTATTTCTCACTCCAATGTCTTAAATTTATTATCATAAAGGCTACTTTGTTAATTTCCATTTCTTTGATCACCCTCTAGCCAGCCAACCTTTCTGTTTTAAAGCACAGATTTCCTGGAGAGAAACACAGAACAAGGTTGACAAGATCCAAAGTGTAATCATGCTCTCCAACTTCCACCTCATCTTAACTAATATCTGGAAGCATTTTTGGCTCAGCCTTTATGAAAGCCTTGAAGCTTACTGGTAATGTGTCAGTAAACCCAGTAAACTTCATGGGGGACAAAAAGCCCTGATTTATAGTATTTGCCAGTTACTGTGGTGTAAATATTTCCACATGGCAAATTTTAAGCTAACAGTGGTTTAACAAACAGCTCATGAAATTCCTGAATATTTAACAGTGGACTCTTGTGAGCTGGCAATCATGGTGATTACACCATCCTGAGTAAATATTCTGTCTTCCTGTCATACATTGAAGGTATCGGCGCTCTTGCTTTACCTTCATTTTCAGCTCAACATTCCATTATTTATAGATTTAAATTTTCATGTATTCATCCCAGATAGGAAAAAACAAACTTTCTATTTATTTCCAAAGGTAGCTTTTTCCCAAGTATCTCCTTCTTAAGTCCTTGCTCCTTTTATATTATTTATTTATTTTATTCTTTTTATTTATGTTTTGAGATGGAGTTTCGCCCTTGTTGCCCAGGCTGGAGTAAAGTGGCGCGATCTTGGCTCACTGTAACCTCTGCCTCCTGGGTTCAAGCAATTGTCCAGGCTCAGCCTCCCAAGTAGTTGGGATTACAGGTGTCTGCCATCATGTCCGGCTAATTTTTGTATTTTTAGTAGAGACGGGGTTTCACCATGTTGGCCAGGTTGGTCTTAAACTCCTGACCTCACGTGATCCACTCGCCTTGGCCTCCCAAAGTGTTGGATTTACAGGCGTGAGCCACTGCACCTGGCCTCCTTTTATATTTTTAATTTCTCCTTCTTCATGATTCCTTCAAACAGTTAAATATAATAAACATTTAAAAATACTTTTTAAAATGTTATCTCAACTAGTTGTTTAATTTCTTTCAATTTTTTGCCCTGTCAAGTTCTTTAATTTTGGCATATGCTGTTTCTATTTCATAGTCTTTGATGTCTTTATTAAAAATCAGCATTTGGGCTCCTAGCCCTAGCACTAGTAGTGTAAAGGACGTAAAATATTAACAATATAGGTAGAAGTACCATGTGGGTACAGAAGACATATTTGAGCTGGACAGCTGGGACTTATAGAGAGTAGATGCCCATCAGAAAGACAAAGAGAAGAACTGCTATAAAAAACAAAGAAAGAAAGAAAAGAAATCATGGTTTATTTGGAAAATGCTATGCTATGTTATATAGCTGCTATAGTGTGGGGCTTATAGGGGGTTGTGGTAAAGGGTGAGGCTGCACAGTCAGACTATGAATGAATTTATGCTGTAGGAAGTAAGGAGTCATGGGTTTTATAGAGACACGTTCAAATGTATGTTTTTAAAATCTTTTTTTATTTTTAAATGTTTTGTACAGACAGAGCCTCATTTTGTTGTCCAAGCTGGACTCAAACTCTTGGCCTCAAGGTATCCTCCTGACACAGCTTCCTGAAGTGCTGGGATTATAGGCATGACCCACCACACCTGGCCCTAAATTTATGTTTTAGAGAAATAAATCTAGAGGCGTCATGGAATATGAATACAAGTTAGAAGACCATTGGAAAAAATCCAGGCAAGAGATGACAAAGAGTGACAGGCAGTGCTGATAAAGATAAGCAGGAGTAGGAGAATCTGAGGGTCATTTCACAAAGTACTTGGCAGAGCTTGGTGACAAACTGGGTATGGCAGACAAAGAAAGGAAGAAGTTAAGATAATTCCTAGGTTTTCAACTTGGTGACTGGGTAGATGATGGTGCTACTCATTTATACATAGGGAATTCAGGGAGTGGGGCAGGTTTGGGGAAATGTCTGATTATTGGATTTGAAGGCACCAGTAGACACTGAGATAGATATGATAAACAAACTTTTAGAAACACAGGTCTAGAACATATCAGAGACCAGGACTAACGATATAGCTTCAACTGAATAAATTTCTACTTTGTGCTGGACAAGATACTTGATCTAGGATTCAACTAGTTTTTGGTAGTTGAAACAACATGGTAACATTAAAATGAAAAAAAAAAAAAAGCAGCCAAGAAATATAATTAGAAAACATTGCCAATTAAGAATGGGTAGAGACCAGGCATGGCAGCTCACACATGTAATCCCAGCACTTTGGGAGCTGAGGCGGGAGGATTACCTGAGCCCAGGAGTTTGAGACCAGCCTGGGCAATATGGCAAAACCTTGTCTCTGCAAAAAAACAAAACAAAACAAAAATTAGCCAACCATGGTGGCATGTGCCTCTAGTCCCAGCTACTCAGGAGGCTGAGGTGGGAGGACTGCTTAAGCCCAGGAGGTGGAGGTTGCAGTAAACTGAGACTGCACCACTTGCACCACTGCACTCCAGCCTGGGCAACAGAGTGAGACCCTGTCCTGACCCACTCCCTCAAAAAAAAAAAAGAGAGATAGAGAGAGAGAGAGAGAATGGTGGATATGTGACTGCATGAAAATCAGGAGAAATATAAAAAGTCAAGCAAGCTAGATTTTTAAGAAGGAGGTGGATGTAGTGATTAGGAAATATCTAAACTGGGTTTATTCTTGAACGCTGTCAGGCTTTTAAGCTTTTTACCTTTCTGTGATACACCTAAAAATAAATAATAAAAAAGTAATAAATATATGGAAAACTAAAGAAACATTATTAAACTGAAAAAAGAAAAGATATTAAGACAAAACCAAGGAGTCAAATATCTCAAAGGTTAGGTACGATGAGGACAGAAAGTAAGTCACTGTGTTTGGTTGGTAAGTAGAAAGTCACTAATAACCTTCAGAATAGGACTTTCGTGGGAATTGAAATGGGTTGAGAAGTAAATTCAATAAACTTCCATTCATTACCTGTCATGTTTCAGGTACTTCATTGCCACATGGTGATGAAAAAGACAGAAAGGCCAAGAAATTAATTATCTAGGAGAAGGTGGTGAGGGAGTGGAAGTGTGGGAGACATGGGATGGTGGCTGGAGACTGAGGAAGAGTTGAGAGAAGTTTTGTAGTGGTAACCCCTCCCAACTCTAGAGGAGTGGAGAACTAGGGCTTTCAGGTTGTCTTGCGATTTTGTTCACAGCACGGCACTAGAGGAAAGTTCCAGTCAATGGAAAGGAATATAGACCAAAGACTCATCTGAAAGAGTGAATGATTAGGATATGCAAAGAAGTAACAAGAAATAGAATAAAGAGAATAGATAGGGACAGGCGTGGTGGCTTACACCTGTAATCCCAGCACTTCGGGAGGCCGAGGTGGGTGGATCACCTGAGGTCAGGAGTTCGAGAACAGCCTGGCCAACACGGTGAAACCTTGTCTCTACTAAGAATACAAAAGTTAACTGGGCATGGAGGTTGGTGCCTATAATCCTAGCTACTCGGGAGGCTGAGGCAAGAGAATCATTTGAACCTGGGAGGTGGAGGTTGCAGTGAGCCGAGATTGTGCCACTGTACTTCAGTCTGGGTGACATGAGCAAAATTACATCTCAAAATAAATAAATAAATAAAAGGGAGAGAGAGAATAGATGGGTCAGAATTGAAAAGAAAAATATATGTATATTTCTATTTCGGAGATAAGAAGGAAGAAGGGTGACTAAAGGTCTGATAACATTGGAAGTAAAGGGCAGAATCTGAAGAAATTTGGATCTAATGGTCTCTTCTTCTCCTTTGTAAAATACGACACAATTTTAGCTTATAGAGAAGGCGCCAAACATAATGTAGGTGCAGAATGAGAATAAAGAATTGCAATAGTATTCACTGAGGAGGACAAGAAAAGCAGCTAAGGAAGAGTGAAAGAAACAAACTGCTGGTAAAGCATCAGGGAGGACCTAGCTGAGGTTGAACATCACAGATCCTAATTATAATGTGTCAAGCATAAGAAAGAAATACGCATTAGACATTGTGGAAGAAGCAAAGGTGTCCTACAAATACTTCAAATTTAACGTTCAAAAAAACAAAAACCAAAGCCCCCAAACCTCATTGCCTACCTCTACACCTGCTGCTTTTCCTATGATCCTAGCTCAGTTGTGTTACTCCCATTCTCCTACCTACCTGGATTCAAAAAGTTGAAATCACCTTCAACTCTTTCCTTCTCTTTATCCTAAATCCTCCTTCTAACCCTACCTTATACTTTATATCAAATACCCATTAAGATGAAATGAAAGGTAAAAATGAAGATGTAGAAGATAAGCAAAATTAGAGGACTAGAAAGTCAGAAATACAGAATTCGAAGAACTTATTATTTGACAGAGAATAAAATTAAGGGCCACACATACTGTCTGGCTACTCTAGACAGATCACTCAAAAGCTGTGATGAGAATCCAAATATTCTGAAATGTTCTGAGTCCCAATACCCATGATTGTGGTGCTCTGGTAGAGGGCAGAGGGCTTTCATTTTGTTAAATGATCTGTAACATTTTAGATAAGTGCCTTTCTTCAACTGTGAAGTTTAAAGCTATCTTACAAGCACTGGTTTACTAGAAATAAGGGAAGATAATATCAAGACATTATCTGTACCACATGAAATTAAAAATATTCTACTCTATTTTAGTGCTTTTTTTAAAAAAATGAGCACCTATTTGTATAGAGCAGAGCCTATTTGGAGTAGTGTGTTCATATTTCTTTTCAGCTTAATCACTATTAATAGATTCTTATATTTTCCTTAAAGGAGTTTCTCTTTTTCCTCTGACAAGTAAGCGAATTAATGAATACAATGCTACACTGAACATTTGTTGTTTTTGCCTATCCCCTCTTTTACTATTCATTCCTTTAATTTTCTTTGGGGAAGTATTTCTGCCTTATTTTTTCTCCATGTGGCTTGGGTGGGACTCAGGATGACATTATTTAAACTTCTGGAACCAAATGTGCTCAAAACCAAAAATATACCTGGACTTTTCAGATACATGATCCAATAATACTCTTTTTCAGTACAAGTCTAGTTTGGTTGGTTTTCTGGACCTTGTAATCAAAAGTGTCTATTTTCAATAAAATGATAATGATCAGAACCTGCTGCTTAGCCAAAGATCACAATCCTTTGTAATAAAGATAAAAAATGAAAAGTTACAATTAGGGAGTTTGTAAATAAACCTCTAAGTAAGAATCTGAGACCAATACTGACTGTAATGCTCAGAGGTAAGAAAATTAAAAATAAAAATCACAACTTTTATTCGGAATTAAAAATATGAGTTTGCCCTTAAAAATGTTTTTCCTGCTGTCATGTAAAAGAGTGCCAAAAATATTTTTGACCAAAACACTTTTATATGACAAAATTGTGGACAAAGATTAGGCAATAAACACATATATTATGGATAATGACAAACAGGTTTCATACTTTCAGAGAAGTGACTTATAAACATGGAAAGTAGAAAGGTTAGACTGAATCCTGTAGGGATGGACTGAAATGGAAGCATCAGTGTGCACTCATGCACATTAGGTAAAGGTATAGATGTGTGTGGCTATGTGTATACACATAGATATATTTCCTAGTTCTGTTAGTTGAGAGGGTCTAAAAGTTGTATTACTCTAGTGGGTTCTAAATACCAATATCCACTAAAAGAACCCCAAGCTCCTTAAAGAAGTGGCTGTTTCCAGGGCTAAAACTGGGAAAATATAAGAAGAGCTTCAAAGTGCTCAGAGAATAATAGGGACATGTTAAAAGGTTAAGTGATCCAGCTTAAAAGGGAAAACTTGGAACAATTTCAGCATCCTAAACACAGAGAATAAAATAATTCATAAATATATCTTATATACATAAATGAATATGAATGGAAAAGAAAAAGCAACTGTTATAGTTAGCTAACTAATAAATGGAGAAGGAAAGACAGAATTCAAAATATCCATTTGACAACCAACAAAGTAAAAAAGTGATTCAAGCAAGAATCATCAATAGATGTCCAAAATAGCAGATGAAAGTATAAGGAGGAAGAAGAGACTTACTGTACATTCAAAGTGTGTCTCTAAGTTAATAAGTACAAGGGGAAAAATAGTGATTTTATAGTGGAGAAGCCTGACAAGCACCGCCTTAACTAAATGATCAAAATTAAGATGAACAATAATGGGATAAATCATCATGTGCCTCCTGAAATGATGAGAAAAACACATTTTTTTTCTTTTTTTTTCTTTTTGGAGACGGAATTTGACTCTTGTTGCCCAGGCTGGAATGCAATGGCAAAATCTCGGCTCACTGCAACCTCTGCCTCCTGGGTTCAAGTGATTATCCTGCCTCAGTCTCCAGAGTAGCTGGAATTACAGGCGCCTGCTACCATACCCGGTGTATTTTTAGTAGAGACGGGGTTTCACCATGTTGGCCAGGCTGGTCTCGAACTTCTGACCTCAGGTGATCCACCTGCCTCAGCCTCCCAAAGTGCTGGGATTACAGGCATGAGCCACCGCGCCTGGCCAAAAACTACAAAATTACTTCTGTAGTATCCCTGACAAATATGTATAAACTAAATCTAACCAGGAGGAAATAGATAAAACCAAATTATAGACATTCTAAATAATCTTGCTTGGAGTTTTTTAAATCCAAGGTTAAGAAAGACCAAAACAAACAAACAAACCTCCCGCCCCAAACAAAAACAAGCTGAGAAACTGCTCCAAGTTAAAGGAGACAAAGAGACATGAAGGATGAATGTAACAAGTAAATTCAGATTTTCTTTTGTTAGAAAAGATTATTGGGCCAATTAGTGAAATCTGAATAAGATCTATAGATTAGAAAATAGCATTACATCAAAGTTGATTTCCTTATTTTGATCATTTTACTGGGGTTATAAAAATTATGTGTTAGTTTTTTAGGAAATATACATGCAAGTATTTAGGGATCATGTTTCAGGAAATTTAAACAGTCTAAAAATATGTTTATGTAAGGAGAGGAAATCATAAAGCAAATGTGGTAAGACATTAACAACTGGGAATCTGGGCAAAGGGTATATGGAAATTCTTTGTAGTACTCTTGCAATGTTTAAATCTGAACTTATTTCAAAATAAACATTTAAAAGAAATAACAGTAAACAAAACATTTGAAAACAGCAAAAACAAAACAACTACTTTAATATGCTGCATTGAAGAGTCAGAGACTAACTGTAGTGATACAAACTGAAAAGTGTCTTAATATTAAATATGGGCAGGAAGTCTAAGAAACTTGGAATTCAACATAATTTGGATAAGTTGTCACCACAAAATGATCAATGGTTTTGGGGGAAAAATACCTCCTTAATACTTTTTGCTTCTGTTTCATAGAAGCCCTACGTCTTTGCTAGAAAGTCATCCGTTATCTATGATTTTTTTTTCCTTGTTCTTATAATGGTCATTTTCAGAGGCATACTTCTCCTTTGCATGCTCAGAATGATGACTACTTTCTCTTTCTAAAAGAAAACGATAGGCCTCCTCCACTTCTTTTCCCTATTCACATACTTTGAGTAAGGGTAGATGTTTGCACAGTTGATATATATTCATGGAGGAGACTGCTTTCAGCTCCATTACTTGCCTACACGTGTGCTGATCAAATGCCCATTTCAGACTGGTGGACAGCAGGTGGATGTGTACAGCTTTTACCCTAATTGCTAATGTTTCCCAGGGTCTAAAATAATGCAGAACTGCTAATGTGTTACAGCGCATTCTCCTACCCACAGTGCCCAGCGCTATGAAATCCTAAAGAGATGGAGTACCTAAAAAACTAAAAGTCATCAGAACACAGAGCTCTCTTCTCATTTATACTGTTTACTTGGATAATATACCCCATTGGTACGATGCAACATCCTTGTCAATATCAACTGCTCAAACCCTGTCTACCTTCCTAGGTGCCTTGTGGGAGATAGAATCTTCAGATGAGTATGTAAAAGAAAGTACTTAGAGAGGTGGGTAGTGGTGGGTGTGATTTGTACTCTGGTTGCCTGCAATGGGCAGTAAAGCGATGACTGGCTGACCTGACAATGAGGAATATGAGAAGGGTTTTTGTGCTTCTAGGTGGGAAGGTTTACAAAGTTAAGGTGAGCCACTGGTTGTGCTTTTCCATCTAGTTTCAAAAGACATGCAGATAATGGATATTCTTTCCAGATTCTGGCACTGGGAAGACTGTTGGAGTTTTCTGTGTTACAAAAAATGTTTTCTTGCATTCTTATTATGTATGGGTATTTAAATAGGAAGTTAAAATAAATGTATCTTGACCTGCTAGACACTTTTCATTTTAAAGTGAAATCTTGAATGAATTCGTTAAGTCAAATAGTAAGAAGCTAACAGATAGTAAGAAGCAAACTCTTCTAAACATATAAGCAAACTAAAAGAATTTTGAAGGCGTAAAGGTATTCTATTCCAACACAATCTGGCAAGACACTATTTTAGAAGAAAGGTTTGTTGAAATTAAATAGTACACTGAAGACTCAAATGGAAGCAACATCATTCTTTTCACTTCAAATAATTTCAGTTACTTAGCAAACATCACAGCTATTAAAATTAAGAGAAAAGCAGAGAACATAAATTAACATTTTAAAAAATATATGACAGTTACTTATTTGAGCTGAAAGTGATTCCTGCTTTAAAATAGTAATGAATTTAGGATGATTCTTCCTACACCCTAACCTTAAACATTGGATCAGTTTGATATTCATTTAACATTAAGGCCACTGCTAGTCAATGAAGATACCTTTGTACATATTAGCAAAAGGCATCCTCTTTGGGTAGATGACCACTGACTTCACAAGGGGATCACAGGTTGTATTTCATTCTCCTACTGACTCCCTTGACCCAGGAACCTTTGTGCAGTGCACATACTACACAGATGTACACTGCAGGCTTCTCTCACATATCGAAGAACTCAAGGTTTAAAGACAAGAAGGAAAAACATCTCCAGGATCACAACATTAAAATCATATTAAGTTTAAGACCGATAGCTTAATTTTCAACCTGTGCATATATTTCTGTGACATTATTAAGATAGATAAATATTTGTGCCATAAAACCACTGCAACAAATATATAAAGAAAATTCCCAAGATGTCAGGTATATATAGAGATGTACAAGGATGGCAATTTAGCTAACAGGTACAAAGTAAATGTGCGAATGCTTTCTGGGGCAACAAGAAAACAAACCTAGATGTAACTGATACAGCAAATGAAATCATAATAATTTGACTTAGACTTCTAACAGAGGTTGATAGTATTTGGCAACTTAGTGATTATTAATAGTTATTTTAGGAGATGAAACCATTTTGCGATACAGATCGCTATTTATAGGCTATTGTAGTATATACTTAAGTCACACTATTTCAATTTTTATTTTTGGAAGGCTTGTTGACAATAGAATGCATGTTTATATTAGACCTTGAAGTGAAAGAAAATTATGTAATTTCAAAAAATTATGCATCTTTTTCTAAAATATATATTAAACTTCTTTTTGAATGATTACTTAAAAAAAGGTTACTACAACCACCTGCAAGGCTTCCAAAAAGCAAAATGTTTTTGTGATTTTTGTTAAATGTTACAAAATGCAAAATACTTAAAAAATATATATATGCATACTCACTGAATTGGCATTTGTTGGGTTTGGCCAAGGTCTACCACCACCTGGACCCCTACAAAACAATTTGATAAATGAAATTTTAACCTATGCTTTGAATGTTTCACAATAATCAATGACAAATCATAAAATATTAACATTTACAATTCGGTTACCATACAGTTCTAGTTTGGCACTGAAATTACTCTCTTTATATTTATTTTAATAGCTTTTTATATTAATTAAGTCCCCCAATTTTATCCTTCCATGGAAAAGTTTTCTTCCCAAATTGAACTGCTTTTAGAAAGCCCAGTTTTATTTTAATATTAAATGGTTATTGTTATAAAGATGGTAATCACTCATAGGAATAAATATACACATATATTGAAATTATAAAACATACTTCTGTAAAGTGTTATGAACTAAATATAAACTATAATCTTGTGATATCTATATAAGAGCTTCCTGTATCTCATTCAAAATAAAATTTGTAAAACATCAACATATGTGAAATGATTGCTCTTATTAAGCGATAAGCAAATAAAAATACATAAAAGGTATCTAAAGTTGCCTCCTTTTAAAAAAAACCAGAGTATCACAGATTACTTTATATATTTATTAATCTATCTTTCAATGCTACTGATGATTTAGTTACTATTAAATGGGAAATCCCATTTCTTGTTCTCATAATTTCAGTCCAGATAGTGGCCAGAGTAAATCCTAGAAAAAATGGGAGATAATCTATGCCAATATATTACTTCATTTTAGAGTAAAGGAGAATGTTCTGTATTCCACAGCTTATAAGGACACAGAGCTTTTGAAGCAAAATTAATGTCCAATTAGTTAAATCAAAAAGGTCTCTTGTCCTCATGCTTTAGTACTAAGTTGTGTACCTGAATAAATACTGTCTTATGAAAAGCAGACTACTGTCAGTCTCCTCTAAATTAGGGTCATTTAAAATTCCCCTTCCTTTGAATCACTATGACAATGAAAATTTTAAATTAAAAAATCCCTTGATTCTAGAGACTTTAAACCTAAAATTCTAAATCAGGAGTGTCCAATCTTTTGGCTTCCTTGGGCCACACTAGAAGAAGAATTGTCTTGGGTTGCACACAAAATACACTAACACTAATGACAGCTGATGAGCTAATAAAAAAAAAAAAGAATCACAAATAAAATCTCGTAATGTTTTAGGAAAGTTTACAAATTTGTGTTGGGTCACATTCAAAGCCATCCTGGGCCACGGGTTGGACAAGCTAGTTCTAAATGTTAGATAAAGAGGCTGTGCAAGTTAGTTATTATATTACTCATATTTGCATGGAATATTTAGAACCATTTTTAGTTTCATTTTGAGATTCCCCAGGGTTGTGAGCAGCAGGGAAGGGAATGAGTCCTGTCCCTGGGCTCTATTAGGAAAGCCCAAGTGGAATTTTTTCCCAATTCAGCTTAAGGTATAGAAGATACCAGTGGGGACTTGATAAAATTTTGTGCATAGGGAGAAAGAAGGTGAGGGGCATTTGTATTGATTTTCTTTGGAAATTGTTGCCTCTCCAAGATGATGATGATGATGATGATGATTTTACAATTAATTACTGGAACACTTTAGAAAAATGATTTTACCTATAGGATTCAGTGTCCTAATGGACAGAATCTAAGGTAAAACATAAGATACGTGTTGACTAAGTAAAACATTTGGGTAGTAAGGTACATTCATATGATTTCTTTGATGTTAAATAAAACACAGTAAAAAAAACTTGAGAATATTTATCTTAAAACAACATAAAAGTACACCATATGCAGATCCTGGCAAAATTTATATGTAATAATGTTATGTAGATAATCTTATAATTTTGAAATATCATAACCAAACAAGTACTGTATGAATAAGATGCATAAATATAATAAAGTATTTTTATTTTCAAATTTGTCTAATGTTAAACATGCTAACCTAAATGTTAAAATATTAAATATTTAATTTAATTGTATTAAATTAAATGTTACATTTATGTCATAACATTATATATTTCAATTTGATAAATACCAATCTAGTTCCAACATACTATGTATTTCATAATAAATTTCATTTTACTATTAAGTATTAATAATTCACATGGATAAGTTAAATTTCTCCTAACATTATCATTGTGTTTGAAAATACTTTAAGTTTCACAAGTGTTTTCTATAAAGTGAGGGTTACAGTAGGGAGTAGTTCTATTAGAACAACTAGTTAAGCTCAGTAATTCCCATTCCTTTTGAGGGCCCTCAGTATTATTAAGAAAGTAATTTACAAACTATAACATAGGAATCATTTTGAATGAAAATTTCTATATAAGTATGGTTTGAAGTAGAATCATGTTAGCCTCATTTAAAAATGAAGAGAGGCTGGACATGGTAGTTTATGCATGTAATCCCAAAGCTTTGGGAGGCCGAGGCGGGTGGATCACGTGAGCTCAGGAGTTCAAGACCATTCTGAGCAACATGTCAAAACTCCATCTATACAAAAATACAAAAATTAGCTGGGCGTGGTGGCGCATGCTTGTGGTCCCAGCCACTCAGGAGGCTGAGGCAGGAGAATTGCTTGAACCGGAGAGGCAGAAGTTGCAGTGAGCTGAGATTGTGCTACAGCACTCCGACCTGGGTGGAGAAGTCTGATTTTTTTGGTAAGGAGGTTGATTTTGATGAAACCAAATCAATCACTATTACCAAAGAGAAAAATCCTCTTTCCTTTTTTTTTTTTTTTTGTTTTTTGTTTGGGACACAGCCTTGCTCTGTCACCTAGGCTGGAGTGCAGTGACAGGATCTCGGCTCACTACAACCTCCACCTCCCGGGCTCAAGCTATTCTCATGCCTCAGCCTCTCAAGAAGCTGGGATTACAGACACCTGTCAACATGTCTGGCTCATTTTTGTATTTTTAGTAGAGATGGGGTCGCCCTATATGTTGCTCAGGCTGGTCTCAAACTCCTGACCTCAAGTGATCCGCCTGTCTTGACCTTCCAAAGTGCTGGGATTATAGGCATGAGCCACCATGCCTGGCCTGAAAAATCCTCTTTCTTCTGTAATTCATTATCATTTTACTTCAAAATGATAACTACACAAACTTCATAATTCTGTAGGATATAATATAGAACAAGAAGATCCTCTGAAATCCTTTTGGCCTCTTAGTATTGCTTAATAGAAATGTATATACAAAGTTGAGTTAGGGGTACTTTAATACTAAATCCTAACTTCTTTGGCAACTTGTAAAAATGTATTTAATTTAGAAATACATGATTATTCAAATTTCCTTTAAACAATAATCTACAATGCATTAAAAATTTGTATTTTGGCCATAACTTATAAATGCTACTTTAAATTACTTAAATTTAGCTTTTGCTTCTAAGATACTAGTTACAGAAACATAGAAAGTAAGTTTTTAAGTGACACAATATAATTTATCCTAAGTTTAGGGCATGGAAACAAAGTTTTTTAAACAATAAAGTTACTAAATTTAGTTCCAAATGATTTATTCTGCAATAAACAAAAACAGCTGTCAGTTAGAATATAGTATTTAATTACTTTAGTGACCAGGGTTGGGAATTTTTTATTGTCATCCTACTCTTACAGCAAATGAGAAAAAATGACAAGGTAAAGAAAAATTATCCAGATATGAGTCTCTGGCATGTTCCTCCTAACTCCTAACACATACATATTTTTGTTATTTAAATAGTTTAGTTAGTTCAAGACAGAGCTTAAGGTAATATCCTTCTAATCCCTTTTTCTTCAATTTTTAAGGAATATGCAAAATTCCTCAATGACATGAAGCTACAAATACATTAGGAATACTGTGTGTATGCATTACAGTTAGACTTTGTTTTAAAGATAATAAATTATAAAGTGAATTTCAATAAAGCTTACCCTATTGAGTGCAATGGAGATAATGTATTTCACTTTTTATGTCTCTAAACAAACCTTTGCTTTTTTGGGGCCAATATCAATATAATAGTTATACTCTTATAGACCGTTCATGCTTGAGAAGTTTCCCTACTACAGGAAAATATTTACAAGTGTAAAAATGTAAATATTCACATTTCATTGTCCTTGAAAGAATCCTGATTTATAGAAAACTAAAAATGGCACATAGAACCTTACATAAAAGAAAACAGTAACAAAAAATGGAGATCAGAGTCTGCCAGGCTTAAAGGTTCTTTACAAAGAAATATTATATTAATAGTAAAATATAATGTAATCAAAAATACTTAGAAGTATCTGGGCATTAAACTTAAATAAGACACCCAAACCTAAATATCAACAAAAAATAATCATATTAAAAATTTCGGCCATATTTTTAGTCTCCATAGTCTAGGAAATTAAATGCATGTACATGTATACGCTTAAGTATATCTGAGAAAGAAACTAGACAATTGGAAGCAGTTATTTTAATCTCTCAATGGTCACATAAAAACAATTTTTTTTTCTCTGAACAAGCAAAACTAAGTGGATTTAAAGTTGGCTGTATGACCAATTACAATGCAGAGTAATGTACAAATGATATTAGATACATTCTTATTGAATGATCATTCTGGGGTGATCATGGTATTCAAAATACATACTCCTTACATTTATACATAGTATTCAGTATTATACCCCTTAAAATCTGCATTTTAAAGTAAGAATCTCAAGTGAGTACATTTTATATATATCTTCATCCTATTGGTAAGAGCTTCAGCTTTTGACATAATAAGCAGAAAATGCCACTCACTCTTTTTTGAAGCAACCATTAATACAAGGCCAAGCCTTTGAGGAATTTAAGAAGAGTCAGATTTCATGTGTATCCATTTTTACTTTAAAAGTAAAAAGACGTGATAGGAAAATCTGACCTACTTTCCCCCTGTTCTGTTAGTTTTAAGCCTAGCTGGTACCCACCTATTAACCTATTTTCTATTTCAGGCAAATTTGCTTTCCATGAAAATGGTTTCAGAAACTTAAAAAAAATCCTACATAGATCAAAAGTGCTTATTTCACAGTGTATCTTCAATGCCATTAAATGATGGCAGAGTTGTTTAATTTGACATATAAGTAATCAGAACACAAACTGATGGAAACATATTTGAGGAGACACCCACAAACCTATATGGAACACTTTCCTTATTTTTGGTAAATTTTCTTTAGGCCACAACATGAAACTGATCCTCGTGTGAATTAATGAAAGTCACTAACAAGCACCTTGTGTATATAAGACTTGGAGGGCAAGCTGGAATGAAAAATAAAAATTTCTTAACAAACTACATTATATTGGCTGATAGAAACAAACTACTCTCTTTGGGTTGGAAAGACCATTCCAATAAAAATTTTAGTTTACTCCTTACCTAAGTGTGTCTGGAATTTTTCAAAACAAAATTCATCCTATACTATGGAAAGTTCTTTAACAGAGATTATAGTATACTACCAGAGAGAATTCTTTCTGTGTTGACAGTAGTCCCAACAAAGCAAAAGTAAAGATAGATATCTAATCTATATCTATATCTATATAGATATATATATTTATATTTATGAGTTAAAACTCCCACTCATAGAATCACTATGTATCTGTTAAAAATGAGGATAACGGTATTCAATCATCTACTTCTACAGAGTTAAGTCAAAGTCCTGGTGTTAGCATCTCTTCATACTTTATATAATATATGGAGACTCTGTACTTATCAAAATGAAATAGACTAAAAGCTGTTATTTATAGCACTTGATATGAAAAAAAGTAAAGGTTGCAAGGGAACAAAGAAAACGTAAGAGATTATGTTGTGAAAATGAAGCAAACACTACAGCTCATGTTTAGTTCATTTTTATACCACACAGAGGCTGAGGTGCTTAAATTGTTTTACGAATTAATGTCATTTTTGAAGTTAGAAAATAGAACACTTTACTAAATAGAATAATATGGTATTATTTATATATATATATAAATCATCTACATAATAATGTAATATATAATATAACATTGCTTACATGTTCATTCCAGGCATTCCAGGGCCACCTAAAGCATTCAGTGGGGGTCTCATTGCACCTCCATAGTTCTGTAATGATAACCAAGGGTCAGACTACCACAAAACAAAAAAACAAAACCAAAGAGGAGGGGGGAAAGAAAGGAGAGCACGTTAATGATTTCCCTACATAACTCCAATTGGATAAGGCCTGTGTAATTCATTCTCTGAGGGGTCCACTCTTGTATTTTTGCTTGTATTTTAGCAATTACTTTGGTCTATGTCTTTTTAAAATCATGTGAATATGTATGACCACTGGAGCATGTTAAATGATTAAGGTATAGTTGCAATTATATTTCGATACATTTTATTAATATCCTAAGATATGCACAATAGTAAACATTTTCAAATGAAAAATATCATAAATTCAAAATTCAATTTTGAAAGAAAAGATTTATTCAATGTTTGAAATTGTCAGACCCAGAACAATGACATAAAGTCTGAAAACAAAACAAAACAGGTGAACCCAACACAAAAGAGTTAAATGCAAACTTCTATTCACAAAATAACACGTCCAACACAGAAATGCATTAATATACAAATACACAAAAATGTATAAAACCTAATGTATACTCAAAATATGTATGCATGAATTATATGACTCAATCAGCTTCTGTTAATATCTATCATGTGTATTCAACAGATAAAAACATTTTAATGTTTTAACATGTACATCTTATTAGATTAGTTTAGTTGCCATAGGGACAAAAAGGTTAATTTTATCATTATTATCTTAATGTATTTTGACATTATCAACAACTTTCACACTTGGCTTTCTGATACCAATATTCCTCCAACTCTTCTGAGTACTCTTTTTCAATTTCCTTTGCTAGCTCTTTTTATTTTGCTAACCCTTTAAATGTTGCTTTTCTCCAAGTTCTAGCTATAGCATTCTATTCAATAAAACACATTTATGAGTAATCTTATCTGCCACCATTTGTTCAACAACTACTTATATGTTAGGAATCTCAAATCTTTATATCTGATCATGTTGTCTTTCCTAAGCTCCCAGATAACTCATACATTGAACTTCATAGGATTTGTTTCCAACTGGATACCATCTTACTCACATCATATCTAAAAGTAAACTCAACATTATCTTCTCATGACTGAGTTCTTTGTACTACCTTCCTCAGTCACTTCTGTGCTATCACCTTCCACACAATAGCCCAAGCTAAGAATTTCCAGGAGCTCCTTGATGTTTCTTCCTTTTCTTTCAAATTCCCATATCTAGTCAGTTACCAAAGTCCATTGATTCTATCTATGAAATAGCTCTTGAAATAGTTCTCTCCTCTTGTTACTAATCTTTGTCACTTACTGAGACTACTGCACTGTCTTAATTGGTCTCTCTGATTTAGTCTCTCCTGGTCCCAATCTATTCTCCAAACTGCCTCTAGAGCTATCTTTCTAAAACTCAGTCTTCTTCATGTCACTTAGAAGCTATGATGACCCACACTACCTGTCAAATAAATTTAAACTTCTCAGCATGGCTCTATGAGGTTATTCGAGGCTCAGCCCCAGCCTATCTTTCCTGTTCTCATTTTCTATAATTTTCACCTCTATTCCCTCCTCCCAACCATACCCTCCAGCCTACTGGATTTAAGTTCAGAAACACATAATAGACTTTTATACTCATGTTAACTCATCTTCCCTGGCCTTTAAGTAGTAGGTGCTCAGATGATAAGGAAATAAATCAAAGAGAGCAGGTCTATTGACTCCAGAGTGTAAGCCTCAATTGATAAATGACATGACCTAGTTACATGCTATTCTCATTGTTTATTTACTTTTACTTTAAGGAAATCTTATTTAAATATCCAAATTTGTGAGCTATGGGACAACAGAATGATTTCTGTTCACACTTGAGACACTGGTTGAAAGGATAGCTATTTCCCCTAACTTCTGGATCAGGCATGGTGGTGGCAGCAGCAGCACAAGCAAGGGGTCTCTGAGATAAAGGTTAGTCATTGGAAACAAAATCTGAGTGGTAAAATAGAATAGAAATGCTTCACAAGGAAAGTCTTCCCTCTTTTTTTGGTCTTAGAAGATCTCTGTTTTATTTCCCCTCATTTTTTATCTTAGAAGATCTCCGTTTTATTCTATCAAGGAAAACGTTAATTTTCCTTATAGCTCTGGACACAGGTAGACAATGGTTTGAATCTCTATTGCCACTGCCCCATTTTCTCTGCATCTCTCTCTCTATGTGTATGATCTTGGACAAATGATTCTCCCAATCCTTATTTGTAAAGTGATAATATTATCTCCCTTATAGGCTTGTTGGAGAATAAAATGAAATATAAAGCACCTGTCATAGTACTTAGTGAATTAAAAGCACGGTATTTGGTACTCAAAAACTGTAACTGCTAATTCTTTTTTTTCTTTTACCACTGTTAATAGGAAACCAGCTTAAATGAGTCCTCTTTTCACTAGCTTCCATAGCCGTCAACTCTAACAGAATTACTTGCCTTTTTATGTAATGGCTCCACAAAAACTACGTATATTTATTATCTAGACTTTCCCCATTATGTAACGGTTTTTCTTTGTGTATCTACACTTCCTGCTAAACAGTAAGTACCTTGAAGGCAGCATATCTAAGTTACTCATCTTTGTATACCCAGTGTTCAAGTATGGTGCCTGGCACACAGTAGGCCTTCCATGAACGATGAGCTAGTTGAACTGAATTGTCCCAGTAAATGAGTAAAAATTTTTCAATATATGCTTGATAGATTTGCAAAATATTTTCATTTAGTGAATAATCTAAAGCAAAAAGAAAGAAAAGAAAGAATAACAACTTGCTTTCCAAGTGCTATCAACAAAGGCAGAATGGGAAGACCTAATTTAGAATCACTGAATTTTAAAGCTGATGGCAACTATACAATTCCATCTGGTCTAATCTCTCTCCCACTGCAACGTTCCTGACAAAATGGCTATTCAGATTCTGCTTGGAAAGTTTATGAAGTCTTTCCATGGTTGGGCAATTTAATTTCTAGAAAGTTCTTCCCTGTACTGAGCTAAATTCTACTGCCCATCATAGATCTGAAAATATAGAATCAGTTTACTCTCTCCTTACCTGAGAGCCTATCATACATATATTGCCACCTCACCATTATTCCACTCCAAGTATCTTATTTGGAAATCATATGTTCCTACTTGTATATAACTTCTTTATCCTTCAGATTTCTAGAGAAAGTAAAACTAGTTGGGTAGCTTTGGTTAATCACACGGCACTTACTGCCCTTAAGAACATAGGTTAGCTAAGTACATCTTATTACAAAACCAAGTAGAAAACTGGTTTCATATATGACATCAGAAAATATATTTTTTTTGATTAAATAGGTAGTTTTGTTTTTTTATTGAAAGGATACTAATATATTTTCACTTTAAAAATAATGTCGCACCACTGTATTTAGATTTAAAACAGATTAAGGGGTAGGGAAAAGTATGCCTAGATTTGGAGCAAACCTTTATTTCTTCATATATGCAATAAGTATTAATCATATGTTAACTATATTCTATGTATGCACTTTGCTCAAATCAACATAATCTAAGAATAATTAGATTTACATATTTCTTTGTTTTAGGAATTCAGTTGTTCTAATAGATAACTACTGTCCCCCTGTACCACACTGATCTTAAGCTCAAAAAGTTATGGAAGTAATATCTATGATAAAAAAGAAATGTGTATTTTGTTTGCACATAAATCTAGAGACAATATTTCAGAGACTTTTTCTACAATACAACTAAAAATAAGGCAGATATCTTCTGCTCTTGGACAGCATCTGTATGATTAAATGTCTGTTATGAGAGTTGTTTTTCCATTATCTCTCAAGAAACACAGCTAACCATTATTACAAATTTCACAGTTTATAGTGTATATGTTTATATGTTTTATATACCAGGTCTTATGAAATAAATACGTCATAAGATTCTCCTGATTCCAAACTATTTTACCTGACCCTTTTTTATTGTACCATCATATAAATATGACTCCTGCTTTCACTTAAACATGAAAAGTATGTATAAATAACTTCCTTTAATCCTTATATTTTTTGTATTGTGATTTTAAAAAGTTACTGTAGGCATTTCTTATTTCTGAGGTAAATTCATACCAGAACACTTGATTTCCATCATATTATATAGAAATAGTAAGAACACTGCCAATCCAAATGAAATAAACCACTCTCTCTGGTTTTAAAAATCCAAAAAACTGTCATCAATAAGAGCTTACCAGAAATAGAAACTTTCTTATTTTCTATTGTAATTTACTGTGCTGTAAATACTGTAAAACTGATTTTTAAATCAGACTCTAGTTTTTGAAGTATTAAAACCTAATACTAATAATAGAGGTATGATAACAATTTAAAGAGCAGCTAGCTGAAAAATAAGTGAATAAAGAATAGTAACAAAATTATAGGCATGAAGTTTTTGTGTATATTTAAATGTATTTATTAAGAAAATCTTTTGGAAAAAAATCCTTTAACAGCCAGATTTGTTGGCTTAGTTTATTAAAGACTAAAAGTATACTTAGCCAATAAAATGCCTATGGAACTTATAAATTCTTATTATTAATAGCTTAATGATGATTGGTTAACATGTATCATCATTCCTAATATGAATAGAAATAGGTAAGAATAATTCAAATATCTAAATGAGAGTTTCATTAGCTCTTAAGAAAATCCATTGAAAATAACTGAGCCTAAATAAAAGAAATTGGTTTCTTCTGGCTTTGAGGCTGCCACATATATTTATGTGACAACATTTGTTCCTCTTTCCTTGGAACTATATTTATATAGTGGGGTTTTTTCATATAATATGGCATCTCCAAAAAGTCTGGCTAAATGAACCCCATGTTTCAATATAGTTAATATATATAATTTTATGTTGTTAGAAACAATACATATATACAATACGAACACATAATACAACATGTACTATTGTATGTAGGTCTGAGTCACATTATCTGGGTGTTGAGTTCTCAATTTTTTTAGTCTGTTGGGAGCACAGCAAAACATCAGCTTAACTTTTAAAAAATAGATATACAAAACAAGCTCCAAAGTACTGCTTATAATGCTGTTTCTTGGAAAGGAAAAATGAGTAAGTTCATTCTTTTAACCAGCTTTATGACATGTTAATCTCTGACCCACGAGGTAGAAATTTAAAATTCTGGATTTTAAATTAGTTTCTTTGAAAAATGACATTATAAAATTAATTTCTACCCCAAGCAATTTTCCTGAGAGAGACAAAAGGATGTTTTAGCTAAAATGCATGATATCCTGGAACAGCAAGCTTTAAATGTCACCAACAGCTAGAACAGGTTCAACCTCAGGGTATACTTCTGGGAAATTTTATAGAGAAGTCATCTAACATCTGATATATACTGATAGTATTATGCTTGTTCAGTAAGACCCATTTTAATGTTTATTTCTAAGTGGTTTTCTACTGTTTTCCCATTCTATAATGAAATGGTTGTACAGAATAAATTGTCAATGACAATCTTTAGGATTTATGGAAATATATTTTATACTTACTCTTTAATATTTTCAATCAACTGGGTTTTATTTATTTATGTATTATTTTTATTATTATTATTTTGAGACGGAGTTTTTGCTATTGTTCCCCAGGCTGGAGTGCAATGGCGCAATCTCTGCTGACTGCAAACTCCGCCTCCCAGGTTTAAGCGATTCTCCTGTCTCAGCCTCCCGAGTAGCTGGGATTACAGTCACCTGCCACCTCGCCTGGCTTACTTTTTGTATTTTTAGTAGAGACGGGGTTTCACCATGTTGGCCAGGCTGGTCTCAAACTCCTGACCTCAAGTGATCCGCCTGCCTCGGCCTCCCAAAGTGCTGGGATTATAGGCATGAGCCACTGCACCCAGCCAACTGGGTTTTATTTAACTTGACCATCTCCCCAGCATAACTAAGAAAAGGGTAACAGTTACCTTTTGAATAGTAATTATTATAATGTATTTCCATACAGTGTATTTTCTCAAATAAATTAAAGGCTTAAATGATAGCACGCTGTTAAAGTATGGTTTGCTGTTATATCGATTTGGCATGTCACAAATGTTATGTCCTTATGAGTCTAACAACTACGTTATATGAAGCCTATAATGCATATTCTCATAGCCAGCAAATAACATAGTTTGTTTACATATATGAAGGAGCAAGAAGCTCAGCATCTAGGTTTCTGCACTAATTTTTTTTTTCAGTGTTCAGTTTTATTATTTATTTATTTATTTTACTTTAAGTTTCGGGATACAAGTGCAGAATGTGTAGGTTTGTTACATAGGTATATGTACACCATGGTAGTTTGCTGCACCTATTAACCTGTCATCTAGGTTTTAAGCCCTGCATGCATCAGTGATTTGTCCTAATGCACTCCTTCCCCTTGCTTTCCACCCTCCTGACTGGCCCTGGTGTGTGTTGTTCCCCTCCCTGTGTCCATGTGTTCTCGTTGTGAGAACATGCAGTGCTTGGTTTCCTGTTTCTGTTTTAGTTTGCTGAGGATTATGGCTTCCAGCTTCATCCATGTCCCTGCAAAGGACATAATCGCATTCCTTTTTATGGCTGCATGGTATTCCATGGTATACATGTACCACATTTTCTTTACCCAGTCTATCATTGATGGGCATTTGGGTTGGTTCCATGTCTTTGCTATTGTAAATATGCACTGATTATTTACCTGTGGTCCTAAGGGCACCATTCCTCTTGGAGGAGTCATTCTCTGCATTGGCCCACCCATATTTGGATGTCCTAAAAAAAGTATGAAGATATTAGCCAAGTAATGAGCATGACTACTAAACCACAGGCTAGCGGCTTCCTCCCTCCTGGGTGTTATTGTCTCATTTACCAAGTGTCTGAGTACTGACACCATCTTACCTTGCCTTCCAGACCACTTTTCCACCTCTTACCACTACCTACCCACACTCTCTATTAATGTCTTGACTGAAATTTTCTCCCTATTCTGTGGTGAATTAATTCTCTAACACCATTTGCTCCTCTTTCCATGGAACAGTACGATAGAGCATTACATATCTGTGGTTCCTAAGTATCTCTGGAAGGATTTGATTATTGAGATTGTTAAACTAATCAAGCCCCTTGCTGCTTAGCACCTTCTTTCCTTCTGTTCATCTTTTAGATGGGCTAAAGCCTGTATCTGAAAAAGGCAAAAGAAATAATAAGTGATATTATCACTTAGCTTCCTATTTGTTAGATGTTATATAAAAGGTTTTAGAATTATTAATTAAAATATGGATTTTGGGATCTTCACGTATTCTTTTTCTTATGTTATCACTACCCTCACTATCATGCATAATTAAGTGAGCTGGAAATATAAATCATTTGGCCATGTTACCTAGAAAAACGCAACTGGTGTAACTATAGGAGATTTACTTATACAAATACAATTTTCCTTAAGAGATAAAAGAATTTCCTCTATGGTTCTGCACATCAATTTCCCTTTCACTTTAGAGTAGTCACCTTGTTGTCGAGTTGGATCCATTCCACTGGGGAGTAATGGCTGACTTCCTGGGACACCTCCAAGCGCCTAGCAATTTATTAAGAAAAATAAAGAGCAATATTGTAAGTATTTATAAAATAAGTGCTTTAACAATTTCCTTTTAAATGCTTATATGATAATTGCAAGAATGCATTTGAGCATTTCTCAAGATTTCTTATATTTCACATTCATTTATGAGTTTTGCAGGTTTATGTACCTTAAATAAGTTCTTAATTCTAAAAAGATTCTACTTTGTCCAATTTTGCGACAAATAAAATAAGTATTTTGAGGGAGTAAAAATCTATGCAAAAACTGTCCTATTTCTTGTTGAGAAGTATTATGCCTTTCCCAAAAATTAATTTACTAAGAATACTGAAATAACTAAATTTTCCTTCTTACATGTAAATTCCCTATTTCTACAGAATATCTTAGTCATTTGAGATTACATAGCAGCAAGACAAAAATGCAAAGGGACCATTGAAAATTGTTTTGTAGTCACATTTTCCCTAAGAAATTATTTATTGAAATAATACTTAAAATAAAAATAAATTAAGCAATTTGGGTATATGGAAAAAGGAAAGTAGAACTGACAAAGGTAGATATGAACTTAACAGGGTTTGTTTCCTGGAATATATACTGAACCATAAGTTTCTAACAGTTGTCTCAGCAGCACTTAAAGCTGGATTAAGGTATAAATGATTTAAACCTACTGATCTTAAGTATATAAGCATACACATATATGAAAAATCCTGACAACTGGTGAGAATTTCCATAAAAATTCACTAATTTAACTTAAAGCATGAAAGTTCTATCTAATTAGTTAACATATTCGGCTATTTCAAAAGAAATTTAACACTAAATAATTTACATGGCCAGATCAGAACTGTTTCCTAACTTGTTATCACTTGGGATGAAGTAGATAGCTTCCATTTCCCAAGCCATTTGGGTAATTTTTCAAAATTTTTGTTTATAAGCACACCAAATACATATTTCTTGAGATCCTACTACATTGTCTGTTCCCGGATTACCTCTCCAGCCTAATTTCTTGCCACTACCCCACTCACGTTCTAACTTCCAGTCATACCAAACTTCTTTCAGTTTTTTTTTCCTATTTACGCATTCAGTCAACAATGTTTAAATGCCAACCACTAAAAACAAGACAAAATAAAAACTAAACTGAAAAAAATCTGTCCTCTCAGGAAGCTTACAGACCCTTAAGTAGTTATTGTTGACACTGTTTAGATCTCAGTTTAGGGATCACTTCCTAACAAAATTATTCCCTGTAGCCTCAATCTGACATAAGTCCTCCTTCCATTTGTGTGTGTGTATATATACATACGCAAGTTACATTGAACAAATACATACGCTGATTGAATAATTGTGTGTGTATACAAATACATACAAAGAAATAATCCCAGATTGTGTGTGTATATATGTGTGTGTATACATATGCGTGTGTGCATGCATGTGTAATTTCACATGTATAATTTCAAACTTCCAGAAACTGTACAAAGAATTTCCAAATACCTTGACTCAGATTGCCAACTGTTAACATTTTTTACTGTATTTGCCTTATCAGCCTTTTTCCCTTTCTTTCTCTCTATAAATATATACCTATTATCATAAATCTTTTTCAGAACTACTTAAGAGCAAGCTGAAGACATGATACCTCATTACCCCTAAATACTGCAAAGTATAGTTCCCCCAAGAAGAATATTTCCTACATAACCACCATACAGCCTTTTAAGTCAGGAAATCAACATTGATAGCAACACTACGCTCCAAGTCCAAGACCTCATTTAATTTTGCCATTTGTCTCAATAATATTTCTTTATTCTTTCTGGTACCAGAACATCATGGAAGACATGTTATATTTAGTTGTCCTGTCTCTTCATGTTCTTCTAAGCAGGAATAATTCCTATTGTTGCTATCTATGTCTGTTCTATCCCTACCTATCATGTCCTCGACTATTTTAAAGAGAACAGGCCTTAAATTCTACAGCACGGTGTCTGATGTTTCTTTATGATCTAGACTCAAGTCGTATTTTCTTAGCAGGAATACCAGAGAAATGATGCTATGCCTTTCTCAGTGTATCACATCAGAGGGCAAATGATGTTGATCTATCCCACTACTGGTGATGGTAACCTTGATCATCTGAATGTGTTGTTGTCTGTAGATTTCTACACAGTAATTGATTACTTTTAGTATAAGAGCTATTCTGAGATTGTCAATATTCCATTCCTCATCAATCGTTTATCAACCCATCAGCTGTAGCCTCCACTAACAACTAACCACTATGATAGTTGTCAAACAGAGATATTCCATGTCCATCATTCTTTTTATATTTATTAGTTGGTGTTTGGCTATAAGGAAAAGCTTTTCTTATTTATTCACTTATTTACTCAGTCATAGATTTCTGTATTGTTCAGTGGGTTGTAATCTATTACTATCATCATTTATTTCAACAGTCAAATTATCTCAGATTTGGCGAGTGAGAAGTCTTTCAGGTGTGTGTGTGTGTGCGGTGTGTGTGTTATAACATACCCACATCAATTTTTGAGCTTTCCTTAATTTATGGCATGAGATGTTCCAGGTTCACCTCATACTTCTTCTGACCTAGCCTTGGAATCAGCCCTTTCCCCAAAAGGCCCTAATTCCTTTTAGTGGAGGACAGCCTTTAGGCATAAAGATCTTGCACCTCAGGGTGTTCTTGTTACTTGGGTGCATCATTTTTAGGCTCTCTCAGTAAACACCGAGCTTGAAAATCTGTGCAGGTGTATACGTACATGCATATATGCACACACACGCACCTGTGACTAATTCTATATTTATTTGTGTGTGTATAGCATATACATCTACCATAAATGCATACTTTCCAACATCAATTCAACAACTCCAATCTGATACTTCAGGATTATTTTTAGCCTTCTTCCTTTCTAGGTTTGTAGATATTTTCTTCTTCAATAGTGGGAAACCTGGTCTATGTTAATTATTTATTACCCCTCAATACAATTACTTATTTATTCAATCAGTGTATTTATTTGTTCAATATAACCAGTCTCCCAACCACACGGGCCACTTCATCTTGCCATCTCTGCATGGCTACCCCCCGCCCTATCCCCCACACCTGCCATGTCCTGGCAATGCAGAGAAGGTAAGGGCTTTTTATGTGTTTTTATAAGATCATATACCTCACTTTCATAGAACTTAAATACTACCATTACTTGTTTTCTTCTCTGTATCTCCAGACTGTAAACTCTGCAAAAGTAGGGATCCTATATGTGCCTACTGTCACAGAATAATAAATGTATATTGAGGGAAAGGGAAAAGGAATAGGGTTTAGACTGACAATTTTAGGAATCATTAATGATAAAGTCATAAGAATGAAACAGAGTTCAAAGAATGAGAAGTAAGAAGATAAAAGATTTAATTCTTTGAAAATACCAAGAAGAAGTAAAAAAAGAAACTGAAATTGAATAGGCATGAAATTAGCAACGAGACTAAGACCAACATCTCAGAATGCCCCAGGTGAGTTTCAAGAAGGAAAAAGTAGCCAACACTGTCAAAAGTTATAAATAAATGATGTAGGAGGAGGACTAAAAATGTATGACTAATCGATATTATATTCAATTGTGAACCTAAAGTTCTTGCTTTCTAAAAAAATTAATTTTTTTTTTTTTTTTTTTTTTTTTACTTTTTAGAGGAAAGGTCTCCCTCAGCTGCCCAGGCTGCAGTGCAGTGGTATGATCATAGGTCACTGCAGCCACAAATTCCTGGGCTCAAGCTATCCTCTGCTGCAGCCTCCTGAGCAGCTGGAGCTACAGATGCATGCCCCCACACCCGCCTAATTTTTTTATTTTTATTTATTTATTTATTTATTTATTTATTTATTTATTTATTTTTTCCGAGACAGAGTCTTGCTCTGTCACCCAGGCTGGAGTGCAGTGGTGTAATCTCGGCTCACTGCAACTTCCACCTGCCAGGTTCAAGCGATTCTCTTGCCTCAGCCTCCCAAATAGCTGGGATTACAGGCGCCCACCACTGCGCCCAGATAATTTTTGTATTTTTAGTAGAGACGGGGTTTCACCATGTTGGCCAGGCTGGTCTCAAACTCTTGACCTCATGATCAGCCCGTCTCAGCCTCCCAAAGTGTTGGGATTATAGGCGTGAGCCACCGCACCCGGCCTATTTTTATTTTTTTATGCAGATGGGGTCTCACTATGTTGCTCAGGCTGGTCTTGAAGAACTCCTAGCCTCAAGCGATCCTCCTGCCTTGGCCTCCCAAAGCTCTGGGATTATAGGTATAAACTACCATGTCTGGCCAGATTCTTGCTTTTTCTTAAGTCTCCAAATGGTTAGAGTTATACACTCTGAACTTTGACACTTCTGTCTCATTATAGACAATAATGATTTATCACTGGCGGCAACCATCTTCTTCAAAACTTTACTGTTTCTAGCTTATCTTGGAATATCAGAACAATTGACCACCCTTTCTTGTTTCTGTTCATCACTTAAAAATATGACATAATCTTACAGAAGTCTTAACCAATATCAAATTGGTTTTCAAAATGAGTGTTTTAATCTAAATTTAACTCTTTACTCATCACTGTTTGTCTTTTAGAATAAGTCAAATCTGTAACTTTTAAAACATTTTTATCAGCCTTGGGATGACCGGATAGTAGCTTTGTGCATCAACAGTGTTGTAATCACTGCATTCTTTAAACCTTTAATATCAGAAAAATGTATACATCTGTGACATCCTGTTTCTATATTTATGATGTTAAAGGTATCCCACTCGGATTTGTTTAGTCACAAATTTTGGCATGCATTCTTTGTTCTTGTTTTTGTTTTTGAGACAGTGTCTCGCTCTGTCGCCCAGGCTGGAATGCAGTGGTGTGATCTTCACTCGCTTCAACCTGCACCTCCCAGGTTCAAGTGATTCTCCTGCCTCAGCCTCCTTAGTAGCTGGGATTATAGGCGTCCACTACCTCACCCGGCTACTTTGTGTATTTTTAGTAGAGATAGTGTTTCACCATTTTGGACCAGGCTGGTCTTGAACTCCTGACCTCAAGTGATCCACCCACCTCAGGCCCCCGCCCAAAATGCTGGGATTACAGGTGTGAGCCACTGTGCCCAGCTGCATTCTTTGTTTTATAAAAGATCTACACACAGGAAAACAATAACACTAATGAGGAGGGTACTTAATAAAAACAAACAAAATATACATGGTAATATACACTTGTAAGCCAGTGCATTTGCGCCAGGAATTGTGCTAAGTCCTTTAGTATTTCTTTCAATGTTTATAACAATCTTATAAAGTTATTATGCATCCTTTTTAATGATAAAAAACCAAGGTTTAATATGTCACTAATTTGTTAATTTGTCCATGGTTATGCTATTTTTAAAAAGGTTTTATTGATGCATGATTTACATACCACAAAATTTGCCCATTTTCTAATGTTAGAACATTGCCCACCTACAGTCATTTCCCATTCCCCATGACCAGTGCCCTTCACCAGCACTAGGCATTCACTAATTTTCACTAATTTCACCATTTTCTGTCTTCCATGGTTATACTATTCACAAGTAGCAGTGTCAGGGCTCGAGATTGGATTAACATATTGCAAAAGCTCTGAAAGATGTGCCTTAAATCCTAGGATTTAAAATAAATGAAATAATATAAAAATTTATTAAAACAAATAATTAAATGTGGGAACTGCCTGCTTCATAAAAGAATTATTTAGTTCAAAAGAATTTATCGTAACTTCAATGGCAAGACCCTCTAGGCACTTATGAACTGATGTACAGGCACACCTCAGAGATATTGCTGGTTTAGCTCAAGACCACTGCAATAAAAGTGAATATCACATTAAGTGAGTCATATGAATTTTTTGATTTCCGAGTGAATGTTTTGTTTACACTATACTGTAGTCTATTAAGTGTACAATAGCATTATGTCTAAAAACACAATGTATATACCTGAATTTAAAATTATTTTATTGGTAAAAAATGCTAATAATCATCTGAGGCTTCAGTTAGCTGTAATCTTTTGGCCTGTAGAAGTCTTGATGGCTGCTGACTGATAAGGGAGGTGTTTGCTGAAGGCTGGGATGGCTATGGCAATTTCTTATAGAGACAGGGTTTTACCATGTTGTCCAGGCTGGTCTCAAACTTCTGGACTCAAGCAATCCACCTGCCTTGGCCTCCCAAAGTGTTGGGATTACAGGTGTGAGCCACTGTGCCCAGCCAGCTGTGGCAATTTCTTATAATAGATAACAATGTTTATTGCATTGATTTCTCTGTAGCATGTGATGCTGTTTGATGCCACGGTAGAACTTCTTTCAAAATTGGAGGCAATACTCTCAAACCTTGAAGCTGTTTTGTAAACTAAGTTTATGTAAAATTCTAAATCCTTTGTTGTCATTTCAGCAGTGTTCATAGCATCCTTACCAGGAAAGAATAGATTCCATATCAACAAACCATTTTTATTGCTCATCCATGAGAAGTAACTCCTTATCTGTTAAAGTTTTATTATGAGAATGTGGCAATTCAGTCACATCTTCAGGCTCCACTTCTGATTCTAGTTCTCCCTCTGTTTTCACCACATCTGTAGTGACTTCCTTCACTCAGGTCTTGAACCTCTCAGAGTCATCCACAAGGGTTTGAATCAGCTTCTTCCAAACTCCCGTTAATGCTGATATTTTGACCTCTTTCCATGAATCACAAACAGACTTAATGGTATTTAGAATGATGAATTATTTCCAGAAGGTTTTCAATGTACTTTCCCCAGATTCATCAAAGAAATCACTACGGATGGCAACTACAGCTTTATGGAATATATTTCTTAAATAATAAGAACTGGATGGGTGCAGTGGCTCACGCCTGTAATCCCAACATTTTGGGAGACCGAGGCGGGTGGATCACCTGAAGTCAGGAGTTCAAGATGAGCCTGGCCAACACGACGAAACCCTGTCTCTACTAAAAATACAAAAATTAGCTGGGCGTGATGGTGGGCGCTTGTAATCCCAGCTACCGGGGAGGCTAAGGCAGAAGAATCGCTTGAACCTGGGAGGTGGAGGTTTGCAGTGAGCCTAGATTGCGCCACTGCACGCCAGCCTGAGTGACCAGAACAAAGCTAAATCTCAAAAAAAAAAAAAAAAAAAAAAAAAAAAAAAAAACTGAAAGTAAAATTACTCCTTGATTCGTAGGCTGCAGAATGGATGCTATGTTACCTTATACCGGAGAACTCTGATGCAGTTGTCCAAGATTAATGAAAACAACATTAATGAAAACAAAATTAATCTTGGACAACTGCATCAGAGCTCTTGGGTATAAGATGTGTTGTCAAGGAGCAGTAAAAAAGAAAGGAATCTTTTTCTCTGACTAGGTGGTCTCAATACTGGGCTTAAAATAGTCAGTAAATCATGCTGTAAAACAGATGCACTATCATTCAGGCTTTGTTGTTCCATTTATAAAGGACAGGCAGAGTAGATTTAGTATAAATTTTTTTTTGAGACAGGGTCTCACTCTGTTGCCCAGGCTGGGGTGCAGTGGTGCAATCTTGGCTCACTGCAACCTCTGCCTCTTGAGTTCAAGCAATTCTCCCACCTCAGTCTCCTGAGTAGCTGGGACTACAGGTGTGTGCCACCAAGCCCAGCTAATCTTCTGTACTTTTTGGTAGAGATGGGGTTTCACCATGTTGGCCAGGCTGGTCTTGAACTCTTGATCTCAAGTTATCCATGTGCCTCAGCCTCCCAGAGTGCTGGGATTACGAGTGTGAGCCACTGCACCTGGCCAGATTTAGTAAGTTTTAAGGGACCAAGGATTTTTCAGAATGGTACATGAGCACTGGCTTCAACTTAAAGTTAGCAGTTGTATTACCCCCTAATAAGAGAATCAGCCTGTCCTTTAAAGCCCTAAAGGAAGGCATTGACTGAGTATGGCTATGAAAGTTCTAGATGGCATCTTCTTCCAACAGTTTAGTATAGTCATCTTCCTCAATTATCTTAGCTAGATTTTCTGGGTTACTTTCTGCAGTGGAATCATCAGCACTTGCAGCTTCACCTTGCACATATGTGTTCTGGAGACAACTTCTTTCCTAAACTTCATGAACAAATCTCAGCCTGCCTGCTTCAGGCTTTTCTTCTGCAGCTTTCTCAGCTCTCTCAGTCTTCACAGAATGGAAGAGACTAAAGACCTTACTCTGGGTTAGGATTTGGCTTAAGGGAATATTGTGGCTGGTTTTATCTTCTATTCAGACCATAAAAACTTTCTTCTCTCAGCAATAAGGTTGTTTTGCTTTCTTATCATTTCTGTGTTCACTGGAGTAGCACTTTCCATTCTTTCAAGAACTTTTCCTTTGCATTCCTAACATGGCTGTTTGGCACAAGAGGCCTAGCTTTTGGCTTATCTCGGCTTTTGACTGCCTTCCTCACTAAATGTAATCATTTTTTTTTTTTTTTTTGAGACGGAGTCTTGCTCTGTAGCCCGGGCTGGAGTGCAGTGGCCGGATCTCAGCTCACTGCAAGCTCCGCCTCCCGGGTTTACGCCATTCTCCTGCCTCAGCCTCCCGGGTAGCTGGGACTACAGGCGCCCGCCACCTCGCCCGGCTAGTTTTTTGTATTTTTTAGTAGAGACGGGGTTTCACCGTGTTCGCCAGGATGGTCTCGATCTCCTGACCTCGTGATCCACCCGTCTCGGCCTCCCAAAGTGCTGGGATTACAGGCTTGAGCCACCGCGCCCGGCCACTAAATGTAATCATTTTTAGCTTCTGATTTAAAGTGAGCGATGTGCGACTCTTCTTTTCACTTGAACACTTAGAGGCCATTTTAGGGTTATCAGCTGGCCTGAGTAATGCCAGGTGCAGTGGCTCACACTCGTAATCCCAGACACTGTTGTGTCTCAGGGAATAGGGAAGTCAAGGAGAGGAATAGTGATCAGGGAGTGGTTGGTCGGTGGAGCACTCAGAACATACAGAATTATGAATTAAGTTCACTGTCTTGTATGGGCATGGTTTGTGGCACCCCAAAACAATCACAATAGTCACATCAAAATCAGTGATCACTGTTAAGAGATATAATGAAAACATTTTAATATTATGAGAATTACCAAAATGTGACACAGAGACACAAAGTGAGCACATGTTGTTGGCTAAATGGCACTTACTGACTTGCTCAATGCAGGGGTGCCATAAAACTTAATTTGTAAAAAACGTATCTGTGAAGCATAGTAAAATGAGGTATGCCTGTGTATCTCCTTGACTACCATTATATAGTTTACTCATGGAGACTAAATGCTCACTGATGATGAAAAAATGGTGAATTTCTCAAAGCTTTAAGCTTTAATTTAGTAACAATTTTGATGTAACAAATTCTTTATGGGCCCGTGATGATATAAAATGGAGGAGAATCATTTAATCAATAAATATCAGAACTAGAAGAGACTTTAGAAATACCCACATCCACTCCTATTTTACAGGTAAGAAAACCAAAACCCAGAAAGTCTAAGCTACTTGTTCAAAGTTATACATTGCTGACTTTTTGAACCTAAGATGCTGGACGCATTTAGGTCCTTTCAACATCACTGTCATTTTATTCCTCTAAAACAACAATATTAACACAAAAGATATTAAATTTAATGTAGGCAGATGTTTGTCTCTATAACACAACTCACCATTTGACATATATATATGTGTGTATATATACACACACACACTTATACTTTTCTTTTTTCTATATTTCAACAACTGCAACTGTGCTGTTCAAATTAATAGCCCTTTACCACATGCAGCTATTTAAATTTAATTAAAATTAATTTAATTAAAAATTTAGTTCTTCACTCACACCAGTCCTATCTCAAGTGCTCAAAGTACTAAAATTACTGCATATGATAAATGCAGGTATAAAATATTTCCATCATCCCAGAAAGTTCTATTGGGCAGTGCTGCATTAGAATGTCAGTTCCACAAGAGAGATTTTCATTAGTTTGTTCACCAGTGTATCTCCCACATCTAGAATGGTACCTGGGACACAGTAAACCTCCACAAGTATCTGTTGAATGATTCAATATTTTGGAGAGTGATTTTGGATAGCCCTGTGAAGTTTCTATCCAAATACATGGCAATGTATTCTATGTATTTAGACTTACCCAAAAAGGGTAATTTATCTATGATGAAATGACTATAAGATAATGAGGTATGTTTTGGCAAAAGAAGTGAACATTGTATCAAAAGCCTCCATAAAACTATAATTTAATTGTATCATAACACCTCTATAAAGCTGTAACTTAAATTGGGTAAGACTGAATAGGATTCACTATGCAAAATTTTCTTGGTTTGAGAAGGATAAGAATAAATTTGTTAATTTTCTTTCCCTACAAAGGTAGAACATAACTAGAAAAAGATATATATCCCAGGATAAACTAAAAATTCAAAGTTATAAGAAAAGAATATATTTTAATCTTGCCTTGTTGGATTTGAAATAATAATTTAAATATATTAGTGTAATTATCATTAAAAACAAAAAATAAGGAGCTCCCAATGATAGAAAGGGGTATTCTAAACTGGCCAAAGAGGCTACTTTATGCTTTTAATCATTAATCACTAACATATTGAACAGGTACAACATTTTATCGTCTCAATAAATTTAATTCTATAACATGATTTTTAATATGTACAAAATATTTCATCATTTCAGTATACCATAATTTATTTAACCACTCATCTATTATTGGACAAATATCTGAAGATTTCAGTAGAATGGTCAGATGTAGTGTGTTCTTTTCTTAAAACACCAAATTTAACTTTAGAGTACAAAATGGACAACAGAATTAACAATGTTTTTAATTCCATATATCTGTTGACAGTGTTTCAGGAATCTTAAGAAACAGAGGATAAAGTTTCTAAATCCTATAGGATCAATAGATCAATAGTTAAATTATTTTTGGTGTCACTCATATGATTAACATTATCTGTATTTCTGGCTGTCTTGAATTCCTCAAGATAGTGTTGAATGAGTACTGTGAATTTTTCTGATTGGATATTTTATCCATGAGAAGGATAAAGACTTGCTCTGTTCCAGGTTATAGATGCTTCAATACCAAAGACCCGTTCTGCGAGTTGAACCAATTCCAATGTAAAATGTATAGTCAAATATATTTTGTAGATTTAACTTGTATGTTTCATGTTTTGTCACATATATTTATCCTCTGCTACAATGCACAGTTTTGTAAGTTTATTTTCCTTTCATCATTTTAGACATTATTACCCCTTTCTATATTTTTACAACATAATGACATTATACCATATTCCAATACATGGTACTATACATGTACAAAGAATATATACCCTTATGGATTTAATCCAGAACTATAAACATGGTTTCAGGGGAACTCAAATTTAAATCTGTAGTCTAATCATTAGTAATTACAAGTTGAGTAAAATCGGTTTATTAAAGAGATGTCTTTTACATATTCAAAATGATTAGTCAACACTACTGAAGAGGTTACTATTTCTGTTTCCTTAGATACAAACTCTTAATAAAGCATAATTTCATTAGTTTACGACCCATTAACATGAAAACCAAATGAAAAAATAAACACAGTTGTGGATTTTAAAATTTTATTATTTGTTTATTTTTTAGAGACCAGGTCTTCCTATGTTGCCCAGGCTGATCGCAGACCTCGTGATCCACCTGCCTCGGCTTCCCAAAGTGCTGGGATTACAGGGGTGAGTCACCGCGCCTGGCCTATCTTTAACTTTTTAATTGTCTCTTTTAAAAACTCAAAGACATTAAATACCTGTTCTTAAAATTTGTCAACCTAGATTGGTTTACAATTTCACCGTCCCACCACCAACCTCATCCTGAAAGAGTTTATTTTGTTAGTCTCTACGGAACCTAGGATATGGAACCTAGGATAGTATCTTATATATGGCAGGCATTTCAATAATGTCACTTGAATGCAATTCTAATAATTTTATCACATTTTCATCATTGATATATAATATATGAGGTCGAAAATTCTAATAACACACTTATACTACAATTTCACATTTTCCCAATTGAGATTTTTGGGAACTTCCTAGACTTATATAATATACAAAGCTATGGATGGAATGTCTAAAAAGCCATGAAGCCTCCAATAAGAGATGCACATTTCTTTAAAAAGAAATTTAAAAGACTCAGGCACCTATATAAGTAGATCTGACTGTCAATATATACAGGTTTACCCACAGAGAAAATAAAATTCCCATATGTTGTAACACTTGGCATCTGTGCACTTCCCTTTCCTATTTCATGCCATCTTCCCCTGGCCCGGCGTACTGAATGCAGATTCACTCTATAGGAGAAAAATGCTCCAGCTGCTAATGTGAGGAGGACTGCCAAGCACTGTCATCATGAGATGACCCAGCACTGCTTCCTACTGAAAGTTCTCCCCTGGGGGTGAATCTGGGTGCTGGCACTTTCTGCTGTGCACTACAAGCAGAGAGCACCAGCAGATTGAGACACCTCAAAGACAGCATAATTTCAGTAAGAGTTAGGAGAGGAGAAGCAGAATTCTGCTGCCGTCAAGCAAATTAGTAATTTTAACTTTCTTGTTCCATTTTTGGTAGGGAAGAAAGTGGAAATGGAAACAGAATATGAATGAAAAAGAGAACTTACTGTAATAACAGGGTTTACTTTAAACATAGGATAAAGCTAGGTATACAAATAACAGAATCAGAGAAAGTGACAAGACAATTATCTTGACACAAGTATTCCATAGTGTTAAGCATTTAATTTCTTCTCGGGTTATATACATGCACAGTGCCTATATCCTAAAACTAAACTACAAACTCTTTGTGAGTAAAAATTGTATTTTATTCTCTTCAGTAAATAAATACTTATGATATTTTTTAAAAAAAGCTATTTGAGAACAAAACATTATGAAATTTTAGAGCTCTTGTAGATTAAAATGTTGGAAGATTTTTATTGTTAAATATTTATTTATTAACAGATCTATCTCTTCCAGAAGCAGCTATTTGCTTAATCTGCCATTATAATTGGGTAAAATTTATATGAATGCTAGAGTCATGATATTGAAACTATATTATATGAAAGTAAACAAAAGTATGTTCATGGAAAATTTTATTGCCATTCTTTAAATGGGAGGATAATCAGCATTTACCAAAATTGTACAAGTTTTTAAAATTAGGTTCAAAGTGTAAGGTAGACTCCAAGAATGGGCAAACATTTTTCTGTAAAGATCCAAATAGTAAATATTTTAGGGTTGCCGGCTACATATGGTCTCTGCCATGACCACTTAAATCTGTATTGTAGTGTAAAAGTAGTCACAGACAATACATAAATGGATCTGTGTGGATGTTTTCCAGTAAAACTTTATTTACAAAAAATAGCTAGCTTATAAGCTGTAGTTTGCCAACCCTTGAAGCAGATGATATATGACTAGAAATAGCATTAAATGGGACAGAAAAAGGAAAATTTTGTATTTTTATAGGATGATAAACATATGTGACATTTTCAAGATCTTTGATTCTTACAAAAAACTTAAATAGCACATAAATCTTACCTGATTAGGTATCCTCAATGGGGGCCTTGGACCTCCAGGGTACCGAGGTGACATAAAAGGCTATTGAAGTAAAACAAACAAATAAACAAAACAAAAAACAGTACAATGTAAAATACAGATCTGAAAATAAACTACTTAAAAATTGTAGAATTAATCAAATCACAAATCAATGTACTCTGGGCTGCTTTCAGTATAATAAATACTTTTAAGAAAAATTACCATCCATTATTTATTTTGCAGATTATCTAGAAAATTTTCCAAAGAAAATGTAAAAACATAAAAGCTGCCTAAAGTAACTGTAGCAACATCTTTTAAAAATGTGAATTATTAAGGCAATAATATCTAGTGGCAAAATATAAGGTTAAGCAGCAGGTAATTTAATCTTGAAAAGGACCTCTGGATGCAGCTTACTGCCTATGTTATTAGGTTCTAAATAGATACTTCTGATTGAATTGTTTGGTTTCGTTATCAATTCCTTTAATAATTTTAAAATTGCCAAATTTCATCTTTTATATCTTTGTTTAAAATGATAAATAAATTTCTTTTCCAAGGGTCATCTGTAGTCAAAAAAGCTTTGGCTTTTCATCATGGGTTTCTTATAGTTCAAAATGGACTCTACGGGTGTGGTAGCACACACCCACAGTCCCACCTACTGAGGAGGCTGAGGCCAAAGGACTGCTTGAGCTCAACAGTTAAGAGACTGTGGTGCATGATGAGCATGCCTGTAAATAGCCACTGCACTCCAGGCTGGGCAACACAGTAAGATTTCATTTCTTAAAAAAAAAAAAAAAAATTGGCTACAAATTTTAAAGTTGAAATTTCTTTGCATATTTTGACCCTAGTTGATTATGAAGTGTATATTTTTAACACAAGAAAAAAAATGGTCTTATATTAAAAGTCAAGTTAATTTATGTTGCTGGATGAGTCAGAGGCTCCTAAGATGTACTGAATCTGTCAGTCTGGAAATTGTCTGAAAAGTACCCTAAAAGCAACATTGTAGTGAAATGTTTAGGTAAAAAGAGACCATTTTGATCATCCAGACTTAGGCACCAAAATTTTATAAGTTTATTAAATTATTTAAAATTTGATTTATTTTTCTAGAAACAACAGAAAGATTATAATTTTAATTATGTCTCAACATATAATTACTTAAATGTAAGATGTTCCTTACATGTAATATAAGCAAATATCAAATCTAAAGGGTTGAGTGTTATTAAGATATTAAGAATGAATTAATATGAATTAAGAATATATAGCAAGTAGACAAAGATTTGGGGAAATCACATTTATAGTGCATTACAGAATTAAATCCTACATGTAGAATGTATTTTCTACAAATATTTTTAGAAATTAGGCTTGGAGGACATGGCTACTCATGTTTTCCAGAGCTGTTTTAAAAGGAGCCTCTAAAAAATAAAATCCTAATTAATGCTGTATAGATTTTTCCTATTGTATCTTTCGTGGAGTCTGACAAACCAACAAAAGGAACTTCACAATTAAGCGAGCAATTTTGCTTTTCGCTCACTGTGTTCTTATATGTAAATGTGCTCCCAGCAGTTCATTTTATATGGACAGAAACAGATTATTCAGGTAGTACTGTCACCTCCACCTGATAAAACTTAAGTAGATTTTCCAATTTTAACAAAGTTGATTTTTAAAATGTTTAGTTTTCACATATTTGATTAAAGTTGTCTCTATCATTTTAAACTGTACCATAAACTGGTAAGTTAGTTATGTACTGTCAACTAGAAGCTTATTTTAATATTCACACACTCTCTGTTATTTTCCCTTTCCTTTATAAATCACCTAATTTCACCTATGAAGCTGTCTTTTTAATTCTGGACTCATTTAAAAAATTTAATAAATATTGTGTCATTGGTTTTGTAATGGCTCTTTCTTTTACAAAATGAGGTTTTATGACATAGTCATTAATTCAAAATATAGTATCAATTTAGTTTTTGAAACATGGAGACATAAAAATAGGTTGCTAATAATTTTTGTCTGTAATACAACCGCTCTGAAGTAGAATACAAGGTAAAATTATGTGAAAAATATTACTAAATACTAAATGTTGAGATATTTAGAAGTGCCTCACTTGAAATAGAACACTTGAGATTTGCATGTTGATCTGAACGTAAGAAGATGATATAGTGTTTATTTAATGGAATATGTGAAAGGAGAATTTTTTTTTCCCCAAATGGATGGCATTGTGAATGAGTGTTTGTTAATGGAACTGTCTATACCTTCCCACCTGACTGAGGCCCTATGAAGGAGCTGCTGTGAGGAAGAGTCAGTGTATGTGCTAGCTGGGAACCTGCAGGTTACTACAAAATGAGATCGAGAGAAAAAGACAGATTCTGTTTTCAGTCAATTTATTGCTCTTATATGTCCTCCTTTAAGAAGTTCAAATTTGTATGTTTTTTTGGAGGCCAAAAAAAAAAAAGAAAACAGAAATAGAAAACCGCTTATAAACTCTAATCTTTACACAATTAAAGCACTAGAAGACAAAACAATCAGTTAATATAGCTAAAAACTACTGCTTTTACCTGAAATATAAGATTACTATGGTTAAAGTATTTTTAATATAAAATTAGTGCTATTATAACATACAGCTTAGTATTCAGATTGATCCTTACCTTAAGTTATCTAGATAACCGCCTAAGTCCTCAACTGCCTAGTGAATTAGCTTGTATAGACACAGCAACAGAATCCAAAAGAGTCTGCATACTAGCAACTGAGAATAATCTGCACTAATATCTGTACTTCACTATTCAGAAGTCAATTTGCTTTCAAATGAAATTCAAAATGTTAACCCCAATTTTAATTATTTTATGGTAAAATGCTAATCTGTCTAAGAGATTATGCTAATATAAATTATATCTATTGACAGACATGTCAGTATTCCCTGCTTTAGCAATCTGAGAAGAACAGGTTCTTCAAGAGTCTTTGGGCTGGGCGAGGTGGCTCATGCCTGTAATCCCAGCACTTTGGGAGGCCAAGGTGGGCAGATAACTTGAGGCCAGGAGTTTGAGACCAGCCTGGCCAACATGATGAAACCCTATCTCTACTAAAAATACAAAAAATTAGCTGGGCTTGGTGGCACGTGCCTGTAATCCCAGCTACTTGGGAGGCTGAGGGAGGAGAATTGCTTGAACCCAGGAGGCAGAGGTTGCAGTGAGCCAAGATCACACCACTGCACTTCAGCCTGGGTGATAGAGCAAGACTCTTTCTCAAAACAAAACAAAACAAAACAAAAAAATAGGCAGAAAAGAGTCTTTGGCTCTTAAAATGTGTTTACTCTTTATGTTTGGGGCAACATTCTTTTTCCTTTTTTTTTTTTTTAAGTTTGAGTAACGAATACTTGTCTGAAGGTATCATGATGGTGAATCAGTGTTTTAACTGGAAAAAAGCCTTCCCCAGAAAGGATTATTTGTAACATGTGTGGAAATAACATTTGACTGGGAGTCAAATACCTGGGTTTTAGTTTCGGTACCTGTATTAATTAGCAGTGTCCCTGAGCTAATCATCTTTCAGGGCTTTAGTTTTCTCAACCTTAAAATGAGAGAGTTAAACCAGGTGATTTCTAAAGTCCCTTTGAAAATAAGGGACCCATGATTCTGTGTTACTTATTTTTAGTATTACATTTAAATACAAAGATTAGTATAATGTAGATAGCTATAAATATTTGAAGTGTGTGTGGGTGAGGCAGGGAGTAGGGATAAAGGCATATGTTCCTAAGGCACAAACCATTTTCATCAAGGTGCTGAAGAAAATTATTACCATGCTTCATAGAGAAAAAGAAAAACTTAAAGATTAAATACCCCAAAACACAACAGTACTCTTTGTTGTGTCAGATTAAAGGTCAATTAGGAGAATAAAAAAGCTACACTTATCAATGAGAAAGTATGGTAGAAATTTGTTCATTCCAAAACAACATATATATATGTTTGAATGAACAAAACATATAGATAGATAGATAGATAGATAGATAGATAGATAGATAGATAGATAGGATTGATTGATTGAGTCTTGCTCCATTGTCCATGCTGGAGTGCAGTGCCATGATCATGGCTCCCTGCAGCCTCAACTTCCCAGGCTCAAGTAATCCTCCCACCTCAGCCTCCTGAGTAGCTGGGACTACAGGTGTGGTACACAACACCACACCTGGGTATTTAAAAAAAAAAAAATTGTAGGCCGGGCATGGTGACGCACGCCACGGGCAGATCATGAGGTCAGGAGTTCACACCTGGGTATTAGAAAAAAAAAATTATTGGCCGGGCATGGTGACTCACGCCATGGGCAGATCATGAGGTCAGGAGTTCAAGACCATCCTGGCCAACATAGTGAAACCCCGTCTCTAGTAAAAAATTCAAAAAATCAGCCAGGTGTGGTGGCACATGCCTGTAGTCCCAGATACTTGGGAGGCTGAGGCAGGAGAATTGCTTGAACCTGGGAGGCAGTGGTTGCAGTGAGCCAAGACAACGCCATTGCATTCCAAGTCTGGGTGACAGGGTGAGACTCCGTCTCAAAAAAAAAAAAAAAAATGTAGAGATGGGGTCTCACTCTGTTGCTCAGGCTGGTCTGAAACTCCTGGGCTCAAGTGATTCTCCTGCCTTGACCTCCTAAAGTGCTGGAATTACACATATGAACCGTTATGTCCTGCTCATTAAATATTTATTAAACACCCACAAAGGCACTGTTCTAAGTGGCTAGATATATCAGTGAACAAGGCAGATAAAAATGACTGCCCTCTGATTAGGATTTTTCAAGATTCATAGTCTTATAATTAATAGGAAACAATTTTCTATAAAAATTGTTTTCTACATCAGTCCACTAATCTGAGACAAATAGAATGTTCTCCTCACCAAATGGCGAGATTCAATGAAAACCCAGGGAAAATAATATTTCAATCTGGTGTCTTTCCTCAAAAGTCATATTACATCATCCCTATTTGATAGAACATGTAGTGCTATGAATACTGAAGATCAAGGCTATGCTTTTAAAAAAGTTTCAAAATTAGGAAAAACTCATAAGGTAAGCTTATTTACTTATAAGATAAATTGGGTAGCATAGTTAGTACTCTGATATATGGAAACTACATTTATAGGTATAAATTCTCATTTCTACATGTTCTAGTGATCTGTGTATGCTATGGACTGAATGTTTATGTCTCCATAAAGTTCATATGTTGAAATCCTAATCTCCAATGTGATGGCATCTGGAGGTGGGATCTTTGAGAGGTAATTAAGTCATGAGGGTAGAGCCTTCATGAATGGGATTAGCACCCCTATAAAAAGAGGCACAAGAGAGATGATCTCTTTCTTTCCGCCATGTGAGCATTATGGCCATCTGCCAGCCAGGAGGAGGGTCCTCTCCAGGAGTCAAATTGGCTGGCACCTTGATCTTAGACTTCCCAGCCTTTGGAACTCCAAAGAATACATTTCTGTTGATTAAACTTCCCCATCTATGGCATTTTATTATAGCAGCCCAAACTAAAACAGTCTAAAATAAACAGAAAAACCCAAAGTAGAAGAAATAAAAGTATATACAAGCCAAGAAAATCAATAAATATTTGGTGACAAAATGAAAAAAAATTCTCCAGTAGAAACACAAACCAAATGTTCAGAACAGCTCATTTCCTCCAAGTAGTCTTTTGGAGAAAAAATTACACCACTTAGAATCATAATTTACTTCAGAATGAATGCCATTATGTTTTAAATAATTATTTTTCTATTACATCAAGAATCATTCATGGAATTTTAGACTTCTATTTTCCTAAAAGAGAGATTTTCCTTTATTTCTTGTCCTTTCTGCTAGCACAAAAGCAGTAGTTTCCCCTCCCCTTATTTTGAACTTTCATTAGCCCTTAGCTTTTTATCTCAATTCCCTAAGAATTAGAAGGAACCAGCTCTTTCTCATCCTCATATTAGTTAAAGGTAGATCCCTCAGTCCAAATCTTTTCCTTCTGAAGGTCCCAGACCCCTTAATGAAACTGTTTTATAAATTATTTACCTGAAATTAATGGTGATACAAACTATTTTAAGCCCTAACTTCTTTTTAGATATATATGATAAAACTGTACATCTTAAATGACACATTGCTCAAATGTTAATTTTGTTAATATCTTCTAACACTGTCAATAGAATCTAAAAATCTCATATAAATATGATTCTCCATCACCAGAATTATATTCTTTATTCCTTGAGATTACACTGTACTCTCCTTTCTCTGCCAAGTAAATTAATTCCCCAAGGGCCAGTTTTGAAATACCCCTTTCTCTTTAAAGAATTTCTATAGGCTCCATTTCCCCTATTTCCTCAGCACTTTATACCACTTATTATAGAGGATTTAGTACACTGTGGTATAACATATACTCCAATATGAAGGAACTCCACTTTAGAGGAAAGAATACAAAATACTATCAGAGCAACAACTATCTTAATGTCAAGATAATTAATTCTTAAAATAAGACCAGTATTTCTTAGAATACCTAAAATTGATGTAGCAATATATAAATCACCTTATATCTCATTATATCTTACGTTATATCTCATTATATCTCACCTTGTATCTCATTATATCTCATCTTGGCTTTAAAAGTTCTTTAAATCTTAGTCTTTCAGTATAAATTAATAATAAAGAAAATTAAAAATCATTAAAAAGTAAAAAAAACCCTCTAAAATGTCAATCGCTAAGCATTTTCTATATTCTATCTTTTATTTTATGAGCACAATTTGGAACAATCAATGATGAAGAAAAGAATAACACTAATTTCCTTAGAATGAACAAATTAACATTTAAGACAGCTTACACATCAGAAAACTTAGAAGTCCGAGGTACAATTCTAAAGCACACAATTATACAGGACTTAACTAATTTAAAGTAACTTTGGACTTTTTTGAGGATAAAATTATTCATGTGAAATTAGCTTCTAAATTTGAAAACCTAGAAGTTTTAAAACTTTTTTTTTTTTTTGAGAGATGGAGTCTCACTCTGTCACCCAGGCTGAAGTGCAGTGGCACAATCTCAGTCACTGCAACCTCCGCCTCCTGAGTTCAAGCAATTCTCCTGCCTCAGTCTCCCGAGTAGTTGGGACTACAGGTATGTGCCACCACACCCAGTTAATTTTTGTAATTTTAGTAGAGACAAGGTTTCACCATGTTGGCCAGGCTGGTCTCGAACTCCTAACCTTAGGTGATCCACCTGCCTAGGCCTCCCAAAATACTGGGATTACAGGTGTGAGCCACAGCACCTGGCCAAAACTTTTTAAATGACTGTAAGAAATATATAATTACTAGGTTTAAGAAAATATAAACTTACAAAACAATTTAGCAAGTGACCATTTACTTAACAAAACACTTCTTCACAAAGTTACTCATTTGAAGTTTTGCAAGTTCTGTGTTATACATATATAATAAAATATTATTTATGCAATTTTATTTGAATATGCCTTTTAGAAACATGTTCAAGAAAGAAGTTTAACTTTTTAAAGTTTACTAGATCATCCTCCTGATTTTATGTAAAAGAAAACCAAAGACCAAATTTCTTAACCGCCATTTTAGTCTTTTCTTTATAACACCCTGCTATACGAATACCTTTAGAATAATGGCAGGTACACACTTAGGTACCAGGTGCATTTTAAGGTCAGTTGGTCCTAAGAAGTATGTGGTACATAAATAAATTGCTTGATCTGGCACTTTCAGTCCCCCAGCAACTGTGCAACCATTTATTAAATACTTAATGTGGAATTCTTTAGTTACCACTCAAACACGAAAGGAGAAAAAGTAGTGGCATTTCAGGAAAGCAAGCTAATTTGCACATAAAGCACTAACTAGCATATGCTCTTGATTCACCAGACTAAAAAGAAATGTAACAACTGAAATAAAATAAATTTCAAAAGCTCTCTCTTTTCTTGAACATTTTTGGTGGAGTTTTGACAATATATGTAGTCTTTAGTCCACTTATTTGTGTTTTTGAGGGAATAGTAGAGGATGAGTAGAGAATGGTGGTAAATGGGTACGATATTAAGTATTATCATTATAACAAAGCTGTTCATTATAATGTGGTTCATGAAGAATGGAAGAAAGCAGCTAGCACACTCGAAGAGAGAATGTATGAAGCAAATGTTCAGTAAACATTTGGTTGGTTCAGTAGCTGGCCCATTGACCAAGCGATCAACAACCCTAATGGAAGACTAAAAGCCTGCAAAAGGTATAATAAAGCTTGGTCCTCCTGTATAAAATCTCACCTGACCAATTTATTTGTCTTGTTAAAAACAGGCAGTATCTGTTGATGTGGTAAAGAGTAAATCAGACTATTGGTATAACATATCTGGTTGTCTAATGAGAAAATGTTTATAAAATATGTCTAGAGGAGGAAATCCTGCTCGCTTAACTAGGATAAATTATATCTTCAAGAGGTCCTAGTAAGAGTAAGTAAAAAACAAAGAGCTGGGGACCCAAATATCCATACTAACAATATACAAGAGAACTTACAATTTAGATGACTAATAAGGCCCTTCATTCTCTCCTGCTTTCAGGTTTCTCTCATTGTTTCTGGGGTGACAGGGTTGAAAATAATGAGTCTTAGGTAGTTTTACAGAATAGCAGTATTTAGTAACCATGATTTAGAACAAAAGGATATCAGGTTAATTTATATACAATTTTGTAAGGAAAGTGTGGTAACTTATTGATCTTTTTCTGAAGCATACACCAGTCACAAGAACTGCTAACAATTCTATAGAGCAGTTTGCTTCTCAGGTGTGTCTTATATAAGGCCATGTTTATACGTGGGATCCTAACGTTTTAGGTTGAAATATATTTTAAAAATTATAATCTTCAGGTCTGAGAAACAACATATTTTAGTTGAAATATTTTCTTTCCATTAAGAAAAGGCTCAGCATTTGAGTAAAAACATAAAACATTCTGCTTTCTTAATATCATATTGTCTTTAGCACATAACCATCTTTACATTAAAAACCTGTAAGTAAATGGTTATTTGCCAAAAAGTAATTTTCTTCCCTCAACATTTAGGTAAAAACACAAGGTATAAAGTGAAATACAGCCTGGAAAAATATGGGTTATCTTCAGTAATTATATTAACTACATAAACACCAAATCTATCTTACGTGGACTTGTGTAAACATGGCTTTAGACAGATTTAATCTTTCCTCTGGTATTTTCTATGCACTGGTTTGAAACAGTGTTGAATTCTGTTGAAGACAGAATTCCAGGACATAAAAATTATTCTAGAATCTAAAACATAATTTTAGAAAATGATAAAAATGACTGTAAAATTATTTATTCATAGTTCTGCAAAAGTAATAAAAATACATTTGCTATAAGATTTAACCAAAAGCATAAACATTCTTTAAAAAAGTAGTACTTATTATTCATGATGTACCCTTTTTTAGTTACATTATCTTTACCGTATATGATTTTCTCTATATAGATTTCTATTCTGTATGTTGCTATTCTATATTTTACTTACAAGCAAATCATTTTTTAAACTTATATGTGTTAACTCTCTTGAAGTCATATGCTATCAATAAGTATTAAATAAACAATATTGAGAATATTACTTTGAAAAATCACTAGAGTATTGTGACATCCTTATTTCAGCCATCTTTCATTAAAGAATGTTCACATATTTTTAGTTTTATCATTCCATGAGATACTTCATACATTTTCTGTAGAAAAGTAATGATGCATAAATTATACATCAAATGAATTTTGTCAAAGTTACTTTACAATTCATATATCTTAATTTGTTTAGTTTCCTTTCTGTTTTTCATGAACATCTCCATCAGACATTACTGACACCCCAGTGGATAAGACATTCCTGATTAACACATTTTAATTCCAACTAGTACTAAACTAATTTAGCTCACAAGATGACATACTTGTGCTGGCATATTCTGCTGATAAGCATAAGTATGCAGTTTATCTCCCATACATCTTAGATATTCTATCATCAATACTTAATTAAAATAACTCACATAAAATAACTGTAAAGCAATGACAGATCGTTCTCTTGATGTTATTTTGGCAAGGCTAACCCAACAGAGCAGAGTTACAAACAAGTGGATTCTTCTATATGGATTTAGTCTAAGCATCAATATTGGTCACTGACATTATGAGCCTTTTCAAGAAGATGAGACTTTTTCTCAAGCCTTCATTACTATGTACTCATTTGATAAAGGTGTGTAGCAACAGAGAATGGGATTGTGAATGGGAGACTAAGCTGTCTGCTGGTCTAATAAACTGTGAATGGTTTAATAATATTCTGTAACAATTTTAAATAGTTTGTTTAAATCCATTTATATTCAGAAAAATTCGGTGTGAGGCAAGTATCTGGAGTTACTGTGCTCCTGTGCTGCCTCCTACTACTGATTAAAATGACAGTGATAGATTAACCGATATTTTAAAAAATACCAGTTTGGGTAAGAAAATAAGGATTTGAGATTTATAACTTAGGATAAAATATCAGGCTGACTTAATCAAAAAGAGGCTAAAACAATAATTTTTTAAAATCACCTTAACTTTTCATTAAAGAATGCAAAATTATTCCTCTTGTCTCCCTTTTCCCTACTTTATATTCCTACTTTCATGTAAACTTGCTCCAGATGAAGTATTCAAGATAGATACTTCAATTTATTTAAATATATCACTGCAAAAAAGCACAGCATTTTGTTCCTAAGCTTCTGATATCTTGATATGCTTGAGAAGTTTCTACTGATTCAGTGGTAGTCCTTTCAAATTCCCACACAGAGATAACAACATTTGTTATAGAAACTGGCCTATGGGCTTGGTCTTCTGATATAACTGGCTGGTTATATATATGTTTTTACTTATTTAGGAATGAAAAAATACTCTCACATTCATTTGGTTACTTACAGACATGACGTTTATACTTAAAGCCACTCAACTCATATCTGAACTATGTAACACGGTATTTCTATAAAACAGATTTTTTTTTTTTTTTTTGAGATGAAGTATTGCTTTGTTGCCCAGACTGGAGTACAGTGGCACTCACTACAACCTCCACCTCCCGGGTTCAAGTGATTCTCCTGCCTCAGCCTCCCAAGTAGCTGGGACTACAGGCACCCGCCATCACGCCCAACTAATTTTTGTATTTTTAGTAGAGACAGAGTTTCACCATATTGACCAGGCTAGTCTTGAACTCTTGACTTTGTGATCCTCCCGCCTCTGCCTCCCAAAGTGCTGGACCGGAGTCTCGCTCTGCTGTCAGGCTGGAGTACAGTGATGCAATCTCGGCTCACTGCAACCTCCGCCTCCTGGGTTCAAGAGATTCTCCTGCCTCAGCCTCCCAAGTAGCTGGGATTACAGGTGTGCGCCACTACGCCCAGCTAATTTTTGTATTTTTAGTAGAGACGGAGTTTCACTATGTTGGCCAGGATGGTCTTGATCTCTTGACCTTGTGATCCGCCCACCTCAGCCTCCCAAAGTGCTGGGATTAGAGGCAGGAGTCACTGCACCCGGCAGAGATTTTTATATTTTATAGAACTGAGAAATTATTACAGCACCAAGAAGTCTGTTTTGAAACTAGAGCTTACTAATTTGACTAATGCTGAAAGTATAAATATAAGCAAAATGAGAACTCAAATTGCACAAATTAAAGTTATTTCTGAATCCCCATTTGAAATACACATCTTGAGGCCAGGCACAGTGGGTCACGTCTGTAATCCCAGCACTTTGGGAGGCCAAGGCAGGGAGATCACCTGAGGTCAGGAGTTCGAAACCAGCCTGGCCAACATGGTGAAACCCCGTCCCTAGTAAAAATACAAAAATTAGCTGGGTGTGATGGCAGGCACCTGTAATCCCAGCTACTTGGGAGGCTGAGGCAGGAGAATTGCTTGAATCTGGGAGGCACATGTTGCACTGAGCTGAGATTGTGCCACTGCACTCCAGTCTGGATGACAGAGGGAGACTCCATCTCAAATATATATATATATAAATATATATGTAAATATATAAAAATAGATATGTAAATATATAAAAATATATAAATATATATGTAAATATACAATATATAAAATATGTATAAATACATATGTGTATAAATATATACATATATAAAATATATAAATATATACATATATAAATATATATACACATGCATACATTTTGAAATATATGCATCTTAAATACATACACACAATAGTTGATAAAAATCCAAATGGATGTCAAAGGTATTTGTGATGTCAGAGATTATTTATAGAATACAAAAATGACATAGAGAAGGTAGTATTCACATTTGCAGGCATTCTAAGTAATTATACTTTACTCTTTTTTGATAAGCATCTTACTGTGTACAAAGGGTATTCAATTACTCTATTCTCTATTCCCTGGTGTTGTTTCTTTTCCCTTTTTTTTTTTTGAGATGTTGTCTCACTCTGTTGCCTAGGCTGGAGTGCAGCGACGCGATCTCCACTCATTGCAAGCTCCGCCTCCCGGGTTCACGCCATTCTCCTGCCTCAGTCTCCCGAGTAGCTGGGACTACAGGTGCCCACCACCACGCCCGGCTAATTTTTTGTATTTTTAATAGCGACAGGGTTTCACCGTGTTAGCCAGGATGGTCTCGATCTCCTGACCTCGTGATCTGTCTGCCTCAGTCTCCCAAAGTGCTGGGATTACAGGCGTAAGCCACTGCGCGCAGCCACCTAGCATTGTTTCTTATACTGAAAATGGTACATGATTGCTTGGGAGGATGGGAATAGCAGATACTCTTTTCCCACAGTTGCCAACAGGGCTGTTTTTCTCTGTTCCTCAATATAGTTTATAAGAGCCAACATTTCACTCCTAGCAGCATTTCTCTGATCTCCCTTGACTTCTCCCTCCAGCTACTGCCTCGTGTCTCACTTTCCTTTAAAGCAAAACTCATTGAATTGGCCATACTCATTACCTCCAATTTCTCTCTTCTCAGCTTAACCTAGATGCACTTTTATGAGGCTTTCACCCCCAGCACTGCATTGAACAAGGCCACTAATGACTTCCTTGTTGTTAAATCCAATGGTCAACTGTGAGCCACTGACTCATCTGACCTATCAGCAGTACTGGATACAGTTGATCATTCTTCTCCTCAAAGCATTTTCCTCATTTGACTTCCAGCATACTTCCTTGCCTGGTTATCTTCCTGTATCAAGGGTTGCTTTTTTTTGGCTGGTTCCTCTTCATTTTCCTAATTTCTTAACATTCGAGTGTCCTGGGATCCATCATTGCACAGCGTCTTGTTCCATCTATGCTCACTATCTTGTTGATGTCATCCAGGCTCATAGCTTCAAATATAATCCATATGCTAGTGACTCTCAGAGTTATATCTCTAGCTCAAGCCTCAAACATAAAAATCCAGCCTCTCACATCTTGTTCCCTACTCAAAACCTCTTGCATGTCTAACAGCCGTCTCAATTTTAACAAGTTCACAATCAAGCTTCTAATATTCCATCTCACACCTCCTCTTGAAGTTTTATGCACATCAGTAAACAACTCCATTTTTCCAGCTGCACAGGACAAAAGCCTTGCATTCATCCTTGACTTGTCTTTTTATCTTGCCAACACATATCCAAACTATCATAAAAATCTGTTGGATCAAAATTGACAAATGGCATCTAATTAAACGTAAGAGCTTCTGCACAGCAGAAGAAACTATCAAAAGAGTAAACAGACAACCTATAGAATGGGAGAAAACATTTGCAAACTATGCATCTGACAAAGGTCTAATATCCACCAGCATCTATTAATATATGGCATTTATACAAGGTTACAAGGAAAAACGAATAGCCCCATTAAAAAGTGGGCAAAGGACATAGACACTTTTCAGAAGAAGACACACATGTGGCCAGCAAGCATATGAAAAAAAGGCTCATCACTGATCATTACAGAAATGCAAGTCAAAACCACAATGAGATACCATCTCACACCAGTCAGAATGGCTACTATTAAAATGTCAAAAAATAACAGATGCAGCTGGGCGCAGTGGCTCACGCCTGTAATCCCAGCACTTTTGGAGGCTGAGGCGGGCAGATCATGAGGTCAGGAGACCTCAAGGTCATCCTGGTTAACACGGTGAAACCCCATGTCTATTAAAAATACAAAAAATTAGCCGGGTGTGGTGGTGCATGTCTGTAATCCCAGCTACTCGAGAGGCTGAGGCAGGAGAATCGCTTGAACCCAGGAGCGGGAGGTTGCAGTGAGCTGAGATCACGCCAGTGCACTCCAGCCGGGGTGACAGAGCGAGACTCCATCTCAAAACAAACAAATAAAACAAACAAACAAACCAAACAAACAACAAAACCATAACAAAAACCAAAGGATTTGTGGCCCCATCCTCCCTACCCCCAAGAATTCTAGTCCCCTAAGAGTTGGGTGACCCCTAGGACTCTCGTATTAGTATTCCACAGAACCCCCTTAGAGAAACTCTGGTCCTTACCCTTTGGATCTCTCATAGGCTACCTTTTATCACATTCATGTAGAACAGAAGTAGGCAAATTACGGCTCACAGGCCAAATGTTGCCCACCGCCTGTTTTTTTTTTTTGTAAGTGAAGTTTTACTAAAACACAGCCATGCTCTTTAATTTACATAATGTCTTTGGTTGCTTTTATGCTACAACCGAGTTGAGTGGTTGTGAGAAACCGTGTGACCTGCAAAGCCTACAATATTTTCTATCTGGCCTTTCACAGAAAAATTTTGTTGACCCCTGACATAGAACATAAGACAAATTGTTCCTGAACACTACCCAGTAATAAATTATTCTTTTAAAAAGCTAATGTCTTTCTAATATATGCTTAAGACAAATCTATTTCCCCTAAATAGGTAATTAATAATATATTTAATAACCTGTTCCTTATCTTTAATTCCCCAAAGAATGTGGAGCATTTTTGTTGCTGTAACCAATACTAAAATAAAACCTAAACTAAATTGTGTTATAAATAGTCTTTGCATATTTACAATTTGCTGTCTATATACATTTTTTTAAATCAAGAAACTTCAATAAAAACTACAGCACTCTGGGAAGAATTTTCAGTAATATTTTCAAAAGAAAAAGTATAATTTCAAATGATCTGAACAACAGCTAAGCTCTTATCTCAGATGTGATTTTAAACTATGATGCTTTATTGTTTCATACTAAATGTCTTGGACATCTTTGGCTTGCAGGAGTAGCATGAAAGTGAAAGGAAAACCTAATACTGGTCTAGAATGACCAACCTACGTTTCTCCTAAATACTCGGTATGGCAAACAAATAAAAAACAAAAAATTGGATTTCTAATAGGAAAGTGTTGCATTTGATTCTAACTGGAAAACCCAAGTAAAGACTCTGAATACCTGACACTCCCTTCTTTGCTCTCTGTCCATCCAGTTACTGCTGTAGGGTCTTTAGTTGCCTGAACTGCAATTTTTTAAAAAGCTTACTTAGTTACTCAAGCTGAGCAGTTTTAATTTGTTCTAATAGTTGAGGCCAGAAAAACTATTACCACAACTGCAGGACAACATTATCAAAGCCAGCAGTTGTTAGGCACCTTTATTTTTTTAGTTGCTTTTATCTTTATAACAGGGAAAGATTTGCTCTATTTTCAACATTTAGAATCTCTGTTCTTTAAAGATTCAAAATTATATTTTTAAGAAAATTAAACTTAGTTTTTATTTCTTGAGGTTTGATAAATAAGCCAACTTCCTCACCTCCACTATCTAAACCCTGGGTGTATTTAATTCTGAGAAATAAATGTCTGAATTTTTTGAACTATATATATTAATGCTGTTAGATATTCTAGTCTAATAAATTAGTTCCACATCAGATTTTCAGTACCCTACTCATTCAAACTAAGAAGGATATAACAAGTAATCTTTTGGTTCATTTATCTAAGATCTGAGATGGTATCTATAACTTCCTGAGAGGGAAAGGGAGTTTCTCCTGGCTCAGGGCACTTTCTGAGACTAATTTCTGAAACAGCCATAGTGAGGAAAGATAAGAGGAAAGGCAAACCACTGGAAGCGAAGGTAATGCCAAGACTAATAACAGAAGGAAATTGAGAAGGCATGTAGATTATGTAATTATATGTATATAAATGGCTGATTTACAAAGTCTGAATAGGAATAGCAGAGTAGATGAATATAGATACTAAGGTATCTTCAAAATGCAGAATTTATTTTCAGAAATAAATTAAACATCTATCTCCCAAAAACATTTAACCAGGACTTGTAAAACCATATATTACTGGTTTTCTTTTTCACTTTCGAGTGTTATATTAAATAATTATTTTTCTCATTTTTGATTCTTTTTCTTTTAAAATATCAAAAATATTGTACACTATGAGCTTTTTGTCCTTGTTGCTTTATGAATGTCATTTATATTGAGCCTTTCCTAGTCAATAATACCACCATGGAGAAAAGAGGAAATTTCTTACTATTTTTTTTTCTTATTGCGTTATTACTATGTCAAAGCATTAGGTCAGCTTGCTACAGTGCAGCCTTGCTAAAAATAGAAACTCTGGAAAAAGGCCCTGAACAAGTGGAGATATCTGCAAACTACCACTAGATGGCAAGGCAGCTTTACCACTGCCAATCTTAGGCCTGCAAACAAAATGTGACTTAAAACCTGCTGTCACATATTGTCTACTATATCCGAGTTTCATTCTACTTAGATTTTAAAATATGAATGACCACCTTGGTCTGAAACTAAATTACTTGGTATCCTTTATCATTAACATGTATTTATAATCTTATCCACGTCAAAGTCTTAAATTTACAACCCAACATCAACATATTACCAGTTTTTCAACAGTTTCAGCTAATAAAACTAAAGATCTAGTGACTAAAATATAGTAAATATAGCCAAGATAAAAATCAAAATACATGATAAAAGAGAACAAAGGTCTATACAGAGTTCAAAATTAGATATTTACAGGTATATCCCAGATTAGTTACAGACTCAAAGATATTATCCACATTAGCACCTATTAAAAGATTATGTTGTGTTTTTATATAAAGGATATGAATATATTTAGTTATCAGAGTGATAAAGAAGTTACAGTTTCCTTCTTAAACATATTCTTGTGGTAAAGAACATAAAGTAGGAAAAAGTATTTTTACCCGCTTCAATATTTTTTTGGTTAAAATAGGAATGTCCATTGCATTAATGTTCTATGTTATAGTAAATTCACAAGAGAAGCTTCCTTGTTACTTACTCATCCATAAAATTACAGAACTTTACAAGGTAACAGAGTTAATACTCTAATTTTTTAAAGAAAAGAATTAGTACTTTTGTGTTATTTAGTGCATTTTATTAGTAGTAAATTATTTTGATCATTATACACAAGTGAGAAGTAAACCCACTTGGTATAAGGAAGGCTGCTACCTATTTATATTACAGGAATCAAAGTCCTTTGCCTGTCCTTTTGTATGAATGCCATGAGAATGAATAAACAGCAGATCAATGCTTTTAATACATAACTCAAATTTCTTAGCATACTATGACATCTTTGAATAAGACAGGGATGTAAAAGAGTACAAACTCAGTTCTGGGTGCCTACAATGGATGTGTATTCACACCGTATCAAGATACTGTACTTGTTTCCACAAAAACTGCCGAACTTTTAGTTACATCAATGGCCATGTCTACTCTCTTCCCTCTGGATCCCAAGAAGCAGGACTTCCCAATTTAAGAAAGCTGCTCTAAAGTCATTCATCCATTCCATGGTGTCACTCTGAGGACTTACAGGGTTTCTTATACAAATTATTCATTTGAAAACAGACTCCAAGTAAATAACTACATGTCATACTTTAAATGGCTTTATTTTACTAACTTTATACCTCCTTTTGCATGTCTGACTAGTCCCACTGATTTTACTTAATTGGTGTCCTGCTCAGCAACAGAGGCTCTCTCATTTCAATAAAAACATCAAAGTTTAAGTATGAACAATGTCACAAATAGAAAGACACTAAAGACTGCCTTTCAGAATGGACTCATTAAGTGTATGAAGTCATATCATTATTATTTATTTTAGAGTTTAATTCATTGTATTTTTCAAATGTAGTTGTTATGGATTCACAAGTTCAGAGTTTGTGATCATTCTACTTGGTAATGAATTTAAGTCTATACTTACAGTCAAAGAGGGAGCTTGTTCTGTAATGTAAACAGGAAAAAAGGGAGTATGTTTGTCTATTTAGGAGAAATGTTTCAATGTAGTTTTTACAGTACGATCACAAAGTAAGGAGAGCTCAGAAATACTTAGGTGGGGCTTCATTTGCAAATTATAAATTCTTCTTCTTTACTTTAATTTATTCACTAATTCTAACAGGCTAAATTCTTTTTCGGTCCAGTCCATTCAGGCTATCTCCAAATAAGCTTTGCATTTACTAAGAATATAAGTTATAAAATATTATCATTATCTAAAAGTCAAAGGCAATAGGAGGTAACCACCCTTCATAATTTCTAACCGCAACCAGGAGAGGCTGGAACAACTATTTAACACCATTTTGACTAAGTCTCTTTTGAACCAGGAATTCCCTGATATCCAAGTCTGGCTCTTTGGAGAATCTGAGTCTTTATCCTAGCCAGCCTTCTGGACCTTGTCACTTGAAGGAGCCACACCCAGCTCTTTTCCAATTGCTTCTATTCCTCTTTGCCTTGTCCTGAACTAATAATCAGGATTGTGCCTGATCTTGGGTATTAGAGTTTATGAACTGTGAACTGATACTCCATTACAGGTTCTCCAGATTTGGATCATTCTTGGAGATCAACATCTCTTTGGAATTAGATTAGAAATGGGGGTCTGAACTTGAATTATGATTGTCTGCTGCTATTTCTACTCATGGAAGGCAGCTACTCCTCACTAACTATATGTATTTTGACATTACGGCCAGAATCACACTGTAGTTCAGCAACTGCAGGAAACCAGTGGATATTTAGGACATACTTGAGTCATTTGATCCCATCATTATATGTACCAAAAGATAATAATATCATATGTCTTTTTTAAATTTTTGGTACTTTGAGTTAATACTTTAAAGAGGCATTTATAGGGAGACATATTTAAATGTTGAATAGAGGAAAAAAGTACTTGGGATTAGCTGAAATAGTTTGCCTAGAGAAACAGAAATGGCTTGTGTATCAAATTCAAACATATCTGAAACTTTTTCAATCTCCTGTCTTTCATTACTCAGATAAAGACACTAAACTTATCCAGAGACCCAAAGTAGAAATCTCAGAATCATCCTTGATTCTTCTCTTTCTCTTCTACCCTAACTTTGGTTAATTAAGGCCTACCAAACATAACTATGAACTGTTTATTCCTTTCTAATTCTACTGCCAATGATCTTGAATCAGTTCAGAAAGTCTCTTCCTTGAGCTGCTATCATAGCCAACCTACTAACAGGGCTGCATCTGTAATGGATTCTTCTTTTTAAATATTAGTGTTTTTGGTAGTTCAGTTGTATATTCTCTTACCCTCTCATTCTGTACTTTCTCCCCAGACAATTCATCCACCCCTGAGGATTCGAGTACCCTTAATATGATATGGCCCTGCAATTTTTATCTCTAGTTTAGATTACCGTCCTAGACCTCAAACCTACGACAGGTCTATCAGCTTAATAGATACGTCTAATTGGAGGACTCACGGGAACCTCATCTGTACCACCTCAAACGTATTCCCCATTCTGTGGTCTGTAGCTCAGAAAATGGTACCTACATCTGCCCAGATTAGAGCCAGAAACCAGAATTATTATCCTTGAATTCCCTTATTTTGCATTATCCTGCATTTATTTCTGTCTCTCAAATCTATTTCATATCTCCCCATACTTACCACCACTATCTTAGTTAAGGCCACCATTACGTTTCACTTGGAGTACTGTAAATGACTCCTAAATTCTCTCCCTATCTTCAGACTTGTTCCTCTGCAATTCTGGCTACACAATGTAGCTGGACTGATTTTTCTAAAAATGCAAATATGAACATGTTTGTCTCCTGCTTAAAATCCTCCAGTAGTTTAGTACTGCCTTTAGGATCAAGTTCAAACTCTTCTAACCTACAAGGGTCCTACAGTCCCTCTCAAGCTTCATCACCAGCTACTCTCCCTTTAGCTAATTAAGCTCCAGTTTTCCTTGGTCTCTCTCTCTCTCCTTTTCCCTCTGGATCTTTGTAAATTATTTTCCCTCTTCCTAGAAAGTTCTTCCCCTCTTTTCCTTTGTCTAACTCATAACTCATCCTTAAGTGCCAAATTGGATTTCATTTACTATTTTGACAATACTTTTTACGCATCTCCCAAGATTTGGTTTGGGAGCCTTCTGATTTGTTCTAAGAGAACACTACAGCCATTTTCTTTCTATGCTGTAATGGCCTCTTCTCTCATTTATCACATTGTAGGGCTTCTTGAGGGCAGGGATTTTGTATACAACTCTCTCACAGGTGCCTACCACAGCCTGAATCTACCATTTAGTATGAATTCAGGTCATTGCCCTTCCTAAAGATCTCTGATGGCTCCTACTGAATAAAGACTCAAGTTCTTAACATGTGGCATGCTAGCGCATATCTTTCCAATTTTATGTCTTGGAACTCCTACCTACCCTCCCGCCTACCTTCTGTATGTATTACTCTGAACACCTCTGCACAGATCATTTTGATGCAGTCACACTTTTGCTTATACTATTCTGACTTTCTGAAATGTAATTCCCCTGCTTATTTTGGTGGACAATGTTTTCCATACTACTCTTATCTCCAACTCAGGTAGATTTAATGGCTCTCTCATCCAGGTCATCACAGAACTTTAAACTTTACTCTGTTAAAACACATATTTCACTGTATTATAGTTATTTATTTTTAATAATGCCTCACGGGCTATGCAATAAGCTTCAGGAAGGTACACACTACACCTGCTCGTTTTTAGATGCCTACTACAGTGCCTGGCATACAGTAGTACTCAAATATTTATCACATTGGAAAAACTAAAAGCTAACTGTTTCAATTACCCTTACTGAGACTTTGAGACAAAAGATAGGGAAAGGGAGAACAGTTCATTCTACAAAATGTGAAAATGAAAATGTATGGATTTATACATCTTTGCTTAACCCTAGAATGAAAGAATCTGGCTTCCTCCCCAACCTGCTCCCTCTTTTAAAAGTGCCTCTTAGAGACTTTCAGTAACTCTCAAATATACATTATTCTGATTTACTCTGTTAACTCCTACCTATCTTTGGCAAGAGAAATAAGGGGATGAGGAAAAAATAAAATGAACTGGAAATATTTCATGAATAACAATCAACTACGAGACTTAAAAGATAAATTCAATGGCAAAAGTCCAGACCACTTTGATTTGAATCCAAGCCCTGTAACTTTCTGACTTTGTATAAATCACTTAGCTATCAATGCCTTGGTTTCTCTATCTGTACAGTGGGAATGATAATAATACATATTTTACATCTAGGGATATTGTGAGGATTAGAGTTTATATATGTAAAGCATTTAGAATGAAGCATGGCATGTCGTTAGCAGTTAAGTGTTAGTTTTATTATCAATATCTGAAATGGTGGTGGTTTAATTAATAATCAAGAGTTACAGTCTATTCCTAGATTATAAGATAGCGCCCCCATGACAGAATGTGAGCTCTAAGAAGACTTTTCTGGACTACTTGGGTATTAATACAGAGTAGCTGAATAAATAACCATGTTCTAAAGGACTACAGCTGGATCTCTGTTTTAATTAAGACCTTTTATTCAATTGATATACTTTGGAAAATTATTTATAATTGTATTTCTTTATTTTCACATTTATAAGTACATTGATGATCCTGCAATGATGGCGTGAATTAGCTAACAAATCATTATGAAGAACTCTGAAAATACAAAACTGAACTGACAAATTAGTTTATAAGTACCTAATGTAATTCATTAACAATACAGCATATTACCTTAGGTCCTGTAATGCCTTTCAACTCTAGTTCTTAGTTCCTAAGTTCTTAGTTTTCTTAAATGGTATTATAAAATTAACTATAATTAATTTAAAAATAAATTTTGGAATTTATGTTGGTTTGAGTTAGAAAACTGTCAGATTTAAGAAGTAGATGCTGTGAAATTTTAAACAGTTAAATACTGTATTGTACTGTATTGTCATTATAAAATTGTTACCATCATTGCTAAAATAAGTGGTCTTGTTGAAATTTAAGAATATTCACATATATTTGAAATCTGATATTAAAATGTTATACAATATTAATAAAAATTCCAGCTTAAAAGCCCCAAAGATAATTCTCAAACATATTTTGATATAGCCTGTAATTCTTGATAAATTAATGTTATAATTTAGTTATATTTTGAAAGTACAGCCAAATCTTAATTATCTTGTCTATGGAGATATGAATAGCTTGTATAGTTAATATCCATTTCTTTTCAGAACCTCATATTTAGTCTGTTCTCCCACAAAATATTTACCACCACAAAATATTTACCACAGTTAATTTAATTGCTAATTTGTATTTCTCAACTCCTTTTCTTTCTTAATTAACAACAAAATGACTAAGTAAATAAATACATAATCTAACAACATATAAAACATAAGAAAGGGATATAATTGATAACCAATCTGAATATTCAAGAGTTAGCTACACATTATTGTTTACCTTAAGAATTAAAATAGCCTTATCTTCCTTCATATCTTTAATAAAATCAAACAGGAGTTCCTATGCCTTAACATTCCTAGTCAGAGTTTCTCTGAGTACCTGAAAGAACCCTGGTGGTACAGGACCTACTGGCATGCCATCTCCTGGGGGAATGTTTCCTAGCACTGGACTGGGAGCTGCTGCAGCACTCTGCAAAGAATAAAGGAGAAACAAACCTATATCATTACAGAGAAGGCACAAAACCAAAGACTAATGATAATAGATTGCAGGACGGGATGCTCTTTCATGCCTGGGAACAAATACTGGTAATTTTCCCCATCCTAGAAGTAAACTGAGATACAATAGTTTAGTATATGACTGGTTTAATTAGTTGGTTTTAACAAGTCTCTTTAAACTTTGTGAAGTCAAATAAATTTAATAATGGATATTTTGATGATATAGTAAATGCAAATAGTACTATGACAAAATAATAAAAGCCTTAGTAAATGCTTTAATACTTTAAGGCACAGGCATCTGAAATGGCAACATCAAAAACAAATAGGTGAATAAATAGGTAAAAAGTTTGAAGATGGTGGGGTGGATTGTAGGAGTTGACAAAAATAATTCTCTTTTTTTAAGATTATGCTTTTATGTCATAAACAAGTATAATTAAATTTCCTGCCTATAGGTGGCAACACTCACATTATTCACTTTCTGATATACTGTAACTGGTAGCCAAAATATATACGGTGGTGAGGACAAAAAAGTAAATAAAGGATTGAATAGGAGAAAAAAATTAGATTTGGAGACAATAGTCTCATACAAATTATGAAAAAAATCAAATTGAAAAATTCAAAGTCTGCTTCACTTGCAAATTATTTCATGGAATCCTGGCATTTTATAAAATAGGAGTATGAAAAACTTTGGGTTAGACTCTTTGTAATAAAATCAACATTATAGATTTAATACTTACATAGGGAAGTTATACATACAACTGTTCTACAATCATAGATTTCTTCCCTCAACCTGATTAGACATATTACAAATACTAAAAACAGTCAAGAAGGGATCAGAAATATGCTGAAGATAGATCAGTTTGAATTGAACAGTTCTGCTATGAAGAGAAATCAAAGCAAAACTTGTATCTAGTGTATCTCTTGCACTATCTTCACCTATATTTCAGTGTATTCATTCATGCATTAATATTCCATTATAAGATGTAAAATCTCAGTATGTTTGTAGCACTCATTTCCCAGTATATAAATTGATAAAAAATACTAAATATGTTTATTTTATAGTACTGACAGTTGTTAAATAATTAAGGCCAATGATTTTAGTATTTCCTGAGGAAGTCTAGATTTAAATGTGATTATCTGAAATGTTGCTTACCTATGAATGTCAAAATTTTAAACTTCTGATAAGGCATATGAATATAAAAGAAGAAATAGTATTTCTTAGATTTTAAGATGAAACATGAGTCTATTATTCTAAGAAAAAACATGCAATTTCAATTAGTGCATATTAATGGAATACCTACCATTTGTCAGTTATTGCTCTATTGAGCTTTATATAGCAACACTCATGTTTTTAAAAAATGAGAAGTAAATTGCTTTTTTTCATTTTAACTAAACTTGTGTAAAATTTTAATACAACAATGTTAGGGTAAGAAGGAAAAAGTATCATCAAACACAACCTCTTTTAGTTTAAATAAATATGATTACAGCCAGATCTAGGAAGAAAGATTTGATCTGTATCTTTGTGGCTGAAATTACTGTCATGTAGAAACTGCTCTTCGTATGAAAAGCTAGACATAGCCTATCACTATTGTTATAATTAACTGCAGAATAGAAAATTGTTTTACAATAAAAAGACATATTAAAAAAGACAAATTTGGAAATCACACTCACCTGTACTTTCAAATGTATACTGTAACACTGAGTATGTGTACAAAGTGACAAAACACAATTTACTGAGTTACTAAAACTTTTTAGTGTAGTTCAGAGATATAATTTCTCCCTCAATTCCAGTTGCCTAAGAACTACATAAAATATGTTTTCTTCTCTATTCAAAGGAATAGGCATTTGTATTCATTTGTAGCTGACCTAAAATTCAACAGGTAATCGATGCTGGTAAAGAAACATGTAAAATTCACAGTTAAATATTTGACTGATTGCTTATTTATTTTTTTCTTTTTTGGCAGGCTACATTGTTTAAAGGTGTATCATATGCTAGGTTGGTAGGGTTTTCTTCCAAGTTCTTAATTATATATGTTTCCTGGGTTTTCTTCTTGCTATTATGTAAAAGCAAAATAAATCATTTGGATGAAGATTTAAGCAAGTTAAACCTTTAAAATGGCTTCTGAATTTTCATCTTATGCCTTTAAACATATTTAATAAATTCAATAAGAATACTGAATTTATTCTCTCTTCTTACATGCAGTCAAGGATTTTTAAGTTTTGTAATATAATAGTTAATGTAATAGGAAAAAGAATCTTTGCCCTCATAAAGTCAGCATTCTAGTGAGGGAAGAAAGACAATGAGTAAAACAAACCAAATATATTTATCCATGATCTAAGAAGAAAAAAGGATGGGGAATAGAGAATTCCCAGTAAAATAGGCAAGGATTGTAATTTTAAATAGGATAGTCAAGCAATCAACAAATCAAACAAATGAATGAATCCAGTTACAGTGACTACTAACTGATTTCCCTTCCTACATTTCAAGATGTACGACACTTTTACAGTTTGCACCTATTCCTTCACAGAGGCACAATAATTTTGTGGAAGTTCCTCTTTCTTAATATTCATACTTTAGGCACAACAATAGAAGTGTCTTGAAAACAAGGATTTTTATAGCTAGATGATTCATCGTATACAACATGATGAGTTATCCGATGTGATAGCAACTTCTAGCCTTGACCTAAGGACACAAAGTGAAGTGTGCTGAATGCCGGTAATTATCCAGTATACCCAGCACAAAGCACTAGTCCACAGCATTTTGGCCCAAACTTCACTTTTTGGACCACATTTTTTAGCTAAATTATCCATTCACTCCGCTGGGATTTATTGGCAAAAGATAATTCCCTCTTTACTGTATTATGCGGACTCAGCTTACGGTACCATTTGGTTGGTACACTTTGTTGATCATTAACATGTGCTGATAATAAACACTATAGAGGTACACTAAATGGTGCTCTCAGCATTGTAAAAGAGTATATTTCTCAAACTGCCTAAGTAGCTAATTTATATACAGTAGCAAATAAATAATGCATGCTTTGAAATTGTAAGGTAAATAAGAAGCTTTGGGAATTAGAAATTTATTTAGATGGGAGAAGTACCACAGTTCTTGGGTTACATTGCTGAAATTTCTGAGACTTCTCTCAAGTTTACTTCCAACTCATGAGTCAAATTTGTGCGTGATCCCCAGAAAGTTGTTGTTGGGCCTGAATCACAAAGCATGTATTATTACTCTAAGATGTTGTGACAAAATCACAAAAGGAGAGCAAACAGTTTAATTATAGTTAAGAACTACTAGAAAGCATTAGTTTCACTGAATTTATGTGAATTCCCATTGGAGTAGCATAGAAAATCCTTTACTATATAATACATCCATGACTACTTAGGATTGAGTTTTCATTATAGCTCTCTCTTAAAAGAGAAAAACATACAAATAATATGGATTTACAATATTTCCTCTAACTAAACTGAATATATAAGACTTCAGTGCAGATATAACAATATTATCATTAAAAGTGTTTTGTTCCTTCTAACAGATCAATTTGCATGCTTTTATCATGCACTGCCAGATAATGTATTTTCTAACTGCTCTTGAAGCATTTACTTAGCCATCTGTCCTAAATTTCAAGTTTGTTTTTTTTTTTTTGAGTGACAACTTTTTTATTGCTTTTTCATTTTCCCAAATCACAAATATAATTTTACTGACTTTTTATAAATCCAATATTTTAAATTTGGTGTTCTCAAATCAACTAAAGTATGGAACAATTATTTGTTTTCTTATTGTTTTCTCAAGGAAATATTAAAATGAACTTACAGTTATGAAAGTTCGTATCTTTCTTCATGTTTCTATGTAGTTACATTTTGTTCAGTTTGTGTGATCATCATCTTCTCTGGAACTTTTGGCACTTACATCATTCTACCCTCTAAGAAGGCATAGGTCAATATGTTTATGTTATTTATTTCATCATTTCCCATTTTCCTGTTTCTCTGAAATGCTATTATATGACTGATTTTTAAAAATATTTTATTCTAATTCCCTATTTTCTGAATTTCAAGAACAGAGAAATATACTCTTCTTTTATATTTTTCTCCTGTTAAATAAAAACTTGAAATAAAAGTTAAAAACCTTCTTATTTTAAATTTAGTTATTATCACTGTTGGTTTCTGATAGCGAAAAAAGTTGTATATACTCTGTATGAAAGTTTCAAAGCAACAGGCATTAAATACAAATTTGTTTAAAAATAAAATTAGGATGCAATTTATTACTAAACACAATTAGCATTTATCAAGATTCTACACATTGAATAACAATTTATTTACTAAGAATGCTAGAGAACTGTTTGCCTAATTATACAGTGAAGAATCAAGACAGTCTATATTTGGTAAAATAGGAAAAACAATTTTATGTGTATGAAAAGCATTTTAAGTACATGAAGATAATAATATAGTATTGTTCATATATATGAAGATAATATAGTATTATTCATATATATGAAGATAATATATTATTATTCATATATATGAAGATAATAGAGGAATTAAAATAGTGCTATGATTATTAGAAACTGGAAAGGGGATTAAAGGGAGGGGTGAGTAGGAAGAGATTGAGCAGTGGATTACAGATTTTCCTTATTTAGCCATCTGTACTGTTTTTAAGCTGCTATGGTATGAATGTGTCCCCTCCAAAATTCAGGTGTTGCCAGTGTGATAGTATTATGAGGCGGGCCCTTTAGGAGGTGAGTAGGTCTTGTGGGTTCCTCCCTTGTGAATGATATTAGGTGTCTTATAAAAGGGCTTGCTTGATGGAAGGAGTTCATTGTAGTTTTCCCTCTGCCACGTGAGGATGCTGCAAGAAAGCCCCCACCAGACCCAGATGCTGGTGCCTTAATCTTGGACTTCCCTGCCTCCAGAACTATGAGAAATAAGTTTATGTTCTTTATAAACTACCCAGTCTTGGGTATTCTGTTAGAGCAGCACAGAATGAACTAAGACATAAGCCATCGGTAGGTACTTTTTGAAAAACATTTGAAATAATGATAGTAGGTATCTTATGTTGGCAACTTTAGTGTAAAGCACAGTAAAATATTTTGGCTATTGGTTGAGGACATATTATTTATCATACTAAAAAATCATCATTTGCCTAGTACTATAAAAAACATTTTTCAAAGAAATCAGGAATAAGAAAAGATGCTTTTTGCGTTTTCATTTTTTGAGTAGTATTATTTAGTGTTTCTTTTGGGAAGCAGGAGATAAGTAATCATATATTGATAGTTTTCTTAAATCATCATTGTATTTCTGAGATAAGTCATGCTTGATCATCATGCATGATGCATTTAATAGGCTACTGAATTATATTTGGTAACATTTTATGTAGGAGTTTTATATCTCTATTCTCAATGAGACGGGTCTAGAATGTCCTTTGATGTATTATATTTTTCAAGCTTGAGCATCAGGATTATTCTACCTTTTCAAAAGGAATTGATGGCAAATTATTTTTTATAATGCTTTGAAGAAGTTTATATAACATGGTATTTATCTACTTATTGAAAGTTAAAAGACACAGCAGTAAAGCAGTACAACTGCCTAAGACAAAGGCAATTTTGGAAAGAATTATTATCTTTTTATATTTTCTACCTCTCTTTTCTTCAATTTGGTTCATTTACATTTTCTCAGAACACTTCATTTCATTGAAATATTTAGTTTTATCCATATATACACTACTTTTACATAATTTATAAAAGTCCTCTGTAGCAGGTGTGAGAGACACTGCTAAGTAGACCACAAAAGTATGTTTTTCCTTTCTTCTACCAGTCAGGCACATGGCATCCCAGCTGTATTACATTTCTCAGTCCCGTGTTTTCTCACCAAATACCAGGTTCTTACTGATGGAATATAAGCAGAAGAGACACATGTCACTTCTAGAACTTTGGTCGTAAGATCTTGTTTGTAATGCTCCCTCCTTTCCTTCTCCTCCTATTGTCTGGACACAAATGTTTCAGAGATCTAATTTCTGCCACGCAGACTAAAAAAAAAGGATGCCTTATACAATGGCAGAGCACCCGTTAGTTTCAATCTCTGGGTGACTTCGTGGAGCAGAGTCTGCCCACCTGCCCTGGACTGTCTTTCTGAATTGTAGGTCCCCAGAGATAATTATTTATTTCCTCCCTCCTAAACTGAATTAGCATTCTCATCATCTTTCCCAGGAATTGGTCTATTAATTTACTTTTTTTCTGTTTCATTAACATGTTTACTTCTCTGTAACAAATTATTTGCATTCTCCTGCCTTTTTAAGGTTTTATTATTTATTTTCAAACATCTTAATTAAATTAGTAGCTCCCCCCCCCCCCCTTTTTTTTTTTTGAGATGGAGTCTCACTCTGTTGCCCAGGCTGGAGTGCAGTGGTGCTGTCTTGGCTCACTGCAACCTCTGCCTCCCAGGTTCAAGTAATTCTCCTGTCTCAGCCTCCCAATTAGCTGGGACTACAGGCACCTGCCACCACACCAGCTATTTTTTGTATTTTTAGTAGAGACAGGGTTTCACCATGTTGGCCAGGCTGGTCTCGAACTCCTGACCTCAAGTGATCCACCCACCTTAGCATCCGAAAGTGCTGGGATTATAGGCGTGAGCCACCACGGTGCTCTATTTTGCCCTCTTTTTAAAATCCAAAGAAAATAAAACTACAAATTTGGCTCTGGATCTACCCTGGGTTGCATCTGCAAAGTTTGACATTGGTGTTCACAATTTTTTTCTTAAGCCATCTAATGATTATAATTTATTTGCCAAACAGTTATTGAATGCAACTAGCAATGGATATTACCGTAATTCAATGATTTACGAAAAAAATGAGAACACCTATATCAAGTTTGCAGATGTAATAAAAGATGCACTTTAATTCACAAATAGTTGGAGATTTTATTTTTTAATTTGTTTTTTTCTAGTTTTCCAGTTGTGGCCAGGTAAGACGTATTATGCAATTTTTGTATTTAGAAATGTATTGAACAATTTTTGTGGTCTAATCAATGATTGTTATAATTTCCCATGGCTACTTAGTAAATATCCTTATTCTCTGTCTACATTTTTATCTATTGGCTTAATATCTTCATATTGCCTCTAATTTTTGTCCCTTGCTCTTTCAAATATATATACAATGCCCACATTGTTGTCTGTCCATTTCTCCTTGTGTTTCTACCAATGTTTGCCTTACATATTTTAATTCTGTGTTCATTAGCACAATGTTTATCTTTACTGTGGATTCTATCCTTTATTAAAAGTCACTTTCTTTTTCATGTTTAGTAATCACTGCCTTGAATCTATTTTGTCCAAAATTGATATTGCAAGATCAGCTTTCCTTTTGTGTTTGCATAATAAATCATCTCCTATCCATTTATTTTTAAACTTTATGGCTATATTTTATTTAACTGTTTTACTTCTTAGTAGAAAAGTTTCTAAAATGCATCTAATGAGATGTCCTTTAAAATTAGAAAAAACTTTCTTTATCCTAAGCTTTAAAGGTATTAAAGTTAAGACAAACAATATTGTATGCCTTTCCCTATGAAAAACAAATAAGCTAGCTTATTATTCCTATTCTACATCTCCCTGTTCCACTTCCCAATCCTTATTATAAACATCTGGTGTTTTAGGCATACATTTTTGTTTTTATCATCTCTTCTTCATTAATAATTTTTAACTTTTACCTTCAGTTTTGTAACCATACTCTTAGCATCCAAAATAATAACTTCAATTTTATCTAATTTTTTAATAACATAACTTCACTATGCTTGAGTTTTAATTTTTATACATTTCTTAATGGGACAGAGAGTATATGGATGTTGTTTTCCAAATCCTTATATGCAAGCAAGTGTCGTTGACGACTCTCATCAACACTATAGTTAACTAGTGTTGTCTAGTCCTTAGTGGTACAGAGAAGTCTGATACCATCTTGATTTTCGTTCCTTGGGATATAATCTGTTTTTATCTTCTAAAGATTTGAAGGACATTTTCTTGATACTTTTAATTCTCAAATGTTTCAATTCTGTATCTAGGTATTGGTCTCTTTAAATTACTTGCCTGGAATAAGGTGAACCTTTCCAGTGTTCATACTTAGTTTCCTTTTTGTTGTAATGTTGGAAAGTTGGGGGAAAATCTTTTTAGTTAATAGGTGTAAAGCAAAGATCTGGTAAACCTCAGAAGGGTCATCTTTTGCAAATGTTATTAACAACTAGATAAACAGTTGCAATGTTATTGATGACTGGGGAAATATGCTTAAGAATCTTGCCAGAAGGATTTTTACAGGTTATTGGTATCATGTGAAACTAGTACACTTGTAGAAATCACATTACATATATATATATATATATAATGTGTGATAAAATATTAATAAATTTAACTAAGTGACCCTTCCCTTCCGATACTATCCAAATATAAATTCTGAACTATGAGAAAAACAGTATACATAAAATATGTTCTGTGATATATTTACAGTAAGAAATATTCAAAGTAACCCAAAAATTCAGCAGTAATATAATGCTTAAATTGCAGTACATCTAAATTATGGAACATGATTCAACCATTACAAATAATGGTTACAAATGGCATTATTTGAAAAATGTGGGAACCTGTTGGTGATACAACGCCGTGGGAAGCACACCAAATACAGAATTGAATGTAACATGATTTTAATTATGCAAATGATAAAAGGTAATATATAACAGAGTGAACATATAGTGTTAGCTTAGAGTAATGTAACTGAGTGATTTTTTTTGTTTGTTTGTTTGTTTTTTGGTTTTTTTTGTTTTTTTTTTAAATTAATTTATTATTATTATACTTTAAGTTGTAGGGTACATGTGCATAACGTGCAGGTTTGTTACATATGTATACTTGTGCCATGTTGGTGTGCTGCACCCATCAACTCATCATTTACATCAGGTATAACTCCCAATGCAATCCCTCCCCCCTCCCCCCTCCCCCATGATAGGCCCCTGTGTGTGATGTTCCCCTTCCTGAGTCCAAGTGATCTTATTGTTCAGTTCCCACCTATGAGTGAGAACATGCGGTGTTTGGTTTTCTGTTCTTGTGATAGTTTGCTAAGAATGATGGTTTCCAGCTGCATCCATGTCCCTAAAAAGGACGCAAACTCATCCTTTTTGATGGCTGCATAGTATTCCATGGTGTATATGTGCCACATTTTCTTAATCCAATCTGTCACTGATGGACATTTGGGTTGATTCCAAGTCTTTGCTATTGTGAAGAGTGCTGCAATAAACATACGTGTGCATGTGTCTTTATAGCAGCATAATTTATAATCCTTTGGGTATATACCCAGTAATGGGATGGCTGGGTCATATGGTACATCTAGTTCTAGATCCTTGAGGAATCGCCATACTGTTTTCCATAATGGTTGAACTAGTTTACAATCCCACCAACAGTATAAAAGTATTCCTATTTCTCCACATCCTCTCCAGCACCTGTTGTTTCCTGACTTTTTAATGATCGCCATTCTAACTGGTGTGAGATGGTATCTCAGTGTGGTTTTGATTTGCATTTCTCTGATGGCCAGTGATGATGAGCATTTTTTCATGTGTCTGTTGGCTGTATGAATGTCTTCTTTTGAGAAATGTCTGTTCATATCCTTTGCCCACTTTTTGATGGGGTTGTTTTTTTCTTGTAAATTTGTTTGAGTTCTTTGTAGGTTCTGGATATTAGCCCTTTGTCAGATGAGTAGATTGCAAACATTTTCTCCCATTCTGTAGGTTGCCTGTTCACTCTGATGGTAGTTTCTTTTGCTGTGCAGAAGCTCTTTAATTTAATGAGATCCCATTTGTCAATTTTGGCTTTTGCTGCCGTTGCTTTTGGTGTTTTAGACATGAAGTCTTTGCCCATGCCTATGTCCTGAATGGTACTACCTAGGTTTTCCTCTAGGATTTTTATGGTATTAGGTCTAACATTTAAGTCTCTAATCCATCTTGAATTAATTTTCGTATAAGGAGTAAGGAAAGGATCCAGTTTCAGCTTTCTACTTATGGCTAGCCAATTTTCCCAGCACCATTTATTAAATAGGGAATCCTTTCCCCATTTCTTGTTTCTCTCAGGTTTGTCAAAGATCAGATGGCTGTAGATGTGTGGTATTATTTCTGAGGACTCTGTTCTGTTCCATTGGTCTATATCTCTGTTTTGCTACCAGTACCATGCTGTTTTGGTTACTGTAGCCTTGTAGTATAGTTTGAAGTCAGGTAGCGTGATGCCTCCAGCTTTGTTCTTTTGACTTAGGATTGTCTTGGGGATGCGGGCTCTTTTTTGGTTCCATATGAACTTTAAAGCAGTTTTTTCCAATTCTGTGAAGAAACTCATTGGTAGCTTGATGGGGATGGCATTGAATCTATAAATTACCTTGGGCAGTATGGCCATTTTCACGATATTGATTCTTCCTATCCATGAGCATGGTATGTTCTTCCATTTGTTTGTGTCTTCTTTTATTTCACTGAGCAGTGGTTTGTAGTTCTCCTTGAAGAGGTCCTTTACATCCCTTGTAAGTTGGATTCCTAGGTATTTGATTCTCTTTGAAGCAATTGTGAATGGAAGTTCATTCATGATTTGGCTCTCTGTTTGTCTGTTACTGGTGTATAAGAATGCTTGTGATTTTTGCACATTAATTTTGTATCCTGAGACTTTGCTGAAGTTGCTTATCAGCTTAAGGAGATTTGGGGCTGAGACAATGGGGTTTTCTAAATATACAATCATGTCATCTGCAAACAGGGACAGTTTGACTTCTTCTTTTCCTAACTGAATACCCTTGATTTCTTTCTCTTGCCTAATTGCCCTAGCCAGAACTTCCAACACTATGTTGAATAGGAGTGGTGAGAGAGGGCATCCCTGTCTTGTGCCAGTTTTCAAAGGGAATTTTTCCAGTTTTTGCCCATTCAGTATGATATTGGCTGTGGGTTTGTCATAAATAGCTCTTATTATTTTGAGGTACGTTCCATCAATACCGAATTTATTGAGCGTTTTTAGCATGAAGGGCTGTTGAATTTTGTCAAAAGCCTTTTCTGCATCTATTGAGATAATCATGTGGTTCTTGTCTTTGGTTCTGTTTATATGCTGGATTATGTTTATTGATTTGCGAATGTTGAACCAGCCTTGCATCCCAGGGATGAAGCCCACTTGATCATGGTGGATAAGCTTTTTGATGTGTTGCTGAATCCGATTTGCCAGTATTTTATTGAGGATTTTTGCATCGATGTTCATCAGGGATATTGGTCTAAAATTCTCTTTTTTTGTTGTGTCTCTGCCAGGCTTTGGTATCAGGATGATGTTGGCCTCATCAAATGAGTTAGGGAGGATTCCCTCTTTTTCTATTGATTGGAATAGTTTCAGAAGGAATGGTACCAACTCCTCCTTGTACCTCTGGTAGAATTCAGCTGTGAATCCATCTGGTCCTGGACTTTTTTTGGTTGGTAGGCTATTAATTATTGCCTCAATTTCAGAGCCTGCTATTGGTCTATTCAGGGATTCAACTTCTTCCTGGTTTAGTCTTGGAAGAGTGTTAGTGTCCAGGAAATTATCCATTTCTTCTAGATTTTCCAGTTTATTTGCGTAGAGGTGTTTATAGTATTCTCTGATGGTAGTTTGTATTTCTGTGGGGTCGGTGGTGATATCCCCTTTATCATTTTTAATTGCGTCGATTTGATTCTTCTCTCTTTTCTTCTTTATTAGTCTTGCTAGTGGTCTGTCAATTTTGTTGATCTTTTCAAAAAACCAACTCCTGGATTCATTGATTTTTTGGAGAGTTTTTTGTGTCTCTATCTCCTTCAGTTCTGCTCTGATCTTAGTTATTTCTTGCCTTCTGCTAGCTTTCGAATGTGTTTGCTCTTGCTTCTCTAGTTCTTTTAATTGTGATGTTAGAGTGTCAATTTTAGATCTTTCCTGCTTTCTCTTGTGGGCATTTAGTGCTATAAATTTCCCTCTACACACTGCTTTAAATGTGTCCCAGAGATTCTGGTACGTTGTATCTTTGTTCTCATTGGTTTCAAAGAACATCTTTATTTCTGCCTTCATTTCGTTATGTACCCAGTAGTCATTCAGGAGCAGGTTGTTCAGTTTCCGTGTAGTTGAGCGGTTTTGATTGAGTTTCTTAGTCCTGAGTTCTAGTTTGATTGCACTGTGGTCTGAGAGACAGTTTGTTATAATTTCTGTTCTTGTACATTTGCTGAGGAGTGCTTTACTTCCAATTACGTGGTCGATTTTAGAGTAAGTACGATGTGGTGCTGAGAAGAATGTATATTCCTGTTGATTTGGGGTGGAGAGTTCTATAGATGTCTATTAGGTCTGCTTGCTGCAGAGATGAGTTCAATTCCTGGATATCCTTGTTAACTTTCTGTCTCGTTGATCTGTCTAATGTTGACAGTGGAGTGTTGAAGTCTCCCATTATTATTGTATGGGAGTCTAAGTCTCTTTGTAAGTCTCTAAGGACTTGCTTGATGAATCTGGGTGCTCCTGTATTGGGTGCATATATATTTAGGATAGTTAGCTCTTCCTGTTGAATTGATCCCTTTACCATTATGTAATGGCCTTCTTTGTCTCTTTTGATCTTTGATGGTTTAAAGTCTGTTTTATCAGAGACTAGTATTGCAACCCCCGCTTTTTTTTGTTCTCCATTTGCTTGGTAAATCTTCCTCCATCCCTTTATTTTGAGCCTATGTATGTCTCTGCATGTGAGATGGGTCTCCTGAATACAGCAGACTGATGGGTCTTGACTCTTTATCCAGTTTGCCAGTCTGTGTCTTTTAATTGGAGCATTTAGTCCATTTACATTTAAGGTTAAGATTGTTATGTGTGAACTTGATCCTGCCATTATGATATTAACTGGTTATTTTGCTCGTTAGTTGATGCAGTTTCTTCCTAGCCTCGATGGTCTTTACATTTTGGCATGTTTTTGCAATGGCTGGTACCTGTTGTTCCTTTCCATGTTTAGTGCTTCCTTCAGGGTCTCTTGTAAGACAGGCCTAGTGGTGACAAAATCTCTAAGCATTTGCTTATCTGTAAAGGATTTTATTTCTCCTTCACTTATGAAACTGAGTTTGGCTGGATATGAAATTCTGGGTTTAAAATTCTTTTCTTTAAGAATGTTGAATATTGGCCCCCACTCTCTTCTGGCTTGGAGAGTTTCTGCCGAGAGATCTGCTGTTAGTCTGATGGGCTTCCCTTTGTGGGTAACCCGACCTTTCTCTCTGGCTGCCCTTAAGATTTTTTCCTTCATTTCAACTTTGGTGAATCTGGCAATTATGTGTCTTGGAGTTGCTCTTCTCGAGGAGTATCTTTGTGGCGTTCTCTGTATTTCCTGGATTTGAATGTTGGCCTGCCCTACTAGGTTGGGGAAGTTCTCCTGGATGATATCCTGAAGAGTGTTTTCCAACTTGGTTCCATTTTCCCCCTCACTTTCAGGCACCCCAATCAGACGTAGATTTGGTCTTTTTACATAATCCCATACTTCTTGCAGGCTTTGTTCATTTCTTTTTCTTCTTTTTTCTTTTGGTTTCTCTTCTCGCTTCATTTCATTCATTTGATCCTCAATCGCAGATACTCTTTCTTCCAGTTGATCGAGTCGGTTACTGAAGCTTGTGCATTTGTCACGTATTTCTCGTGTCATGGTTTTCATCTCTTTCATTTCGTTTAGGACCTTCTCTGCATTAATTACTCTAGCCATCAATTCTTCCACTTTTTTTTCAAGATTTTTAGTTTCTTTGCGCTGGGTACGTAATTCCTCCTTTAGCTCTGAGAAATTTGATGGACTGAAGCCTTCTTCTCTCATCTCGTCAAAGTCATTCTCCGTCCAGCTTTGATCCGTTGCTGGCGATGAGCTGCGCTCCTTTGCCGGGGGAGATGCGCTCTTATTTTTTGAATTTCAAGCTTTTCTGCCCTGCTTTTTCCCCATCTTTGTGGTTTTATCTGCCTCTGGTCTTTGATGATGGTGATGTACTGATGGGGTTTTGGTGTAGGTGTCCTTCCTGTTTGATAGTTTTCCTTCTAACAGTCAGGACCCTCAGCTGTAGGTCTGTTGGAGATTGCTTGAGGTCCACTCCAGACCCTGTTTGCCTGGGTATCAGCAGCAGAGGCTGCAGAAGATAGAATATTTCTGAACAGCAAGTGTACCTGTCTGATTCTTGCTTTGGAAGCTTCCTCTCAAGGGTGTACTCCACCCTGTGAGGTGTGGGGTGTCAGACTGCCCCTAGTGGGGGATGTCTCCCAGTTAGGCTACTCAGGGGTCAGGGACCCACTTGAGCAGGGAGTCTGTCCCTTCTCAGATCTCAACCTCCGTGTTGGGAGATCCACTGCTCTCTTCAAAGCTGTCAGACAGAGTCGTTTGCGTCTGCAGAGGTTTCGGCTGTGTTTGTTATTGCCCTGTCCCCAGAGGTGGAGTCTACAGACGCAGGCAGGTTTCCTTGAGCTGCTGTGAGCTCCACCCACTTCGAGCTTCCCAGCAGCTTTGTTTTCCTACTTAAGCCTCAGCAATGGCGGGCGCCCCTCCCCCAGCCTCGCTGCTGCCTTGCCGGTAGATCACAGACTGCTGTACTAGCAATGAGGGAGGCTCCGTGGGTGTGGGACCCTCCCGGCCAGGTGTGGGATATGATCTCCTGGTGTGCCTGTTTGCTTAAAGCGCAGTATTGGGGTGGGAGTTACCCGATTTTCCAGGTGTTGTGTGTCTCAGTTCCCCTGGCTAGGAAAAGGGATTCCCTTCCCCCTTGCGCTTCCCAGGTAAGGCAATGCCTCTCCCTGCTTCAGCTCTCGCTGGTCGGGCTGCAGCAGCTGACCAGCACAGATCGTTCGGCACTCCCCAGTGAGATGAACCCAGTACCTCAGTTGAAAATGCAGAAATCACTGGTCTTCTGTGTCGCTCGCGCTGGGAGTTGGAGACTCCTGAGTGATTTTTTAAATACAATTTTAATAAACTTTCTGGAATGTCTTATTTCTAACACAAATGAAAATGATTGTTTACTCACACACACCCACAAACCCAGTTTTGTCAATATCTAGAAAATATGACCACATATTAACTTTACTTCAAATAAACCTAATCCCTAAAATTTAAGGTTAAATAAAATGCCAATATTTCTAAATTTAAAATAACTCATTTCAATAAAGTAAGATTTGAAGCATTTTAATTTTCGGACTATGAAGAACAAGTTTGTCTATTTTGTAAAGTTAGGTACTAGAAATAACCTAGAAATCATTTACATTCTTCCTGGGCATTTGTTTGCACAGGGACACAAGTTTATTTTTAGCACCACATACTCTACCCTGGGCCACCTCACTTAGTCACCCACTCACAGTCTGGAGAACCAGCATCATTGACTGTGCTACTTTTTTTGGTCTGTTTTTAAATCACAAAAATATTTTACATGTTATTTTCACAATGTATCCACAGAATAGTATTCAATCCCTTAGGCTTCCAAAAGAGCAAGAGAGACCCAGAAATAACATCAAAAACAAAATCAAATAAACAAACCCAAAATATTCCATGAAGAAGTAGATCCTGGGCATCTAAAAACATGTAAAGGGCCAAAGATTTCGTGACCTAAATATTATAGCTGATATTTGCCATGCAGAAGAAAAAAAGACTGCTCTGATTGGCTGGTGATTTCTACAAAATGCAAACTTTTCATATGGAAGCCATGAAGCATGGGAAGTCTGATAGATAACAGACGCAACCACTCTTGCCAAATAAATGTTTTAATGGCAAGAGAAAGGCAACAGGACTCTGATAAAAACAATTAAAATTTCATTAAAAGAATGAAAATACTTTAGGAGGTGGCCTTTGATTTTCAGTGTTAATTTTCAGAGTAAGCAGCCATGTTTTATGGTGCAGAACCTGGGCTTCTTGCATTCTGCATTCAGCTTAATCAGAAAAGGCAGGTAACAAGAAAGAGTGTAACATTAGTAATTTGTTTCGAGAAAAAAAAAAAATCTCTGGGTGATATATTCACATTTGTACATGCAACCCAAATAGTAGGTGCCTTCTATGTGCCTGAGGCTAAGACGTACTGATTCATTATCGCACAAAATTCAGAATTTAGTGTAATTACCTCTCAAAATGAGTTACTAAAAAAGTTAAATAGCATATAAAACTTTCTGTTGAAAAATGAAATATAATTGAGATATTTTCACATTCATGTTATATATTCAGCTCTCAAGAAGCACTTACTGTCTTCATATGAATTTCAGAGGTTGGGTAAATTTTTACTAGAGCAATAAATCAGCGTTATGGCCACATGATCAAACTCTAGGTCTATATGTGAGCTTTTCCATTAAACACTCCCTACCGCCCACACACAGACAAATAACATTTAGCCAAATACTTAATAAAATAACCTTAAAGAGCATTTCAAAATACCACAGTTTAAAGAGAAACACAAGGAAAAGGTGTTAGAAATATTAACATTGTCTCCACTTTCACAAGTTGTAAACCATTACATATTCTGGTCTTTCCCTACTTTCTCCTTTTTGACCTAAAAGATGGAAGCCTTTTTCTCTTTCCAATAAACAATTTGATTCATTGTAAAAATCCCAGGGCTTCTATTTGAGAGTCTAGGTACAGTTCTTACTATTCTTACTACCACCTAGTAAGATAAACTGGATAATTACAGTCATCCCTTAGGAAAATATTTTTTCCCCTCTGTGGCAGGCAGAATGGCCCCTCAAAGATATCCATGTCCTAATCCCCAGAGCCTGTGAATATGGGGCTTCTAAATCCCCTAAGCCTGTGAAGCTTAGGGCAGCCCCCACTGATTTCTATAACTACAAGAAACTGAATTTTGCCCACAATAAATAAATAAGCTTGAAAGAGAATTCTTCTCAGAGCCTCTAGGTAACAGGCTGGCATGCCCATACCTTGATTTCAACCATGTGAAACTTGGAGCAAAGAAATCAGCCCAGCAAACCCAGACTTCTGACCTACAAAACTGTGAGATAATAAACTCATTGTTTTAAGCTGCTAAATGTGTGGTAATCTGCTATGGCAGCAATTGAAAACTAATATTCTCCCACTCCTGTTCCTAAATGACTATTTCATTTTTTGGATAATATTTTTTCATGAGGCATCTAGAAACTAAGAAACTATGGATCCTAAAAGGTTACTGTACTTGGCCTATTGAAGAGTATGTACTTGCCAATTCTATCATTTTGATTACATCAACTCTCCTTCTGGTTAAAAATAATCTCAAGTTTTACGAAACTAAGTTTTGTGGTTCCCCTGGTCTCATGGTTCTTTTAGTGGCTTTGGATTGTGCCTTGCATGAATCAGTTTTTTCCCTTCCACAGTTAAGAGGAGGGAAGCACAGGGAGGGGAAGAAGAATGGTACATACTGCATCTTTTCTTTGGCTATTTTGCCAGCCAGGCCTCTAACTCTGCCTTCCTCTCATTCACAAAGGAATGACTCTTTAATTGTTGACAAGTTCCCACCAATTCCATCTAGACTGTAGCGAAGCCAGTTCCTATGGCAGGGAAAATATACATACAACTGAAACCATAATTTAGGATTCATCATTCATATCAACTTGCTGATGGTCTCTATTTTGACCTTGAACTCTAATTCAAAGTAATTAGGATCTAGCTTTAATCCTTGTTCCAAAAGAGGGTCCATTTCTTTCTTTTATTTGTTAGATTCCCTGAGTCGATTCCCATTCAACTAGATCTGAATGTCTCAGAGACTAGTGCTCACATTAAAAAAAAAAAAAAAAACTTTTAGGTACAGGGGTACATGTCCAAGTTTGTTATATAGATAATTTCATGTCACAGGGGTTTGTTGTACAAATTATTTCATCACTCAGGTACTAAGCCTAGTAGCCAGTAGTTATTTTTTCTGATCATCTCCCTCCTCCCACCCTCCACCCTCAAGGAGGCCCAGTGTCTGTTGTTCCCCTCTTTGTGTCCACATCTTTTAATCATTTAGTACCTACTTATAACTGAGAACATGTGGTATTCAGTTTTCTGCTCCTGCATTAGTTTGCTAAGGATAATGGTCTTCAGTAGAGCTAACATTCTTGAGAGTTCTTTCCTCATATTAATTCTAAGGGACCGTATCTGCCACTGGACTTCTATTTCCACTGCTGAGTCTGCACTACCTGCAGTTGGATTCCCTTGATATCAATAGTTAGTTCAACTGCCTAGATCACCACTCATTTTTTTTTATTGCCATCTACTCCTGGTGCATAGTTTTTCCTACCTGTAAAGCATTCCCACTGTTCATTTTATACCATCCTAATGGTGACTACTTACACATACCTCTGCCTATTACCTGTACCAGTCTATAAGCTCTCCAAGGCAGATCTACTTCTTGCCAATGTTCTGCTGTGGGACCTCTCTCATCTGCTTCCTCTGTCATCCTAGAATGGCCCGATCTTAGACTCCAAAGCACATTTGTTCTGACTGCATAAGCACAGCACTCCTATTTAAGAAGTTCTTTAAAACATCTTTGTCACAGAACAGATTACAATCATGGATGTACGGCTTTGCATCAATAGCATGAATCATTGTAATTTTTGTGTGTTGATTTTTCCAGGAAGAAGGTCATCATTACATACTCATCTTCTAAAAATATCATATCCCCTATACGTCAGTAAAAAGTTTACACAAAAAGGCACATCTCCTCTGAAAGAACTTAAAATTTCTGCTTAAGCATATTTAACAATTTGTTTTATTGTTTCACCTTTTTCTTCTGAAATTTATAGAAATTAAACCCATAAGAAGAAACTTAAAGTAAAAATATTCAGTTTTTTCCCCTTAACACTATTGTTAGCACAGATCTGAAACAGTATGCATCTAATATAACAGATTTCAAAAAGTTCTTAAAATTCATCTAGAACAAATTGTTAAATATTAGTATGTTTCACCAAAAATTTTAAGTTATTTCACTATATCATAGTATTTTACTATTTTAGGGTGATATGCCTTCACATACTGCAGCACATTCTTTTGGATATTCTCAAAATAATAAACCTTCATCCTGAAAGAGTTAGTTTATTTTTTTGGAAGCAGACAAAATTCATTTGGTATGGTGTTATGAAATACTGAGTAATAAGACTGGATAAAATATTTTGAAGTAAAAAATTTAAATATGACAGCTGTTCATATAAAATGGCTTTGAATTTAATTTCAAAAATCATAGCATTAAAAATTATATAATTAAGATGTTTTAGGTCTTTATATATTTTTAAATCAACCTTTTGAATTCATTATTTTCATTAATTAATGCAAGTTTTTTAATCCAACAAATATTTGCATCTACTATAGATGTGACATTGTGGTGAGCAGACCTTGTTCTTGTTCTTAGGAGCTTATAATCTTAGAGGTGGAAAAGACAATGACATATATATTTACCAGGGTGATAAAAATTAGAAAAGGGAAGAAGAAGGTGTCCTTTAGAGGGTTAAAGAAGGTTTCCTCTAAGTAACAAATATTCTTCAGGCTGAGACCTGAAGAACTGGTCATAAGGAGGCCAAAAAAACAAACAAACCTACAAACAAACAAACAAACAAAAAAATAGAAAGAAAAAGTAAGGCAACAGAATTAAAAGTATTACAAATTGAAAGAATTCAAAAGTAAAGAGCATAGGGTAGGGAGGGGAGTGACACAATACAAGATATATTAAGAAAAGTCAATGAAATCCCTAAATCACAGGGATTTCAAAGCATGACCTGAGATGATTTTATTATAGGATCAATATGAAGTTATCAAAAAGTTTTGAGAAAGTAAGGACATGATCATCAGATGTACAATTTTAAATAGATAACTCTGGTAGCTCTTTGAGAAAATGAAATAGACAAGAGATAAGGCAAGAGAAGATGCCTTCTGGAGTAGTACAGGTGAAAAGTGGAGGAACTTGGGCAGTAGTGGAGAAGAAATGCAGATGGACTCAAAATGTATTCAAAGTAAAAACTGCCAGGCTTTGATGAAGGCCAATCAAAAGGGGGTTAGGAAGCAGGATGTATCATGGATGGCTTCTGGATTTCTAGCATAAGCACTGCAGGCTTCTGGATTTCTAGCATAAGCACTGCAGTGGAGCAATGAAACACAGGTAACAGGATATGAATCAAGTTTGAGGGAAGGAGTGAAAGACAGGCATGGGAAAAGCATAAGTTCAATTTAGAATATGTAAAACATTCAGCAAGAATATTTACTAATAACTATTTTTAGAAGGTATTTCCAGAAAGGAAATTTCACACCCCCTAATTTGTTTAATAGCTTTATTGACTTTGTGTGGTAAATTAATGTGTTCTAATGAGAACACATGGACACAGGGAGGGGAACATGACACACTGGGGCCTGTCAGGGGGTGGGGGACAAGGGGGAAGGAGAACGTTAGGATAAATACCTAATACATGCAGGGCTTAAAAGCTAAATGATGGGTTGGCAGGTGCAGCAAACTACCATGGCACATGTATACCTCTGTAACAAACCTACGCGTTCTACATATGTATCCCAGAACATAAAGTAGGAAAAAAAATAAAAAATCATGTGTTCTAATTTAAGTCCCTCTTTTATATTTTTTTCTGTATTACAGAAAAAGCAATTGACCACCATCTTAGGTATGTAATTATAGCAGCACCATTAGTAAACTATGAATAAGAATGTATGGTTTCTGTAACTCTTGCATAAATTCTATTGTGGTACCTACCATATTATATCGAGATTTTGTTTTCAGTCCAAAAATAACACTAAAAGGACAGGCCCGCTTTCTTCCTTCGTATATGTAGTGCTTAGCAGTGCCTGACATGAGATCAGTAGAAGCTGGCTGAACTTAATATATTATGATGATATGTTTTGTTTCTGGCTAAAATAAATGGTATGTCATTTATAGAATTATTAAGAGTCTTAAATCTAAAGTAGCTTGTGCTATTTTATGTCAAGTAAGTGTATCAAGTTCTCAGAAGACAAAGTGACAGAAGTCAATGTAGTTGATACTTGCTTCACTATCTTCTAAACAGGCTTAGATAGTTTTAAAGGACATTAAACTAAAATAAATTACACAACCTTTATGTTAACATTCATGTTAAGTGATGAACATGAATCAATGGTGCTATTAAATATGAAATGTCAACTGTTTTTAGTATCATTTCATCTGAATAGTAATTTGACTACTGTAAGATGCCCACATAATTCATTTTCAAGATCAAGTTCTAATATATGGTTGCCAATCACATATACCCATTAAGTTAACATGGTTTTAAACACCATTTTGAAAATGGAGCCATAAAATAATAATTTCTTTCATTGTGAAACCGCTACCGATGAGTACTTAATTAGATAAGATTAGATACACTATTTAACAAAATAAAATTTAAGGCAAAAGGCATTAGTAGATACAAAGAAAGTCTTTACTCAATAATGAAAGGAACAATTTACAAGCAAGTTATAACAATCTTTAATCCATACAGCAATATAACTTCAAAATTCATCAAGTAAACCTGACAAAATTGCAAAAAGAAATGAACAAATCAATAATCACAGTGAGCGATTAGGAGACCTCCTAGAAACTGATTTATTAAATAGACTGAAAATCAGATTTTCTCACAATTAATAAGCTTCATTTAATGGACACTTACAAAGCCCCCTACTCACAAATTAAAAATACACATTCTTTTCAAGCACTCTTTTAACCCGAGACTTGGCAAGTGCCAAGTTGAGTGGAGTGGAATGTAAGATACTATTCCTAAGTTTTTGGTAGTACTGAAAAAGAAAGAAATTATTATTTAACACTGTAAGGTAATATGTAGAATCAAGTATAATATAGAGTAGTAAAAACATAGCTATGGGGTAAAATCAATCATATTATGGTCTTTCTGACTCCTTAAATTGCATTAATTGGAAAGTAAAAAGAAATATCTCTGAAGGAAATAACATTCTGGTTGGAGGCGAAGTTATAAGTTGTAGTACATTTCATTGCCTTGGTAAAAATATTATATATTCCTTATATGTTTATGAGAAACTTGCATATTTATGCCTAAGCAGAGACATTGCCACCTATCCTCCACACACTAACAGCTTGATGCAGCTCAGGTCAGTTAAGTTGGTAATGAGGGCAGGCTCAACCCTCTTCATATTACCCGGGAGACTAGTGCTCTACTGAAGGCATAGATAGGTCAGAACACACCTTATTATAAGCGGTGAAGAATTCACAGAAAGGGGAAAACAACCACACATTGGTTTAATTTCATGGAAGACAGTCTTGGTTAAGCCACATCTTGAAGAAAAGTTAAGTAATGGAAAGGAATAAAAACAGTTCAACTTAGAACAACACAGATATGCACAAAGGAAGCAATGATTTTGGAACTACAGAAGAAAGGAAACTGTTCTCTCCTTGGTAATTTGGGGAACGTAGAGTTGGACTCATGATATGAGCCCAATTACTGGGAATTCTTGAATACTATGACATATTTGATTCAATGAGTGATAGAGAATTATTACATCTTTCCAAGACATGAATCAACTCAATAACATGATGATAGTGATATTTCTCTGGCAGTAAAAAGAAGAGGAATAAGGGAAAATTGAAAGCAGAGAAACAAGCATTTAAAATGATGCAGACTGCCAGGTTAGGAAGAAAAGTAGACAGTAGAGATAGCGATACAGAGAAATGAAGGCAAATAGAAGAGAAGGTAAGATAAATGATCAAGCCAGGTTTCAGACAACATAGCATTATGCTTTTTAAAAAACAGAGGAAGAATAAGGGTACCGTGTGACACTGGTCAGTTACTGAAACTCTACAATGGTTCCTTCTTCAGATAATGTGTATATTAACAGCACCTGCCTTATAGAGTTTCTGGGGGATTAAATGAGTTAATATAGATAAAGCAATTAGAACAATGTCACCACAAAGTAAGGTATCAATAAATATTGGCTATTATTTTCATTACTTAGTTGAATTTGAGTTGATATACAATTAGAGGTATTTTAGAAACCAGTGAGAAACATACAACTGAAACATGGATGAAAAGACAAGGCTGGATAAATATCTTTGGTATTTTTGCCATCCTTGCCCACTGCCACTATCAAAATCAAGTTTTTTCATCATCTTATTGATGACTGTTACACAACCCTGTTTGTTTTTTTTCTCCTGTTTCTTCTCCCTCAGATCTATCTTTTAGGCTGCCAACAGTTATCTTTTCATAAGCATAAATGTATTCAAATCACTTCTTCAAGTGAAAACTTTAAAACAAATGAAGATACCTCACTTCCTATAGGAGAAAACACAAACTATTCAGAATAGTATAGTGTACATATTACAATCTTTTGAGTGTTCTTCTCTCCTTTGAGTCAATGAAGTTCTCAAGTGAAAGAGCTGTCCCTTATTACTCCTGGAATCTCTCGCACCTAAGTGCACAGTAGCTGTTATAGATGCATTCACTGAAAGCTGTATAAACATACAGAATCATAATTTTATGATGCCAAACACTTGCAAAAAGTAGGTTTTCCAAAGAGTTTTGTGGACATAAACCAAACAAGTGTAGAAGTCAAGAAAGAATATAATTTCAGGCTGCGCGTGGTAGCTCACGCCTGTAATTTGGCAATTTGGGAGGCCCAGGTGGGAGGACTGCTTGCATCCAGTTCAGCCTCAGAAACATAGTAAGACCCTATTTCTACAAAACAAAAACAAAACAAAACAAAACAAAAATTAGGTAGGCATGGTGGTGCATGCCTATAGTCCCAGCTACTAGGAAGGCTGAAGTGGGTGAATCACTTGAGCCCAGAAGGTCAAGACTGCAGTCAGTGAGCCAGGACTGCACCACTGCACTCTGCCTGAGTGGCAGAGTGAGACCCTGTCTGAAAAAAAAAAAAAAGAAAGAAGATAATTTCAACTGGAAGATTACAAATCTTGAATGATACACTGATCAAATTTTTTAGAGAGGAAAAGATAATGAATTTCAGTTAAAGTAAAAAAAAATTAATTGTGGGCTTATATACTAGACACTGGCAGAATATAAATAAATAAGACAAGATTATAGTCCTAAAGTAATTAATATAGAGCGGGAACTGTATACAAACTAATAAAAAGAGAGATTCACAAGAAGCCCATCCTGGAAGTTTTAAGAATGCTTCTTGGAAATTATTATTCTAGAGCTTAGTGTTTAAGGTAAGAATTAACCAGGCAAAAATGGAATGCTTATTGTGAGGCTTCAGTGTGGAAGCTAGATTACAATATGTGAAGAATAAAGTAGGTTCCAAGGACACAGAGGAAATGGCTATAGACCATTCATTTTAAAATGCTAGATAAGAAAGACAGTAAAGAAATCAAAAGGTAGTTAAAATGAACAAGACAGTAAAGTGGAGGTTTTGTCCAGATTTGGAAAGAGTGCAAGAGAAAGATAAATTAGGAGATGAGGGTCGCTAAGAAACATGAAATTCTGAGCATAGCGCAGGGGGTATGTTAGGAAAGGAAGAGGGCATCTCTTCTGAGACAGCAAGGAGGATGAGATTATCATCACCTATTGGAGAAGAAAGCAGAAATGAGTTGAGGAGAAAGCAGTGTATCATGCATCTCATTCCAAATGTTCTCAGTTTTCTCTGTCAAAAGAGAGATGAAGTTATCAGCTGTTATTGAGAAGAAATGGAATGGAGAGCATTTGGAAAGAAGATATTTGAAACAGATGCTATGAAAAGTTATCAATTGATGAGTAAAGAGCAGTACTGTCAAGGCATACACGGAGCCAAGTTTACGTTGGAAATGTACACCTAAAAGGAAAAAGTGTATTTGATGAAAAAATGTTCCGTAGGGTGGAGGAAGAAGTGATAATAAAAAGGCCAGATGTGAAAATTAATACTTTACATAGTATTATTTTATAAAGCAGTATTCATTAATTTTTGTTTTAAAACTACCATCTTCAAACTACAAAATTCAGTGACTGATTAATCAATTTATCTACACAGTCCACATCAGCCACAATTTTCTAAGTCTGAACTTTGTTTTCAAGGAAAATTATATTGCAGATATTTAAGTTCTAGAGCAATTGCTAAAAGTAATAAAGAAGTATACCTAACAGTAGAGAGAAAATGAAATAGTAAAAATTAATACTAAAAGGGACAAAGATTAGAGAATATAAATAAATGGAAAACAAAATGAAAGATAATTCAAAAATAAAGATTTTTAAAAAGTAAATATAAGTGGTCTAAACACTGCAATAAAAAGTATACATTCATAGTGGGTTACAAAACCAGATCCAACACATGCTGCTCTAAGAAACAACTTTACATATAAAGACAAATAAAAGTTAACGTTAATGGCATAGAAAAGAATATACCTGCAAATATTATCATAAGAAGCAGGGTACTTGTATAAATATCAGATAAATTAGACTTCAAGACAACAAATAACAGAAAAAAATAAAGACAGTTTTAGAATAATAAGAGAGTAAACAGATCAAAATGACAAAACAATATTAAATGTTTTATATCTAATAAGGTTTAAAGTGCATGAAACAAAGATTATCAGACTTGAAAAAAGAAATAGACAAGTTTGCAATTATAGGTAGAGATTTTAACATTTCTCTCTCAATAACTGATAGAAGTAGACATAAAATTATTAAGAATATAAAATACTAGAACCAATCTATACATCAACTAGATCTAGTTGAATTTACAAAATATTACACTCATAAATAGCAGAATACACATTCTTTCCATTGTGTATTCTTGAAGCATTCACTAAAATAGACCACATGCTGTGCTATAAAACAAGTCTCAATAAATTTTAAAAGACAATATACAAAGTATGTTATCTGACCATAATAAAATAAAACTAGTAATAAAAAACATAATGCACCTGAAAAATCTCCAATCATTTGGAATTAAAAAACACTCTTCTAAATAACATATAGGTAAAAGACAAAATTGCAAGGGAAATTTTTAAAAATTACAATGAGTAATAATGAAAATACATCAAAGTTTGTGGGGTAAAGCTAAATCCTGGCAGAGTATTACTCTGACAGTAAAATCAGAAAAGGAAATATAAGAAAAGAAAACACAGATCAACATCCCTCATAAATGTAGACACAAATATCTTTAACAAAATATGAATTTAGAATCCAACAACATATATTTAATAAGAAGGATAGCAGGTTCTGAAGGATAGCAGGAACTTACGTTCTTACGCCATGTAAGTACTTGGAAGTCACCACTCTGACCTAATAAAAAGTAAAAAGCTGAACAAACTGAAAACCCAATAACCCTGTCTTAGATCCAGAGGACAGATGAAGTCACAAGGCAAACCACTGCCCCCACAACCAGAGAGACAAACAGGCAGATACAGACATGCAATTTACCTGAGCAAAACCCATGAGAACAAACATCCTCTGGAACCAGTGCTAGGTTAGGAAAACCTAAACTGTAACTGATTAACAGATGGAGGTTCATTGTAGACAAATCTGAGACCCAGTAATTCCAGGGTAACTCAGTCATAGGGGGATCTTTAAATGCTTGTGTTTTGTCTCTGGGGACTTGACAAGGTTCTCACAGTAAATACTGGAGAATACTCTCCTTGCTGCCAGCAAGGGGAAAGGAAAAAGAACCATTCTGAAATACTCCAGAGCATTCTATTCTTAACAAGGCCTGCCCTCAAGAGAAACTAACCGGAGCCTCACCTGCTATGGTTTTATCAGAGGCTAACTGCCTAAGGTAACAAAAATACTCAAATCCAGCCCACTCTAGCCAGTCTTCCCCACCTATGGAGTGGCATGAGGTCAACAGAGAAGCACTTGTAAATTTCAGTCCACAGGCTCACTAAAACACTGAGTCCTAATCATAGGACTATGAAGAACAAGTTACCACCACACTACTGAAAGCCTATTTACAGCAGTTCCTTTTACCCAGGATATAATGTCCAGCTATCCAAGAAAGAATCACAAGGCACACTAAAAAGCAAAAACCACGTTTTAAAAGACAGAACAAGCACCAGAATCAGACTCAGATAAGGCAGCGATGTCGGAATATCAGACTGGGAATTTAAAACAATTATGATTAATATGCAAAGAACTCTAATGGATAATGCAAACAAAATGCAAGAACATATGGACAATGTAAGGAGACAGATGAAAAATCTAAGAAAGAATAAAAAAGAAATGTTAGAGATAAAAAATACTGTTACACAAATAAAGAATGCCTTTGATGATTTTATTACTAGATGAGACATGACTGAAGAAACAATCTCTGAGCTTGAGGATACGGCAATAAAAATTTCAAAACAGGAAAGTCAACAGAAAAAAGGCTTAGGAAACACAACAGAATATCCAAGAACTGTGGAACAACTACAAAAAGTGTAAATATGTGTAATGGAGATACAACAGGAATAAAGAGAGAAAGGAACAGAAGCAATAATGACTGAGAATTTCTCCAAATTAATATCAGACACAGGCCACAGAATCAGGAAACACAGAGAATATTAAGTGGGATAAATGCTCAAAACAAAGCAAAATTCCATCTAGGCATGTCATAATTATATTGCAGAAAATAGAAGATAAAGAAAAAATCCTGAAAGAAGCCAGAGATATGCACACACACACACACCTTACTGATGGAGAAATAAAGTTAAAAATTACATCTGAATTCTCAGAAACCACGCAATCAAGAAGAAAGTGATGATAAGTAATTACAGTAAGGTGTCAGGATACAAGGTTGATACACAAAAGCCAATTGCTTTTCTATAAACCACCAAAGAATAAACAAAATTTGACATAAAAAACACAATACTATTTACATTATTACCACAAAAGATGAAATACTTAGGTATAAATCTAATAAAATTATGTACAAAATTTTACATGAGGAAAGCTACAAAACGCTGATGTGAAAGAAATCAAAGAACTAAATAAATGGAGAGATATTCTATGTTCATGAATATCTCAGTATTGTCAAGATGTCAGTTCTTCCTAATGTGACCTATAGATAAAACACAATCCCAACAAAAATACAACCAAGTTATTTCGTGGCTATTGATGAACAAATTGTAAAGTTTATATGAATAGGTAAAAGACCCAAAATAGCCAACACAATAAAAAAGGAGAACAAATTTGAAGAATGGACTATAAGGCAACAGTAATCAAGACAATATGGTATTGGCAGGAAAAAAATAGACAATTAGGTCAATGGAACAGGAGAGAGAGACCCATATAAATATAGTCAACTGAATTTTGACAAGAGAGCAAAGGTAGTAGAATGGAGAAAAGACAGTCTTTTCAACAAGTGTTGCTAGAAAACAGGGATATCCACATGCAAAAAAAGAAAAATGAATCTAAACACAGACCTTACACCCTTTAGAAAAATTACATCAAAATGGACCACAGACATGTAAAATGCAAAACTATGAAACTTCTAGACAATAACATATAATAAAATCAAGATGACCTTTAAGAAACAATACCAAAAGCATGATTCCATGAAAAAAAAATTATAACATGGACTTCATTAGAATTAAAAAACTTCTGCTCTGTAAAAGACATTGTCAAGAGAGTGAGAAGACAAGCCACAGACTGGGAGAAAATATTTGCAAATGGCATATCTAACAAAGAACTGTTACAAAAATATACAAATAACTTTAAAAAATGCAATAATAATAAACAGCCCAATAAAAATGGGCCAAAGACCCAAACAGACATCTCAGCAAAGGAGATACACAGATGGCAAATGAGCATATGAAGAGATTCTACATAATATGTTATTGGGGAAATGCAAATTAAAACAATGAGATTCCATTACATGCATATTAGAATGGCCAATATGTAGATCAATGACAACATAAAATGCTGGTAAGGATATGGAGCAACAGGAACTCTCCTTCAAAATGCAAAGTGAGGCCGGGCGCGGTGGCTCAAGCCTGTAATCCCAGCACTTTGGGAGGCCAAGATGGGAGGAGCACGAGATCAGGAGATCGAGACCATCCTGGCTAACCCGGTGAAACCCCGTCTCCACTAAAAAATACAAAAAACTAGCTGGGCGAGGGGGCGGGCGCCTGTAGTCCCAGCTACTCAGGAGGCTGAGGCAGGAGAATGGCGTAAACCCAGGAGGCGGAGCTTGCAGTGAGCCGAGATTCGGCCACTGCGCCACAGCCTGGGCGACAGAGCAAGACTCCATCTCAAGAAAACAAAACAAAACAAAACAAAACAAACAAACAAAAAAAATGCAAAATGATACAACCACTTTGGAAGAAAATCTGGTAACTTCTTTTCTTAACTTTTATTTTAAGCTCAGGGGTACACATACGGGTTTGTTAGATAGCTGAACTTGTGTCATGGAGGTTCATTGTACAGGTTATTTCATCACCCAGGTATTAAGCCTAGTACCTATTAGTTATTTTTCCTGATCCTCTTTCTCCTCCCAACCTCCACCTGTCTGAGAGGCCCCAGTAACTTCCTAAAAAACTAAATACATTCTTACCATAAGATTCAGCAGTTGCTCTTCTTGGTATTTAGCCAAAGGAGTTGAAAATTATGTCCATACAAAAGCTTGCACATAGATGTTTACAGTAGCTTTATTCACAATTGCCAAAACTTGGAAGTAAACAAGATCTTTTTAAAAACTTCACCTATGCACTTAACTCTATCACAGGACAGGAAAAAATTACCTTATTTTCAGATATTGTGGTACTGAAACAGTGTGTGTTACTATACTGTAAAAATATTGTGCTTTGGGAGGCTGAGGCAGGCAGATCATGAGGTCAGGAGATCGAGACCATCCTGGCTAACATGATGAAACACCATCTCTACTAAAAATACAAAAAATTAGCAGGGCGTGGTGGTGCTCGCCTGTAATCCCAACTACTTGGGAGGCTGAGGCAGGAGAATAGCTTGAACCCAGGAGGTGGAGGTTGCAGTGAGCTGAGATCCTGCCATTGCACTCCAGCCTGGGGGACAGAGCGAGACTCTGTCTCAAAACAAAACAAAACAAAACAAAACAAAATTGTAGCACTTGATATCTATTTTAGGAAAGATTAGATTCATTTTCTAAAAGGAATTTTGAAACATTTAAAAATTTCATTTGTTGACTTTCAAAAAAAGTGAGGGACTGTGATTAATATCCTTAACATGCTCTGATCTCACTAGGCTTGTCTGACTTTAGTGCTTAATAAAATCCAGATTTTATTGGGGGATTTCTATGAGGAACAGCTAAAGGTTAACTTACCTAAAAATCTTAACTATTGATGACCTATTTTTCTCCTTATGGGAGGGATGCTTTTAGTTGGACTGAAGACAATGCTGATGAGATCTGAGACAATTCTCATATGAATTTGTCTGTTCTGTAACTAACCCACAGATGGCATCCTTAACTCTAGAAAGTCATTTTGAAATTTCAGTGACCATCATGAGAAACAGGAGACAGCTTATTTTGGGATTAAAAAAGTCCATCACCACTGAATAGAGACATACCTCACTTTATTGCACTTCACAGATATTGTGGTTGTTTTTGTTGTTATTGTTTGTTTTTACAAATTCAAGGTTTGTGGCAACCATGCCTTAAGCAAGTCTCCATTCATCATTTATCCAATAGCATGTGCTCACTTCAGGTCTCTGTCACATTTGGTAATTCTTGTAATATTTTTTCATTATCACTATATCTGTTATGATTATCTGTTATCAGTGACCTGAGATGTTACTATTGTAGGGCACCGTGAACCACGCCCATACAAGACAAACGTAATCCATAGATGGGTGTGTTCTGAGTGCTTTACCTACTGGCTGTTCCCTGTCTCTGTCCCTCTCCTCAGGCTTCCCTATTCCCTGAGACACAACAATATTGAAATTAGGCCAACTAATAATTCTATAACGGACTCTAAGTGTTCAAGTAAAAGGAAAAAGTTGCACATCTCCCATTTGAAATCAAAAGCTAACAATGACAATAATATTAAAATTAGGCCATTTAATAACCCTATAATGGCCCCTAAGTGTTTCAAGTAAAAGGAAAAAGTTGCACATCTCTCACTTTAAATCAAAAGCTAAAAATGATCAAGTTCAGTGAGTAAGGCATGTCAAAAGCCAAGACAGGCCGAAAGCTAGGCCTCTTATACCAAACAGTCCAGTTGTGAATGCAAAGGGAAAGTTTCTGAAGGAAATTAAAAGTGCTACTCCAGTGAAACAAAAGCAAAACAGAAAGCAGAACAGCCTTACTGTTTATATGGAGAAAGTTTTAGTGATGTGGATAGAAGATCAAACCAGCCACAACATTTCCTTAAGACAAAGCTGAATACAGAGCAAGGTCCTAAGTCTCTTCAGTTGAGAGGTAAGAGAGTGGCAGACAAAAAGTCTGACATTGGCAGAAAGTGGTTCACGAAGTTTAAGGAAGGAAGCCGTCTTCAGAACCAAACGGTGCACAATGAAGCAGTAAATGCTGATGTAGAAGCTGCACCCACGTATCCAGAAGATCTAGCTAAGATCACTGATTATGGTGGTTACACCAAACAACAGATTTTCAATGTAGATGAAACGGCCTTCTATTGAAAGATGGCATCTAGAACTTTCACAGCTAGAGAGCAGAAGCCAGTGCATGCTTTCAAATATTCAAAGGCTGATTCTCTTGTTAGGCTGATTCTCTTGTTAGGAGCTGATGCAGCTGGGGGCTTTAAGCTGAAGCCAATGCTCATTTACCATTCTGAAAATCCTATGGCACTTCAGAATTACTCTAAATCTACTTTGCCTGTGTTCTATAAATGGACAACAAAGCCTGGGTGACAGCACATCTGTTCACAGCATGGTTTACTGAATATTTGAAGCCCACTGTTGAGACCTGCTACACAGAAGTCCTCTACTGTTCATTGACAATGCATCTAATCACACAAGAGCTCTGATGAAGATATACAAGGAGACTGATGTTGTTTTCCTGACTGCAAACACAACATCCATTCTGCAGCCTATGGATCATGGCATAACTTTGACTTTCAAGACTTAGTATTTAAGAAATATATTTAATAAAGCTTTAGCTGCCACAAATAGTGATTCCTTTGATGGCTCTGGAAAAAGTAAACAGAAAACCTTCTGGAAATAATTCATTATTCTAGATGATATTAAGAACATTCATGATTCATGGGAGGAGATTAAAATAGTAACATAAACTAGAGTTTGGAAGTAGTTGATTCCAACCCTTGTGGATGACTTTAAGGGGTTCAAGACTTAAGTGGAAGAAGTCACTGCAAATATGATGGAAATAGAGGGAGAACTAGAATTATAAGTGGAGCCTGAAGATGTGACTGAATTGCTGCCAATCTCATGATCAAATATGACAGATGAGTTGTTTCTTATGGATGAGCAAAGAGAGTGGTTTCTTGAGATAGAATCTACTCCTGGTGAAGATGCTGTGAACATTGCTGAAATGATTACAAAAGATTTAGAATATTACATAAACTGAGTTGATAAAGCAGTGGCAAGGTTTAAGACTAAAACTGACTTCAATTTTGAAAGAAGTTCTACTGTGGGTCAAATGCCATCAAACAGTAGTGTATGCTATAGAGAAATCATTTGTGAAAGGAAAAGTCATTCAATGTGGCAAACTTCATTGTTGTCTTAAGAAACTGCCATAGCCACCCTGGTATTCAGCAACTACCACTCTGATCAGTCAGCTGCCATCAATATCAAGGCAAGACCCTCCAATAGCAACAAGATTATGACTCACTGAAGGCTCAGAGAATTGCTGGCATTTCTTAGCAATAATTTTTTTATTATACTTTAAGTTCTTGGATACGTGTGCAGAATGTGCAGGTTTGTTACACAGGTATACACGTGCCATGGTAGTTTGCTGCACCCTTCAACTCATCCTCTACATTAGATATTTCTCCTAATGCTATCCCTCCCTTAGCCCCCCACCCCCTGACAGGCCCCAGTGTGTGATGTTCCCCTCCTTGTGTTCATGTGTTCTCATTCTTCAACTCTCACCTATGACTGAGAACATGGGGTGTTTGGTTTTCTGTTCCCATGTTAGTTTGCTGAGAATGATGGTTTCCAGCTTCATCCATGTCCCTGCAAAGGACATGAACTCATCCTTTTTTATGGCTGTATAGTATTCCATGGCATTTATGTGCCACATTTACTTTATCCAGTCTATCATTGATGGGCATTTGGGTTGGTTCCAAGTCTTTGCTATTGTGAATAATGCCGCAATAAACATACATGCGCATGTGTCTTCATAGTAGCATGATTTATAATCTTTTGGGTATACACCCAATAATAGGATCACTGGGAAAAATGGTATTTCTGGTTCCAGATCCTTGAGAAATCTCCACACTGTCTTCCGCAGTGGCTGAACTAATTTATACTCCTACCAAGTGTAAAAGTGTTCTTATTTCTCCACATCCTCTCCAGCATCTGTTGTTTCCTGACTTTTTAGCAATCGCCATTCTAACTGGCATCAGATGGTATCTCATTGTGGTTTTGATTTGCATTTCTCTAATGACCAGTGATGATGAGCTTTTTTTCATGTGTTTGTTGGCTGCATAAATGTCTTCTTTTGAAAAATGTCTATTCATGTCCTTTGCCCACTTTTTCATGGGGTTGGTTTTTTTTCGTAAATTTGATTAAGTTCTTTGTAGATTCTGGAACTAAGGTATATACACTGTTTCTTTAGGTATAATGCTATTGCATGCTTAATAGATTACAGTATAACGTAAACATAACTTTTACATGCCCTATAAAAGAAACCAAAATTTATGCGTGACTCAGTTTATGGCAATATTCACTTTATTGTGGTGCTCTGAAACCACACTGTAGTATCTCTGAGATGCACCTGTAAATCACTCAAAAAGCATGACATGAAATGTAACTCCATTCAATATTAAGGGTTAAATATTAGAATTCCTGGAGGTCCTAACCAGAGCAATTGGGCAACAGAAAGTTAAAAAAAAAAAAAAAAAAAGGCATCCAAATAGGAAAAGAAGTCAAACTATCTCTCTATGCAAATATGATTCTATAGCTAGAAAACCTTAAAGACCCTGCCAAAAGTTTTCTGGAGCTGATAAACCACATCAGTACAGTTTCAGGATGTAAATTCAATGGAAAAAAATCAGTAGCATTTCTATATACCAATCATGTTCAAGCTGAGAGCCAAACCAAGAATGCAATCCCATTTACTACAGCCACACAAAAAAATAAAATACCTAGGAATACATCTAACCAAGTAGGTGAAAGATCTCTACAAGGAGAACTACAAAACACTGATAACGGAAGTCATAGAAGACACAAACAAATGTAAAAACATCCCATGCTCGCAGATTGGAAGAATCAATATCATTAAAATGGCCATACTGCCTAAGGCACTCGATAGATTCACTGCTATTCATACCAAACTACCAATGTCATTTTTCACAGAACTAGAACAAATGATTCTAAAATTCATATAGAACCAAAAAAGAGTCCAAATAGTCAAAGCAATCCTAACTGTAAAAAACAAAGCCAGATACATCACATTACCTGACTTCAAACTATACTATACGGCTACAATAACCCAAAACAGCATGGTACTGCTCCAAAAAGAGACACATAGACTAATGGAACAGAATAGAGAACTCAGAAATAAAGCTGCACACCTACAGCCATCTGATCTTTGACAAAGTAGACAAAAATACTAAATGGGAAAAGGACTCCCTATTCAATAAATGGTGCTGGGATAGTTGGCTAGCCATATGTGGAAGAATGAAACTGGGCCCCTACCTTTCACCATATACAAAAAATAACTCAAAATAAAGTATAGCTTTCAATGTAAAACCTCAAATTATAAGAATCCTGGAAAAAAAAAAAACTAAGAAACACCATTCTGGACTTTGTCCGTGGCAAAGAATTATGACTAAGGCCTCAAAAGCAATTGCAACAAAAACAAAAATTGACAAGTGGAACCTAATTCAACTAAAGAGGTTCTGCACAGCAAAGAAACTATCAACAGAGTAAACAAACAACCTACAGAATGGTAGAAAGTATTCACAAACTCTGCACCCAATAAAGATCTAATATCCAGAATCAATAAGGAACTTAATTGAACAAGCAAAAAACATATAGCCTCATTAAAATATGGGCAAAAGACATGAACAGACACTTCTCAAAAGAAGACACACAAGCGGTCAACAAACACACGAAAAAATGCTCCACATCACTAATAATCAGAGAAATGCAAATCAAGACCACAAAGAGACACCGTCTCATACAAGTGAGAATGACGATTAATAAAAAGTCAAAACAAAAAAAACAAAAAAAAACAAAAAAAACCACGTTGGTGAGGCTGTGAAGAAAAGAGAATGCTTATATACTGTTAGTGGGAATGTAATTTAGTTCAGCCATCGTGGAAAGCAGTTTAGAGATTTCTCAAAGAACTTAAAACAGAACTATCATTCAACCCAGCAATCCCATTACTTGGCATATAACCAAAAGTCAATAAATCATTTTACCAAAAACACACATATACTCTAACATGTTCATAGCACCACTATTCACAATAGCAAAGACATGGTATCAACCTAGGTGTCAATCAACAGTGGACTGCATAAAGAAAATAGATGCATAGTATTCCATGGTGTATATACATGGTATATATTCCATATACACCATGAAATACTATGCATACATAAAAAAGAACAAAGTCACGTTGATATGGTTTCGTGCTGTGACCTCACCCAAATCTCATCTGGAATTGTAATCCTCATAATCCCCACGTGTTGAGGGAAGGGCCGGGTGGGAGGTGATTGGATCATGGAGGTGGCTTCTCCCATGCTGTTCTTGTGATAGTGAGTTCTCATGAAATCTGATGGTTTTTGTAAGTATTTGACAGTTCCTCTTTTTTTTGAGACAGAGTCTTGCTCTGTCAGCCAGGCTGGAGAGCAGTGGCACAATCTCGGCTCACTGGCAACCTCTGCCTCCCGGGCTCAAGCAATTCTCCTGCTTCAGCCTCCCAAAATGCTGGGATTACAGGCGTGAGCAACTGCTCCTGGCCAACATGCTCATACTCTCTTCTATAGCCTTGTGAAGAAGGTGCCTGCTTCCCCTTTCACCATGATTGTAAGTTTCCTGAGTCCTCCCCAGCCATGTGGAACGTAAGTCAATTAAAACTCCTTTGTTTATAAATTACCCAGTCTCAGGTAGTATCTCTGTAGCAGTGTAAGAACAGACTAATACACATGTCCTTTGCAGCAACATGGATGCAGCTGGAGGCCATTATCTTAAGCAAATTAATTCAGGAACAGAAAACCAAATACCACATGTTCTCACTCAGAAGTGGGGGCTAAACAATGGGTACTCATGATCATAACGATGCCAGCAATAGACACTGAAGACTAACAGAGTGGGGAGAAAGAGAGGGAGCAAGGGTTGAAAAACTCACTATTGGGTACTATGCTCAGTACCGGGGTGATGAGATCATTCATACCCTAAACCTCAGCATCATGCAATATACCCAGGTAACAAACCTACACATGTATCGTCTGAATCTAAAATGAAAGTTGAAAAAAAAAGAATTCCTATCACAGTGATTATGGATACTCATGTACAGCTTCAACTATACATGCTATATCCTACAAATAGTAGGCATTCAATAATTATCTGCTAAACGAAAGAATGAAGAAACAAATAAATGTCATTTAAAACAAGACATACAAATTACTAATTTTTTTCTACCCTTTAAATCAAATATAACTACTAAGTATATCTAGAGTTTTCCAAAACAATGTAATATAAATACAATGGATATGCTTGCTGTGCAATACTGAAATAAACAATATATAATTATAAACAATAATCTACTTATATGCTCACTGACTCTATTTTCATGATGCAATTCTTTCTCTTCGACACCAAACTTCCACCTTTCTTTCTTTCTCTCTCTTCCTTTCCTTTCTCCTCTCTCTCTCTCTTTCTTTTCTTTTTATGGAGTCTTGCTCTGTCGCCCAGACTGGAGTGCTGTGGTGTGATCTCAGCTCAGAGGCAACCTCCGCCTCCTGGGTTCAAGCAATTCTCTGCCTCAGGCTCCCGAGTAGCTGGGATTACAGGTGCCCGCCACCACGCCCAGCTAATTTTTGTATTTTTAGTAGTTCAAGTAGGGTGGTCTTGAACTCCTGACCTTGTGATCCACCCGCCTTGGCCTCCCAAAGTGCTTGGATTACAGGCGTGAGCCACCACGCCTAGCCCACCTTTATTTCTTATTGTCAAGTGAAGCCTCTTTGACTACTCTGGAAGGCAATCAGGCATGTTTTCATTGACCAGCTGTATAACCGGACACCCTGTAACATTATTTCAGGACAAAAAATGAGCAGGTCTGTCTCTTGAACTTTGCCTAAACATGTATTAACTTACATTCTTTGGAGAAATAGTACTACTCATTTTGATGATTCCACAGAAAGACATAAGAAGAAAGTTTAAAAGGAATCATTGTGATTTTGTTTGTTTTTGCAGGAGGAGAACAAAACTAAGAGTAAATGTGCTGATATCCTAATTGTTCAAAACAAAACAAAACAAAACCAGAAAAATAAAAACAATAACACTAATGCCACTGATTTAGTGAACAAAGAAAGGAATATGGTAGAGACTGGATGCTCACTAAACCTGTTTTTGCTTCTCGGACTCACAGCCAAACTACATTTCCCAGCCCTCCTTTATGTGAGCAGAGGTCATGTGACTGAATTATGGCAAATATGTACAAAGTGGGTGGAAGCGATAACAAGGTACTTCCAAGTTTGGCCCATGAAACCTCACACACAATCCCCCATATATTATGCTCTGCTGTTCTCCACACATGGACTGAACATACAGGAGGGTAAGACCCAACATATGGTATGACTATGTGAGGGAAGGAGTATGAGACTCTCACTGACTGTATAAAGTAGAGCCACCCACCTCTTCTATCCATCATTACTCCTCTATACTTTAGAGTGGCCAGCTTTAACAAATAAATATACACAGAGCATAGCTGAAATTGAATTTCAGATAAACACATACTTTTTTAGTATAAATATGCCTTATGCAGTATTAAAGACATACCTATGTATGTATGCAATATTTAGGATATACTTACAACAAAAATTGTTTATTGCTTATTTGAAATTCAAATTTAACTGGGCATCTTGTATTTTATCTGGCAATCCTACCCATAATAGACTGTGACATAAGGTAAGAAATAAACTTTTATTGTATTAAGGCACTGAAATTTGGGATTTTTTTTTACAACCACTTCCCTACCTTGACTAATAAAAAACATACAAATACTATTTTAAGGAACAGTAATAGAAGTAATTAGTAGTAGTAATACTAACAATAGTAATAAAAATAATTAGTTATGTGAATAAAGTCTGAAAATATCACCACATAGCTGATTTTTGGTCAAGCTGATAACAAACCAAGTTCTTCTGCCTCTCAGGCACAGTACACACAACAACTGAGATTCATGGAATTCATATATACTTGTTGATTACATATTAGGTGTGATATACTCTGGGATATATATACAATGAACAAGACACATTTCACGCTTTCAGGGGCGTAGCAGGTCAGCTTAGACAAGTGCTAACCCTTGCATAATACAAAAAACAATATATGGCAAATTAAAAGGGAAAACTGTGTTAATAAACAATCTTTAATTCTGATATCACAAAAGTTGTTACAGAAGTGGCATGAAGAGAAAAACTGATTTATAAAAAGGCAGTCAGAGTATTTTAGTTTTAATTTCTTTGTCATAGGCCTTTGCTCCCCGAATCCAACGTCCACTCCATTCTTGGTGAGTTAGATGAAATTCCCTTCCCTTCCTTTTCCCTTTAATAGTTTTAAAGGGAATGTTTAAGTGCAAGCTAGTTGATCAGATGAAATTCCCCTTCCTTCTTTTGTCCTTTAATAGTTTTAAAGGGAATGTTTAAGTACAAGCCTGGTTGATCAAGAACAATGGCTATCACTTATTAATCACCTACTGAGCATTAGGCATTGTACCAAGTACTTTACGTAATCTCATTTAATCATTATAATAGCAACGAATAGGCATTATCTTTCCCACTTTACAAATAAGGAAGCTATGCCACACATAACTTTACACAACTTGTCCAAGGTCACATGTTACTAAGTAGCAAAATCACAATTTTAAATTCAGTTCTAATTCCAAAGCTTGCATTCTTGATCGTTAATTTACATTGCACAATGATCCCTTTCAGATTGATTATTCTCTACCTCAACCCAATAAAATCTTTACTGATATAGGAGTCAATTTTTAGGTGAAATTCGCAAATGTCTATTTTTTTCTTTATGCCAGGGCACTAACTAGACAAACAACAACAAAAAATGCTGCTGCCAGAAGGCATATAAATACTTTCTCGGTGTCTTCAACTTTAACTTTCAAGAGATTTAGTCTTTTTTAGGCTTGAGTTACTCTTACATCTTTGAGGTCAAAGGGAAAATATTTTTCATTAGAACTGTTCACATACATCCAAAGATAAAACTACTAGCCTGGTTAAAATACTAATTTTCTTAGAACAACTATCACTTCCAGTTTTCCTCTCCATTAATTTTAGTAAAATATTATGAATCCATAACTTTTGGACAGGCTACTGGAGAACAGAAAAGTCAGTGAATTTATTGATCAACGATTTCTAGAAAAAATGACTTCTCAAAAGAAATCTGCCTTCTAACACAATGCCAATCTTATGATTGTTAAAAGTTTTCACCAAGACTGATAATCATTCATAGTTTGGGCTTTTATAGTAAAGGGCAAATCTTGGCCAAAAAAAAGAAATACATGCTCAGGCCAAAATCTAGAACACTAACACCACCATAAAATGCTGGTGGGGATTTGAAGCAACAGGAACTCATCCATTGCTGGTGGAAATGCAAAATGGCGCAGCCACTTTGGAATACAGTTTGGCAGTTTCTTACAAAACCAAATGTACTTTTACCATATGATCCAGCAACTGCTCTCTTTGGTACTTACCCAAGGAGTTAAAAACCTAATCCCAAACAAAAATCTGCACATAGATGTTTGTAGCAGCTTTATTTATAATTGTCAACACTTAGAAACAACCAAGATGTTCTTCAGTAGGTGAAGAGAGAAATAAACTGTATCACATCCAGACAATGGAATATTATTCAGTGCTAAAAAGATATGAGCTATCAAGCCATGAAAAGACATGGAGAAAACATTTTTTTTCCTTTGAGACATGACCTCACTCTGTTGCCCAGGCTGGAGTGCAGTGGCACAATCATAGTTCACTGCAACCTTCAACTTCTGGGCTTGAGCAATCTTCCTGCTTCAGCCTTCCAAGTAGCTAGGACTACAAGAACGTGCCACCATGTCTAGATAATTTTTTTGTTTTTATTTTTTGTAGAGACGATGTCTTGCTATGTTGCCCAGGCTGGTCTCAAACTCCTGGGCTCAAGTGATCCTCCTGTCTTGGACTCACAAAATGCTGGAATTACACATATGAGCCACTGTGCCCAGCTGAGAAAACTTAAATGCATATTACTAAGAGAAAGAAACCAATCTGAAAAGGCTACATACTGTATGATTCCAACTATATGATATTCTGGAAAAGGGAGGCAGTAAAAAAATAACAGTTGCCAACAGTTGGAGGAAGGGAGGGATAAAAAGACAGGACACAAAGATTTTTAGGGCAGTGAAACTATTCTGTATGTTACTATATAAACCCATGGAATATACAGTAACAAAAGTGAACCCTAATGTAAACTGTGGACTTTGGGTGATAATGTGTCAATGCAGGTTCATTGATCATAACGAATGTACCACTGTGGGTGCAGCATGTTGATAAAAGAGGTTGTATGTTAGAGGCAGAGGGGTATATGGGAAACCTCTGAACTTTCTACTCAATTGTGTTGTGAACTGTTCTAATAATAAAATATACTTAAGAAATATATGTTCAGACAGCACTATACCAGTTCTTGATTTCTTAATAAAAACATTCTAACTATGGATCTAATGTATATTACTTCTGCCCAAGCAGTATTTCCTGACATTTGCATGAATTAAAGTGAAATGACTCAAAAATCCTACCTCTTCTCCAGTGAACTTACTAAAATGGGCTACGGAATATATTAAAAAATGTACAATACTGGCCAGGCACAGTGGCTCACACCTAGAATCCCAGCACTCTGGGAGGCCAAGGCAGGTGGATCACGAGGTCAGGAGATCGAGATCATCCTGGCTAACATGGTGAAACCCCGTCTCTACTAAAAATACAAAAAATTAGCTGGCAGGCACCTGTAGTCCCAGCTATTCGGGAGGCTGAGGCAGGAGAATGGCGTGAACCCGGGAGGTGGAGCTTGCAGTGAGCAGAACAGAGATCACACCACTGCACTCCAGCCTGGGCAACAGAGCAAGACTCTGTCTCAAAAAAAAAAAAAATCATAGGCAAAGAATGTTCATGTTATTATTATAACTAACTAGGAATCAATTCTTTTTCACTATTAAAACAACAAATTATTTAGCCTTTAAAATTTTTTCCTGTATTATCTCACTACACTAAAAATACATTCGGTTTTAAGAATTAGAAAAACAAGACCTTATTTTTCTTAAGTATATGTATCTGCTTGACAACAATAAATCTGATTATTTTATTTGCAGAAGATATTCAACATAAGCATAATCATAGTTTTCCTAATTAATGGTATTTCAAGTGAAGCACCTTAGGTATCCATTTTTGGAATTTTATCATACTCATGATTTTAAAAGTTTTAGAAATGCAAATACTTTTATATAACGTTAATCTCTAAAATTCTGACAGTCAGTCTAGAATCAATCTTTCTCAATGGGAAGGCTTGAAAAACAAGTGATTCCACGGGGGAATTTTCCACTTGCATTCTGTTATTTATTAAAATAAAAGTATTTATTACTTATTTACCAAAATAAAGAAATGTAACTGCATTTCTTCCAGTAAAGCTCTCAACTTAAATCTTATTTAAATTTTTTGCTGGTCACCTTTTAGTAATTATATTTCAGTGCTAAAAACAATTAAAATTAAGTTTTGTAGAATGTAAAAATGTATACTTTATTAAATCTAGAGATAATTACAATTTATGCTTATTTTTATGTCATTGTCCTGGTGCTTTAAAAATATCTACAAGACTATTATTTTAATTATTTTAAATAATTAAAATATTATTATTTTATAATAATATTTTATTATTTAATACAACTATTAAATAGATCTAAAGTAATTATACATTTTGAAGCTCCTTGCACATTTCTTAGGGAATTTCTAAGAATTTGAAGAGGCTATTTTCTGAAAACATTTAATTGAATCATAAAAGGTATCAGTGTATCAACTCACACTTCACACACTGTGATCTCACTTACATTCCTTTTCTAGTTACACTCACTTGACATTAGGAAAATATTGGATATAGCTTATTTTGCTTTGCAGCATAAAATTAATAACATTATCTTGGTAAATAAGTATATCAATATTTGTGCTAATTCTTGTATAGAGAGATACATAAGCAAACAAGAGCCTAAAGTATGTTTAATGCTAGTTCTCAAATCCATATGACATAGCTGGGTTCATATAATATATATTTAGAATAAATACCTATACGTAAGAGTAGAGTGAACCTAATATTTAATTATCATCAGAAACTGTATTAAGAAACCAGAAATTTACACAGTCAAAACAAAGTAAAGGCCGGGCACAGTGGCTCATGTCTGGTAATCCCAGAATTTTGGGAGGCCCAGGTGGGTGGATCACTTGAGGACAAGAATTTGAGACCAGCCTGACCAACATGGTGAAACCCTGTCTCTACTAAAACACAAAAATTAGCTAGGCGTGGTGACACATGCCCGTAATCCCAGCTACTCAGGAGGCTGAGGTACAAGACTCACTTGAACCTAGGAGGCAGAGGATGCAGTAAGCTGTGATCATGCCACTGCACTCCAGCCTGGGCAACAGAGCAAGACTATTTCTCAAAAAAAAAAAAAAAAAAAGAGAAAAAAAAAAAGAAAAAAAAAGTAAAATAGGATTTACAGAAAATAATGTAAAGGTGTGCATGTGAAGAGGAATTAGTAGAACAAAAATACAGTTGGGATTCTTTAATTTTTTTAGTTAACCTGTGACTCAAATAGTGATAGACTTTTAGTAATTATAAAGAGCATGAAAATGCTAAGTAGGTCTGGAATTTATAAATTCTTCTTCATCCATTTATACAGCAATGGATAATATTACACAGCATGTAATATTATCTCTTTACCTGAAAAAGCAACATTAAAAATAGGTCACAGCTTCTGAGGGAGGATACAAACTGTCAGGAGTACTTCCAGCACAGTAGCGGTTCAGGAAATGATGATGATAATGAGACTCCATGACTGCTGAGAATCGGAAGAGGAGGTATGAATTCTCATTCAACCCTAGCAGTCGCCCATTGTCCATGAGGCCTTGGGTGAGTCACTGAAGCTCAGTGATTTGATTAACAGCAATACTGAATTTACCTTCCTCACTATGGATTATAAGGTTAAGTAGAGCCAACATGAAATGTACACGCAAAACCTATTCTTTCACTCGCGACCCTAGTCTCTGTAACTACCTTTTATGTCTTATTTTCTCTAGACAAGTTAAATATTTATATAAATTACAAAGGCTGAGAGATCAATTCTAAAAATATAAGAATCTTTCAGAAACAGTTTACTTTATAAGGGAAATAGCGAGACTGTGATACACTCCACCCTGCACCTCTCCACACACTACATACTAGCCACTCCCCAAAACGCAGACTTGGGCTGGACATTTTCTTGACTCATAGCATCAAAAAAATATCATTACTGAAGTAAACGTATAAAGTTATAGAAGTGGTTATTTTCCCATAATCATATAAAAACTCAGAAAAATTTATAACTACAATAATTCTCCTTTATGTTTCAATTACTTAGAAATTCAGTAACAAACATCATCAAAATAAACATATTGCTTCATATATTTATATATAAATAAAATATCATTATCAGGGCAGCAGGAAATAGAGGCAGCAGGGAGTAGAAATGAGATAAGGACAGGATGTTGCTGTTTTAGCAGAACAATTTACAATGTATTTACTTTTTATACAAGTGAACTAACCTAAATGTTTGTATAGTTAACTTTCTTTTTTTCCTTTTTTGCTTTCTCTTCTTTTCTTACAAGCCTTTCCTCCCTCTATCCTTTCCTGCTTGCTTTCCCTGCTTCTCTCCTACCCTTTTCTATTAATCCTTTCTTCCACCCAACACTGGTTTTTGGCTGAGACCACAGTTTCAACAAGAAATAAAAACTGCATTACTCAGGAAGGAACTAATAAACTTCCCCTCCCCCAAATGCCATTAGAGACTTCCTGAATAAATGAGAAATCCATTAATTAATTTTAAAAAAAGAGAGTGCTTGCATAAGTAACAAAAACAGATTCCGGTCTACATTATGATTAAAATGAACTTGAATAATAAAAATTAGGTATAAATAAGATCCATGAGGACATCTGACACATCTATGGCCAGTGATGTTTAGTCCCAACAATGTGTGTAGGCTTTTTCAGTCCATTGTTAAACAATCAGAAGTGGGACTTCTACCACTTCTCCTTAAAAAATTCCATAACATAATGGATTTAATTAACATGAAATTTCTTGTAAATATACCTATTACCGATATTCTTTCATTCAAAATCATTTCATTATTCGTGGTCATACTGGTTGGTGGAATGGGTGAATAAAATAATGCACAAGCATGTACAATTTTAAATATATAATTATATTTATTTAATTTTAGATAATTATATATTTAATTAACACAAAGGCTCAAATTTTATATTTCACATAAAAACACTACGTATATCCACATATAGTCTTGCTCTGAGGTTCATTCTCTATTGAATTAATTTGTTTTTAACAATGGTTACATAAAAATTCCTCCTACAAATTATATTTTAGTTATAGCTAATAAACCACTAGCCTTTTTGTCTCATATTTAAAGGACAAATAGAAAAAGAAGTTTAGAACTGTTATTTGCTTTAGTTTTCTGTTTGTTTGTTTGTTTTGCATGACAGTTTATGGGCAAGCCAGTAATTTGTATCCTAAGCTTCTATATTCAGATAGCTCTCAACAACTGATTTAGTCATTATAGAGATAATAAATACCATTCATGATGATAATTTAAATAAAAATATGTTGACTTAAGAGATAAGCTTTGGTAAAATCTGATTTCTCTTCTGTTTCAATGACTCCTAACATAGTACAGCCACTGAAAGGAATTTAATGCTTGTCAGGAGCCACTGAACTTTATAGTGAGCATCTGGGTAGTGCCACAGTGCAGATGTTGCAGTAGAATACCACAGTAAAACTACTTTAAGTTTCATCTGGTTAATAACAGTACCTCATTCAAGATTGCTTTCTGTAATTTCTGATTATTTTTGACCAAATAAAATTTCTTTGCCTTGTTTAAAGAAATAATTGTGATTTCTTACAAAACAAGGTCCTCCACTTTAATAAAGTGCAGACTTTATTTATAGCAAAATAAATTTAATTTTTCTAATTAAATCACTAATATAAAACATTATCAGTAAGTCACAAAACCAAGAACATCTGTATAAACTAATTTTTAAAAATCTGTATCTTTGGAAATAAGGAACATTTATAAATGTTCCTAAATGTGATTTATAATTTATATAACTCATTTTGGTTGTTTTTTATGGAAAGTCATTTTTAGAGACTACTCATAGCCTGTGTAAATTGTGGTTAAATATAAAAATTAAAGAAACCGAATGTGTTCTTAGTGGCATTATCAAAAACATTTCTCCAACTTCTCTGGCAACTTGAGCATTTTCCTGTACATCTTCCAGGATGCCTCATCTTTGCCTGACCCTGCCAAATTGTCTTCACATTCTAATTAGCTTTGTCTTCTATGTTGTCACCCTGGTCTACTATTAGTTGGCTTTATTACTAACACAATAATATATGTTCATTGTACAAAAATCAGAAAACACACAGAACCAGTAAGAAAATAAAAATCAAATATGACAATTGCTGTTAACATTTTATGTAAATCATTTAGATAAAAATGAGATCAATGTACAATCTATATCAGTTTGCAAAGTGATTTTCCCTTAAAAATATATTCTTAGTATCTTCTAGTTTGCTACGTCTCCACATTTTTGGTATTTTTCTCTTTTTCTCAAAACATTTTCCCAAGTTTTTACTGCTTTATTATTCTAGAAAAGAGGTCAGCAAACTTTTTCTGAAAATGAGCAGATAGTAAATGTATTAGGCTTTATAGTCTTATAGTCTCTGCTGAAGCCATTTAGATCTGATATTCTAGTACAAAAGCAGCCACAGACATAAGTCAAGAATGGGCATGGCTAGTTCCAAAGAAAACTTTACTTACAAAAATTGGCAGGAGTTTGCTGGCCCATATTCTAGACAGTTGCTTATAAAGAGATATTGTATATCATAATTACTATCACCCCTGCAGAAAATTTCATGTATTATCTTTATATATTATCTTTATATAGCAACCTTTTCCTGTCAATACAGATTTACCCCAACACACAATATCAAGGGCTATGTTCATTTCCAGTGGTCATTGCAAATGTGAATCTTCAAAAGCAGTTAAAAACTCTCCATGTTTTATGGGTACCAGAAAGACTTCCTCAGCCCAGTCTCTATCTTAGAAACCTATATTTCAATAACAAAGAAAGAAGGATTCTCTTCTTTCTCCCCTATCACCAAGAAAAGTTGAAGTTAAATGAGGTTAACTTGCTAACACAGACAATTTTAGCCCGTTTTGAATCCATGAAAGAGAAATTGATATTGAAGGAGCTGTGATTAGCAGGAAACCTCAAGTTCATATGCATGCACATCCATGCTCTGCTCCTTCCACACTGTGACAATGATAGAGGTCTTTCTCCTCCTAGGGTCCTTTATTTACTTTTACTGTGGATCCTATTCCCTACTGCCTTTTCATGAAATCCTTATTGTTAAATCCAAACATCATTTTCATCCCTTGCCTTGCTTAAAAGGCAGCATGATGTACTAGTTAAGAGCACAAATTCTATTGTCAAATTGCATGAGTTCAAATCCTGATTCTGTTCACTTATTAGCTATGCATTTTCTTGGGCAACTCACTTAACTTCTCTATACCTCATTTTTTCATTATTATATAACAATTCTGCAGGTATCTAGCCCAAAGGATTGTTGTGAAAGTTAAATTAATACATGTAAAACTGCTAGTACCAATACCTAGTCCATAATAAGCTCTACAAAAAGCTGTACATAACTTTTGTGATGACACAGTCTCTGGGTTTTTCTCTTACCTCTGTGATTCATCCTTTCTAATCTCACTTTCATGTGCCTCTTCCTTCATACTCCAGTACTCCTTAATGTGGATAAAAAGAGCCTTTAAGGCCTAGTCTCTATTTAACTCTTGACAATTCTAGGTTGATGTTTGTTTCTTCTGTACTTTAAAGATGTTGTTCCACTGTCTTCTCATTTGCATTACTTTCAACAAAAAGTTTGCTGAAATCTTCATCATTTTTCCTCTATACATAATGTGACTTTTCTACAGGCTGCTTTTCAGATTTCCTCTTTGCCACTGGTTTTGAACAATTTGATTATCACACGCATTGGTGTATTTTTCTTCATGTTTTTGTGCTTGAGTTCTTTGACTATCTTGGATCTCTAAGTTTATAGTTTGCCTTAAATTTGGAAGACTTCTGGCAGTGATTTATGTAAGTATTTTTTCTGTCCTCCTTGTTTCTCTCCTCTACTTTGGGTGATTCTAAGTATATTAGGCTTTTTGAGGATATCCCAGAGCTCACTACTGCTCTACCCTTCTCCTACTTCTTTTAAGTCTTTTTTTCCTCCACTCTGTATTTCATTTTGGACAGTTTCTATTGCTATGTCTTCAAGTTTACTAATCTTTTTTTTTTTTTTTTGAGACGGAGTCTTGCTCTGTCGCCCAGGCTGGGGTGCAGTGGCCGGATCTCAGCTCACTGCAAGCTCCACCTCCCGGGTTTACGCCATTCTCCTGCCTCAGCCTCCTGAGTAGCTGGGACTACAGGCGCCCGCCACCTCGCCCGGCTAGTTTTTTGTATTTTTTAGTAGAGATGGGGTTTCACCGTGTTAGCCAGGATGGTCTCGATCTCCTGACCTCGTGATCCACCCGTCTCGGCCTCCCAAAGTGCTGGGATTACAGGCTTGAGCCACCGCGCCCGGCCAAGTTTACTAATCTTTGCTTCTGCAATGTCTAATCGGCCATTAATCCCATCCAGTGCATTTTCCATCTCTAGATGTTGGATTTGGTTCTTTCTTGATATTCCATATTTCTACCTAACATGTTCCATTTTCCTCTAATTTTTTGAATATATGGAACATTATAACAACTGTTTTAAAATATTTTCTAGTTCTAAAATCTATGCCAGTTACAGATCGGTTTTGGTTCGGTTTTCTCCTCATTATGGATATTTTCCTGCTTCTGTGCATCATCTGGTAATGTCTGATTGAAATCCAGACATTATGAATTTTACTTTGTTGGGTGCTGGATTCATGTTTCTATATATGTTCTTGAGCTTTGTTCTGGGACACAGCCATATTACTTAAAAATTGTTGGAACCTTTTGGATCTTGCTTTTAAGATATCTTAGGTGGGACTCAAGCATAATGGAGTAAGTATTCCATGCAGCAAGGCCCTTCTAAGTATACTATCCAATACCTTGCAAATTACGAGGTTTTGCATTCCTTCTGCCATATACTGTTATAGTACCCTGTGCTTTCCCTAAATAAAAGCACCTCTCATACTTCATTGAAATCAATTATCTGGTTGTTTTCTCAAAATATACCTCTTTCTCCATACTGTTGCTACATGTCTTAGTCAGTCTGGGTGGCTATCACAAATTAACAAAAACTGGGTGGCTTAAACAATAAACATTTGTTTCTGTCAGTTCTGGAGGCTATGATGTCCAAGATCAGGGTGCTGGCAGATATGGCGTCTGGTGAGGGCACACTTCCTGGTTTGCAGATGGCTATCTTCCTATTGTATCCTCATATGACAGAGAACAGAGAGAGATATTTTATATTCCTAACACCTTGTGCAGTCCTGGCACAGTAGGTGCTACTTGAATAAATATGAACATTAATAGACGAATGTCGGCAAAATGTAAAATTGTGCATGTCTAAACCAAAGTTGTGTCATCAATGCCTTAAGATGAACTATGCTTTTACTAACTCACATGACTTGTCTAAACATAGTGGTATTCTTTTATTCTTTAGGAAATCAGAACAACCTGAATGTTTTAATATAAAAGCTTGGTTCAACTTGTATTTTGCTTTCTATTTCTTCTAAAATGTTTTTTACTTTCTTTCTTATCTCTTTGACATAAAGCTCCAGGACAAATTAATGGTCAAAGCAAAAAGATTTATTATGTGGAAGAGTAGTACTATCTATATTTACTACAGTTTATCAGAATAGAACATCTGATCTTTTAAACAGTGTCATGATGCCTAGCAGTAACAGAGGAACATCTAAGAAATATCTTCCTCAGCATGCTTAGAAAGATGTTTTTAAAAATTATTTATAGGCTGGGTGTGGTGGCTCACACCTGTAATCCTAGCACTTTGGGAGGCAAAGGTGGGTGGATCACGAGGTCAAGAGATTGAGACCAGTCTGGTCAACGTGGCAAAATCCCATCTCTACTAAAAATACAAAAATTAGCTGGGTGCGGTGGCTCACGCCTGTCATCACAGCACTTTGGGAAGCCAACCAAGGCAGGAGTATCATGAGGTCAGGAGTTCGAGACCAGCCTGACCAACATGGTGAAACCTGTCTCTACTAAAAATACAAAAAAAATTATCCAGGTGTGGTGGTGCATGCCTGTAATCCCAGCTACTCAGGAGGCTGAGGCAGGAGAATTGCTTGAACCCGGGAAGCGGAGGTTGCAATAAGCCGAGATTGTGCCACTGCACTCCAGCTTGGGTGACAGAGCAAGATTCCATCTCAAAAAAAAAAAAAAAAAAAAAAAAAAAAAGAAAATTAGCTGGGTGGCACATGCCTGTAGTCCCAGCTATCTGGGAGGCTGAGGCAGGAGAATCACTTGAACCCAGGAGGCAGAGGTTGCAGTGAGCCGAGATTGCACCACCGTACTCCAGCCTGGCAACAGAGTGAGACTCTGTCTCAAAAAGGGAAAAAAATTATTTATAATATTATAAGAAACAAATAATAGAAATGAACTGCAAACTAGTAGGTTTCTACCTTAAATTTTGTGAGTTATTGAACTTATAATTAGTTTTCCTTCTTATAAAAATATCACTTAACCACATTTCTAAAACATATCCTTCATTTCAATACAAATGACTATACTAATAATTTGGTCTTGTATATATTTAAGCAATTTTTATTCAATAACAATGTCATTACATAAACCAACCGTCAAAATCTTAAATGCCAAAAAAACTACAAAAACAGTGATTTTGCAAAATATAATCTATTCTGATAGACTATTACATAAGGTATCAGAAGTCTAGTTTTGTCCATAACTAATCTCAAATTATTAAATAAGCTTTTAATTTACTTATTAAGCAAAACTATACTGAATATATAATTTCAATTATTTTGCGATTTCAACATATACAATATAATTTTCACAATCAATAACTGAAAAATACGATTGCTTCCCCAGAAAAATAAACTTTAACATAAACTATATTAAATAACAGAATACAACAGAGTATCAAGTGTGCTATTTACTGTGTGCCACGATTAATTGTATAACACTTCTTATTTGATTAGGAAAAAAAGAGGCTGCTAGATTCTCATGTCATTTCCAATTTTACAAAAAATATTGTGTTCAGATTTCAAGAGTATGGGTAACTTTCACAGGTCTTAAAATATCAAGTCCTTCAAATTAACAATCAGAAGCCTTTTTAAAATTTCACTGCATTGCTCTCTATTTAGACAGGAAGAGTCCTGCGGCTATAAACTCTGTACTGCCAAAGGGTTGCAGGAAAAAAAAGAGAAAAGGTAGTAATAGCTTTAGCTTTCCATGCCAAAACAAGGAAAAATAATCCTTGGAAGAAGAGCAGAATCAGTTTATAGGGAAAGTGGTGTTTTAGCAATGCACATAGCAGAAGTATTATTTCAGACAGACATGGATAGAAAGCCACCTCAGTGCTTATTTTCCCACCTCTACTCTTTCCTACCCCTTATTCTCTTCAGACTCCATCCAGAGAGAAGCAGCTCTGGAATGCCTAAGAATATTCTTAGATTTTGTAAAGGTGCATTTTAACAGATGTAATTATGAAACTATGTTCCATGTCTAAGTAGTTTTCCTTAAGTATTCTAATTCATAACAGTATTTTTTTCCAGCTTTAAGTATAATTGACAATAAAACTTGTATATATTTAAGGTATATATTTAATAACGTGATGTTTTGATATACATACACATTGTGGTGAGAACATTTAAGACCTATTCTCTTAGCAAATTTCAAGAATACAATACAGAATAATTAATTATAGTCATGTTTAAGTATAGGACTATTAAGTACCACTAAAATTGCTATAGAACTCAAGAAAAAAGTGCTCATGTCCTACTGGTGCTGACTTTAACACCATCCTATGATCAAAGGAGTTTCTCCTAGTACCAGAAATCTTTCCTTGTAATTAACGTTTTCAGAAATTAGTTTTCTCATTTACTTGAATAAATAAATATCTAAAAAACTAGAATAAACTATCACAAAAAATAATGTAATCCCCTGATAAATCCTTCCCCAAGAATGTTTCTTTTTTGTTTTATTATGGGAACATCCTATGATACTGAACAAGGAAAATAATAGCCAAAGAGACTGAGAATAGAAAAAGAAAACAATATTTTTGCTAATGGTCCTTTAAAACTTGGAAAACAACAATGAGCTTATCTCTAAAATGTGGCTATTAAGTATCTTAAAAAATTGTGTCTCATTCATGGAAGAGATGGCAACGCAGTGTCTGAAAACATACAGTCTTTTGTATTTATTAATCTTAAAAAATAATTCTATTTAATGACTTCTAATCTAAACCAGTAGCCTCAGGTTATATGTACCACAAACAGATATTGTTTGTTAAAAACAAATAAATAGGTAAGCAGAATTATCAATTAATTCTCTTCTACAAAGTACTAAATGTAGACAAGTATTTTTAAAAAGACAATTTGGGGATTAAGACCAAAAGGAAAAAAAAAGAGCTAGAATCACCTTTGTTTTCAGTGACCCTATATTACTTAGAAGAAATCTTGAGTTGTGGCAATGAAAAAGGAAAGAAATCGATAAAGCCCCACAGAGTAGAAATGCATCAAGATAGCAATTGTATACTGTAAATGCCTCTCATTCATCATAATCTGCTGAAATTAAAGATTCATTTTTAAGGTCTCGAAAACTCACTAAAGCAATGTCACAACTTAAAAAAAAAAATCACACAAAACATGAAGGCAGCCTTAAACATGATTAAAATGCTAAGACCCTTTTTATTTTTTTTTGAGATGGAGCTTCGCTCTTGTCACCCAGGCTGGAGTACAATGGCACGATCTTGGCTCACTGCAACCCCCACCTCCGAGTTCAAGCGATTCTCCTGCCTCAGCCTCCCAAGTAGCTGGGACTATAGGCAAGAGCCACCACACATGGCTAATTTTTTTTTTTTTTTTTTTGTATTTTTAGTAGAGATGCAGTTTCGCCATGTTGGCCAGGCTGGTCTTGAACTTCTGACCTCAAATGATCCACTGGCTTCAGCCTCCCAGAGTGCTGGGATTATAGGCGTGAGCCACCACTCCTGGCCAAGACCTTTTTATATTCATATAACAATAATGACTAAGCAGTGTAAAAAGAAATATAATTCTAGAAAAAGATATTTTCCAATGTTATTACTTATTTTAGTTGCCTACCATAAGTAAGATATACATTCTTTCAAATCCCATTGAGGGAGAGGAATATAAAAATTTCCCATGTGCTATTTTTCATGGAAACATATATCATAACTATGCAAGAGTATTGCACTTTATAAGAGATAATTAAGTTGGTCCTGATGCCAAATTATTGGCACTAAAAACCACCAAACAGAAATCAAAACAAACCATAAGAACAAGCTATACAATGTAAATATGATATAAAAAAGAACCATCTAATCATACGATATGTATATAAGAGCAAACCATGTCCTAAGGAACTCATGAGTATAACAAAATAAAGTGTACTCTTTTTTGAAATCCTAAAGGACATCATTGTCTACATATAAACTCCAAAGAAAGTTCATTAAAAAGCAAACACAATTTAAAAGTTAATTTAACAAGATAGAAAACCAATATTTCCATATATGGGCAATGAATAATTGGATATTCAAATTTTAAAGGTACCATTTAACTATATCACAAAAATCATTAAAATGTTTTGGTGTAGAGCTAACAAAATATGTGCATGAGCTGTGTGCTGAAAATTATAAATCACTAATTAAAGAACTTAATGAAAATTTAAATAAAAGGAGAGATATATAGCTTTCATGAAGGGAAAGACTCAGTATTACTATTTCAATTCTTTCAAACTATCTATAGGCTCAACACAATTCCAATTAATATCTCAACAGGATTGTTTTGTAGAAATCAAACACTGGAAATAGAAAAGAAGTCGAATAGCCAAAATAATTTTGAAAAAGAGCAGCAAAGTTGAAGGTTTCACACTACCTGATTTCAAGATTTACTATAAAGCATAGCAATCAATACAACATGACAGTGGAAAAAGAATAGTTCAATGATACAGAATAGAGAATCCACACATATATGGTGATTTTCAACTAAGATGCAAATACAATCCAAAAGAGAAATGAGAGTCCTTTCAATAAATAGTGCTGGAATTGGATATCCATATGCCAAAATACAAAATAAAACAGGAAAATCCCTAACCCAAACTCTGGACCATATATAAATCTCAAAGCAGACCACATAGAACAAATGTAAAAACAAATTCTAAAGGTTCTAGAGAATACACAAGAAAAAAATATCTGTGATTTGGTTTAGACAAGAACTCCTTCGATACACCACCAAAAGAAAGACATTGATAAATGAAACGTCATCAAAAGTAAAAACTTCTATTCTTTAAAGGACACTGTAACAGTATAGTACGATACTGTAGACAGACATGTAGACTAACGGAACAGAATAGAAAGCCCAGAAATAAGCATATTCAGTCAACTGATCTTCATCAAGAGTGCCAAGAATATACAATAGGGAAAGAAGAGTCTTCTATAAATGGTGCTGAGGAAATGGAAAAAGAATGAAATTAGACCCTTATCTTATGCCATACACAAAAATCAATTCAAAAATGGATTAAAGACTTAAACATAAGACCTGAAACCATAAAACTACTAGAGAAACACAAGGAAAAGCTTCGTGACATTGGTTAGCAATGATTTCACAGACATGACACAAAAAACAGAGGCAACAAAAGCAAAAATAAATAAGACTGTATCAAACTAAAATGCATAGCAAAGGAAGCAATCAGTGAGTGTAAAGGCAACCCATGGAATGGAAGAAAATATTTGCAAACCATATATCTAATATCTAATAATGGGTTTATCCCCAAAATATATAAGGAACCCCTACAACACAATAGCAAAATAAAAACACAAAATGAATGACCCAATTAAAACTTGGGCTAAGAAACTGAATAGACATTTCTCCAAAGAAGATATACAAATGGCCAACAGATATGTGAAAAAAGATACTAGCATCACTAATCAGGAAAATACAAATCAATGCCACAATGAGCTATCACCTCACACTTGTCAGGATGACTTTTATTAAAAAAGCAAAAGTGTTGATGAGGATGGGGAGAAACTGGAACCCTTGCACAACAGAATGGAGAAAGGGAGGGAAGGAAAGTGGAAGAATATGTTTGCCTCGAGAGTGCCTGACTGAAATGACTGGGTGATAAGATGCTGTAAAAGCAGCCAGAACCTAGAGCTGCCTCAGTATCTCACAGTTTTCCAGTTTCAGTTCTGAGTACTTGTAATAAAATTCCTTCTTCTTAAAATGGTATATCACACATTTTCATTGTCTATTCTACCCTTAACCACTTTCAGAAGAACTTTCTCCCAGAATTGTCATCCCTAGGATTAAATATAGCTGATTAGTCCAAAAGAAGTATCTTATCCAAAGCAGCCTACCTATCAGATTATCTCAGGACTGTGAACCAAATTACCCATTCTCATACAGACACTGGCTGATGTTTTAGCTAAAAATTCGTGCAGGGTTAGTCTTGTGGTCAGCATCTTAGGCAAAGTCCCATGCAAAATAAAGTTATGAAGTATCAGAAATCAAGAGAAAACTGCACTAAAGAATGAGTCAGATATTTACAAGCTTTGGTATTCAAAAGCTGTCTCCCAGTTTCCTGCTCCTTCTAACACCAAACATCACCTTACCAGATCATTTCACTTCAAGCAAGTAAGTTCTAAAATCTGCTTGCCAGCTACTGCCAAAGAAGCACAACTTTGTATCTTTACATTTTTGTGTTCCCTGTCCACTTAACATTCAAAAGCAATATCATGACCTTGCAAAGAACCAATTCCTATGCTTCCCAGCCCCACACCATTGAAGTATAGTTTGCAAGAGGATAAAGCATTTATGCATAGTTTTCTGTGTACTTCTTCCTCTCAACATCCCTTTTCATATGTGATGCTTAATAATTCGTTATAATAGAAGCAATTTTATTAAATTCTTCTGCTTCTCCTAGAAATATGTTTCTAAATAAAAAAAAAAAAAAGGGACTGCTTTTCTCAAACAGTCCAATAACGGAGCACAATATCTGAAATGAACTTCTCTTTAAAACATCTAGACAAAGTCACTTAACCAGAAATTAATGCCTATGAATTATCTTGTGATAGTGACTGTTTTAAAGTGGGTTTTAAAAACGTAATTTTAAACATATAGAACATAAAAAAAATTTAAAGCTGTAATAAATTTATTTCCTTACATACTTAAAAATAAAACTATTGGCCTAAAATTTTTAAGATCAAAAGATAAGTTTTCAAAGTTTCCACAAAGATTTTATAAAGTGCCAAAATATATAAATACTATAGGTGTAGTTTTCTAGTATTTTAAAAGTGTTTCCCTATCCCATAATAATATAAATCTATCATTAACCACAAGTTTGTCTGGGTTCCCAAGATCCTATATACATACTTCCATTATAGAATTATCGAGTCGTACTATATTGAGTTTGTCTTGTCATAGATCATAAGCTCATCAAGAAATAACCAACCATATCTTTTATTTTTGGGGTTCTCAAACCTAAAATAATGCTTATTTCAGAGTAGATACTTTAAAAGAAAATGGTAATTGAAAGAAATACACATTTCATTGGAAATATCAGTAAAATGATTAAACAAATTTGGTCTGCTGAACCTTAAATTTATAGCTTCTCACATGTTCACAGAGGAAATGTTTCTAGTCACCATATTTTCTCCTAATCTGGCTAAAATGGAGACCTCAATTTAAAACTCAACTTTCATTCTTAAAAAATATTCAATTCAGAATAATGCTTTCATTTCATCAATCACTTAGTAGAAAGAACTCAAAGGACAAAATATCAGACTCAGGGAAGACGAAGATAAGGAAAATTCCTTGAAGACTTAATAGCAGGGATTTCTGCTTTTGCACCTTCCTTATTCTCTCTTTGCCTGCTGCCATCCATGTAAGATGGGACTTGCTCCTCCTTGCCTTCCACCATGATTGTGAGGCTTCCTTGGCCACGTGTAAATCCAATTAAACCTCTTTCTTTTGTAAACTGCCCAGTCTTTGGTATGTCTTTATCAGCAGCCTGAAAACTAATACAGTAAACTGGTACCAATAGAGTGGGAAGCTACTGAAAAGATATCCAAAATGTGGAAGCGACTTTGGTTGGGAAGAGTTTGGAGGGCTCAGAAAAACACAGGAAAATGTGGAAAAATTTGAAACTTCGTAGTGACTTGCTGAATGGCTTTGACAAAAATGCTTATAGTGATATAAACAATTAAGGTCCAGGCTGAGGTTGTCTCAGATGGAGATGAGGAACTTGTTGTGAACTGGAGCAAAGCTGACTCTTTTTATGTTTTAGCAAAGAGCCTGGCAGCATTTTGCCCTTGCCCTAGAGATTTCTGGAACTTTGAACTTGAGAGAGATGATTTAGTGTATCTGGCAGAAGAAATTTCTAAGCAGCAGAGCATTCAAGAGGTGACTTGGGTGCTGTTAAAAGCATTCAGTTTTAAAAGCATTCAGTTTTAAAGCATAAAAGTTTGGAAAATTTGCAGCCTGACAACACAATAGAAAAGAAAACCCTATTTTCTGAGGAGAAATTCAAGCTGGCTGCAGAAATTTGCATAAGTAACGAGGAGCCAAATATTAATCCCCAAGACAATGGGGAAAATGTCTCCAAGGCATGTCAAAGGTCTTCACAGCAGCCCCTTCCACCATAGGCCCAGAGGCCTAGGAGGAAAAAGTGGTTCCATGGACTGGGCCCAGGGTCCCTGAGCTGTGTGCAGCCTAGGGACTTGTTGCCTGTGTCCCAGCTGCTCCAGCCATGGCTGAAAGGGACTAATGTAGAGCTCAGACCATGGTTTCAGATTATGCAAGCCCCAAGCCTTGGCAGCTTCCATGGTGTTGAGCCTGTGGGTGCACAGAAGTCAACTGAGGTTTGGGAACCTCTGCCTAGATTTCAGAAGATGTATGGAAACTCTTGGATGCCCAGGCAGAAGTTTGCTGCAGGGGCAGGGTTCTCATGGAGAACCTTTGCCAGGGCACTGCAGAAGGGAAATGTTGGGTCAGAGCCCCCAGACATAGTCTCTACTGGGTTACTGCCTACTGGAGCTGTGAGAAGAAGGCCACCATCCTCCAGACCCCAGAATGATAGATCCACCCACAGCTTTCACTGTGCACCTAAAATTTTTAAGATCAAAAGATAAGTTTTCAAAGTTTCCACAAAGATTTTATGAAGTGCCAAAATATATAAACACTATAGGTGTAGTTTTCTAGTCTTTTAAAAGCGTTTCCCTATCCCATAATAGGGAAGGAGGCATGAAGGAGGCAGACTGTACCCTGCAAAGTCACAGAGGCAGAGCTGCCCGAGATCATGGGAACCCACCTCTTGCATCAGTGTGACCTGGATATGAGACACAGAGTCAAAGGAGATCATTTTGGAGCTTCAAAATTTGACTGCCCTGCTGAATTTTGGACTTGCATGGGGCCTGTAGCCCCTTTGTTTTGGTCAATTTCTCACATTTGGAATGGTTGTATTTACCCAATGTCTGTAACCCCTGTATCTAGGAAATAACTAGCTTACTTTTGATTTTACAGGCTCATACGAGGAAGGGACTTGCCTTGTCTCAGATGAGACTTTGGACTGTGGACTTTTGAGTTAATGGTGAAGTGAGTTAAGACTTTGGGGGACTGTTGGGAAGGCATAATTGGTTTTGAAATGTGAAGATATGAGATTTGGGAGGGGCTGAGGCAGAATTATATGGTTTGGCTGTGTCCCTACCCAAATCTCATTTGAATTGTACTCCCGTAATTCCCACGTGTTGTGTGAGGGACTTGGTGGGAGATAATTGAATCATGGGGGCAGTTTCCCCCAAACTGTTCACGTGGTAGTGAATAAGCCTCACAAGGTCTGATGGTTTTATTGGGGGTTTCCGCTTTTGCATATTCCTCATTCTCTCTTTGCCTGCTGCCATCCATGCAAGACGGGACTTGCTCCTCCTCGCCTTCCACCATGATACTGAGGCTTCCCCAGTCATGTGTAATTTTAAGTCCAATTAAACCTCTTTCTTTTGTAAATTGCCCAGTCTTGGGTGTGTCGTTATTAGCAGTGCGAAAATGGACTAATACAGTTTGGATTATAAACTGAATCCTTATGAGAGTAAGACAACTTTACTCTGTCCCATAGTTTACTCCAAAAACGTATGCTATTATTCAGAAGGAAGAATAAATGAAATAATGTAGATGTCTTTGTACAAATATCACTACCATTATAAAAAGAACAAAGTTTTTACAAAGTGAGCCATTCACATATATATATTTTTAATACAAATATTTAAAATGTTCCCTTTGTACATATATGACAGAAGTTTTCTCTGTAAGTAACAAGCCAAAATTTGAAGTTCAGTATTCGTCTTGTGTAAATGATCATGAGATCTAGCTTGTAGGACAGTCTGTTAGAAATATAAATATACGTGTGAAAATACCATAAACAAAAGTACATAGAAAAATGTGAATGGTAAAGAACAATGAAAGGAAGGGAGAGAGGGAGGGAAGTTGGTTGGATTCCATCTTTCAATGTCTTAATGAAATATCAAAGTCTTCTGAAGCCCCTAGAGAGAGAGAACTGGGTGAAGGTTCCACTTGGACATTACTAATTTAAGTCTTACAGCAAAAGAAAGGAAGGTCAGAAGGGGCAGCAAACATCTTTAATCATATCTAATGAATTTTCTGAATGGTTATATTTTTAAATTTTCGTCTTATTTTTAAATTACATACAGTAAAATTCACTTCTGTTGTATATATTTCTATGAGTTCTGACAAAAGCATAGTGTAACCACCACCACAATCAAGACATAAAACAGTTCTACTACCTCAAAATTCCCTTGTGCTGACCCTTTACACCATGAGTCTTATTCCAACATAACCTTTAAGCTTGGTTATCCTTGGGTTAATGAAACAGTTTAACAAAAGTAGACTAGGGAGTGGGGAATTAACTACTTTTAGGGAAGTTTTAAAAAATAAAAATAAAAATAGTATATATATGTATTCTTATCACCATGTATAGATGCATAAATACTCCATGCCTCCATGATATTACAAAGCAAAATAAAATACAGAATCAGACTAGTGATTTTCCCTCAACACCTCATGCTCTCCTGTGCTGAGCTTCCACTGCTGGTATCATCACGCCAGATCTATGTCATTCCACTGAAATAAATCAGCAATATCCTTTTTAAAAATCCATAAACAACTAAACTCAATCTTTACCTATATAAGCAGCAACTAATACAGTAATAATTTAAAAGGCATATCAGACTGCTTTTTGCTGGCAGGTTTTTAAAAAAATCTTCTAACAGGTAGCTGGAACAACAGCTGTTGGTGAATAGTCCTAGTCACTAGAGAATTTCTTTTAGCACAGTTTGATATCATGGCCTAAATTCAAAGTGACACCAAATTAAAGCCTGTTATGGTAATAATCATGGTAGTGTAATGTGGTTTTGAAAAACCTACAGTCTGAGTCTTCAGAATTAATTTTGATTTTATCACCCTTGACTGTCTAGTTTTATCTTACTTTAAGATAAAACTTACAAATATTTAGAACTCTGATTTTAAAAAAAGATATCCCATGAATGGATAATAAATTAACAGTAAATCCTTATAATTAAATGATATACTACTTGTCTAACAGAGGAATAAGACAAGATAAATTTCAGAGTTAGGTAACTTTACAGTTTTGCTCAAGAACTGTAAAACACTATAAAACATTTGCCAACAGTTAACAAATAATATACCTACACACATAGTCCCCCACACATATGTGGAAGGAAGAAGTCCCTGCAGCTACCTCTAATGTTAATATAATTGATTTTAGAAATATTATAATCAAACACAGTGGCTCAATTAATACTTTCTGGTTTCTTAGTAATAGCAATAGTGCCAGAATTCTTGAAAATTTAATCTTTGAGGTATCTGAAATCACACAAATTATAGAACTTTTGCTAAAAAGAACTCCACTTAATTCAGAGGAAAGAACTATGAGTAATGAGCAATCATAAATATGTAACAAGATCACACTGCACCTGAAATCAGTCAGGAGAGAAATGCGCTAAGTACAGTGACCACCAATCAGAGATGCTGTGTATGGCTGTTCAAGGTAAGCACGTCATTCCCCCAACAGGGGCATCTGGCTGAGGAAGCAGAGGAGCCTGGACTTGAGCCCACTTTACCAGTTAAATCATATTCCTGCAGGGTCACCCACAGAAAGTATAAAATACTTAAATTTTTTTTCTGGAAAATATTATATTTCCCGTTGTTAAAGCAGCTCAATGTAGAATTACCAGACAGAAATTTCAGTCTCAAGATCAGAATTAATCTTAGGTCATTACCCCTCCACATGCCCCTAGTGAAGTCCATAATACAACCTTCCAATCTATATTTGAGTCCTTCCAGTATAGGCAGTTCTTGGTAGCAAGTCAAATTATGCCTGCCTGAAACTTCTGTCTTTTACTCCTACTGCTCTTCTACATTACAGCTCTAAAAGATTTTTGAAGACAACTATCACATCTGTTTTTGTCCTCTTCTCCATGGCAAATAAGTTCATTATCACATGATATATTTCTAGACAGTAGATACTTCAGAATTCCTATATATGACAGGTTAGAAGAATTATCTTGGTTTCTTTTGTGGAGCAAACATACAGTTTCTATTTGGCTTTTATATGACACTATTTTTGTCTCCCTAATAGTTGTCCAATTATTCAAATTATAGCATTTACCTAGGTTCTGCCATAAATCCACAAATCAAACTCCGGCACAACAGCTTGTAGGTTTTGAATACGTGCTTTGCTGATTTTCCCTTTTGATTTTCTCTTTCTTTTCTTTATTTTTTTGAAGGCTTTAGCAAGACACTGGAAGGTAAGAGTGCAGTGGGCAAAAATGCATTTTGCAGCCTTCTAATGGCATCTAAGCTAGTCAACATTCTCCTTAAAAGGTTATGTTCAAGAGGAAATCAAAACAAACAGAAACATATTACCGTGGAACTATTCCTTCTTACAGTACTGTGTAGCACAATATGTTCAACTTATAATGACCTAAAACTCCCTGTTATAATTTCTCTAAAGTGCCACTGTTTAGTCAGGTCTCCAGATTTGTACGTTTTATTTTTTAACTCAAATATAGAATTGATTTTATTTATGTAACTGGTTAGATTATAAAATTCAGATACAAATTATTAATGAGGTACGTGAAAGATTCACTTACTTTTTAAATTACCAGAATAAAGATTCTAAGACCAAATAAAATAAACTAAAATATTCAATAATATTATCTGGCAGAAAGTCCTGAAAGTAAATTTTCCTATTCTTCTGGCTGCCTTTTCCCATTAGAGTTCTAACAAACCCAAAGGAACTTCAATTTCAGTGATATTGCAAATGAAAAGTGCCTTAGAAAATAAGTGGGCCTAGTTTTTAAATAACCATGGTAATCCAACTAATTCAAAATAAAGTTTTATATTTTCCATGCCTTCCAACTCTTCTACCTCAGTGAAATTGATTAGCTGCATAATAAAAAAAGTTATTAAATGTTTTTAAATTAAAAAGCTCCAAGAAATAGCAGATCAATTTGGAAAAAATCAACTACAAGTCTCTAACTATAGTACCACACCAGATTCTTAATGAAAAGGGAATTTTACTTTCACAGCATTTTGATGGCCTACTATATATGTACTTTCTAAAGAATATAAATTAATGGGTTTCCTGAAAAACACTGAAAAGCCAATTAATCTGAAAATAAATCTGAGTAATTGTAAGAATGTTTTGAGTTTATAGTAAAATATTAGAGCTTCTGAGACAAGAATTGAGAAATAAATCTGTTTTGGTTTCTAATGACAGTATTCCTTTGTGACAACTTTTAAACCACAGGAATTATCCTATCGGAGAATTTAATTCTCTCATAAGATGTGCTTCCAGTTAAGAACTACATCATGGAAAGGCATGTCAATAAACGTTCTGACTCCATGGATAAATCCAGAGGGAAGATTTAAATAGTCATCAAGAAGGTAACTTATTTACATTACATTTACCAATCTGCAAATAAATTCTAGCAGCAAAGGAATGGCCCACTGATATTAAGAATATAGCAAAGGCTTTAGGTGAGCCACAGAATTAATGTGTTTTGGGATGGAAAAAGAACTTTAGAGATTATAAAACAGGTATGTAGAAAAATCTTCATTTTACAGAGGTAAAGTAATTTGTCCAAGGGCATGACCATAAGCAGGAAATTTGACTTCAGCACTCTTCCTCTTTTAACTTACCTCATCTCTAGCATCTTTAAAACATCCTTTCTGATGATAAATGTGTTCATGCCACAACCCCAAAATTGTTGCTATAGGATATTTTAAAATTTTGAGAGAAACACAGAAGATTCAATATATGTTGAATATCATGTGAACTACAGCTCAAGTTTGCATCTAATCAATGTGAAATAGGAAATGAGGGTCATGGTGTCCAGTCTGATTCCAAGATCTGAGCAAATGTGCAGTGTCCAACGGTGCTCATATCCTACAATTAATATGGTTACTTTAAAAGGATACTGAAATATCTTTTATCTTTCAATTTATATGTATTTTTTTCAAATGACATAAAATGTTTATATCATGGACACTTAAGTTGTTTGGACCTACATACTCAATAAAAAGATCTGTTGGGGTTTTGTTTGTTTACACATTTTTGCTGAGGGGCCCCATGAAAAAGTAACTAATCAATTAGGGTTCTGTAAACTGAAATAGTTTCAGAAACTCTGTGCTAATGTACATGTGAGGTACACGTACATGGAATGGCTTAAAGGTTCCATATGAATTTGATAATGAAATGAAAAGATGCTCTGGTTGTAAACACAGATAATCTCAGAAGGTAAGTCTTTTACTGGCTTTTGCCAATGTCGAAAGCACGGTTGAGATGCTGAGAAGGGAAGCAGAGGTTTTTAATAAACTTATAATGCAGAGCAAAAATTAGCATTCAGAGCCCACCAACGAGAACATAAAACCTGGTGTGGTTTGGGACCTCAAAGGGTTATAGTCTTGGACTAAGTATGAAAACAGGCATAGACATCACTCATAGGAAATAAAGGTCATTTTAAGTCATCTCACTCCCTTGGTTGGTTGACAACGATCTGAAATTGCTAGTGCCCTTAGACTTGCTGCCTGCCAGGGCAAATACAAATCCTTTTTGGAATATTATTAAGATTGTCAGATTATCTCTATTATCATGCATATACAGCATTTGGGACACAATAAAAAAAATCCAGGAATATAAGAAAATAATAATACCATACATCTGGAAACAAAGAGAAACAAAAGAAATAGAAACCAGACCCGTTGTGGATTTACATAATGGAGATATAAAAGCTGAGCTTAAAAATCATTATGCTTAATATGACCAATAAATTAAGCATCAACACTGAGAACATCAGCAAAAAGGTGGAATAACATTTAAATTGAAATTCTAGGACTAAAAAACACAGTCACCGAAATTAAGACTCAGTGAATGAATTTAACAGAATATTAGCACAACTGAAAAAAATTAATGGGCTAAGAGGTCAGAACAAAATATAAAAATTAAAATATGGAGGAAAGAAAAGATGGAAAATACAGAAAAGATCATAAATGATATATAGGATATGGTAAAAATATCTAGGATACAGGTCTTTGGAATCCCAGAATAAAAGGAGTTAAAAAAAAATAGAGGCAGAAGTATAATATTTGAAGATATAATGGCTGAAAACTTTCCAAACTGATTAAATTTTCCAAAACTGATTAAAAACCCTGAAGGTAAGAAGCACTACAAAACGCAAGATAATTACAAATAAAACAATACCTAGTCACAGAAAGGTAAAACCTGGTGAAAACCAAAGGGAAAAAAACCCACAACCTTAATACCAGCCAAAAATAAAACAAACAAAACTGCATGTACAAGACGGACAGCTGGAACCTAAATAGAAATAGCAAAAGCCAGAATACACAGGAATGATATCTTCAAGACACTGAAAAAAAAATTGTCAACCTAGAATTTTAAATCCAGCAAAAACATCCCCCTCCCTCAAAAGGCAAAATAAAAATATTTTTCCCAACAAACAAAAAATGAGAATTTATAATCAACAGATCCACATACATTATCATCTGCTAACTGAAGTGTATTCTGCAGGAGGAAAGAGAATACCTGAAGAAGAAAGTTCAGGTTGGGCACGGTGGCTCATACCTGTAATCCCAGCACTTTGGGAGGCGGAGGCAGACAGATCACGAGGTCAAGAGATCGAGCCCATCCTGGCCAACATGGTGGGTGAAACCCCGTCTCTACTAAAAATACAAAAATTAGCTGGGCGTGGTGGTGCACACCTGCAGTCCCAGCTATTCAGGTGGCTGAAGCAGGAGAATCACTTGAACCCAGGAGGCAGAGGTTGCAGTGAGCTGAGATAGCGCCAGTGCACTCCAGCCTGGGTGAGAAAATGAACCTCCATCTCAAAAAAAAAAAAAAAAAAAAAAGCTCAGAGGTGCAGAAAGAAATGTTTTTTTGTAAAAATAGTGATAATGATGCCTCATGGAGTTTTAAACGCATATAAAATTAAAATACAGAACAATAACATTTAAGTTGGGGGAGGTTAAATGCATTAAAGTACAAGGTTCTTTCATAGCATAGGAAATGGTAATAGTATTATTTTATATCAAATGTTAATAAATCAAGGATAGTGATATAATCTCTGGGATAACCATAAAAAGAACAATAAAAACAAGCTAATTGTGGGAGGTAGGAGAAGGATGGTAGGAAGAAAAACTTCAAACTAAAATAAGACAAAACAAGGAAGGAACAGGTAACAGAAAATGAGAAGTATATATAGAAAATAGTAAAACCATAGATTTAAACCCAAATTTATCAGTAATTATATTAAGTAAAAATGAACACTTTGTTAAAAACAAAAGATTATTAGACTAGATAAAGACTTAAATATGAGGCTGTAGAAAATTTGAAAGTAAAAGGACAGAAAACAAGATATATATTGTGCAGATATAACCAAAAGAAAGTTGGTGAAATACCAGACAAAGGAGACTTTGAGGCAAAATACAACTGTTAGATGCTGGGACAGTGTTCTACACATGTGATGGGAGAGAAAGCAGATAAAACGAGAATTTACACAAAAATTCTATTTCTTCACATTATTGTCAATTCAATGCACTCACCACATATCTTACTATGAGACTTTAGATTATAGAGATGCTTTAGTTCAATTCCCCATATGTAAAAGAAGAGATAACTGAGGTCCAGCGATATAATCATATGCCTAATTTCAGATTACTTAGCTAGCTTGTGAATAGTTTAGTTCATAGCAGCATTCAGACTCCCCAGTGCCAAGCTACACAGTCTACATCTCCTTCTTCCTCTATCAGCCTTCTTCTGTTTTTTTTTGGTCATTTCTTGTTAAAGAATAATTGTCAGTTTTTTTACTACTACTCCCCAAAACTTAAAAATTCAAATGCATTATGTTTTCTGGACTAATTTTATATGCAAGTGAAATATCTGAGGTTAATCTGCTAAAACAGCAACATGTAAAGTATATCATAACTTACATATAACACTGTATGTTAGGCACTATTCTAAGTGTCTTATATTAACTCATTAAATTCTCTCAACTAGAAAATAGTGTAAGTATCATTATTATCCGTATTTTATCAGTGGAGAAACCAAAGCACAGAGAGATTCAGGAACAAGATCGCCTAGATAATAAAAAGGCTAGAATTGAAACCTAGGCTTGAGTCTGTGCACTTACTTAACCAACTAAAAGCTCTTGACTGGGATATAGGTGGGTTCTACCACAAACTAGATGTTTGACCTTCACATTTCTAAATTTCCTTCCTCAAAAACAGAAATGAGAAACTTTACCAAATATTACCTAAAGCTTACTTTAATTTTCAATCTGATTTCCAATAGTAAAACTTCATTGTATAATTATATCCTTAACTCTAGATAAATTAAAGGAATACTGTGCCTTTCAGAGAGTGCATCAAGTGCAAACTAAAGGGCAGAAGTTGTTCAAGGTGATTTTTAAAAGTACAGCAGTCTAATCAATAAAATAATTGTATTCAAAAAGCTATTTTAAAGAAGTATATAGTTTTAGCTTTCCTTGGCTGGGTTTTAAGATAGTAAGAGAATCTACATCACTACAAAAACAAATAAACAAGCCAAACCTCCTTTAAATTAAGTTCCAGGAAGGCAAGCAAACTTATTAATTAAATGTTTAGTGTATATTATAGATGGCATGTTAGTTTAGGTCACATTTATGATATACCATATAAAATTATGCTACATGTATTTTTATATGTTTACATGTATAGGTTATAAGAGCCGTGTATAATCAACGTGCAGAACAGATTTATGTCTTTTTATAATATAATAATGTATCTTATACGGTGAGAGTTTAATGGTAGTATTTTAGTTTTGCCTTTTTGTTGTACTGTTGGCAGTATTTTTGTTATAAAAATCAGCTCTATATAATCAATTTTCCAAAGCCTCTGTCAGTCAAAGTAAGTAATCAAATATAAATCTTTCCTTCTGAAAGACTGGCTTGTCCTGGAGATATATGAAACAGTGTAGGTTTGTAAGCTCTTGGTGAGGGAAGTGGAGAGTTAGGAAGAACATTTTCTGGGTCTTTAAAAAATACTAAAGGTCCCCTGTGTTTCCTGTTATTTAATATGAAGCCAGAGCAAAAAGGAATACATTAGGAAGCAACTGTTTTCTGGACGGATTACAAGGAAATGGTGTTCCAAAGCACCACTGCTTTGGAAATGGTGTTCCAAAGCAAAAAAAATGGTGTTCCACACCAACTAAGAATGAATGTAGGATGTATAGTAAACTGCAAATAGAATAAGGAAAGCAGAAGTACAAAATCAGAAGGAAAGCAAGGTCATTTGTCCTGAAAATCAGTAAAACTCATTTATATTTTCCCATATAAAAATTACAATTTCCACATAACTTGGTAAGCAAAAAAAAAAAAAAAAAAAAAAAAAATTATGGTAACCCTATATCACATAAATCATTACATCTTTTTTCTACATCTTTTGCCCTATGTCGAGATTAACTTTCATAATGTGATACAAGAACTTACTGAAAATAGTAGAAGCATTTGTTATTAACAGCAATAGTAGACATAGCAGTTAACATTATTAAGTGCTTACTATATACCAGATTGCGCTAAACACATTATATGCATCATCATATTTAATTCTACTAACACCTCTATTGGATACACATTATTACCAGCCACATTTTACAGAGTAAAAAAGGTTTAGAGGAATTAAGTGACTTGCCCAAGATCAGGAGCTTATAAATGGTTCAGCTGGAATTTAAACCCAGGTAGATAGACCAAGAGCACACTCACAAACTTTTAAAAAATATCATAAGAGCACGTTATAATTCCATAATTATTCACATAGATTCATATTTTCTTTTAATCAGCAATTACACATGTGTGGATTAAATATCAAGTCAACAATATCATGTTAGTGACTCTTTCCAAATAAGAATCAGAGTATACTTGAATTACAGAGCCACTGAAGTCCCATACTGACAGCACTTCTGTAAAATACCCTCTTCTCACTGTTCCTTCTCGCCATTCCAAAATCCCAGAGAACTTCAGTGCTTGGAGAGGAGAGAATGGCACTACAAAAACCAGACTGACCTATAATGTTAATTAGGAAAAATTTTTACTTATAAAAAGTCATCATATAATTGAATTTAAATTGTTTCTGGATTTCAAAATATATATACAATTTAACAAGAACAGGGGAAAGGGTCAAAGATTTTTAAAAAGTATCAAAGGAACAAAAAGCAGTAAAAAGGAAAAAAAAATGAGTAAGAGGGAATGCAGAAAAGGAAAAAAGAAGAAAATTGATAAAAGAGAAAAGGATAGTGATTAAAAGTGAGAAAGATTAAAAGAAGTAAATTATAAAAGTTATAAATTTATAAAAGTAATTTACACTAGTAAAGGTAATTCACAAAAAGTAGACTGACAGCAAAAATGAGAAAAAAAGCAATTATCAATTTACTATAGATCTCTTCATTTTTTTTCTAGACTTCTGTTCTTTGGTAGCTAATCAGACATACTGCTTGCTATTTTGTAGTATGGGAAAATACTAACAAAATACCACATTCCCTAAGTAACAGTCTATCCTTCTCTGTTAACAATTTTTTTTTTCTTTTTGGAGTACATAAACTAAAATTAAAGAACCTAAGCAGGTAAAGAAATCTGGATTTCTTCCTGAAAGTACTAGGAAATCACTGGGCATTTCTGAGTAGAGCTTGATAAAAGCAGCATTCAGGGACTACTACTCTGGCAACAGGGAGTAGCAAGAGGCAAAAGATAGTTTGGAAGATGCTGGCAGATAAAGAGGAGGTTGAGTCAAACATCAAAATTGCAAGTCATAGAAGAATACAAGGAAAATGGTATCAGGAATAGAACTATGAAACCCACATGGAGAAAACAAGTTCTTATTGTTTTTTCGTAAAGTTTTTCTTTGTTTAAATTTGGCTGGGGAGGAATGATTTGAGTTATTTTCAAAACATTGAATTTAAAGTGGCAGAATGACATCCAAGTACAAATGTCCAATGGATCAATTGGAGAAGCAAGGCTAAAGCTTGAGAAGAACTGGGGAATCATCCCAGTAAAAATGAGAAAGTGAATTACGAGGGCAAAAGAGAAAAATTAGCCACTGGCTGCTCTAAGTGCTAAGGTCTAAGAAGAGTTCATTAACAAAATAAAAAGGACAGATCACATCACAAATGTACAGACCTCATTCAGGATTATTTAAAATGAACTACTTCATTATGAATTTTAATCTTAGTTGCTTCTGTCCTCATCCACTACAAAAACAAGAATGGAAATATTCTGGTTGTGAAAGCTATGGTTTCTACTGAATAATTTCAAACAGCTGACAGTAAACACAGCACTCAGCCCTTCCACATGCACACACCATGCAATCAGATAAAAGCTTTCACAATAGGAAACTGAAGCTGTCAAAGAGCCCCTAGATACTACCTAGTGAATGAGTACTTTTGCCAGTTCCTGTCTGGACCAATTGCCAATGACAGTTTTCAAATTAATTAAAACATGTGGTTATTAAATTCATACCTAACATGCTTTACAAATAGACCTCTTTGCACCATATATGTATTCACAAAAAGTTGCAGTAAATATAAATTTAAAATTTAAGAGATGCTTTATCTTAATTTCTGCTTGTACTTAATTTGTTAAGGAGTTAATGTTCTATAGGTAATATTTAATATATTAATGAAACATACTGTTTCAATGGACCTTGCAGAAAGGTTCCATAAAACAAAAATTACCATCTCCTGGTTTCTGGTTTGAAAATGTGAATTGTGAGGAATGGGAGTGGTTGGGAAAAAGGGCTTTCCTGTAGAATAAAAAATTCCTGTATTTCTATTAAACTATGGTCTTTCAGAGGCATACTATTAAGGCAGAACTATAGAAATTATTTAACTACTGTTCAAAAAACCTTAAGAGATATCAATCTAACTATATAGCAATTAGATGGTATTGACCTGTTTGAGAAAAAAACAGGGGTAGTACCCCTGCACTTGTGGGTAGAAGAAACAGAATCACAGTGATTATATCCTTGACAGTGGAGAATCATGTTAACTCCAAATTCAACTCAACCAAATGACAACTCAGCCAAAAGATATCCAATATTAATCAAAATAATACTGGTTTTCTATGTTAGTTCTAAGTTTAAACTATAAATCTTAATTTTGGTTGGGAAAAGTCACCCAACCCCAATGTTTATATTCCCAGGTTTTTATTGCTTTTATCTGCCTTCTGTTAAAATTATTATTTGACCCTAGTAGATCATTTCTGTATGAAAGACACATAACTTATTATCAGTCCTCATACAGTCTCAGGCCTAGTACACTACATTAAGTATGTATCTGTTCAATGTCAAGGTACTTATAAGGGAAAACATTTTAACTGCAACATTCCTTTCAGTGTAGGTTTAAAAAAAAAAAAAAAAAGCTTTGCCAATAGAGGGCAAGGACATACAATGACACCATATGTTAACACCAAATGCTGATTTCAAAGTGCTCAGCTTCTAGTTCCACTATGATCCCAGTACCTTATTCTTCAGGCATAAGATGATTAAAGATAATCTTCAATATAATTATGTTCATTATGGAGGTCTTTAGACCACGAAAAATCTCAGATCTACAATGAAGGAAAAAATATAGGCCAAATACAAAATATTCTGCTTTTCTAATGATAGCATCAAAGAATCCAAGAGAAAGTTAAGTAAAAGCACAGGTTTCATAGGTCAAAAAAACAGTCCACTACTCTGGTTCTATAGGCATACTAATGGTCTGCTAACTGATAGGCAACAATTAATTGCAATTCAAGCTTTTATTGCCTATTCTGCCAGGAACACAGAGAAGAACAACAGTGGGCAAGGTATGCTGTAAGTAAGATCAAGTCCCTTAAGGCCAGAAATGCTAAACTGGAAATAACCATGAGCATATAATCCCTGAGGACATGTAGAATACTAAAGAGGCGACAGGATGGATGGAACGCTTGAGCTTGAGCGGCATTTGGGTTAAATGTAGAATGAAGGTGTTTGACTAGGTGATCCGAAAAGTCACTGTTAGCTCTAAAAATCTGTTACTTTATACCTTACAATTTTGAAAAGGCTGTATCATGCTAACAGAAACCTGCAGAGCCAAGAGGAAAGATCCAATAAGAACAAGAATAACTCTAAGTTGAAAAATTCCATTTCAAGCTTTTAAAAACAGTAGAGAAAAAATGGTAACTGTTTCTCATAGAAGACAAAAGAAAATGTTTTTGCTGGGAGAATCTATCCATTTTAGCTCCTTATTGCCTAAAATTAAGCATAGTGCAATGATTATTTAAAGTATATGAGTTTATGAGATAAAGTATATTTTATATTGTGCAGAAAAGAAACAGGAAGAATAGTCTTGTTCTCCTAATGGAGGCTCTGTGTTCTGTCTCCTCAAAATTTCCCACTTAACTGTCTCAATTTAAGCAAGGATATATGCAGAAAAATTATATTTAAAAGATGAAAAGGTCATATAATTGCTTCAAAAAAGAAAGTCTTGGTTTAAACTTTATTCTAACTATAAATTCTAACCATAATTCTAACTAAAAATATAAAAACATTCAGAAATTTAGATTTAAAGCTTACTATGTTAAAAAATATAAAAATGTCCTTATCGATAGTAATCAAATTATATCTCAGCTAAGTCTTTTTCCTTTCACTCAGTTTTTCAAAAGCCTTCTTAACAAACTGAGCCTTAAAGTAAATAGCTTTTCCCTTGGTATAGAAGCTCAGTTTGTCTAAGTATTAGATTAAAGCTCTGGTTGTTTTGTCTAAGAAAAGCCAGCTTTATAAAATAAAAGCATTTATCTTTGTTTGGGGTTGACATCTATGAGCTGCTGTTATTTTTCCCTTTAACACACTTGAAAGAAATAATAAAAGTAAAATAAATAAAGCATTTAACAAGACTATGCTTTCTTTATTTTTATGAAATTCATGCTTTTAAGAATTCAGGATACAAAGGATGACAGATTTCCATTTTAATAATTTAGAAAATTACTAGTTCAATAATTTTTCTCATAAATTCACAAAAAGAAAGCATTCATTCTCCTGGAAACAGTTCATATTGAACCTAATGCATATGTACTCAATTTTTATATTAGATTTGCTACTACACAGTAAAATTAACTTTATAATATGTACTTTTCATTTATAGAAGACATATTAATGATAAAAATCTGAAGAAAAATCTTCAATAATTGCTGAAATTTGATAGTAAACATATTATAATCAGAGAGATTACTGTCTTCTTTTGTTTTTTTTGAGACGGAGTCTTGCTCCATCACTCAGGATGGAGTGCAGTGGCGCAATCTTGGCTCACTACAATCTCCACCTCCCCAGTTCAAGCAATTCTCTTGCCTCAGCCTCCCGAGTAGCTGGGGTTACAGGCGCGAATCACCATGCTCAGCTAATTTTTGTATTTTTAGTAGAGATGGCTTTTGTCATGTTGTCCAGGCTGGTCTCGAACTCCTGACCTCAGGTGATCCACCCACCTCAGCCTCCCAAAATGCTGGATTACAGGTGTGAGCAACCGCACCTGGCCTTACTGTCTTAACATACAGATTTCCTAAAATAACAGGCCAGGCATGAAGGCTCACATCTGTAATCCCAGCACTTTGGGAGGTCAAAGCAGGAAGATAACTTAAGGCCTGGAATTTGAGACCAGCCTAGGCAACACAGTGAGACCCCGTATCTAACAAATAACATAAAAACAAAAATTAGCCAGGCATGGTGGTATGCACCACCACGGGAAGCTTGAGGTAGCAGGATCCTTTCATCCCAGGAGTTGAAGGCTGCAGTGAGCTATGATCATGCCACTGCACTCCAGTCTGGGTGATCCTGAGTGAGATCATGTCTCAAAAATCAAATCAAATCAAATCAAACCTAAATAATAAACAAGTATAGGAACTATTCTGAAAAGTAATTACATCAAATAAAAAAAATAGATTCCACCCACATGTATGCTGCTTCTTCATTTTCAAAAGTAGCCATTGAGGCTGGGCAAGTTGGCTCACGCCTATAATCCCAGCAGTTTGGGAGGCCGAGGTGGGTGGATCACAAGGTTAGGAGATTGAGACCATCCTGGCTAACACGGTGAAACCCTGTCTCTACTAAAAATGCAAAAAAATTAGCCAGGCGTGGTGGCAGGCGCCTGTAGTCCCAGCTACTTGGGAGGCTGAGGCAGGAGAATGGTGTGAACCCGGGAGGCGGAGCTTGCAGTGAGCCGGGATCGTGCCACTGTACTCCACCCTGGGCGACAGAGCGAGACATCGTCTCAGAGAAAAAAAAAAAAAAAAAAAAAGGAGCCATTGAGACACATTTCCTATCAAAATGTGTCTTTCCATTGTTGACCCACTAGTTGCCCAACTAGAATATTTTAGATCACTGGTGACATATATAGAAGCTATTTCTAATGAAAAGCTTCTTTGCTTTCAAACAGAGATGAAAATTTTGATCATGTTTACCTATCAAATGCCTATATCATTCCAGAAAGGTGCATCCATAATTATTTTCTAGCCTATTTCAAATATATCTTCATCAAATGTAGTTTTCTAACTAGTGTTAATACTCTAGATGTTAAAGGTAACAGCACTATTGTTGAATTTTTAAAATACAATGACTATATTACAACAGTTTCTATATTCAAAAACTAGTTTGATACAGGTGAATTATATAGTTAGAAAATATAGCATTGATATGTGTTACTTAACAAGCTTTAAAGATGTTTCTACACATATCATAAATCTGGAGAGAAGAAAATAAGCCAATTATAGAGCTATTCATTAATAGGTAAGCAGGTTTTTTTTTATAGTGATCAGTGAAATATTTAAATATTTGGCCTAAAATTTTTAAAGCTTCATCTAGATGTTTTTCAAGAATTCATTCTATTATCAGATAATTATAGATTAGTTGAATTTTTAATAGTCCTAGTAATACACATTATATTTGAAAGAATTAGAGAATATACATAATTTTTCACATTAAAGCAAATACTTATGCATACTTACAATATGCTGGGCTCCTTCAGGCTAAGTACTAGGCATTCATAATTTTTAACTCTTATCAGTACAAAGAAATAATTTATAAAGCTTTGCTATCCTGAATCTGGCAACATTTTAAATTCTATTTTAACCTTCAAAAGTGTTGCAAGAGAACAAAATACATCAGATTCATTCTTATAAAAGTTGCTCTCCAAATTGTTCAGTAGTATGCTAGAGGAAAACACAGGAAACAAAGGCCAAACAAGTATCCTATGTGATATGAAGGAAACAGGAAAACCAAGCCCAGCACGGATATAAATGCTCAAAGTCTAAACTACAAAATAGAGGAACTATAATGTTTAGCAGCAAAAGGACTCTCTCCTATGAATAGTAAGTAAGGTAGTAGAAGAATAGATAAGAGCAAACTGAGGAAGATACATGATATTTCCATGTGCAGAAATTCTACACAAGATAAAAATTATGTTAAGTATATTCCTAATCTAATTCACTAGGATGAGACAGTTTTAATTTTTTAAATCATGGCCTTAGATACTTCTATACAGCATATAATGCTGTCATTTAAAAATTAACATATATTTTCTCACTTAGCCTTCATAGCAACTCTATGAATTAAATAGTTTAAGATAAAGAAATAATAAAAGAGAAATATATAATACTTGTATTTCATATAAACTATTGTGTAAGAAAAGTAGGTCTTCCTATAAATAGTTTTAGAATCTACAAAAGCAGAAAATATATGGGTCAGGAATCTGAGTCTCAACAATACTGGTGAAAAAACGTGATTGTGAGTTTATATTTGCTTCAGAGTAATAACGTACAATTATTTCTCCCCACCAACCCACCCCATACTCAGTCCTCCCTTAGTCACATTATTCCGTCTCTCTGGCATATCCTTTGTCCTTTTCTTCTACCTTTCCTTATACTACCTGTCTTCAGTTTAATTCCAGTCTTCTCCTGAAAGCATTCCCAAGTGAATTCAATCTATTCTCATTTCCTTCTTCTCTGCATACTGAATTTAAGATAATCCTAGATAAAAGATATAAGCTAAATCTAGGTCTTATTCTAAAATTTCATTTGCAAATCAGTTGTTTGAAACTTGAAATTTTACATAAGGAAGCATGTTATAAAATTTTGTCACATTTCCAGCCTGTGGTACAAAGGTATTTAAAAAATTTGCAGTTGACAAAAATTGTATATATGTATGTTTTACAGTATAATTTGATAAATGTATACACTATGGAATGGTTGAGTCAAGTTAATTAACATATCTATTTCCTTACATATTTATTATTTTGGTGTTAAGAACACTTAAAATCTACTTTCTTAGCAATTTTCAAGTATACATTATTAACTATAGTCATTATGCTGTACAATGGATCTCCTGAACTTACTTCTCCTGTTTAACTGAAAATTTAGATCTTTTGACCAACATCTCCCCAGTATCCCTCCCCACCAGCCTCTGGTAACCACCATTCTACTCTCCATTTCTATGAGTTCAGTTTTTTAGATATGAAGTCATGTGGTATTTATCTTTGTGTGCCTGGCTTAATTCACTTAATATAACACCCTCCAGGTTCATCCACATTGTCACAAGTGACACAATTTCCTTTCTTTTTAAGGCTGAATAGTATTTCATTATGTATATAATCTGCATTTTCTTTATCCACTCAACCACTGACGGATACATAAGTTGATTCTATGTTTTGGTTACTGTGAATAATGCTGCAATGAACATGGGAATGCAAATATCTCTTTGACATACTTATTTCATTTCCTTTGGACGTATACCTAGAATTACAATTTCTGAATTATATGGTAGCTCTATTTTTAATTTTAAAGGAACTTCTATAATGTTTTCCATAATGACTGTACTAATTTTCATTCTCACCAACAGTGTACAGTACAAGGGTTCCCTTTACTGCACATCCTTGCCAACATCTGTTATCTATTGTCTTTTTGATAATAGCCATCCTAATAGGTGTTAGGTGATATCTCACTGTGGTTTTAATTTGCATTTCTTCACAACAGCCTTTTAAACAAACAATAGTAGAAATACTATTTGAAGTGAAAGGTAATAAATCATTTCATAATATTAATTATTAAGGCAATCAGTAAAAGGAAATAAACTAAAAAAAAAGAATAGCTTATTACAAATGTCATAACAGAACATGAGGAAACATTCCAGTTCTGTACTGATTCTAAATAGAACTTTTGGATGTTTTCTATAAGGATCTTCAGAGTCTAACTGCAGTATGCAAAAAAAAAAAAAAAAAAAAGGGTAAATATAGGAGGCATGAGATTGCTATCCTTAAAAAACCTTGCATGCAAGGTTGGTCTTTGGCTGGCTTTGAGGAACTTTGATTTAGGAAGGGTTCCTGCCATTTACAAAATGATAAAGGCGGCTCACTGTGCCTACCCGATCTGTTTTTATAAATAATATGGTTTATGCTAAATACCTGCTTCCCTCTAGGAGTCTAAAATTCTGGCACATACTAGGTAGAAGGCGCCTACATGATCAGCCCCACTAAAAATCTTGGGCACTGAGTCTCTAGGGACCTTCTCTAGTGGACACTTCACATATATTATCACAAGTATTTTCTGAAGGAATTAAGTACATCCTGTGTTATTCCACTAAGAAGGGACTCTTCTAAGCTTGCATCTGGTTTCCTTCAGACTTTCCCTTATAAGCTTTTTCTCTTTCCCTCTAGTTTTTCCCTTTGTTCTTTCCTTTTTTTTTCTTTTGCTTAATAAAGTTTCACTATAATAAATCACAGTGAATTTATTCACAGTCACACTATATTCTGAGTTCTGTGAGTCCTTCTAGCAAATCACTGAATCTGGGGGTGATCTTGGAGACCCCTGACACAAGCTGTTACTGTATTTTGTCTCATTTACATTAAACGTATGAATATTTCATCCTTTGTACAAGTAAACTACTATGAGTGTATACTAAATTTTCTCATTTATGATTAGGGTTGTTTGAGGTTCTTTGTATGCAAAATGGTGAACAAAAAAGAAAGGTTTTACCATAACAACTAAGCCAAATTTAGAAAAGAAGTTAAATAGGGTATCAGTGTGTACATGTGGGGAAAAAAAACTAATGCCTGGGGCTGGGCACGGTGGCTCATGCCCGAAATCACGACACTTTGGGAGGCCAAGGCAGGCAGATCACTTGACCAGGAATTCGAGATCAACCTGTCCAACATGGTGAAACCTCATCTCTACTGAAAATACAAAACTTAGCTGGATGTGTTGGTGTATGCCTGTAATCCCAGCTACACGGGAGGCTGAGACAGGGGAATTGCCTGAGCCTAGAAGGTTGAGGTTGCAGTGAGCTGAGTTTGTGCCACTGCATCAAGCCTAAGCAACAGAGCTAGACTGTCTCAAAACATACACACATATGCACACACACATATGCACACAAATGCTTGAAACAGAATAAACTGAGATGTAAGATAGGGAAAGGGTATAGAAGAAAGGAAAGAAATGTGAAACCTAACATTTCTGTGAAGATGATGGTAGATGGAGACACTGAGCCCAATCATTTTCTGGGTTTGCCACTATATTGGTGCAAAACATCTTGGCTGTTAAAGCCTTATGAAAGACAAATATTATTTTTTGAGACAGGATCTCATTCTGTTGCCCAGGCTGGAATGCAATGGCACAATCGCAGCTCACTGCAGTCTCAACCTCCAGGGGCTCAAATGATTCTCCCACCTCAGCCTCCCAAAGTGCTGGGATTACAAGTGTATGCGACCATGCCTGGCTAATTAAAAAAAAAAAAAATTGTAAGAGATGAGGTCTCACTATGTTGCCTAGGCTAGTCTCGAACTCCTGGGCCTCCCAAAGTGCTGGGATTACAAGCATGAGCCACCATGCCTGGCTGAAAGATATTTATTGACATCCTATAATGTGCACCACACATTTTATATACATTATCTTATATATAAAGACATGGATCACAATGATTCTAGTAGGGAGATATTATTTTCCTACCTAGGATACAAACTCAGAAAGTAACTTTCCTGAAGTTATTACTAAATGGTAGAGATGGTACCTGAACCTAGGTCTTTATGATTTTAAAGCATATGTTCCTGCCAGTAGTCCATACTGCCTCAGTATGGGGCAGAGGTTATGACAATTCAGCCAAGATGTTCAGACTATCTTTTTGTTTTCTATTTCCCATATAATATATCTATACAACCAGGTTGGAAACTTATGAAAGTTAACTTTATGTGTATTTGATAAAAGAGCTAGATGAATGTTAAGCACAAATTGGGTGAGTGCTCAGTGAATACTTTTTCATCAAACTCAACTTTCTCATGAAAAAGCTATAGAGTCACCAAATTTTCAAAAACTTATAAATAAATGAGGTACGCTCTTTGAAGAAAGGCTTTTTTAAAAACATTAATGGGCCAGTGCAGTGGTCCATATCTACAATTCCAGCACTTTGGGAGGCTGAGGCAGGTGGAACTCCTGAGCCCAGGAGTTTGAGACCAGCCTGGGCAATGTGATAAAACCCTTTCTCTACAAAAAATACGAAAATTAGCTGAGCGTGTTGGCACATGTCTGTAGTCTCAGCTACTCAGGAGGCTGAGGTGGAAGCATTGCTTGAGCCCAGGAGGTAGAGGCTGCAGTGAGCTGTGACTGTGCCACTGCACTTAGTCTGGGCAAAAGAGTGAGACCCTATCTCAAAAACAAACAAACAAAAAACAAACCAATTAATGACAAGCTGCCTGGAAACTTTCCAATGAACTTACTAGAAACAAACAAACAAAAACAAAATGAAGGTCACGTATCAAAAAGTCAGGACTTCAAAAAGTATCAAACTAACATGGGCAACTAATAAAGTAAAAGAGCTTTAAGGGTAAAAGACGTATTTTGAGATATGACAGTTCTGACTACAAAAGATAAACAGTGAAATCTATGAAGTACAACATGAGAGGTTCAAATTGGAAATTAGATAAACCGAAAGACAAAGCTCTTACCAAGAGACTTTAAAACCAATAATAAAAATTGCTTTAAATAAATCAAAAACAGGAAGTCAGATTATAGCTGCTCCACTTAATCTTGGTAAAAATAAATGCTCTTTTCACCCAAAAAGTATACAGTGAAAATATACTTTTTAAAAATCACAATTTGTATAGTTTTACATTTTTCAGAAATTGTTTATATACAGTATCTCATCTGAGTCTTTCAGCAACTCTATGAGTAAAGGTCTTAAAATGTCCTTTTAAAAATGAATAAAAAAGGTTTAGCTAGATATGTGGTTCATTCTAGATGAATCAATAATAAAAGAAGAGCTAACACTGTATCTTAGTTCACTTTGTGTTGCCATAACAGAACACCAGAGACAGTATTTTATAAATAAAAGATATGTATTTTGGCTCATGGTTCTGGAGGCTGGAAAGTACAAAATTGAGGGGCTATACCTGGTGAGGGCCTCCTTGCTGCAACATAACGTGGCAGAAGGCATCACACAGGTGAGACAGCGAGAGAGAGAGAGAGAGAGAGAGAGAGAGAGAGAGCACGAGAGAGCGCGAGATCAAACTCACAGCCCCCTTTAGCCCCCTTTATGGTTAGCATTAATCCATTCATGAGGGTGGACTCTCATGATCTAAACAACTCCTCCCCATCTCCCAACACTGTTGCATTGAAGATTAAGTTTCCAACACATACTTTTTAGGGGATACATCAAATCATACCACACCAGGACCTAGATTTTTCTACTTCTGAAAAATGGAGTTTCCTTTCCCCATCAATGATTTCAAACTGTCTTGCTCACAAGTTACCTTAGAGATGTTTGAAGTGGGGAGGGGTGTGTTGGAAAGTAAAATTATGAGACTCTAGTCATAGATTTAAAAAAAAATTATAAAGAAAACCAAACTGGGAATTGTGGACCTTTCAGATCAAATGTATAACCCAGTAAGTAACATATGCAACACAGTTTAATAGTGTGATTATGTATTGAGGAGCCTGTTCAAATGCTTTCCAAGTAAGAGGTAGAAGGCTGGAAACAGCATCACTCTCAAGCTTACTACAACAACAAAAAGGCAGCTTATGTAAAAAATCCCATATTTTCTTTAACTCTATCAGAGAGCTCATCAAGGACAAACAGGACATGAGCACTTGATTATCTGAAGCAGATGCTAGACTGAATACAAACTGGTAGGAACTCCACTAAAATTGTTAACAAACTGAAACTAGCATGAGAATACAAAACCCCTGAGAGCCAGAAACGCTGGGGGAATGCTCATCCATTCACAGGCTGTTTTCCACATACTTCACAAGGTGCTCATAAGAAAAACTATTGGACAACAAGAGGCTGGAGAGCCTCCGTCAAGGACATGACAGTTACTTTGACAAAAGCACAAAGCTCTTTTGGGTCCCCTCTCCCCCGAGAAGCAAGAAACCTTAAACCACTAAAGGAAGAGCAAAAAGCCTGGTAGCCCTAAAGGTATATAGGTTAAGACCCAATACAGCTGGGGGAAGAGAGTAGAATAACCTCCAGCCCTAGGGAAGAAGTAGGAAAACATTCTAAACCAGGACATCCCCTAATGCAGAGATAGGACAGTATTACTAAGAATGTGACACCCCTGAGACCCAGGGAAACAATCCTTGCCTAAGACTGAGGCTGAATCAGAGCAACAGAGAATGTGGTGTCCTATGCTACCAGGCTAGTAAGCATCCAGTAAAAAATAATGTATTCAGCTTCAGACAGAGGGGCAAGATAGTGAAGAGACCCTCTTCAGAAGCAAATCAAGAAGCCGGAGTTGAAGGCAGATCACAGATTGAGTAAAACCCTCTAGGAAACCAGCCTCCATCTAAACACAAGATAATGCTAGAGAAATTTGAAACTTGTGGTACACTGATATTAAAGCAACAACAAAACCCAAGCCCAGCTCAGCCCTTGACTAGATTAATTTAACTGCTCTCCTCACATGTTAAAGAACCAGAAAAAGAGGAGGCATGTCAATTTTTAGGCATAAATAAAATTTACCTTAGTTTCTACTGCTATATAGAAGATGTTAATCTTTCAACCAAAAAGTACAAGACATATCAAGAAAGCATGAAATAAAAACCACACGCTGTCAACAGACAAATACATATAAACACTGATATGACAAAGTTATTGGAACTATCAGATAGGAAGCTTAAAATATTTACGACTAATACATTAAAGATTCTCATAGAAAAGGTGGACCACAAGCATGAATAAATGGGAAACTTCCACAGAGAGAAACTGTAAAAGAAAATAAAATGAAATGATAGAAATAAAAAATACAGTAACAAAGATGAAGACTGCTTTTGACAAACTCATTAGTAAACTCAACAGAGTGAGGAAAACATCAGTGACCCTGGAAATAGGTTGATAAAAAGTACTCAAACTGAAACACAGAGGAAAAAAAGTGGGAATTAAAAAAGGGCACAGATCATCCAAGAGTTACAGGACAACAGCAAACAGCCTAACATAACTATAAACAACAACAACTAAAAAGAAACAAGAGGACAGAAAAAATATTTGAAGACATAATAGCTGAGAATTTTCCAAAATTAATAAAAGATGATAAACCACAGATCCAACTTACTCAGAAAATATCAAGCAGGGAACAAAATCACACCTAGATATTTCATATTAAAATCCCCCAAGACAAAAAGAAAATCTTAGTCAGCAAATTTTTCAAAAAGACATATTACATACAGAGGAACAATGATAGGAATTACCACAAACTTCTTATAAAATTTGCCATACAGAACACAATGGAGTGATACCTTTGAAGTACTAAAATAAACAAAAAGGCTAACTGAGAATTCTATACTCAGGGAAAGCACCTTCAAAAATGCAGAAGAAATATAGAAGTATCAAATATCATGGAGAAGAGACAAGCCTTCTCTACTACATCCTGTCTGAATACCTGGACCAAAGAACCCATAAGCACAAGAAATGATTACTTTACATCATTACTATTTGGGTATAATTTGTTATGCAAACATAGTAAGTAGAACAATGGTCTATACAACCTTACCTCTAGTTTTGCTTCCTCCAACCCACCCTTCTTATTGATACTGGAGTGAATTTTTATAAAGCACAAATCTGATCATGTTGCTCCCTCTGTGAAGTCAAAATCCCTATCTGTTCCCATTTGCCATCAAGGAAAATCAAAACTTCTTAATTGGGTCCTCAAATCCTCTCTGATCCAGGCTCTGCCTGTTTATCCGGTCTTATCTCACAGCATTCTCCCTCATACCTTTTGTTCTAGCCATGTCAAGCAGCAAGAAAACCCTTAAAAAGGCATACTTACTCTTCATTCTATAATGGTTTATGAATTACCAAAACTAGATATGCTTTCCTCTGGGCTAGACCCTACTTTGATTCTTAATTTAAAAAAACTAATTCCTCTCCTGTGAAAAATGCAAAAATTCTGACTCTGCCTTTATTCTTTAGTGCGGTATGAAGAATAACCTAGTATTACCATCGCTGCTTTTATAATTCTGAGAAGAGTAACAGTCTTAAATCATCTAAGGGCGCTGAACCCCACAGTGGAACTGGCATTTGGGGATGTATAACAAAAGGACTACCCAATAACTGAAACTGAGCCTCTGCCAGCGGGACCACTGGGAAGGATGACGAATACCCAACCTCTTTTTTTCCCAGGCCAGAAATTGTAAGCTAAGCTTGTTAGCCAATCACAATACTCACATATCATTAATTAAGAGTCAATGGTGAATCCAATTATATCATTCTTAAGCTCTTCAGCTCTGAAAAGAGCAAGTTTCTATTTTCCCCCTATTCTTTGATAAAAACATTTTAACAAAAGAAACAAGCAATATTTTTAGCCCAAGGGAGCCTTTTCACAGATATTTTTAAAAATACTATATGTTTTATTATCTAGCTTCTGGGAGGAGCCACAGAAATCCTTGCAGCAATTTGCTTAGAAACAACAGACAGTCATAGTCCGCTGATCCTACGGAGAAAGAGGGAGAAACTGATTGAGATTGATTGTCCTTGGTAAAGTCTGAGGGTCTCAGGCTCAGGAAGGGATTTTACCAAAGACACGTGCCTTTTGCACACGCTGCTCCTTCTGTCTAAAACAGCGTTCTTTCACTCAACTGACTCCAAAACCTTCCTTCAAAATTCAGCTCTGACATCTCTGCTTTTTCAATAATCATTAAATATGTATCAAGGGCCCACTATATTCTGGCCATTATAGCAGGTAGTGTGGATGCAGAGGGGAATGAGGCCTCAATTTTTCTGCATTCACGAAGCTTAACAAATTCTGAACTCCTCCTAAGCTCCTCCTGGAAGCCTTCCTTCACCTCTGTAGGCTAAATTTAACTAAAGTTCACCCTCAACAAATGTCTCCATAAAATGCTGTGCTTTTCTGTTAGGGCACATTTTATTGTAATTATCTGTTGACTTGTCTCCCTTATTAGAGTCTTGCTGAAGTCTGGACTCTGTTTTATTTCTGTCTCTTTGACACCTAGGCTTGTGCCCGGCAATGCCAATAAATGTTATTTTTTTTAATTAAAGAAAAAGCAAATTTTTAAAAGAGGGTGGTTAAGATGATCTAACTGCCTTGTTAAATGTAACAGAAGATGTAGATTAAATGCTAGAAATAAGATAAATAACATATAATAATTTTTAGATATTTCTACCTGTGGATTACAAATAATGCATACAACACACTAAAGCTTTACAAAGCTAAAGATCCTACACACATTTTAGTTAGAAAATAAGGCCGGGCGTGGTGGCTCACGCCTGTAATCCCAGCACTTTGGGAGTCCGAGGCGGGCGGATCATGAGGTCAGGAGTTTGAGACCAGCCTGGCCAATATGGTAAAACTCTGTCTCTACTAAAAATACAAAAATTAGCTGGGTGTGGTCGCACACACCTGTAGTTCCAGCTAACTCAGGAGGCTGAGGCAGAAGAATCGCTTGAACCCAGGAGGCAGAGGTTGCAGTGAGCTGAGATCATGCCACTGCACTCCAGCCTGGGTGACAGAGCAAGACTCTGTCTCCAAAAAAAAAGAAAAGAAAATTCACACTAATGTTCCATAAAAATTCTGGCATTGTGATAAATAATTCAGAATCACAGGAAAAAATTGTAAAGAACAACTGAATACCTAAGACAAATGAAAAAAGGAAAGGAGAAGCCAGAAATAATTTGGTAACAAAAATTTTAAAATAAAAACCATCTAAAGAAATAACACTAAATTCCTTACAAGTGATTTTTATCTATTTTTCTTACTATAGCAACAAAATAACAGAGTAGAATAAATATTAAAGTAATACAGAAAGGCAATTCTTTCCTTTAGAAATGCCTCCTTTATAACTTTTCAGAGTTGCTTACCTTTGACTGAATATGCTAAACAATACAGAACAAAAATTTCATCATTTAGGGTATAGTCTTATACATGAAAGCAAAAGGCATTACACTATTACCCAATCTACCTATACAACTGACATGAAGTACTTATATCAGTGCTTTAAACCATCCTGAACAGCAGTAAAAAATAGTAAGCTTAATTAGTCTTTACCAATATACTAGTTGTTTACTAACAGATAAATTCTCAATTTGGAAAAGTCAACCATTACATATCTCTAAATGGAAGGCCTTTTTGGTAATTTACATGACTCAGTTTAATAACACACTCCTGTATATAACATACATTCCATTTTTTCTAAGTGTATCTACATTTATAATGTGAGCTAACGCTGTAATAAAAATCAAGCAGGTAGGGGTTAGGAACAAGTTGGTAAGGCGGCTGTGAATATAAAAGCAACAGGAGCATCCTTGTGGCTCTGTATCTTGACTGAGGTAGGGGATTTATAAACCTACATACATGATAAAAATCACACAAAACTAAATACACACATACGAGTACAAGTAAAACTGGGAAAATATGAGTAAGATCAGTAGATTACATCAAGGTCAATATCCTGGTACAGTTATTGTACTGGAGTTTTGCAATATTTTACCATTGAGGGAACTAGGGAAAAGGTACATGAGATCTCTCTGTGTTATTTCTTACAACTGCATGTGAATCTACAACTATCTCAAAGTAAAAAGTTTAATAAAACATGTCAATCCGGCACAATTTGCTCTGTGACCACAATAATTCACAACCATCCCAATATAAAATATACTCACCCCGTCCCCAAAATCGCCTAAGCATCTTCCTAATTACAGCATTAGTTCAAAGTCCAGGATCTAACCACCTAAATCAGGTTAAGATGCAAATGAAGTTCTTAGGTACTACATGTGAAGTACCATTCCTCTCAATCTGAAGACCAGTGAACTAAAGAGACAAATTCTCTGCCTCCCACACATCCGAAACACCTAGTTATTCAGGGACAAGATAATTGCAATAGAAACTCCCTTTCAAAAAGGTGACTGCTGCATAGGAGGAAACAGGAAGCATGTCAGTGTTACCAGTTTATAATAATTCTGATATACAGAAGGACACATGTAACCAGTACCTTGATAAGAGCCCAGTCCTACTCAGTGAAAGTACTTCTCTGTGTTCTGGGCCCTGCTTGCTAGCCTCTTGTTTCCTCCATCTGAGTCATGCTTCCTTTTCCATAAAAAAAGTAGCCCATGTTTGCGACTGAGTTTCTCAGCTTGTTTTCTGTCTACAGAAGTTTGGGTATCCAAGAGCCTCTTTTCAATTTGTGTAGTCTTGGTCCCTCTTAGTCCAGGCTAATATAATTCTTTTAAAAACTTTATAGGTTTCTACGCCTCAACTTATAAATATAATTATTTTAAAAACTTTATATGTTTCTATGCATCAATTTATAAATCCACTCATTCAGGCAAAAGTCCTTCCCTACCTTGGGCTCCCTGTGAGGCTGCTGTGGAATAAAGCCCTTAAGATTATTAGAAGCCCTTTTGTTTAACAGAGAGGAACTAGGAGGCATGCCCTAAAGATACTTGGATGGCCTTTTGTGTGTCTGAAAGGTTCTATGAGGCACCACCTCACATCTCTGAGGACTTAACAAAGGTTTTATAGTTACACCTTAATTTCATCTCTGCCCTGAGACCGCATTTTCCTAACTCTGCTCTGCATTTGACCTTTGTTCTGAGGCCCTTTTTTGCTTTGAGAATCCTTTGTTTGAAAACAAGAATTCCGTTTTTAGCTCAGTTTTCTCTATCCATGTATCATCAGACAGGACTAAAAGAAACAGCTGACACTTTAGATATTCTGCCTGGGAATCTCCTTTGCAAATCCATAATTTCATTAGTGGTCCACTGGTTAATTTTCTATTTTCCATGTTACCCTGGGTGACGGTTTTGCAAAATTTGCTACCACTAGATAACAGAGATCTTCTTACTTCCAGTATCAAGTAACACTGTCATTACTGTCTTTCAATCCCTCACCATCAGTCTCCATGAGTCCCTTCCAAGCTTCATGAACAGTCTTTCCACCCACCAGCTGGTCCCATGCACTTTAGGTTTTGTTACAGCAACACCCCACTTCCAATATTAAATTCTGTTATGATTATCTATTGCTGTGTAACAAACCATCCCAAACTTAGTGGTAGAAAAAAATAACCTTTTATTATGCTCATGGGTTCTCCAGTTTAGGACTCTGGACAGTGAACAGAGATAATAATGACTGTCTCTGCAGACTCCATAACGTCTGCTCATTTGTGAAGACGCAAACTGCCAGGGGTTTCTCCACTCAGGTGGCTAGTGCCCAGGCTCAGATGATTAGAAGGCTAGGCTCATGTTACTGGAAGGCTTAAACTATTTATTTGGGACTGGACTTACCACAGAATAGTGACATGGTTTTAAGACACAGCAAGAAGGCACAGCCAGAAAGCATTCCAAGAGACCAAGGAAAAAGCCTCAAGGCTTCTCCTGACCCAGCCTCAGAAGTTACATACCATCACTTCCACTCCATTCTATTACAAGCAAGTCATTAAGACCAGCCTAGATTCAGCAGACTGGCATGATCACATTGCAGAAGAGCATGTTGCATGGCAAGTACTCTCACCATCTTTGGAAAAGGTAAAAAGCCACAATGGTTATAAAAATACTGATCAGGCTCAAGGTAAAAACTGTTGAGGCTTAAACTAATGACAACTATTCTAAAGTGACAGTAATACATACCATAAAAACAATGTACTAAAATAATTTCTCAAAAGATACTAGAAAATTATGACAACTATTCGTTATTAGGTTCACCTCTTATGATGAATTATCTGAATCCTTATTGTGTTTTTACTAGTTAAATTTTATAAAAAATAGTTCTATGGTCTCTACTACATTATACTATAATTTTGAAAAATACAATGAGCATATACAAATAAGGTTCTGAATGTCCTTCTGAATAGTTTAGTGTTTCTAAACAATTTACACAAACAAAATTAGAGCCTAATAAGAAAATATATGCAAACCATCATTGAAAATAATTGACCACATTGCACTGAGGGAAAAAATACATGTTATATTAAACTCTGTACTACTGACATTCCAAGAAGTGTAACAGGTGAGCAGGCTACTTAGAAAAATACAGGTCATGAAAAGAAAATGTTATTAAGAAAATCATAAAGAAAAAATTATATATTTACTATGCATTAAGGGGAAGTGGATCATTGTAAAGTTCTTTAGCAATGTCATTTACACGAGATAAAAGGTTTTCAGGCCTGCTGGCATAGCTATAGTGATGGCCTCATGACGTTTCTTTTTTTTTTTTTTTCCTACAGTGGTCCTATGCTCTTTATACAGCAAAAAAGAACAACATTTTTTCTGGCAAATCACTTGCCATATAACCTGAAAAGAAATTCTTAAATGTTTACACTCACTCTTATCAAATCATCATCAACTAAATTAGCCAAAAAGTGGTGTGCTTTGTACTGACCACATTACAGTAATGGTAGGAAAACCCATGAGAAAATCAACTTTAATAAGAAAATGGGACTGAGGTACTTTCTAGAATTATTGGACACGACTAGTAGGGAGCAAGTTCCAATTTATCCTTCTGCATTCTAAACATTTTTAGCTGATCCAAGACAAAAAGAAATCTTTCATTCCCCCTGGAGAAAAAGAAAGAAGATAGGTATGGTAATTTAAACTGTATGAACTAATTATCTGTCAAATATAAACATGATGCATCAGCTTGCATGTCTTGCTTACATTTTTAATATCCAGAGTAAGTTCAATTTGGCCACAAGGCTACCACGATGTCACTTCCAGATAAAGTGGCAGCAAAGACCTTAAAAATTAAGTGTTTCAATTCATAATACAAAACAAAATGTTGATTTCTTTAAAACTTAAATGTTTCATATGTTTTAGAGGCACTAAGGGATAATTTTAGATGTTATTGAACTGTAATATGTTATAAGATAGTGTATTTTCCATTGAAAACAAAAATACTACTTGAGAAATTTGTTAACTGAAACTCCCCAAAGATTTCAAATTTCACAAAAATTTACTTTTTGCTTATTTTTAAATATTTTGGACCAGTTTAATTAAAAAGTATTTTTCCCTACTAGCTTAGAATATCTAAATTACAAAAATTAAAACCTTAAACTGAATTACTGTTTACCCTTATAAATCTGTTTTAACTGATTCAATTCACTGACTCCCTCAACAGAGTTTTTATGCTCTTATTCTTGACAGCCCTACTATAGTAAAATAAGTACAGAGTCTATCTTCTTATACTCTACTCAAGAAAAAATATGCACAAATTTTTTCTCTAGAAATATTTAATGACATGATAAATTATTCCTTCTTTAGATTTCTAATTAACTTCCACTGTCAGTATAAAAAAATTAAAAGGGCTTCACAGGAATTGCAGTTCAACTTTAAAAAGTCCTAAATGTCTTTCTTTTAACAATCTAAATTAAATAAATCAATTCTAGTTCCCTAACCATCTCCCTTTATTACTATTCTAGTCTTTCAATATGAGGTAAGCAACTGCTGCCCTTTGCACCAGACAGGGGCTAAAAACCCATAAGAACTATACATATGTTTGAATTACTATATGCAATTATCACTGCATAAACTTCCTAAAATAAGGGAAAAAATCCTACTAGGATTTTTTAACTTCAGAGTAATTTACTGAGATAATTTATTTGTTTCAATTTAGTCTTGCTATTACTTTAACACTTTGAAAATTAAGAAAAAAGAAGGGAAAAACATTTTAACTTAGTAGTTTGAATGAAAAGCACACCAGGCAAAGCACTGAAAGCCAGTCTCATAATTTCACTGGGATAGTACTCACTAAGAGGCAGAGCTTGGTTTTTCCCCTGAATGACGGGAGAGCTTTCAGAGGCAGAAGCAGAAATATTAGAAGAAAACCTAACTTATCCCACTGGTGGAAACTGTCAAGGTTGAATACTGTTTAATAGAATTTAAATGGGGGAAAAAAGGTTGAGAACAGATTCAAAGAGTATCTGGGAAACAGATCCAAACAGGTTGATCCCTCAGCAAAGGCACAAATCATTTTATTCTGGAAATGAGCATCTCTCAGATAAGAAAGAGAAATTCATCCAACTAGATGCACAGTTTTGACCCAGGAAAATCTAGGAGCTGACTAAGAGTAACTGAAGGAAACTAGTATTAAAAAGCAGGAAAGTTCCCTAAGTAACACCTGCTATTAAAACCTCACAGGCACTGAGGAAACTAAACCCAAACATTCAATAACACAAAAGCCTAGTTTCTCTCAAAGGCAGAATTAGTCTGAAAGTCCCAGCAAGTGAAAAGCTGATGAAAACTAAGCAGTAAAAGGCAGCTGAATAGCTGGGAGAACCTCTGAGGCCAGCTAGGAAAGTGCCCTCCCATTCATTGTGACCTCCCAGAGAGACCATTTAGAAAGTGAGAGGGCTCCAAGGACACCACAAGTTTTACCAGACCTAGCAGTGGTGCCAGGTCAATCCTATCGTGGTCTGAACTCAAAGATGTCTGAACTCTCATCCAGACAAGATAGAAATTAAGCAAGAAGGTATTCTAAATCATACTTACAATGATTTGGGAACTTACAATGTCCCACCCACTTGACTCTCCCCATAACTTCCTAAATAAATAAGAATGTGAATGTGGAAACAAAAACAGGTAGCTTCCATTTATATTCCAAATGTAAAATCTTACTGAGATTCCCAATCCTCTTTAGCCTTCCCAGTGTTATTGTTACCTCTTGTATTTCTCTGTAGTGAATGAAGTTAGAATCCTACACATAAATAAAAGCATAGGCCTCTGAGAGGAAAAATTGACAATGGAAAGAAAAGATCAGTGGTTATATTACTGGTCTGGAAAAGATAAGGCTATATAGGTAGATGGCCTATGATGAAATAGGTCCCACAGATTTAACTTATAGCAAGCTCCCAATGTTGTTTCACAAGAATATTCCAGGCTAGAGAAAAAAGTAAAAAGCCAGCCTTGTGTATTATGGCTGTGATAAGATTTGTATATGGAAAATATCCTCATAGTTTCTAACATACACACTGAATTAAGGCGTACTGTTGTAAAGAAGATAGACGTCATTTTTTGATATCTGAAGACTTTCTATTTCCTTTATGTATTTGGGCTTTTGTCCATAATGAAAACTATAATAAGACCTCATTTCTAAGGTATTTTCCTTTCTCATATCTCTCTTAGGGATGGCAAAAATAGGATAATGATGAGAATGCGGGCAGAGCTAAGGTGATAAGCAGGACAAGACAACAATCAAAGGAAAGCAAGAAGTAATATTGAAAGAATCACATAAGAGTGGTACAATGTACCCGCAGAATTGGGGGCACCTCATTCAGAAATAGTATGCCTGAAGAATGTATATTCTTTCATTTATCCAGCCATTCTTTCATCAAATATTTATTGAGTGCCAACTAAGTACAAACCACTAGGCTATCAAATTGAACATGATGTATTTTTACAGTCTTTAAATATACTTACCGCCCTAAGGTATGAGAATTTTTACACTGCTCTTTACTTAACTGGTAATTCAATACATGCTTGCTAAAATACAGCTACAATGAAGAAAGGGCTAATACGTTGAGAGATTTCCCTACCTATTAATTTAAGTTTCCAAAACTTCTGGAAGAAGCCATGAATCATTTAAGTCCATTTAATTTTTTTCCTAAATTTGAATCCAGTTGTCCCCCTTATACAATACTTGACTACCTTCTAAAATGAAATTGTGCCCTATAAAAATCATTCAGCCATTGACATAGTTTGAGTTTCAAGTCTTGCTTCAACAACCACAAACAGCTTTTGAATATCTTAGGTACTCAAGATAGTATGTTCACACCAAACAAATTAGTTGCCCTGGGATGCAGAGTTCAAGCTGGAAGCATTCTGAAACAGTGTAACAGCTTTGGGAAATGTACTGGGTTACAGAACATAATAGTTACGCTATCTAAGTCAGTCTACCTAGTGTGGTAAGTATTTACCTCTCACTGAGTTGTATTTTCCCTTGTTTTCATGCTAGTCTCTTCCTTCCTATCACCTTTCTATCCCCAGGCCTCAATTCTTATTTTACCTTTACTACTTCATTAATTTAACCCGCTCTTATCCCTTATTCCACTTTCTCTATGTTCTTCCTCCCTAATTTCAGATTTCTGCTAAGCATATCAGAAGTCCATATCATCAGCCACATTAATTACAAATTATTTTTAATCTTTCTCTCTTCCTCAGTACTTACAACTAGACAATCTCTTTTCTTCTTCATTTTCATTCATTATTTTCCATTTTATTTGTCACCACTTTAATTCAGGGGCTGAATTTTCAGCATATATCAACACTATTAGAATAGCCTCCTCACTGCGTTGGCCTTTAGTCCTTGTCTTTCTTCAGGTTTCATCGTGCCCTCAGATTCATTATCCTAAAATATAATTTGCTATTTTTTGAATATGCTAAAAAAAATGACTATGGCAGACGGAGCGAAAGTTTCATCCAGTGTAGTTGGAAAAGTACTAGATGAAAAATTGGAAAACCTGAATTTTTGTGGTTAAACCACACTCAGTCTTTAAATAATGACATGTCCTTAACCCCTCCAGGTACCAGATTTCTTATCTATTCAAATGACTAAAATAAGCAGTTTTCAAACTTTTTATTTAAAGTTTTTGAACTGTAATGGATTGAGATGTTGTAAATGAATAAAAGAGATTTTTAAAAATGAAAATTATTACTCAAGAGTTTACCAAGAACCCTTAATTCTAGAATGGGGTTGGGGGTTTGAGTCAGATGCAGAAATAGCTATTGTAATGTTTTTGGAAACGATGAAGACGTTACCTAAGGCATCCAAAGTGGGATTACAGAGGAAAAGACAGTGTTCAGGCAATGATTTGGAAGTTTTGATAACTAGTTGGAGGTAAAGAAGAACAATAAAGAGGATAAAAAGAAGAGTCATTTATGTCATGGGTAACTGATTATATGGAGATTCAATTTAATTAGAAAGAGAAAATAGAAGGAATTTGGATAGAGGAGAACTGAAATGCTTTGGTTATAAGAGAAGGAAGCCAAGAACCTCTATGATTGGGTGTCCTCTCATTCCTAGGCACCATCTATGGCCCTTCTACAATACTCCAGGGATTCAGGGACTTTAGCATGAAACCACTTTTCAGTGGGATAATTTCACAATCTCCTTACAGTTTTAAAATTCTACCATCTGTTAGCTAAGAACTGATCCTGTGTTTGATTTTTCTACTCTAGTTAAACAGCTCAGCTTAGTGTTCCTTAAATATACCTTATATTTTTCCAACTTCATCCAGTTTCTCTGATACACCTTCCCCAGCACTTCTCTTATCCAAATCCTAGTCATCATTCAAAAGCCAGTGCACATTTGCAGCATTTAAACCTATATAGCATAGGGTTATTATCTGTTTACACTCATAGCAGTTAACTCTTCATGTACACAGCTCGTATACGTTTCCAAACAGATTATGAATCCCTAAAGGGGGAAATTTTTATAAATCTTTGCACCTACCGTAGCTTCAATCCAAGTAATTTGCACATAAATAGGTTTTCAAAAAAAAGTTAATAAACAAATGATAGAAGTGACAGTGGGAGGAGGCAGACAAATGCCTCCTCCCTGGTGCATCCCTGGTGAAACCCCACCTCCAAGACAAAGACAGTTTAAAGCCTGAAAGCCAAGCTAAAGGTCAAACCCACAGACTACCTTGAGAATCTGTCTTCCCATTTGGTACATTTTTCTCTGCTTGATTCCCAGCATTCAACTATTTTACATATACCTACCCTTCCCGAATTGGTTTTTTACACTGTTGTGCCCCTCCTTGAGTGGTGTCTTTAACCTTTTTTGCATACTCACAAACCAATCAGAATGCATTCCCCTATTCTGAGCCCATAAAAGCCCTGGGCTCAGCCACACTGGAAGAGAAACCACCTGACTGCAGGTGTTCAACCACCCTTGCATACTCTCTCCACTGAGAACTGTTCCATTGCTCAACAAAATTCTTCTCTGCCCTTCTCACCCTTCAATTGTCAGTGTATCATCATTCTTCTTGGATGTGGGACAAGAACTCAGGAACCACCAAATGCAGGTACAAGCTATAACACAGTTGGGCTGGGGCATGCCCAGCCAGCCACAGACTGAAGCTGGTGTGCAGGCAGGCCGAGTGGGTGGACCACTTCCTGCGGCAGGCAGCATGGTCGAGCAAGACCTGGCGGGGAGGTGGCATCACCAGCCAGAGGTTCCCAGCTTGCAAAGTGACTGAGGAAAATCTGTGTCAGAAGCATGATCCTAAATTATGTCTACCAAAATCCCTTCCCTCAAGGATAATCCTCCCCACAGCATAGTTACATTTGTTAGTAGTCGTGCCTTTGTCTTCTTTAAAAAGATATTAACAGCCGGGCGTGCTGGCTCAAGCCTGTAATCCCAGCACTTTGGGAGGCCGAGACGGGCGGATCACGAGGTCAGGAGATCGAGACCATCCTGGCTAACACGGTGAAACCCCGTCTCTACTAAAAAAATACAAAAAAAAAAAACTAGCCGGGCAAGGTGGCGGGCACCTGTAGTCCCAGCTACTCGGGAGGCTGAGGCAGGAGAATGGCATAAACCCAGGAGGCTGAGCTTGCAGTGAGCTGAGATCCGGCCACTGTACTCCAGCCTGGGCGGCAGAGCGAGACTCCGTCTCAAAAAAAAAAAAAGATATTAACAAATGTATACATTTTTAAGGTTAAGTTTGACTTTGATAAGAAAAACTTTAAAACCACCTTGAAAATATCTGTACCTTCTTTTACAAGAGATTCTGAGACTTTCCTTCTAGAGAGTTTAAAGCACCTGATCTTCGGGAACTGATAATATCTATTTACTGTGGCTGGCTGCAAAAAATTCCTTGTATTATAAGAGTAGTTGTTTGTGATTTTAAACCCAAGAGACAATGGAAAGCATATGGCATATATGTAGAATAAAATAAACACTAAAAATAAATGCAACAAAATTTATAGACATTTCATGAAGTCTGAAAGTAGATAACCTAAGCTGGGCGTGATTGCTCATACCTGTAATCCCAGCACTTTGGGAGGCCAAAGCGTGCAGATCACCTGAGGTTGGGAATTCGAGACCAGCCTGACCAACATGGAGAAATGCCGTCTCTACTAAAAATACAAAAATTAGCCAGGCGTGGTGGCACAGGCCTGTAATCCCAGCTACTTGGGAGGCTAAAGCAGGAGAATTGCTTGAACCCGGGAGGCAGAGGTGTGGTGAGCTGAGATCACGCCATTGCACTCCAGCCTGGGCAACAAGAGCAAAACTCCATCTCAAACACACACACACACACACACACACACACACACACACACACACAAATAACCTATTCTTGTTAGTACAAAATACAGTGTCACATCATTATAGCTCTATCCATTATTTCTGGCTAAGTAACTATTACTTATCTCATAGTATACATTCCATCAAAGACACAGTACTTGAAATTGTGAGGCTTTTATTTACTTAAAAAAGATATAAACCTCTAATTTCAGTTGCCACCCCCATCAAAAACAAGAGAACACAATAATTCAAATCTATAGTTTGGGGTAAGTGAAAGGTGAGTTTTGCTAATGATTTTTTGTTTCTTTCCTTCATACCCAAGGAAAAAGAATAAAAGTAAGAGATATATTCACTTTTCCAAGTTGCCCAAAATACAATCATTTTAAATGAAGCTGGATAAAAAGTAAAAAGTAAAGAAGTGGCTATAAAAATGTGACTCTACAAATCTAAGGTATTTAGATACATTTTTACTTAAAAAAAGCTTTAACTTATTTTCTGTGATTTCTACATTTTCCATAGTAAGTTATAAATTTTATGAATCTTACATCTCCAATTACAAGTTAAAAATGCATGCTGTTTTTGAAAGAATATCATGTTTTTTAAATTTTGGGGTACTACTGGCAGCAATCACAGGCAGTGTAACATCAGCATGAAAATAGTAAGGAATAAAGATCTTTCCATTATCATCTTTTCACATTTACCAGAAACTAGATTATAATTTAAAAATATTTCAGTGAGAGAAAGGGGCTTATGATGTTTGTTTAAAATACATACTTTGAAAAAAATATATTATTTTTACAATAAAATGAATTTTAAATAAAGTCATCCTGTTCTGTTTCTCTCTTTTCCACATTAGTTTCTTCATTTATTTCTTTATGGATTTCAGACATCCATATCTATATAAAATTCTAGTCTTACAATATAAATAAATTCTGGAAATCTATTGTACAACATAGGGCATATGATTAACAATACTATATTGTATACTTAAAAATTTCATAAGAGGGTATATCTTACGTTAAGTACTCTTACCACAAAAGGGAAAAAATAAAGCAAAAAGGGGAGAAGAACTTTTAGAGGTGACAGATAAGTTTATGGCATTTGTTGTGATGATGGTTTCATGGGTGCATACTAATCTCCAAACACATCAAGTTTACACATTACATATGTACAGCTTTTTGTATGTCAATCATACCTCAGTAACGTGGTTAAAAATAAATTTTAGAATGGCTCAAAATTACAACTATTCAGTTTATGGATGTCTCTCAATATGTGCACATACAAAAAACAACAGATGTCTTTCATAAGAAATGCTAAATGCCTGTGCGTGTAACATGGTAAATTTAAATTTTATTTCATTAAGTTTTTAGTTTCCAATCTCAGAAGAGTGATTAGAACTCACTGAAAGATGAAATTTAATCTGTTTTAAAGTAACTTTCCTGAAAATGAAATAATTAATAATTGCAGATATTTGGGAAATACAGTAATATATACAGACAAAAATAAAAATCACGTATCCCAATATCAAAAGATAGTCATTTTAACATTTTGGCCTATTTCAAATTAACATAATTATTTATTATTTACCTCATTATGCCTCCAGTAATTCTTTTAAAAAGTAGTTTGTCAATATTCATTCAATCTTATAGATAGGAAGTAACTATAAAATAATAAGACTAATTTTAAACATTTATACATGCAAGTGAGCATTTTTAATACTAAAAATGCAGCTACTGCAGAAAGTATTTTTTAGAATGCTTCCTTGAGTACTTTATGTTAAATTATTAAAGTATTTTAAAATTCAGGAGGTAAACATATTACCATTATAGAAGTAATTCTGTAATAAATTCAAATGCAGAATATAACATTCTAGAATTTTACCAAAATCTTATTGTTTGTTCCTGTGCTTTCCATTTTCTTCCCCAAGTCTTTCAAACTATTATATTTACATGTTAGAAATAAATTTATTAATCATTTTCACAAATTATCTACTATTAAGAATTTAGGAAATCCTATTCATGAAAATTACCATAGAAGAAATTAATGTATTTTTTAAAAATCCAATTGTAATATAAAATCATGTAGGTCAAACTATCTTTTCACCAACCTGCAATTAAAAAACAAATCAGAGATGTATTACCATGAAAAGAAATTGGTTTTAAGATGTAATGAAAATGGCATCCAAGAATAAATCAAATCTCTTAAAATATTTAAATTAAAATTAAACATCTGATACAATGTGCTAATATTCATGATGAGTTATAAAATTCAAATACTGATTTTTTTCTAAACTATATTTTCTAAGGACCAAATTACATGGTAAGGGGTTGTTCCTCCTTTAAAATCTACTTGAATTTTACTCCTACTTCTGGCTAATGTTCATTTCCAAAACCTATTTAACTGTATTTCTAAAGGTAATAAATGTGAATACTTTGAAATTTTCAAAGTGTCTTATGAATGCAAAATGATGATGATGATGAAAGTGACTATGACAACAATGATGATGATTTATTTAATGCTTTTAGAAAGAGCTGCTAAATTAGTTCACTTTTCCCCTTAAGATCTCCATGTTGAACAGTAGGGTACATCTTTCTACAGAATGTAATTTTGGAAAAGTATTTATATGATTAATTTCTTAAAATGTAGGCTATCAAATATTGTATCTCCTTTAAGAGTAGAACACTGGCACTCTCTAATGCCATCTAGTTGTCAATATTAGTGGAGACATCTCCCGTAATTGACAGGCCAAATCAAGGCATGCATCTCTTAGTGTAAGGAATAGATGAGATGGGGTACCCCACCCTATCCAATTCCTCATATTCTTCATGGGTGGATCTCTGCTTTATTTCTTCTGTCAATCAACGGTAAAAAAAGAAAATGAGGTTGTTCAGATAAATCCTGTGTCCTGGGCCCTGCCTTAACTACTTTTTCTCTACTTTTTATTTGCAGTAGCGTCCCTTTCACTCACATTGTTCCCAAGAGCTATTGTTCAGTGCCTATCAAGCTTTATGAGTACAATCAATGTCAGATGAGGTAATCACAAGCACTCTCACTTGAATAAGGTTAGTACACATTTAAAGAACTGCACAGTCCCTGCCAGGTAACCAAGATTTTCACTTCCCACAAGTCTGCATGCTCTTCCTCATGCTATTTTGGAGGGTATAATTCTTCTGTCCATTTCTACTCCAGTCTAAGGCTGAATTATTTTCCTTGGAGGAACAACGTCTTTTTTCCCTTTTGAGCGCTGGTTCTGGTTTTTAAGGCTTTTTACACAGAATGATGCTAGCCTCTACAAACTTCACAAGTATCCCTATGGTTAAGTTTTAGGTACTTACTATCAGTTATTTCCTCAGGCTCCAGCCCCAGTTCACTTCCTCCCAACCAGGAAAACTGGATTTCCTCCATCTTAAACTCAGTCTGTCAGTCTTTTATGGTTAGTTCTGCAAACATGTTTTCCCAGCCCCTTCATAATACCATCTACTCATTCTTATCTTTACTGTTTTTTTTTCTTTTCACAGTTCTACTTTCTGATACTATCAGCTCTCTAAAATCAGATTTGCAGTTCTTCTAAAAACAATGCTCAAGCCAGAGACACTCCACTGCTGTTCCTTAAGATTTAAAAAAAAAAAAAAATTACATTTTCATTTTTGCACAGAATCTTCTACTCTCTTGTCTGGTATTTCCTTTAATCCACAATAAGTTTTATTTGGGGAAGTGAATTCAGTAAGGAAGATATTTAGCCTTAAGATATACAACCAAAAGTTACAAAAGGAGAAGAACAGAGTATTTCTATATTTAATCAAAAATCTTATGTGCCAGGGAGGAATTTATCATTTACAGAAATCTTATAATGAATGTTTTAATAGAATAAAAAAATTACTATATATTTAATTTTCATAAAATCTGAAATTTCACAAATCAGACATGCTTAAAGATGAGAAATTTCTTCAATAGCTTAGAATTAGGCCTACGCTCTATCCTAAGCTTTAACAAGACTCAAATGCCCCTTTCTATTTCACATTTAAAGTTATGAGCCTACTCTTCAAGAAAAAAAAGACCAACCAATTTCTTAAGTACCAAAACAACAAATGAGCCAGTGTATTTTTTAAGAGCAGTGGTTACAAAGAAAAATGACAGTATAACTTCGTAAAATTATATGTTAACTTACATAATCATGGAAGGCTTTTGCTTCACTTGAGTGTTCACATGTTTCACGTCTCTCTGGAGCTGCACAGTAGAGATCCCAAAATACACTAAAAAAGTAATCATGGTAGCATTAAGAAAACCATACAACACCAATATGGGAAATCACAATTCCAAAAGTAGAAGACATGTTTTTCTTTATACAAAATGTTTCATCTTCAGAACAGATATTTATTTGAAAGACTTAAATGCAGGCAAGTCTCTTCATGCAATAACAGTGTTACCATCTAGTCATCTTTCAGAAATGCTAAGACTTTCCTAAAAAAAATAATTTTATAGCAATAATTTAAAAATTGTCATTCTTATAACTGGCTGTTTACGTGATATAAAACACTTGATTGGAGTAGCTGTAATACTTTCCACTATTTTCCCATGAAGAATAGAAACAGTAAATAATATCCCAATTTAATAATTAAGGAATAAAGTGGTCCATTGATGTTTTTAAAGATAATTTTGTTGTTCAACTCATAGGCCAATATCCTGACCATTAAATTACATTGTTTAAGCAAATATATTTTCTTAAAAATGGTACATTTCCCTGCAATTACCAAAATAGTTTAGTAACTTTGAAAAGACATCCTAATACCTCTTTTTTTCTCCTATTCAAGAACAGTGGGAAGTGAAGCAAACTGTTGGGGGGAAAAAATCATGCTCCTTACAAAACATATGGCTCTGGTCATCCTTCCATTACTAAATTAACAATGAGCATAAGCAAGGATTCAAAAATCAGAAAAGCAAATGTTTTAAAGTGTTGGTTATAAATAAAGGCAATTATAATTATCAATAGAATTATTATTTTTATTCCACATTTCCCACTCTATAAAAGTGGAAGGTAGATTAAGACAAGTAGTTAAGAGCACAGGCAGTGGAGCAGGACACATCTGAGACAGAGTCAGACCTGCTGATTACCAGCTGTGACAGCCCTTGAGCAAGTTGCTTAAGGAAACACAATTTCCTCCTCTATAAAATGGGGTTTTTGAGAAGATGAAATTATGCCATATATGCACAGTGTCTGACATATAACAAGCATATTATCAATAATATCATCAACACTATAATTAATTTGCATAAAAGCTTAAAATGCATATATATTTTTAAGGCAGGTCACTGTGGTGAGGGCACACACAATAAGGATAAAACAAAACTTGGTAAATTGAAGCCAGACTTTTTGTTTCGACCTTCAAAGATTCATTTAGTCTGGATCTCTCTCTCTTCTCAGCTAGGAGAAAACATTCTGCAAGCCTTACAATGCAAAGTTAAGTTCATAATTCAGTAAAGTAAGATTACCCTCAGCGGGGAAAAATGTGAAAAACTGAGTATCGACATTATTTCCTTTTCAATTTCTATAATAAGCAGTAAATACAGAGAAAATAATAAAAATAAAATTAAGTAAATTTCAATATTGGCCGGGCACGGTGGCTCACGCCTGTAATCCCAGCACTTTGGGAGGCCGAGGCGAGTGGATCACGAGGTCAGGAGATAAAGACCATCCTGGTTAACAAGGTGAAATCCCATCTCTACTAAAAATATAAAAAAATTAGCCAGGTATGGTGGCGGGCGCCTGTAGTCCCAGGTACTCGGGAGGCTGCGGCAGGAGAATGGCGTCAACCCAGGAAGCGGAGCTTGCAGTAAGCCGAGATAGCACTACTGCACTTCAGCTTGGGTGACAGAGTGAGACTCCATCTCAAAAAAAAAAAAAAAAAAAAAAATTCAATATTTTCAGGAGAGTGAAAGTAGTGAAAGTTATAACTGAAATCCTTGCAGTCCTACTGGGAATAATCAGAACTGTAGATAAACAACGATACAGCTAAAAGTTTTTCACCTAGATCAGGTGTGTTATGCATTACAGTGTATTACAACCACGTTCTTAGAGAACTTCAAAGATCTTAAAACCAAAGTTTTGTAATGTGGTCTTAAACTGTATTTAATCAAAGAATATTATATGCAGTATTACATGACAAACAATATAATATCTCTGCTTCTTTCCTAATTTCCCTAATTTCCACTCAAGTAACAGAAGACCTCTCTTGAAAATTATTCCAATTACATTACTTTTATAATTCCATTGTAGTACTTTTAAAAGATTATCTCACACAATGGACTGAGGGAAAATGATTTATTGATTTATTGTTGGAGTATGCCCTAAGAGTTATTAAATAAACATCAGAAATAATTATTTCTAAATATATAGTTAAATTAAATATTTATCTTATAATAGTAACATTGTTCTACTTCTCTTTTTATGTTTGTCTTTATGGATTTACTGGAAGGTCAAATGTTTGTAAGATCAAGCTTAGAGATTATAAAACAAGTGACTAAAACAGGATAATTTTATAGGTGGTGTTTCTGAGAATCCTGTATTCCTTATACATGATCTTGTTTTACATAGGCAAAGAAATAGCTCCTTTAAAAATATGTCTCATGGCAAGCCTTGTGCTAGGTAGGTCCCATATTTTAGTGTCTAGGACAAATGTGTATTCTTTTCCATACATTTACAATGTCTATTCTATCATTTTAAAGATCAGTAAATCTTCAATTTTAAAAAAGCCCTACTCATCAGCAAAGTTTCATAATTAAGTCTATTATAATCTAGGATATGTTAAGACATTTAAATGATAAAATTAAAAATTAAATACAAATTTAGTTTTAGCACTATGATATTCAAGTTTTAACACATGCCCCATCTATTTTATTAAGCATATGTATGTTCTTCCTTCTAAGAATCACAGGTAGGAAAGACATTTCAAAATTTCATCCTTTTTAGAAAGTTCAATTATATTTTGCCTATTTATAAAACAAGGTTGAGAATCCCTTATCTGAAATTCCAGATAAGGACCAGAAGTGCTTCAGATTTAATTTTTTTTTTTTTGGATTTTGAAATATTTTAATTATACTTATACTTAGTGGTTGAGCATCCCAAATCTGAAAATCCAAATTCCAAAAGGCTCTAATAAGCATTTCCTTTGAGTTTCATGTTGGCACTAAAAAGTTTTAGATTTTAGATCTCAGGTTTTCAGACTAGGGATGCTCAACCTATATTGTGACTGGTATAATACCATCCTAATATTTGAGAACAATTGGCCATATCATAACATCAACAACAAAGGCTGCAATAAGACCAAAATACATTATTTTAGTCCACATTCTGCAATTAATCCATGCTTGGTTTTGTAAGGTAGTAGACAAATTACTTAATTATAATGTTATAGCCTTATTTAGAAAATAATGAGGTTAAAACCAGAAGATTTCTATAAACCCTTCACGAATAAAAAATGTAAAAACTATTTTCTTCTAGTAATACTCAAATATGCATTAAATACCTGGTCTATATAATATGCTGCCATACACTACCCGAGAAAAAAAAAAGATATGTAATCCATGGCACAAATGTAACTGTTGGTCCAAAACTAGTGATGAATTCAAAATTGCTTGCTCACTTGCCCGAAACTGCTCACTTCACCTAGATGTAGAAGTTATATAGCATATATAAAAATTTCACTAATATTTTTAACAAATGCTTTTAGCTGATATCATGACAATGTGATGATTAGTATACAAAAATGTAGACTTATCTCCTAGAGAAAGAAGTAGGCCTTTTAGTTTAGGTAAGTTTCATAGCAATACTTGATTTGTGCTTACGTGGAAGGATTTTACTGATGTACTTTAGTAAGCTATTCTGACGATCCGCTGTACTTGTTCCTTGATCTCCAAGAGGGCCAAGGTCAGAAAATTTTGAACCTCCAAAGATGCAGACTTTGCCTCTCTATAACCTGAGATGCTGGTGACTAAGGAGCTTCTCAGTTCCTCTAATCCTACAACTATTAAACATGAAAGCAGGCCGGCGCGGTGGCTCAAGCCTGTAATCCCAGCACTTTGGGAGGCCGAGACGGGCGGATCAAGAGGTCAGGAGATCGAGACCATCCCGGCTAACACTGTGAAACTCCGTCTCTACTAAAAAATACAAAAAACTAGCCACGCAAGGTGGCGGGCGTCTGTAGTCCCAGCTACTCAGGAGGCTGAGGCAGGAGAATGGCGTAAACCCGGGAGGCGGAGCTTGCAGTGAGCTGAGAGCCGGCTACTGCACTCCAGCCTGGGCGACAGAGCGAGACTCTCTCTCAAAAAACAAAAAACAGAAAACAAAAAAAAACCATGAAAGCAAATATTATCCTTGAAATGTATTGGGTTCATCATCATGAATAATAATTCAGAGTTTTATACAGTCTCTTTATTCCTAAGCAGAAACAAGTGAAAATTTTATATTTCACAAATGAAGACAGAGACTGAACACAGAGAAGCAAATCTTACAAAGTATTGAAATCTTTGATCTTATATCATTTATTATCATTAAAATCTTCCCCTTATAAATCAAGAGAAAATACTGCATTCCCAAGTTGAAGATTCTCATCCAAACACTGTATCTCTTTCTATTCCTGAGGATGTGAGTTGAAATGACTTAGGTAGCTTGCTAATATCTCAGGGGAACACAGAAAGCGAAATGGTTGTCAGAGAAGTCTACAAGGGTGAATAAACATGCCAGATGTGTCCCAGAAGATGGAATGCTAACATAATTATACAACTTACGCCACTGGCCAGATCTAGGACTACCTGAAAACAAAAATTTTTTAAAAGACAAAACAAAACAATAAAATGCCATGGAAAACAATTTTTCTGAGGAACAAGCCACGCTGTTACAAGTTCAAGTCTTAATAACTAAGGACGTCATTTGTCTTTGTCCCAAAAATATATCAATGAATGTTAGTTACTGACAATCTCTATTAAAGAAAACTATCCATTCACAAGACCAAAAACAGTTTCACATGAAATGTGTATGTACCTGTTCTTCATCTTAGAACCTCCCCAAATGTATAACTTGTATTAATATTATAATACCTTTAAAAATTGAAGTATTAAATTTTGCTTCATTTTTATAAAATTCTCACAATACTCCTGTATTAGAAATAAATTTCTATTTTAAAATATAATAAAGATAGTTACCATTATTGACTAAGTACTATATTCAAGCATCGTACACAAAGTATCACATATTCAGCATCTAATCCTTCTAATTATTATCCTCACTTTGTAGATGAAGGAACTGAAGCTTAGATTAAATTAGATTAAATAATTTGCCTAAAGTCACACAGTGGCAGAGCTGGGCTTGAGTCTTTTAATTATTATTATTATTATTATTTTTTTTTTTTTGAGACGGAGTCTCGCTCTGTACCCCAGGCTGGAGTGCAGTGGCGCAATCTCGGCTCACTGCAAGCTCCACCTCCCGGGTTCACGCCATTCTCCTGCCTCAGCCTCCGGAGTAGCTGGGACTACAGGCGCCCGCCACCTCGCCCTGCTAGTTTTGTTTTTTTTTTTGCATTTTTTAGTAGAGTCGCCGTTTCACCGTGTTAGCCAGGATGGTCTCGATCTCCTGACCTCGTGATCCACCCGTCTCAGCCTCCCAAAGTGCTGGGATTACAGGCTTGAGAGTCTTTTAATTATTACAGTATTTTGCTTCTAACATGAGTGTGGTTTTAAGAATTCTTAATGCAAGACTCCTTATTCTGATTGTGGGCAGGTTTCTACAGTTTCAGCAGTCTGAGCGGCATCAACTATTATAAGAGTGGGATGGATACCGGTCCCAGATAAGACAGTGAGCACATTGTTAGCCTACCTTTGACCCCATGGCCCAACTCATTTGCTGAATATCCTATGGCAACCACCCCCTTACCCTATATGCAGCTGCCAGGGATTCGTGGATGCCTCAATATAGACATGACTCAGAAAAGAAAACTTTTGAGTCCCATTTATATACACTGCCTGGAATTAGCCACTCACAATGCTCAAATGGGAAATGTAATTAATGACTTATTAATAGTGGGACACTGAATTCTGCTCTGTGATTAAGAAATATCTGTTACTGAGATGAGCACTGGTTACAATTCAGGAATTTGAATTCTAACTCTAAATGTGACCTTGGGCAAATAGTTTTTGATTTATGTAAAAAGAGAAAATAAATGTTATGTATTTTACAGTGTTTTATACAGAGACAAAGACATGACATACACAAAAGTAATTTTAAAAGAAACTTAAAGGTACTAAAAATATTACAGAAAAAGTCTCATATAGCTAGTATAGTGAAATAAAAAGAAGTTTTCTAATTAACTTGAGTAACATTTGCCTCATTTTTCTTTCGAGTCCTTCACATTAAATGAAGATTCCCTCAGTTTTTTACAATGCTCTCTCCCCACCAAATTTTCCTCTGTTTTCCACATGCCTTCCTCTTCTTCCATGCTGAATTTTAGTTTTATTCTCTATGGCCTATGTTTTTCGCATTCTCTCTTGCTAATACTTTTCCTCCCTTCTCACTCTTATCAGCCTCCTCCTTAGCCCCGTTGTTACCTACACAGTCTTATATGATGCTTAGTTTAACTCAACTCAAACAGTTATACCTTGCCTGTTATAGAAAAGACATAGAAGATGAGTAAAAACCAGTAAGCCAATTATAAATATTATACCATTCTAGTAAGCTAGCTAACGCCATTGCACTTGTTTTCCTATGGGTATTTGGTTATTCTTAGCTATACCTGATATTATTCATTAGGTTCTAAAAAACTAGAGTGCTAGCATACTACAAGATTCGACTTTCCACTGCCAGGTGAAAAAAAACAGAATTCTTAGGATAATCTTACATTTTAACTTATTTTCTCTACAATGTTATATATATTTGATTTCAAGATATAAATACAGGGAACCAAAGTCACTTTAAAAGGTGCTTTATATTTTTATTTTATTAAATAAAAATGAGGTATCGGCTGGCATAGGCTGGTTGCAGTGGCTCATGCCTGTAATCCCAGCACTTCGGCAGGCAGAAGCAGAGGAAGGTGGATCTCGATCCCAGGAGTTTGAGACCAGCCTGGGCAACAGCAGCAAAACCTCATCTCTACAAAAAAATACATTAAAGTAGCTGGGCATGGTGGTATGCTCCTGTAGTCCCAGCTACTCAGGAGGCTGAGGCAGGAGGATCACTTAAGCCCAGGAGATGGAGGCTGCAGTGAGCTATGATTGTGCCACTGTACTCTAGCCTGGGTGATCCTGTCTCAAAAAAAAAAAAAAAAAAAAAAAAGATGTATTTGTCTGCTTTCAAGCTGCTAATAAAGACATACCTGAGACTGGGTAATTTATAAAGGAAGGAGGTTTAATTGACTCACAGTTCAGCATGGCTGGGGAGGCCTCAGAAAACTTATAATCATGGCAGATTCACATGGTGACAGCATGGAGAAGAATGAAAGCTAAGCAAAGGGGGAAGCCCCTTATAAAACCACCAGATTATGTGAGAACTTACTATTTCTAGAATAGAAAGGGGGAATCGCCCTCATGATTCAATTACCTCCCACCAAGTCCCTCCCACCACACGTGGAGATTATGGGAACTGCAATTCAAGATGAGATTTGGGTGGGGACACAGTCAAACTATATCAAGAGATATGAGAGTTATAAAAGGCATCGTATCAAGAGTTATAGTTTTTGCAATTAAAACTTGAAATAGAAAGTTTTTAAAAGCCTATGTTTTAAAATTGCACAAGTAAAAAAACATTAACATCAGAAGAAAGAAGCTTATTGGCATTTTTGTTTCTGGAACTAATGTAAGAGCTGGGAATGTTTAACAAAAAGTACAAACAAGAACTAAGTTTTCAAAGGGGATGTGATTCAGTTAAATGTATTATAAACTGGGGTACTGAGCATGGGGTAAACTAAAAAGGAAAAGAAAGTGATTAGGGAAGTCACATTAGAAACAAGGGAAAAAAGCTCCAGAAAGTAAATCACATAAATTTCTCTATCCTATATTAAAGGCAGAAATTCCCCTCTTCCATTCTGAGGTCTTTGCCTCTCGTCTCATTGGTACTTTATTCTGCTTATTTTGCATATGTCATATGTATCTCTTTTTCATACATCTTCAAACACTCCCACTCTTTGCCAACTTTTCCCCTGAGTCTACTAGTCTCTGCCTCTTTTCTCAACCCTCTTTAATCCATCTTTTTTTTTTTTTTTTTTTGAGACAAGGTCTTGCTCTGTCGCCCAAGCTGGAATGCAGTGGCGCAATCTCGGCTCACTGCAGCCTCCGCCTCCCAGGTTCAAGCGATTCACCCACCTCAGCCTCCCAAGTAGCTGGGATTAGAGAGGCACACCACCACACCCAGCTAATTTTTGCATTTTTAGTAGATGGGGTTTCACCATGTTGCCCACGCTGGTCTCGAACTGCTGACCTCAGGTGATCCACCCGCCTTGGCTTCCCAAAGTGCTGGAATTACAGGCATGAGCCACCATGCCCGGCCCCTCTTTAATCTATCTTTATGTTGATGCCAAGTGAGTGTCTAAAGCCACAAAACTGATCACATCAGGGACCCCATTTAAAATCTTTGGGCTATAGTCCCAAATCCTTAATATATGCAGGACTTCATAATCTGTCCCCTGCTTTTGTCTCTTTATATTTTATCACTTCCTAATTCTGGACTTATAGATGAACTCGTCCATACCAAACTACCTGTCATTACTTGAGTGTATGATCATCCCTTTTGAGATTTCACATGATTCCTCGCCCCAATTACCCTTCTCTCACTCAACTTTCAGCTCAGCTCAGATTCACTTTCTCTATGATGCCTTTTCTAACTCTCCCAAACTGAAGTGAGTATTGTTCCTGTGTTGCTATTATAACCAGTACATATTTCTTTTTTAAGTTTATTTCCAACTTTATAGAGGTATGATTGACAAATAAAAACTGTATATATTTAAGGTGTACAATGTGAAGTTTGAATATACATATACTTTGGAAAATGATTACCAAAATCAAGCTAATTAACATATTCATCATCTCTCACGCATAATTTGTGTGTCTGTGTGTGTGTCTGGTAAGAACACTTAAGATCTACTCTCTTAGCAAATATCAAGTCTATAATACATTATTATTAAACCAGTAGCTATTTCTGCCTTAATACTTCTTTTTTTTTAAGACGGAGTTTCGCTCTGTCGCCCAGGCTGGAGTGCAGTGGCACTATCTCAGCTCACTGCAAGCTCCGCCTCCCGGGTTCACGCCATTCTCCTGCCTCAGCCTCCTGAGTAGCTGGGACTACAGGCACCCGCCACCACGCCTGGCTAATTTTTTGTATTTTTAGTAGAGACGGGGTTTCACCGTGGTCTCGATCTCCTGACCTTGTGATCCGCCCACCTCGGCCTCCCAAAGTGCTGGGATTACAGACGTGAGCCATCGCGCCCGGCTAATACTTCCAAATTGTTTATCTTTCCTACTATTTATTTCCTTGAGGGCAACACAGTTTTGCACTCTTAAATATTTGGTGAAAAGGCTTAAACAACAGAACAATTCTAATTTAAAATATTCTATTAAAAAATTGAAATGAGAAGAAGTCTTAAAATTAACAACTGGTCCATCCAGCACGGACTCTTAGGTTGAGCAAATGAGCAAGCAGTAAGTTCTTGAAGAATACATGTTATCCTAATCATGTAGACCTCAACAGCAGCAACAGCTTTCCTGGGCAACATAAAAAGGCAACAATTATTATAGTCCTGAATCCCTAACCTAGAGCACAGATTATGAAGTCCAGGTCCAAAGAGTTAAGGATAAGAAGGTCAGGCATCTGCTGGATTTAAAGCCCATGGTAATGGCTAGCTAAACACAATAATCAGGGCAGCTTAAGATCTGGGCATTTTTCTGAAAGATGAAATCCATAGCTCTCATCAGTTCTCAGAGGACCCCATGACCAAAACTATTCAGAATCATTGATTTATATAGATGAAGGAGGCACCTCAAAGACTATGTCAGTAGCTTTAGGGGAAAAAATATAAATCATTAAAAAACTATACCTATATATTTTGCATGTACTAGATTTAAATTGAACAAATATAATCTAGAAATACTTATGTGCCCATTACTTATTTATTTGATATCTCCAGCTAAGTACAAATTAAGTTACTTAAAATACCAACGCCATGGAAGAAGGGATCCCCTGAATCTAACAGCCACAGAAAAAGGAAAAAAAAAATGGCACATTTAAAAGCTGCACCGTCTGACAGTTGAGGTAAAAAAAAAAAAAAAAAGCTACAGAAGCAAAAAGCCAAAGTATTGAGTAAGTTATTATCAAACACCTACAGTGTAGGAATAAGTTAAATTCATGAGAAAGCATGTAAAAGAGAAAGAGGTGCAAGAAACAAAAATTAATGCTATAATAGAAAACTCTTAAAATCCTCACTTTGTTAACCCACTGATCCAAGAGCATCAGACTCCTAAAATGGTCTCTTATGCCATTTGTAGACTTCATTGGAAACACACAAAATGAAAAGGTGTCAACAGGTGAGGAGACTCAATTACATTTGGAAAAAAAGTTAAGTATTGACTGGCTAGATCTGGATATCATAAATACTGTATAAAAAGACAATTTGACTTTTATACTATTATACAAAATGCCAGTCTTACACCCCAGGAAAACAGCACAATGATGATGCTTAACTGTAGTGAACCGTTGGAACAACTCTGAACCAAAAGACCGCACCTGTTCCTGCCCTACATACATGAGACAAACAGGGGAAACCCACAACCACAACTGACCAAGTGTGGGTTGCACTCACCACGGGACTTCTAGTACGGCATGCTTTCAGGAGAAAGATTAAAAACACGACGGCATTAAATAACGTTCCAAGGAAACCACGTGCATGGCACTCAGAGAGATTTTTTTCTTTTAAAGATGCTAAGAGACGAGTGTATATGGTATTGAGTAAGAAATTCTTTAATAGAAGAAATAGAAAAAAAAAAAAAAACCACCTAACTTGTCCACGCAAATACATGGACTACCAATTGCTGCTGCAGAAAAGTCACATTCCTGGGCATACTGGCATCACTATGCATTTATAAGCTACAATATTAACTAGGATTTAAACAATGCCTGGCAATATTTTATGTGTGCTCCTACTCAGTTCTTTCTCTGGGTCTATTTAGAATTATTTCAAACTTTTCTTTAAAGACTATCCTTCACTCTCTTAAAAATTCATCATCACCATCATCACCACCACCACTACCCTCAGTACCCTTATGTCCTATTTTGCAGAGGAAAAAAAAAGCTATCAGAATAAGAACTAATTTTTTTGAACCCTAGATCAATTTGACTCATCATCATTTTACAGATGGTAAAACTGAGACTGAAACAACAAAATCTTGCAGAAATGATAAGTAATGGAGCTGAGATACTGAATCCACATGTTTTCCTTTCTCCTTGCCTCATCCTGCATCTCCACAAACACCATGAACATATTGTAGAAAATTGGGAAGATAGAAGGGAAAGCTCTACTTACAAGTAATAGAAATACTTGCAGAAAAAAAAAATCCATCTGCAATCCCACCATATTAAAACAAAATTATTTTTCTTTGTTGTTACTCTTAATGCCCATTTATGCTACACTGTACATACAACTATGTCCTGCTTTGTTAAAATGTCTTAAACATTTCTTTTGTCGTTATATAGTGTTCATCATAATTAAATGTGTAATAACAGCCCAAGAACAAATGTACTATAATTTTTATAACCCTTCCTTTTATTTGCACATTACCTAAACTTTTTTTTCATTTCTATTCTGTCTTCTATTCCAAACTCTCTTCTAGTCAAATGCAAAATACTCCATGGGACATTCCTCATGCATTTAGACAGTGAGTGGCAGGATTGAGGAAGATATGACATTAGGGGTAAGGACCTTAATCTAGGTTCCAGAAATTGTGAAATTCAGAAGGAAAGCCCTATGCAAACATTCCAGATTGGCAGAAGGCAGGGACATATAAGGAACAGTATTTTATTAGGAATAGAAGAAATGAACTTCTTGATACCAAACCTACAAACGTCCCTGCATCTCCTCTTGCCACAAGGGTAGAGATGGTCCTCTCCCCTCTCAGTTCCCAGCATTTGTGCTTTGGACCTCCTTCTCTCAGGCCTTGTGTGGAGTTTTAAACCACTAAACATCTCCTCTCCCCTTGTATCTTCAGACTCTGCCCCTCTACTGTCTCCTTCTCTTAAACACTAAACATGCAAATGTCTCTCCCATCTAAAATTAAAAACTTCTCTCTCTAATCTATACTATTCCTCCAGGTATCATTTCTCATCACAGATGAACCATTTTAAAGAGTTGACTATATACCATTTCCCACTTCCTACCTTCAAAGTCACTTCTTGATCTGAAACATTCTTGCTTCCTAGCCCATTACTCAGCTTTATAAGTCATTAATGGCCTTTCCCCAAATCCTAAAAGGACATATATGTTCTGATTACTTTACCTTGCAGTCACCGTTGTCACTACTGACCTTTCTTCTTCCTTCTCGAAACCCTCACTTATTCTTGTTTTCTATTATGCTACACTCTCCTGATTTTCCTCCTACCTTTTTAGCTGAGCCTGTGTCTCTCTTTTTTTTGGTTTTTTGTTTTTTGTTTTTGTTTTTGAGACAAAGTCTTACTCTGTCACCCAGGCTGGAGTACAGTGGCATGATCTTGGCTCACTGCAACCTCTGTCTCCCAAGTTCAAGTGATTCATCTGCCTCAGCCTCCTGAGTAGCTGGGATTACAGCTGCCTGCCACCAATGCCTGGCTTATTTTGCATTTTTAGTAGAGACAGGGTTTCATCATGTTGGCCAGGCTGGTCTCGAACTCCTGACCTCAAGTGATCCACCCGCCTCAGCCTCCCAAAGTGCTGGGATTACAGGCATGAGCCACCATGCCTGGCCACTTTCTTTCTCCTTTACAGCCTCTTCTTCCTCCTTATTCCTTGGATGTTAATATTGCAAGGTTTCTGTACAAGGCTCATTTTCCTCCCCACTCATGGGTAATACCACTCAACTCTCTCTCTCTCTCTCTCTCTCTCTCTCTTTCTCTTTTTCTTTTTTTTAGAGATGAGGTCTCACTATGTTGCTCAGGCTGGGTTCTAACACCTGGGTTCAAGTGATCCTCCCACCTCAGCCTCCTGAGTAGTTGTTACTATAGACACGCACCACTGCACCCAGCTTCATCTCTCTCTCCTTTAAACATCAGACCCATGTAACAAGCTGCCTGCTCAACATCTCCACTTGGATGGCACGTATTTCAGTTTCAGCACACCTAAACAGCTGAACTCTTCACCAAATCCTACCACTTCTACTTCAAGCTTATATCCCTCAAATCCTTCCGCTTCTCTTCCTCCCCACTGATGATACACTAGTTCAAGTAACCATTCTCTACTCCTTACCGCAAGAGCCTTCTAAGTGCTCCTCTATTTCTGGACTTATTCCTGTTCCATCCATTATCTATTCTATAGAACTAGAGTGATATGGCTATGGTTGTAAACCTAAAATAAAATTGTAAGGTCCCCCAACCATCTGAATGGACTTCCTCCTTGGCCAGGGCACTCTTAAAATTTAACCTGAAAGACTGCTTCAGGCCATGACAGGAAGTGGGAGTGGGACTTGCCTCATTATACTCTCCAGTGTTAACATCAACACAGTCCTTAAAGCTGATAAGAAGCATTTACAATCTATTCTCTCTGAAGCCTGTTACAGGCTTCATCTGCACAATAAGAAATTTGCTTTCCATAATCACTTATCTTAATCCAGACAGTTCTTTTCTATTGATCCCAGGTCTTTAGATAAAGTCAACCAACTGCCAATCAGAAAATTTTAAAATCTATCTATAATCTGGAAGCCCCTGCTTTGAGTAGTCTTGTCTGTCTAGACTGAACCAATGTATTTCTTATATGTATTTAATTGAAGTCTCGTGTCTCCCTAAGATGTATAAAACCAAGCTGCACCCTGACCACCTTGGGAACGTCTTCCCAGGACCTCCTGAAGGCTGTGTCAAGGGCCCATGGTCACTTATATTTGGCTCAAAATAAATCTTTTCTAATTTTGTACAGTTTTACTCTTTTCTTTGACAAGATATAAACAAACAGTATTACTCTCCTGCTTAAAAATATCTGCATTGTATTCTCTTTATAATTAAATTCAAATTCACAGTTTACAAATCCAGCCTCATCCCTAATCACTCTATCACCCCAATTTCCAACATAATGAATTTCTTTCTTTTCTTCCCAGGTGCTATACTCTCTCTGCCTTTCACCTCTAGGTCACCGCACATGGTATGGTTGATCCAAAACATCCCCCTTCTCTCTCTCTCCATGCCTTTCTGGCCAACTCTTATATCTACTTAATGCCTTGGCTTAGCTATCAGTTCTTCCAGGTGAAATGTATTTGGCATGTGCCTATATGGGACTCTGCATATCCCCTTCAAATACTTCTTTCTCACTGCTTACTTCATTATTTGTTTTCCCCATAGACTGTTATCAGCAAGAGGATAGGGATGTGTGTGTGTTTTATTCACTGGTGTGTCCATAGTATCAAGCATAGTATCTGGCCCATACAAGACACTCAGTAAGTATTTATTGAGATAATGCAATAAACTTTACTAGGTTTGCATGGAGAAACATGCTCAAAGCCTATGAATAAATGAAACTTTAAAAGATACCACAATGTGGCAGAAATACAAGGGAATATAAAAGTATGAACATTACTTCTTCCAGGCAAAAAAAAAAAAAAAAATCTATTTGATTAGTTCAGTATCTGTTGAGCACTGTATCAGGTCACTGTTTCTCATGAATATGCTTTTCCAGCGCAAGAAAATGAAGATAAACTTATTTCACTAACTGCTTATTTGTAACTTATTCCCCTCTTGTTCTGGGGAGATTTGAGTTTGATGAGTAGCTGTTATTTTGGAACAAAATTGGCCTATTACAAGATTAACCTATTACATAAAAGATGCCAATCAGATTATTATCTCCCATTCCCAATCCCTTCAAGAGGAGAAGTGAGGGTTTGAAGAAGCTATAATGGCATGCCAACGCTTATAATTACCTATATGGTGGTCTAACATTGACGACTTGATAGCCCACTTTGTAGAAAGCAATCTTATAACTAGTTCGACAATCAGAGAGTCAAGAAAAAGTGCCAACCTCATTGGCCACTTCAAGACAAGAAAATTATCTGCTATGAATGAATTGTATCCTCTCCTAAATTTTTTTTTTTTTTTTTTTTTTTTTTTTTTTTTTGAGATGGAGTTTTGCTCTTATTGCCCAAACTGGAGCACAATGGCCTGGTCTTGGCTCACTGCAACCTCTGCCTCCCAGGTTCAAGAAATTCTCCTGCCTTAACCTCCCAAGTAGCTGGGATTATAGGTATGTGCCACCACGCCTGGCCAATTTTTGTATTTTTAGTAGAGACGGGGTTTCACCATGTTGGTCAGGCTTGTCTCGAACTCCTGACCTCAGGTGATCCACCCGCCTTGTCCTCCCAAAGTGCTGGGATTACAGGCTACCTGGGGTGAGCTACCACACCCAGCCCTCTCCCAAATTCATATATTGAAATGAAGGGTTGCGTTTTTAAATAAATTCCTGATTTGAGGGGGTGGGCATTACCAATGTGATGGTAGTTGGAGATGGGGTCTTTGGGAAATCCTTAGGTTTAGATGAGATCATGAAAGTGGGACCCTCATGATGGGACTAGTTCCCTTGTAAGCAGAGACACAAACAGCTTGCTCTCCCCAATATGTAAGGACACAGCGAAAAGGTGACTGTCTACAAGTCAGGAAGACAGCCCTCACCAGAAACTGATCATGCTGGTACTTATCTTGTACTTCTAGCCTCCAGAATTGTGAAAAATAAAATTCTGCTATTTAAGCCACCTATTCTATGGTATTTCGTTATGGCATCCCAAGCCATTATAGAATCGTACTTACAGTTGGAGATTCCACACACTGGTTCCAATTCCAGTTGAACTCAACAGTAGTATATTTAAGTTAAATTACACTAGTGCTGGTTTTTAAGGGTCTTTTAAAAAGTGCTACCTTCCAGAAAATTTTAGAAAATGAAAAAATAAAAAGGAAGCATGAAACCATAAACAGGCCTATTGAAATGCATCATCAAGCCAGTAAAAATGGAATAAAGGATACTTACCACCACCAAGAATGTAAGAATCCTGGTGGTTCCCCCAATGTGATGTTTTTTTCCCATCTTATCTAAAATGAATAAAAGAGATATTACTTTCCTAATAATACTTTTTTCCACACATATTACAAAGTAATAATATTTCCATTTAAAATACTACGGTAATATTTGAATTTTTCATCATTTTCATATTATTTTTTACCCAAGTTTTCCAAGTACTCATTTTACATAGTGAGTTGTTGACTGGATTAGTCTCAGAGAGATGTCACCCTTATTTTCCTGAATTTGTTTCATACTGTGCCAGTTGTAAACTCCAGTCTTTCAGTTTCAAATTCATCTTTCTGTGGTCTTTCAGATGCTGAGACTGGAGATCCATACACTACCTTTGTCCTTCATTAAATGGCTTCCTGTTAGGTCCCATAAACTAAGAGAGGCTCTAGAGAGAGGCTGGAAGTAAGAAGAGGGGAGAATGGATTTGTTTCCTGTTAGCTTACTATTCCTGTCAGGGTGACCCCAGTTGCAGTTCATCCAGTGATAATAGCTGTGACAATAGCTGGTTCCATTCTAGCTTTATCCCACACAACCAGAACCAGTCTCTCTGTGCCGCTCAGAAGTATCAGCACAGCTGGGCAATATCTCTCTTCAGAAGTTAAAGGTAAATTTCAGCTCTTCAAGTACCAGCAGTCCCACACACCTCCCTCTCCTTAGAGGTCTAAGATTCAGCTCTCTGAGGTTTCTCCTCCCATTTTTTTGATAACCGCAAGCTCTTCCTTTTGGTGCCTCAGCCCTAGTGATTGCTCACTGCAATTATTGATTTTATGTAACTTCTGTGTGCTGTTGTTGCTTTCTTTTAAATCTGTTTAGCTATTTCCATATATTACATTCCCTGTTGAAATTCTCAGTATGCTTTTAATTGGTGTGGCTGTATTCTGATTGATACATCACTTCAAATGCCCTCTCATAAAATAATAAAAACATCTTCATTTTAAGCAGAATGGGACATGGGCATAAACTTTAACTTTCTAACATACTAGCTGTGTGAAGTTGGGAGAGTTACTTAAGTCTTCTGTGCCTCAGTTTCCTCATCTATAAAATATGGTTAGTAATAGTCACATATATCACAAGGTTGTTGTGAGGAAAAAACTGGTTAGTACATGAAAATCACTTAAAAGAGTAACTGACAGGCCGGGCTCAGTGGCCCAGCTACTCCGGAGGCTGAGGCGGGAGAATCACTTGAACCCGGGAGGCGGAGGTTGCAGTGAGCCGAGATTGCACCACTGTATTCCAGCCTGACAGAGCAAAATTCCGTCTTGGGGCGGTGAGGGGTGGGGGCGTGGGGAGTGGGAAGAAAGAGTAACTGACATGCAGGAAGTGCCTGGTAACTGTGAGGTACTAATTTTTTTTTTCTTTTACCTAGGAGGGTATTCCTGTAAAACTTCATTACATCATCATTGTCACCAGCACCCACAAAATTCCAGTGATATTCCATATAAAAATATTCAAAGTATTTTGGATTGGGCCAAACAATTTTAACTTACTAATCAGAATAGTTTTCATCTTGCTGGAAACCATACATATAACTAGGAAAAAGGAACAATCAGAGTTGCAACTAAGGAACAATTGTCTATGCTCGTAGTATAAATGGAAAAAGTAAAAATGAATCATTTAAACAGAAAATTAAGCTTCTATTTAAAGTCATTTCAGAATTAGTGTCCTGTTACACTGAGTTATCATGTATACCAAATTCAGATCACCATTAAAATCCCATAATGAAGATAACTCAATTTTGAGGTTTTTCTTTTCTTTCTTTCTGTTTCTTTTATTGAATCAGAAGGTATTTCAGGATCTTAACGCACATCAAAACCACCATTATTAAATAGGAACATCAGTTATCACCACTCACCCAGAAACTTGCAAGAGATTAGGCTTAATATGTTGACTTCAAATTATATCTTAAGGGTTGAGTTTTTAAATACATTCCTGATTTGAGGGTGTAGGCAGAAGACGACATGGGTCTCTCATAAAATAAGAGTTTCTAAAAGATGCTGACATTAACTTTCTAATTGTTTCCATTTCAGCTAAGTTAGAGTTTACTATAATAAAAATTTAAAACAAGATCAACATCTCTAAAAAAGTAAAAGTTCTGACTAAATACTTTTGGATGAGTGTCCGGTTAAGTATTCATACAGTGCCTTTTCTAAGCACTGGATAGCAGTAAACACAAAAGACAGAAATCCCTTCCTTCAGGGAGATTACACCTTAGTAAGGAAGATAGACCATGAACAAAGAAACAAACAAAAAAGTAAATTGTGTTTATATGAGAAGGTGACAAATGCAGTGAAGGAAAACTAAGCAGAGAAGGGGGATAAAAAGAGCAGGAAAACAATGAAGTGGAATTACAACCTTAAATAAGGAGATCCAGAAAGACCTCAAAAAAAAACCTCTGTATATAAGTATATGCCTTAGTTTTTTTTTTTAGCTTAAATAATAAAAATTATGTAACAAGACCCCAATCAGTAAAATATGCCCAGAGGCCCTTAATACTACTAAGAAAGGAACAACTGTAATTACAGATTTCAAAAAAATGCAAGGAATTCTTTCCATCATCTACTATGTAAGAAGTTAGGAATTCTTATCCCAAAAGGACTTTTTAAAGAAGTTTTAAAACAGGAACTCGGAAAGTGGTCCTAAATATAGAAACAAACAAAAATCCTCTTTAATAAAAAGATGAAAAAAGTTAAGTGCCATTAAAATCACTGAAATTGGTTGGATTTTTAGAGTTCTTAAGTACATAAAGTATAAATAAATGGGAACCTTGAAGTAAAACAAGTAATTTGTTCTCAAAAAATAAAGAGAAATTTTTTGAAGATTAGAAATGTGGCCAGGACGGTAGCTCATACCTGTAATCCCAGCACTCTGGGAGGCTAAGGTGGGTGGATCACTTGAGGTCAGGAGTTCGAGATCAGCCTGGCCAACATGGTGAAACCCCGCATCTACTAAAAATACAAAAATTAGCCAGGCATGGTGGTATGTGCCTGTAGTCCCAGCTACTCAGGAGGTGGAAGCAGAAGAATCACTTGAACCCGGGAGGCGGAGATTGCAGTGAGCCGAGATAGCACCATGGCACTCCAGCCTGGGCGACAGAGTAAGACTCTGTCTTAGAAAAAAAAAAAAAAGTTAATAATAATAATGATAATAATGTAATAGCCATTTTGAAGCACTAAAAGGAAAAATTCCAAGAATTAATGAACTTGAAGTTAGAAAAACTACCTATGAACAATAAACCAGATCATATAAATGTAAGCCAGATCCTAATTTTAATTATCCTAAATGGTAACACAAATAATTTGTATATCTATGCCACCATTTATCTGATAATTTCAGTTCATCAACATTTTATATTACCTTGGTTCATAAAAAATAAGAAATAGTACTTAATGAGATTTATGAGAAACAAAACTCTGATGTCCTGCTAAAATTATAAGTTAGCCAAAAACCTATGTCTCATCCTTCTATCACTTTTCTCTTACCACTTTTTCACTAGTTGGTATCTTCTTGAAAGAACATAAGAATAAACCCTCACCGATGTACCCAAACACACTAATATTCCTAATCACTAGAACCATCATAATCATATGACCAGCAAATTTTTCAAGGTAATATCCTTATGTTTCACCTCACTTCATCTTGACTTTACATAATATGGCTGTGAAATAAACAGATTTTACTACACTCAGTTAAAAGAAGAACGTGACATGACTTATGGAGGAGTGAAAATGGTATGACTAGGTTTCAGTGCTAGGGTGTGCTGCAGGTAGGATTAGACTCACAGTCTATGAGACCCACTGCCCCTCATCCTTACTAAGCAGCTTCCCCTCACGCACTTCCACAACTTCCACAGTCCATTTCCAGCTATCTTGGGAGATAAAGGACTATAGGAAACTACCTATATGGCTTATATTTGATATGGTCTTTTATGAGAAGAAGCCTGAGGTAATACATTTGTATTTTAAATAGTTTTACATCTTATTATTCCTCAGAGAAACTAAAAAAGCATCACATATATCATCATTTTATGCTCACAATATTTTTTACTACATAGTATTCATCCTTCTGTCCTCAAATTGCAAGTCTGTGCCAGAAGCAGGTAAAACTTCGGTCCATCATACTGAAGTTAACATAAAATCCACCCTTTTATAGTTATTGAATGAACCATACTCAAAGCTGTGTTTTAGATAGGTCCACAGAAGAGACAGTCTGTGTTTACACAGTGAATATTGCTAAGTCCAAATGGATCACTATTCTAGATACTACTTGCTTATAGAAAGCATAAAATGGTGCTCAAGAAGAGCCGAAATAGAATCCTGACCTGTAGAAAACTAAACCACATTCGCTGTAGCATTGTTAGAAAAAAATGAAAATTAGAAACTGTGTGCTATCATTAAACAGAATGAAATACAGCTACCTGGAAAGAGAATCATGCTCTACTGGTTTTTCAAGATGGAAATTTGGAAGGTTGGAGAACATTATATATAGCATAAAACCTTTCTGCTTGGAAAAAAAAAGTATGTATACATACATATGTGTACTTGTAGGTGTGTATCCATTTTTAAAAATCACATCAAGCCTACAACTATTATCTGTAACAGGGAAAAGGAGGACTTTCATTTTAAATTATATGTAGTTTAATTTTGTTTTTTTAGCAAATATGAATTAATGATGGGTGGTGTTAAGGAATGGCCAGAAAATATTCCTAAATGTCAGCAGTCATGTTAAAAACAAATTTTCTGCTGTTTCTGAAGAGGCATTTTCTGTTGTACTGAGTTTCATGGGCTTCAGGCCTATTTAAGTTTTTGGGTGGCATCTTTGCCAATAACATTTTCTCTTTATTCTGTTTTTTCTTCTTCCATTATCCCAACATCAATATGTATCTGCCAAGTCCTAAGGCTTTTTGCTGCTTAATTATCTACCTCACTTCCTTCTGTCATTTGACCAGCTAGGGGCTGTATTCTCCTGTAACTTTCATGTAAATCTCAAGGCCCATTCCTAATGCCATATTCTGCATTTGATGGCCTTGTCTATGAATACGCTGTTTTTATCATATGATCTAACATTTTCAGCATTTCTTCATAAATGTAAAACCAAACATTGAATCATGAGCAAAAGGTCTATCAATAGGAAAAAGATGTCTTATGGTTTAATTATGAAATATATACTATCTGATGGTCACATGTGCAAAATTTTACATATATATAACAATTTTCATTGAAGCACTGTTTTAATTGAAAGAGACTGGAAACACCTAAATGTCCATCAGTACAGGGCTGGTGAACTATATCATGGCACATTTCATAGAATGAAATATGCTACAATCATAAAAAGAGAATTATGACATTTCATGAACCAATATAACACAATTTCCAAAATCTAACAAGTGAAACAAAAATTAAAGCACAAAATGGTGTATAAGCTAACATTTGTACAAAAAAGAAAAAAAAAGATACATATACATAAATGTATACAGGTATACATACACACACTTGCTTAATTTTTCATACTTACTTGCTTCTGGCAAGGTATACTGGTCATTTACCTACTATCTCTCAGCCCTACACCCACCCTTCTATACTCCATTCTATACTTGGGGCTGGGACTCTGAAAATCACATTTCCTAGCCTCCTTGCCATTTGGCTTCCTGTTAAGTTCTGCCATTATGAGACACTAGCAGGAGATCAAAAAACAGGAAAAAGAGAAGCTTCCTGCCTCTGGCTCCAAAAGTGAAGCCAGGGTAGCACAATTCTGGATGTCAGCAGTACCTTTTTAGGGGTTCTAGTCTTGTCAATGTGGGACCTCTTCAGCAGATCCAGACCCACTTCCACAGTATCTCCAACAATGCAGCAGCAGCTTTGAAGGTTATGGGCTCCAAACTTTTCACAGTACCCATAAATCCTTTCATAATTTTTAATTTAAACAAATATCCAAATAATAACTTTTAATACTATAAAACAATAAAACCAATTCCTGTGTTAAGAAAATAACCTGTATACCTATGTGTAAGTTTGTTTCTAGACTAAATTCCTGAGACTTCTAATTTAGATATAACCTACTGTTCCCACCAATTTTCTAAAATCTCTCATGTATAGAAGCATGAGTATATCTATACACTAAACTACATGTAAAAAATATTGAAATTGAAGTAAAAATTTTTCCTTTCCTTTTTTTTTTTTTAGACAGAGTTTCTCGTCACCCAGGCTGGAATGCAATGGCACGATCTGGGCTCACTGCAACCTCCACTTCATGGGCTCAAGCGATTCTCCTGTCTCAGCCTCCTGAGTAGCTGGGATTCCAGGAGCCCACCACCACACCCAGCTAATTTTCGTGTTTTTAGTAGAGACGGGGTTTCACCATGTTGGCCAGGCTGGTCTCGAACCCCTGACCTCAGATAATTTGCCCACCTCAGCCTTCCAAAGTGCTGGGATTACAGGCATGAGCCACCATGCCCAGCCCAAATTTTTACATTTTAATTCAAAAAATTAAAGGCAATAGATGTTTAACAGGAAAAAAAAAAAAAAAAAGGTGACTATACTCTGAAGCACATAATCTAAAACTGTGCTATTCAACATGATACCCAGTAGTCACATGTGGCTACTTCAGTTTAAAATTAAGTTAACTGAATGTTCCTCAGTTGCACTAGCCACGTTTAAAGTTCTCAATAGTCACACATAATTAGTGACTACCTTATTTGACAGCAAAGATTAGAGACCATTTCCATAATCACAGAAAGTTTTACTGAACAGTGCTACTTTATCTTAGAAGAATGAAAGAAGTATTCCTAAAGAGGACCACCTCTTATTGGGAAAACTCCTTAATGGATCCTTTCTATTTTTGTTTTTATTTTTTGATACAGAAAGACAGAGGCCACTAGGAATTGTGTGAAAGGAAGAATGCAGAGAGGAAAACAAATAGTTCACTTTCTATGTAACAAGAATTTAGGAAGTTGCTAACGGTCTCTTGCGAAGAAGCTCAGGGGTCTGGAAGGATTCAGAAAAGGAAAAAATGAGACAGGTTATGAGAAGTCAACAAGATAGAAGGCAAAGGCATGCTGAGGAAAACAGCTAGTGAAAAATTCCCTGTGGCAATGAGATCAAAGAATTTAAGGTAACTTATGTCTAGTATTCAAGTTAATGTTGGTGCCTATACTGTACAATGCTTAATCTTTTTGGTTATCCCTCAACCTTACATGAGAATCTTTCATACAAAAGAGCAACGAATTAGTGGACCTCTGAAACCATGAGAAAAAAAGAAAACTTCAGGCATATAAAAGGGATAGACCGTAAGAGGGAGAACCAGAGTGGGGCTATAATCACTCAACAGGAGCAAGAAACTACAGCACAAGAACCCTAAGCACCCAATAAAGTCTCACAGATACTGGGGAAGACTCACGACAACCTACAATATTAGGAATTAGAGCTGGAGCCATTTTTATAGAAAGGGTAACACCAAACAGTAGGATTATAGGCCATCCAAGTGACAGACACTTGGAACACACATATACACATCAGGCATATATTTACGCCTCTATTCTTTTTAAATAAGAAACTATACAAGATAGAAAAAAGTTGGTCAAGATTTTTTAAAATGACACTTTTGAGCATTTACTATATGTCAGGTACTATTATAAGCAATTTACATATACTAACTCATTTGAACCACAGCATAACTAAAGTATTGTCACAATTACCATTATCTTATAACTAGGAAACTGAGAAAGTAAATAAGATGTAGAACATAATTTAAACCCAGGATGTCTGGACCAAAGCAATTGCTTTTACCTCCTATACTATATTGCCTCAAAATTAAAGTTCAAGTGACCGGTTAGGAAATACTAATTAATCTTTTCTCTCTTCCTATACATCAAAGACAAACAGAACAGTTTTGGAGTCTATGATGCTCAATAATTTAGCAATCCTAATAAAATCTGAAAAAGGAATCCCTTAGATGTGTTTAAACTTATATTTCAGGCTAACTTGTTGGCTAACTTAGGACAAATAAGGGCTAGTAATAATGCAAAAATTTTAAGAAAGGGAAAATATCTAGAATTGTTACAAAACTCTAATTCTTAATTTCATTTGTCAAGGAGATTGAGCCTTATTCTGAGACATGAATACCATGCAAAACTTCAAGGAAGAGCAGCCATTATCTTTGTACAACAAAATGATATTATCAGAAAAAGGATAGCTTCTAATGAACCTAAAGTAACAAAAGTTAATGTAGAATTGGAAAGAAGATTCCTTAGCATTCTGTTTGTAATTATTAAATGTTGAAGAATAACAAAGATAGAGCAGAGGAAGGGCTTTGTATTGAGAATATTTCTAAATAATATTCAGTTTTTCCCCCTTGGGAGTAAAAAAAATGAAAAGTCACATAAACTACATTTTAGACTCAGGTAGTGGTTTAAAAATCTATCATGAATCAGAGGTAACACTGAGCTAGCTGGCACAACCTAGTTAGAGAAACGTTGTTAATTCTATTGTTAGTCCATTTTTTCTTTCAATTAAGAAAAAAAATGACTGAGTTAATAATAATGTGCCCCACTCTTCTGACTGATAACAAAAGCTATCAAGAGCAGTCCAATTTCTGATAGCCCAGGACAAGGGCATTTTTAGAAAATCAAGATTGGGCAGCTGAGATACACATCTTGCTTGTTCAGATAATGCCTGGAGTTCTAGTTGGCCTTCTCGCAACTTCACCCAAAAGAACAAGCCCATACTAATGAAAGAAGTGACCCAGCACAGTAAAACCTGATTCAGAAGAACTCATTAACATCACGGTCATTCTTAGCCTCATCCATTCAGAGGGAGAACGTCAAATTTGGAAGAAGTAGTCTACTTTGCCTTGAACCAGGGTGAGAACATTGGATAACGTTATAATAATTGATAACAATTGGTGCCATTTCAATCATTTCCTTTTTATTATAATAATCAACTCAAATAAGTAGGTCTCCCTATTTTACGTTCCAATGGCACTATTTTGATTTAGGTAAAAACCTGGGGGTAGACTAGGGAGGGTTTAGGTAAGATTGTTTTTTTACTACTCAGACTAGTTAAGAAGTCATTCAAATAAGCAGCCTTAAATTTTCCACCTGATCCAAGAGAAAATCAGAGAGGAAGCAACCCTCAACAGGGTACAGAGCTCTAAAATATTATATTCTCCTTTTTTACCATCCATGGTTAGGGGGAAAGGGAACCAAGACACCAGAGTACAAACCTAATGATGTCACATATTTTTATATATATATAATATATATATATATTTTTTTTTAACTTGAAAACCTTCAAAGGCTCCCTTTTGCCAAAGATAAAGTCCAACTTCCTGGCATGGATGCAAAGGTCTTCATGTACAGTTGCCTGTGGATTGTAATATCACCTTAGTTGAAACCCCAGGAAAACCTTTCTAGGAAAAGCTATTTCTAAGGTGGAGAGGGGAGGAGAGTTTAGGTAGAGGGAATATGCCACTGAGTAAAGCCCAGATGACAGAAGCCCTAAGGTATACAGGGAAACCCAAGCAGCTGGATACTGTGGAACGTAAAATGTGAGGGAGGAAATAGCGAACTATTGTAATTTAACCAACTGAAATTATCAAGAACCCTTAGGATGTACTCAGCAATGGCTTATCACAAATCTATCTCCAGGCTTCCATCTTTTAAGCTCAGATAATTTAAGAGAAAGGATTTTCTCTTCTTTATTTTTATTTTTAAATAACTGCACAAATAATATATGTATTCCTTGTTTAAAAGAATTCTATAACTAAGGATAAAATCCCTTTGAACCCTTTAATATCCCCACTCCCAGAAACAACTAGTCTGACATGTATATTCTTTCAGAATGTTTACTATACATTCGTAAATATGTACCCACAAAAATATATAGTATTACTTTATGTTCTACGGTTTCCAGATACATGGCATACTTCGGCTTTCTTCTTTTACTAGACAATGTTTTAGAAGTCTATCTACGTAAGTCCAAATAGATCTAACTTATTATTTTACATTATAGAAAACTTAACAGCTCAATTAATTTAGCTATTCCCCTACATTGCTTATTTAGGTGTTGACAATGCATTTTTACAGCACCATTCAGAGTTTGGCAACCTAGATAGGGAAGAATAGTTCTGAAAATCACATACACTCATCTCCAAAGTCAAGAAATAATGTGTCTTCTTGGTGATAATAGTTTGTTTTCAGTTTGACGCATCTTGTGAAAGTGAGTTAGACTAATAATTAAGAGAAATCCTCAGTTTTTGGATTCAAACTGCAGCCAGAGAAAATGAAATAACGATAAATACTTGTCAATATGTGTGAATCTCTTCTGAAATTCTAATTTTATTTCCACCAAACAGTCCTAGAAATTCTGTATATATATTTTTCACTGAGCTCAAACCCTAGGAGTCTAGTATCTAGTGATTTGCTCAATTCACATAATCCATTTGAATCTAAATACTTGAACTTCCTTGAATAAGTTAGCAACATTTTTCTTTTTTGATGAGGTTTAATAATCACTGTATCTAATATCTTACAATGTTGGTAAGAAAATATAGTTTTGGGAACCCTCGAGGATTAAGTGAATTGGGCTAGTTCAAAATGGTCCTTGATACAAGGAAGGAGATCATTGAGGAATCTTTTCATTAAGTTTCCACTGCATTAAAACAAAAATTTTAAATTTCCAGAGTACACTATAGGTTCTTTTAAAACACTGTAAGTTGACCGTGGTTAAGAATACAAAAAGACATCCTTCTTGCAATCTCAATCACTTCTTCTATAATACCAGTGTTTACAAGTTAGAAAGGTCATAGCCCTTAGTCTTCTAATTAATGATTTAATGAAACATAGATACACCAAATGTTTGTTTTGATTTGAATAAACTTTTGAAATCAAATTTTTATTATACTGCATATATTCCTTCTATAGTAAAACAACTGAGTTCTTACATGTTCTGACCAAACCTCTAAAATTCCTTATCTGCAAATAAGCCCTACCAGTTCACATATACTAGTTAATTAAAAATAAGAGTAGGGGTTGTGTGCATTTGTTTACTTCGAGTAGCAGCTGGATCTCAAGAAGGCTATACCTCAGGCAGGGAACTACTGGCAATGAGTTGTCTGTTGTGCTCTCGATGTGCTGGGGACCAAACTGGCGAGCTCACCAGAGGTAGTATGATTTCAAGCAGCACCGTCCAACAGAAATAGAAACGTGGGCCACAAATAAGAACGATATGTATAATTTAAATTTTTTTTTTTTTTTTTTTTTTTGAGACGCAGTCTTGCTCTGTCGCCCAGGCTGGAGTGCAGTGGCGCTATCTCGGCTCACTGCAAGCTCCATCTCCCGGGTTCCCACCATTCTCCTGCCTCAGCCTCTCGAGTAGCTGGGACTACAGGCGCCCGCTACCACGCCTGGCTAACTTTTTGTATTTTTAATGGAGACGGGGTTTCACCGTGTTAGCCAGGATGGTGTCGATCTCCTGACCTTGTGATCCACCCGTCTTGGCCTCCCAAAGTGCTGGGAGGCATGAGCCACCACGCCCAGCTAAAAATTTTTTAATTTTTAATTTTCATGGGTACATAGCGGTATATATATTTATGGGGTACATAAGGTATTTTGATACAGGCATATAATGTGTTATCCAATTTAAAACTTTTAATAGCCATATTTAAAGAAAAGTTAAAATTAATTTTAGTAATATGTTTTATTTTACCTAACATAGGCAAAATACTATCACTTCAATGTATGACCAAAATTTTAAAACTATTAATGATATTTTATATTCTTTTGTTCATACTGTCTTTAAAATACTGTACTTCACACATATAGCACTTCTTAATTGGATCACATTTCAAGCGCTCAAAAATCTATATATGGCTAGTGTTTACCATATTGGACAGCACAGATATAGAGGAAAAACGAAAAGCATTGGGATTAACATAGACCTAAGTCTGAATTCTAGTTCCATAACTCACTAAGCTTTGTGACCATTAGCCAGTTATAAAAACACTCTGAGCCTTGCTGTCCTCATCAGTAAAACAGAAATAATATTACCTGCTTTGCAAATTTCTTATAAGAATTAGAGATAATATATGTAAAATACCTTGGCACATTGTATGCCTGGCACATAACAGAGCTCAATAAAATCCTCATCATCCTCATACACATAGGAGACAAATAAGCATCACTGTAAGAAAGGTCAAATTCCAGTCAACCTAGGTGCCTATCAGTGGTGGATTAGATGAAGATGGGGTACATATACACCATGGAATAATACACAGCCTAAAAAAGAATGAAATCATATCTTTTAGGCAAGATGGATCAAGCTGGAGGCCATAATACTAAACAAATTAACACAGGAACAGAAAACCAAATACTGCACATTCTCACTTGTAAGTGGGAGCTAAACACTGAGCACACATGGACATAAACAGGGGAACACTAGACACTATGGACTACTAGAGGTGAGAGGGAGGGAGGGGAGCATGAATGGAAAAACAACCTATTGGCTGCTATGCTTACTACCTGGTGACAGTATCTATACCCTAAACCTCGGCATCACGTAACATGCCCATGTAACAAACCTGCACATGTACCTCCTTATCTAAAATAAAAGTTGAAATTTAAAAAAAAGAAAGAAAGTGAAGGTGGAGAAGAGAAAGGGAAGAACTTGAAATAAGGTTATCAAAATGTTTTCTAACTAAAATCAATCAGCGGTCATCCATACAAAATAAAAACAAAATCCACATTTTCCAAAATTACTATATTGTTAGAATGAGAGATATGGTGGAGGGCTTATAACTCACAAATTTTTTAGAGCAAATTTTTAAAATTTGCTTTCTTGATTATTGTTGCCATACTAATATTACTTTCCATTTCTAAAAGGAGAAAACGGCTGGAAAGGTGACTAGAAAATCGAGTGGCACAGAAGTGGCATGGGGATAAAAATGCTTATATATAATCTATAAAAACTATACTATGTATACTGATAACTAAGAATTCACTATATAATACATAACAAACTTTCTTCAAATAATCGTTATAGTATGTTTTCCATTCATTTATATAAGATCAAAATGCAATACAGAAAATCTATAAAACATACCTCTGATAAAAATGTTTGAGCTGATTTCTGAGCTCCTACATGGAGCAGATATTCATATACGTAGAGTGCTAACCTGGAAAACAAATAAAACATTTATTGAGAAGAAGAATATTAAAATTCATTCTTTAAATAATGCACATCTTTCCATTGCTGAAATATCTTACACACTAACAGTGACCAAAAATAAACCCTTCCTATGCTATTTCAATAGGAATTATTAATAATACATGTATGTTCAGAAAGAACTTAAAGTAATTAAAAGTAGCACATGAAGAAAAAGACAAATGTATTTTTTCTTGGCAAGAAATATATAGAGATTTTTTTCTTGAATCATCTCACTTATCATAAGCTCATTCCCACTGCTATATCTACTATTAATAATCTCTAAATTCCATTTGAAGGCATAATAACCTTTCATTAGTAAAAGAAATGAATTAAGTTAGTGAACTTTCCCAACACTTTATGTCCTTCAATCTTTTTGGTGAATGTTAATGTAAACTCTAGCTGTTTGTAGAAACATATGCCAAAACTGTGTTGAATATCCATTTTAATATTTGCTCAGCAACTTCTCCTTATTCTTTAGATTTGATTGTTAAACCAATAATACTTTAGTTTACAAGGCATTCAGATTCACAGCAAACTACAGCATTATGTAAACTTTAAAGATATCAGATCATATTAAGCATATGGGAGCTTACAGTTTAAAGGTTAACAAAATTATGTATAAATTTATCACTCAAATATAGAATATTGAATGCGTTGTATACACAAACTACTCTCATTATCTTGTGGATTCAGAATTTTCAAGCTACACCATGTGGCTCAATTTCAGTTGAGCTGTTAACAAAATATTATTCATAAACCCAAATTAGTCTGAGGCAGTATTTTTAATGATATCTTGGCCCAATGCCCAGATAGCTCACAACAGTTCAGTTTCTGCTACACTATATTTACCAATATTGAACCAGGTTTACAGTAAACAATACAATGTAACAATAACCACAATTCTGTGGTTATAGTTGTACCACTTGTCTTGCCAAGCAGATTTTCGACTTTTAAAGATTGATGGCATTTACAAAAATGAGTATTTTCTTTATTTTCATGAAAACATATAATGCATCTGTCATGAAAAGAGAAAGCTTGTACACATTCAGTTGCTCTGTCCATTTAATTCTTTCCCCATTCCAAAATTGCCAAATATTGTAGCTACTAAGCACCTTGAGAGAGTAGACCTATTAAAGTTACTCATAGAAAGTAAGTTATTGACTGTGAGGATGAATGTAATTTGGAAACATCTCCTAACATATTCAAATTGAATGATACGTCCTACATCAGTGCTTCTCAACTGCTTTTCCTACCCTAACGCAATAAGCTATATAGCATGCTCCCTTCAGTAGCAGTATCTCCCTGTGGAAGTGTGGCTTATCACCCAAAGTATATCATAAGGGATACGGGAAATTGGAATATTCCTGTAGTTTCAAACAAACAATCCTGCTGGTGATTCTTATCAAATATTCTTCAAACACATACCCCATACCTTTCTCCCCCCACTAGTGACTCTCAACTCTACCGCATGATTCAGTGCCCATGATGGCAAATTGTACCTTGGAAAAGGATAATATTTGTAAAATCTTCTTGGATAGGCTGTGGAACCTCAAAATTGCCTGCCAGTGGCAGTCCTGCCCCACTGCCTGAAAAAAACAGACTCAGGTAATTCCATGTGGCTTGTAAAACCTTGGGCCTAGAGCCAAACCAATGGTTAGCATAGGAAAGAAATCCCCACCTAAGTAAAAGGCTGAACAATAAAGCTGGTCCACCAAGCTTGGGGAATTTGAAAGTGAGAGGCAGAGAGTGAATAAAGCAGGGGCACCATGTTATGGTGAGAACCTGTTATGGAGAGAACAGACCTCAGAACAGTCAAGGCTGTGTCCTTTCAGTAAACCCCATTCTTTAAGTTAAGTGAGTTACCTCCTTGTAACATCTTCTTTTTCGTATTAATGGGGATAATACAGTTCTTCTAAGTTTTCTTTAGTACCTAAGAAACAAAAAGCTTACCTCTTTACAAGTAAAATCAAAAGTGATAGTCCCCACTTTCTCCCTCTGTAAATCTAAAATAGTGATTCTAAAAAATGTATTAGAAGGGACTGAGAATAATTGGAGGTAAGGGTTTCAACTGGAGATTCTGAAGTATCTTCCAAGGGTGTGAGCCCATCCTACTACTATTAGAATCTGCTGTGGCAGCTCATTGTTACCAACAGGGTGATGAAGTAGGATCGGGCTGAGAAAACCTATCTATAACGCTATCTCATATATTCATGTTCTGCAATCTCCTTTGAACAAAATTAATGGTTCTCAGGCCATAAGAATCTATGCTCCAAAAAGGGTGTCAGGGAGCAATGCATGGGTGAACAACTAATTAAGTCTACTGCCATGATGACTCCATAATACATGATCAGCAATCTCTAATTTTTTTTTTTTTTAATTTTCATAGGTTTTTTGGGAACGGGTGGTGTTTGGTTACATGAGTAAGTTCTTTAGTGGTAATTTGTGAGATTCTGGTGCACCCATCACCCAAGCAGTATACACTGTACCTAATTTGTAGTCTTTTATCGCTCACCCTTCTCCCACCCTTTCCCACAAGTCCCCAAAGTTCATTGTATCATTCTTTTTTTTAATTTATTTATTATACTTTAAGTTCTAGGATACATGTGCAGAATTCTCAGGTTTGTTACATAGGTATGTATACACGTGCCATGGTGCTTTGCTGCACTCATCAACCCCTCATCTACATTAGGTATTTCTCCTAATGCTATCCCTCCCCTACTGCCTCACCCACCGACAGGTCCCAGTGTGTGATGTTCCCCTCCCTGTGTCCATGTGTTCTCATTGTTCAACTCACACTTATGACTGAGAACATGCAGTGTTTGGTTTTCTGTTCCTGTGTTAGTTTGCTGAGAATGATGGCTTCCAGCTTCATCCATGTCACTGCAAAGGACATGAACTCATCCTTTTTTGTGGCTGCATAGAATGCCATGGGGGTATATGTGCCATATTTTCTTTATCCAGTCTATCATTAATGGGCATTTGGGTTGGTTCCAAGTCTTTGCTTTTGTGAATAGTGCTGCAATAAACATACGTGTGCATGTGTCTTTTTAGTAGAATGATTCATAATCCTTTGGGTATATACTCAGTAATGGGATTGCTGGGTCAAATGGTGTTTCTAGTTCCAGATTCTTGAGGAATTGCCACACTGTCTTCCACAATGGTTGAACTAATTTACACTCCCATCAACAGTGTAAAAGCATTCCTATTTCTCCACATCCTCTCCAGCATCTGTTGTTTCCTGACTTTTTAATGATTGCCATTCCAACTGGCATCAGATGGTATCTCATTATGGTTTTGATTTGCATTCCTCTAATGAGCAGTGACAATGAGCTTTTTTTCATGTTTGTTGGCTGCATAAATGTCTTCTTTTGAGAAGTAACTGTTCATATCCTGGACCCACTTTTTGATGGAGTTTTTTTTTTCTTGTAAATTTGTTTAAGTTCCTTGTAGATTCTGTATATTAGCCCTTTGTCAGATGGATAGAAACAATCTCCAATATTTTAATTATCACCTCTGTGTATAGGATTTTCCAAACCTATCTCTGTAGTGCTATCCTCTGTCCCAAGCTCCAAACCTGCTTCTTCAAACTAAACTACTGTTTTAAGTTTGGTGTTTTTTGTTTTGTTTTTTTTGAGATGGGGTCTTGCTCTATCATTCTGGCTGGAGTGCAGTGGTGCTATCAGAGCCATCATCCTGCCTGCCTCAGCCTCCCGAGTAGCTCAGACTACAGGCACACACCACCACATCTGACTAATTTTTAATGTTTTTTGGTAAAGACAGGTTCTTGCTATTTTGCCAAGGCTGGTCCCGAACTCCTGAACTCAAGAGATCCTCCTGCCTAGGCTTCCCAAAGTGCTGGGATTACAGGCATGAGCGACTGGACCTGGCCAAGTTTGTTTCTAAAAATATGTTTCTCTCTTAAATTGACCATATCCAAAGTTAAATTCACCTTCTCCATCTGTTTTCATAGTACCCGTGCTCACCTTGATTGGAACACAATTTCTCTGAATGTCAGTTTTTTCATGTGTCAAATAGGAAGAATAATACTTTGCTTGTATTGTCAAAATGATTAGAAAGCACAGTAAGTAATAACAATTGTTATAATTTTGGCCAATTACCAAATCATGTATTGGATTCTAAGGCACTATCTCTCCCACATTTGCCACTCCTTTCTTTCCTCCTTCCTGCTCTGGAGGAACCACCGGGAGCCACAGCAAGAGCAGGAGCTATAATATTTGCTGTAGCTTCAGATTATGTATTACCCATTAGCTCCCCACAAAAGGACACTGATCCACCAGAAATAAGAATGTCCAGAAAGTTCTGGGGGGAAAGCCCTGTAATAAAAGATACTGTTTGAACACAAATGATTCCGGCAGAGGGGAGTGACATTGTCCATCCATGCAGGTAAATCACAGCTTGGTGCCATGTCTAGTAATGTGAGATCACCAAACATAAGAAAGCAACATTATGAGCAGGGCATAGTGGCTCATGCCTGGGAGTAATCCCAAGAAGTGGAAGGCTGAGGCAGGAGGATAGCTTGAGCCCTGGAGTTTTAGACCAGCCTGGGCAACACATAAAAACTCTATCTCCAAAAAATATATATATTTATATATATTTTTAAAATTAGCCTGTATGGCTCACACCTGCAGTCCCATTGATTTGGGAGGCTGAGGCAGGATGATCACCTGAGCGCAGGAGTTCAAGGCTGCAGTGAGCTATGATCGCATCATTGTCCTCCAGTATGAACAACAAAGTCAGATCTTATGTCAAGAAAGAAAGGAAGAAAGGAAAGAAGAAAGAAAGAAAGAAAAGAAAAGAAAGAGAGAGAGAGAGAGAAAGAAAGGAAGGAAAGAAAGAAAGGAAAGAAAAGAAGAAAAAGGAAGAAAGAAAGAGAAGGAAAGGAAGGAAAGGAAGGAAGAAAGAAAAGAAAAAGGCAACATTTTATTTGGATTACTCAACAGTGAAAATTTAAAGATAAATATTGAATATACAAATATTTGAACAGTAATACTTTTTAATTAACATTTTCCTTTTTATGATCGTTAAGAAATTTAAGTACTTTATTAAAATACAGAGTGGCTATTTAGCATAGTAGCTAATGTGATCTAAATACATAGAAACAAATTAACAAATACAGTAAGAGTCAGCTGCAAAAAGTAGAACCAGTCTTTCTTTAAAAAACATTGATTAATGAAAAAGCCTATCAATGATTCATGGATCATATATCTTCAAATTATCTTCATTTCATTCTAATTTTAAACTGATTATCAATGACCAAGTTATCAAAATGATGACCAACAATTCTAGAGAGGGAGCCGAAGCAGGAAATACAAAATATATCTGGCACAGCTCAGCACCTTCTTTACTCCTTGGTCACTACAGGCGCCTAAACTTTAAAAATAAGAACAGAGGTAGAGATTAAGATGAGAAGAACACAGAGAAGAGCCAAAGCCTGAGATCATTAGATAACACCTACACATGTGATGGACACTAGACTCACTGTCCCTCAACTACACACACGTGTACTCACAACTGCAGTGGGAGGCAGACCGGAAACATCAACCAACAGTGATAAAATTCCATAATTGGAATTGTATCGGTCTCCAGTTCTGACAGTCAAATCTCCTTCAACTAGGCTTCATGAATTCAATATCTATAGTAATTTGGATTAGAACAGGTCTTCGGTTTAATCTTCTAATGTATTTTTTAAGAGTGGGAGGACCCCACTTACTCTTTATTTTGCACATGATTCTAATAAAGGGGGTTTTTTGATTTAAAAATTATACAATTAGAAGGAAATTAAAGATACATAATTTTTTTTTTTTTTTTGAGATGGAGTCTTGCTCTGTTGCCAGGCTATGCCAAGAGTGCAGTGGCGTGATCTTGGCTCACTGCAATCTCTGCCTCCCAGGTTCAAGTGATTCTCCTGCCTCAGCCTCCCAAATAGCTGGGACTACAGGTGCCACCACGCCCAGCTAATTTTTGTATTTTTAGTAGAGACAGGGTTTCACCATGTTGGCCAGGATGGTCTCAATCTCTTGACCTTGTGATCCGCCCACCTCAGCCTCCCAAAGTGCTAGGATTACAGGGGTGAGCCATCACGCCCAGCCAGATATATAAAAATTAAAAAATAGATAAAAGTGTTCAACTGTTGACTGTCCCTACAAAAATTAAATAAAATTAAAAAGCAATAAAGGACTGAGAAAACAGGATCTGTAATCCTATTTTCTTTATACATTAAACATATTAGCCTTGACATAACATATAGCCTTATGTCAAGGTTAATATGTTTAATATATAAAGAGGTTTTGGGGAACAGGCAGTGTTTGGTTACATGAGTAAGTTCTTTAGTGGTGATTTGTGAGATTTGTGACATAACATCTAGCCTTATGTCAGGCTAATATGTTTAATATATAAAGAGCACAAATAAAATGACATGTCAGAATATGAAGACCTATGAAGATCTTAGTTTTTAAATAATGAGCAAGGTAAGAAAATGAAAATTCAAATAAGAAGAATGGTTACACATGGCCAGTAACTCCAAAAAAAACTGTTCAACCCCTAATCATAAAAAGTATTTCAAAATTTCACTAATGAATGTAGCAAAGACTTTAAAAACATTAAAGCATTCAATGCCTATAAGGGTGAAATGTGGAAGTGTAAATGGTGCAACTTTTCAGAAAAATACCATGGCAAAATGAAAAAGTCATAAGTCTTTTTTTTTTTTAAGTGCAGAACAGTTTGTATAGTATGCTCTCATCTGTATCACAGAAATATTCTCTGTATATACAAGCACTGGAACAAGTCGCTCCCATGCTTCCCACGCTCATGGAATCATCTGAGTTCAAACAGTGTCTTTTATTGCAGGACTTTTTTCCTACAGACTGGGGGCCTGGAATAAGAGGGAGACTTTTCTAACCGCATAACTTTTCTTCTGTTGATTACTTCCCCTGAGCTTATATTTCCTATTTTGAAAGAAATAAATAAGCAATAAAAAATTAAATATTAAACCTTTACATCCTTTTATTTTCCAGTAATCTTTATTCTAAAATACTACAATAAGGATTCAGAAAGCCAAACAATTTATAATGATGCCTGGGGCAAAATTATAGCAGTGAAAAACTGGCAATCTAAATATCTGAGAAAAAATAAATCATTAGATTATGATATATACATGTGATGGGGAAATATATTTTTGCTAAATGTTTAATGATATTAAGAAATGCTCATAATTCATTGTTAAAATTTAAAACTCCCAAATACATACAATGTATGTAGAAAAAGCGTAGAAGGAAGTAAGAGTCACGGCTACTGGCAGAAACAATAAAAATAAGAAGTAACAGATGAAGTCCAACTAGTATGAATGGGGCAAAAAAACTAAGTAAAGCAGTGAAACTAGTATGGCCAACTTGGAGTTGGGCCAAATATCCCTGTGGCCTCCCTCAGAAGGCCTGAGGGCAACTCTTATTATAGTACTGTCCTCTAATCAACCATCATAATGGTAGCTTTATGTCTCCAGTAAAAGATTAAACTTTGTGGCACTCTAAATAAATATCGAAGGTATTCAGCTATATAAAAATATTAAATCTCTGGTTTATTTTCTGCAAATTATTTTCCCAATTAATTCTGACTTAATTTTAGTCAGGTTTTTTAGAGGGAAGGAGGATTTAGCTATTTAAAATAAAATTTTGACAACAGAACAAAAACTTTATTTTTGAATTTGATAAATAAAAATTGTATAAAGTTTTGTCATATAAATATTCGTAATATACAACATGATGTCTTGATACATTTATATATTGTGGAATGACTAAATCAAGCTAATTAACATATCCATTGCCTCAAATATTTATCTTTTCTGTGTGTGGTGAGAACACTTAAAATCTACTCTCTCAGCAACTTTCAAATATACAAAACATTGTTATTAATAATAACTACAGTCACCACATTACCACATTGTACAATAGATCTCTTGAATGTATTCTTAATATCTAGCTGAACTTTTGTTATTTTAGACACACATCTCCCAAATCCTCCCTACTGCCTGCTGATGACCACCATTCTATGCTGCTTCTATAGGTTCAATGTTTTTAGATTCCATACAATCGAGCCTCCTTATCTGTGGGTTCCACATGGTTGGATTCAACCAATCTGGGATCAAAAATACAAGCATCCCCCAGTATCCACAGGGATTGACTCCAATACCCTCACAGATACCAAAATCCACAGATGCTCAAGTCCCTGATACAAAATGGCATAGTGTCTACATATATCCTATACATATTCTTCTGTACATGTTAAATTATCTCTAGATTACTCTAATACCCAGTACAATGTAAATGCTAAATAGTTATACTTTATTTTTTATGTTGTGCTATTTTTTATTGTTGTATGATTTTTTCCAAATATTTTTTATCCTTGAATGCAGAACCCACAGATACTAAGGGCTGACTGTATAAGTGAGATTATACAGTATTTGTCTTTCTCTGCCTCACTCATTTCACTTAACATAATGTCCTCCAGGTTCATCTATGTTGTCAAAATGACAGGATTTCCCTAATGAACATTGATGCGAAAATCCTCAATAAAATACTGGCAAACTGAATCCAGCAGCACATCAAAAATCTTATCCACCACGATCAAGTCGGCTTCATCACTGTTATGCAAGGCTGGTTCAATAAACGCAAATCAATAAACGTAATCCATCACATAAACAGAACCAATGACAAAGCCACACAATTATCTCAATAGATGCAGAAAAGGCCTTCGATAAAATTCAACATCTCCTCATGTTAAAAACTCTCAATAAACTAGGTATTGATGGAACATATTTCAAAATAATAAGAATGATTTATGACAAACCCATAGCCAATATCTCATTGAATGGGCAAAAGCTGGAGGCATACCCTTTGAAAATTGGCACAAGACAAGGACGCCCTCTCTCACCACTCCTATCCAACATGTTATTGGACGTTCTGGCCAGGGCAATCAGGCAAGAGAAAGAAATAAAGGGTATTTAAATAGGAAGACAGGAAGTCAAATTGTCTCTGTTTGCAGATGACATGACTCTATATTTAGAAAACTCCACTGTCTCAGCCCAAAAAATCCTTAAGCTGATAAGTAACTTCAGCAAAGTCTCGATACAAAATCAATGTGCAAACATCACAAGCATTCTTATACACCAACAAAAGTCAAGTAGAGAGCCAAATCATGAATGAACTTCCATTCACAATTGCTACAAAGAGAATAAAATACCTAGGAATACAACTTACAAGGGATGTGAAGGATCTCTTCAAGGAGAACTACAAACCACTATTCAAGGAAATAAGAGAGGACACAAACAATGGAAAAACATTCCATGCTTATGGCTAGGAAGAATCATTATCATGAAAACAGCAATACTGCCCTAAGTAATGTATAGATTCAATGTTATTCCGATCAAGCTACCATTGACTTTCTTCACAGAACTAGAAAAAAACTACTTTAAATTTTATAAGGAACCAAAAAAGAGCCTGTATAACCAAGACAATCCTAAGCAAAAAGAACAAAGCTGGAGGCATCATGCTACCTGACTTCAAACTATACTATAAGGCTACAGTAACCAAAACAGCATGGTACTGGTAGCAAAACAGATATATAGACCAATGGAACAGAACAGAGACCTCAGAAATAACATCACACATCTACAACCATCTGATCTTTGACAAACCTGACAAAAACAAGAAATGAGGAAAGGATTCCCTATTTAATAAATGGTGCTGGGAAAACTGGCTAGCCATATGTAGAAATCTGAAACTGGACCCCTTCCTTACACCTTACACAAAAATTAACTCAAGATGGATTAAATACTTAAATGTAACACCCCAAACCATAAAAACACTAGAAGAAAACCTAGGCAATACCATTCAGGACACAGGCATAGACAAAGACTTCATGACTAAAACACCAAAAGCAATGGCAACAAAAGCCAAAATAGACAAATGGGATCTAATTAAACTAAAGAGCTTCTGCACAGCAAAAGAAACTAGCATCAGAGTGAACAGGCAACCTACAGAAAAGGAGAAAATTTTTGCAATCTACCCATCTGACAAAGGTCTACCAGAATCTACAAGAAACTTAAACAAATTTACAAGGAAAAAACCAAACAACCCCATCAAAATGTGGGCAAAGTATATGAACAGACCCTTCTCAAAGAAGACATTTATGTGGTCAACAAACATATGAGTAAAAGCTCATCATCACTGATCATTACAGAAATGCAAAACACCACAATGATATACCATTTCACACCAGTCAGAATGGCAATTATTAAAACATCAGGAAACAACAGATGCTGGCAAGGCTGTGGAGAAACAGGAATGCTTTTACGCTGTTGATGGGAATGTAAATTAGTTCAACCATTGTGGAAGACAATGTGGCAATTCCTCAAGGACCTAGAACCAGAAATACCATTTGACCCAGCAATCCCATTACTGGGTATATACCCAAATAATTATAAATCATTCTACTATAAAGACATATGCACATGTATGTTTATTGCAACACTATTTACAATAGCAAAGACTTGGAACCAACCCAAATGACCATCAATGGGTCAAGAAAATGTGGCACATATACACCATGGAATACTATGCAGTCATAAAAAAGAATGAATTCATGTTCTCTGTAGGGACATGGATGAAGCTGGAAGCCATCATTCTCAGCAAACACACACAGGAAAAGAAAACCAAATACCGCATGTTCTCAGTCATAAGAGGGAGCTGAACAATGAGAACACATGGACACAGGGAGGGGAACAACATAAACCAGAGCCTGTTGAGGGCTGGGGCACCAGGGGAGGGAGAGCATTAGGACAAATACCTAATGAACGTGGGGCTTAAAACCTAGATGACAGGTTGATAGGTGCAGCAAACCACAGTGGCACATGTATACTACGTAACAAATCAGCACATTCTGCACATGTATCCTGTAACTTAAAGTAAAATTTTAAAAAATTGTTTTTTAAATGACAGGATTTCCTTCCTGTTAAAGGTTGAATAGTATTCAATTGTGTATATATAGTCTATTTTCCTTCATCTGTTGATGGACACTAAGGTTGATTCCATATCTTGTCTATTGTGATTAATGTGGCAATGAATACGGGAATGCAGATATCTCTTTGACATACTGATTTTATTCCCTGTGGATATATAGAGTGGGATGGCGAGATCATATGGTAGTTCTATGCTTAATTTTTTGAGAAACCTCCATACTGTTTTCCATCATGGCTGTACTAATTTATATTCCCACCAACAGTGTACAATGGTTCCCTTTCATCCACATCCTCAACAACACTTACCTCTCTTTTTTTTTTTATTATAGCCATTCTAACAGGTGTCAAGTGATACTTCATTTTGGTTTTAATTTGCATTTCCCTGATAATTAGCGACACTGAGCATTTTTTTCATATACTTGTTGGCCATTGGTATGTTTTGAGAAATTTCTATTCGTGTCCTTTGCCCACTTGGTAACTGGGTTATTTGTTTTCTTGCTATTGAGTTGTCTGAGTTCCTTTATATATTTTGGATATTAACCCCTTATCAGAGGTTTGGTTTGTAAGTATTTTCCCCCATTCCCTAGGTTGTCTCTTCACTCTGTGATTATTTCTTTTGCAGAAGCTTTTTAGTTTGATATTATCCAATTTACCTACTTTTGACTTTGTTGGCTATGCTTTTGGGGTCATATCCGTGAAATTATTGCTAAAAGCAATGTCATGAAGCTTTTCACCTATGTTTTCTTCTAGTAGCTCTATGGTTTCAAGTCTTATGTTTAAGTCTTCAGTCTATTTTGAGTTTGATTTTTGTCTGTGGTATGAGATGACGGTCTAATTTCATTCTGCATGCAAATACAATACAGAACTTAGATATATTCATTCAAAAAGCACTTAAGTAATTTCTCTCTGCCTAATACATGAATTTTAAAATCTGAGAAAATGTCATTGCCATACCAACAAATAAAATTATTTCCAACTGGCCAGGTACGGTAGCTCATGCCTCTAATCCCAACCCTTTGGGAGGCCGAAGTGGGTCAATCACCTGAGGTCAGGAGTTTGAGACCAGCCTGACCAACATGGTGAAACCCTGTATCAACTAAAAAAACAAAAAAGTAGCCGGGCGTGGTGGCAGACGCCTGTAATCCCAGCTACTTGGGAGGCTGAGGCAGAATAATTGCTTGAACCTGGGAGGCAGAGGTTGCAATGAGCTGAGATAGGGCCACCACACTCCAGCTTGGGCAACAAGAGCAAAACTCTGTCTCAAAAACAACAACAAAAAAATTATTTCCAATTTACCTTATGAAAATTACAACTTCTGCCCCGGTGCAGTGGCTCACACCTGTAATCCCAACACTTTGGGAGGCTGAGGTAGGTGAATCACAAGGTCAGGAGTTCAAGACCAGCCTGGCCAATATGGTGAAACCCCATCTCTACTAAAAATACAAAAATTAGCTGGGCATGGTGGTAGACGCCTGTAATCTCAGCTACTCAGGAGGCTGAGGCAGAGAACTGCTTGAACCCAGGAGGCGGAGGTTACAGTAAGCCAAGATCGAACCACTGCACTCCAGTCTGGGCAACAGAGCAAGACTCAATCTCAAAAACAAAAACAAAACAAAAAAAAAAAGAAAATTATAACTTTTAAGAAAGAAACCTGAATTCTTTCCATTCATATGAACAAAATCCATTACATGCTTGCCAGTAGGTATCATCTAACAGTACTAGGACAGATGAACTATTTAATTACGTATCTACAACACAGACTGTTACTTAAGTGTCTAATTACAGATTCTGAACCATTCTTGTAAACGAATGAATGTACAGTCTGGGAAAGGAGTAAAGATCTTACTTCACTCAATTCTTTCTATGGTCTAGTTATCTAATTTGAGGTTAAATACAATGCTCTAAAATTTAGAATTGGTAGAAAATAAGAAAGATAGGCAAGATATTAAAGGTAAGTTTTCTAAGACAGTATGGTTGATTCGCAAACAAGTTTACCAAGAAACACATAAATAAAAGGTAAATACTGCCTTTTAATTACCTGTTAGCTTACAGCTAATTCCTAACTCTCTACATATATACATGTCTGTATGTATGTATATATGTATAATACAACTATATATAACAAATCATTATTTAACAGAAGTCAGCTAATAAAATGACCTAATTTTTAAATCCCAATTTATAGAACAGTTAAAGTAGATATGACTTTGTATCATAGAAAGGATTTTTCAACTTTATGAACAGGATTCATCAAGTGTTTCCTTTACATTATATGTGTTGGTTATAAAATCGTATGATTTAATGTCCACAAAACTTTTCAGATAATGTACTATATATAATGTGTGCCAGTTGTAGACAACATTTGATTATGCCTCACAATATCAAGGTGCACAGAGTTATGAACTATGCATAAATATCATTAGATAAGTGCCTATACAACGAGAAGTCCAACTACCAATAAATGGCTACATCTGTCAACCTGACCATAATATCCTATATCTACTTTTCTACTTAGGTCTGTCTATTACCTGTTAAAGAACCTGTCTTCTGCAACCTATCCTTTTAATATTCAAAAAAAATGTAAGGTTGAAACTGAAAAGTAGCCATTTAATATTGGAAAACATCCAACTTTAGCAATGACAAATGATTTTGTTGGTATTTTGCCATTTTCTAACATTTAGCAAGTAAAAAGATTCAAATAAAAATAAGGCATGCAAATTAATGCATCCCCATTTGTAATTTTAAAATTCTTTGAGTTAATTCACTATATGTGCAAAAAATGGCTCTTCCTAGCTTCTCTTGAAATTAAACTACTATAATATACATTTTCTGTCTTGTTTATCTCTGCATATACTTTTTAAATTTTAACTTTAGTTTTTTTGTTTTTTGTTTTTGTTTTTGTTGAGACAGAATCTCACTCTGTTGCCCAGGCTGGAGTGCAGCAGCAGCATCTTTGCCCACTGCAACCTCTGCCTCCTGGTTTCCAGTGATTCTCATGCTTCAGCCTCCCGAGTAGCTGGGACTACAGGCATATGCCACCATGCCTGGCTAATTTTTCTGTATTTTTGTATTTTTATAGAGATGGGGTTTCACCATGTTGGCCAGGCTGGTCTTGAACTCCTGCCTTAGCCTCCCAAAGTGCTGGGATTACAGGCGTGAGCCACCGCACCCTTTTTGGTCTTGTTAATCTCTGTATCTTCAGCTCCTAAAATAGTAGGTAACTAATAAATATTTTTGAATGCATTAATGACTCTCTCAGACCACACATAAGGCATTTGTAGAATCTTTTGGTTTCTTCTATTCAAGGCATTCAAGGAGAAAGTTTAAGATCTCCCCTTAGATACCTATCTTAGCACAGCATCCTCTCAGTATCCTTATGATTCAGCCTGTCAACTAAGTACCATACTGTTTGACAACATGAAAGTTACTAAACAATTCCTTCACACTGATTTCTAATTTCTATACACAAAGAGGAATTTTTTAGAAAGAAATAAATTGGTTTGTTTAATTGTGGGTGACAGATTTTTGGTGGTTTGTTTGTTGTTATTTTACTAAAAAGATCCTCAAAAGCAATAAAGGAAATAAAGGAAGTCTGTCAAAGATCAGATACTTGTAGCAGTCTTATTTCAGGATTCTCTGTTCTGTTCCACTGGTCTATGTGTCTCTTTCGTACCAGTGCCATGCTGTTTTGGTCACTGTAGCCTTGTAGTATAGTTTGATGCCAAGTAGCTTGATGGCTCCAGCTTTGTTTTTTGCTTAGGATTGCCATGGCTATTTGTGCTCTTTTTTTATTCCACATGAATTTTAAAATAGTTTTCTCTAGTTCTGTAAAGAATGTCAATAAAATTGCTTTGGGCAGTATGGCCATTTTAATGATACTGATTCTTTCTATCCACGAGCATAGAATGTTGTTCCACTTGTTTTTGTCATCTCTGACTTCTTTGAGCACTGGTTTGTAGTTTTCCGTGTAAGCAAGGTTAGAGAATAAATAATAAAAGGAAGGTAGAGGGCTATGCAAGGGGTATTTTAGAAAGAATGGTCTAGCTGCTGCCACACAGCACTGATGGATGGATGTATCTAAAATCCTGCATCTGAATTCCACTTCTTATCCTACACCCTTAAATCCCAATATCAGTCACTAGAGAAGCCTCATATATAGACAATGTAGAATAGATTAGGTTTTCCTAAAGATCTTCTAGAGTCTTTCTTTTTAATTGAGACAGAGTCTCACTCTGTCGCCCATGATGGAGTGCAGTGGCACAATCTTGGCTCACTGCAACCTCTGCTCCCAGGTTCAAGTGATTCGCCTGCTTCAGCCACCTGAGTAGCTAGGATTACAGATGCCAGTCACCATGCCCGGCTAATTTTTTTATTATTATTAGTAATAGTAGAGACAGAGTTTTACTATGTTGGCCAGGCTGGTTTTGAACTCCTGACCTCAGGTGATCTACCCGCTTTGGCCTCCCAAAGTGCTGGGATTACAGGCATGAGCTACCGCGCCCAGCCTCAGAGTCATTTTAGATCTAGAAAAGAACCTCTCTTATTCCTGTATAATTCCAGTGTGGACCAATGATACTTATCAATGTCCAAATGTGATTCCTAGGTGACAAAATGCCAACAGTTAGCTGGATCACAGCCAGCTGAAGAGCAGTAAGGAGCATTTGGCAGCCTTTGAAAGACTGCTCATAAGACTGTGAGTAGTTATTAGCAGTGAAACAGGATCAGCCTGTTCAAATGTTCAACGCGCTTGCAACCTGCTGTTAAGGAGGTGTGAAAAATTAGAAATCTGTTTTTAACATTGTCTTTTTTAAGTTCCTCATTATTAACAGTTAAGCTAAAAAGCAGATTTAGAGTGTCAAAATATCTGCCAATGGAACCAAGTAATAACACGAATACCCAGCCTTTGTTTTAAACATACTTATAACATGTATCCTTTATATTTTCCATATCAGTTTTAGAGAAATAGATAACTGATATACTACACACAGATACTTAAGATACTGAACTGAGCATTAGTAATGTTCTAGAACAGGAATAATTGCATTAGTTAACACACAGACATCAATGAAAGATTTAACAACTAGATGGATAGTTGGACATAAAAAAGTACTACTTAGCTGATATCACTGATGTCATATATTATAAACAAGCAATACTGAGTGCGTAGGTTTGGGATTAAATAATTTGGTGTGGCCAGAAATGTAAACACTTGCCTTATACAGAAAGCCAATTTCAAAATTAAAATGACTACTATCAACTTTGGAGAACTGAAAAGGGCAAAGGTATAAAAATGTAAATTTTTAAAAACTAATTAAGCCAACATTATATTATAAATAATTATTTATAGAGTTTAAGAATTTCCATCTAATCTTGCTTAGCAGTATACATTGGTATTACTGTGCTCGGTGCACTTGTTAATAAGATTTGCTCTACTTTAATCCAATTTGAAGATTATCCTTTATACTCAGGCTCCCACTTTCTATGGAATCTTGATATACACAGATTGTCATAATCTTTACTTTCTGTCTGTGTTATCCTCACAGAGAGCATATTGTCCTTTACATCCGCCCAAGACACTGGTAGCTTCTTAATACTTGTTGACTAACCTTGGAAGTCTTGCTGTACTCTATTTCAATGTTTTCACATAAAAATTAATGCCAGACACCAGACTTCCACTCATGCCAAGGAGAAGAATGTGGGATTTGACCTCTTGCTGTAAACAACTAAAAACTGGATATACGAAACAACTGTTTCTAGACACTGGACAAAAGGCAATGCATCCCTGCAATACCTGATAAAAGGGGAAAAAATAGGTGGAGTCCTATCATCATCCTAGCTTTCTGCCTCAAGGCAAACTGCAAAACACAGTACAAGGACGGAGAAACCCAAATACAGAACAACAATCTCTTGAGTTGAGACCAAAAGATAATATTTGGAGGAGGTTGAGGCAGCTGGAATTTATGAGGCAGAGTACCAGACAAAAGGGACACACAGACACACAGACACACAGACACACACACACATGCTCCAACAATCCATAAAGGGGTCCCTTTACTATAGCAGCCAAAGAACCATTGCTCCCACAGGGCTGGAAAACCAATGACTACCCAGTCGAAAGACCTGACTAAACACCAAAAGTATTCAGTAGAGACCACTGGGTTCATACTTCAGAGGCAGGGCTAACTTAGTACTAAAGTAAAGCTATTATATAGACTCATTGTAACAATTATGGGTAATTTTAACAACTTAAACCAAGCTTTTAACAACATGTAACTATAGCCAGACTAATGTGGCTAGAAAGTAGCTTAAAGATACTTTACAGTATCATTACTGTAAAGATAAGTTACCTCCCTCAAAAAAAGGTGATACTAGGAATGAAGTATAACTTATAAGTGGGTGAAAGACTTGACAAAATTACTAAATTTGTATTGAATTGTTACCTCTACAGAGAAAACAATATGAAGCCCAAAGAAAAAACAATATAATAACAAAAATTTTGTTACCATATTTTCTTATTAAGCATTTTTATTCTGTGACACAATGAAGAGTTCACAGTTTTCTAGCAGGTTATAGCTCTAATTTTGAAGTAGGATCAATGGAAAGGGAAAGGTATAGAATTCAACTGATGGCAAAATGTCCTAGAACACTTACTTTTATCAATCAAAGGATGCTGTAGTTATATTTGGAGTCAATCAGACAACCATAACTTTCCCCACCTGAGAGAATAATGCTGTAACAGGTAATGAATTACCTTTCCCAAATTGAGAAAATTATTACTGCTTCATGCTCAGAGGACATAGTGGGTATCAATACTCAACTAAGATACAATTACTGTTGATAGAAATTTCCTGGGAGCTAAATGCAAACCAATAAATATAATCCATCAATTCAGCACTACCCAGTAGATTTAAAGATAGAGGTTATGGCCGGGTGCGGTGGCTCAAGCCTGTAATCCCAGCACTTTGGGAGGCCGAGACGGGCGGATCACGAGGTCAGGAGATGGAGACCATCCTGGTGAACACGGTGAAACCCCGTCTCTACTAAAAAATACAAAAAAACTAGCCGGGCGAGGTGGCTGGCGGGCGCCTGTAGTCCCAGCTACTCAAGAGGCTGAGGCAGGAGAATGGCGTAAACCCGGGAGGCGGAGCTTGCAGTGAGCTGAGATCCGGCCACTGCACTCCAGCCTGGGCGACAGAGCCAGACTCCATCTCAAAAAAAAAAAAAAAAAAAAAGATAGATGTTATATGGAGGGTAAAAAAAAAAAAAAAAAAAAAGAAAAAAAGAAAAAAAAAGGAAAAAAAAACGGAAAAAGGAAAAGAAAGTTTTTTTGAATAAATTTTAATTTTTCAGTTTCAACACAGAATTAACATTTCTTCATGCATTCAAATATGAACAGCCAAAACACAATGACTCTAATCAAATATTCATAAGTAGCTTAAAAATGACTCGGCTGTAAGATTTTATCCAGCCTACTTATCTTAATCCAAAGTAAATTTTCCTTAAAAAAAGAAACTAAATATAATTATAAAACTGTATTTTCACTTCTGAAATTAACCATGTTAAACCCATGTTTTAATTTATAAACAATTTATTTCACGTTTAATATTCAGTGCTGGTTATTTTTAACCAGCGGAATTACTACTTAAATGGCCTTTCCTCAATTTAATTGTGTAACAGCACTACCACCAGGCAATAGGTAAATAAAGCATAAAGTTTACTAAAATCAGTCAATAATATTAAATCTTTTTACAAAACAATTTTGGAATATTCATTTGAAATTAATGTCTTTAATAAAGGTCTTGTTACATTTTACATTATATTTAGTAAAGGTCCTCATCATGTGTACAGAAAATTTAAAGACAGAAAACAAAATTATCTTTACAAATTACTTCCCAAAGGAATAATTTTAGCCAAGTTCAAAGTGTTCTTAAAATTTTGAAACTTAAAAACTATGTCTCTACCATCTCAGTACAGTTCTACCTCTGGAATTTATTCTAAAGAAAAAAGTACATAAAATGGCTTATATAAAAGATTTTTATGATAGGGTTTTACTGACAGTAAAAGACAAAATGGAAGTAGCCTCTATGTTCAACTAAATAGAAATCATTAAATTATGATACACTATTTTGCATATGTGTAAAAACTAATGAAAGTATATAGAATAAAACTTTGCAAAGTAATTACAACAAACCCTGACAACACTAAATTCTGGCAATGATGTAGAGTAACAGAGACTTTCCTTCATTGCTGGTGGGAATGCAAAATGGTCCAGCCATTTTGGAAGACAGTTTGGCAACTTCTTACAAAGCTAAACATACTCTTATCAGGAATTGTACTCCTTGGTATTTACCCAAATGAAGTGAAAACTTATGTCTACACAAAAACCTGCACATAGATGTTTTTGGCAGCTTTATTCATAATTGGCAGCACTGGGAATCAAGCAAGATGATTTCAGTAGGTGAATGGAGAAATAAAGTGTAGTGCATCCAGAAAATGAAATATTCCGTACCAGAAAGAAATGCGGGGACATGGATGAAGCTGGAAGCCATCATCCTCAGCAAACTAACACAGGAACAGAAAACCAAACGCCACATGTTCTCACTCATAAGTGGGAGCTGAACATTGCGCACACATGGACACATGGCGGGTAACATCACACACCAGGGCCTGTTGAGGGGTGGGGGATGAGGGTTGACAGGAGGGAACTTAGAGGACAGGTCAATATGTGCAGGAAACCACCATGGCACACGCATACCTATGTAACAAACCTGCAAGTTCTGCACATGTATCCCATTTTTTTTAAGAAGAAATGAAGACGAAAAGAAGGCAGAAAAGAAAAAGAAAAAAATGAGCTATCAAGCTATGAAAAGACACAGAGGAAACTTAAATGCTTATGACTAAGTGAAAGAAACCAATCTGAAAAGGCTACATACTGTATGATTCCACCTTTATGATATACTGGAAAAGGCAGAAGTATAGAGAGACGGTAAAAGGATAAGTGGTTGCCAGGAGTTAGGGGGTCAGAGGGATGAAAGTCACAGAATGCAGGATTTTTAGGTTAGTGAAACTACTTTGTATGCTACTGCAATGGTAAACACACGCCATCATGTGTTTGCCGAAACTCACAGAATGCACACCACCAACAGAGAACCCTAATGTAAACTATGGACTTCAGGTGATAATGAGGCTTCAATGTAGGTTCATCAATTATAACCAAACGTATCATTATGGTGGGGGATGCTGATCAACGTGGAGGCAATGCACGTGTGGCAGCAGGAGGTATATGGGAAATCTCTACATCTTTCACTCAATTTGCTGTGAACCTAAAAGTTAAAATTTATTTTAAAAGTTATTACAATGGGTAATGAAGCTTCTTACTCCTCTTTACTTTTCTATATTTGGCAGTTTTTCTGTAATCAAGAAAAAAATTTATAAACTTAGTTAAGTTCCTATCTCCATTTCCAATCTTACTGTAAATTATCTACAAGTAACATTTTCCTCAAGTACAGATGAACAAGTTTACTGTAACAATAAGTTATGTCAACATACTATAACCAAGAAAATATCTTCCTTCTAAATAATGTAAATTTTATATCCCAAGAAAATACTTTAAAGCTTTCTGAAGTTTTTTTCCTCTGACAAGGAAAAGCACTGAAAACAACTTATTTATAATTTTTTCCTCACTTTACCACTATTTTTTTCTTAATTCCCCCTGTTAATTCTCTTTTGTGATCTTTATATATGCCATTTTGGCACTTACATCTATTTTACTTTACATCTGCTTTCCTTTCCCATCCACTTTACCTTCTTTTTAAATGTTTCCCCTATTCCTTCCTTAATTCTAACCAAATCTCTATGCTCATCTAGCTGTGACACATTTGGTGATGTCTTTAGTTATACCTACTTCATCATTGTCATATTTAAGTAGGCACATTAATATTCACCATTAAGTGATACCAGTGTTTATAATACATTTTCCACTTTCTCCAAAGGAATTCTGAGTTTTTCTCATTGCAAATTTCAGCAATATATCTGATCTGTACTCCTTAGGACACAAGTAGAACAGAAAAGAAATGCTTCAGACAAATACACCTATAGACACAGGGTCCACAACTCTAATGCCACTGAAGGAAGTGGGCAGGTGGTCAAAGGAAAATCCCAACTCATGAAAAACCCAGGATACTCTTTTCCATCTGATTTTAGAGGATATAAATGTATGGTAATCATTTTTAAACAACATTATTTGGAGATATTTTTCAAAGGCTCCAAATAAAATAATCAGAATCACAGGATATTTTTTTTTCCTCTGGGCATTAAGCCACTTCTTAGCCCTAGTTCAATATATTAAGATATCAACAACATTTGCTCTTTGAGACTACTTATTCATCTCTTCATCAGTCAACTCTTAAGCATCTACTTTGTGTAAAGTACTGAGAACCAATGAAATGTAATTAATATAAGACCCACTAATTCAGAATTTGTGGCAATATGGTCACATCATTACTCCAAGAAAGAGTTTAACAATTCAGTAGCATAAGGATAATTCTAAACATCCAATGTTAGAAACAAAACTTATTTTCAAACATCCTGAGAAAGTTTACAAATACACACTTACTATGCTAATCACCATCAACAGTTTAGTAACTTCTGTTAATGTTCCAGCACTTAAGAAAAAAAAAATGAAGATACAAATCTTGCCCTTAAGTAATTTTCAGATTTGCTAATGGGACAAGACATATAATTAAAATTAAGATCAATAATACAAAGTAGCATGTGATAGGTGTACAGGCAATAAAAACATCAAGAATTTTGAGTAGGAAGAAACCACGGAAGAGGTTCTTCACAAAAGGGCTTTAACAGGAATTAAGGGAAATAGGATAAGCAGAGAGAAAAGGGGATTTTTAAGGAAAGAATAATAGCATGAAATAATTATCTACACTATATGTGAGAGTGGTTGCCAAAACAAAATTCTCTATGTATTTGAAAGTAATAAAATTGTTTCATAAAATATTCTACTATCGAGCCACATTTCTACACTATCAATATGCAAAAGAAAGATTTTACTCCATTATATTATTTTTACTACAAAACAGTAATAGCAACTTATATTTATAGTGTTTTATAGCTTATATAATGCTCTCACACATGAAATTATTAATTAGTAGCAGCTTACTAACAATTTTTCATATAGTTCTCTTATTTTTCAACTTAAATTAAGCCTTCTATGCACTTATAATTGAAAAGATATTCATCTACATGGCATTTCCTAATTAAAATTTAGGTTACTATGAAAACTGTTGGGACACAAAAACTTATTTAGTAGCCAAAATCATAAGGAAATATCCAGAACTTTTTTTTTTTTTTTTTTTTTTTTTTGTTGAGACGGAGTCTCGCTCTGTCACCCAGGCTGGAGTGCAGTGGTGCGATCTCCACTCACTGCAAGCTCCGCCACCTCCTGCGTTCATGCCATTCTCCTGCCTCAGCCTCCCTAGAAGCTGGGACTACAGGCGCCCACCACCATGCTCGGCTAATTTTTTTGTATTTTTAGTAGAGAAGGGGTTTCACGGTGTTCGCCAGGATGGTCTCGATCTCCTGACCTCATGATCCGCATGCCTCGGCCTCCCAAAGTGCTGGGATTACAGGCGTCAGCCACCGCACCCGGCCCAGAAAAATTTTAAATACAAGAAAATAGAGTGCATGGTTTTCAAATTTAGATAAAATTATTCTGATTCTTCCACTATTTTGGCTAAAATAAATGTTTAAAATGATCTCCACATATGAAGCCAAAATAATCAATAGATGAAAGAGAAAAACAGACAAGGGAAGAAAAGATTAAACACAACATATGCTTCAACTAAATTAATCTCCAGATACTTTCTTTCTCTCGCTTTTTCTTTTTTTTTTTTTTTTTTTTACATAAGAAAGTGGCAGTCTTTTATTGCAAATATGCACACACTCTCGGACGAGGTTCTCTGGTCCTCAGGTGTGGGGGGCCAAGGAACTCACGCAGGCGCTCTAGGGTGATGTTCTCCAGTCCACAAATGCGGGGGCCGAAGAAGTCACACCAGCTCCTGCCGCGGACTTTTATGCATTGGTACTGGAAGGGGGAGGGCAGTGGGCAGGATAAGGGCGTGATAGGGGCGTCTCCGTAGGCCTGGCCGGGTAAGTTTCCATCTCTTCGGATTGACATCACCTGGCGCATGCTCGGTTGTTCTGCATCTTCCCGGGGCGGGCTGCATTTTCCTGCGCACGGGAAAGTTGGTGAGGAAGAACCCGGAAGCAACATGGATTATGCCTTCTTGTTCACCTTCCTCCATCTTGTCCTTTCTCCTTCACCCAAATAGTCCTTTTTTTTTTTTTGAGATGGAGTTTCGCTCTCGTTGTCCAGGCTGCAGTGCAATGGCACGATCTTGGCTCACTGCAACCTCTGCCTCCCAGATACAACTGATTCTCCTGCCTCAGCCTCCTGAGTAGCTGGGATTACAGGTGCCTGCCACCATGCCCAGCTAAATTTTGTATTTTTAGTAGAGATGGGATTTCGCCATGTTGACCAGGCTCGTCTCAAACTCCTGACCTCAGGTGATCTGCCCGCCTCGGCCTCCCAAAGTGCTGGGATTACAGGCATAAGCCGCCGCACCTGGCCTCTCTTTTTTTGTGTTTTGTTTTTTGGTGTTTTTTTTTTTTTTTTTTTTAGAGTCTCTATTTCTAAACATCCCTCAGGCAACCTCTGCCTCCCAGGCTCAAGCAATTCTCATGCCTCGACCTCCTGAGTAGCTAGGACTTACAGGCGCCTTACCACCATGATGGCTAATTTTGGTATTTTTAGTAGAGACAGGGTTTTGCTATGTTGGCCAAGCTGATCTCAAACTTTTGACCGCAGGTAGTGATCTGCCATCCTCAGTCTCCCAAGGTGCTGGAATTACAGGGGTGAGCCACCACGCCTGGCTCAGATATTTACTTTCTAATCACTTGCACTAAGAAGCATTTAGCACCCATGGGTGATCAAATAAAAAGACAGTAAGCTAAGAGGTCTTGACTTCCTAAGTTCAGATGGAAATAATCAGACTAACGCTTTGATTTTGGATAAGCAATCACAGCATAATCACCAAATTTGAAAATAAAACTAAGGAGCTAATATATTCCTATTCCTGAATTAGGATCCTAAAAGAATAGGGAACTCTGAAATACTGCACTAAATCTGTTAAGACTAACTTAACAAAAATCAATGTAAAATCTTGTGCTTCAATCAAAAAAACTTGTACAGGATGACAAATATGACTTAACAACAGCCCATATGAAAAGATAGGTTTTAGTTGCCTGCAAATTCAAGATGAATTAATCGTGTATTTGCCCTGCCAAAAGAGCTAATTTTATCTTAAAATGCATTAAAAGACTATAAGAACCAGAAAAAAAAGAGATAATAGTCCTACAAAGATGAGGCGAAAAGAGACAAGTCATGAGCAATGGCTGAAAGTGTCAGTGATGCATAGCCTGCAAAAAGAAAAGTCCCAAATACTTAATAGGTTGTCAGGTATTAGAGGGCTTGGTCTTATTTCACATGGCTAAAGATGTTGGAACTAAATCAATGAATTAAAATGATAAGAAGGCAAATTTTAACTCAATACTACATTTCAAAGACCTTCTCTGTAACCATTAGAGCTATTCAAAAATGTTACAGACTGAGAAATGAACCATTTGGGAGTTGGGATATAGAAGTGTCCAATCACTGAAAGAGTAAAGATACAGGTTGAAGTCAAGCAGATTGCAGTAGCTTTATATCCACTGAATAGAAGTTTGAACCAGATGACCTTTAAAGTACCTCCTAAGTACAAGATTATTTAATCCTATCATTACTAAAATTTGGACCAAAGGGAATACATGATTTTTCAAGACTAACAGAACTAGTGAGTAGAAGAGTTAAGGATGTATTAATTCCTGAAGCTTAGTCTACTATATCTAGAAAAATACTATAAAACATGAGGATTCAGTATTTTCCCTCAAAGAAATTATATTGCCCAGGAAATCTCACTTTGGGACCAAGTAAAGGACCAAGAAGTGGCAAGCTCACACATCAAAGTTAAACCTAAGGCAACTGCTAGCACAACCGCTCACTCTCACCACCGACCCCTCCACTCAAATATTAAGAAGATAAACTCTATTTCTTCACAATGGAAGTCTGTGTGGTTTCCCATGGCTCACTGTGGACCAATGTTGCAAAGTTTCCAAGCCAATTTATACCTGTGGGAAATATGTGGTCCTACCAGTCAAAGCTTATTCAATTGACTGAATGACAGTTGGTTAAACGAGCAAATTCGGAGCAACTAGAGTTAGAATCATTAAACAGTAAGAGGTATATCAGTATAAAACTTTTCTCTAAAATATTATGCAATTTCTAAACATATTTATTCCTTCCTAATTCTCCCAGATGTTAGCTTTTCAAAGAGCAGATAATTTCTACATTTTATACTAATGGAATCCTTTTAACCTAATCTACCCTATAATTTAAAAAAACATACTTTTATTCCAAAACGGTTGAAGGGGATAAATTACACTAATATTGACAATTACAAAGTCATCTAAATAGAAAATGTGTTATAATAGGCTCATGGTACTAAATCAGATTACTATGCCATTTCAGTGTTTTCTTGGCATATCAAAATGTAATTTATAGACTGTAAGTAAAATATTTTAGTAAAGGCCTACTTTTCTTAATTGACTGCCCTAAATATTTGCAAAATTAAATGTATTTGAAAGCAGAATAGATTGCAGATCAAAGCACTGTTGTGTGCAGAATCTATTCCTATATCTTTTAACAGTTCCCTTTTGATTATTCACAGTAATTTCCAAGAGAAATACCACAGAAGCTCCAAAAGAGCAGATTAACCAAATGCACAGAGCCTTAATAAGGTATTCTCTTCCCCAAACACACATACTGAGCACAAACATATACACATGCATGCACGTATACACAATTTTAGTCTCTTCTATTGCAGAAACTGGAAGTTGCCTCCAGGGTCTCTCCACTGAGTGGTAAGAAACCATATTTTTACCTAGACACATTGTTCACCAGCTAAAAAATAACATTCCCCCATCTCCCTTAAAGCTGGGTATGTTCACTTGCCTGAAGTTTGGCCAAAGAGTTGTAGATGGAAGTGGGAAGATTTAAACAGGGGGTATACTCTTCTACATTCCTTCATCCAGCTACCAGTCTGTAAGACAGGTGTGATGGCTAGAGTTTCAGCCTCCATCTTGGGTACAGGAATATACCATTTTAGGGATGCCAAAATAAAAAAGTACAAGTGGAACAGACACCTAGACAGCTTCATGAAACTGCCAGCTTATCTTTGGATTCTCAACCTTCAAACTTCATTTATTTAAGAGGAAATAAATTGCAATTCTATTACTTTTTAAGTTTTTTGTTATATGCAACCTAATCAAATCGTAACTAGTAAATGTGCTGATAAATCAGGGGTACTTGCTAGCCTTCCCATAATATAAGTTCCACACAATTCTACCCAAACTGACAGATGTGCAATCCTTGTCTTAGTTTACTTCTTTAGGGCATTTATCATTATGACTCTCCCAGAGTTAAAACATCAAATCACTCCCTACTTGTTCTCCCCCATATCTTAAATCATTCCTTTGTTTTTCCTACATGCTTTTCTCCTCCACGTAGACCTAAAATATCAACATTCCCTAAGGTTACCTCATGGTCTTCTCATTCCACACATTTTCCTCAGACCCACTATGTCAGTCAATAGAAAACAGTCAATCTTTACACTACTAAACCTCTGTTCAACTCAATTTGCTAAAAGCTGCAGATCTATTTATTAAACTGTTTACTGAGTATATTCACCCGGAAGTCCCTTAGGCAACTTAAATGCCATCCTCTTCTCTGTTCTGCCTCTTAGTTAATGACCCCATATCAACTCAGCTGCCCAAACCAAAAACCTGATAGTTATGCTCAATTTCTTACTCTTAACTGATATCAACCAGTCACTAAGTATTTTGAATTTTATAGTCTATGGCTCATAACCATCTTATTTGGCAATGTACTCACTGTCACTATTACACTAGTATTTGAATTGGTCTTCTTTTCTCCTATTCCTGCTCCTTTCCATAGTGAAGTCAAAACCACATCATGCAAAAGTATTATTCTCTTCAAGTTGCCTCCCCGTCATCGGTAGACCTTCATATCTACAGGAGAGGGGCCAGATATGTAAATATGCAAGCACGGTCTTCCTAGATTTGGCGATGGCTCTTTCTACAATCTCATTCCCTATCTCAACCCACATAACACATTCATGTTGAAACCACACTGAACAGTCCCCCAAATGAAGAGCATCTTTTCACAGCTACTTACCTTTACAGATGCTGCTGCCTAGAATTTCCCCTCCTGCTAAACCAGGAAAATGGCTCCTCCTTCTTGAAGAGCCTAATCTAGTATTTCTTAACTGTGAAGCCTTTCCTAACTACCATCCTGTCTTACCCCCTCCTTCCCTCTTTGTAGAAGGGGGTAAGAGAGGATGTATATTTGTACTGTATATTGGTTATAGGAATTATGCAAATAAATAATTATGACTGAGTATAGTAGCTAGTTATTTTCGAATTTAATACTAGAAAAAAATATTAATCATCTTTGCATCCCTAGCAATTCTTTGACACCTGGTAGATGTGAGTGGAAAGAAGAAAGGAAGGGAAGAAAGGGGAAAGGAAAGAAAAAGAGAAAGAGAAACGAAAAAAAAGGAAAAGAGGAAAGCCTGGCTCTTTAGTCCTCATAACTCTATCAGAAAAATTAAGAGCCAGGAAGATTTCAAAATTTATTCAAGGTCACTCAGTAATATGCAAGGTAAAGTGTTATGATCTTCCATCTGTTTCTCAAATTTATTTTAGTCTCAGAATAATAATAATCCTTTAAGGCCTACTCTCCTTTTCCCCCAAATTTCAATACTCTTCTCTTTAAGAGTGGCAGAAAAATTATTTACAAAACTAGTGTGCCCCAAAGCATAAAAAGTTGCCTATTGGACATCCAGTTTCTAGTCCAGCATATAAGAAGCTTAGAAGTCACCAATCTATCCCAACAACAAGTAAAAAGCTGAACAAACAGAAAAATCAACAGCTATTCTTAGCTCCATAAAATAAGTGAGGTCACAAGGCAAACCACTGCACTCCAAAACTGAAGAGACAGGCAGATATAGAGAATCACGGCTTACCATAGGAAACAAACAAACAAAAAGCCCTGAGCAGAAATCTCTGCAGGAATTAGCGCCAGGGTAGGAAAATCTAATCTGTAATTGATAAATTGCTGGAGGCTCAGTGGACAAGTCTAAGAGTGAAAAAACTCCAGGAGGAACCAGTTATTGGAGAGGCCTTCACATTTTTGTAAGTTTTATTTCTAAGAACCCAATCTGGTTCTCACACTAAGTATCAGAGAAGAATACCCTAATACCTCTATCAAGGGGAGGAATAAAGAAACCATTCTTAAATACACCAGTGTATTCTGTTCTTAACCAGGTCTGCTCTCAGGAAGAACTATTTTCCCACAGCATAATCTGCTGGATTTTAATCCGAACCTAACTGACCTGAGGAAAAGGAAATACCAATTGCAGCCCCCTCCAGACATCCTGTCCCACCTTAAGGGTAAAAAAAAAAACCACTAATGAAGCTCAGTCCAGGGGCACCAGCTCACCAAAAGACTGAGAGCTTATCATAGGACTACAAAAGGTTTTCCCTCCCCCAACACAATACCACTAAACTATAAAAGGCCTATTTACAGCAATTGTTTTTACCTAGCACATCATGTCCGGCTTTAAGAAAAAATTATATGGCATATGAAAAGGCAAAATGTACAGTATGAAGAGACTGAACAAGAATCAGAACCAGGGTCTGATATGGCAGGAATGTTAGAATTATCTAATCAGGAATTTTCTTAAAACTATGATTAATATGCTAAGGCTTCAATGAAAAAAGGAGACAATATGCAAGGACAGATGGATAATGGATAATATAAGGAGAGATGGAAATTCTATGAATGAATCAAAAAGAAATTCTAGAGACCATAAACACTGTAAAACAAAATGTGAAATGTCTTTAATGGGTCTATTAGTACACTAGATGTGGGTGAAGGAAGAATTTCTAAACTTGAGGATATCTCAACCAAGAACAGTCCCAACTGAAAAGCAGAAGGAAAAAGAGACTGAAAAAAAAAAAAAAAAAAAAAAAAAGAATAGAATATCCAAGAACTGTGGGACGACTATAAAAATTTTAACATACATGTAATGAAAAAACCAGAAGGAGAGGAAAGAGAAAAAGGAACAGAAGTAATATCTGAGCAATAATAACTGAATTTATCCAAATTAACGTCAAACACCAAACCACAAATCTAGGAAGCTCAGAGAACACCAAGCATGACAAAGGAAAAAAACCCTACACCCAGGCATATCATATGCAAACTTCAGAAAATCAAAGATAAAGAAAAAAAATATTGAAAAAAGCCAAAGGAATAAAACACTTTACCTATAGAAGAGCTAAGATAAGAATTATATCTGAATTATCCTCGGAAACTATGTATGCAGGAAGAAAGTAGAGTTGAGAGGAAAAAAAATAAAAGAACACCAAACCTATAATTCTATATCCTGTGAAATTATCTTTCAAAAGTGAAATAAAGACCCATAAAAATTGAGGAAATTTGTTGCCAGCAGACTACTTTGAGAGAAATTTTAAAATAAGTTTTTCAGAGGTAAATTAGTATCAGTCAGACTTGGATCTACATTTTAAAAAAAGGAAGAACATTATGGAATGAATAAGTAAAGGTAAAACAAAATTTTTTATTTTTCTTATTCTTTATTTATTTATTTTTTTATTTTTTTGAGATGGGAGTCTCACTCTGTCGCCCAGGTTGAAGGGCAAGGGCACAATCTCAGCTCACTGCAGCCTCCACCTCCCAGGTTCAAGCGATTCTCTGCCTCACCCTCCAGAGTAGGTGGGATCATAGGCACGCACCACCACACCCAGTTAATTTTTGTATTTTTAGTAGAGACGGGGTTTCACCATGTGGGCCAGGCTAGTCTTAAACTCCTCGTCTCAAGTGATCCAGCCACCCTGGCCTCTCAAAGTGCTGGGATTACAGGCGTGAGCCACTGTGACTACTTTTCTTATTCTTTTTTATTTTTTTGAGACGGAATCCCGCTCTGTCGCCCAGGCTGGAGTCCAGTGGCCGGATCTCAGCTCACTGCAAGCTCCGCCTCCCGGGCTTATGCCATTCTCCTGCCTCAGCCTCCCGAGTAGCTGGGACTACAGGCACCTGCCACCGTGCCCGGCTAGTTTTTTGTATTTTTTAGTAGAGACGGGGTTTCACCATGTTAGCCAGGATGGTCTCGATCTCCTGACCTCAGGATCCGCCCGTCTCGGCCTCCCAAAGTGCTGGGATTACAGGTTTGAGCCACCGCGCCAGGCCTACTTTTCTTATTCTTAATTGACCTAACAGACAGTTGGTTCAAAGTAAAATATCAACAATGTATTTGATTATGTATGCTTATATATATATCTTTATGTATAAGTACAATGAATGACAGCAATGATAAAAAGAATGAGAGGAAGGAATTAGTAATATTTCGTTATTATAGGGTACTTACACTAACCATATAGTGGTATAGTGTTATCTGAAAGTAAATTTGGGTTAGTTATAAAAATATATGTTGCTAACTTTACAGCAACCACTATAAGCATAATTGATATGCTAAAAAAGGAGAAAAATGGAATCATGTACAATGCTTAACTACAAAAGGCAAACAAGTATGTGAGGCAAAAATAAGAACACAGAACAAGTGCAACAAATAGAAAACAGTAACAAATTGGTAAATATTAATCCAACTACATCAATAATCACTGTGATGGTTAAGTCTTACAGGTCTGGGGTAAGGGATTCCAGATAGGTGGTAAAACATCATACATTTCTGGTTATGTCTATGGTAGCGTGTCTGGGAGAGATTTGCATTTGAATTGGTAGAGTGAGTAAAAAAATTGCCCTCACTAATATGAATGGGCATCATCCAACCTGGTGAAGGACAGAACAGAACAAAAAGGTGGGAAAAAAAAATAAAAGAGCACGTTTTCTCTCTCTGTTTGAGGTGGGCCATCTACTTTCTGTCCTCAGACACTGCTATTTCAGGTCTCTGGACATTGAATTCAAACAGAGACTTACACCATCAATCCATCCCCAACACCCGGCCCTGCCACCCCACCCTGTTCTTGGGCCTTTAGACTCAAACTGGGACTTACACCATTAGCTCTCACGGTTTTCAGGCCTCTGAGTTTGGACTAGAACTGTATCACCAGCTTTCCTGGGCCTCCAGCTTGCAGATGAAGGATTGTGGGACTTAGCCTCCATAATCATATGAGCCAATCCCTCATAATAAATATGCATATATGTGTATATATATAGTATACGTAATATACAATTGTTATAATATATAACTTATAATATATTATCTATAACATAACACAATCTATATAATTACATATAATCTATAGGTTCTGTTTCTTGGAGAACTCAAACTAATACAATCATATTAAATGTCAATGGTGTACCTACACCAATTAAAAGAGATTGTCAGAGTGGATCAAAAAAACAAGACTCAACTGTATGTTGTCTACAAGATACCCATCTTACATAAAAGACACCCATAGTTTAAAAGTAAATGGATGGAGAAAGATATATCATGCTAATGCTAATCAAAAGAAAGCCACAGTAGCTATATTAATTTCAGACAAAGCAGACTTCAGAGTAAGGAGAGCTATCTAGAATAAGAGGGACATTATGTAATGGTAAAGGATCATTACTCCAAGAAGACATAAAAAACTTTAATGTGTATGCACTTAACAACAGAGTGACAAAATACATGAGGTAAAAACTGATAGAACTACAAGGAGAAATAGATGAATCTACTATTGTATTATAGTTGGAGACTTTAGCACTCTTCTATGAGAAATGGATGGTTCCAGCAGGCAGAAAATCCATAAGGACCTACTTGAACTCAACAGCACCATCAATAAACTGGATATAATTGACATCTATAGGCTACTTCTTCCAAAAACAACAGATCACATATTCTTTTCAAGCTCATATGGAACATTCACTAAGACAAACCACATTTGGGGCCATAAAACACACCTTAGCAAATTTAAAAGAATAGAAATCATATAGTATCTGCTCTTAGACACAAAAGAATTAAACTAGAAATCAATACCATAAAGATAACTGGAAAATCCAAAAATATTTGGAGGTTAAACAATGCACTTCTAAACATACACAGAAGTCAAAGAAGAAATCTAAAGATACATTTATAAATATTTTGAACTAAAATAAATGAAAATATGGCCAGGTGCAGTGCCTCATGCCTGTAATCCCAGCACTTTGGGAGGCCGAGACAGGCAGATCACCTGAGGTCAGGAGTTCAAGACCAGCCTGGTCAACGTGGCAAAACTCCATCTCTACTAAAAATGGAAAAATTAGCTGGGTGTGGTGGCGAGCACTTGAAAGCTCAGCTACTTGGGAGGCTGAGACAGGAGAATTGCTTGAACACAGCAGGCAGAGGTTGCAGCAAGCCAAGATCATACCATTGCACTCCAGCCTAGGCAACAGAGTCAGGCTCCACCTCAAAAAAAAAAAAAAAAAAAAAAACAAACTTACCCAAATTTGTGAAATGTAGCAAAAGCAGTGCATAGAGAGACTGTTATAGCATTAAATGAATATATTAGAAAATAAGAAACTTTTCAAATCAATAATCTTAGCTTTCACCTTAGGAAACTAAGGAAAAGAAGGGCAAATTAAATCCAAAATAAGCCAGAGAAAAAAATCTGAGTAGAAATCAATGAAATTGATGAAAATGAAACCAACAGAAAAAATCAACAAAGCCAAAGGCTGGTTGTTTAAAAAGATAAATAAAATTGATAAGCCTCTAGCAAGCTGACAAAAAAGAGAAGACAAATTACTAATATCTGAAATGAAAGATAAGACATCACTACAGATCCCATGGATATGAAAAGAAAAATAAATACTATGAACACTTCTATACTCACAAATTTGATAACCTAGATGAAATAGACCAATTCCTTGAAAGTCATAATATACCAAACTCACACAAGCAGAAACAGACCATCTAAATAGGTCTATACCTGTATTAGAAAAATTGAATCAATAATTAATAATGTTCCAAAACAGAAAGGGCCAGGCCCAGCTGTGTGGACTGGTGAATTTTCTCAAATATTTAAGGAAGAAATTATAACAATTTTTTACATCTCTCATAAAATAGAAGCCACGGGAATACCTTTTAACTAATTCTATCAGTCTAGCATTACTCTAATACCAAAACTGGACAAAGACATTACAAGAAAAGAAAACAACAGACGAATCTCTATGAACATAGATGCAAAAATCCTCAACAAAATATTCAACAATGTATAGGAGGAACTATACAGCACAGAACCAACTGAGATTTATTCCAGGTATGCAAAGCTGGTTCAACATTCAAAAATCAAATAGTAGAAGTGGTCACATCAACAGGCTGAAGAAAAAAATTACGATTATATCAATACATGTAGCATTTGATAAAAATCCAACACCCATTCATGATAAAAACTCTGAGTAACCTAGAAATAGACAGGAACAGGGCGGGGCACCAAGATGGCCAAATACAAAGAGCTCCAGCCTCCAGCTCCCAGCGTGAGCAACAAAGACGGGTGATTTCCGCATTTCCAACTGAGGTACCGGGTTCATCTCACTGGGGCATGTCAGACAGTCGGTGCAGGACAGTAGATGCAACCCAAGGAGCGAGAGCCAAAGCAGGGCAAGGCATCACCTCACTGGGAAGTGCAAGGGGGAGGGAATTCCTTTTCCTAGTCAAGGGAAACGGTGACACAGAACACCTGGAAAATTGGATCACTCCCACCTTAATACTGTGCTTTACCAAGGGTCTTAGCAAACGGCATACCAGGAGATTATATCCTGCAACTGGCTTGGAGAGTCCCACACCCATGGAGCCTCCCTCATTGCTAGCACAGCAGGCTGAGATCTAACTGCAAGGTGGCAGTGAGGTTTGGGGAGGGGCACCCACCATTGCTGAGGCTTAAGTAGGTAAATAAAGCAGCCAGGAAGCTTGAACTGGGTGGAGCCCACCGCAGCTCAAGGAGGCCTTCCCACCTCTGTAGACTCCACTTCTGGGGACAGGGCATAACTGAACAAAAAGCAGCAGAAACCTCTGCAGATGTAAATGTCCCTGTCTGACAGCTTTGAACAGAGTAGTGATTCTCCCAGCACGGAGGCTGAGATCTGAGAATAGACAGACTGCCTACTCAAGTGGGTCCCTGACCCCCGAGTAGCCTAACTGGGAGACATCCCCCACTTAGGGGCAGACTGACACCTCACACCTCACACAGCCAGGTACACCTCTGAGACGAAGCTTCTAGAGGAACAATCAGACAGCAACACTTGCTATTCAGCAATTCTCTCTTCTGCAGTTTCCGCTGCTGATACCCAGGCAAACGGGGTCTGGAGTGGACCTCAAGCAAACTCCAACAGACCTGCAGCTGAGGGTCCTGACTATTAGAAGGAAAACTAACAAACAGAAGGGACATTCACACCAAAACCCCATCTGTACGTCACTATCATCAAAGACCAAAGGTAGATAAAACCACAAAGATGGGGAAAAAGCAGTGCAGAAAAGCCGAAAATTCAAAAACTCAGAGCACCTCTCCCTCTCCAAAGCAACGCAGCTCCTCGCCAGCAACGGAACAAAGCTAGATGGAGAATGACTTTGACGAGTTGAGATAAGAAGGCTACAGTTGATCAAACTTCTCAGAGCTAAAGGAGGAACTGTGAACCCAGCACAAAGAAACTAAAAGCCTTGAAAAAATATTTGACAAATGGATAACTAGAATAACCAATGCAGAGAAGTCCATAAACGAGCTGATAGAGATGAAAACCATGACACAAAAACTACGTGACAAATGCACAAGCTTCAGTAACAACTCGATCAACTGGAAGAAAGCATATCAGTGATTGAAGATCAAATGAATGAAATAAAGCGAGAAGAGAAGTTTAAAGAAAAAAGAGTAAAAAGAAATGAACAAAACCTCCAAGAAATATGGGACTATGTGAAAAGACCAAATCTACGCCTGATTGGTGTACCCGAAAGTGACGGGGAGAATGGAACCAAATTGGAAAACACTCTGCAAGATATTATCAAGGAGAACTTCCCCAACCTAGCAAGGCAGGCGAACATTCAAATTCAGGAAATACAGAGAACGCCACAAAGATGCTCCTCAAGAAGAGCAACTCCAAGACACATAATTATCAGATTCACCAAAGTTGAAATGAAGGAAAAAATGTTAAGGACAGCCAGAGAGAAAGGTCGGGTTACCCACAAAGGGAAGCCCATCAGACTAACAGCAGATCTCTCAGCAGAAACTCTCCAAGCCAGAAGAGTGGGGGCCAATATTCAACATTCTTAAAGAAAAGAATTTTCAACCCAGAATTTCATATCCAGCCAAACTCAGTTTCATAAGTGAAGGAGAAATCAAATCCTTTACAGACAAGAAAATGCTGAGAGATTTTTGTCACTACCAGGCCTGCCCTACAAGAGATCCTGAAGGAAGCACTAAACATGGAAAGGAACAACACGTACCAGCCATTGCAAAAACATGCCAAAATGTAAAGAACATCGATGCTAGGAAGAAACTGCATCAACTAATGAGCAAAATAACCAGCTAACATCATAATGACAGGATCAAATTCACATATAACAATATTAACCATAAATATAAATGGGCTAAAGGCCCGAATTAAAAGACACAGACTGGCAAACTGGATAAAAAGTCAAGACCCATCAGTTTGCTGTATTCAGAAGACCCATCTCATGTGCAGAGACACAGATAGGCTTAAAATAAAGGGATGGAGGAAGATCTACCAAGCAAATGGAAAACAAAAAAAGGCTGGAGTTGCAATCCTAGTCTCTGATAAAACAAACTTTAAACCACCAAAGATCAAAAGAGACAAAGAAGGCCATTACATAATGGTAAAGGGATCAATTCAACAACAAGACCTAACTATCCCAAATATATATGAACCCAATACAGAAGCACCCAGATTCATAAAGCAAGTCCTTAGAGACCTACAAAGAGACTTAGACTCCCACACAATAATAATGGGAGACTTTAACACCCCACTGTCAACATTAGACAGATCAATGAGACAGAAAGTTAACAAAGATATCCAGAAATTGAACTCAACTCTGCACCAAGCAGACCTAATAGACATCTACAGAACTCTCCACCCCAAATCAACAGAATATACATTCTTCTCAGCACCACATCACACTTATTCCAAAACTGGCCACATAGTTGGAAGTAAAGCACTCCTCAGCAAATGTAAAAGAACAGAAATTATAACAAACTGTCTCTCAGACCACAGTGCAATCAAAGTAGAACTCAGGACTAAGAAACTCACTCAAAACTGCTCAACTACATGGAAACTGAACAACCTGCTCCTGAATGACTACTGGGTACATAACGAAATGAAGGCAGAAATAAAGATGTTCTTTGAAACCAATGAGAACAAAGATACAACATACCAGAATCTCTGGGACACATTTAAAGCAGTGTGTAGAGGGAAATGTATGGCACTAAATGCCCACAAGAGAAAGCAGGAAAGATCTAAAATTGACACCCTAACATCACAATTAAAAGAACTAGAGAAGCAAGAGCAAACACATTCAAAAGCTAGCAAAAGGCAAGAAATAACTAAGATCAGAGCAGAACTGAAGGAGATAGAGACACAAAAAACCCTTCAAAAAAATCAGTGAATCCAGGAGCTGGTTTTTTGAAAAGATCAACAAAATTGATAGACTGCTAGCAAGACTAATAAAGAAGAAAAGAGAGAAGAATCAAATAGACACAATAAAAAATGATAAAGGGGATATCATCACTGCTCCCACAGAAATACAAACTACCATCAGAGAATACTATAAACACCTCCATGCAAATAAACTAGAAAACCTAGAAGAAATGGACAAATTCCTGGACACATACACTTTCCCAAGACTAAACCAGGAAGAAGTTGAATCCCTGAATAGACCAATAGCAGGCTCTGAAATTAAGGCAATAATTAATAGCCTATGAACCAAAAAATGTCCAGGACCAGACGAATTCACAGCCGAATTCTACCAGAGGTACAAGGAGGAACTGGTACCATTCCTTCTGAAACTATTCCAAAGAACAGAAAAAGAGGGAATCCTCCCTAACTCATTTTATGAGGCCAACATCATCCTGATACCAAAGCCTGGCAGAGACACAACAAAAAAAGAGAAATTTAGACCAATATCCCTGATGAACATCGATGCAAAAATCCTCAATAAAATACTAGCAAACTGAATCCAGCAGCACATCAAAAAGCTTATCCACCATCATCAAGTGGGCTTCATCCCTGGGATGCAAGGCTGGTTCAACATACGCAAATCAATAAACGTAATCCAGCATATAAACAGAACCAAACACAAAAACCACATGATTATCTCAATAGATGCAGAAAAGGCCTTTGACAAAATTCAGTAGCCCTTCATGCTAAAAACTCTCAATAAATTCGGTATTGATGGAACGTATCTCAAAATAATAACAGCTATTTATGACAAACCCACAATCAATATCATACTGAATGGGCAAAAACTGCAAGCATTGCCCTTAAAAACTGGCACAAGACAGGGATGCCCTCTCTCACCACTCCTATTCAACATAGTGTTGGAAGTTCTGGCCAGGGTAATCAGGCAAGAGAAAGAAATAAAGGGTATTCAATCAGGAAAAGAAGAAGTCAAATTGTCCCTGTTTGCGGATGACATGATTGTATGTTTAGAAAACCTCATCATCTCAATCCAAAATCTCCTTAAGCTGATAAGCAACTTCAGCAAAGTCTCAGGATACAAAATCAATGTGCAAAAATCACAAGCATTCTTATATACCAATAACAGAGAGCCAAATCATGAGTGAACTCCCATTCACAATTGCTTCAAAGAGAATAAAATACCTAGGAATCCAGCTTACAAGGGATGTGAAGGACCTCTTCAAGGAGAACTACAAACCCCTGCTCAATGAAATAAAAGAGGACACAAACAAATGGAAGAACATTACATGCTCATGGATAGGAAGAATCAATATCATGAAAATGGCCATACTGCCCAAGGTAATTTATAGATTCAGTGCCATCCCCGTTAAGCTATCAATGACTTTCTTCACAGAATTGGAAAAAACTACTTTAAAGTTCATATGGAACCCAAAAAGAGCCTGCATTGCCAAGACAATCCTAAGTCAAAAGAACAAAGTTGGAGGCATCACGCTACCTGACCTCAAACTATACTACAAGGCTACAGTAACCAAAACAGCAATGGTACTGGTACCAAAACAGAAATATAGACCAATGGAACAGAACAGAGCCCTCAGAAATAATACCACACATCTACCACCATCTGATCTTTGACAAACCTGACAAAAACAAGAAATGGGGAAAGGATTACCTATGTAATAAATGGTGCTGGGAAAACTGGCTAGCCATAAGTAGAAAGCTGAAACTGGATCCCTTCCTTACACCTTATACAAAAATTAATTCAAGATGGATTAGAGACTTAAAAAGTGGGCAAAGGATATGAACAGATACTTATCAAAAGAAGACATTTATGCAGCCAACAGACACATGAAAAAATGCTCATCATCACTCGCCATCAGAGAAATGCAAATCAAAACCACAATGAGATACCATCTCACGCCAGTTAGAATGGCAATCATTAAAAAGTCAGGAAACAACAGGTGCTGGAGAGGATGTGGAGAAATAGGAACTTTTACACTGTTGGTGGGACTGTAAACTAGTTCAACTATTGTGGAAGACAGTGTGGCGATTCCTCAAGGATCTAAAACTAGAAATATCATTTGACATAGTCATCCTATTACTGGGTATATAGGATTATAAATCATGCTGCTATAAATACACATGCACACGTATGTTTATTGTGGCACTATTCACAATAGCAAAGACTAGGAACCAACCCAAATGTCCATCGATGACAGATTGGATTAAGAAAATGTGGCACATATACACCATGGAATACTATGCAGTCATAAAAAAGGATGAGTTCGTGTCCTTTGTAAGGACACGGATGTAGCTGGAAACCATCATTCTCAGCATACTATCACGGGAACAGAAAACCAAACACCGCATGTTCTCACTCATAGGTGGGAATTGAACAATGAGATCATCTGGACACAGGAAGGGGAACATCACACACTAGGGCCTGTTGTGGGGTGGGGGGAGGGGGGAGGGATAGCATTAGGAGATACACCTAATATAAATGACTAGTTAATGGGTACAGCACACCAACATGGCACATGTATACATATGTAACAAATCTGCATGTTGTGCACATGTACCCCAGAACATAAAGTATAATTTTAAAAAATGGATCTTATACCTGTATGAAAATGTAAAACAAAACTCCTAGAAGATAACATAGGAGAAAATTTAACTGACCTTGGATACGGCAATGACTTTTTAGATTCAACATAAAAAGCATGATTCATGATAGAAATAATTGATAAGTTTGGCTTCATTAAAATGAAAAACTGTGTGAAAGGCAGTGTCAAGAGAATGAGAAGACAAGCCACAGAGTGAGGGGAAATTTTTGCAAAAAACCTACCTGATAAAGGACTGTTGATCCAAAATAAGCAAAGAACTCTTAAAACAACAATAAGAAAAAGAACAATCTGATTAAAAAATGAACAGAGAAGTCTTTCACCAATGAAGATATACAGATGGCAAGTAAGCACACAAAAAGATGCTCAATATCATACGTCATTAGGGAATTTCAAGTTGTATCTAAATACCACAATACAAATATTTGAATGGCCAAAATTCAAAATACTGATACCACCACATGCTGACAAAAATGTGAAGCAAACAAGAATTTTCATTCATTGCTGGTGGAAATGTAAACTGGGACAGTCACTTTGGAGGACAATTTGGTAGCTTCTTACAAAGCTAAACACATTCTTAACATATTATCCAGCAATTCATCTCCTTAATACTTACTCAAAAAACTGAAAACTTATTTCCTCATGAAAACATGCACACAAATGTTTATGGTAGCTTTACCTACAATTGCCAATACACAGAAGCAACCAAGATGATCTTCAGTAGGTAAATGAAGAAATAAACTGTAGTACATCCAGACAATGAAATATTATTCAACACTAGAAAGAAATGAGTTAGTCATGTAAAGACATGGAGGAAGCTTAAACACCTATTACTAAGTGAAAGAAGCCAATCTGAAAAGGCTATGAACCACATGCTTCAAATTATACAATAATCTGCAAAAGGCAAAACTATGGATACAGTAAAAAGATTAGTGGTTGCCAGGGATTCAGAGAGACAGACGGATGAATGGGCAGAACATAGGGTATTTTTAGGGTAGTAAAACTATTCTGTATGTGTCCAAGGACTTGGGACCCACCTCTTGCATCAGTGTGCCCTGGTTGTGAGACATGGAGTCAAAGGAGGTTATTTTGGAGCTTTAAGATTTAATGACTGCCCTGCTTGGTTTTATACATACCTGGGTCCTGTAGTCCTTTTGTTTTGGCCAACTTCTCCCATTTAGAACAGGAGCATTTACCTGATGCTTGTACCCCCATTGCGTCTTGCAGTAACTAACTTGTTTTTTATTTCACAGGCTCATGGGCAGAAGGGACTTACTTTGTCTCAGATGAGACTTTGGACTGTAGACTTTTGAGTTAATGCTGAAATGAGTTAAGACTGGGGGGGACTATCAAGACGGGGTAATTGTTTTTAGCAATGTGAGAAGGACATAAGATTTGAGAGGGGCCAGGGGCAGAATGATATGGGGAATTGGAGGAGGGGCCTGGTGGGAAGTGATTGGATCATGGGGCTAGATCTCCCCCTTGCTGTTCTTGTGATAGTGAGTTCCTACGAGATCTGATAGTTTAAAAGTGTGTGGCAATTACCCCTTCACTCTCTCTCTCTTTCTCTCCAGCCGCATGTGAAGAAGGTGCTTGCTTCCCCTTCACCTTCTGCCATGATTTTAAGTTTCTTGAGGCCTCCCAGTCATGCTTCCTGTTAAGTCTGCAGAACTGTGAGTCAGTTAAACCTCTTTTCTTCATAAATTACCCAGTCTCATGTAGTTCTTTATAGCAGTATAAGAATAGACTAATACAGTATGATACTACAATGGTTAATATATAAGATACATTTGTCAAAACTGATAGGATATATAAGAATGAACCCTAATTTGAACTAGATATGATAACGATGTCTTAATGTATTCAGCAATTGTAACAAATGTACCACTGTGACACATGTAGGATATGGATAATCAGGTAGGTTGTGTGAAGGGAAAGAAGGTGTATATAGGAACTCTCGGTGCTTCCCACTCAATTTTGCTCTGAACTTTAAACTGCACTAAAAAATAAATTGTATTAATTTAAAAGAAGTTGCCCTACTTACAGAACTAGAGAAGGAGAGGCTTATCTGTTAATGCTTGTAGGGCTTGTAGGTGGGCTATATTAACCTCTTTTGTTCTTCAAGCAGGAAGAACAGGCGTTTTCACCACTTAATGGAAAGAGGTTCCAACTTTACTGAATAGACAGCCAATTCCAAAACCCCAACAGATGGGGTTCTAGATACCTAAACAATAAACAGCCAAGGGCACTTTTAGCCACTGGGTGGTCCACAAAACAGACTATCCAAATCACATTTAATCTGCCTAATCTAAACCTAGAAAATCTTCCATTTATTTTAGAAAGAATGCACAAAGAATATCATTATTTGCTTTGTAAATAATTCCCCAGGAATACCCCAAAAGTACATTAACTGGAATCTTCTTCAGATCACTATGTAAATAAAATTCTTCCAAGCACACGGGATTAAGCCTTGACATTTTTCTCAAAAAATTTCCCAAAAGGTTATACAGTAAGAAAGGTAGGAATCAACTTCAACAAAAGAAGAAATCAACTTAATCCATTTAGGTTAATTTTTAATTGAATCCAGAAAGCCTCACTATTTCACTGAACCAGTTATTCCTTTAAAATAAAGAGTCACATTTATCAGCCAAATTCCCATTAAATGTCACCAAAATGATCATCTCATATTGAAATATATATGCCTTACAGATGAAATTAAAATCAATCCTAGTTACAATGATCTCAAGTGAAGACCTGTTGGATATTTTTAATGTAAATCAAATTCATATTGTAAATTTACTAAATAAAATGTAATATTTACTAAATTAATGGCCCTTTAACATGTATACGGCTTTTCACTTTATAAACAAATCTAAGAAAGAAAGTACTTAAATATCTAAAATCAACTTGCAAAACCTTAGGAAATGTATTTTTTATATTAAGAATTATTTATTCTGAGGTTATAGTTTCATAAGACGTAGTGAATTTAAAAAGCCAGTAATTACTGTATTTAGTAAATGCAGAAAAAGTCACTAAAAAAAGTGACAAAATGGGGCCAGGCATGGTAGCTCATGCCTGTAATCTCAGCACTTTGGGAGGCTGAGGCAGGCAGATCACGAGGTCAGGAGTTCAAAACCAGCCTGGCCAGTATGGTGAAACCCCATCTCTACTAAAAATACAAAAGTTATCTGGGCGTGGTAGCACACGCCTATAGTCCTAGCTACTTGGGAGGCTGACGCAGGAGAATCTCTTGAACCCAGGAGGTGGAGGTTGCAGTGAGCCAAAATCACGCCACTGCACTCCAGCATAGGCAACAGAGCGAGACTCCATCTCAAAAAAAAAAAGTGACAAAATGGGAGGTGGAGAAAGATGGCCAAATAGAAGCATCCACCCATCGTCCTCCCAGCAAGAACACCAAATTGAATGACTATTCACACAAAAAAGGACCTTCCTACAAACCAAAAATCAGACGAGTCATAGCAGTACCTGATTTTAACTTCGGATCACTGAAAGCAGCACTGAAGAGAGTAGAAAAGACAGTTTTGAATTACTGATGCCACCCTTCCCCATCACCCGGCAGCGGCCACATGGTACGGAGAATCTGTGCAATTGTGGGAGGGAGAGCACAGTGACTGTGGGACTTCACATTGGAACTCAGTGCTGCATGTCACAGCAGAAAGCAACACTGGGCAGAACTCAGTTGGCACTCATGGAGGGAGCATATGGACCAGCCCTAGCCAGAGCGGAATCTCCCAGCCCAGTGGCCAGAACCTGAGTTCTGGCAAGCTTTACCACCACGGCTAAAGTGTTGGGTGCTAAATAAACACGAAATACAATCTAGGATACAAGTACTACAATTCCTGGGCAAGTCCTGATGCTGTGCTGGACTCAAAGCCAGTGAATGTGCAGGGCATATGACCCAGTGAGACACCAGCCAGGGTGGCCAGGGGAGTACTTGTACCACTCCTCCCTCAAGGAAAGTACAGCTCAGCACAGCTCAAAGCTATAGGAGATACTCCTTCCTTCCACTTGAGGAGAAGAGAGGGAAGAGTAAAGAAGGCTTTGTTTTGCAACTTGAAAACCAGCTCAGCCACAGTGGGATAGGGCACTGGGCAGAGTCGTGAAGTCACCATTCTAGACCCTAGCTCCTTAAAGACATTTCTAGACACCTCCTGGGCCTGAAGGGAACCCCTTGCCTTGAAGGGAAGAACCCAGTCTTGGCAGGATTCATCACCTTCTGACTAAAGAGCCCTTGGGGCCTGAATAATCAGCAGTGGTAGCCAGGCAGTACTTGCTATGGGCCTTGGGTAAGACTCAGAGATGTGCTGGTTTCAGGTGCAACCCAGCACATTCCCAGCTGTAGTTGCTACAAGGAGGAACTCCTTCTGGTTGAGAAAAGGAGAAGGAAGACTAAAGGGTCTTTGTCTTGTAGCTTAGGTACCAGCTTGGCCACAGTAGGGTACGTACTTGGCCCCGGGTCCAGGCCTTAGCTCTTGAATGGCATTTCTGGACCTGTCCTGGCCCAGAAGGAAGCCCACTGTCCTGAAGGGAGCAGTAGCCAGGCAGTACTCACTGCAGGCCTGGGGTAATAGGAGCCACATGATGAGTTTCCTCTGCTCAAGGAAAGGGGAGGGAAGACTGAGAAGGACTTTGTCTTATGGTTTGGGTGCCAGCTCAGGCACAGAATAGAACACCAGGTAGATTCCTAAAGTTTCTGACTCCAGGCCCTGGCTGCTGGATGGCATCACTGGATCTGCCCAGGACCAGAGGAAACTTGCCGCCCTGAAACAAAGAACACCAGCATGGCTGGCTTCACCATCTGCCGATTATAGAGCCCTAGGGTCTTGAGCGACCATAGGTGGTAGCCAGACAGTGGTTACCACAGGCCTTAGGTGTGACCCAGTGCTGGACTAGCTTCAGGTCTGACCCAGTGGTTATAGCCATGGGGGTGCTTGTGTCACCCCTCACCCAGCTCCAGGCAGCTCTGCACAGAGAGAAAGACTCTGTTTGTTTGGAAGAAAGTAAAGAATAAGTTTCTACCAGGTAATCCAGGGAAAGCTTCCAGATCTTATCTAAGACCAACAAGGCAGTATCTGCAAGAACCACAGTTTTATTGGGTTTGGGGCTCAAGTCCCTTCAAATACCTGAAAAGCCTTCCCAATAAGGAAAGGCACAAACAAGCCCAAATCGCAAAGACTACAATAAAGGCCTAACTCTTCAATGCTCAAACACTGATGAACAACTACATGCATCAAGACCATCCAGGAAAACACAACCTCAATAAACAAACTAAATAAGCCTCCAGAGACCAATCCTGGAGAGATGGAGATATGTGCACTTCCAGACAGAATTTAAAATAGCTGTTTTTTAGGAAACTCAGCAAAATGAAAGCTAACACAGAGAAGGAACTCAGAATGTTATCAGATAAATTTAACAGAGATTGAAATATTAATAAAAAGAATCAAGCAGAAATTCTGAAGTTGAAAAACACAACTGACAAACTAAAGAATGTATCAGAGTCTCTTAACACCAGAATTGATCAAGCAGAAGAACGAATTAGTGAGCTCGAAGACAGGCTATTTGACAGTACACAGTCAGAGGAGAAAAAAGAAAAAAGAATAAAGTATGCCTACAAGATCTAGGAAATAGCCTCGAAGGGCAAATCTAAGAGTTATTGGCTGTAAAGAGGTGGTAGAAAAAGATAAGGGTAGAGACTATTCAAAGGAATAATAACAAAGAACTTCTCAAACCTAGAGAAAGGTGTTAACATTTAATTTAAGTACAAGAAAGTTATAGAACACCAAGCATATTTAACCCAAATAACACTATCTCAAGGCATTTAATAACTCCCAAAGGTCAAGGATAAAGAAAGAATCCTACAAGCAGCAAAAGAGAAACAAATAACATACAATAAAGCTCTAATACATCTGATGGCAGATTTCTCAGCTGAAACCTTGCAGTCCAGGAGAGAGTACCTAAAGTGCTAAAGACAAAAAAAAAAAAAAAAAAAAAAAAACTTATATTCTAGAATAATATATCCAGCAAAAATATCCTTCAAACATGAAGAAGAAATAAAAACTTTCCCAAAAATGTTGAGTAATTTCATCAACACCAGACCTGCCCTACAAGAAATGCTACAGGGAGTTCTTTAATATAAAAGAAAAGAACATTAGTGAGCAACATAAAATCATTTAAAAGTATAAAACTTACTGGTAACAGTAAGTACACAGAAAAACATAGAATATTATAACACTGTAATTGTGGTGTTTATACCATTCATATCTTGAGTAGAAAAACTAAAAGCTAAACTGATCAAAAATATGAACTACAACTTCTCAAGATGTAGACAGTACAATAACATATAAATAGAAACAAGAAAAAGTTTAAAAGCAGGAGATGAAGTAAATGTAGAGTTTTAACCAGTGTTCTCTTTGTTTATGCAATCAGTGTTAAGTTTCATTAGTTTAAAAATAATGGGTTATAAGATATTTGCAAGACTTCTGGTAACCTCAAATCAAAACACATACACCAGATAAACAAAAAATAAAAAGCAAGAAATTAAAACAATACCAGAGAAAATCACCTTCACTAAAAGGAAGACAGGAAGGAAGAAAAGAAGAAAGAGAAGACCATGAGACAACCAGAAAACAAATAACAAAGTGGCAGAAGTAGTACTTAACTTATCAATAATAACACTGAATGTAAATGGACTAAACTCTCCAGTCAAAAGTCCTATGACTTGTGGCTGAATGGATATAAAAACAAGATCCAATGATCTGTTGCCTACAATAAACACACTTCACCTAAAGAGACACACAGACTGAAAATAAAGGGATTAAGAAAGATATTCCATGCAAATAGAAACCAAAAAAGTTTAACAGACATAACTATACTTATATCAGACAAAACAGATTTCAAGCCAAAGGCGGCCATTATATAATGATAAAGTGAGCAATTCAGCAAAGAATATAACAATTGCAAATATATATGCATACAACACTGGAGCACCCAAATATATAAAGCAACTATTAGAGTTAAAGAGAGAGATAAACCCCAGTACAATAATAGCTGGAGACTTCAACAACCCACTTTCAGCATTTGACAGATTGTTCAGACAAAAAACGTCAACAAAGGGCAAATCTTCACTATAGGCCAAATGGACCTAATAGATATTTACAGAATAGTTCATCCAATAGCTGCAGAATACACATTCTTCTCCCCACATGGATCATTCTCAAAATAGACCATATGTTAGGCCACAAAACAAGTCTTAAAACATTCTGGAAAATCTGAAATTATATCAAATAACTTATTTGACCACAATGAAATAAAATGGGAACTCAGTAACAAGAGGAGTCTGGGAACTATACAAACACATGCAAATTAAACAAATGTCCTCCTAAATGACCAGTGGGGTCAATGAAGAAATTAAGAAGAAAATTTTAAAATGTATTGAAACAAATGATAATGGGACTCAACATACCAAAACCTGTGGGATACAGCGAAAGCCATTCCAAGAAGAAAGTTTATAGCTATAAACACCTACATCAAAAAAGTAGAAAAACTTCAAATAAACAATCTAACGATGCATCTTAAAGAATTCGAAAAGCAGAGCAAACAAAGCCCAAAATTAGTAGAAGAAAAGAAATAATAAAGATCAAAGCAGAAATAAATAAAATTGAAACAAATACAAAAGATCAATGAAACAAAAAGTTGTTCTTTTCAAAGATAAACAAAATCAATAAACCTTTAGCCAGACTAAGAAAAAAAGAGAGAAGACCCAAATAAATGAAATCAGAGATGAAAAAGGAGACATTACAATCGATACCACAGAAACATAAAGGATTATTAGTGGCTACTATGAGCAACTATATACCAATAAATTGGAAAACCTAAAAGAAACGGCCAAATTCCCCTAGATACACACAAACTACCAAGACTGAACCATGATGAAATCCAAAACCTAAACAGACCAATAATAAGTAATGAAATTAAAGCTGTAATAAACAAACAAACAAAAAAAACTCCCAGCAAAGAAAAGCCCAGGACCCAATAACTTCACTGCTGAATTCTATCAAACATTTAAAGAAGAACTAATACCAACTCTACTCAAATTATTCTGAAATATAGAGGAGGAGGGAATACTTACTCATTTTAGAAGACTGGTATTACTCTGATACCAAAACCAGACAAAGACACATCAAAAAAAGAAAACTACAAGCCAATATTCCTAATGAACATTGATGCAAAAATCTTCAACAAAATACTAGCAACCAAATTCAACAACACATTGAAAACATCATTCATCATAACCAAGAAAGATTTGTTTCAGGGGTGCAAGGATGGTTCAACAGATGCAAATCAATCAATGTGCCTTTCCTCTAAAATCTGGCAATCAACAAGGATGCCCACTTTCACCACTGTTATTCAACTCAGTACTGGAAGTCCCAGCTAGAGCAATCAGACAAGAGAAAGAAATAAAGGCATCTAAACTGGAAAGGAATAAATCAAATTATCCTTGTCTGCAGATGACTTTATCTTACATTTGGTAAAACCCAAAGACTCTGCCAAAAAACTATTAGAATTGACAAACACATTTGGGAAAGCTCCAGGATACAAAATCAACATACAAAAATCAGAAGCATTTCTATATGTCAACAATGAACAATCTGAAAAACAAATCAAGAGAGTAATCCCATTTATAATACCTACAAATAAAATAAAATACCCAGGAATTAACCAAAGAAGTGAAAGATCTCTGCAATAAAAACTATAAAACACTGATGAAAGAAATTGAAGAGGACAACAAAAAAAATGGAAAGATATTCCATGTTGATGAACTGGAAGAATCAATATTGCTAAAAATGTCCATACTCCCCAAAGCAATCTACAGATTCAATGCAATCCATATTAAAATACCAATGGCATTTTTCACAGAAATAGAAAAAATTCCTAATATTTATATAGAACCACAAAAGATTCAGAATAGGCAAAGCTATTATGAGCAAAGAGAACAAAGCTGGAGGAATCACATTACCTGACTTCAAATTATACTACACAGCTATAGTAACCCAAACAGCATGGTACTGGCATAAAAACACCCACAGACCAATGGAACAGAAAAGAGAACACAGAAACAAATCTATACAACTACAGTGAACTCATTTTTGACAAAGATGCCAAGGATATACACCAGAGAAAGGAAAGTCTCTTCAATAAATGGCGCTGGGAAAACTGGATATTCATATGCAGAAGAATGAAACAAGATCCCTATCTCTCACCATATACAAAAACCAAAACAAAATGAATTACAGACTTTACAGACTTAAATCTAAGACCTCAAACTATAAAACTCTTAAAAGAAAATATTGAGGAGTCCAGATGCAGTGGCTCATGCCTGTAATCCCAGCACTTTGGGAGGCTGAGGCAGGCGGATCATGAGGTCAGGAGATGGAGACCATCCTGGCCAACACAGTGAAACCCTGTCTCTACTAAAATACAAAAAAAATTATCCAGGCATGGTGGTGCACACCTGTAGTCCCAGCTACTCAGAAGGCTGAGGCAGGAGAATCACTTGAACCTGGGAGGCGGAGGTTGCCGTGAGCCGAGATCATGCCACTGCACTCCAGCCTGGCAACGGAGCAAGATTCCATCTCCAAAAAAAAAAAGGAAAGAAAATATTGAGGAAACTCTCCAGGACATTGGACTCAGCAAAGGTTTATTGAGTAATACCTACAAGCACAGGCAATCAAAGCAAAAATGGCCAAATGGAATTACATCAAGTTAAAAAGTTTCTTCATGGCAAAGGAAACATTGAACAAAGTTAAAGGAGACAATCCACAGAATGGGAGAAAATGTTTGCAAACTATCCACCTAACAGGGATCAATAACCAGAATATATAAGGAGCTCAAACAGCTCTACAGAAAAATAATCTAATAATGTGATTATAAAATGGGCAAAAGATCTGAATAGACATTTCTCAAAACAAACAAATGGCAAACAGGCATATGAAAAGGTGCTCAACATCATTGATCATCAGAGAAAAACCAAACAAAAGTTCAATGAGGTATCACCTCACCTCAGTTAAAATGGCTTTTGTCCAAAAGACAGGCAATAACAAATGCTGGAGAGGATGTGGAGAAAAGGAAACCCTCATACACTGTTGGTGGGAATGTAAATTAGTACAACCACTATAGAGAATAGTTTGGAAGTTCCTCAAAAAACTAAAAATAGAACTACCATATGATTCAGCAATCCCACAGCTAGGTATACACCCAAAAGAAAGAAAATCCATATACTGAAGAGATATCTGCACTCCCATATTTATTGCAGTACCACTCACAATAGCCAAGATTTGGAAGCAATCTTAGCGTCCATCAACACACAAATAGATAAAGAAAACAGGGTACATATATAGAATGAAGTAGGCCATAAAAAAAAAAGAATGAGATCCTGTCATTTCAATAACGTGCATAGAACTGGAGGACATTATGTTAAGTGAAATAAGCCAGGCACAGAAAGACAAACTTTGCATGTTCTCAGGTATTTGTGGGAGCTAAAAATTTAAACAACTGAACTCATGGAGATAGAAAGCAGAATGATAGTTATTAGACTCTAAAGGGTACTAGGGCGAGGGAAAGTGAGGATGGTTAGTGGGTACAAAAATAGAGTTAGAAAGAATGAGTAAGACCTAGCATTTGATAGTACAACAGGGTACCTGCGGTCAACAACAATTTATTGTACGTTTTAAAACAACTAAAAAAGTAGAATTGTATTGTGTGCAACAAAATAAAAGAATAAATGTTTGAGGTAATGGATACCCCCATTTACCCTGGGATTATTATGCATTGTATGCCTGTATCACATTATCTCAAGTATATACACCTGCTATGTACCCACAAAAATTAACAATTAGAAATACTGACTAAGTAAATTTGGGGACTGACTTTTCCAGATAAGTCATCCTCATTAATCTGGTTTTAGAGTTTTTTTTTTTTTTCTATCCACAATAAAAGTACTTTCTATTTCAATTTTTTAAAAACCTCTGTCCCTTTTCCCTGACCCCCATTCAGTCTCTATCCTCCACCCTCACTCCACCACCACCAAACTAAAGTGACAGTGCCCTTTCAAAATTCAAAGAAGGCTTGGCGTAGTGGCTCATGCCTGTAATCCTAATGCTTTGGGAGTCCAAGGTGGGAGGATCACTTGAGGCCAGCAGTTCAAAACCAGCCTGGGCAACATAGTAAGACTCCATCTCTACAAAAAAAAATTTTTTAGCTAGCCGGGCATGGTACATTCCTGTACCACTAGAAGTACAGGGAACGTTCCTGTACGTCCAGCTACTCGGGAAGCTAAGGCAGGAGGACTGTTTGAGCCCAGGAGCTGAAAACCGCAGTGAGCTATGACCACACCACTGAATTCCAGCATGGGCGACAGAGCAAGACTCTGCCCCTAAAAGAAACAAAGAAACAAAACTCAAATCACCAGTTCTAAACCTTGCAATGTAGCTTCAATTACAGAGAATGTTCAAAGGAACATATTTTGAATAATTAGGAAAATACTGATAACATGCCACTGTAACAGATTTCATTCTTGAGTATATATGTATAAACCAACTATAAGAAAGGATAAAATTATGTAACTAAAACCACTTACTAAAACTGAGAAAAAGTATCTGCAATGTTTATACTTAAAATTTTTTTATTCTGATGTTGTATTTTTACAATATATCCCAGATTAGGAAACCAGTAACTACATAGTAAATGCAAGATAAATCGCACCAAAAAGTGATTAAGAATTATTCTGGTTTAGTCTTTCAAGGATTTTTTTTAAATTATTATTATACTTTAAGTTCTAGGGTACATGTGCACAATGTGCAGGTTTGTTACATTTGTATACATGTGCCATGTTGGTGTGCTGCGCCCATCAACTGGTCATTTATATTAGGAATTTCTCTTATAATGCCATCCTTCCCCCCAGTCCCCTCCCCCCGCCCCATGACAGGCCCCAATGTGTGATGTTCCCCGCACTGTATCCAAGTGTTGTCATTGTTCAGTTCCCACCTATGAGTGAGAACATGCGGTGTTTGGTTTTCTGTCCTCAAGGATTACTTTTAAATATCTACATTTTATGTTGAAAATAAACTTTCAAAACTTAGATATTACTAATGTCACTTTTCTATATTTGCTTATAATCCATAAGTATATCTTGTTTCCTTTTTAGATTATTATTGCCAGGAACTTCTTTTTTTGCTTTGACTAAATGAGGTTTAATTAGCAGATTTTATTTAATTGTGTCTTCTCTCTTTAAGGAATTTTATTTTACATTGATTTTAAATTCTGCTAAATAATATAATTTTTATCTTGAAAAGATTTCAAAGATTCTAATACTTCATAGAAAATTTAATAAAATGCATAAAAGTAATATTTTAAAAACTGATCCATGTGCTCTATAGACAAATATTTCCTAATGATATTATTGATAAAAAGGAAATGTTAATATAAGGAAACAGAGTACAGGCAGAACCTGACTTGCAAATATCCATCCTGCACATCTGCAGCATCTGAGAAACTCAAGGCCCTGGTTAGGCCGACTGCAAAGATTCCTGTTCCCTACATGCCACTATGGTTAAACATTCCCCTCTAGTTCCAACCTACTCTTCCCTACTCCTGACTCCACCCCAATACTATTCCATTTCCCCTGAACTCCAATCATTCCTTTTCTAGACGTGAAGGATTCTCCACGCCCAGAATGAGCTTTTATATATACCTATCTCCAAGTATAACTACTTCAATCCATTTCTTTAACTCCCAGGATCCTGTATCTTCTTCCTGTCACAGATGCAGAGGACACTCATTTCTCTCTTGTCCTTGCCACTACCATAATAGGTGAAGGAAGAAATTCCCTCTCACTGCCAATGAGTTGGAAGAAGAAATGGAAAAAATCCCTGCTCCTCAAGGGGTAATGGAAGTTGGGGGTGGGAGAAAGAACACTCTTCTAGGCATTGGACTTGCCTGTAAAACTAAGTATATTCTCTAAATTTTAGATTTACAGTTGAAACTCATTCTGAAAGACAATGGGAAACCATAGTTGTTAGTTCTGGAGTTCAACTATATTATGGGTACCATCTGGGAATGTAATTACAATTCATAATATGTTATCTGCCGGGGATATGTTCCCTGTACCAAACAAGCTAATTTACATACCACCTTTTGAAAGGCAACCTATTTACACACTGGGTGGGCAGAGGGGGGCAGCATACAGCGTGATTAATTCATATTTCCTACACTAAGAAACAGAAAGTATGAGGCGAGGAAATTATACACTGCTACACAGCAGGAACCTTGCATGCCTTGTGCAGCACTGTGTTCCTCACCTGGCATCTGGCACCCTTTAAGCACTTGACAAATATCTGTGGAAAGAAAGTGGATGGAAGTTGGGCACAGGGAGAAGTCCAACATCTCCAAGAATCCCCATCCACAATGCACATGTACCTGTCATTAGTTATGAAAGAATACAGGGCATTTCAGAGGTCAGAAAGAAAAGTGCCTTCTTTATCCTTCGAGTAATATGAGATGAATGGGATTTTCTCTTACAATTATTTTAATTTATCAATGGCCAAAATCTTATCTACCCAAGACAGGCTGTCAAAAATTAGGCTGTCCAGTTGAAGCTTGAAATGTTACATCATCTTTCACTGGTTTTGCCATAAGATAACTTAAAGTGATAAATGCTTTCGACTTAACCAGCCAGAAAAATAAAATGGAGGGCTAAGGACCTTTTTTCTGTATAAAACAGCGGAGCAGGGAAAGGAAGACTCACTGTAGTAGAAATGCTTTCAGACTGAATTGTCTAGATTGGTTGTTTTTAGTTGGTGGTTTATTTTACTCACTTAAATAGACATATTCTTAAGTATGTTTTTATCACAATAGTCTATGATTGCTTGTATTGGAACTTATAACCTAGTATTTATTTATATGGAATGCTTCATTAATATTCCTTACCCAATGTTCTATTTTAACCAGATTAACATCAACAGAAATAAAACCATTGTTTCAAGAAATAAAGCATAAAAAGGCAAATATAATAGTTAACTACTAGATTACCAGCGCAAATATTCTTAATCTTATTTTTTTCTAGAACTGCTTAGGACAAAATTTTGAAGAACAAAGTAAAACAGGACTTGGGCTTTCAGGTCTACTATCTAATTTTCTGGAGACCACAAAAAAAAAAGCTCTTTAAGAAGGAATAATGTTCTCCAAATAGGCAAGGTAAAACACTGAGTAAATATTTTATTGTTGTAAGTACTAAGCCCCTAAATCCAGTAATAATTACTCAAATATCCAAATGATGCTCAAAAGAAGAAACATATCAACTGAACAAATATTGACATTATGAAAATATAAGTATAATTGTCTGCCTCTATGGTAAAATAATCTAAAATCTCATCTACATATTCTTTTGAAAAATAACTTCTTTACAGTGTGTTTTATATCCCAACTAATTTTATATTCAATTTCTTTTTTTAAGACACTATCTCCTCAAATGTTATAGATGATACTGGGAAATTTATGTGACCATTTAAAATAATCAGACTATGACTAACATAGAATATAAATGAACTACAAAGAAAATACACTGAAAGTAAAAGATTTGTAATATAAAATGTACCAACCATAAAATCAGATTACAGTAAAAAAAATTTTAAGATTTTTTGGCATATCAAGCTTAATTCTTCTACATTATGTGTAAACAATAAAATAGGCAACTTAATGTAGACTGTGATGTTATGTGTATTACATGGATTTAATAAATCATTTTTATCTGAATGTACTACCTATTTTCACATTTCTTAATTTATGCCAGTTTCAAAAAATGGCACAATTTAGCACAAAACAAAAAGGTAAGAGGATGAACACCAAAAGTTTTCCTATTTTTAACAAATAACCCATTTTCAGCAATAAAGACAGGTTAAGGGATAGCAAAGAGATGGGTAAAGCAGCATTGATTTTAAACTGCATGTAGGCCACGCGCGGTGGCTCATGCCTATAATCCTAGCGCTTTGGGAGGCTGAGGTAGGCAGATCACTTGAGGTCAGGAGTTCGAGACCAGCCTGGCCAACATGATAAAACCCTGTCTCTACTAAAAATACAAAAATTAACCGTGGTGGTGCATGCCTGTAATCCCAGCTACTCAGGAGGCTGAGGCAGGAGAATTGCTTGAACCCAGGAGGCGGAGGTTCCAGTGACCCAAGATTGCACCACCGTACTCTAGCCTGGGCGACAGAGCAGGACTCCGTCTCAAAAAATAAAAAACAAAAAATAAACTGCGTGCATTTGCCAGGTTCCAATAAATCTAATTCTAAAGTTTTTGTATTTCACTGCCCATCCTTGATCAATCTGAACAAAATCTAAAGAAAGATTTCTTTATTAAGCAACTACAGGCATACCTCACGGATACTGTGGGTTCAGTTCCAGATCACTGCAGTGAAGTGAATACTGCAATAAAGTGAGTCACATTAATTTTTTAGCTTCACGAAGCATATAAAAGCTATGTTTACACTATACTGTAGTTTAAGTGTGCAATAGCATTATGTCTAAAAAATGTACATACCTTATTTAAAAATATTTTATTGCTAAAAATGCTAATGATCATCCATGCATTTAGCAAGTAGGAATCCTTTGCTGGTGTAGGGTATTGCTTCGATGTTGATGGCTAGGGGCTGATCAGGGTGGCAGTTGCTGAAGGCAGGGGTGGCTGTGGCAAATAAGACAAGGAAGTCTGCTGCACTGATTGACTCTTCCTTGCAGGAAAGATTTCTCTGTAGCATGCTATGCTGTTTGACCCACAGTAGAACTTCTTTCAAAATTGCAGTCAATGCTCTTAAATCCTGCCACTGCTTTATCAACTAAGTTTATGTAATGTTCTAAATCCTTTGTTGTCATTCCAACAATGTTCAAAGCATCTTCACCAGAAGTAGATTCTTTCTCAAGAAACCACTTTCTTTGCTCATCCATAAGAAACAGCTCCTCATCCATTTAAGTTGTATCATGAGATTGCAGCAATTCAGTCACATCTTCAGGCTCCACTTCTAATTCTGGTTCTCTTGCTATTTCTACCACATCTGCAGTGACTTCCTCAACTCCGGTCTTGAAACCCTCAAAGTCATCCATGAGGGTTGGAATCAACTTCTTCCAAACTCCTGTTCATGTTGATAATTTTACTTCCTCCCATTTGTCACAAATGTTCCTAATGACAACTAGAATGGTGAATCCTTCCAGAAAATGTTCAATTTACTCTGCCCAAATCCAACCCAGGAATCACTATTTATGACAGATAGCCTTAGAAAACATGTTTCTTTCTTTTTTTGTTGTTGTGTTTTTTTTTTTGTTTTCTTGAGACATGGTCTGCTCTGTCACCCAGGCTGGAGTACAGTGGCACCATCAGGGTTTGCTTCAGCCTCAACCTCCCAGGCTCAGGTAATCTTTCCACCTGAGGTGGCTACAGGCACCTGCCATCATACTTGGCTAAATTTTCTTATATTTTTTGTAGAGATGAGGTTTTGCCATGTTGCCCAAGCTGGTTTCAAACTCCTGGACTCAAGTAATCCTCCTACCTTGGCTCCCAAAGTGCTAGGATTACAGGTGTGAACCACTGTGCCTGGCCATGAACTGTATTTCTTAAATAATAAGACCTGAAAGTCGAAATTACTCTTTAATCCATAGGTTACAGAAGGGATGCTGTGTTAGCAGGCAGGGAAACAATATCAATCTCTTTGTACATCTCCATCAGAACACTCTTGGGTGACCAGGTGCACTGTCAAGGAGCAGTGAAAAAGAAAGGAATAGTTTTTCCTGAGCAGTAAGTCTCAACAGTGGGCTTAAAATGTCCAGTAAACTATGCTATAAATAGATGTACTATCTTCCATGCTTTGTTGTTCCATTTATAGTGCACAGGCAGAGTAGATTTAGCATAATTCTTAAGGTTCCTCGGATTTTCAGAATGAGCACTGACTTCAGCTTAAAGTCACCAGCTGCATTAACTTCTAACAAGTCAGCCTGTCCTTTGAAGCCAGGCATTGGCTACTTTCTCTAGCTGTGAAGCCCTACATGGCATATTCTTCCAATAGACGGCTATTTCAACTACATTGAAAATCTCTTGTTTAGGGTAGCCTCACTCATCAGTGATCTTAGATCTTCTGGATAATGTGCTGCAGCTTATATATCATCAGCACTTGCTTCTTCACTTCGCACTTTTGTTATGGAGATGTGTTCTTTCCTTACAACTCATGAACCAACCTCTACTAGCTTCAAATTTTTCTTCTGCAACTTCCTTGCCTCTTAGTCTTCACAAAATTGAAGAGTTAAGGTCTACCTCTGGATTTGGCTTTGGTTTAAGGGAATGTTGTGGCCATATCTTCTACCCAAACCACTCAAATTTTCTCCATATTGACCATAAAGCTATTCCACTTTCTTGTCATTTGTGTGTTCACTGGAGTAGCCCTTTTAATTTCCTTTAAGAAGTTTTTCTTTGCATTCAACTTGGCTGTTTGGCACAAGGGGCCTGGCTTTCAGTCTATCTTGGCTTTCATGTTATCTTGGCTATCATGCCTTCTTCATTAGGCTTAATCATTTCTAGCTTTTGATTTAAAGAGAAAGACATGTGACTCCTTTCACTTGAACACTGAGAGGCCATTGTAGGTTATTAATTGGCCTAATTGTAATACTTTCATGTCTCAGAGACAGGAATAGAGACGGGAAACAGCTATTCGGTCAAGCAGTGAGAACACACACATTTATCAATTATATTCTCCATCTCCTATGGGTGAGGTTCCTGGCATCCCAAAACAATTACAATAGTAGCATCAAAGATCACTGATCACAGAACCTCGTAACAGATACAATAATAAAAAAAAAGTTTGAAATAGAAGAACTACCAAAATGTGATGTGGAGACACAAAGTGAGTCCATGCCCTTGGTAAAACAACACCAACACACTTGCTCTATACAGGGTGGCCACAAACCTTTAATTTGTAAAAAAAACATTGTCCACTGAGTATAATAAAGTGGAGCACAATAAAACAAGGTGCACCGGTACTATGTGCCAAGCACTGTGCTAAATTATCCCATTAAAGATGTCTCAAATAAAGTGAGAATATTTTGAGTAGGCTAATTTTATAAGGCCTTTTATTTTAGTTATACCAAAACATACCCTCCAAAATACAAAAGCACTAAAAGAATAGACATCTTTGTCACTTTATTCTATCCTTGGCACCCAAAGAAACTTCTGGACTGAACATAATCATTTACTTCGGCAACTCTAAGTCTTTGATATTATAATGCACATTATAAATCTCTAAGAAGAGATATAAGTACGCACCATACCATAAACCTATCCGACCTCAGAACCCTGTCAACCAACAATGCCAACGTATTAATATATAGTAGTTAATGAAAAGTTTAGAAACTATTGCATTAATGTTTTCACAGATTATTAAAATGTATGTTTAACTGTATCATTAGTAGGAATTATCTGAAACAAAGTTATATGGGACTAATAAGGTATACATTGAAAGAAATCACTACTGTAATTTTTTTAATTAAAAAAGAGATTCAGCTCATGCCTGTAATCCCAGCACTTTGGGAGGCCAAGGTGGGCAGATCACGAGGTCAGGAGATCGAGATCATCCTGGCCAACATGGTGAAACCATGTCTCTACTAAAATACAAAAAATTAGCTGGGCGTGGTGGCACACACCTGTAGTCCCCGCTACTCAGGAGGCTGAGGCAGGGTAATCGCTTGAACCCGGGAGTCGGAGGTTGCCGTGAGCCAAGATGGTGCCACTGCACTCCAGCCTGGCAACAGAGTGAGACTCCCACCTCAAAAAAACAAACAAACAAACAAAAAAATTCTGTAATACTTAGAAGAGGACAAAAGTTATAGATAGAATCTGCCTACCACTCAATCTCACTTATATAGGGGCTCTCATGCAAAGCAATAGAAGAAGCTCCAAAATAGGCATCTGAAAATACAAAGTATATGAAACACAATGCCATAAGTTCTGAAAAAATGCAGGAATGCTAATTTTTTTTGAAAATGAACTTCTCAATTTTACACTTTCATCCAGACATTTGAGCATGAGCTCTTTGCTAATGCTCAATCCCAACAGAAAGAATCCCTACGTCAGAGAATCCAAATGCCAGTTTAAACTGGGTCCCTACATTTTTCTGTCATTTTATTTTAGGGGGATAAAATCGAGATTTATTTTTGCCACTTTCCACTATGTCCCCCTGAAGAGCTACATAGTATCTTCATTGCCTTTAGCCAGCTAAGAGATCTGTGACCTACACTAAGTTGCCAATCAAGCCTTATATTGAACTACAGCACAGTGAAAGAACTCTGATTTCTCACGCTGTGGCTGAATCTTAATGTACCCAAGCTCCAACAACTGGGAATAAGAGCAGATATTACACACACTCCCCACTATCCACAACAGACAAGTTGGTCATTTTAAGGAGGGATTTTTGTCTGTTTTATTCTTTTTATTCCTTTTTACACATACCTTATTCAGTATTCTTTGTGTGGTGGCTACTCTGTTAAAGTGGTTCAATATTTAATTAAGGATTAAATGGTAAAGCAGTTTGCCTATTAAATTATAAAAACCTTTCGTGTTTACATAGCCTTTTCTAATTAATTAAATAACTTAATAGAAATTTAAAAATTAGATTTTAAAGTGAGCTTTGAGAATACACAAGTTATTTTGAAGATATTCAGCCATGAACACAACATATGTCAGTCATGGTATTATGGAACATACAGATAGTGCCAGTAACCCAGGAAAATCTCCAGAGCTCAGGCAGCCTGAGCCATAGTTTGCAGTGCTTGTTAGATGGACACTCAAAATTGGGCACTGGAATAGTGATTCCCTGAGACAGGAAAAGCACATCAGGTTATCCAAGGAGGTCCAGAGGGAAATACAATATATATTTTCAAGAAAAAAAGTCAAAATAACTATTTTTTAAACTTAGCTGTTTAAATTCAATTCATCTTTCACTTAATTTATTGAGTTTAAATATTTGTGTTTATTTTCCTAATAGATAACATTGTATTTATTATTGTTCACTAATGATTTCCCTTACAAGAGAAATGCCAAAAAGAAGCCTAATAAAGTCAATTTATTTTATATTATCTTTCAGTTTATTTTAAACTAGTGTTTTTCTTTTTTTTTAATTCACAGATCCAAAATATGGTGACTACTTTTTCACTGTACCCACTAACAAATTCTAGGTTGTTTCCTTATTGTATTTTGTTGTATAGTAAATAGAGGCAGAGCTGAAGATACTTGCTACCTAAAATGGGTAAGTCAAAGACATCTGACTATGGAGCTTTACTGCTGCTTTAGTTCCTTGGACATGACCACAGAAAACCAGGAGCTGAGGAAATTGGCCAAGCTGAGCCATATGGGACAGATCACATGATCATTACTGTCCAGAGTTCCACTGGTATTTGTATTACCCAACCAATGAGGTAGAGGGTTGGGATTCTTCTTAGTTATCTGATGCTCTTTGATCCTCTTTTCTCAATCCTTTCACTGAAGCATATAATTAATGATGGCATGATTACGATTGGTGAGGAGTATGGCAGGCTTTCACTAGCTCTACTTCACTAACTAATATAAAAACTCGAATTTTACGTATGCTTTCCAAGTTATCTATGAGTCTTATGAAATACCATCACTGGCTCCCATTTCTCTGACATACCACCAACATCTGTTCAGTTCTACCGCTTACATTACATAAAAACCCATTCATTCCCAAGTTTTGAATGTACATTTGCATACAGGCCCACATGTTCGCACGCAAATCCACAATATATACAATTGTTCAGGGATTTAAAAAGCATTCCCCGGCCAGGCATGGTGGCTCAGCCTGTAATCCCAGCACTTTGGGAGGCCGAGGCAGGTGGATCACCAGGTCAGGAGTTCGAGACCAGCCTGGCCAATATGGTGAAACCCCATCTCTACTAAAAATACAAAAATTAGCTGGGCATGGTGGCACGCACCTTTAGTCCCAGCTGCTTGGAAGGCTGAGGCAGGAGAACCACTTGAACTCAGGAAGCAGAGGCTGCAGTGAGCCGAGATCATGCCACTGCACTCCAGCCTGGGCGACAGAGGATGACTCCATCTCAAAAAGAAAAAAAATGCATTCCCTATTCACATTAGTTATTGAAATACTAGGCTAAGTTTAAATGAGTTTATTTCCAGACCGTTCAGAATATTTAATGTGCTAATCTACATTAAGAATTTCTTGACATAAAAATAATATATCACATTTCCAAATCTATTTGGCTATGGAGACCTTTTTGTGTAGAACGTTTTTATAGCACATACTTGGGAAACCACTTAACCAAAGTATTCAAAACACACAAAATATATACATATTTGCTTTTATGTATATTATGCATATATAATATACAACAAATCTGAATATATTATTTACTCATCCACTTACCCATTCCGTCAGCCATCCAACAAATAGTATATATAGTGCCTATATATGTGAACATTCTTGTGCATAGTGATAGGGGAGAGGAAAAAATCTGAAAATATGTTTAACAAATTTTTCTATCCTCCTCTTATTAATCTGCAAAAAAAAAGTTAGAGTTTTTAAAAGCCAATTAATATAGCATAATTCTTAAAAATCTATTAATGGAAACCAACAGATCCCCCTTAAAAAGTGATAAGTAGCAAACCAAGGAAATGTTATATACTTTACAAAAGTGCTTGAATATTAAAGGACACATATATTTTGAGTTATTTTTATTCTACACGATTTTCCAGAAATGACTCAAAAAATAATTAACTGATCCTTTTAGGTACTTAAATATATACTTTAGGATTAAGAGCCATAAACACACCAAGCCAATTAAATATATCGTAATTAGATGTCAACTAATCAGTAATTGTAAAAAACTAATTATTTTAAGCCTTTCTCTTGTATTTCAGAATTTTTGGAAGTCAAATCTTTCCTTTAGCTCCCTCATCTTATTCCTGACTTTTTATATCTCAAACTCTAGGAAAAATCTAAAATTATTTGACTATGAATACTGGTTATCAAGTAAAACTTAAAATAGTAAAACATTTTAAATTGGACAGGTTGGGAACCAAACATACCCACCCTGAGTATGTTTTATTAAAAAGTCAAAAAGCAACAGATGCTGGCAAGACTATGGAGAAAAGAGAACACATATACACTGTTTGTGGGAATGTAAATTAGCTCAGCCACTGTGGAAAGCAGTTTGAAGATTTCTCAAATAACTCAAAACACAACTACCAATCGACCCAGCAATCAAATTACTGGATATATATCCAAAAGACAATAAATCACTCTACCAAAAATACACCTGCACTCAAATGTTGATCACAGCACTATTCACTATAGCAAAGACATGGAATCAATCTAGGCGCCCATTAACAGTGGACTGGGATAAAGAAACTGTGGTACATATATACCATGGAATACTACACAGCCATAAAAAAAGAATGAAATCAAGTCCTTTGCAGCAACATGGATGCAGCTGGAGGCCATTATCCTAAGCAAATTAACACAGGAACAGAAAACCAAATGCTGCATATTCTCATTTAGAAGTGGGAGCTAAACACTGGGTACTCACAGTCATAAAGATCTAGCAACAATAGGCACTGGGGACTTCTAGAGAGGACAGGGAAGGATAGGTGAAAGGGATGAAAAAGTGTTAGGTACTATGCTCACTTCCTGGGTGACAGGTTCAGTCACTGCCCAAACCTCAGCATCACATAATATATCCATGCAACAAGCCTGTACGTGTACCCTCAAATCTAAAATAAAAGTTTTAATTATTTTTTAAAATTACTGTTTTCTTCAATATTAATCACTGTCCTATCCTGGTGATACATATGACATATAAGTGATCTGGTTAAATGCCTACTGAACCAGAAAAGACTATTTTGTGCAAGTTATCTCTTCCTTTTAAAGTATGATACAAAAAGGAAAATCCAGTAAAACCGGCCAGTTATCCAACAGAATTAAATCTAAATAACAGTAACGAGTTCCTTGTCTCCCTCTGAATCTTACTGTTCAGGAAATCTTCTCACCATTTGTTTACCGACTATGCTCAAAACAAAACAGAGCTAGGTACTTGATAGTCTGATTAATCTCAACTTTCCTTCAGAGACTCTTCTATCATCTGCTGAAGTCCTCTAGGGAAGTGGGCCATTTAGATGCACAGAAAACAGCTGGAGCATGAGGTGACACATAGACTTACTTTAAGAGATTAGCCCCAAGAGAAGAGCTTAGTTCTCAGTTAATCTTATGTATTCTCACTTAAGAAAATTTCAGGAAATAAAATTATAAATACAGGTTATTTCCACAAACTAATCATTAGATAACTCTATGGCCCTGAGGACCAGAACAGGAACGATTCTGCCAAAAATGCCTTTCATGGGTATTAAATTAATTTCCTCTGAGAGGTAACAGAGCAGCGAGGATCAAATGAGGAGTTTCTATTAAGTTCTTGGAAAGACAAGTCAACATCTCCAGTAAGGCTTCATTTACTAAAAGGTAAATGTTATAGGTAAAATTGTGTGTGTTCCTGCCCCCCATGCCCAGAAAGATATGTTCGAGTCCTAGCCCCTAGTGCCTCAGAATGTGACCTAATTTGGAAATAAGGTCACTGAAGATATGATCAGTTAAGACGAAGTCATACTGGAGTAGGGTTGACCTCTAATCAAATATGACTGATGTCTTTATAAAAGGGAGAAATTTGGACACAGAGATACTTATAGAGGGAAGGTGACACGAAGAGACACAGGGTAAAGTTGGTCAGTTCATCTATAAGGCAAGGAGAGACACCCGGAACAGATCCTTCCCTCACAGTCCTCAGGAGGAACCAATCCCACCAACACCTTGATTTTAGACTTCTCACCTCCAGAATCATGAGTCAATAAATTTATGTTGTTTAAGCCACCTACTTTGTGGTACTTTGTTACAGCAGCCCTTGCAAACTAATACAACAGGCAATAGGAAATGACTTTAAAAGTGGCTGTAAGGTAAACACAAAACAGAACTGAACTAGAAATTCAAAAGTCCTAGATTCTAGGCTTTAAACTCATAACCTTTGGCACAAATCTCTTCCTCAGTTTCCTTAACCATACCTCTTTCAGGTTGTTGTGAGGATAGAACTTAATAATGTGTGGGAAAGTGCTTGGAAAAACACAAAATATTAAGCAAATAGAAGATGTTATCACCAAAGATTTGCAATATACTTAACACATTTTAAGAAAAAGGGCAAAGAGTACAGAAAAGATATAAGTGATCCTCATGTTTTTCCTCAAAAATAAGAGCTAATGACCAGATGTTAAACACTAAATACACATAGAAGTTAAAGCAACTTATGGTCAATATTTCCTTATCTGTTAATTTTTAAAACTACAACCCCCCGCTAAAAAACAGCTATTACTGATAGCTCACATAATAATTAATTCAGCCAATACTTTATATTCCAGAAACTGGCTAAATCTAAAAGATACAGAGCTCAAAGACAGGGTCTCTGCCTTCAAGGAGCTCTCTCTACAGAAAAGGAAATACGATATATATTTGAATAATGTTTAAATTCTCTGGAATTGATAAAGCATTAAACAATATACTATAGAAACACTTTAATGAGTTAATTGAAAAGTTGTTCAATTTTCCTTATCAACGCTTTGCTGACCAATACGCCATGTCAGAGAGAGAGAACTTCATCTCTCAGATTTTTTTTAAAGCAGGCTTAAACAAAAATTGTTTTGTGTTTTTTAAATTCACTACATTTGTATTTTATCATTCCCTTGTGCGGGAGAAGAAAAATACAATTAAGGCTAGCTAGCTGGATTTTTATTTTCATCAGAGACAACCAGAAAATTAATGTTGCAACTCTCCCTGAAAATCCTTCTAAAATGTACCCTTTCTTCTTTAGTCTGTATGTATGGGCAATGTATCCCAATTAAAGCTGTCTTTTTTGGCTAAAGACTTTTCCAAGTCTTTAGGAGTGTGCTGAGTATCAATGATCCAGGTACGGTACTCTAACTCTAAATACAGAAGAAACAGTATAGTGGGTTGATCTTTACTCTCAAGGTAGAAGACACAGGGAGAGGTGGGAGGGGGATAGTAAAAGTCAATTTAAAGACAATTAAATCCACTAGAAAAACACTTATTGTGATTACATTTTTTACAAGAAAAAATATCTGAGATAACTTATCTATGTTGAATATAGGCTAAAGGTTCACTGAAAGTAGTTTGATGGAAGAACCAGGCTACACAGGAGTATAAAAGTAAGCATGAAACAGTGAAATGATTCAAAAAGTCTTTATCATCCTTTGTTTACTTATGCCAGTAAGAGCTTGAAAGCTGTATTTGCAAAGGCTAAAACACAAAGCAGATAATCTCTCAATGGATAATTGAGTTGACACTATTAAAGTCTGGGAGTTTTAAAGGCAGCAGATGTAATGGCCTCCATTTCTAGAATTTTAAAACTCAATGAGAAAAGAACAAGTAAAAATAAATAAATTGAGACAGAAGTCAATATATAACCCACTATAGCTATGCAAATAATTCTTTTTCCATTTTCTTCTGATCTATTTCACCTTTCTTTTCCATATTTTACCCCTTCCCCTTTCCCGCTTTCTCTTCTATGTCATTAAGCAAATACATAGCTTTTTCCATCTTCTCTACCTATATGTAGTTCCTAATAATTCCTGAATAATATCTTAATCACAACTCATAGCATATCAACAAATCTTAATCTAGCTCACATCTCATAAAAGACACAAACACATAAAAGTGTGACCAAGAAGGAAAAAGAGAAAGCCTAGACACCTGAAATACTCATGTCTAATTTGAGCTCCAAGAATTTAAAGAATCATATATACAGAAAGAAAAAAACAGACTTCTAAATAATCAGTGATCTCTAAGAACTTGAGATTTTTCCCTTTTAATTTAAAAAGGGGAATTTTAAAAATATATCAACTTTTGTATTAGACGGTTTCTTTATAAACCTTTATTTTGAAAAGAAAAACACTTTAAAAGTCCAATGAAAATAAATATATAAAAGCCATCATAGCAGATGTATAACACTTGGAGAACTATTCCTCTGCGTGCTATTTAGAAGTCAGTTTGTCTGGGATGCAGTCTTCCCTCAATTCAGTATTTTAAATTTAAAAAATTAAAAGTATATGAGGAGAAGAAAAATAAGCAAATTCTTTTCAATACTTTTGAATATCTGAATTTTATACTTAACAACTCAGATATTCAACTACAGATGGTTCTTGCACAGTGTCCTCAAATTCAGCAAACTTACTGCTTATTAAATTAGAAAAGAAAAAAAATCAAGACAGTGAACTCTATTTTAAAAACTCAAACTGTTGATAAAACTTCACTTGATCCCACTGCCATAAACTGGCAAGCTTATAGGACACAATGGTAACTATGGTCCAATTATAATGAGTGTAAAGGGTAAATTAAGTAATGGTAGTAAATAAATGAGGATTGTCTAATAGATACCGCGGAAGAAAAATGTGGCTTCTTCACAAAAGCATTGCTTTCTGATGTTCTATCCTAAATATGCTTTTGTATCTTGTATCAGTTTTAGCTTCCAAATGAATCCCAAAGAAGGAATCTTGTGATCAAGAGTAGCTTTGGTAGTGTTCCTCTTGGTTAGAAATGGGCAGATGATGAATTTTTAAATGTCATAAGGACCTATATAGTTACAATATTTAGTCACATTTTTCTACGGAATTACTGTGTCCAATATATACTAGTCTTTCAGAAGCCAAAGTATAATATGAGGGGCTGACAGGTAGAAATAACTAGAGGACTTCAACTAAAAACAACTTATTCTTAATTGACAAGTGCAAACCTACAAATAGGAAACTAAAAAGCACATTTCCATAGAAACAAAACATTACCTCCAATATAATATGAATGAATACATGAGGGCTGAGGGGATCCCAAGCATCACCCTTACAAGAGTGAATTGGAATAAGGCACAGATGAATTCTAAACAGAAGTGAGAGAATAGGTTTTAATATAGGGAACAGGCGAAAATTGGCAGGAAGGAAAGAACATTACAGTCATGGGAGCACGAATAAAGAGAAATCTGCAAATCAAGTTTAAAAAGTACATCTTTTTCCAAGATTTGTTAATATAAACATGTAATTATTTTTAGCACCTTTAACATATCGCCATAAATAAATCCTAAAGAATCAGGCAAGGAAATATATGTTTGTGTCTACATTGGAATATAACTACTGTATCTAATGCTCTTAAAGTTCATTTAAAACAAATCTGATTCTTCCCTTTCAGGCATAAACTTAAATAGTTAAGAGGGTATAAAAGCCTAAAGTAGGGCAAGTTTAATTCTATAATATTAGTAGTTTATTCGTATCTTGGTGCAGGAAGGAAATTAAATAATTAGGTGCTTGTCCTTAAGAGCATCTTTCTTAGAACTAAAACAAAAGAAACAATAGGCTTTTATGTTTCTTGGTTTTTTGTTTTTTTTTTTTTTGAGACGGAGTCTTGCTCTGTTGCCCAGGCTGGGGTGCAGTGGCCGGATCTCAGCTCACTGCAAGCTCCGCCTCCCGGGTTTACGCCATTCTCCTGCCTCAGCCTCCCGAGTAGCTGGGACTACAGGCGCCTGCCACCTCGCCTGGCTAGTTTTTTTTTTTTTTTTTTTTTTTTTTTTTTTGTATTTTTTAGTAGAGAGGGGGTTTCACCGTGTTAGCCAGGATGGTCTCGAGCTCCTGACCTCGTGATCCACCCATCTCGGCCTCCCAAAGTGCTGGGATTACAGGCTTGAGCCACCGCGCCCGGCCAGGCTTTTATGTTTTTAAAGATTAAACTCAGCTAGTTGATTCTGCTCAATAAGTTATCAATGAAATATCTATTCCAAATATACTAAAATATAACAATTCACCTTCAAAATAATTAGTATTTGATTTTATCTAAAAAAGAAACATTTTCCTACAGCTCATCACTTTGCCAGAAATTTACTATATGCTTAAATAAAAGCATAAAAAAGCAGGAGGCAATCTTTGAAAAGTATGAATCAATGACAGTTCAATAGGAGAGAATTATCAGAAACATATCCACTGTATAAGGGGAAAAGAAAGTCGAGCCTTTTGGACATGCTAGAAAAGTCTAAGGTAACAACTTATCTTCAGATATATCACCAATAGTAAGTCTGCATACTACTTATGATAAATAATGCTTAAAGAGATAATAAGTTGTAGTAAACAAAATTGATCATTCTACATGATAAAAAAAATTAAAAACTTTATCTCATCCAAAATAATCCCAACAGTATACGGAGGTAGATTAGCATAATGGTTAACAGTGTGGGTTCTGGAGCCAGACTACAGAGATTTATATTCTTACTCCTCCACTTCCTAGTTTAGCCATGTTGACTATGGAAAACTACATAATCTTTCTGTGCCTCAGTTTCCTCATCTGTAAGGGGAGGAAAATAAGAGTTCCTATTCCACAAAATTTGTGTGAAATTTTAAAAATTAATACAGGCCTAGCACTTAGTGCACAAGTATAAGCTATTTAAGCTATTTTTATTATTACTGTTGCTATTATTATAGTTTAAACACCATACTGAATCTTCAGACATTTCTTTGAACTACCTATTGTAGCTATTATTAACCACTAGCTCTTCAGTTAAAATATCAAAAATTATGGTCTAAGTAAGTCATAAGAGATCTAACCTAAAACAGAGCTTGCGTATTACAGACGGATATTCACAAAACCTTCTAATAAATGGGCAAAAATTAAGAAAAGTTTATGTGTTTCTGCTCCTGTTTGGATTCCAAAGCACTGCTGGCTTATACCCTCCAGCCACATAACAGTTAGGAATATGCCTTTGTCATCAACTATATGTTAGAAAAGGGAAAGGATCATGTCTTTAAAAAATAAAGATCACAGATTTCTGGCTAAGGAGGTAGGTTGAACTTACATTTACAGGCACACTGTCCCACCAAAATGAAAAGTAAAGGGATTTTTTGTTTGTTTCTTTGTTTTTGTTTTTTGAGACAGGGTCTCACTCTGTAACCCAGGCTGGAGTGCAGTGGTGCAATCATGGCTCACTGCAGCCTTGACCTCCTGGGCTCAAGCTATCTTCCTACCTTAGCCTCTGGAGTAGCTGGGACTACAGGTATGCGCCATCATGCCTGGCAAATTTTTTTGTATTTTTTTGTAGAGACGGAGTTTCACCACCTTGCACAGGCTGATCCTGAACTTCTGGGCTCAAGCTATCCACCCACCTCAGCCTCCCAAATTACTGGGATTACAGGGGTGAGCCACCACACCTTGCCTAATGGGATGTTCTTTTAAGGCTTACATTCGCAAAGATGAAGAGTCCACAAGATGAAACAACAATAACAAAATTATGGTAAACCACTTTTCAAACCTGAGAAATCTGAATACTAAACAGACAAAAGAGAAAACAGGGTTAGGGTTACACAATAGAATCTCCAAATGGCTAAAATGGCAGTACCAGGTACCTCTGGAAGTGAGAGAAAAGGTTTAAAAAGAGGATTTAAAAAAAAAAAAAAATCTGTTTAAAAATGTGTAAGCTTCCCAACTCCCCATTCCACCCCTTCACACTCCCAACAGGTGAACACCCCTCCCTCACCCCAGCAAAAGACTGGAGATTTATACTCTGGGTAGAGATGTTTTTAATGGTCTTATTATTACTGAAAAACATAAGGCAAGTTTAGAACAGACATACCACACTAAAAAAGAAAATAAAGACAAAGTTTATGTGTTTCTGCCCCTGATTGGATTCCAAAGCACTGCAGGCTTATACCCTCCAGCCACATAAGAGTCATCTCTAAGGAATCTGACCAGCCTAAAATAAGACACTTAAAAGATGTACATCGCCAATAAAACAGCCTACCAGATTATCCTAAACAGAAACCCGTAAGTCAACAAGCCCTATCCAGAGGCACAGAACTACTACTCCACTCTTTAGAACTTTTTTTAGAATGCGTCAGTGAACAACCACCACCACACATATAAGGAGAACCTGGAACAGGAAAGACAGAGACCAAAGCAAGCAAGCAAACAAACAAAAAAAGAGTAACTTGGAAGAAACAAATAATAGGTAAAGAGAGAAAATTTCCAAAAACTATTCTTAATAACCTTCAAAGAGATAAAAGAGTATAAGCAACCATGAAACAAAAACTGGATTATTATTATTATTATACTTTAAGTTCTGAGATACATGTCCAGAATGTGCAGGTTTGTTAGATAGGTATGCACGTGCCATGGTGGTTTGCTGCACTCATCAACCCCTCATCACATTAGGTATTTCTCCTAAAGCTATCCCTCCCCTCGGCCCCCATCCTGCAATAGGCCCCGGTGTGTGATGTTTCCCTCCCTGTGCCCGTATGTTCTTATTGTTCAACTTCCACTTATAAGTGAGAACATGTGGTGTTTGGTTTTCTGTTCCTGTGTTAGTTTGCTGAGAATGATGGTTTCCAGCTGCATCCATGTCCCTGCAAAGGACATGAACTCATCCTTTTTTATGGCTGCATAGTATTCCATGGTGTATATGTGCCACATTTTCTTTATCCAGTCTATCACTGATGGCATTTGAGTTGATTCAAGTCTTTGCTATTGTGAATAGTGCTGCAATAAACATACGTGTGCATGTGTCTTTATAGTAGAATGATTTATAATCCTTTGGGTAAATACCCAGTAATGGGATTACTGGGTCAAATGGTATTTCTGGTTCCAGACCCTTGAGGAATCACCACACTGTCTTCCACAATAGTTGAACTAATTTACACTCCCATCAACAATGTAAAAGCGTTTCTATTTCTCCACATCCTCTCCAGCATCTGTTGTTTCCTGACTTTTTAATGATTGCCATTCTAACTGGCGTGAGATGGTATCTCATTGTGGTTTTGATTTGCATTTCTCTAATGACCAGTGATGATGAGCTTTTTTTCATGTTTGTCAGCTGCATAAATGTCTTCTTTTAAGAAATGTCTGTTCATATGCTTCAACCACTTTTTGATGGGCTTATTTTTTCTTGTAAATTTGTTTAAGTTCTTTGTAGATTCTGTATATTAGCGCTTTGTCAGATGGATAGATTGCAAAAAATTTCTCCCATTCTGTAGGTTGCCTGTAAAGTAATGGCAACAAAAGCTAAAATTGACAAGTGGGATCTAATTAAACTAAAGAGCTTCTGCACAGCAAAATAACTGGATTTTTTTTTTTTTAAAGTAGGGGGTCCAGTAACAAGAGAATTGTTTCAATCTATGGAGGGTTGGAAGATAAAACTGAAGAAATCTCCCAATAAAGGAACACCAAAAAGAAAGATGTAGAAAATACTTAAGAAAAAAGATAATAGAGGGCCAGTCCATATTCCTACTACATCAAAGAAAATAGGGATTCGAAAACACCCACACACCCACAGAGAGAGACAGAGAGGAGGGCGTGGGGAGAGGGGGAGAGACAAAATCCAAAGAACTAACTCGATAAAATTGCCAGAACCCAGTAGTATTTTCTAGGTCAAAAGAAGCCACCAAGTACTCAGGTTGCTACTTGAGAGTGTGCTCCACCAAAATAAGGACCTAACAAAAAGGAAAGCAAGCAACAGGGCGTCCAACACAAGAAAGAAATTCTGAAGATGATGAGGATACTAAGGAAAAAAAAAGAGTCCAAGAAAACAACTATGCCAAAACCAGGTAAACAACCAGTATAGATTAGAACAAGTCAGAAGAATCTGAGAGCTACATCATTAAGAACATGAAATTAATAGAATAGTTAAGAGGGTATTTATAAATAAAATAGAGTTTAGAAATAAACCAATGATATGTTCATAGAAAACAAACCTACCTTTTAACAAGTATATGTATTCCATTGAAAATAAAACTGTGTACAAGAAAGAAAAAGTAACCACAGAATACTACTACATGGCAAAACTACAAATAGCATTTAGTCATAATGATGTAAACATTAAATACTGATATAATCAAAATTAGAATAACTGTTCTGGGAGGATGGGAAGACAAGAAATGTGTATGTGACTGCATTAACAAGACAGATGGCCAGGTGTAGTGTGGCTCACATCTGTAATCACAACTCTTAGGAAGGCTGAGGCAAGAGGATCGCTTGAGCCCAGGAGTTTGAGACCAGCCTGAGCAATATACTGAGCTCTTGTCTCTACAAAAAAATTTAAAAATCACCTGAGCATGGCAGTGTCAGACTGTAGTCCCAGGTACTTGGGAGGCTGAGGTGGGAGGATCACTGGGCCCAGGAGGCAGAGGTTGCGTGAGCTATGATCATACCACTGCACTTCAGCCTGGGTGACAGAGTGAGACCCTGTCTCAAAAACAAAACAAAACAAAAACAAAAACAAAAAACAGGACAGGTAAGAGGACAGAGTTCTTATCTTCCACTGTGGGAAGTCACAGGTAGTGTAAAAAAAAAAATCAAGTAGCAGCAATATAAACTTACTTGGATTTATGACAATAGATAACAAAAAAAGTCAGCTAAAATTGTTGAAGTTGTTTGTCTATAAGAAGCAGGAAATGAGGTAAGGGTAATAGTAGCCACTGTCGTCCTCCATTACAAGCCTCATAGAACTATATGACTAGTACTCTTTAAACAATGTGCTTGTAAAACACTGATAAAATGTGTATAAAACACTGATAAAATTATATCAAAATAAAAAAATTTCCTAATTATAACATTAATGCATGCTTACATAATTTGCAAACTACACAAAGAAACTAAGAATTAAGAAAGTTTGCCATCCAGGTAAAACTGTTATTAATATATTACAGCATTGCCTTTGAATTTTTGCCATACACACATACTTGTGTATATAGTTTTTTTAAACTCAGGGTTCATGCTGAATATGCAAATTACATAACCCTTTTTTTCAATTAACATTCTATCATTAACCTTTTCTGATGTCCTTAAGTTTTCTTTTAAAACTCCTTAATACTCCACTTTATCCTCCAGCATCACTTCTTCAACCTCAGGGTCTGTGAAATACTAAGCATCCCAAAACTACTTGCATCATGACTACCTAACATAATGCCTTATTGTAAGTACACGGCTATTATGAAGTTTAGTATAAACTAAACTCAAAAGTGATGTGACACATTTAAAGTGCAGATCATTTTTAAGAAAGGGAAGCATCAAGTATGTATGTATCGCTCTGAAAAGACAGGTGAGGCTGATGTTTTGTAATTTTTGTACAATTAAGGAAACACATGGCTTAAACCTCACCAGAAGAATTTTTCATTTTAAAATTTCCTTTAGTTAATTGTTCTTTAAATACAATATTCATAGTTTTAAAACGTAATACAAGAATATTTATTGATTCTTAATATTAATATAACTTGTTGGAAGACATTCTTTGATGGGTCTTCTCCCAATCCTGTACATATTGCTAGGTATGGCCAGAATGCAAGATCCTGACCACTTGTTACCAGGGCTGTTTGTCAGGGTTGTGTCTGCTGTGAACAACCTTGAAAAATGAGGTAGTCGCCCAACAGGACAAAGAGCAGCCTTGCTTAAAAGCAATGGATCCTCCACACCCAGAGCTCCTCAGCTCCAACCCACTATATGTACAGCATCTATCCGTAACATATTCTATCACCCCCATAAAACTTGGAGGTGAGGAGAACTGAAGAAAATATGCTAATGCTCATGCTGTTCCTATGTCATGAGTAATAAGGTCCTTTGCCTCTGACCTAGGAGTCTCATGCCTTCTACATGACATGTAGAAGCATCTAAGAAATAGTAAATGTTTACTTATAGAGTTAAATCAAATTCCAGACCCATTAACTTACCTCTTGGCAATTCAGACCCCAGGGATCAAATATATGACATTTAAATAATTAAATAATACTGTCGTCTTCCTTCCCACCCATTTTAAATAAGCGTAATATATGAAAATCCAAGTTCCCCACAAAATTTAACTTACTGTACATTTGTTCAAGACTTTCTACCAGCTTATATTAACCTTTTTTGCTGCTTCAATCCATCTGTCCCCAGCCAAATAAGCTTCATGATTCTACTTACATTTTCAATGCTTTTTTTCATTCTACATATTCCCCAAGAAGAGTTTTCTGGCGTTTTATCTCTCCAGCCATAAGACATAAAACGTGCACCTAAACAATTCACAAAGCCTACCTAAAAGGTACCAGAACCAATCAATGGAGCATACATGGTTGTGGTCTCTCCACGTAAAACAAATGTTGTCAATATATAACTGAAGCATGCTGGTGCCTCTTCAGACTTCAGTTCTAACCTTGTAAGCCCTGGGAACTCTCTCGTACCATCATTAGGATGCTAGGTGTGGTTTTTCATCATTTATTTATAAGACTTTTTTCTTCTTAATCATAGACCTTAATACCTTCCCAGACTTTTAAGCAAATAACAAGAAATAATATTTATTTAAAAAGTAGGGAAAGAAGCTCATAGCAACACATTATGCGCAGGGAAATACGTTTTAGGGATTGACATAAGAAGGAAGATGGAGGAGGAAACTATCAGGGTTTTTCATTGTAGCCATAATATAAACAATGTACCACAGAGATAGGATTCAGAGGGCTAAGAGGAATGAGTAGACCCAAAGTGACTGCTAGCAAAGAAAAACTCATACAAATGCTGAGAAAAATAGCAGATAACAGTGATAAGAAAAAGAAAACAGAGAAAGATCTAGTAGTTTTGAAAGCAGGCAAAGTAAGCTAGCTCATGTCAGAGGTTATCCAGCAGTTACCAATCAACCTCCTACCGGAAGCAGAGGTCAAGCTGCTGAGGTGGGAAACCTAATGAAAAAAACATCCCTACATTCAAAGGAACGTGACTGAGACTTAAGAGATTAGGAAGTTGGTGGGGGCTGAGGGCTTCACCAGCTTCACTGAGAAAGCTCTGAACTGATACTGTTCCACATTAGTTAAATTTATTAACACAAGTAAGATAAGACTATGAGTTTTGCATTTCAGTTATTCCCAGGAGTGCCACATCTGAAAAGAGAGTGTTGATTTATCAATATTCAATGAGACTATATCCCTGGGGAAATCTAAGTAAGAAATACACTGATAAGGGTCTTCCATGATATTTAGCTACAAGTAAGTCTGTAACTTCCGTAACCAAAAAAAGCAGTTTGGACCACGGAAATTGTAATGTAAATTTCTAAGGACATTTCTAACCCAGATATTGCTATGAACCTCTTACATAAATATCTCACTTAAAATATAACTAATATTTAATGAACACTAAATCTGTGGGAGTTTGTCCATTTCCCCATTTACATTTTTTATATTAACAAGTACACTTTTGGTAGAATTATACAGTATCACTCTTCAGTAAACATTTATTTTATTCCTAAAATGTTTCTTTTTTTTTTTTTTTGAGACAGAGTCTCGCTCTGTCACCCAGGCTGGAGTGACATGGCACGATCTCGGCTCACTGCAAGCTCCGCCTTCTGAGTTCACGCCATTCTCCTGCCTCAGCCTCCCCAGTAGCTGGGACTACAGGTGCCCACCGTTGTGCCTGGCTAAGTTTTTTGTATTTTTAGTAGAGACGGGGTTTCACTGTGGTCTCCATCTCCTGACCTCGTGATCCACCCGCCTCGGCCTCCCAAAGTGCTGGATTACAGGCGTGAGCCACTGCGTCCGGCCTCTTAAAATGTTTCTACTGAAACATCCTTGTTTATGCATTAGGATCCAGATGAGGTTGCCACAGGTTTCAACACAAAGTATGACAATAAACTCCTGCTACAGAAATTCATGGGATGTTTTCAAATCATAAGCAGCAGAAGGCTCCACGCCTGCTGCAGCCATGAGCAGCTGCTGATGTACTTCCCTCTGAGGTTACCCAGCTCCCCTTCTCCAGGACTTACAGCCACCACTGTTTGACCTTTCCCCATGCCCATCCCTGCTTCTTCCAAGAGCTAAAGCCAATCCTGAAAAAGGAGAGGGCTGATGATTAACTCCATCCAGCCGAACCTGTTACTTCTCAAAAGAGATGTCCTGTATGGGCTTCTTAATATCCATAACATGGTGTGGACACTCAGAAATTACTGTGACAGTGCAATCACTGTGGGTGCCCAAGGTTTCTATCCATCTTGATTATGAGCTTGAATTGAGGCTTAGCCAGAGACAGCAAAGGGTACTGCAGAAGAAGGCTGGCTCGTGTCTTAAAACGTACCCAGGTTTTGTTTTCTTTGAGTGTGATAAAATGACAGGCACAGAGACAACTGCCTTGGGAAGAAGAGTTTATTACTCGTAATTCTAGGAGGAGGAGGCATGCCATGAAGCACAGGTCTATATGGGAAGGTACCAGGGTCAGTCAGGAGGCAGAATGAGAGAGGGGAAAGCATGGCACAAGCTTTTATTATGGTTTTCAGCAGAAAAGGCCAATGCAGGGCATGGTAAACAGTTTAGAATTGGCTGGTTTGAGTAATTTCAGTGGGCTCCAGAGTGTAAGAACCGTCCCTAGTTGCCTGTTACCTGGCCCTAGGGTGTAAGTTAGGGTAGGGGGATAGTGGCTCAATCTGTGAAAGCTCAATAAAGGAGGTGGTTGGCAGTATGGGCTCTAGACTGGCTGTTTTACATATGAAAATGCTCACAGGAGAGTCATTTGCTATCTCTGGGAATTTTCCAGCCCTGGAGGAGTGGTCTGCCCTCAAGCCAGCAAGGCCCCAAGATGTCAAAGCATCATAAAATACAGAAAATAAAAAACACGAATAATACAGCTCAGACTGTACTTCTGGGCTCAGAGCCCATCCAGATTTTTACTTCTTTTATAAACTCTGGTAACAACCACCATTCTCAGCTCCAGAATTTCCCTAAATTAAAAGCCTTCTTTGGCCCTAGAAACACTACCAATCCTACCTCCACACTGTCACCACTACCATGCATTGGTGATAAATGTAACAGAGTATTCATTCCTAATGGTCTTCCCTTGGTTTAATACTGATTGTTTGTATCATAATTTAAAATCTGTATCACAGCCTACCAAAATAATGATATGGCCTTTGCTACAACTTCTGAGAAAGTCATACTACTGCTGTCAGAATCTTTCAGAACACTAAAGCTTCAGGTGCTAAAACAGCATTCAGGCTAGGCTTTTCAAGTTTTACTATTAGCTTCTGTTTAAATGTTTGCATAAAATTTCAACAAAAGGAACACAAAAATAATGCTTCAGGATTTCAAAGACATCACTAGTGTTTATCACCTTATAGACGAAAAGCAAGGAAGCTGACTAGATAAATATCAAGGCATCTCCCCCTCTCCCTGCCTCTAAGCTTCTGAACAAAATTTTTGCTCTACTTTAAAATGTCATCAGTCATGCATTTTTAGGAATCACAGTTTGGATTTGACATCATACAGTACAGTAGATATTTAAGCAGAGGAAAAACTTGAATCTCTGTATTGATATTGTAACTGGTAAGATTCATTTTACTGTTGAACTGTTATACACACTTTCCTGATTATTCCACATAAAAGTAAAACTAGGTCTGTTTAAAGGACACACACAAATATAGCACATCAATAACCTGGGGCTTTCTTTTTACTATATTGTTTTTATAATCACAGACATGCTTGCTAGGTAATATAATCAACATGAAACAAAATATTAGGTAGAAGACTGGTTTAAAAACAAAACTACATGGAAATAAAGCTATAGATATACAGATTTTCAGGGATTTTTACAAACAGCTATAATAGTAGGAAATCTAAAATCTGTCAACTGTTAATCAAGTCTGGATGCATACCATAAAAAATATAAACCTACTATTGCTTGATGAGACGTTTAGTCACAGCAGCTGAACATGGCAATCCAATCTGTACGCTTCATACTAAGGCATCTATTTAATCCTTTCAGATCAGGCTTGAGAATCACATGACCTAAAAATGTTCCCAAATATCTTTCCTAACTTCTATAAAACTCTTCCAACACAGACAACAAGCAAAAACAAAAACAAACAAAAATCTTAAAGGTAGTTACTTCAGATTGACGTCCCAGTGAAGCACCCAAATGAAAAGCTCCTGAACCAGTTCACACACTAAGCAAAATACAAAGAACCAAAAACAATTAAGGTTAAGTTCCAACTTACACAAACCAAAGAGTTTTATAATGCCAAAATCTGTAACAGAAATCTAATTCTTTAGCAGTTCAGTATCCAGTGACTAACTAATCAACATGGAAACTGAAAATAAAAACAAAAACAAAAACAAAAACTGGGCAGCCATGAAGCCTTTTCAAAAATTGGCAATCAAAACTTCACTATCCTGTAGCAAATTCAAAACCTGAACTAAAGTCTCTAAAACAACAGAACTCTCTAATAGATTATGAGATCACAGACATGACATTGAGTTTCCTGAACCATTTCATCAACATCATTATAAGGAATCAAATGCCTTTGTAAAAATGAAACAAAAAACCTCCAAGTTCACTGATGCAAAATGGAAAATTTGTCCAAAAACACTGGACTCTATGCATATAAGTATCACCTCCTTATTAGGGTTTTTATACCTTCTCTGCTGCTTCATCCCTACACTGGTCCATTAGGGCACCCTGATCTTCACTGAAAGTTATGGTCTAAACCAGAAAAAAACAACAAAAAAAATTTCCTTCTCTTGGTTCTTAGCACTGCTGACACACTCTAGCATTCCTTCAGCTAACATCTACTGCCCAAATGCTATATGCCAAGTCCTATATTATTCATTGAATTTTCTAAAATATTTTACAAAATATTAATGAAAAATAAAAGGGAAATAAACAACAGCAAAAAGAATATAAAATATCCTGGCTTACATCTGAATTAAGCATTAGGATCTTACTAGATCCCTGCCCAGCAGGTATTGATGGCATGATGAAAGCCTTGTCAGAAATACTGCTAAGATAACTATACTACAACTCTCAAAAAGTGAAATACAAACTATACAGGCACATTGTGAAAGTTCCTTGCTTTCCAGCTCAAGGTCAGTCTCCTTACTCTCTTCAGTATAATTTCTTTTTTTCCCAAAATGAGGGCAAAGAGAACAGTTCTAATCTTGTCACTTAATTCTCATGTCTAGGCTAGGAGACCTACCTTTCTCATATTTAACAACTATAGCATTCTTTTACAAGAATGGCATGCCCTGCTAAAGAATTCTGGAACCATTTAGATAATAGTTGCCGATGCAGATCCTAAGATTATTGCAACAGAGAAACAACCTGAGTCCCTAGTTACATGACCTTGAGCATGCATTTGTTTCCTCTAAGCCTTTGTTTCCTCATCATACGATGTTAGTAAGATTAACCTCACATGGTTGTTTTAAGTATAAAGTACACCAGTGTGATGAAGGGCCTAACATAATGTGTGCTACATGGCAGAAATACATAATAGGTCTCTTCCCTTTAAGTATGCATAAAAATCCAACATTAGAAAATGGACAAAACTGTGACAAAACTGCTGGTGTACACGCATAATCACAGTATCAAAATTCTACTTACTTCCAGCTCAAATAAATCCTTCCCTGATTTATATCTAGCACAATTGCTTTCTTTCCCTTTTGATGAAACCTCAGACACTTTACCAGTATCTATTAACCTGATACTGTAATTATTTGTACATATATTCTCCATGTGAACAATTAAAGCCAGAAACTCTTATTCTTCTTTCCTTTCTTTATGCTAATACAAGAAGTTTTTGAAAGTAAATTAAAACAAATCTTTCAATGCTTATCCATTTAGGAATAAAAGGACTACCTTGAATAACAGAGCACTTTGGGAGGCCGAGACGGGCGGATCATGAGGTCAGGAAATCAAGACCATCCTGGCTAACATGGTGAAACCCCGTCTCTACTAAAAAATACAAAAAACTAGCCGGGCGAGGTGGCGGGCGCCTGTAGTCCCACCTACTCGGGAGGCTGAGGCAGGAGAATGGCCTAAACCCGGGAGGCAGAGCTTGCAGTGAGCTGAGATCCGGCCACTGCACCCCAGCCTGGGCGACAGAGCGAAACTCTGTCTCAAAAAAAAAAAAAAAAAAAAAAAAGAAGTTTCTATACAAGTTACAAATGAGTAGTTAGCATCTTCTTTGAGATTACATAACTTCTTCCCAAACTGTCATTCATTGTTAGTAAGAGTTACATATTTAGTAATTTGTCCCTTGAGAAGGTTCTTGGTTCTCTGGAAGAGGAAAAATTCATAATGACCAGTTAATGATGTCAATGTAGTTGATTACTGTTGGTAGTAGAGTGTGCAAATTAATTTCCTCCAACTCCATTTTTCTCTTGTGTCTAGTCCCCATAAAAACATAAAGAGTAGGCTGGGTGCAGTGGCTCACTCTCATGCCTGTAATCCCAGCACTTTGGGAGGCCGAGGCAGGTAGATTACAAGGTCAGGAGATGGAGACCATACTGGCTAACACGGTGAAAACCCGTCTCTACTAAAAATACAAAAAATTAGCCAGGCGTGGTGGTGGGAGCCTGTAGTCCCAGCTACTTGGGAGGCTGAGGCAGGAGAATGGCGTGAACCCGGGAGGCGGAGCTTGCAGTGAGGAGAGACAGCGCCACTGCACTCCAGCCTGGGCGACAGAGCGAGACTCGGTCTAAAAAACAATAATAAATAAATAAACAAACAAACCATAAAGTTTTATTCTATCTGTAGCTTGTAAGTATTCACAACGGTACGTAAAAGATACACACTGAGTAAAAGTTTGACTCTGAAAGTTGGGAGAACGAGTAGCTCTGGATACCTCTAAATTGATGCGCATTTAACCCAAGTGCAGGCATACCTTTAACTGTTTTTTATTGAAACTATTAACACCCATTTCTCTGCCTCTTTAAACAAAACATCAAGAATATATTTAAAGCTCTTCCTGATTTCTCAGGGTCATTATTATTTATGTAAGTATCAATTAATGGAGCTACATCTCAGAAATACCTGCTATAGACACTATTACCCCAGACAGTAAGTACTCCATATAGACTGTTGGACTAGACATGGTATATATTATCAGCAAGACATAGCAACAGGGACAATATTACAGACAAGTGTTTACCCTCTGTTCCTACCTATTCATTTCCCCAGAGTTGAGGAAGGAGTATGTATTTATCCAACAACCCCTCACTTCTTTAACTTCGATCTTTTCTATGCTTCTTTGCTGAGGTGCCACTTGCTGCTACCACTACAATTTCTATCACTTCTAACCAAAACACTTATCTCTGCTGCTCTCTTCTGTCTTCTCTGCTGCTTTCAATCAACTGTCCATCCATCAGAATGCAAAAACTAATTACTAAAAACATAGCATATTATGAAAGCATACATTTATTTTTTAAATCGACATATATTTATAAAAATTCCAAGTAAACTTTAGAATAAAGTGTGTTGAGGTATGCAAAAAATCTTACTGAAATTTTTATTGCAGTTGCACTGAATACACAAATTAATTTGAGGAGAAGTGGCATATTTTTTTTTTCTTTTTTTTTGAGACGGAGTCTCGCTCTGTCGCCCAGGCTGGAGTGCAGTGGCTGGATCTCAGCTCACTGCAAGCTCCGCCTCCGGGATTTACGCCATTCTCCTGCCTCAGCCTCCCCAGTAGCTGGGACTACAGGCGCCCGCCACCTCACCCGGCTAGTTTTTTGTATTTTTAGTAGAGACGGGGTTTCACTGTGTTAGCTAGGATGGTCTCGATCTGCTGACCTCATGATCCGCCCGTCTCGGCCTCCCAAAGTGCTGGGATTACAGGCTTGAGCCACCGCGCCCAGCCGAACTGGCATCTTTAAAACATTATGTCATCCCATGGTAATTCTCTTCTATTAGTTATGTCGTCTTTTATATCCTTTAATAGGGTTTCATAATTCCTCCATAATGGTCTTTTGCATTCTTTTTAAAGGTTAGCTACTCAATTGTTGCTATTATGAATGTTGCTAAGTCAATTTTTTAAAAGGGGGAGGACTTGCCCTACCAGACTTTAGAACATAGTGCAAAGCCACTGTAATAAAAAACATTGACACTAAACACAAACAGACAACTGATCAATGAAATATGAGAAATAATTCATACATACTAAGTGTGTACTACCAATCAGCAGGAAAAGTGCAAACTGCTTGTATTCTACAGGAAGAAAAATAAAATCACCCCCTACACCTCACAGCCTATATAAAGGTAAACTCCTAAGAAATTACAGACCCAAATACAAAATATAAAATTATAAAGCAAATAGAAGAAAATGGAGATATGTGATATTGGGTTAGAAGAGCATTTCTTCAGAACATAAAAACACACACCACAGTGTGTTGATTTACATGTTGTGATGTGATGATTTAACCACTTGAAAATTAAGGATTCCTTATCAAAGGCAGCTACAATGGACAGAATTAACAGTTATAACAACGTCTAAAACCAACACAGACTAATGTCTAGAATATTCAAGACACTCCTACTGAGTAAGCAAAATGGACAAAAGATATAAATAGTCAATTCATGTTTATTTATTCAACAAATATTTATAGAAAACCTACCTTTTTAAGTGCTAGGGATACAGGTGTGAACACAGATAAGGTCTCTGCCTTCAAGGAACTTGAGCAGAGAAAATAAATAACTCTATGATTAATATAAGGTTTTCTTGTGATAAAGCCAATGAAGAAAGATAAAGCAGAACCCTCTGGGCACATGATATTTAAGAAGAGATCTGAATGAAGTGAGTGAGCCATGTGAATAAGGGGAAAGAGTTTTTTAGGCAGAATAAAACAGCAAGAACGGGAGGTCTTGAGAATAGAAAACAAATACGTGAAGAAATAACTAACCTCACTAATAATCAGAGAAATAAAAATTTAAATTATATACCACTTTACAAATGAAAGACTGGCAAAAATATAACGTAAGGGAGTACGGAGTGTCAGTGGAAATGGAGGAAAAGAGAACTACCATGTACTCCCAGTAAGAATGTAAACTAGTACAGACATTCTGGAAATCAAGTTGACAAAACTTAGTGAAATGAAGTATATGTATATATACCCTATTATCCAGAGATGCCACTCTGAAAAATCAAAGTTCTCCCAAAAGCCTGTAAGAGGACATGTATGAAAATGAAAATCAAAGTTGTCTGTGGTAGCAGAATATTACAGACAACCTAGGTGACCATCGCCAGAGGGCCAGAGATGTGGTAAGTACATTCACTGACACACCTAAAGTAGTTACAAGTTATGAAACAGATATACAGAGATCCAAATGGACAGCGGTTTTTTGATGTTTTTGGCACTGAAATACGATTAAAAAAAAAAAGTCTCAGATTTGCTTCAGAATAATACAGTTTGCAGAGATGGAGTTGTGGGGAGGAGGCACTAGGGGAGGAATAGTTAATAATATGAAGCAAGATTAGCTCTGAGCGGATAATTGTTGATGCTGGATGATGGACAAATGGGGGGTTGGTATTTTCTCTACATTTGGATCTGTTTGAAGTTTTCTATCACAAAAGGCATTTTAACATGTTGAATGAAAAAAGAAACAGAAGATCTTTAGCCCATCGTCATCTATATAAATGTAAAATGTGTACATAAAACAGCACCATATATTTTTTAAAGAGACAGACATATCCAAAAATACATTAGTATGAACATGTATGTAGGCAAAGAATTAAAATACTGAGGATAAATAAGAACTATTTTAAATAAAACAAAAGAGTCTTGCCAAAAGCTGATAGTCTGTCATTAATCTGAAGAGTTTGATTAATTCAACTTTTTGCACCTGAGGTCAGAAAAGAAACAGTAAACAAATACAGAGCCCTCCGGGACCACATAGGAGATGTAACTAAGTCTGATTTGGGAGGAGGGGGTATTCCTGCCCCATACCTTAGACCCACTGAATCATAATCTCTGGGATCAGGCCAAAGGTTCTACTGTTCAATTTCCATTTCAGAGGAGAAACAACAGTACAGTAAGTAAAATAATATTGCAAGCTCACAAACCAGCAAGTGAAAGGGGTGGAATTCAAGCCCAGGGTCAGAACTGCCACTGTTATTCACTGTGCTACCAATGCTGCACTATCATACTTAAAACCTGCATACTGTTACCAGACTGAAGTTCCTAAACTGCTATTGTATCCCACAATGACACTGTTCTTAGCAACCACAGAAAAAAATTAAATTCTATATAGTTTATATACCCCCAATCATCCTCATCTACTTTTTCAACATATATCCCACTTTTCTCCAAGATAAATCCTCTCTTCCAGTCACACGAGTCCTCCCTACTGCTTCCAGGATACCCACAACACTTCTAAGCAGTTTCTCCAAACTAAAATGCCCTCATTTCCCTTCTATATTTATTTATATCCCATCCATCCTGCAAGGTCCAGTATGCAGAACACTTTCATAGCATTAATTGAATGAACTAAAGTCCCAAAGCTGCTCCATGAGGTTTCCCTGATGACTTCAGCACATACCTTTTCCTTCTTTAATTTCTTTTGCACTTACTCTGTATGCCATTCAATTAGCACCTTATTAGAGTAACACCTCATTTATCCAGCATCATTGGGAAAGGCAAGTGTTCATCAGAAGCAAATTTTCCAGAGAACTTAAGCATTAATTTAGGAAGCAGCAAAACAGAGTGAAAATAGTGCTGACTTTAGTTACAAACAGACGTAAGTTCAAATCCCAGTTCTGCCACTTACTAGCTAAGTGTCTCTGGGCAAATATCAACAAACCTTTCTAAGTCTGTTGCATTGCCTATAAAGTGGAATATACTACTAACTTCACAACATTGTTGTGGGTATTAAAGAAATCATATGTGAAGAATCTGGGCCGGGCGTAGTGGCTCACGCCTGTAATCCCAGCGCTCTGTTAGGCTGAGGCAGGCAGATCATCTGAGGTCACGAGTTCGAGACCAGCCTGACCAACACGGAGAAACCCCGTCTCTACTAAAAATACAAAAATTAGCCAGGCGTGGTGGCATGCGCCTGTAATCCCAGCTACTCGGGAGGCTGAGGCAGGAGAATCACTTGAACCCAGGAGGTGAAGGTTGCAGTGAGCTGAGATCGTACCACTGCACTCCAACCTGGGCAACAAGAGTAAAACTCCACCTCAAAAAAAAAAGAAAAAAAAAACTCATGTAACCGTCTTTAAATCATGACTATAACTATTAGGCACTAATGCATTAAAATCATTTTATGGAAATATTCATCAAACGCATATACTTTGATATTTTTCTCAGAGGACAGTGAATATAAATTGAGCATCTCTTGATAACTCGTAATTCATTCAACATTTGCTCATTCAATAAATATTTAACTAGGGGCAATTATGTGCAAAGTGACTAAGGATTCAAAAGAAAACACGGTAAACATGGTCCCTGCACTCATGGAGTTTAGAGTCTACTAGTAATTAAATAATTTCACTTTGGGTTACAGGATACAAGTGAAACAAGGTACAGAGTGGAGAAGAAGGGAGGACCTACTTTAGAAAGGATGGTCAGGGAAGGCACTGGGACTTGACAGATGAAAAGGAGCCAGTCATAGAAAGGGCTGGGGAAAGTGAACACTGTACTGAGGTGCCACAGTGTTAGCATATTCAAGGACTGAAAGGCGGCTATGGGGGATCAGGAATAAAAGGGAAAATAGTAAGACATGTGTCTGCAGAATTAGGCAAGGACCAAATAATTCAGTGTCCTGTGGACCACTGTTAGTCTGAGTTTTATTCTAAATGTAATGGGGAGTGACATGACAAGATAGATTATGTAAATGCACCAAGCATTTCAGGAACACATGACTTTTTCTTATCCCTTTTTGGAGTAACCATTGACAAATTTGACTTAGCGCTTCCATCTCAAAATAAAAACAGCGACAATAGAGTGCAATGATTTTCAAAGTTTTACTTAAAAAAGCAGCATCTTTTTTTAAATAAATAAAACATTTCATCTAAGATGGCCTCTCTGGTCCTTATTTCATACGATGTCACCTCTTTCAATTTCTTCTATAACAGAGTTTAAAAACATTGGTATAAAGAAAGAACACTGGTGTAGGAGTCAGAATATTTCAGTTATAGTCCTGACTATGACTTAACACCCATATAACCTTGTGCAGGCCACTTAATGCCTTGACTCAACTTCTCCTTTACTAAAATGGATATAATGCCTGAAATGCTTACCACACACAATAACAGTGTGGATCAGATGCAATAATTTGGGTGAGGAAAGCTGTCAACATCTAGAATGTAAACTAGAAACTATATATCTTACTGCTTTTGTAATAAGTTCTGGTTGCTTGACTGATGTCCGAATCATTTTAAAATATTAAGGCTCCAAGCATGAATTAACTTGCGCAAATGTCCAAGCCAATTAACAAATTCATGGGTATGGTGTTAAATGAAATAAACACATCTACTGAATCCCTACTAAAACTGAGGTCCTATGCAATGCTATAGCCAGTAGCAAAGAAAAACTAAATTTGGTGTTTAACAGAGAATGAAGTTTATTTTTAAATTACTTATTGAGATTTAAAAGTCAGTATTATGTATTTTAAAATTAAGAGAATACCTTTCAAATGTCGCACCATAAAAAATGATAGGTAAGAGAGGTGACAGATACGTTAATTAGCCTGATTTAATCATTCCGCACTGCATACATATATCAAAACACCATATTGTAACACACAAATGTATATAATTTTTCAATCAAAAGCATTAAAAATAAAAATTATAATAAGTCAATGGGTTAAAAAATAAATATGCTGTCCTCAATTTCTCAATACTTTCAAAGTGTTAAATTTACTCATTTTCATTAATCACTGAATTAGGTTATATTTGCGCATTAAAAAGTTTATCTAGCCTACCTTCAAATAGGTTGGCTTCTCTCTTTAAAAAAATATAAAGAAGACCGGGCGCAGTGGCTCACGCCTGTAATCCCAGCACTTTGGGAGGCCGAGGCGGGCGGATCACGAGTTCAGGAGATCGAGGCCATCCTGACTAATACGGTGAAACCTTGTCTCTACTAAAAATTAAAAAAAAAAAAGTAGCTGGGCGTGGTGGCAGGCGCCTGTAGTCCCAGCTACTCAGGAGGCTGAGGCAGGAGAATGGCATAAACCCGGGAGGCGGAGCTTGCAGTCAGCCAAGATCGCGCCACTGCACTCCAGCCGGGTGACAGAGCGAGACTCGTCTCAAAGAAAACAATAAAGAAATAACGTGAAGATAGGAATTTTCAAGCAGTTATAAAACAAAGCAAAATAGTAAATCCCCATTGCAGCAGTTAGAAATAGGAACTGGATATACACACAGCAAGATGGGTAGGTCTAAATGATTTCCTGTGGGGCTGGGGGTTATAGAAATGAGGAACAGGAATAGAGAATAAACAAATGAGTAAATGAATTAATGTCAATTAAACAGCAGAAAGGCCTGACATGAACCAATGATGATACCATGCCATGAACTGAGGAGTATTAACTCAATATACTTAAAGGCTTACTCTCACAGTATTTAATACTATGAGAGTATTAGGTTGTGATTCATAAAAATGAATACGTTTCACACTTTAAAAGCACTGAGAAATTTAGGATGGCATATTTTTACTTTTTTAACTTTAATTACAATTATTATTTTTGATTGATAACTGTATACATTTATGAGTTACAACGTGGTATTTTCATAGAACTTGTAAGTTATATATAAGCTAGACTTAGACATCTACACTTACAGAGGGTTGACTTAGAAATAAGTAGTTACATAGATAGGTCAAAATAAATAGTTATATAAATAGGCAAATACACTAGATAGACTAAATCACATAATTTAAAATACCTAAAGGATTGACCCCATATTATTAATCTTTTTACTGTAAAAGATAAAGGGTAACAATTTTAGAAAATACAGATATACAAAATAAATCTTGACAGGTATTGGAGAAAGGGAAAGACTGGATTTTACCAGTGGTTCTTTTTTTAATTAAATGAGATGAGGGATTTCTATCCTGTTTCATGAAAATAAACCACAAGTACTTTTTACTCTATTTTTAAAAGGAATGCTTCATCATTACCAAAATTACAGAATAAGTGTACCTTTAAAAATAATTTTTTTTCTTTTTTTTTGAGATGGAATTTCGCTCTGTCACCCAGGCTGGAGTACAGTGGCGCAATCTCGGCTCACTGCAACCTCCGCCTCCCGGGTTCAAGCAATCCTCCTGCCTCAGCCTACCAAGTAGCTGGGATTACGGGAGCCCGTTACCATGCCTAATTTTTGTATTTTTAATAGAGGCAGAGTTTCACCATATTGGCCAGGCTAGTCTAGAGCTCCCAACCTCAGGTGATCCACCTGCCTCAGCCTCCAAACTGCTGCAACTGCAGGCCTGAGCCACCACACCTGGTCTTTAAAATAAATTTTTACATAGTCAAAAACATCTAAAAATCTAAAAATCTAAAAATCCACAGTTTTACTTGAGCTTTCAGAAAAAAAAAAAAAAGGCAGGAGATTCTCAGAATGACAAATATGTTTATTCTCTGTATGTCATATTATAATATAAATTATAAGTCATAATTCTGATTTATATCTTGACTAGATTTTAAAAAGAAATACGATCTAGTGAAAAGGAAAGAAAAGACTTTTTATAGCTTAGTCCAAACTGAAGTAGAAACTCAGGTTCCTTTTAAGTGATGAAATTGAAGCAGTTTCATATTGGATAAGAGATGAGCCAAATGATGAACATTTCACCTCCAGAATATTCTTCACTAAAAACGTACTTAATAAGCAAATGAAAAGAAAATAATTTCTAATAGATTTTTTATTGTGCACACAGAAAATTTACGATCTTAACCATTTTTAAGTGTACAGTTCAGTAGTGTTAAATGTATTCACATTGTTGTGAAACAGATCTCCAGAACTTTTCCCTCTTGCAAAACTGAAACTCTATATACCCATTAAACTACAAACATTCAATGAAAACAAGTGGGTTCCAATATAGATTCTATAAATACTGAAATAAGTGCCCTTAAGTTTCTAACTGCTTTTGCCTCAGATTCTTTGTCCACAATATGGAGTACAATATCTACCTCATGGGGACAGCAAAATGATGAATGAAGTCATTAGCAGAACATCATTATGTTCCCTGGTCATTCAAATATGTTAATAGTTTACTAAGAAATTATACATTGGCCCTTTATCTTTTTTAGAAGACCAAAGATTTTTTTCAAAAGTAATAATAATGACTAATATTTTCATGGGGCAGAATTATTGCCCTCAAAAGCAAACACAAAACAATCCATGCGACTGCCAAGCCAAATGAATCTTTGGCAATATCCTATGGAAAAATATCTTTACTTACGCCAAGTAAAAGATTTCCTGGCTGCCTTAACAAGCTTCAGGCAAAAATGTTTATCTACTTCTAGTGTTGCAGTAGCCATTTCAGTAAAGAACCCTAAACACCACAAAGTCAATTACCTTACTCAAATAAAGTTCAATTAACAGGATTTTCTTCAATTTCCAGGTTTCAACACATCTATAGAAGAGATTATCATCCAAGTTAAAAGATATTCTTTCCTTTCCCTTAAGAACAACAAACCAGTAATTTGTAGATTACTTGGGAAGAATCATACCCAAAATTTTGTTTCTCTCCTCTGTTGCTTATGTAAGATATGACAGTGATAAGATAAACCCCAAACAGAATTGTCTTTTATTATAATATTGCTATAATAAATTATATAGTAATGTAATTGATATTATAATATTAACTTAAACAGAGAAATGAAAAGTTTTATCTTCATTTCAATTATATCAGGAGAACAAAAACTTCCGCTGCTTCATCACCACAGTGCACTGAGGCATTGGATTTCAAGGCCTTAAAGTGGGCTTCAAAAGATGGTCTTTGATTTGCTGCCTTATATCAAATCAAGGTTACCTCTAATATCATCCACCTATGTGAATAGAAGGTCTTAATAGTAATCCTTGAAATGCTACATTAAAAGGGAAACATAATCAGAACCATAATGTACATTTATTTCAGAAACTAAAATATGCAAAAATTAATAGCATATGATGTTAAACCATCTGGTTCTTCAATTTTAAAAAATCCTTTCTCAGTTTCTAAATATGAAAACTATAATTCTCTTTTTTCAGATTGAAGTGGTAATCCATGATCTATAATATGAATAAATACTTCAATATAAACATATACTAAAAATTAGTAGTCTTTATGGAACAGGGTAGCAATAATTTACAGTCTGGAATCCAACACGTACAATAAATAGTAACATCAATGTACTCTGTAAATTTACTGTCAACATCTTTTCATAATGTTTTAAATAAAATGATTTTGCTTTTACACATTCAGTTATCAAAACTCTACTAAGATTAAATGGAATCGCTCTAACTTAATTTTTTTACCTAAATTCTAAATCATAAGCTACCAGAAGAAATGACAATTTGCTTGTTTTTCCTATTTTTTTGCTTTTTATAAGAACTTCCTTTTTTCATGGGTACAATAAATTACATATGCAAATAAATAAAAGCAAAAGAGGCATCTGAATGTTGCTTTTATATGTAGTATAATGCTTTGCAGCCTGGTTACTCCAGGTGGGTCATACAGAAGAAATCATGACTACAGGTTAAAATGAGTTTTGTGCAAGTGCACCTATCACAAAAGCAAAATATCTTATGCCCTTTCTAGTAAATATACTTTTTTAAAAAAAGATACCGATACCACCACCACCACCACCCACCCCCCTTCTAGTCCCTCACCCCCTGCTCAACTATTTTGGAAGTCTTGTGCACTGCTGGGTAAGTGATCTCTTGTCATTTTAGACAATTAGAAAACAGTACATTTTGTAAAAATGATTTCTGCCTTTTAAAAAGTTGAGTAAGTTTCTCATTACTGAAAGGAAAGACGTCTTAGAAAGTAATTCAAAGTTATAAGGCCCTTCAATTTGGGTAACGTCAAAAGATTTAAAGTTCTAAAATATTTCAATAAACTTGTTTGTTAAATATTGTAGCCTTCCTAGGGAAAATAAATAGGCCCGGAATCCTCCAATAATAGATAAAAATCTTATTAAGCTCATTTTAGTGTCAAGCAGCAAGATGACTGACAGGGAAAAAAATATGAAGGCTCCCACAATCTCAGGATTTCACTCAATGCAAAATGCACCTTGGAAGTCAGTTATATTGACTAATAGAAGAGAACTAATCATACAGTAATAAACAAATATAGAGGGAAAAGAGAGATACTTCTCTAACTTTCAAACAACAGAAAAATGAGTGTCTTAGCCATGGTAACTTATGGTTGTAGGGATTCCCATCAATACATCAACAGCTTGGGAAAAAAAAGGTCAGAAACCCCCATTAAAGCCACACGGGGGAAACTCTTTGGTCTTAAAACTGAAATAGTCTCACTAGTAAGCTACATATTTCAAAAAATATGTATTATAATCTATCCAGATTGGATTACTTAAAATCAAACAGCCCCAGGAATTGTCTTTAATCCTCCAACTTTGTTGACAAATCATATCTGTTATAAAATCTAAAAAATTATTAATCCTATATTTGATTCCCTTTTCCTTTCTATATAACTCACCTTCATCAGACCAAATGCCATAATTAGACAGTACTGTAGTTCTTTCTCAGTACAGTGGCTATAGCAATATAACTTAGGAAATTGAAAACTTCCCATAAGCCTCAGTTACAGTTGCTAGTTTTGTCTGAATAGGGCCCTGAATACTAAATAGCACTTATTTGAAATAGTTAAATGTCCATGCATTTAAAAAGATACGAAACTATTCTCTTCTCTGTCAAAGGAAAGGAAGTCCAAAAATTTTCAAAGTATCATCAGCCTTGCAATTATCCAAAAAAAATCAAAGGTAACTACAGAAACAATCAGAAATATGCAAGTTGTACCACAAATAACTACTTATTAAAGTAAATGGACAAAAGGATGACATTTTCTGATCAGAATCAAGAGTCAAGACCCTTTGTTTTATTTGGGTTAAAGCTACTTAAGTGAATTGGTAGACATGGAAAATTGACATTAACTTATACCTGTTTCTTTGCCTTTTATAATTCCTTAAATACACAGATAAAAACACCATTACTTAATTTGTTGTATTACTTCTATATTAACAAAAAAAAAATTCCATACTAAGAAAAAATGTGGTAAGTAAAATGAATAACATAACAAAGTATCTTTAAGCAATCTTTAATACCTTAAAGGGCTGGCAAAAGTAAACTATTTTTCACTTTGGTTTCAGTTTGCAGTTTGACACAATTTCTCAGGTATATCCTAAGTGACACCAGGCCACTACAACACATACACAATTCTTAAACACTTCAAAGCTCCTAGACTTGTCAGAAGACAAGCAAAACAGACAAGAAGTATATATCCATAACATAAACAAATCCCAGTACACACCATATAATCAACTAGCAAAGGAAAATGGAAGCCAGTGCAATCATGGTCTCTCCTACCAATAACTAGCTAATTTACAATTAATACCAAGATCATTACCTTTATTGAAGATTTTTCAAATAATGTCACTTTATTCCAGTTACCAAGAGAAAAATCAAGTTGACCTGCATATGCTCCTCATTGCCGATTTTAAATGAATATAAGCATGCTAAATTAATGATCAAAGCACTTAAGAATTTTGCTTAGAACAGCAATGGCTGTAAACTTTACTTAATTCCTCTCATGCTGGATGTTGCAAATTATATTAAATACATAGAGATAAACCTAATTTATTGTATCTTTGATAACTACAACAAAAAATAAATAGCCCTAAATACTATCAGTTGCATTTCAAAGCTCTGTAAGACAATCACGAGATTTGTGTAAAAGTCAAATATACTATTAGTAATATATTACATAGAACTTTGTTTTAATTACTTAAATTTTAAATTTAAATACAGTCATCCTTCCATATCTATAGGGGGTTTGTTCCAGGGCCACCCCCACCCACTGCAGACACCAAAATCAATGGATGCTCAAGTCCCTTATATAAAATGGTACAGCATTTGCATATAAACTATGTATATCCTTCCCTATACTTTAAATCATCTCTAGATTACTTATAACACCTAATACAATATAAATGCTATATAAACAGTTCTTATGCTGTATTGTTTAGAAACTAATGACAAGAAGAAAAGTCTACACTGATCAGTGAATATGAAACCATCCATTTTTGATTTTCGAGTATTTTTGATCCACTGTTGATTGAATCCTCAGATGTAGAACCTACAGATAGAAATGATTGACTGTATATTTTTAAAATAATAAGATAATTTTAATAAAGAATTCATGCTTTACAAATGATAATTCACAACATTTTATAAACTTCCCTATTGACAGAGAAAAATATTAATTTTATCATAAAATAGAACATCGATAATAAACCATACTTTATATCACTTCTATATGTACATTTGCCTTCCTCTGAGGTTAAGCTTATCCTCTTAAAAATGACAAAAGGCATTTATCAATCCATCTGTGTTTTGTTACACCTGGGTAAAATGAAATGAGTATTTCAGATTACTTGTTTCTTGTTCTCAGGGTGGTAGAAAACAAACTCTGATCAGGTCGCTTCCCAATCTTAGAGTGGGCCCCACTGGCCTCAGGATGAGTTCAGAATTCTTAGGCTGGCTTTCAAGAATTAGTCATTGCTTATTTCTGTAGCCTCTACCACTTTTCCAAAAACATCCTACTACCCTGAAACACACGCGCGCGCACACACACGACAGCACTACTGAATACTTTGCTTCTAGAAACTATCACCATCTCTCTCACTTCTGGACTTCTTCCAAGCGCAAAATTGGCCCTATGCCAAAAGCCCTGTTTGGTTTTCTGGCAGGGTTTACCTTGCCCACTGCTTTATACAGTGCCTGGCACAGAGCAGGATGCTGAAAAAAGTAGTTAATAAATACATGAATAGTAAGTGAATTTAAACTTTTTTTAAAAACTTGTTTTTGAGGGAGGTATTTGGAACTTGGAAATCAATTCATGCTCACAAATGTTATCTTTTGTTGCCTTTTCTCCTGGTATTTAAAAGGGTGCTTTTTGGTCAAGTGGCTTTGATTTTTTTCTTATTAAATAATATCAAAATCTGTATATGCATGTATGGATATTAAGTCTAGAAGGTTATATGATTATTTTTATTTTCTTCATGTTTGCTTATCTGTATCTCTAAATTTTTCTTCTTGGAATATTTATTACTCAAATAATAAAAGGTATTTTAAAGAGTACTAGTAAGCTAATCAAATGAACTCAATTGGTGCTCTGTAAATACGGGCTTTATTTAGGTATTCTCATTTGTCTCTTCTACCAATTTAAAAAGTAGAAAGGAAATTTAGAGATACAATTCTAAAGAAAAGTTAGAGTTGGCTAACCAAGGGAGAGTTAAAAAATAATTTCCCATCAAACTTTTGCTTTACAGGCTAATAGCCTGATTGGTAGCCAGGGTGGGCAGCTATTAATTTAGTTTTCTTCATTGTACCACAGTTATTTTCTAGTCATCGCTTTGAAATGATCCCTTTAATTCTAATCTCCTACAATTCAAAAAGTTTTTAAAAATCAGTTGACAAAAGGTAGCAAGTGTAATCCATCCCAAAAATCACTTTTTAAAAATTCATACACTCAGTCACTTTCAACACCCATCTAACTAAAGCTAAAAATCACTTTACCTATTGGCTTTCCTTTCCATGTCCCCTGTAGCATCCCATTATTGTCATCCTTTAATGATAATAAAAGTGGTTTAAAATACTTTGGAGTTCACAGAACCTCTTTACAACACAATAAAACCAAAAAATATTCCCTCAACTATTGCCCCTCCTTGCAAAACTCTCCAAGTTAAAAAAAAAAAAAAAAGATATGTCCCCTTCCAGTTAAGTCTTCTCTCTATGCTTCCTTTCTCCAGTGAAGGCTGTCCACATTTGACATCTCCACCACCTCATCTTATATCAATTTCCCAAAACCCTGTATGCTAACTTGAGTTCACTCCACTGAAACTGTCCTCCCTGAGGTCACAGATGGTTTCTTAAAAACTCAGCCCTGTTTGGCTGGGTGTGGTGGCTCACACCTGTAATCCCAGCACTTTGGGAGGCCAAGGCAGGCGGATCATGAGGTCAGGAGATTGAGACCATATTGGCGCTAACACGGTGAAACCCGTTTCTACTAAAAATATAAAATACACACACACAAAAATTAGCCGGGCGTGGTGGTGGGTGCCTATAGTTCCAGTTACTCAAGAGGCTGAGGCAGAAGAATGGCATGAATCCGGGAGGCTGAGCTTGCAGTGAGCCGAGATCACTCCACTGCACTCCAGCCTGGGCGACAGAGTGAGACTCCATCTCAAAACAAAACAAAACGAAACCAAACCTCGGCCCTGTTTAACCTTCTTGTTCATTCTACAAATCTGGCATGGTAACTCACCCTTCCATTCTCAATACTCCCTTTTCTTGATTTCTGTTGATGCCAGTCCTTTATCGTTTCCCTCATATGTCTCTGTTCTTTTCTATCTCAATTTCAAACTCTTATTCCACCTATACCTTAAATATTCCCCGAACTTCCATCTCTGATTTCCTCACACTTTCTCCCTGCACATTCCCATGAAGAATGGCTTTATCCCCATTTCATGCCTTCAAATGGTATATGATGCAAAAACAAATGGGCCATACATAAGTAGCCAAAACAAGCAAAACTAATCTATGCTGTTAAAAATCAAGCAAGGTGGGTAGCACATATGAAGCTTCCAGAGTGCTGGTAATGTTCTTTTTCTTGTGGGTACTTGGTTACACTGGTGTGTTCAGTTTGTGAAAACTCATCAAATTTACATGTTTAGGATATATGCACTTTTCTGTATGAATGTCAGATTTCAATCGGGTTTTTTTTTTAAAAGAGAGAAACAATAAACTAAACCTTGAGTTCAGATTCCAGCTCTAACATGTGTGCTTTGGCTAAATTACTTACCCTATTAAAGCCTTAGTTTCCTCACACTTATCCTTTCTCAATTCTTTATCTCCAGCCTAGACTTCTTCCATGAACTCAAAAGCTACAGATCCAAGTTCCTCCCAAACTTCTCTATTGCTAGGTCTTAATGGCATCTCAAACTAAACTCATCATCTTCCTCCTTACACATTTAAAATTACCTGTTCCTCCTCCTGTATCCCAAAGTCTATGACTAAAACTTCTACCAACAATTGCAGCCGTCTTTAAAAATCCTGATTTTCACACTTAGGCCACCAGGTCTGATCTATTCTACATTCTGAAATGTCTACTGTATTGGTGTAGAAAAATGATGACACTATAAGCATTTGTATTGTTACAACAATAGCTTCCTAATGGATCTATCTCCCCTTTTACTCCACGCTCCACATGATTTCCAAAACAATTCTTCTAAAATGTACCTCAGACGGTGTAATTTTTCTGCTTAAAATTGCTTATCTCGGGGCGGGCACAGTGGCTCAAGTCTGTAATCCCAGCAATTTGGGTGGCTGAGGTGGGTAGATGACTTGAGGTCTGGAGTTCGAGACCAGCCTGGCCAACACAGTGAAACCCCGTCTCTACCAAAAATACAAAAATTAGCCGGGCATGGTGGCGCATGCCTGTAGTCCCAGCTACTTGGGAGGCTGAAGCAGGACAATTGCTTGAACCCAGGAGGTGGAGGTTTCGGTGAACCGAGATCACACCATTGCACTCCAGCCTGGTGACAAGAGTGAGACGCCATCTCCAAAAAACAAAAACAAAAACAAAAATATGTTTATCTCCCAAGTCAAGTTGTCATTTAAGGCTGTTCTTGAAATAGCTCGTATTCAATCTGCCAGATTTATCCCTACGAGCTTTATTGTAGTTCACCAAATATATCATACCTTTTAATGCCTTCATGTTGCTGTACATGCTTCTCTCTCTGGCTAGAATACCCTTTACTTGCCTCATCTTCCAAGTTGACTAATGCTAGCCTCTCAATAAACATCCTCTTAGAAATATTTCCTGACAGTCTCACAGCCCTAGGCTAGATTCAATGCCTTTTTTCAGGAATCCCATAGCACCTTCAGCATACCCATTATAGTGCTTGCTACCCAGGGTGGTAGTGGCTGATAGTGAGGCCCCTCTGAATGGGGAGTTCCTGATGGGCAGATTGCCAGGTTATTAAGATCTAACTCAGGAAGGCTCAACAGAGGCTGACATGTAACAGACGGTTAACATTTTTTTAATGAATAACGGAGCAGGGAGATAGCAGAATAAATATGATTCCCATCTCATAAAATATATATATACATTTACAGTATAAAATAGTTAAGTTTTAAAAACATTTTAAATGCTATTTTGGCAAAATCCAGCCTTTTAAGAAGCTCTCTTTTCTTAGGCTATTCTATACAATTATTATTCTGTACAATTCTATATGATTCTATACAATTAACCCTTCAAGGGAGCCATTCTGCTATTCTACTGGGGACCTAATACAAACCCAAGAGCATTTTGTCAGCCAGCAGCATTTTTGCCAGTACTTTCTATGTTATCTTGTCAATGATTACTCTTGTCGATTATACTCCTATCTTATAGAAAAGCATCAACAACCTTTAATAGTTCAGTAAAAACTTGCCTATACCCTAATCTTTCTGGCACTGAATTCGTAAGTCCAACTCACTTACTTACATAATTGACTCAGTAAAATCTGAATTCAAAATTAATTACTAAGTCATTCCCAAGATGAACACCTACCTGAAAACTACTATCAAGACATACACACATACACATATGTGTGTATATGTATGTGTAATGTATCTGATAGCAAGAAAATCACTCAAGTTTTTCCATTACAATAGTGCTAAGTGAAGGAATAACAGTATCAGTCACTAAGTTTAATCCAGGGTTAAAAAAAATAGTACTGAAACACCTTAATAGCTTCCCAGGATAGCTACCGCTTAAATATACTGATAATGTATAATCATCAAATAATTTTAATCCAATTATAAATGACAAATAGCATATAACAATGTGAAAAAAATAAAACAAAGAAATTATTTCTATTTTTTCTAATAGCCAGTATTACAGAAATGACTAGGTAACAGTACCAATATGATTGTACTACTGCTCCTGTATCACATGGAGTTTCCCAGGTGCCCTTGTCCAAAAACAAAACAAAAAAGTCCAACAGGCCATATGCTGCTTGGAAGAGACAACAAAAGAGACTCATAATTATAGGATCCTTTTTTCCTAGATATCACATATTCCTGACTCCAGAGTTTAAAGTAACTTATGCCGGATTACTCTGCCTCTAGTTACAGAATGAGAAACAGCTCTATCTGAAATTATAACCTGAGTTCCTAATTGGCATCTTCCTCTCTGGTGAGTACCTACATCCATGTTGTTAAATCTCAGATACCAGCCAAAGAATCTGTAGCTATCTGTGGGGCACTTCTGGTACCTATAATTCTATCCCCCTTTCTAGCAGATATAAAATGCTTCTAATCTTCCCTTAACTTCTTAACCTCTATTGCCTCCCACCCCAACTAAAAATGGTGAATATGTACATTCCCCTCCCATCATACCTTTTAATGCCTTCGTGTTGCTGTACATGCTTCTCTCTCTGGCTAAAATACCCTTTACTTGCCCCATCTTCCAAGTTGACTAATGCTAGCCTCTCAATAAACATCCTCTTAGAAATATTTCCTGACAGTCTCACAGCCCTAGGCTAGATTCAATGCCTTTTTTCAGGAATCCCATAGCACCTTCAGGCCACCTCCCACAACTTCCATTACAATTTCTCCCCCATGTTAAGCGATGAAATATACTGAGTCAACATAGTTAAAATGGGCAGTGCAGTCAGAAACCTGAGTTTGAATCCAGACTATACAATTTACTCTGTGGCCCTGGACAAAATACACAACCTCTGAGACTCAGTTTCTCCATATGTAAAATGGGGATTATATCTACTTTACGAAGTTGCTATAGGGATTAAGCTATCAAAAGCAGCCAGCCACAAAAAGACAAATACTGTATGATCCCACTTATACGAGATACCTTGACTAGTCAAATTCTTGGAGACAGAAAATAGAATGGTAGTTGTCAAGGGCACAGAGAAGGCGAGAGTGGGGAGTGATTGTTTAATGGGTGCAGAGTTTCAGTCCGGAAACATGAAAAAGTTCTAGAGATGGAGAATGGCAATGGCTGTACCGTAATGTGAATGCACTTAATGCCACCAAACTGTACACCTAAAAATCGTTAAAATGGTAAATTTTAGGTTACATATATTTTACCACATTAAAAAAGAAAAAGAACATTCTCTCAACAATTCATACTGAAAGACTTTTCCTCCCTTGTTAGAGAGAGGTATAAAAGCAAAAAAAACCTTACCTTTCCCTACCCCTAATCCAGCACTCCAAATTGAAGCTAAATGGCAAAGGAATAAAAAAGAGTTCACTGATAAAAATTAGTCTGTCTTAACAAATTCAAAACCCAAAACTATCCTAAGTCCCATACCTAGCCACTTAAGTAACAAAAACATAAGGATTTCAAACAAAAATCAGCGTTTAGTCATGATGTGGCACTTCTGGAGGTAAATAATTTTACAGATTGTGTTTAACACACTATAACAATATTTTTTCTTTAATGAAAGTACTGACAAACTTTTAACTATCATCTAATCTATGATTCTCTGTTGAATCAAATCCACACTTAAACCTTCTTAAATATATATGAATCTCTCATCATAAGAGAGGCAGCTGTAGCATAAAGAAAGGAATACTGACCTTGGAACCAAAAAACTCTAAATATGGCTCAGGTCTGCTACATATTATCTGTATGACTCTAGCTGCATAAGTCAATCTCCATTTATAAATATTACTAGTCAATGGAAATACCACCTAGCTCATACGATTATAGTGTGACTTAAGTAAAACAAAGTACTATACATTAAAATATTTTGAAAATTATAAAGTACAATTTCATTTATATTAAATTTAACATGAAGAAAATGAAAAAAATTCTGTCAAAAATTCACATTAAAAATATACACACATTTCATCATAATATAATCTTCCATAGTCCTGAAATTCACAGAAAGAATACTAAATGCCCATATTATAGAAAAATGTTTTTTAGAAATTACATTAATTTTTACACCAAATACTAGGTGTATTGGGGAGAAAATGAGCTAGATATGGTGATAGACTATTGTAACACATTTCCAATTCATTACATCCTTAACTCATTTATTCCACAAATACATAATCACAAACCTTGCAACCACTGTGCTAAGCAGTGGGGATATGATGGTAAAGAAGACACCATGGTCCTTGCCCTCCTGGAGTTTCCAATCTAACTGGAAGATGAGGCATTAAACATCACACAAATGGCCAGGCTTGGTGGCTCACGCCTGTAATCCTAGCACTTTGGCAGGCTGAAGCAGGTGGATTATCTGAGGTCAGAAGTTCTAGCCCAGCCTGGCCAACATGGTGAAACTCCCTCTCTACTAAAAATACAAAAATTAGCCAAGTGTGGTGGTGCATGCCTATAATCCCAGCTACTAGGGAGGCTGAGGTAGGAGAATCGTTGAACCCAGGGGGTGGGTGGAAGTTGCAGTGAGCCAGGATTGCGCCACTTCACTCCAGCCTGGGCAAAAGAGCAAAACTCTGCCTCAAAAAAATAATAATAATACAAACAATTCGTTATTTATAATAAATGTAAAAAAGAAATAAGAAAGAGTCTGCTATGAGGGTATCCAATCTAATCTAGAAGGTTTAGGAAAAATAATGCCAATTGTACCAACCTCTGTTAACCCAGTAGGCTGTAAGTGTTCAATAAATCTTAGTCATTTCTATCATCATCATTATAAAAGCCCCACTGTCCTTTAGAACGAGTTTATCCTTAGGGTTTGAAAGATAAAAGACATCAACCCTATTATCTAGGAAGATCAGATAAACTGAACCCAACACCCAATTCCTCCATTTTCAAAACAAAACCAGGGAAGTATAGCTTCTTCATCCCAATTTTCACTCACATTTAACATATCCTTGAGCAATTATGTTGATGCTGAGAAGTTTCCTCAATAGTTTAGACACGCCTGATACACTGTAACCTGGTCTTTCTATGGCTGGTTCTTTCAAAATTACTCAGTTCTCCGCTTAAATGTCCTCTCCTCCAAGAACCTTCCCGAGTACCCAATCTAACATAGCCTCCCAATCATTCTCTACGCTACATCACACTATTTTATTATAGTATATATGACTATTTGAAGTTGCCTAGTACATTTATTTGCTTATTATTATATATTTCTCCTTCAAACTTGAAAGTCTCACGAAAGCAGGGATTCATTTTATTCTCCCTATAGCCTCAAAATACATCTTCCTTGCTAAAGATCCCAAGTTTTGTTTAGGTAGTTCACGTGAGCCAATTATGGTAATCCCATTACATCTAGCATAATTTGTTTAGGGGAAGAAATTTTGTAGTTCTCTCTAATAATGGATAAGAAGATGTCTCCTAAGCAACTTCAATAAAAAGTTTTCCTCCCTGATTGATGAGACACAAAGAAAGAAAAACCCTGTCCTTCCTCCTGCCTTTACACTTGAGTGTGCGAGGGAGTGATGCTGGGAACCTGAGGCAGCCTGCTATATTCTTGAGAGGAAGACCATGAGGATGGCAGAGAACCCGATCCTGAACCCTGATGTTCTTGACTCAATGAATCAACTCTTACACTACCACTTCCAGACATCCTGTTATGTGAGATTTACTTTTAAACCCGATCAATTAAGCTGTTTTCTGTCTCCTGTTTTGATACGTGAAGCCAAAAGCCTAATAAACTCAAGCCTCTATTTCTTCTACAACATTAAGAGAAAACAGTACCTACAACCTACTGGATTTGAGGGGATTAAACGAGATAATGCAGACAAGTGCCAAACAAACAAGATACTCAAATGATAGCACTGCTGTTAATGTTACTATTAAGCAATAATTTTCTATGATAAAACTCTACAAACTCTTTATATACTATTTAGGACTTTGTTATTTTACAGAAAATACTCACTTTAATCCTACTTAAAATGAGATCATTTTTAATAGAATATTTACTTAGATTTCTTCCATTAATAAAGCAGCTCTTGGTTTTTTCTTATCAAAAATAGATAAATAAAAGGAGAATCAGGCAAATATCAGATCACTAAAATAAATCATATTAATTTCAGGTAAGAGCCTTTTTCTGGCATCAATTCCTCTCCACCTTACATGGACAGAGCCACATATATTTTCATCTATTATTCTTGCCTTTACAAATATTTCATCAGTATTTTAATATGCTGTAGATTCAAAACTAATTAAAAATTAAAGCTATATTTGTAATTACAACCATACTCTTTAACACCTACAATTACAAAAATACTTAAAACTAGAAAAAAAAACAAAAGTCTATATTTTAGCCTCTACAATTTTTTTTCTGTGCTGAACTACTTGTTTGACATTATAGCCATGAAGCAAAATTAACAGAAAAGATCAAAAATAGGAGATTGCCAGGTCATTCGTTTATGCTCACTCTAGCTGAACTGTGATTTAAAATGTTAACAATGGCTCATTATTGTCTGAAAGCTGTTTAGGGTCATACATGAAATGTAATTAACATTCTTAAAGGAAAAGATGAGAGTAGTTTTGTCATTTCTAAAGAAGTGACACCGACTGAAGTTTGTCTTTAAAAAATGAACAAAACAATAAATATTAATTACTCCACTACATTGAGACTGCCCAGGCTGATTTGAGTTCAGATGAATTTTTGGTCCTATAATTATTAGAAAAACATTAATACTTCCACTTTTCAAAAATTCCTAACTATTAACCTACATGACAAAAATTACCATTTACCAATTATGACCAATCAGAAATGTTAAAGTTATCTGGAAAAACTCTATTCTTCCCTGGGTAGTCCATATTTCCACATGTTTTTTAATGTTCTCACACAAGGAATAAAATATAGTTTGTAAAAGAGCCTCTGCTATTTCTCTACTGAAAACAGGCAAGGCATTAATCTTGGTGGACCACCCTTCAGATCACCTTTTGTAGTATGTATAGGGTTTTAATCTAATAGTCAAGTAACTCTCACAGTCCAAGTTATGCTAGGTTATACACTCATGTTAACAAAACCTTGCATGAATACGTTACATTTGTAAAATACACATAAAGTTTGATAACATTTAAAATCAGAATATTACTTATATTCCAAATGCTTCAGATATTAACAAATGAATCTTATTCTATTGCTCCAATGCTATTTTAAGTCCACCCTTTCAGAAACAGTAAGTTCTTAATAATATTAATATTTTAGCATACGTTTACAGAGGCTCACGTCACTAGCATGCAAATATATAATCTATAATTCCCATACCAATGGCAAAGCAATAACATACACACAACAATAGAGAATAACCTCATGTGTTCCAAAATAATTTTGAATTCCTATTTTTAAATTACATATTCCCAGTAGTTCCATGTCTTTCAAACTCAGTACTTTTGTCCTAATCCTATGTCCCAGGATTAATGCAATGGTTGCGATTGCTCTGTCACCCAGGCTGGAGCGCAGTGGCCGGATCTCAGCTCACTGCAAGCTCCGCCTCCCGGGTTTACGCCATTCTCCTGCCTCAGCCTCCCAAGTAGCTGGGACTACAGGCGCCCGCCACCTCGCCCGGCTAGTTTTTTGTATTTTTAGTAGAGACGGGGTTTCACCGTGTTAGCCAGGATGGTCTCGATCTCCTGACCTCGTGATCCGCCCGCCTCGGCCTCCCAAAGTGCTGGGATTACAGGCTTGAGCCACCGCGCCCGGCCTAATGGTTGCGATTTCTATGGAAGAAAGAAGATTCTAAATTTGAATTGTTTTTTCCCCAAATTTTTCTTTTAACTCTCAACTACTGAGGTGAAATATTAATAAACATTAATAAACTGCAACCTGGGTATTCCAGCCCCTGCCCCACACAGTATGCTCTAATTTTAAAACAAAATAATTCTAGTAGTGATTAAAGATGAAAGGCATATTTGGTCTATTACTGCAGAACAACTAAAATGTAGTGATTCTGTCTGCATCCTAAATTGGTTTTATGTGGCAAACTGGCTTTGAAAGTATGAAACTAAAAACTTTCAACTTTTTTCTTTCACAGCTCTGAAAAAAAATTACAATATTACTACTAAGAATCACAATTAATCTCTGGATAAACAATACTAAAACTTAACTGAACATCTTACACAGATTCTTTCTTTAGATACCTTCCTTAAAAATAGGGGTTTTTTTTGATGCTTCTAAAATAACAGAGAAAGATCAATCAAAAGCTAATATGACATTTCGGATACAAGTTAAACAACTTGTATTTTGGGGGAACATCCTGGAGACTGAAAGGGGGAGGGGCAATTTAATATTTTATACAAAATTTCATTTCCATAAGATACTCCTTCATTCGTTTTGGAAACCCTGAATTGAGCCAGTTGCTGTCAAATAAGTTTCTGAAAAGATCTCTATTACTTTTCGCGCCTTATTCCTTCAGAAAGGAAGAAAGGTTTGTCATTTTTCTTTGCAGTGGGTACCTTAATGATGGGGGAATGCTTTAATTACTTTAATGGTAGAAGGGGAGAACAAGGTGATGCTGGCAGATATTAATCCCTATAAACTCTTTTAGATGAAGTGGCATTTAAATGTTCATTACACTATAACTACTTTGAAATAAGCATATGGTATTTGCTTCTTCGTATATTCAAGTAAGATTGAAAATTTAAAAGCTGAAGTTACTTTTCAGAGCTCAAGATTAGATAGTTTGATTCTTGTAGTTTCTGGCTAGTTTACTAAATAAGAGTCGACGCATACTATGTGTATCTTCTATGTCCAACTTTGCTTTCTAGCAGATTCATCTTTCTGTGCTATTACATAAAGAATCAAATTAGTTTAATAAAAAAAATTAGTATCACTACTCATCTATTTGCAGGTGCCAGTTACTCTTTCTGCAGTGTGGCATACTGGGTGGCTTTAAGTTTAGCAACATTTCATATAGGAATTATTCACAACTATTATGTTTAACTTTAAAACAAGTAATCAAACCAAATTCCGGGGGGGGGAGAATCTGAAGAAACAAGTTTTCTTCATTATGTTAGGCTTCCAATTTTCACTCCTAAAATTTCTGTGCCTTCTCCCACACCATACACATATCTGCAAAGCATCAGGGTGCACCAGTGGTTAAGATTGCATATTTGATCAAATCTTTAAAGTCTGTTACATCTGATTATGTAATGCCGTTCCCTAAATCTGTAGCATCCTACCCTAGTTCAGGAAGACAATCTGGTACACTGAAAAATGTATCTTTCAGCTTCAACCACAGGTTCTAAAGTTAGAGAAATCTGTGTTAGAAACCCAGCTTTCCTATTTTCTAGCATGGTATCCCTCGGTGAGTTCTTTAACCATTTAGGGCCTTCGTTTTCATATTTCTTTAATGGAGAAAAAATAAAAGCACCCGTCCTGTAGATTTGTTGGGAGAATTAGAAAAAATATATACATAAAACACTGAACATAGTGACTGGCACACAGGATGGCATATATATAATAGTTATTTTTGTTGTGTTGTTGTTTAGGGGTATTTCTGAAATACAACTAAGCTAGAGAATGTGAAACTCAAACTTACAAGTCTTTATTTTGGAGGTCACTGAAAAAATTCCTTTGAGTCTAACATCTTCAATAACAATTATTGATGCTTTTGATATTAGAAGGCACCTTAATGTTCAAGATACCTCAGATAAGAAATTAGATCATCTCCTACCTTCAAGAAACTTATATTTTAGGGAAAGTTAGACATTAACAGCCAACCATAGTTATTTAATTACAACTGCGATTAGTGTTATAAAGCCTGCTAAAGGAAGAAATGACCTAACAAGAGCAGAATTACAATTTCTACATCCCACCTCCCTCCAACGGTTTTCAATCACTCCCTCTATAATTAAGACTTGATCTGCTTTTCTTAAAATGACAGAGTAAGTAACTCATCTTACCCTGGTCATTTTTATGTTCAGAACTGTATACTGAAATTATAGGAATTATGTCAAACCAAGAATTCACTTCAAGTATTTCATATAGTGACTTCCTAATGAAAGACAAAACAAAGATCTAATACAGGTAAGCACTTGTCAACTATTCACTGTGAACTCATGTCAGAAAACACATTGCTTGATAGATTATAAAACCAATGTGCTTATTTCCTAAGCATGCCATTATTTATAATAATGACTCCTTTTGCAGAATGTTTTTGTTAAAATGCGTATTTGTTACGGAAAAAAATTATTTCTGTGATTTTCAAGATAAGAACAGTTCTAATTTGCTTACTAAAGGTGAATTCTTCACCTTTTAAAATCTGTTACCTTAAAAATTAAGAACAAAAATCTGGTGACATCCATTTTAATGACTTCAAGATTCCTACCTTCAGATGTTAGTACACTGTTGCAGAATAGTGCCATTAAAGTCCAAGTAAACATAAAGAGAAAAACCAAGAGATTAGATTAACTCTCCCACCAAAATGAAATTAAGTTTATTCTATAAGACAGAACCTACATCGATGTTTGTCTTAGATTCAAACAACATTCACCTAGAAATTAATGCAACGACAATTAACCCAGAACAGTCATTGTCAATTCTCCAAAAGCGGCCTCTTCACCTATATTTAGTTCATAAGGCAAACCAGTCAAGAATTCCTGCTGCCAACTGAAATGAATGGAAGAAACATATTTAAATCAAATAGCACCATCTAGCAGAACCCTCATCTGCTCACAAGAGTAGATCTTACTTGGTGTTCAGTTTGGTAGATTTGACAGCAAAGTGGCAATTACTTGTTTTCCTGATGGGAAATCACAGAATCAGAGTTAGAAAGGACCACAGTTACACAAGTTCCAACTTCCTTGTTATTATCTGAGAAACTAAAAAAACTAAAACTAAAAAAAAAAAATAATAAACAGTCATCAGGATACTGAGTGGGATTCAGCTAAAGTTCACCCCTTCCTGGGAGTTCACCTAAAATCTAAAATTACTTTTGATTCTCAAATTCAGTCACCCCCAAAATAAGATTATGCCTCAATACATTTCCATTCCTTCACTCTAATGTGAAATTCAAATATTCTGTAATCATTAAAACATCCTCCTTCAGATGTTTTTATCAGACACATTATAACAAAATGATTAATGCACACAAATGAGACAGCATTTCAAAACTTCAATTCTAGTTAACTGCCGTTTCTTAACCAGGCTATAACTCTATGTCTTTTATACATTCCTTGTCACAGCAACAAAATCCTGAATGCAGCTCAGAAAATCTCTTGGAAAAAAAACAAACCAGCCTCTCTAATTTTTTGTTTTGTTTTGCTTTGCTACATCAAGGCCTGATACCTCTAAATCCTATGGGAATTGAGTGTGTTGCTGCCAACACAAAGATTAGGAAATGCTCCCATCCCCAGGGCACACGAAACTTTCAGGGGGAGACTGACTGCCTAAAGCAAGGAGGGAAACTCAGTCGCCTGCGCATTCGGTTTTTATTTACGCAGCTATTTCTGTGCGCAAGGTAACCAAAGTACCTTTCAGAGATGCTCTCAGACTTTTTCTCTGGTCTGAACCCCCTCAGAAAGACGGGTGCGTTCAATGACAAGGATAACCCTGACCCTCAGAGTTTAAGTGCTTACTGGGAATCACTGATCTGTTGCACAGTTTTAAAAAATAAAAAAAAATAAAAAGGAGGGGGGTTCTTCCTCAGTGGTCACAGTCACTATTCGTTCTCATTTTTAGTAACAACCAAATCACCGTTACAAGTGCACAAGAATAGCAGCAAACCGCTCTGCTTTGCAGTGTGCCGTGACAGTGGTATCCCAGGCCGGGAGGGGCTCTGTTCTCGCCAGCCGCCTCTTGGGCTCCCACCGAAGTTAACACCTGTATCTCCTCACAACTGTAACCAAGCGGCTCCTTCCCACCTGAACGCTTCTCCCCTCCCACAAACCCCTTTTCGGACCACTGCCCCTCCCCGCCGCAGCTGCCCTCCTCGGGCGCCCCCGGCGGCTCCCACAACTCCCCTCCGCGCGCCCCCGACCACCGCCCCGCCGGGCCCGCCCCTCCCACCGCTCGGGGGCTGCCAGCCTCACAAAAAGTTCGCCAGCCGCCGCCGCGGAGTTGGGTCCGCTGCGAGAGGCAGAAACGCCAGCCTCCTCCAGCGGATCCGGCTCCTCGTCAGCACACTTTAGCTCCCCGGGAATTCGTCCCTCTCCGACTCCCAAACTTCTGCGGCGTCTCCGGCGCCCACCCGCCCCCGCCCCCGCCCCCGCCCCAGCCCCAGCCCCGCGCCGCGCGAGGGACTGCGGGCGCCGAGTCAGTAGCTGCCCAGGAAAGCCCGGACGCCCACCCAGCCCACACCCTCCGCGCCCCGCGCGCGTCTCCGCGCCCCGCGGGGCCCCGCTCGGCCGCTCCACGCCCGGCTTCCGCCCGCCGCGCGCCCGACACCGCCGCCCTCGCCTCGCCCCGCGCTCGCGGCCCTGAGCCCCAGCGCCCAGGCCCCCTCCGCCGCGCTCCCCGCGCGGCCCTCCCCGACCCCGGCCCCGACCCTGGCCGGCCCGCCAAACACCCACATTCCCACCGCACGCCTTCCTACACGCAGCTGCCCCTCCCGCCACCCCCGGCGGCTCCCCGGGTCCCCGGAGCCCCGGACCCCAGCTCTAAAGTTACTTTGGAAGGTGAACCCGCGGGTTATTTCCCTCAATCACCCAAACAAGTTTCCATCCTCGCCACCAGCACCACCGCCGCCCCTCAACACACCCGCTCCCTCCCGCCGACAGCCCCCTGCGGCCGCCCGCCCCGCGCCCGCACCTCCAGGGAAAGCGCCGCTCCCCGCACCACACGCCCCCATCGCGGCACCCCTCCCCCTGCCAGCCCACCCCCGGCGCTCCCCGGGCGGAGAGTGTCTGTGTCTCCCAGAGTGTGCGAGTGCGTGCGTGAGTGTGCGCGCGTGTGAAGGCGGAGGTGGGTGAGAAGCGGAGACACTTACTTCTCCCGGGCCTGGCTGTCGGACGGGACGGCGCTGCTGTTACTCTTGCCTTTGCCGTACATGCTTGTGCCGAGAGCAGCTCCCACTGTCACGCACCTGTCAACCCATCACAGCCTCCCCGGGAACAGCCCCGTCCCCATGGCGACCCACGCAGCCACCCCCACTATTGGCCGCCCCACGCCAAAGCTCCGCCCCCTTCGCCCAGGCAACGCGCGAGACTGACAGGCCTCCCCCTCCCTCCGGCCTTCCGAAGCGCGCGGTGGCGGCTACAGCCTCAGCGGCAGTCTCCTCCCTCCTTCCCTCCCTCCCCGGCTCCCTCCCTCCCTCCTTCCCTCTCTGCTCTCCTCCCTCCACCCGCTCTCCTTCCCCCTCCCCCCTCCGAACCCGGGCGCAAGGGGGGAATTAGAAACTGCTCTAGAAGGATTTTAAACAACTGGCTGTTCTCTCTGCCGCCACCCCTCCCCCCGCGCCGCCCGCGCTCGGCTCCTCACTGGAGAGAAGGCGCCGGGAGGAGGAGAAACTGCGGCCTGGAGTCTCCGGCCGGAGCCGGCGGAGCTGGAGCCGTGGCGGCCCCAGACTTCGGGGCGCCCGCCGAGTCTACAGACAGAGCCACGGCCCCAGCCGCCCTGGGGCCCCGATCAGCCCCTCTCCCGCTTCTCTCCTATGCGTGACCCCGCGCCGGTACCCACGATTGATTTCTGCCGTCCTCAGCCCTACCCCCTGGGTTGTCGCCCCCGCCTTGTTCCCAGAGGGCCGGCTGGCGAGGGACACCCGCGCTATTCCCTCGACCTTCTGACTGAGCGGCCGGTAGCGACTCGCCTTCTCTCCTGGGGAAGGACTGCACCTCCGGCCCTCGGCGCCGCTGCGGTGGCGGCGCCCGGGGCCGCACCCTACGCCTCAGGGGAGCACCCGGCCTGGGGTCGGCCTCCTCTGTAAGAGGTGAGCGGACCTCCCGAGGAGGCCCGGTGACTCCTGCGGCCGCAGCGGCCCCTGCCCTAACCCCTCCTTGCACGGAGCCCCGCGGCGCCCTAGACACCCCGCCAGATCTGCCGCAGAAGAGGGCCCCAGGCTTCCCCACCCGGCCTGGTTTAACAGTTTGGGTCGGTGATGGCTATTCATCCTGACCCCTGGAGTGGAAAAGGCCAGAAAAGGTCTTGAAAGACTTCCCTGTCCTTGCCCGTTAGAATAGGCCCCAGGGCGCCCCAAGGTGTACAAAGCTGTGCCAGGGCTGAAAGGCTGCCCGAGAATGTTTCTGTATCCAAATCCCTAATCCCATTTCAGTAAACGCGCAAAAGTTTCAGAAACACACACAACCTGGTTCCCAGTAGAACTCTGCATCCTTTATGTTGTTGAAATGTTTGTAAAATCAGACGGGTGCAAATGGGGTTAGAAAGAAGATGGGCTTCACACGGGGAAGAAGGGGACAGATGGGGGTGGGACAGGGCGACATCTGGAAAGGATGAAAAGACAAGAAGTAGCTATGGGAGGAGAGGGAAATAGGATTCGCGTGGAGGAAAGTACAGTTCTATTCCACACACATACAGCTTTAAGCATTTAGTAGTAGGATCATAAAATGCATATGGAGATATAGAGATAGATGGAAAGGAAAGAAATGGGTGTGAGCATTGACAGAAGTGATAGGAATAAAACATCAACACAAGATTAAGGAAGGGCAGTTAGCAAAAATGAGAGGTCGAGAATCAAAAATGGGGTTGGCAACCAAACATAAAGACGGGAAAATGAAGAGGACGTAGTTTCTACACTGGTGTTAAGGAAAAGGAAAAAAACATGGGGAAAGGGAGGTATAAAAAGATGAGAAGACTAGAAGATACAGGATTTAATGAAGAAGCCATAGAATGTGATAGCAAAAGATTAAAAGTAGTAGAGGACAAACATTATCGTTAAAAAAAAAAAAAGGTATAAAAAGCACTTTTATTAAAAGGACAAAAATTAAGCCAATAAAGGAAATGAGTAGGGGAAGTGGGGGAAAAAATACATTGGCTTAAGTAGATTAATTTCCAAGAGATGTAATTTGCCATTTCTAACTTAAGAATTCTCCTCTCTGTTTCTAATGACCTAGAGTGATTGGGTGGTTGGGATATGGCATTCATACTCTCCTTTTTGTTTCTAGTGACCTGCAATGATTGGGTGATTGAAACGAAGCTGCGCCAGTCAGCCTCTCTTAATGAACTTTTTCTCAAAATGCTCAAATGTGTATAAGGTTGCCACAGTTTACAGACTCAACTTTAAGGTTAGCATTGTGTAATTTGTTGTTCAATTATCTACTTCCATTGGCTTTAATCCAGAAAATTTTTAGTATCTCAAGGCTCCGTCACTCATAGAATACTCCCTATAAAGGTGCTGCTCAGAGAATGCTGTCAGTTCTCAGAGAGCTCTGGCAGCTTCTCAGACACCCTCCTGCCTGCCCCTAGAAAAACGAACTAAGGGTGGGTTTTGTCCTAGTATCCAAAAACAAAGTAGATACTATCCTTGCACTGGTGTTGGGACTCTCTTAACTATGGTTCTCAATCATGGCACATTAGAATTGCCTTTATTTTCATTGTTGTTGGTTTTTGTTTGTTTGTTTGTTTATATACTAACTGGATCAGAAACCTTGGGGATGGACCCAGGTACCTGCATTTTTTTTGGTAAGCTCCAAGTGGTTCTTGCGTATAACCAGGGCTGCCTGCCTTTGCTCTTCAGTATCCATTTAAAGACAGTCAGTGGGTACCATAAGAGTTTAGTACAAGACTCTTAGATTGGGCTGTGCATTAACAAATGACCCTACTCAAGTAAGGCATTAAGATGTCTTTACAGTGTACTTTACTTTCTGCCACCAAGCCAACAAACTTGTTTATAGGATGAAAATGTGTGCCCATATGTGTTCTCATAGTGCAAGACCACGAATAGCCATGGTTTAATTTGCTATTTCCTATAGAGAAAGGAAAATGAAGAAAGAGAACAGGAGAAACTGTTTGCTGTCTACTGCTGTAATTTATTCATTTGATTGGTTTTTACTCAGATTTGTTACATTTAGAAGTCCTATGGGTAATGGCATATTTTCTGATGTTTAAAAAATAAATAAATTATAGATCTGCACAGTGGGGTATGCAATTGAGAACAATTTGGTTTTAGTCTCTGGAAAGAATGAAATGCTAAAAGGTCTTAGTTCAGAACTTGCCAAGTTAATGTCAGAGTTAGCTTTATAAGAATGTTCTCATCTGACAAATATACAAAGTGAAAACATGACTTTTATATGTGTATGTATCCTGTATATAGTAACCTTGAAGCTTAAGCAATCAAATCAATTATCATTAAAACAGCTCAGCAGCTACCTGAACCATCTCTGTTTTATTTTCCTCTAAATGTTTACACATGTAAATAAAATGCTTCTTTGCCCTTGTTCAAATTATTTTGAGTACAAAGAGTGTTCTTTGCATCAGCAACTGTATCTCCTGGGACCAATATTGTAATTAATGAGATTTGAAACACATATTCAGAGCCAAATTTGAGATCCCAGACACAGAATTGAAGATCCATTGTTTTGTTTTCATTTTTTAAAAAGGGGGGAAAGGTTGGAGATTTAAAGCTTCCTAGTGTAGAGAATCACCATGTATTTTTAGAGAGTTTTTTCTTAACCCACATATGAGATTAATTTGGGGAGCCTGGATTTGGGATAGGGGAACCCTGACCAGCAATGTCACCAGAATGGAACATTTGGATTTGAGGTTGATTTTTTAAAAAAACTTTATTCTTTCAGATCTAGAACATCACTATAACTCAATCATTAGGTCTCCCTCATCCCTACCCCCATTTCATTTGGACACATATGCACAATTTTCTCTTTCTGGAACCTACATGTAATTCTTGGAAGTCTTTATCACTTTAAAACAGGCAGTTCATTATGCCACCCTGCTCAGGCTCTAGATTGACTATACATTTCTTTGTTCCTAAATTTTTTTTCAATAGAACATTAAGGTTAATAATGTCTACATTCTTACAGTGCACAGGACCTCAGAAAAGATTTACATACAACAAAGAGACCACCTCTTTATGTTTAAATGTTAGCTAATCATGAATTTAATTATGTGCATCATATAGAACATTTAGCTTATTAACTTAAAAAAGAAAATCACTTAGAAATAAAAATATTTAGAAAAATAAAGTATTTAAACATTAAAATAAATTTTCTTGTTTTAGAGTAATATTCTCCAAAAATAAAACTGTTCTATTATTTATTTGTTTCATAAAACTAATCAGTTTATACAAATAACTTAGTTGCATTCATACCACTTTTCATTTCAAATCATTTAACAGGTATTAGTTCATTATTACTCAATACATCTCAGTTAATTAGATTTCCCTAACCAGCTTTTTAAACTGGGTAAACTGAGTTCTAGATATATTCGTTAGCATTAACTGATCCAAAAAGAAAACAGAACTAGTTCCAGAAGAAGAACTCCATGTTCCTGGCTGGCAGTCCTTTTCCCAGACCACGAAGCCACACCTCTTTCTCTCAGAAGTGACTATTCCACCAAGGAATGTGAGCAAGCTCTGAGATGTTTGTCATTCAGACTACCTTGTGAAACTTCACTCCCAGGCAGAACAGACCAGCATGCTCAGATTCACAAAATGCTCAAATGCCGTGTACCAAAGAAATGAAATGAATAGTCATTGCAACTATACTACTGTGCAATTTAGTCACTTACACCAGAATAATAAATGAAATTGGGCCTCAAATTAACATTTTTTGACACACTATTATTGGTTTAACATCAGTTAATCTGAGGCAATGACTGTTTCCTTAACCTATTGCCCTGGCTTTTTAAAATCCCAATTTACATATTCATAAACACTTACCAATGTGTTAGGAGCCATGGGGTGCAGATCTACCAGTTCCAAGGAGTTCCAGCCCTAGAGTGTCTAGTCTTTTTTAGCACTACCAAGAATGTAAAGTTTAGTGACTTGGAATAAAATAAAATTATCCTGATACAAAGAATTATACATAAGCTGAAGATGAAAAATGAAAAACCAGGGCTACCATGTATGGCAATTTCATATACTGTAGCGTTTTGCAAAACAAATTCCAAGTGTTGTCGTGTTCACTGGCTGGATTTTTGTCATTAAATGTTGAGAGTTATGTAATAGGAAGTGTGCCAAAGAGTGTTCTTTATTCAAAAGTATTACTATTTTTTTAGTGCATTCCTAAATCTTCACAATGGTTTTTCACCTAGTAAGGTTATGCCAATATGATATCTTTGCACTCTCGGAGCTAACAAAAGCCCCAGTCTCAAGAGGGAGGCTATGCAACATTCCACACAGTGTCATTTCCTTCAGTTAGAAATGGAAACAGAGAAAAAAAACACCTACTACATTTGCTTTTCATAATTTTCCAACATAATCAGATCCTCTTAACCAAGTATGGCAGGAAAGGAAGGCGACGACACCTTATACTACTATTGCATTTTGTTTGCCTTTAGATAGTTTTAAAACAAGTGGTTAAAAATATATTATGCCAAGTAAAATCTGTTTAAGACAAGGGTTGAGTATTGCCATTGCCAATCATAAGCTATAAGGTACAAACAATCTTACCATGGTCATATACACTTGTCAAACATATAGAGGACAGTTTAAATTTTGGGGGTGAGGGCTGGTTCCTCAACAAGTCTTTGAAACCAACTGGGCTATGTCCAGTACAGTAGTTTTTAAAGATTTATTTGTATTCTGTGGTGGCAATTGCCACCTGCCAGCACCATCATATACCATTAGGTGATACATGTACAGTCAGATTCAGAAATTTAATTTTACATCAGAAAATTAGTTTTACAGTGTCATTGTCTTCAAATGCTTTTCAAACACTTCAGGTTTTTTCTTTGCACCTAAATTCTTCAGGCAGAGAGCAGAAGGATCCACCTGCTATATGGTGCTGAGGTATTGACAGTAACAAGGCAAATTCCCACCAGCCTTGCCCAACTTCTAAGACCCATGTTGTCTGTGGTTTTGGAGGCCCACTTAAAGGAAGATAAGAAAGAATATATTTCTGTCCAATGGTCAGTCTTCTACTATTCTGTGCTTACCTCCTGCACTGTTCTCCCTGTAACTCTCATGAGATTTTCAGTTCTTTGAGGAGAACCTTAAACAATGTCTACAACTCTATGGATCCGACCTGAAGCTAAAGTTGCTGCAGCTCTCTGGGTTAAAGATAGTTTTTGCCAAAGATAATGACCTTTGGAATATTCCTCTGTGGTACTATTATTGACCCTGAGGTGCCCAGAAATTAGAGACTCGGGGACACTATATCCATTTATCCTGGCTTTTCAGCCTAGTCTGGTTTCTAGAAGGGAGATAGCAAAGAGCACACTGTGGGAACGGATGTGGGTAGTCTGGGGAGTAGTGTGGCCGGGGCAGGCCAAAGTCTGGGCACACTCTCCTACCACTCTGAAAGAGTTGTCCCTACACCCCAACTTTCCAGTACTGCTTCCTTTGTTCTTGCCTTGGCTTTTGTGTCCTTTTAGAAGATGCCAGTTCTGTTTTATAGTTTGGGTTTTATCTTTATTCTAAAGAAGCATGATCACTTGTTATACAAGGAGACACATCCATGCCCCCAGAAATTTTCTGAAGACATAAGGAGCTTACCAAAGGGTAATGAGCAAGTGAGGCACAGTACTACATCTTATCACCTTATCTCCCAGTTCATATATGTTACTATATATATTTCATATCATATATATGTGTTTCATATGTATGTAAGATATGTAATGGATATATATAATCTTTCATATATATGTAAGATCTATAATATCTTATATGTGTATATATATGGAAGGAAGAGGAAAGTTTAGTGGGAATATATGAAATTAGCCAGGCTCATGGCTCACACCTGTAATCCCAGCACTTTGGGCAGCCCTAGGCAGGAAGATTGCTGGAACCCAGGAGTTCTAGAACAGCCTGGGCAATGCAGAGAGACCTTGTCTGTACAACAAATTTCAAAACTAGCTGGGCATGGTGGCACACGCCTGTAGTCCTAGCTACTCTGAGTTTGAAGCTGCAGTGTGCTATGATTACACCAGTGCACTCCAGCCTGGGCAACAGAGTAAGACCCCATTGAGAGAGAAAGCGGGGTGAGAGAGAGAGGCAGAAAGAGGCAGAAGGAAGAGAGGGAGGGAGAGAGGAAACAAAGATGAATGAAATCACTATTTTTGTAAGTCAAAGGTAGTGACTCCTGGCAACATTATATGGTTCAACCATGCAATAATTTCAGTTCTTGCAACCCATGCTACAGACTTCTTATGTGTTAACACGAACTAACATGTATTAAGCTCATGCAATGTGCCTGGCACTGAGTGTTTTACCTACAGTGTCTCAGTGCTTTTAACAACCTTTTGAGGCCAGGCACAGTGGCTCACACCTGTAATCCCAACACTCTGGAAGGTCGAGAATCACTTGAGCGCAGGAGTTACAGAACAGCCTGGGAAACATAGCAAAAGCCCATCTCTACAAAAAAAATGAAAAATAAAAAATTAGTTGGGCATAGTTGTGTGGACCTGTAGCCCTAGCTACCCGGGAGGCTGAGGTGGGAGGATCACCTGAGCCCAGCAGGTCAAGGCTCAAGTGAGCCATGATTGTGCCACTGCATTCCAGCCTGGGCAACAGAGTGAGACCCTGTCTCAAAACAAAATAAAAACAAACAAACAAACAACAACAACCAAAAAAACCACAATCCTGTGAGGTAGTTATCATTTGCACATTTTTTTCTGGTTCACACAGCCAGTAAATAGCCAGATTGAGATTCACATGCAGCCTCCCTAGCTCATCAAGCCTTTCAGGAATCTGATACACAAATTCTTCCAACCACCCTTACACCTTAAAGTTTACTCCTTCATGTACTATGATTCTAGAAGGACAAGCTTTTCTGTGAATTCAGGTTGGGTTAAATACAGTTGGGCCATTCAAATAGGGCTTATGGATATTCATTTCAGCATAGTCGGCCCCTAAACCTCCTGATTAGGCGGAATCAGAAACACCAAGCCATATCCTGCTTTATTGGAGACTCATCTTTCCTCAAGTCCATCATTTCCTCCTATTTTCACCACTATAAAGTGAATATTTTCACTCCCTATAGGATTCAATGGGGAAGAGAAATGATTTGGTGTGTATCCATTTCTCCTTCGATATTTAAAAGACGTGTTTTCCGGCCGGGTACAGTGGGGCTCATGCCTGTAATCCCAGCACTTTGGGAAGCCAAGGTGGACGGATCATGAAGTCAGGAGATCAAGACCATCCTGGCCAGCATGGTGAAATCCCGGCCTAAAAGTACAAAAATTAGCCAAGCATGGTGGCGGGTGTCTGTAATACCAGCTACTCGGGAGGCTGAGGCAGGAGAATCGCTTGAACCCGGGAAGCGGAGCTTGCAATGAGCCGAGATCTCACCATCTCACCATCGCACTCCAGCCTGGTGACAGAGTGAGACTCTGTCTCAAAAATAAAAAAAAGAAAGAAAAAAAAAGAAAAAGAAAAAAATGTGTTTTCCTTACTCCTACTAAATTGATCAGTTCATGTCTGCTTTCCAATCTTAGCCATATTCATTCTTCTTCAAGTCGATCACATTTCCCAGTTCCATGTGGTTGTGTGATCTGCGGTATACAAAACCTGAAAACAAAGAACCTTGTTTTAATTCACATTCTGCGTAGGAAAAGGGAAACTTGGGCAGTACCATCCATTTACCGGATCACTGCAAATAAGAACCCTACCTTTGGAAATGGTCAAAAATGGGTCCCCTGCATCTAAATCAGCAGGTTGCAATTCCCTTTGGGTTTTTTGTTGTGTTGTTTTGTTTTCTGTGTGGTTTTCGTTTCCTCATGGATTATTGTAGTTTACTTACTTTTTCTTCTTGCCTTGTTTTTCTGGCTTCACTTCCTCCTTCTATTGTTATAGCTGTCTTTTTCCTCTCATCACATTTCCTGTTGCCTTTCCAGTTCGGTGGGGCCCCATCAAATCACTCATTGCCTGGCTCCAGAGTCGTCTTGGTCTTAGGGGAAGAGCAATCTTATGCCAAATAGTTCCACTCCCTGGGACATCAGAAGAAGGATCCCAGAGACTCAGTATCCCAAAGTTTTCCTTTATTGATTTCATACTAGAATGAAATCCAAGTATGCCTAATGAGGACAAGAAAATATTCATCCTCTTGGCTTCCTAGCCCCAGACGGTTCTGAACTCTGACAGCACCAACATCCATCAAATCAAACAATGAAATCAACTTTGGTTACTTAGCATAATAGAAATAAACTTGTAATATTCTATTAGTGAAGGATCAATGTCTCCTGTCTTGAAAATAAACATCAGAGCTTGGCCTCAACATTTATATAGCAGCAGGAGACCATTATTTTGTGGCAACATTCGATTACATTGACATCAAGACAGATTTATTAAATTAATAAATAGTACATGATTTTCAGCCCTTCATTTCCAACCCTCACCAACCACCACTACCCTCCCCAAAGTGATCTTCTGAAAGTCTTTTTTTTTTTTTTTTTTTTTTTGAGACAGAGTCTCGCTCTGTCCCCCAGGCTGGAATGCAGTGGCACGATCTTGGCTCACTGCAAGCTTTCCTGGGTTCACGCCATTCTCCTGCCCCAGCCTCCTGAGTAGCTGGGACTACAGGCGTTCACCACTGCGCCCGGCTAATTTTTTGTATTTTTTGTAGAGACGGGGTTTCACTGTGGTCTCGAACTCCTGACCTTGTGATCCGCCCACCTCGGCCTCCCAGAGTGCTGGGATTACAGGCGTGAGCCACCGCGCCCGGCCTCTGAAACTCTATCCATTTTGTTGACTTTTTATTATTTATAATCTCTATTTCTTTTTTGTTATTTGTCAGTTTATATCCAAAAATATTTTAAATACCCATTTTTAGATAGAAAATTTAAATTGGTTATTAAGAACAACGTTAACAATAAGGAGTTTCATCAAATTGTTAATTGTTAAAATGTTCCACTGGCTTGGTATTTGAAGAGGTATTATTTCAGATGTGCTCTTCCGAGTCCTAAATGTGGCTAATGGCAAAGCTCATAGTTCCTGCTGCCTCTTTTTCTAACTTCCAGCCTCAGGGCCTTTGCCCTGGCTATTGCCTCTGTCTGGAATGCTCTTCCCTCTGCTCTTTGCATGGCTGATTTTTTTTCTCCTTAGTCAAGTCTTCTGGAAGGTCAATTCCACAGAGATATTTTCTCTGAGAGTCCTTTCTAGAGTGCTTAGTGCCTCATCCTCAGTCACTCCTCATCCTGTCATTTCGTTTTATTTTCTTTGTAGTTACATGCCACTATCTGAAATGTTCGTGGTCTGAATTACTCATTAGCTCGCATACTTCACAGAGGCAGCCGTCTTATTGTTCTTCTTCTCTGGGGTACTAGAGTCCCAAAACCCAGAACTGTACCAGGAACACAGTGGCTCTCAATAAACAAACATTCATTGACTGAATGAATAAATGGATTACTCTAAAAATATCACACAAAATTGACCTGAGACCTTATCTCTCTTAGATATTTGCAGCATGCAATCTTTCCAGCCTTCTACCCTACCCCCACCATCTGGGGGCTCCTTGTATTCTTAGAAACAACAGTGATTGAACAGAAAGTGTCAGCACACATTTAGATTTTAGGCTTCTGCTCTTACTCCAATTTATTGTTCCAGCATCTAAACCAATTTAGCAGTGTTTTGGTGAGCAAGACATGAAAGAGAGAAATATTTCCTCTCTTTTCTATCATCGCAGATCTAACTTGCTTGAAGTTCCACGTGGCTTAATGTTGCTGACAATAAGGAAACAAGTAGCACACAGTCAGCAGATTAAGTTTTCAGTAATAAGCTTTCATCATGTCACTCTCCTGCTCAAAAACCTCAATGCCTCCCCACTGCTTATAGGATAACTTCCTCTCTCCTCAGATTTGTATCCAGTATGATCCATCAGCACCTACAGCTTTTGGGAGATTATAGTTACTTAGGCATGTCTGTCTTCCCTACTAGAGTATGTACTCCTTGAAAACACTCTATTCATTCAAAGGTATTTCCAGCTTACCTACATGTTGAGTTTGATATGGGGAAAATACATTGTTGAGGAAGACATGTCACTGCTTTCAAGCCCCAAAATTACCAATTCAGTTTGTGCCTTGCTTTTGGGAGCTGCTTGCTAACGTTTCTAGAATTAAATTTTAGTCCCACTTGCTGAAGTCTGATAACCAGATTTGAATGCCCCGTTCCACCAATTATCAGCTGTATGATCTTAGGCAAGTCATTTAACCTCAGTTTCATGAACTACAAAGTGAGATGATGTTGCTACATATTAGTGTTGTCATGAGGATTAAATGAGAAAATGCACATACTGGGTTTAGCACTGAGCTTAGCACATCATAAGTGCTTAGTAAATATGAATGTTTTCTTCTCAGTAGAGCTTGTCTATAACCTATAGGGTCTGTAACCACACAAACACATACCTGATGCATACAACTCTCTTTACCTTGAATGGCTTTCCCTGTTGCTCTCTGACTCTAGCTCCTTTGTTAGCCATTCTCTGCCCTTACAATTTGTATCAGATGAGATCCGGTGTGTTCAGGATGGTATGGTCATAGACACAATCTGTATCATACAGACAAGCTGCCTTTTACTAGAACTAAACTTTTCCTGTGTCTTTTTGTCCCAAGACATAAAAACAGGGATATAAGAGCAGAGATAATGCTGTGATTTTCCAGCAGTGCCCAAGATAGTCTTGTACTCATAGAATGTACCCGCTAACTCATTTTTGAGTGTAGTGAATAGTATATGTAACACCAAATTCAACAGACTTTTTATGGGTAGCAGTTAGTCATTGTAATGATATCCTTTTGAGTTTCACAGATTTAAGGGTGAAAACTGGAATTTTGATGTCATCTAGTAACATCTGCAAAGGAGTTTCCACAATGTCCCTAGATTCCAGTAAAGAAATTCTTTCTTACCTTTAACTAGTGATACAACTTAAGTACTTTTCCTCATTGAATCAGCTATAGCAATCGGGGAAAAATTAGTCATCATTCTCCTAATAATAAGCCTACATATACTTTAAGACAGTCATCAAGTAATCCTCTTCTCCCAAATGTACAATCAAAATATTTATTTGCATAGCTAATATCACAAACAGTCTAGGCAAACAGACAAAGTCGCTCTCCTGTGAATATTATTAGCTTGTAGTTCACGGTTTAGGTGAGTGTTCTGGAGTGAAATAAAAACATCTTCAGAGACTTCTACCGGTCAATCAACACTTCAAATATTTTTCTAAGCTGCCCCTGGTAATTGCAATCTTTTAAGCATTTATTGGTGGTAGAATGGAAATACAACAACAGCAGTATACTCGTCCACTCAACAAACATTCACTGAGCACCTACAGTGTGCAGTACTGAGCAACACAGTGTTTGCTAAGCAATGAAGGGCATGCAAAAATGTATAGGAAGCAGTAGCAGCTGTAAAGGAGTTTAGAGAAAGGCACAAAAATGTCCTGAGTACCTATCATGGGCTGGACACTGCACTAAGTCTTGGTGTATACAGATAAAATTTCTGACTTTGAGGATTCGGTAGTCTAGAGGTGAGTGTAAGAGTCTTATATGTTCAGTATAGTCTTATAAGTGCTGTGAAAGATGTTAGTGGCAGTGAATATTCTGGGCCACAGAAGAATACTCCCACCTAGAGCTTGCTTTGTGCTTGAGTGGAGACTTAAAGGAAGAATAAGACTTACCATTAAAAAAAAAAAAATGAATAAAAGTAGAGAAGGACATTTGAACAAAGGGAAGAGCATGTACAAAGGCAAAAGGGGAAGAGAGACCATGCACATTCCAGAAGTTACAGGAAATTTGCCTGGAGTGGGGTGATTGTGAGGCAGTTGTGCAGAGAAAGCTGGAGAGTAAGCAAAGACTGATTCGTGAACAGCTTTCTATAAGTACCGTGAAAAAGACTGGGTTTTAAATACTTGAATAGCCTTGGGGAGCCACTGGAGGATTTTAAGTAGAGAAATGACCTGATCAGATTTGCAATTTAGAAAACTCACTCTGAAAGCTGTGTGGAGAGATAGAGAGAGAGAGGAAGCTAGTGGAGGGGACAGCACAAGGATCCAAGTGAAAACTGATAAAAGTATGAGCCACGCTAGGTAGAGTAAGGAACGGAGAGGAGAGGATTGCATGCAATCTAAAGATTTCAAAAAGCTGGGAATAGTGTGTGCCCATTTCAAAAGACTGGGCAAAGATGATCTATTTGACCAACTTCTAGCAAGATAATATTAATTAAACACCCATAGATTTAACGTAGGCAAAAAGCATTTACTTTTATTACAATGCATTTACTTATATCGCCTATACATGTCCTTTAATTGTAAATTATTTCACGTGATAGAACCAAGTACCTTTTGCAGAGCACATCTTTTTAATAACAATGGAAGTTGATGAGGAAATCAACATTTTACTCTCTTCAGGTTTAATTCTCCCTAAAAACACAAAAACAACAAGAAAAACACAGACAGACACACAAACACAAAAAAATTAAAACAGCAACCAAACAAAAGAAAAAATTATTTTAAAAAAGATAGATAGATAGATTAAAGACAAGCAACATTTCAAAATTCTGACTTAGATCATTCAGACCTTGGCTGGAGAAGCCTCCAGATACCATGCTACTCACCTGCTGTCTTGGTTAGGTTTTCCAAGGCAGACTCTGAGATGAGTATGGAATACCATATGTTTATTAGGGATCGACCTTGTGAAAAAAAAGTGAAGGAAGTAGGATTGGACAGAGAAAGACGTTACCTGGATTACAGGCCTGACGACGCATAAACCAATCTGGCAAAGATCTCTGGAGCAAACATTGGCCATCAGAGTGTCCTCTGTCTGGCCAAAATGTCCTGTTCTTTACATCCCAGCCTCATTTTCCAGCTGCAAGCTGCCTCAGGGAGGATGTGATCTCTTGAGATGTGGTTTTTTGCAACTGAGGCAGACCTTGAAGATGCTGGCACTCCCCAGAGCAGAGTAGCATGTTTTTTCTTAAAAGAAGATCTCTCTGTCTCCCACACCTGCACACCCCTGTTTGGATGGCGCTCAAAGATAGAACCAGGCCACATTCTTGGCCTTGGTAGAACTATATCTAGATTGCTCCAGCCAGATGGCTATATCTCCTATACTTAGAAGTACTATTTTGGAATTATAGAAACATGAAAATTGTGTTGAGAAAAGAATTCAAAATTGAGTTTAAAATCATTTATTAATAATAAGATACCAGTGGGAATGAAATGAAAAAAAGCAGAAAAAAGTTAATACTAATATGAGGTTACTGTTTTCATACTTTTTTGTGTATATAGTGGAAATCACAAAATGAGACATACAAAGCAAGCATGTAGGTTCATAGAACCAGAAGGCAGATTAGAAAGGGGTACAGAGCCCTCCTGAACGCTAGGAGAAAACTGGTTTCCTTCCTCCATTCAGTCAGTTACAGACTCACCTGAGGGACCTTTACCAAGACATTTAAATTCTCTTTGCTTGCATCACTAATACCTGAACGGTATTTATAACAGGAATACTATTATGTAGAAATATGACACAAGTACAGGATAGAAGTGGAGATAATTTTAAAAACCAATAGAATGACTAAATAAAGATTAGCTCATCAGAGTTTAGAACGTCAGTCTTTTTTAACATCGTGGTAGAGTGAGGCAGAAAATAGTGAAGATCTTTAACTGTGATTCCTGTAACTTGGTACTATGTACTGAGTTCATAAATTCCTCATCCCCTGGAATTTATCTCTATGGTTAAAACTCATTGATTTAGATCCCATAAATTTGTAATGTTGCAGTAATACAGTTGTAGTATGTCATTCTGGCTGAGAAAATATTTTACAATGATTTCCCCCCTTATAAAGCAGGGGCCTACTAATCTCCTTCAAGCATATCTTCAGATTCTAAGCCCAGCAGTTATTTCCATAGTGTCAAGCGTGGTCATGATCCATTATCATGGACCAATATTGACTTGTATTTTTTAAACTAATTGACCTATTCTTAGAAAATATCATTTTTTCATAAAATGTAAATTATTTAGAAAATTACAAATAGCATCAACTTCAAAAAATGTATTTTTCACCAAAATTTGGATATGGGGTTTTCTGCTCCACTTTCACATCATAGGTCCCATTGTAACCCCTTTCCCAACCCAACTAATGGAGCTCTGCCTATAGGCCATTCTGTATTTCAGAGAGCTCTGTCCACTCAGGCCCAGAAAAAACAGATTGGTGCAATAATGCTTGGGTGAAAAGAGAAGGAAAAAGGAGGAAGGAGGTTCAGAAATGGGTAAATTATAATATCTAAACTAAATATAAACCCATATGTGCCCCCAAAATATCTCAAGAGTAACCAAACCAGGCCAGTTTCCCACAAACACTTTCATCCTTGAGTTCCTTTATGACAAGCTGTATTACTTGCCTATGGAAAATAATGCACATAAAAGCTACCATCTTAATAACTTTTAAGGCCGGGCGCGGTGGCTCAAGCCTGTAATCCCAGCCCTTTGGGAGGCCGAGACGGGTGGATCACGAGGTCAGGAGATCGAGACCATCCTGGTTAATACGGTGAAACCCCGTCTCTACTAAAAAGAACAAAAAACTAGCCGAGCGAGGTGGCGGGCACCTGTAGTCCCAGCTACTTGGGAGGCTGAGGCAGGAGAATGACGTAAACCCGGGAGGCGGAGCTTGCAGTGAGCTGAGATCCGGCCACTGCACTCCAGCCTGGGCGACAGAGCGAGACTCCGTCTCAAAAAAAAAAAAAAAAAAAAAAAACAATAACTTTTAAAAAATCCAACAAATTAAGTTAAATGCTTTTATTTTAAAAGTGTCTATGTTTAATGAACAATTACATTAGATGCCTGTAACTTTTTTTAATTGTAAAGAAAATCTTGGTCTTAGGCACAGTATCCATCATGAGTATAACAAGAAGACCCCCGTGGCCCTCCCGCTCTATCATAGTGAGCGCTGCTAACACTAGGCACTGGATGCCAGACCGTCTGCCACGGTCGTCCCCCACAGCTAGAAGCTCGACTGTCACTTTTGCCAGAAAATGGATTTTGTGCAGCACCTACTTCCTCTTATTGTTCTCTTCCAAAACAATTTCTCCAATTAAGGTGTACTGGCTGAGTCTAGGTCACATGTGTGCAAAAAAATATATATATATATTTAAGGGTGCAACCTTGCTATAAGAGAAGCTTAGAAAGTGTGTTTGGGGCTCATACTTTGGAAAGACCTGACTTCTGCTGTGGGGGATTCCTGAAACACAGCAAGGGTGTTCAAAAGGTAGTAAGTGGCCACAGAAACCTAGGCATGTATCTGTAAGAGTGAAATGCAACCAAATACAGATCCTGAAATGTGTGCATCAAATTACCGGTAGTGGGTGTTAAATTTTCCCAATCATGGAACTAGGGGAAATACTGGTATTCCCAGGGGAGCTAATGAGTCATCTGAGCACCTTTTGCTGACATCTTTCCTGGTGTCCCGGACTCTTCCAGATGGCAGGAAGTTCCTGCTCAGCCTCTGGCCGGGCCTTTCTCCACGAACTGACCCTTGCTACTGTGCAGGGGTCAGCTGCCAGGCCAGCGGGGACAAGGACTCACCTACACAGGTATAACCTGCTCTCCATTAACAATCTGGAAATGTAACTGACACATAGTGGGGTAAAGAAGAGGTTTCCAGCCTTGTTACTCTGTATCTCCTAATTATTAGGTAAAGGGAAACATTATAATTGAGTTATGAGACAACTAAATAAAAATAGAATACCTGACAGAGAGCTGCTTTACATGACGTTTCTACATAAGAATAAACAATGCGTTCTTTGTAGAGCTTAAAATAAAATAAAAAAAAGGTTAGCTTTATTCTATAAACTACAATCTCTTGTTGTAACTAGACTAGTGCTTGTATTTGTTGACATCTTGATTTATAAAAACCTGAACAAGTTCAGTTTCAATAATTCTTTGTGTTCAAGGAACACAAGAGAGGGGGGAAAAAGATTGATGTCTGCCCCTAAAAATGGCATATGCAAAAGATTTAGAATTCTCTTTGTTCAACTCTGGGTCAGATTTCATGAAAAAGGGATTGAAATTCCTTTTGCTCCCATTCTTCATGCATGTATGGAGGTTTGTGTTCCTAATGAGCACCAAGAAGCTTCCTTGCACAGAACTTTGTCTTTGAAAGATAAAATAACCTGTTTCCCTCAACTCTTCTCCATCCTGTTTCTCTGTTATTGACACACCCTTCTCAACCACAACAAAGAATGTGTGCTAATTGATTCACTGTTGAAAAATTCAATTTAATGCCTAGAAGTGGTGGCATGTGCTAAGTAATCAAAGTTGGACCTGAGCTGGGAATAAAGGGGAGACTGGGTTCTGTTATCATTTTTTAACACTGAATCACTATGGGGAGGTAAAAGTAAGAGTAATTGTGTTCATGAAATGGCAAACAAGTGGTTCACCATACATTCAGATTAATGAATTTGGTGTTGTAATGTGCTTTGAGACTCTTTGTTTAGAAAGAAATATAACAAATGGAAGTGGTAATATAAAAATAAAACAATTTGGAAAGAATCCCATGTAAGCCATGCTTTTTCATAAAATGTTAGTGTCTTTACATCAAATGATAAAAGTAAAAAAAAAAAAAAAAAACAAAGGAATATTCAAAGTACAGGTTCTAGTGAGGAAAAGCAACCAGATGAGTTAGAGAAAAACTCTTTATTTGTGTTATTTACAGAGAAACTCCCCTTCTCTAAGTAGCCCCTTATCCTAAACGCATGTGATTCTTATAATGCAGTGCCCCCCTTATCCATATTTGCATGTGTAATTCACTTTCCTACTATCGTCCATGGCTTGTATCACTAGAGTAACAATTACAATTATTTTTAAATTATTATTATTATTATGAGACAGGACCTCACTCTGTTGCCCAGGCTGGAGTGCAGTGGTGCAAATATGGCTCACTGCAGCCTTGACCTTCTGGGCTCAAGTGATCCTCCCACCTCAGCCTACTGAGTAGCTGAGATTACTGGGATTAAAGGCTTGTGCCACTATGCCTGGCTAATTTTTGTATTTTCTGTAGAGATAGGGTCTCACTATGTTGCCCAGGCTCGTCTCAAACTCCTAGCCTCAAGCATTCCTCCTGCCTTGACCTCCCAAAGTGTTGGGATTACAGGCATGAGCCACCACACCCAGCTGAGATTATTTTTTAAATGCTCTTTTCAGCATAGCACATTCACTTTTGCTACAGGTTCCATTTTCAAGCAAGGCATTAAACCTAATTGCTGATTCAGGCTTAGCATACCAAAATCTTGTAGATAAACAGTACTTTACAGATTACTCAGAGTCCTCCTTCTGTAAATCAGTTTCGGAACCAAAGAGGATGAATAGGGCTCAAGAATACCCACAAAGTTGTGAGATGATTTAATGGATTATCCCAGTCCCGGAGCTGAGAGGGCCAAGAAACAGCCCCATGTTGCTGTTGCCTGGTGACATGTTCTGCCCCATCACATGACACGGATGACGGAGAAATATGGTAACTAACATTTATGCTCTTCCTGCTCTTTTTTCTTGCTCTTCTATGGAATCAATGACTTATTTTTATTTATGGCATTATAGAGACAGCAGATGACATTTCATGCTTTGTTAACAGAGGCATGCCCTTCATTTTTGCCAGTAGGAATATCAAGTAACAGCTAATATCTTTGAACCCAAAGTTGCCAGGAAATGTGAGGGCAAAATTTTCCCCTATTGCACTGTTTCCACGTCAATCAGACACCACCTGGAGCTCAAATGTGACCATGGCCTACTGTATCCTCATTATCCAGTCTATTACATTTCAGAGTTCTTTTTATTTCCCTCTGTCAATCCCATCTTTCTCTTGGCCACTGCGCTGCTCCTCCACCTCACTGAAGATCTAGAAGGAGAAAAAAAGTGAAATTAGTTTATTAATTGTGCTTTATGTTGGGGAAAATTATTTGGATCAAAGTACTTTGCAAAAAAAGTAGGGTTTGAACATTATCTGTGGGTTTACATCTTTATCCCTATTAGAAAACCAAGTTAATTAAGAAATAAGCCAGGCTTGGTGGTTCACACCTGTAATCCCAGCACTTTGGGAGGCTGAGGCAGAAGGATCACTTGAGGCCAGGAGTTCGAGACCAGCCTGGCTAACATGGCGAAATTTTGTCTCTGTTAAAAATACAGAAAGTTAGCCAGGCATGGTAGCGCATGCCTGTAATCCCAGCTACTTGGGAGGCTGAGGCAGGAGAATATCTTGAACCTGGGAGGTGGAAGTTGCAGTGAACCGAGATCACACCACAGCACTGCATTCCAGCCTGGGGGACAGAGTGAGACCCTGTATCCAATAATAATAATAATAATGGTACTTTTAGATGTACTTACTAACAAAAGCCTTACTGTTTTCAAAGTTCTTTCACGTAATTATTTATTCTGATCTTCCTAAAATTCCTGTGACATATGTTGAGCTGATATTATTTATTTTTTATTTTAATATCATCATGAATTGTCTCATTTAGTAGATGAAAAAACTGAGGACAAAAATGGTTGAAGCTTGCTTGAGAATACCTAGCTAACAGTCATGAAGTTGAGACTAGATACCAGCTCTTCTGACCCATGGTCCTAGATGCTTTCCGCTTGATCGTCTGCCTCTGCTCTCTGGACAGTCGCACAGTTCTTAGCTGGAAGGGTCTTATATACAATTGTCCCCTTCACAACCTTCTAGGTTCCAAAACTGCTGTTGTAGAACTTAGAATGCATTGTCCCACTAGAGCAATCATGCCTATGTTCTATAAACCCCTGTGTCCATTCTCAAAAATCTAGGATTGATCCACAAGAGTTAAGTACGTTACTTCAAAACAAAATATGCTTCACAGAACAATATTCCCTCAAAAAAGTTTCAAGGAAAAAAGTTTCAAGGTCAAATAAGTTTGGGAAGTACAGCATATCATACATTCCTCTCAGAGATTCATAATGTACATTTGCATATTAAAGGCTTTAAGTTTTCTTTAATGAAAAGAAAACTGCTTAAAATGGTTCCATTGAGAATTCATCAACTTTCTTTGATTTTGAAATCTTTCTAGTGAGTAAAACATACGAACACCCCAAACTACAGTTCCCCAAAACACGTTTTGGAAATTGCTGCTATAGAAAAATAAAATGCATGACGATTTAAGATATTTGGAGCACTTTTTCCGCTGTGAGATTAAGGGTTACCCTGAAGGCAAGAGTGATGTTGGTGATCATTCCCTTGGTATCAGTCAGAGACTAGAATTAGTGATGGATGTTGTTGGGACATACAAAGCAGAGCCAGACGTGGAAGGATAAGGAACACAATGATAACGGTGAGGAATGATGCCTTGGAACACTGAGACGAGACTAGGAGGACAGGCTGGAGACACATAAATGGTGAGTGACAAGACAGCGGCTAGCCTGGGATTTGTCCTGTCTTCCTCGTTCTTCTCCCTCCTCTGATCCTGCCACTATAGACACACTCCTGGACAAAATCAAGACTGGGAAGCAGGGATGTGGCAGAGGCACAGAGGGGTGGACCCAAGCATTGAGGGCTGCCATGGAAGGAGAAGACCAGAGGAGAGAAATGCCAAGCAGCTGGAGCAAAGAGGACATCTGGCAGGAGTAACTGGCTTCCAATTGTTCTTCTCAGGAAAGGATGAAAACCAGAGGCTGCTTTTGTACCCTATGTCCTCCAACAGTCGGGTGACCATCCAATTTGTCATCCATACAAAGACACTTTTGCACTATTAATCACCATGTGAGGACAACAGATGTAAACTGAGACTATTCCAGGCATGCCAAGATATGTGTTCACCTTATCCAATATTAAATGATAGTTGAAAGTATGGAGGAGTTATTTGGAGATTGTGGTGGTTCCTTTTTGAACTATGAACCATGGCATTCAGAAAAAAGAAAAGATAAGGAAGTATGTATTGATAATGTTAGTTATAATGACTTCCACTTTAAATAATTTATTTAGCCAAAAATGTTTTCATGACCCCATTCAGCAAGCATGTATTGGGCATCTGTGATGGGAAAAGCACTGTGCTCTGTCCTGTGGGCGATGTGGAGATAAGCAATACACATTATGCTCCAAAGGAGCTTCTGGTCAACACAGTGAATTAGGGGATGTGCTCAAATAGACAAGTTGCAAGTCAATGATCACAGATGGTTATCAGAGCACTAAGAACAAAATGCTGGGAAGTTCTGAAGAGGGGAGGCTAAAGGACACTTTGGAGATTTGACCATGCTTGAACTAGGCCTGGGGGACAAGCTGATTATTCACAGTCTGGGGGCACAGGGAAGGGGAGATAGACCTTTCCAGGTGGCAGGACAGCAGATGCCCAGAAGAGTGTGTTTGAGGTGCTGATGGTGCAATTTGGCAGCAGTAGAGGATCCATGAAGAGGACAAGTGGGAGGTGAAGTTCAGAAAGTTAAGCTGGGCAAGCCGGTGTAGCGACTTAAATGCTAACATACAGCAAATGGATATAATAAATTCAAGAAATAATTGAAAACTTTGATTATGTAGTAGCAGACTAGGACAACCACAAAGTAGAACGGCAGCTCCTTACTGCTCTGGAAAACTTTGGAAATGTTGGGGCCAGCTCCGCACCTTTACAAGGTTGAAGCCAGAAAGCTGAGGGACTTCGAAACATATGAGTTAAATATAAATATAAAGATTCTTATCAAATCTAGTTTAGGCACTCGTTTTAGCTTTCTATTTCTGCTGTAAAACATTGGCTGGGCGCGGTGGCTCACGCCTGTAATCCCAGCATTTTGGGAGGCCGAGGCGGGCGGATCACGAGGTCAGGAGATCAAGACCATCCTGGCTAACACGGTGAAACCCCGTCTCTACTAAAAATACAAAAAACTAGCCGGGCGTGGTGGCAGTGCCTGTGGTCCCAGTGAGCCGAGATCTGGCCAGTGCACTCCAGCCTGGGGGACAGAGTGAGACTCCATCTCAAAAAAAAAAAAAAAAAAAAATTATCAGAGATTTACTAGCCTAAAACAATGCAAATTTATTCTTCTACAGCTCTGTGGGTTAGAAGCCCAACATGAATTTCAATGGGTTAAAATCAAGGTGTCAGCAGGAACATCCTTCCCTCAAGCCTCTAGAGAAGTTTCTTGAGGCCTGAGAGAAGTCTCTACAGGTCTGAGGGAAGAATGTTCCTGGGTTTTCTCCAGCTTCTACAGGCTACTCACATTCCTTGGCTCATGGCCCCAGTCCTCCATCTTAAAAAGCAGCAATGGTGGGTGGAGATTTCACACATCCTATCACTCTGACCTCCTCTTCTGACTTCCTCTTCACTTTTAAGAACACTTGTGATTATATTTAGCCCATATGAGTAATCCCAGAGACTCTCCCTGTCTGTTGATTAGGGACCTTAATTCTCCTTTGCCATGTAAATAACATATTCACAGGTTCACAGGTTCATGAGATTAGGATAGGAACATCAGGAACATCTTTTGGGTGGGGGGCGGCTACTGTGCTGCCTACCATAGCAACCTAGCAGTCAGGATCTTCCATGATTTTTTGACTCTCCCACAACCCCTGCCCCAAGCATGGGCAAATTGCTTCATCCTGTATTCCTTAAGGCACCTGTAATACCCATTGCTGTATATAACAGACTTCTACTGAAGATGTGTGGATCACCAAGGGTGATCACAGTATCACAGAAAAGCACTTACATTTGAATATAATGTCTTTTTGCTCTAAGATTTTTGGGAGTTTTTTTAAATAGCTATTTTCCCCATTGGTCTGCCCACTCTCCCCATCTCCAGGGAATTTTTCCCTCTTATTCTCTCTTCTCCAAGCCCCAGGCCTGCCAAAATACCTCCCTCCCAATCCTCACTGGAAATGGAAAATTCCTGTTACTTTATTATTTAAAGCAATTTGGCTTGGTTTATCTTAGCTTTTCCTATCCAGGCCAAATCCTGGGCCTTCCCCTTCATAACCAAAAAGATCCATCAACATCTTCTGAGACAAATTCTGTGTCTGCAGTCTGTTTTAATTCTTTTTAATAGGTACTCTTCTTCTCCCTACATGCTATCAGAGAAGACTTTAATACCAATTTTAGAAAGAGCATTCCCTTTCCATTACAGGCAGGTGACCTTCTGAAGTATGGAGACTAATTGGATGGTGGTTTACAAAGTAATGAAACTAACAGGCAAGTGATCACCTGGGATAGTGAAACCAGCCTGAGTCTAGGAATCAAGAGAGCTGGGTATTTTCTCCAGTCGTGCCTCAAATGACCTGGGGACTTTGTGCAAGTCACAGTCTCTCTGAGTCACCATTCTGTCATGTGTAAAATAGGAAAGTTGAATTCGATGTTCTCTGGGTTCCAAAATTCTAGTTGGTTAGATTATGTGCTTTGCACTTTCTTGACGTAGAGTTTGGCTCTTGGAGAAATCAGTAAGCAATCTAGGTAATATTCAGCCTGTGGGTCACTCCTAAAAATTTAGAGGACTTTGATGAAATGATGAAGCTGGAATTACATATTAAAGACATACTTTTTAGTGCCTTAGGGATCTCTGATCATACTGTAAATGCCTCATTGAATTAGTGGAGTTTATGTTTGTAGCCGGGGGAGTTTGACATAATAAGCAGTTGAAAACAACCAGTGTCACATGGGCTTCTGAGACCACAGAAACTCTGCTACTGTGATATCTGGTGTAATCCCCTGGGATTACACTCAATTTGGGGACCCTAAGCTTTTTCCTGTATTATTAAAAGGGCTGTCGGGATGGTAGCCAACCTGTAGAAGCCACAGTGACTGACTGAAAAGAGAAATATGACAAGAATCAGAGAGTTTTGGGGCAAAGATTAATTTAGAGGTTGCATATGGGATGGAATGAAATAGTGGCAAATAGGCAGCAGGAAAACCAATTAAGAGACTATTGTAAATGTTGTCATAATAAAAATGTAACAGGATGCTGGATGGGACTTTTCCTGTTGTCTCAGGGTTTCCGCTGAAGCACCAGGGCTGGAGACAATAGGCAGTGGGAATCTGCTCATTCTCATGACAGTTCCTGAGCACATCAATATGGGACTTGCTCACCAGGTTTTTGACTGTGTATTCCATCATGCTCTCATCCTATTTATATGGGAAATTAGTGAATCATTAAAGAGAAGACTCTGACGTCTAAGGCAGTTTGGGAAAATGGAAAGTGCTGTGGTTTCTCTCTCCCCTCAAATCACATGCTCCCTGGAGTTTAAAGAACAGAGGCTCACGCCTGACTCTTGACTAGAGGTGGGCAGGGACAGAGAGGACAGCAATGGGAGAGCCTGATCTTCCAGAATTTGACAGGGAAAGGCAGGTGAATTTCCTCTAAGTTCAACAGACAACCTGGAAGGTAGCTGGGTTCCAGGACTGCATGCTGGACCAGAGAGTATTGCTTTCTTGGGAGAAAAGTGTGGTGTTTGACATTCTTAACAGTGACCAGATGGAGAGGTGAGAGTCTCAGAAGAACCCACAAAAGTGTTCCATGAAAGGAAAGGCCAGCAGATGGACAGTTGCCTGGATGGAGGCCATTTGAGAGAGTCCATCAGGAGAGAACTGAAAAAGAAGTATGAGGACAGCAGCTATCATCTCCTCTGGTTGTCCATGCTGCCCACCAATCCTGCCCCACACCACGATCCTATCCTCAACCCTAAAGGAGCCAGAGGCAGGTGACAGAGAAGGTAGAACCAGGAGGGCCAAGGAGCAGATCCCGCGCTGCTGCCTCTGCTGATCTGTGGGATCCCTGGCCTGGCCTGAGCTGAGGAGAGGGGAAATGCTTTCAAGTGGGTGGAAAATGGAAGTTTTGATTTAGGTTGGACTAGATGTTTTCAAATTCTAAAAATGAACTGTTGTCTAATATCCTCAAGTAACAGGAAAATACACAGAATCTGCCTGAGGTATCATCCAGGAGTAGGAAAGGGAGGTAAGACAGAGCATGTTTGAAGGCATGAAATTTAAAAATAAAACTACTTTCTGTTCATACCTCATAGAGTCCAGATCCAATAATGACATGATATGAAAGCAATAATAAACAATGAAAATAGCAGCAATAATAAGAAAAACCATCTGTTGAGCATTTACGATTGTGCCAGACTGTTAGATGCTAAAAATGCATTAATTTACTTAGTCCTTCCAATAATTCCATGAGGTACCTGCTACTATTAAATTTAATCCCATTTAGCAGATTTGAAACTGAAGCTCAAAGAGGTTAAGTAATCTGCCACAAAATAGTGTTAATAAGTGGCTAATTTCATATCCCATAATCCATTTAAAACTAGAATAGGGTGGCAGTTATAAAAGCAGAAGGAAGCAAAAAGTGAAAGAAGTCTGTGTGTTTATCATTCTAGTCAGGATGTCATAATTGGCAAAAGGTGGTGATGGTAACACTTTAGTTATTATACAGCCCACAAGTAACATTTGTTGCTAAATAAAAACTAATAAATGCACATGTTAGGTAATTTGCTTTTGTTGGGTTGTTGTGTTTGTTTTGATTTGATTTGTTGTTTGTTTTTGTTTCTTAAGAAATGTTTCTTGGTCATTTTGAAATTCCTTCTCTGGAATGCAACTAATATATTAATTTGTCATTTATGCCATGTAGATGTTCTATTAGGGTATTTGATGGAAATAACTGAGCGCATGTTCATTGTTTTAGTGATGATGTAGCAGCTTAAAATAGACACCTAAATTCAAGAACCGCTTCTACACTATGAACTCCTTGAAGTAGGGATCTTATTTTCCTCCTCATTGAGCTCTAACCTGCATACTCATGAGGTGTGGACGCTTATTAATCTAGGACCTTTTCATTGAGAACCTGCTAGGTTCCAGGCACTGAGTTTTCTGTGCATATGCCAGCGCACACCTCTTTATGGGTGTGTGTTTGCAGCCTCGGCCACACCCTTTCTGCCATCTATAGACAATTCTGGCTTTTGCTCTGCAGCTTCTCCTCTACTCTGCTCTCTGAGGCGAATCAGACTTTTTCCAGGTTCCTAGGCATTTCTGATGCAGAATTAAGAGACCTGGAGCCAGAGGGACAGAACTAATGAGGTGGGAGGAAGGGGAAGGAAAGGAAAGATTAGCCCTAGGAGAGCAGGACTTTGGGGAGAAGGATGAGAGAAAGGCGTGGCCATTCATGTTTCTCCCAATCAATTTGTCATAGATTACAAACAGGGTATCCTTTATTGTGCTCTAAGAAACCCAGGTAAAAAATGTGATTTACTTCTGTTTCCAGCCTCTGTCTCTTCTCCAAGAGAGGACCAAGTAGGTCCCAGTTTACATATATATTATTTCTAATACTTAAAAAACACCCTGACAGTGTAGGCATTATTGTTTTTAATTTCCAAGTGAAGAAAGAGCCTTAAAGCAGGCCAGTCATTTTCTCAGGGCTCCCCAGCTAAAGCTAGGATTTGAATCCAGTTCTGGTGAGCCCAAAGCCTGCTGTCCTTCTGCAGTGCCACACTACGTCCCCATAACCATCTCTTGAATTGAGCTGAATCAAAATGCTTCCCTTGTGAGGGGCCTCTATTTATTCTGGTATCATACACAAACGAGCATGGCTTATTTCTGATATTTGATTCAGAAGAGAAAAGCTTAACTACTATCCTGGAAAGCAGGCCTGTCTTCTGTACTAAGCTTGCCTGTGGGCTTGATGGTTCATTTTGGAATCCAATCACTCTGCACCTAGGAAATGGCAATGTTTACCACAAAAGGTTCAGCAAAGACTGTTGCTAAAATTGCTCTGTGACCATTCATGTTTCTTAAAATCAATTTTTTGACCAGGTAGCTGCCTGATGCACAGAAGTGAGAAGGAAAAGGTTTCTTGAAACTGCCAACCAAGTTACCCCAGACCTTTCAATGGCTGGATAGTAAACAAAAATATATGCACTTGTTTTGGTGAATTATTATCTTAAATGGCTTGAAGGAATGTTCTTATGCTCTATTGCCATAGAAACCATGATAAAATTTCTTATAAATACTTCAGAAACAGGACTACCCACTCCCATGGAAAATGGATAGTGTATACAATGGTCCTCCAAGGAAATAAGTGACTGTGTGACAGAAGATAATACAACTCATTAAAAGAAATCTTTTTATGATCCAAGTCATAATGAATGAACTGTGTGTATGAACAGGAAAGGGGAAAAAAAATGAATCTGACAGTCATATGAGGTGGTTTTGGACTGGTGTTCAGACACCATTTTCCAAAGTTGCATAAACTTTCTTTCTTACTGAGGAAACATTCCGTAGGCATTAACAGTGAAGTGACTGCATCTATATTCAGAGAGGACATGCACAGAGCCATTATGGACCAGACAGGAATTGTATAAAAATGATTTGACAAAAAAGTCAGTCTGCTATGCCAAAATCCAGAGTGCTCTACCTCAAGGTGAATCATATTTAATTCCAAAATGTCAAGTAGATTTAGCCATTTTAATCTTTTTATTCGATTAAAACTTGATACCTTTATAAAAAGCTAAAGAAACTGACTGGAATTACAGACTCCAGCACTGATAAATTGTGTGATCTTGGGCGAGTTGCTTGGATTCTCTAAGCCTCAGTTTCCTCATTTCTAAACTGAAGGTGGTGCTTATATTTATGCCAGGATTAAGTCAAATAACCCAGGCAAAGCTCCCCACACTGTTTTCAGCACTCAGTAAGCACTCAATGGTAAGTGTTAGAAATTACTTATCAAAAGTAATAATAAATATAATAACTGATAAGTTTTCACAACTCATCAACATATAGTGCTAATTTTTTCATTCTGTTTTCCCCTTGAACTCATAGACAATATCTGACCTTAAATAATTGAAAAGAATGTGCTTAGAGAGGAAGCAAACACCGATCTGAAAGTCACAGTCCATGCAGTTTCTACATTGCTCTGACCTTTCTGATATTGGTGGATCCGGAACATTCAAAGTGCCGTGGGCATCCTTCTTGCAGTATTTCCTCCTGATGTTTGAAAAGAAAGTCTGTTTTCATAAGACCTTGGGCCTGATTTCCAGTGGGAAAAGGGCTGAAAAAAATTTGGCTTCATTTCCAAGTATCTTTGCACATTTCCCCAATTGCACAGAACCTCCAAGCTTCCCCAGATTACCTCGTTTCAATGGCATGGAATCTTTCAAAGGGAATGTAATAATTCCACAGAGGACTTAGCATTTCTGACAGCCTACCTCCCACTGTCCTCAGAGCTTCATAAATTATGCTGCCTCTGAATGTGAGCTGGGCAGCACCATTTTCCTGGCCCCTTGCGTGATTCATGGTTTCTCTTAACTATGTCAGTGCCTTGTCAGCAAAGCTGTTCAGTGTGATGTGATCTGCTTCTTGGAGGACAGCTTGCTAATTATGTACTGATTTTATATACTGATGATTTTGTTTTACAATTTCAAGGTAACTAATAACTATTAACTTTAGAAATTACTTCCAAATTCAGAAAACATTACCATTTAATTAACAATCTGCTCTCTGCAATACACTGTGACCTGAGAAACCACTCTAATGGTAATACACTGTTATCATTAAAATTAACCAACAAACCAAAAGAATGGTGCTGCTAAGGTCAGATATGGAGAGACAATAATTAAGAGAAAGTGAAACTAAAAACAAGTATCAGACCAAAAGATCAACACAGCACAGACATCCACTGTGCCAGCTTCCCTGTTTTGCACTGCCAAAACAGCTCCCTCCTGACCTGCAGTTCTGCAGAATTCCAAACCTAGGCCCTTCTGGAGCTCAGGGCTGAGAAAATGTGTTGTGTGGTTTAGTAATGGAGGCTCAAAGCAAAGTGGATAAAACATTCCTGAAAATGACATGCCTCTAAAGTTCCCTCTGAGGTATCTATGATCTTTACATATGAGAATGAGCTATACATTTTTATGAATAAGTTTTATCTTTTCCCAGCCTTCAGAACTTCCCACAAGTCTTTCAAGCTACACAGGCTCTTCCTGACTTAGGAAGCTTCCACTCAGGGACGTTTGGTGGAGGTTGTTCATCCCAGCACTTTGGGGGCCTTCCCAGCACTGCCCTTGCCCCTGGGTCCACAGGGAGCGTCTTGTCATTGCCAGATGCTTCTTTAGAGCTAGGGAATGCAGAATTGGGAGAAAGAGGAGAAGAGAAGAAGGAAAATGGTACAAGGGATATATCTAGGAAAAAAGGTTTTCAGGATTTAGAGAAGAGAATTCTTGAAAAGCTACAGGATGAAGTCAAGAGGGGTGCAAAAGGAGGCTGTGGACTGTGTGCTGACAGCATGGTGTTGGAGAAAGGCAAATAAATAACTCAATCAATTATTTTGAAATTACCTTTAAGGTACTGGCTATGTTTCTTGGTCAACATGACTACCTTGAGATTAGACCTCTTGAATTTCAGCCTCAGGAGAATTTCTTTGGGAATGATTACTACAGACAAAAAGTTGGCACTACTTGGTTCTACTGCCAGAGTCCACCTGACTTCCGAGGCTTAGACACAGGAACCCTAGAGTTAATATCCTACAAGGCTCCCTGCCCAACTCCCAGCTCCTGCTGTTGCTCAAGCTCCTCCACCAGTTCCATCCCGGGTCTCTCTCCTTAGAGTGTATTAAGAGATCCAAGGCTTACAGAGAATAAAGGCATAGGGATTGTGCTTCCTTAGAAGGGTTTAAAAGTTGGCCCAGGACAGGCCGGGTGTGGTGGCTTATGCCAGTAATCCCAGCGCTTTGGGAGGTCGAGTGGGGAGAATCACCTGAGGTCAGAAGTTTGAGACCAGCCTGGCCAACATGGTGAAACCTCATCTCTACTAAAAATACAGAATTAGCCAGTCATGGTGGCACATGCCTGTAATCCCAGCTACTCGGGAGACTGAGGCAGGAGAATCACTTGAACCTGGGAGGTGGAAGTTGCAGTGAGCTGAGATCATGCCACTACACTCCAGCCTGGGCAACAAGAACAAGACCCTGTCTCAAAAAAAATAAATAAATAAAAATAAATAAATAAATAAAAATTGTCCCAGGACAGAAGGCTAAAAGCCATCATGGGTTAAGTAGGGTGTTTTCAGGGTTTTTTTTGTTTGTTTGTGCTTGGCCTGATAATCTACCATTTTAAACATTGTTTCTGTTGGAAAAAAATGTGTTTTGATATCCCTAAAGTGGGTATATACAAGGATTTTTAAAACAATGCCCAAAGTAGGTCTAGGATTGTCATTCAATGCTTCTTAGGTTACGTTGATGTTGATTTGGCTTAATTTTTATTTTCAAAGGACAGAGTCACCATTTATATTTTTAAAATATGTGTATGTAGGTATGAATACAAATAAGAGTATTGGATATACACCAAGATGTTAATAATAATCTTTAGGTTGTAATATTATAACTGATACTTTCTTCTCTATATCTTTATATTTTCCAGAATAAGAAAACAATGAGGATTTTTCATTTTTAAGAAAGCAAATAGGCTGGGCGCGGTGGCTCAAGCCTGTAATCCCAGCACTTTGGGAGGCCGAGACGGGCGGATCACGAGGTCAGGAGATCGAGACCATCCTGGCTAACACGGTGAAACCCCGTCTCTACTTAAAAAAATACAAAAAACTAGCCGGGTGAGGTGGTGGGCGCCTGTAGTCCCAGCTACTCGGGAGGCTGAGGCAGGAGAATGGTGTAAACCCAGGAGGCGGAGCTTGCAGTGAGCTGAGATCCGGCCACTGCACTCCAGCCTGGGCGACAGAGCGAGACTCCATCTCAAAAAAAAAAAAAAAAAAAAAAAAAAAGAAAGCAAATAACATTGAGAAACAAAATTTACAATAGATTCAAAAAACATTGTAAATACTTAGGAGTAACTTAATAAATGAAGTGCATAACTTCCATGCTGAAAAAGGATACAATATTGCAGAGAGAAATGAAAACAGATTTAAATAAATAGAGAGGTAACATGTTCATGGATTGAAATACTCAAAGGTGTCATAATGTCAATTCTTTCCAAAGTGATCTATAGATTCATTGCGATTTCAGGCAAAATCCCAAGAGGCTTTATTGTAGAAATTCATAAGCTGATTCTAAAATATGCAGTCATGTGTCACTTAATGACAGGTATATGTTCTGAGAAATGTGTCACTAGGCAATTTCATCATTGTGTGAACATCACAGAGTTTATTTACACAAACCTGGTATAGCACACTATACACCTAGGCTATGTGGCATAGCATATTGTTCCTAGGCTACTAACCTATACAGCTTGTTGCTGTACTGAATACTACAGGCACCTGCAACACAATGGTAAGTATTTGTATATCTAAACCTGTCTAAACTTAGAAAGAGTACAGTAAAAATAAGGTATAAGAGATAAAAAATAGTATTCCTGTATAGGGCATTTACCACGAATGGAGGTTGTAGGCCTGGAAGATGCTCTGAGTGAGTCAGTGAGTGAGTGGCAAGTGAATGTGAAGGCCTAGGACATCACAGTACACTACAGTACACTAAGGTAGACTTTTTTTTTTTTTTTTGAGACAGAGTTTCACTCTGTCACACAGGCCAGAGTGAGGTGGCGTGATCTTGGCTCACTACAACCTCCACTTCCTGGGTCCAAGCGATTCTCTTGCCTCAGCCTCCTGAGTAGCTGGGATTACAGGCACATGCCACCACACCTGGCTAATTTTTTGTATTTTTAGTAGAGATGGGGTTTCACCATGTTGGCCAGGCTGGTCTCAAACTCTTGACCTTAGGTGATCCACATGCCTGGGCCTCCCAAAGTGCTGGGATTACAGGTGTGAGCTACTGCACCTGGCCCACTCCAGTAGACTTTTAAAACACTGCACACTTAGGCTATGCTAATGTATTAAATTTTTTTTCTTTCTTCATTTATAAATTAACCTCAGTTTACTATGACTTTTTAACTTTATGAACATTATAAGGTTTTAACTTTTTGACTGTTTTATATTAACAGCTTAAAACACAAACATATTGTACAGCTGTACAGAGTATTTTCTTTCTGGCCAGGCACAGTGGCTTATACCTGTAATCGCAGCACTTTGGGAGGCCAAGATAGGTGGATCACTTGAGGCCAGGAGTTCAAGATCAGCCTGACCAATACGGCGAAACCACATCTCAACTAAAAAGAAAATGGAAAATATAGCTGGACGTGGTGGCACACACCTGTGGACCTAGCTATTCAGGAGGCTGAGACTTGAGAATTGTTTAAGCCTGGGAGGCGGAGGTTGCAGTGAACTGAGATCATGCCACTGCACTCCAGCCTGGACGACTGAGCATGACTGTGTCTCCAAAAAAAAATTTCTTTCTTTGTAAACTTATTCTACAAGCCTTTTTTATTTGTAAAATTTTCTTTTTTCTTTCTTTTTTTTTTTTTTTAACTTTTGAAACTTTTTTGTTGAAAACTAAGACACAAACACACACATTAGCCTAGGCCTACACAGGATCAAGATCATCAATATCCCTGTCTTCCTCCTCCACATCTTGTCCCACTGGAAGGTCTTCAGGGGCAATAACAGTCATGGAGCTGTCATCTCCTATGATAACAATGCCTTCTTCTGGAATACCCCCTGAAGGGCCTGCCTGGAGCTGTGTTACACTTAACTTTGTTTTTTATGTTTAATAAGTAGAAGGATTATGCTTCAAAATAGTAAAAAGTGTGGTATAGTAAATGCATAAAACAGCGACGTAGTGGTTTATTATCATTACCAAGTATTATGTACTGTACATAATTATACATGCTAGACCTTTATATGACTGGCAGCACAGACGGTTTGTTTACACCAGCATCACCACAGACACTTGAGTAATGCGTTATGCTGCACTGGCTATGATGTCACTAGGCCATAGGCATCTTTCTGCTTCCTCTATTATGATCTTATGGGACCACCTTCTTATATGTAGTCATCGACCAAAACGTTTATCTATGGCACATGACTGTACAGAAAAAAAACTGTTGATGTTTCCTAACTTTCCATTCCTCGCAGGTTATGGCTCCTTCTGCTGCTTTTTCCTGGGCCCTGCCTTCTTCCTCTGGTTCGGTAACAGGGCTCCCATTTGGAAACTGGTACGAAGGCCCCAGTTGCCTACCCAGAAACAGCCTCAGGTGTTGTACGGGCAAACCTTACCCTTTGCCTCACGTGGTTGAGCCTATTTGAGAACATCTTAATAAAACGTTTCCTGATCAGTATGGACAGAGGGATTTTTATTGTTGGGGTGGCCCAATATTTTCATGTCCCCGGATTTCTCTTTTATTGTTTCCCTTTCTCTGATTCCTTGTCCACCATCTGCTGCTCTCTCATCGTTGTGTGTTTCTTCTTTAACGGCTGGGGGTCAGGTTAGCAGCTGCAGGAGAACTTGGTTAGTGCCTTGTCTCTGTGCAAAAGCATTTCCCTGACAGCATTGATCCCAGTTTCACTTTGCAGGCAGCTCCACAGAGAGGCTTGTGCTGCAAGGGAGGTGGACTGTTGTCTGGTCAAGGTGAGTTTGGGGCAGTCTACTAATTCATTCCTCTTTGCTCAGCTGTTAATTTTGCTTAAATAAGAACTGCCTGCAAATTTTCATTTAAAATCCATTGACTGACTGAGACCTTGTGATGGCAAGATTCAAAGACAATTTTTATTGCTAAGTTATTAGTCCTTTGAAAGAAGGAAAATTTGATGTTTAATATTTAAACAGTTTCTATTTTGCAAAATTATTTGATATCTGAATGTTAACTGTGTAACCATTTAAGGTCCATTTCCACAGACTTTTCCAGACATTTCAAGCATAGAAGAATTTATTTGTAATGTTCCTGCATGAAAAATTGACATCTATTTTCTGCCATGGTGGCCACTGCCAACAGATATGTCCATTAGGAATGAAATAAAGAAACACTTTATATTTTGATGCATTTCAATTTGTCCATTATACCAGATTGTTCCTTTCTTGAGGAAAGGAACAAATTCCTTTCATCTTTAAAATGTTACCACTTTTTTAAGTTTTGGAAAATTTAACAGAATTTAGCACAGGGAAATTGCATTATCTCTGGGCAAAAAAGAATAACTCTGAGCATTTTCGTTTCATTTTTTTTCTTGATTTTTGGTTTGATGTTCAGGAGTCATTTAAAAAAACTGGCATAAATGTGCTCAGGTGTAGACCTGACTAAGGGTTAATTTCTCTATGCATTTTAATGATGTCTTTTAGGACATCCCCACTTTTATGGAGCTGATGCTTCCCTTAACCAAAATGTTCCATCTCCAAAACACTGCACGTGATAATTTAAAGGCATATTCTATTACTGTACAAAATTGAACTCAATTACTCTCCAGCCCAAAACAAACTGTTCAACTTTTCCTTTTTGTAGTAGCCATAATTCCTACAAGTTGGTACCATACCAATATAAGAAAGTGAATTCACAAGCTTCCAGTAGAGTACAACACAAAAATTTAAGTACAACACTGAAGCGTGGTACTAGGAAGAGAAGCCAAAGTTCACTGTGGTTCAAATTAACAAATTCATTCATGAATGCTAATTATGAATTAAACTGTAGATTAAAAAGAACAAAACAAAACAACTTTCTTCCATAAATTGTGTACATTTGCATAGACAAAAAGGTAGCCTAATATGGTGGAAACTAATCAGGTAGAAACCTAGGCTTTGGTCTCTAGTTTACTTTGCCAAATGAGCTTGGGCAAATGATCCAACCATTGGTCATAGTTTCCTTAAGTATAAAATGGGGATAAATTATTCCAGATCGAAGATTATATGAAAACATTCACAAAACTATAAAGCCACATTTATGTATTTTTGGTTTGTGGTTGGAGATGTATTTGAAGTGTCTGCATTACTCAGAGCCCCTTTCTCCAGAAACTGCCCTTACCTATAACCTTTGCTAAAGTGGTAGGCATAGCAGTCATGTTTGTGCCACCCTCCCTAGTGACACTGGTGAACCAGGGATAGACACCTGAGCAAGGACACTCAATAGCAGTGGGGACTCAGATCTTCTCTTGAAATTAAAGAGACTTAAGAGTGTCCTAGATAGCAATATGCTGATCATAAGAAATTGAGATCTATGGTAGCCATGTTCAACCATAAGCATGCTGATGGCAGGCAGAAGGCAATGGAGAATGGAGCAGAAGTACAGAGAGGAGCAATAAGAGAAGAAGCAGATGCCCAGAAAAAAGGAAAAAGTGCCATAGGGTGGCAGGGGAGACAAAGGAAGTACCTTAGTTCTAGGTCCGGTCCTTAATCCAGCCCATGGGCCGTACAATCATTTTTTTTTCCTAAGATGGCCAGAAGATGGCCCATTTTAACCTCACAATAAACTCCCTTGGAATGACTCTTCCTCGTAACCAATAGAGCTTAAACAATAATACCACAAATGAAAAGGTCATTACCAGGACCACTGCAGATTTTATTGTACAAAAAGCAGAAGTTTCCAACTGTTCTTTGTAGCTACCAGGATGAAACTCTTCCCAGATATGTTTTTCCAGATGTAAAATACAGATGGGACCATAGACAACAGAGGAACAGGCCCACTTTGCAGCACATAGATTTACTAAGTAGGTTTGAAAATCTACTTCAAACAATACGAGATATTTTCCTCCAAAGTAATTCTCTCCCTCTGAGCCCCCCTATATGAAATTTCATAATCCACAGAAAGCAGCACACTATAGTTGGAAACACCATACACTTTAGAGTTAGACCCAGATTAAAGTTCTGGCTCTTCTAAATATGAACTCTGGACTTGGACAAGTTATTTAACCTCTCTTTCAGTTTTCTCTTCTATACATTAAGAGTAACAATATTTCCCTTCCAGTCTGTTGTAAGGAATAAATGAGTTAATTTATGAAAAAAGCTTGGCACATATTAGGTACTCAATAAATGTTAATCTCCTCCTTCCTCTGACTCATGATGTGAGTCCTATTACTTTACAGCCCATCACAGAATTTTACTCCAAATCAATAAGCATGATTTGGAAGAAAACAGAAATCTCTTTTTGACTTCTTGATCTAGTCAGCCAGAAAGTCTCCTACTATGTAGGCTTAAAATAGCTGTCTTAGTCCATTTGGGCTGCTCTAAGAAAATATCATAGACTGGGCAGGTGGCTTATAAACAACAGAAATCTATTTCTCACAGCTCTGGAGGCTGAGAAGTCCAAGATCGAGGTGCTGGCAAATTTGCTGTCTGGTGCTGGCCCGTTTCCTCTTAGATGGTGCCTTCTGTCTGGGTCCTCACATGGTGGAAGGGGAGAATAAACTGTTTGGGGCCTCTTTTATAAGGGCACTAATCCCACACATAGGAGCTCTGATCTTTTCACTTAATCACCCGACAAGGGCTCTACCTCCTAATACAATCACCTTGGGGGTTAGGATTTCAACACATGAATTTTGTGGAGATGCAAACATTCAGACCATAGCAGATTAGAATTGAAAAGAGCACCACAAAGGCCTCCCTCCATTCAGATATGCATATTTTGGTCAACACATCACTTTCTCAGTAAAGTAACATCCGATGCTAATACATGTCCAAGCCCGTATGTGCTTGTATCTACATGTGCTAATAGCACACAGCCAACAGAGTGGCTTTTTTCCCAAATAGATTCAAGATTGACTTGTTAAGTGTATCTGCTCATTTGCATGAAGAAAGCTAGAATGCTTCATGTACTGGGCACACTACTTCAATGTTCAGCTACAAAATCTATTAAGCTCCATAAGTTATTATTTTGCTTTAAAGAGGAATATTCTTGACAAGGAAATCCTAGAAGAAATGCACTGCATGATATCACAGGAAATGATTCTGGAGGACTGCAATGAGTCCAGCCAAATCATTTCAGACATCTCCACAGCCTGTCAGTCCACGTAACACTACAGGAAAACACATGCGTTCATTAAAATGTCTGATTTCGTACATGTTAGATATAGCAAAGAATCTGCTGGAAGCGGGACTTCGGTAGCTATGACTAGTTTGCACTTTAAGGATTTAGATTGCATATTTTCAACTGAGGAGCACAAAAAGAAAAGAAGACAAGGGGATCATGCTCTACTAGCTACATACAAGCAGAATTAGTCCTTAAGCAACCTAATGAAAAACATACAAGAATCATGAAACCCTAAAGGGGAAGACCCAGACTCTCTCCACCCATCCATGTCTAGTCCCGGTACCAGCCCAAATTGCCTTGCAGCAGACACAAAATACAGAGAAATATTTATATCCTAAAAGAAGAGTTTTATTAAAAAGGAGTCAAAATACTAACTATACCCTAATACATTATATTCTTATGTTGATGTTCTTTTGTGGTTATGAAAAACCATAGCTCCATAAAGAATAGGAACAATGCACTTCCATTTGTATTATTATTCTTACACTGTACACATTACACACTTTTGTAAGAGAGGTATCAACATTTGTAAGAGAGGTATCAACAATGACAAATCAAGTTTAATCAGGTTATTTAAATTGAAGATTTTATAGCACCAAAATTAATAAGTCATAATCCACCAATCCATAGTTTTATACCAGCCTCTGTCTATTTGAGGTCAATTTGGAAAAGTTTTCAAGCAACTACTCTAAACCTAACCCCCTTTTTCATTTTGTTATTTGGTTAGTGTTTAACTAAATAAGTTTATAATATAAGCATTAAGACTCTCTAAAAAAGCATCCCCCCAGCACCCCCCCAAAAAAACCCACACTAATTTAGGTTAAAAACAAAGTAATGGCAGCAAAAGTGTCTTTAAGTTTTGCAATAATCCTTCCAGTACTTTTGCATCCCAAAAGGCTCCAGATGTGACCAGCCACTGCAAAATGGTAAGTTGTTTATCAGCATTCTACAATGGGAACTGGCACCTGTAATTTTACTCTTATTTTGCATCAGCATTATTAAAACCCGTAAAAAAATGACCAAGTGAGGGTTTTGTGTAATCACACGTACACCTTCGGGGTGAAATGCTCTGTTGGCTGCCTGTTGTCCTGAAGGTGACGGTTGTACCAAGCAGCTTCCTTCTCTGTTGTCTGTGTGTAGCTGCTATGAGCCTCCTTCTATAGGGAGTTTCTGCTGGTAGCAGTGACTGGAAAATAACGTTGAAATGTTGTTCTCACAGCCTTTAAAGAACCGACTGTTGATCACTTTTGATGATGCAAAGGATCACAGTGCTTTTCTTCTTCATTCATTTTTTTCTTGTCTTCATTTTTCTTTCTTTCTCCCTGTTGGTTGCTAATAGTCATCTGTAATTACAAAGAGGCCCCCTGTCCGCCGCGGTCTGGAGTGAAGGTTTAAGAAATAAACATATTTGAATCATGTGATGACAATTAACCACTTTGTTAAGCCATAGATCCCACTTCACCCTTACCACCTCCTCTTAACCCAGAGCTCTGTTCCATCCTGCCTAAGGTTTTCCTCACTGCTTCAGCCTGCTCCCATCTTTCCAGTTGTTTAGAAGCATGACCAGCTGACTTTTGCTTGTTGGCACTTCAACGATGTAGATTACTGGAACTTCGCTTTTGCTTGACTGCTGATTTCCAACCCTATAGAGCAACAAAGTGTAATTTGTTACTGATATAAAATCAACAGGAGCTAGAAATTTGCTTTTTTAAAAAGTTTCTTTTCTTTGTTCCTGTCAAACAATTACCCACTCAGACGCTTGAAAACAGGTTTTTTTTGTTTGTTTGTTTTTTGTTTGTTTTTGAGACGGAGTCTTGCTCTGTCACCCAGGCTGGGGTGGAGTGGCACAATCTCGGCTCACTGCAACCTCCACCTCCTGGGTTCAAACGAATCTCCTGCCTCAGCTTCCTGAGTAGCTGGGATTACAGACGCCCACCACCACACCCGGCTAATTTTTTGTATTTTTAGTAGAGACGGGGTTTCACCGCGTTAGCCAGGATGGTCTCAATCTTCTGATCTTGTATTCCGCCCGCATGGGCCTCCCGAAGTGCTGGGGTTACAGGCGTGAGCCACCGAGCCTGGCCGAAAACAAGTCATTTTTTAAAAAGACTCTTTCTGCAAGTCCTTTGCATACATGTGAAGAGAGACGAGTTGGGAAACTGAGGAGCAGAGGATTTAAGTGACTCACCTAGGACAGCAGAGTGAGTCATCACCAAGCTGAAGTGGGGACTCCGTGTTCCTGACAGCTGATGGTCAGCACGATACACTCGATTATATGACCTTGGGAGTTAGAGCTCCACAAAATTCTCATTTCTGGTTTAAGCTGGGCTTTGACTAGTTTTGTTTCTGCTTCTTATTAGTGGCAATTAAACATGTGGCGATACATTCAAATAACCACAAGGCCAGGGATGCTCTACGTAAGGCCATCCAGGAACTTCCAATTGCTGTTTGCCGTGCACAGGTATACTGAAGCTTAGCGTGCTAAGAGTATCCAGCAAAACCTAGCGCTACGTTTATTTCCCTGAGTTAGTTTTAAAATTGTCTTGGGCGGATGCAGTGGCTGATGCCTGTAATCCCAGCACTTTGGGAGGCCGAGGCAGGCGGCGGATCACCTGGTCAGGAGTTTGAGACCAGGCTGGCCAACATGGCGAAACCCCATCTCTACTGAAAATACAAAAATTAGCTGGGCGTGGTGGCACACGCCTGTAATCCCAGCTACTCGGGAGGCTGAAGCAGGAGAATCGTTTGAATACAGGAGGTGGAGGCTGCAGTAAACTGAGATTACACCCGTGCTCCAGCCTGGGTGACAGGGCGAGACCCCGTTTCAAAAAGAAAGAAAGAAAAAAAAAAAGGCTGGGCGCAGTGGCTCACACCTGTAATCCCAGCACTTTGGAGGGCCGAGGAGGGCAGATCACGATGTCAAGAGATTGAGACAATCCTGGCCAACATGGTGAAACCCCGTCACTACTAAAAATACAAAAATTAGCTGGGTGTGGTCGCACGTGCCTGTAATCCCAGGGAGACTGAGGCAGGAGAATCACTTGAACCCGGGAGGCAGAGGTTGCAGTGAGCTGAGATCAGGCCACTGTACTCCAGCCTGGCGATAGAGCTAGACTCCGTCTCAAAAAAAAAAAAAAAAAAAAAAAAGATGGATTAAAGAAGGTTGAGAAAAGGGGCAGAGACTAGTAGACTCGGGTGAAAAGTTGGTGAAGAGTGGGAGTGTTTGAAGATGTATGAAATACATTGCAGCCTGGGTGATAGGGTAAGACTCCGTCTCAAAAAAAAAAAATTGTCTTTAGTGTCAGCATGGTCAAAATGTTTACATCCATCCAAACAGCTTATTACAAAACAAATACACCCAGCAGTTGGCCAATCGAGGCTTAATATTAGGAGAGTCTCATTAATATTAAATGTGCAAGGCTGTGAAATGTGTAGGTGAATGGGAAGATAAGAAGATGCAGAGTGGTCACATCCCTATTCGAATAAAAGTGAGACCTCATGCACGACTGACCAGAAGAGAGTGACCACGGTGCCCCAGTGACAGCTGTGTCAGGATCCATTAATGTTTCATAACTCACGGGGCCCATTATTAAGCATGCCTCTCCTCAACAGCGTTTGGGGGTTTGACCCCAGTCCTCTGCATGTCACTTCATTTTAAAAGGCTATTTTTCAAATCTGGCGCCATCATCAAAGGTCTCAAAAGATAAGTTATTTAATGGATAACAGAGTATTTTCTAGTAATATTAGTTATTTTAAAGAAATAAGGTGAGACTCCTAAAAACTGGAGCCAAAGAATCCTTCTGACTTGAGTGTGGAGGAATAGACCCTCTCTTCTCCACCGTAAGCTCTCAGTGTAGAAGAGTCCCTTGGGCAAAGGCAGAATCTGAAGAGAATGAAGATCTCCCCCTGAACTTATCAGGAGCCCTTGGAGAAGCCCTGGAACCACCTGTCTCTAATTAATCTCTCCTGTATTCCCTTAGCACTTACACCTCATAATTATATTTATGATTGTAATTGTATTATATTACAGTTCAGATCTCCTTACGATAAATACCATCATAATGAAAACTTCACTATTATAAAAAGATTCCCCAGCCTTAGCCAATAACCTACTTATTTCAGAAATCCAATACAATAAGATTGTATTGAAATACAATCATCTGGATGTTCCTTCAATTATTTTGTAAAGGAATTTGACCTCGCAGCCATATTCTTTGTCATGTGGGAGTGCACGGGCCCTTCCATTGGGTCATAAGATCCTTAACAAAATAGTCCCTAAGACAGTTTCATACACAGTAGATGCTTAATAAACACTAGTACAAGTGAATGATTTGCAATAGATGTGTATTGGAAACTGGATCCCCCAGTATATAGCAAAGGCATCACTAAAATTATTGAACTGCAATTAGCATGGCCTTCATTCTTCATTACCATTTTTATCATTATTTGAATGAATTAAGTGTGAAACTGTAGCCCTGATGTGAAATCTTCTAGACCCTTTGTTCATCCCTGATGCTTCCTTCAAAAAGCAACCAGTTTCATATCAGCTAGTAACAGAAGACCTATTTGTGCCTACATGACTCTGCCAACACTGGCATTACCTGGCTGGTAGTCTTCTGGCCTGTGATATTTATTTCCCTACAGATACAAATTCTTCATTCCTAGTGGAAGACAATTTTACATGGACATTATTGGTCCATTGTATTATATAGTATTATCTATATATACAAGCCATGGCACATATTTGTCCACTCTTTCAGAAATCGACATTTTTAAAAAGATAGTGTCATAGTGGCTACACTGAAAGTAAAATATTTTAAATCAAAAGTTTAAATATGATAAGCAAACACTAATTTATTCTTACTAAATGTGAGCAGGATCTTTGAATCAAGGAAGCAATATGAGTATTAAAACTCCTACCTCTACCTGATGAGAAAAGATCATATTAGAAGATGATGGAGTAGGGGGCTTAATTGTTACCCTCTGAAAGGAGGTTTTTCTGGGCATATGCTGTACGTGCTTATCAAGAGAAATATACAACAAGCAAATGGCAGAGCTGGAATTCAAAGCCAGAGTTGCCCTTTACCATTGTGCTGCCCTCCTTCCACTCCAGGAACGCCCTTTTGACAACTGAAAACAATTAACGTTGGAAGAAATACTCAGTCCCACTTAGCCAATAATGCCCCACAGATTGACAAGAATAGAAAGCAATGCAATAGGGCAGAGTTGTACAAATCTAGGAAAAATAAGTAATTTAGGGCCATATCCTATATCCTTCAATAAAGATGATAATGTGCTGATGGAAAGGAAGGCTATAGAGGTTAATGTTAATGTCAAATTCTTGAATCACTGGTGATTATGAGATTATTAAACAAGTTATCCTTTCTGTACTAGTCTCCTACTTGTATGTCTGGTCAAGTACCCAAAGCTGAAATCCTATATCTAGCCCAAAGGAACGGGCTAAGAGCCCCAAGATCTCTAAGAAAAAGAGCAGCAGCCATGCAATGAAGTATAAACTTTGGAGACAAATTCAGTTATCAATCTCAGCTGTGGTGCTTAGTAACTGCATGACTTTAGGCAAGTTATGTAACCTTTCTGGGCCTCTGCATCTTTGTTAATAAAATGGGGATGATGGTTACTGGCATGTGGTTTACAGGACTATTTTGAGTAATAAATGACAAAATGCAAAAATCACACTTGTGTATACTACTAATTGCTCAATATTGTTTATTTTAAATAGTTCTTTGTTGACAAACACAAATTTGACATTCACTTCCATCAAAATTATCTTTATACATGACATGCCCAAATCCCTTTAACTAGATTCATTTTTTTTTTTTTTTTATTGTAATGCTCTCATTAGAAGAGAGAATCTATTTTGTCTGGAAAAAGAGCTACACTAATGATCATGCAAACTTCATTCTTCAACTTTTTTTTGTAAAATTTTTGTAGAACATACAGGAAATAACAACAAAATTCATTTATGGTGCTTAGCATTATTATTGTAGTTTGATGATTTTCCTTGAAATTGAAAATTTTGTAATAATTTATTAAAGAAAGTTATCATCTGGGCTCTAAAATTCCTTCAGATTCATAGACCCGACAAGAAAGAAAGTCATCAGGAGTGTCGAATAAATAATAAATGGGACTCAGTTTTAGAAGGTGCTTGAGTAATACTGTCTTCAAAGTTCTCAAGAATGAAAGGATGTGCATTGGAATCAAACCAACACATTTAGAAGGTGGGGTATTTGCACTGTTGAGGTGCCCCCCTCACCACCCAGGCCACCTGCTCTAGAAGGCCTTCCTGGGCCCTCGACAGCCATTGGGGAGGCACCTGGCCCCTCAGGGCTTTTGCAGTACTTTGCGCACAGTTCACACATAGCAGTTATCACACATACGCCTTATTTTGTTTTGTTTGGGTTTGGTTTGGTTTATATTGCATCCATTGAGATTTTTCTTTAAAAATGAAATCTAAATATGCTGCTGGCCTGCTCAAAATCTCTCTCGCTGATTTTAGGAGAAAAAAAATCATGAACACTTCCACGTGGTGTTTGTTACAAGTCATTTACGGTCAGCCATGCTTCCTTCTCCAGTCTCATCGTTTTCCACTCTTCCGCTCCTCACCCCACACCCCAGGGAACTGTGAACTGTCGCCTGAGTCAGGCTGTGCTCCCTGTCCCCCTGAGCTTTGGACCTGCTGCTTCCTTGCTGGAATGCTGCCTCGGCCCTCCCGCGCCCCCAACACCAGTCATCTGGCAGGCTGCTGCTAATATCACTTTCTCTGGAAAGCCTTCCCAGACCTTCCTCCCTCAGAACTGGGTGGGCTGACTCTTTCATATCAACCAATATATACCCTAATATCACACTGAAGACTTGGCGATGAAATGCCTGTTTTCTTTCCCTTCTTCCCCACTCAACAGGGAGCTCACTGAGGGCAGACATCAGGTCTTGCTCACTGGTGTAGCCCCAGCTTCTAGCCCATTGCCTGGCTCATAAAAGACCCTTAGTAATTATCTGTTGAAGAGATTAATCTGAATCGACACACTTAAATTCAACAAAAACATAATATTATCTTTCAAATAACAAGGGATATATAACATATGGAGAAAACGCTATCTTCTTGGCAGCTGGTGTGAGAATTCCTTTGTAGGAAGAGGCTTCCTCTGCTATAAACAGCCTCTGATAAGCCTGCTATGAGGTAGGAGCAAGCTTCCTGCTGGGGTCCAGGCTTTGTGCAGAAGAAGAAGACTCTGCCTAATAAAGGAGAGAGAGCAACCAGGTGCAAGGCCAAGGGCTTCCCCAGGGGAGGAAATCAAAGGAAAGAAGATTCTAGCTTACGGCCCAGCTAGAAAAAGACTTTGGGGAAAATTGCACAATGAAGGCTTTATTAAGTTGTTTCCTATGTGGTGTGTGATGGAAACCTCTTCTTCATCCAGCCTAGTAAATCTTCAATAAGCCTCCTTTATTTTTTTTTTTTCACTTTGATAATTAATGCTTTTATACAAAAAAGAGTTTTGTGATTTTGGAAGCTCAAAGAGGACAAGGGGGAAATCAACATATGGTTATTACACATTTTTTAAAGTACATTTCTTCCTGAGACTCTCTACAGGCTTCCAAAAAAGTCAGGCTTCTAAGGTCTATAATGTGAAGACACCAGCGATCAAAAGTCTTCGGATCACATAGATCTATCCTCCTTCCTTAGGAGGCAGAATCCAGCAAGGAGCTGCTGGCTCACTTGGTTACATCTTCAGTAGATAAGCCCATCCCAGGCTGTCATCCAAGCAAGCTAGGAGGAAGTGAAATCTTTGGAATCTTTCATTCTAAACCTAGCTTTCATTCTAAATCTGGCTTTGTCTCTGTTAGCTTTGTCATTTCATGCAGTCAATTAACAAATTAATAGCTATAAAATTAGGCTTTATGAATGGAAAATGTGTGCGGGAAATAATTGGAGATGGGGTTGTTATTCATGAATCCACCTACCTCTCCCTTCTAAGGGTTGCTTTGGGGAATTATTTTGTGCTGAGCACCTGCATGTGGGCAGGCAAGTTTGGGGAAGTGGGAGAAGTTTGGTGAAATGGCTATGCATAAAGCACTTGGAAGGGTCTGGGGAAGAGGGACAGGGTCTGGAAGGCTAAGCATTACACTACTGGAGGAGGGAGGAAGAAAAGAAGAGGAGATATTCTGTGGTGTGTGTCTAGTGCAGGCCAGACAGACTTGGGAAGAGAAGCCCTGGTGAATAGAGGGTTTATGAGAGTGTATCCCATGGACGCTATAAAATCATCCTTCATTTCCCTTCCAAAATCCTTAGGAAATTTTACATTATGGACTAATGTTTTGGGTGTGAGTAGATTATATCTGACACCATGGGTGTTTATAAGTGACTTGAAAGTGACTGTAGAGGCTACACAGAAATCTCTGTGAGGGGCATGTAACTGTATTCATTCAACAATTCTGCTGTGCTTCTCAGATTGCAGAAAAATCACTGCTCAAAAACCCACTTGTCAACTTACCCTTAAGACATTTTTCACAGGAGCTCTGATCATCATCACCCCACACTTTGTAGCGGGGCTGTTTTAGAAGCAGTGTTGCTCTTCCTCCCACATTCAGTCCAGCACAGCGGGTGGCATTCGGCAGACCTTTGATGTTGGAGACCTTTTAGGCACAGGAGATGTGTATGCTGGAACTCTTCTAAAGGGGGAGAATGAAGCTAAATATCTTTTGTGTGAATTAAAGTCCATGTTTCTGCCATATTTCTCCTAGCTTTCTCATATTCCAAATCCTCTCAAGAAGGAATAAACACTAATATATGTTAAGTGTCTATGAGCCAGGTACTGTGCTAAATACTTAACGTGAGTTAACCTCAGGCCCACATTTTTCCATAACTATGTACCAAGAAATAATGGGCTAAGAAATTTTACCTGATGATGGACCCTCCAGACCACTGCCTGATTCTATAGCATCCCTGCCATAAAGATGATTTGTAAGCAGACTATTTGAGGCACAGGGAATGGTCTTGTTTAGAGTGGGTCTAAACTACCATTTTGATTTAGAGACATCCTGGGGTTCTCAGTTCAAGTTTATATCAATCACAAAGATTCGGTAGGGGAGGGGGTTATATTTATTAAAAACTTCCTAATTGACAGTTATAGACTATATACCTTAAATACCGTCTTGAAACCTGCCTTCAGGATTTTAGTCAGGTTAGCATGCTATCTGGGGAACAGAAAGAGATTCACAGAGGAGAGCTAGCATCCCTCTCTCTCAAATTATTTGGAACTCTTAATTTTAGGATGAAAGAGGGGTAACCTAGACTTATTTTTTTTTCTTCTGTCCAAGGGCTTTCTTGAGTCAAAAGAAATTAGCTTGGGTGATTCTAGATTGCAATGAATTGTCTGGATTCAAATGGGTTCAAATTCAAAGCATCAAATTCAGAGTCATCAAGTGAGTAAACAGCAGGTCAGGACACACTCTGACACTCTATGGCTGCTAATTTTATTGGTACCTCTTAGGAAGAGACAAACTGATACTCCAATTTAATGTTTTCAAGTATATGACTTGAGTGACTAACACTATTAGAAACTAAGGTTTAGATTCAAAGCATATCTAGAAACGTTAAAGATCTTTTACTTTTCAAGATAAGAAAGAATTATACCAGGGTTAAAAGACTTATTCTTGGGGGAATAGCATTAAAACATAGCTCAATGTTAGAAACAGGTGACAGTTTACTTATAAGAAAGCCGAAATGTAAATAGCTTTGTAATTCATTACCATTTTGGGCTCGTGGTGTTCAATACAATTTTCATTCATAAGGAAATGGAACATCAAGCATCCAGGATAAAACTAAAATATGACTCACTAAAATAGTGGTTTTTGTTTTGTTTTATTTTTGAGACAGAGTTTCGCTCTGTCGCGCCCAGGCTGGAGTGCAGTGTTGTGATCTCGGCTCACTGCAACCTCCGCCTCCTGGGTTCAAGCAATTCTCCCTGCTCAGCCTCCCAATTAGCTGGGATTACAGGTGTGTGCCACCAAGCCCAGCTATTTTTTTGTATTTTTAGTAGAGACGTGGTGTTGCCGTGTTGGCCAGGCTGGTCTTGAACTCCTGACCTCAGGTGATCCACCCACCTCGGCCTCCCAAAGTGATGGGATTACAGGTGTGAGCCACTACACCCAGCCAAAATAGCAGTTTAATGAAAGGTTATTTGTTTTTGTTTTAAAATCTTAAGCACATTGTAACATTACCTTGAATAAACATGGCTATTAACCTTCAGCTGTAAAGTGATTTTCAATAATGAGAAGAGGCATAATATCCAAGAAAATTGTCTAATACAAATAATGTGTAGAGAGACTAAATAAAAGGTGAGACTCTTCACTGAAACTGGCCAAAGCAAGATGCAAATTAAGAATTTACCCAAAATAAAGTAGGAACCCATTTTATTAGAAGTAAAGCAAAATAAAGGCTTCAACCACCCGAAGTCGCACACCAGTGATTTAATTGGAAAGGTCTTTTCTTATAAACAGGATTAATTCCAATTAATGGAAAATTCAAATTATGTTTATAAACACTAACAAAACATTATCATTCCATAGCATATTACTTGCACAGCACCTATCCTATAAGACATTTTATGAAAGACAAGGGTTCATTAATTTTGCTAATTCCCTATTTTATAGATGAAGAAACTGAAGCATAAAGCATTTAGAAGGCTGCAAGTTTCCAGAGAAGCTGAAGAAAATCCTTCTCTTAGTCCTTTGTTCATGATATTCCTGTAAGAAAAAAAAAATTAAAAACAAGCCCCACGTAGCACAAAATATAAAAAGTGAAAGCTTGGTAAGGATCTATTGCAGCAACCCTGAAGAGATGTGGAATTGAAAGTGGGAAATAAATACAGATGCAAAGCCTTAAATTCCATCTCTCTGGCCCTTCTAATTAGGCATGAATACAAGCGTTCTGCCTCACCCAGGGGAAGAGGTTCTTGATACACAGCTCTTATGCTTGCAGTTCTTGACATCTTCTTTAGCACTTTGAGGACATTTAGCATCCTTGAAGCAAGAAAGTTGATGCCATTGTTGACACTATCAGCCACACTGTGACCTGGTGATGTGAGGTTTCCTTACGGAGGCCTGCTCTCAAGTTATAGGGCTGGGTCAACTCCTAACTTGCTGCTCCTGGACTGGGAGCTAAATTATAAAAAGCCCACAGCCCAGGAAGTAGTAGCTAAAAGCTATCTGAGCAACCAGCAGAGAAATGTACCTGCTAAGATTCTCTATGAGCAACTCAGAAGTCACTGTTGTCATTGTCCCAGGCTGTGTGTGTATATTTGTGTGTGTGTGTGTGTGTGTGCGCATGTATGTGTGAAAGAGAGGGAGAGAGAGAGAGCAAAAACAAGTCCCGGGGGACTTTGGTTGTTGCTATCTGTCTTCTGAAGGAGCTCCTGTAGTTACCCAGCAGGGCCCAGGGTGGGAGAAGAGCAGCAAAAGAAGCATTTGGAAAGGAAGGAGGGGTTGGTTACAGAGGGCCTGCAGTGCTCTCCATGCTATAGAGCTCAGATTTCATCCAGAAGGCATTTGGAGGCTGACGAAGGTTTTTAGCAGAGAAATGCACTTTAGAGCCATGGTTCTATTCTGGCTGGCTGCAGTGTGGAGTAAAGTGAGCAAGAATTGCTTTGCTTATCATTGTAGCACAGTGTCCGGTACAAAGTTACTAAGTAGGTGCTCAATAAATATCTATTAACTAGATGAGTGAATGATTTAAATGAATAAATTTAGTAGGGGAGAAAGAAGAGTCTGGCAGAGTTCCCTGTGTTGAAGGTTACCAACAGTATCTTAATCATGAGATGAATGAGATTTCTTAATGTGTAAAAAGGAGGATTACACTATCTGCTTCATAAGATGATTATGCCTTTTTGGAGTAGGAGGAAGAGAGGGAAAAAAAAACTCATAATAATGGTGGAGGCAGAGAAAAAGACAAACTACTAACGAATTGTGGTTGGTATCATGAAAGAAAACAAAGACCACTCTAGAGAATAACAACGAAGGTCTATTTGGGAGAGTATAATTGAGAAAAAAAATCTCCTTAGAATGTGATATTCAAGCTGAGCCCCAAATGTTGAGAAGGAACTGACTATTTGAAGAAGCGAGGGAAGAGCTTTCCAGGGAGAGGAACAGCTTCTGTAAAGGCTCTGAGGCAGGAAAGAGCTCATTTTGTTCAAAAAATGGCAACAGTGGTGACTGGAGTTCAGTAACAGAGGTAGGGGCCAGATCACTCAGGGCTGGTAGATGGTGATCCTGCCAACCCCCTTCCCTGTTCCAGCAGGAAGGATGAAAGGAGTCTAAGCAAGGTAGCAGAACAGACGAACAACTGGAAGTGCAAGGGAAATGTCAGGCCATGTTTATTCTAAAGCTTCTCTAAAGGGACCACCACAGCCTAGAGGCACTCGGAAGGGAAAGAAATATATATGTTGAAGACAAAGTTTTCCAACTTAGTCAAATAAGATGCTTAGAAAGTCCGATTCCTGGACAGCCATGCTTTCTCTTTCCCTCCAGAAGAATCACAAACCTGAGTCATGGAAAGAAAGGGTTTTTTTGGTTGGGTTTTTTTCTTTCAATATTATAGCCCATTCCAAAGTAAAATTGACACGAGGAAAACTGTGTAAGAAATGAGTAGGGAGTGGAAAAAGCTGCCAAGACAGTGCAGAGAGTGGGGAGGTGGGGAAGCAAGTCAGTAAAGGAAGAATTGCTTTTCTGCTTTTTTTTTTTTTTCCTCCTGGCCCACTGCTACCCCTTCATCCTCATCCCAAAGGAGATGGGACTGGCTGAGTGTGGGATTAGATGGCCCCGAGGGAAGACAGTTTTTACCTCTTGACTTCCTGAACTTGCTGCATGTTAGATTTTTCTCCCGCACAAAGGTACACCTATATAGGAAGTTCCCCTTCTAGTGGGGAGAATGTCCTTTTTAAAAATTTTCTTTGATAATTCCGGATTAAGGTTCTTCAGATTTTGCCTGCAACTTAGTAGTTCCATAACTTGTCTAGGAAGAAATATTTTGTAGCTGAAAGCAGAGGGGATCCCAGTATTAGGAGGGGGAAATGTGTATCTTTCATGAACTGGAAAAGTCTGAGATGAACGACTGGTTGTATCTTGGGTACCTCTGACTGCTGGGTGGGACTTCTCTCTGGGCTCATTAACACACAGCATAACAAACATGGAGTAAATCCCAGATCCACCGCTTCTACTACAGGACCCTGAGAGAGTTACTTAGATGTGTCAAAAAATAAATCTCCTGTAACTCTGTGTTTTTCCAAAGTTGGTGATCATTAATAGGCCATGAATTAAATTTATAGGATCAACAAACATTTTTTTAAAAAAGAAATAGAACATAATAGAAAATGATAAAGTGGCTCACACACACACACACACACATATATATATATGCAAGTTATATATATGTAGTCCTGCTTATGAGAATGCATGTACATGTATGTGTATATATACATACACATGCATTGCTTATCATGGGTAATCATCAAGGAAATTTGGAAAATACTGATAACTTAGTTCCTAGCTTCCACTCCCACTCAGAAGTCGGAGAAAAAGTTAAAATTGTACATTCAACACTGCTCAGCATCTTTTAGTTTCCAATGGTCTATTTTGGGAGTTGGTATGTCCGTTCCTCTCCTCCCTTTTTACTTCCTTCTCCTTCCTGTTGGGCCACATTCCTCCTCCTTCCTTGGGGCAGTCTGCCTCAGTCTCAGTGCTATTAAAGCTTCAGGAAGACAAACCAACCAACAATAATCCCCTAACGTCCCAAGACTTACCAAGAGGAGGGAAGACAGCAGGAAATGCTTCTAAAAATAATATCCCACATTACATATATAACTTACCTGAGACTCAGTTTCCTTATCTGTTAAATGTGGTGAAGATGAGAATAATTGTTTAATATTTAAATGCTTACAACACTTTAGGTGCTGGATAAATATGAATTCTTTTCCTCTTTAGGCTCTTGTATTGTTCATGTTCTGTGCTAAAAGAATTTCTCCAAGCCAGCCTTTGCTCTCTGGGAACTTAGCTGAGAGATGGATGTGTATGGTACATGGAGACAGCAAAATGAAAACAAATCAATACATCAATGGGGTGTAAGGTATTCATATCATACTCAGTCAAGTGTGTTTTATGGCCCACAGCCAAGGGTCTAAGATACCTCAACTGATGAATCCCCTAAGAAACTAGTTCCAACATATTCAGATTGGGGGGGGGGGGAAAGGACTGTACCCAATTGCAACAGTGTGAGCACAGGCAGAGTCAACCAACCCTAAGCAAATTTGAGAATGGTGACATGTCCATTCCTCAGGCCTGCTACCTGCCTGTCCTGCTCCCTAGTTCAGGGTCTGGTGACAGTCCTCTGATTGAGAACTTGGTTGTCCTCATGCTGCTTTTATTTTTTATGTACTTATTTTTATTGAGATGGAGTCTTGCTCCGTTGCCCAGCTTGGAGTACAGTGGTGCGATCTCGGCTCACTGAAACCTCCACCTCCCAGGTTCAAGCCATACTCGTGCCTCAGCCTCTCGAGTAAGTGGGACTACAGGTGTGCACCACTATGCTCAGCTAATTTTATTGTATTTTTAGTAGAGACAAGGTTTCGCCACGTTGGCCAGGCTGGTCTTGAACTCCTGACCTTAGGTGATCCGCCCACGTCGGCTTCCCAAAGTACTGGGATTACAGGCATGAGCTACTGCACCTGGCCTCATGCTCCTTTTAAAACACACCTCCACCAACTATCCTGAGAAGATTGTAATGGCATGTAGAATAATTGACACTTTAACCAAAACCCAGTCCAACTCAAGGTATCTGTGGGGAGAGTTATACATATATATAAAAATAGAGCTTTTTATATAAAAGTAGTGATATATAATAAAGTAAACAATAATATAAAATAAATAAATATAAAAAATATATTCATATATAAAATACATTTTTCTCCCTTTTCTCCCTGAAGAACCTTAGCTTAGCCTCCCCAATGTGGCATAGTGGGTGAGTGAGGAACGGCTTAGAAGGGGAAGAGGGCCCATGATCTTGCCTGCCCACAGGGCATGCCCTCTCTAGCTGAAGACCCCCGACCAGTTCCTAAAGCAAATGAGGTAGAGAAAGATGCCTCCACCAGAACTAAAGCTTGTCCATGCAACAGGCATGGAAAGACCTCAACCCCCAGGTCATTATGCCCTAACCTGTCCCCTACTATTAAGGTTTTCCAGAGAATTAGAACCAATAAGGTGTATGTGTGTGTATGTGCATGTGTGTATGTGTCTGTGTGTATGTGAGTGGAGAAAAAGAGAGACGGAGAGAGGTTTAGTTTAAGGAACTGGCTATTTCAATTATAGAACTTGACAAGTCCAATATCTGTTGGGTAGGCCATAAAGCTGAAGATCCAGGGAAGAGCAGATGTTGCAGGTGAAGGCCACCTGCTGGAAGAATTCCTTCTTGCCTCGGGGAGGTCAGTCTTTGTTCTATTCAAGCCTTCAACTGATTAGATGACAACCACCCACATTATGGAGGGCAGTATGCTTTACTCAAAGTTCAACAATTTATATGTAAATTGTATTCAAAAACACTGTCACAGAAACATCCAGAATAATGTTCAATCATATATTTGGGTGTCCTGGCCCAGACAAGGTGACACATAAAATTAACCATCACAGAGTAAGTCTAGGTCAGCAAGATGGCTGACTAGAGATGCCTGGCACTTGTTTCTCCCACAAGAAAGGACCAAGGTAATGAACAAACAGAGAAGATTTGACTGGAGTGTCAAAAGGAGAGTAGTGGAGTGCAGCAGGGGCGTGGAGATATGACCGTGGTGATTGGAAATCTAGGAGGTCATTGTGGAGGCACCCAGCCTCTGCAGCACTGTCTTCCCTGGCTGGATCAGATCTACCTGGAGTCCCACTGTGAAGGAAAAGGTAAGCAAGAAACTCCACCAGCCCCCACTGCCACCACAAATACCTAAAGTCCCTACTGCAGTAGAATCCTATTGTCCTCACAAGCCCTGAGCCCCGTTTGAAGAGATGGTGGGAATTCACACTGCTGCATTTCCCTGCATTAAAAGCATAAAGTGTGCACTCCCCACTCCTCACCCACCCGCTATAAGCCAGGCTTTGCAGCATGGCACCATATTGAGACCAGAGCCACTCCTGGAAGCCAGTAGCCACTGCCCCTGTCCCGCACTAGGGTTCCATATTCATTCCACTAGCCCACCCAGGTCGCTGAATGCCACAACTCCAGCTGCATGGAGCCTAGGCCCAGGATCAGCTGTCACTCTGGTCCTGTTTAGCAGGGAAACCAATTCCTACCGCCAGTTGGAGGAACAGTCTTCCAGTTGGAGGAACAATCTAGCAGTCCTGCCCAGGGAAAACCTGCCCTTGAGCTAGCCAAACTGTTGCACACGTTCTCCCTGAGCAGGAAAGGCCCTCAAGCCTCCAAGCAACTGACATGCTCTTGGGCTGATGGAGTGGCTACATGTCACTGCCCAGGGCCTGGGAAACATCCCCACAGTGCCCAATCCCCTGCAGACAAGCCCCTGGCCTGCCCATTGCCCCATGCCCACAATGGTAGTCCAAGAAACAGCTCCATGGGCTGCCCCTGGAAGGCACAATCCCCAGGCCAACTAAGCAGCCCAGGACCCACATCCTAGGCCTTAGAAACAGCCCCATGAGCCACCTATGGTGGGCACACCTCTCCGCCAACCAAGCAGCTGTGTGCCTGTTTCTCAGGCCTGAGAAGCAGCCCCACAAGACACCCCCAGGAGAAATGCTCTCAGGCCAATAAAGCAGCCATGCACCTGCATCTTGAGCTTGGGAAGCAGCCGTGTGGGCCACCACCAGCCGACATGTCTCCAGGCTAGCCAAGAAGCCATGCAAACACATCCTGCACCTAAGAAACAGCCCCATGGTCCGTCCCTGGCAAACATGTCCTTAAGCCAGCTGAGCAGCTGTGTGCCCATGTCCCAAGACTGATAAATTGCCCCATTGGCTGCTCCTGCCAGGCACACCTCTATGCTGGCTGAGCAATGGCGTGCAGCTGCTCCTGGCTAAAGTAACAGCTCTATAACCCCTAACCTCAGCCCCAAGTTGGCTGACCCACTGTACGCATGCACACACCTCTGACATAAGAAATAGCCCAACAAATACCCACCCCCGGCAAAGTCACACCACCCTCACCACAAACTTTCTCATCCTAGGCTACTGGGACACTTGAAAACATAACTAGTATGGATTACAGCTAAGAAAACTACATGGAGACTATGCTAGTGCATCCAGTTAGAACTAAAGCCAATGCATCCAACCAAACCAACACCCTAAGGCCCATTTATATGCCTAAGTCTTTCCCTACAAAATCAACTCCGTAAAACTGGAAGAGGTGACTCTTTCGCCAGATGCATAGAAACCAACATAGGGAAACATCAAACATGAAAAAGCAAGGAATCATGGCATCTCCAAAGGAACACAGTAATTCTCCAGTATTATTCAGGGTTATTATTGACAGGAGAGGACATACTCTCCTTACTGAATCTCCTCACATACTCACTGAGTTTCCTTAAGATTATTATTTTGCATTCTTTTTCTGGCATTTCATATAACTCCTTATGATTAGGTAACAAGAACCACCATCATGAAAGCATGCAAAACTATAAAACCCATTGATAGAACCAAAGGAGAAAGAGTAAATAATCAAACCTTATCACTACAGAAAACTACTCAGCCACAAAAATAATCAGAAGGAAAGAGAAGAACAAAGGATATACAAAACAACCATAAAATAATCAATAAAATGACAGGTGTATGTTCTCCTCCTGTCAACAATAACCCCAAATGAGCATGGATCAAATTCCCCCTTTAAAAGATATAGACTGGCTGAATGGACTCAAAAAAAAAAAAAAAGGAAAGAGCCATCTACATGCTGCTGGCAAGAAACTCACCTCACCTGTGGCTGAAACTGAAGGGATGGAAAAAGATATTCCGTGCAAATAGAAACCAAAAGTAAGCATGAATAGCTATACTTATATCAGATAAAACAGACTTCAGGTCAAAAGCTGTAAATAGAAACAAAGAAGGAAATTATACAATAATAAGGGGATTAATTCAGCAAGAGAATATAACTATTCTCTTCATATATATGTACCAAGACTGGAGCATCCAGATATATAAAGCAAATAATATTAGATCTAAAGGGAGAGATAGACCCAATACAATCATAGCTGGATACTTCAATGCTTCACTCTCAACATTGGATAGATCATCTAGGCCAAAAATCAACAAAGAAATATTGGATTTAAGCTGCACCATAGACCAAATGGACCTAACAGACATTTACAGAACACTTCACTCAACAGTGGCAGAATACACATCCTTTTGGTCAGCAAAATGTAACATTCTCCAGTATTGACCATATGTTAGGACAGAGAATAAGTCTCAAAAATTTTTAAAAATCAAAATCATACTGAGTATCTTAGCTGACTACAATGAAATAAAACTAGAAATCATTAATAAGATTAACCTTGAAACTATATACACACATGGAAATTAACATGCTCCTGAATGACCAATAAATAAAGGAAGAAATTAAGAATGAAATTAAAAATTTTTTTTGAAACAAATGAAAATAGAAACACAATATACCTGTAGGATACAGCAAAAGCCATAGTAAGAGGCAAGTTCACAGCAACAAATGCCTGTGTCAAAAAACTAGAAAGACACAACCTAACAAAAAACCTAATGATGCACCTCAAGGACTAGAAAATATGAACCAAACCTAAAATTAGTAGAAAAAAAGAAATAATAAAGGTCAGAGTAGAAATAAATAAAATTGAGACTAAAAAATTACAAAAGATCAATGAAATTAAAAATTGTCCTTTGAAAAGAGAAAATTGACAACCCAATAGCTAGACTAATTAAGAAAAAAAGAGTGAATACCCAAATAAATAAAATCAAAGGTGAAAAGGGAGGTATCACAATAGCTACAACAGAAATACAAAGGATTATTATTGATCACTATGAACAATTACACATCTGGACACATACAATTTACCAAGATTGAACTAAGAAGAAATAGACAGCCTGAACAGATCAATGACAAGTAATGAGACTGAATCGGTAATAAAAAAATCTCTAAACAATGAAAAGTCCAGGACCCAGATTCACTGCTAAATTCTACCAAACCTTTGAAGAAGAATTAATAACAATTCTTCTGACTTATTTTAAAACCTGAAGTGGAGAAATTCTCCCTAACTCATTTTATAAGGTCTGCATGACCTGATGCCAAAACCAGACAAGGAAGGACACAACAAAAAACTATAGGTCAATATCTGTGATAAACATAGATGTAAAAATCCTCAACAAAATACAAGCAAATCAAATGCAACAACACATCAGAAAGATAATATGCAATGATCAAGTGAGATTTATCTCAGGAATGCAAGGACAGTTCAACATATGCAAATTAATAAATATCATACATCACATCAACCGTATGAAGTACAAAAACCATATGATAATCAATAGATTCAGAAAAAGCATTTGATAAAATTCAACATCCCTTCATGATAAAAACTCTCAATAAAGTAGGTATAGAAGGAAAGTAATTCAACACGGTAAAAACCATGTGTGACAGACCCACAACTAACATCATACTAAATGAGGGCAATCTAAAAGCTTTTCCTCTAGGAACTGAAATGAGACAAAGATGCCCACTTTTACCCCTCTTATTCAACATAGTACTGGAAGTCCTGACCAGAGCAATCTAGCAAGAGAAAAAAAAAACAAACAAAAGGCATTCAAATTGGTAAAGGAGAAAGTCAAATTGTCCCTGTTTGTAGATGATATGATCTTATAAGTAGAGATAAATCTAAAGACTCTACCAAAAAACACTTAATCAACAAATTCAGCAAAGTTGCAGGATTAAAAATCAACATACAAAATTAGTGTTTCTATACACAAAGAACAAGCTGAAAAAGAAATTGAGAAGGCAATCTCACTTACAATAACTACAAACAAACAAACAAAACCCTAGGAATAAATGTAACCAAGGAGGTGAAAGACCTCTATAAGGAAAACTACAACACTGACGAAAGAAATTCAAGAGGATACAAACAAATGGAAAAAAATCCCATGCTCATGGATCAAAAAATGTATTGTTGTTAAAAGGATCATATGATCCAAAATAATCTATATATTCAATGCAATCCTCTTCAAAGTACCATACCAATGACATTATTCACAAAAATATAAAAAAATCCTAAAATTCACATGGAACCACAAGAGATCCTGAATAGCCAAAACAATCCTGAGCAAAAAGAATGAAGCTGAAGCATTACACTACCAGACTTCAAAAAATATTACAAAGCTGTAGTAATCAAAACAGCATGACATTGGCATAAAAATCCACACAGACCAGTGGAACAGAATGAAGAACTCAGAAACTAATCCATATATCTACAGCCAACTGATTTTTAAAAATAAAGATACCAGGAACATGCACTGGGGAAAGGACAATCTCTTCCATAAATGGGTGCTGGGAAAACTGGTTATCTATAAGCAGAAGAATGAAAATATATCCCCACCTCTCACCCTATACAAAAATCAATTCAAAATGAACCAAATACCTAAATATAAGAAATAATAACTACTAGAATAAAACACAGGGGAAAGGACATTGTCCTGAAAGAAGATATTCTGAATAAGACCTCAAAAGCACAGACCACAAAAGCCAAAATAAACAAATGGGATTATATAAAACTAAAAAGCTTCTGGGCAGCAAAGAAAAGAATCAACAGAGTGAAAAGAAAACCTACAGAGTGGGAGAAAATATTTGCAAACTATTCCCCTACCAGGGACTAATATCAAGAATATTCAAGGAACTTAAACATCTCGATGGCAAAACAATGAGCAATCTGATTTAAAACTGGGCAAATTATCTGAACAGACATTTCTCAAAAGAAGACATACAGATGTCCAACAAATATATTTTTAAATGCTCAACATCACTAATCATAAGGGAAATGCAAATCAAAACCACAATGACTTCATCTCACCCCAATTAGAATAGCTGTTATCAAAAAGCCAAAGGAAAAAAAAAGTGCTGGTGAGGATCTGGAGAATAGGGAACTCTTATACACTGTTGATGGGAATGTAAAATAGCACAGCCAGTCTGGAGGACAGTATGGAGGCTCCTCAAAAACTACAAATAGAACTACCGTGTGATCCAGCAATCCCTCTACTGGGCATTTATCCAAAGGAAAGAAAACCAGTATACTGAAGAGACATCTGCACATTCACGTTTATTACAGCACTATTCACAATAGCCAAGATATGGAATCAACCTAAGTGTCCAACAACAGATGAATGGATAAAGGAAATGTGACATATATACACAGTGAAATACTATTCAGCCATAAAAAAGAATGAAATCCTGTCATTTGTGGCAACATGGATGGAAGTAGAGAACATTATGTTAAGTGAAATAAGCCAGGAACAGAAAGATAAACACCACATGTTTTCAGTCATATGTGGAAGCTAAAAAAAGGTTTATCTCATAGAAGTAAAAAGTAGAACACTGGATACAAGAGGATGGAAAGGGTTGGGGGAGGGAAGGGATAGGAAGAGATTTGTCACAGGACATGAAATTACAGCTACAAAGGAAGAGTAAGTTCTAATATTCTTTACTTATAAGTTCACTGTAGGATGACTGTAGTTAACAATAATACATAGTTTCAAATGGCTAGGAAGAGACTTTTTAATGTTCCCATCTCAAATAAATGATTAATATTTGAGATGATGGATATGCTGATTACCCTGATCTGATCACTATAGATCATATGTATTGCAATAACACTATGTACCCATAAATATGTACAATTATGAGGTATCAGCTTTAAAAATTAAAAATATAAAACAACTTTATGTTTAAAAAAATTAACCATTGTAATTGCTACAGCCTAGAGCAGACCCAACACACTGACATTAACCCAACTGTTTTCAACTCCGGCACTCTTTCAAAATTCCCTGAGTCAAAACGGTAAATTGTAGTACATTTTAAAATTTTAGGGCTGGGCGTGGTGGCTCACGCCTTTAATCCCAGCTCTTGGGGAAGCTGAGGCGGGCAGATCACTTGAGGTCAGGAGTTCGAGACCAGCCTGACCAACATGGTGAAACCCTGTCTCTACTAAAAATACAAAAAATCAGCTGGGCATAGTGGCATGCGTCTGTAATCCCAGCTCCTTGGGAGGCTGAGGCAGGAGAATCACTTAAACCCAGGAGGCAGAGGTTGCAGTGAGGCAAGATGGAGCCATTGCACTCCAGCCTAGGCGTGACAGAGGAACACTCCATCTCAAAAAAACAAAACAAAACAAAAAAAAACCAACTTAAAAGATTTTAAAGATTGCTTATGGTTGTAATTCCCTCTTATCTGACACACAGAAGCATTGTAATATATTGGGGTTAGGGGACAGGAAGGTTTCAAACAGTTGTTCTCAAATTTTTTGGTTTCAGGACTCTTTTGCGTTCTTAAAAATTAAAAATGCGGCCGGGCGCGGTGGCTCAAGCCTGTAATCCCAGCACTTTGGGAGGCCAAGACGGGCGGATCACGAGGTCAGCAGATCGAGACCATCCTGGCTAACCCGGTGAAACCCCGTCTCTACTAAAAAATACAAAAAACTAGCCGAGCGAGGTGGCGGGCGCCTGTAGTCCCAGCTACTCGGGAGGCTGAGGCAGGAGAATGGCATAAACCCGGGAGGCCGAGCTTGCAGTGAACTGAGATCCGGCCACTGCACTCCAGCCTGGGCGACATAGCGAGACTCTGTCTCAAAAAAAAAAAAAAAAAAAATTAAAAATGCAAAATAGCTTTTGTTTATATGGGTTATATCTCTAGATACTATGCTTTAGAGAAATATATATAATATTAAAAATGAAAAATGAGACATTTTAAAAATATTTACTTAGAAATTTATTTTATTTTATTTTATTTTATTTTATTTTATTTTATTTTATTTTATTTTAACACAGTCTTGCTCTGTCAACCAGGCTGGAGTGCAGTGGCGTGATTCTGGCTCACTGCAACCTCCGCCTCCTCGTGCCTCAGTCTCCTGGGTAGCTGGGATTACAGACCTGCGCCACCAAGCTCAGCTAATTTTTGTATTTTTAGTAGAGAAGGGGTTTCGCCATGTTGGCTAGGCTGGTCTTGAACTCCTGACATCAAGTGATCCTCCCGCCCCAGTCTCCCAAAATGCTGGATTACAAGCGCAAGCCACCACGCCCAGCCTAAGAATTTATTTTAAAATAACAATGAGAACAAATGTTAGCATAAATAACATATGCAAAATAAATGTTTTCCAAAACAAAAATAACTGGTGATGTGTATCACTTTTCTGTAAATCTTTTTAATACTACCTTAATAGAATATGGCAAGATTCTCATATCTGCTTCTGCATGTAATAGGTTATGCCCTGTTGTTTAAAAGAAATCCAGTGTCACACATATATCCAGTTGGAAAAGAGAAGATTTGCCCTGGACTCTTTGGACCAGACTTTGAGAATCACTGGTTTCATAGAAATACCTCTTTCTGCGAGTCACAGCCCTAGGTTTTTGCCTCTGCTGTCAGTAACCCTTTGTGCCACATTGGGAAAGTCACTAAACTATTCTGGACTGCAGACACCTACTAAGTGTCAGGCACAAGTACATAAATTATTTAATGGCATCTTCATAACAAGCAGTTGTGTAGTGGGTAAGTATTTTACCTGGGAGGAACTGGTTCAAGATGCTAACATGGATGCAACTGATACTGCAGAATGGGACATGGAGCCCCCAGAATGACACTCACCAGTTTAATTCACACCCTGATTACTTCTTTCTTTTTGTTTTGTTTTGTTTTCTTTTCTTTTTTATTTATTTTTTATTTTTTTGAGATGAAGTCTCGCTCTGTTGCCTAGGTTGGAGTGCAGTGGTGTGATCTCAGCTCACTGCAGCCTCTGCCTCCCAGGTTCAAGCAATTCTCCTGCCTCAGCCTCCCGAGTAGCTGGGATTACTGGCATGTGCCACCATGCCAGGCTAATTTTTGTATTATTAGTAGAGACGGGGGTTTTGCCATGTTGGCCAGGCTGGTCTTGAACTCCTGCCCTCAGGTAATCTGCCCGCCTTGGCCTCTCAAAGTGCTGGGATTACAGGCGTGAGCCCCTGCCCCCAGCCTGATTACTTCTTTCTGATGAAGGGTAGCAGTTTGGTGTGGGATACAAAACTAGTACCCACTTTCCCCATAAGACCCTCTACTGCATTAATAGAATTCTTTGCTGATGTGTGCTGTGAAATATATACAATAAAGTGTGATTGGCATTAAATCGCTGGTTTCTATTTTCACCTCTCTTATTCCTCCACTCCAGGACACGTGGGAGGGATGAGGGAAAGAGCTGATATCTGGGAGATAAGGGTAGGTAAGGGAGAGGAAGTGATGTACCAGAAGATGAGGAATGCAGTCTGAATTTGAATATCAGTGGATGGAAGTGATGTTGGATACATGGAAGTGAAATGGGAAGGATTAGGGCTGGTCATGCCCATGAAGGTTAGGGTTTTGGGTTAGGGTTAGCTTGTGGGCCCAAGGAAACCCTGATTTGTAGCCTTTGCCAATTTCCGGGATACAAATACCTCCACCATGGCTATCTTTAAGTTACCAACATCTGAACAAGCTGGGAAGAGATGCACACGAGTGGCTTTCAAGAGCCAGTGCCAAAGTAAGCCTCTTCTTCACAGAGCAGAAGGAAGAAACTAAGGCATAAAGAGATGAAAAAACTTGCCTGAGAACATACATGCTTTCTAAAGCATAGGAGGTCACATTGTTTGGGAGGATTAAATGAAATCATCAGGTAAAAGGGCAATGCCTGGCACAAACCAGGTGCTCCATAAATGCTAGCTTTATTATCATTGTTATTATTGCCTTTTGCTACTATACCTAGGATGCCTTTCAACTCTAACTTTGTACAAGGTGAATTTCTAGGGAGTGGCTTATTTAGAAGTGCATTGGTGTATAGTGTGCCACAAGAATATATAATCTGTTTCTAAAGCCATTATTTTACATCACTATCCCAGAGTTGGAAAGATCATGCCCGTCTGCATTTATGTCTTTTTTTTTTTTTTTTTTTTTTTTTTTTTTTTGAGATGGAGTCTCGCTCTGTCGCCCAGGCTGGAGTGCAGTGGCCGGATCTCAGCTCACTGCAAGCTCCGCCTCCCGGGTTCCCGCCATTCTCCTGCCTCAGCCTCCCGAGTAGCTGGGACTATAGGTGCCGCCACCTCGCCCGGCTAGTTTTTTGTATTTTTTAGTAGAGACGGGGTTTCACCGTGTTAGCCCAGATGGTCTCGATCTCCTGACCTCGTGATCCGCCCGTCTCAGCCTCCCAAAGTGCTGGGATTACAGGCTTGAGCCACCGTGCCCGGCCAGCATTTATGTCTTAATTGATCTAATCCTTCCTGTGAGGCTTTCTGAATGAGGCTGACGAAAAAATAATGTAATTCTTCAAGGAAACTTAGGAGGCCTTTGACTAGCAATTCTTCTTCTAGGAATCTATTCCATAAGATATTCTGTTTAGTCAGTAATACCTGTGATAGCAAAAATTTGGAAACACCCAAAAGTATACCAATTAAAAAATGGGTTATATAGATTTTGTACATCTATAAAATAGAATATTATGCAGCTATTTAAAAGAACAAGGCACTTGTCTATACATACTGACATGCAACTATCAAAGTAAATCTGATTATTTTTAGGATAAACTCAGTCACTTTAAAAAAAGCAAGAAAAAATCCATGTATAAATTCACTGTATATAAACAACAGAAAAAGGTCCAGACAGCTGTATGACCGTGTACAAACTATGAACAGTAGTTTATCTGGAGGGAAGAAATAAAATGGGAATGAAGGGGATAAGCGATTTTAATTTTTAACTGTATATCTATTTTAATTTTTTTTTACAGTGAGCCTGTAATTGTGCATTCCTTGTATAATTTTAAATAAAACACTTTTTAAAGAGACTCCAGGATGTGATTAGATATATAGTTATATAGCCTTAACATATATGATTCAAGGTTTTCAATAGCAGACTTTGGAAGGGGTTAGAAAGTCTCAGAAAAAGCAAGAGATTGAAAGAAGGAAAGACTGTATATTGATGTAGTGTCTCCTCTGCCAGGTCTCTTAGCAGTTCTCTTTTCATATAATTTTTCTCCACTGGCTAAACTTGAGTTATTGAACAGAAATTGTCCTTTATTCTATGGCTAATTGGAAAGACCAGTGGCTCTTTGGGTAGACTATATTAAAATTAACCTTGGATCCCATACATAAGCCAAGGCTCAGGTCTTAGTTTGTCAATAGTTACTGAGCCACTTAGCTCAATTGGTGAAATCTGGGATCAGCATAAAGCAAATTTCAAATTGTTAACCTCTTATTCTTCAGGGATGTATTTGTGTGTGTATGCATGTATGTGTATACATATGAGCTTGTGCATATGTTGGAGTAAGGGAGCTTTTGGTGAGTTGGGCCATGTAAGGAAGAATAAAAAGGTATTGCTCTAAAATTGTTTTTTCACATCTTCTACAAAGTAATGATTAACTTGAGCTGACAAATTATTCTTTTAAGGGTAAAGGCATCAATACCTTAGCATAAATTAATTTAGTTAGACAATTGTTTTTCTTCTTCCTGACAACTAAGATGTAGGGAGTAAGAAAACTAATTAGGGAGAAGGGGGAATAATTTGTCGTATGGGGCACCAAATTTTATATGGGGAGGGATCTCTAGAGAAGCATGCGAGAAAAAGGCAAGCCTTTGAATCTGGGCTTGTCATTTACCAAATTTTGCTTCCTAGGACAAAATTTTTAATCTTTCAGATGCCAAATTTTCTCAACCATAAAATCAGGATTGTATAAATTGCTGACTGTTGTAAAGACATATATGTAAAAGCACCTAGCATAGAGACTAGTACATAGCGACTGTGCAATAGATTGTGGTTATAATTTGGAGAGCAAGAAAGGGTAGCCAAGAAGATTTGAAAGAAACTCTATGAATTGAAATCCATTTAAATAAGTGTCAACAAATAAATAACCTTTAAACACCTATGGTTTGGATGATCTCTCAGGTGCCAAAAGTTTGAGCCAGCCACTTTCTGGAAATGGGTTGCTTACTAATAGGCATATCAGGAGCTGAGGGGTACAGGAAGGGATGTCGAAAGAAGCCAAAGGAAAACATTATTCCACAGTGACAGAGGGGAGCTTCTCAAATGTATTCCTGCTTCTCAAATGTATACCTGCTTCTCAAATGCATTCCTGTGGGCAAGACGACAGAGGAGAATATGTGCAATGGCTCATCTCCATTCTCTTTAAACTCAGCAGACAACCCCGGTGGGCATGTTAGGAGAGTCAATCCCCCATGCCATCTTTCTAGAGCAAGAATCTGGCATGTTAATGCCTATTGTGCCTCACCCATAAATAGCAATGATGCTACAAATAACGAATTAGATGAGGGAAGCCAGTCCTCTGATGGAACTCTCAATTTAAATAGAGGGCATTTGCACTGAGAATGGAATTTGTGAAAGGCAGAGCCAACTGAAAGCAGGGAGGGAGATTAGTTTCTGTCATCAGTCATCGCTGACACTGGGCATTTCTGAGATTGTTGTGATGGTCAAGGAAAAAGCCTTAGAGGAGAAAATGAATCTTTTAGAAAGATATGAGGTTGCTTCATCTGGAAGACAGAGGAGGGGTTTGAAGAAGGAGTAGAATAAGACTGGAGTGAAGGGAGAGAAAGGTTACTCGAAGAGGATTTTGAACTGACTGAGGCAATGTGAGGAAGAAAAATGAGTTTGCAATAGTTGAAATAAGACTTGACACTGGTAAGTGTGGTGGTGGTGATGCTGAGGACAATGATTACAAAGATATAAAGATTATAACGTTAAGCTACCCTTACAGTTTATACATTACTTCCACATTTATTCTTCCACATAATTCTTCCTGTGATACCTTGGGGGGAAAAAAAGATGGTAAACAAATTGTCAAAATTCACTGACTCAATTCATTTGAAAAGCTGTCAATATCACAACTGGGGAGTCAGATGCTATGTTTCTAAATTATTTCAGACTCATCACAACTTTAAATGTGTTCTTAAGTGTCTGGCAAATCAAAGATTTTGCTATTAAACAAATTAACGATCCTGCTTTTCTAGGACTCTGAATTAACCATCCCAAAAAGGGTCTTATTATCGCTCAGGTAGATCCTTCACCTTCCACAGAGCAATGGTGAAAAATCCAACCCACTCAAAAATGGTCATTCAATCTCGGTAAACTTTCTGTACACACTGAAAAATTTCCCCCTCTACTAAACATTGTTGTAAAATACTTGAAAATCTAAATTGAAATCGTTTCTATAAGAGCAGATATAAAGGATTAAAATAAAAATGGCAAGGACAACTGCAAGCAAAAGCATTGTAGAGTCAGCAAATATTACATTTAACTCCACATTAATTCTCAGAAGGAATTTAATGTAATTTCCTTCATTCTAACTCAAAAATTAATTTCTGTATATTGTCCTTGAGATTTGGATTGGGAATGAAAAAGAGAAAACTATTGAAAGTATGAAGATTTGACATGAATTAATCAGCCAAGAGTTCAGACACTGAGGACTGAAGATTAAACTTTATGGTTTAGAAACCCAAGGGCAGTACTTTTTCTTCTGAGTGTACTTCACATTAAAAAAAAAAAAAACCTCTACTAATATGTATATTTAATTCACAACATTCAAGTGAGGAGGTAATTTTTTGATATTCCAAAAAGAAGGCTCAAAGAGATTAAACAACTTATAGAAAAGTCAAGGAGGAGTCAACGTTAGAACAAGATGGCCCCAATCCCAGCATGATCGGTATTTTAGACACGAAGACAATCTCATTCCTCTACCCATTCACGTTAAAGCCTATGGAGGGTGAGACATTTCAACCTTAAAGACTCAGAGAAAGTTGTCATTGTCTGTGGGGTTTTGGCACTCAGAAAGAAACCCTGAAGGTCTTAGCCATTGCTGTGTTACTCCAGGAGTGATGGTGGTTGCACAGCCCTGTGATCATCTCCATCCACTGCTGACAGCCTGGTGAAGCTATCAGTCACTGCCTGAAAGAATTCCGTCCAGAAGATTAAAGTGTGGGGTTAGCATATAGGTTCCTCTGCCCTGGTCTTCCCCAGGGAAGATGAACACAAGTACTCTGTGGGGCTAACATTCAGTTTAGCCTTCATGCCTCTGTACAGTAAAGAGCTTAGTTTGTAAAAGTTGCCTAATCCAGATATATAGAGTATCTCTGCCTTTTCCAGAGAATAATCTAAAAAAAGTGTGAGCAAATGAACCTATAGAATCTGCCAGCCTTCATCACGTTCAAGTCCTAGTCAGCTTATGAAACAGCCTAAAACACCACATGCTATGTTTAGGGACTGGATTCCACATCTCATAGAGTGAGCGAACTTTTCATTTTTGTCATACAAAATCCAGTTGGTGCACTTGATGTAAAGGGGAAGCCAGAGATAATTCATTCTGTGCTAGATTTTAAGGCCCTTGGGGACATGGTGATTTTGTTTCCCTCCACATCCCTCTAATGTCTCATATTGCTTGGTCTGTGGAAGATAGTCTTTTATGTGTTCAATCAACAATTATTAGCCACCTCCTGTGTGGGTAACCAGACTGGAAAATAAAGTATAAGATACAGTCTTTGCCAAAGAATTGGAAAAACTGAACTTACAGGAAACAGCTGAAAGCATGGGCAGTGTATAACATGATACCAGGAAACTAAGTATGCACCTAAATGTTAAGAGACAGTCAGCATGACTCTGAGACTGGAAACCTAAGAGAGAAGTTTCGTGCTTTGCTCTTTGGAGCTTTCCAAATATTCCGTTCCCTCATTCTTCCTATTAGTGGAAAACCCCAAATAAAACAGAATTTGTTCACACTTAAAGATGTAATTTCCCACTTCCAGGAAGATAGAGTAGGTGTACTTTCCCTATTCCTCTCACTAGGTACAACCAAAAACTCCAGACATTATGTATATAACAAACCTAAGAAGACTCTGAAAGGTGGCGAGAAGACGTTGGATTGAGTAGGGACCTCAAGACCTAAGGAACAATACGGTGGTGAGTGCTCTGGTTTTCTTTTTGCTCATTTTTCCCAGACTTGGAACTAACGAAACCAGCAACCCAGAAACACCAATGGGCACAGACAAAAACTGTTCCAGTGAAAGCCTGCTTTCTAGCCAAAGGACCAAGAAAAGGGCAATCAAGCACAGAGAACTGTAGACAATAACTGCTCTACTCCAGCCAAACACCAAAGAAAACACTGTGACTCTGTCCACACCCACCAGCAAAGGCCAATAGGGACCCTACATTTCCAGTCTAATGAAGCTGCAATGAGACACCCCCATACTTTTGTTGAAAAGGCAATGCGGGGAGCCAGGACTTTGATCCCCACCAACTGGTAACAAAACCTCATGATAGAGCCCTGTCTTGTAAGATGCAACCTCATGCACCCTAGGTAAAAAGTAGACGGGGCCCGGCACAGTGGCTCACACCTGTAATCCCAGCACTCTGGGATGCTGAGGTGGGTAAATCACTTGATGTCAGGAGTTTGAGACCAGCCTGGCCAACATGGTGAAACCCCATCTCTACTAAAAATACAAAAATTTGCTCGGCGTGGTGGCAGGTGCCTGTAACCCCAGCTACTTGGGAGGTTGAGGCAGGAGAATCCTTGAACCTGGCAGGCGAAGGCTGCAGTGAGCCAAGATCACGCCACTGCACTCCAGCCTGGGCAATAAGAGTAAAACTCCGTCTCAAAAAAAAAGTACATGGGATCTCTCTGCATTATTTGTTACCATTGTGTATGAATCTATATCTTAAAATAAAAAGTTTAATTAAAAAAAGTAAAGGAATTAAGGCATCTGTGACCATTGAAGTGCCTCTACTGAGAGAGAGCATTTCACCCTAGGGTAATCCACAAGAGTAATCTAAAAGCTAGGAGTGCATATTCACTTCCTGTGGCTGCTCTAACAAATGACCACAAATTTGGTAACTTGAAACAACAAAATTGTTTTTCTAGAACAGTTCTGGAGGTCAGAAGTCTGAAAGCAGTATCACTAGGTGGAAATCACGGTGCCCAGCTTCTGGTGGCTGTGACATTCCTTGGCTTGCAGCAACATCATTCCAATTGTCAAGCCTCTTTCTGCTTCATCTGTGTATTACCTTCTCGTCTGCATGTATGCGAATTCTCCCTCTGCCCCTCTCTTATAAAGATACTTACGGTAGCATTTAGGACTCACATGGTAATCCAGAATAATCTTCCCTTCTCAAATTCCTTAATTTAATCACAGCTGTAACAGCTCTATTTCCAAATAAGTTAAAATTTACAGGTTCTAGAAATTAGAACCTGACATCTTTGGGCAGTCATTACTCTGCCTACCACAGCGTGCTAAGCAGTCCATTGTGCAAACGTGGTGTAATTTATTTAACAAATCTACACTTAGGGTGTTTTGTTTTCTTTACTATAAACATGAACAAGGACACTTTTGCATTAACAAATAGTTTTGGAATATCTATGCTGTGTCAGCTTCTCTTTTAGGCACTAGGGATAAAGCAGTGAAGAAAACAGACAAAAATACCTCCCTTATGGAGATTATCTTCTAGTGGGAGAAGGCAGACACAGACAATAAATGAATGAGTACAACATACAGAATATTAGTTAGTGATCATTGTCATGCTGAAAAATGAAGCAAGGAAGGGGGATACGAAATACAAGGCAGTTACATGTTGCAATTTTATTTTTATTTTTTGAAACGGAGTGGCACTCTGTTGTCCAGGCTCAAGTGCAGTGGTATGACCACGGCTCACTGCAGCCTCTAACTCCTGGGCTCAAGGGATCCTCCCACATCAACTTCCCAAGTAGCTGGCACCACAGGTTCATGCCACCACACCCAGCTAATTTTTTTGTTTGTTAGTTTGTTTTTGTAGAGACAGGGTCTCCCTATGTTGCTCAGGCTGGTCTCAAACTCTTAGGCTCAAAAAATCCTCCCACCTTGGCCTCCCAAAGTGTTGGGATTACAGGTGTCAGCCACCACACCCAGCCTGTGCTGCAGTTTTAAATGGGGGATCAGGAAGACTACAGTGAAAGGGTGACGAATGAGCAAAGGCCTCAGTGGGATGGGAGATCAAGCCCTCTTTATCTGGAGGCAGAGCAGTGTGGACAGAGCGGTTTCAAATACCTAGGCCAGGAGAACAGCACAGAGTCTGGGTGCCTGGAACAGAGTGAGGCAAAGAGTAGTAAGGACCGAGATAAATCTCTTAGAACCCTTCTCTACTTATTTTTAGATGGGATTAATACAAGGATTACTAATTTGTGTTTCCTTTCTGTACCTCCACAATAGTTTTGGTCTCTCTTCCTTCTCCTGTACCTTTGGGGAAGACGCATTCTTGGTCCAAAGCGGGAGAGCCTGGGTCAGAAAAGGAGAAATAGTTTGACAGAGAATGTTTGAGGATCACAGCTACCATGTACAGGGATAGTGACTTGTGGGAGAGGGTGAAAAGGGGCCTACTATGGTATGTAATTCTGTGAGTCCATCTGACATGGTTTGGACTTGCGTCCCCGCCCAAATCTCCTGTTGAATTGGATGAGGGGCCTAGTGGGAGTGATTGGATCATGGGGGCGGGCTTCCGCCTGGCTGTTCTTGTGATAGTGAGTTTTCACAAGATCTGATTGTTTAAAAGTGTGTGATACTCCTCCGCCTTGTCTCTTTCTCTCTCTCCACCACCATGTGAAGAAGGTGCTTGCGTCCCCCACGCCTTCTGCCATGATTATAAGTTTCCTGAGGCCTTCAGTCATGCTCCCTGTTAAACCTGCAGAACTGTTAAACCTCTTTCCTTCATAAATTACCCAGTCTCAGGTAGTTCTTTATAGCAGTGTGAGAACAAACTAATACATCGTGCTTTCCATGGGATAGTGCTTGAGTTATTCTGAAATTATTTTGAACTATGAATTTGCTTCAAGTTACATGAACTGTATATTCCAAGACACCATTTGGGGACTAAGCTTCATGAGTCATGGTATTTGTTCAGGATAAATTCTGACAAGCAAAATTGCTGAGCCAAAAGGAATACTTTCCATTTTGATGCATAGTATCAGATTTCCCAGAAAGGTGATATCATATTACATACCCAGCAACAACTTGCTCCCCACAAGCTCACCCCACTGAGCATTAACTCTCTTTTTATCTTTGTATATTATGGGAAAAATGATTTCTCGACAATATATGATGAATCTGCATCTTGGCAACATGAGGGCAAAGGTCTTTTTCTATGCTTGTTTGCCATTTGTATTTCCTCTTTGGTGAATAGTTTGTTCGTATCCTTTGCCTTTTTTCTATTGGACTATGCATCTTTCTTTATTGGATTTGCTAGAGCCATTTATATTTTCAGGATATTTCACTTTTGTCTGTAAAATGCTGCAAGTAGACTTCCCAGTATAACAGGGGTTCTTGAATGTATGCAACAGAAAGTAACTGGCTCCTTCCAGCAGAAAATGAATGTACTGAAAGAATATTTGGTAGATCACAGAATCACTGGAAAAGCTAGAATCCAAGACTTCAAAAATAGAGCAGCACCAAAGGAAGCAGTGCCAACCACGAGCCCAAACCACACTGTAGGAACTGTCTGATGAGGACCCCATCAATACTGACACTGGATGCTGAAAGCCACTCCTGGCACCTCTGCCTACCTGGTCTTGGAGATTTGATGCTGATGCCACAAAAGTGGACTCTCCTCTGTCTTGATTCAAAGTCCTGGGCCAGAGTGTCTGATTGGTGGAGCCTCCACCACAGCCTCCATCCCCATTGCAAGGATCAGGAACAGACAGAGTGACTATCAGAACTGTTCATCTCCAGTGTTGAAGAGTGGACCTTGCTCTTCATCCAGAGTCACACAGTGGAGAATGCCCCGTATATAAAAGGGGAAGCAGAGGCAAGGCAGAAACTGACAGAGACTGAGAGCCCTATACTCAGCTTGTTTAAATTTAAATTTTGTTTACAGTGATTTTAGCTTCACAGAGAATAAAATTTTCTGGGTGAGTATATGAAAATATTTCCTTTATGATCTCAGATCTTAACAGCTCTGCTGTCTGCATACCCTCTCCCACCTTCCTGAATTCTCCCAGCTGAACCAAGTAGGCCTACAGTTTTTCTTTTTAAGGATAGTCTGAGCTTGTATCAAGGGCTTTGCCGACTACTCTTTGAGTTTTAAGGCAGCTCTGGTGCCCTGGGCCTTCCTCTCATGTCAGAGATGTCCTTGACCCTAAGACATGTGCTCTGGAGGCTAATTATCTCAGGTGGTGGCCTGTCACCTTCTAGGTTGGAGATCTAGTACCTCTGAAAATGTTTAACTTTCAGCCTTTTAGACAGGGGACTTTTTCTGACCTGTTCATCAAAGTGTGTTTTCATGACTAAGGAGTCCCCTAACTCTCCAACTGCTGTAGGTATATTTTATTACTCAGTTAATTTCATTTGGCCTCGTATCATGGGATACTTGACATTTCAACATCTTAGGCATTAAATTGAAAAACACCTAGTTGATCATTTTCATACAGTAAGTTTAAGTTTCCCTTTCCTACTCAAAAGAATGCAGCGTAGTCTTGGGGACACTTGAACATTTTCTACTGGTCTTTGAGGGGCTCAGTCACCTTTGCTCTCTTTGTCTCCATGGTTAGAAACCTGTCTGTACATGTTGAGCAGACTGGTATGCTGATCACATGTTAAAGGAGTTTCTGGAGGGTTCTCTGCCTGTTCTGTATCTTTCAAGAAAGCCCAAATGCTGGTTGCCTATCCATGGCCCTCCTCCAGACTCAGCTGTGGACGGGGGATGGGGAATGAAGCAGGTGTGAAAACAATGGGGCCACACTCTTCTACAGCCAGGATGCTCCTTGCAGAGAAGGCCCAGTGTGGCATCATCAGGAATGGAGCTTAGGCCCTGGTACTCACAGCTGTCCTGGAGGGGCTGGAGCTCAGATGTGGGACATCCAGTGTAGGCAAGCAAGAAGCTTGGAGACCAAAGTCCCTATGGGTGGTGGAGGGAACCTTACCAGAGAGATAGCATCTGGAATGTTCAGAGACAGGCATTTGGTGGCAGCCCAAGGAGGAGTCCAGAGCAGAGAGGCCCAAAATTGGAGGAAGGGGGAAGACTCCTGGCCTAAGGCTCGGGGGCAGGGCTCCTGTCCCTGGGAGGTCTGCAGTGAGGACCTGTGGCCCCAAGCATCACCGTAAGCAATCAGGCAGATAGAATGAGTCAAATACCTGATCTTTAGAATGGGAGAACAAGCTGGGGCTGAGACAGAGAATTGCCTGGGTTCAAATCCCGGTTCTATCACTTATCGCCTATGTAACTTTGGTCAAGTAACAGCCTTTCTATGCTGCAGTTTCCTCATCTGTAAAATGAGAATAAACGCCTGTAATCCTAGCACTTTGGGAGGCTGAGGCAGGCAGATCGCTTGAGTCCAGGAGTTTGAGACCAGCCTGGGCAACGTGGCAAAATCCCGTCTCTACAAAAAATACAAAAACTAGCCAGGCATGGTGGCACACGCCTGTAATCCCAGCTACTAGGGAGGCTGAGGTGGGAGGATTGCTTGAGCCTGGGAGGTCAAGGCTGCAGTGAACCGTGATTATGCCACTGCACTCCAGCCTGGGTGACAGAGCAAGACTCTGTCTCAAAAAAGAGAGAGAGAGAGAATAACAACAAAGCCTACCTCATAGGATTATTATTATTATTATTATTATTATTATTATTATTATTATTTTGATAGAGTCTTGCTCTGTTGCCAGGCTGGAGTGTAGTGGCGCAATCTCAGCTCACTGCAACCTCCACCTCCTGGGTTCAAGCGATTCTTATGCCTCAGCCTCCTGACTAGCAGGGATTACTGGCATGTGTCACCATGCCCAGCTTTTTTTTTTTTTTTTTTTTTGAGATGGAGTCTGGCTCTGTTACCCACGCTGGAGTGCAGTGGCCGGATCCCAGCTCGCTGCAAGCTCCACCTCCCGGGTTCACACCATTCTCCTGCCTCAGCCTCCCGAGTAGCTGGGACTATAGACGGCCGCCACCTCGCCCAGCTAGTTTTTTGTATTTTTTAGTAGAGATGGGGTTTCACCGTGTTAGCCAGGATGGTCTTGATCTCCTGACCTCGTGATCCGCCCATCTCGGCCTCCCAAAGTGCTGGGATTACAGGCGTGAGCCACCGCACCTGGCCAGGATTTTTATGAGAAGCAAATTAAATAATATGTGTAAAGCGCTTAGAAAAGAGTAGGTGTTAAAAATGTTGTTATTATTAGTCAGTATTATTATTAGCACAGATAAGATAATCAAAGCACAAGAAGCCTTAAGGTGGTCTTGATGTGGAATCACCAAAGTGGTTGAGTTATTCTTCAATTCCCTCTAAATAAGGACAAGATTGGTCACACATCTGGGGTAAGGCTAAACTACAGACTGGGCTAAAGTGGTAGAAGAGAGCTGCAGAGGCAAGGCGCCAGGAACATTCTTGCAAATGCAGTTGGGAGAATCACATTTTATTTTCTGGCAACTCTGACACATAGTCATTGTGCCCTATGGCCTATCCAGAATCTCTGGGCTCCCTGGGTCTGGTGCTAGAGATGTGAGTCATGAGAGAGAAGAGTCTGGAAGGCACTCTGCCACCCCGGGGCCTCTGCTGTAGGCTGGCTCCTCTAAATCTCCAGGGTGCGCAGTGGCCACGAGAGAGAGCTCGCACCTCTGGCCTCATGCCGGCCCTCTTCGTGGACCTGCAGATCACCAAAGTGCAGCTGGGGTTTGAGGCATCAAAATACATACCCTATTTCACAAGTCATGCCCTCATCAATCCCTCTTAAACACTTGAAGGCAAAAATACGGCATTAAAAAATAGTTATTTACAGCCAGGCGCGGTGATTCAAGCCTGTAATCCCAGCACTTTGGGAGGCCGAGACGGGCGGATCACGAGGTCAGGAGATGGAGACTATCCTGGCTAACACGGTGAAACCCCGTTTCTACTAAAAAATACAAAAAAACTAGCCGGGCGAGGTGGCGGGCGCCTGTAATCCCAGCTACTCCTGAGGCAGGAGAATGGCGTAAACCCGGGAGGCGGAGCTTGCAGTGAGCTGAGATCTGGCCAGTGCACGCCAGCGTGGGCGACAGAGTGAGACTCTGTCTCAAAAAAAAAAAAAAAAAAGATTATTTACTGATAAGAACTTATGAACATAAAGAAAGAAACAACAGACACGGGTCTACCTGTGGGTGGAGGCTGGGAGGAGAGAGAGGAGCAGAAAAGATAGCTATTAGGTACTAGGCTGAATACCTGGGTGATGCAATAATGTGTACAACAAATTCCTGTGACGCAAGTTGATCTGTGTAACAAACCTTCATGTGTACCCTTGAGCCTAAAATAAAACTTAAAAAAAAATTATTTACCATCATAATAATGGCTACCATCATTGGCACTTTAATCATGTGCCAAGGTACCGTGTACTATGTACGTAGCTAAGTGCTAAATATCGATTGCTTTTATTGCTCAGTTAATTTCAATTACTTCAGTTGGTCTTCACAACAACCTTAAGAGGTTAGTTACTGTTGCCATTTTGCAGATGAGGACACAGGCTCAGCAGGGTTGAGTAACTTGACCATGGTCAAATGGCCAGTAAGTAAATGTGGAGCCAGACTCCAACTCAGGTAGTTCACTATGGAGCCTGAGCTTTGAAGAAGAGGGGAGGAAAATGCTTTGGAGTAATGTTTCTAAAGGAAATACTGCATTTTTGACAGAAATGAAATATGTACTGTCTGCTCCCTTCCTTGGTGAGCTGACACCAACTTGAAGCAATTGCTCCCTCCCCAGGCAGCATCTGTTTTGGTTCTCCAAGGAAATTGATTCACTCTGTGGAGACTCTCTTTGGGAGAGGCCAAAGTTCCTTACAGCTTCTGGGATCACAAAACCCTTTTCAACAAGATCCCTTAGGCCCAGGCTCCTAAAAACTATGTAATAAATTTACCATCAAAACAATCTCATTTGATCCCCCTGAGACCATCATGCTACAAACAAAGGTAACATGATATTCCAATAAATATTTCTCCTGTGAAGTCATTAGAGTTTTTTCCCCTCCTACACTGAACTGTATTCTTCAAATTTAATATAATTTCATAGTTCCCCTAAATCATTCATGGGTATATATACAACATTCAACTGTTCTACATCCTGTCATTTGAATAAGAATGATTATTAAAGTTTAGGCTGATTCTAAAATGCAAAAGCATTTTACTGTTTTTCTTATTAAAAATGCCATAATGAAATATTTTTAAATGTTATAGCAATTATCTTTTCACCACACAAACCTGCATTGTCAACTATGCCACATTAAAATGTTAAATCACTATTTTAATATCAAATTACAGGAGGAGAGAGAGAAAAACCGCTAAAATTCATCTTCTGTGTGGTTGATTTTTCCACAACTTAGTACATGTGGTCTGTCATGGTTGAGAGGTGCTGCCTTATACAGGAAACACCACAGATTTTGGAGGTCTTAGACTTGAAATAACAGGGAAGTCTAGGGATTGTGTATTTCTTCATCATGTAAAAAAAAAAAAAAAAAATTAGGGGCTGGGCGCGGTGGTTCACGCCTGTAATCCTAGCACTTTGGGAAGTCGAGGCGGGCGGATTGCCTGAGCTCAGGAGTTCAAGGCCAGCCTGGGCAACATGGTGAAACCCCGTCTTTACCAAAATACAGAAGAAAAAGCATGCACTTGTAGTCCCAGCTACTTGGGAGGCTGAAGCAGGAGAATTGCTTGAACTCGGGAGGCAGAGGTTGCAGTGAGCGAAGATCATGCAGCTGCACTCCAGCACGCCAGCACTCCAGCCTGGGCAACAGAGCAAGATTCGGTCTCTCCAAAAAAAAAAAATTAGGATAATCAGCTATTTTTCTGGGTTCCCAGACCCAAGCCTGCAGGACATTAATGGGATGCAAGCAAACCTGAGCAACTGGGCTTGCAAAAATAAAATGACTTGTAGAAGCCATAATGAAGGTTGTATGTTTTGGGCATCAGTGGTGTGGTCTTCTCTATTCCTGCTGGGCCAACTGCATTGGGATCTCAGTGATGGAAGTAATGGTAGAACATTAGGGCAGTTCTTGTTGCCCTGGATAAGTGTTAATGAGGAAGAGGCGTGGATATGAGATACCACATTCAGGCTCTTACCTCTCAATGAATCATGCACGGTTCTCACAATATTATCTATTAAACTCAGCTGAATGTCTTGGTCACACTGAATATAATCATTACACAGAGGACTTTGACCTGTCTCATTAGGTGATTAAAAAGCAAAATGTACATTTTTAATAGATTTCATAAAGACCCGATTGTATATGACTCTCTGGCTGCTTAAGAGAAGCTATTAAACGAAGTCTACATTGGGTCAGTACTTCACTTTTAAGCCCTTGAAATCACATGGTCTTATTATCTATGAAGTTTTCAAAAATGAGCTTGTTAACATCAAAACTGAAAATCCTCTAAATAGTACTCCAAAAGTTTGATTATTTGTCTCCCTAAACCTTACGTCAAAATTTGATCCCCAGTGTTGGAGGTGGGGCTGAATGGGAGGTGTGTTTGGGTCATGGGGATGGATCCCACTTGAATGGCTTGGTGCCATCTTCACAGTAATGAGTTCTCATTCAATTCATTCCCACAAGAGCTGGTTGTTAAAAAGAGCCTGGCACCTCCCCATCCCCCACTTCCTCTTTCACTGCTTGATCTCTGCACATACCAGCTCTGCTGTGCCTTCTACCATGAGTGGAAGCCGTCTGAGGCCCTTGCCAGATGCCCAGTCTTCCAGTAAGCAGAACCATAACCAAATAAACCTCTTTTCTTTATAAATTATGCAGTCTCAGCCATTCCTTTATAGCAATACAAATGGACTAAGACCAGTACCAATAGGTTATGTTATAAACAAATTGCATTGCTTCTCAGCCTTTTGACTAAGATCAAGTGTGTAAACAAATTTCACTATTCATGAGGATTTTCAGTCAGAAACGAGTTACCTAGTGGGTGCTTAGTAAATATTTGACTAACTGATTTTTGCTGGTGTTATCTCTATTAATACATCAAATCAGCCTTAAGGGATGCTACAGATTGAAGACCTGTAACCTACAATAAATTTACTTTGTATTGAGGTGGACTTAAAGTAAAAAAGTAATGCTGTGAAATTGGAACCCTTGCACACTATTGGTGGGAATGCAAAATGGTGTGACCACTATGGAGTATAGTATGGAAGCTCCTCAAAAACTTAAAAATAGGACTAGCATATAATTCAATAGTCCCACTTCTGCGTGTATACTCAAAAGAATTGGAATCAGAATCTTGAGGAGATATTAGCAGTTCCATGTTCATTGCAGCACTATTCACAATAGCTAAGAAACAACCTAGATGTCCATTGACAGATTAATGCATAAAGAAAATGTGGTATATGTATATATACAGTTGAATCCTATTCAACCTTTAAAAAGAAGGAAATTCTGCAATATATGACAACATGGAAGGACCTTGCAATGGTTAATATTAAGTGTCAGCTTGAGTGGATTGAAGGATGCAAAGTATTGTTCCTGGGTTTGCCTGTGAAGGTGTTGCCAGAGGAGATTAACATTAGAGTAAGTGGACTGGGAAAGGAAGACCCACACTCAGTGTAGGTGGGCACCATCCAATCGGCTGCCCACGCAGCTAGAAAAAGCAGGTGGATTAAGGTGGAATAAGCTGGCTTTCTGAGTCTTCTGGCCTTCATCTTTCTCCCATGCTGGATGCTTTCTTGAACAGCAGATTCCAGGACCTTTGGCCTTTGGACTCTTGGACTTACACCAGTGGTTTGGCAGGGGCTCTCAGGCCTTCGGCCACAGACTGCAAGCTGTCCTGTTGGCTTCTCTGCTTTTGAGGCTTCGGGGCTTGGAGTGAGCCACTACTGGCTTCTTCCTGTCTTCTCAGCTTGCAGATGGTCTATTGTGGGACTTTATCTTGTGGTCGTATGAGTCATTTCTCCTTAATAAACTCCCCTTCATATACACATACATACTGTCCCTCTATATACACATACAGCTCTGTCCCTCTGAAGAACCCTGACTAATACAGACCTTGAAGACACAATGCTAAGTGAAATAAGCCAGTGTGAGAAAGACAAGTACTGCATGATTCCATTTCTTTGAGGTATCTCAAATAGTCAAATTCATGAAGTTAAAGACTAGAATGATGGTTACCTGGGACTAGGGGGAGAGGGAAATTAACAGTTGGTAACCAATAGGCATGAAGTTTTAGTTAAATAAATTTAGTTAAATAAAATGAATACATTTTAGAAATCTGCTGTTCAACATTGTATCTATGATCAACAACGTAGTATATACTTAAAATTATTAGGAGGGTAGAGCTCATACTAAGTGTTCTTACCACAATAAAATTAAAACTAAAATAGAAAAAGAAGTAACTCCTTTTACCTCTTCACTTCCCTCATCATCTTAACATCTTTGTTTAGTTTCGGGGTATCCTAGGTTTAACTCCTCGGGAAACAGATTGAGATAAAGATATGCATGCAGGGATTTGATTAGGGTATGCTTGGGAAAACCACACTTGTTAGTGGGTGAGGAAAGCAGGATTGGGCAGAAGGAGATGTTGAGCTGTGATACAGTTGCAACAAGGCCTCAGCCAATCCCACTGGGAGTCTGAAAGGTAGATAGCCCCTCAGAGAATCCCTGGATTGAGGCAAGGGAGCTAGGACTTGGTATCCCTCATCAACCGGTCAATGGTTGTGACCTACCCCTAGGGAAAGAGAAATCACACTGGGCAAGACACTTCCTTTTGTCTAAGGGCAATTCCTGGACAGGGACTCAGTTATGAACCTCAACATATAACACCCTAATAGTTGGGGGAATAAGTGCCTTGGTCCTGAATGCGGAATTTGGATGGCATATGACAGAGCCCACTACACTGGATCACACCACAAATTCACCATGCGGGAACTAAAACTCAGGCTCCTCTCAGCAAGTTAAATTTTCCTTCTTACTTTCCTTTCTTTGTTATCAGCATCACCATTTTCCCTTACCCAAGGTAGTAGATGAGAAATCTAACGATTTCTAAAAATTGCCTTGGGCGATTTTTAACAGTCTGTCACATTTAATTTCCAGCATATTTATCCTTTTAAACAATTTTTAAATAATTCACTACAAAGTGAAATCTGGCATAAGTCCTATCTGTCTTTTACTCCCTGAATTACTGAAGAAGCCAAGACAACAGATTTCTAGGCAGTTTTTAGGGCCTGGGTTGGGGACTAGTGATATAACCAAGAAATGAGGAAGTGGCTGGTCTCTGCTGTTTTTTCTTTCTATTTTAGAGAAGAAAGCTTGAATCATTGGTCGGGCAAATAAATACTCAACTACTCTCTGGAAAGTCCTACTCTGTTTATAAGAATGCAAATGAATAACCTTGAAAAAAGTCTTCTTATTTTATATATATAAAAAAATTTGACATGAGCTAAATGTTTTCAGAGATTGAGATTTTTAAATAAAACCTATCCAGTACTTGTGGGTGCAACGTCGTCTTCCACTAGTGTGGGTATTCTGTCAAAGACCTAGTTGCCACTCTCAAACACTGTTCTCAAACCACTCCCAGGGAAACACAGGAGATATTAAATTATAGTCTAATTAAATTAAATTATCACTTTGCTATCCCACCAATAAGACTGAGACGGCACTTCTGTTATGAATCTTTGCTTGCAAATCCTTTTACTTTGGGATAAGAACTCCTTCCTGGCAGAAGCACTTTGGGCTTAAAGGTGAAGTTGTGGATTAGAGGATTGTACAAGGGTTCTTGCACCCAGAAGATTCTAAGGACAAAAATTAAAACTCACTTGTTTTGCAGATTTTTCATCTTGGGCTTTTGAATAATTTTACTTATCTGAAACATGAATCTATATAGTGTATATTGGATGATTTTTGCGTTCTAAATATAAAGCTTTTTGAAATCTAAAAACAGCCTTTTTTTTGTTGAGTAGTAAAAGGAATGTTTCAATGTTAGGAAATTTTGGATATGCAGAGAAAATCACTACTTCTGAATGAATGGGCCAGAAACCAGTACTGAGGATCTGAAGCAAGAGCTGTAGGGTCCACCAGAGTTTATCTTCTCCACATCTACTATATACACAGCACTTATGAGATACCATAATGATGTTCACAGTGTGAAGAAAACAAAATCTCAGATTTGTAACAATATAAAAAAGAAAACAAGGCAGGAAGGCACTTGGGACTCAATGTTCCTCTTTTTAAGTCTTTAAGGTTCTTAAGCAAGTCCCATTGGATACATGGCGAAGATGAGTTTCCCCTAAGCACCATTCCTAAAGCCTCTGGGGCCACAAGAAGACTGTGAAGCTGACACAAAGAGGTGCCCCCAGTATACTTTAGATGCATGTGTTTCTGCCTGCACATGAAAGTGTACATTCTGATTGTATTAGGGTCCTTCAGAAAAACAGAACGAGTAGGAGAGATAGATAGGTAGGTAGATAGATAGAAGTATAGAGGTATAAGTATAGATAGAGAGAAAGAGATCTATTATGAGGAACTGCTGCACACAATTATGGAGGCTAAGTCCCACAATCTGCCATCTGCAAGCTGGAAACCCAGGAAAGCTGGTAGAATAAATCCTGGTCCAAGGGCAAGAGAAGACTGAGGTCTCAACTCAAGGAGGCTGGTAGGAAGCAAAAGGCATGGTATGAATTCTTCCTTCCTCCATCTTTTTGTTCTATTCAGGCCCTCAGCAGATTGCATGATGTCCATGCACACTGGGGAAGGCACACTGCTTTACTGAGTCACTGATTCAAATGCTAGCTTCATCTGAAACCCCCTCATAGACATACTCAGAAATAATGTTTAATCTGGGTACCCTGTGGTACAATCAAGTTGACACTATCACACTCATTGCAGGAGGACATTGACATGAATGAACCATATGTGAAGACCCTATGGAATGGTTTCATCCACCCTCCCCTTATCCTTCAAACTCTCTCTGGAGTCTACCTGGGGGACCCACGTGGCATCCAGGTGGCAGTGGATGAATGGATAGTGGCAACCGCAGGAAGCCTGTTGAGACACATGTGATGATAGGCCAGCATCCTTGGCCAAGAGTCTTTATTCAGACATGTTTTGTAGAAACCATGTAAGCAAGGGACTATTGAAAGAATGGCTTAAAGCAGAAATTCTCAAACTTCACCCTGCATCAGAATCCCCTGAAGGGTTTACTAAAACATGGATCCTTGGGCCCCATCCCATAGTTTCTGATTCAGCACATTTTGGGGGAAGGCCCTCAAATTTGTATTTCTAACAAGGTAATGCTGATGCAGCGGGTCCAGGGATTCTGCACTGAGATCCTGTAGCAGAAAGAAAAGAGAACTTCTACTGTCTTCTTCTGAGGTTTTCAAATTCATTCAAATTACTGGGCTCAGTTGTAAGGATGACTGTCAGGTGGAGGTGGGTGACTGTCCTCAGGTAAATGATTCTAATATCCTAAGATGAGCCAATGATCTGAGGTGGGAGCAGGGATTGTGCAATAGCTCTTCACCAGGGCCCTTGGCAACGAGACACAGAGAATTGATTTGGTCCTCTGCTTCTTTGTAAACAATACAACAAAGTTATATAGCTACACCTCTGGTCACACATGCGCCTGTTGTCGTCTGCTTGTTCCTGTTCCCTTGGGGAACTGCTCTTCCCCACTCCAATCATACACTTCTGGTGAGTTTAGAATCACAGCATTACGCTCCTGGGCCACAGTGGTTAAGTATGTGACCTTAGTCTCTTGGCAAATATTCCTTTGGCATTTGACCAAAGCCTAGCCAATCAAAGGTTTTCCCCAGGAAATTTCTAAGTTTTATTGGTGGGGAAAGTTCTCATTCATTTCTGATCACAAAGCTTTAAGAATGTGTTCAACAGTGGCTGTCAGTCATGCCCTTCACCAGGTAGCATGTGTGAGAGAATGAAAAAGACAAAAGGCAAAACAACAAGTGGAATCAAACTTTTTCAGCGATAAGTCTTTTCTTCTAGTCACTGAGAGCTTGGAGCTACTTGGGTTCCGCAATGATTTCTTCAGCTCTGGTTTTTGTTTTTTTTGTCACTATCTTTCAACTTCTATTCCTCTCCCATCTCCCCATCCTGTTCCTCACCCTCCCCCCGCTTTTTTTTTCTTAAAATATTTTAGTTGGATTTCTGTCACTTGCAAAGGAAAGAATCCTGACTAGTATGGACTAGTCCTCTAGTAATCAAACCCATCAAGGACAAGGCAGGTGGGAGGGTGGGGTGAAGAGAAGCCATGAAAGTAAGTATGTGATGGGATTTCATATGTACCCATACGGCAGGCTCTTAACAGCTGCAAGGAACAGAGCCTCCTTCAGGTTCCTGAAAGAAAATGGTGGGACTAAAAGTGGAAACCACCAAAAAACAGATGGGCCTTAGGGCCAGCTCCTGTCTGGGTCATGCTCACCACCTCTCCTCCATGTCATCTCTGCTTCTCAGAGTGTATCTGCTCCATTCTCCCTTTACCCCTGTGTGGCCAATACTCTCCCCATTTTCTAGTCCAAATCCCAGGAGGTCAGCTAATTACACTGCTGTCCCCATTGTGCAGAGTTCTTTGTTCTTGACTATTGCCGGTTGCTAGATAACCTCTTTGGATGAGGCACCATCTCTGGGCCTATCAGGGCGTCCCCAAAGAACAATGGCAAAGGCTGGGGAATGTAGGATGAGGCAGACACTCCATTGTGTCACAGAACATGTGTGTCCCAGAACACCAGAAAGAAGAGTCAGAGTATGACATGTCAAACAAATGCTAAATAAAAACATTCACCAGAAAGTCTAAAATGCATGAGAAAGGGGTGGGTGCAGAGAAGTTATAGGACTTTCTGAAATGGTCTGGGCTAGAGCCAAGTACTTCAGGTCTTGGAGAAAAACAACGTTACACAGATGGGTGCTTTGCAGCTCAGAAGCACAAGGCCCCTCAGCCACAGCAAGCCTACCGGCCTCTGTTTGGCTTGACCTCTACGACCTGACTAGGGGAAATTTGGGAGAGTCCTCACAAGTTCTACACTTTCCACCATGATTCCAGAAGGACAGATGGGTCACACAGACCTAGGGTGGAATCCCAGTAAATGACTTTGAGCAAGTTTCTTTGCTTTTGAAGCCCCAGTTTCCTCAAATCAAGATGAAATTACCTGCTTTCACAGAATTGTTATGAAGAGCAAGTAAGAAAAGACCTGTGGATCACTTAGCCTAGCTCTAGGCACAGATAAAGTGCTCATTAAATGCTAGTTATCATTGCTCTGTCATCATCATCATCATCATGCTCATCATTTTCATTAGGATACTTTCAAGGTGAGTGAGTGTAATGTGCCTCCGGGGATACATTTGTGAACAAAGCTTATCTCCCTACCTGTTTGCTGATACTAGTCATTTTTCTAATAAACATCCCCACTTACAAATGAAATTGAAATCTAAATGTATTTAAACTGTAAAGCTATATGTCCAAAGTGAACACTGTGTTATACAACTTAGAAGGTTTTTATTTTAAAAATAAAGAGATGAAGGAAGGAAGCACGAATGGACGGAAGGAAGGAAGGGAGGGAAGGAAGAAGGGAAGGAAGGAGAGAAAGAAAATCCCCTTGTAAAAGTTCTCTTCCACGCATAAGATTTTATACTTTATTATAAAGGAGATTCTTTTTGTTAATTAAGGTATCAGTACAACAATAAAAGCAACAGAAAAAGATACCTAAAAATCTTTTCATTCTGTACAACAAATATCTGGGTATATTTACCTTATGTAAAATCATTCATTTGGTCTAACATGCCAGTAGAATTATCAAAAGTTTACTTTAAAAAGATATGAAAAGGTTGGGAGGGTGTGGCTTAATCTACAATTTAAAAATTTAATTTCACATATTGCCATGCTGTTCTATTACATATGCAGGAACGGGAAAGGCAGTGTTCTTCAGACTTGAAAAAAATTAATCCACAGTTCTTGGCATGGACAACCAATGTTATATTTAAAATATACATATATAATGTGAGACCCATTATCTAATAAAAATCATGAAATCTAGCTTATTCACTTTGTAACTTATAATAACCGAAAGTTGATCAAAGAAAAGCAATTCAATTTTTATTACATTGTTACTATTTTTATGGGCAAAATTTAAAATGTATGATAAAAATTCAATATACAATAATTGAAACATACAGTCTGACCTCACATTGCTCTGATAAATCTGTTCATTTCTGGCCATTTTCAGTGTTGCTATAGTGAACAGTGTTGACAAGTGGATGAAAAAAGCTTATAAATGGAATTCAGATCATAGATAAAACTGAACATAAACTATCTCCCAACGTTTCTGCATGTTGGGAGGCCCGGTTTGTGCCACAGATGGCCATCTCCCAATAATACATAAAACATTTCTTGCTGGAGCTCAGCACACATTGTTGAATGCACAGGTCATTTGAACAGAACAATAATTCAATTCACTTAATAATGACCTCACTGGGAACAAACACAGACACAGGATGATGCTGTTAGGAGAACAAAATTGTACTAGAGTTTTAAAAATGAAATTCTTAAATAGCCGCCATGCTCTCTTGTCAAAATAGCACTTAAATGTATTCAGTGTTTAGCGACCAGGCAGGCTCACTGAGTTTATTTTAGTCTCTTGAATTTTACTGCTGTTTCTCTGTGCCATGTTCCCTCAGTTTTCACGCTGGTAGCTTTCCTGGGCAGGTCAGTGGTGCTCACTGAACCCTCTATTATCTTACAGACTGAGCTCATTGATGAGGAAGCCTTGAGTTCATCATTTTTTCTTCTGTAATAGCTGAGATGGCAGTCAATGAGAGTGACTGCAGAAAGTTTCAGAAGGACACATGGGAATCATTTAACTAGGCCAATAAAATCAGCTATTTATGTAAGTAACAGTTATTATAACCTCAACCATCAAGACTATATTTCTCTAGAATAATTTTTATTTGGGGGCTAATTTTATTCCTAGCTTATAAGGCTTAAAATCCAGGATTTCCTACTTTGGCAGTAATGAATGAACTCAACCAGGAGAAATCAGGATCTAGATGCTGTCTTTTCAGCATTTAGATGCTTACACAACTGATACACATGGGTTCAGGTACTACCTACCTAGAATTTTTAACCATGAGGTTCCTTTCTATATTTTAAACCCAAGTGCTATTGAAACTAGGCACCTTATTGCCATAGGCTTAACTATTAATATCATGTTCTCTTTTGTCACTCATGTTTACTGTAAAAGAACACTTAATAAACAGCAGGGACTTTAAATATGTTTTGTTTAATATATTTTATTAAAAAGATCTTTAACTTTTAGGATCAAATCATAAACCTATAGAACAGAGGGGATAAAAAAAAAACAGAGAATTGAGATATAACCTATTCAAATCAAGATTAATTTAATAATGGAGAGAAAAAAATAATATAGGAGTCTCGTCAACAATTGTTTTATAGTTTAATTATTTTATCTTTTTTCTTTTTTTCCCTTCCATCTGTCTTAGTGGGCTTGAAAAAACTCCATCTACTTTCTGACAAAATAGTGCTTTTATGCTTGGGAAACACATTTCTCTATAGGAACTAACCCATTAGCTTATTTCTGTACCTGCTTCATCAATATCAGCTGGAATACCCTGTAATAGTGGCAATTTATTAACCTCTGCTGTAAAAGGCAAGAGAAAGAACACTCATGTTATTTTTCCATGAAAATGGTGGTCAGGAGGAAGGGTGTTTTAGAGAGGTAGTGTGATACAGGGAGGGGAGAGGGGAAGGCATTCATAAGAAGCAGAGCACATTTCCCCCTGACATATATGTAATTCTCAAGACTTAAGAGGTGTCTATAATCCAAACAGGACACCCCCTTTTCCGTCTTCATCTTCCCCTCCCTCCTTTTACAGACACTTCCCCCAGAAGACATAGCCCTTGCTTAACTGTCTGAAGGAGAGAAAATACAAAAGGTAAATAGATAAATATAAAAGACAGCAGGTAATTTAAGGACCATATTGATATTATAAGAGTTCAGAGAAATTGAGATTGGGAAAGGTTGTTGAAGAAATTGCAAGGCGTGAGTGCAGACCCTCTGCTCCTGTGAAGCTGAGGGGGAATTTTCCTTCCTCTCATTGCCCCCTGGGGTGCTACGTTCTTGTCCATCTCCCAGGATGAAGGAGATCCTCTGCAGTGAAGCCCACCATTAGCTGAGCCCAGCAGCTCAGCTTCTCAGTTTTCCAGGCACCTGCCTGAGGGCAGGGTAGGGCTTGCAGACTGAGCAGGATGCTGGGCATCCACTGTGCCTTCTCAAGGGAAAGGGAGAGAGCTGGGGCACAGAAAGCCATACTCCTCTCCAGGTGGAGGCACTAGGGAAGCAGGAGCAGGAGGGAGGAAAAGTCCATTGTGTGCTGCTTATAATCACAATAATCACAATAATCACATTGAAACAGCACCTACTATGCCCAGAATAGTTCCCAGCAAATTACATGGGGTATTAACCCAGATAATCCTCACAATAACCCTATGAGGAAGTGTTATTCATATGCCCATTGTACAGATGAGGCACAGAAAAACTAATGAACTTGCCTAAGAACACACAGCTACTTAATTGGCATAACTGAGACTTGAGCCCAGACATAGCCCGATTCTAGCACCTCTTGTTACATGGTTCACAACTCAGGCTGCACATTAGAATCACTTGGAGAGCTGCTAATCAATACTGATACCTGTCCTTAATCCCAGAACTATAGATTTAATTGATCTGCAGCGGGGCCCAGGGCATGAGGACTTTTTAAATGTCCCCAGGTGATTCAAATGTGCAGCCAGGACTGTAAGTCACACTATTCAGTCTCTCTCTACATGGTTATCTCAGGACCTCAGTACCTCTGCTTTCCTCCCTGTTACTCAGACTATTACATTACACCTTGATCTTACACTCTGCCACTCTCCATTTTTCTTCCCTTGCAGTGGTTTTAAAATATGTCCACAAATTCTCGAACACTCATCTCTTCAAAACGTAGGGATAACTCCCCTCCCCTTGAGTAGTGAGTCACTTCTAAAGAATGGAATTTAGCAGCAGTGAGGGTCTGTGACTTCCAAGACCAGGTCATTAAAGACCTTTGCAGCCTCTTCCTTCCTGGTAAGTTGTGGACTGCTCCCTCTGGGGGAAGCCAGCTGCTATGTCATAAGATCACTCAGCCCAATGAAGAGGACCTTCTGGTGAGAAACTGTGGACTCCTGCCCACAGCCAAGGAATAATGGAGGTCTTCCAGCAAGTAACCACTGAATGAGCCAAATTGGGAATGAATCTTCAAGCCCCAGGCAGTCCCTAAAATGACTAGAACTCTGGTGGACATCTTGAATGCTACCTCATGAAAGACCTGAGCTGGAACCAACCTGCTAAGCTGCTCCCAGATTCCTGACCCTCAGACACTGTGCGAGATCATAAATGCCCATTACTTTACACTGAAAAATTGTGGGGTCATTTGTTATGTAGCAATAGATAACAAATACAGCCATCTTCAACCCCCACCTCCAACTCCCAAGTCTTCCCAGATTGACTTGGAGCTGGGAAGTTGCCAGTGCTGCAATAGAAAAGTGTCTGACATCCTAAGGTGGAATTCTGAATGCATTTACCATAGAAACATAGTTGCATGAATATTTATATATGTACATAAATGTATGTAGATGCATAGAAGAAGTCTGGAAGAAACAAGTCACACGGTTAATAGTTGTCGAGCCTGAGATAGGAAGGGGAGTGGGAGCAGGGGTGGGGGAGAAAGCCAAAGGGAATTTTTCTTGCTGCTCTGCAGGATACTGTGTCATTTGGATGTTTCTTACCAAGAATATATCCATGCATCTCTTAGGTAATGAAACATATTTTTCCTGCGTAAAAGTGAGGGAGGTTTAAAAAAAATAAGAGCAGCATAATCATACCCGAGGCTGGGTTCTGTTGGAAGTAGAATACTAGAAAGATCTGCAAGTATATTATGGATACAGTAGTAATTTTGTAGCCTTTCCTGAGGGCCTTAATACCAGGTAGAACACTGTGAGAACAACAGGCCTTGAATCCTGATCACCACATGTGTTTAATTCTTGACTCTAACACTTAACCAGCTCGGCAAGTTATGAAACTGTTCTGAGCCTGTTTCCTCATCTGTAAAGTTGGGATAATAATTTGAGAATTAAAGAAGCTAAATACATACATCACCTCATACAGTGAATGGTCTGGAGGTTGCATTCACCAAGCGATAGCTGTCATACTATGGGGAATATGCTGCTAGTTCCAAACACCTACATTTTGGGATCATTACCTGTAAATAAGTTAAGGCTTCCATGAATTACATATTTTTGTCAATTCCTCTTTTCTGGGGGATGCAAACAAATTCATGACACAAAGTAGACTTTCAAGACTCATTTACCGCATGAATTTTGCAAACATTCCAGAGGTCAAATATTTGTTTTCTATTTAAAGTGATAAAAGCCCAAAAAAGTCATATTCCTCAGCTACAGGAGAGAAACTGAGGACAGTGGAGATGAGGATAAAATCCCCAAAACCTAAAGGATGCTGGATCTGGATTCTACTGGATATTGGTGCTGGAGAGTGGGACTGTCCCATCCTTTTCACATATGTTAGAGGTCACACACAGGGAACCCGCAGACCCCAGCATGCCAATAAACATGTTTCTTGTGACCCATACGATGTTTCTGAAAAGCATTTGAATTAGTTACCTACATTTAAATTTGGAAGATTTCACATAAAAATAAAAGTTTCATATTGCTCTTAAAAAAACTGACATAACTGGCTGTCTGAGTCAGCTGGCTAGAACTGAGTCAAGGATTCCTCCTTAGTTAGGGCGAGGGTTCTTCAAGAGGCCATAAACCGCACTTGGACCGGCCCGCATCCCTCATTAGGGTTATCTACTTGTCCTTTAGGCATTCAGTTTGCTCCACTGAAACTTTAGATGTTTATTCCTATCTAGTAAGAGTGTTACTGGGATGGGATGACCACATGCTTCTATAGTTATAAAAACTGCCCAACCACACCTGCAACGTAGAGATCCCAGAAATGGAGGCCATCTTTCTCTGTTTACTTTTTATTGAACCAAAGAAGAGGAATGTGGAGCTGTCCAAAAAGTTTCTGTGAGAAAATGAAGAGCTGTTCTTTATAATCTACTATACTTCTACAGTGAGCTAATATTTATCAGGAAGACCTCCAGCTTCTCAAATGGTCTAAAGTTGTGTGTCATTTCAGCCAAACCTATCTGCATCATCTTTTCCATTTGAGTAGTCTGGGATTCTTTGCCTCTGCACATGCTCAAATCCTACAACTGGAAGAAAAAGCTGAACTATGACCCTTGCCTTTGATATATATATAGAGATACTTATCAAGTTTGGTGATATTGAGTTCATTTTTAATATCATGGAGTCACTTGTGAATCAATACCTGTCCAATACTTGTCTAATAAATGTTCCTGTCTGACAGTTATTAAAAACAAACAAAAATAGGTTCTATTTCCTTAACTCTGCTTGAAGATCTTTCAATAGCAAAATTATACCCCTTAATTAACAAAAGCAAATATGAATTTGCTTTTAAAAGAGTCATTTGCTAGTAATTTTTTTACTCTAGGTCTTTTCTGACCTAGGTTATTTTTAAATATTTTATTTAAAAAATTTTCAAACATACAGAAAAGTTGAAAGAGTGGCATAGTGAACACCCACATATTCAACAATGAACATTTGCTATATTAACTTTATCACATATTCATTTATTCTTCTTTTAACCTATCAATTTTGATACATCTCAGAGTAAGTTGCAGACATCAGTACGTTTTACTCCTAAACACCTCAGCATTCATAGTACCAGAGTTCAATATTTATGTTTTTAAAAGTTTTAACTGTGGTAAAATATTCATAACAGAAAATTTACCTTTTTAATAATTTTTAAGTGTACACCTCTATGGCATTAAGTACAGTCACATTGTAGTAAAACCATCACCACCATCTATCTTCAAAATTTTTCCTTTTCCCCAGCTGCAATTCTGTACCCATTAGACACTAATTGTCCACTCTTGCCTCCTCTCTGCCCTTGAATACTACCATACTACTCCCTGTCTCTATGAATTTGACTACTCTAGATACTTCATATAAGTGGAATCATAAAATATTTGCCTTTTGTGACTTTCTTATTTCACTTAGCATAATGTCTTCAAGGGTCATCCATGTTGTCACATGTTAGAGTTTCCTTCCTTTTTAAGACTGAATAATATTCCATTGCATATACATATCACATTTTGTTTAACCATTCATCTGTCTGACACCTGGGCTGCCTCCACCTTTTTTTTCCAAGACTTTTTTTTTTGAGAGCAGATTTAGGTTTCTTCCACTTTTTGGCTATTGGGAATAATGCTGCTGTGAACATGGGTGTACAAATATCTGTTTGTGTACCTACTGTCACTTATTTGGAGTGTATACCCAGAAGTGGAATTGCTGGAGCATATGCGAATTCTATGTTTAATTTTTTTGAGGAATCTATGGTTTCTTTTTTATATAACATTTATACCTAGTGAAATGCACACATCTGAAGTGTATAGATTTTGATAGATTGTGACAAATGTATACTCTAGTGGATTATTTTTCTTTTCCTTTTTTAGGTCCATCAGTATATACATATAAGAATTTTTCCATTAAAATGCTACACAGTCAGTGGCCAAAAGCCTGTTGGAAAGAGTGTGGGCTTAGATGACATCAAGATATACAGTTTTAGAACCTACTGGCCTTATCTTTTCACATATTTTGAAGTCTAGAAAAGGATCTCACTGTCTTGAAATCAGAAATTTGCAAAAATCATCACCTCCATCTTCTACTACTGACTATAAACATTTTACCTTGTGTAAGCAATGACCACAATAGTTTCAAAGGAGTTTTAAACAAAAGAATACATGTGGAGCTCAATTTCTAGCTCCCACCCATCACCAGAAAGAGACACTCTCTCCCTACATCCATCATGCAGATTTTCCAGAGTCTAAAAATTCTAAGCAGATAGCAGCAAATTTATCATACAGATCAATAGTTTATAATATTGAAAGTGAAAACAACAATTAATATAGCATGTTTTTTGCTATCAGATTGACAAAAAGTGACAGTTTCACTGGGAAAAGTGTGGAGACACAGGCGTTGGCAGATGCTGTAGGTGACATAAAATAGTAGGGCAATTTGCTAATAATCTGTTAACATTTTTAATATACATTATTCCTAACCCAGGAGTTTCATCTCCAGGAATTTTTCTTACAGAAATACTTATATGAGTGCACCAAGGTATATTTGTACATGGTTGCTCATTGCCACGTGGCTTGTGGGAGCAAAAAATTGGAAACGACCCAAATATCAGTCAGAAGGTAGCCGCTAAAAATAAATCCTGATATACACACATTTAACTGGTATAACTTGCTTTACCAGCTTGGACACAAATGAGGTTACATCTTTTTTATTTTTTCAAATTACATTAGGCCCAAACATCTATGTGCCAGATTAGTGCCAGAGGAAGTCCACTGCCTGTCTCCTCTCTTAAGGCCTCTTCTCTCTCCCTGAATTGTCCAAACACCCTGGGGCTTTTACTCCTTGCAAAGCAGCCAGTCTCGCTTCTAAATGCCTCCTGGAGAGAAAACTAGAGAATCTGATTAGTCTATTAGGAGCCTTATTTTCAACGTCTGTTGCTTCTGTTTGCCATACTGTGACTGTTGAAAGCTGCAAAAGTAATAAATAGGGAGTAGTGTTGTAAAATAAAGATGGGGAAAAAAAGGCTTGACTGAGTCTGTTTTGAAAAATAAAAGTAAAGATCTTATTTGTATTTAAACATGAGCTATCTTTGACTATATATGTGTGTGTGTATATATATATATAAATTTAGCACATACTGTAGTTGCAACAATGATTTAATTTTTCAAGTAAACGAAGAATGAATCAAGTGTTGATTTGGTGCTTGGGGGGATAAATTTTCTAACAAAATTATTTGAAAGCAAATTTTGACACCCTTCACTTCACACTGACTTTTATACATAGCAGAATGACAAGGGTCACTTTCAGGAAAGGTGTGAGGGCTTAATCAATTTTTCTGAGACCCTCTCTTAATCCTTCGATATGCAAGTAATTCTCCTTTTGAAAAACGTAACCTGTTATCATTCTCGTTTTTCTCATCTTTAATTGTTAACTGGTCTAACACTACTAGATACTCATTTGCTTATGGAACAGTTCTCCAAAATCATTTTCAATGGCTTTATAAAATCGTGCATCTTTTGCAAGAGTAGCAGTTTTACATTGCAACTGAAATGCATTTTATTTACATTATATTGTGAGATGTTTATAACATCTGCAGTCAGCAAAATTGACGGGCTGAGTGGGGATAGATGCTGATATTAAGTTGGGAGGGCTATTTAAGTGAGGGCTAATTTAGTAAGTGGTCAGTTCATTAGTGGATATTTTCCTGTTATGACCAATTTCTGCTTTCCTACACAACTTAGCAACTACTTGGATTCAGATAATAATGAATAGCTGGATAATAAGAAACTTCCGTACTACATGGTACTAGAGAGGAATTAGGTGTGTATTGACATGGAAAAACGATCACAATGCATTGCTAAATATAAAAAGCCAGTTCCACATGAATAGTATAACCATGTTTCTATGAAATAATAACAAATGTTAGTATATGCATAAGAAATATAAACAAATAAAACAACCTGGAAGATACTTCAAACTGTTAGCAGTCACTTCTGATGGATGTCTGGGGAGTGGGGAGAAGCCCATTTTAGCAGCCTTATATTTTAGTGAACATTTACTACATTTTTGAATATGATAAAACCTAATTTAAAATATTCTTAACTAGTGGACCAGGTATGATGGCTCACGCCTGTAAACCCAATGCTTTGGGAAGCTGAGGCACGAGGATCTCTTGAAGCAACATAGCGAGACATTGTCTCTACAAAAGAATTTTTTAAAGAAGTAGCCGGGTGTGGTGGCACATGCTGGTAGACTGAGCTACTCAGGAGGCTGAAGTGAGAGAATTACTTGAGCCCACAAGTTCAAGATTACAGTGAGCTGCTGTGATCACACCACTATACTCCAGTCTGGGTGACAGAATCAGACCAATATCCATAACATACATATATTTAAGCTAGTGTAGCTGAGATAGAACCAAAGTTGAAGAAGAAGAAGGAAGTGGAGGTTGAGGAAGACAAGGAGAGGAAAGAAGAAAAGGAGGGCAAGAGGGAGGGAGACAGGAAGGAAAAATCAAAATGTGCTGTCATTTGATTAGTGTCCAAACAGGGTACTCCTAGAGTTTTTATTAGCCTATCTTGAAGGAATGTAAAAGGTTTTTTCTTTTTCTTTTTTTTCTTTTTTTGAGATGGAGTCTCACTCTGTCACCCAGGCTGGAGTGCAGTGGCCAGATCTCAGCTCACTGCAAGCTCCGCCTCCCGGGTTCCCGCCATTCTCCTGCCTCAGCCTCCCGAGTAGCTGGGACCACAGGCGCCGCCACCTCGCCCGGCTAATTTTTTGTGTTTTTAGTAGAGACGGGGTTTCGCCGTGTTAGCCAGGATGGTCTCGATCTCCTGACCTAGTGATCCGCCCGTCTCGGCCTCCCAAAGTGCTGGGATTACAGGCTTGAGCCACCGCGCCCGGCCAGGTTTTTTCAATTGCAACCTATTGTGTTATAAATACCCCAGAGCTCATTTTCAAAATAACCAAATCACAAACATTTGTTGAGAATCTGTTATTTTCAAGGTACTATGCTGCACTTAGTGCTCAGAGGAATACAAGAATCTATAAGACTTCTAGCTTCTCTCAAACAGCTAACAATTTAGTTAAGAATTCGGGAAAATCTTCACTTGAGATAGGAAACCGCATCTAGCCTTAAGTGACCAAGATGGCGCAGCTGTGTAATGGTGGAGAAACTGAATGGCTGACGCTCAGTCTTTGCTGCTGCCTAGTATTCTGTGGGTTTAAGCATTAGATGAGAGTCAGGACTGAGAGCAAGACATTTACCTTCAGAGAAAAATGTAATTCTTTATCTATCATGGGAGGGGAAGCCCACAGGTTGGTTCAAAGGTCAATTAGAGCGCCATTCAGATTTGATGAGAGTATCAGGGGGCTTTTGACGTGGATACTCACGAAATGTGATGGTGAACACTAGGTTATGTATTATTATTATCGCTGCCTCATTTTATAAACAAAGAACCTAAGATTGACTCAGGTACATTCTGCTGCTAAGGGCAGAATCAGGATTTAAACCAGTACTTCTGACTCTAGAGCCTGCATTCTTAATTTTTCAGACCCACTCCTTTATCCAAACGTACTGTGTAACTGCAAGGGTCTGAGATTAAAGGATGACCAGATGGTTCTTGTGCAAGGAAGAGATGTTCAGCATGGACTAATCAATGTGTATATCTACTGTGTAGTTCACCCCAGAAGAAAAGAGGAAACCGGCTGCATAAATGGAATTTGGAGGAAGGTAATACCTCCTGCCAAACATCACTATCCGTGAAATCTCTATAGTCTTTCTGGATAAGAGGTTGCCAAGATTTCTGTAGACGTGGTCTTCCTTTCCACTCCTGGAAATAATCCCTTTAGGGCAGAATTGAAACACATTAACAGAGTAACACTTTCTGCCTTTGTTCTTGTTGTGGAGTGAAAAGAAACTGGGCCTTATATCCACTGTTGGGATGGTACTAAAATGCAAACTACTCCATTTCTGGAAGACATTGCCTTGAAAAGTTTTAAAAAGTATTCTCTACATCCTAAAATAATGGAAAATAACTTGTGAATAATCAGTACTACGGTTTAAATGTGTCCCCCAAAAAGCACGTGTTGGAAACTTAACCCCCAATGCAGTAGTGTTGGGAGATGGGCCTAATGGGAGGTCTTTAGGTCATGAGGGTGGAACCCTCATAAATGGATTAATGCTGATTATAAAAGGGCCTCAGGCAGTGAGTTTGATCTCTTACTCTCTCTTGCCAATGTGATGCCTTCTACCAAGAATGATGCAACAAGAAGGCCTTTACCAGATGCTGTTCCTTGAGGCAAATAATCTTCTATTGTTTATAAAAATTACCCAATCTGTGGTATTCTGTTATAGCAGCACAAAAGGAACTAAGACAATGAGCTATAAATTCTTTTCCCCCTTCTTTGCTCTCTTTATCTCTGAGAATGTGAGAACTTAGCATTGAACATTGCACTGATTTATGGACAATGTCAAAGGTCTCTGAAAAATAATAATTTGCGGTTTTGCTGAGACAAGCATCAGAATCCTAAACATTATTGTCTGAGAACAAATCACTTGATTAGTGAGTGGGCCCAGCCCTCCACCTGGTATCCACATCTCATGCAAGGTCTTACAGCTTTCTCTAATTGTCATGTCTATAATAAATCCTGTGAAGAGATAATAACTTTGCTTCTTTGTGAAAAATGGCCCTGTAAAGAAAGTCAACTGTTAGTGCTTGTGTTGAAAAGGGATGGCATTTATTAATTTGCCTGATTATATTTAGATAATTACATGATTAGATTAATATTTAGAGTACAATTAGGTGCATGATGTTGATGGCCTCTTGATATACTTAGAAATTTGGAGGGTCTCTGTACAGAGACATTTCTCTATAGCCTGGCACATGTCTTCTTGGAAAATGGATGGCAAGAAAACTTCTGGCTTTACCTGTTGGTTAGGGGGGAAAAAGAATATTTTATATTACTATGATCTTTTGGGAGGCAGGCATCTTTGGTAAACCAAACGTACTTTGTCACTGCTAGGGTCTGAGATTGCTGTTTGGCAGCAAAAGCTGTCTCGGGTCAGGGAAGCGGTTGCTTTCCCCTAAATTTTTCTTTTAAAAAATCCTCTGTAGTTGACCTCATTGTTCACCATTCTGCAGATGAGAAAGGACTCAATTGTTTTCAGCTGAGAGTTCCATATAGCAATCACAATAATGCCAGAATCATACAAACCACTGAATTAAGGTGGCTCCCCAACCAGATTATCACCAGGCTGTTGACAGGTGAAGAGCTGAAGCCATCTTTGGTATATATTTCCCATCCCCTCTTCCCTGGAATGTTATTAGGCACATTAGGTTCTAACTGGAGCACTAATCATTGAATCATTTATTATTCTGCACATGCCCCTTACTGGTAGTCAGTGAAACTCAGACGAGAATACCCTACCCAGGATTTGATTGTAATGACACATGGCAAGATGTCAAGCATCTCCAGAGGCCTTAGATGTTTGGCCTATTGCCATTTGAGAAATGGCCTCTGATTTTCATTTAGACTTCATGAGGATGTTTCAAGACTTGTTCTTATAACTGGTGCTATCTGTAATTCTTAATGGTAGTCTTGGAAATGTGGTAGCATTATACAGTTGGGCTTATAGACCCTGAAGAATCTTTGCTGTCTCAGAAGAACTCAAGGAAACTGAATTTCCAGACCTGGCAAACATCCATTTTTTAAAACTGCTTGTTTAGCCTTGTTGCCTTGAGTCAAATAAAGCAAGTTACTTTATGAAGCATGAACAATGCCAGAAACATATCATTAAAATGTTAATTTAATTTGACTTGTTGAGGTAAGAATCCAGACAGTTCAGTTTACTGAAAAGTGACTGGGATTAGTGGTACCATTGTTGATCTGGAATGAATCTGGTCATGTGAATGAGAGTTCTAAGGCAAAGAGAATGGGTGTAGTTATGAAGACTTTCTACCTTCGCCGTAGGTTCAGGACTAAAGTATAAAATGTGCTTTCTTCAGAGTTGTTCATTTTGTACTTTTGGTACACATTAAATCCACTTTTAAGAGGTAGGTAAAGTTAATATGTATTTGGCTGATAAGTTTAAATTTGTCATCATATGTTTTTCATTTATTCCTCCCTTTTCCTCACTCCCTCTGAACCAAAATGGGATGAATGTCTCATTCTCAAATGCTATGATCTTGTTTTGCAAATCACCAGTGGGTCCATCGTATAAGTTAAAACTTTGCAGGCCCAGGTGTCACAAGAGTATTCTTTTCTATTTGCCAAGATAAAATCTCAACTTATGGCTTGGGACCATATTGTAAAATGTAAATACCATTTTAATGAGTACTACAGAGGAAGAGTTTGCTGGGCCAGTTGCCCACCACTGAAGGGCTGGATTTAAGTGTACCTTGGGTTATAATGAAACTAGTTTGGTGGTCTTAGCCTCCCTAGTAGACATTTTCCCACATTAGAAAACCAGCACAGGATTTCATGCAATTCCGTACAAAGGACAATTGCAGCTCTGCTCAAAACCAGAACTGGAGTGTGGATGGGGTAACTAGAGGAGAAGCTAGAGGAGGAACAACAGGGAGCCTTTCAATCCAAAGTTAAACTCCTGCCTAGATTTAGGAGGAAAAGGGAAGGGGAAAAATAATTGCGTATGTATTTTTATTTCTGTCCACATTCTGTAATCTCAAATACCATCTGAAGATATCTCCTCCTTTCCATTTCCTGCATTGTCCATGTTCTTGACTCTGCGAGAATATATATTTCAAAAACTTTGACTAAAAGCATTGTGTTAACCTCTCTATACTAATAACTCCAGGTCCTGGGGCAGTAGGACTAAACACCCACATCTCAACTAGATTCCATAGAAATTGTATTCATGTGTTTCTTACCTCTCTCTGATTCCCAATTCATCTTTTCTAACTAGCTGCATCTCACTTGTCCTTTAACCAAGGTGCAGTCCCAGTTCCCGTAGGGGGGCCCTTTGTAATGATGAGTACACACCTTCATCTCTTCGTTTTTGCACCAGTCTATATGGAAGTTAATGCCTAATCATATACATTTGATACTCTATTACTGTTCTAATTGACTGACTGAAAGTATAAGCGAACATTTTAAAGCTGGAAGAAAAAAACCCAAATGTAAGATGCTACACTCCTGACCTCACTATACTTCAACAAAAGAGAATTATTCAGTCCTTTTTCTCTTTGGAAAAAGACTCTGGCTCTAAATCCCTTAATGATTCTACCTGATTTAAATCTGACTCTAATCCTGCATGGTAAATTAAGATTCTGCACCTTTTCACCCTTGCTTTTGGAATAATGTGTCTAACCCAACACCTGCCTACAGAGATCAGATCCTCTAAATGATCCAAAGGCATTCTGCTTGGAAATGAAAACCGTAGCATCAGCTCCAAGAGAAGCAAATGGTGCTAACTCCCTCTGACTTGGACAGTGCTTCCACTCATGGGGGCTTCACAAGTGGTCGCATTTAGAGACCTGCTCCCTGAAAAAAAGGACATCTGTTTCTTGCAATTGCATGTAGAGTTCCCTGAACAGTCATTGCAGGTCTCTTCCAGCATCCCCTTCTCTTCGATGTCCCCCACCCCCATTCCCACTCCCAGTAAAATTCGACAAGCCTATATTCTACCTAGAGGAAGAAGGCATTGTCCCTGGGAGGTTCCCAGGTCCCCGGTCAGTAGAAGAAATCTCCAGGTCTGTCCCAGCACAGTACTTCCCTGTAGCAGGATACTGTGCCCTTCCTGGAGCTGGGCTGACTTTGCCCTAAGGTTACATTTCTACACAAAGAAGCCTTTAAGGGTGCTGTTGCAGGCCTCCACACTGGAGGTTTATGTCCGTCAATCCTAGAAAAAAAGGAGGCTGTAATAAAACTGCAGGAGCCAGCAGTGGGGAATTACAACGCCAGGATCAGAGGAGGTCTGCCTCACAGCCCCGCTAGATGCTGAGGTTGGTCTCTCTGAGGATGGAGAACAATAAAGCGGAAGGAATTGAAGTCAATTGGCTGCTGGATTGCATTAGCAGGACTCAGAGAAGGGGCACTTGCTGAGGGTGGTGCCTGGATTCTTGGCCGCTGCCCTTGTGCCAACTAAGCTGGGAGATCCAGAGTCTGAGGGAATGAGAAAAGTTCACCCAAGTCCAACAAGTTGGGGAGGCCTGCGACGTGCAGACACCCAAATTGGAGACCGTGTGTGCTGCAGCCATTGCAGCTCCAAGTGTAATTTAGTTGATTTACGGCTAATATGTGCAAATATTAATTAAGGTTTCAGTGAGTGACCATGATAGGCAGAAAAACAGGAAATACATCAGAAGGTGTGCTGGAACACTTTGCAAAGAAAACAGGAGGAAAAGCAAAAGCAGTGGCCTCTGGCAACTGGGCAGAGTATTGGGGGAGTCTCAAAGTGGACCTGCCTGGTGAAGGCATGGAGGTGGGGGAGGTGGAGTAGAGAATAGAGAAGAGAATAGCTGAGACTAGAGAGGGCATCACTGACACCTGCCCAGCAGCTCTGCAGCCTTGAATTTGGCAGTGTGGTCCCGATGCCTGCATGGAAGGCTTGTTGGACCCAGCTTGAGAGCTTCCTAAAATATCCTTGGGCCTGATGCAATATCACTTTGTGATGGCACTGCATTGCGATGTGGTGACAGGATAACCTGGTTGGAGAGGGAAGGCCTTTTATGTCTTCATATAATTTCATCTGAGAGAGGCCAAATGAGCCCAGCACTCCCAAAGGAGAATGGGTGGGTTAGAAGAGTGGTTAAGCTCTCTGATGTGGAAGGAATAGAGTTCCCACCCACCTACCCCCAGGACAGAAGGGTAGATGCCTGGGAGATGCTAGTTAGGAGAAGGAGAAGGGAAACTCCGGAGGACAGCCCCAAGGGGCCTCTCAGCAGTTCACAGGGGCTCTAAAATGCTAAGGGGAGGAAGGGCGGTGTTAAAATCAGCCTTCACCCTGGAGAAGGCAGCACAAAAGAACAGGGCAGCTTCCCCCTAGAATATGCCCTCTGAGTAAGGGAAAAGGAGTTGGACTGGGAAAGGAGAGATGACACAGGCCTGGTGTGGAGAAAGCCACCAGGAGCTCCAGCACTCTCCAAGGTTTGGCCTAGGTCATCTCCAAATAAAAACAGTTTACCTAGCTCTAGGCAAGCCCTTGTTCTGCATAATGATTTGAATTTTAAAATGTGACTTAAACCTTGCAAAGGAATGCAACTCTTTTCTCCCTCCCCCAGGCCATTCTATCTTTCTTAGAGGGCCAGAGGTGGATCAGAGGGAGGAGGGTTTAAAATTTTAGCCCCTTTACCAAAACATGGAAAGTGTCAACCACTAACTCTCCCGCCATCCCCGCCCCCAATGCTCAAAGTGTTCAAAACTAAAAGCTACAGCATCTTTTCAGCAAGTAATCAGCACAAGTTGAAAGGCACAGGCTGTTGCATTTCTGATCAGATTGTATGTTAAGCAAGAAAATATACCCCCACCCCAATCCTTTTTGGCTAAATGCATGTCTGTTTAAAGAAGCCACCAGGCAGTGCCTCTCACTTTGTCTTGGCAGGGCACAACCATCAGACGAAGTGGGAGGAAGAAACATTAACTTCAACAGCTGTTTCTTGACCCCGGCTGTCAGTCTTCCCAAGAATAAATTTTGGAGAGTCCTATTTGAAACAAAGAGGGAGTTTTGGGGGAGAGAAAAGTTGGTTGGTTCCAGGGCGGCCGCCCAAAGAAGCAGGGAACAAGATGTTTGCAGTTACCACGCAGCCTGCAAGCCTCTGCCGGGTGCAGGGATGGAGCAAAGTAACTTGAAAGCTCCCCTCTCGGCGCCCTGTGCCTGCAGCTTCCCCCCCTAACGCGCGCCCAGATCCAGCGCCGGTGGTAGGAGCCGTAGCTCGACTACAGTAATTCCCCAGCTCGGGCGGCTTGAAACTGCTCGGGCTGAATAGCATTTGCTGTTCCGTCCTGCGGCCGCCTCCCGCCGCGGCTGCCGCGCTCCCTGCAAAGCAGCTCTCATTATCCCGGAAGTTGTGCTGACACAGTCTCGCTGCCACCAGAAGTTTGTCAACATCAAACTTCTCCTGTGTGGGGTACGTTCACCTTCCACGAGTATTTAATCGAGCCAACAAGCAAACAAACAAACCCAAATAAACCTGCCCGTGATGTTATGGTCTTTTTTTTTTTTTTTTTTTTTTTTTTTTTTTTTTTTTTTTTGCTTTCCTGGAAAGCTGGAGCTGTTAGGAATGTGCTGGTGGGGTCTGAGAGTGCCTGTGGGGTTGGTTGGGGGCGGGGGTGGGCGGGTGGCGATAAGGGGGACGGCCCCCCGGGTAGGGAGTGAGGAAGGGGCTGCGAAGGCGGCAGGCGGGCAGCTAGAGCTGGGGGCGGGGAGGGGGCTGGGGGCCGGCGAGTAGGTCCTGCAGCCTCTTGGCTGCCGCTTGTTTGGAGGATGTACGGACAGGGGCGAAGGTGGCTTTGGGTCCCCCGACCCCGCAACAAAGGTTATTTGGAAGTGATGGCGAGGCAAAGCTGGGAGGGCCGGGACGCCCACTGTGCTCTCCACAGTCCTGCAGGACATTTCTGCAGACATCTCACGGCATCTTTCGGAATAAAGGGCATTGGGGTCATAAAATGTATTCTGAGACTTAAATTGCAACATGAAAAAAAAATCCATAGGATTGGAGGGCCGGGATATACCATCATTTCTGTCTTTGAGAGGTCTGTTCTGATACCTTGATTAAGACCATTTGGTCTAAGCTTAACTGACTCCCTCAGCCAGGTCTCGGCGTTTAGTTCAAGTTGCAGCAGCACAGTTTGATGTTTGTGGTTTCCAGTTGCTCCCCTGCTGAGATGCTCCAGGTGCTCCCCCAGCTCCTGGGGACTCTGATTAACCCTTTCCGTTCCATAGTTTTACCCGGACAGGGTCAATCCCGCTCAGATGATGGAGAGGACAAGGTCGGCCTTGCAGAGTTGAGACACAGGCATTCATGAAGTGGTGCTACTTGGGGGCCACAGGCTTTTGTGGAGGAGCTGGAACTTCAGACACTGAGAATAACTTTGTATCTGCTTTGGAAAGCTACTTGTACTGCACTGAAACAGGGGAGAACAGAAAGGGGGTTACGGTAATACCCCAAGTGATGTCAAGGCAGATGGGGCGGCTGAGTTCAGTATCTGTCCACTTGTGGGTGCAGCAACACTCCTCTACTCTTCAAAAATAAGTCGGAGTGAGTAAATATCTCTGAAGAGATTAATATTACTCATTATCCCACTATGATATTGTGGGAGTGGGGAGGCAGGTTTCATCCATTTAGGAAGCCAGGAGCTGAATCTTCTCTTCTTGTTGGTAATCTGTTAGTGACTATGTTTTTAGAAAAATTAGGTCTACAGTCATGTATCTTCAATAACAAGAAGCAAGATGCTTTCCCCTCTTTTTCAAACTGCCCTAAACTGTAAAACTGGACTAGTCCCAAGGGGTCAGCTTACCTTAAACAAAAAACAAAATCTGAAGAAAATGTAACCCGGGCGTTTCTTGAAACTGGAAGGTACTTTGGACAAACAGAAATCAAAGGGATTCAAATACAGTTATAGAGCAGGCAGTCCTTAAAAGCGCGCGCGTGTGCGCGCGCACACACACACACACACACACACACACACACACACGGTGGTGGGGGGTGGTGGGGGTGGTGACAGGGAGGAAAGAAATGTGTTTTTTGAAAGTTTTGCTATTCACTACAGTAAAATTTTCCCCTTGGCCATGCCTCAAAAATTTCCCTTAATTATTTATTCAGACTCCTGTTCTTTGGGTGGTATTTCTATTTACTTATTTTCTTATAGTCCACAAAGTACTACTCCACATATTGGATCTCAGTGCGGACAGGTGAATGAAGGACATGTGGAGAATTCCATTTCCAACTTCATGTCCATGAATTAGTTGCCCTGGTTGTTAATCTGTCATAATGTAAAAAGCCTGATTTACAAAGACTGGAGGACTTTGCAGAACAAGGTATTACATGGTTCCTATGGTTGGGCTTGTTTACAAATAAACCTATTTTGCATTTCTGTCTGAAATTTCCTACTTGCACAAGGATAATTTTCAGAGTTTTCAGTTTCTAGTTCCGGAATGGGAGTGGGAAGCATGAGGAAACAATTTCTTTTTACAGTGATGTGAGCTCTGTGCTCATCTGGATTTAGTTACTTCATAAGGTAAATATCACTAAATGTGCATGGGGATCTTCAGAGATCTAAGGTGCTGGACGGGTGAAAATAGTCTACTGTGAAATGCTGAAGAGTGTCAAACAACTGAATTCATTTGCAGAACTAATTGGGTCAACTATGGTATTCTTTAAAGTGGAGATTAATCTGAAAAATTTGTAAAGTATTTTCAGTTTAATTTCGGTTGCATTTAGGTTATTTTAGTCAGCATGATTTTTAGAATTTTATCCTAGAAATTCAATTAAAACAGATCTTTCTGAAAAATATATACTTTCCAGTGAATAATGTCCACTAATGAAAACGTAGGTTTTGAATTTCATGCTAATTACATTTTTAAATAATGAAGTTCTTGTCATTTTTATTTAAAGGCAAAATATCTGCATAGATAATAGCCAAAGCTAACCAAACTGCTTTAAAAATTAATGAATATTAATGAAGTTCAGGAATAGCACAATACTGCCCCTGCCTGCCTCAGGAAAACAAATGTATTGACTTCATTCTCCTAAAATAACAACCTTTAGTTATTGATGGTTTAAATAATTTTATTGCTAAAAAGATGGTAGATAATACAATTTTTGCAATTCATAAGACTTGGCCCTGTTGAATACACTAAGATCTTCCCCCAAACTAAGGGTTTTATCACTTTACATATCTGAGTGCTATTTCTTTTCATTAATTTGCTATCTTAACATATATCTTAACATTTTTCTAAGTTTTCCTCCTCCCTTGTTTTAGTAGTTCACATGAGCGACTCAGAGTTTTCAGGCCTTCTTCTATATTTGGTATATAGATAATAGCATCATTAGTCAGCGCTTTCATTCATCTAAATTTGTCTAAGCATATTGGAAGCTGCCCATGAAATTTTCCAATGAAAGTGACAAATGGATGTCAATCAAGTGGCCCCACCCATTTCAACCTTGTTTTGTGTGATGTGTGAATGTTTGTGTATATTTCTTCCATAAAGATAGGCTAGGCTATTTTTTGATCTGGACATCTGCCTGCTAAGGCAAGTTTCCCAGGCAAATCACTGGTTGGCATTAGACTAAATTTGCAAAATTTAACACCAAATAAATGACAAAAGAAAAGAAATAGTATATGAAATTAAATAATGGCAGAATTCATTCCCTTAAGATAATTTTCGATGCTCTAAATTTCAAGATTCTACAGTTTTACTTTAAATGAATTTGTAATGAGAAAGGTAAAATCATTTCAAGTAAGCCAGCAAATTTGGGTCAAAATGAAAGCAGTTCTGTGAGAGACAGAGATACCTGCTTCCTATAGGGCTGTCAGGGGTTTTCTGTCTGCTAAAATATATATGTATTTTAGTACCTATGCATACTATATTCTCTCTCGCTCGCTCTGTGTGTGTGTGTGTGTATTTGTATTATGCTATATTCATGCCCTATTTCTATTTTCCTTCTTTGTTTTTAATAACCAGTCCAATCTCTAATGCTATTTTTTGGGTGAATGTGCTTATTAGGACTTGCTGCCAGTTTTAATCTGAGATTACTTTGACTGCACTTGAAATCTGTTGCTGTTTTATAACCTGTAACATGTTTTTACATGTTTGGGAGTGCTACTGCTGCTGCTGTAAAAAATTCTGTGTTGAAATTATAATGAGTGTATGTATTTAGCCAAAAAGTACCGTATGCTAAGATGAGACAGGAAAGATTCTAAAATCCTAAATGGGCTAGTAAACCCTTGATAATAATTGTAGTTTTATGGATAAAAATATCTTTAACGTTTTCATACAACATAGAATAGGCTTTTTTTCCTCAAGTTGTTATAGAATCTCTTTGTCCATAAGGAATATTAAAGAAAAGTTTATCATTTGAAGTTATTCTATTTGGGAATGCTTTGGAGTGAAGCTAATCTTTACACCCAGGACCACAGATTGCAATTTCATTTACCATTATCCATGGCAGGATGTTTAATTTTACTCCTGTGACCCAAAGAATTTTTAGTGACTTTTTAAAAGTGGAATGTGGAAAGTATCTCCAGCTCATTGCAAATGTGGGAATTAGATAAATAATGCTCTAAATGACCATTTATTCTATGACTTGTTATTATAATGAGTAGACATGAAAAAAGTTAACTAAACTGTGGGTTTAAAAGTTGAGAATATGTTTTGACTGTGGCTATAGTCAGAGTCATCATGGCAATTACAATTTAGCGTTCCACGATTTCTTTGGTCCACAGTTGTTTTTCTTTCTGAATGTGCTGTATATAAAGGTAAAATTGATATTTTTTTTCTAATGGCTTATTCTGCAAGTTAAACTTGTTTTCTAAAAACCTAATCAGACGTCTCTTTCTGTTTATATGGAAATAAAAAATCCTACATTAGGAAAAGAACCTGGTTCTGTTACTTATGATTTTGGAAACAGCAAAATTTGTTAATATATAGATTTATGTTATAGGGATAACTGCCTTTTTATGGTGGGCAGTGGGGGGTACGGGAAGAAGCCTTGGTTTTGTTAATAAACAATACCAACCTGGCTTGGAACTACTACTAAGAATTAGATATGGAAGGGATCAAGATGTTCTGACTTAAATTTCCAGTAACATGTGCGATGGCCACCCACTTAGTGGCAAAATAATATGTTTACTTTCCTACAATTTTCTGAATGCATCCTACTTTGGAAATTTACATATAGTGGAAATCTCTGTGTTTAGGAGCCTGGCGAGGGAAATCTGACCTGCCAGGATTCTCCAGCCTTACCAGCCTTCCTCCTAGCTGGTGGTTCCTTCTTTATGCCACATGCCTGATTCTTCTCCTCCAGTCTGTATCCTGTAGTGTGCCCCTATCAGGCCGCCTCTGGCAGAGCACAGATTAACAGGTTCAGCCTCACAAGCTCTTTCAAGATAAAATTAGCCAGGTTTATTTCCGCCCCCACCCCCAAAAAACTGTTTTTAGTCAAAGGATCTTAAGGATGAAGAAGTTCTAGAAGAGGCCTGTAAGCGGAGGCTGCTTTCAGATTGTGGTTCCTGGAGAACCCACAGCCCGGGGCCCAGAAGCCCTTTAAAATATTTTATGACCACTGGAGGGCTTCAGAAGGAATCCCTAAATGCCTTTAAAAGTCCCAGAACCCTTCCCATTTAGCCCGTGCTTGAAACCATACTGCGCCATTCCCATGACAAGGGCATGAAGAAGCTTTTGGGTAGGCTTGGAAAAATGACAAGGATGGATGTGTCCCATCTCACTGTTCCAAGGAGAAGATTGGAGGACAGGCAGCTGAAGGGACAGATACCCTCTCCAGACACTTGACAACTCCTGGGCAGTGAGCCAAGCAGTGGGCCTAGCACTGGGCACAGCTCCAGAGGCCGGGCCTATGCCCAGGGCACTCAGTGATTTAAAGCTGGCAAAAGAGAACACTCCTGTCGGCAGGAAACTGCATTGAACAGATTGGGAAAGAGCAAAAACAGGCTGCCCAGGACGCTGTCTCCCTGGACTCAGTTTTCAGTTGTCAGCGGCAACCTGGGGTAGAGCAGATTCTGCATTTCCTCCTGCCTAGGAGGCTGGTGGAGGTGGGACCGAGTCCAGGGAGTGTGCAGCACGTGAGGACCCAGCCCAGGGAGGCACAGAGGAGACGCCTGGCACATACCCCACTGGGGAGAAACATTGGCGTGGCAAAGTCATCAATTTGGTATTTTCCAGGCTAGCTTTGCCTGGGCTCTGGAGTGCCCTTTGAAAAAGAGTGTTGGGATAAGAACAGGGTTTTCCCTGTGAGTCTTGATGCTTTATAATTTCTGTAAAATGTTAGCACTTCCTTGCCCAGGGATTTATCTCAAAAAGTGTCTTTAAGAGAGTAAGAGGAAGAACAGGATTTTCTCAGCCTTTTATTTCATTTCTACTTTTTAGTGCTTACCCTAATTTTATAAGAAAAAGAAAAATTGAAGGCTAGGAGAAATCCCCCCTCCTGTTGCTATAGCATACTCGTGCTTTTGATGTGCCAAACCACTGCAGCCATTTCTCAAGGGTTAAATGTTGGAAAGTCAGTCCTACTTCCTTACTCCTAGAGGAAGGCAAAATAGTTAGTTTCAGAGAATTCTGGACCTGGGGGAACCTAGGCATTGGGTTGGAGCCAAGAGAACATGAAAGAGAATGAAGCTTTGGATTTGCAGAAATCCAAATGGGCTTCAGGTTAATAGTGGGGGATTTGAGCTGATGGCTCACATAATTAACAGGGGGAAAAAACCTCCAGATTTTTTTCCCTTTCTCTTTAAGTAAGAAATGACAATAAAACTCAGTAGTCATCTCAGACCTCCTGAACCAGCATCTTGGGTGGGGAGGGAGTGTGTTCAAGAATCTGCAGTTTCAACTGGTTTCCTAAGTGATTTTTATATATGCTGAATTTTGAGAGCTACAACCACACAGCTTAAGAATAATGTCATCCTTCTATGGTCCCAAATCATAAAGGGAAATAAAGACTTTGTCTGAAGTCATTTCTCTATTATTTTTGGAAGCTGTAATCATTTCACAGGACGTTTACCTTTCTAGTTGCCTTCATGTAGGGCAGATTTTATATTGGTAGTACTTGGCAGCAAAGGGTTACTGAGTAATTTAGTCTGGCCATTAATACTGATAACAGCAAAAAATAAATTGTGCTGTAATAATTGTAACAGCAAAAAAAAAAAAAATTTTTTTCTGAGTGCTCACATAGAGTGTCCCCATTGTACAGATGCGGAAATTTGGGCATAGAGAAGTCAGGCAACTTTTCCAAAGTCAAGGTGAGTGGTAGAGCCAGGTTTCCAACTAAGGCATGTGGGGGTTAGAGATTGTTATGTAGGTAAAGCCCCTGACACATGATGGTCGCTCAGTGAATGATTGGTCTTGTTATTACTAGGCAATGGAGTACAGCGGATGGTGGCTCATCCACACAGAAATAACCAGGAATTGACTGGACTTTCCAATCAGCTCCATGGTGGCTTTTTTCTTTGAGACGGAGTCTTGCTCTGTCGCCCAGGCTGGAGTGCAGTGGTGTAATCTCAGCTCACTGCAACCTCCACCTCCTGGGTTCAAGTGATTCGCCTGTCTTAGCTTCTCGAGTAGCTGGGACTACAGGCATGTGCCACCATGCCCGGCTAATTTTTGCATTTTTAGTAAGGATGGGGTTTCGCCATGTTGGCCAGGCCGGTCTCGAACTCCTGACCTCAGGTGATCCACCCGCCTTGGCCTCCCAAAGTGCTGAGATTATAGGCGTGAACCACCACATCTGGCCTCTGTGGTTGCATTTTGTTCGACTTGCCCACCTAATTCATCCTTACCTTGCATTCAGATGTCATTTTGTGGTCTCTATATGGTGCTCTGATCTGGGACCACAGTGATTAGGTACTGAGTAAACCACAAGGCTAGAAACCTGTTACCGGGTTTATCTAGTGCCAATCTGGATAGAATTTTAAAATTGTGTCTAAATACCCAAGACAACTGGCTAAATTTTTCTTGACTAACATATACAACATCTAAGGAAAATTTCTTTAAAAGGGTAAGTAGCGATGATGCTGCATGGCATCTCCAGAGCTTTGAAGTCAGTTTTAAGAAATTGACTTGGTTACATCATTGCTTTATGAAGGTCATAAAGTCTGTCAGTGCCTCCTGGTTCATCTCTCCAGACAGACATTCCAACATGCCTCTCATATGTTGTTCCCTGTGCTCGGAATAGACCTTCTTTTCTCTCTTCCTGGAATGTTCCAATTCATTCTTCAAGGCCACATCTCAAATGTTACGTTCTGTGTGAGGTCCCCTCATCCCAATTCCCCAGAGAAAATTACTGTCCTCTGTGCTCCCACAAAACACAGTCACACTGGGTTACAGTGCTGTTACAAAGCACTGAATTGAAATGATTCGTCTTTTGAGTTCTTTCCAGCCAAGAACTTTGATTGACTCATCTTTCTGTGTGTCACGAACTTGCACAGTCTATGGCACAATTTTCAGTGTTATATAAATGCTAGTTAAATGAATGAAAAGTTTTAAGTGGTGTAGGTTTTTTATTTTTATTAGCCCATTTATGCCTAGTGTTCCACTATTGATGTTGATGTAGTAATAATGTAAGACTGATAATGTGTATAGTATATTGAGCTTCTACTATATACTATAAATAGCATCATGTAGGTGCCTTATATTTATCAATTCGTTTGATTTTCACACAACAACCTGAAGTAGCTATTTTACAATCTCTAGATTATAGTGGAAGAAATAGAAGCCTCAGAGGATTTCTTCCTTAATATTACTCATCTAGAGCTGAAACTTAATGAGAGAGACTCTGGTCTGGATGACTTAGAAGTTGTATTTTCGAATATTAGAGAGGGGAATAAAAGTTGGGCAGAAATGAATCTGAAATCCCCCTAGATTCTCAAACTCTAATGTTCTACCCTCTGACAATAGCCTCCTGTCCTTCTAGGTCTGACTTTCTCTCACCCCAACCTCAATCAACCCAGCAGAGATCCTTAGAGCCTCAACATTTTCCTTCTGTCCACTGGCCTCCTTCCAGCCCCACTTCTGTCGTTACTTTCACCAAGTCTTGATCCCATCATAGCCCTCTACTTCACTGCATCCATCAGTGAAACCTCAATGCTTTGATCAACTTTCTCTGCTCCTGCACAATTTGATCTTCTCATCACCCTCATGGAGTTGTTAGGAGGATTCAATGAGTCAGTGCATGTGCTCTCTAAGAACAAGGCCTAGCATTGTTACATATTATACGTGGCAATATTGTTATTTACCCATGAGTAGCTAATCGCAGTTAGACGGAATCTTGGTTGTGCTCTTAGTAGACCTCAGCTGGATCCTACATGGTTCTGCCTGTCAATATTGTTACTTGGCAAAGTTAAGCTCCCAGATATTTTTGAGGATGATTCCAAATCTCTGCTCTTCACATATTTTCTACTCAGCTCCCAATACCCTTGGTGTCAGCAGATAATCTTGGCATCAGACATCTCTTGTGTATTGTTCTGCATCCATTCCCCTTTTATTCTGGTAATAAAACCACTCATGCACCATTCTCATGCCTGTGGTTTGGGTGAACGATCATATCCTCTTGGCCATAGTGACTGTTTCAGAGATAGGCATTTGACCCAATGTGAGCTAATGAAAATTTTTCCTAGGACCTTGAAAGTATGACTGCAAAGGAGACACTCTTGGCCAGGTGCGGTGGCTCATGCCTGTAATCCCAGCACTTTGGGAGGCCTAGGCAGGCGGATCACTGAGGTCAGGAGTTCGAGAGCAGCCTGGCTAATACAGCAAAACCTCGTCTCTACTAAAAATACAAAAATTAGCTGGGCGTGGTGGCGGGCGCCTGTAATCCCAGCTACTCAGGAGGCTGAGGCAGGAGAATCACTTGAACCTGCGAGGCGGAGGTTGCAGCAAGCAGAGATCGTGCCACTGCACTCCAGCCTGGGTGACAAGAGTGAAACTCCATCTCGAAAAAAAATAAAAGAAACACTCTTTCCTCTTGAGATCATTGCTGCTAAGTAGTATAAAAGAATGGAGATGTAACTGGCCTGGAAATAAAACAAAATCAACAGAAGAAAACAGAGCCAAGAAAAGGACAGATTCTTTTATGCCATCACTTTTATGCCATCACACCTCATGACAATATACCCCTTTTCAGTTACGTGAAATAATACACTTCCTTTTTTGACTAATATACTTGCCTCATAGTCACTGATAAAATGGGGTATTGCCATTGCTATCATTGATGCCTGCTTCATCAGTACGTTTCTCTTCTTGGCTCACAGAATGAGTGCCACCCCCCTTATTCAAGGCTCACCCCTGTTCCTTTGCACCCATCTCACATTCATCGGTGCCTTCCAGATTTTATCTCATAATTCATCTCTCTCTCTCTCTCTTCTATCTTCAACTGTTCTCTTTCTACTGGTCCTTTACTTTTAGTCTGAAATGTGTTCATTTTCCTTTTTACCCAAACTACTCAGCATTAGCTTACATCATTCTCTTCACTTCCTTACCTTCCATTCTTTTCTCTGTTTACTGCTTTCACCTACCCCAACATGTAGGTCACCAGTGATTTCATACTGGCAGATCTGATGGCATTTTTAGACTGAAGCTAATGGGACCTCTCTTTTACACTGGACAATGTCAGTCACTTTACTTCTTAGAGCTCTCTATCTTGTTCCTAGGTTCCAAGACACTGCTGTCTCCCAGCCTCTTCCTAGTCACTCTTTCTCTGTCTCCCTTAAAGCTTTCCCTCCTGTCCACTGCTCTTCTCGTGCTACATATTCTCTTTGGGCAATCTAACTACTCCACAGTTTTATTTTTTTCTCATATACTGATGACACTCAGATCTATATGTATCCAATCCCATGCTCTACTTGGAATTTCAAATATTTGCTGTATGTTTACACCTTGATGTTCCAAAGGTATCTCAAATTCAACATAATAAAAACATGACTTACTATCTTAATAGAAACATAACTCCCAAGTCTGCTTTCTCTGCTATATTCTCTATTTCAGTTTGCAGTATCACAATTTCAGCCATGCACGCCAAGTTTGTGTGTGTCATTTTTGTCTTCTGATCTTCACTCTCAAGCATTGTTGATCTTCCAAAATATTCAGTGAGTTGATTTCTCTCCTTGTAGCAGATGCTGATGGCCATCTACCCAACTAACATTCTCCTTGCCTTCTCTGCTCAAATATCTTCATGACTTGTAAAGTTATATGCTTGAGGGAAAGCTGGCATCAGTCTCAGTCCCAGCTCCAAAGAACGAGTCTTGATTTGTCTACTGTAAGTCAATTGTGATCATTCTTGTCAAATTTTTAGTTACTTAGTTATCTATAAATAAATATTTGACTCAGATATGAGGAAAAGAGTCATCAGATTTTTGTCAATTAACAAAGGCAAAAGAAAAGGAATTATAAGGTTGGGATGAAGAAGGAAAAAAATTCACATTCTGGGAACAGTAAATCTTACTTTATGTTTTGGGTAAACTGATTAGCCACCAGCTGCTTTTGTTCATTCTGCTTCCACATTTTGCAAAGTCTTTTACCCTCTCCACCTTCCGCTAACTCAGGTATTACATTCTTTAGGAAAACTTCCTAGCAAACTCCCAACCCCTGCTACATACCAGATGTATTAGAAACCCTTTCTTTGTTTAGGACACACACACACACACACACACACACACACACACACACACACACACACACACAGAGTTTGCATGCTAGATACTAGATTACTCTTTTTCTAGTTGGGGTCTTAGGCGCTAACATGTAAGGAAGCCAAGAAATGTGCTACCACTAAATGCAGACCTAGTTGGGTATGGCGGGATTTTTTTAAAAGGACAGAAAAGGCCATATTAGTTGCCTCTGATTAGTTGTGACTAGGAACTCTGGTATTCTGTCATTCTAGAAGTTAGATTATCTCATATATATCATTACTAAATGATGTATATGATGTGATTACTAAAGTTGAACTCCTAAATAACTGGAAAGAAACTCTCCTAGGAAACATATACAACTGGATCTGTCATTTATTTAGCATTTTATTCAACGGTTATAAGTGCTTCATAATAGCCTTGTTAATTAATATTTGCCCAAAGGTAAATTAATAATTTACTGGACAGAGTGTAAAGGTTCCCATTTTATTTATTTCTGCTACATATTTTGTATGGAGGACAACAACCCACAGACCTTCCATTTATTTTTTCCTTTTACTTTTGCAAGTTTTCAAGCATAATGAACACTCATCATACCTTTCACCTAGAGTCACCAATTATTAACATTTTGCCATATATGCTGTCTCTTTCTCTTCTCCCTCTCCCTTTCCCCACATGGACACATACCCCCTGCTTGCTTTTTTTGGCTGAACAAGCTGAAAATAAGTTGCAGACATCATCACTTCACCCCTTCATCCTTAAGCATGTGTCTTCTAAGAATAAGGACTGTCTCCTACACAGCTGCAATATCGTCACACTCCAAAAAATTTAGCATTAATACAATAAAATGATCTAATATACAGTCTATATTCAGATGTCCCCCACTGTCCCAAATCTGATCTTTTAGCTGGTTTTTCCCTCCTAGATGTTATCAAATATTGCATTTAGCTGTTATGCTTCTTTAGTCTCCTTTTATCTAAAACAGTCCCTCCCCTTTAAAGAAAAAAATCTTTCATGACATTGATGTTTTTAAAGAATCCAGATCTGTCATTTTGTAGAATGTTAGATAATATATATCTGAGTGTTGCTTTATGGTTGGATTCAGGTTAGGCATTTTTGCCAATACTGCAAAAGTTGTATTATTTTCTTCTTAGTGCATAGCATGAGAAGGTTGTTTCATTATTGGTGATATAGAGTTTGAACATTTTTCTTTTTTTGTACATTTACCAACTGAATTATTTATTATGGGAACCTCATAGAGATGAGACCAACATCTTCGTTTATTGATCACTTAGTAAAATAAAATGGAGAATAAGGTAATTATATTTTTAAAAACCTTAAAATAAAATGGTCGGGTTTCAATTGTCTGGGTATTTTCATTAAAACATTTTTAGAATCTTACGAAACAGAATTATCTTCACAGTTGTCTCAAATCTGCAGTTCTCTTTGTTCACACAGATCTAGCCAGCTAATGGCATCTATTATCTCCAATTCACAGATCAGCACAAAAATTAAATGGCTTAAAGGCAACACAGTGTAATGGTAAGAAGAGATTAATCCAGAGTCCAGAATCATCAAACTTTTCTGGTGACCTTAAGCAAATCATGTGCTTTTCCTGGGCCTCAGTTATCTCTTCTGTGTAATGGAGAGACAGGGCTTCAGGATCTTAAAACTTTTTTTTTTTTTTTTTTTTTAATCATTTTAAAGGTTCATTCATATCCATAGTTAACTGCTATATATTCAGAATTGTATTGACTCCTAATTATAAGCGCTTATGCCTTGTGCAAGATCAAATTAATTATTTTTACCTGGAGAAAATAATAGAATTTTGGAAATAACTAGGAGGTATAGAAATGATGCCAGCCTCCTACTTGATGTAGGAATCCCATCTGATTGGTGGCCATTTAGTCTGTGCTTGAACATTTTAGGTGATATGGTGTATGTGCCTGACTCAAAGTGTGCAAGTGTGGATTCTGAAGTTCTGCCTTAGACATATTAGGTCCTCCCTGATGCTCTGTAAGGTCCCTGGTCTCGCCTTCTCTTGACCCCTCAAATCCCTTCCTTCATTCTTCTTCAACAATACACCTGCATATCTATCCCTGGAATTCACAGCTCAGCTCTTCTTTGCCTCTGTTATCTGGGCTTTTGGTCTCCCCTTTGACACCCCTTCTATCCTTCTTGTTGTTCTTGAATAACACTGGGAGATAACATCCCTGGACAATTCTCTTACCTCCTATCTAGTCCACGAGTTTCTTCTGACTGTGTTTATCTCTTGCCCAGCATGGGCAATCACTTCAGCGTTGCCCTTACAATTTCCTCAACGCCCACAGCATTTCCAATTATACCAGGTATACTTGAACATTTATTTATATGCCAAATACTGCATAACATAGTTGCATAATATAGAACAGCTGTGCAGGGACACACAAAAAAATCAACTTGTGAAAAATTCTGTAAGGTAAGTGTACACTTTTGAGAATGAAAATGTGTATTTTACTACATTGTAACCTGACCAAGTACATACTACTGACCAAATCATATACCTTACTCATACAGAATAATAATAGCAACTTTTCCAGGTGAAATGAGATAATTTGCCAGTTTGCTAATGTGAGATTGAAGATGCTACATACATAATCTTAAAGGCCTTAAAATATCAAGGGCTGCAGACATACGAGGTAACAAATATTCCCTCTGATGTGTAGAGATGTGTTATGATTTAAGGTGAAGATGGAATATAATGATAATAGGTCATGAAATGTGACCCTGAGGTATTGGAATTTTTCAAGAATAAATAAATACATCATATTTCAAATCAACATATATTTAGTGCTAATGTAAATCATGGGCATCTTTCTTCATGTTTTACTGTTTACATGTTTTACAAAGACTTCTTTCCAGCTGGGCATGGTGGCTCATGCCTGTAATCCCAACACTTTGGGAGGCTGAGGTGGGCGGATCACAAGATTAAGAGATGGAGACCATCCCGGCCAAGATGGTGAAACGCTGTCTCTGCTAAAAATGCAAAAATTAGCTGGGTGTGGTGCTATGTGTCTGTAGTCCCAGCTACTCGGGAGGCTGAGGCAGGAGAATTGCTTGAACCTGGGAGGCAGAGGTTGCAGTGAGCTGAGATTGTGCCACTGCACTCCAGCCTGGTGACAGAGCAAGACTCTCTCAAAACAAAAAAAACAACCCAAAAAAATGAAGACTTCTTTGCAAGGTCTTAATGTGAGTAGTTATATCTGGAAATCAGAGTAAAATATTAGTTCTAAGAGGTGAATGATCTGTGTCAGAGATCATTCATTCATTCTATAAGTGAGGAAATTGAGACGCAAAGGGGCAAAAATCACTTTTCCAAAGTGACACAGCTCTAGTGGAGCCACATCCAGAGCCTGGTTTCAGGGTCAAGGTACTTTTCCTAGTGATTTTCGAACTGTCTTTCCGGGAGTCTTAGAGGTCTCTGGAGGTGCCTTCAGGCCACTTTGGGGAAGATAGTTGATTGTTTCTCACTTTCTTCAACTAGAACCACACTACTTTTGAGTGTTTTATGTATTGTGGTTTCATTTAAAGATTTGAATTACAGAAAAGCTTCCTAGTGTTAAAATATATGCATTTTAAAAAATTGGTAACCATGTCTAACTCATCCAAATGTTGATTGGAATTTTTTCCCTATAGTCATTACTCAATATTAGTATGAAGTTCTAAATTATTTGCACTTCATATATTTTTGTTTAAATTGGTTCTTTAAGTACATGCGTCATAAATGGTTTTCACAGATTAAGATGCAGCAAAGAAAATTGAATAAAACTCTCTCTTTGCTATCTTCATAATCAGCAGTCTTCTTGACTTTGCCAGCAGGCTACTTAGTGATTTCAAAATAAAAAGAAATAAAATACGGTAGAGGCCATGAGATGAAATAAAAACCAAGCAAGTTTAGGTTTCTATAAACTCACCCAGCACTCACTTGGTGAGAGCATGATGTATTGTGTATAAATGGCTAGAAGACTATCAGATTCATACTCCTATGTAGCAGGAACATTGATTTTCACAGCTCTATTCCTTCTCAAGAATTTTTTTCCCCAGGAACACAAATGTTGATGAATATCAGGTTAATAACAGCATACATTTCCCTAAGTTTTCTTGCACGTCACTGTAAATAGCAAGACTCCCCTTTCAAGCATTATGATGATAGTAGCTATCCATGTCTTCTTTGGGTCATGGAATGGCCTATACTTTAGCCCCCATGAGCATTCTGATTTTCTAGTTAGCTGATGTTTGTGAAGTTAATTCAGACTATTTAGTGACTAAAATTTTTTATTGATGATGTATCTTCCTTAAATTTTAAAAAGGTTTTGATCACCAAATAAATTTGAATAGACTGCTAAAATAAAATCCAAGCATGCACATTTTTTGAAGACGTTGCTTTCTCCTTTGGGATAAACCTAGTTTGCACAATGCTAATTCACAAACATTTTGGATTTCAGTTATGGACCTCTTTCCTGTGTAAGAGAAGTTAAGTTCTCTTATTTCTCTTAAGTTAAGTTTGAAATATGCAAGCATATTTCAAAAATACCAGAAACATGGATTTCTCTTAAAAAAAAAAAAAACACCTTTTTCAAACTTTCACAGAAAGTTAAGATTATCTGAGCTATAATTTCACTCTTTTAGCACTTTAATAGGCATATAGCTTTCCTCAATCCAGTTGTTTCCCTTCACTACCTGTGGTGATGTGGTTGCACTATTAAATGCCAAAGATGTGCACTAAACTGGCAATAATGTCTCTAAACTAATCCAGCAAGGGAAGAAAAGTGATTAGAAAGGAGACAGTTCCCAATGGAAGATGGATAAGCTATTTCTGGAAACTACTATTACTTTCTAATTGCTTTCCTCTCGTTTGGGGATATTTCCTCCAGTTCAAGAAGGAGAAAGTGTGAAGAAACCTCACCTTGCTTCTACTTATAATGTTTCTTCCTTGAAATTGCAGACAGCCTTGGTTTCCAAAGCAACTTTTTGAGACAATAGACTATCTGTGCTTAAGAGAAGAAAGATTAGAGTGTTTCTGTGTTTATGAGTGATTAGATCAGTAACTCATTTGTTCATTAAAAAGTATTTATACTGTGCCTACTATGTGGCAGGCACTGTGCTCTACAAAAATAGCTAAGATAAAGTCTCTTTCCTGGATGAGTTTACATATTAATTCTACTATGACTCAAGTAATAATAGATAATAAGAAAAATGACTATGAAAGTCCCAGGAGAAGGTGCACCTTTATATATCACTCTGGTGCCTTTTTAGGGCTTTGCAAAATTTGTTTTAAGCCAATTCTACCATAACTTACATTGTTTTTGCTTTTTAAGCTAACAATTTATTATGGATATGGCAAATATATTACATATTTTAAGTTCTGTAAAGTTCAATGTAATATACTAAAAATGCATCATAAGATCTGGGGATTTGGGGCCTGAAGATGGAAAACAAGAGCCTCACAGTTCTCTAAGTTACTGTTCTTCATGGCATGGTATTGTGGAAAGAACAGGCTTTGATCTAAATCCAAGTTCTTCTAGTCATTAATTGAATTAGTAAGAGCAATCACTTAGTTTTCCCCAGTGTTGGTGTCCTTATCTGTAAAGCAGAGCTAAAAATAATATCTGCCTCGTGAGGTTGTTGTGAGAAGCAATCAAACTAATATGTGTGAAAGCACTCTGCAGAATTTAAGGTTCAATAAAAAATTACTTTCTTAGACCAAACATACAACGACGTCCATTCATCAACATGGAAACAATATCATTGTATTCATAGTATGAACCTTCCCATAGAGCACTTGTCAGAATCCCTAATTGCAAAAGACTGCAGTGCTATGAGTATTCTTGGTAATGGCCATGGGGCTAGTTAACACTTTTAAGTAATAATTATTAGATTTCACAGAAAGACATTTCTATTTCTTTTCATGGGGAGGTTACCAACTATTTAAAATTTACATAAAACTGGATAAATATGCTACAAACGCAAGCTGAAGAAGAGTCATCTCAAGGATGACGTGACACGGTAATAAAAACTTTTGTCCTGAAAGGAAAGGAATTGTATTGGTTGAGATGTATTGGGTTGCAAATATCCAAAGACCGAATCAACATTGGTTTATGTATTATTTATTTAACAAGAGTGTAGGCCATTCTAGGGCTTGTTAAGTAGCTTAACAATATCAGGGCTCTAGGTCAACATCTTTGTCGTTATCTTCATCTGTCATGTTTGTCGCCTCATGGGTAAGAATACAATATATGTGTTTCAGCTCCAGGCCCTGACATCAATGTCTCAGACAGAAGAGGAATGAAAGGGGCACCTTACAAAAAAACTCCTTAAATATGTAACTATTCCTTTTGTCAGAAACTGAAATATTACCCAGAAAGACCCTTGAGAGTTGCTGTAAACTGATTGGCCAAAACTGAGTCATCTGGCCACCACTAACTGCATGGGAAGCTGAGAAAACAAATATCTAGCAAGAGGGATTATGGCTATACCATTAGGGTCTTAAACATCATGATTTATTTCCAGGGGCTAGGCACACTGTAACCAAACAAAATCAGGGTTTTAGTAATTAAGATAAAGAAGAGTGAAGGAAAACTATTGGATAACTGCCTAATGGTGTCCTTCTGAGATATTTTGTATGTGTGAAAATATAGATAATAAGCTAGACCCTATAAAAAAGAAATATTGTCCTTACTCTTTAGAAGAGAGATTCTAAAAGCTATAGGTTTAATTGTAAGGTTCTTATAAAGAAAGCCTAGTAGGGCAGCAAATACAGTATTATATATGATAGCAAAATGTATCTGAGTAAAAGCCAGTTGCCTCATACCTCCTCTGAAGCACAATTACTCTATGACATGGTGGTTGCTTTCTTTCCGGAGAAGTACTGATCGTTTGAAATGGTTATTTTCATGGTTTTGGCCAACAAGTTCTTATCCATCCAAGTATAAGTTCTGTGATTAATTACAAAGTATACAGCTTTTGTCAACCCATCAGCATTTTCTCTGAAACCATTTAAAAATTTGGTTTCTAACCTAGACTGAGCTTTGATAATACAAGCAGAAACAGTTAAGAACCAACTCATACCTGCTAATTCCAGTAAGGGCTGTTGTAATTTGCCCCCATTCATGTTATATTTCACTGATAACTGACATTATATTGCCCTCTCTTCCATTAAATTTAGATGTAAGTTGTGATAAATTGCATTTTTATAAATGCCATCTCTTCAGCCCCTCCTGGATCTAGCTAGAGACACAGTATCTCATGATTCCGCTGAATAGCTTCTGAGATGGAATGTTAGTTTCAGAGACTTCCTAGTCTTCCTAGACTGAGGAACAGTCTAGGAAGATGATGACGTGTGTTAGTTCAGACTTCGGATTCCTAATAAATGTTAGAGTCATCAGTCCTAAGGATGACCTCTCTCAGCTGTTAAAATAAAAAACTTTGCATTTTATTCCCTCACAATTTTAACAAATTACAGTAATATTTTTGTTACACAAAATGGATGAAATGAGCCCATTGACAAAACAAACAGATAAGACATATATTCAAAAGAATAAGTTCATACAATTACAACTTTTCCCCTGTCCTCCTCCTATTTAGTTTATGCCATCTCTCAGTCTGGTTTCAGATATTAGTAAGTAATGAGATAATATACAGGAAGCGAATAGCCCCTCCTCTGTCCTGTAAATCACCAAAGTCATTTACAGGAGCTGAGTGAATGGAGAGAGAGGTCTATGGCAAAAGAATTGAGTCTTCATGGCCCCTCAAGAGCTATAACTGTTTGTCTCTCTACTAGTCTCTCTCTCTCCCCTCAGTCTCTTCTTTCTCAATATCTTCCCACCCTCCTTCTCTTTCCCTCTCTCTCTCTTTCTCTTTAGCTCGTTGTCTCAGCTTACAAATCTCTCAAGCCTGGGAGCCTGTTGCCATACTAGGAAGTGGTTGGTCAGTGGATTTTAAACATTGAATGAAAATTCTCCAAAGTATTTAGTCACTCCTTAGGGTCAACTTGACTTTTTTTTTTATGCAATGGGGCACTTGGTGACTGATCCTTCTTGGTGGCCCCTGTGTTTTTTTGTTTTTTGGGTGTGTGTTTGTTTGTTTTTTGAGACAGATTCTCACTCTGTCACCCAGGCTGGAGTTCAGTGGCATGACCTCAGTTCACTGCAGCCTTGACCTTCCAGGTTCAAGCGATCCTCCCACCTCAATCCCTTGAGTTGCTGGAACCGCAGGTGCCACCACCACGCCCAGCTAACTTTTTGTATTTTTTGTAGAGGCAGGGTCTCACTATGTTGTCCAGGCTCGTCTTGAACTCCTGGGCTCAAGTGATCCAGCCACCTTGGCCTCCCAAACTGTTGGGATTATAGGCATGAGCCACCATGCCTGGCTTCTGTTTTTTACCTGTGCAGCGTTCTGGAAGATGTTAATTGTGTGCTTCAACTCCATATTACCCATGAAAGAGGTCAGAGTCATGGAAAAACCATGATGACTAAGTTAAAAGGTCATCAAAAACATTACCTTAAAGTGCATTTTCTACTTACATTTAAATCAGGCCACTGTGGTAAACTGGGAGTTTTCAGAACTTCAAGATGGATAATGGATAGCTCTATCAACTTCTAAAGCAAGAGACACGGGGACTTATTCTTCTTTATCAACTTTACTACTTTCTACTACCTGCTTTTCTTCTTTCAACTTTAGGCTGGAATGAACTCTATCACTTTTTCAAGACACCAGCAGACATCGCCATCTAAACCTTGTTTAGACATTAGAATCACCTGGGGAACCTCAAAAAAAAAACTGATGTTTGAATCTTTCACAGAAATTATGATATTATTGGTCTGAAGTAATCCCTGGGCATCTAGATTTTAAAAACATCCCAGCTTATTATAATATGCAACAAAAATTGAGAACTGATCTAGTCTTAACATTCTACAGTCTCTATTAGCCTGAAGCCATGAAATATGTAACTTATTGGTGCCATTTATTCCAGGGACAGAGAACTAATTGTTGTCTTTAACACTTCCTTTTAAAGCTTCTGCTGTCCCAGAAAAAACAAGGCCTATAGTAACCAACCGTGTTAGTCAGGGTTTTCCACAGAAATAGAACCAATAGGAGATACATTATATATTTAATATTTATATAATATAATACTTAAATATTTATATATGTGTCATTTATTTATTATAAGAAATGGGTTCATTGATTATGGAGGCTAAGAAGTCCCAAGATTGCCAGGTGCAGTGGCTCATGCCTGTAATCCCAGCACTTTGGGAGGCCGAGGCGGGTGGATCACAAGGTCAGGAGATTGAGACCATCCTGGCCAACATGGTGAAACCCTGTCTCTACTAAAAATACAAAAATTAGCCTGGCATGGTGGCACATGCCTGTAATCCTGTAATCGCAGCTACTCGGGAGGCTAAGGCAGGAGAATCACTTGAACCAGGGAGCTGGAGGTTGCAGTGAGCCAAAATGGCACCACTGCACTCCAGCCCTGGTGACAGAGTGAGATTCCGTCTCAAAAAAAAAAAAAAAAAAAAACAGGAAAAAAAAAAAGAAAAAAAAGTCCCAAGATCTGCAGTCGACAAGCTAGAGACCCATGAGAGCTGATGGTGTGCTTCCAGTTCAAGTATGAATGCCTGAGAACCAGGAAAGCTGAAGGCATAAGTCTTAGTCTGAAGGCCATCAGGCTTGAGAGCTAAGAAAAGCCCATTTTTCAGTTCAAGCCGCAAAGCAGGAAAGGATTAATGTCCCACCTCAGCAGACAGGCAGGTAGGGTTCCCTCTTTTTCACATGAGGGTGAGCCTTTTTGTTTGGTTCAAGCCTTCGACTGATTGAATGAAGGCTACTCATATTAGGAAAAAACAATCTGCTTTACTGAGTTTACGGAGTCAAATATCAACCTCATCCAAAAATACCCTCACAGACACACCTAGAATAATGTTTGATGAAATATCTGGGCACCTGATGGCTCAGTCAAGTTGACATATAAAATTAGCCATCACACCAACATAGTACTTAAATAAAGAGGGTGGATGGCAACTTTAATGGGAAATTAAAAGCAAGTTAAGCCAGAGATAGCTCTTATGTGTTTATAATCTGCAGCAGATAACAGAAATAATTGCAAAATTTTCAGCTTGTTCTAGTTCCAATTATTTGTGCACATTCTGTTGAAGAATTCTACTGAGGCACAGGAAGAGAGCAAATTCCTCTTCCCAATCAGTTAACTAATTATCTACTATTGGTGCCTTCAGCTGCCCCTTAGAATAAGCTGGAAGGAAAGAATAGAGAAAATAGAAGAGCTTAGATTGTAATTATAAGTCTTACGAAATTTCCTTCCAAGGACTTGAATTATCAATGTGTAAAAGTACTCAATAAATATTTTGGAATGAATGAATAAATAAAATTTTAAAATGGGTCTCAACTGTGACTTTTTCAGATAACTTTTAATTTAAGGAGATACAGGACAAGGCAAGAAGGGTGGAAGAAGGCATGAGAGATCTTCATGTGGCCGTGTCAGGATAAAATTTGTTAATGTGTAAGTGTTCTCTTCTTCCTCACTGTAAGGTTGAATACTCTGCTACCTTGATTTTGGGATCTTTTGAGCTGCGGAATTGAGAGAGTGCATATGAAGAGAGAAGACTCAGTAGATAGGAAGGAATAAAGGAGAAGGCTATAGCCAAGGAAGTTAGGATGATCATAATAGAAGGAAAATGGACGGGCCATTTTGTGGGCTCTCATGGACTGGTGTTTTAGGATTTGGTGACTGGAAGATTTTAGAGTAGCTGTGGGATGGGAGAGAATTGGAAAGGAAAGGGAAGCTGATCTGGAGACATGGTTCCATAAACTGAGAATTAATTCTCCTTTGGAAGATTGAGATTAATAACAGATTTAAACAAATTCATTTTGGCATCAGGATTATGCTTCTTTAAATACAGCTCGGTTCAAAGGTAAACCACATGCAGCTCTAGGATTTATTCAGGTTTCGTGTTTTAAGTCTAGAATCCGCTCTGTAGCACTTTTCTCCCTTTAAATTATGTGATCTCTTAATGACTTACACAATCTTAGTTTATTTCCCTTCTTAGAGAATGGGCTATTCTTAGGGCTTATTTTTAATTTAAATATAGTGGTTAAGAATCACCATAAGATAAATGAAGCATCTTTTCTCATTGGCGGTTCACATAGTATGAATATGAGAATGCAAATTAAATAAGAATCATTTATTCTTGTAAATAAAGGTGGAAGGTAGGAGGCTAAACTTAGGTGTGCACTGGGGTTCTAGGCCCTTTATATCAATTATTTTTATTTTATTCTCATAGCAGTCATGGAAGACAGGTATTGTTTCTCTTATTTTGCTTAAGGTTACATAGCTATGAAGTAGTGGAATTTGGATCCACACTGTAAAATTTGCTGTTCTACTATACTCTGCATAATGGAATCTTTATTATCTGGCCAGGTATTTATTTATTTATTTATCTGAAAGGAGTCTCACTCTGTTGCCCAGGCTGGAGTGCAGGGGTGCCATCTCGGCTCACTGCAACCTCTGCCTCCCAAGTTCAAGCAATTCCCCTGCCTCAGGCTCCCAGTAGCTGGGATTACATGTGCCCGCCACAACAACCAGCTAATTTTTGTATTTTTAGTGGAGATGGGGTTTCACCATGTTGGCCAGGCTGGTTTCGATCTCCTGACCTCAAATGATACCCGCCTCAGCTTCCCAAAGTGCTGGGATTACAGGCGTGAGCCACCACGCCCGGCCCTCTGGCTGGTTTTTTAAAATTCCATATAAGAAGTCATTGGTCTGGCTGGGCATGGTGGCTGACGCCTATAATCCCAACACTTTAGGAGGCGGAGGTGGGCCCATCACCTGAGTCAGGAGTCTGAGACCAGCCTGGCCAACATGGCAAAACCCCATCTCTACTAAAAATACAAAAATTAGCTGGACATAGTAGCGTGCGCCTGTAATCCCAGTTATTAGGGAGACTGAGGCAGGAGAATTGCTTGAACCCAGTGGGTGGAGGTTGCAGTGAGCCGAGATGGCACCACTGCACTCCAGCCTGGGTGACAGAGCAAGACTCCATTTGAAAAAAAAAAAAAAGTCATTGTAGATTTACTGAGAGTTACATCCTTAGGTGTCCCCTGCTTTCTCTAGTAAAACTATAAGTGAATGAAAGTAATATTTGTGAAAGCCTTATGAGGCATATAGCTACTTTACCCTCCAACAAAACATCAAGCAAACAACTATTTTTTTTTTTAACAAACCATTTTCCAACTCTTTCATTCTGACCATTTTGGAGGCAACGCCAGTTACTTGGTAGATCCAGAGATGATACAAGCCATTCAGATTGTAGAGGAAGAGACTATCTCTATTAGCAGATGACATGATCTTGAATATAAAAAATTCTAAAGAATACACATGCACAGACAGACAGACACACGCACACCGATGAAAACTAACGTGTTCAGCAAGGTTGCAGGATATAAGATCGATATAAAAAATTAGTCATATTTCTATGAACTAGCAATGAACAATTCAAAAATTAAATTAAGAAAACAATCCATTCACAATAATATCAAAGAAATGGAACAGAAGTACCGAAAGAGTGTTGATTCATACATTAGTGTCAGCCAGAAGAGAGTCTTCAGTGGTACTCCACAGATCTCAGTTCCTGGCTCTTGACTAAATATTTTTGGTCAAAAATTTAAATGAAGATATAGCTATCTAGAAGATATTAATGTAAGATATCAGATAAGCAAACGAAGCAAGCTGGAAGAAATGAATGGAGTGAATATTTGGAGTGAAATTTAGCTTATACATGAGTATGTAAGTAAGAAAAGAGAAAGGCTGAGTGTGATGGCTCACATCTGTAATTCCAGTGCTTTGGGAGGCCAAGGTGGGCAGATCACTTGAGCTCAGGAGTTTGAGACCAGCCTGGGCAACATGGCAAAACACTGTCTCTACAAAAGTTACAAAAAATTAGCCATGTGTAGTGCCACATCCCTGTAGTTCCAGCTACTCGGGAGGCTAAGGTGGGTGATTACCTGAGCCTGGGAGGTTGAGGCTTCAGTGAGCTGTGATTGTGCCCCTGCACTCCAGCCTGGGCAATGGCTGAATGAGACCCTGTCTCAAAAAAATAAAATAATAAGGAAAAGAGGAAAAGAAGAGAAAAGAATTTTACATTCATTTGAAATTAAAGTGAGAATTTCAATTCATAATGTAGATTTATATAAATTAAACTTTATGCCAAAAGTCAACAGTCCTCTTCTTTGGGACTTTATGTAAGAATCTTGAATGGACAGAAATAGTTTTTACTCTACAAAGAGTCATTACGCAAAAACTATAAGCTAGGTGCTGAACTTGACAGTGGGATGGAGAACATCTTAGTCCTGGTCTTTGCCCTCAAGGTTGTCATAGTCTAGTGACAGTCTAATGAAGCATAGTATGGGTCGGATTCCCAGGAGGAAATAGATGACACTCAAAAAGGTAATTTGAAGAGTATTTAATTGTGGAAACATTTATAAATGAATGGCTAAGATTAAGAAAACCACAGATGTGATGAAACACCCAGAGACCAGCAATAACAAGAAGCTGGTACTGCACCAGCCTGGTGAGACCTACAGTCATGGGCCAGGGCTGCCGGAGAGGAACTGTGGCCTTATCCAGGTTCCAGAAATCCAGAACCTACCAATTTGTGGCCTGGCTGAGAAGAACGTGGGAAAATAAATACCTTAACATATTTTTCTCCCCACCTTCCCCCATCTCCATTGGCCAAATCCACCTGGAAGCCAGAGGGCAAAGGACTCTGGTTTGGGCTCTAAGGTCTGTTAGACATCAGCCCCCACAGGTTACAGAGCAGGATGGAGAGAGAAGGGTGGAGAGTGAATTTAGAGAGTCAAGGAGAGAATACACTGCATTGACTGGTAAAACAGATAATTACAATTATCTGTAATTGTAAAAAGACCAACAGTCCTGTATTTAAGATGGGTCTTGGAAGTTGAATGAGGGCTTGACACATTGAGATATTGATCCAGAAGGAATAGCATGTACAGGCAGGAACATAAAAGAGAGTGCGTTGCTTGGGAAAAGGTAAGAAGTTCCATGTGCACAGAGAGTTGAGTATGAAGGTTGGAGACTGCGGAAGAAGTTGTAAAACAGGGATGGAAAAAGATGTTTGGTGGGTAGGTCACCTTGGGAAGGACTGTCTAAGTTAGGCTATAGGTTTAGCTGCTGTGTCAGAGATCCAAAATAACAGTGGCTTAAACACAATCAAAGTCATTTCTCTCTTATATTTCAGGCTGAGCTCATGGGCATCTGTGCTCTGAGAAGTCAGCAGCAGCCCAAACTCCTTTTATCTTGCTGCTTTGCTCTCATCCACATGGTTCAGGACAATGTCACTATGCCCACATTCTGGTCAGCAAAATGGCATACTCTTTCCTTTTATAGAAACAACCTAGAAATTGTATATGCCATTTCTGCTCCCATCTTACTGGTCAGAACTTCATCACAAAGCCACATCTTACTGCAAGGGAGGCAAGAAAATGTAGCCTTTGATCTGAGAAAGTTTTGTGCCCCGATAAAACTTGGGCCTTCTATTATTATGAGGAAGAAGGCAAGGTAGTGAAGAAAACTGGCATTCTTTGCCATAAACATCTTATTGTTTTTTCAAGGTGAGATCCTGCAAGTCATGAAGAGGATGGGTTCAGTGGGAGCTGGGGAATGGTAGGTGAGAAGGGAGTAGTTTCTGTGTTCCAAGTGTTGGATTAGGAGTCTGCTTGAGTGAGTTGAGTGGTAGGAGATGAGATACTTAGAGAGGACATTCAAGGGCCACGGGCTCCATGTCTCACATGTGGAAACCACTGAAACATCTAGAAGGCTGCTATCACTTGATCCTGCACTGTGGCTGCTGTTGCTTTTCCCATCCCATGTATGCAATAACCAGAATAAAATGGGAGCTATTCACTATGGTCATATTCTGATCCCTGCATGGGCTTAGAAGGGAACTTTTTTACCACATAGGATTGCAAAACTTGGTGCTGGATGAGGGATTTACACCTTCCCTTCTAACACGGGCCACTGCTGGTAGGCATAGAACACTGGGTGTGTTGATTGCTAACATGATTTATGGCAGTCCCTGTGTATTCAGCTACATTCAATGACCTTTCTTCCACAGTGTCCTCTACCTTGATAAAATCGCTTCATTCTATGTCAAGTCCTTTTAATCCATTTTCAGAATCAAGTATGAAACAATTTCCAATGCATTCAACTCTAACTTTCTTAGCTTATTGTTTATTCCCTAAAGACTGAATAATAAATTTAGAAGTTAAAAAATTGCAAGCTGCTTCTTTGTACACAGTATCTTTAACTTTTTTTGTCCAGGTTTTCAGTCTGGCCTCAAATGAACCTTTCTTTTTTTCATTTTTTACATGTAACATTTAGCTCCCCAGAGTTAATCACTTGTGTCTTCAGTTAATCATTTACGTCCCCCAAATCATGTGGAATCATCTAATTGGGCACAGGAGGGAACAATTGTACATGGAAGAAAGAATGGTAATGAAGCAGTTATGCATAAAAGTAGTATTTCCAAAAAGGGAGGTGACATAAGAAAGTACCTAGAACTTTGGCCTCTGGTGGATGCATCCATGCATCCATCCATCCATCCATTATTCATTCAAAATTCAGTTCAAAAATCTTGCAGTCAATCTCTAGAGAACCTACCAGGGTTCAAAGATTATTATCAGATGTTTTCAGTTCTTGAAGAGTTTCTATGTCATAACTGGAGCAGACTCAGTTTTGAGGCATGGCTGAGAATAAATGAAGGAAGAGGAATTATGCACTGACTGTGTCTTAACTACTATGCAAAATATCACAGATTTATAGTAGAAGAAAGATGCATAAATAACTGTGTCCCTGTGTCATCCGTGCTATTAGATTGGTATTGTGGTTTAATACAATATAATAAAAGTAGGAGCCCGGAGAGGGGACAAGTTGACTCTGCCTGGGATGGAGGAGGAAAGGTTTTCAGAGGAGCTCAAGTTTCACCTGGGTGCTGATGGCTGATCATGAGTTGCTCAGATAGAATGGTAGAGAAGACACTGTGGGTGAAAAGAGTAGTGTACACAAAAGGATAGAGACAGAAGGAGCAGGGCAGTTTTGGTCAACGTCAAAGGTTCCGTGTGTCTGGTTTGTAGGTCACGGGAGATGAATGCTAAGAAGAAAGACCTTAGCATTCTGGTCTTTGGGATTCTGGGTTGGGATTCTGTATGCCAACCTGAGGCATTTTAATTGTATTCTGTAGGTAATGGGGAGCTATTGAATGTTTATAAGCATGAGAGTAACATGATCAGATTTATGTTTTGGAAAGATGGCTGGAGAAAATAAACGGGGGAAGAAACTAAATTCATTGTTTTCGTCTAGCAAATATTTATTGAGTACCTACTATGAGCCAGGCATCTTCTAGGGGCTAGGCATACAGCATTGAATAAAACTGGCAAAAACTTTTGCCTTCACACAGCTTCGAGTGGTGGAGGGAGACAGTGTATAAACAAAAATATATAATCATTCAGGTGGTCATAAGTGCTATGGAGAAAATGAAGCAGGGAGGGAAGACAGAAACGAGCTTTGCTTCTATGTAACTTCCCACTGAGAAGGAAGGGAACATTTGGGCAAAGACCTGAAGGAGATGAAAGGGCAAGCTGCGTACGCATCTCTGGGAAGAACATTTTAGACAGAAGGAATTGCAAACATAAAGTCCTCAGTGTATTATGAGAGCTCTGCAAACCCCAAGGTGACAAAAGAGACGGATTAAAGACTTGAATTCCTGTGTTTATATGAACGGGCACTGAGCCAAAGAAATACTGATCACCTTTTATATATCATTCAAAACCTCCAGTCATTTGTTTAAAAGTATTTGAGTATGACAGGCTAGAACAAGATTTTCTTTCATAGGTCATTGTTGGGCCAGAATTTTGGAGAGAGGTGACTATGTTTTCTCCTATCACCATAGACCAGCAGGTTTTCATTTAAGCAGTAAAGTCCAGTTATTATTCTGAAGCCAACAAAATGTATTTGTGTCATTGTAGTTTTAAGCCATTTGTTTCATTTTTAGATGCTCAAAATCTTACTTGATGACCACATTTAAGGGAAATTGCCTCCAAACATAAGAGATACACTGGCTTGGATGGCACACGTGGAAATTAGCAAGATGAGTGCAATTGGGAATGTGTCTGCTGATCATGATCTAGCTAAGTGTACTGCACACACAAGAGATAAAAATGAAGCCAGAATCTGGAATGAGATCATTAGTGTATACCATCCTGGTACTGTAGTCAGACCACACACATATTTAATGCACTGAACCCACCTTGAAATGCCCTCAGCCTTAAGAGAACAAAGTACTAGAAAAAATAAGGGGGAGGGGAGGATGCTGAGTGATCCATAATGCTGTCAGTGTCACAATCCATCCTGAACAGCAGAATAAAGTTAATAGGGAAAGTTCTTTAGTGCTTGTTCAGCTGCCTGCCACCCAACTCTGTGGCAGAAAAGCAAGGAGGAAATACATACATCATTACAGAATGTATCAATAATAAATTATAGAAAAGCCTTACATATAAGGAGTAGTTCCCTATATTTATTTGAAGTATCAATCTTTAGCATTGTGTATTTGACCGCTAACTGCCAAAAATGTAGACACAATCTTAAATAATTTTTAAAGACTATTGATATTTTAGTAATAAATTAGATTAACAATGTGAGTCAAAAATGTTGAAGACAGAAATTGCAAAATGTCAAGAGAAAGAAATAATATTTTTTCTTGTGTCCAATAAATAAAAATTGCCTTGGAATAACACTAACCCTATTCATAGCATACATAAGAAGCATCTCTGGAAGTCAAATAGTCTATTTGAATTATGTTTTGGCTCAGAGAATTTCATGGTTAGAGTAGAACATTTTCATTCCAAATCTATGTACCTTTTAGTTCCTAAAAATATTTTCTAAAGTCTTCCAGCATTACACTACTTGGTTCTCGAGTCAAGAACTTATATAATTAAACTAACAGCTATCAAACATTTATTTAAAGGTTAAACACCTTCTATGTGCAAGGTGCTGACTAGGCAAGGTACTGGAGGAAATTCAAATTGAGCAAAACTTAGTACTTGCCCCCAAAGAGGGTAAGGAGGTCGGCAAAAAGTGGGCACAAAGGGTCAGAATGTGCTCAGTGGGGTTCAGAGGAGGGAGAGATTACCATGCCTTAAAGAAGTCAAAGAAGACTTCAAGGAAAAGTGATGTCAGATTTTAATAGGTAAAAATGGGGTTGTTTTGAGTGGGGTTGGGGAGGCAATTCCAGTAAAAACAAGGGCTTATCTGAGAAGAGAAGCTCCCATTTTGCTGGAACGTGTTGTATCCGTATGAGAGTTGTGAGACAGAGCTAGGAAGGTGGACTGCAGGCATGGAGTCTCTGGGCTCAGATGTCAGCCTGAGGAGTCAGGACTAGATTCAGTCGGCAGTGGGACTCCACCAAAGTCGATGTGACATGATGTGACATGACACTGCTCTATTCATGCTCTGATGCCCATGCTTTTGTACTCAGTTGCATTTGCCAGCTGAAAGGGCGAGGCTGGTTGTCCAGCCCCAGGGGGGAGAGATTGGTTCTGTACTACAGATTTACTTAGAGGACAGAGCACAGACAGGGTCATTTGGGTCTACCTCCCCCTTTCCCCTTTGGGCCCGCCTTGCACACACACAGGCAGTCTAGCTGCTGAGTGTGGGCTTTGTGTCCTGGATATGAGATGTCATCTGAGCTCCTTAATATTTTTCCGAAGTGAAGAAAAAAAAAGTCACCCACAAATATTTATTTAGTGCCTATGAGATGAACAGCGGCAGTTTGCCCTGCTCTAGATCGGTGGTAAAGTAGCAATTCCAGTCAGAAGCCAAATAAGAGCTGGAGCTCCTGTCAGAAGAGGAAAGGGCTACAGATGTACACCCACTAGACAGGCCGTGGACTCTCTCTCTCTGCAGTACTGAACTATTATATGTTGTCTTCTCAGCTAATTTTTTAAAGGTCTAATTTAGGAAAAGCAGGGAACAGTATTAGGTATTTAGGGAGATTCAAAAGAAACGATAACCATTCCTGAAATACAGAAATTCAATAAAAACTTTAACCTATAAACAATATGCACTATATAACATATGATATAAAAGTAGCATATAAAGTCCTAAAATGTTTTCTGCTGTTCCTAGGGGATGTTCAGCGCATATAAACCTTGTTTAGGTGTCATCTTACTGGTGGGCAACTGTTGCGATCCATTTGTCTGTTCAGAGCACCAGAAGCTTGGCTGCAGTGGACAGTGGTCAGTTGGATCTTCCTAGTCCAAATACAGATTTATTTATTTATTTATTTTTACAGACTCTAAAACGATTCTTTAACTTGAGACTGTTTAAGGATACGGAAACCTTAATTAGGAATGATTGTAGAATGAAATCTTTACAGTAGAAGCTCATATTTGATAAGACCAAAACCAGTAATGAGCCAATTAATCAAAATATGCAGTTAAAGTCCCAAATTCTGAAAACTATAATAACATGGCACATGCAAATTCATTTGACAATATTTGAATGGAGAGTCAAGACCTCCCCTCCAGTCTAGTATAAATCTGTATTTTGAAGTCTTTTTTTGCATAAATCACATCCATAACGCATCTCTCTCCAGTTTCAATTTATCTAAAGTCAATCAGACATTTCTGAGACATTCTGAATCTAGACCATGTTGGGGTTTTTATGATTCCTGTTCCAGTCTTTGAAACTTTTCTTACTAACACTTATCGTAATAGTCATTTTTTACAATTGAGACTTTCCAGAGCTTTCAACTCTGTTGCAGAATAACAACTATACTCTTTTCTGCTCGTCTAGTTTGATAATTTTCATAATATTTAATTAAAATATGCTTAGTTTAATTAATTAAAATACTACAATCACAAGTCTAATTAACCCAAACAGGCCTGGGAACAAACACAACAGACTCTTGGTTAGTAAATAACAGCAGAAGTGGGAGCAGAAGTCCTTGGATACATTGGAGAGTAGTTACTGCCCTCAAGTGCTCAGCATGCTGTGCATATCAGAAAATTCGGTTCACAGAGGGAACGGAGAGCATCTGTGAATCTGGCAAGTTGGTTAAGCTGAAGTCAGTTGAGAACTTTGGTATAAAGTTAGCTAAGCAGTTAATGTGTATTTAAGTACCCAGTATATGCTGTGTGCTTCTGGATTAACATCACTAAAGGACTGGTTAAATTCACATGGACATACACATACCTAAAAGCAGAAATATTTTTATCAGCTGTACATAAAGGAAAGGTTAATTCTGGCCCTGTTGGGAGCTTCCTTTTCTCTGTGAATATTCTTGAGTGTTCTATCCTGAATGTCTATTTGTGGTGTAATATCTATATATCAGCATTTTTGTATTAATCACAGACGTTTAAAATATCCCAATAAAATGTAGATAGTATTTATTTTACAGGCTTTTATAAGAATTAGTGAAACAATGCATGCAGAGTGTTTAGCTTTAGCCCTCTCTGTCCATTTTGCTTTTGCGTACAATTATCCAATGTTCAGGCTTTTAGGACAGAGTCTACAACTAATAAATGTAGAAGGAATAATAGAAACAGGAAATTATTATTTCACAACCACCATAATAATTACTTATTTCATCAAAAATGATTAATGGATGCTAAAATCATTGGATGAAAGAACACTGGGAAATGAAATGTTCAAACAATTTTACCCCATAGATTGTTATTTATTACTAAGGGAAAATGTAGATTTAACAATGGAGAAATCTGTTGGCTACTACCTTAACCAAGAGACATACTTAGCGCCACCAATGAGGTACAAACTCACGTTGAGAGGTCCCTAATTTGATGCACACAATGTCATCTGCCCCTCCTGAAAAAAACCAAGTTTAACCTAAATCTAAGTATGAGAAAACAGTCAAACCAATCAAATTGAGAAACACTTTGCAAAAGAAAACATCAGTAACAAAATATGTATATCAATGTTGCAAACTAGAGAGAAAGACTGGGAACTGATGTTAAAAGAGACTGAAGAGGCCAAACACGGTGGCTCACACCTGTAATCCCAGCACTTTGGGAGGCCGAGGTAGGCAGATCACCTGAGGTCAGGAGTCGAGACCAGCCTGGCCAACATCGAGAAACCCCCTCTCTACCAAAAATACAAAAATTAGCCAGGCATGGTGGTGGGTGCCTGTAATTACAGCTACTCAGGAGGCTGAGCAGGAGAATTGCTTGAACCCAGGAGGTGGAGGTTGAAGAGATATTGAAGAAATTTGAATATGGCCTGTAATATGTAATGGTATCATATCAATGTTAAATTTCCAGTCTTATGGTTATGTAAGGGAATGTCTTTATTATTAGGAGAAAAGTGTCAGCAAAATAATGTGTATGCGTATAAAAGCATATATTATATATACACACACACACACACACACACATACACACACAAATACATACACCTATATATATGTACAGAGAGAGAAAGCAAATGTAACAAAATGTTTACTAATTGGGAAATCTAGATAAGGGTTATATGGAGGTTCATCTTACTATTCTTGGAACTTTTCTGTGGCTTTGTAATCTTTCAGAATAAAAGCTGGGGGAAATAAAGGCATATCTGTAGCTTTAGTACTGCTTTTCTTAATTTGCAGTTACACAGAGCTGTGCAATGTTAGACCAGCCAGTACGGAATCTGCAAAATTTTGCTCTGCTATTATCCAGAAATAGGTTTGCTTTGTGATGTGCAGTCTCTCCCATAGCCACCACCCACCCATACTAGAACTTGCAAAACCAAAAATTGCCTCTTGCAGAATAAAGCAGAAACAGCCTTGACATCTTTAAGTAGATTATATGCAGATTTTAAGAAAACTTGCTAGCAGCAGAAGATATAGTAAAACGCTGGACTTCTCTCAGGGCCTCAGGGGTGCTTGCCGGAATCCCCACTAACTGCACGGAATAGCAAGCTAGTCACCGGAGTTCCCTATGCGATGTATCTATACATCGTTGAGAAGATTAGGAAAAATAAACTGACCAAAAAGCCGACATAAGAAAAGAAAGGTTGATGGCATTCCTGTGAGACATGTCACCACTGAACCAATGAAGACTCATTCAGGAGAAGGTACCTGACTACACAGGCCAGAAGCAGCTTGCTCAGCTGGAGACTTCTCGGTGGAGATTCCAGTGCCCAGGAGCAAAGGGTCAGCCCTGCCACCCACCAACAGAGTAACAAGGTGTGCACAGTGGTGCATTGCCACCATGGAAACGTGGCATTTCCTCACCTCACAAGCAGTCTTGTTGGCAGGATCCAAATACAAGAAAGGGAGTCCTAATAGTCAGGAAACTACCAAGGTAAACTCCAGATCACAAGATGAGAAAATTCAGACAGGCAAGAAGTAGGAGGGAATAGTGGAAGGCTAACTTTCTGCCTGGAGGGCTGACTGTGACAAGCTCAGTTCTTAAGAAGAATACTTGAGAGCTACTGTCTTAGAGCTTGACAAGTTTGTGTTTAGTGATTCTCTTCTTTTTCAACCTAAGGGCATACTTTTCTTTTGGTGGTGGAGAAAAAGGGAAGCTGAAGACAACAAATGATAGTGAAGAGACTGCTCCCCACCTGTAGAGGTTATGCCCTGTAGTCTCAGGATCAGAGCAATGAGAACGGTATAGGAAGCTATAGAGCCTCTTGCTTTTGGTGTGTGAGAATGGTCATGTTTGTTTGAGCCAGACTTTAGTAGTCTAGAAGGGGAAGACATTTTGAACAACAATGACAAAAAAGTCAGTCTTAAGGAGAAATGTAGACATAAACAAGCCATGGGAAGTTGTAAACATATGCACAATTGTTGCTACTCCTACTTTATTACATGTGGATTTTCTTCCTCTAGAATCATGTCCTTCAGGAATCACAAACATTCTCAAGAATAGAAAACATCAAAAAATAAAGGAATGCTTTAAATATGGTAATACACAAGGGATAATAATGTCTAAACTTTTTGAGTATTTACTCTGTCCCAGGCACGGTTCTAAGTACATTATCTCATTTAGTCTTGAATTCTGTGTGTTAGGTGCTATAGGTCCCATATTACTCATGGAGAAACAGAGGCATAGAGCAGTTAAATAGTCTACCCATGGCAGAGCCAGGGTTTGAAGACAGGTAGCCCACATGCTCTTAACTCACCATGTTTGCTTAGCCTTCTAAGCAATATCTATGAAATCATGCTTTTGCTAGTCTATAGGGTTTTTTAAAATTTAAATTAAAACAAACGCATAACTATTAAAATCTCTTGGGTTGCAGCAGTATGAATGGCCCACTTTGGGAAAGAGTATGAGGCTCCTATTTCTGGCTTCAGAATCACTTGGGTGTAGTAGCGGGAAAGGCAGATTCCTTGGTCACATCATAGATCTACTGAATCAGAACTGTAGGTAAGGGGCTGCCTTTTAAACAGGCTCTCCAGGACATTCTTGAGCAGCCTAAAGTTTAAGAACAATCCCATTATGGGTCCCCCTAAAGGACGTATAATGGTCAAGGGTTCGCTATTGAATCTGAGATAATTAAAGAATTTAAGCAAGATAATGGGGATGAAATCCAGGACCGTACCAGACCACCCTAGGAGAGAGCTGTGGAGACCATTAGAGATAACCTGGATGATGGTGGAGGAGAAAAGCTAATGGCTGCAAAATAAATGAAATCCCTATTTCTTTTGTACCAAGAATGATACCCCAGGAGAGTTGCTTTGTGGTCTTGTTTGAGTGACAGTTTTTACTGCTGATAAATCTTATCAGAGAATGTATTAAGGTAGCAGTATGTGATGGTCAAGGTTAAGGTGCCTAGAAAAGGAGAGACGGAAGGCTGCCAAAAATCAGAAGTCCACAAAGAAGAGGCGTGACTGCAGCCCAGGGCCCAGTAGAACCTGATGGAGGGAGCCAGTTAAGAATTGGAGCTGTGGGCAAAGCAGAAGTTGGCTGACCCATGGAAATCAGAGGTACAACTGGAGCTGCATGAAGAACGCTTTCAATTTTGTATCTCTGCTAGGAGAGAATTTCCATGTAGGGAGAGGCCCAGCCTTTGTTGAGAAGATGTTTTGCTAAGTCAGCATGTAAGGAAGCCTTAGGGCTTGGTTTCAAGGTAGAGAAGAAAGCTCTTCCACATACTAAGCAGGCGGAGTTGGAAAAAGCCTGGGGGAGGGGTAGCTGTCAGAGGAGGGGTTTCTGCAATCTCCTGAGGATAGAGAAGAGGTGTCTATATGGATGTGTCCAGTGAGATGCTGACATTGTGTGATTTGACCTTTTTGCACAAATTAACAGTAAAGTCACACATAGCAACAATATATGGGTGACTAGATTCCTGGAAGCTGGGGTCTGGAGTGATACAGTTTGGCTCTGTGTCCCCACCCAAATCTCATCTCAAATTGTAATTCCCATATGTCGAGGAAGGACCTGATGGGAGGTGACTGGATCATGGGGGCAGTTTCCCCTTGCTGTTCTCATGATAGTGAGGGAGTTCTCACGAGGTCTGATGGTTTAAAAGTGGCAGTTTCCCCTGCACCTCTGCCATGTAAGACGTGCCTTGCTTCCCCTTCACCTTCTGCCATGATTGTAAGTTTCCTGAGGCCTCTCCAGCCATGCAGAACTAGGAGTCAATTAAACCTTTTTGGTTTATAAATTGTCTGGTCCCAGGTAGTTGCTTTATAACAATATGAAAACGGACTGATACAGAGAATTGGTACTGGCAGAGTAGGGTACTGCTATAAAGATAACCTGAAAATGTGTAAGCAACTTTGGAACTGGGTAATGAGCAGAGGTTGGAACAGTTTGGAGGGCTCAGAGGAAGACAGGAAGATGTTGGAAAGTTGGGAACTTCCTAGAGACTAGTTGAATAGTTTTAACCAAAATGCTGGTAGTGATATGGACAATGAAGTCCAGGCTGAGGTGGTCTCAGATGGAGATGAAGAAGTTATTGGAAACTGGAGCAAAGGTCACTCTTGCTATGCTTTAACAAAGAGATTGGTGGCATTTTGCCACTGCCCTAGAAATCTGGAATTTTGAACTTGAGAGAGATGATTTAGGGTATCTGGTGGAAGAAATTTCTAAGCCACAAAGCATTCAAGATGTGACCTGGCAGATTCTGGAAGTGTTCAGTCATATGTGTTCACAAAGAGATGGTTTGAAAGTGGAACTTATGTTTAAACGGGAAGCAGAGCATCAAGGTTTGAAAACTTTGAAGCCTGACCATGTGGTAGAAAAGAAAAACCCATTTTTCTGTGGAGGAATTCTAAGCCAGCTGCAGAAATGTGCATAAGTAACAAGGAGCCGAACGTTAATAGCCAAGACAATGGGAAAAATGTCTCCAGGGCATTTCAGAGATCTTTGCAGCAGACCCTCCCATCACAGGCCTAGAGGTCTAGGAGGAAAAAAATGGTTTCCTGGGCTGGTCCCAGGGCCCCCTGGTATGTGCAGTCTTAGGACTTGGTGCCTTGCATCCCAGCCACTCCAGCTCCAGCCATGGCTAAAAGGGGCCAAAGAACAGCTTGGACTGTGGCTTCAGAGGCTGCAAGCCCCAAGCATTCGTGGCTTCCACATGGCTGGGCCTGCAGGTGTGCAGAAGACAAGAGTTGAGCTTTGGGAGCCTCTGCCTAGATTTCAGAGGATGTATGGAAACACCTGGATGTCCAGGAAGAAGTCTGCTGCAGGGTGAAGCCCTCATGGAGAACTTCTGCTAGGGCAGTGCATAAGGGAAATGTGGGATTGGAGCCCCCACACAGTGCCCTACTGGACCACTGCCTAGTGGAACTGTGAGAAGAGGGCCAGCGTCCTCCAGACCCTAGAGTGGTAGATCCACTAACACCTTGCACTGTGCACCTGGAAATGTCACAGGCACTCAATGCCAGCTGGTAAAAGCAGCCGTGGGGGCTATACCCTATAGAACCACAGGGGCGGAGCTGCCCCAGGCCTTGGAAGCCCAGCTCTTGCATCAGTGTGCCCTAACTGTGAGACATGGAGTGAAAGGAGATTATTTTGGAGTTTTAAAATTTAATGATTGACCCATTGGGTTTCAGACTTGCATGGAACCTGTGGCCCTTTTGTTTTGGCCAATTTCTCCCATTTGGAACAGGAACATTTCCCAAATGCCTGTACTCCTGTTGTATCTAGGAAGTAACTAACTTGCTTTTGATTTTACAGGTCCACAGGCAGAAAGGACTTGCCTTGTCTCAGATGAGACTTTGGATTTGGACTTTTGAGTTAATGCTGGAATGAGTTAAGACTTTGAGGGACTATTGGGAAGGAATGACTGGTTTTGAAATGTGAAAAGGACATGAGATTTGGAAGGGGCCAGGGGCAGAATTACATGGTTTTTGGTTCTGTGTCCCCACCCAAATCTCATCTCAAATTGTAATCCCTGTGTGTGGAGGGAGGGACATGTTGAGAGGTGACTAGATCATGGGAGTGGTTTCCCCATGCTATTCTCTTGATAGTGAGGGAGTTCTCATGAGATCTGATGGCTTAAAAGTGGGAGTTCCCCTGCACCCTCTCTCTCTCTCTCTCTCTCTCCTGCCACCATGTGAGACTTGCCTTGCTTCCCCTTCACCCTCCATCATGACTGTAACTTTCCTGAGGCCTCTCCAGCCATGTAGAACTGTGAGCCAATTAAACCTCTTTTGTTAATAAATCACCCAGTCTCAGGTAGTATCTTTAGAGCAGTGTGAAAACAGACTAATACAGGGGACTGAGAATTGCCTTGCTATAGTCAGTGCTTAATCAATTAACCAATGCAGACAAAGGGACAGCTGCTAAGTGGCTTATACAATCAATGGTGAATTTAAAGGTGTGTAGACCCAGCTACAGAATGGAGATGGCTTTGTTTGAACACATTGCTGGGGTATGTGTGACAATGCAGGTTTATGAGAGTCCTGAAAGACACCAAATGAGGTCCAAGAAATCAAGTCCAACTGGAGGTGGGCTGGGAGAGAAGTATCTTTTAAGGAAACATTTTTGGAGGAATTTCACTCAGAAACAAAAGTAGAAACTTCACAGAGCTACTGCCAGGAACAATCAGGCTACAGAGTTTGTAGTTCATAAGTACCAAGGTGATGCAAAGAAAGAAAATTTCCCCCAAGATGGACAAATATCTAAGCAATTGGGAGGTGCATTCTGTGGTAACATGAGAGGTGTGTACAAGCATGAAACCAATCAATGTAAAGTGATACCTGTCATGGGACAATGTAGAAACCTTACTTTCATTTGAAGAGGATTTGATAAAGAAGGCAAAGGGAAAACATGGAAAGAGGATCTGGCACCCTAAAATGAGTACAACCCTAACATGTGTCCCGGAAGCAGTTCTCTTTCTGTTATGGTGCTGTAGCATGAGGCCTTCTGGACCCATTGATTTAGTTACTTCCTGCCCAGCAGCCCCTGGTCTTTCAGTTTAACTATTTCACACAGATTTTCCAAGTGCCTTTATTTTCTGAAAGTCTGTTATTCCTCCTCTAAAATTCTGAAATGTGTAACTTCTATTTATTTTTAGCCCCCTTTCTACTATATAGGCATCATTTTTAATTTTTATTCCATTCTTAATATTAGGGGTTCTCAAGAATTTTCCAGCCCAACTTGAACTTTGGATTCCCATTTCCCTTAGTTTTTACATGGAATCTTTCAAAAACTATACACCTTCCACCACCCCCCAAAAATTCAGTATAGCTAAAAAGGAAGGGAAAGGAGGCTGGTATTCTATGGAACTGACTACAGCAAACACCAGGTTTTAGGATGGGTGAGGCCATATACTCTGGTAGATAACACCATGGAATTTGACTTTAGTCTTCCAATTTAAATGATACAGGTGTCAACGAAGGTATGAGATGATACCAAGTTTGTCAGGATTCAATGAATATGCCTCTGAGGGCTTCCCTAGATTTCCCCATGTAACGCATTAGGGAGATGATGAAGGTCAGCTCTCTAGGATGTGAAGTTAGCTATGCTGAGGGAGCATCCAAAGGGGACTTTTGCTATATTTTGTACCTCCTACTATGTCATCCTGAGACTCCAACAAAATTACTTTATATGGTGGCAAAAACTGCTCTGGGCTAGCATTGTCATCTGGATCTAGCATTCAGGGTTCAGGAACAGTTTCTTATGTTACAGAACTACGTTGCCAAACCAGCCACAGATTACAGAATCATCCCTGGGCATGGTAAAGTGAAGAGTCACACCACAACACTGTGATGAGGACCAGTCTGTGGGCACATGCTATCACACAGCCAGTGGGCCATGAAGCCTAGGAGGCACTGAGCAGGGCAGGTCTGGACTGGCCACCACCAGTAAGTAGCTCAGTTGTTTGAGGAAGGAGGGCTTGCAACTGAATGTTCAACAGTGAGGAAGAGGAAGGGAGGCAGTGCAGATCTGGTGTTGCAGAGCAGTTCCAACTGGCCCTGACACATTGCTGAGAGTGAATATGCCATATATTGCAGGGAAACACAGTGATTGATACTCTGAGCACCACAGCTACAAGGTAACGCTCTAGACCCCCCGTGTATTTCTGCTACCATAGTTGAGTTCTATACTTATCCAGACTCAAGAATATTTGTTCCCCAGACTGTTGCATACCAGCTAAACTTATCATTATTCATAAGTAAATTAAATTAAGTATTATACAGATATATGAAATATGAATGCAAAAATCAAGGCTGTCCTTTTGAAAACCTGGTTGAAAATTTTGACAAGATTCAATAAAAGTAAGTTGCTGGGCAATGATTAAAATAAAAAAGCTATTATAAAATTCTAGAAGGATTCTGCATTCAGTTTGTCCAATAGTATCTTTAAGTTTTTGCTTCCCTTTAAATCAGTCATGATTGGAAACAGTAGAGGCTGTATAATGGGTGCACTTCATGCAAGAAAGATGAAGCAGAACTCCAATCAACTCACTGACATTCGAGTATAATAAAAAACTTGGGCCTTATATCAAAAGCTGAACACAGTTACTTTAATTTAAAACAAATATTTACATGTCTATCTATGTTTTTTTCTTATGATTCACCTCTTTTTTTTTTTTTTTTTTTTGAGACTGAGTCTGGCTCTGTCGCCCAGGCTGGAGTGCAGTGGCCGGATCTCAGCTCACTGCAAGCTCCGCCTCCCGGGTTTACGCCATTCTCCTGCCTCAGCCTCCGGAGTAGCTGGGACCACAGGCGCCCGCCACCTCGCCCGGCTAGTTTTTTGTATTTTTTTAGTAGAGGCGGGGTTTCACCGTGTTAGCCAGGATGGTCTCGATCTCCTGACCTTGTGATCCGCCCGTCTCAGCCTCCCAAAGTGCTGGGATTACAGGCTTGAGCCACCGCGCCCGGCGTGATTCACCTCTTTAACCATTATCTTTCACTAACGAACCAACTCCCAGTCCTGATTGCATTGGAGAAGAAGTTCTTTGTGGAGCTTCCACTCTCATTATTCTATTGAGATTCACGGAATTAGGAATTCCCATCCTCAGTCTCTTCTTGGAGGTACAAAGCAGTAGCATTTCATGAAGGAGGAACTTCAAAAGAGATTGTGTAATTCAAAGCTTTGTTAATTTCAGCCTAATCATGACCAAAATAAAAAGGACAAGTATTTCTATTTATCAGCTGAAAATGACACCACTAGAGCAATAGCATAAACCCAATTACAAATCCCTTACATACAAGCTTTGAAATTAAGATTTTAAAATATATTTAGATATAGTTTCAGAATTTGCATTCTTTTGTTTTGTTTTGTTTTGTTTTTCTTACATTCTTTACATTGTGTCCACGAACGCTTTGTTAATTATTTTATATGACATAATTTCAAATGGCCTTAATTCTAATTTGCAAAAATTAGGATTGCCCTGCATCGGAAGCAACCCACTCCTTCTGAGGTAGCATAAGTAAGTCTCTTGAAGAAAACTCTGTTCTGGACAACGCCTGTCTTCTTGATGGATGGCGTGGTCCTCTCCCCTGAGCTTGGTTTTGGCATAGAAGCTTATGCTCATTGTAAGTGGTGATCTTTCTGAGATTTTTCCCCAGAATGAGTCACTACTTTGAGCTTTTCTCATTCCTCATATGCTATAGGTCTCTAGCAATATCATGAGGCTTCAGTTTGTTCAAGTTCCTCAATATGAATCTCGTGAATGACTTTGCAGGTTACCTTATTTTTAAAGTACAGAACCAAGATATTTATCTACAAAAGCATTTAACACCTTTAGGCAATTAGATTTCTCCAACATGTCTCTCTTCATCACTAGGTTTCTAACGAGAGTGTCAAACAACTCTAGACCCTTTCCAATACTTTCAGATGACCTGTTATAGTCCTTTAGATTAAATATGAGGCACTGATAAAGTTATCTTGGCTCTACCAAATGTCTTTGGCCAATGTTTCTCAAATTGAATTCTAGGACTTAGAAAGGCCAACAGAGAGTTCTAAGGGCATTATAGAAATTAGAGAAGCAGAGACAAAGACTGTGACAAAAGGAACTGTTCGCCTCTCCCCTGGCCCCTTCTGTCTGAATTTCTTGCTTTTATTCGGAAATAGCTCATTTATCTGAAGGTCCCTTATGCAGTTATATCAATCAACTGGTATATTTGTAGCACCCAGAAATTGAGCAAAAAAGGCCTCCGAAACATTTCAAAATGTCATGCATGATACTTGGACCTTTTACTCTTTTGTATAACAGCTTTTCCGGAATTATAGTTCACATACCTAAAATTCAATCCTTTTTTTTTTTTGAGATGGGGTCTTGCTCTGTAACCCAGGCTGGAGTGCAGAGGCATGATCTTGGCTCACTGCAACCACTGCCTCCTGGGTTCAAGCAATTCTCCTGTTTCAGCCTTCCGAGCAGCTGGGACTACAGGCACATGCCACCATGCTGGCTAATTGTTTTTTTTTTTTTTTGGTATTTTTAGTAGAGACGAGGTTTCACCATATTGGCCAGGCTGGTCTCCAACTCCTGACCTCAGGTGATCCACCTGCCTCAGCCTCCCAAAGTGCTGGATTACAGAAGCGTAATCCATACCCAGGTTAAAATTCAATTGTTTAAGGTGTACAATTCAGTGGTTTTACACACACACACACACACACACACACATATACATATATGATAGTGCAAAGATCTCGACCATGTAATTCCAGAACATTTTTATCAGCCCCCAAAAAACTCGAACTCCTTAGCAGTCACTCCCCAGTCTCCTCTTCCCTCAACCCTAGGCAACCACGCATCTACTTTCTGTCTCCATGGATTTTCCTATTCTGGACATTCCATATAAATAGAACTGTGCAATATGTGGCCTTTTGTGACCAGCTTTCTTTCAGTTAGCATAATATTTTCAAGTTTCATCAATGTTGTATGTTTACATCCGTGAAGTACTGTATGATATGTTAGTACTTCATTCCTTTTTTGAAATTGTGGTAAAATATATATAACAAATTTATCGTAAGTATACCATACAGTGTCATTAAGTACATTTACAACATTGCACAACATTTACAACATTGCACAATCAGTACCATTATCTAGCTCTGGAACTTTTTCATCATCTCAAACAGAAACCTATTAAGCTGTCACTCCCCATTTCCCAATCTTCCCGGACCCCCGGAAACCACTAATCTACTTTCTGTCTCTTTAGATTTGCCTTTTCTGGACATTTCATGTAACTGAAATCATATAATATGTGGTCTTGTGTCTCTGGCTTATTTCACTCAGTATGTTTTCAAGACTCACTCATGTAGCACGTATCAGTACGTCATTTCTTTTTATAGCTGAATAATATTTCATTGTTTGGATATATAACTTTTTTTTATCTGTTCATCTGTTGATGGACATTTGGGTTGTTTTTACCTTTCAGCTATTGTAAACAGAACTGCTATGAACATTGTAAATAAGTTTCTATTTAAACATCTGTTTTCCACTCTAGTATATACAGTGATGTCCCATGCCGCATAACCACGTAATGTTTCAGTTAATGGTGATACCTGCGTATACTGTGGAGGTCCTCTAGGATTATGTTAAAATAATAGTATACTTTCACTATACCTTTTCTATGTTTATATAATTTAGATTATCTAATTATCTATGTTTAGGTCATTTAGATTATCAATATTGTGTTACCATTGTACAGTATTATACCATAGAGCCTTGGTGTGTAGTAACCTGTACCATCTAGCTTTGTGTTATACACTGTATGATCTTTGTACAATGATGAAATCTTCTAACAAAGCATTTCTCAGAGCTTTTCCCCTTGGTTAAATGATGTTCTGGATACTAGACCCTTATCAAGTATATAAAAATAAAACCTGTGTTTGATTAAGCCACTCCGAGTGAGTTTGTTATACGCAGCCATCACATCCTAAATGAAACTCACAAGCTTTTCTGAGGATCTGATGGGAAAACACATGTAAAGCCTGACACATAATTCAATGAATGTTTTTTATTTTTACCATATTTGAATTCATTTAAAGAAATGAGCCCTACAGCACTCACTAGGTCTTAAAGATATTATTTAGTAAATGCTTATGAATTCCTATTACGTGCAAGACACTATGTGGACATGATACAGGTCAACTGCATAGTATGTGGCCTGTGCAATCACAAAGGACCCTGTGCCTGTTTTAATTCTCTGCTGTTGTCATGTTGAAATTCTTAATAAGTTTTCAACAAGAGGCTGCTGCACATTTTCATTTTGCGTTAGGCGCTGCACATTATGTGGCCAATTCTGTTATGATGAATAGGAAATTCTTTTTGTTCTGAATAATAACTGATGTTTCTAAAAATTACCATGTATTATTCAGAAAACAGTAAATTCTGTTAAATAAACTGTTTAAGAAGACTGAGAAATACAGAGTACATTTTAGAAACATCTTACTGAACATGATGTAAATAAAAAAGTTTTGACATTTAACAGGTAAGCTTTAGTTATCTGAAAAAAATCACTTATTTAGAACAGTCAAGTGTCTGATAAATAAAATGTCAATATATTTTGCAATAACTAGAAAAAGAGAAACTGCAGGCTTTGTTATTAGGGGTTGGAGATTTGTATTGCTAAGGTTTTGGGAATTATGAAGTAAAACTTTTGAAGTAGATTTTTTCTCAGCTAATTATTGGTATAACATACAGGAAGGAACTAGTTGTGACGCCCTCAATAAGTTACTTAATCTCTCCTAATCTTAGTTCTCCTTTCTGTAAAATGAGGATGACATGTAGCTGACAATCTATGTGAAAGATCAGACTTTTAGCACTGTGTCATATGAGGTACTCAATAAATGTCCCTTTCTTGGTGAAAATGTAGGTTAGTATAACCATTGGAAAACTGTATGGCGGTTCTTCAAAAAAACTAAAAATAGAATTACCATATGATCCAGCAATCCAACTTCTGGGTATTTACCCAAAATATTTGAAATTTGTTTGTCAAAGAGAAATCTGCACTTTCGTGTTCACTGCAGCACTATCCACAGTGGCCACCTTATAGAATTAACCTAAGTGTCCATGAACAGATGAATGGATAAAGAAAATGCATATATACACTATGGAATACTATGCAGCCTTAAAAAAGAAGGAAATATGGTTATTTGTGACAACATGGGTGGAATTAGAGAATATTATGCTAAATGAAATAAGCCAAACACAGAAAGACAAATGCTGCATGCATGTTCTTGCTTATTTGTGGAATCAACAGCAATTGAATTCATAGAAGCAGAGTAGAATGGTGGTTACAGAAGCTGGGGGTGTTGGGAGAATGGGGAGATGATGGTCAAAGATATATACAAAGTCTCAGGTAGGAGAAATAAACTGAATAATAGTTTTATTTTTTTGAGATCTATTTCACAGCATGGCAAATATAGTAAATACTTTCAAATGTTCCCACCCCAAAACATGGTATTTAAAGTGATGAATATGTTTGATTTAATTATTTCACATTAGTTCACAAATCATAACATCACTTTGTACCCCACAAATATATACCATTATGAATTGTCAATTTACATTACATTTTATATAGAAGTTTTAAAAATTAAATAAATAAATTGTCCCTTTCTCCAATCCCTTTTCAAATATCTTTTAAGCACCGGCTTTGTTTTATGATTCATTCGAAGCACTATGGACACAGCCGAGTAAGAATCCTCATTATCAAGGAGATCATATTCTAGTAAAGAAAGGTGATCGGTAGGCTGAAAGCTAATTATGATCATTTGCGGCGGCAATATGCGTTCATGAAGATTACACGGACGGGGGCTGCTTTAGTTAAATGGGTGGTCAAGGAGCAGCCGTCTGGGTAGGTGGCAAGTACGTTGAGATCTGAACAGTGAAACTGAGGCAGTCCGTGGGGATCCTGGCCAAAAGTATTCTTAGCAGAAGGCACAGCAAGAGCAAAGGCCCCCAGAGTGGAATGAGCTCGGTTTGTGCGGAGACCTGAGAGGCCCTGGTGCCCAGCACAGCTCTAACACCGAGTCTGTTGGACTAAATTCCATTCTCCTTCCTCTCCACTATGCGTTGCTGCTTCTGTTGGCATGATCAATGCAGTCTCAACACTCTGAGGGTCGCAGCAACTCAGTGATCACAACTGGTTCAGATCTGCAGCAAGGGGTGGGGCGGCTGCGAGTACGCCGCGGGGTCCTGGAGGGCTCCCAGGAGCACCTGCACGTCCTGGTGCAGGAGAGGCCTGCAGAGGGCTGCAGACAGGGCAGATATATGTGATTTACACGTCAGGAAGATTCCTCTAGCTGGCTGCTCTGGGAAGAATCAATCAGATGGACAGGAAGGAGGCAGGAAGGCTGGCCAAGTGAGCATTTATGGGGGGGACGTTGCATCTAGAGATACGGTCTTGGGAGCCAGTAAGCAGGAGTTAGATTCAGAATGGACTCCGGAGGGAGAGCTCACAGGACGTACTATTGGATTACGTGTAAGGGTGAGAAAAGGAGAGGTTTTTTTGTTATTCCCTAATGAAAAATGTAATTCATACTCCTTACAGAAAATTTGGAAATCTTAGGACAGTGTCACCAGAATACCTATTTTAATGTGTAAACTTAGCTTTGTTTTTTTCCTTGAACAAGAAGAATTCTACCATTATTGTTACTCTTTTGAAGATTTCAACGTGCCTCATGAGAAGCTTGGAGGATTATTGAAATTTAAAACAACAAAAATTGGAGAGAAAACCCGGTTTCACCCTATTTAATGCAGAATTTCCTAATCGCATTGGATCTTAAAATCTTATTTATTTATTTATTTATTTTTGGATGGCTGTTTTGTATAACATCTATTACCATCCCTATCAATTACCACCAGAAAACATGATCTAATGCCGCATCGGATCTTTCCCCCTTGTTTCTCAATATTTTTCTTACAGGTCAAATTAGATCCGCAGGTTCCAAACTCAAACTCATTTATTTGGTGCACCACCGCAGTTCTCCATGAAACTGTGTGAGGATTTAACCTTGTGTTGGCTTTTATCCCTTTTCTTAACATTCTAAGAGGCAAATGTTGTCTGGTTCTTTGTTTTATAGGTTTTGTTTGTTTGTTTTTACTGTGTTCCTAATCTAGAGCTGTTCTATCTACCAGCTATTCAGAAAAAAAGAGGCAGGGAACTTGTGTAAAATTAAGTTTAAAATTTCTATTGTCTCACCAATGTCTTTCTCTTCATGTAGAAAGTGACAGCAGAGGATTCTGACCTAAGCTGGTAACATTCCACTAGTACAGATAAGGGAAACTGAGTTTGAAAGCCAAGAATGCACACCTAAGTGTATAAACAAACTCCTTAATTTAAATCTGAGCTTGGTTATTTAATTTGGGAGCAACAAAAGTGGTTATTTAGTGAGGGCCCAAATATCCCGGAGGGGTAGTAGGACAAATACATATTTTCTTTGTCCTTGTATGACTTGGAATTGTCTAAACTGTCAAGGGGAAGAAAAAAAAACAAAAACAAAACTTGTTTTGTCTTCAATATTTTGGTCACATGTTGGTAATAATAATAATGAATTCTTTTATGCCCTGGCAGCAGTTGGCGCTGTTTATATCATTAAGGTAGACAAGATGTGCCTTACACTCAGCTTTAAGATTTTAATAAAGGAAAAAATCTGTAGGAAATGTGGAATATTATCACACTTAAAGAAGCCAATTAAATTAGTCTCCTGATACAGCCTACTTTATAAACTCATTTATCACACAAGTTAGCTGGGTCTGACCTTTCCACCCCTTCTTGGATAAGGATGGTAGCAATTTCTCAGTAGCAAAATTATTGATTTTTTTTGACACAGCTTCTTTTCCAGTTTGATTTTCCTTTTCCACATTTCTATTCTTGTGTCATCTTCTCAAACAGAGACCAGGGTCCCATTTACACATGGGCAAGAAAAATGATGTTTGGGAGGGTATGGAAAGCTATATACCTTAATGTCCAAGCTAATTATCCATACCCACACCTCAAAAATTAACCGATTTTAACCTCACGAGCTCTAATACCATTTTCCTGAATTTTAATACTGATTCCTACATGTTAAATGACAATCCATTTGTCACGTGCAATGTTGACATAACACGTTTGCTAAGCTGTTTGAGAGTGTTTCCCTTTTTCAACAATTTTTCCTGGTTTGGGCAAGGCATCTATTTCCAAGGAATAATTAGAAGGTAACTACAGCCTTTTACCAGATTTGAGAGATTTAAATAAATTATCTTATTGCAGAAACTTTATCTGAACTCAGTATTTGTAAAAGATAAAGATTTTCCCAGAAAAATAAGAGGGAAGGGGTCATAGATGGAAAAGAACTTATGTTTATTGGGTACTCATTATAAGCAAGACACTATGCTGGAAGTTCTATATACATTATCCCCTTTAACACCATGAGATGGGTCTTTTATCTGCATTCTGTAGGTAGTGAACTGAAGCTCAGAGAGGCAAGAAGCTCATGCAATTAGCTGATGGATGTTTGGCCTGGGCTCTAACACCGAGTCTGTTGACTAAATTCCATTCTCCTTCCTCTCCACTATGCGTTGCTGCTTCTGTTGGCATGATCAATGCAGTCTCAACACTCTGAGGATCGCAGCAACTCAGTGACCACAACTGGTTTAGATCTGTGGAGTTCCCTTGACTTCTTTCTCAGTACTGTTGATGGAACGGCAGGAGACTGTCTTCTGATGTAACTTGAATCTCTCACTCATGGTCAAAAGTAGGCAGTCTCCTAGTGTGAAGCTGGAACACCAAAAAACTCTGGGTGTTCTCACAAGGACAAGCAAGACTATCACTGCTTCCTAACAATGGCGGGCTTTGTTTTTTCTTAGTAGCTGGGCTTTGTTCTAAGGAAGGACATTATACATTTTCCTCTGTGCTATTCATGCTATTATTGGTAGACACGTAGGCCAACTGCATGAATCACTGATAGGTTCAATACCCTAGTATTCTAGACTATTATTCTCAGTTTTTACAAGACTGTTGGGATGTCTGGTTATCAGAAGCCAAGAAAGAACACTAGGGGTGGCATTCCTCTGCTTTTATACACTTTTATAAACATCAATGCTAAGATGACATTTCTCATTTCTCTGGATTATGTTAAAGTTTCGTAAACATAGTCCATTTTTTCTCAGACCAACTTTCAAAGGACTATAGAGTTCTAAAACCAATTTGAAATATGTGTATATTAGGATTGAGAGGTAACAATTAGTCTCAGGGCCAGGCAAAGTGGCTCATGTCTGTAATGCCAGCACTTTGGGAGGCCAAGACGGGCGGATCACCTGAGGTCAGGAGTTTGAACTAGCCTGGCCAACATGGTGAAACCCCATCTCTACTAAAAATACAAAAATTAGCCAGTTTTTGTGGCACATGCCTGTAATTCCAGCTACTCAGGAGGCTAAGGCAGGAGAATTGCTTGAGCCCAGGAAGCAAAGTTGCAGTGAGTGGAGATGCACCACTGCATTCCAGCCTGGGTGACACAGCAAGAATCCATCTCAAAAAAAAAAAAAAAAAAAAAAGGAAAAAAGAAAAGAAAAAAGAAAGAAAGGAAAGCAATTAAAATATAATGGCATTTCTCTTACTCCAATTCCTGTGATTCGCCCAGGTCAAAGTTAAAGTTGTCGGATACCTTATTCTGATAGAAGCAAAAATGGATTCTACTTGAGTAATCAAGTTAATTATTTTCCAACAATTAAGGACATAGGAATCTAAAGAAATCTCAAATTTTAAAACTTACTTTTTTTTCTGACTACTAAGGTAATATCATTTTACTAAAATTTTTAGAAGATACACATAAGAAAAAAGAAGAAAATTAAAATGATCTATAATCATTCCACACCTAAAGATAATAATTATTTTTATTTATTTATTTATTTTTTTGAGACACAATCTAACTCTACCACCCAGGCTGGAGTATAGTGGCACGACCTTGGCTCACTGCAACCTCCACCTTCCAGGCTCAAGCGTTTCCTCCCGCCTCAGCCTCCCAAGTAGCTGGGATCACAGGCACGCCTAGCTAACTTATGTATCTTTAGTAGAGATGGAGTTTCACCACGTTGGCCAGGCTGGTCTCAAAGCTCCTGACCTCAGGCAGTCTGCCTGCCTCAGCCTCCCAAAGTGCTGGGATTACAGGTGTGAGTCACTGCACATGGCCAAGATAATCATTATTAACATTTGTGTAGACTAGGTGCAGTGGCTCACACCCATAATGTCAGTCTTTGGGAGGTCAAGGCAGGAGGATTGCTTGAGACCAGGAGTTCGAGACCAGCATGGGCAGCATAGATAGACTCTGTCTCTACAAAATTATTTTAAAATTAGCTGGGCATGGTGGTGCGTGCATGTAGTCCCAGCTATTTGGAAGGCTGAGATGGAAAGGTAGCTTGAGCCCAGGAGCTTGAAGCTGCCGTGAGGTATGATTGGTGCCACTACACTCCAGCCTGAGTGACAGAGCAAGAACCTGTCTCTTAAAAAAAAAATAAATAAATAAAAGAAAGTTCTTTTTCTCTTAGCATTTTAAATAACATTGGTATATTAAGTCAGGAATCTTAATTGCAAGCAGCATAATGAGCTGTCACTCCTTTAAGTAGAAAGGAATTTATTGAAGTATTTGGTAGCTCAGAAAGTCACAGGTAAGTCTGGGGAACCGGTGCTGAAAAAGAGGGACTGTAGGAGTGACAAATGGAGGTTGATAAGCCATGGCTAGAGGCTGGAGCGTGTGCCGTGGAATGATTCTGGCATGGCTCCCATGCTGCTGTGATAAAGACCTCTCACTGAAGCCTGCACCTTTGCCACTGCCAGCCTAGACACTGATACTGGCTCTGCTGTTCCTCCTGCCTTGGAGACATCGTTGCTGTCCCTGATGGGATGTAGTTTCCACTATCCTTTCTTCTGTGGGTCACTGATTCTTAATTCCAAGTCCAGGTGAGTCTGGGCATCTGATCAAGTCCAGGCTCCATGCCTGCCCCAGCTGTAAAGGAGCGGTGAGAGAAAGGCTCTTAATTTCTTGCCTCTCTAAAGGTGAGGGGCCTTCGCTGCGTATGAAGAAATCACGTGGTGGAAATTCTTCAAACCTGGGAAGGGAGTTGAGATGCTGAGCAGCCAAATCCCACATGATGTTTGCCACAGTGAGCTCATCCAGCTTTATATAGCTCTGCATCCTGCTTTCCCCTCAAATGTTAAATCATGACTATTTTCCTAAAACATAAAGTATTTTTCAAAATTAAGATTTTCGATAGCTGTGTAATAAGAGTCTCAACTTGATCAGTAAATAGCCTATGTCACATCAATTGTCCTAAATAAGGCTTGAAACGCATAGGAGTTACAATGGTAGAAGCATCAATCTCAGCATAGACATTTGTGAATTCTTCTTCCAGCTTCAGTTAGTGCTCAACAGAGAGGAGGCCACCTCTTGAGCTCAAGCCTTCATGTCTTGGGGCACTGCCTAAGATGGCCTAGTTAATCTGAGCGAGGCAGGACAGCCTAGAAGGGGAGGCTCAAGTTCTATCTCTCCCTGCTAGGCTGGGGCAGGCAGTGGGGGCACAAACCCAGCTGCAGGAGCTGAAAGGGAGTTCAGTCCCACAGCAAAGGAACTCAATATCTGACCAGGTTGCAGTGCAGTGGAGGCTGTCAGCCTTGGCGTATGATGACTTAGGAAGAACCCAGCACTGTGGACATTCAGGATTGAGAGTTCCAGCTTTTGGCCTGAGGTTTAAGAACAGCCTAGGGACTCAAATATAAGAACAAGTTGGGCATTAGTTTTAGATGAACTCATATAATAAATGAATTACCAAGACAAGGACAAGAAATGTAGCAGGGCTGCAGTTAAAAGATTGGTGAATAGGATGAAAGCAGGTTTTGCAAGTCCAGGTATTGGAATTAAGGGCCACACTCTGCTAGCTGCCCAGCAGTGTGATACTGGATTTCAGGGTCAGTTTTTAAAAAATTGTTCCTGACTAAGGTTTGGCCTGGGAAATTCAGTTGTGGGAAGGGTTTGACAGAACAGCTTCAGAAGGAAGGATCCTTCTAAAGGATGCCTCAGTGAAGACAGCTTCTGGGGCTGGAGGAAACAAGGCCATGGGAGAAAAGCTATGTTCACCAAGGTAATGCATCGGCGTGTCAGGAAGGCAGGCTGGAAACAAGGTATGAGGTGCAGAGTGGGCTGGAGGAGCTCTACCTGACGGCGCTGTGGAAAGCTGTCCTCCTCCCTGTCTTGGCTCCTCTGAGGCGGTGGAAAGCTACCTCTTTTGTTCTCTCTGGGATGCCATGAAAAGGTCAGCTTCTCGGCCGGGCGCGGTGGCTCAAGCCTGTAATCCCAGCACTTTGGGAGGCCGAGGCGGGCGGATCACAAGGTCAGGAGATCGAGACCACAGTGAAACCCCGTCTCTACTAAAAATACAAAAAATTAGCCGGGCGCGGTGGCGGGCGCCTGTAGTCCCAGCTACTCAGGAGGCTGAGGCAGGAGAATGGCGGGAACCCGGGAGGCAGAGCTTGCAGTGAGCCGAGATCGCGCCACTGCACTCCAGCCTGGGCAACAGCGTGAGACTCCGTCTCAAAAAAAAAAAAAAAAAAAAAAAAAAAAAAAAAAAAAAAAAAAAAAAGAAAAGGTCAGCTTCTCTTGTTCAGTTTATATCTAGTGTTCTGACCCCTGTGGATTTCCTGAACATAAGAGTTTCCAATATCCCAGCAACCATTTATAAAAACCACGGCTCAACTCCTTTGCCCTGGAGACTCATCTTTTAGATCATCTGCAACTCGTTGAATGCAGAAGGATCCAGCGAACCCACATGGAGCCAAAACCACACGTTGAGTTACAGCTCTCAGGTACAATGGAATTAACCGGAATAGAAATTGTCATTCTACTTCATGTAACTGTATGTTTTAATACCATGGAATTTTAGCTACAGAACGTGTCAGTAGCATGTTTTGCATTGACGAAAAAGAGAATACTACGTCGGCCACAGTATCATTACACTTCCTTCTGCATAACTGCGTCCGTGCCTGACGTGTGGCATCTGCAGAGGACCGGCTGTGAACCCAGCAGACCCACGTTACCATAAATGATCGTCATCATCCCTCAGGAGGCTGCACCACATTTGCCCACAACCATTGGACGGACCTACCTTTTAAAAATAGATGTGTTTTTGCACTCTTGAAACTACTTATTTTCTTACTCTTTGTCACAGCCAGCCTAGTTTAAGCTGATGGTAAAAAGAGGTTTTGGAGGTTTTCCACCACAAGGTTATTTAAAGTTCTTTGAGCTGCCGCCAGACCTTCATTTAGCATTTTAATAAACTTCCTGGGCCAAGGAGTAATTTTCCTGTATCCTCTTTGTCCTCAGCATGAAGTAATAGTACAAAAGAGGGTCATCATTTTTAGGCCAGTCATCTGCATCAATTATAAAATTATCCTCCTGAATAACCAGATATAAGGTCTAGGATATAGAAAAAGGGGAGCAGGTTCCTTTCTGTGATTAACGTTAAGAAGGGGGGTCATAGACACATCAAGGATTTAAGAAAGTGCCAACAGAAACATTTTCTACACAGATAGAAAGGACCTTTTAAAAATTGCACATACAGTCGACTTACAGCACGATAACTAGAAGTAAATTGCCTAAACATTTGCTTACTTGAGGTGTCCTTATCTGAGCCTCTCTAAAAGCAGAAGCACAAATAGGCTCACATGTTTACACAATGATCTGGAAATCGACCTCCAAGACAGTTGTACCCATCCCCAGAGAATTTTTTGGAGCCCACCTCTCTGGGTGCAGTGTGATGTCACTTTTCAATGTTTCTAGACATTGGGCCAAAACTCAGTTTCAGGAAAATAATTGCAAAAATGTTTAAATAATTTGCATGAGGTTTGTGAAAGCGAAGGAAAGGCTGCCTACTCCATTCCCAAAGGGGATTTCAAGACACAATCAATGTTAGGCCGCAAAACACTGTTTAGACAAAATAATTATCAGCCCTTTCCTTTCTCTTTCATTATTAAACTGAGGCCTATTCCCTCTGAGGGTTTCACCTGGCATATGGAAATACTGTTGTTGCTAAGTCTCCTTTATGGATGTTCAAATAAGCTGAGTAAATTCAGTTTGCTGAATTGGCTCATTCATGGGCGTTATTTGACATGAAGTTGTCTCTATGTCACGATTAACTTTTTTGTTTCTCTTCATGTTATAATCAAGTATGATGGAATTATATAGGATGGCTTTCAACTATGTGGAGAATTCTTTGAAAATATATTCCAGTGCTGTGTTAATTTCATTAAGTGTTGACTTCTTAAAACTGAACTCAAAGAACCCTAAACAACAAGATCTTTAAAACAATATAGAGAAGGATGCTACGGATTGGGATGGTATTAAGACAGAAGTGAAGCCATGCTTAAATTGCATTAGAGCTATCAATGCTCAAATTACAGTACAGTCGTTTCTTTAGGCGACTAAAGTATTACTAGAATTGAATCAAAGTTATTTTTACAAAGATTCTTGAAGTGGCATTATTTAATTTAAAGAGACCTGGCTCCCTTTCATACTGTATTTTATTGATTTTGATAGCTCAGGAATGGAAACATTGAATAAGTGGCACTGTGAGAGTGCAAACAAATACAATTTCACTTCCCCATCACCACTACTTACCATACTCCCCCTCCATACCACATACCACACACACAGCCTGTTCAAACGCATTCTGTGAAACTAGTTTTTCCACTGCCTTTGGGCATAGGCTAACATATATATATGTATGTACACACACATACACACACACACACACACAGAGCTGACCCTTGAACAACACAGGTTTAAACTGTGTGGGTCCACACATATGTGGATTTTCTTTTCCCTCTGGCACCCCTGACACAGCAAGTCCAACCCCTCCTCTTTCTTGCCCCTCAGCCTACTCAACCTGAAGACAATAAGAATGAAGACCTTCGGGCCGGGCGCGGTGGCTCAAGCCTGTAATCCCAGCACTTCGGGAGGCCGAGACAGGTGGATCACGAGGTCAGGAGATCGAGACTATCCTGGCTAACACGGTGAAACCCCGTCTCTACTAAAAAATACAAAAAACTAGCCGGGCGTGGTGGCGGGCGCCTGTAGTCCCAGCTACTCCGGAGGCTGAGGCAGGAGAACGCCGTAAACCCGGGAGGTGGAGCTTGCAGTGAGCTGAGATCCGGCCACTGCACTCCAGCCTGGGTGACAGAGCGAGACTCCATCTCAAAAAAAAAAAAAAAAAAAGAATGAAGACCTTCATGATGATCCACTTTCACTTAAAGAATAATAAGCATATTTTCTCTACCTTGTGGTTTTCTGAATATCATTTTCTTTTTTCTAGCTTACTTTGTTGTAAGAATACACAATATATTACCTATACAAAATATATATTAATGGACTGTTTATGTTATCTGTAAGGCTTTTGGTCAACAGTAGCCTATTAGTAGTTAAGTTTTCAGGAAGTCAAAAGTTATATGGACTTGACTGCGTTGTTCAAGGGCCAACTGTATATACACATACACACACAGGTAGATTTAGATCTAGATATAGATTCTTAGCTAACAAAATATATTGTGGACACTTAATTATAAAAAGAGACTTAGGGCCGGGCGCGGTGGCTCAAGCCTGTAATCCCAGCACTTTGGGAGGCCGAGATGGGCGGATCACGAGGTCAGGAGATTGAGACCATCCTGGCTAACACGGTGAAACCCCGTCTCTACTAAAAAAAATATATATACAAAAAAACTAGCCGGGCGAGGTGGCAGTCTATGTAATAATTAAAACTTGAAACATAGATTTAAAGTTAAAGTGTCTCTTCCTACTTGGGCATGCAGTGGGAAGTGGAGAGAAGTTGGCTGCTTCTCTCTTCACCCTGCCTTCTCTTCCCTGCCACCCTCTGTAGGGAAGTGACTTCTAACCCATGTAGAGTCAGGAGGTGGGTGAGGGAGAAAACAAGAGATAAGGAAACAGACCAACCAAGTGACTGGTACAGTCCTGACCAGTGCTGGCACTCTTCAGATGAGGTGGAGTTTAAGCCTGATTGTTTTCTCTCATGAGCATGTCTACATGGGTATGTTTATAGATTTCTTTCTTTTTTCCTTTCTCTTCTTCTCTCTCTCTTTTTTTTTTTTTTTTTTTTTTTTTTTGAGATTCCCACATCATTGGAGATCTCTCACACAAAATGTCCTTTGAAAAATAGAAATGTATCTTCTCCAGCTAGTCTTTTCTGATTCCTTTGGTAGCACCTGAGTATCTAGCAGAAAACTTTTACCTCTCTATGCTGAGGTCTCCTCACCCTTTCAGATGAGGCAGGATCTTGGACAGCTCCAGCCTGACTTGCTCTTTCATGGCTCAATCTGGTCCACAAAACACTGACCTGATGTCTACCCTCTACTCTGTGACTATAAGTCGTTTGAGCCATTATATATTTTTTCAGCTCTGTGTAAGACTCCAGCCCCCTTATCATATTATAGAGAACATGTAAGATACTTTCTAGAAATGGTGCCTAAAGAGACCTTCTCACATTCAAGATAAAGAAGTGTCCCCAACCCTACTTCCTTTAAGGCAGTTAGACTCTCAGCACAACTCTCTCGAAGGATATCCTCTATCTTGCCTCTCCAACTTTTTCTTAGAGTAGAGTTGTATAGTTTTTACCAACTCTTTTGTAAGTCCTGCTTAGATAACCTCACAACTCACTTTGGAATGTTGCTGAAGATGGAAACCAGGACCACTGCAAATGATAAGGCAGTTTGTACCCTATGTAAAGATGCCAGGGTAAGGGGATGAAGGAATGCTGAATTCCAGCCCTTATTCCCCTAGCAACACATGGGGCCAGAAGAGGCACTTTATTGTAATTCATCTGCCCAGCAGAGGTACTTGCTTGCTAATTTTTACAAAGGCACCTATTGCCCTGGAGCCCCCATTGAAACTGAGACAAAGTCTCATTTAAAATCTCATTTCAGTTAGATGAGTTGTAAGATTGGTAGTTTCTCTATATGAAAGCCATCTACAAATATCAATGACACCTGTGACAACTGTTCAACATCACGTCAGAAAATTGCCAAGAGGCCAAAGCATGCCTCTTGTCATCCTACCTCTTCTTATTAGAGCAAAGCATCAGATTTTTCAAAGGAGAGGTGTCTTTTCAACAAAGGTGTGAAGATACTTCAGTGGGTAGCGAATAGTCTTTTCAACAAAAGGTGTTTGTAGAACTGCATATTCACATGCAAAAGAATGGCCCCTATCTTATACCGTGTACAAAAATTAACTCAAAATGGATTATAGACCTAAATGTAAGAGCTAAAACTATAAAAGTCTTGGAAGAAAAACTAGGAGCAAATTTTTATGGCCTTGGATTAGGCAGTGGCTTTTTAGATATGTCAAAAAGCATAAGTGACCAAAATTAGATAAAGGTAGATAAATTAGACTTAATAAAAATAAAAATTCTTGTCCTTCAAAAGACATCATCAAGAAAGTGAAAAGATGACCCACAGAATGGGAGAAAACATTAACAAATCAACTATCTGATAAAAATATATATTCAATCCCAGGTTTTAGCACCAAAAAAAAAAAAAAAAAAAAAAAAAAAGAATATATAAAGAACTCTTTTTTTATTTTTATTTTTTAGTTTTTTATTTTTTAGTTTTTTGAGACAGAGTCTGGCTCTGTCGCCCAGGCTGGAGTGCAGTGGCGGGATCTCGGCTCACTGCAAGCTCCGCCTCCCGGGTTCATGCCATTCTCCTGCCTCAGCTTCCTGAGTAGCTGGGACTACAGGCGCCCGCCACCTTGCGTGGCTAGTTTTTTGTATTTTTTAGTAGAGACGGAGTTTCACCGTGGTCTCGATCTCCTGACCTTGTGATCTGCCCACCTCGGCCTCCCAAAGTGCTGGGATTACAGGCGTGAGCCACCGCGCCTGGCCAAGAACTCTTAAAACAACAAAAATATAACCTAACAAAAAGACAACTGGCAAATAATCTGAATAGATATTTCCCCAAAGAAGGTATGCAAATAACCAACAAACACATAAAAAGATATTCAACATCATTGTCTATCAGGAAATGCAATCAAAACCACAGTAAGACACCATTTCACACACTAACTAGGATGGTTGTAATTTTAAAAATATATAGATATTAAGTGTTGATAAGGGTGTGGAGAAATTGGAATCTTCATACTCTGCTGGTAGAAATGTAAAATAGTGTGTCCACTTTGGAAGACAGTTCAGTAGTTCTTCACAAAGTTAGACAAAAAGTTACCATATGACCCAGAAATTTCATTCCTAGGTATAAACACAAAAGAATTGAAAATATGTGTCCACACAAAAATTTATATGTGAATGTTTGTAGCAGCAATATTCATAATAGTGAAAAAGAAGAAACAACCCAAATGTCTATCACCTGATGAATAGGTAGATAAAATTCATACAATGAATAAATATTACATTCATACAATGTAGTGTTATTCAGCAAAAAATGGAATGAAGAACTGATTCATGCTACAACTTGGAAAAATCTTGAAAACATACCAAGTCAAAGTCACAAAAGACCACGTATATAATAGCTTCATTTATATGAAATGTCTGGAATAGGCAAATCCATAAAGGTAGAAAGTAGATATTGGTTGCCTAGAGCAATTTTATTTTATTTAGTTTTCAAATAAATAAATAAATAAATACTTAATTTTACATCAAAATTTAGATATTTTTTAAAAATTAAATATTTACTTAAATATTTAAAAATGAAATATTTATTTTGAGACAGAGCCTCACTCCGGCACCCAGGCTGGGGTGCAGTGGCATGATCTTGGCTCATGGCTTCTGCCTCCTGAGTTCAAGCGATTCTTCTGCCTCAGCCTTCTGAGTAGCTGGGACTACAGGCTCAGGCCACCACCCCCAGCTAATTGTTTTGTATTTTTAGTAGAGACAGGGTTTCACCATGTTGGCCAGGGTGGTCTCGAATTCCTGACCTCAAATGATCCACTTGCCTCAACCTCCCACAACGCTGGCATTACAGGAGGGAGGCACCGCACCCAGCTGGCAATTTTATTTTTGGATTGTTCATTGCTAATGTATAGACATGAAATTGATTTTTGTATAATTGATCTTGTATTCTGCAACCTTGCTGAACTTATTTATTAGTGTTTTAGTGTATTCCTTGGGATTTTCTGTATCACATTTCATCTGCAAATACAGATAGTTTCACTTCTTCCTTTTCAGTTTGAATGCCTTTTATTTTTATTTTTTCACCTTCCTTTACTGGCTAAGACTTCCAATCCCATGTTGAATAGAAGAGATGAGAGCAGACAGACATCCTTGCTTTAGTCCCAGTTAGGGGAAAGGTGTTTAGTATTTCACCATACAGTATGTTCTTTGCTGTGGGTTTCTTGTAGATGGCCTTTGTTGGACTGAGGAAATTTTCTTCTATTCCAAGTCTGTTAAAAGTTTTTTTAAAGTCATGAATGGATTTGGAGTTTTGTCAAATGCTTTTTCTGTGTCTATTGAGTTGATGTAGTTTTTGTCATTTATTCTCTATTCATATGGTGTATTTTGTTGAATTATTTTCATATGTTAAACTCACCTTTTATTCTCAGGTAAATTTCACTTGGTCGTGATGTATAATAATTTTTATATGTTGCTGGATTTGCTTTACTGATATGTTGTTGAGGATTTTTGCACCTACATTTATAAGACCTTTTAGTTTTTAGATACTTTATTTTGGTCTGTTTGTCCATTTAACTTTGTTCACTGTATCTTTAGCTGTGCAAATTTTTCCAGTTTTTAGGTAAACGAAGTGGTTAGCATTTTTCCCTATAGCTTCATAATGTTTTTTCTTGCAGAGAAAGAACTTTCCTTCCACCAAACCATGAAACTATTTGCCCATATTTTTATTTAATATGATCATTGGTTTTCTTTTATGTTTAGAAAGTTAGTTGACAATTTACCTTTATCTAAGCTATATGGTGAAGATCCAATGACCTGCATTTCTGAATTCATTCCATAACTCACCAATTTATTAAAATTCATTCAGTAAAATTATGAAACACCTGCTAAGTGCTCAGCTTCTTTTTAAGTATTGTAAATACAACTGTAAAAAAAATTGACAAGGTCCCCGTTTTCATATAGCTTACACAGAGGAGACATTAAACAAAAAATTAAACAAACAAATAATGTAATTTTAGAGAGCTGGAAGTGTTATGAAGAAAATAAAATAGGATGATATGATGGCAAATAACAGAAGTTTGTTAGATATAATAGTCAGTGAAAGTCCCTCTAAAGTGGCACATTGAGGTTGAGTTCCTGATAATGAGGATTCAGCCATATGAAGAGCCAAGAAAAGAGTGTTCTAGGCAGAGGGGTGAGCATAAGCAAAGGCTCTGAGCTGGAGCAAGGTTGGTATATTCAAGCAACAGAATAAAGCCACTATGGGTGGAGTGAAGTGAGTGAGCAGGAGAATATTACCAGATGAGGTCAGAGAGTTGGGTAGGGCCAGTTCATGCAGGGACTTCCAGTCCATGCTAAAGAGGACAGAGGAAGTTATTAAGCAGGAGAGTATCTGTCTTAGTCTGTTTGTGTTGCTATGATGGAATAATTGAGACTGGGTAATTTATAAAGAAAAGAGGTTTGGCCGGGCGTGGTGGCTCAAGCCTGTAATCCCAGCACTTTGGGAGGCCGAGACGGGCGGATCACGAGGTCAGGAGATCGAGACCATCTTGGCTAACACGGTGAAACCTGATCTCTACTAAAAAAATACAAAAAACTAGCCGGGCGAAGTGGCGGGCGCCTGTGGTCCCAGCTACTCGGGAGGCTGAGGCAGGAGAATGGCGTAAACCTGGGAGGTGGAGCTTGCAGTGAGCTGAGATCCGGCCACTGCACTCCAGCCTGGGCGACAGAGCCAGACTCAGTCTCAAAAAAAAAAAAAAAAAAAGAAAAGAGGTTTATTTGGCTCACAGTTCTACAGGCTACACAAGAAGCATGGTACAGGCATCTGCATCTGGCATAGGCCTCAAACTCCTTCCACTCATGGTGGAAGGCAAAGGGGAGCTGGCTTGAGTAGCCATCATAAGACAAGAGAGGAGGCAGGAGAGACAGGGAAGGTGCCAGGCTCTTTTTAACAACCAGCTTTCAGAAGGACTTCCGTGGGAATGAATACAGCAACAAGTCACTTAGCCCCACTCCCTGGGGAGGGCACTAATCTATTAATGAAGGATCCACCCCCATGGCCCAAACACCTGCCATTAGGCCCCCCCTTTAACATTAGAGATCAAATTTCAACATGAGGTTTGAAAGGCTAAACATCCAAACTATAGTAGTATCCAATCCAAGTTATACTTTTAAAGAATCCCTTTGACTACTGTGTGAACCAAGTTACACTTTTAAAGAATCCCTTTGACTACTGTGTGAAGAATGAATAGTAGTGCAGCAATAGAGAAAGTGGAGAGATCAGTTAGAAAGGATGACGGTGAGTTGAACTATGGAGGTACATATGAATATGGAGAGAAATGGACAGATTTGAAATATATTTTGGAAACAAAAATAATATCTGACACTTATTGAACACATAATATGTATCGACTATTGTTCCCATCTCTTAACAACACACTAATTCCCCCCATTACCCTATGAATTAGATAATAGCGTTGTCTTTGTTTTACAGGTGAGACAACTTGATCAAATGTAAGTAACTTGCCTGATATTACAGAGTTAGTAAATGATAGAGCCAGGATCTGAACCCGGATAGTTTGATTCGAGGGCTCATGTTCTTAACCAGCCACTTATTCTCTCTTCCATGGATGTACTGGTAGAGTGAATGTTGGAGGTTGAAGGAAATAGAGAAATTACTAAGAGATGACTTAGGTTTTTGGACTGAGCACCTTGGTAGACAGTTATTTACTAAGATAGAAAATTTTAAAGAGGCTATTAAATCTAGGGATGAGGGTATATGTTTGGTGGTGAGGTGTGGTAGTGGAAGAAGATTTACTTGCTATATTCTAGAAATGTTAAATTTTAGATATCCCAAATGGAATGTCAAGTAGGCAGTTGAATGTATGAAACTAGGGTTTAGGAGTTAGGTAAGGACTGGAGAGAGAAATTTAAGACCCACTAGTACAGTTGGTATTAAAGCCAGAGTCTTAGATGAAGTCGATCTAGAAAAGAATAAGGCCCATGTTCAAGTTCTGGTGCACTTAGTTGGAGAAAGAGAAGCAAATAAACGTGGCAGAAAAAGAGCAGTCAGCAAGGTCAGGTTGAAGCTAGCAGAGTGTGCAGCTTGTGAATCATGAGGCAATGATTCCAAAACACAAATTATTGAACAACCGATTCCTTTCCCCACCAATCTGAAATACCACCCTTATCATATTTTCCCCATATTTATTCAGGTTTGTCTTTAGACGCTCCCACTCTACTTGTCTATTCTCAACAAAACAACGTTCTGTGCCAATCATTGCTTTACATTATGTTGTACTTTTCAGTTTCTGGCTGTTCTTACATATTATTTTTTTCTAGATCTGAACCAACTTGTCATATCAGAAATAATCCCACTGTACTGGCATTGAATTTATACAATTATTTGGGGAAATATTAACATCTTCATAACACTCAGTTCTTCTCACTGAAAAGAGGACAATAGTATGTTCCTCTTCCATTCAGGTTTTTTTTCCTATAGCCTCAGCAAAGATTTATAGTTTTCTTCCTGAAGGTCTCCCATGTTTGCTTGTAAGTTTATTCCCAGATACTTTATGGTTCTGATGGCTAACGTATATCAGCTTCTTTTTATTGCCCTCTTTAATTGATTACTGCTGGATTTATCAGAGTTCTTTGTTGTAACCTACAGATACCAACTCTGACTAACATAAGCTAAAAGGAAACTGAATGGAAACAAATGGGGGCATTTGTTCAATTAAAAGGAATTGAAGAATCAGACTCAGAATATGTACTACTTTTATAATAATAGGAAAAGCTATTTTTGTTAATAAACTTTAGAAATCTAATAAATGAAATTAAAGTACATTAGTTAGGAAATTTAAAATGGGAACATATTAATATCCTTATTATATAAATAACTCCTACAATTGGTAAAATTGAAAAACACTATGATCCCAAAAGATAGGGACAATGATAAACATTTTACAAAGTTGAAAAAAGAATTAACAAATATATGCAAACTTATTCAGAATCACAAGTAAGAAAAGAAATGTCACATAATGAGATACTGGTTTTTCATCTGTCAAACTAACAAAGTTTTTCCTTTGTTTCTTTGTTTGTTTGTAAATGATCCATTCTGTCAAAGGCATAGGAAAATGTTATTCTTATTCATTGCGGGTAAAAAATGTAAAATAATATATGAAGTGTCAAAAGCCTTAGAGGTATTCAGCAATTACACTCAGTAATTGACTTGGTAGTTACATATTTAAGGGCTCTAGTTTTTGAAGGTGATCCCGAATATAGAATTATGTGCATTATATGCAAATACGTTCAGTGCTATTTTATTTATAAAATATAAAAAAAAAAAATTGGGGGCCGGGCGTGGTGACTCGTGCCTGTAATCCCAGGACTTTGGGAGGCCGAGGTGTGGATCACTTGAGGTCAGAAGTTCAAGACCAGCCTGGCCAACATGGTGGTACTACATGGTATTTCTATAATACAATAAAAACATGAAAAAATTTCCAGTGGTGCCTGTGTCCACTTTGAACTGATTGCATTTTAAATTATTATTTCCTAAAAGCAAGGACCTCAGACATGAATTTTCCCATTTCCCTACCCTCTGCCCCTAAACCCAGTCTCTCTGTGCCCTTTTTGGTGTTATTTCGCTTTTCAAGGCTAGCCTGCCTTCTCCGGAGTTCTGCTCTGTCAATTTCCCCCAGTCTCCGGCATCTTTAATTTCTTCCTCTTCACTGCCTCCTTCCCCTCAAGCAACAATATACACAGTTCTCATCTGTCTTGAAACAATGATTATTTGCCCCTGTTGCTTTTAATGCTCGTGATCCTTTTTCTCACCTTTTTACCGACCAACTTCCTTTCTTTCATTATCATCTTTTTTTGTTTCTTTCTCACCCTCTACTCAAAACATATCCTTGGAAGGTCACTAGCAACCTTCTAGTTTGTAGATATTAAAATGACGAAGATAGCAGGTCCTTCTATGCCAGGCAAGCCACTTCTTGGGACAGATTCTGGCGCTGCCATTTACTGACTCTATCACTTTAGGCTGTCCTTCACAGGTCTTTGTGCTTCAGTTTCCTTACCTGTAAAATGGGGATAATATTGGAATTCTACAATGAAGGTACTGGGGGAATAAATGAGTTAATATGTACAGTGCTTATAGCAGTGCCTGGCACATAGAAACATTCAATAAAAGATGATTACTGTCTCCATAACAATTTTTATTACTGCCGCAGATGAGAAAAAGCTTCCCCGAAGTAAGGTGCCTTGCCCAAGGAGTAATCACACCAAGACTCAGGACCTGATTCCTCTCTTCCAGGTCAGTCTTCTTTGCACCACATTCCTTTGAATTATTTTCTAGGTTCTCTCTTCCTTGACCCTTTTGTAGCATTTGAGGTTATTGATTTTTTCCTCCTGAAATCCTACTTATGATACTACTTCATATGTCTTTTGATAATAGAGTTTCTCTTCTGCCTCCTTACATTTTCCCAAAGTGTGGTCCTAACCGTGCGCTCTTCTGGTTTGCTCTCAGATTTATTACATCTTGGCTTCATTTATTTCCTCCCCGTGATATTTCCCTGCCCTGACCAGGGTTACAGCTTTGTACAACTCCAGGGGGTGCCTTTTACGTTCTAGTCTATGTGACTGCCACCCGCTAGAGTTACGCAGTACACAGCCTGTGTGTCTGTCCACTCTGACTCTGGTCCTGACCTCCCTCCTGACTTTCTATCCAATGTGTCAGACTTCACGTCTAATTATGTCTAATCACGTCTAATAAATGTCTAATTAGACAATTAGACATTTGGATGTCCTGTTATACCCTCTAATTTGTGTGTGAAAAGTGATTGCCTCACCTTACCTCTCAGACTAGTGGCTTTTTCTTACCCTTTTACTTCCATATAGAAAACTCCATTCCCCTAATCCTGAACCCCAGGATGATATCCTCCCTCCTAATATCTTATCACTCACGCTTGAACAATGTCAGGCAATAGAGGTCTATCTTTTAAAAATGTTCAAATTCATTATTGTTATTTTATTTCAATAGCTTTTGGAGTACAAGTGGTTTTTGGTTACATGGATGAATTCTATAGTTACGAATTCTGAGATTTTAGTGCACCCATCACCTGAGCGGTGGATGCTCTACCCAGTATGTAGTCTTTCATCCCTCACTCCCCTCCCAGCCTCCACCTCCTAAAGTTCATTACATCACTCTGTATGTCTTTGTGTCCTTGTAGCTTAGCTCCCGCTTATAAGTGAGAACATACAGTATTTCATTTTTCATTCTGGATTTACTTCACTTAGAATAGTGGCCTCCAGCATCATTCACCATTCAAATTGCTGCAAAAGACATTATTTTGTTCCTTTTTGTGACTGAGTAGTATTCCATGGTTTGTCTGTCTATCTATCTATCTATCTATCTATCTATCTATCTATCTATCTATCACATTTTCTTTATCTACTCAGCCAATGGGTACTTAGATTGGTTTTTATATTTGCAATTGCAAATTGTTCTGCTATAAACATGTGTACATGTGTCTTTTCATATAATGACTTCTTTTGTTTGGGGTAGATACCCAGTAGTGCGATTGCTGGATTGAATAGTAGGCCTACTTTTAGTTCTTTTAAGGAATCCCCATGCTGCATACTTTTTTCCATAGAGGTTGTACTCATTTATATTCCTACCAGCAGTGTAACAGTTTCCCTTTTCACCACATCCATGCCAACATCTATTGTTTTTTTACTTTTTTATTATAGCCATTCTTGCAAGAGTAAAGTGGTATCTCATTGTGGTTTTGATTTGCATTTTCCTGGTGATTAGTGATGTTGAACATTTTTTCATATGTTTGTTGGCTGTTTGTATATCTTCTTTTGAGAAATGTCTATACATATCCTTTGGTCACTTTTTGATGGGATTATTTGTTTTGTTTTGTTTTTGCTGGTTTGTTTGAGTTCCTTGTAGATTATGGATAGTAGTTCTTTATCAGTGCATAGATTGTGAATATTTTCTCCCACTCTGTGCATTGTCTGTTTACTCTGCTGATTACTTCTTTTGCCATACAACTTTTAAAATTAAATCCCATTTACTTATTTTTGTTTTTGTTGCATTTGCTTTGGGGTCTTAGCCACGAATTATTTGCCTAGGCCAAACAAAGTCCAAAAGAGTTTTCCAATGTTATCTTCTAGAATTTTTATGATTTCAGTTCTTAGATTTAAGTGTTTAATCCATCTTAATTTGATTTTTTTAATAAGGTGAGAAATGGGGATCCAGTTTCATTCTTCTATATGTGGCTTGCCAGTTTTCCCAGCACCATTTATTAAATAGGGTGTCCTTTCCCCAATTTATGTTTTGTATGCTTTGTCAAAGATCAATTGGCTATAAGTATTTGGCTTTAGTGCTGGGCTCTCTATTCTGTTCCATTGCTCTAAGTGCCTATTTTTATACCAGTACCATGCTGTTTTGGTAACTATAGCCCTATAGTATAATTTGAAGCCCAGTATTGTGATGCCTCCACATTTGTTCTTTTTTCTTTTTTGAGATGGAGTCTTGCTCTTGTTGCCCAGGCTGGAGTGCAGTAGTGACATGATAACGGCTCACTGAAACCTCCGCCTCCCAGGTTCAAGTGATTCTCCTGCCTCAGCCTCCTGAGGAGCTGTGATTACAGGTGCCCACCACCATGCCTGGCTAATTTTTGTACTTTTAGTTGAGACTGGGTTTTGCGGTATTGGCCAGGCTGCTCTTGAACTCCTGAGCCCAGGTGATCCACCCACCTCGGCCTCCCAAAGTGCTGGGATTACAGGGATAAGCCACCATGCCTAGCCCCTTTGTTCTTTTTGCTTAATATTGCTTTGGCTGTGCGGGCTCTTTTTTGGTTCCATATGAATTTTAGGATTGTCTTCTCTAGTTCCGTGAGAAATGATGGTGGTATTTTGATGGGAATTGTATTGAATCTGTAGATTGCTTTTGTGTAGATTGCTTTTAACAGTATGATCATTTTCACAATATTGATTCTTCCCATCCATGAGTATGGGGTGTGTTTCCATTTGTTTGTGTCATCTATTATTTCTTTCAGCAGTGTTATGTATTTTTCCTTCTGGATATCTTTCACTTCCATGGTTACGTATATTCCTAGGTATTTAATTTTTTTCTGCAGCTGTTGTACAAGGGATTGAGTTCTTTATTTGATTCTAAGCTTGGTCATTGTTGCTATATAGCAGTGTTACTGATTTGTGTACGTTGATTTTTGCAAACTGAGACTTCACTGAATTAGTTTATCAGATCTAGGAGCTTTTTGGATGAGTCTTTAGGGTTTTCTACGTATACTATCATATCACCAGCAAACAGCAATAGTTTGACTTCCTCTTTTTCCAGTTTCTTTCTGTTTTTGAAGCCAGTACAAACCTAGAGAGAATGCTGGTTAAAGTTGCCTGAGCTGAGGCTGGGGTCTGGGAACAGATGCTTGGCTGGGTGAGACAAGCATCATAATCAAGGGTACAAGGTGAGCTGTAGTGACAGAGAGAGTCAGAGGTCAGAACCAGAGCCGCAGTGTCAGGGTCAAATCTAAGGCATGAAGAAGAGGTGTATGAAGATAGTGAGGCAAGGAATTGGTACAGGAACAGGTGAGAAAATGGTAAAACTTACTGAAATCTCAAGCTATGACAGAGGTGGGGTCTAATCATGAAAGATACTGCTTATGTGGCATGGGGACACCTTGGGTCTTCCTTTAAAATGTGCCTTACATTTGTCTCTACCCATTCCCACTGCCATTACCTTAATTCATTGCCTGGTGCATTTGCTTCCTTTCATGTCTCCTTGTCTCTAATTACATCCCTCCCCACCTCCATTAGATTAATTTTCTGAATTCCCTTCTTTGAGCATCCAGTTGTTACATCCTGGAGCAAAGAAACCCAAAAGAAATGCGGTCTGTGATATGGACTGGAGTAGTGTGTTTTTCCACTTTAGGGTTTGTTTGTTTGGGTGGCAACAGCTCGGGCAGGCAGTGGGGCCCTCAGTGGGTGTTTGTATGAAAAGGACTCCCAAGGCCTCCCAGATGGGGCTCTTAAAGAGGAAACTAAGTAAGGAACTGGAGGCTTTATTCAAGGAGAAGCCAGTCAGAAGACCCAATATCTCAAATTGGAACAGTGTGTAAGCAAAAGTGGAAGGCAGAGGGAGAGAGGAGATTCAGACACTGGGGTGATGAGGGATTCCAGGAGCATTCCTCTGTCTCAGCTGGCTTGTGTGGACACTGTCAGGCACGCATGACCTTCAGCATGAATGCCACCTATGATGGGGAATTTTGTGTATAAATTTAACTGGCTGAGGGATGCCCAGAGAGCCAGTAAAACATTATTTCTGGATGTGTCTAGAGGGTGTTTCCAGAAGAGATTAGCATTTGAATCATACTATTTGTTTTGTTCTTCTACAAAACCCTGACTAATACAGCATCTAAATCGATATTGCACTGTAAACCAAGGCTTAGAAACACCTGGATTTGGAGCTTTTCACACTGGGCTCTAAGTCACTTTTTTTCAAAAGCAGAATGTATCAATATCAATACCCGCATGCCACAGGATGAATGCTCATGGAGGTCAGGTGTGAATCTCATAAGTAATCACAAGGCATATGGAAGAAGCAGTGTCATGACTGTACAGATGATGCTTTGCCATGCAGTTTTTTCATTAGGTCCCTACAGTGCAGTTTCCTGCCTCGGACAGTTCCTGGCCAAAGTGGGGACTTGGATGGATGCCAGGCAGCTGAGGGTGCGTCTAGGTAAGATGGAAGGTGATGGTACTCAAGGGAAAACAGCTGGCTAATGTTATTTAATTTATCTTGGCTCCCCTACCTGCATAAAAATACATAATTTTCCACTTTTATAAAACTTCAATATCTGAGTTTCTAATATCTGGGATTGCTTTTGAAGTCTCAAGTGATTGTTCAACAAGCTAAGAAAGCAATGTCATGATGTATAGGTACATATATGGACAACTATGTGAATTTCAGGCCACCAAGCCTTAAAAAAGACAACCTGGATAAAAAAACAAAAACGAAAAACAAGCAAAAGACAACAAAACAAAAAAACTGATTCTTGCAAGGACATCTAAAGTGACTAAAAGGCATGGCAGTTTTCATTATGAGAACAGACTGAAACGGTTAGAGCTCTTCATCCTGAAAGGGACTCAGACTGCAGCCTATAAACCAAGAAGCAATGGGAAGGCTAGGGTAAGCACCCTTTGTCCATCAAACCCCTTGGTGAGGCCACTGAAATTGCCATTTGATGCTCAACAGAGCTCCTTTCACAACACAGAAAGGTAGATGACAATTTACCCATTAGGTAACAAGAACTGTTTTATTACATGGATTGTGCAGACTGAAAATATAAATATGTGTGATAAGAGTTTGCAAACATTGATCAATGGTCCATAATGGGCACATTAGGGGTGTTTGGAAAATACTCCTGGTGTAGACTCTTGAGATCATGGGGATGGATTAATCTGACATTCTGGGTTGGGCAGATCAAACAGGTGACCTAGTGTGGCATTTCCTACATAATGTTGAGGCATCTCCTTGTATCTCTGGCATGGAATTTGTAACCTCACTTCTTACCTTCTACATCTGCATTTTTATTCCCACACTTTTATTCTAAAATGGAAAGTCATTGGGAATTGGGGTGCTACTTTTTTTTAATAGTAAAATGGTTTAAAATATATATACTTCTGGCCGAGCGCGGTGGCTCACGCCTGTAATCCCAGCACTTTGGGAGGCCAAGGCGGGCGGATCACGAAGTCAGGAGATCGAGACCATCCTGGCTAACATGGTGAAACCCCGTCTCTACTAAAAATACAAAAAATTAGCCAGGCGTGTGCCTGTAATCCCAGCTACTTGGGAGACTGAGGCAGGAGAATGACGTGAACCCGGGAGGCGGAGCGTGCAGTGAGCCGAGATTGCACCACTGCACTCCAGCCTGGGCGACAGAGCGAGACTGTCTCAAAATATATATATATATATATATATATATATCCTTCTTTATGCCTTTATGCTTGGTTGAGGGAAGACGAAGCCATCTCCCAAGTAATGGAAAAAGTGTGTTTAAATAGAATATAAGAATTGCTTGGTGAAAGTTTATTAAATATGCAGATTCCAAGGTCTGCTTCCGTATCCTGAGATCCAGAAATCTATATTTTTGAGACAGTTCTCAAAGGATGCTAACACAGTTAATCCCAAGACCATGGTTTAAGAATCATTGAAAACAGAGGATTTCCTTCAGCATTGTTGCTAGCTCATACAGTGCCTCAGTGCAAATCAGAAAAAGGCACCCATTCCTCAAGAAACTTGATTTCCATCTGCCAGAAATTAACTACACAAATCCATGGAGGTGAACAGCACTCCGGAGCTGGGCAGTGCACAGCCTGCACACATGTATGCACCCTTGTTTTCTTTCAAGCTTTCTGTTGAAAGCTGAAGCGTCCTTTGTGCACAAGAAGCACCAGAGAGCAAGTGCATCTGTCCCTGGCAGGAGGCCCTGGCAAGAGGCTTCTTATTCCCTTTTCACCCTTGTTATCATAATTGACTTCTGGCCAAAGCATGGACATGAAGCAGAGACACCTAGACAAAGAAAGGGATAGGGGAACTGAGAGGAAGCTGTAGTTTTTTTAATTTAAAAAGTAATATGTCCATTAATAATAACTTATGCTAATAATTTAAAAATAAAATAGTACCAAGACTGTAAGCATAGTGTACTTTTTAAATAATACCAATAATAAACCCCTAGTGTGACTTGAAAAATAAGTTGCCGTTTTGACTTGACATTTTGGGATATTGTCATTTTCTTGTTTTCCATCTACAAAACGGCAACTTTCAGGGCAATTTAAAATACTTTATATTGTAAGTTCTATACACACAGTGGCAGTTTACATTTCTGGATGCGACTCTCTTTTCTTACCATGCAAGTTCCATTATGATTCTCTCATCTACTTTCCTTCTGTCCTGCCTTATTTCCTTCTCCCTCTCTGTGCTTTTCTCCTTTCTCAATAGTGACACACGTAATCAGCCATGTGGCAGTTTCAAAAACTGTCACTCAGTTTCATCCACTTTTCTCCATCCTTTCGGTTGTCACCTCAGCCATCTGCCATAATCCTATGCTTGGATTACTGTGTTCGGCTCTTCTTGGTGTCTCTGCCTCTAGTTGTTTCTTCTGGGCTATTCTGGACATCACAGAAAAAATTGTGTCCTAAAATGATTTTTTCAGAGTGTTCTTTCTTGTTCAAAAGTTAATTGACCCAACCTATTAGCCCTGCCTTACCTGTCCAGCTTTTCTTTTACTGCTTCCTGTTCTGTTGATTTTAGCAACATTCACCAACTAAGTGATTTTATTGCTAGCTCAATTTCTTTGCTCAAGTGGCTTTCCTTCTGAAGACAGCTCAGGGCAAAGATGTACATATATATATATATATATATATACACACCATTCAATGGTGGCTGCCTAACTTGGCTCTGCATCAGAATTGCTGGGAGAGATTTTTAAAAACACACTACGGTTCACCAGCCCTGAGGATTCTAATGGGGTAGATCTGGGTGGGGCCAAGTCTCAGGAACTATTTATAAACTCCCCAGGTGATTTTGCTGAGCAGTTTCAGCCAGTGCTGCCCTTGCAGCAAGTGTCTGGTAATTTCACAGGAAATGAATGAATGTCACTCCCTCCCTGAATATCTGCCAGTGGCTCCCCATAGTTCCTAGGACATATATCGAACCCCTTGGCTTACAACAAAACACCTGTCATGATCTGGCCCTCGCCTATCTTTCTTGCTCTGTCTTATGCCTCTTCCCCACATTCAGCCTTTGCTGCATTCATTCTGGAGGTTCACTCCCCTGAATTCCCACAGCACCCAATTTGTACTTCTTGCGGCATATCACCTCTCTTTTGCGTCAGTCATCTGTGCCCAGGCCTTTTATCTCTTGCTAGGCTGTAAGCCTCGTGAGGACAGACCTCTCTTTGATGCATCTGTCTCTCCCATGGTGCTAGCACAATATCACACACACACGCACACACACACCACACACACGCACACACATATATATATTTGTTGCCTAAATGGATACATTTCACTAATGTTGTCACTAATATATACTTGTTGGATGACTGAACACATTTCCCTTTCCTCTTACTGTTCATTTTCATTTTAGATCAAACCTTATTGTAGAATGCAAACGTTCTTTGCACCTTTAAAAAAAACCCACCCCTTCCGATGGAGGGTTGACACGCTTTTTAGCACATACTTTGTGTGTGAAACAGTAAATGAAGTAAACACATATACATTTTTCATTAAAATTGCCATTGTTGAAGACATAACTGAGAGTGAAAAAATTGGAGCCTATGTACATTTCATAGTATAATTATACCCATGGTAAGCATCCTGACAACATTAGGTATGTTTCCATTTGAATTCAGAATAAATTGTTCTTCAAATTTGCTTGAAACCTAGAATAGTGTTTCTCAAATTGTGATCTACGTCAGGAGCCCCTGGAGTGTATTTTAAATACAAAAAATCTGGCCCCACCCCAGATGCCTCCCCAGTCAAAACCCCAAAGGTGGGAACCCAGAATTTGTATTTTTAACAAGTTCCACACATGAGTCTTAGTGCCAGGAAAATTTGATACTCACCTGTCTAGAATTAAAATAAATGCTTCGCTACATTAATTTAGTATAGATAATAGTCTGATTTTAGAGTATTCTTTTATTAATGAGAAATACTTATGTGAAGTTGTATTAAATTAAGGGCTAGCTTGAGTATAAGATAAAATAACAAGATAAAAAATCTTTTTGGTTTTCATTAGAATGACATCTACAGTTAAGTTTTCTATGCTTCCCTTGAAATATCTGAGGTACTTTCTTAGAAAAATTTTGGAAAGGTCTCATGAAACACATCTCAGCAGTCTTTTCACAGCAGTTTAAGATTTTTAAAATATATCTACTCAGGGTTGGAAAATTTACCATTCTTGAGACTTTGACTGTGTCGCTGACTTATTTAGTAGGTTTGTGTCACCGTTAAGGCCTGAGGACATATTCTCCATTATGTGTTGTCACACCAGTAACAAACAAAGGTGGTTAAAAACCCACAAAAGTGGTTTTGTAAACTCTCTACGGAATCCCCTTTAAGAGTTATATTAGTCTTCTCTTGGCCAGCTGCGGTGGCTCATGCCTGTAACCCCAGCACTTTGGGAGGCCAAGGTGGACAGATCACTTGAGGTCAGGGGTTCAAGACCAGCCTGGCCGACATAGTGAAACCCCATCTCTACTAAAAATACAAAAATTAGCTGGGTGTGGTGGCATGGGCTTGTAGTACCAGCTACTCAGGAGGCTGAGTCACAAGAATCGCTTGAACCTGGGAGGCAGAGATTGCAGTGAACCAAGATTGTGCCACTGGGCTCCAGCCTGGGTGACAGAGTAAGACTCCATCTGGGAAAAAAAAAAAAAAAAAAAAAGGCGGTTATATTCATCTCCATCTCCCCTGGGCTGCCATACCAAAATACCACAAGCTGGATGACTTAAACAACAGAGATTTACTTTCTCACAGTTCTGGGGACTAGAGGTCCACGATCAAGGTGTTGGCAAAATAAGTTTCTGGTGAGGGCTCTCTTTCTGGTTTGCAGATGGCTGCATTCTTGCTTCATCCTCACATGGCCTTTCCTCTGTGCTTGCGTGGAGCGAGGGAGATGTTTTGTGTTGCTGCTGCTTCTTATAAGGACACCAATCTTATCAGATTAAGACCCTATCCTTGTGACCTCATTTAACCTTAATTACCTCCTTAAAGGCTCTATCTCCAAATACAGCCACATGGAGAGTTAGGGATTCAACACAGAAATCTGGAGTTGGGGATGGGGGAGGCACATAACTGAGTTCATAACAAGGGTGTTTACAATGCCATTGACCTTGTCTTTCAGTCTTCCAACTCTAGGGGCTCACAGACTTATTCTTTTCATTTCCAGGGATTTTTCTCTTTCAAATTGGGCCAAACAATACCAGTTCTTAGTGGCCATAAGATCTTCCTGGGAGCATCTCTTTAATCTGATTTAGCATGCTAGCTCATGGAGGCGAAGCCATGAAACGGTCTGTTGTTAGAGGACTGTATAACTGTTTGTAAGTGGCCTCATTTTGTAGGCTTCATTATAGTGAGCCTTATTTTGAATTTCAGTGCAATGATAGAAATTTGGTTTTATCTATGTTGGGTGTTACTATCTTTTTTTTTTTTTTTTTTTTAGAGATGGGGTCCCACTATGTTGCCCAGGCTGGAGTGCAGTGATGCTATCACAGCTCACTGCAGTCTCCAACTTCTGGCCTCAGCCTCCCAAAGTGCTGGGATTACAGGTGTGAGCCACTGTGCCTGGCCCATTGTTTATCTGTCTCATAGAACACTGAATACAGTGATGATCACTTATTAGAATATTAACCCTGTTGGAGGTAGTATTAGTGAACATTTTATCTAAACACTAAAGGACTAGCTCCATGTTATTATCTGTAAATACAGTAAATACAGTTATATTTAAAACAGAGCTGACCAATAGAATTATAATGCAAGTTGTAAATGTAATTTAAAAATTTTTGAGTAGCCATTTTTAAAAATTATAAAGAAACAAGTGAAATGCTTTTTAAACCATTGTATTTAACTCAAAATATTATGATTTCAAAATGTGAGCAGTATTTTAAAAATTCATGAGATCCTTTACACTTTTTATTTTTAATGTCTTTGAATTATGGTGTTTATTTTATACTCAGAGCACATCTCAATTTTTACTAGCCACATTTTAAATTGCTAGAGGCCACTGCATTGAACGACATACGTCTAAAATATCCATATATAGATACAGAGGTCACAGTTTCAGAGCTGGAAGAGAAATCTAAGATGTAGAAGATTTCATTTTTTGGTCACATTAAATACATCCATCTGGTATATATTTCTATACAGTAGGGAATTACTCCTGTTGTTTTTTCTCCCTGTGGTAGAAAGGTTCTCCCTTGTAGGTGTCAGGATTATGACTTAAGTCCTCCTGACAATCATTTGGTCAGGCGTCAGTTCTGATAAGAACCTGTCTACAGTTTGTCTACTTGTCACCTTCCATCATAGGACAAAATGATTACACGTGCTCTTTAGGGAAGCCATGTTCTTCCAGTCCTGGCCATTGACCAATTCAAGGAAGGAACTTATTGAAAAGGTTAATGCAGCTTCCAAAAGAATTTGACAACTTGCTGATAGTTGTGGCCCCAGGAGATGGTGACTCTTCATGGGCGAGCATATACTCAATATAAACTGCTTTGAATTTTTATTCATTTTCCCTAAAAATGAACCTCACCATCATTTGTTAACCTTTGGGAGCAATTTAGTCTTTTCTTTTTATTTGGCTCAGCCTCTCACTGTCGTAAGTTAGATTTTTAAATGTCAAGTTGCAAAATGTAGCAGGGTTGAGGTTCTTTGGAGGAAGATACTGCAACTGGACTCCTTGGCCATCTGTTTCAGGTGAAAACATGTCAAATCTCATGCCTGAATAGCTGCCTCTAATTCCTTCCTTGGTCTGCTGCAGCCCCTAGCACAGTAGCCTGCACATAATAGGTACTCCAAAGGTGGTTTTGAATGAATAAGAAAATATTTTGTAGTTGGATATCCCAGTTGAGCCAAAACTGGAATGCAGACATCAATGTATCAAGTGATATGAATGGGGAAAAGAGAAGTCTTTTTGTATCTGGGGCTGCGGACAGAAGCCACAATGAGATGGAGGGGACAAGATGACATCAGGTCATCCAGGCCTGCTCAGGGGCCAGGACTGATCTGCATGAAGGAAAGGTCATTGTCCCCATTTTTACATCTAAAGGGCATCTTGGCTCCAAAGGAGGGAGGATTGACAGTGTCACTATGACATCTCAAATATTTTGCCACAAGAGACAGAATCCTGGGCAGGGCAGCTTCCTTCTTGAGGAGCAGCAGGAGTGCCTATTGGAGGCTGTAGGAACCACAGCAAGTTTGCAGACTGAGTGGATGTAGAGAGGAGATTGGGTGTAAAAGTAGCAGAGCATGGGCTCTTGAATATATCTGAAATACCCCCGGGGGTCCCAGAACAACTTGCAGTAGAGGGAGACATGGGCAAGGCACTATGGTCCTGTGGTCAAGAAAGTTGACGGCAGTCTTAAATCACATAGATAAGGCCTTGGGTGGTTTGATTTACAGTTCCAAAACATCTCAAGATCAGAGCTAACGCTTAACCCCCAGATTTCTACTTCTCTCCATACCCTGAATTCCTACTCCCTTCTCTTTCTCTAATAACATAGACATTAAATAATTCATCACATAATTCATACTGTGTTAAGTATTAAAGGGGGTATCAGAATACAGTTTTAAAATAAAACCAACGATCATGACAACTTTTATTAAAGGCCAGTAGTTGTTGAGGAAACACTAAAAAGAAAGTTATTATTTTGAATAAAAGAAGCTTTTTTTTTTAAGGATTGGCTGTGTGTGGCTTGGTAAGTATGTAATTAAAGATCCAGGGAGTTGCATAATTTTATTAAAATGTAACTGTAAATCAAATGGCTTAAACTTTTATAATGTCAAACATTGGTTGTTGCAAATGAGGGTATTCATTGAATGCCATATAATGCCTTTATAAAATGTGTAGCAAGAAACTTCAGGAATGTATACCTGAACAAGTAGGCTGCAACTCTTGGATTCTAAAAGGAATTCAATTTTAGCTCAAATAACATATTGAGCTGCTTGTATAACAAAGTTCCATAATTCTCATTAGAAGAGTGATTAACTTATATCAACAAAACTCACACACACCTACACACATAGACACACACACACACACAAACAAACACATTTACATTTTTTAAGGTAGAATTGAATATGGTGAAACCTGAACTGAAGGTTCTTTTTTTTTGAGATGGAGTCTAGCTGTGTTGCCCAGGCTGCAGTGCAGAGATGCAATCTCAGCTCACTGCAACCTCCACCCCCGGGTTCAAGAAATTCTCCTGCCTCAGCCTCCCAAGTTGCTGGGATTACAGGTGTGCGCCACCAGGCCCAGCTAATTTTTGTATTTTTAGTAGAGATAGGCTTTCACCATGTTGGCCGGGCTGGTCTCAAACTCCTAACCTCAAACGATCCTCCTACTTCAGCCTCCCAAACTGTTGGGATTGTAGGCATGAGCCATTTGTGCCTAGCCTGAAGGTTCATTTTTTTTTCTTTTCTTTTCCTTTTGAGACGGAGTCTCGCTCTATTGGCCAGGCTGGAGTGCAGTGGTATGATCTTGACTCACTGCAACCTCCAACTCCTGGGTTCGAGCGATTCTTCTGCCTCAGCCTCCTGAGTAGCTGGGACTACAGATGTGTACCACCACGCCCAGCTAATTTTTGTACTTTTAGTAGAGACAGAGTTTCATCATGTTAGCCAGTCTGGTCTTGAACTCCTGACCTCAGGTGATCCACCCGCCTTGGCCTCCCAAAGTGCTGGGAGTACAGGCTTGAGTCACTGCACCCGGCCTCATTTTTCTAATGAGGATTTGCCTTTGCTTTTGTCAGATGCTCTGGGGCATCACTGAGCCAAAAGTACCTGGTGTGAACTGTCCCAGACCACACAAATTAATGTGAATATCAAACTGTGTGGGCAGGTTTGTACTTATGACTTTACCAGGTAAATTTTTTCTCCCTCACCCCATACAAGATCTGTGAGTGTGAGTTTTCCTTTAACGGTTCTTTTTTCCAGCAGAGATTTTTTTTCTCTCTCATCCTCTTACTATAGCCCTTCTAGGATTATGGCTAATGTTTGGTAAGGCCTCAATTTTGACTCTCCATTCATGAAATTTAAGGTTTCTTATCTCCTGCGTTGTCATTAATCACGAGGCTCCAACATCCTTTTACTGGCAAATCCCTGAGAGTGGCCTGTGGTGTTTCCTTACCACTGCGGTTTAAACTCTCTTTTCAGCCATGGCTACTATGGATTTCCCTTTGTTGTACAAAGGGGCTCAGGGTGGACACCAGCAGTGACACTTGGCAAAGGTGTTCAGCAGGTACACAGGTCCCGCTGACTCTCAGCATCTGGTGAGGACATGAGTTTGGTCTAGGCTATGGCTAGGGATGCTACCTCCCTCTATAGCAGTGAGTGTGAGGATAGCCTATCATGAGGTGGGAGTGTGGCTATTGCCTTAACTTCCAAATACTAACTGGATGTAGGATCTATCTGGCAAGTTATTTCATCTCAGGCTTTTAAAATTATTATTATATTGACTTCTACATGATATTTGTATTATCTTCTGCCAGTCTACACTTTGTTCCTTTGTAGGTAATCTGTTTTCTCACTATGATAACTCTGAATAGTTACCCTTTATCTTTGAGGTCTACAATTTCACCGTGATGTGTATATTTATTTTTCTGTTTGTCTTTGATGTCTACAATTTCACTGTGAGGTGTATATTTCTTTTTATTTCTGTTCCTTGGTATCTGTGATCCCTGAATCTTGAAGTTCTTATTCTGTTTTTCTTACATCTCATATTCATAAATTCTGGAAAATCCCATCATTATCTCTTCAAGTATTTCCTCTTACCCATTTTAAATATTTTTTCATGTTGGAATTCTTAAGTTGAACTTTCTCATTCTATTCTGTCATTTCATTCATATCTGTTAATAGGGTGACCGACCATTCAAATTTGCCCAGGAAAAAGGGGTTTCCTGGGATGTGGAACTTTGAATACTAAAACCAGGCAAACCAAGGTGGTTGGTATCGTACGCTTCTCATATCTTCCATCTCCATAGTTGCTGTATTTTCTGTAATTGTTTCAGATCTACCTTCTGGTTCACTAACTGCCTCTTTAGCCATGATTATTAGACATTGTAGTAAGTGTATTTTTTTTTTTTGCTTCTTAAAATTATATTTTTTAGTCAACCTTTTCTTTTTTTAATAATTTCTCAATTTTAAAAATAGAATTTGTATTTTTAAATATCCTTACTATATTATCACATTTTATGTCATAGCCTCTATTAGGTTGTTCTGTTATATAATGCAATTCTTAAGGCTAAATCTTACTATTTATTGTGTCTGCAGACTCTAACTCATCGTGCATTATTTTCACATATGTTTTGTAAATTTAGATTTTGAGGCTCATTTTCAGAGAAGTTTGATCTACAAAAATCCCGATAGTCTAGTTCAGGGGTATCTCTTTAGAGAGGTTTTGAATTTTCTTCTTTGAGGTGCCCAAGGGATATCAGTAGCCCAGGATTACTTTTTATGTTGACTTCTCAGTTTGAAGGGCTCCAGGAGTAGATAGTAGTATAAATTTGAACTCCATAGTCTGGGAATCAAAGGCCTATGGTTATAGATTTCTGAGGGAGACTTTTTCTATTCAGAACTCAGCCCAAAGTAAACTAGCTTTCTTATCTGGTAAGTGGAAACTTCGTTGACTCTTTTATTGGCAATATAGCTTTAGGCAGCTCTCTGCATAGGCAAAAAAAACTCAAGTCCTTAGATTGCTGACCAGCAAACCACAGTGCCTTGTCTGGTTTCATGTTCTATTTTAGTTTAAATACCTGCATATTCCCATATTTTTTTTGGCAGATAACAATATGATGATAACAGCAACAACAATAATAAGAGTAGCTAACACTCATGTAGAGTATACAGAATGGGCCAGATATTATTCTAAGCATTTTAAACTTAATTATCATATAACCCTCTATAAGGTATGTAATAATATTTTCCCAACTTTACAGATGGAAACTGCCACAGATAAGTTAATTAACTTGCCCAAAGTCCCACAGCTATTAAGTGGCAGACTAGGTAATCAAATCCAGGCATGTGATTCCAAAGTCTGTGTTTTAGTCATTAAAAAACACTACCTCTCAATTAGAGGGTTAATTTTTTTCAGCAATTCTTATATTTTCATAGTACTTTTCAGGTTATTTAAACTGCCATATTGCCGGAAAAGGAAATCCTAAATCTTGATCTTATCGTTTTATCATACTCTAATTCTGACCTTTCATCTTCCCATCCTATTATCAAGGGAATGCAGTAAAAATATATGTTCATTACAATGACAAATGACTATTTATATCTGAGTAATACTAAGGGATTCCTAAATAGAAAAATTTATTAAAGAAAATCCTGAGTTTTCTAAAGTGAGAATTGCTATTTAAACTTACAAAGGAAGAGTAGGATATACTAATAAGTGAAGTCACTACAGCTTTGGTAAAAAAAAAAAAATAAGGGGTTGCTGTAGTCCAGTTGCTGTCAGTGGATAGCCCTCAAAAGGCAGCCTTAGCATACATGAAAACTTGTTAGAGATACACATAATTGGCCTCACCCCAGATCTACTTAACAATTCAGAAACACGGGGGCTGGGAAAGGAGGATGAGGGATAGGCGACGTGCCCAGAAATTTGTGTTTAAACATTTCTTGAGGTAATTCTGATGCCCTGTAATGTTTGAGAACCACTGCTATCATCTATTTAGTACTTAATTTATTGCAAACACCAATGTCCTTTATAGAGTGGGATGTTGTTTTACGTGTGACCACAGTAAGTCTCCATGCATCATAAAGCCTTAACCCTCAAGGTGAAGTTTATTGCTTCTTGGGCGAAAACAGGGATATTAGACTCCCTTTCAATCTCTCCTTCCTGTTATGTTGTAGCATGTAATACTTCCCTTTAAACATCTGGATTTTTTAAAAAGGCGTCCTTGCCGGTTAACTTAATGCGAAAGTGAAAAGTTTGGAAATTAACCCTTCTTTTTTTATGAAAGAGATAAGAACACCATTACTCTTAATGTCTTTTGCATGTCTATTTAGTAAGCAATAGTTGAATCTCTGGATTTTTTATAGCAGATCAAAGATACAAGTTTTATGACTTTACTATCGTAAGTACAGACTAAAAATAGATTGTATGCAGGCTGCCTGTAAAGTTTAACGGTATTTTAACTAATTGTCAAGATGGTTTCTCCAGCAGTTATTTCTAATATCTATGTGTAAAATGTTTTTTGTTGTTCTCTCCTTTAGCAAATATTTATTATCACCCTGTGCCAGGCACTGTGCTAGATGCCAAGAATACAACTATGACCAAGACTGACATGGTTCCTGTTACTACAGAGTTGATAGGTTAGTAGAGAAATAGACAAGAGCACAGGTAATTACAATACAGCATGATAAGTGTTATGATAGGTCAAATAAAGGGCACTATTGGAACTGTTCTCAATAAAAATGCAACATAACTGCTGTCCGAGTGATTTATTGCTCTTGATTATTAAATATGCTTGCAAGATAGAAGCTAACTCCTACTCATCCTTCAGAAGGCAGCTCAAGTTGTCATGTACCCACATCCTCCAGTGAATCTTCCTTTCTACCCTGCCCCTTACACTTGAGATTAGGATCCTTTTCATGTGCATCCATCAAATTATATCTATTTGTATTTCAGTACTTCTCACATGCCTTCCAATGATCTATTCAAATGTCTGTCACTATACTATATTCTAAACTTTTGGAGGGCAAGGACTCCATCTTATTTGTTTTTGCAATTCTAACTTGGTGCTAGCACGAAAACCCATTTACACTCTTTTATCATATTTTGGGTTTGTCTCTTCACTATGGATCACTATGTATTCTTTATCATTTTAAATAATGTACTTTTGGCTGGGCGCAGTGGCTCACGCCTGTAATCCCAGCACTTTGGGAGGCTGAGGTGGGTGAATCACCTCAGGTCGGGAGTTCAAGACCAGCCTGACCAACATGGAGAAACCCTGTCTCTACTAAAAATACAAAAAAATTGGCCGGCTGTGGTGGTGCATGCCTGTAATCCCAGTTACTTGAGAGGCTGAGGCAGGAGAATCACTTGAACCTGGGAGGCAGAGGTTGCGGTGAGCAGAGATCATGCCATTGCACTCCAGCCTGGGCAACAAGAACAAAACTCCATCTCAAAAAAAAAAAAAAAAAAATATATATATATATATATATATGTATAATAATGCTCTTTTTTTGTTGTTTTTTATTTTTTTGAGACTGAGTCTCACTCTATCGCTGAGGCTGGAGTGCAGGAGTGCAGTGGTGCAATCTTGGCTCACTGCAACCTCTGCCTCCTGGGTTCAAGTGAACCTCTCACATCAGCCTCCCAAGGAGCTGGGATTACAAGCGTGCGCCACCACACCCGGCTAATTTTTGTGGTTTTAGTACAGATGGGTTTTCACCATGTTGGCCAGGCTATTCTCGAACTACCGACCTCAAGTGATTTGCCCGTCTTGGCCCCCCAAAATGCTGGGATTACAGGTGTGAGCCACTATGCCTAGCCAAAAATGTGCTTTTTTATTGATCTCTTTGCTGCTAGGAACGTGAGCTCATTATAACTCCCTTCCCTTAATATGAATACTTATATAGAACTTGTGTCTTAATATTACCTTGAAATCAGAGTCAGTAGCACTTGTATCTACAGAGAACAAAAACAAATTTTAAGGGTTGGGGAGGGAATTATGAGAATGTTACCTGGTACAACATCATAACCTCACTTGGTGATTTTTTTGACCTGGTTGATGGTCTCTCCACATTTCTGCCATTCCACCCAAGTCTGTCCTTTGAAAGCAGGAAAACTAACCTAAGCTGCATATGTGGTAAAGTCTAAAATAAGGAAAGTATAAGATGCTATTGGAGTACCTCTCATGGCACCTAATCCAGACTGACTTCTTAGAGGAAGCAACATCCAGTGTAAAATGTGAGGGGTAAGGGAGAGTTGGCCAGTAGATGAAGAGGAGAAAGGTAGAGGAACTTTATGCTATTCTGGTAGCTTTTACCTGACACCCACAGTAAAAATTTAATTTTAGTTCATGGTTCATTTTACACACACACACACACACACACACACACAATCTTGTATTTCCAAAATAATTATTCCTCAGACCTTTACTAAAACTGATACACCTTTTTGATTTTCTATCTTTTTCTATGTCCATTTTTTTTTTTAGACAGTCTTGCTCTGTCGCCCAGGCTGGAATGCAGTTGCGTGATCTCCGCTCACTGCAAGCTCCACCTCCCGGGTTCATGACATTCTCCTGCCTCAGCCTCCTGAGTAGCTGGGACTACAGGCACCCGCCACCACGCCCTGTGGCTAATTTTTTGTATTTTTAGTAGAGATGGGGTTTCACCGTGTTAGCCAGGATGGTCTCGATCTCCTGACCTTGTGATCCACCGGCCTAGGCCTCGCAAGGTGTTGGGATTACAGGTGTGAGCCACTGCGCCCAACCCTATGTCAATTTTTTAAAAATGTTTGTTGGGTTTACAAGGAGAAAGCCACAAGAAAATGTTACTCCTAATCTAACAGTAGGAAAAAGCCGGCTGGGCACGGTGGCTCACGCCTGTAATCCCAACACTTTGGGAGGCTGAGGCAGGTGGGTCACGAGGTCAGGAGTTTGAGACCAGCGTGGCCAGCATGGTGAAACTCTGTGTCTACTGAAAATACAAAAATTAGCCAGGAGTGGTGGTGTGGGCCTGTAATCCCAGCTACTCGGGAGGCTGAGGCAGGAGAATCTTGAACCCAGGAGGGGAAGGTTGCAGTGAGTCGAGATTGCGCCATTGCACTCCAGCCTGGGCAACAGAGTGAGACTCCATCTCAAAAAAAAAAAAAAAAAAAAAAAAAAAGAAAAGAAAAAGAAAAAGCTACATAATCTACAAAATCGTATTTTTTTTTTTTAGCTTATCAGAGAACCAAGCTTTGAAGACAATCAGTTGAATTGAATTACAAAGTGTGACAAGCCTCTCTGATGGGAGATGAGAAACACAAACTGTTTTATCATGTTTTTATCCAAACTAAAGAAAGAGGGGTGAATCATAAAAGTGGGTAATAAGAAAACAAGTTAAATTTTAACAAATTCTTAAAGGCTAAGTTAAGAATATCTGTATGCTCCAGACATGAGAGGAATCTGCAACTCCTGGCCAGCCAGTTTTGGTTTTTTTTGAGGTGGAACCTCACTCTGTCACCCAGGCTAAAATGCAGTGGTGCAATCTCGGCTCCACCTGCCTCCACCTCCCAAAGTGCTAGGATTACGGGTGTGAGCCACCACGGCTGGCCTATAAGGTCAGCCACTTTCTGTGAGTCTACTCTGGATGCCCACAATAAAGACTGGATGAGGAAAGCACAAGCAAACAGATGTGAAAGAGTCCCCTTGAGAAGCACAGGTATGTAAGCACTGCCAATGTTTGAGGGTACAGTAAGGGTACCAGGAGAAGTGCATCCACGCTCTGGCCCCAGCATGATTATAAAGTGGTGATCAGCTGCTGATAGGTTACAGGAATGGACCCTACTTGTGCTTGAGTGAAACTGCCTTTGCAAACATTATGACAGTGAGAGAAATCTAACACATCTAACATGGCTGACTCCCATCTTGCTTCTAGCCTCACAGGCTGGCTGTCTTTGCTCATTCCTGGGTGTAGACCAGCTAACCATGGGAGGAATTTAGTTTATAGTTTAACTTTGAAGCAAGGATTATAATAGTCCCTCCCTAAAACTGCCTCCCAACCCCGTCCTTGTTTGGAGTCTGAAACTGACTTTGTAAACCTAATGAAAGGCCACAGGATTAGGATTATGGGAGGGGCCTGAATTCTGCTAAAATGTGGGAATAGTTTCTAAAATCCCTTACTGCTTAGAAATCATGTGGCCAGAGGTTACAAGATTTGTGACTTCTCCAATTGCTCCTATTGATAACATCACAATTGTAAAACCTAAGACTGGTGGTTGTTTTTTTTAAAAGGGAGTCTTGTTCTGTCACCCAGGCTGGAGTGCAGTGGTGCAATTTCGGCTCACTGCAACCTCCACCTCCTGTGTTCAAGTGATTCTCATGCCTCAGCCTCCTGAGTAGCTGGGATTACAGGTGTGTGTCACCATACTCAGCTAATTTTTGTATTTTTTAGTACAGACGGGGTTTCACCATGTTGGCCAGATGGATCTCAAATTCCTGACCTCAGGTGATCAGGTGATCCACCTGCCTTGGTCTCCCAAAATGCTGGGATTACAGGCATAAGCCTCCACGTCTTGCCTAAGATTGGTCTTTTGAGATGTTTTTCAGACTGACCACCCACCTCCAAACTTGTGACTCACCCCACCCAGGGGAAGACTGTTTTCCACACCCCTGTGATTGCATCCAGAACCAATCAGCAGCACCCATTCCCTAGTCCACCGCCCACCAAACTATCCTTGAAAAACTCTAACCCCCAAGCCTTTAGGGAGACTGATTTGAGTGATAATAGCCTCTCCTATGGGGCCTGGCCCCATGTTAATTAAGTTTCCTTGTTGCAATACCATTGTGTCAGTGAACTGTTTTTTTTTCTGGGCAGTGGGCAGGAAGAACTGGTTGGGTGATTACACTAGAGTCTTCTGTGATATGAAGCAAAAGCCATCCACTACTGACAGGAAGACTGCTCATGCCCAGCATCTTTCACTGATACTAATCTGCCCCTGGGGAGCAGGACACTTGCTCATGTCTAAGACCCCCATCTGATACAAGGCGGAGTTTGCCTGCTATGTGGGGTGAGAGGCAGGAAACTCCTCTGTGCTCTTGACTACGAGTTGGCAAACTATAGTTCATTTGGCCAGCTCAGGTTAGTTTTCTTGCTTTTGTAAATAAAATTTAAAAATTTTTTTGAAACAGAGCCACATTGACCCTTAAGCCTAAGATATTTACTACCTGCCCCTTTAATTAAAAGATTCTTGCTCTTGACTCTGCTCTGAGGAAAAGGAAGAGCTAGTTTACTGCTGGAGGAAGGGAAGAAAAGCTGAGAAAGTCCAACTCCTGGGCCGGGCGCGGTGGCTTACGCCTGTAATCCCAGCATTTTGGGAGGCCGAGGTAGGTGGATCACAAGGCCAGGAGATCGAGACCATCCTGGCTAACATGGTGAAACCCTGTCTTTACTTAAAAAATACAAAAAAATTAGCCGGGCTTTGTGGCGGGTGCCTGTAGTCCCAGCTACTTGGGAGGCTGAGGCAGGAGAATGGCGTGAACCCGGGAGGCAGAGCTTCCAGTGAGCCGAGATCACGCCACTGTACTCCAGCCTGGGTGACAGAGTGAGACTCCGTCTCAAAAATGAAAGAAAAGAAAAGGAAGACACACTCCTGAAGCTCGGGTTCTCAAAGACCATCTAAGACTGAGGCTGGAAAAGGAGTGTGTTAGTCCGTTTTCACACTGCTATAAAGAACTAAGCCTGTGTGATTTATAAAGGAAAGAGGTTTAATTGACTCGCAGTTCAACATGGCTGGAGAAGCCTCAAAAAACTTACAATCATGGCAGAAGGCAAAGGGGAAGCAAGGCACCTTCTTCACAAGGTGACAGGAAGGAGAAGTACCGAGTGAAGGGGGAAGAGCCCCTTACAAAAACCATCAGATCTTATGAGAGTTCACTTATTATCACAAGAACAACATATGGGAAAACACTCGCATGATTCAGTTACCTCCACCTGGTCTCTCCCTTAACACATGGAGACTATGGGAATTACAACTCAAGATGAGATTTGGGTAGGGACACAAAACCTAACCATATCAAGGAGAACCAAAAAACTATCTACCTGTACGAAGAGCACTGAGTAGTAAGTAAGAGCACTACAACTGGGATGAAAGTAAGAAAGCTCTTCTAGGGTGCAGGAGATCAGGGCCTGTGAACACTAAGAGTGGAGCACAGGTACTAAGGAAAACCCTCCAAAACTCTAAATCTTACATTGAGCACAAGGTGCAATGAAACCAAATATAGTGTAAAGAAAACCCCACCCCAGCTCAACTCCCGACTAGGTTGACCAACTCTGCACACCAGTAACTCAACAGAAAAAGAGACTTGTCCAATTTTGGACATAAATATCATTGACCTTAATTTCTACTTTTATTTTTTCGTATTCAAACCAAAAATATGAGATGCACACAAAAAAGCAAGAAAAAAAGAATATGTCTTCAGAATATCAAAGAGTCAATAGAACAAGACCTAATGGTGACTGAGACATTAGAAATATTTAAGATAATTATGATTGATATGTCAAAGGATCTAGTGGTACAATAAATTAATGAACGGTGGGGAATTTCAGCATAGAGGTGAAAATTATTTTTTTTTAAATCAAATAAGAATGCCAGTAATGAAAAACATGTTATCAGAGATAAGGAATTCCTTAGATAGGCTTATCTGCAGACTGGATAGAATAGAGGAAAGAATCAGTGATATTGAAGATATGTCAATAGAAATTATCCAAACGGAAGCACAAAGATTTTAAAAAAAGATGGAGGAAGTGGGAGAAAGAACAGTGCCTCGAAGAGTTGTGGGATAATTAATTGTGTTTTTAAAATAGCATCAAAAACCATGAATGGTTAGATATAAATGTAACAAGAGTTGTGTATGACTTCTGCATGGCAAAGTAGAAAATATAGATGAAATTAAAGAATAACTTTAAAAATGTAGAAATAAACAATGTTCATTGATTGGAAGACAATATTTTTAAGATGTCAAAATTCTCTAAATTTATCTATATATTTAGTGCTCTTCCAATAAAATTTTTGGCAAGCTTTTTTGGTAGAAATTGACAGACTGTTTCTAACATATGGATAGAAATTCAAAGGATTTAGAATAGCCAAAACAATTTAGAATAAGGAGAAGAAAATTGGAGTACTTAGCCTACCCAATTTCAAGATTTACTATAAAGCAACAACAATCAATACAGTGTGGTATTTGTATAAGGAGAGACATACAGATCAGTGGAACAGAATAGAAAATCCAAAAACAGGCCTATGTGTTCAGACAGCCCCCAATTTACAATGGTTAGACACAATTTTTTGGCTTTATGATAGCGTGAACACTAAGAGTGGAGCACAGGTACTAAGGAAAACTCTCCAAAACTCTAAATCTTACATAGATTTGCATTCAGTAGAAACTGTGCTTCAAGTACCCATGTGACCATTCTGTTTTTCACTTTTAGTACAGTATTTAATAAATTACATATATAATATTCAATACTTTATTATAGAACAGGTTTGTGTTAGATGATTTTGTCCAACAGTAGGCTAATGTAAGTGTTCTGAGCATATTTAAGGTAGGCTAGGCTAAGCTATGATGTTTGGTACGTTAGGTGTACTAAATGCATTTTCTTTTTTTCTTGTACAGACGAGGTCTTACTACATTGCCCAGGCTGGTCTAGAACTCTTGGACTCAGGTGATCTTCTCGCCTCAGCCTCACAAAGTGCTGGGATTACAGGTGTGAGCCACTATGCCTGGCCTTAAATGCATTTTCAATTTATGATATTTTCAACTTATGATGGGTTTGTCTATCATAAGTCAAGGAACATGTGTATATGATTATTTTACCAAGATAATTCGATGGAGGAAAGGATAATCTTTTCAATGAATGGTGCTGAAACAATTAGATATCCATATGTAGATACATACACATATATCACATACATACATACATATGATGTATGAGGCCAAATGATGCTCTGAATGAGAATCTCCTTTGCATACATCTGTACATTTATTGGCCATTTGTTTATCTTCTTTGATGAAGTCCCTGTTCAAATCTTTTGCTATTTAAAATATTGGCTTGTATGTCTTATTTTTAAGTTGTGTTATTTATCTATTCCGTATATACAAATATTTGCAGAGCAGAAACCTTCCTTCCTTTCTTTCTCTCTCTCTCTCTCTCTCTCTCTCTCTCTCTCTCTCTCTCTCTTTCTTTCTTTCTTTCTTTCTATCTTTCTTTGAGTTTCACTCTTGTTGCCCAGGCTGGAGTGCAATGGTGTGATCTTGGCTCACTGCAACCTCTGCCTCCCGGGTTCAAGCGATTCTCCTGCCTCAACCTCCCGAGTAGCTGGGATTACAGGCACCTGCCACTGCACCCAGCCTAATTTTTGTATTTTTAGTAGAGATGGGGTTTTGCCATGTTGGCCAGGCTGGTTTCGAACTGATCCCAGGTGATCCGCCTTCCTTGGCCTCTCAAAGTGATGGAATTATAGACATGAGCCACTGTGCCCAGTGGAAACTTTTCATTTTAATGGAGTACAATTGAATTTTTTTTTTTTTGAGATAGAATCTCACTGTATTGTCCAGGCTGGAGAGCAGTGGCATGGTCTCGGCTCACTACAACCTCTGCCTCCTGGGTTCAAATGATTCTCCTGCCTCAGCCTCCTGAGTAACTGGGATTACAGGTGCCCACCACCACCCCTGGATAATTTTTGTATTTTTAGTAGAGACGTGATTTTGCCATGTTGGCCAGGCTGGTCTCAAACTCCTGACCTCAAGTGATCTGCCTGCTTTGGCCTCCCAAAGTACTGGGATTACAGGTGTGAACCACTGTGCATGGCGAAAAAATATTTTTTTTTTTTAAAGGAAGGCTCATACAACTGATGTTGTAATTTAAGAAATCATTACCTAAATCAAAGTCACAAAGATTTTCTCCTATGTTTTCTTCCAGTAATTTTAGAGTTTTAGACTTTACTTTTTGATCAGAATACCTATATCTGACCTCTCCACACAGCCTGGGTTTTATCAAGCATGGTGGCTAGATTCTGAAGATAAGCATCCCCAAAGGACTAGGTGGAAACGATATTGCCTCTTATTGAAACCTCCCAACAGGTTCTTCTTGTTCACTGTTCAGATAGAGCCAATTTATCAAGGCAGGGGAATTGCAATAAAGAAAGAGGAGATCACAGTTTTATTATTACTTAGCCTCTCCACAAATTCAAAGACTAGGGTTTTTTAAAGAGTTTGACAGGCACGGGGCTAAAGAAAGGGGAATGCTGATTGGCTGGGCTGGGGAAGAAGTCACAGGGAGTTGGAGCTATCCTCTTACGCTAAGTGGTCCCTCAGTAGGGGCCACAAGACCATAAGAGCTAGTTTACCACTTTGGTTGGTGTCAGCTGATCCATCGAAATGCAGGGTGGAAAAAATACCTCAAACACCAATCTTAGGTTGATATGGTTTAAATTTGTGTCCCTGCCCAAATCTCATGTCAAATTGTAATCCCCAGTGTTGGAGAAGGAGCCTGGTGGGAGGTGATTGGATCACGGGGAGTGGGGAAATTTCCCCTTGCTGTTCTCATGATAGTGAGTGAGTTTTCACGAAATCTGGTTGTTTAAAAGTGTGTGGCACCACCCCCTTCACTCTCTTCCTCCTGCTCCAGCCAGCTAGGACATGCCTCCTTCCTCTTTGTCTTCCACTATGATTGTAAGTTTCTTGAGGCCTCCCCAGTCATGCTTCCTCTATAGCCTGCAGAATCGTGAGCCAATTAAACCTCTTTTCTTTATAAATTACCCAGTCCCAGGTAGTTCTTTTTTTTTTTTTTTTTTTTTTTTTTGAGACAGAGTCTTGCTCAGTCCCAGGCTGGAGTACAGTGGCACAATCTCGGCTCACTGCAATTTCTGCCTCCCAGGTTCAAGCTGTTTTCCTGCCTCAGCCTCCCAAGGAGCTGGGATTACAGGCGCCTGCCACCATGCCTGGCTAATTTTTGTATTTTTAGTAGAGATGGAGTTTTACCATGTTGGCCAGGCTGGTCTCGAACTCCTGACCTCATGATCCGCCCACCTCGGCCTCCCAAAGTGCTGGGATTACAGACGTGAGCCACCGCGCCTGGACATTAGGTAGTTCTTTATAGCAATGTGAGAATAGACTGACACATAGGTTTTATAATAGTAATGTTATCTATAGTAGTAATTGGGAAGGTTAGTGATCTTGTGGCTTCTGACTGCATGACTCCTGAGCCATAATTTCTAATCTTATGGCTAAAATTTATTAGTTTACAAATGTGGTCTGGTTCCCAGGCAAGGAGGGACTTTGTTTTGGGGAGGTGCTATTGTCATCTTTGTTTCAAAGTTAAACTATAAACTAAATTTCTTCCAAAGTTAGTTTGGCCTGTGCCCAGGAATGAACAATGGCAGCTTAGAGGTTGAAGGCAAGATGGAGTTGGTTAGGTTATATCTCTTTCACTGTTACAATTTTCTCACTGTTATAACATTTGCAAAGGTGGTTTCATTATGACCTAGCCTTGGAAGTCATACAGCTTCATATCCCCCATATTCCAGATTCAAGGGGAGGTGGAACATCAACCCCACCTCTTAATAGTAGGGGAATCAACATCACATATTAAAAAGCACATGTGACTGGCTGGGCACAGTGGTTCACATCAGTAATCCCAGCACTTTGGGAGGCTGAGGTGGGAGGATCACTTGAGCCCAGGAGTTTGAGTCCAGCCTGGGCAACATAGTGTTACCCTATCTCCACAAAAAATAAAAAATTAGCCAGGCATGGTAATGCACACCTGTAGTCCCAGCTACTTGGGATGGCGAGGTGGGAGGACTGCTTGAGCTTGAGAGGTTGAGGCTGCAGTGAGCCATGATCATGCCACTGCACACCAGCCTGGGTGACAGAGTGAGACCCTGTATCACATAAAATAAAGTAAAAAATAAAATAAAAAGAGTATGTGAAATGGCATATCTTTTTGTGGCCATCTTGGAAAATATAATCTGCCACATCATTCTACAGTTTAAAAAAAGTTGCTTTATCTTATGCCTTGTATTTTTTATTTCTATTTATTTATTTTTATAGAGATGGGGTCTCACTATGTTGCCCAGGCTGGTCTTGAATTCATGGGCTCAAGTAATCATCCCACCTCAGCCTCCCAAAGTGCTGGGATTACAGGCATGAGCCACCATGCCTTGCCTTCTATCACCAAGAAAAAAGGCATAATATTTGGTTAATCTCTTTAGATTTTAGAGATTATGCCACCCCAAATGGTTTGTAAACCATTTACCACGTGCACTGAAAGGCTGCCAGATTTGTTGAAGCTCAGAACAAGGGAAAGCTCTCTAGATAAACGAGTGGTTGTGGCAGATTGGGCAACTATAGAGAACTTGTGGGAAAATCCTAAGAAGAATCACAACAGAGGCCCCTACGATTTGGAGGAAAGCCATATACTCTTTGCCAATTTACTATTATCCTTTTGAGAAATGGCTCTTAGCTTGCTAATCACCCTGATAGGAGCAGAAAGCCTGATCATTAGGAAACTAGATGATCACATGACTTTAGCTGCCTATTGCTAAACAGTTTATCTGATATGCCAAGCCACAGAGTCCCCAGCAGCACTCCAGAATTAAGTGATGAAGGTATGAGCAAGTATATTGAATAGGTCGCTTAAATTCCCGTGGTGAAATTTCCACAACACTTGTGACCCACCCTTGGCCTACCTATATGAACTCAGGAGTTAAGGTAAAGATCTACATTGATTCAAATTATGTTCTTTGGTCAAGAACTTGTTTGGCTGGGTACAGTGGCCTATAATCCCAGCTATGTGGGAGGCTGAGGCGGGAGGATCACTTGAGGCCAGGAGTTCGAGACCAGCCTGGGCAATATAGTTAGTAAGACCCCATCACTAGAAAGAGAGAGAGAGAGAGAGAGAACTTGCTTGATTGGAAACAAGCCTTGAGAAAGAGGTTATGGATGGATTCTTAGAATGGATTCAGATAATGTTATTATTTATGCCCCACATGAATGGTCATCAAAAGATCCCTACTGTAGAAGGTAGGCAAGGTGACTTATTCTGTGGATAACAGATTATCTTCCCCAATTACCTCAGGGCTAGGTAAATAATCTATTTGTGGCAGAGATGGAAGTGATCCTTTGGCTCAATTCTCTTGGTGAGAATTCCTCTCTCTAAGGCTGACATATGTGGCCATAATGATTGTCTCATCTGTCAGCCATAGCTTTCAGTCCTAAACCCCCGATGTGGCACCATAACTGTGATGGTGGCCACCTGGTAGCAAGATGACTATATTGGACCTTTATGGTGGAATAAGCATTGATTTCCTCATTGGAATAAATACCTATCCTGAATGTCTTTCTTGCCCACCATGCCCCCTCTCACACCATCACTGTGGGCTTATTGAATGTCTTATAAATTGTCATAGATTCTCATTTGCTACTGACGAAGGAACTCACATTACAGAGGGAAAAAAGTAAGGCAACGTGCTAATGCCCACAGGATTTCTTTGTCTTATGACACATCTCATCAACAGAAGCAATAAGTTTACTTATAGAATATGAACAGCCTATTTTTAGTTACAACTCCAGCTGGGAGAAAAAGACCTTGTAAGGCTGAATTATGATTCTGCAGTATGGCCTGAACCAGCAACCATATATGATGATGTTTTTCCTGTAAGTGAGTCAAGTAAACAAGGATTGAAAATGGGCATGAAGATTCTCACAATTACTCCAAATGCCCATTCATATAATATTGGCTTCTGCTCTCTCAACTCTGGCTATTTGTGGTTTAGAAGATGAGTGAAGCTTCCAGAGGACACAAAAATGGTTCTACTGGCATAAGAAGTTTAGGTTTCCACCAAGCCATTCTGGGCTCTTTTCATCTGGGGCAAATGGGCCCAGAAAGAGATTCCAGACTTGGCTGGGGTGACTGATATTTATTATCAAGGGAAAATAAGAATGCTGTATATAATGGAGGCAGGGGAGGGTATGAACTAGGAGATTCCTTGGCATACCTACTTATTTAACCAGGCCCAGTGGCTGAAGATGCCTCTAATCTCATACAGGCAGGAGGGTTGCCCATTGTGTAAATAACTTTTGTCAGTTGAAGGTAAGGAAACCTGGAATGGGTAGGTTAGGAGAGACTTCATAAAATTCAAAATATGGGCCGGGCGCGGTGGCTCACGCCTGTAATCCCAGCACTTTGGGAGGCCAAGACAGGTGGATCATGAAGTCGGATATCGAGACCATCCTGGCTAACATGGTGAAACCCCATCTCTACTAAAAATAAAAAAAAAAACTAGCCAGGCGTGGTGGCGGGTGCCTGTAGTCCCAGCTACTCGGGAGGCTGAGGCAGGAGAATGGCATGAACCCGGGAGGTGGAGCTTGCAGTGAACCGGGATCCTGCCACTGCACTCCAGCCTGGGCGACAAGTGAGACTCCGTCTCAAAAAAAAAAAAATTTTTTTTCAAAATATGGTGTGCTGACAACTTGCAGCAGCAATTGCCATAGCATCTCTTTGGGGAAGTACAGGGAAAAGAGTATGTGTTTTGTGATCAAACTACAGACTGAAGTGAACATTTAAAATTTCTCTGACCAGGCCGGGTGCGGTGGCTTATGCCTGTAATCCCAGCACTTTGGGAGGCCAAGGTGGGTGGATCAGCTGAGGTCAGGAGTTCGAGGCCAGCCTTGCCGACATGGTGAAACCCCATCTCTACTAAAAATACAAAAATTAGCTGGGCATGGTGGCGCATGCCTGTAGTCCCGGCTACTTGGGAGGCTGAGGTAGGAGAATCGTTTGAAATTAGGAGGGGGAGGTTGCAGTGAGCCAAGATCCTGGCATAGCACTCTAGCCTAGGCGACAAGAATGAAACTCCATCTCAAAAAAAAAAAAAAAAAATTCTCTGACCATTGAGCATTAAAACTTGTTTCCTACTTTGAGAGCAATTCCGCATTGTGTGAGTCTTGATAGGTAGCAGGACCCTAACTCTCTCTTCAGAAGTCAAATTTGCCAAATAGTCCTTCTTCCCAACCCCAGCAGCTAGATTTCATGAGCAAGAAATCTAGACTTGGCCAATCAGACTGGGGACTTTAATTCTAAAATGAATCATGCAAATGGGAAAGAATGGTTAAAATATAGTCCCAGTGGCAGTGGTTCCAGCACATTGTCTGCAGTATGTTTACCTGTGGCAGGGCCAACAGAAGCAGCATCCTAACCAAACTTGGATGTGACCTTGTGGTTCCCGCTGTCTGACTAGCCTTGGCTCCTGCCCTTTTTTTTTTTTTTTTAGCCTTGTTCTTCAGTCTTCCTGTTGATTCTAGGAGCTACTTGTTATTCTGCCAATAAATTCCTTTTCTGCTAAAATTAGACAGTTAGTTTCTATTGCTTGTGACCGAGAATTTTATCTTTATGCTGCTTTGCTCAAAGTGCTTTGCACTTACTAGTTACTGAGTAAGCAGTTGTTGAATGACTATGTGGCTATCATTATTTACACCTTGCTGAAGTATGTTTTCTGTGGGACTAGATCCTTAATCTTATTTCATGTAAGACAGAAGAAAATTTATTTTATGACATATTAGTATTTTCCGGGATGTATATATTCTCTAAGACAAATGGTTCCAATACAAAATTTGCAAAGCACCGGGAAGGTAGGGGGCCTCTGGCACAATCAAGTGGAGTTTGGGGAAGCAAACACGGGACTGAAATCTTTAAATCTATCCTAAGCCAAAGCCTTCCTCCTGAGGGAAGGTCAGCTTGTTTTTCAGCCTGGTATTTGTTCACTGAGCCTTATCCACAGTGAAATTCAAGGTGGCAAGCCTCCCAAAGGCTTTACTGGGCCCTGAAAGCTTATGTTCAAGCCTCCAGTTGTGAGGATGTGCTAACAAGGCTAAAAGGGACTGTTGGCTTCAGGATTTGAGGCTTGAACATTCTTGTACTCTAGGAATATGGTATCTTGTGATAAGTTTTTGTTGCTTCATGTTTTCTTCTTCCTTCGTATTCTCTCCCATCTTCTACAGCACATTATAATCCATTTTTTAAAGATTTGATTTTTTTTTTGTTTTCAATTTTATACCTTATTTTGTTACATTCATTCATGGAAAGTGTTATCTCTGATTACTTGACGTTGCTTACATTTTATCTTCCTGATATATTATTTTTTAAAATAGAAATTTATTAACACACTGATTGTCTTTGTAGACATGGCGATCTAAGACAACTTTTTTCAAAGTGGATCTAAATGGTTGAATGTTTCTGTCTGAAATTTACTAATTGTAATTGAAAATACTCTTATTGGGTAAAGCTTTTGGTGTGTCAAAGGAAAGACGATCTTACACATAATTTACGTGCAGTTGTCACATATTATCTACCTATAATTCATCTGTAGTTCTTTTCACTGCTCTTATCATTTGGTACTCGGAATAGCAATCTATAATAGTGTTTCTAAAAGCGTCTAGGAAATTTTCCATCTTGCATGCATATAACATTTAAATTTAACTTTCATGTGGTTCTTAGGTATTATGTTTTGGAAGAACATTATACAGTTCTGTGGTTGTTTTGCTATTAAAGCATTCTTAACTGATTTCCATATCAATAGATTCTGTGCCTTGTTGTAATGTAAATAATCCCTAAAGATACAATAAACTAGTGTTTGCTTTTTAGTAAACAACTCTATCAGTGACTTTTTTAAAGACCTGAGAAGGCTTATCAACATTATCAATATCAATGCCTGCCAGATTGTATGTATATCTTTACTCTTGGGAAAGCTTTGGTGGATTTAGCCTTTAACATGCCTTCAACAACCAGATCTAAACAGCCTCATAACATGTTCAGGCTCAAAATATTTTTCTGCTTGCTTGTTGAGAGTCTTGCATACAGACTCTAACCTCCATTAAGGCAGGGGCAGCGCTTGTCTTGTTCATTGCTGTATTTCTGGCACTTAGCACAGTGCCTGGTATATGTTATTTTCTTGATGTGTTTTTGAAACAAATGAATGAATATTAATTGGCTTAACACTTCCATTTTGTACAGAGAGCCAGTATGACATGAACTCACCTATTTGAAACAGGTCTCCTTGAGATCCCCAGTTTACTTTAGCCTGACTCTCTTCCTCATAGCCTAGAGGTATTGCTGATATTCTCTGAGTGCCAACATGCTGATTCCAGACCATTTTATTTGCCTATTATGTAAAATTTTTCTTCTATTGAGCTATATACCAACCCATTGGTATTATTATTATTGTTATTATTGAGGGAAGAGAGAGACCCTCTTGTCATGCGCATCCGTGTGAAGAGACCACCAAACAGGCTTTGTGTGAGTAACGTGGCTGTTTATTTCACCTAGGTGCAGACGGGCTGAGTCCGAAAAGAGAGTCAGCGAAGGGAGATAAGGGTGGGGCCGTTTTATAGGATTTGGGTAGGTAAAGGAAAATTACAGTCAAAGGGGGTTGGTTGTTCTCTGGCGGGCAGGAGTAGGGGTTACAAGGTGCTCAGTGGGGGAGATTTTTGAGCCAGGATGAGCCAGGAAAAGGAATTTCACAAGATAATATCATCGCTTAAGGCAAGGACCGACCATTTTCACTTCTTTTGTGGTGGAATGTCATCAGTTAAGGTGAGGCAGGGCATTTGAACTTCTTTTGTGATTCTTCAGTTATTTCAGGCCATCTGGGCATATACGTACAAGTCACAGGGGATGCGATGGCTTGGCTTGGGCTCAGAGGCCTGACACCTCTAATATTGTTTTATACTCAGAAAAGGAAAGAGAAGCGAAACTAAAGTCAGGTAGCCCGGCGCCTAGGAACCAGACCCAAAACCAGGCCTGGGCCTGCCTGCCCTAAGCCTGGTAGTTCAAATTCGACCCCTGACCTAGCAACTGTTGTTATCTATAGATTCCAGACATTGTATGGAAAGACATTGAAGACACTGTGAAACCTCCCGTTCTGTTCTGTTTCAGTGTGACCACTGGTGCTTGCAGCTCCTATCACGTACCCCCTGGCTTGTTCAATTGATCACAACCCTCTCACGCGGACCCCCTTAGGGTTGTGAGCCCTTAAAAGGCACAGAAGTTGAGCACCTGACAAGCTCGGATTTTAAGCCTGCCAATGCTCCCAGCTGATTAAAGCCACTCCCTTCACTATCTCAGTGCCTGAGGGGTTTTGGCTCAGCCTGCTACATTTCTTGGTTCCCTGACCAGGAAGCGAGGTGATTAAGGGATGGTCAAGGCAGCTCCTTAGGCGGCTTTAGCCTGCCCTGTGGAACATCCCTGTAGAGGGACTCTAACCAGCCGGAGAGACGCAGATACTGAGGGTGCTCCCGGGTAGGCATTTGCCCCGGTGGGACGCCTCGCCAGAGCAGTGTGTGGCAGGCCCCCGTGGAGGATCAATGCAGTAGCTGAACACCGGGAAGGAACTGGCACTTGGAATCCGGACATCTAAAACTCGGTAAGACTAGTCTTTGGAACTTGCCCACTCCGTTTGAGTGGAAGCGTGGCCTGATCACCCATGGCGTGCCTTTATCGGCACTTTGGTTTTAGTTTTGGTTTTGACTTGGTTTGAATTGCTTGACAGGACTGGTCTTGGGAACTTGCCCCCTCCATTTGAGTGGAAGCGTGGCCTGATCACCCATGACGTGCCTGTACCACCATTTTGGGTTTTGTTTTTGACTTGACTTGGATTGCTTGATACTTTGGTTTTGGTTTTGACCTGGCTTGGATTTCTTGATACTCTGATTTTGGTTTTGATGCTGGTTTGGCATAAACTGTAAAAGTGTGTGTGTGCCCCTTTTACCCATTGTTTGTTTTGTAGTGTGCGTGTGGTGTGAGCGTGGTGTTTTGTCCCGAGGAGACACAGGCCAGGCACAAAGTAAGCCCACCCCACTAGGAACTATGTTGAAAAAATTTTCAAGAAAGGATTTAAAAGAGATTACGGTATTACTATGACACCAGGTAAACTTAGAACTTTGTGTGAAACAGACTGGCCAGCATTAGAGGTGGGTTGGGCATCAGAAGGAAGCCTAGACAGGTCCCTTGTTTCAAAGGTATGGCACAAGGTAATCTGTAAGCCAAGGCATGCAGACCAGTTTCCGTACATACACAGTTACAGCTGGTTTTAGACCCCCTTCCCCTCCACAGTAGTTAAGAGAATAGCAGCTGGCAGGGGCAAGGAAAGAACAGCAGAGAGAAAGAGAGGAAAGAGTCAGAGAGAAAAAGAGGCAAAGAGAGAAAGGAAAAGACAGAGAGGAAGAGACAGAGAGACAAAGAAGGAGTCAAGAAGAGAGAGAGACAGAGAAAGAGAGAAGCAGAAAGAGAGGAAGAGACAGAGGCCAAAGGAAAGTCAGAGAGAGAGAGACAGACAGACAGAAACCCAAAGAGAGAAAGAAAAAGAAAAAGAAATATACAAGTAGTTAAGAAAAAAAACAGTATACCCTATTCCTTTAAAAGCCAAGGTAAATTTAAAACCTATAATTGATAATTAAAGGTATTCTCTGTAATCCTGTAACACTCTAATACCACTTTGTTGTCGCTGTAAACAAGGGCATATCCCGAAAGCACTGAAACCTTCCTATCAAAAATCCTTAACCCAGTAATCCGTGGATGGCCCAGATGCATTCAATCTGTAGCAGCAGATGCTTTGCTAACAGAAAAAAAAAAAAAAAGAATGGTTATCTTCAAAAAAAAAAAAGGAAAAAAAAGGGAGAGGCAGAATTTATGTTAAAAGAGTGTTATATGGTAAATTAATTATTGTCCTGAAATAAATTAACAGGTTGTTTAAATAAAGAAATGTTTGTAATAAGTCAGAAAGTTGAGACATGTTGAAGAATTGTCTGTGAAAGTCGTGAAAGAAAAATGTTATCAAAAAATTTTTTATGCAAAAACTGTTGTATAATTTAAAAGTAATAAGGCCTCCTAAGTACTATTGAAGAAACAGTTGATGTGCAAGCTGTATAAGAAAAGTAAAATATACCTTTGGTAAAAGGATTATAAGGAGGCATAAAAATGTGGATTTTTACCTATATTAAAAGGTTAAAAAATTATTGTTTTGAAAGTTTAAGTAAGTTTTAAAACGTTAATTGTAAAGAAAATTCTGTGTGTAAACGTATTAGCTAAAGTTAAAAAGATATCATCCAGTTTTTCTGTGAACTGGACTTTAAAGTAAAAACACAACAGGTTTTTCTTAAAGCACCAACCTGCCCCTTAACAAAAATTTTAAAATGTTAGAAAGAGTCTATAAAATCTTACCCTATGGTCAAACATGAAAAATTGGATAAATACGTCTACCAGGTTTTAGTAATATTAAGTTTAACATTAATAACACACTAATATAAAGGTAAAAATTAGCTTATCTGGTATAAAAATGATATAAGAAGCATTATTAAATATAAAATGGTGTTTAGTTTTCTTTGGTCTAAAAACTAATAAAAATAGGTGCTAAAGAAAACATTCATTTTACTAGAGGATCATAGAAGTTAAAGACTTAAAACAAACTTTGGCAATTAAAACAGCATACCAAGATACAAATGCCTGGTTGAAATGAATCAAATATTCCATCTGCACATTAAACAAAAGCAATCGTTATGCTTGTGCACATGGCAGGCCAGAGGCCCTGACTGTCCCCCTTCCACTAAGGTGGTCCTCCAGTCAACCAGGCATGGGCTGCATAGTAGCTCTTTTCCAGGATTCTACAGCCTGGAGTAATAAGTCATGCCAAGCTCTCTGTGCTATATCCCAAAGTCTGGCACTCTGGGGGTCAGCCCCTGAGGGCCATCCAGCCTCCGTCTCCCAACACTAAGTTCACTTTGTGTCTCTCACGATAGGGAGGAAACTTAGCATTCCTTGGAGACCTGAAGGGATGCAGTGAGCTTGAGAATTTTCAAGAGCTTATCAATCAGTCAGCCCTTGTTTATCCCTGAGCAGATGTGTGGTGGTATTGTGGTGGACCTTTACTTGGCATTCTGCCGAATAACTGGAGTGGCACTTATACTTTAGTCCAATTGGCTATCCCTTTCACCCTGGCATTTCATCAACCAGAGGGAGGAAAAATAAAACATCATAAAGTGAGATAAGCCCCTTATAGGTCTTTCAACTCTCACATCTATTTAGATGCAATTGGAGCCCCGCAAGGAATACCAGATCAATTTAAAGCTTGAAATCAAATAGTTACAGGATTTAAGTCAATATTTTGGTAGATGACAGTCAATAAAAATATAAGTTAGATAAACTACATCTATTACAACCAACAGCAACAAGCTTTTCATGAGTTAAAAGAAAAACTTAGGTCAGCCCCAGCCCTGGGGCTACCTGACCTGACAAAACTTTTTACACTCTATGTGTCCAAAAAAAAAAAAAAAAAAAAAATGGCAGTTGGAGTTTTAACCCAGACTGTAGGGCCCTGGCCAAGACCAGTGGCCTATCTCTCGAAACAACTAGACAGGGCTTCCAAAGGCTGGCCCCCATAGCTAAGGGCCCTGGCAGCAACAGCCCTGTTAGCACAAGAAGCAGATAAGCTAACTCTTAGGCCAAACCTAAACATAAAGTCCCCCCATGCTGCAGTGACTTTAATAAATACCAGAGGACATCATTAGCTAATGCATGCTAGATTAACTAGACACCAAAGCTTGCTCTGTGAAAAATCCCCGCATAACCATTGAAGTTTGCAACACCCTAAACCCTGCCACCTTGCTCCTGGTATCAGAGAGCCCGGTTAAACATAACTGTGTAGAAGTATTGGACTCAGTTTATTCTACTGAGCCCAACCTCCAAGACCATCCTTAAACATCAGTAGACTGGGAGCTGTACGTGGACGGGAGCAGCTTTGCCAACCCCTGCAAAGTGACTCTGAAAAAGACAACAAGCCCTGCTCCAGTCACACCCGGAAGTTGACTGGTCCACGCACGGCCGAAGCATGAGAAAACTCATCACAGGACTCATTTTCCTTAAAATTTGGACTTAAACAGTAAGGACTTCAGCTAACCTTCCTCAGACTGAGGACTGTTCCCAGTATATACATCAAGTCACTGAGGTAGGACAAAAGATTGCTACAGTTCTATTCTTTTATGGTTATTATAAGTGTACCCGGACTCTAAAAGAAACTTGTTTGTATAATGCTATTCTATCCAAGGTATGTAGCCCAGGAAATAACCAACCTGATGCGTGTTATGACCCATTTTAAGCCTCCCATGATCACAGTTTTTAAAATAAAATTAAGGACTGGTCCTTTTCTAGGTGACACATGTAAAGTAATAGCTAGGACAGAAGAAAGGGGGGTCCCCAAGCATATAACCCTAAAATTTAATGCTTGTGCCACTATCAATAGCAATTGGCATAGAAAAAGATGCAGTTCTTTAAAAAAAAAAAAAGTTACACGGCAGGAAATAAGTATATCTGCCATGAATTAAGTTCATGTGCAAATGTGTGTAATTACTGGTCTTGTGTCATATGGACTACTTAGAAAAAGGATGAAAAAGATCCTGTTTAGCTCCAAAAAGGAGAAGGCAGCCCCTTCTGTATGAGTGGAAGCTACAACCCCTTGAAATTAGTAATTAAAAATCTCTTAAACCCAAGGTAGGAAAAAGAGAATATGTATCTCTGAGCAATGATAGAAAAAGGACTAGATCCTAGACTAAATATCTTAGTAAAAGAGGAGGTTTGTAAACTCTCTCTGGAACCAGTATTTCAGACTTTCTATGATGAACTAAATGTGCCAGTACCAGAGACTCCAGGAAAAACCAGAAATTTGTTTTTGCAATTAGCCGAGCATGTAGCCCAGTCTCTAAATGTCACTTCATGTTATGTTTGTGGAGAAACTGTAATAGAAGATCAATGGCCATAAGAAGCCCGATAATTAGTGCCTACAGACCCAGTTCCCGATAAATTCCTGGCCCAAAAGAATCACCCTGATCATTTCTAGGTTCTAAAAGTCTCAATTATTAGACAATATTGCACAGCTAAAACAACGAAAGAATTCACTCATTCTGTACGATGACTTAGTTGCCTAGGACAAAAACTGTATAATGGTACCACAAAAACAGTTGCATGGTGGAGTTCAAACCATACAGATAAAAATCCATTCAGTAAATTTCCAAAGTTGCAGACCGTTTGGGCCCACCCAGAATCCCACCGGGACTGGATGGCCCCCACTGGGCTATACTGGATATGTAGACATAGAGCCTATGCTAAGCTGCCTGACCAGTGAACAGGTAGTTGTGTTACTGGCAGTATTAAACCATCTTTCTTCCTACTGCCCATAAAAACAGGCAAACTCCTGGGCTTCCCTGTCTATGCTTCCCATGAAAAGTGAAACATAGCCACAGGTAATTAAAAAGATGATGAATGGCCACCTAAAAAAATTATACAATACTATAGGCCTGCCACTTAGACATAAGATGGCTCATGGGGATACTGGACCCCCATTTACATGCTCAACCAAATCATATGGTTGCAAGCTGTTTTAGAACTCATCACTAATAAAACCGATCAAGCCTTGACTATTCCGGCCCTGCAAGAAACTCAGATAAGAAATGCTATCTATCAAAATAGATTGGCTCTCGACTACTTGCTAGCAGCCGAAAGAGAGGTTTACAAGAAATTTAACCTTACTAATTGCTGTCTACACATAGATGATCAGAGGCAAGTAGTTGAAGACGTAGTTAAAGATATAACAAAACTGGCACATGTGCCCATAGAAGTGTAGCATGGATTCGACCCTGAAGCCACGTTTAGAAGGTGGTTCCAGTACTAGGAGAATTTAAAACTGTTATAATAGGAGTTATAATAGTAATAGAAACCTGCTTACTGCTCCCTTGTTTGCTACCTGTACTTCTTCAAATGACAAAAAGCTTCATTGCTACCTTAGTTCACCAAAATGCTTCAGCACAAGTGTACTATATGAATCACTATCAATCTATTGCACAAGAAGACATAAGTAGCAAAAATAAGAGTGACAACTCTCATTAATAAAATGTCAGAGTCTCAAAGGGGGGAAATGAGGGAAGAGAGAGACCCTCTAAAATTGTTTTATACTCAGAAAAGGAAAGAGAAGCAAAACTAAAGGCATGTAGCCCAGCGCCTAGGAACCAGACCGGAAACCAAGGAACCAGACCCCAAACCAGACCTGGGCCTGCCTGACCTAAGCCTGGTAGTTAAAATTCGACCCCTGACCTAGAAAGACATTGTAAAACTTCCCATTCTGTTCTGTCTCACTCTGACCACCGGTGCTCACAGCCCCTGTCATGTACCCCCTGGCTTGCTCAATCGATCATGACCCTCTCATGTGGACCCCCTTAGAATTGTGAGCCCTTAAAAGGGACAGAAGTTGAGCACCTGACAAGCTCGGATTTTAAGATGCTAGCCTGCCGATGCTCCCAGCTGATTAAAGCTACTCCCTTCACTATCTCGGTGTATGAGGGGTTTTGTCCGCGGCTTGTCCTGCTACATTATTATTATTATTTTGAGATGGAGTCTTGCTCTGTCATCCAAGCTGGAGTGCCGTGGCACGACCTCAGCTCACTGCCACCTTCGCCTTCCGGGTTCAACTGATTCTCCTGCCTCAACCTCCCAAGTAGCTGGGATTACAGGTGCCCGCCACCACACCCTGCTAATTTTTGTATTGTTAGTAGATGGGGTTTTGCCATGTTGGCCAGACTGGTCTAGATCTCCTGGCCTTAAGTGATCCACCCGCCTCAGCATCCCAAAGTGCTGGGATTACAGGTGTGAGCCACTGCATGCCGCCCTTGGTATTGTTTTCTACCTTCCTCATCACCATCTTTTTCTTAATCCTTTACATTTAGACTCTTTGGTTCTTGGCTCATTGTCTTTCAACCTCACCTTAAGGCCTCCATGAATGACCCTTCCACTACTTTACTCTCATAGTTCTATGCCTATTCAATGGTTAGGGCCTTTATTTCCTCTCTATATGGGCAACTCAGCTTGGATTGATCTCTGAGCTTTGTGCCCAACTGGAACAAACTGATATATCTGTAATTTCACACACCAGCCTCCTCCTCTCCAAACATGTCTTCCTATTCTGCTAATTATCTCACTCTCTATTTCTTTTTTCTTTCTTTCTTTCGTGCAGTGGTGCGATCTCCGCTAACTGCAAGCTCCGCCAACTGCAAGCTCTGCCTCCTGGGTTCATGCCTTTCTCCTCCCTTAGCCTCCTGAGTAGTTGGGACTACAGGTGCCCGCCACCCCTGGCTAATTTTTTGTATTTTTAGTAGAGACGGGATTTCACCGTGTTAGCCAGGATGGTCTCGATCTCCTGACCTTGTGATCTGCCCGCCTTGGCCTCCCAAAGTGCTGGGATTACAGGCAGGAGCCACTGCGCCCAGCCTTTTTTTTTTTTGAGATGGAGTCTCACTCTGTTGCCAGGCTGGAGTGCAGTGGCGCCATCTTGGCTCACTGCAAACTAGGCTTCCAAGTTCAAGGGATTCTCCTGCCTCAGCCTCCCAAGTAGCTGGGATTACAGGCACCCGCCACAATGCCCAGCTAATTTATATATTTTTAGTAGAGACGGGGTTTCACCATTTTGGCCAAACTGGTCTCAAACTCTTGGGCTCAGGCAATCTGCCCGCCTCGGCCTCCCAAAATGCTAGGAATACAGGCGCGAGCCACCCCACCAGGCCTCATCTCCCTTTTATACTCCTTCACCCAACCAGAATGAGTGGTACTGGGAAAAATAATCACATAAAATTTAGGAATTAGGACCTCCACAAATAGAGGAATCCAGTCTTAGCTATACTCTCAAATCCTGTATACCCCTTCTCAGCTTCTCCTCTTTCCTTTAAAGACTATTTTAAAAGTTTACTTGTTTTCTAAGCACCTCTCCTCACTTTTATTTTTTTTTATTTCAATAGGTTTTGGAAGAACAGGTGGTGTTGGGTTACAAGGATAAGTTCCATAGTGGGGATTTCTGACATTTTGGTGCACCCATCACCCTCTTCCTCACTTTTAGAAAATGCCTGTGCTTGGCTGGGAGCGGTGACTCACGCCTGTAATCTCAGCACTTTGGGAGGCCAAGGTGGGCGGATTGCCTGATCTCAGGAGTTCACAACCAGCCTGGGCAACAAGGTTAAATCCCGTCTCTACTAAAATACAAAAAAATTAGCTGGGCATGGTGGCATGCGCCTGTAGTCCCAGCTACTTGGTAGGCTGAGGCAGGAGAACTGCTTGAACCTGGGAGGAAGAGGTTTCAGTGAGCTGAGATTGCACCACTGTGCTCCAGCCTGGGCGACAGAGTGAAATTCCGTCTCAAAATAAATAAAATAAATAAATAAATAAAGGAAAATGGCTGTGCTTACTTCCTATGTTACAGAGAAAGTGGAAGCTATCGGAAATGAAGTTTCCTCAATCCTTTCTCCCTGGCATTTCTTTCCTCTCAAACACAAAGGCATCTATTCCCAGTATATCTTTCTCCTTTGCCCATCTTCCAGTTAATGCAACTAAGTACTTGGGACTCACCCTGTGTCTCTTCAGGGGCTGTGTTGTCTAAATTATCTCCTCTTTCCTTCTGGTTCTTGTGCTTGGCCTATAAATTGGATCAAAATCACACCCATTTAAAATGTGAAATACCAAAGTACCCCCCTTACTCCTTGGCTTTTATTCTTCCCTACCTGCCACCCTTTTTCCTTCTCTTCATAGAAAAGCTTGAAGTCTCTACTTCCTTGCCACTCTGCACATTTTGTTGTTTTTACTTTTTTTGTTTTTTGAGATGGAGTCTGGCTCTGTCACCCAGACTGGAGTGTAGTGGTGCGATCTTGGCTCACTGCAACCTCCACCTTCCGGGTTCAAGCAATTATCCTGCCTCAGCCTCCCGAGTAGTTGGGATTACAGGCACCCACCACCATACCCGGCGAATTTTTGTATTTTTAGTAGAGAAGGGGTTTCACCATATTGGCCAGGATGGTCTCGAACTCCTTACCTTGTGATCTGCCCACCTTGACCCCCCAAAGTGCTGGGATTACAGGCGTGAGCCACCATGCCAGGGCTACTTATTCTTTTAGAGAGGCATCCGCCATCATAACACCCAAACTGCTTTTGCTAAGGTTATCAGTATCTTCTTAATTTCCAAAGCCAATGGTTGCTTCTCAGGACTTATCTTCCTTGATTTTCTTTGCTTTATTTTTGACACTGTTAACCACTCTCGGGAAACTCTCTTCTTGGTTTCTTTCCTCACCCCCCTCCTAATTCTTTTAGAATTATTCTAGGCTCTTCTGTCTACTTTTCAAATATTGATGTTCCCTAAGATTTCACCCCCAGGTCTCTTCTTCTCTCACTCTATGTACTCTCCCCAGAATAGCCTCTTCTGTGACCAGAACTGCAATCACCTGTATATCAGTGACACCCAGATACAGGGACTGACTTGTTCTGAGGGGGCTAGAATCTAAAGTCAGCGTGAAAGGCAAAAATAAAACAGAGTTAAAATTATCTTTGAAAATCTTTAAAATTTCCTCTAAAATACTGTATACACGATTTTGAATGTATATACTATCAATCAAGAAATCCTACACAGCCAGTTTTCCTCCGCTATTGGAACAGAAGGTTGTTTCTTTAGTTAAACGCCAGATGAAGTTGTTGGCTTGCATTTAGCGGCCATGTTATAAGAAAAATATGTTTTTGTTTTTTGCCAAATGCATATAGTAGAGTTAATATAAGTTAAGCAAGCATAGGAGATAACTTCACTGTATATATTTTCAGCTTGACCTCTTCCATGAGCTCTGGACTTATACACTAAACAACTGTCTACTGGATATCTCCTTTTGGATATTCCAATCCAGATTGTTTTAATTATATTTCTGAAAGCTGAGGAAATGAGATACCCACACTCCATTTAGCAAAGGCATTTACTGAAAGGATACAGGGATGTGACATGGGTGCGGCACACAGGCAAAGTGTTTTCATAACATCTTGACTGTTGCCCTTATTCCAGGCAGATGTCCTCTAGCACTGTCCAGCTGCCCACACCCCAGTCTTCCCTCCTGGGACCTTAGGCAGCTTCAGATTTGTGGAATCTCTAGGCCAAGCATTACACAAGCCGGTAACCTCAGTCTGAATGGCCTTAATGAGACTAATGGAATTCATAAGTATCTGGGAAGGCATTGCATTTATTTATTTGTGGTCTTTTCAAGTGCTATACTTCACCTATTGGCTGTTACATCACTCTCTGGACCATCTTCATGAGGACCTGAAGACCAATTAACCAAGTGAAATCCCAGCATTTCCTCATTGACCAGACTGAACATCTGACTTTTACATGTGGGATGTGTGTTATGTATATTAAGAACCAATATCAGAGATAAGTCTGAGGTGATACATGTTACCTCCTCTTTATCACACACATCAAACAGCATAAAGAATTAAAACCATCATAGTATTAAACAGTTAAACATTACATTAAATATGTAGCAATACTCCTAACTGTGGGCAGTGTCACTCCAAATTCAGCATTCTAACAGCATGTAATTTTAATGGGACTGGACAGCTTTCATGGTATCCTCTTTCTTCCCTGTCGTTATTCATGTCTCATTGTATGCCTGCTTTGTGTATATAAAGAAAGATATTTCTTTCCATCTTTCTACTATCTATCCCTTCAGATTTATATGATCAGCCCCTCTTATGAGGAAGACTGAACCACAAAGGGGCATTCTCCATGGCCAACTCTGGACTGCAGAAGGTAGGCACTGCCCATCTGGAATGTCCCATTATCATCCTTTGCCGGCTTTTTTCCCTTTGAAGTTGACCTCTTTTCCTCCACTCTTACTCTGTTTACAGAACAACAGGATACAATTTTTTTTTTTTTTTTTTTTTTTTGAGACGGAGTCTCGCTGTGTCTCCCAGGCTGGAGTGCAGTGGCGTGATCTCGGCTCACTGCAAGCTCCGCCTCCCGGGTTCACGCCATTCTCCTGCCTCAGCCTCCCAAGTAGCTGAGACTACAGGCGCCCGCCACCACGCCCGGCTAGTTTTTTGTATTTTTAGTAGAGACGGGGTTTCACCATGTTAGCCAGGATAGTCTCGATCTCCTGACCTCGTGATCCACCCGCCTCGGCCTCCCAAAGTGCTGGGATTACAGGCTTGAGCCACCGCGCCCGGCCAACAGGATACAATTTATACCCAGATAACAATCCTTTCTTTCTGTCCAATACATACTAAAGATTATAAATCATTTGTTGTCATTTAAAACCACAGATATTAATTTTAATTTTTAAATTGAAGTTAACATTTTTATTATAAAATCATATCAATGATAATACGTTATTTTTCTTAACTCAACTACCAAAAGCATGTGAAGAAAAAAAAATCACCCATGATCACCTGAAGTTGGAAGTTCGAGACCAGCCTGGCCAACGTGGCAAAACCCCATCTCTACTAAAAATACATAAAATTAGCCAGGCATGTTGGCAGGCACCTCTAATCCCAGCTACTTGAGAGACTGAGGGATGAGAATCGCCTGAATGTGGGAGGTGGAGGTTGCAGTGAGCCAAGATCATGCCACTACACTCCAGCCTGGGCAACAGAGCGAGACTCTGTCTAAAGAAAAAAAAAAAAAAAATCACCCACTATCTTCCTACCTAGAGGTGACCATGATTAATTTCTGATTATAACCTTTTACTGTTTTTTACAGCACAATGAATGAGGTAATTCTTTAACACTCTGTTTTGTACCTGGTCATCTTTCCTTGTTAGAAAATACTGATTACACAATCACATTAATGATTGTTGGTATGATTTCATTGTCTCTACGTATCAATCCCTTAAATTTAAAAATGTGTATATTTTGGTTTCCACAGCCCTGCAAAGCTGGGATTATTACCAATTCCACTTCATAGAAATATAGATCCTGAGGTTCAGAGAAAGTAAGTGACTGCCCAAAATTTACATACCATGGAAGGGACAGGACTGAAGCTTGCCCCATGACTTCTTGCCTTCAAATTGGTGCCCTTTCCACAGTATGTCTCTTGTCTCACTAATGAGATAATGCAGATGAAGGGGCTGGGCAAGTGCATATTATCGTTATTGCCTCAGGAGGCAACTCCTGATTTGATCTGAATCTAGAGCAGCTTCTTGAATTAAATCTGCCCAGAGGCTTCCAGGTTTGCAGACTAAACTTGTCTTTATGCAAAATATCATTATAACACACTAATATCAATATGCAGTTGAATCCTATAATCATAATTAATTCCTGATTAGCAAACATAGCCACACAACATTTAAGGAAACAGATCATTATTGAACAAGGACATTCAAGCCCTTGCTAACAAAAGATGGACCCTGGGGCATGTGCATTGATCTTATCTCATTACCCCTGTGGTATTTTCTTTGCTGGATGGTGAGTGGAAAGTCCAGTACGAAAGAATATCTAGCTGCAAGGTACCAGGGAGTCTATCCTGGGGCCCCGAAAGCACAGTGTGTTTGAACCAAAACTTCTGAAGAGTTTATGAGATTCTGCAGTTCTTTTACTGTCTAGATTATTTTCCACCAACTGCTTTCCAAATCAGTGAATTATGGATATAGGGTGCTGCAAATGTCCTGTTGGACTCTTCTTTTTTTTTTTTTTTTGAGACAGAGTCTCACCCTGTTGCCCAGGCTGAGTGCGATGGCGCGATCTCGGCTCACTGCAAACTCCGCTTCCCGGATTCAAGTGATTCTCCTGCCTCAGCCTCCCAAGTAGCTGGGATTATAGGCACACGTCTCCATGCCCAGCTAATTTTTGTATTTTTAGTAGAGACAGGGTTTCACCATGTTGGCCAGGCTGGTCTCAAACTCCTGACCTCGTGATCCACCCACCTCAGCCTCCCAAAGTGCTGAGATTACAGGCGTGAGCCACCGGGCCCAGTCCTGGACTCTTCTTTTCTGCATTGTCCGAGGGTGTTGTACATTCTTTTATCACAGTTTGCTATTGATCTACTTTATCATTTACTTCTTCTTGAGCCCTTCACCACCTTTCACCATTCTCCATTCAAGGACGCTTTGGTAAAGATTTGGTTCATTTTCCCACGCTGGTGCCTACAAAGACCCTGGACTGCCCTTCCCTTCAGTGGTCCTGGACACGTCAGTGAAGACTGGGACTGAAAAGCCACATGGGTGTAAATTGCCAGGCCCTCATTAAAAGATAATTTCAGAAAAGGGTAAAATCATGACTTTCATACAGATATACCAATGAGCATGTTTAAAAATTATTTTACTCATATGAACCAGGCAAAATGGGATAGAACTGGTTTTTCCATTGGAGGGGTGGGGCAGCCGATTCAAATCACTACCAGACGGGATATAATTTACATATTTACCAATAGCCTATAACTTAGCTCAGTTGTAACAAATGTACCACACTAATGCAAGACGTTAATAAAAGGTAAAACTATGAGTGGGTTGCATATAGACAGATAGATAGATAGTAATTATCCATACTATCTGCTCAATTTTCTGGAAACATAAACATTTTCTAAAAAGTAAAGTCTATTAATTTAAAATAGTGATATAGGCCGGGCGCAGTGGCTCATGCCTGTAATCCCAGCACTTTGGGAGGCCGAGACGGGTGGATCACGAGGTCAGGAGATCGAGACCATCCTGGCTAACATGGTGAAACCCCGTCTCTACTAAAAATACAAAAAAAGAAAAAATTAGCTGGGTGTGGTGGCGGGCGCCTGTAGTCCCAGCTACTGGGGAGGCTGAGGCAGGAGAATGACCTGAACCCGGGAGGCGGAGCTTGCCGTGAGCCCAGACGGCGCCACTGCACTCCAGCCTGGGTGACAGAGCAAGACTCCGTCTCAAAATAAATAAATAAATAAAATAAAATAAAATAAAATAAAATAGTGATATATACTGCCAGAAAAAGGGTTTATATCACAGTGAAGTTGAGAAAACTGATAACAGTCACAGCAAGGCGATTTCAAGCTTTCCCTTACACCTTCTTGTTGCCTTTAATACATGTGAAGTACATGTATATTTTTGGGGTTTTGTTTTATTTTTATATTTTTAATAAATTTTTTAGGTATAGTTTATATACAATAAAATGCTCCCAAATTAAGTCTACAGTTCAATGCATTTTGATAAATGCATATACTCCATATGCTACGATGGTCTAAATGTCTTTCCCCAAAATGAGATCTTAATCCCCAAGGTGATGGTACTAGGAGATAGGACTTTTCAACAAACCCAGAACTAGGTCCTCACTAGACACCAAGTCTACTAGTGCCCAGATCTTGGACTTTCCAGCTTTTATATCTGTGAGACATACATTTCTGCTGTTTATAAGTCACCTAGTTTATGGTATTTTGTTATAGCAGCCTGAATAGACTAAGACAACATATAACCATGACCACAATCAAAATATTTTCATTATCCCAAAATGTTACCTTGTACCCTTTGTAGTTAATCCTGTCTCCAATCCTAAGCCCTTAGCCACTACTCATTTATTCTAGATTAGCTACTCTAGATTAGCTTTGCCAACTCTAGAAAATAGTATCATACAGTATGCATATGTCTGGCTTCTTTTGCTCAGCATGATGTTTTGAGATGAATTCATGTTGTTGCATTTAGCAGTAATTAGTTTCTTCTTACAGCTGAGTAGTCTTCCATTGCATGGACATACTGTACCACAATTTGCTTCCCATTCATCTGGAAGGACGTTCAGATTGTTTTCAGCTTTGGCTCTTATGAATAATGCTTCTATGAATAATCACATACAAGTATTTTTGTGGACATAGATGTTTATTTCTCTTGAGTAAATATCTTGGAGTAGATATACATTTCGTGATCAATATGAAAATAAAAATTGTATACTACTAATATTCTATATTGATCACATTCCTTAACTTAGAGCTTGACTTAGTTGATGATTCTAATTTAGAAACAATTTTGCTTCTGAATTTCGTTATTTTTATGGAATTAAACATGTTTGAAAATTATATGTTTTATTTGATTTTTAGTAGTATACATATAATTACAGTATATTAAATTGGAGACTGTGACTTGACACTTGGGATTCAAATATTTGTATGGAAACAGCAATGGAGAATTGTCATATTTTAATGACAATCTATAATTATTTAATTATCTGTGCTGCCTTAGAAACATTAAAAAGGTCGGGCATGGTGGCTCACGCCTATAATCCCAGCACTTTGGGAGGCCAAGGCAGGCGGATCACTTGAGGTCAGCTCAAGATCAGCCTGTCCAACATGGTGAAACCCCCTCTCTACTAAAAGTAAAAAAAAATTAGCCAGGCATGGTGGCGTGCGCCTGTAATTCCAGCTACTCGGGTGGCTGAGGAACGAGAATCACTGGAACCTGGAAGACAGATGTTGCAGTGAACCCAGATGGCGTCACTGCACTCCAGCCTGGGTGACAGAGTGAGATTCCATACCAAAAAAAAATAATAAATAAATAAAATAAAATAAAGAAACATTTTAAAAAAGTCCCAAGGTTACTGAAAATTATTTGTAAAGGTTTTGATGTTAGCAAAGGATAAAGGTAATATAGATTGCAGCAGTGATGTGCTATAGCTAAGAATGCATGACAATGAGGCCAACGCAGTGGCTCATGCCTGTAATCCCAGTACTTTGGGAGGCCAAGGCGGGCAGATCATGAGGTCAGGAGTTCAAGACCAGCCTGACTGACATGGTGAAATCCTGTCTCTACTAAAAATACAAAAATTAGGCTGAGCGCGGTGGCTCACGCCTGTAATCCCAGCTACTGAGGACACTGAGGCCAGAGAATTACTTGAACCCAGGAGGTGAAGAAGGTTGCGGTGAGCTGATATCACGCCACTGCACCCCAGCCTGGGCGACAGAGACAGACTCTGTCTTAAAAAAAAAAAAAAGGATAGTAATGGGATTATAGCTTCTACCTGTGCTTGAGTTTTTAGTATCTTATTCTTCAGAGTCTAGTTTGTACTATGAAGGTTAGAACACATTTCTGGAAATGATCCAATTTGAGCAATCTAAGTAAGAGTCAGAATAAGTTGAAATATTTTATGTAGTGAATTTCGGTATTTCCTTTGTCTCCCCTTTTTTTTTTTTTTTTTTTGAGACTGAGTCTTGCTCTGTTGTCCAGGCTGGAGTGCAGTGGTGCCATTTTGGCTCACTGCAACCTCCGCTCCCACTCCTACCCCACTCTCTGCCCCCACCCCCAGGTTTAAGTGATTCTCATGTCTCAGCCTCCCAAGTAGCTAGGATTATAGGCATGCACCACCACCATACCTGAATAATTTTGTATTTTTAGTAGAGACAGAGTTTCACCATACTTGCCATGCTGGTCTCGAACTCCTGGCCTCAAGTGATCCGCCTGCCTGGGCCTCCAAAAGTGCTGGGATTACAGGCATGCGCCACCACACCTGGCCTGCTTTGTCTACATTTTTAACATTCGTGGTTGGACTTTTTAATCTTTCAAGCATTTGAAGATAGTTGGGAACTATACATTGTATTTTAGATTTATCAGGGGAACCCAATGTTCTACAAGGATCATTCTGGCAGTGGTCTATTATTATCCAGGTGCTTTTTTACTCCCATTGGAATTGGTTGAGAGGGCCCTATGTTCTTTTACTTTTGGGGATGTAGAAAAACTGCATGTCAATAGCATATCCTTCTGGGTTATCAGATTCTAGCCTTGTTCGTTGTCTTTGCGATATGAGTTCTGACAAATGCATGATGTCACATATCCACTATTTCAGTAACATATATCATAGTTTCACTGTCCTAAAAAATGCCTTATTCTCCACGTATTCATCTCTTCCCTCTTTGCCTCCCTTCTCCCAAACTCTTGCAACCACTGATCTTTTACTGTCTCTATAGTTTTGCCTACTAGTGTTTTTTCTCTCACACTTTTAAGTAAGTGCTATGCACACACAGCTTCAAGACAAGTTTATCTCTACCATCCAATCAGATTACCTCCTCTAACTCTTTTATATAATTTATCTTTCCCTAAGGACCTCCTGGAGGGTGGTGGAAGAGAGATCTGCCTACTATAAGCTGCAGTAGAGATAGCTTTTGTTCCCTAGTATCTATTCTTCTCTTCTTTCTTTTAATAATAAAGCAATCCCACCCTGTCAAGGTTTGACTGAGCCCATGGCTAGACGCTACATTTTCTTCCTTCCTTGAATATAGGTGTGACCTATGGGATATGAGCAGAATGGATATATGCATGCAAGTAATAAGAACTGGCAAGATTGAGTAAATAAGACATTTACCATGGAACTTAAAAAGTTGTGACCCGGCCGGGCGCGGTGGCTCAAGCCTGTAATCCCAGCACTTTGGGAGGCCAAGACAGGCGGATCACGAGGTCAGGAGATCGAGACCATCCTGGTGAACACGGTGAAACCCCATCTCTACTAAAAAATACAAAAAACTAGTCGGGCGAGGTGGCGGGCGCCTGTAGTCCCAGCTACTCGGGAGGCTGAGGCAGGAGAATGGCGTAAACCCGGGAGGCGGAGCTTGCAGTGAGCTGAGATCCGGCCACTGCACTCCAGCCTGGGCGACAGAGCCAGACTCCATCTCAAAAAAAAAAAAAAAAAAAAAAAGTTGTGACCCTTTATAGGACCATACACTCGAAAGGATATTATGAATTATTATTTTTAAATAAATCCTGTAATTACATCTTGAAAGACACATTTATACTGCATTGTAATTTTTGATAATAAAAGTGTTTATTGGTTAAAGGAAAATGACTTTGAATGTAATGCAGTTTGTATAACCCTATTTTGAATTAAAAAAATTTACATGAGTATCAGAAAACTAAAACAAAAAAACAAAAAAGTTGAAGTTTCAACTTTTAGAAGGCTCTGTGTGAAACATGAGCATTAAAGCATAATGGACAAACAAAAGCCTAAAACAATGAGAAAAAAGAATGGCCACATCTGTAATCACAGCGCTTTGGGAGGCTGAGGCGGGAAAACTGCTTGAGGCCAGGAATTCCAGGTTACAGTAAGTTATGACCAGTAAGTTATGACCAGGCCATTGGTGAAAGAGCGGGAGACTTTGTCTTTAAAAAAAAAAAAAAAAAAAAAAAAGGCCACAGAGCTGGAAGGAGAATCAGGGGACTGTGGGTTTTACATAAGCGAAAGGAAGCAAGACTTTTTAGAAGTGAGCGACATGTCCAAATGAAACAGAGAAATCTAATAAAATAAGTATTAAAAGGATTTAATAATTAAGATATTATAAAATGGGTATGTCAAGAAGTTATGAGATTAACTATGTACATATAAAGCTTCTGGACTATAATAGGTGCTCAATAAGTTTTAACTCCCTTTCTTTTTGTGATCAATTCCTTGTTTTATTCCAAGAATACTTACTACTAGTTAGGACTATCGGGACTAGAAAATAATACCCCACAATGAAACTCTCAGAAGCAAAAGTTTTTCTCTGACCTTCTCCTGCCTTCCTGTCTCTTGGTCCCATTCTCCCCTGAGGCTAGCTATAGAAACTAGGCGGGCCATAGAAACTAGAACCTCTTTTCCCCAAAGCCAGTCATAAATCCTGGAAATATTACTTTAATTTTCCCCCCACCTTTTTTTGAAAAACTGGCCATAAAGAAATTATCTGATCTACCTTTTTTGACTGTAGGTCCTAAGACCGTCATTGCAGAGAGGGTCCCGCCCCACACCTGGAAGGTAGGAGTGCATGCTCAGAGAGGCCAAGAAGAATGTAGACAGACAGGCCTTGCTGGGTTTCCCCACTCAGGCTATTAGCATTAGAGCATACCCTTTTGTCCAATCATGTTTGTACATGGCTGTCCATACTTTGTTGGACGTACAAATGGACATTACAATTTTCCCTGTATCTTTGGGTCTTCATTCTGAAGGTTCTCATGTATATGTGCTAAATAAACTTGCTTGCCTTTCCTCCAATTACTCTGCCCTTTGTGAGTAGATTTTTCAGTGAACTTCAGTGATCAGAGAGGAGAGCTATAGGAGCCCTGCTCGAACCTTGAAATGCTGTGATGACAGACCGTAGCCTTAAAGCACTTTATAGTGTTGTACGGTAAACACACAAACAGGCCAATATCATTCTTTGCCATGAGGGATATGATGACAGGAGGTACATGGGGGTTAACTGAGTTATTTCTTTTAGTTTCTTTGTTTTTGGCATGTGAATTATGAAATTTTAAAACACCTCCAGTGCAAAAAAAATTTTTTTAAATTAACATGGTGGTTGGTGCGCTGCGAATTTCTAAAATATTGAGTATGATGTAAAGCAGTGCATTCTTTTTTTAAAAAATATATTCTTATTTTGAAACATTTTTGTAGAGATGAGGGCTCACTGTGTTGCCCAGGCTGGTCTCGAACTCCTGGGCTCAAGAGATTCTCCTACCTCGGCCTCCCAAAGTGCTGGGATTACAGGCGTGCGCCACTACGCCCAGCCACATTCTTGTTTTCATCTGTGAAATACGTTTTTAAGGTAAATACTTAAAGTTGATGGAGATACCTGGTCTACTTAAGCTCTCATTGAGAACACACTGCCTTGTGCTTTTAAAAAAATTAACTGGATAATCTAAATTGGCAGCTACCAATTAATTTATAGCCATAGTTGCTAAAAAAAGTTAGTGTAAGTTCATTTTTATTAGTCGCACCATTTTGAGTTTTAAACTATTTTACATAAAGTAAAATTTATACCTCTTACGGGTTTCGTCAAACAGTGGTTTAGTCACCAACACAATCACGGTATAGAAGCTCTCAAGCACCTTTCTAGTCAACCCCTTCCTCCAGCCCTTCACCCCGGTCGCCACTAATCAGTATTCTGTCTAAAAGGAAAACTTGTTATTTGGAAATAATTATAGACACAGGAAACTGCAAAAATACTACAGCACCTAGAGTCCCGTGTACCTATCACCTAGTTTCCTCCAATGATGACATCTCATACAACTGTAGTACAAGATCAAAACCATGTCATGTAGTTTGAAGGCAGGTTTTCCTTTCACTTCTTCGCCTGCATTTTCTCCTTTCATTTCCAACACATTTAACTCTGTTGTTAGAAGGAGCAGATGCTAGTTTTCTTTCAGATGTCTGCTATTTCAGTTCGATTACCCCTGTTACCCTTACATTTTTCTAGTCTTTATCCCCACCGTTTCGCCCCAATTTAATTTTGCTGCTAGTTTTTTTTTTTTTTTTCTCCTCTGGGATATGTGCCACAGATGGTACTATTGTCAATATTCGAATTCCTAACTTCTCCCTCCATCCGTAAGTTTTCAAGGGGTAGCCATGCTTGTGCTTAATTGTGGTGTTTGCAGGACTTTTTGCATTGTGTGAATGCTGGCACGGCTCTCCAACCTCTTAGGGGGCTGCTAGTAACCCGCTCCCCACTCAACGAGCCGCCTTTGTGCTCCGCGGACGGCACCGCCTGCGCCGGGTTGGAGGTGGGGGTGGGGGGGATGAGAGCTGCCCGCGAAGCGAGGGGCGGGGCCTTGGCGGCAGTGGAAGCGGGCGGCAGGGAAGTCTCGCTTCCCTCCTCTCCACCCACTCCCAGTCCCGGCCTGGGTCCCAGCCCCGCCCCTGCCCGGAGCGCGCGGCCGATCACGTCACCCGCCTGCGCTAGGCGGCCCACAAGGCGCACGGGAAGGCGCAATGCGCACGCTCCGACTCGGCCGCTGGCGGCTCTGACTGAAGGAGGCCACGACCACTTCTGGTTGGCCTCGGGGCGCGCTGGCTTGGGTCTTCCTCCGTCCTCGAGGCCCCCGTAGTCCCATCATTCAGCCCCCTAGGGGCACCGCCGCGGCGGTGGCCTCGCAGGGCGCTGGGTTCCACTCTCCAGCTCTCCTCCCCCTGGCCCCGTCGCCCCGCCCTCGTCGGGCTGGGCTGCGGGGTCAGGGGCCGAGCGGAGCGGGGTGAGTATTCCCACAGCCCCTGCTGGTCGCCGCCTCCCGGCTGTGCTTCCCACACGGTCCTCGCCCTACTCCTAGGACAGGGAGGAAGGGCTCGCGCGGGTAGGCGGGACACAGCCCAGTCCTGAACAAAAGGCCGGGGAAGCGGGTCCCCGCCGGTGAATTGCGGGCCTGTGTTGGCCGCCGCGCTCGGGGCGAGCGGGGAAGGGCGAGGACACTCCCTCCCCGGGACCCAGTCCCCGTCGCGCACACGGTGTCACCAGCACTCCTGGCCCAATACCCAATTGCTGCAGCACCCTCGAAGTGGGTAGTCACTACCTTGTGTTTAAAATCCACATACTGATAGCAAATCTTTGGCCATGTGACGTTGAAACAGTATTAAATTACTGGGGTTTCCGGTGGCTGAGTCCAACTTAATTTGAAGTTTCACATTCATCAAGTATCAGGAGGAATAACTTGGTATTTAGAGCCAACAGGTTTTTCTTTTTTTTTTTTTAAACCTCCCAAAACTATAAAATCAAGAATTGGCGGGGAGGGTGGGAGAATGATAAAGGAATAGTTGACTGATTTATAGAAACTTTTCGTGGTAAAAATTACAAAAGTATTGGAAATAAGGCAAAAGGATGACAGCATGTTTTTTTCAGAGTCAAAATGGAGCCTGTTTAATAGGCCCACCTGAAGATGATTTAGATGTCTAGGGGAGTGTATTTTGTTTGGCATGATGATATTGATTAGGGCCTAGGCTTTGTAGTTCACATCTTTTGGAGTAATGGAGATGCAAATTATTTGAGTGGGATAGAAAAAAAATACAGTACTCCTAAAGGTTGTAGTTCTATTGCGTTGTAGGATATTAACCATTTTTCTTTTTTCTTTTTTTTGGAGACAGATTTTCGCTCTGTCACCCAGGCTGGAGTGCAGTGGCATGATCTCGGCTCACTGCAACCTCTGCCTCCCGGGTTCAAGCAATTCTCCTGCCTCAGCCTCCTAAGTAGCTGGGACTACAGGTGCCCGCCACCATGCCCAGCTAATTTTTGTATGTTTAGTAGAGACGGGGTTTCACCATATTGGACAGGCTGGTCTTGAACTCGTGATCTTGTGATCCATCCGCCTGCCTCGGCCTCCCAAAGTGCTGGGATTACAGGCATAAGCCACCGCACCCGGCCGATATTAACCATTTTTCTATCTAACCTATCAAACTTATCCTTTCTTCAGTGTTTATGCTCAGTTCCTGAAATGCTTTTGAGCGCACTAAGCCATTCAGCTTGCTCCATTGTGAGTTTAATAAGTCTTTGTCACAGGTTCATTTTGAATCATATTTATAACTTTTGTTATTGGACAATGGTCACTATTCTTTAGTGGCAAAAACAAGTTTATGCTTCTCAGGATGGGAGGACATCGGCCCTGTGTGGTACTCAAATACATCTTAGGACCCCAAGTAGAATCCTTTCTCATTGCTTCCGAAGGGTTAAACAGTGACCAGAGGAAATGTTACAGAACCTTGACCAAAAAATAAATCCAGAGTATTGAGAAATTAAAATTAAAGTCTTGCAGATTGCAGAGTTTAAAAATTGTTATTGATATTTTAAATTGAAGAAATTAGTGGAAACAGTAGTTCTAAACTGCATTCATTTGAATGTGGAGTGTTAAAAGATTATTTCCTCTGTCTCCTGCTTTTCCCTTGCCACCTCCTGTTTTATTATGATAAGGTTAACTGAGATTTTGCTACATGGTGGGCCATTCAAGTTATGTATAATGTTTTGTGACAAACTATATGTTGACAGTAGTTCCTGATGCCTAATAGATTTCTGAGAAAGGTAAAGCAGCCCTTTAGGAAAAACAAGGAGAGTAAAACTTAACAGAAGATTTCTTAAGATGGGCTTGATTTGATGATTATCTTTGAAGCCTAGAGATGTGTTTGGGACCCAGGAGGTTGTGTTTGAATCATAAATATAATCAGGGAATCTTAAGAAAGAAAAAAAGCCATAGAGATCATTTGGTGATTATCTGTTGAAAACAAATGTTTTCAGGGGACAAGCAGCCTGAGTATAATAAAACAATTAGAAAGTTGGGGAATGGAGAATAGGAGAATAAGCTGTACCTGAAGGAATTCTGATTAGGGAATGGTTGCTGAAAACTGCAGAGACAAGACTTCTCTAATGTGCTTACCTGATCACATAGGTTTATAGGATCCAGGAAGAGTGCTTAGTAATAGGAGTTTAGCTTTGAAGCTAGGGTTATTTCATTTCACTGTCATGTAACATCTTTCCGAGGAAACCTTTTTATCATCTCTTCTGAGCTCAAGAACCTACAATGGTTTCCTGTTACCAACTGTTTTAAATGGAATCTCCTTTGGGTTTTTTTGGTTTCTTTTTTTGGTTTGTTTTTTTAAGACGTGGAGTCTCTGTAAGTTGCCCAGGCTGGAGTGCAGTTTAGAGGCACAATTAGAAGGCACTACACAGCCTTGACTCCTGGCTCAGGCAGTCCTCCTGCCTCAGCCTCCTGAGTAGTGAGGACTAAAGGTGAGAGCTACCTCTCCAAGCTTCCTTTGACTTTTAAGACTGTAAACTTCCTGCACCCTGTGCCTAGATTCTCAATATCCCTCAATCTATACTCTCCATTCAGGTTCTTTACTGGTGTACCTCATTTCAGTCTGTTCCAAGGTTCACTGCCACTGCCCCCATCCCTTCTATTTTTCTTTCTATATCCTCCTATAAATCAAGGATTAACTGAAATCTAACTCCTGTAGGGCACAGGCTCTGGTTCCAGACTGCCTTAGGTCAAATTGCTACACTTAACAGCTGTCTTATCTTGGACAAGTTACCCTCTCTGTCTCAATTTCCTTATTTATAAAATACAGAAAATCGTAGTAATTTACCTCAAAAAGTTGCTCTGAGTGTTTGTTACCAGTTCTTAATACATAGTAATACATGCAATTTTAATTATTTTAATCCATACTAATTCTTCAAACAGTGGTTGTATAATTTATCACTGTTTTTTATTATCCATTATTCTCTGATGTTCTTTTCAATTTGAATCTTTACTTAAAAATTTGATTACTTTGAAAAGAATGTGTATTCTGAAAAATAAAAAAAATTTTTGATTACAAACTATTGAAGGCAAAGACTGTATTATACTTCTTTTTGAAAGTCTCCTAAACCAAGTCTGGGTGTAGTGGTTCATGCCTGTGATCTCAGCACTTTGGGAGGCTGAGGCAGGCAAATTGCCTTAGCTGAGGAGTTCGAGACTAGCCTTGGTAACATTGCAAAACCCCGTGTCTACAAAAAATACAAAAAAGTAGCTGTGCATGGTGGTGCACACATGTGGTCCCAGCTACTCAAAAGGCTGAGGTGGGAGGATCGCTTGAGCCTGGGAGGTGGAGGTTGCAGTCAGCTAAGATGGCACCACTGCCCTCAATCCTGGGTGACATAGACCCCCTCTCTCTCAAAAAAAAAAAAAAAAAAAAAAAAAAAAGTATCTTAAACCTCTCAGGATGATCTGGGGGCTCCGTGTAATATTTTTTTCTTCTCATCTTACTATCTAGTTTTCTTTTTCTTTTCTGTTTTTTCATTTTACTTTTGTAGCTTAGTTCCAAAAGTATTTGAGGTAGCTTATAAACTATATAATATAAAATAACATAAAAAATAAAGAGAAATCAAGATTGTGGAAATATGAAACTTGAATAGAAAGATGTGATTAGGGTGAGTTATACTGAAAATATATTGTGAATGTTGTACAATTATTAAAGTTAGGCCACAAAGTTCCAAGCTTCATCATGGTCAAAGGAAAGAAGGAAACATATTTATTGCCCAGCAAAAACAGCTTCCTGTGTTAAAATAATTGGGAGGCCATTGCCTGAGGAAGCTCCAGTGCCCTGGGTTCCTACATAAACAAACTTACACCCAACTCAGTCTAAATGGTCTTATTCTAGGAAAATGAAACTTGTAGCTTAACCAATCAGAAACCAACTAACCTCTAACCACTGACTTTTACTGGAATGATCCAAGTAAGATTACTCCACTTTGACCAATCATAGATTTTCTTGGCCTTTCTTGTGCCGTTTACTCTACAAAAGCTTTTTAACTGTGTCCCTTTGGTGCAGTCCCATGTTGCTTGCATTCTGGAGCTGACTAATTCATTAATATGCCTAGTGCTCCATTATTGGAATGCTAAGCTTGTGGGAGTTATTTATATCCTGCTCAAGGTCATCGCCAAGGTCTGATTTTTCACACACAAAAAATTTGCAACCTCCCGCATAAATGAGTTAACCATTGTCTGCTCAAATAAACATTTTCTTGTTTTTGTTTTTTGGAGACAGTATCTTGTTGTGTCACCCAGGCTGGAGGGCAGTAGTGCAGTTATGGCTCACTGTAGCCTCGATTTCCTGGGCTCAAGCTATCCTCCCACTTCAGCCTCCCAAGTAGCTGGGACTACAGGCATGCACCACTATGGCAGGTTAATTTTTGTATGTTTTGTAGAGGCAGGATCTCACCATTTGCCCAGGCTGGTCTTAAATTCCTGGGCTCAAGCAATCCACCTGCCTTGTCCTCCCAAAGTGCTGGGATCACTGTGCCTGACCTCAAATAAACTCTTTAAAATTTTAATGTGCCTTAGTTTATCTTTTAGTACTTAGTAAATATTTAGTGAGTGAAATGGAGGTTGTGATCTCAGATTTTAAAGGATATGCTGAGGCCCTAGAGTTAAATTCTCTAGACTTTGTTAATTCCTTACCTACTTCCCAGTATTTCTCAAAGGGGGCTCTACTGACATTTTTACGGACAACTCTTCACTGTGTGGGATTGTCCTGCACATCGTAGAATGTTTATTTTACCTGGTCTGTCAGTACTAAATGGCAATGGCAAGCTCTAACTTCTTTTCTTTTTGACAATCCAATATGATCCCATTTATTTCCAAGCAGCCCCTTGAAGAGTGGGTTCCCCATAAAGTTGGGAACCGTTGACCTTATTTGCCCATACTCTACTCCATCCAAGCTATGCTGCATCCACTGCCATTTGTTTTATTTTTAAACCTTGCATTCTTTTCAGACCCTGTCTTTGCAGGAGCTCCTCCATATTTTTGGAGTGACTTTGTCTCCACCTGGTTGGCCCTTACTCAAATTTCGAAATTCAGTTCTTTAAGAATTGAATTCATGTGTTCAGAACTCCAAGTTTTGGAGTCTTCCCCAGTTTTGCCAGGAAGTTTGATATTCTTTTCTAGGAGGACACTCACAGCAAGCACTAGGGTATTGTAGGTACTGAGTGAATGAATGAAAAACTTGTGGAAATAGAAGGCACATTAGTCTCATCTCTGAACAAAGACGTTTGCAAGAAGAAAAATTTAAAGAGAATGTGTCTTTCATTACAAAAATGTCCAACCATTTCTTTTTTTTTAATTTTCCAAAATAAAAATATGGCACTTGGTAGTATATTTTAAAGGCACTTTGCTCTATCATCTGTATTCAGGCTGGTACTGATTCTGTAGCTTCTGATATTGTGTTGGTCCTTTTTTTGTTTTTTTTTTTGAGATGGAGTCTCGCTGTGTTGCCTAAGCTGGAATGCAATGGCACGATCTCAGCTCATTGCAACCTCTGCCTCCCAGGTTCAAGTGGTTCTCCTGCCTCAGCCTCCCAAGTAGCTGGGATTACAGCTGCCTGCCATCACGCCCAGCTAATTTTTGTATTTTTAGTAGAGATGGGGTTTCACCATGTTGGTCAGGATGGTCTCGAACTCCTGACCTCAGGTGATCTGTCCACCTTGGCCTCCCAAAATGCTGGGATTACAGGCATGAGCCACTGCTCCTTTCTGTCTCTTATTTTTTGGATACTTTTGGCCAAGGATACCCCATTATCTCCTTATTTCCTAATTCTGGGAATCTTGGCATATGTGCTGACTAGAGTTTGTTGTACTAGTCCTACCACCCACTGTTCAAAGACAGCAAGACAGTTTGAGCTGGTGGATCAGCTCAAATTGTCATCAGTGTTGGAACAGTTTTTCTTAGGAGCTTGCAGAGTTTTATTATTAAAAAATTAAAATCTTTTAATAAAAATAATGATACTGGTATCAGAAAGATTGATGTCACATAGATCTGTGGGTTTTGTTGTTGTTGTTGTTGTTTGTTTTAGAGACAGGATCTTGCTGTGTCTCCAGGCTGAAGGGCAGTGTCACGGTCATAGCTCACTGCAACCTTGAATTCCTAGCCTCAAGTGATCCTCCCACCTCGGCCTCCCAAAGTATACATCAGTTTGTGTAAGAAAAGTACCAAGAAGTGAATAGACCTGAAAGTTGAAGAAAGGTACTATAAATGAGAAGAGATATATAGAATAAGTCCATTCAAATTTTTACATTTTTTTTTTCTTTTTTCTTTTTTTTAAGACAGTCTCGCTTTGTCACCCAGGCTGGAGTGCAGTGGCACAATCTTAGCTCACTGCAACCTCCGCCTCCTGGGTTTAAGCGATTCTCCTGCCTCAGCCTCTGGAGTAGCTAGGACTACAGTGCACACTACTGCACCTGGCTAATTTTTGTATTTTTAGTAGAGAAGGGATTTCACCATGTTAGCCAGGCTGGTCTTGAACTCCTGACCTCAGGTGATTCTCCTGTCTCAGCCTCCCAAAGTGCTGGGATTACAGGCATGAACCACTGTGCTTGGTCTGAATTTTTCTTTTATTCATTTACAACTTAAAAAAAAATTTACTGTTTGCTTATCTGTTATAGATGCTAAGATACAAAGTGTAAATCAAATCCCCAGACATTGTAGACGTTGCTGTATCATCTTCTGGCATTCATTGCAGTGGGTGAAGATGGCAGAGGCTACCCTGATTTTTGTTGCTTGTAGGTAAACCTTTTTTTTTTTGCCTGCATCTTTTTTTCTTTCTAGTCTTTATTTTATTTTTTTTTTTTTTGAGGCGGAGTCTCGCTCTGTCGCCCAGGCTGGAGTGCAGTGGGGCGATCTCAGCTCACTGCAAGCTCCGCCTCCCGGGTTCCCGCCATTCTCCTGCCTCAGCCTCCCGAGTAGCTGGGACTACAGGCGCCGCCACCACGCCCGGCTAATTTTTTTGTATTTTTAGTGGAGACGGGGTTTCATTGTGTTAGCCAGGATGGTCTCGATCTCCTGACCTCGTGATCCGCCCGTCTCGGCCTCCCAAAGTGCTGGGATTACAGGCTTGAGCCACCGCGCCCGGCCCTTTCTAGTCTTTAAATTAAGATATTCCACCAGGCTATGTTTAGGCATAAGTTTCTTTCTAGCAGCTTTGTTTTTTTTAGAAACATGGTGAATTCTTTCAGTTTATAGGTAAATCTTTTAAATCTTTTTTCCCCCATCTTAGAACAGTTTTTCAGTTGTACATTTGCTTATGATTGTAGTTCAGAAATTCCAGTTATTTGTAGGTTGGACCTGTGTTCTTTGTCCTTCCCATCAAACAATATGCATGGTTTTCATCATGGTCTCTTTTCTTTTGTGTATTTGGAAAGGATCTTGTGTGCTTATACACTGAAACTCGAATGTGATTTTTTTCCGGCTTCTATACATCTCTCTGTTGCCTTGAATGTAGAATTTATATCTCTACTGTTACATGTTTGAATTTCCTTCCAGTTTTTTCTTATCCAGTTTCCTTTTTAATCTCAGCTGTTTTTCCTTCCTCATCTCTTGCTTTTAGATGAGGTCTTTCCCTTTCTAAACTTTTTCTTTTTAAAATTGGGAACATAGAGTACATAATTCCTCAGTTTGATTTCCATATTCCTAGTGTAAGCCCATTACAGGAGCAAGCTTTACCTCCTCCTGTTTCTGGTAGTGCCCCTCTTTTGTTATGCAAGAGCTACTTAAAGGTCTTGTGTTTTGGTTTACTTACCTTGACAAAAGAGGGGCATGTTGACTGGTCAGAGGGACCAAGCGTTCCTTCCTTCGTCTCTCTCCCTACCTTTAGAAGCTGGAGGAATCTTCCTCTTTTTGTTAGTTTGGAAAGCAGATGAATGGGTACAACCAAATTTATGAAGGATAGATCATTTTCTATACTCAGGAGAGGTCTTCCTTTCCTAGTGTTGAATCTTTCGGTCCTGTAACTATAATGAGGGAAGTGTTTTTGTATGATTTGAAATAGTTTATAGTTTTGTTTTTTTTTTTAGTTTTTTGGGATGTTAGTGGTGAGACTATACTATTTTGAGAGCTCATCCTGTTCCTGCAGCAAACCTGTCACTCGCTGCACAGTACTCAGTGCACCTCAGGGCTTTACCTTCCACATCTGGCCATGCACACTGCACTACTGGGCGAGAACTGCCTTGAAAGAGAATTACCAGTGGGGCTAGAAACCAGGAGGGGAGGGGCAACTCAGGATCTGTTTCTCTGAAGGGAATACAGAATGGGAGAGGGTGAAATGACCCTCTTCCCAACTGACCTAGTGATAGAGAGGTCAGAGCAAGCCTCAGCTACCAACAGAGATTCCTCATTTCTAGGCTAGGTACAGTGTTGCCTCTTATTTAAACTTTGATTTGGAATATGTATTCCAATGGGAAGGCGAGGAGGGAGAATTGAGCCCTGCTGGTCATCTGTTGTCAGGACTGATCCGACTTCTCTTTTGATGTATCTCTGTGCTATTTTATTGGATTGCCCAGGGCCATGCCTTCTGTGTCCCACCCAGGCTGCCAAATGTCTTGAAATCCAGGTCTTTTACCAGCCCTGTCAAAATGATTCATCTTTTGTCTAGGGATCATGCTAGTCTTTTAGCATGATTCCCTTTGAAAGTATCCCAGGTGCTAATTAAAAGTAATTATTTTGGGGTCTTCAGAATCAGGTTATCTTTCGGCCAAGACTTAGGATTCTGCATTTAAATTTGCACTGTGGTTGCTTCCTTGCTCTCTAAAATTTGAGGACCACTGCCTAAGGACCTTGCTAGGTAAGTGATTAAATTAATCTAAATGAATTCAAGCCAAATTGCCATAAAAGTAGTGGGTTGATGTTTAACTCTCCTAGCTGATATTGCATGTTTTTTAAAAAAGAGTCTACACTTAGAGTTATAAATAATGTGGAATTGTTGCTAGGAGGGACAAGTATTCAGGAAATTGCCTACTTTATTAGTCAAAAATGATTTTTAATGTTTAAATGTATGCATAGCATGTTCTGTGGTAATCACATTTTTGTAAATGATCTTAAGTTCCGGGAAATTTAGTTATATTTCTTATAGTGTTTTAGTCCTATTATGACTTTGATATACATTGATTTATAGATTCATCAAATCAACGGCTCCAACTAAAACAATAACAAAGAATTAGTTCCACACACATTATATTAAAAATCACATTAAACAATATGGAGAGTGGTAGTGAAAAAATTGTTTTCAATTAAAAAGGATCATTTAAACAATGATTATATAGTGTTAGAATTCACTAAGGCTGCTTTTCTGGAAAGATATATTTGAACAGCAGCAGAATAAACATCTTCTATGCTTCTAGTCTAAGGGCTAACTTATAGTTTGGAAAGACTACCCTCACTTGGCGGGGAAACTTACTCTATTTTCCAATCTTTAGTCTCTGGTAAAGCAGTTAGAAAAAGGTTTTGATTGAATGTTATGTAACAAAAACAAAATCAAGAACAAAACAACACAATTCTTCAGCTGGAGTAAGTCTCAAGCAAAATGGATGTTAATAACAACTTAATGCCGGGCGTGGTGGCTCACACCTATAATCCTAGTACTTTGGGAGGCTAAGGTGGGTGGATTGCATGAGCTCAGGAGTTCGAGACCAGCCTGGACAACACAGTGAAACCGGGTCTCTACTAAAATACAAAAAATTAGCCTGGTGTGGTGGCGTGCACCTGTAGTCCCAGCTACTTGGGAGGCTGAGTCAGGAGAATCACTTGAACCCGGGAGGCGGAGATTGCAGTGAACTGAGATCATGCCACTGCATGCCAGCCTGGGCGATTCCGTCTCCAAAACACAAAACAAAACAAAACAACTTATACTTTATGACACAAGGAGTGCTGACTCATTTCTAACTTTTACTTACAACTAGAAATGAGAGATTCATTGTTTAGGATGAGATGAGAATTGAAATTCATCTTTTTACTGAGAGTTCACTTGAGTGACTGTTGTCACCTGTAGAGTGAATTTAGTTTAAGATAACTTAAGTCTGGAAACATATGCAGTTCACATATCTAAGGTTTTTCAATTTGCAAAATAAGTATTCTTGCTATTATTGCTTAATAAGCCACAGTTGTGGTTATTTCCATTTTTAGCCATATTTTCATCCATTTCATTATAGGAAGTTCTGATTCAAATTTCTGCCTCTGCTAGTTTATGAATTTGGTAGAGGACCAGAAAGTATTACAACTTGAAAACTATGTATAAAAATGTTGATTGAATTATATTTATATTTTTGAGTTGAAATATTCTTGAGCAAAAAAGCAATAATTATTCCATGATATTTCATTATGGTACGTTATGATGAATCGAGTTGAGATGGATATCTTTTTAATATAGTATACTTCCTAATTTTGTAATCAAGCCATAAGTGTTTGTATTATTGTATGTAGCATCCTTCAGCAAAGCCTAGTCCTTAGATAATTTTAAAAGTATTCAACCAAATATCAATTAGTGTTTTGATGTTCAGTCATCTTGCTCGTAGCACAGTGCTGTTAATTAGATACTCTATGGCTATTGAATGAAATTTTATGTTTAAGTATTTTCAATACTTCAGTAAACCTCAAGTAACTGGAGGGCTTAGGCTACTTTGTTCAGGTTTTTTTTTTTTTTTTGAGATGGAGTCTCGCTCTGTCGCCCAGGCTGGAGTGCAGTGGCCAGATCTCAGCTCACTGCAAGCTCCACCTCCCAGGTTCACGCTATTCTCCTGCCTCAGCCTCCCGAGTAGCTGGGACTACAGGCACCCGCCACCTCGCCCGGCTAGTTTTTTGTATTTTTTTTAGTAGAGACGGGGTTCACCGTGTTAGCCAGGATGGTCTCCATCTCCTGACCTTGTGATCCACCCGTCTCAACCTCCCAAAGTGCTGGGATTACAGGCTTGAGCCACCGTGCCCGGCCTGCTTTGTTCAGTTTTGTTACTAACTAAGAGTCTTGTTGGAGTTTTAAAAATATTAGTAAGTATATTAGTGTTCTTTATGAACGAAAGTTAATTTTTCTTTGATTTAGTATCTTTCAGTATATGTCAGGATCATCATACATTTGGAAAAATTTCCTCTGACTGCACCATATCAGTCTTCTCTTGCTATTCTAGTTTTGCATTCTCTCTCTGATTGATGAAATGGGTTCTGTTACCATCTACGTAATGTTGATATAGAATCGGTATTTCCAGCCCAGATTTCTCTTTCCTTTTGAGTTCAAGACACACCTCAAAATGCCTGCTGGACCCCTTTACTTGGACATTCCACAGGCATTTCAAATTCAAACTCAATATGGCCAAATTAAACCCATCTCTCTTCCCAAACCTTTTCTTCCTCCAGAGACCTCTGTCTTACTCAATGAACCACCACCTAAAGGCAGAAAGCTTGGAATCTTTTCTCTCCCCTGTCCCCACCAATCTTTTCAGTTGTATTGTCCATACCTAGTTCAATAGCAGTTTATTTTTCTTAGAGAGACTCACTTTTATCAAATCTTTCCAAGGCATTTGGTTATAGAAATATCAGTTGTCCTTCTTTTATAACTTTTTTTTTTTTTTTTGAGACGGAGTCTGGCTATGTCGTCCAGGCTGGAGTGCAGTGGCACCATCTCGGCTCACTGCAAGCTCCGCCTCCTGGGTTCATGCCATTCTCCTGCCTCAGCCTCTTGAGTAGCTGGGACTACAGGCGCCCGCCACCACGCGCGGCTAATTTTTTGTATTTTTAGTAGAGACGGGGTTTCATCGTGTTAGCCAGGATGATCTTGATCTCCTGACCTCATAATCTGCCCGCCTCGGCCTCCCAAAGTGCTGGGTGAGCCACCACGCCCTGCCTTCTTTTTTACTCTTATGTTTTGGTTTGTTTAACATTTAATTACAGTATATATTTATGATAGGAGAATAAGGTTTGTGAACACACAGTTAACTGATGGGAGCAGAGGTGCTTCATGATCAGCATGCTGTAGACATGAGTCAGTGTCGATTAATCTGGCAAGTTGGTTAGATGGAGGTTGGATAAGAGAGTTCCTACTGTAATTATTTGTATTTCTTATCTCCCTGTGTTAGAATATGAGCTCTTACAAGGCAAGGACTGTATATTTTTTCATTTTTGTATACCTAACTTTTACTTACGCACAGTGCCTGCTACCTAATAGATATTCACTATGTATTTGTTGGATGAATGAACAAACTTACATAGATTATACTAAATTTGAATAATCAGAAATGACACTGGTTTAGGAATTAGCTAGTATAGACAGATCATTGACCTTGGAGCCAAACAGGGGTTTAAAATCCTTGCAGTTTATATGATTTTAATTCAATTAAACAAAAGCATCTAGAGTGTTTACTATGCTAAGCACCAAAGATACAGAAACAGGAATATAAAAACAGAAAAAGCTGGGCATTGTGGCTCATGCCTATAATCTCAGCACTCTGGGAAGCCGAGACTGGTGGATCGCTTGAGGTCAGGAGTTTAAGACCAGCCTGGCCAACATGGTGAATCCCTGTCTTTACTAAGAATACAAAAATTAGCCAGCGTGGTGGCATGCAACTGTGATCCCAGCTACTCGAGAGGCTGAGGTGGGAGAATCACTTGAACCTGGGAAGCGGAGGTTGCAGTGAGCCGGCATCATGCCATTGCACTCCAGCTTGGATGATGGAGCGAGTCTTCATCTCAAAAACAATAACAACAACAACAAAAATAAAAACAACAAAAATAAAAACAACAACAAAAAAATGGGGATAAGGTGAGAAAGATAGAAAAAACAAAAACACTTTTTTATTTTTTTTGAGATGGGGTCTCATTCTCTCGCCCAGGCTGGAGTAGAGTGGCATGATCATAGCTAACTGCAGTCTTGAACTCTTGGTCTCAAGTGATCCTCCTGCCTCAGCCTCCTGAGTAGATGAGACTACAAGTGCACACCACTATGCCTGGCTGTTTTTAGTTTGTATATAGACAGAGTCTTGCTATGTTGACCAGGTTAGTCTCGAACTCCTCAGTTCAAGCTGTCTTCCTGCTTTGGCCTCCCAAATTGCTGGGATTACAGGTGTGAGCCACCACACCTGACCAAAACCATTTTTCAGTGGCCTTGAGGCCATTCTACATCCCGAATTTTGGTTTATTGACAGAAATAAATCAATTAGCAGAATTCCTTTCAATATTATTCTAAAGTTGATGCTAATACTTAGTTTTTATATTACAGTTGTCATTTAACATGGAAGAAGATGAGTTCATTGGAGAAAATACATTCCAACATTATTGTGCAGAATTCATTAAACATTCACAACAGATAGGTGATAGTTGGGAATGGAGACCATCAAAGGTAAGAATGGAAATGTTTGTTTTCTATCTCAAAAGAGGATTTTTTGTTTTGTATTGTTTTGGTTTGTTGACATGTACCTCCATAATTGAAATTAAGGTATGAAAACTGGTTTGATTTAGTAAAAGACTTAAATTGAAGGATGTCTTACAACAGATGTCCATTTTCTTATTTCAACTATATATATTCATTATTATCAGGCTAATGAAGTATTATTTTGAGAAGTCCTTAGGTAACCTGCTTAATTTAATAGATAGAAATTAGCATATTAATTATCTGAATATAAACAGATGTTTCTGTGGTGCTTCAAATCATCAATCCTAAGTTAATATTCTTAGGAAACTACTTTCGTCTAGAGAGTAAAAAGATAATCTTGAAACCAAACCATAAACAATCACAAATTCTGAAATATTGAGGACTGTATTAATTGGAAATTTCCTATTAATATAAACATATTTCAAAATATTTTTTCTTTTTTGTGACAGAGTCTCACTCTGTCCCCCAGGCTGGAGTGCAATGGCATGATCTTGGCTCACCGCAACCTGTGCCTTTCGAGTTCAAGTGATTCTTGTGTCTCAGCCTCCCTAGTAGCTGGGACTACAGATGTGCACCACCACACCTGGCTAAATTTTTTGTATTTTTAGTAGAGATGGAGTTTTGCCATGTTGGCCAGGGTGGTCTTGAACTCCTGGCCTTGAGTGATCTGCCCACCTCAGCCTCCCAAAGTCCTGGGATTATAGGCGTGAGCCACCACGCCCAGCCCCCAAATTTTTTTTTGTTTTTTTGAGATGGGTTCTTGTTCTGTTCTGGAGTATGGTGGCACAATCTTGGCTCACTGCAATCACCACTTCCTGGGTTCAAGCGATTCTTGTGCCTCAGCCTCCCAAGTAGCTGGGACTATAGGTGCATGCCACTGTACCTGGCTAATTTTTGTATTTTGAGTAGAGACGGGGTTTCACCATGTTGGCCTTTCTGGTTTCAAGTGATCACTCCTGACCGCAAGTGATCTGCCCACCTCCATCTCCCAAAGTGCTGGGATTACAAGCGTGAACCATCACGCCTGGCCCAAAGTATTTTTTTTCTCTTGGTTCGGTTCAGTAATAATAATGTAAAAGGCCTATGTACTTATTTCCACACTTACAGTTAGTTCTCTGTCAAAAACTGTTTTTTTGTTATGTTTTGTTTTGAGACAGAGTCTTGCTCTGTTACCCAGGCTGGAGTGCAGTGGCACAATCTTGGCTCACTGCAGTCTCTGCCTCCTGATTCAAGCAATTCTCATGCCTCAGCCTCCCAAGTAGTAGCTCGGATTTTAGGTGTCCACCACCATGCCTGGCTAATTTTTGTATTTTTAGTAGAGACAAGGTTTGGCCATGTTGGCCAGGTTGGTCTCGAACTCCTGACCTCAAGCCACCCTGCCTCAGCCTCCCAAAGAGCTGGGATTACAAGCATGAGCCACCACGCTTGGCCTCTGTCAAAAGCTTTTTAAAGAGTTCCTTGAAATCCCTTCCTTAGAGAATAGGTAAATTTTCTCTCCTTAACATTTTACCCGGTTCCTGAAAAGTGATGAATCCTGATTCTCTGCTGGTTGGATCTGTTTCCTGTATACACTCTGAGGAATGAACAGTTTTGGCTGGATTTCCTATGATTCAGAACTGGACCCGGGAGGCGTAGGTTTTGATCAGGTCCAGAGTGTCACTGGGGAAACAAGCCATGATTTCCTCTTGGGTCATGTGCAGGCTGAACTTTGACAGGGCGGCTTATGCACAGTTCAGAGAGTAGGGTCAATTTTTTGTGGTAGTCCAGTCCCACTCTCTAAGTAGCAACTAGACAGTTGATCACCCCTCAGGAAGTCTCCCTCTCCAGGATAATGTGACTGTGCTAGCACCTCTCATTGGTTTTGTTCCGGGGTATATTTTATAGTTTTGTTTGCTATAATGTTTCAATTTTTATTCATCTTGTTTTTTCTATGATTATTGCTGAGGTGAAACAACTGTAATTTTGTATATTAATTTTGTAACCATTCAGTCACCTTATTGAATTTCCCTATTTGTTTTCATGGGTTTTCAGTGGTTTCTCTTGGAATGAGGTCATCTGCAAACTAAGAGGTTTTTTTTTTTGTTTGTTTTTTAAATTGACTTCTTTGTGATAGTTCTCTCTATTAGTTTATGCATTGACTAGAAAAATGTTAAGTGATAATAAGAAATCTTACCTTGAGCGTGATTTAATATTTATGCTTTTGTTATAAAATGATTAAATAAAATATTGATTATTTATTGAATTAGTATAGGTTTCTGACCCCTTTTGACCTGTAATGATTTGTGTGATTATTCCTTGGGAACTTTGCCTTTTCACCAGTTTTTTTTTTTTAAAGAAATTTTTCTTCATCTTAAGCTGGAGGCAAGATGATAAAAATTCCTGTTACCATTCCATTACCTGGCAGAATGTGGGAGGGGAAGGCTAAGGAAGGAGCTGGGACTGTGTATGCATTTGTGTTTGAAGGGTGAGGGGGCTGGGGCTGAGAAGGATCTTCAGTAGGGAAATTCTGTCACAAGTTTCTCCACTGAAGTTGTAAACTAATGCCCCAAGAACTGGTTTTCAGGATTTGTTTTCATTATTGACCTTTCTCTAAAAAGGTATGCTTAAGTCTAGCCTTCTGTTGGCTGCCACTGCTTCCTTAGGTAGGAAAGTTCCTTACCTTTTGGAGTGGGAGTTACACCTCTAATTAAGTGTAGTTCACTTTCATGTAGGGGATGAGCACTGAGATAGTGTTGGAACATTACAATAAATGGGTCAAGCTTCCAGGGACAGAACAATAGGAAGACTGAGTCCAGAAGTCTGTGGCTGACCAGAGTGCCTGGCCTGTTGCTAGGTTGGAAATAGGGGTCCAAGTGTTACCAGATCTTCTGATATTTTAAGAAAGGTTAAGCATTCAGATTTGGGTGGAGAGATCTCTGAATTTTTAAATGTTGGCAACTAATTAAAAAAGATTATTTTTCCAACAGTGAGGACCAAACTAAACATGTCAGTGATGCCCAATGTGATGGTCAGTTTATGACCTCTGGGATTGGGTGTCTGTCTGGTATGACTGTGATTTCTCTTCCAGCCTCGCCTCAGCATATGCTATTGCACTGAATTAGTGACAGGGGCTCTAGGCATAGCAGATTCTTGTGTTCTCAATTTGGGCATATTAGTATTTTTGCCACCTAATTTCTGCGATCCTGTGCCATTTTTCTGAAGGGAATTGTGAATCAGTCACTTGGTTATATCCTCAAACCTTTCCTTGTATTATGTAGTATCTCAAGTCTTTTTCTGGGACTGTTCGGAGACAGTATTCTTATACTATTGTTTTGCTTTTCAGGCCTCAGAAATTTATTATTTTTTAAAATTGTTGTATTGACGTATAATTGGCATACAATAAACTGCATATATTTAAAGTGTACAACTTATTAAGTTTCGACATATCTATAGACCTGTGAACCTTTACTAAAATCAGGAGTAAATTCATCACCCAATAAAGTTTCCTCATAGTCCTGCTTTCCAATGCCTCCCTCTGCCCCTTCTTGCTCCTGAAACTTATTCTTAAAGTCTTGTTTACTTTGGGAGGCCAAGGCAGGTTGATTACCTGAGGTCAGGAGTTCGAGATCAGCCTGGCCAACATGGTGAAACCCTTTCTCTACTAAAAGTACAAAAAATTAGCTGGATGTGGTGGAGCGTGCCTGTAATTCCAGCTACTCGGGAGGCTAGGGCAGGAGAGTCGCTTGAACCTGGGAGACAGAAGTTGCAGTGAGCCAAGATCGTGCCATTGCACTCCAGCCTGGCCAACTCCAGCCTGGCAAACAAGAGCGAAACTCTGTCTCAAGAAAAAAAAAAAAAAAAAAAAAATCTTATCTATACCTATGTATAGGGCTCCTTTATTTTATTTTATGTTTTTAGAGACAGGGTCTCTGTCACCCAGGTTGGCGTGATCATAGCTCACTGCAGCCTCAACCTCCCCAGCTCAGGTAATCCTCCCACTTCAAGCTCCTGAGTAGCTGGGATCACTTAAGCTGGGCTTAAGTGATCCTTCCACCTCAGCTCCCTAAGTAGCTGGGCCACATGCACATACTGCGACACCCAGCTAATTTTTTAATTTTTGTAGAGATGGGATCTCACTATGTTGCCCAGGCTGGTCTTGAACTCCTGGGCTCAAGCAGTCCTCCCACCTCGGCCTCTCAAAGTGTTGGGATTACGGGTGTGAGCCACCGTGCCTGGCCAAGGTTCCTTTAAAGAGGAATATATATATTGTCCCTCATACCTTCGGGTTTTATTGTCACTCATACAATCACTTTGGCACCATCCATTATTTTTATTTTTTTATTTTTAAAACTAAATTAAATTAAATTGCTTTTTTTTTTTTTGAGACAAAGTCTTACTCTGTCGCCCAGGCTGGGGTGCAGTGGTGCGTTTCCGGCTTGCTGCAATGTCCGCCTCCCAGGTTCAAGTGATTCTCCTGCCTCAGCCTCCCGAGTAGCTGGGATTACAGGCATGTGCCACCACACCTAACTAATTCTATTTTATTTTTAGTAGAGACAGGGTTTCACCATGTTGACCAGGCTGGTCTTGAACACCTGACCTTAAGTAATCTACCCACCTTGGCCTCCCAAAGTGCCGGGATTACAGATGTGAGCCACTGAGCCTGGCCCATTTTATTTTTTGAATTTAAACAGAGTCCTGAAAATATTTAGATAATTGGTATAATTTAACTTTATGGAAAGGTGTAAAACATTACTTTTCAGGCAAAGTTGATGAGAAAAACAGTGTGAATTAATGATACATAAATTATTAAAAAACTTAAAGTAGGCAAAATATTTTTAATTTTTATATCTGGAACTAGGCAGAATAAGAATACTCTAAATCAATATTTTTCAGTGAGGGTGGAATGCTATTGGCATCTAGGCAGGATAATTCTTGTTCCCTTACCTCTAACCTTTCCAAAATCCTCAGGAAGGTGGTACACTTGTTACACCCATTGTTTACCATGATGGTCTGTCAGATATTAAAAATAGTGGTTAAGAACATGGGCTTCACAGTCAGACAGATCCAGGTTCAAATACCTGCTGTCTCATTTACTAACTGGATTTTGGACTTGTTACTTAATGTCTCCAAACTCTATTTGCTTTATCTGTAAACTAGGAATAACAATACTACTTACTTTACATGGTGGTTGTGTTATTTTGCTTTCAAAGTGTTGAGCCTGGTGTCTTTCTCTCTCCCTCTCTCTCTCTCTCTTTCTCTTTCTTTCTCTTTCTTTTTTTTTTTTTTTTTGGCAGAGTCTTGCTCTGTTGCCCAGGCTGGAATGCAGTGATGCGGTGGCGCGATCTTGGCTCACTGCAACCTCTGCCTCCCTGGTTCAAGCGATTCTCCTGCCTCATTGTTCTGAGTAGATGGGATTACAGGTGCGCACCACCAGGCCTGGCTAATTTTTGTATTTTTAGTAAAGGTGGGATTTCACCATGTTGGTCAGGCTGGTCTCAAACTCCTGACCTCGTGATCCACCCGCCTTGGCTTCCCAAAGTGCTGGGATTATAGACATGAGTTACCGCGCCCAGCCTTAGCCTGGTTTCTGACACATAGAAAGCCATCTCATAATTTTTAGTTAGTTGTTTGAAATTTTCAGCGTCTTTTATTATAGAAGTAATGCTATAAATGAAGTTGTAGTTTGATTTTCAGAAAACTCTGTAAAAGTGTATTTAGCACCAGATATACTGTACTAGTTGATAGTATATTATCTGAGTTTCTCTAGGATTATAAGGGGGAGCCAAAGAAGGAGAATTCTCTCTTCCTTTTTCAAGAGGAGCCTTACCAAAATGTTTACCGTCTTTTCTTTGGCAGCCCATAATCTCATTAGTGTTTCAATCGGCTGCCTCTACACTAATTCAGGACCATATAGCTTCTCACCCGAACCATTTCAATGGCCTGACAACTCTTCTCCAATTCATTCAACACATTTCTGTCATCATTAATCCTTTAAAAAGTATCTTTGTAAGAGTCCCATTTTCTATATGATTTTTTTTTTCTTGTTTCAGTTTGAGCTTTCTTGTCACGGAATAATATAGAAACTCCATCACAGAGTATTCCGGGCTCCGCATTGTGGCTTCCTGCTACCTTTCTAGCTTCATTGTCCACTCTAATTCATTTCCTTTCACTCTCTCTCCAAAGTCCTAAAAATGAAGGAAAAGCTATTTGAAAAATAAATAAGTAAACTTTTATCAGCACTAGAAAACAAAAAAAAATGTATCATCAAGGGATTATAAAACTTGATGAATTTCTGAAAGGTAGAAAGCAGGAAAAATTGGATTGAAGAAAGAAACCAGATCCCAAAGCAGGATTTAGAGAGGACTGTGGTGAAAAACTGGAGGGTAGGGGAGCAGAAGGGAGGGCTCCAAGTGCAGAGATTATGGATCCAAATGCAATTCTGAGTTCCTTACTCTCTGCTTTTATAAGTTGTTTAGAAGTAAGCATATTAAGCTAATAAGCTTTAATTAAAGCCTCTTTTTTACTTAATTTTGGATAATCAGTTTTACCCTTGATGTCTTTATCTTCACAGCAGTTTTTAAGATTCTCTCTTACTCTAGCCTTCTGAGTTTGCTGAGTTGGTTCTTTTTATATTAGGAAAAATGGCAGGAGCAAATATGTGAATTATTAATGTTCTCCTAGGGTCACACTATAACCACATGGTCAGTGCATGTTTGTCATGGTGGATCATAAAAATACATCTACAAGCAAAGGTGTTAGACTGTTGTTTTAGTTCATCAAGCCTGACATTGCATAAATGAGTCCCTAACATTCTTTGAACAGAGGTCCCAAGAATCCCAAGTGGTTCTTCTGCTTTTGTGCCTTCATGGACTCCCAGATCTGCTTTCTTTTCTAGAGAGCTGAAAAACATTGTATAATCTCGAATTTCACCTTGTTTTTAAGATGCAACCTTTGAGGATATTTTTCAGAAACTTCACGTGTGTGTGCGTGTGTGTGTGTGTGTGTGTGTGTGTGTGTGTATTTTGAGACAGAGTCTCACTCTATCACCCAGGCTGGAGTGCAGCAGTGTGATCTCGACTCACTGCAACCTCTGGCTCCCAGGTTCAAGTGATTCTCGTGCCTTAGCCTCCCCGGTAGCTGGGACTACAGGCGTGCGCCACCATGCCCGGCTAACTTTTGTATTATTATTATTTTTTTTGGTAGAGACGGGGTTTCGCCATGTTGGCCAGGCTGGTCTCGAACTCCTGGCCTCAAGTGATCTGCCCACCTCAGCCTCCCAAAGTGTTGGGATTATAGGCGTGAGCCACCATGCCCGGCCTCACTTGAGTTTTTCATGTTCTTTACCTACACAACTGAAAACAGTAGAGAACTTTAAATCTAATATATCAATTGAGGCAAAAGATTTGCCTCTCTTGTGCTACCTTATGATTTCTCACTTTGTATTCCCTTTGAGCCCTACTTCTTAAGTGTCATTAGTTTCATTTCCTGTTTTCCACTCATTAAAAAAAGGGCAAAATGTGCTAAAGTATTCACATAATTATATAAACACTAAAGTACAGACAAAAGTGGTGGCCGAGGTGAAAGTGATCTGTTGGCAGTCAATGCCACCCTGTAGAAGCTCAGAATGTCCATATGTCCTCAACTGATGAAGAAATGTCCTAATTTGGCAAAGATAGCAATTTAAGTATCTTAATGTAACAATTCATAAATGTGTAGGTTATTTAAAAGTCCAGTGTATAAAACTTGAGAATTGCTTGCATGGATTTTATTTCTGGAGATAATTTGTGTTGTGGAGAAATTACATAGACCCAGAGAGGTATAATTACAGAAGTTGTTTTCATAAATGGGAATTTTGGTGCAGATCTAGATAACTAGTTGTGATTCTGCTGTGATTGCTAAATACTTGATTTTTACTTAAATTTAATTATTTACTTTAAATTTATTTTAGTAAATAAATTTAGTTTAATTTAATTTACTTCACTACTTAATTTTTGCTTAACTTTTATTCTTCTTCCACTAATTTACCTTTAAAATGTTTACATCTACTTACGTTTTTAAAGTCTTCACAAGACCCACTTTGCCAGTTTAGTTCTCAGTTTCTTTGTTTGCAATATGGGGTGCAGTTACTAAATTGTTAATGGTGCTAAAGTCAGTGCCTAGGTGCTGGAGTGCAGTGCAGTGGAGTGATCATGGCTCACTGCAGCCTTGACTTCCTGGGCTGAAGGGATCTTCCTGTCTCAGCCTCTCTGAGTAGTTGGGACTACAGGTATGCACCACCACACCTGGCTATTTTTAAATTTTTTTGTAGAGATGGGATCACACTATGTTGCCCAGGCTGGTCTTGAACTCCTGGCCTCAAGTGATCCTCCCACCTTGGCTTCCCAAAGTGCTGGGATTACAGGTGTGAGCTACTGTGCCTGGCTATGCCTAGGTGTCATTAATTGCCAGGCCATGCTCTAGACTCCAGGGCCCATGGCCTCTAGTAGTTGCTTTTCAAAGAAGCACTTTAAAAGGAATATGCACCAATAGCAAATGGCAATCATATGCTGAAGGTTAGGTTAAGTTTGCAACTGAAGGTAAAATTTGAACACAGAATATCATAGTGAGTAAGACCTTGGTGTTTGGAACTGTTTAGAACTGGGTTAAATCCTAGATATGACTTATGTCCTCATGCAAGTTATTTTTTCTTTCACAGCCTCAGTTTTTACATCTAGCAAATGTGGATGGTAATACTTACCATGTACATGATTATAAGGATAATGAGAAAACAAATATGAAAGAACTTAGCAGAGTACTTAATATACAGGAAGCATTCAATATATCTTAGCCTATAAAAAGTAATAAGAAGTGAATGTGCACCTGAAGGCTGCTGATCTCATATCTGCCAGCATCCCGCTGACACCAGTGCTGGTGCACACACACACAGGGATGCCAGCGGCCCTACCCTCTCACCCTGTGCCACCATTGTGAACATTCACATGGAGGCCATCAGCCCTGCGCCCTGCAGTCCCCTGCCACATCCAACAAGTATGCACCCTGCTGCACTGCTGTTGCTGCTAGCACGTGCAAATGAACATGGATCCCACTGCCACCGCCCAACAAAGAACTTTGGTTGGCATCACCCATCGGAGTGTTGTGGCCAGTGGTCTGAGAACACCTTGGCTCCTCCAGTGCAGCAGATTCATAACCTCGGGGGGACAGAGAACAAAGCTGAGGGCCCATTACCCAACCCCTCAGAATTAGAGCACACAGCTCAGGAGGGCTGAAGTGAGCCTTGGCCCCCTAAAATCTTCCAGATTGAAGGAATATCAGGCCACACAGATGAGAAAGAACTAGTGCAAGAACTATGGCAACTCAAAAAACCAGAGTGTCTTCTTACCTCCAAACAACTGCACTAGTTCCTCAGCAGTGGTTCTTAACCAGGCTGAAATGACAGAAATATAATTCAGAATATGGATAGGAATGAAGATCGTTGAGATTCAGAAGGAAATTGAAACCCAATTTAAGGATTCTTAGGAGCATAATAAAATAATACAGGAGATGATAGAAGAAGTATCCATTTTTAAGAAAGATCCAGACTGATCTGATAGAGCTAAAGAACTCACCTCAAGGATTTCAGAATACAATTGTAAGTATTAACAGCAGAATCGACTAAGCTGAGGAAAGAGTCTCGGAGCTCGAAGATTGGTTCTTCAGAATAACTCAATTAAACAAAACAAAACAAAAATAAAGAAGAATGTACAAAACCTCTGAAACATATAGGGTTATGTAAAGAGACCACCCCTATGACTCACTGGTATCCCTGAAAGAGAGGGAGAGAAAGCAAACAACTTGGAAAACGTATTTCAGGATATTGTCTATGCAAATTTCCCCAACCTTCCTAGATAGGCCAACACTGTATTTCAGGAAATGCAGAGAACCCCTGCAAAATACTACACAAGAAGACCATTCCCAAGACACATAGTAATCAGATTCCCCTAGGTTGAAATGAAAGAAAAAATTTTAAAGGCAGCTAGAGAGAAGGGGCAGATCACCTAAAAAGGAAACCCCATCAGGCTAACAGCAGACCTTTCAGCAGAAACCCTACAAGCCAGAAGAGTTTGAGGGCCTATATTCAGCATTTTTAAAGAAAAGAATTTATAATCAAGAATTTCATATTCAGTCAAGCTAGGTTTCGTAAATGAACGAGAAATAAGATCCTCTCCAAACAAGCAAATGCTGAGGGAATTCATTACCACCAAACTTGCATTATGAGAGGTCCTGAGGAAGGGCTAAATATGGAAAGGAAAGACTGTTACTGGCCACTATAAAAACACACTTAAGTACCACACAAACAGGTCTGTATTATAACCAGCTAAACAACATGATAACATGGATCAAATCCACATGTATCAATACGAACCGTGAATGTAGACAGGCTAAATGCCCCAATTAAAAGGCACAGAGTGGCAAGTTGGATAAAGAAGCAAGACCCAACTATGTGCTGTCTTCAAGAGACCCATCTCACATGCAGTGACATCCATAGGCTCAAAGTAAAGGGATGAAGAAAAATCTACCAAGAAAATGGAAAACAGAAAGAAAGCAGGGGTTGCTCTTCTAATTTCAGACAAAACTGACTTTAAACCAATGAAGATAAAAAATGACAAAGAAGGATATTACATAATGGTAAAGGGCACAGTTCAACAAGAGGACCTAAATATCCAAAATATGTAAGTACCCATACAGGAACACCCAGATTCATAAAGCAAGTTCTTAGAGACCTACAAAGAGACTTAGGTAACCACACAATAATAGCAGGAGAGTTTAACACCCCATTGACAGTATTAGATCGTTGAGGCAGAAAACTACCAAATATTTGGGACCTGAACTCAACACTTGACAAACAGAGAAAAGACATCTACAGAACCCTCTACCCCAAAACAACAGACTATACATTCTTCTGCATATGGCATATACTCTAAAATTGACCACACACTCAGACATAAAAAAAATACTCAGCCAAAAAAAACAAAACAGAAACCCACAAAATCATACCAACCACACTCTTGGACTACAGCATAATAAAAATAGATATCAAGGCTAAGAATATCACTCAAAACCATATAATTAATGGAAATTAAACAACCTGATCCTGAATGACTGGGTAAATAATGAAATTAAGGCAGAAATCAAGACATTCTTTGAAACTATTGAGAGCTCTCAATGCCCACATCAAAAAGTTAGAAAGATCTCAAATAAACAACCTAACATCCCAACTAGAAGAACTACAGAAACTAGGAAACCAACGCCAGAGCTAGCAGAAGATAGAAATAACCAAAATCAGAGCTGAACTGAAGGAAATTGACATGCAAAAAAAAAAAAGCCATACAAAAGATCAACTAATCTAGGAATTGGTTTTCTGAAGGAATTAATAAGATAGATAGACTGCTAGCTAGACTAATAAAGAAAAAAGAGAGAAGATCCAAATAAACAGATTCAGAAATGACAAAGGGGACATTACCATTGACCACATAGAAATACAAAAAAAATCCCTCAGACACTACTATAAACACCTCTGCACACAAGCTAGAAATCCAGCAAGAAATGGATAAATTCCTGGAAACATACAGCCTCCCAAGATTGAACCAGGAAGAAATTGAACAGATCAATAATGAGTTCTGAAATTGAATCAGTAATAAAGTTTACCAACCAGTAAAAGCCCAGGACCAGATGGATTCACAGCTGAATTCTTCAAGATGTATAAAGTAGAACTGGTACTATTCCTCTTGAAATTATTCCAAAAACTTGAGGAGGAGAGAACAACAAAAAAATAAAACTTCCAGGCCAATATCCTTGATGAACATTGATATAAAAATTCTAAAAAAAAAAAAATACTGGCAAATCACATCCAGCAGCACATCAAAAAGCTAATCTGCCATGATTACATAGGTTTTATCCCTAGGATGCAAAGTTGGTTTAGCATACGCAAATCAATAAATGTGACACATAAACTAACTAAAAAAACCCAAAACCACATGATTATCTCAATAGACGCAGAAAACTTTTTGATACAATTCAACATTTCTTCATATTAAAAGCCCTCAACAAACTAGGCACTGAAGGAACTTACTTCAAAATAATGAGAGCCATCCATGACAAACCCACAGCTGACATCATACTGAATAGGCACAAGCTGAAAGCATTCCCCTTGAAAACCAGAACAAGGGAAGGATGCCCTCTGTCATCATTCCTAGTCAACATAGTACTGGAAGTCCAGGCCAGAGCAATCAGGTAAGAAAAAGAAAGAAAAAGCATCCAGATAGGAAGAGAGGAAGTTGAACTATTGCTGTTTGTAGATTATATGATTGTATACCAAGAAAACCCTATCGTCTCTGCCCAAAAACTCCTAGATCTAATAAACAATTTCAGCAAAGTTTCAGGATACAAAATCAATGAACAAAAATCAGTAGCATTTCTTTTTTGTTTTGTTTTTGAGATGGAGTCTCACTCTGTTGCCCAGGCTGGAGTGCAGTGGCATAATCTCAGCTCATTGCAACCCCCTCCTCCCGGGTTCAGTGATTCTCTTGCCTCAGCCTCCTAAGTAGCTGGGATTACAGGCACCTGCCATCATGCCCACCTAATTTGTGTATTTTTAGTAGAGATGGGGTTTCACCATGTTGGCCACCCTGGTCTTGAACTCGTGATGACAGGTGATCTACTCACCTTGGCCTCTCAAAGTGCTGGAATTACAGATGTGAGCCACTGCAACCGGCCAAAAATCAGTAGCATTTCTATGCACCAACAATAGCCAAGCTGAGAGCCAAATCAAGAATGCAGTCCCATTCACAGAGCCACAAAAAGAATAAAATACCTAGAAATGTAGCTAACTAGGGAGGTAAATGAGCTCTACCATGAGAATTACAAAACACTGTTCAAATAAATCAGAAATTACACAAACAAATAGAAAAATATTCCATGCTCATGGATAGGAAGAAATAACATTGTTAAAATGGCCATACTGCCCAAAGCAATTTACAGATTCAATGCTATTCCTATCAATCTACTAATGACATTCTTCAGAGAATTAGAAAAACAGTTTAAAAATTCATATGGAACCAAAAAGAGCCCAAATAGCCAAGGCAATACTAAGCAAAAGAACAAAGCTGGAAGCATGCCATTACCCAACTTCAAACTATACTATGAGGCTACAGTAACCAAAACAGCATGGTACTGGTACAAAAACAGACACAAAGACCAATGAATCAGAATGGAGAACTCAGAAACAAGGCCACATATCTACAACCATCTGATCTTCAAGAAAGTCGACAAAAAAACAAGCAATAGGGAAAGGACACCCTATTCAATAAATGATGCTGGGATAACTGGCCTGCCATATGCAGAAAATTGAAACAGGACCCCTTTCTTATCATATAAAAAATCAACTCAAGATTGATTAAAGACTTAAAAGTGAAAACTATGAAAACTCTGGATGATAACCTAGGAAATATTATTTTGGACGTAGAACTAGGCAAAGAGTTTATGATGAAGATGCCAAAAGCAATTGCAACAAAAACAAAAATTGACAAATGGAAACTAATTAAACAAGAGTTTCTGTACAGTAAAAGAAACTATCAACAGTAAACAGACAACCTACAGAATGGGAGAAAATATTTGCAAACTATGCATCTGACAAAGGTCTAATATCTGGAGTCTATAAGGAATTTAAACAAATTAACAAACAAAAAACCCAACCCCATTAAAAAGTGGGCAAAGGACATGAACAGACACTTTTCAAAAGAAGACATGCATATGGCCAAGAAGCATATGAGAAAACACTCAACATCACTAATCATTAGAGAAATGTAAATCAAAACCACAGTGAGATACCATCTCCCACCAGTCAGAATGGCTATTATTAAAAAGCCAAAAAATAACAGATGCTGGTGAGGTTGAAGAGAAAAGGAAATACTTATACACTGCTGGTGGGAATGTAAATTAGTTCAGCCATTGTGGAAAACAGTTTGGCAATTTTCCAAAGAACTCAAAGCAGAATTACTATTTGACCCAGCAATCCCAATATCACGATTCCAAATATATTCCAAAGGAATATAAATCATTCTGCCATAAAGACACATGCACGCATATGTTCATTGCAGCACTTTTCACAATAACAGAGACATAGAATCCTAAATGCCCATCAACAGTAGACTGGGTAAAGAAAACATGATACATACACACTATGGAATACTTATGTAGCTGTAAAAAAGAACAAGATCATGTTTTTTGCAGCAACATGGATGGAACTAGAGGGCATTATCCTAAGTGAAGTAACACAGGAACAGAAAACCAAATACTACATGTTCTCACTTATAAATAGGTGCTAAACACTGAGTACATATGGACACAAAGAGGACAGCAACAGGCACTGGGTTCTATGTGAAGGTGGAGGGAGAGAGGAGGGTGAGGATCCAGAAACCACTCATTGGGTACTGTACTTATTACCTGGGTGATGAAATAATCTGTATACCAAACCCCTGTGACATGCTATTTACTTATATAAAAAAACCTGCACAGGTACCCCTGAACCTAAAGTAAAAGTATTTTTAAAAAAGTAAAACTACCTGTTGGATACTATGCTTATTACTTTGGTGGCGAAATAACGTGTACACCAAACCCCTGTGACATGCAGTTTACCTATACAACAATCCTGCTCTTGTACCCCTGAACCTAAAATAAAAGTTTAAAAACATGAGCAAAAAATTATTTCACGTGACCTAAGAACACAGTATTTTGACTATCCTTAATGGGTTTTAATTGAAGGATAAATAGTGCTATAAAGAAATTGTAAGCTTTTAAAAATAGCCTGGTTGTTAATAGTACTCTCAATATCTTATGCTTTTGTAATTATTTTATACCTATTTTACAAAAACGCAAATAAGTACTTATGTATTTATGTTAAGATCATCAGGAGCCAAGATTTATGATGTAAGATAAAAGTGATTAATAGAAAATCAAAGAAATTAAATAAAAGTACTGTAATATTAATCTGCAATATCAGTAGGAATGCAAACTACATATTTTCTAGCTTTGTCTGCTGAAATGCCCAGATTGTGATCTATAAATACCATTTCCCACAAAAAGGAGGCAGGATTTCTTGCAGGAATTACTGACTCCAGGTCTGAGGGAAGAAGTGTACAAACTGAGCCTGGGTTTTCTTATTGACTAACCAGAATGCAAAGAAATCAAAGACAAGTTAGCTAGTGTGGTCCTATTAAAAGGACCTAAGAGTTAACATTAAGAGGCTTCCATTGGTCAAAGATAAGACAATTATTTGAGTACCATAAATAACAATAGATGTAATTTTTTGAAGCACATATATCTTAAAAAACCATGTGTTCATAATGTTAGAGAGAGAAAGAGCAGAACAGCCTTCCAATCCAACCCATTGAACATCATTGGAAGTTTATAGGACATCAATTCCTTTGTCTGAACATCGGTAATCAAATGGAAAGAAGTAAGTATTATCTTTTTCTTACATGTCCTATTTCATGGTAAGCAGATAGCCTGATTTGGTGAGGGAAAGTCCCTCTCCCACAATTTTCTCTAATAACTATAAAAGGATGGTAGAGGCCAGGAATGGTGGCTCATGCCTGTAATCCTAGCACTTTCGGAGGCCAAGGCAGGCAGATCACTTGAGGTCAGGAGTTTGAGACCAGCCTGACCAACATGGTGAAATCCCATCTCTACTCAAAATACAAAAAGTAGTTGGTCATTGTGGTGGGGACACCTGTAATCCCAGCTACTCAGAAAGCCAAGGCAGGAGAATCACCTGAAGCCAGGAGGCGGAGGTTGCAGTGATCCGAGATTGTGCTACTGCATTCCAGCCTGTTCTGTTGCCCAGAATGAGACTGTCTCAGAAAAGAAAGTATGGTAAGATTAAAAAATTATCATTTTAAGTCCCTAATGAAATGAATTAGGCAACAATACTTGGTGGATGAAACAATTAGATGAAAGGTTGAGGGGGAATTTACAAAGGAGAGATTGAGCTATTATTACCTGAGCCTAGTGATCGGTCTTTTTGCATTACTAAAAATGGGGGAACCAGATATGATATATTTTTTGAAGTTTTATAACATGAATCACAGAGTACCCTGTATGAAGTATTTGCATCCCCAAAGTTGAACCTGAATAGAATCACTTATAGGAAATCAGGAGATAGAGAACCAAGGTAATTGACACTGTAGGAAGCAGGCACAACAATCCATGAATCTAAAGGACCCCTGGCCCTATTTCTTCAAAAAGTCAATAGTAGGATAAAGAAGTGAGGAGAAGGACTGTGTCTCAAACTCTCTAGGATTAAACACTGGGTTTTTTGTTTTTGTTGTTTGTTTGTTTGTTTTTTAATATTCTATCCAGGCAGCAAACAGTAAGTGGTCCTAGAGTGCATGACGAGTATGCAGTTAGGTCACGTGTGACTGACAGTGAGTCTGACGACTGCCAGCTGGTTCAGTGAGATGAGTCCACTCATCATGCACTTGGATGTCTTGACAGTGTCAACTTGCTATGAACGTTTCTAAGTGCTCACTTTCCTTTTCTGTATTTATCTTGTTGACATGTAACAAAGAGTTGAGGACCAGTAAACAGTTTTTGAACTGGTAACAATTAGTTCTCAAAATGGCACCAATTGAAACTCACACTTGAGTAGCACTTCTCTAGATTAAAAGGAATTCAAGAGCTATACCCTAATGTAATATTTGAACTTATCTGGACCCTGACTCAAACAAATGAACTGTAAAAGGACTTTTTTTTGAGATGATTAGTGATATTTGATTATGGACTCATGTATAAAATGATACCAAGGAGAATAGCTAAATAAAACAAAAACAACCAAATAGGGATAGATGAAGCAAATGTGGCAGAATCTTCAAATGTGTTGAATATGGATGATGTGCATATGGGCTTGATTTTGGTACTATTCTACTTTTTTTGTATGTTATATATATGCTTCCTTTTCTTTTATCTCACAACAATTTACTCATATTTTCTAAACTTGTAATTATTCTTGTTTTTTGTTTTTTGAGACAGAATCTTACTCTGTCACCGAGGCTAGAGTGCAGTGGCACTATGTCAGCTCACTGCAACCTCCATCTCCTGGGTTCAAGCAATTCTCCTGCCTCAGCCTCCCAAGTAGCTGGGATTACAGGCGTCCACCACCACGCCTGGCTAGTTTTTGTAGTTTTAGTAGAGACGGGGTTTCACCATGTTGTCCAGGCTTAAACTCCTGACCTCAGGTGATCCGCCTGTCTTGGCCTCCCAAAGTGCTGGGATTACAGGTGTCAGCTACCACGCTTTTATAAATATTCTTTTTGGGATTTGTGCAACATTAAAACTCTACCTTGCTTTCTAGAAATTTTGTTTTGTTTGATTTTTGTGTTTTAGTTTAGGATCTCAGTTTTCAGTTCTGTGATTCCACATTTCATAAGTAATTAATAAAATAGTTTCCTATAGATTTTCAGCTTCCTTCTCTCACTTTTGTATAGCAGAAACAGGAAGAGAGAACATTCAGATTGAAAACAAAATATCCTACTTTCTTGAGATTATATTTTATACAATTAATACTAGATCGTTTTGTGTGTTAGTCTTTCAGAAGAATTAAAGAGCCTCTTCTCTCTGCTAATCCCTTGTCTCTTCAGTTAAACATACTAGATTATATTTTGAAATATACGTGGCAACATACCAGAACTATTTTATCTCCATTACAGCTTAGGAACCGCTTATTGAAAGGGCTTGTTTGCTAATTTATATTGAGTAAAAATTTTAAATTTCATTTTATATCGAGTATAAATTTAAACTGATTTTATGATTTCTTTTTAGTAGTTTTTCTCTCTAGTTAATTCATATTACTTTCCTTAAAACCCTTTGCCATTATGCTAATTACATTAAATTCATATTTTTAAAATGGATTCTAAAAATCTCCATATTTTACTGTATTCCACCTCTGAGTACAAAGCCCACCGTGGACCTTCCCATCATTTTTGTTGTTCTGCTGAATTTCTTACTTTGTTTATTTGCACAGCAATCTTTATTTTCACATATCTTATTATGAAACATTTCAAGCATACAAAAGTAAAGAGAATAGTATAATGAATTCCCACGTACCCATCACCTTCCACAATTATTGACTCACAGCCAGAGATGGTGTTTCAAAGCATCTGTGGCATGTATGAAGTGATATAATATATTTCAACCTAATTAACTTAGCTTTCTTTATTTTCCCCATATGTATTCAAATTATAGGCTCTTCATGCATGCTCTGTACATTTATCATTATATATTAAAATTAATGAATGAATTCAAGAAAAGACTCTAGAGCCATGAAATATTGTTTCTACAAATTTTTATATATTTTTAAAAATTGTGGTAAAATGCATATAATGTAAATTTACCATCTTAACCACTTTAAGTGTACAGTACAGTAGTGTTACGTGCATTCACATTGTTATGCAACCAAACTCCAGAATCCCCCCAGCACCTGGCAACTACCCTTCTACTTTCTATCTTTATGAATTTGATTACTCTAGTTATCTCATGTAAGTAGAATCATACAGTATTTGTACTTATTTTATTTTATTTTTTGAGATGGAGTCTCGCTCTGTTGCCAGGCTGGAATGCAGTGGTGTGATCTCGGCTTACTGGAACCTCTGCCTCCCGGGTTCAAGCGATTCTCATGCTCAGCCTCCTGAGTAGCTGGGACTACAGGTCCGTGCCACCATGCCCAGCTAATTTTTGTATTTTTAGTAGAGATGGTGTTTCACCATGTTGACCAAGACGGTCTCGATCTCTTGACCTCGTGATCCGCCTGCCAGAGCCTCCCACAGTATTTGTCTTTTAATGGCTGGCTTATTTCATTTAGCATGATGTCCACAAATTTCATTCATTATTTCTACAAATTTCGATTTACAGTTTTATGAAGGAAGCAGCTAAAGAGAGAATTTGGAGTGAATTTCTATTAGATGATGACTTCTTGAATTACATAGCCTCATTCTGTTAGGAGAGTACGTTTTTATTTCTGAAGTATATTATTAAACAGTATTAAAAATGCTTTCCATGTGTATTTGACAAGAGTAGTTTTCTTCATGTCTCACATTGGCTAATATATAAACTCAACTGAACATTTCTATCAGAATATAATCAAATTAGAGAGTAAATAATATAATTCATATTTTATTTTATTTGAGACAGGGCCTTGCTCCGTCACCCAGGCTGGAGTGCAACAATGCAATTTTAGTTCACTGCAGTCTTCACCTACTGAGCTCAAGTGATCTTCCCACCTCAGCCGTCCGAGTAGCTGGGACTATAGGTGTATACCCACCACACTTGGCTAATTTTGTAACTTTTTTGTAGAGATGAGGTCTCACTGTATTGCCCATGCTGGTATCAAACTCCTGGGCTCAAGTGATCCTCCTGCCTGGGCCTCCCAAAGTGTTGTGATTACAGCCATGAACCACTGTGACAGGCTGGAATTCATATTTTCAATACAATTACTTTACTTTGCCTACCCATTCACTTTTGTGTCATATATATATATGTATATATATATGCACACACATATATTTGTTGGAAATAATTATTTTTACTTCAAAGGTGAAATATTAAGTATCCACTTAAAATTTTAATCTCTATAAAGACAATATGCTTATATAGATTCTTTCCTAAAATCTAGTTACAATTTTAAGGTTCACTAAAAGAAATAGGGATTTCTCACAGGTTTTTTGGGAATAATATTGCTTTATGTGAGTAACAAATAAATATAGTTGTTGTTTCAAAATACTTTTTGACTAACATTTATTCTTCTAGTTTACTTTATAGATCTTTCTGTATCTCCTTATTAATCCTTTTTAGGGGGGTCATGAGCATGTTACTGCTGTGGTTTTAGTGTAATAGTGTATTTGTTTAAGTCATCTGCTGTGAGTTAATGAAATACCATTTCTAGTTCCAGATGTCAGTAGATAAAGATTAAATATATTGCATTCATATAATCTTTTGATGAAGCTAGAGTAGATTTTTTTTTCTTTATCTTAGGAGATTAGAAGAAAAATGCTCTTGGAGCAGTATGCTGTGTTTTTGTAATAAACATTAAATCCTAGTCAGTTATACTAGATTTTTCCATTCATAATTTATTGAGTGTTGTGATATGATATGTCACTTAAGCATATGCAAATCTTAAGCAATCATTTCAAGGAGAACAGGTTGTATCACTTGTGAATTAAATATGTTTGAATGCTATTTTTAAAGATTATCAAAACTATCTGAGAAAGGAAAGCTATAATACTTCACAAATTTATAAATGAAAATTTAAAAAATGATAGTAATTGTGAAAGTTTAACAAATAAGAGCACTGGTTAACAGTGATATTTTAGTTCAGCTTTATTTCAAAAAGCCTTGTAAGAAGTTGTCTTTACACTGGTGAGTTTATCAAGCCCAGGATCTGACCCTCAGCTTTTTGGGTTCAGATGGAATGGAATGGAGCTGTCTCCCAAAAACAGACTCACATTAAACAATGTCAAAGGACTGATTATGTCTATATCTAATCTTATTTATATATACTAGACATAATTATCTTACTTGTATATAATATTTATATATGATTGTATGTATATCAGAATCAAATATATTAATTTATAATAAATAGAATTGTCAAATGAACTGAAATCACCATCTCAGCATGATAGCTCATTTTTGTTTTGTAGGTGAGTAAAACCAAAATCATAGGAACCCAGAATGAGTTCAGATTCTCATAGTTGCATAAATGGAATATTTAATAGCATAATCTGAAAGTGGCATCAATACATCTTGCTCCACAAGATGGGTACTCTTACCATTGAGGACAAATTGTTTAAAGGGTGTACGGTTAAAAGACTCTTTCTCTTGAACAGTGTAGTGGACACTGTTGATGTTCGTTTCAGTGATCTAATTTTTTAAAGTATTAATTACTGATTAATTGCTCTTTTGGTTGTCATTGAGTTCCAGTTAAATCTTGCAGGCTAGGGAACCATTTTTTTTCTCGTTAAGGTAATTTGCCTATATCCTCTGATCTATGATGAATTAATTTCATCTTTAACTCAGAAAATGCTTTCTTATATTTCTTATCCTCAAGGTCTTGGAGAGTGTTTCCAGGTACAGACAAAATTCTGATTATGAATATCTGTAAAAATGGAGGGGAAAAATAACCAATTATTTCACTACTTTAATACAATTGTGATTATTTTGACTAATTCCCCTCGTATGTGGGGAATTTCATTTTGGTACCTGTACTCTTAATTAGATAAATAAGTGTTGCTGTGTTTTCCAGTTGGGATTTTGATGGCTGTCCTTTTAAATTTATAAATTTGGAGTGAAATTATATATCTATAATGTTGTCTTCCCTTTTAGGAACATGCTAGGTGTTCACTTTTTAAAGTCTTCAGTGAAGTTTGAAATTCACGGTTTGAATGAGGCTTTAATTAATTAATTAATTTGTTTAAGTTGATCCATGATAGGATAAAATAGTGATCGATCTAGCTTTATCTAGAGAGACTCGGGTTTTCCCCATTTTAAGGTCTAAGGTTATTGCTGATATGTAGGTAAAATACCGATTTTACTAGGTGTATTTTGTAACTGGTTACCTTACTGAACTAACACTAGGTCTGATAGTAGAAAAAGTAATTCTTTGGTGCTTTCCATGTCATCTGATATAATGAAAATATGGTTTCTTTTCCAATATTTATGGTTTCATTTTGGTCATATTGTATTAGTTAAAGCTTCCAGAACAAGTTGTGCACTATAGCAGCAATTGCATGTGTTCTAGTTTTACAGCATTCTTTTTATGCACACAATATTCCTGTGAGTGTATAGGACAGTGTTATTTTCTTTATTTTACATAAAGATAGTTTAAGTAAATAAATAAACTTAGCACCAAGGTAACAATTGACTTGTCCAACTTTGAACTAAAACTGAAATAGAAACCCAGATCTTTGGACCACTGCATTCCCATATTTCCATATGCTACTTATCTTTTTCTAAGTAATAAATTTTATACAAAGTTTAATTATGTAAGCAGTCTCATGGATTAAAGTTCTATAAATCTCAAACTCAACATGATTAAAACTGAGCTTGTCATTTTTTGCTCTCCATATCCACTGCTCCTTCTGAATTCTTTTTTTTTCTAGATGGCTCCACCATCCTCTGACTCAGGCCATGACCCTGAAGGTTTTACATTCCTCTGCCTCAGTACATATACTGAATGGATCATCACATCAATTTATTCCATCTTTAAAAATCTCTCAAGTTGGCTTACCTCTGCCCTCCTTGCCCATCACCATTCTTTTTGTTCAGGCTGTCATTATTTCTGCTCTTTGTCTCTAATCTTGCCCTCTGCCAATCTGCCTCTAAGCCTGCCAAGGTGATCTTATAAAATGCAATTCCACTCCATTACTCTCTGGTTAAAATCCTTTAGTGATTCTTCATTATTCAGGATATAGATCAGTCTCCTTAGCTAAGCATGCAAAACTCTTGCTTAAAAAAGATTACTCTTTTGAGCCCGGCTTCATTCTCTCAACATTACATTTGAGCTTAATTGCTGATGATTGGTCAGAGGTTATGCTCAAACACCTGGAGCCAGTAGGCTTCTCCACGTCCTGATGGTTCTGTGTGGGTTGGGGAGCACATTCGAAGTTTAGGCAGTGTTCAAGTCTGCCCTGTCTTTTAGTTTCAACCGTGTCCTCTGTGCCTACATAAAGCCTCGTCAGCCAGGATGTGTGGACAGCTTGGGTCCCCTTAGCTTCCCCTACACATGTGAGTGGAAGGCTGCCAGGGTTGTGTGTCGTTTCTGAAGCTTCTCTGTAATCCTTCATTTCCAGAATCTACCTATTACTATTCCTATTATGGTGCTGGTTGGGTGGTTGCTTGTGCCAACTGGGATAACTACTACCTCAGGCTTGCTACAGAGGTGGCTACTTTTACTGACGATGCTGCTGGATGGCGTATTTTCATTTTCAGCTTCAGATCAATTGAGCCCCTCTGGCAGTAAGGCTGCTGGTTTCACAGCCTGTGGTCCTGGGAGAACCACTGTACTGACCATCTGGGAGGGATGGGAGCAACCTCAGGGAGGAATGCGAGCAACCTCAGGGAGGAATGCCACAGACTCTCACTGTTCTTGCCTGAATTTCAACAGTTTTGCGTGAATAAGTGCTTCTTAATATGTTATTTGCCTTTAGTTGATTCCCAGTTCCCTGAAATGGTTGTTTTTAACAATTTTGTTCAGTTTCAAAGTTGTTTTTTGAAGGGGATTTGTAGTACTGCCTCCTGAGGCCACATGATTTTAATTTGCATTTTCCAAAAACTAGTTCATTTGAGCATCTTTTCATATGTTTATTAGTTATTTGGTACTTTCTTTTGTGATTTTTATGGCTATCTTTTGCCCATAATAACTACTTTTTTTTTTTTAGATTAAATCTATGCATCACTTCCTTCACCTAGGCAACCCTGACCTCCCAAGTTTGGCTTAGATCCACTCCTCTGTGTTTCCATATAGTTGGTGTACAATTCTATATGGTGGCCATCTATATACTTGCCTAATTCCCCGTAGTAGTCTGAGAGCTCCTTGACAACAAGGACTATGTTTTTGTTTTTACTGTTTTTTTTGAGACAGGGTCTCATTGTGTCATACAGGCTGGAGTGCAGTGGTGCAATCTCGGTTCATTGCAACCTCCACCTTCCAGGTTCAAGCGATTCTCCCACCTCAGCCTCTGGAGTAGCTAGGATTACATTCGTGTGCCACCATGCCCGGTTAATTTTTGTATTCTTATTAGAGACAGGATTTTACCATGTTGGCCAAGCTGGTCTTGAACTCCTGACCTCAAGTGATCCACCTTCCTCGGCTTCCCAGAGTGTTAGCATTACAGGGGTGAGCCACTGCGCCCAGCTTGTTTTTGTTTTTATATTCCTGTTTCTATATTTTTGGCACTTAGCAAAGTAAACACTCTAGATGCCTTTGTTCAATTGAATTAAAATCATATAAACTGCAAGGAGTTAAGCCAAGTTTTTTATTTGTTACGAATACATTTCATTTTATTCCATTCCATTGTATTATATATTTTTTGAAATAAGTGAGTCATTGACTAGTGTTTAAAAACCTGTTTTTTAAAAAAACTATTTGTTTTTTTAAAAACTATTTTTTTGTTTTTTTAAAAACTATTTTTTTGTTTTTTTTAATTTAAACATAAAATTCTCCCGTAGAGGGAGTGCAGCCCTGTGGACATCTTGATTTCAGATTTCTGGCCTCCAGAACTGTGAGGGAATAAATTTCTATTATTTTAAGCCACAAAGTTTCTGGTAATTCGTTATGGCAGCTATAGAATATTAATATAATTCACCAATTGATAAACATCTGGAATGTTTTCTGATTTTGGCTATTAGGAATAATGCTGTTATGGACATTCACATACATGTCTTTTGGGGGTCACAGATTTTCATTTATGTTGGATGGATATCTAGGAATATAATTGCCAAGTCATATGGTGAATTGATGTTTAACATTTTAGGAAACCACCGGTCTGTTTTTCAAAGTGGCTATGCAGTTTACATCCCCACCGGCAAAATATGCGGGTTCCTGATTGCCCCGACAAATATCAACACTTGGTATTTCCTTTCTGTTTGATTATAGTCACTTTGGTGGGTGTAAAGTGGTTTCTCATGAATTTCCCTAATTGTTAATGCTGCTGAATGCTAACATTTCATGGGAATGTTAGCAACTTGCATATATTCTTTAGTAAAATGTCCATTCAAAAATTTACCCATTTTTAATGAGGTTGCTTTTCTTCTTATTCTTGAGTTGTTTGAGTTGTAAGGTGCTGTTTTTGTGTGTTTTTTAAAGTAGACTTTATTTAAGAAGTTTTACGTTCCCAGCCAAATTGAGCAGAAGGTATAGCGATTTCTCATGTACGTCCACCCTCACACATAAATGGCCTCCCCCTTCCTTATCAACATTCCCCACCAGAGTGGTTCATTTTTTACAACTGATGAACCTGTATGGACACATCATTATCACTCAAGGTACATAGTTTACATTAAGGTTCCCTTTTGGTGTCATACATTCTATTTTGACAAAGGTATGACATGTATCCACCATTATAGTATCACACAGAGCAGTTTTACTGACAGAATCTTCTGTGCTCCATCTATTTATCGCTCCCTCTCCACTAAACCCGGGCAACTACTAATTCTTTAACTGTTTCCTTAATTTTGCCTTTTCCTGAGGGTAACATGGTTTAAATCATACAGTATGTATTTTTTAAATATTGACTTCTTTTACTTAGAAATATGCATTTACATTTCCTTCATGTATTTACATGGTGTGACTTAGTCTTCCAATCCAGGAACATAAAATGTCTTTCCACTGACATATTTTTTTTTATTCTTCTTAGCAATGTTTATAGTTTTTGCAGTAAAAGTCTTTCACATCTTTTTTTATTTATTATTATTTTTTTATATTTCAGTAGGTTTTTGGGGAACAGGTGGTGTTTGGTTACATGAATAAATTCTTTAGTGGTGATCTCTGAGATTTTGGTGCAACTATCATTCAAGCAGCATACACTGTACCCAATGTGTAGTCTTTTATCCCTCACCCACCCACACACCATTTCCTCCAAATCCCCAAAGTCCATTGTATCATTCTTTTTTTTTTTTTTTTTGAGACGGAGTGTCTCGCCCTGTCGCCAGGCTGGAGTGCAGTGGTGCATCTGTTCACTGCAACCTCCACCTCTCCTGGGTTCCAGCGATTCTCCTGCCTCAGCCTCCCGAGTAGCTGGGACTACAGGCATGTGCCACCACGCCTGGCTAATTTTTGTGTTTTTTAGTAGAGACAGGGTTTCACCATATTGGCCAGGCTGGTCTTGGGCGTGATCTGCCCGCCTTAGCCTCCCAAAGTGCTGGGATTACAGGGGTGAGCCACCGCTCCTGGCCCATTGTATCATTCTCTTTTTTTTTTTTTTTTTTTTTTAGACAGAGTCTCGCTTTGTTGCCAGGCTGGAGTGCAGTGGCACCATCCCTGCTCACCACAACCTCCGTCTCCTGGGTTCAAGCAATCCTCATGCCTCAGCCTCCAGAGTAGCTGGGATAACAGACACATGCCACTACTGCCGGGCTAAGTTTTGTAATTTTTGCAGAGACAGGGTTTCACCATGTTGGCCAGGCTGGTCTCGAACTCCTGACGTCTTGTGATCCACCCACCTCGGCCTCCAAAAGTGTTGGGATTACAGGCGTGAGTATCATAAGCCTGTATCTTATGCCTTTGCGTCCTCATACCTTAGCTCCCACTTGTGAGTGAGAATATACGGTGTTTGGTTTTTCATTTCTGAGTTACTTCACTTAGAATAATAGTCTCCAATTCCATCCAGGTTGCTGCAAATGCCATTATTTTGTTCCTTTTTATGACTGAGTAGTATTTGGGCTGGTTTCATATTTTTGCAATTGCAAATTGTGCTGCTATAAAAGTGTGTGCAAGTATCTTTTTCATAGAATGACTTCTTTTCCTCTGAATAGATACCCAGGAGTGGGATTGCTGCATCAAATAGTAGATTTACTTTTAGTTCTTTAAGGACTCTCCACACTGTTTTCCACAGTGGTTGTACTATTTTAAATTCCCACTAACAGTGTAAAAGTGTTCCCTTTTCCACATCCATGCCAACATCTATTGTTTTTTGATTTTTTGATTATGGCCATTCTTGCAGGAGTGAGGTGGTATTGCATTGTGGTTTTGATTTGCATTTTCCTGATAATTAGTGATGTAGAGCATTTTTTCATATGTTTGTTGGACATTTGTATATCTTCTTTTGAGAATTGTCTATTCATGTCCTTACCCCACTTTTTGATGGGATTTTCTTTTTCTTGATTTGTTTGAGTTCCTTGTAGATTCTGGATATTAGTCATTTGTCAGATGTATAGATTGTGAAGATTTTTTCCCAGTGTGTGGGTAGCCTGTTTACTCTGCCGATTATTTCTTTTGCTGTGTAGAAGCTTTTTAAATTGTCTCATCTATTTATCTTTGTTTTTGTTGCATTTTCTTTTGGGTTCTTGGTCATTAAATCTTTGCCTAAGCCATTGTCTAGAAGGGTTTTTCCAGTGTTCTAGAATTTTTTGTGGTTTCAGGTCTTGGATTTAATCCATCTTTAGTTGATTTTTGTATAAGGTGAGAGAGAGATGAGGATCCACTTTGATTCTTCTACATGTGGCTTGCCGATTATCCCAGCACCATTTGTTGAATAGAGTGTCCTTTCCCTACTTTATTTTGTTTCTTTGTTGAAGATCAGTTGACTCTAAGTATTTGGCTTTATATCTGGGTTCTCCATTCCATTCCGTTGGTCTATAGGCTTATTTTTGTACCAGTTCCATGCTGTTTTGGTGACTATGGCTTTATAATATAGTTTGAAGTCAGGTAATGTAATGCCTCCAGATTTGTTTTTTCTGTTTAGTCTTGCTTTAGCTATGTAGGCTCTTTTTGGTTCCATATGAATTTTAGGATTGTTATTTTCTAGTTTGGTAAAGAATGATGGTGATATTTTGATGGGAATTGCACTGAATTTGTAGATTGCTTTTGGCAGTATGGTCATTTTCTTTCTTTCTTTCTTTTCTTTCTTTTCTTTCTTTCCTTCCTTCCTTCCTTCCTTCCTTCCTTCCTTCCTTCCTTCCTTCCTTTCTTTCTTTCTTTCTTTCTTTCTTTCTTTCTCTCTCTCTCTCTCTTTCTTTCTTTCTTTCTTCCTTCCTTTCTTCCTTTCTTCCTTTCTTTCTTTCCTTTCTTTCCCTGTCTTTCTTTCTTTCTTTCTCTTTCTTTCTTTCTTCCTTTCTTCCTTTCTTCCTTTCTCCCTTTCTCCCTTTCTCCCTTTCTCCCTTTCTTCCCTTTCTTCCCTTTCTTCCCTTTCTTTCCTTTCTTTTCTTTCTTTTCTTTCTTCTTTTCTTTCTTTCTCGGAGTGTTGCTCTCTCGCCCAGGCTGGAGTGCAGTGTTGCGATCTCAGCTCACTGCAAGCTCTGCCTCCCAGGTTCACGCCATTCTTCTGCCTCAGCCTCCCGAGTAGCTGGGACCACAGGTGCCCACCACCACGCCTGGCTAATTTTTTGTATTTTTTTAGTAGAGATGGGGTTTCACCATGTTAGCCAGGATGGTCTTGATCTCCTGACCTCGTGATCCGCCCACCTTGCCTGGATTATAGGCGTTAACCACCGTGCCTAGGCCTGGCAGTTTGGTCATTTTTACAATATTGATTCAACCCCTCTGTGAGCATGGGATGTGTTTCCATTTGTTTGTGTTGTCTATAATTTATTTCAGCAGTGTTTTGTAGTTTTCCTTGTAGAGGTCTTTCACCGCCTTGGTTAAGCATATTCCTAAGTATTTTATCTTATTTTTTTGTGGCTATTGTAAAAGGGGTTGAGTTCTTGATTTGATTCTCAGCTTGGCTGCTGTTGGTGTATAGCAGGGCTGTTGATTTGTGTATGTTGATTTTGTATCCTGAAACTTTGCTGAATGCATTTACCAGTTCTGGGAGCTTTTTGGATGAGTCTTTAGGGTATATGATCATGTCCTTAGCAAACAGTGACAGTTTGACGTCCTCTTTACTTATTTGGATGGCCTTTATTTCTTTCTCTTGTCTGATTGCTCTGACTAGGACTTTCAGTACTATGTTAAATAGAAGTGATGAAAGTGGGCATCCTTGTCTTGTTCCAGTTCTCGGGGGGAATGCTTTCAACTTTTCCTTATTCAGTATATGGTGTATACTGAACAGCTATGCTGTTGGCTGTGGGTTTGTCATAGATGGCTTTTATTACCTTAAAATATGTCCCTTCTATGCTGATTTTGCTGAGGGTTTTAATCATAAAGGGATGCTGAATTTTGTCAAATGCTTGAAAAAAAGATTCGTTTTAGAAGAATTTTCATTAAATAGTAAAATTTCTTTTCTTATGGAATGATCCGTTGGGTCCAATATTATTATGTAATGTTACCAGTGATATCTAGGCTGCTAAACTCACAGGTAAATTATTTGATCTTTTAGCATCACTTGACAGGATGGATCATTCTTTTCTCCTTGATATACTTTCTTCAGCTGGTGTCCTTATTCTCTTAGTTCACCTTCTATATTACTCTTTATTCCTTTTTAGCCTTCTTTGCTATTTCTTTCTTTTTTCCCACAATCTCATAATATTAGTGCCCATGAGCAGTCCTATGTCTTATTCTCATCTCTAGCTAGTCTCATGACCATGGAGGTCTCATTTAAATTCCATCTAAATGCCAATTACTCCTAAATGTATATCACCTGCCCAGATGTTTCTCCCTTAAGGCCAACTTCTTACCTGACACTTCTCTTTTGATGGATTCACTTAGATCCCAAAGCTAACATGTCCAAAATTAAGCTCCTAGTCTCCCCTCTCCCAAACTTGTTCATCTACTACCACCCAAACCAACCCTCTTTCCACTGATGACCACTCCATCTTTCCAGTTGCTCAAGCTACTGGAGTTATCTTTAACTCCTTTTTTTTTTTCTTTTTAACACCCCACATCTAATCCATTAGGAAATCCTTCTTGTTCCCTTTTCATAATATCCAGAATCATACCATCTGTCATCATCTTCCCTGCTACCACCCTGGTGTAAACTATCGTCAACTCTTACTAGGATTACCTTCCTAATGATCTGACTGTTTTCACTCTTGCCTTCCTATGACATAACTCTTAAAATACAAGTCAGATTGTGTCACTTCTCAACTCAGATTAAAAGCCAAAATATTTACAATACACCATAAACTGTGCAATTTGCTTCCTTCTCCACTTTCTTACTCCCCTGACTTCACCTCCTATTTTTCTTTCTTTCATCACAACTGTCCAGGCACGCTGACCTTGCTGTTCTTTAAGCACTCCAGACAAATACTGCCACCCTGGGGCCTCTGAACTGACTGGCCCCTCTGTCTAGAACACTCTTCTTCCAGATATAGCTAAGTCTTCCAGGTCCTTTGTGTGGTTGCTCACATGCCACCTCCTTAATGAGGCCTCCCTGCCCGCCCTGTTCAACATTTCAAACCATCTGCTAGCCACTGGCTTGCCTATCTGACAGCCTCACTCTGGCACTCCTGCTTCCCTTTTCCTACTCTACTTTTTTTCATACTGCTATTTTTGTCTTCTTACATGCTATTAAATTTACTTATTTATTATGTTTGTTTAATATCTCTCTTTCTCTGCCCAATCTATGAAAGTAGGAATCTTTGTTTTATTTGCTGATATGCCCAAAGCAACTAGAATATCCCTGAGTATACAGTAAGCACAAAAACAAAGTTTTGTTAAATGAATGAGTGAATATCTGATTTTCCAGAAAAAAATAAAAATCACAATTTGTCTAAAGAATTTTATTAGACAAAAGTTTTATTTGAAAAATTTCGAGAAATTAAAAAACAAGTCAGTGTTCCTTTTTTATCCCTTAATGTGATGAATTAGGATCCATGAAAACACTATAACATTTACATAAAAAGTTAATAAATATCATTCAAATAACCTCTTCAGGGCAGTCTTTTTAATAAAACCGGCATTTCAGTAAAAATGGTTTTTTTCTATAATGATATGCAATATAGTAGAATTTAATGCATATTTTAGATTTAAAAATAACCATGTAACAGTGTGTTGAGTGGGACCTTTTTATCTTGTTCCAGAATTGCAGCTAAAGCCTCAAGCTGAAGACAAAAGACTCTAAGTAACTAATTTTCTATATTTGGATTGCTATGAATAATCTACTAGTCACTGGGGCTAGAAATCTGCCTACAGAGACTGCCCTGGGGAACCATTCCTGAAGAACTGACAACCTCCACCCCAAAATGAGAATGAGTCTCGGCAAATGGGGAGTGCAGTGTTCTTAATGAAAAACCACTCTCTCCCTTCCCAATGCCTCTCTTCCCTCTTCAAATAACCACTTGTAATGAGTTTGGGGTACCTACAGATGGGGAGGGAGGGAGAAGTGGTCATGTCATTGCTTAGTTGGGTGTTTGCTTAGCTGCTGATTTGCTCATCTGCTCTTTTCTGCCTGAGCAGAGGTACGGGGAGTTGAGAACAATAATGGGGCTAAGGAGGGGATAGTGTTTAATCTGTTTAATATGATCACTTCAAAGAGTAGCTAGGCTTGACCTATTTTATCTCTTGTCCTGTTCTAGAAGGCTGATAGTCAGGTAAAGGGACTCTGCAGTTATAGAAAGGGGATGGTGACTGCCTAGATTAGGGAAGTGTGCCAGGGGTTGATCTCCCTGCAGGCGCCTCTGAAGAGCATATGCGGTCACCCCATGGGGGAGTTAGCAGCTGTGTGTCTGCTACATGGAGAGATATTGACACCCAGGCAGTGTCAGAGAAGCAACAGCAAACAAGAAGAGGACTGTGACTGCATCCAGTTAAACCAGTCGATGTCCCTCCTTCCTCCTTCCAGTTTTTAAGCCATGGGCTCCTAGAAGAAGTAGTAAGGGGCAGGAGGCTTTTCTGAGTAAGAGCATGCTTCATTTTGAGAAGCTCTTTCAAGCTGCTTAGGCTATAGGTTGAACTACAGGGAGAAAAGGGCTTCAAACTGATTTTGAGACTGAAGTCTTCAGAGTAACAAAACTAATAGCAGGATTGAGTCTTAATTATCTGGAGAAGGATAGAGTTCTAATAACTGGAAGCATCTAAGAAGTTATGGACTGGGACCAAGTTGTTGTTAAGCATCCCTAATATATCGGTGAGATATTGCCGCATAATAAACCATTCCAAACTTAGTGACTTAAAACAACCATCTGTTATTTCTCAGAAGTCTGCAAATTGACTGGACAGTTTTGCTGATCTGTGACAAGTTCAGCTGATGTACACAGGGCTTGCTTACGCATATGCTGTCAACTGAGGGTTGGCTGGGAGCTGGCTTATCTAGGATGGCCTCAGTTGGGATGATTCTGCTTGGTTCCATGTTCTGGCAGGCCAGCCTGAGCTTGTTCTCATGGTGGTGGTAAGGGTCTGAAGAGAGAAAGTAGAAACACTCAAGTACTTTTTTAGACCTCTACTTGAGCTTTTCAAAGGGTCCACATTCAGAGTTACTGCGAGAAGGCAATACCAAAGGGCATGGATACAGGGAGTGAAAAATTGAGGTCATTAATGAAATCAGTCTGCCACAATTACCAGGTACAAAAGGGGATTCCACATAGGAATGTTAAGGACAATTATTGGAAAAAATAAAACCATTTCATGTTTGTACTCTGAGGAGTAGAGGTCCCTTAGTAAACACCTTATAATTGATTTGTATTACTTAGGTTCCTAAAACAGAGATTGCTTCTTTTATAGATTGTATTCTTTCCAATGTATGAGTTTAACAGAAGTCATTTTTTTCATAATCCTGGTTTTTAAATTCAGGGGTCATGCTGAATTCGAATATATATAATCTTCACAATAATTCAGTAGGTAATGTCTAAATTTGTTGTGTCAAGAAAATGTTATAGATAAAATGTATGGAATTTGGTATTGAATAGTAGAAGAAACAAGGAAAGTTGCAAGTGGTTGCATCTGGATAGACTGACCAGTGTATGTGGAGGGGTGAAAGAGGGGCTGCTGACTTTTGTTATATAGTCATCCCTCAGTATCCCTGGGGGATTGGATCCAGGACTACCTTCCCATACCAAAATCTGCAGATACTAAAGTCCCTGATATAAAATGGTTTAGTAGTTGCATATAACCCATGCATAGCCTCCTGTATACTTAAATCATCTCTAGATTACTTACAATACCTGATACAGTGTAAATGCTATGTAAATAATTGTTATACTGTATTGTTTAGGGAATGATGACAAGAAAAAAAGTCTGTACATGTTCAAAGCAGATGTGGTAAAATATTAAAAATATTTTGTTAGCCGGGCACAGTGGCTCACACCTGTAATCCCAGCACTTTGGGAGGCTGAGGTGGGCGGATCATGAGGTCAGGAGTTCGAGACCAGCCTGGCCAACATGGTGAAACCCTGTCTCTACTAAAAATACAAAAATTAGCTGGGCTTGGTGGTGCATGCCTGTAATCCCAGCTGCTTGGGAGGCTAAGGCAGGAGAATTGCTTGAACCTGGGAGGTGGAGGTTGCAGTGAGCCGAGATCATGCCACTGCACTCCAGCCTGCGTGACAGAGCAAGACTCTGTCTCAAAAAAAAATTTATCTGAGATTGGTTGAATCCATGGATGCAGAACTTGCTGATACAGACGACTGGATGTATATATGCATTTTAATGCATGTTTAGTTGTTAAAATATGTGCTGTATTACTTTGATTAAAATGAGTACTTTTTTTTTTTTTTGAGATGGAGTCTCGCTCTGTCACCCAGGCTAGAGTGCAGTGGCACAATTTCAGCTCACTACAACCTCTGCCTCCCAGGTTCAAGCAATTCTCCTGCCTCAGCCTCCTGAGTAGCTGGGATTACAGGTACCCACCACAATGTCCAGCTAGTTTTTGTATTTTGAGTAGAGATGGAGTTTCCAGGCTGGTCTCCAACTCCTGACATGAGGTGATCCTCCTGCCTCACCCTCCCAAAGTGCTGGGATTACAGGTGTGAATCACCATGCCCAGCCAGTACTCTTTTTTTTTTTTTTTTTTTTTCAAGAGGAAAGTCCATTTTCAAAGCACCATAACTATGGTGGTATTTACATATATCTCATTTAATTTAACCCCACAATATCTCTGTGAGTTGGCCATTATTATTTCTACTTCAGACATGGCATATAGGCTTAGAGAAAGTAAATGATTTGTCCAAGGTTACATAGTATTTATGTTCGAGGCAGTGTCAAGACTGGAACCAAGGTGTGTCTGCCTCCAAAGACTATTGTCTTAACTCCTAACCTATAGTTTAATATTTGAATATTCATTGACTAAGTTAGAAGCTGAAGTTTTACCTATTCCATACCACTATTATGTAGCCAACACAGTGGAACTGGAATATGTATATATACATACACACACACAAATATATATATATATGCATGTATGTATATTTATTTTTCTTCTCAGTGCTCCCCCCTGCCCCAGCAAACTTTAGTTGCCTCTTATCAATGTGTAGTATTGAAACAAGAAAATAGCAATTGGGCAGATTCTTCCAGTGGGAATATGATTACTATCCAGCATGACTAAATTTGTTCTGAGGAAAAAAAATACTTTTATTTAATACTTTGAGTATTATATTAGGTGCTTAGATTTCAGATACTAGATTATAGTAGCACATATATTTAGATTTTTTTTAAGTGTGTGTGTACTTTTTAAAAACACATGTAATCATGAGTGTTTCAAGTTATCAATATCCAGCTGTATTATCCTACTTTAGGTGTTACATTTGATACAGATTTGTATACTAATTGTCTTTAACAGATGCTGTAGATATTTATTGCAAAATGTCATTGAAAAGACAGATTTAATATATTAGTTTAGTACACATGGTGATTTAAAGTTTAGAATACATTAAATAAACTGTGTCAGAAATTATAAATAAACTAAAATGAGTAAAATTATTTTTAAATTGCTAGACAAGTCTTCACATTTAATGTTACATTAATGAGTTTTGTACAGAGACTGTTTAGAATAAAATCCTTTTTCATCAGATGTTGCACATATGCTTTCTCTGTTTGTTTTTCTTCAAAGTAAAACTTAATGAAACAGCTAATAAAACCCAATTTTGCTCCTGATTCTTGAAAGAAACAAGCCCTTGAAGTGTACCCACTGTTTATTCTTTTGCACTGGTTTTTGCTACTTTTCAGCATGTAAATTTTCCAGTAATGGAAAACAGTCAAAGCCATAAACCTTTTCTTCCAAGTCTTATAAACCCAGTGTTTATTTCTTATTTGTAGAGCGATTACACAATGGAGATATGCTTTGCACACATACAGAGAAGTTTGGTCTCAGATCTTCATGTTCACCTCCTGCTGACTTCACAAGGGTGTAGTGCATGTGCATTTAAATGGCTGTTTATTATGTAAATAACCAATAACCAGAATAGGCGTTTTAACTAACCTAAAAAATTGAGAGGTTTCAAAGTAAAAGACATATATGAGACTGCAGCCCTATTACTCTCATAAACCTCAAAGTGTGTTAGATGGGTGAGTAGTTTATGAAAAAGGATCAGCTTCTATGCATTAGAAATGTGTAGATGGGAGATGTGTATGTATCCCAAGTGGCTCTTTCACTAACCATAGAATATACTATTCTGTGTCTTCCAGCTTCTTCCGAGATGGATTGTTCGACTTTCTTGACAGGGTAGAGGTAGATATTTGGGTTGGGGTGAGAGACTGTATTCTAAGGCAGCTTTAAAGCGTGGCCTACACTGGTACCAGTGCAAGGAGATCAGTATAGAATGGAAAATTAGTGACTAAAAACTTTTAAGCAGTTTGACAGAATAATTTCTATGTCCGTTTAATAAAAGAATTGAGGCTTATAATTTGTATGTTTTGGATTTTTTAATTTCATTTTTTTCTAGTAATTCATTTTTAGTGTTTTTCACAAAAATATGTCATGACAGATTGGAAATAAAATCCTGATTTTTCACCACAGATGGTTTGAAAAGCATTTGGTCTAGGATAAGATTTTCAAATGTTGATTTTTGTCCTTTTGCCCTATAACATAACATTACGTATTAAAGTTTGAATAAAGAGAAAAGGCCATCATTTATAATTCCAGTACCCTAAGAAAACAGCTCGATGACCCTGAATGGTTAATAAGCTAAGGGTTGGGTGGCAGAACCTGAAGCAGAGATATTCTGTGTTTTCTCTTAAGGGCAGGTCCATATGCTTTAGTGACCACTGAGTGGAGTTGGTGTTGACATTCTCATATGAAAATTAGCAAGTCTAAGCAGGATTTATGTCTGAAGGAGGTTAGCTGTTGCCAAATTGAGATTTTAAAAATTGGGACAGGTTTTTAGGTGGAGGAAAGGAAAGAACAGAGAAAATTGAGTTGTGTACTTTTTGAAAGGTAATGTAAGATAGTGAGGAACTTTGGACTGCCGTGGGGCATTATGTGGGTCTTGACAAAAAGTGAAGGTAGGAATGGAAAAGCATGAATGACAAGTTTCATTTACTTCTCAGTTTTACCTCAGATAGCTTAGTGCTACTAAAAATCATGAGGCATGCCTTTTTGCTATGTATGTTATTCATTGCTGATACCCGGACAAGCAATCAGAATATAAAGCTGAGATTAATGTGTTATATAACATAGGGTCATAAAAACGTACATAAGTCATAGAAATAGAGGTTTAGAGTTAGAAGGTCATATAATTCACCTTGTTCCAGATACTGCTTCTATTAAGGCTGCTTATGATGCATTAGCTTTTTTGTAGCTATTCTATGGGTTCTGCTTATGAGGGTGGGGTGTGCTAGAAGGGAAATGTCCTTCAGTATAGCATTCAAGAAACAGAAGTCCCAAGCCATGATTGAACTAGTATGAGATTTACCCAGATGATTGTCTAAGAATGTGCTGAGCCTGGGGGAGATAGGAGGCTGATCAGGGAGAAAGCTGAAAGTTGGAGATGAGATCAGAGCTTCTTAATTACTGTACTGTGACATATTACTGTGCCACAAACAGGCTATAGGTGTACTCAGTATGCCGATGGTCATAATTAACAGTGTTTTGTACAACCGTTCAGAAATTTATACTAGTTGAAATATTTGAGTAGTATTTGAAGGACTTCCTATGTAAACACCCTAGATTCACTAATTGTTTTGGACTACAAAGCTTTAGGTGTAGCACCTGTGCCCTGAAAATTCTCTGTAGTAGCAGTACCAGGTGGTACCTGCCCCGACCTTGAACTTTGAATTATCCCAGTACATTTGATTACACATTTCTGATAAACTTGTCATCATCAGTAATTTTATTTTTTAAAATTATGATAAAATATATATAACTTAAAACTCACCATTTTAACCACTTAAAAATTAATTTTGGTAAAAAAACATGACAGAACTCACTGTCTTAACAATTTTTAAATGTATACAGCTCAGTGGCATTAAGTACATTCACATTGCTATGTAACCATCAGCACCATTCTTTTCCAGAACTTTCCATTTTCCCCACTGAAACTTGGTACCTGTGAAACAACTACTCCTCATTCCCATTTCCTCCAGCCCCTGGCAACCACCATTCTACTTTCTGTCTCTATGAATTTGACTACTTTTGGTAACTCATATAAATGGATTAATATATTTGTCCTTTTGTGACTGGCTTATTTCACTTAGCATAATGCCTTCAGGGTTCATTCATGTTATAGCGTGTATCAGAATTTCGTTCTTTTTTAAGATCAAAAAATACTGTATTGTATATACGTGTCACATTTTGTTTATCCATTCTTCTGTTAATGGATATTGGGGTTGCTTTCATCTTTTAAAATTTTGTTTTTTATTGCATGTACAATAATTGAATTTTATTTCAATTTTGTTTCCTATTATTATTTTATAGCTTTGCTGACTTAGAACATATGTATAATTCTTTTTATTGCTTTTATTACCACTTTCTGATACTAGGTGTTGTTAAGTAAAACACTGATTTTGTTACTTCTTGACTGACTGAGTTTTTGCCTTTGGTATTAATAATTAGCCAAAGTTACGTTCCTGATAGAATTTCATAATGGTTTATTATTTGTTTTGGGGAATTAAAAATACTTTTATTTCTAAAAATCAAGTAATAATTCAATGAAATTTAACTAAACTGATTCATTAAAACGCCCTTTAGCTTAGAAAATAAACTTATCGGTGCCAGGCGTGGTAGCTCATGCCTGTAATCCCAGCACTTTGGGAGGCTGAGGTGGGTGGATCATGAGGTCAGGAGTTCGAGACTACCCTGGCCAAGATAGTGAAACCCCGTCTCTACCAAAGATACAAAAATTAGCCTGGCGTGGTTGTGGGCACCTGTAATTCCAGCTACTTGGGAGGCTGAGGCAGGAGAATGGCTTGAACCCGGGAGGTGGAGGTTGCAGTGAGCCAAGATCACACCACTGCTCTCTAGTCTGGGCAACAGAGCAAGACTCCATCTCAAATAAATAAATAAATAAATAAATAAATAAATAAATAAATTTATTGGCAGGGCATGGTGGTTCATGCATGTAATCCCAGCACTGTGGGAGGTCAAGGTGGGAAGATCACTTGAGCCCAGGAATTTCAGACCAGCCTGGGTAACGTAGTATGACCTCATCTCTACAAAAAAATTAAAAATTACCTGAGCATGGTGGTGCATGCTTGTATCCCTAGCTACTCAAAAGGCTGAGGTGGGAGGATGGCTTGAGCTTAGGATGTTGAGGCTGTGGTGAGCTATGGTCGTGTCACTGCACTCTAGCTGGGGCGACAGAGTGAGACCCTGTCTCAAAAAAAAAAAAAAAAAAAAAGTCCGGGCGCGGTGGCTCACGCCTATAATTGCAGCACTTTGGGAGGCCGAGGCGGGCGGATCACAAGGTCAGGAGATCGAGACCATCCTGGCTAACAGGGTGAAACCCCGTCTCTACTAAAAATACAAAAAAGCTGGGCGAGGTGGGGTGCCTGTAGTCCCAGCTACTCGGGAGGCTGAGGCAGGAGAATGGCGTGAACCCGGAAGGCGGAGCTTGCAGTGAGCCGAGATCGCGCCACTGAACTCCTGCCTGGGCGACAGAGCGAGACTCCGTCTCAAAAAAATAAAATAAAATAAAAAAAATTAAAAAAAAAATCATTTAATCAAAATATTTTAAATCACACATGATTATATGTATTATACATATTTTTGAATATTTCAAGTTTTAATTTTTGAAGTAAACAGACATCGATGATTAATTTTATGAATTTTGATGAAATTTGTTTTAAAAACATTTTGATGAATGCAGAAAGTTCCCTAACTCTGTAACAGATTTTATGTAGTTGAAAAAGTCTATAGGCCCCATTAGTTCCTTACACTTAAAAAAGACTTATTTTTTACAGATAGTGTTCTTACTTTTCAATCTTACTGAATAACTTTCCATTAAAGCCAAAAAGCCAGCATATTCACAAAACAAACACAGTATCTAAAAGGTTAGTCACTAGTTAGGTAATGAAATGACAATCGTCGCAAATTTGGATGTATGTGCTCAGTAGCTCTTTTTTTTTCTCAGCCTAAGTGCCTTACTGGCAAGGAAAAGTTATGAGTTGAAGACAAGGTGCCAAGCAAACTGCACTGGCACCTCACTACAAAAACTCAGCAGGAAAAGATTTGAACATTTTAAAGTTCTGCAAAGCAACAAGAAAAACCAAAGCTCTTTTTGAGATTGGTTCCAACAATGTTAGATTAAGCTAAATAAACCAGTTACAAGGTCACACCATTAAAAGCTAAAGCCAAACCGCCTCAAACAAGGATAGAAGCCCTCATTTTACCACCTAGTATGAAAATTGTTTGAGGCCAATAAAGAAAAGGAAAAAGTGGCACTCTCAGATAATGCTAGTGAATGTATTGACATTATATTGGATGAGATAAAGATAGCATTAATCCAGATTATTATCAAATGAATCAGGTTTTATTTCAGATTGATGAATCTATACACATTAGAAACTGCTGAATTGCTGTATGAGTTACGATTCCTAAAGAGAAATTCTTGGAAAAATATCAGTTCTTTGTAAAGAATTACCAAAACAAGTTATTGGGGATGAAATATTGAAGGTGGTAAATTCATACTTTGCAACAAATAAGGTATGGAACCATGTTTGAATTTGTACACCGATGGGTGACTGCAATGATAGGAAGGTGTAATGGCTTCACTTCAAGGGTATTGTGAAGACACTGAATAGGATTCAAATAATTCAGTGTTTTATTGACAGAGAAACTCTTGTGTAATATACTTTTCCTGTGTAAGATTTCCACACTCTGATGTGTCTAAATGGAGGATCTACTACAACTGAAGCTGCTTCACTTATGTCTGTTTTCAGTTTTATGTATACAACTTTCCACCATTTCATACTAAAGTGCAGTAGATGTCCAAGGAAAAGTTTTGTCAAAAGTTTGGGAACTGGAAGCCGAACTGGAACTTTTTTGGTAAACAGTTCTTACTTTGCATATTTGTTAAAAGGTAGTTTTTGGCTTGAAAAATAGTTTAATTAGATGAATAAATAAACCTAACAGAAAATCGCCAGGACCTTTTGATAATGTATTCATATGTACTGATAAAGTTTATGGATTCAAAAATTAAGGCAAACATTTGATCTTGTAAATGTGAGGTTAAAAATGATACAATTATGGTTAGGCCGTGTTACTGAATAGAAAAGAATGATTATTAAGACAAGTAGAGCAACATTTGTATACGTAAGGAAGAGATACATCATTGGTTTGAAATGTATGATTTAATTGTATTCACAATTTCTTCATATCGTCATAAGAAATTTTCACATTACATTTGTCCATGAAAGTAAAGGAAGATCTATTTGATTTACTGAATGATGGCACTAGTAGAGTACAATTGAAGTTTGAATTATCCAAATTCTGGTTAATGATGAGAAAGTCGTTTCCATCATTTGGAGAAAAGTGATAAATATTCTCTACAGAGACAGAAAGTAGATTAGTGGTTGCCTAGAGCTGAGTTAGGAATGGGGATTGAATGTAATAATTATACAATATAGAGAAAACTTTATACAGAGTCTCATATAAACACCACAAAATCCCCTCCAGTTTACCCTATTATTCAAATATGAATTTCTATGTATATCATGATGGGAAAAGGGTTAGCAAACTTTGGACTGAATCATATGACAACCAGAATGCTGAGTCAAGAATGTCAATTATGACAGGTCCCAAATTCAGCAGCTTAAGAAAATTCAGAGAATGAAATAAAAAGCAAGGACTGGGAGAGTATAACTTGCCTGTGTCTTGTGACTTACTGATGTGGGGGATAAGAGTCAGCAGTAGTGGGATGGGTAGATGTTGGAGCATGATGAACCAGACAAAGCTGGACTAAGCCAATAGCTGTTCAGATGGCTTCTGAATTATGTGGAAGTATAAAGGCCTAGAAGGAGAAATAAATTATACTAACATTTTATATCTCACTCATGGGGATAGACCAAAGTAAGTTAACTCTTGGAACCTATTTTTTGTGAAAAAATACTCATTAGCAATTACTTTGTACTAGGCTCTATTCTAAATGTTTTGCCTATATTCACTGAGCTTATCTTCACATTGGTTTGTAATAGTACCAATTATAATTCACATTGGTTAGTGATAGCACCAGTTTATAGATGAGGAAACTGAGGTTACATGTATTGGTAGCAGAGTTGAATATCAACTCAGGCAGTTTGTCCTTAGAGTCTGTGAAGTCCGTAGTGACACTAACCACCAATCTCCTTCTAAATTCCCACCACTGGTCTCAAGGCAGGCTATTCTTATGGCCTGGGGCTTCTTCTGTGTAGGATGTGGCCTACAATGGATGCTACAGTAGGGCCTCCTCATGGACTCTGACTTGGGTGTTTCTGGGCTCCATCACAGTCCTTGTGGGAAAGCTGAAGAATATAGTCTGATCTTAAAATGTTCTGGGAGAATATTTAATCTGCAGCAGCCCATCATCTACGTAGCTGTGCTTAAGAATATGGTAGCCACTACCCACCTGTGGTTATTCAAATTGAAATTTAAATTAAGTAAAATAAAATAAAATAAAATAAAATAAAAAATTTTGTTCCCTAGTTGGATTAGCCACATTTCAAGTGGCTACTACCTACCATTTTGAACAGCACAAAGAACAGTTCTATCATTGCAAATGATTTTATTGAACAATAACATTCTCACTTGTCCATTTTTCCATGTCTGCCACATCAAAAGTGAGAACTCATTTCCTAGTAGCTTCTAAGTCCTCAGTTTTCCTAACTTCTCATTGGCCCCACTGATTCTGTCTTTCTTCAGATTGCAAAAGATAGTGATACCAGAAAATAATATATTATTTTGGTGATCATTAGTTGCTGGTTCATACAAGATTTCCTTTCTTAAAACAGTCCTGCAGTACTATTGACCTTGCTCACCTTACCTTATCCTGCAAGTATAACAATTGCAAACTGAATTCTATATAATCCTTACGTGACAGCCTGTCACATTTGGGCTCTTGTTGAACTTGACAGCATCTATAGCTCTTGTGTCTTAAAATTGTGTGTTACTGTTAAGCAAGAGCTCCTGTATTTGTGTAGTTGGATAGTTTTTAGCCGACATTTAGGATTTTATTTTTATTCATGATAGGTATCATCTCATTTTTGCTTGTGACGATTTTAAAAAATTAAATCTTAAATTGTTTACCTCACAAATCATTTTTACTGTTATTATCATCATCATCATTTTATACCCAGCTTTGATAAGCAACATTCCTTTGTAGGTTGGTTAAAACTAACTCATTTGACCAACTTCTGTAGGTTGATCCAAATTAACCTCTTATTTTATTTTTATTTTTTAAGAGAGTTACCAGATGGGCAGGATGCTGTAGAAGTAGTGAGTTTGATCTCAACCAAATCATTTAGAATGCCCACATGAGGTGGGCAGTCATGTGAGTAACGACTCCAGAAATCATACCAAATTTGAAGAACCTGACAATATTGAATGTGGAGAAAAATAGACTATTTTAGATATTTGAAGGACTGTGTTGAATGAGCAGTGTTGAGCAGAAGGAAAATTTATTGTATTGGGAGCAAATTTATCAAGATTAGTTATAAAAAAAAATGTGTGTTGTTAGTGTATCCAGAGCAACACACATAGGTTATCAAGACCTTGGAGCAACACCAGATAAGAAGGGGTAACTGTAGGATATTTCCATTTTTGGGACCACAAAGGTGAAGTGAGCCAAAAAAACACAGTGGGAATTAAACAAAGTAGGGTTAAGTTTTCATTAAAGGCTGTGCCTGCATTCACCACCCCTAGTTGCCCTGGCAACGGGGCTCCCTTGCATGCTAATGACATTATAATGTGAAAAAACACATGCAAATGCAGTAAATAGTAATTAGAGGCAGAGGCATACATGGAGTAGTGAGCTCCACCTTGGGAAGGTCTGGGAAGAGCTGGTGATGGATTTGTACCGAAGACAAAGAAAGAGGTGGTGAAAGAAGGGCTTTGAGTTACACATAAAAGGGTTAAGTATAGTCTGCATAAAGCACAGTCTTGCATTTGTGTCCTGCTAATACCTGTTGTTTCTCCAGCAGAATGTAGTCAGTCAGAAGTCATGCTACTTGTACCTCCAAATTGTCTTAACTATTCTACTTGTTGGCAGCACTGTATGGAAAGAATCTGAGCTGTATTTTGGCTTAGATTTGGAGCAACTATAGCAGCCTGCTGCTTGGAATGCTCTCCGCCCACACTGGCAGGGCTGGGCCTGCCCAGACAAGGTAGTGGGACCAGAGTATGTAGCCAAAAGTCTGTCTTGGTGGAGAAAGAGAAGACTTAATTCTATGGTGCTTCAGATGAGACAAGTATGACCAATGAGAGACTCTGGTTAGTATAAGGTGTAACTGACAAATAATATATGCTGTTTGCCCCTGGAAATGTGTAAGGAGATGATGATTGACTGCCTATCTCAGGTGTGATAGATACGGTTTTTGATTTGCCTGAATGGTTAAATTCAGAGTCTATATATCTGTGCTCAGTTTCATTCTTCCCTTTCTTTCATTTTATTCAGGCTCTTTTCTATTTTTATTGTTATATATCTGTCTGTGTGTTTTTCTTGGAAATAGCTAGAAAATGTTATATTGCCTGCTTCACAATATCCCAGTTCTTTGATCATTTTGGTGTCAGTTGAACCATAGTCATTGACTAAAAATTGCCAGGAATAGCCATTCAAATACATAAACTTTTACTATTCTTTTTCCTCTCTCAATTAAAAAAAGGTTAAAAATTTCATAAGGAAAGCACATATGCTTTTGTAAAAATTTGCATTAATATATTAAAAATTCAAGCAATATAGAAATATATATGATAAAATGTATCTTTCTGTCACCTTTCACCCTGTCTGCTAACTCCCAATCTCAAACTCCTCCTTAGAGATTACCAGTGTTAACAGTTTGGGATTTGACTTCAAAACTTCTTCCTATGCCTCTCTATATATTGTTATTATATATTATAATATATACTATTAAGACATTATTAATGGCTAATACTTATTGAGTGATTGCTATGTGCCAGACATTGTTCACACCTTTTTAATATATTAATTCATCTAATCCCTTTGAGGGATTTTGGGAAAGGAAGGCAAAGAGGAGTTAAGAAACTTGTCCAAAGTGGCACGCCAAATTAATATGCCAGGAATTCTGTTTGGGATGGAGCTCATGCATTTTCTTACCGTACTATCCTGCCTGCTTTAGTGCTAACATATACATATAGAATGATTATTCTTCAATAGCTTGTTTTCATTTAATATTTAAGAAGTCATTCTATATCAGCAACTTTCTTCTACCAGCTTTTTAAAATTGTTGTATTTTATTCTGTTGTTCAGATGCACCATAATATAACCATTCCCCTATTGATGGGCATTTAATTTACTATTACAAAAGATAACTTAATAATTATCAGTGCAATACAATTTTTTGTGTGTACATATATATTTCTATGGGAGTAAATGGTTCAGAATAGAATTGCTGAATGACAGCATGCTCAGTTTACATTTTGATAGATAATGCAAAATTGGCACAATTATTGCTCCCTTCTTTTTTTTTTTTTTTTTGAGTCGGAGTTTTGCTCTTGTTGCCCAAGCTGGAGGGCAGTGGCACAATCTCGGCTCACTGCAACCTCCACCTCCTGGATTCAAGTGATTGTCCTGCCTCAGCCTCCTGAGTAGCTGGGATTACAGGCACGCGCCACCATACCTGGCTATATTGCTCCCTTCTTGAAGCACTCTTTGCTTGGCATCTGGGATGCTGCCCTCTTGGTTTTCCTCCTGCCTCAATGACTGTTCCTTTTTGGCTTCCTCTGCTGGTTCCTCTTCATCTTCCAACAACTAGATATTGGAGTGCATCATTGCTCAATTTTTGAACTTCTCTTCTCCAATTAGACTCACCTTGTAGGAGATCTTATTCAGCGCCTTGGCTGTAAATACTATACACACACACACACACACAGACACACATGTGTATATATATGTGTATAGATACACATATGTATATATCTGTACTATATATGTATATCTATACATATATGTATTGTACTATAGATGTATATGTACTATATATGTATATATACTATATATGTACGTGTACTATGTATATATACATATATAGTATATGCACATATATGTATATATGTACTACACACACATATAATATATACATATATACTATATATTAGGTGCATATACATATATAATATATATAATATATGTATATATGTAGTATATATACATATATACTGATGACTTTTCCTTTTTAGTGCCTATCATGTCATGACATGACATAGGCATTTTAGTGCCTATCCTGAACTTCAGGCTTTTGTATCGAACAACCAAACTGACATTCCATTTGAATGTCTACCAGTCATCACAAATTTAACTCATTTTTACTACCCAGCTCGCAACCTGTATCTTCCACATACTTCCCTATGTCAGTAATTATTAGCTTCCAATTGCTCAAGACAAAAACCCGGTGTTACCCTGGACCACTCTCTTTCTCGTACATTCTATGTTTGATCCATTAGCAAATTCTAATAACTCTATCTTCAACATATATTCATACTCGACCACTTTTAACACCTTCATCGTACCACCTTAGCCCAGGCTGCCATCGTTTTTCACCTGGCTTCCTAATTAATGCCCTTTTAGAATCTAGTATCTAAACAATAACTAGAGTTATCCTTTTAAAATGTGAGTTCAGTCATATAACTCTTTTACTAAAAACCTTCCAGTGACTTCCTATTTAGTCTGAGTGAAAATCAAAGTTTTAACCATGGCTTCCAAGGCCTTCAATGGTTCCTGCTGTCTTCCTTCTCTAATCTTTGTCTTCTATCATTCTCCCACTCCTTTATTCTGCTCCAGCCATCCTAATATCCCTGCTGTTTCTGTTGGGCCTTGGCCCTTCCTATTCCCACTATCTATTGTGTTCTTCCCCTAGATAGCTTTATGACTTGCCCCCTTACTTTCTTCATATCTGTGCTCAAATGGCACCTTATCAGTCAGATCACACCTGCCCACCTACATAAAATAGCATCTTCTCAACACTATCGTTTTAAATTCTTCTTAACTGGATTTGTTCATTTATTTATCTATTATTATTTATTTATTTTTTATTTGAGACGGAGTCTCTCTCTGTCACCCAGGCTGGAGTACAATGGTGCAACCTTGGCTCACTCAGCCTCCCGGGTTCAAGTGATTCCCCTACTTCAGCCTCCCGAATAGCTGAGATTACAGGCATCTGCCACCATGCCAGGCCAATTTTTGTGTTTTTAGTAGAGACAGGGTTTCACCATGTTGACCAGGCTGGTCTCAAATTCCTGACCTCAGGTGATCCGCCCGCCTTGGCCTCCCAAAGTGCTGGGATTACAGGCATGAGCCACTGTGCCTGGCCAATTTATTGAGTTTTATTGCACTTAAAACCACTTGCTCTACATATTTAGTTGTTTGTTGTTTATCTTCTTCATCCTGCACCCTACCCTGTCCTCCAGAATGTAAGCTCCATGAAGGCAAGAACTTGTCTGTTTTGTTCACTGCTGTATTCTTAGGACCTAGCACAGCACATTGCATGAAGTAAGTGCTCAATAATATTTATCAAATGAATGAATGAATGAGTGAGAAATTGGACAGGATTTCCTTCCAAACAGACTGTACTAATTTATACTCCTATCAAAAAATAAATGAATATGCTTATTTTTCTCATATGCTCTATAAAATTGGATATTGCTGATTGCTAAACTTTTTTTATTCTAAAAGATGAAAAATTATATATTTTTAGATTTGCATTTTCCTTATTAATACTAATGTTGAGCATATTTTCATATGCTTATTGGTCATTGGTATTTCTTTTAGGCATTTATTGTTTATGTCCTTTGTTTTATTGTGAGTTTATTTTTAAATATTGATTTGTAAAAGTAACATGATTATATATTATATAATAATAATATAAAAATATAAATCCTATATAATAATATATAAGAGTAATATATATTATTACAGTATTTGTCATTTTCTATAGGTATTGCAAATATTTTTCCCAGTCTGTCACCTTTCTTTTAACATTGTTAACAGTATCATTTGTCATATAGAAGTTTTTAATTTTTAATGAATCTGCCAGTCTTTTGCTCAGTAGCTTTGGGGTTGGTGTTTTGCTTAGGAAGTCTTTAACAACTTTAAAACTGGGAAAATATTCTTTTGTATTTTCCGCTATACCTTTATAATTTTAATTTTTGTATTTAGGGTTTCAACCCATTTGGAATTTATTTTGGGAGATTTTGTGATGTGGTAGTGTAGCTTATTTATTTTATTTAATGGTGAGCCAAATGACTTCATATTGATTACTGACTCATCTGTTTGTTCATCTCTGACCCCAAATCCCCAATTTATCATATATTAACTTCTAGCATATGTGGCCCTGTTTTATAGAGTCTGTATTCTAGTTTCCTGATCTGTTTTCTTCTCTGTCACAATAACGTGTTTTAATTTTTACAAATGGGTCGGGCACAGTGGCACATGCCTGTATTCCCAGAACTTTGGGAGGCTGAGGTGGGTGGATCACCTGAGGTCGGGAGTTCGAGATTAGCCTGGCCAACATGGTGAAACCCCGTCTCTACTAAAAATACAAAAATTCGCTGGGCATAGTGGCAGGCACCTGTAATCCCTTCTGTTCGGGAGGCTGAGGCAGGAGAATTGCTTGAACGGAGGCAGAGGCTGCAGTGAGCTGAGATTGTGCTATTGCACTCCAGCCTGGGTGACGAGTCAGACTCCATTTCAAGAAAGAAATCTTTTTTTACAAATGTTCTTTAGTTGATTTTTATATCTGATAATTCTACATTTTTTAATTGTCTTTACTCCTGTGCATTTTCTTTTTCAGATAAATTTTAGAATGACTTTACAAGTTTTATAAAAAACTTGTTGGGATTTTTTCCATATTCTACAGTAAAGTTGTGCAGTTTTCTTGATATTATTTTCCTGGATATTTGATATATAACTCTCATAATTATTCTATTAAATTTTCAGTTGAAGGCCGGGCGCTGTGGCTCATGCCTGTAATCCCAGCACTTTGGGAGGCAGAGGTGAGCAGATCACATGGTCAAGAGATCGAGACCATCCTGGCCAACATGGTGAAACCCCATCTCTACTAAAAATACAAAAATTAGCTGGGCATGGTGGTGCGTGCCTGTAATCCCAGCTGCTCAGGAAGCTGAGGCGCGACAATGCTTGAACCAGGGAGTGGGAGGTTCCAGGGAGTCGAGATCATGCCACTGCACTCCAACCTGGCAACAGAACAAGACTACGTCTCAAAAAAAAAAAAAAAATTAAGTTGAGTCTCTTAGATTATTTAGGTAAATAAATCATCTGCAGTTTTATCTTTTTTTTAATAATAAGATCTCATTCACTTTTCATATCTAATGTTGAACTGTGGTCATGATAGTGAGCATTCTTCTATTTTTCTTTGCTTTAATGAAAATATTTATAATATATGTATTTTTTTTTGAGACAGAGTCTCGCTCTTTCGCCCAGGCTGGAGTGCAGTGGCGCGATCTTGGCTCACTGCAAGCTCCGCATCCCGGGTTCATGCCATTCTTCTGCCTCAGCCTCCTGAGTAGCTGGGACTACAGGTGCCCGCCACTGTGCCCGGCTAATTTTTTTTGTATTTTTAGTAGAGATGGGGTTTCACCGTGTTAGCCAGGATGGTCTCAATCTCCTGACCTCGTGATCCACCCGCCTCGGCCTCCCAAAGTGCTGGGATTACAGGCGTGAGCCACTGCACCCGGCCTATAATATTTAATTATAATATTTAAGTATGCTTGTATTTTTATTAGATTCTTTTCATCAGATTAAGAGAAATGTCTTACAGTTTTTTTCAGAGCTTCAAAAATTTGAGATTGAGTGTTGAATTCTATTCAAAGTTTTAACATCTATCAATGTAATTATATGGATTTTTTCTTTTAATTCATTAATGTAGTGATTACATTGACAGATTTTCTAATGTTGAACCATCCTTGCATTTCTAACTCTTTCTTTTTTTCTTTTTTTTTTTTTTTGAGACAGAGTCTGGCTCTGTCGCCCAGGCTGGAGTGCAGTGGCCGGATCTCAGCTCACTGCAAGCTCCGTCTCCCAGGCTTACGCCATTCTCCTGCCTCAGCCTCCTGAGTAGCTGGGACTACAGGTGCCCGCCATGTTGCCTGGATAGTTTTTTGTATTTTTTTTTAGTAGAGACGGGGTTTCAATGTGTTAGCCAGGATGGTCTCGATCTCCTGACCTCGTGATCCGACCATCTCGGCCTCCCAAAGTGCTGGGATTACAGACTTGAGCCACCGTGCCCGGCCTAACTCTTTCTTAATAATGAATGCATTATGCATTTATGGATTCAATTTGATAGTATCTCATTTAAGATTTTTTTTGCTACATTTCTCTTATTATTTTTTATTTTTATTTTTTATTTTGTTTTGAGACGGAGTCTGGCTCTGTCGCCCAGGCTGGAGTGCAGTGGCCGGATCTCAGCTCACTGCAAGCTCCGCCTCCTGGGTTTACGCCATTCTCCTGCCCCAGCCTCCCAAGTAGCTGGGACTACAGGCGCCTGCCACCACACCCGACTAGTTTTTTGTATTTTTTTAGTAGAGACAGGGTTTCACTGTGTTAGCCAGGATGGTCTCAATCTTCTGACCTCATGATCTGCCCGTCTCAGCCTCCCAAAGTGCTGGGATTACAGGCTTTAACCACCCCATCCGGCCCATTTCTCTTATTTTTAAATATAGTTTTTATTTTTCTTTCTTTTTAGTCTTTAGTTATTTAGTAAGATAGCTTTTGTTGCCAAAGCAATAGACTGTAGCTAACCTAAGCAACAACAGTGACGTATTTTCAAGATAAAGATTGTCTTAGCCTGAGTTTCCTCTAGAGCCTGAGATAAAGGTTTGTGTGATGATATTTTGGAAAGTAATTTCATGAGGCAAGAATACAAGACAGGGAGAGTAAAGCAGAGGAGGAAGAGTCACTTATAAATACGTGTTATGGAGTCCCTACTGGTGCCTGGTTCTTAATTCTTTCAGAATCTTCTGAGGAGACTCATGAAATAAGGCAGTCCTTTCATGAGATGAAAGGGAGAGAGCATTTATCCATTGGTTTCCTTTGCTTATAGGTCAAAGGTGGCCCCATAGTGTTTACTACCTGCAATTCCAGATTATGCACATGTACTGTATTAGTGCAGAGTTAAGTGTGGGATTCTGACACAGCCAGAATGGCACGGTCACAGTGTGAGGGTTAACCAGTTATACATGTGAAACTGCTTAAAGTCTCCATGGAATGGTTGTGGGAGCTGTGGCTAGAGTAAAAGGTAGAATTGAAAGGTTTTGGAATAGTGCTCAAGAGGTGTCCAGTACACTGGGATTCTTCACACTCTTGATATGCGCTCCCCTGGCCAGTTCTCTCTTTTTAAGCTCTTCCAAAAAGAAGCTATATTCCAACATTGTAGCAAGCTTTTATTGTTGCTGCCATACTGTCTCTCAAAGTTGTGAAAGCCTAGGTCCTTCACAAAAAGCTGTCTCATGTCTTAAGTAGAGCCTAATGTCATATTAAAATATGTTTGACTGGATTTTTAACTTTTTATTTAAATTATGATGAAGTACTCTCTTCCTATCCAATTGATATTGTTTAATTAATTAATTAAGACAGAATCTTGCTCTGTCGCCCAGGCTGGAGTGCTGTGGCATGATCATAGCTCACTGTAACCTCAGACTCTTGGGCTTAAGTGATCCTCCTCCCTCAGCCTCCTGAGTAGCTGGGACTATGGCATGTGCCACTATGCCTGGCTGATTTTTAAATTTTTTGTAGAGATGGAGTCTCACTATTTGCCCAGGCTTGTCTTGAACTCCTGGCCTCAAGCAGTCCTCCCTCCTTGGCCTCCCAAAGTGCTAGGATTACAGGCATGAGCCACCGTGCCTGGCCCCCTTTAGTTCCCAGGAAACAAACACCCTTCAATCTTTGGGAAAAAGTTAGTCATACTCAGAAAAGGGGACATTTATTTCTTTGTAATTAGGGATAGAATGTTACATAGATTAGCAGTATCATTCATTCCATAAGTCACTTTATTTCTGCTTTGTCATAAAAATAGGAGAAGCAGGGAATTAAGAAGAGAGAAGTTGGAAGTATTGATAAGATTTTTTTCTCAGATAAACTATAAGCAAAATTCATTCAAAATGGATTAAAGTTTAATCCATTTATATAGATTTATTGTACATTTCAGCAATACTATAAGAAAATAGAAATGAATATTGTCTTTGAAGATTTTCTTAAACTTTGAAATGAAATGTTAAAAATCACTTAAAATTTAGCATACAATTACAGTTGTAATCCAACTGTAATAAGAATTAAAAGGGAAATATACATTAGGAAATACTTGTTAAAAAGTATGCAAGATAAAGATTAGTGTCTTTATTCTATAGAAACTTAAATATATTAGTAAAAAACATTAACACCCAAGTGTATTGCAAAGCAGATAATTCACAGAAGAAGGTATGCAATTCACTTCAGCTATGTCTTGCTTTGTAGCAAACGTTCCCAAGCAAGCCTCATGAAACAACAATTAAATTATTGTTATATCTCATGATTTTATGGGTCAGGACTTCAGCCAGGTCTTGGCTGGGCGATTCTTCCGCTTTATGTAGTGTTACCTGGGATCACTTGGTAGTGTTCACTTAGCAGCTGGGCTGGTTTGAAGGGCCTCAGATGGCTTCACTAACATGCCTGGTGCTTGGCAGGACAACTGTTAAGGTAAACTAGGATCTTATGGGGTTGTGGGGCATGCTTATGTGGTCTCTTCAGCAGGGGAGTTGGACTTCCTACATAGTTTCTCAGGGCTCCAAACATGAATCCAGAAACATCTAGTCCACTTTATGGCTAGGTCTGGAACTGGCAGAGGGTCATTTCCCTGGGATTAGCTGAAGTAGTCACAGGCCAGCCCATATTCAGGGGGAGGGGAAACAAAACCCCCTCCTCTTGATGGGAGGAGTGTCACAGAACTTGCTGTCATCTTTAATTTGCTACAGTTATTAATAACAGAAATACAAAATAAAGGCAACATTGAAATACAGCTTTTGACACATCAAATTAACAAAGAATGAAAACAAACTGTATAGATTTATAAAACCACCAGAATGATAAAACCAGTCCTGGCATGGGTGCAGTGAAACAGGCATTCTCATACATTACTGGTGGCATTGAAAGGCAGATTTCTAAAAGATCTTGGCAATATAAATCATAAATGTTAAAAATATCAATATTTGACTAAAAATTGTACTGTTTGAATTCTCAGGGGAAAAACTGTTGGCAAGGATATGCATTGTTTGTGAAAACTTGAATCAAATTTTTAACAATAGTGAATGTGCTTATGTGGACAGTTACAACCACCCATATGCAATTTTATATAGCGATTAAAAGTGATATTCACAAAGTCTATTATGTTACTACTACATATCACTCTTATTTAAAGAAATAGATTGCAAAGTTGTATTTATGGTATGATTTAAACAATTCCTAAGAATTAAAAATGCACTAGAAGAAAATACATTACAATTTAATAAGGCTTCTCTTTGTGTGATTAAATTACAGATTTTTTTCCACTGTGATTTTACTTGTTGAAGAAAAAAGCAATAAGTGTTTTATGACCTAGTATTCTAATTTAGAATAATTTCAGCATAAACAATTACAATAGAATGAACAGAAATATAAACCCCTTGTCATGGCCAACAAGTCCCTAGACGATCTGGCTCTATTGGCTTTTTTGTTCTTCATGTACACCAAATTCATTCCTGCCACAGGACCTTTGCAAAGTTATTTTCTGTCCAGAATTCCTTTCTCTTAGATCGTGGTGTTGCTTGCATTTTTACTTCATTTAGATGCCTTTGTTTTATTCAAATGTCAAGACTTATGAGAAGGTTTCTCAGGCTATTTATGTGAAAAGACTGCTTTCTGTACCTTTCCAGTAGCTCTTTTATTTTAATCTTCAGTGCACTTATCACTATGACATAATATTATATAACTTCAACTTTACTTATTGTCTGTCTTCCTTCATTCCTCTCATGTTTTATGAGGACAGAGACTACGTTTTGTTCTTGTTGTTTTCATTGTAAAAGTTATTACAGCTTAACATTATATGTTTTATGGCTTATGTATTTATTTGCTGTTTCCAATATCAGAATATAGTCTTGCCAGGGCAGAGATTTGATGTATCTTGCTCACTAGTGGCTTCACTAGTGCATAAAACATAATAAGCATTCAATAAGTATTTTTGGATAAATGAATGGGTTTAGGATCTTATAAAATAACTATGTTTTTGAGATATTTGTCACATATTTACCTCTTGTTAAAACAGTGATACCTGAAAATTGGGAACAAACATTTGTCTATTTCAAGTATAAAAGACCTTAGAGTAATTTGGTAATAAGAGCTTTAAATGCTGGAAATTAAGAAAATAGAAAAAGGCTCCTAAAAAGACACAGAAATAGATCTAAACATATAGTATGTAAAACACATTTATTTTTATGAATACTTATTACAAATATGAAAATACAGCGAATTGCTTTAGGTAAATGAACTCCAGAAATCTTTGATATGTTTAAAATTTGATAAAATAAGAAATGATACTTAGAACTCCTATTACATGTTTTTTTAGGACACTTATGTCTCACACCTCACTATGTTGAATTGATTTTTTCAGTTTTTTTTTTTGGTCTGTTTCATTTCAGATAGTTTCTATTGCTAAATTCACTAAGTTTACCTTCTGCAGTCCCTAATCTCCTGTTAATTATATCCAGTATATTTTTCAGTTTAGATATTGCATTTTTTTTTATCTCTAGAAGTTTGATTTGGGTCTTTTTAATATCTTCTATTTTTCTACTCATTATTCTTATGCTTTCTTCTACTTTCTGGACCATATAAGAGTATATTTATGATAGCTGTTTTCATGTCCTGGTCTGTATTAGTCCATTCATAACACTGCTGTAAAGAACTACCCGAGACTGGATAATTTATAAAGAGAGGAGGGTTGAGTGACTCACAGTTCTGCAGGCTTAACAGGAAGCATGACTGGGAGGTCTCAGGAAACTTACAGTCATGGCAGAAGGTTAGGGGGAAGCGTGCACATCTTCACAATAGTGGAGCAGGAGAGAGAGAGAGCGAGCAAGAGTAAAGGGGGAACTGCCACACACTTTTAAACCATCAGATTTTGTGAGAACTCACTCACTATCACAAGAAAAGCAATGGGGAGATCTGCCCCCATGATCTAATCCCCTCTTACCAGGCCCCTCCTCCAGTTCAACATGAGATTTGGGCGGGAATACAAATCTAAACCATATCATTCCACCCTGACCCCTCCCAAATCTCATGTCCTTCTCACATTGCAAAATATAATTCTCTCTTTTCAACAGTCCCCAAGTCTTAACTCATTTCAACATTAATTCAAAAGTGCAGAGTCCAAAGTCTCATCTGAGACAAGGTAAGTCCCTTCTGCCTATGAGCTTATAAAATAAAAAAACTAGTTACTTCTAAGATGCAATGGGTATACAGGCGTTGGGTAAATGCTCCCATTCTAAATGGGAGAAATTGGCCAAAACAAAGGGGCTACAGTCCCCATGCAAGTCTGAAACCCAGCAGGGCGGTCATTAAATATTAAAGCTCCAAAATAATTTCCTTTGACTCCATGTCTCATATCCTGGGCATGCTCATTGCAAGGGGTGGGCTCCCATGGCTTTGGGCAGCTCCGCCTCTGTGGCTCTGCAGGGTACAGCTCCCATGGCTGCTTTCCCTGGCTGGTTTTGGGTGCCTTCAGCTTTTCCAGGTGCATGATGCAAGCTCTTGGTGGATCTACTATTCTGAGGTATGGAGGACAGTGGCCCTCTTCTCACAGGTTCACTTGACAGTGCTCCACTGGGGACTCTGTGTGGGGGCTCCAATCCCTCATTTTCCCTCTGTACTGTCCTAGTAGAGGGTCTCCATGAGGGCTCCAGCCCTGCAGCAGACTTCTGCCTGGACATATAGGCATTTCCATACATCCTCTGAAACCTAGGTGTAGGTTCCCAAACCTCAGTTCTTGCCTTCTGCGCACCCGCAGGCCCAATATCACATGGAAGCTGCCAAAGTTTGGGATTTGCACCCTCTGAAGCCATGGCCCTAGCTATACCGTGGCCCCTTTTAGCCACAGCTGGAGCTGGAGCTGCTGGGACACAGGGTGCCATATCCTGAGGCTGGACAGAGCAGTGGGGCCCTGGGCCTGGCCCACAGAACCATTTTTCCTTCCTAGGCCTCTAGGGCTGTGATGGGATGGGCTGCCCTGAAGATCTCTGAAATACCCTGGAGACATTTTTCCCCATTGTCTTGGTTATTAACATTCAGCTTCTCATTACTTATGCAGATTTCTTCAGCTGGCTTGAATTCTTCCGTGGAAAATGGATTTTTCTTTTCTACAGCAATGGTTGGGCTGCAAATTTTCCAAACTTTTATGCTCTGCTTCCCTTTTAAATATACATTTTAATTTCAGACCATCTCTTTCTTCATACATATGAGCATACAATTTTAGAAACAGCCAAGTTACCTCTTGAATACTTTGCTGCTTAGAAATTTATCTTGCCAGATACCCTAAATAATCTCTCTCAAGTTCAAAGTTCCACAGATCTCTAGGGCATGGGCAAAAGGCTGCCAGTCTCTTTGCTAACACATAGCAAGAATGATCTTTACTCTGGTTCCTAGTAAGTTCCTCATCTCCAGCTGAGAACACCTCAGCCTGAACTCCATTATCCATATCACTATCATCATTTTATACAAAAGTCATTCAACAAGTCTATAGGAAGTTCCAAACTTTCCCACATCTTCCTGTCTTCTTCTGAGCCCTCCAAACTGTTCCAACTTCTGCTTGTTATTTGGTTCCAAAGTTGCTTCCCTGTTTACAGGTATCTTTTTTTTTTTTTGAGACGGAGTCTCGCTGTGTCGCCCAGGCTGGAGTGCAGTGGCCAGATCTCGGCTCACTGCAAGCTCCGCCTCCCGGGTTCAGGCCATTCTCCCGCCTCAGCCTCCGAGTAGCTGGGACTACAGGCGCCCGCCACCACGCCCGGCTAGTTTTTTGTATTTTTAGTAGAGACGGGGTTTCACCATGTTAGCCAGGATGGTCTCGATCTCCTGACCTCGTGATCCACCCGTCTCGGCCTCCCAAAGTGCTGGGATTACAGGCTTGAGCCACCGCGCCCGGCTACAGGTATCTTTATAGCAGTGCCCCACTCTCCTAGTACCAATTTTCTATATTAGTCTGTTTTCACACTGCTATAAAGAACTACCTGAGACTGGGTAATTTATAAAGAAAAGAGGCTTAATTGACTCACAGTTTGCAGGCTTACCAGGAAGCGTGACTGGGAGGCCTCAGGAAACTTACAGTCGTGGGGAAAGGTGAAAGGGAAGCAGGCACATCTTCACAATGACAGAACAGGAGAGAGAGTGAGCAAAGGGGGAAGTGCCACACACTTTTAAACAATCACATCTTGTGAGAACTCACTCACTATTATGAGAACAGCAAGGGGAAAATCCAACCCTGTGATCCATTTACCTCCCACCAGACTCCTCCTCTAATTCAACATGAGATTTAGGTGGAGACACAAATCCAAACTATATCATGGTCTCTAATTCTATCACCTCTATATTTCTGGGTTCAATTCTATTGACTGATTTTCCTTCCTGTTTCAGTCATATTTACCTATTTCTTCTCATGCTTGTTAATTTTTAAATTGAAAGCCAGACATTGTGAGTGCTGGATTTTTTTTTTTTTCATTTAGATATTTTCAGACTTTTTCTGGAATGTGATGAAGATCCTTGGAATTGGTTTGATTCTTTCAAGGGTTGATTTGCGACAGCAAGTCCTGAACAGCCTTTAGACTAGGTCTAATTTGGACCACAACTAAGGCATTTACTTTCTGAGGATGCTACTCATTGCTGTGCATGTTAGGATGGTTTTCTATTCTCACTGGTGGGAATGTGAACTATTCCTAGTGCTAGGTGCATTCTGAGGATTGTGCTGCATACTTCTTTTTACTATTTCTTGCTAGGTATCAGTAGTTTCTTCACGTCCATGTGCAGATTACTACTTAGTGAAAGACTCACGAAAGGCTCCTCTGAGGATCTTGAGAATTCTTTCTTTCAGTTCCTCCCTTGTACTCTGCTGCACAGATTCTTGTCAGTCTGTTTCTCCAAATTCTGAACTCTGTCTCTCCAAGTTGGTAATACTCAGGGCTCTGTCTGGATATCCTATCCCTGTACTGTGGCGTAGAAACTTTCTCTAGCGGGGATACTTATCAGGCTCACCTTGTTTATTTCTCTTCTCTCAGAGATCACTGTTCTGCACTGCCCGTGTTCAATGTTTGAAAACTCCAATTTTATATTTTATATTTGGTTTTCTAGTTGTGTAATGTGGGAGGGTATGTCTATTTGGTTATTCTAATTATGGCTGGTTGGCCAAAGAAACACTTAATACAGAAGTATTTGAAGGATATCCCATTTATGTGATGTGTAAAATTAATAAATATAAATTTTAGATTAAGACATTATTGGTCATCAGTTTAAGGTCGGCTGTTTTTGACCTTAAAATTAGGAACACAGCAGTGGGAGAACATGATCAACTCATGGAACTGAAGGAGAGGAGATATTTAAGGAAGATGCCCTAAGGTTTGTATGCCTGGGGATGGAGTGAGGTGATGTGCTTCTCCTCCTTCTGCTGTTGTGTTGTATGCTTCTGTCTTGATGCAGAGGCAACAGCTTTCTTCCTTTTTCTGAGACATTAATGCCAAGCTATGGAAAGCAGGAGTTCTGATAGATGACAGAGAAGGAGGGATTTCAGTATAAGAGCTTTAAACCTTCACAGGCTTGGAATGGAAATGACTAGGAGGGCAGAGATTGTAACTCATTCTGGGAAATATGTCAAGAAACTTCTGTTACATTAACAAAAAAGGCTGAGTGGATTATATCCTCCCTCTCTCCTTCCTTGTCTTCCCTTCTTGTCCCTCCTCTCTGCTGACTATGTGAGTTTGCCACGGGTCTGGTACTGATCCAAGAAGTAAATATTGAATGTTCTTTTTGGCAAGCAGAATGACCTTAGTAAAGTTTTCAATCTCACCATATCCATGCTCCGTGGATAAAAAGCAGTGATTGTACTACCATGCAGCCTTCTCTCAAAGCTGTTAGTACCCTCTGTCTCATTCTTGGGTAAAGCCCTTTTGGTTTCCAGCAGTAGCACTAAGAATCTGGCCTATTGTCCCCAGGCTGGAACAGCTTCTAAAGCACTGGCCATCAACTCTGTCCTACCTCAGCTGTTCTGCTGTGCGAGCTGTCTCCAGGTTAGATGACACAGCTATGGGGCTGCGTTTCTCCTACCTCTTCCTGCCTTTCTAACTGTATTGAGTTGACTAATGTCTCCCCAAATTCATGTCCACCTAGAACCTGTGAATGTGACCTTATTTGGAAATGCGGTCTTTGAAGATGTAGTCAAATTAAGATGACGTCATACTGGATTAGGGTGAGTCCTAAATCCAGTACGACTGGTATCCTCATAAGAAGAGGGAAATTTGGCCACAGAGACCCAGACATACAGGGTAGAAGGCTGTGTAAAGACAGAAGCAGAGACTGGAGTAATATGTTTCCAAGTTGGCAGCAACCAGAATCTAGGAAGAGGCAACAGCCTAAAGAGAGAGCATGGCTCTGCCAACTCCTTGATTTCCAATTTCTAGCCTCCAGAGCTGTGAGAAAGCAAACGTTTGTTGTTTTAAGCCACCACTTTGTGGTACTTTGTACAGCCCATCCCAGGGAGGCCTTTCTCACTTCCCCTGTTCTTCTCTTGACCCTGTAGCAGGATCCTTTTCTGAGGAGTTAAACTGCTTAAGCTCAGGCATCTTTCATTTCACTAAAAACTGAGAAAGTTAATAAATTATTTGTATTGCTTTGCAAGGGTAGTACTTTGAAATCAGAGTGACAGCTTGCTACCCTAATAATTTTTCTACCATCAGTACTATCAAATTTCTTTCCATTTAATAAAGTATAAAATTACTTTAATCTCTTAATTCTCTTGAGTAATTTTCATAAAACAGCCAATGGTTTAAAAAACAATTTATGAAAGGAATAAGATTGGGAGTAACTTTAAATCCAGAAATCAAGATGAAGAAGGCCATTATTTAGGTCATCTGTACTTTTTTTTAAAAAATTTTATCTACAATATTGGAAAAGCAAAACTAAGCCTTTAAGAACAATTCAGTGAACAAACAAACATAATATAGCAAAATGTCTCCAAACTTAAATTGGAAGCAGGAACAAAGAGAGAAAAAAATAGCTTTCGACAGCAGGCCTCCCATGTCCCCTCCAATCAGTTATAATATCCGTTGGCCATTCCCCTTGCACAAATAAGCAGGAACATTCTGAGAGCCAAAACCAAATTGTTTAATAAAAAGTATGAGGGCACATATGATGGTCTCACGTCTATGAACTGAAAATTGAAAACTCAAAATGGGCAAGTTGGAAAACTCGACAACAAACTATTATTAAAAAATGAAAAAGGGAAAAGAAAATGCTTAACAGTGAAACCTAACATTGTGGAGGTATCTGTTAAAGTAATTAATAAGGAAAACAGAACTAGTATGTTTAAACTTACTTTTGATGCTTTGGCTCTAAGAAGGGGAAGAGACTTAGCATCATTTAAACTGTAATCATTCTTTAAAAACTTGTGTTTGATAAACAGGCTGTGGAAGAATATGTAAACACATATGCATGTGTGCTTCTCCCCACATCAGGTCACCAAATTCCCCTCTGTAACCTTCTTTTCTAGCCTGACAAGTGGCTGATTTTTTCTGCCACTTATTCCTTGGGGCCTCTGTCCTTGCTGTGCTCTGACCTGCATTACAGGGATGGTGAAGCTGTGTTATACTACTCATCTAGGAAGTCAGGAAGGTGCTGGAGGTGAAAAGAAGGGGGACTTAGTAGGTTTGAGAGCTTCCAGGAAAAGGGAGTAGGAATATTGTAAGAAAAGTAACTTCTTATACAAGTGAGCACAGTTGTGGCATTATTGAATGGCATTGAAAATGGAAAGCCCTAAGTGGCATCAAAAAATGTTTACTTGAAAAACAGAGTGAAGGCGTGCTGTAATTAGGTAGTAACCTAAGAAAGAACTATGGGCCCCATTTTGGGTTAGTAACTACAGAGTGAGTTCAAAAAGGAAAGACAATAAAAAGAAAAATTAGTTTAACACTTCATGGTTCTTAGAATCATATTTATCACAGAGTGAACGGAAAGTTTTAATGAAGTTTTCTTACTCCTGGTTTAGATCTGTCTCCCTAGTGCACTGTTACTTTTTCTTTTGTGGATTGGGTCTTTATTTTATTTCTACAAGAAAAAATAACACATGATTTCATTTAAAAATTTTTAATAATACATAGATACGTAAAGATGAAAAATCTTTCCCTCCTTCTCCTCTGACCCAATTCTGTAGTTTGTTTTCTATGCACATATAAACATATTTATACATATTTATATGTGTTTATATAAATGGCATCATTGTTCTGTAACTTACTTTTTCCACCTAACATATCATTGACATCTTTCTTTGTGAGCATATACAGAATTACCTTATTATTTATAATAGCTATGTAGTATTCCATTGTATGGATGATTTTAATTTGTTTAATGGAACCCCTATTGATTATGAATAATCCTTCAGTTATTCTCATGGTTACCCCTGTAACTTTAAGTAATATATTTCTCCTTCCTGATTTCTCATCTTTGGACAATAACTATTGATTCCTGCTATAATAGAAGAATTTTGTGTATTACTTCTGCCTCCCACATTCCTTCCTATTCTTCTTTCTGATTTTTGATTATATTATTATTTTTACATCATCAAGATTTATAATATTTAGATTCTATTCAGTAACTATAATTTAGTCCTCTGTGCTTTGTTTATAGGTTGATTATAAATTTAAACCTAATAAAGTATATAATGAGTCTGTTTATACAAACAGGATTCATTGCAGAAATAAGTAGTGTAATAGGGGGTATAATTCTCTATAACAGATGATATAATCCTTTGAAGGTGGTATAATCCTCTGTCACACTGCTGATTGATAGAGACTATTTCAAGTCAGAATCCTACAAATTTTTGGCTGGGTGTGGTGGCTTACACCTGTAATCCCAGCACTTTGGGAAGTTGAGGCAGGAGGATTGTTTGAGGCCAGGAGTTTGAGACCAGCCTAGGCAACATAGCAAGACCCCATATCTACAAAAAAAAGAAAAAAGAAAAAAGAAAAAATCAGCCAGATGTGGCAGCATGTGCCTATAGTCCTACCTACTTAAGAGACTGAGGCAGGAAGATGGCCTGGGCCCAGGAGTTGGAAGCTACAGTGAGCTGTAATCATGCCGCTGCTCTCTAGCCTGGGTGACAGAGTAAGACCCTAGGTCTTAAAAAAACAATTCTATGAACTCTCTTTTAGTTTCATACCATGACCACACTAAAAAAGCTCTTTTAAACTGTGCACAGTCAGAAAACCACCAATAGAGAATCAAGTGTCACAGTGTTTTTCTGTGGTTTAATTCCCAGCTAGTTAACAAATGTGTTCAGTAGGGATTCACAAATTAGGTCACACAAGTGAAAGTAATAATTGTGGATTATACCATGGAGACGGTGAATCAGGGGGTACTAGCCTCTATTGGACTGAACACATCCAGAAGGCTTAATTCTTTCCCAGAAGGATAGGCTCAGCTTCCTTAAGTGGAATTTAGTATCTGAGATGTATCTCCAGCCCTTTCCCCCAGGAAGTTCTGAGGTGTGGATGGACTATTTAATTAATGATGGTGTCATGTTTAATAAATCCCAAAATACTACAGGACCAAGGGAAAATTAAAGATGTGCAAATTTCTTCATCAAAGATCGAATGTATTATCTCCTTATTTTCTTTCATTCTTGAGTTTTTGTCTAAATGAGCCGGAGGCTAGCAGTTACTGATGAATCACTTTGACTACAGCTGGTCACTCTTTGTACAAACTTACCTTTGTATGTAACATAACCAGAGGCATCAGAGTTCACCCTAGCCAGGATCCTGTCATGCATCTGAAGGTGTAACACTATGAGAAACTGAAGTCAGTGTTACCGGGATTGGGTGGATGTTTGGTGTGGGGAGGAGTCGTATTAACACATTCAGCATTGTGTTCTGGAGGATCTTCTACATCCATAACAGTTCCTTGCCTGCATTACTTACCTTTGCCTTTAACAAATGGATGGATATTGGTTTAATGTCCGACCTATCTAGTGTAAACTTTGCTACTTAGCAGTAGTTTTTACTTTCTTCTTTTTACCCCAAGGTTAATAAGTTTTGAGCAGCTACTGATAGTATTGGTTTGATCTTCTACAGCAGCAAAGAATAGTCACTTGAGATCTGTGGCCTAGGTTTGACCTATTCCTCAGGGCTCCACTGACCTTGAAGGCCTTGTTTGATCAGTGCTGGCATTGACCTAGAAACTTCAGTTGTCTTCCTCCTTAATGGACTTGTCAAGCCCTTCCTGCAGTTGATCATTCCGGGCAGTTAACTTGAGTTGAAGTCATGTATGAAATGCCTTATTCTGAAGTAGAGCTGAGACCCTTAGATAACCACCGATTTTCTTTTAGATGTGTCTAGAGAAGATCTTGTTAAACTCAGCAACAGAAGCCCTATAATTACTTTGTTAGCTGGATTCCAGCAGGCATAACGTAGCTTGCTGGGTGGAATAGCCCTATGACAGCTTGTACTAAAACAGACCCAAACGTGTTCTATCAGGAAATCTTTAGATCTCCATCCAAAATGCAATCGGCACTACACTAGAAAACTTGCTTGTCTCTCTTGGATTCTATAAGACCCATAGGACATTTTCTCCTTAAAAGTTCAAGATTGGAATCTACTCTGGCAATGTGGTGGGCTGGAGGCATATGTGCAAAGGGCAATTAATTATTTGTTTAAAATGAAGTGCCATGTATTCATGTATTTATAGGCGCAAAAGGGGTTTTACATTAAAAAGTTAAGTGTCCTTTCTAACCCTTCCACTTTTCTTACTCAAACCTTTAGAGTTTGCCACCGATACCATGGTCTTGAGTGTCTTTCCAGATACATTCAGTATACACGCAGCATGTACCATATGCTTACACTTACATTTAAGCATATGGTAGCATACATATATTCATACTGTTCTGCACTTTAAAAAATAATGGTCTGTCTTGGTCATTACTTAACATTTACAGAACTCATTCATTATTTTTTGTGGTTACATACTATCCCATTATTTGGATATAAAATAATGTCACTGATGAAAATTTAGGTTGTTTCCAACCTTATACTATTAAAATAATATGTTAATAATCATTTGTATGAATTTTATTTACTACATATATGACTATATCTATAAGGTAACTTCTTGGAAGTAACATTTCTGGGTCCAAGTTGTGTGCATTTTAAATTTTGATAGTTTTTGCCAACCTGCTGTTCAGGGATCTTATGCTAATTTAAACTCCCCTGCCCCAGCAATGTATGAGAGTGCCTGCTTGTTTTATCCATGTCTTTGTCTATATAGTCCCTTTCATACTTTTTGATCTTTGCCAATCTGATAGGTAAAAAATGTTATCACAGTTTTTAATTTGCATTTTTCTTATGGCTAACATTGAACATATTTTTATCTACGTGTATTTCCTCTTCAGTAAACTATCTGTATATCCTTTGCTCATTTTCCTATTGGGCTGTTGGACCCCTTCCTGTTGATTTGGTGGAACTATTTATATTTTGAGGAAAATAAAGCTATTTTATATTGAAAAAATTAGTTATTTTCTATGATATGAGCTACAAATCCTTTTTCACATTTTGATATGTCTTTTGACTTTATGGTGTTGAGTTTATTTGCATGCAGTAGAATTTACCAGTCTTTTATGGCTTCTGGGTTTTTATCATATTTTTAAAAAATGTGTTCTCCTGTATTTTCATCTAGCACATTTAGGTTTTTTTTTTTTTCTCATTTAAATATTTCTTATTTTGGTCTTAGGTGAAGGGCATTCTATTTAGATAACTGGAAGAGTTTTGGCTGTGAGGAAGTATTCTCTTTATAGTTAGTGTTGTCTGGGTTATAACAGCTGGAAATTTCTTATTAATTTCTCTTCTGCAGTGACAGAGTGAAGCATCATGCTTTGTAGTGAATGGACAGCAAGGAGTCCTAATAGCTGAAGTGTAGCTGGACATGGAACAATTTTAAGTTACAAGACTACTGGCAATTTCACAGGGCAGGTCAAGACTGGCCAAGCTGCCAGAAGTTAGTTTTTGGGGCAGTAGTAAAGACCACTTCAAAGGCAGTCTCAGCATGGTCAAAGCTCCAAGAAGAGAGCATTAACAGAAGTGATTTTAGCATTTGGAGAACTCCAGGTGAGCTATGGTGTTCATGAAGGACTTGAGTTGCTTGTGGACTTCTCTCCTGAGGTAGCTGCAGATTACCTCATTGACTCTGTTTATTGAGTACAAAAGAGGGGCTCCAAGGAATTGAGTGCAGTGGTTCTCAACTCTGGCTACTGTGCTGGAATCTGCTAGGTAGATTCTGACTTAATTGATCTGAGGTGAGACACCAGCAACAACATTTTGAAAACTCCACAGGTGGTTCTAATGTGCAGCTCGGATTGAGACTATTGTTCATGCAGTCATTTTGCTGTCTCTTTGAGTCAGGGATTGCAGTACGTGCCTCAGTGCTTCCAAAATGTGCATACAAATCACCTAGGGATTATGTTTTTTTTTTTTTTTTTTCAGTTTGATTAGAATTTGGCGGGCTTTTTTTTTTTTAAATTATACTTTATGTTCTAGGGTACATGTGCACAATGTGCAGGTTTGTTACATATGTATACATGTGCATTGTTGGTGTGCTGCACCCATTAACTTGTCATTTATATTACGTATATCTCCTAATGCTATCCCACCCTGCTCCGCCCACCCCACAACAGGCCCCGGTGTGTGATACTTCCCTTCCTGTGTCCAAGTGTTCTCATTGTTCAGTTCCCACCTATGAGTGAGAACATGTGGGTTTGGTTTTCTGTTCTTGTGATAGTTTGCTGAGAATGATGGTTTCCAGCTGCATCCATGTCCCTACAAGGGCCATGAACTCATCCTTTTTTATGGCTGCATAGTATTCCATGGTGTATATGTGCCACATTTTCTTAATCCAGTCTGTCATTGATGGACATTTGGGTTGGTTCCAAGTCTTTGCTATTGTGAAGAGTGCCTTAATAAACATACGTGTGCATGTGTCTTTATAGCAGCATGCTTTATAATCCTTTGGGTATATCCCCAGTAATGGGATGGCTGGGTCAAATGGTATTTCTAGTTCTAGATCCTTGAGGAATTGCCACACTGTCTTCCACAATGGTTGAACTAGTTTACAGTCCCACCAACAGTGTAAAAGTGTTCCTATTTCTCCACATCCTCTCCAGCACCTGTTGTTTCCTGACTTTTTAATGATCGCCATTCTAACTGGTGTGAGACGGTATCTCAGTGTGGTTTTGATTTGCATTTCTCTGATGGCTAGTGATGATGAGCATTTTTTCATGTGTCTGTTGGCTGCATAAATATCTTCTTTTGAGAAATGTCTGTTCATATCCTTTGCCCACTTTTTGATGGGGTTGTTTTTTTTCTTGTAAATTTGTTTGAGTTCTTTGTAGGTTCTAGATATTAGCCCTTTGTCAGATGAGTAGATTGCAAACATTTTCTCCCATTCTGTAGGTTGCCTGTTCACTCTGATGGTAGTTTCTTTTGCTGTGCAGAAGCTCTTTAGTTTAATTAGATCCCATTTGTCAATTTTGGCTTTTGTTGCCATTGCTTTTGGTGTTTTAGACATGAAGTCCTTGCCCATGCCTATGGCCTGAATGGTATTGCCTAGGTTTTCTTCTAGGGTTTTTATGGCTTTAGGTCTGACATTTAAGTCTCTAATCCATCTTGAATTAATTTTTGTGTAAGGTATAAGGAAGGGATCCAGTTTCAGCTTTCTACTTATGACTAGCCAGTTTTCCCAGCACTGTTTATTAAATAAGAAATTCTTTCTCCATTTCTTGTTTTTGTCAGGTTTGTCAAAGATCAGATGGTTGTAGATGTGTGATATTATTTCTGAGGACTCTGTTCCGTTCCATTGGTCTATATCTCTGTTTTGGTACCAGTACCATGCTGTTTTGGTTACTGTAGCCTTGTAGTATAGTTTGAAGTTAGGTAGCGTGATGCCTCTAGCTTTGTTCTTTTGGCTTAGGATTGTCTTGGCAATGCGGGCTCTTTTTAGAGATTATGTTTTAAATGCCGAATCAGGAGGTCTGGGGTGGGGCTTGAAATTCTGCATGTCTGTCTTAATAAGCTCACAGCTCATGCTGTGACTGGTCCCCAGACCACACTTGAGTGGCTTGAGTTTGTTATTTAAAGTGCAAAGCACTGGCCCACACCAGTCCACGAGAGTCAATAAGCCATGGTCCTGCTCCTTGCAGAATTTGCTTAGTGTACTAGAAAGAATACTCAGGTCAAGAGATCCGCTTTCCACTTCCTGCTCTGCCTCCAACTAATTAGTGTAAGATAAGTTTCTTAGAAGTGCTTTAGTTCTTCACCCTCTTATCTCTAAAATGAGAGGCTTGAATTGGATAAACTTGAAGGTTCCCTTTGTTCTTAAATCCTCTCATGCTTGTCCAGGATGTTTTCAGACTCTATCTGGATCAGGTTTTTACGTGGAATGGAATCTGGATCCTATAAAGACCCTGTCATCCTTTAGAGAATGGAGGCCTAGGCCCTGAGCTTATGATCTAGTGGGAGAAATAAAACTAACAAATGTTAAAAAAATTAAAGAAGAGTTAAATGTTCAAGTGTAAGCTATGATAAGTACAAAAAGAATGCAGGGAAACTAGAGAGGAGTGTTAAGTGAAACGGTCAGGAAAACTTCATTGCCAAGGGGAAATTTGAGTTAACATCGTTTACTGGGCTAGATGACTGCAGGGCTGACACAGAGTGGTGGTCCTCATGCTTTTGAGTTTCCTTGTCTCTAAAAAAGCATCCTTCAACAGTGAAGAACAAAACATATTTTTCTGCCTTAAATTAAAACAAAGTAGGAGAAAGACCTAGTTCTGTGGAAGTGTTTAAAGGGAAATCAAAATCCAAAAAACTCTGTATTTAATTTTTCAAGGCTAATCTTGACTGAAAAGATTGATACTGAAAAAAAAATCACCACTACCAAATATAGAGCAAAAAACCCAGTGTACCTCCCTATCGATAATAAAAAATGGTTTTAGAAATTACCTAAAATGTAAGTAAATTCCTCAAATTATAAGCAATATTGAAAGTGACATATCCTTTATCTTAACTCATTGGGAAAGACACCAGATAATTTATTTAGATTTTATAACATAGGTACACAAGAATTTTTGACTCACCTCTTTTAATGTCAAAGGAGATGTATTTTGCATTCTAATTAGAATTTTACTAAATTTTATGTTCTCTTAAGAGGAGGTTGTGTGATCAGGGCTCAGGTATAGAAAAATAAAAAATAGAGCAGTTACCCTCATTTAATGAATTATATTTAGTACACACAGTGCAGCTCTGTGTTCTCTGAATATCCTGAGAGTTTCGGTTTTTATCTCTGTGGCTAGATCATTTTGAAATTGCAGACTTTGAGTAATTTTTCTCACAAACACGTGCTATTATAGTTTTACTGTATAGTCATGCTGCATAGTGACATTTTGGTCAAGGGCAGAGCACATGTACAATGTTCCCATAAGATTATAATACTGTATTTTTGCTGTACATTTTCTTTGTTTAGATATGCTTAGATACAGAAATACTTACCATTTTGTTACAATTGCCTGCAATTAATACAGTAACATGCTGTACAGGTTTGCAGCCTAGGAGCAAGCAACTATGTCATATAGCCTACCTGTGTAGGAGGCCATAGCATTTGGGTTTGTGTAAGCACAGTCTATGATGTTTGTACAATGATAAAATAGCCCAATGATATTTCTCAGAAGGTATTCCTGCTGTTAAGTGATGCATAACTGTATATGGTAAATCTTTTATATAATCAACTATTGATTATCTATCACAGTGAGATTGACAATACAATAGAAATCTTCTATTTTTAAGCTGTTAAATACAATTTATGTTACTAAATAGCAAAATTATTTTGGTTGCAAGTGACAGAAAACCCAACCCATTGGGTGAAGCAAAGAAGGGACGTTTTGGGGACATGTAATTGAAAAATCTGAGGTAGAACTAGTTTCAGATATGGTTGGTATAAATAATGTAGTCAGAATCTGGTTTCTCTGCATCTCATGGTCTTGCTTTCCTCTGAGTTGCGGAGGAATTACATGATGCCTGCCAGTTTTTTTTTTTTTTTTTTCTTTTTCTTTTTTTGTGGTCTGTCTGGCTCAAACCTAGTGGAAAAGAGAACAGCCATCTTTCCCAAACCCCCCAAACCAAATCCCGAATTTCATCCCATCGGCTGTGATTGTAGATCATTTGTCCTCCAGAGTCTCTGGGGCCAGCAGTACTGATTGGCAAGATTGGAGACCTGTGTCTATCCCTGGAGCTGTAATTAGTGGAACAGTAGCCAATGCTCCTCTAAGGAACCATTCCCTTCTCAATCAGGAAATGGTTCCTTAGAGGAGCAATTAGTACTGCTCCAAAAGAAGGAAGAATTGATGTTTGATGTGAAAGTGGCAATGACAACAGTCACTACATATATCTTTCTCAGTTTAAGCCAATGTTAAATTTACATTTTTCTAAATACAAAGATTTCAATGGTGGAAGACCATTACAGGATCTGCTTTGTGGTGAGATAGTGTAGAGCTGGAATTTAAAACAGTAATTCCATCTACAAAATGGATATCCTTAATGAAATAATTAAAAATGACAGTATTGGATATCTGATGGCCTACTTTCCAGGCGGGAATGATATTAAAAATATTTAACAACCTGTGACAGAGGCATCAACCAATCAGAATGAGTTGGATCCAACCAATCAAAACTGGTGCTGACAACAACTAGCCAGTGCAGCCCCATGAGTGAGAGCTGGCAGTTTGTCAGCACAACTTACTGGGAGGCATTCTTAAGGTGCTGCCAAGTGTCTCAAAAAATAGAGTTACTGTATTAGTTTCCTAGGTATGTTGTAACAAGGTACCACAGACTTAAAGTAACAGAAATTTATTCTCTCACAGTTCTGGAGGTAAGAAGTCTGAAATCAAGATGTTGGCAGGGTCCTGCTCCCACCAGAGGCTCTAGGGAAGGACCATTCCTTACTGCTTCTAGCTTCCAGTGGCTGATGGCAATCCTTGGCATTCTTTAGCTCCTAGATGCTAGGAGACTGGAGCGGTGGCTCCAGTCTTCATCTTCACATGGCTTTCTTCCCTGTTTGTGTCACTGCATCCAAATTTCCCTCTTCTTATAGGAAGATTAACCCCTTAGTCCTTATTGTTATTTTAATGCTATTAAAATGTAAATGTTGGTGTGACAATTTGGTGGGGAATTAATATTTATTGGCATGTATGTTTGTGCTTGGGGAGATATTATATTCTTACACATGATTTTATTGAATTCAAACAAGTGTTACCTTAAAAAAATGGAACTGGCCACAATTAGATGAACATCATTCATTAGTGTATTTAAGAGCAAGTACAAGAAGCAGGAGACAAATACTGGTAAAGGGCTCAGAAGCCATATCTTGTAAGGAGTATTTGCATATGGTGGTCATTTCTTCAGCTCTTGGAAGAACAGCTGTGTGGAAAAGGGATTAGACTTCAGAGGGCAGAACTAAGTAAGTTAAAGTTAAAGGATGTGAAATACAGGACAAAACTTTCTTAATGTACAATGCACTAAAATGGAAATGGCCGCTATGTAAGGGAGTAACAACCCCAAGTTCCTGGAGGTGCTCAGGCAGTTGCTGAGATGCATAATTACCTTTCTGGGACATTTTCATAGAGATCTTGCCGTGAGAAAGAAATTGAAATGAAAGCTGTCTTGCAGCTTTGAGATCTATTGCAAGTCCTGAAATTGTTCTCTATGGGTAGGCCATGAAAATCAATATTAATTATGTGACAAGCTATTTCTATAAGCTTAATTTTTGTTCTGTGATCTTGGTGCTATGGACTAGTGAGGAAAAAAAGGGAAAGATTTAATCTAGGAGGGGGAAACATCATTAATAAATAAGAAAGGTAGGAGAATAAAACTTGCATTTATTGAGTACTTACTATGTGCAGGGTGTTGGACTAGTCTCTTTATCCATATAGTCTCATCTCATTTAGTACATTTAGTTTTTCACTGATCAGTTTGGAACTTATGGGAAGTGGTTGTTAAAATGATGAATTCTTAAAATAATTGACTTTTCCTTATATATTTTTTGGTGGTGAAACACAGGACTGTTCTGATGGCTACATGTGCAAAATACACTTTCAAATTAAGAGTGGGTCTGTGATGTCACATCCAGGAGCATCTACCCATGGACAGACATGTCCTCCCATGGAGGTGAGTAGTTTAATGTGTCACGCTCTTCTTTTCAGTCTCCATAAAGTATACATTTAAAAATGTATGCTTTAATGAATCCATTGCATTCCATCCTATGGAAGCACCACAATTATATCGCACTCATATTGAAATAAAATACTTTAATTCTGTTAAGTAAATATTTTAAAAACTTTAAACTTCTTCCCATTGGAGAGATATCCAATTGCCGTTGGATCCTGGGCCTGTTGTAGCAGGAGAAGGAGGTATTTTCCTATGTAATACTGAAAGCAAGAATTGTGGTAAAGTTATAGAAGATCCACTCTGACTCCAGATTGTAGTGAGCCGTCATACTTTTGGTTTCTCTTGGACCTGAATACCACAGATGCCTCTGTTGTCTATTTATTTTTTTTTTCCAAGTAAAATTCCCTGAAGATAATATAGCCCTAGCCCCAGGCTGCTTAATACTTGATTGGAGACCTTTTTGCCTGCTCTGCCTTTATTCCCTTTTCCCTTGAAAATATGTTGAATCTGGATCTTATTCCTTAGGAGACTTTAACCTTGACTTGAAAATCTTGCTAAACCAAATTTTATTATGGTACTAATGAATGAATGGTTTTCTGAGATATTTTCAATTTTCTTTTTATTGAAATGCAAACAACCTTATTGTATTTCTTGTAAAAATTGTATATGCCCATTATAAAAATAAATAATAGAGAAATATATAAAAAGGATTTTAAAATGTCCCATATGTCCTTCAGTAGTTTACCACTGGTAACATTTTAGTAAGTATCCTTTCACATATTTCTATCATGTACACACATATACATACTTGTTTTTTTTTTTTTTTTTCAGTGAACAAGTATATCACGGACATCTTTCCATGTCAGTACATGCAGATTTCCATAGTTCTCTATAGTGACTCCATTCCATTCCATCCTATGGAAGCACCACAATTATATGGCACTCATATTGAAATAGAATACTTGACTTTTCAAAGAGGATTGGTGAGGACCTAATTATTTCAACACAAAAGAAGAAATCACTAGTGTTTGAATTCTGAGCATCCTGGGAAAATGAAAGAGGTGACTTTTTTTTTGTGCAGGAAGAACTGTTTCCCAGAACATGTTAAATCAGGCCCATTTGCCAATCAGACATCAGCCCCCTTGCCTGTATATGATGCTGGCCTGCAAGTAACTTTCACCTATTTATAATTTGGTTTGCAAGTTATTCTTGAGAGTATTGTGCTTGGTAATAAGCTAAGTGCCCCCAGATGGGTGCTTGAATCTTGATTACTGCTTCATGGTTCCAATAACCAACATCAAATTTGAAGCCAAGCATATTAGGAAGCTTTTCAATTCATTATATATTAACTTAAAAAAAGTTTTAAAAATTAACATAGAAATGATGATTTAAAAAATGAATTACTAGTTTTTGCCTAACAAGTTGGCAGAGATTTGAAAAGCACTAAAAAGTGGTGTTGACAGTGTGAGGGAACTGACACTTTCTGGTTGATGTTTTAACTTCACAAAGTTTAAAGATGTGCACATACTATGAATAATCTAGTCCAATTCTAGGAATTTAGCCTCATAAAATGTAATTTTTTTCAACATTTTTCATTTCCAACATTTCCCAATAAATTTGAAACATATGGAAAAGTTGAAAGAATTTTGCAGTGAATATCTATATACTTAAACCACCTAAAGTCTACCATTAACATTTTGCTGTGCTTGCTTTATTTTATGTTGATCCCTCTATTTATACATCTTATTTTTTGATGCAATAATTTTAATCAAAGTAAATTGCATACAAGTACTCATAAAATATTTGAGTACACAAAGATTTACCTGCAAGTATATTCATTTCACTCTTATTTATAATAGGAAAAATGAAAATAATGGAAATATACAATAGTAATGGATTGGTTAATTATGGCACATCTCTAGATGGATGCAGTCATTAAAAATGATATTCTCGGTGACTGTTTAATTACACAGGTTAAATGTTCATGTAGGCCGGGCACAGTGGCTCAATGCCTGTAATACTAGTACTTTGAGAGGCCGAGGCAGGCGGATCACCTGAGCTTAGGAGTTAAAGACCAGCCTGGTCAACACAGTGAAACCCCATCTCTACTAAAAATACAAAATTTAGCCAGGTGTGGGGGCATGCGCCTATGGTCCTAGCTGCTCGGGAGGCTGAGACAGGAGAACTGAGCCTGGGAGGTGGAGGTTGCAGTGAGCTGAGATTACATCATTGGTGGGTGACAGAGTGAGACCTTGTCTTGGAAAAAAAAAAAGTTCATGTTAAGTTAAAAAAAGGTAGATTAGGCCGGGTGCGGTTGCTCAAGCCTGTAATCCCAGCACTTTGGGAGGCCGAGACGGGCGGATCACGAGGTCAGGAGATCGAGACCATCCTGGCTAACACGGTGAAACCCTGTCTCTACTAAAAAAAAAATACAAAAAACTAGCCGGGCGAGGTGGTGGGCGCCTGTAGTCCCAGCTACTCGGGAGGCTGAGGCAGGAGAATGGCGTAAACCCGGGAGGCGGAGCTTGCAGTGAGCTGAGATCCGGCCATTGCACTCCAGCCTGGGTGACAGAGTGAGACTCCGTCTCAAAAAAAAAAAAAAAAAAAAGGTAGATTATGTGGTATAAACAATAGAATCCAAGTATAGTTAACATTCTTCAAACTATCCATCGACTACTACAATTTTAAATTATGATTCTTTTTAAAATTTATCTCTTCAAAGAGTGAAACCTGTAACTCTTTTCTTTCACTCTCTTGAAATCCCTAGGGTTATTTTTGCTTGATCCAGTGATTTCATTTGGAGTCACCATCCATCCTTGTAAGTTTCCGTTACTGCTGTAGCTCTGGTAGGCATCCCTCTCTTTTTTTCCCAGATAAGAGCAGAAGATTTTAAAGTTTAGAACAAGACAGCCCAGGCTGGGCGCGGTGGCTCACGCCTGTAATCCCAGCACTTTGGGAGGCCGAGGTGGGCGGATCACGAGGTCAGAAGATCGAGACTATCCTGGCCAACATGGTGAAACCCCATCTCTACTAAAAATACAAAAAATTAGCCGGGCGTGGTGGCGGGCGCCTGTAGTCCCAGCTACTCTGGAGGTTGAGGCAGGAGAATGGCGTGAACCCGGGAGGCGGAGCTTGCTGTGAGCCGAGATCGTGCCACTGTCCTCCAGCCGGGGCAACACAGCAAGGCTCCATCTCAAAAAAAAAAAAAAAAAAAAGAACAAGACGGCCTAGTACCCCATCTTTGTGTATCTCCCAGCTTCCCTACCTCTCTGTAGCAGAAACAGTATTTGAAAGGTTACATATACATATACAAACATGTAATACTCACATAAGGCCTAGAAATAATTTCCCCCCTTCCAAACACATAAGATTTTCTTAGAATATTTTTTTTCTTTTTATTTACATTTATTCTTGTTCTTTCTCTTCAGGAATTTGCTTCAAAAGTATATGTTCTTTATCTCTCCTTCTTAGTACTCCTCAGATTCATGCTTATTGTTTTAAAAGCCAGATTGCTTCCTTAGATTGTAAACCCCATGGAAGTAAGGTGACTCAGTGAATATCTATTATTTGACTAAACCTTCAGGTTTAATTACCCACAGAACTAGCTCACTTAAGAAATCAGATACCTCTGTATTTTGATATAAATTGGATAATCTAGTGAATTACTTAGAATTGATTATTATTACATATTATTATATATACAATATATATAATATAGTATATTATAAAAAAGTATGGGTGTATGTGTATACATGTGTATATATATGTATACATATACACACATACCCCCCGCCCCCCGTTTTTTTTTTTTACACACAGGGTCTTACTCTGTCTCCCATGCTGGAGTGCAGTGGCACAGTAATAGCTTACTGAATCATCTAATTCCTGGGCTCAAGTGATCCTCTCACCTCTGCCTCCCAAGTAGCTGGGACTACAGGCATGCACCACAATGGCTAGCTAAGTTAAGAATTTTTTTTAGAGATTTGGGTCTTGCTCTGTTGCCCAGGCTTGTTTGAAAGTCCTGGCCTCAAGTGATCCTCTCTCCTCAGCTTCCCAAAGTGCTGAGATTACAGGCATGAGCCACTGTGCCCAGGCTGAATTCTAAAAGAGTTTAGTTTCTACTAGAATAACATTTTTTTTCAACAATCAATTTACATAGAAAAATCAACAATGTTTAAAAAGAGGTTTGCAGGGAGTTTTTAGTAGTTTGTGTTTCTGAGTTGTCACTGGAATGGAATCGGATGATAAACCCTTCATCTTCCAGTCAACTCCAGTGTTTTATTTTTAATATTTGGCAACTCATAGTAAATTTAGTCTGCCTAATTTACTCAGATTATAACAACAGCACAAGTAGAAGAAAGAGTGCTAGACTTGGAGATAGAAATTGTTTTGTAGTTCTCTTCACCACTTATTAGTCATGTAACCTTGAGTAAACTTCAGTGTTCTCATTCAAACTGTGGGCCCTTCTTACTTCTTGTTTTGGTTGGATGTAACAAGGGTACAGTGCTCTTATTAATACTAATAATGTCACACATATAATTATCTTTTTATGGTTATCTCATAATTATGCAAGAAGCAGCAGGATGTGAATGGAGAAACATGAAGGAGCAGGAAGAGAGCAGTGACTGTAACACTTCCTTTCTTTTCATATTCTATTCTTACCTTTAGATGCTGGGAATAATGAGTAGCCTCCAACCTGGAAACTAACCCTTATTCAGCCACCACCACCAGTTATCTCAGAGAATGGTACAGAGACAATTGAGAGTGACTCTCACTAAAAAACAGTGGTAGACTAATTAGAGCATTTAAAACATTCCATTTGAACTACATATGTAATGTCTTACTTTCCTAGATCAACACTGGACAGAGATGTGTTTTCCTCTTAAGTTCTCTCTTTCTTCATCATAGATTTGTTTGTAACTTTTATTTAGTCAGTAATATGATTAGAGGTATGGCAATTTGAATTTTTTTAGTTTTTCATTTAAAAATACCTCAGATGGCCAGGTATGGTGGCTCACACCTGTAATCCCAGTACTTCGTTACGCCAAGAGGGGAGGATTGCTTGAGGCCAGATGTTTGAGATCAGTCTGGACAGTATAGCAAGACTGCATCACCACAAAAACAAGAAAAATTAGGTGGGCATGGTGGCATGCACCTGTAGTCCTAGCTACTCTGGAGGCTGAGACAGATGGTTTGCATAAGCCTGGGTGTTTGAGATTACAGTGAGCTATGATCACACCACTGCGCTCTGTCTAGTATGGGCAACAGAACAAGACTCTGTCTCAAAATAAAAACAAAAATCCAAAAACAAAATACCTCAGAATTAATGTTTTATCTTAATGGATAGTACATTTGTGATATCAGTAGAAGATACTATGACAATTTAAGTAGAATGTAATTAGATAAGGAACAGCCCTCTACTGTTTGTTTCAAAAATGCAATGAACTGCTACCAATTTTTTTTTTTTTTTTTTTTGAGACAGAGTCTCACTCTGTTGCCCAGACTGGACTGCTATGGTATGATCTTGGCTCTCTGCAACCTCTGCCTCCCAGGTTCAAGTGATTCTCCCTCCTCAGCCTACTGAGTAGCTGGGATTACAGGCACCCATCATCATGCCTGGCTGATTTTTGTATTTTTGTAGAAACGGGATTTCACCACGTCGGCCAGGCTGGTCTCGAACTCCTGATCTCAGGTGATCCGCCCACCTCGGCCTCCCAAAGTGCCAGGATTACAGGCATTGAGCCACCGTGCCTGGCTGAACTTCTAACATTTTAAAAACTGAGACCTGTCAGAGGGTAGAGGGTCAGAGGAGGGAGAGGATCAGGAAAAATAACTAATGGTAATAGGCTTAATATCTGGGTGATGCAATAATCTGCACAACAAACTCCCATGACACAAGTTTACCTATGTAACAAACCTGCACATGTCCCCCTGAACTGAAAAGTTAAAAAAATTGAATATTTAAGCAAATTTCGTGAAAGGGATTGATTGTGCTCATGATAGAAGAACTCAAGGAATAATCCTAATTTGTACAAATTATCAAACTTAGCTTTAACTAATTTTACAGACTAGACTATCATGAAAAATCATTGGTAGTTTTGTGATATTTAATAAGTTTTATAATCTTGAAAGCAGTTGTATAAAACATTATTTTTCATTTCAACCATCGCTGATCAAAACATACTTCAACTCTGCACTGAAGAGTGATAAACTCTTATTTAACTATTGTCCTTGGGATTCCAAAACAGGGTTTAGGTAAAATATATCATCTTTTGATCCTAAATATATGATGATCAAAAGTCTGAAATTTTTTTTTTACATTTTTCTTCTAAATTAGTTGTATTTGTAGATAGTTGAACAACCATACCAAAGATATGTAGATATGTGGATGGATATCAAGCTTGAGGGAAGGGATTTTGTGGAGTTAGAGGGTGCTATTTGCCTAGCTCCCAATGTTTTCATTTGATGAAATATTAGATTAACATTTTTTTATCAATGACTTTAACAGATTCTCTTACAAAACACATTTATGTCAGCATTAATGCCTTCATGTATTAACATTTTAATTCCCCCCAAATAATACTTAACATGGTCAATTATTGATTTTCTATTACATACCAGTTTATCTTACTAGTTACTTTATTATCTTATTTAATCTTCACAAAACTCTTATGACAATAGATATTAATATTAATATGGCACATAAATGGATAAGATTAGTGAAGATGGATAAAAACACAGTTATAATAATAATAACAGCAATAATAATATTATAATAAAGACAACCTAAGTTTATGGAGGACTAACTATGGATACTGAACTAAGTGATTTGCATATATTAATTCATTTCAACTCATGATATTAATATCTCTATTCTCTTCACTTTATATATGAGGAAACTGAGACATGACACAAAGGTTAAGCTTGCCTAAGGACAATAGCTAGGAAGTGATTATGTTCTGGCTTTTGTTATGTTCTGACTTTGGAAAACAGTAGTTCTTACAGGTTAGTCATATTAAATAAGACATTTATTGAGAGTAGATAGTATGATTTTGCATGTGACATTTCTGAATTTGTGAGATGAAAGTGAGACTGGCAGTTTTTAAACAAGATATTTTCCTTACCAGTGACCAACAGAAGTACATTGCATCTATTTAAAATCCTCTAAATATAGGGCAGTGTGTGGCAGCTCATGCCTGTAATCCCAGCACTTTGGGAGGCTGAGTGGGGGCGGATCACTTGAGGCTGTGAGTTCGAGACCAGCCTGGCCAACATGGTGAAACACCATCTCTACTAAAAAAATACAAAACTTAGCTGGGCATGGTGGCAGGTGCCTGTAATCCCAGCTACTTGGGAGGCTGAGGCAGGAGAATTGCTTGAACCCAGGAGTCGGAGGCTGCAGGGAGCCGAGATTGCACCAGTGTACTCCAGCCTGGGCGAGAGAGCAAGACATTGTCTCAAAAAAAAAATCCTCTACATATAAATGAATATTTTCAACAGAAGCAAACATAATCAATGCTGGCTTGGGATATCTTATTTTATGTGACACTTATTTTCATAAATGGGTATTGATACTACCATATCACTTTATCAATTTGTGTTTTTTTGTATTTAACTGAAGACTTTTCTTAGAGAAATTGAGATATCATTTAACAGTCATGAAAAATATGATTTAATAATTCATCTACTTTAATGAACAGGAGCGTATTGTCCTTATTGAAGCCTTATTTCTATACATGAAATAATAATTTATAAATAGAAGTGGGAACCAAGCCCTATACTTCAGTTAGACAATTTTTGATGAAAATTAACCATAATAATGGTTAAAAATTATGTGGATATATTATTGCAAAATAGCTGCTAAACTTAAATTTTTTTTAAAGATTCTGAATTAACATACTGACTAATGAAGACTAGAGAGACTAGAGTTGAGAAATAAGGTGTAAGTTTTGTTTTTTAAATCATGTCCAGCACTCATCCACTCAGTAAAAGGAAACAGTATCTAGTTAACTTAGATACTGATTTTTAATAATGAGTAGTAAAAATTGTTGATGAATGCTCAGAAGGGGGAAATATCTGAAAGTATTTCCTATGTAACTGGTGTTCTAGCCAACATTGCTTTGTATTTTTTTGTCTCTAATGTCTTCATTTATGAAGTTTTGAATCATTTTCCATAGAATAGAGATGGCCTAGATTTTGTCTTTTGATTCACACAATTCAGCTACCTATACACATTGGCTTTAAGTTGGTCAATAATTTTTATATTATTGAAGTTTGTGTTCTGCTTGAAGTTCGATTACTGTAGTTCCTCTTCCTTTTGCAGAGGTATCAGAGATGGGTACCAAGCATATTTTATTTATCCATTTACTATCCTCATTCCTTTAGAGCCTCAGGTTGCACCTTCAGATTACATTTTTTAAAACTATGAAAATGATAGAGTCATAAAAATAGTGATAATATACTAGTGGAAGAAAAGATTTTTGTCTTAGGGCCTTGTAGTTCACTAACTGGTATTTTCCTTAGACCAGGGCAGGTAGAATATTATAGAAAGTGAGGCCCTCAACAAAAAGCAACCTATCATAAATTCCCTGAAGCATAAAACTGAGAATCAGTAACAGGAGATGATCTCAATTGCTAAGGAACGTATTCAAAGAATGATGATCTTCTGAGGTAACCAGGCCTTGAAATACACTCATTTGCCTTAAGGATTTTATTAGGTGGCTTCTAGGATGACTTCTATTTTGTATGTCCAAAATAGACTCATATGTCAGAATATTATGTTTTTTTATAATGGAATAAATGGTGAGCCATAGTTCTCAGTAAGCATTAACAATTTATCTGTAAAGCAACTGCTATTTTTGGACTGAACTATAGATATATTGATAAATGTAAATGATGACTAAGAAGCATGTTTACCTCTGTATTTGGGAATGTAATTATTAAAGCAATGTTAGAATGCCAGGAAGTTCTGTCTGTTATGTTTGAGGTGCATAGATGCAAATGGAAGCATGTGTAATAGTCAGTATTATTGAATGAATGAATCTAATGCTGACAGATACATGGATTTTTGAAGGAAATAACTGTGAATGCAGCAGACCCCAATCCCACTTTTGTGTTTTACTTAAGATATTATGAAAGGGTTCAAAGACAAATTAAAATTTAATTCTATTTAATTTAAAGTGTAAGTATATGCTATATAGTAGTGTGGTCTCTGAGAGGGGAGAGTATAGAATATTCTGAAAACCAGTCATGTCAGATTAGGATCTTTAATTCCAGTAAAACTGGGGATTATTGCACTAAATATACTATTTATTATACAAACTATATTTCTTTAACTGGTATATAACAAAAGTATTTATTTACTCATTCTTGAAACTCATCAGAAAGCAACATATAGAGATGTGGTACTGAAACTATTTGGATCATCTAATGAAATTTGTGACTTAGGGGATCTTAATGCAGTTTAACTATTCTGCTATAAAGCCAGGAGTCTTAGATAGAGGCAGGGTCATGCTTCACATTCTACTGAATCTTCTTTCTACTTTAAGCCCTTGGTACCTGAGTAATAGCAATACAAAATTCAGAGAGTTGTTAGGTTCAGTGAGAGTCTATAACCTAAATGGGTTCTTAAGGTTACTTCTATCTTTGAAATTCTCTGTGCTATATTCTCCTTGGCAAAACATAAAGAAAATCTACTTTTTGAAATAAGTTGACTAAATATACATAGGTAACTAATTCTCTTTTTATTTATTAAGCTAATAGAAAAGCCTTTGTAAAGATATGTGCCATAGCCATTGTATTTTAACTCAGCAATAAGTTATATCAGAAAGTTTTCTTTACATACAGTTGTAATTTTGGGGTGTTTTTTAAAAAATCAAAAGTAAGATCATTTCTAGTAGCAGCTGTATACTTAAGAGGTTACTGAGCTGATGTTTCTGTACAAAAATCTGACAGGCTTTCATTGTGGAGCACTTATGTCCAAATGTAAAGGTCTAACTTAGGAAGCAGTTGTTTTGGAGGAGGGCCATTTAATGCATTATTTTAATTGCCCTAATTATATATTTCTCCCATTTCTTTTAATGAATTTGGGATGCTTTTCATAGCAAAGACTTGGAACCAACCCAAATGCCCATCAATGATAGACTGGATAAAGAAAATGTGGCACATATATACCATGGACTACTATGCAGCCATAAAAAGGATGAGTTCATGTCCTTTGCAGGGACACAGCTGAAGCTGGAAACCATCATTCTCAGCAAACTAACACAGAAACAGAAAACCAAACACCAAATGTTCTCGCTTATAAGTGGGAGTTGAACAATGAGAAAACATGGACACATGGAGGGGAACATCACACACCAGGACCTGTCGGGGGATGGGAGGCTAGGGGAGGGATAGCATTAGGAGAAATATCTAATATAGATGAGGGATTGATGGGTGCAGCAAACCACCATGGCATGTAACAAACCTGTGCATTCTGCACATGTATCCCAGAACTTAAAGTATATATATGTACACATATAAAAACTTCTTATCTTAAAAAAAAGACACTTAATAGATTGTTGGGGGTTTCCAACTTTAGGAGGCTCTTTTTTTCATGAAGAATTCTGAGGAAGATATGTTGACTTTATAATCGAATCTAAAATAAATGAAAGTGAAACCACTACTTATAACTCTTTTCTGCCCTTTGAGGTTTTCTTTTGAAGCCAGTAGAAACTACGTATGTGGAGGGAGATGTGTTACTTAGAACATATTACAGTAAGACTTGATCTCACAAAAGATTAAGTAGAATCTAAAATTTGAGTTTTCAAAATTATTAAGTATATTTACAATTTTATTCCTTAGTTAAAAATATTAATTTAAAAATATTTTGTGGAATGAAAGGAATTCCCATTAGCAAAATTTTCTATGCAGGGCTCAAAAACAATCTTCTTATATATCCTAAAGGAATTCATTGTTGAAGTAGCAATGTAGAATCTCGTGATATGAACTGCAAGCTTCAGATATTAAAATGATTGTTGAATTTTTTTGGTAGCTTAAATGAGATTGACTACTTGTCAGGATTTTTTTTTTTTCTTTTTTTTTTTTTTGAGACGGAGTCTCGCTCTGTCGCCCAGGCTGGAGTGCAGTGGCCGGATCTCAGCTCACTGCAAGCTCCGCCTCCCGGGATTACGCCATTCTCCTGCTTCAGCCTCTCGAGTAGCTGGGACTACAGACGCCCGCCATCTCGCCCGGCTAGTTTTTTGTATGTTTTAGTAGAGACGGGATTTCACCGTGTTAGCCAGGATGGTCTCGATCTCCTGACCTCGTGATCCGCCCGTCTCGGCCTCCCAAAGTGCTGGGATTACAGGCTTGAGCCACCGTGCCCGGCAGGATTTTTTTTTTAACTGTCAGGTAAAGACTAACCATTGCATAGAGTATTATTTTTACATAAAATCATTGCCAAGAACAATGGCTTATATAACCCCTGATGTTTTATCCACTAATACCTGAAATGCTCACTATGAAAGAGACTTTATTAAAAATGCAGATGAATTATTTTGGGGAAAGGGAACAAAGCGTTTTCAAACAGGAATAGTGGTTCTGAACCCCATAGTTGGACTCTTAAGCTCTGACTTGGTTAGATCACTTCCATCATAACTGCGTCCTTAGCATTTAGCACCATGCCTGGCACATCAATGCGAGAAACTGATATTGCTTGTCTCTTGATTTTTCTGGGTTACAGCTACCTAGAATTTTTTCTCTGTCAATATACTGCAAACTTAACTAAAAGTCAGCAATATTAGTATAACTATTTTGTCATTATCAGTTTATTTTCTATTTTGTTAAAGGATACTTATTAAATAAAGTGGCCAGGAATATTTTGTTAAAGTTTATTTCTGAATTTATGTGCTTAAGGGCAAATAATAATTTTACCTTAAAGCAAAAGGAAATAACCAAGGATTGCATTGTTAAAGGTTTTCAAAAGGGAGCCATCAAAGTGTTTTAACAATCTTGTTTTTGATTGCATAAATGTGATATGGGAATTTCAATAATGCTCTTCTATATGGTGCTTGCAAATTTGCTGTTTTAGATTGTTTGCTCTTAGCAAAGTATAAGTCTTACGTATTTGTGATAAGCATTGAGAGAAGCTACATGTAGTTCAAGCTAACCTTAAAGGAGCCTTAGGATAGAGATTACATGTTTGTCTCAGCTACAGTTCAGAATGCATTGAAAAGACCAGGAAGGTTGATCAAGTTGGCAATGGCACCTAAAGACTGTCCGTCTAGAACTAGATGTACCATATGACCCAGCCATCCCATTACTGGGTATATACCCAAAGGATTATAAATCATGCTGCTATAAAGACACATGCACACGTATGTTTATTGCGGCACTATTCACAATAGCAAAGACTTGGAATCAACCCATATGTCCATCAGTGACAGACTGGATTAAGAAAATGTGGCACATATACACCATGGAATACTATGCAGCCATAAAAAAGGATGAGTTTGTGTCCTTTGTAGGGACATGGATGCAGCTGGAAACCGTCATTCTTAGCAAACTATCACAAGAACAGAAAACCAAACACCGCATGTTCTCACTCATAGGTGGGAACTGAACAATGAGAACATTTGAACTCAGGAAGGGGAACATCACACACCGGGGCCTATCATGGGGAGGGGGGAGGGGGGAGGGATTGCATTGGGAGTTATACCTGATGTAAATGACGAGTTGATGGGTGCTGACGAGTTGATGGTTGCAGCACACCAACATGGCACAAGTATACATATGTAACAAACCTGCACGTTATGCACATGTACCCTAGAACTCAAAGTATAATAAAAAAAAAAAAAAAAAAAAAAAAAAAAAAAGACTGTCCTGATGGATGCCTGAGAAAATGCCTTTTTTGGTCAGTGAGTCAGAAGGTACAACAGCCTGGCAGACTAAATCTCGTCTCTATGCTCCAGTTGCTCAACTCTAGCTTATTTTGAAGGAAAAGAAAAGTAGTAATCTGGAAGGGACAGGATATTTTTAGATAAGATTATTAAAATGATTATTGGCTATTCTGAAATAACGTTATTAAATGTCCTCTTTCCAATAATTATTTGTGAAGCATCTCACCCTCAGCCTTCCTTTAAGTTTTTTAGATATGAAAGAGAAGAGAAAAAATATCAATGTAACAATTATCTCAAACTCTGAAATTCTTCTCTCTATTCACAACTTCCTTATTTTCAACTGTATTTATGCTTCTCTCTGAACATTCTTTGTATATTCTTTTTGTCTCAAGGCCCTCAATGACATCAGTCATCTTTTATTTCTCTTGCTTTCTTACTTAGTCTTGACCTTGGCTACTTCAGCAATGCCCATAACAGGACCTAGGTTCCATGTCCCTTGGCCCTATGCTTCCTGTTATACCTATATTGCCACTTCCCAATCCTCTTCTACAATCCCCTCTGTCTTCTTTCTTTCACTCCCAGGTTTTGTGAATAAGTAATCTATAGTACCTGGATTTTTTCATCACTTGTTCCAACTTCAACTCTTTTTCTTTTGACTTCTACCAAAATCAAGCTATGGAAATTGCTTCTGTCTAAGTTACTAGTTACCTTACAATCACCACATCTAATGCCTTCACCTTTCTTGACCACATTGTAACATTTGACACTACTGACTAAGCCCCTTCTTCTTGAAATTATCTTGTTTTTGTCTCTGTGACACTGGTGACAAGGAATATATTTTTATTCCTCCTTTCTAATAGATCATTTTAACTATTGTTCTATGGCAGTAGTTCGAACATCTCCCCTAAGTCAGAGTCCTTGTTGGAGGTCAACCTGTGTAAACCAAGATGAATCCAGAGAGGAGGCATGGGGCTAAAAATGAGAATCTGAGTCAAGAGTCATGAATGTAGAGCTGATCGTAGGGGATCTTGGGAAGTGACCTCCAATAACGCAGAAGTTCCCCCAGCTTTCCATTTTGACAGCAGGCATCCTAATAAAGTCAGACTGACTTAAAAACACATAGTTGGAATCTGGCAACAAGAAACTTGGAGGCTGAGGATGGATTCCATGTCTCCCTCTGTCTACCTTATGGACCTATCAACCAATTCTGGCTTCTCTAATCACTCAGCAGTTGAGAGAGAGGCTGCAGGAGCACACCCGGGGTGTTTCTGAGGTGGGATGCCAACTTCCAAAAATGTTTCTCCAAATCATACTCCTTCGATCACACAGGGGTGTTGGAATTAACCTTAGTGCCAGAGGAATCTAGTACCTTTTCCTCCATGTATTATACATTGGGTCCTTAGGAATGGCTGAGAGAGGTGTACATGGTGGTAAGTATAGAGGGTAGTGGTGGGAGGCAAGAGGGGCTCTGCACTAAGGAAAGTAATTGTGAGTAGAGGATGAAGAATGTTGAGTTGTGACTTTAGATTTGGCTGTGAAATATTCAGTGTTTTTAGCGGTTTGTCTGAATCTCCCCTCCAGAGGGTATTAGGCTAGTTGTGCTAGGGTATTAGCCAGGTTGCTGGTGTGCTGTTAGATTCCTGAATGTGGGATTCCTATTTAAGTTAGCAGGGAGTACTCAAAGTCAGAGAGATAAACCAAGTCAGAATCCATTAAGGAAAGCTGAGATTTAAACACCAGGAATGTCCAAAGAATTGGAGGGAGTGATGGTGTCAAGGGTTTGAAGTTAGGCAGAAGTGAGACTGCAGTGAGATTAGGTGGGGATAAAGTGAGGAGGATCCTAAGTGATTACCCTCACTAGTTTCAAGTATGCTGGAACTTCTTTGTAGTTGATGGATGGATGGTATTTGACTCTCAGTAGGTTTGAGGGGTTAGGCAAAGCTAAGAGGTAGTATGAACATGTAGGTAGAAGAATCAGATGGAATATATAATTTTCATGCTTTCTTCTGGCCCTGGTCCTTGTCTATGTATTCTTTGTGTTAGTCTCTTGCTTGCTAGAGGTTATCTGCTGAGTCTTCCTGGATGGTATATAGCTGTTGCAGGGATCGTTTGGTAGCTACGGGTGACAGCTCTGCCCAGAGGTTCTGGGAAGCAGCTGAGTGGAACCTGTAGTGTCTAGGATTATATCTCTCCTAATCAGCTGCTCGTTTCTTCAGTGTAAGAGCCATTGCTTGTTTATCTTTGCAGCACTTTCCCAGGGGATGATTTTGAATAAATGACATACTGGGAGGTGTATTACAAAGAACAATGAAATTTTACTATGTAGAAAAGCTTTTTTGTGAAAATAACCAATGTGACATTATTGCTCTACAATGGGCATTTTATGAAATAGTGAAGAAAAAATTGAGAATATACTTACATGCATCTGCTCCAAAGTATATTAAAAATGAAATTTTAATTCCCATTTATCCCAAAGGACCACAGTGTCTTATTGGACACAAGATCTTTTAAAATAAAAGTTGATCCACCTTCCATACTGGAACTTTTACATATAAGGTGATATAGTTTAGTGTTCTTTTTAAAAATAATAAACAAATGAATGTTTCAGGAAACCTGTGATAGACTGAATCAGGTGGAACTGATTTAATGTTATGGATAATTACATAATTAGTGAGTGAAAAATAAACCATACTATCTACTTGATGGACTGGAGCTGCTGTGAAGGAGGTGTGTAATTATGCAATCAGCATCCTCCTCCTGTGCTGATTCTAGGTAATACTTTTTCTGCCTTGTCTGAGAAGGGGTCGCCTGTCTTATGTTTCCTGATGTTATTTAAGTGAAGAGAGCTGAGTGTTCAGTAATTCTCAATTCATGAGCTAGTTCTATGTGAGAGCATCCACTGAACCCAATGACTTTCAAACTTTTTAGATATAAACCCAAAATAAGAAATACATTTTACATTAAGATCCAGAACACTCCATACATGCATACCTGAAACCAAGGTTCATGAAACAATTCTTACTCTTTCTGATCTCTCTACTCAATCTATTCTGCGCTGTTTTGTTTTTTAAAAATGCTGGTCAAGGCCCAGCAATTGATTTCAGAACTTACTAATGGCTCATGAGTCACATTTTGAAAATACAACCTTTGACCCTTAGTGGTTGCTAACGTCAGCAGAAGGGATTTGGAAGGTAACATATGGGTCTGCCAGGGGCTTTGTGTAGCAGGTGGTGTGGCATGGTTGAAAGAATAAGGGCTTTAAAGTTAGGGAAATTTGGTTTTATATCCCTACTTTCCCTCCTTCTGTGTGACTTTGAAAATATTACTGAACCTCTTAAAGCCGCAAATCTCTTCTCTGGAAAACAGGATCCCAAATACAGGAATTGGGAGGTTGGGAACTGGGAGCTGTATGTAAGCATGTGTGTGTGTAGATGTGTGTATTAAATATCATGAAGTAAAACAGTTGGCTAATGCTGTGAAAGTAAAACACATATGTGGTAGGTGCTTCATTAAGTTTAGTTTCCTCTCCACATCTTTCTCAACCACAGACACCCCAATTGGAGAAGGATGTCATTACAATCCCTACCTCGCAGGGTGGCTGTGAGGATCAAATAAAATGATGGGAGCCAAGGGTTTACAAATGTTCACTTTTATTAGTGTAACCTTAAGGCAGCTTTACTGTTTCAGAATAAATCTTTGTGTGAGTAGAATGGTGAGTCCTGCAAATGGTAAGTGACAAAACTAGAAAACAAAACTCGTTTTGAAATTCTGTGTCATAACTGTTAGCAGCAAGAATTGTTTGGAGATACAGTGGTATTGTGTGTTGACACTGAAATGCTGCTCCCAAAACTGTCGAAGGATGATTTATAGTGTTTATAGTGCCTATTATAAATCACAATATACATTTGAAGTTCCATATTACATTCTATATAGAATTTTAAAAACTTTAAAATTATTCCACAAAGGACTTTGCTTCATCAAGACCTGGAAAATGAACACGAAGACAGCTAATTACCCCTTTGTATAAAATTTCTGTCAATTTTTCTTTACCCAAAGTAGAATACAATATAATAATTTAATTGTAAGACTTAGAAAAATGTAAACACCATCTCACAATGTGAAAGCTTGGGATGGTGGGGGAGCTTTCTATTGTGCATTTTTATATTTTTATAAAACCCCTTTTTTCTTTAAATATGTTACAGTTTTTACTACTTCTGCAATAGTTTATGACTCTGAAATGCTAGTTCCTTTCTAGTTTTAATTTCGGACTTTTTTTTGCCTGAAAGGACATTTTTTGGTTTTGTTACTATCTGTGCTCCTTTCTTTCATTCATCTTTTCTTTGGTATTCTACTGAGATTGTGATTATTTAGTGGTAACCTGGGCTTTGTTGGTTGTGTGGAATGACATCAATCAGCCAAGGCAGGTATGAGGCAATGACAGCTACAAAGCATCTTTTCCACATCTCTTATTCTCCACGGCATCTAATCTCTGGTTGCTCCGAAATGACTCATTCTCACTTTAAGCATATGTTGGTTGATTGCACTTAATTTTTATGCCATTTCTAAGTTTCCAGCCCCTTAAATTGAATTAGAAAATCACCTAACACTTTATGTTAAGTTTGAATCACAGTTAGAGATAGTCAGGAGAAAGGACCTGGCTCCTTTAAGACAGAAGCACCTTTTTTCTCTGCCAGAAAGCTCATTGTAAAACTGAAGGACTTAACCAAAAAAGGGTTTCAATGTAAATTGAGTATTGACAGAGAAGGGAGGTTAATTGGCCTTAGTTACTTGGTTGCTAAGGAAGCATTTTCCTGATTGGGAGGAAAAACTCTCCTGGGTGTTGCGCAGCTTCTTGTGGACCTAAGATGCTTTGTTTTATCTCTTGCTTTCTGTTTCTGAGTTGGAAGAGGAAAGAGCAGAAAGCTATCATAGGAATGAAAAGCTGCATGAAGCAGATGGTTAGGCTCTCTCTTCGCTGCAGAAAGAGAGAGCTAAATACTGACTAGCAACAAGCCAGTGCCAGCAAGGACTCTTTGTTTAAGGCAGACAGTTGGAAAATACCATAAGGGCAAGATATAAAGAGCTTGCTGGGAGGATATAGAGAGGTTAGACCAGGGTTTTTTACAGTGCCCAAAACATGTAGGCAAGAGAAATCAAACGCTATTTTGAATGGCATCCAACATCTATGTTAAATTATGGGGTTAAGCCGGGCGCGGTGGCTCACGCCTGTAATCCCAGCACTTTGGGAGGCCGAGGCGGGCGGATCACGAGGTCAGGAGATCGAGACCATCCTGGCTAACACGGTGAAACCCCGTCTCTACTAAAAATGCAAAAAAAATTAGCCGGGCGAGGCGGCGGGCGCCTGTAGTCCCAGCTACTCGGGAGGCTGAGGCAGGAGAATGGCGTGAACCCGGGAGGCGGAGCTTGCAGTGAGCCGAGATCGCGCCATTGCACTCCAGCCTGGGCGACTAAGCGAGACTCTGTCTCAAAAAAAAAAAAAAAAAAAAAAAATTATGGGGTTAAAATATTTTCAATACGGTTAGATTTATTAGGAAAAGTTATTTAGCTTGTATTTAGTTGTTTGTGTTTTGCAGGTTTTATACTATATTGTATATTATGTTTAGCAAATTTAGAATTTGTTAATCTATAATTATTTCAACAAAGAATGTTAGTTATGAATATCTCATGTTATTGCATAATTTATCACTTAGTAATGAAAGTAACTTTGGAGTAAATAAATTACAAGTTTTTATTGAAATATTTTTTCAAAGCAAAAATGTTTTTGTAGGCCAGGTGCACTGGCTCATGCCTGTAATCCCAGCATTTTGGCAGACCGAGGCAGGTGGATCACTTGAGGTCAGGAGTTCGAGACCAACATAGTGAAACGCTGTCTTTACTAAAAATACAATAATTAGCTGGGTGTGGTGGCGTGCACCAGTAATCTCAGCTACTCAGGAGGCTGAGGCGGGAGAATCACCTGAACCTGGGAGGCAGAGATTGCAGTGAGCTGAGATCACACCACTGGACTCCAGCCTGGATGACAGAGCAAGACTCCATATCCAAAAACAACAACAAAACAACAACAATGAAAAGTCTTTGTATATTGTCTATTCATATATGCTAGGCTCTCTGATTATACTTAAGTAGTTTGTAAAGTTAGTATTTCCACATACTGAATGATACTCCATTAACCCTAGGGAGTTAGTGCCTGTACTTATATTTTGCTTAATTTCATTTTTTTCCTTACTGATTCCTTCAACAAACATGTTTTTGGATATCTTTTGAGCATCAGATACCATGCTGAAGGATACAGGCATAAAACACTATAGGAAATAGTGACACACTTCTCAGGAGAGTTTGGAAAATAAAAGTATTTTTACTGGTATTTTCGGATTTGTAATAAGTTTCTTAGGTCTTCTTCATTGTGGGTATTGAATATTATTATTTGTACTGAATCCTATTTAAAATTTTAATGGCAATTTTAATTGTAAAATCTTTTCAACAGTATTATTTGGATTATTTTTGTGGACATATACTTAAAGAGAAGAGTAGAATTTCTTGAGTCCTCCTGAAACCCTGGAATGTCGTAGGAGGATACAGAATCCTCCTTGGTAACTTTTCTTCAATTTACCTTAGGTTTCATGGCCATGTAGTTCTTGTGTTGTGAGTGTAGCAGGAGGATCTCAGAGAAAAAGCAAATGTGGTAATACTTTTGAGGGCCTTTGATTATAGTAATATTCTCAGGAAAGTTAGTTTAACATGGAATTATTTAAGTGCAGCCAGAGAGCTTAGTATAGTAGTAGAATAATGTGTTAAATACGTGAAGAGTACTCAGTGGTCCTTTTTCCTTATAAATGTTGAGATACAGGTACATTCTGGTTGTTTAAAAAAATTGTATCCTAAATCCACATTTTCAGATCCCCTAATTCTAATCTTGCTTTACAATCCATTGGGTTTAGGCTTTTGGTAGCCTTTGTAATTTGGGTTGCCTTTCAAAGATTTGAGGTTTAGTATATGATAGGTGTCTTCTGGGAGAAGGGAGAACAATAATTTTGAGATCCAGCTGGGCATGGTGGCTCATGCCTGTAATTCCAGCACTTTGGGAGTTCGAGGCAGGCGACACTTCAGCTCAAGAGTTTGAGACCAGCCTGGGCAACCCCACCTCTATTTTAAAAATACAAAAACTAGCCGGGCATGGTGGCATGCGCCTGTAGTCCTAGCTGCACGGGAGGCTGAGGTGGGAGGATCCCTTGGATCCAGGAGGCAGAGATTGCAGTGAGCAGTGCAGTGAGAGCATACCATTGCACTCCAAGCCTGGGTGACAGAGCGTGACCATCTCAAAAAAAGTCACCGAAAAACAAAAACCAGACAAACAAAATAGAAGATTCAGTGTTAAAAGGTAAATATTTTATATAGATTTTGAGCAGAATCATGAATAAATGAGAGAAACTAGCATTTGTAATAATAATATTTTTGTGGGTTTTTGGATGTCCTATTTATTTTAACTCTATGTCCATTACTTTATAAGTGTATTGCTTATTTTTTTGTAGCTGTAAAAGAGACTGTACTGAGCTCAGATTAAAAAACATTATTTTTTTCAGAACTCAACTGCTTCTATTAAGATGAAGCTCAGCTAGTAAACTCATTAAGTAAGGACCCTAGGCAGTTCTCCAGTGCCGAGCCTGAAAGCGTGGTAGTGCAGACATCTTTGCATCACCGTCATGAATGACCTTGAAGAAAGCCAGCACTTCATAAAGCAAAATCCTGTCTGTGGCACTTCGTTCTGATTTGATTGATGCTTTAGCAAAAGCTGTAAGATTTTCTTTTCTTTATAATGTAGGGTATATATTCTTTATACTTCATAGATTTTGCACTTGTCTGGAGTATTTTGTTGGCAAGTTCTTATAGGTTCTGATCTTTCACTGACTGTAGTACAAGTAAGGCATGAAATCACTCTCTTTTGATCAATTATTATTAGGGAGTAAGGTCTTAGTGCATTGGGCTCATGGTTTTTAACAATGGAAAAATACTGACTTTCTAACTTAAGTGTAATACAGTCATTTTTCTTCAACCATAATTTTCCAGCCATCTGAGTTGATCGAAGTTTCTTTAATACTGAGAGTCTATGATTTATATTTTACAGAGGATATATGTTCTTGTCTGGCCACTATCCCATGTACTTTCTTGGATGGATGGATCCCCTCTTTTTAGTTTTTTCCTTTCATATGCAGTAAAGACTTTTAGTATACATTTTTATATCCAAAGAAGACACCAGAAATCTTAGAAGATAAAATTATTATTTTACCTGTTTAGAGTTACTTGGGTATTTCCTGCATAAGAAGCTATCAGACAAAGGCACAATCATTCCTATGACTGCTGTAACACTGCTATAGAAACAGTGGGGAAAACTTCAGCATTTTGGCTCTGGAAAATGTGTATGCCGGGTGTGATGGCATGCGCCCATAGTCCCAGCTACTCAGGAGGCTGAGGCAGGACGATCGATGAGTCTAGGAGTTCTGGAATGTAGTGCACTATGTTGATTGGGTGTCTTCGCTAAGTTTGGCATCAATATGGTGATCTCTCGGGAGCAGGGGACCTCTAGGTTACCTAAGGAGGGGTGAACTGGCCCAGATTGGAAATGGAGCAGGTGAAAACTCCCATGCTGATCAGTAGTGAGATGGAGCCTGTGAATGGCCACTGCATTCCAGCCTGGGCAACACAGTGAGACCCTTCCTCTAAAAAAGATAGAAGAAACTTTTAATAAACAAACCAAAAAAAGAAAGTGTGTATGAGCTGTACTGGGCCACTGGGGCTAGGTGTTTAGGGATTAACACAGGCATTGCAGTTAGGAAAAGGTGGAGTGCATATCACTTGCAACCTGGTGAATTGCAGAGGCTATTTAGAGTCCTTCCTCTACCAAGGAGCTGTGACAGCCAGTGAATTCAAGCTCCAGTGTCATACCTTCATTCTTTAGGATCTGAACTTAGTGCTTCTGATCTATGCATGCTAATGGGACTCTGAATTTTGCTTCTTGTTTGGCCCTCTTTTCTGCTTTCATGCATACTTTGTCCAATCTGAGTCACCATGTGTTTCTAACCTCATTTTTATAATTTAATTCAGATTCTTCATTTGTCTCCCTTGGTGTCATGATTTGGTTTGATGCTCTTTGGTTATATCTGGGCAAAGCCAGTTGCATTAGTGCATTTTCATGCTGCAGATAGAGATATACCCAAGACTAGAAAGAAAAGGAGGTTTAATGGACTTACAATTCCACATGGCTAGTGAGGCTTCACAATCATGGTGGAAGGCAAGGGGAACAAGTCACGTCTTACATGGATGGCAGCAGGCAAAGAGAGAGAGAGAGCGCTTGTTCAGGGGAACTCCTGTTTTTAAAACCATTGGGTCTCGTGAGACTCATTCACTATCACAAGAACAATGCAGGAAAGACCTGCCTCCATAATTCAATTACCTTCCACTGGGTGAGAGTTACAATTCAAGATGAGATTTGAGTGTGGACACAGCCAAACCTTTTCAACAATCATTCAGTTTTCTTGGTAGACTTTAGGTCCTACCCTCTAAACATCTGTCATATGAAAATAAAAGAGTGAAATCAGACTGGCTTTTTTCCTAGACCCCTTGGCCGCAATGATTTATAAGAATCATGTATTCCGGAGTTCAGTGTGAGAAGGTCGTTGAAGTATGAGAAGAGTAATTCGGGAATACCTGAACACCTATTTTCTTATATCTTCAAAATTTGTTGAACCCAGAAGTATCTCAGTAAATAGGCACTTAGGCTGAGTTTCTTTTTCTTTCAGTTACTTGATTAACGTCATGTCTCATGGGCAGCTTCGTTTTAAAGACCCTCTTGAGAGTCTTTGAACATGCTTAATTTATTCTAAGTCCTTTTTATAATATATTTTCTGGCTGATGGACTTTGAGATTTTTTTCCCTTTTTAAAGTATACTACAAATACATTGAGACTAAAATAAATTCTCAGACTTTTATCCAACTGTTAGTAATATTTCATCTTTTATTTAACTGAACTAACTAAAATGGTTAGAAATTCATTCACTTTCATAAATAGAAAACATACCAGGAAACATGGAAGACTAGGGTTTTAGTAACTACAGATATATTAGTAATGTTTCCAAGGTAATTCCAATCAAGGTTTTCTTAGAAACTAGGTTTGTAAACTAGATTAACAACTATAGTTAATTAAAAAATATTAATGATACATGTAGAATACAGAATTGCAATAGGTACTCACTAAATTTACAAAACTATTATTCTGTTAAGCTAGTAAAAATGGGTATTTGCAAACACTAGGTACAAAGTTTAAACAAGGCTTTTAGAGGAGGTTTTTCTATTTTTGTTGAAAAGCTGTATTAAAGGACTATTTTACTTATTTCTAATTATCTCCTATTAGACCCTCAAAATGCATTTAAAAGTCAAATTATTTTATTTTTATTTGTGAATTGATTGTAAGTTCATTAAAATATACATTTTGGAATAATAATGTATTTCAATAGATAATATTGAATTAAAACAAGAACTTAAGAATTTTAAATAAACATGACAGTAGATGTCAAATTAAAAGTATTGTATTTTAAAAATTCTTAACTGGGTCAATGATAGATTCAGTAAAAGATATTTGATTGACTTTTTCACCAAATGACCATTTCCCGTTATTTACTAATTAAATTCTCAACTTTATTGAATAAATACTGTATTCTTCTCAGTATTGAGAAAAAATAAGATATTATCCTTACTTTAAAAAAATGTTTTAAAAGCTACATATTTTAATAAACAATTGAGTGGATTCTACAAAGAGAAAATATTTTCTGGTTACTGTTATTAATAAGCCAATCATAATTTATAATGAAATAATGGAATAAAATTTAAAGTTACAGTAAAATTAACAAAATAATACCGTGAAAACAATAACAATAGCCAAGTAAATTAGTATAATAATAGCTTCAGAGATATGACTAAAATAAAAAACATATGTTTATTATAATCCTGTTTTGGATGTGTGCCCTAGTGATTGTGTTTTAAGTATATGTTTTGGTTATATATGGCTGCCTAAAAAACCACACAAAACTTGGTGGCTTTAAACAACAATCTGGGACTAGAGTCACCATAAGCCTCAATGGAGTCGGACATCCAAGGTGGCTTTTTTACTCACATATTTGGCACCTCAGTTGGGATGAGGGAACTAGTTGGGACTGACAGGGCATCTCTCTTTCTCTCTGTCTCCCCCTACATGGCCTCTCTACATGGGCTATCTTAACCTTCTCCCAGCCAGTTTGAGGATATGGCTGTTTCAGGATAGCTGGACTTCTTAGCTGGTGGTCTTCATTCTCTAGAGCACATAGTTCAAGAGACCAACATGGCAGCTGAAGGGCTTCTTATAACCTGTCCTTGGAAATCATGCATTCTCTTGGTCAAAGGTGAGTCTCAGGACCAGCCAAGATTCAAAGGCAGGAAGCCACACGAGTACATGTATATCTGGTTTGTTGGTAGAAGTTGGGGAGAGAAGGAGGGGAGGCATCTTAAGAGATTAGCTATCACAATGTATAATATTCCTTCGTAAGTACATAATCATTTCACCGGATATTTAGTAAACATCAGTGTACTTCTAAAATTAAAATTAACATTAATTTTATGAGTAAAAATATTTTGTAGCCAAACTATACTTTCATCTGTGTATTTGTAAGAGTTTTAGAGTCTAGATCATATTTTGTTGTGATGAGAAAAATGTCTTTTAAAAATAATTGCCTTAATGCTTTCATTTGAGTTCATGTTGAGTATCTACTGGGTGCAAGATATTGTTCAAGTCATTAGAGGAAAGACTCAAGGAATTATAAGACCTTTTGACCTGGAGCTCAATAAAATGTTAGTGTTTAGATGGGGTTTATGCATCAAAAGTCAAATGGCAATTCACAGCAATGACAAAAATTTTCAAGGAAGGGAGAAATAAACATGGTTTGAAATAATTTAGGAAGGCTTTGTAATAGAATTGAAACTAAGCTAAAAACTGAAGGATGGGTTATATTTTGAACGATGCAACTTGAGTATGTAGAAGTACTCAATATATTGAAAAGTGCTGTGTAATAATGGAAATTATTATTAATTAGGCTTAGGGAATCTGTCTGAATGGAACAGATCCATGTAAGGTATGACTAGATGGTGGACAGCTTTTGTAGGTGCCATCTGTGGCTGTTCCCTGTCTAGCACTCATTTTCTACTTTTCTGATGATGTACTTCTATATTCTCACTTATTAATTCAGCAAATATTACTGACTTCATATAATACTCCAGATACTGGTGATATAGTGGTGAACCTGACTGTCAAAGCCCTGCTCTTGGAATCTTCCCCTGTCCACCCCAACTGGACACTAGTTTGATGGGACAGTTAATCAAAATACTCTGCCTTCTTCTGGCCTAGGGTGAGCATATGACTAACCTTAGAATGGCACAGGGCTGATATCCTTAAAAATTTGCTAAGGGTTTAGATCTTATGTTAACGATGATGATAATGATATCATCATTGTAAATAAAGAGGGCAGGAAGAAACTTTTGCAGGTGATGGATAAGTTTGTTTCGTAGATTGTGGTGATGGTTTTATGGGTGTATACTTACTTCCAAACTCATCAACTTGTAAAATATGTACAGCTTTTTGTATACCAATCATACCTTAAGAAAGTGATTTAGAAAAAAAATAAAGAAGCAAAGAGAGAAATAAATAAAAAAAAAAGAAAAAAGAAAGAAAATGGTTGGTGCTGACTCATTCCAGTGGTATTGCCCTGAAGAGTATATTAGCTTTTTCCACTCACTTTCCCAGAGCTAACATGGTTCCTTCTTCGGGTATACTTTTTTAGTTTTTCTTTAAATTGTGGGATCTACCACTCATCTTTTAAATAAACTTTTTTTTTTCTACTTAATTTAGCCCCAGAGTCAGTTTCTATTGCTTATAGACAATAAACCTTAATATGTTGTTATATGACTATTTCTTCTTCTGGGAAATATGAACTGTATTAGGTGATCAGTAAGACTCTTCACAGAGTTTGGATACAGAGAGAGTCATTTTAAAGAACACTGTGGGGGGGGGGGGCGGAGCAAGATGGCTGAATAGGAACAGCTCCAGTCTCCAACTCCCAGTGCGAGCGACACAGAAGACCGGTGATTTCTGGATTTTCAACTGAGGTACTGGGTTCATCTCACTAGGGAGTGCCGGACAATTGGTGCTGGTCAGCTGCTGCAGCCCGACCAGCGAGAGCTGAAGCAGGGCAAGGCATCGCCTCACCTGGGAAGCGCAAGGGGGAAGGGAATCCCTTTTCCTAGCCAGGGGAACTGAGACACACAACACCTGGAAAATCGGGTAACTCCCACCCCATTACTGCGCTTTAAGCAAACAGGCACACCAGGAGATCATATCCCACACCTGGCCGGGAGGGTCCCACGCCCACGGAGCCTCCCTCATTGCTAGCACAGCAGTCTGGGATCTACCGGCAAGGCAGCAGCGAGGCTGGGGGAGGGGCGCCCGCCATTGCTGAGGCTTAAGTAGGTAAACAAAGCCGCTGGGAAGCTCGAACTGGGTGGAGCTCACAGCAGCTCAAGGAAACCTGCCTGTCTCTGTAGACTCCACCTCTGGGGACAGGGCACAGTAAACAATAACAAACGCAGCAGAAACCTCTGCAGACTCTGTCTGACAGCTTTGAAGAGAGCAGTGGATCTCCCAACACGGAGGTTGAGATCTGAGAAGGGACAGACTGCCTGCTCAAGTGGGTCCCTGACCCCTGAGTAGCCTAACTGGGAGACATCCCCCACTAGGGGCAGTCTGATACCCCACACCTCACAGGGTGGAGTACACCCCTGAGAGGAAGCTTCCAAAGCAAGAATCAGACAGGTACACTCGCTGTTCAGCAATATTCTATCTTCTGCAGCCTCTGCTGCTGATACCCAGGCAAACAGGGTCTGGAGTGGACCTCAAGCAATCTCCAACAGACCTACAGCTGAGGGTCCTGACTGTTAGAAGGAAAACTATCAAACAGTGAGGACACCTACACAAAAACCCCATCAGTATGTCACCATCATCAAAGACCAGAGGCAGATAAAACCACAAAGATGGGGAAAAAGCAGGGAGAAAAGCTGGAAATTCAAAAAATAAGAGCACATCTCCTCCAGCAAAGGAGCGCAGCTCATCACCAGCAACGGATCAAAGCTGGACGGAGAATGACTTTGACGAGATGAGAGAAGAAGGCTTCAGTCCATCAAACTTCTCAGAGCTAAAGGAGGAATTACGTACCCAGCGCAAAGAAACTAAAAATCTTGAAAAGAAAGTGGAAGAATTGATGGCTAGAGTAATTAATGCAGAGAAGGTCATAAACGAAATGAAAGAGATGAAAACCATGACATGAGAAATACGTGACAAATGCACAAGTTTCAGAGACCGACTCGATCAACTGGAAGAAAGAGTATCAGCGATTGAGGATCAAATGAATGAAATGAAGCGAGAAGAGAAACCAAAAGAAAAAAGAAGAAAAAGAAATGAACAAAGCCTGCAAGAAGTATGGGATTATGTAAAAAGACCAAATCTACGTCTGATTGGGGTGCCTGAAAGTGAGGGGGAAAATGGAACCAAGTTGGAAAACACTCTACAGGATATCATCCAGGAGAACTTCCCCAACCTAGTAGGGCAGGCCAACATTCAAATCCAGGAAATACAGAGAACGCCACAAAGATACTCCTCGAGAAGAGCAACTCCAAGACACATAATTGCCAGATTCACCAAAGTTGAAATGAAGGAAAAAATCTTAAGGGCAGCCAGAGAGAAAGGTCAGGTTACCCACAAAGGGAAGCCCATCAGACTAACAGCAGATCTCTCGACAGAAACTCTACAAGCCAGAAGAGAGTGGGGGCCAATATTCAACATTCTTAAAGAAAAGAATTTTCAACCCAGAATTTCATATCCAGCAAAACTAAGTTTCATAAGTGAAGGAGAAATAAAATCCTTTACAGATAAGGAAATGCTTAGAGATTTTGTCACCACTAGGCCTGCCTACGAGAGACCCTGAAGGAAGCACTAAACATGGAAAGGAACAACCGGTACCAGCCATTGCAAAAACATGCCAAAATGTAAAGACCATTGAGGCTAGGAAGAAACTGCATCAACTAACGAGCAAAATAACCAGTTAATATCATAATGGCAGGATCAAGTTCACACATAACAATCTTAACCTTAAATGTAAATGGACTAAATGCTCCAATTAAAAGACACAGACTGGCAAACTGGATAAAGAGTCAAGACCCATCAGTCTGCTGTATTCAGGAGACCCATCTCACACGCAGAGACATACATAGGCTCAAAATAAAGGGATGGAGGAAGATTTACCAAGCCAATGGAGAACAAAAAAAAGCGGGGGTTGCAATACTAGTCTCTGATAAAACAGACTTTAAACCATCAAAGATCAAAAGAGACAAAGAAGGCCATTACATAATGGTAAAAGGATCAATTCAACAGGAAGAGCTAACTATCCTAAATATATATGCACCCAATACAGATTCATAAAGCAAGTCCTTAGAGACTTACAAAGAGACTTAGACTCCCATACAATAATAATGGGAGACTTCAACACTCCACTGTCAACATTAGACAGATCAACGAGACAGAAAGTTAACAAGGATATCCAGGAATTGAACTCATCTCTGCAGCAAGCAGACCTAATAGACATCTATAGAACTCTCCACCCCAAATCAACAGAATATACATTCTTCTCAGCACCACATGGCACTTACTCCAAAATTGACCACATAATTGGAAGTAAAGCACTCCTCAGCAAATGTACAAGAACAGAAATTATAACAAACTGTCTCTCAGACCACAGTGCAATCAAACTAGAACTCAGGACTAAGAAACTCAATCAAAACCGCTCAACTACATGGAAACTGAACAACCTGCTCCTGAATGACTACTGGGTACATAATGAAATGAAGGCAGAAATAAAGATGTTCTTTGAAACCAATGAGAACAAAGATACAACATACCAGAATCTCTGGGACACATTTAAAGCAGTGTGTAGAGGGAAATTTATAGCACTAAATGCCCACAAGAGAAAGCAGGAAAGATCTAAAATTGACACTCTAACATCGCAATTAAAAGAACTAGAGAAGTAAGAGCAAACACATTCGAAAGCTAGCAGAAGGCAAGAAATAACTAAGATCAGAGCAGAACTGAAGGAGATAGAGACACAAAACACCCTCCAAAAAATCAATGAATCCAGGAGTTGGTTTTTTGAAAAGATCAACAAAATTGACAGACTGCTAGCAAGACTAATAAAGAAGAAAAGAGAGAAGAATCAAATAGACGCAATAAAAAATGATAAAGGGGATATCACCACCAACCCCATAGAAATACAAACTACCATCAGAGAATACTATAAACACCTCTACGCAAATAAACTGGAGAATCTAGAAGAAATGGATAATTTCCTGGACACTTACACTCTTCAAAGACTAAACCAGGAAGAAGTTGAATCCCTGAATAGACCAATAGCAGGCTCTGAAATTGAGGCAATAATTAATAGCCTACCAATCAAAAAAAGTCCAGGACCAGATGGATTCACAGCTGAATTCTACCAGAGGTACAAGGAGGAGTTGGTACCATTCCTTCTGAAACTATTCCAATCAATAGAAAAAGAGGGAATCCTCCCTAACTCATTTTATGAGGCCAACATCATCCTGATACCAAAACCTGGCAGAGACACAACAAAAAAAGAGAATTTTAGACCAATATCCCTGATGAACATCGATGTAAAAATCCTCAATAAAATACTGGCAAACCGGATTCAGCAACACATCAAAAAGCTTATCCACCATGATCAAGTGGGCTTCATCCTTGGGATGCAAGGCTGGTTCAACATTCGCAAATCAATAAACATAATCCAGCATATAAACAGAACCAAAGACAAGAACCACATGATTATCTCAATAGATGCAGAAAAGGCTTTTGACAAAATTCAACAGCCCTTCATGCTAAAAACGCTCAATAAATTCGGTATTGATGGAACGTACCTCAAAATAATAACAGCTATTTATGACAAACCCACAGCCAATATCATACTGAATGGGCAAAAACTGGAAAAATTCCCTTTGAAAACTGGCACATGACAGGGATGCCCTCTCTCACCACTCCTATTCAACATAGTGTTGGAAGTTCTGGCTAGGGCAATCAGGCAAGAGAAAGAAATCAAGGGTATTCAGTTAGGGAAAGAAGAAGTCAAATTGTCCCTGTTTGCAGATGACATGATTGTATATTTAGAAAACCCCATTGTCTCAGCCCAAAATCTCCTTAAGCTGATAAGCAACTTCAGCAAAGTCTCAGGATACAAAATTAATGTGCAAAAATCACAAGCATTCTTATACACCAGTAACAGACAAACAGAGAGCCAAATCAGGAATGAACTTCCATTCACAATTGCTTCAAAGAGAATAAAATACCTAGGAATCCAACTTACAAGGGATGTAAAGGACCTCTTCAAGGAGAACTACAAACCACTGCTCAGTGAAATAAAAGAGGACACAAACAAATGGAAGAACATACCATGCTCATGGATAGGAAGAATCAATATCGTGAAAATGGCCATACTGCCCAAGGTAATTTATAGATTCAATGCCATCCCCATCAAGCTACCAATGAGTTTCTTCACAGAATTGGAAAAAACTGCTTTAAAGTTCATATGGAACCAAAAAAGAGCCCGCATCTCCAAGACAATCCTAAGTCAAAAGAACAAAGCTGGAGGCATCACGCTACCTGACTTCAAACTATACTACAAGGCTACAGTAACCAAAACAGCATGGTACTGGTACCAAAACAGAGATATAGACCAATGGAACAGAACAGAGTCCTCAGAAATAATACCACACATCTATAGCCATCTGATCTTTGACAAACCTGAGAGAAACAAGAAATGGGGAAAGGATTCCCTATTTAATAAATGGTGCTGGGAAAATTGGCTAGCCATAAGTAGAAAGCTGAAACTGGATCCTTTCCTTACTCCTTATACGAAAATTAATTCAAGATGGATTAGAGACTTAAATGTTAGACCTAATACCATAAAAATCCTAGAGGAAAACCTAGGTAGTACCATTCAGGACATAGGCATGGGCAAAGACTTCATGTCTAAAACACCAAAAGCAACGGCAGCAAAAGCCAAAATTGACAAATGGGATCTCATTAAACTAAAGAGCTTCTGCACAGCAAAAGAAACTACCATCAGAGTGAACAGGCAACCTACAGAATGGGAGAAAATGTTTGCAATCTACTCATCTGACAAAGGGCTAATATCCAGAACCTACAAAGAACTCAAACAAATTTACAAGAAAAAAACAAACAACCCCATCAAAAAGTGGGCAAAGGATATGAACAGACATTTCTCAAAAGAAGACATTCATACAGCCAACAGACACATGAAAAAATGCTCATCATCACTGGCCATCAGAGAAATGCAAATCAAAACCACACTGAGATACCATCTCACACCAGTTAGAATGGCGATCATTAAAAAGTCAGGAAACAACAGGTGCTGGAGAGGATGTGGAGAAATAGGAACACTTTTACACTGTTGGTGGGATTGTAAACTAGTTCAACCATTATGGAAAACAGTATGGCGATTCCTCAAGGATCTAGAACTAGATGTACCATATGACCCAGCCATCCCATTACTGGGTATATACCCAAAGGATCATAAATCATGCTGCTATAAAGACACATGCACACGTATGTTTATTGCGGCGCTATTCACAATAGCAAAGACTTGGAATCAACCCAAATGTCCATCAGTGACAGACTGGATTAAGAAAATGTGGCACATATACACCATGGAATACTATGCAGCCATAAAAAAGGATGAGTTTGTGTCCTTTGTAGGGACATGGATGCAGCTGGAAACCATCATTCTTAGCAAACTATCACAAGAACAGAAAACCAAACACCGCATGTTCTCACTCATAGGTGGGAACTGAACAATGAGATCACTTGGACTCGGGAAGGGGAACATCACACACTGGGGCCTATCATGGGGAGGGGGTAGGGGGAGGGCTTGCATTGGGAGTTATACCTGATGTAAATGACGAGTTGATGGGTGCTGACGAGTTGATGGTTGCAGCACACCAACATGGCACAAGTATACATATGTAACAAACCTGCACGTTATGCACATGTACCCTAGAACTCAAAGTATAATAATAATAAAAAAAAATAAAGAACACTTGGATATGTGTTGATAGGTTAGAGAAGGGAAAGATTGCAATTAGACTGACAAATTAGAAAATTGTTGAAATATCCAGGTATAAATAGTAATAAGTAATTGAATTAAGGTGATTGCAGGGGAAGAAAGAAGTGATGAGGAAAAGCAGAGCTGGGACTAGGGTGAGCAAGAGAGACACAGTCACCTAGAGTGCATTTCTCCTTACATATTGTGCTGTAGGTGACTCTCTTACTTCATCCTAGTCCCCAGCCCTGGAGATGATATTTAAAGAAAAAATTGAAAGGCTTTGTGTGACTAATTGGATATAGAGAGTAATCATAATTATAATGACAACTAACACAATGTGCAAGTACTATTCTCAGCACCTCTGCCTTTAACTCTTAAAATACCTGTGTGGGGTAAGCTTTCTTCTCTCCGTTGTCCTGTTGAGTAATCTGAGGGAAGCACAGTTAGAGGCCTAGGTCACTGAGGTAGTAAGGGAAAGAGCTGGAGTACAAGAAAATTGATAGACACATTTAATATAATTCCTATCAAAATCGAATAAAATTCATTGTAGATGTAAACAATGTTGTCCTAAATTTTATATGAAAAGGCAAAGGAGCCAGAATATTTAGAATCTTTTTTTAAAAGCACTTTGGGAGGCCGAGGCGGGCAGATCACCTGAGGTCAGGAGTTCGAGACAAACATGGAGAAACCCCATCTCTACTAAAAATACAAAATTAGCTGGGCATGGTGGTACATGCCTGTAATCCCAGCTACTCAGGAGGCTAAGGTAGGAGAATCACAGGAGGCGGAGGTCGTGGTGAGCCGATATCGCACCATTGCACTCCAGTCTGGACAACAAGAGGGAAACTCTGTCTCAAAAAAAAAAAAAAAAAAAAGCCCAGAAGTAAAGCCACATAAATGTGTCCAAATGATTTTTAACAAAAGTGCAAAAACAATTTAATTGTGAAAAGAGAGTCATTTCAATAAATGGTGCTGAGCAATTGGACATCCCTAGGCAAACAAACAAACAAAACGAACATACCCTGACCTCAGTCTCACACCTTTTACAAAATTTATCTCAAAGCAGATCGTGAATTTAAAGGTAAAATGTAAAACTGTAAAACTTTCAGGAAGAGAAAAAAATAGAGAATCTTGGGATCTATGATTAGCCAAAGAATTTTTGGATTTGAGACCAATAGCATGATCCATAAAAAGAAAAATTGATAAATTGAAATCTCTCAAACTTAAAAACTTTTGCTCTAAAATCCTATTAAGAGGATGAAAAGAAAACCTACAGAATGGGAGAACACATTTACAAACCACATATCCAAAAAAAGGACTAGTACTGAGAATATATAAAGAAGTCCCAGAACTTAACATTATAAAAGCAGTCCAATAGAAAAATGAGCAAAAGGCTCAAAGAGTCACTGAAGAGAATGTATAGATGACAAACACATGAAAAGGTGTTTAACATTATTAGTTTTTAGAGAAATGCAAATTAAAACAACAATGAGATATCACTACACACCTATCAAAATGGTTAAAAAAAACCCCCAAAAACCAAACCAAACAAAAACAGTTGTAACACCACATGCTGGCAAGGATGCAGAGAAACTGAATCACTCAAACATTGCTGTTGGGAATGTAAAATGATATAGTCACCCTGGAAAACAATTTGGTTGTTTCTTAGAAAACGAAACATACAATTACCATATGACCCAGCAATTATGCTTCTGGGCATCTATCCCAGAGAAATTAAAACTTATGTTCACTCAAAAACCTGTACACAAATTTTTATAGCAGTTTTATTTGTAATAGCCAAAACTTAGAAACAACCCAGATGTCCTTTAATGGGTGAATTGTTAAACAAACTGTGGCACATCTATTCCATTATTCTATTCAGCAATGAAAAAGAACAAATTATTCATACCACAATTTGAATGAATGACCAGAGAATGATGCTGAACGAATAGAGTCAATCTCAAAGGGTCATGTAGTGAATGATTCCATTTATATAAGATTTTTAACATTATGAAACAATACATTGGAGAACAGATTCCTGGTTGTCTAAAGAAGGGGTGGGGATAGGAGGGTGATGGGTGTGGCTGTAAATGGGCAACAAGTGGGATCCTTGTGATAGTGGAAATGCTGTGTATCTTCACTGTATCAGCGTATCAGTGCAAATCATCCTTGTAATTTTGCAGTATAGTTTTGCGAGATGTTGCCATTGGGAGAAATTGAGTAAAGGACACATCATATCTTTATGTTTTATTTCTTAAAATACATGTGTATCTTACCTGTGTAAGTATAATCTCAAGATTAAAAGTTTAATTAGAAAATGATTTTAAAGCTAATAACTAGGAGGATGCAGGTGCTTTTTAATATAATTAGGAAAATTTCACTCCTTCAATGCAGGTGATTTTAATAATCCATTCAAAAAATCCAATGAAATAATTAATTCACACAACCATGATGATGTTTGATAAGCTCCTACACATCTTAGAGATATTTGTAATTTTACAGAGAGCTTACTGACAGAAATGAATTTCTACTTGATGTGATTTCAGGCAACATGACCAAATCGGTAGAACAGTATAGGAGATATTTTGGGGAAGGAATAATGCGTAGGCAGCCTCTCTTTTCTTGAGACCCCATCTAGGAGTCTGCTCTGTTCTGCTATTTCTGCCTTTAAAAAATTTGTTTTCTTTTTTCAAGAAATGGTATCTTTCTATGTTGTCCAGGCTGGACTCGAACTCCTGGTTTCAAGCAATCCTTCTGCCTCAGCCTCCTTAATAGCTGGGATTACAGGCATGAGCCACCATGCCTGGCTTATTTCTGCCTTTTTTTTAAGCTTCTTTTTTTCTCTCCAATTCAGTGGCTTCATGATACTCATAAGGGAAATTTTGACAATTGAGTAGAGCTAAAAGAAGGCAGTTCAACTGTGATCATTTGAGTATATACTTTGCTTGAAAGTTAGGAACTGGGGTTCTCTTTTAACGGAGATCTTCTTAAACACTGTTAATTTGCTTTTTTGGTAGGGAGATCAGATTTAATCTTACTATTATAGTGATTTCCATAAAATATCTTCTTGCAGATTTCACTGTAAAGGACCAAGAAACTCCCAGGAGACCTGTATGTTGACAAAGTCATACCTGGAATTTAATGAGATCTATTTTTTCCCCATATTTTTATAATGTAGAAAAAATTGACTTGAATCTTATCTCATATTTGTAGATTGCAGTGAAGACTTTTCAAGAAGCATTTTCAGTTGGATAAGTGCTGACTTAAGGTCATTTGGTTAATACGTAGTCAGGGAGCTGTAGAAATCACATTACAAGACCAGGGTTAATTAGTACCAGTAAAATCATATTACAGTGAACACAATACTGAAAAAGCTTTCTGAATAATAAGACTATTTCCACATCAAAATGTTGGAAAACACATGTTTCTGATTTTCTTCTTGAAACATAGAAGAATATTTGTAATAAAGTATGCATATACTTAAATGGATATATGGAATTTTTTATATGAACACTACCAATTTAGTTCAATAGCTTTTGTATTTGAAGGTGGGTTTGAACATTTTTCTTTTGGATTGTCCTGTTAAAGTATTCTCAAAATTTAGTATATGGTAAAGTACTACTCAAATCAAGGGGAAAGAATGATTATTTATTAAATGTTATTAGGATAACTATTTGGATAAACAAGATTGAATACTACATTCATATCATATGCCAATATAAATTAAACTGCTAAACATACAGAATTAAAGTATAAAAGCACCAGAGGAAAATATAGGTTTACATTTTGTAGTATGAAATGACAAAGACTTTTAAAACATGATATTGATAACCAAAAATAGATGTTTCTGGTATCTACTGGTATATAACAAACCATCTCAAAGCTTAATGGCTTGCAGCAACGTGATTTACTATTTCTCAAGAGTCTGTAGACTGGTTAAGCAGTTCTGTAGGTCTCACCTGGAATCACTTCTGAGGCTGCTTTCACCTGGTGAGTGGCCAGAGGTAAAGGTACTAAGAGGCTGCTACCTCTCTCTCCCTGCAGTGTCTTACCATTCAGTTGGGTAGCCCAAACTTCTTTACTCAGTTGCTGGGTTCCATGAGACTGAAGGCAGAAACTGTGAGGCTCCTGGAAGCTTACGTTCCAGAACTCATGCTCACATCTGTCACATTTTGTTGGTCAAAAGAAGCTGCAAACTCAGGCAGATATTAGGGTGTGAATAAATAGACCCTACCTCTTGAGCAGCAATATCACATTGCAAAAGGAACACAAACATGGTGAGGCATGATTTACTGGAAGCCATTATCATCATGACCTCCTTTAGTATCTCTTGATATCCAAATGTTCTACCTGAAAACAAGAGTGAGTAGGTTTGGACAAATATTTTAGATAAATTCTTTATTATCTGACCTTTTGCTACTTGCTACCAGAAACTCAAGATCTAGATAAATTTGGATTATGTTGTAAGCTTGCTATATAAACTTGGTTACTATACTTGCACTATCCTAACTCAGAAATATAATAGCTTTATCACTGACTTTAAGCAATTTGATTATGCTTGGTGCAGTTTTCTTCATATTTCTTGTTCTTGAGGTTCATTGAGCTTGTTATATACGTGGTTTTATAATTTTAAACATATTTATCTCTCTCCCCATTTCTCTTCTTTGGGGACTCCAGTTACACATGTATTAGGCCACTTGAGATTGCCACACATAGCTCACTGATGCACTGTTCATTTCTTTAGTATTTTTTCTCTTATATTTAATTTTGGATCGTTTCTATTGTTATGTCTTCAAGTTCACTAAGCTTTTCTTCTGCAGTGTCTAATTTTTCTTTATTCCTTTCTCAGACATTATAGTTTTCATATCTAGAAGTTTTATTTGGGTCTTTTGAAAAATATCTTCAGTGTCTCTGCTTAACATGTTCAACATTTCCTCTAGCTCAGGGGATGACAAATGGCAGCCCATGAGTCAAATCTGGCCTACCACCTGTTTTTGTAAATAGTTTTATTGGAATACAACCATGCCCATTTGTTTATGTATTTCTGGGTCAGTTTCAGTTGATTAATTTTTATCTTCATTATGGCTCATATTCTTTTGCTTCTTTGCATGTATGGTACTTTTTTAACGGATGCTAGACATTGGTGAATTTTTCCTTGTTGGATGTTGAATATTTTTGTATTCCTATAAACATTTTTTGAACTTTGTTTTGGGGTACAGTTAGGTTATTTGGAAATAGTTTGATCCTTTCAAATTGCGCTAAGTTTTTGTTAGGAGGAACCCAGCAGCCGTTAGTCTAGAGGTAATTTTGCCCCATTACGGAGGCAAAGCTCTTCTGAAGACTTTGCTCAATGCCTCATGATTTACAACTGGTGAGAATCCAAATGATTCCCAGCCTTAGTAAGTGTCAGATATTGTTTCCTCTAATTGTTTTGTATGATTCTTTTCGTGACCTGGGTTCTTTCCTTATACACATGAGCTAATCTGTACTTAGCTGAAGATTTGAGGGACTTATTTTTCTGTGCTGCTCTCTCCAGTTTCAGCACCTCATCTCAGGAAGCCTTATGGACTTTGCCTCGGTTATACCTTTTTGCATTGTGGCCTGAAAACTGTCCAGGCAATAATCTGGGTAATTTGGGCTTGCCTTGCTTTTTTCTCATATCTCAGGAATCACTGCCCATTTGTAGCTTGATGTTTTGAAAAATTATTCTTTCGTATATTTTGTCCAGTTTTTTAGTTGTTTCAGGTAGCAAGGTAAATCTAGTTCTTGTTACTCCTTGGCTCAAAGTAGAAATCTTCAGAAGCCTGATTACTTCAGATGGCAAATGATATTTGCATTTTACCATATTACTGATAAATAACAATAATGATATGTGTAGGTGACAAAACGGGTACTAATACATTTTATTGAGAATGAAAATTGTTACAGTCTTTCTGGAATGCTATCTGATAATATGTGTCACAATTTAAAATAGTTCTATGATGTTGCAATTCCAAATCTAGAAATATATCCTAAGTAAATACTCTCAAAAGTTTTAAAAAGTATTTATTGTAGAATTATTAATAAAACCAGGAAATAACTTGAATGTCATTTATTAGTTAATTTTTGCATATGCAAATACTTATTACTTAAAAATCGTACAATAATTACTTTTGCATTTTTTGCAATTATTTCCTCAGTTGTTAAATATATGCATGTATATACATTCAGTATACCACTATTTTCCTGTTACAAATACTGAAGTAGATATTTATTAACATGAAAATTTGTCATCAACATATTAAGTGAAACAGCAAGTTACAAACTAGTATTATAGATGATGCAATGGAAAATATACAAACACATGAACACATACACACATACATATACATATATAGTATTCCTCTGGGAAGTAGAATTAGAGGTTATTTTCATTTTCTAGTTTCTGTTCTTATATATAAAATTTTAATGAGCATGTATAGCTTTTACAGCCAACTAAAAAATTAAATAAATAAAGCTTTTACTACATTTTAAAAATGAAGATAACAGAAAAGAAACCTTTATAGAGAAGGCTTACAAAGTTCATAGAAACTAGATTATAAAATAGAGATAAAACCTGTAATTTATTAGTTGGGAAGTCTGAGTGGTGGGAAGCTGGACCTGAGTGAGTCTGAGCCCTCGCTTTTTCCTTTGTAGGTAGGGTGATCCTGGGCAAATTATGTAATATCTTTCACTTTAATAGTTTTAAAGTAATTATTTGCAAATTATAATACCTCCTATTATTGTTATATTAATGTCACAGGTAATGTAAACACTCGGCAAAGAATAGGGTATTTAAAAAAATTTTTTTAAATGGGAGCATAAGAATAGTTTTTACCAGGCATAAAATCCACTTGGATTATGGGATGAGTTTATTATTATCATGGTGCAATTAGCAAATACTAATTATCTCTGTATGTACGCTGCCATCTTTAATTTCAATTAAGCTCAATTTTTGTCTAAAATCCGATCTTCAATTAAGGGAATCACAGAGTATTTTGTTTCATTTAATTTTAACCGGGAGTGGTGTGTATACTTGCAGCTGGTAGTTCCTCTTGGCCGCTCTTCCCTCAGTGTGTCTCAGCCCACCATTGTTCTGCTTGACTGCCCCATTCTGGCTGGGGAGGTGCACAGGCTTATTATATTACTGCTGCAGAAGTCACAGTGACATTGTGCCCTTCCTCATGGGGATTTCTCAGATTTCTGTTTCTTACCACCCCTTTACTCCTAGGGATAAGCTGGCTCTGAAGAACAAGAGCAACTGTGTTTTTCTTAAAACAAGTTGTTATTAGTAGGGAAATTAACAGATATTAATGATGAACTCTTCCAGTGAAAGCATTCTTTAACTCTTTTACACCCCCATGATGGTCCAGCTCTGGAGACTTCACAGAGGCAGGAAGTCTATCAGCTTCTTTGCTTTGCATTAAATATAATTGCTTGCCACTAATACTGTAGGCTAGAAACTAGCATTTATTACCAAATACATCAGTAATCTTTCAAATAAAAACACTGGCACATCAGCTATCACATGGATACCGTTTTATAGTCAAATAAAGACTCAAAGCATCAGTGCTACAGTCTGTCTGGGTTTGGAATATTTTTATGCACTGCTGTGAGAAAAGCAGGTGCACTCACACATCTATTTCTAAGATTTGTCTATTTTGTCAGATGATTTGGGTTTAAAATTTCTGCAGATGTCAATTTAAGCCATTTTTGCTATTAGTAGAACAGTTTAGAAGTTAGCTCTTGTAAGTCTCTCAGATATATATTTCCTGTGGAATGACTTAAATCCAAAGTTAGCTCAAAATGAAACCCTCCCCCTCTGAATATTGCTGTTTCAGCCTCACAATCTTTTCCAGTCATAGTATCAATACTCCTTTGCAGTTTCTTTTGCTGCCCTCTAGCCCTTGGCTTCACCTTCCATTATTGTCTTTCCTTGATGAGAGCATGGACCAGGCTCCGAGGTATAGAAAGAAGGAGTCCATAGACTGTGGACTAGGTGGGCCAGCTTTGTCACTGAAGTCTTGAGAGTGTATAATGGGACCCATCTGTCTATAATGGTCAGTGTTTGTTCGCTGATACTGGCATCCTGGTGAGAAGTGTGAGCTAGATTGGTAATTTAGCATTTCATCCTAAGGCAAAAGTTTCTATGAACCAACATTATGTAGACTAATGCCCTTGCTTGACAAAAGAAGTCATCAACTAGTAATTCCATATCCTTTCATACTGTGCTCTGCCACCTCTCCACTGCCCTAATCCTTTTTTTGTAGAATCATCTGATTAAATAATATCTCCCGTCTTTTAATTTCTTTCATATTATTATATTTATTTTTCTTAAATTACCTACAAAGAAATATCTTCTGAATTACCTCAAGGTTAAGGTCAATTAGCTCCATTTGCTTAGTAGTGTGTATGTTGTGAAGAATAATATATTCTAAATTAAGCAAAATTTAATCTCCTGTAAAATTATGGCTCATTATATCTAAAATATCTTTTGTTATATGTTTTGTAGAACAGAGTTTTTAGTCAACCTTGATTTTTTTGTTAAAGAAGGAATTTTCTTAAGGAGGAATGCTGTGTAAATACAAATAATTATTATTGTGGATACTAATGACCTTTATGCCTATACATATTAGTATTAAAATTTAAAAACATCCTCCTTTTGCCAAACCCAAATATTCCTGAATAAAGATCAAAGGTCACAGGATTAAAATGATCCAGTAGTAAAATAGCAAAGTATTTAATAAATTCTTTTCACAATTACTTAAATTATGTGAAAAGGTTTATCAAAATATCTAGGACCATCTTAAATTATAACACAGTATTTACTCAAAGTATCAGGAGAAGTCACAATAGATCCATGTGCAGGGATTTCAACCTCCGCAAAAAGGTAGCCATGTTTAAAAATGAAACCCAAACTAGAAACACAAATCATTTTCTTCATTTAATTTTTAAATATATTTAAGTCATTTTTCCATTATATTATAGGTTGATGCAAAAGTAATTGCTGTTTTTGCCATTACTGCAATTACTTTTGCACTGGCCTCATAGCTCAATTTTAATAATCAAAGATGCTAGCCATTAGGGTACAAAATAATGGGCATATTTCTACTCTAGTAGAATATTTTTAACCCTTGTTTGTATTGGTCAAAAAACCAAAGCAATATTGTAAAATTGGGGTGTCATTTACCATACCTCAAAAGAAATGTGTCTGAAAGAAATAGTTCACTATAGTGTGGGCTTCAGAGGGAACTGGGATATGGAGCTTGAAAACTAGAAGGAAGAGACTGGACATCTTAAAGCTATTTTAACAACAACAAAAAACAAGCAATAAACATGATGTTTTAAAAAAGAATAGACTATTGCTCCTAAGAAAATCATGTTTCCCACTGTATTCTGAATACAGAATTGAATCTGTATTCTGCTGCAGTATTAACCGTCTCATTCAACAGTGGCCAAGATAGTCATCTTTCAGCCAAGGCTCTCAAAAGCTAAAGCCAGGTAAAGGTGTTAAGTACTTTTAATTTAGATTAATTAATCAATTTTGATATATAGGAATGAAACATTTAAGTCTTTCCTTAAGTTTATTATTTTAATACTTAAAGAGATAGACTACATGGCAATAGTGAACTTAATTTTTTAATTGAACTTAGCTTTAAAAATTTTATTTGCTAATGTTGTTGTTGTTTTTTGTTTGTTTGTTTTTTGAGACTGAGTCTCGCTCTGTCACTCACAGTGGAGTACAGTGGCACCATTTTGGCTTATTGCAACCTCTGCCTCTTGGGTTCAAGCAATTCTCTGCCTCAGCCTCCTGAGTAGCTGGGATTACAGGCGCCTGCCATCATACCCTGCTAATTTTTGTATTTTTTGTAGAGAGAAGGTTTCACCATCTTGGCCAGGCTGGTCTTGAACTCCTGACCTTGTGATTCACCCGCCTCAGCCTCCCAAATTGCTGGGATTACAGGCGTGAGCCACCATGCCTGACCATGTTGGTTTTAACTACCACTGCAAACAAAGGGATTATTGTTTATAGACTTCCATACTTGATTTGACTTGGGAGACAGAACCATTAGCTAAATGGGACTGATAAAGAATTTTCAGGTCATTCAGAATTGACTGACATTTGTAGGAACAGTCATAGTCAGCTGCAGGAACAATGTGAGTTCACAAGTGCTGCTGAATAGATTCTTTAAGTGATCCCCAACAAATCAGCCTGACCCAATTGCTTGGGTCTTTGTCCAACTCACCCACAACATTTAGACTTCTTGACAGCATTGAAGTAAAATCGAAATATGAACTTTATAAGAGCAATAAAATGGCATTACATCTTGAATTTAATTTAGATTTAGCCAGGGACTTGAACTGACATGAAGCATGAACCAAAAGCTAGACAAAACTGTACTAATTTGCTGATCTTTCTTTTCCTACCAAAAGGAAGAGAAAAAGCTATCAAGAGTGGTTCACACTGCAACCTCACCTAGATTTATGTTTTCTCAGATTATTCATTGTAAAAGATACTAGATACGTGTCAGCCAAACTTGAATATAATATTTAGTTGGAAAAAACTTTACCTCTATAAAGGAAAGAATGGATGCCGTTTGTCCCTATTTCATGGTAGTCTGATAAATTTTTTTAAAAGTACATCGATTGGATAAAAGATTGATAAACATTGAATAATTAACTTTAAAAAATGATAATTTAATTATTGAATGATTTTAGTTATGATGTAACTTAAGGGATATTGGTATAATTATTATTATTATTATTATTTTTATTATTATTTTTTTTTTTTTGAGGCGGAGTCTCGCTCTGTCGCCCAGGCTGGAGTGCAGTGGCGCGATCTCGGCTCACTGCAAGCTCCGCCTCCCGGGTTCCCGCCATTCTCCTGCCTCAGCCTCCCCAGTAGCTGGGACTACAGGCGCCGCCACCACGCCCGGCTAATTTTTTTGTATTTTTAGTGGAGACGGGGTTTCATTGTGTTAGCCAGGATGGTCTCGATCTCCTGACCTCGTGATCCGCCCGTCTCGGCCTCCCAAAGTGCTGGGATTACAGGCTTGAGCCACCGCGCCTGGCCGGTATAATTATTAAGTGAGAAAATATTTACTTTGTTTTAAGTACATTAATATATGTGTATTTAAATATTTCTGTATATTATTTTTTAATCAATAGAATGACATTTATAGACACAGAGAACTCTTATAGTGACTGAACCTACAGGAAATGAATAGTGACAATGAAGGTAATATCCAAATGTTTGGTATTGTGCATATTAGACTGCACCTTTTGTTCGGAAAATAGTTACATAGCCCTTTTAAAGTCAATAATAATAATCATAAACAAGATAATCCCATCAGCACAAGTCAGTCTTACTCTGTATATTAATTTAGCATAGTATTACACTTAATAAATTATCATTAATCATAAATATGTTTTTACATGTGCATATTTAAGGTCTTTAACATTTGCAATCTTGGTTTTTTGAAGGGCTAAGCTAAAAGACATTCATTTCAAATCTGAAAAGCAGCATAATCAGTCTTTTGAACCTACTGCAATCAATATCTATGCAAATAGGGTGGTTATGGAATTTACACTGCTTTGTCAATCAATCACTAGTCAAGTTCCCACCTTACACTCAATGTACTAATAGATTTTTTTTCTTTTTAAAGAGACAGTGATTTCTGATTTCTTTCCTTTTTTTTTTTGAGCTGGAGTCTCGCTGTCTTGCCCAGGCTTGAGTGCAATGGTGTGATGTTGGCTCACTGCAACCTCCGCCTCCCAGATTCAAGCAATTTTCCTACCTCAGACTTCCTAGTAGCTGGGATTACAGGTGCCTGCCACCACACCCAACTAATTTTTGTATTTTTAGTAGAGAGGGTTTCACCATGTTGGCCAGGCTGGTCTCGAACTCCTGGCCTCAGGTGATCTGCCTGCCTCGGTCTCCCAAAGTGCTGGGATTACAGGCGTGAGCCACTGCGCCCGGCCCAGTGATTTCTTTTTTCTAAGTATTTGTTATATAAATGGGTGCTGTTGTTTTGTCTGCCTTCCCACTTCCACCTTTTCCCTGCATACGTACCCAGCTTCACTGTGTCAACTCATACTGTCAGTCTCTCTCTAGGTGGTAGTAGTTGGGGAAGGTGGCTTCCTGAGCTCCACCCTCTGGGCTTCCCATGGCCCAGTAGTTGGCCCCTGAATTCCTAGAAAGAGGAATAGATCTTTGGGAATTCGGAGCTGGTTGAACTAGCATCCCCAGAGCATTCATCATTTCCTTCCTGCCCACTAGGAGAGAGATCTTCAGTGAATCACTGAAGGGCTCTGTCTTTTGCCTTGATCATCACCTGAAGTTCTATACTTACGTTAAAGAGAAAAAAGAATGAAATATACAAGGCAGGGAAGGTCTGGTTTAACAGCACTTCCAGTACACAAGATAAAACAAGAACTAGATTTTTTTTTTTTTTGGCTGCCTGTAACCACAGCATGAGTCTTCAGTCTAGAGGACTGCTCAAGAAGCTAATGCATGAGGCTGTCTTGGTATGGGGTTAAAAAGGAAGTTAATAATTCCCCTATTCTTTGAACTGGTCAGATCACATCTGGTGGATTGCATTGAGCTGTATTCTGAAACACTTAAGAAGGATTCCGAGTAGCTTCAACCTGTATAGAATAGGATGACTCAGATGGTGAGAAAGCTGAAAATGTTATTTTTAAAGTAGAGAGGATATAGGTAAAATGTGATGTTGCTCTTCAAATATTAAAAACATATCCATAGTCTCAGTATGTGAGGTAGGAATTAAGTTCCTAATTAAGTTGTGGATAACAAGAATCTATACATAAGGGTGGTTCTCTTATATAAACAGAGTCTTGAGATAGTAAAGCAGCTCCATAAAGTCAGTGAGTATTCCGACTCTGATATCCTTCATGTATGATTATTTCCGTCCTCAAGATCACCTTATGGTAAGTTGCTCAGATTCTTGCAATCATATCCTTTTTCCAGACAGCAGGCAGATGGGTGCGTTTGGTGTGGAGGAAGGGCACGCCTTCTCTTTTTAAAGAAGGCTTTCCAGAATTTCCCTTTCTACTCACATCTTTTTTGGCCACAACTTGGTCTTGTGGCCACACCTGGCTGCTATGAAGGCTGGAAATGTAGTTTTCTAGCTAGGTGTATTGCCCAGGATTCTATTATTAGGGAAGAAGGAGGACAATGGATATCGAGAGGCAAATAGCTTGGTATAGCATGTCTAAACTCAAGGCAGAATGGATCGGTAGATAGAAATTAGAAAGAGTTACATTTTACTAAATATAGAGAAGAATTTCCTAATAGTTTCATCTGCCCCAAATTGAATGTGCTTGTTTAGAGGTACTGATGTCACTGTTGTTGAACTTTCAAAAGCAGCTGGTAAATTGCTTATCAGGGAAGTTTCAGGAAGAGACCTGATTTGTAGGTTTTTCCAATACTATGTGCCAAGACTATTTCAATATACCTGTGCAGAAGCCATGCTGAGTTTTAGTTTGATTAACTTTTCTTATAAGAGATCTCGATAAAGTAAGATTTCTGTTTACTACAATCAATAATGACAAATGTTCCTTAAAGTGAACACTTAGTACACAAGTCTTGCTTTCATATTGTGCAGGTGGTAGCATATTCTTTTAATGGAAGCACTGTTGGAATAAGATTCTGTGGACACATACTGACTTCACACACTTAGCGGTCTTTCTGATACATCAAGTTCTGTGCCTTAGGACTTTTATTATTGAATAATTTGTTACATGAAAGATTTGATCAATTGACCCAAATTTCACTCAGTATAGCTGTAATATAGATACATTTTAAGATTCGTGGCACATGAAATGTATAACCTCAGTCTTACTTTGTGGTAGATTTTTATTTTCCTGAGGTGTTTCAATTATATACATTTCTTCAGAAAATAGTAAGATGTTGGTGTGGTATGTGTTTTGGATTTGTATTCACAGTCCTCTAATTAAGAGATCTAGACATATTAGAGTTATGACTTTTGTAATTTTAGACCATAGTGTCCTTCCCTGCCTCATGAGTCAGTAGGAAGTAGGCTGAAAGTACTCCAGTACATCTAGGTCTGTGCTCATTCTTACTGACACAGATAATATGAAGTAAACACAATAGTTATGGAATGTCTACTCCAATAGAAGCAGAAGGAGAAAATCTATTGTTTGCCAAATTAGAAAAATGCCATAGATAAAAGAAACATCATTTTCAAGATTCCAAACAGGTAAACCAAGTATCAGTAACAATGGCAAACACTCTGTTGAGTTGGGCTCTTTTAAAGACTTAAATAACTCTTCCAATACATAAAAAGACCAGCCACACATAAATTGGACTGTATGTATTTTCAAGGCATGCTTTTGGCCTTCCTTCCCACCAGTGTTTTTAGCTGATGTCCTAACTGATTGAACCATATACAGTTCAGCTGTGCTTTGTGTAAACAGTTCAACTGTGCTTTGTGTAAACCACTGTTGGATCCTAGCTGGTTAATCCTCCTCTTCACTGGCACCCAAGCCTCATTTTGCACCCAATTTTAATACTTCTAGTTTGAGGAATCCTAACTTGATCCTCAGATGAAATATTTAACTAATATAATATGCACTGTGTTGAACTGAATTGAGCCATGTTTTCTAAAGACAACAATTTATTTTTTTTAGGGTGGAGATTAGTTTAAAAAAGAGGAATTGATTATTTGTCTTTTTCGTTCCATCTTCCAAACTCGTCCATAAGGAAAAAAAGGGCCAACTTTCTTCCACCACTTTTTATTCCTAAAACTTTGCACAAATAACTCATCTAGAGCTCAGGTGAGGACAATAGCACCTATTATGTAAGGGTTATGACAAATTAAATTTAATAAATATGTTTTGACCTTTTTCTGTGTTCTTGGTCTAGTAAAATGTAAAATAATTTATTTGTAAAGTTTTATCACAGTATCTGATACACATTGATCAAAAACTGTTGATTTCTTTTGTATTCTAAAATGAGGTCCTAACATGGCAGGGACCCCATTAAGCCAAAAGCCCTAGCCCTTTATTCCATGGATGTCTAAGTTTATCATCTCCTTGCTGTGCTTGCAGTTTTGGGATTCACTCTTAGATAAACCTGTGTGCCCCTCTATCTCTTCTTTTTCTACCACTTACCTGTGGCTTGTTAACATGTCTATTTCTTATCTTACCTCCTTCATGCTGCTTCCCACTTGTTCTGTTCCCCCTGCCACCAAATACTTATCTTTCCTTTAGAAACCCATACTCAGTTATGAATGTGTGCTTTGGGTGGGCTTCAGTGGCTCTCCACAGCTTCTGCCTATAAGTTTTTTTAAAAAGCTTGATGAGTGTTCACAAAGTGATCCCACTCATGCAACCAATACCCAGATCAAGAAACAGGACTTTACCAGCACTCAGGACTCCCTCTTGACATTGTCAGTCACTACCTGCTCCCAGCAGTCACTACAGATTGACTTCTTACACTGCCATTTCTCTTTCCTCTTTCTCTTAACCTTAGATAAATATATCATAGATATTCTTTCATGTCTGTCTTCTTTTGTTTGTAAAATTCATCAGAGTTGCATGTAGTTATTTGCTCATTCTGCTTGCTGTATCTAGTTCCACTATTCAAATATACCATGTTTTGTTTATACATTCTACAAAATGACAGATGTTTATGTTCCTTCCATTTTTTGGCTATTATGAAAAGTACTGCTATGAACATTCTTATGTATCTTTTTTGGTGAACATCTGTACATATTTCTCTTGTGTTATACCTGGGAGTGGAATTAATGGGTGCTTGTGTATGTATAGGTCTACCTTTTAATAGATTCTGCCAAACAATTTTCTAAGGTAATTGTGATTATTTATGTTCCCACTTGCCAAATAGTTCTGAAAGAGTTTGTTATCTGTCCATAGGGTGAAGTAGGTGAACTCCATATTGGAATTTTCTCATCTTCTCTCTTGAAAATTAACTGTCAGTTTTTAGATCATGCTAAAATACCTTTTTTTCCCGTTTTTAGGTGAAATTTTGTGTGATTATAAGTTAACATAAAAAATTGATACAACTAATTTGTTTTTCTGAACACTATTCAGACAAGTGATTGAACATCCGATTTTATGGCTAAATTAAGTAGTAATGTTAACTGATTGGATTCTGTACTGGTTTTGGTTGTCATATTAGGATTAGCTGAAGGCAAGAGAAAGAGCAGAGAGTTACAATAATTTAAAACTCAATAGTTTTTTCTTAAACACCATTATTAAGTTATTGGTTCAGCAAGGATCTGATAAATAATACCTTTAGAGACCTACTGCTTTAAGGGGGAGACAACTTAAACTTTATTATTAAACCTAGATATGAGATTATATTGAATTGTCATATAGAAGGTCTTTTGCTATTATTTTCCAGGGGAAAAACATCTAGAATATAAAGTTGTATTCATTTAAATGTATTTTTGTTTCAAAGTGTCTAGTATTTGTTGATGTTGTAGGTGTTTTGAAATAAACGTAACATAGTTGAATTGTTTTTGTGATCCGTTTATGCTGCATCCGTCTAGAAATCACAGAGTTATTGTGGTGAACACCTAATGATGTCTGTGTTTGAGGTTACCACACACTTGCACATAATGACGTCAACAAAGCGGGAGCCTGGTTAATGGCTTTCTTCTCTACAGAGCTTGTTCAGTAATTTGCTGCACTGGTATTGGTTAATAGGGTAAATTGATTACTGTAAGGAATGCAAAAAGCATAGCTTTTATTGGATACTACTGTTTCCTTTTTGCAATAAACCACATCATGAATTTCCTGTGTTCATTCATCATTGGGTTTATATTATGTTAAATGAAAATGAATCACATTTTCTGAGTATTTTTTTCCACACTTCAAAATGTCTTAGATATTGTCTGCCAGCTAATTTACAGCTCTGAAACCTTGTTGTATCATTTGGAATAGAGCATTTGATAATTTAAAGTGGAATGAATCATTGTTTGATGAAGAATTGCTGTTAAATCTTTTGGGATGTAAGAATTTCTTTGCTACAGTCATATATGTAACTGTATATTTCAGTGAGAATGCCCTCTGAACATTAGGGGACATACTCATGAATTGAAATTCCAAAAACAAATCTAATGATTTGACAGCTCTGCTCATAAACAGAAGCTCAGCATTTTAGAGGTTGCCATTTACTGGATGAATCAGAGGGAGTCTGGGAATACCCTTCTGTACTCTGAATCTCTTCTCCCCACTCCTTTGTGCCTAGCTGCCATTGTCCTATTGCACCCACCTAACAGAGTGGCGCCCAATCACCAGCCAGGCTTTGATTTTGTCAGTTGCAGAGGCTAACAGTCAAGAATCTTGGCACAGGAATGCCAATAGTAGCTTACTGCAGTGGCTAAACCCTTGTTCTTGTTCACATGGAGATTTCTTAAGGAAAAATGATTTCCAAGCTATGCAGAATGGACTAAAAATACAATTTTGACTTTCTCATACCTGATTTCAATAAAAATTTTTAGTGTCTAAAAATTAAGAATGGGATTAATGTTATACGTTATTTGAAAGTAACTATAATCAAATCAAATACATTGACTATTTTTCCTATTTGGCGTCTTTTGACTAAACTGTTGCATTTAATATTACAACACTTCATTTTTATGGATAATCAAGAATGTGCATGAAACCTTAATTTCCAGCATAGAGGATAATTGCTCAGTAATCATTTACTTTGTTTATAATATAACTGCATATAAACTAAAAAAGTAAGAAAAAGAGCTATTTTTAAAAATGGCATTGAAATGGTATATAAGATCAAATAGTGCATGAAAAATATACCGACCTTGGTGTTATTTTACCACCTTTTACCTCAGTAACTTAAAGTGGACCTGTTCACCTGTTTAGTCACAGGATCATAGCAGCTTGCTCATCTCTAGTGGAATGAAGCCGTATTTGAGAGGTTGGGCAATAGAGCCTACAGTGTTATGTGATTTGCTCAGTAACAGAGGTAGTCCAGCATGCACACCTCTGAACTGCATGAATCCACTGCCTTTTCCACTTGCCTGTGGTTTACCATTGTTCTTTGTTTCGTTTACCAGGGTGAGATCTCATTTAACATTTTTTTTTTTTTTTGGAATTATCTGACAAGGATTTTTTTTTTTTATTTCTTTATTATTATACTTTAAGTTCTAGGGTACATGTGCATAACGTGCAGGTTTGTTACGTATGTATACTTGTGCCATGTTGGTGTGCTGCACCCATCAACATGTTTTAGATTACAGAGATTTTATAGTAGAGCTAAAAGCATATAAAACAAGAATTTATTAGAAAGGACACCAATCTTTAACAGCCTCTGCTGGTGTCAGGTTAATCTTACCATGGTATCATTTTCTTAACAGTGGACTGTCATAAGCTATATCATAGCTCTTATACACATTTATGCAAAACAGTTAAACTATACTGTATGAATAAACATTCCCTGACCCCCACCTGATTTTCCTACACCCTTCTATGAGCAAGCAGATGGCCATTTTAAAGTAAGGTTAAGTGGAGAAAAATAGAGAAGTAATAAAGGGCAATTTGAGCAGTAAGTATACTGTGGTATCCGTGGGACCCTTCTCCAACTTCATGTGATAGCATGCAGTATAGAAAAGGTTCTTTCAGCAAGTGTTTAGGAAAATATGTTCCAAAAGATCTGCATAACATTAGTGTAACCAAGTGTTCCTCTCTCTGGCTTCCTGTTTTGGAATTAAATGCCTTCAGGGTACTCAGAATAACTCTGTTTAGGAACACAAGAAGAATTTAACCTCTTATGTTCCTAATCAATTTAAAAATATATGTATAGATTAATTAGAAAGCAAAAAGATCTTATTCTACTTTGCTTCTCAACAGTTTCAGCTAAAAATTAAAACTGTTTATATGTAAAGTAGGTGGTTTAGTTAGAAGACAAAGGTATAGACAAGAATTCTGACAGGATTATTAACAGCAAAATTATAAGATCAGTTTTGTCCTGTAAACCAATTTCATAGACAAACCTTTTTACATGTAGGATTATTTCCAAATGAACTCAGTGGAAAGTTTCTACTCTGGGTGTTTGCAGGAGGTAAAGGGAGCAGCTAAGCTGAATCGATGTTTACTTCTTTGTGGTGTTATTGTTCAACATTCTTAAGTTGCTTCTGCAAAGCCAGCAGAGGGAGCACCAAACAATATTTTTGTTTACCTTAAAGCTTACAATGTATTTTAAATATATTTTCTTTCACTTGCATTAAAAAATGTCTACAACGAATAATTTGTTGATTTTACCTTTTTACTGTATAGTTTTAACTTTTCTGAAATTAAAAGACTTGAGGGGCCTTATTATGCAATTTAATTCTACAAACATTCAGTAAATGCTTACTGTTTATAAGACTTGATGCGTGATGCAGAGTCAAAGGTGAATACTCCACAGCCTCTATTTTTCAATAATTTATAATTTAGTTGGAGAGAAAGAAATGTAAAAATCCTCTGTTTACAAGGCAGAAGGATAATAAAGGTAGAATATGGGCTAATTCTTAATAAAAAAACGAATGGGGATATGATGGAGAAGGTGACATTTGAGTTGGACTTTGAATAAGAGGTTTCCAAAAATGGAAATTCTAGACTGGATGGAGCAGCATAAATGCAGGGTGTACGTAGAGCAAGATAATTCTGGGCCTGAGGCTAGATAGAACCTGGTTGATAAAGGGGATGTGTACTGGGAGGTGAGGTCAGAATGCTAAGGTGGAGTTAGATAATGGAGCACCTTGAAATCCATGCTAAGTGCTTTTGAGTTTATTCTGTTGTCAAAGGAGAGCAAACTGCACACCATTTGGAGGATACAAATAATGTTTTGATTAAATAATCCTTGTTTCAGTGTGAAAGGTTGCCTGGAGAACTGAGAGATTAAAGATTGGACATTTTTATACTAGGTAAGGTCAGACATTATATCATCATGGATAATGAGAGTTATGGTTGTAGTAATACTTTTCATTTGTATTTGCGAGTATACATATATATACACACATGCATACATACATATTTGTGTATCTACAGAGAACCCTAGACACCTATATATATGTGCATATATATACACACAGTATATACAATAATATTTAATATTTGTGTACATATCGTATATGTATATATGTGTATATATGTATGTATAACGTGTATGTATCATATATATGTGTGTGTATATATCTCTCAAGATAATCCTCTGATTTGAAGATTTATATTCAAAATGTCAAGTAATATGTATATGAGGTCTCATAGCATATTCAGAGCTGAGGTGGTACTCAAATTCTAGGTCGTTTGAGTCTAAGCCTGATATTCTTTTTATCATGTTATGCTGTTTTGCATTATATGATGTCAGTGTTGATAGGAAGGATGGAATGTGCATCAGAGACATTACAAAGGTATAAAATATGTAAACACAAGGCAGAGAAAGGAGTTGAAGATGGCTCTCAAATTTTCAGTCTATGTGACCAGGAAGAAGGAATGGTATTGCCATTGCCTCCACAGATGTAAGGGAAGGAACAGCTAGGGGAGTGGGATGGGAAACAGGCATAGGGGAGAAGATAATTCCATTTTGGCATGTCAAATTTGAGATCCTGAAGGCATTCTTATAGAAATATGTAGCACATACTTTAAATTTTAGATTTGGAGCCCGAAGAAAAGCCAGAGCTAAAGCTTGAGAGTGGATGATATATTTCAGAGAAAGCGTATAGACTAAGAAGAGAAATGAAATAGCCTAACCTTGGTGGAAGCCTACATATAGGAGGCTAAGGAAAGAAAGAAGAGACAGAAGGAGCCTGCACAAACTCTGACCAAGATGAGATGGTCAGGAGAATGCCCTGTTCATCAATCAGCAAATATTTGCATTCTTGCTGTGTGCAAGGCCTTTGCCCAGAATATAAAAGAGGGTGCCATTGCAGAATCAACTGTTGCAGGGGACAATTTAGGATGGGAACTGAGGAGAGGTCATTAGGTTTGTTCACTCAGGACATCAGACTTCCTAAATAATATACAGAGCTTTAGTTGTGCACTAAAATACAAGGTAGACTTCCACCTCATGACTCAGTTTATGAGAAGCTGAAAGATCCTGGAGAACTCATTCCTTGGCCTGAAATCTGTGAACTCTAACTTTGATATCCAAGAGAGTTGTTTGTGGATCAAACTTATTTTTTAATTTCCAAAAGCTGTATAATGCTCTTGTAAGCCTGATTTCTTGTCTTTATTACTTTTTATTTGATTTTTTATGAGAGAAAAAAATCACTATTTTTTATAATGATATATGTTCTCTGTAAAAATTCAAATACAGAAGAGATTAAAAAGTTACCCCTCAAATAACCACAGTACATTAGATAACCAGAAATAGAATTTTCTTCCCTTTCTAATTCTTCCCTCCTTCGCTTCCTTCTTTCCCCCCATTGATACGCTGATCATACTATGTCTGTTATTTTAAATAAAAAATATTAAAATCTTTTTACCTACATTTATAAAAAGGAAAAGAAACTAAAGGTACCTAATCACACCGTAGAACTTTGAAATAAGTGCTTCTTTACTGCACGCAATAGTAGATATGTTAGAAGATCTGTCTAAAGTTAAGAAAAGAGATTATGATAAAAATTAACAAGTTTAGAGGTATGGTTTTAGGATACATGTTTCTGCTTAGACCATATACACTGATCTGTTTTGAAAGATGCTTACATATACTCCACCTTCCTCCCTTTCCTATTTCTGTTTGTTACAGTGATAATTTTATTTTATTAAACTTTATAACATTTACATGGACTTAATTTTGTAATAAGTCCTATAGTTGTTTTAATTCTAATTCTGTATTTAATTCGAATTAGTCCTTACCATAATTTTTTTACCTTGACTTTTCTAACCCAGAATTTTAATTGTGACTCATATTTTAATTGTCTAGATTCCATCAGGTAGAATCCTCCACGCAGGTCTCCTGGGTGGCTGCTTTGTGTTACGGATGTCTTCTGTTGTATGACATACAGACATCTTGCCATGCAGACTGCTCTCTAGCTGTTGCTTCTTATCTTCAGAACTCTGCAGATGCTGGTCAGTTATTCTCTGGTCATGAAAGTTGCAGTGGAGTGTGAGGCTGGACTGATGGTTCTCAGTTTTGTATGTGATTTTTGATTTTCTTTCCTTAAAAAATTTTTCTTTTTTGGTGTCTCCATTCAATTTTAATGTTGTAAACATATGAAAATGAATTAAATTGAAGCCTTATTTCATAGTGTGCCCCAGAATAAAATCCTAGATAGACTGAATAATTACGTTTTTAAAGTGAAGCTGTAGAACTAGTAGATGAAAATACTGGTGATGATCTTCAAATCTTTCTACAAATGGCCTCAAATAGAAACAATGAAGGGATGATCTGTAAGTTTTTCTGCATCAAAAAGAAAAACCAGAAAATGTTACAAAAAAACTATTAATGTGAAAGGACAAATTACAATAGGTAAAATGTTTACAACCTGTGATAGATGATGAATCTTTGTGTTCATATATGTGTTTTGTTCATGGTAAAACTAACACTACAAAAGAAAAGTGGTTAAAGGGCATACAGGGGCAATTCACAAGTGGAAAAATTCAAAAGAAGAGAAAACTCCTACTCATTTAATATACTTTTGATAAATCAGAAAGATTTTTTTTCTGTTTTGAACATAGGTTTTATAATAAGTAGTTACATATATTGGGTTAAATAAACATGAGCATCTCTTCAAGCTATGAAATTCTATGGTTTGGAGATGTGTATGTATTATCCTTGCTGTTAGATCGTTTCTTCCTGTATAACTCCAAGAAAGATGTCTTATGCATCTTTCTGCTCTTTATCATGCATAGCCCAGAACTTTGCAGATGGTGATCCTGAAATACAAATTTAATGAATAACAATAATTTGAATTTTTTAAAAAATAAAGTTTGTTAACCATTTTTAGAATATATTTGAGGGGGCTTTGAATCTTTTGTATAGATACTTTAATGGTGATAGAACTTTTTTCAGATTTTGGTGGGTAAATTAGTCTTCTGTTGAGAATTCTGATTATTGCATTTTATTATTTGCATAGAAAAATTTATTATTTTGCATATCTGATAAATACCTAAATATCATTTTCAAAATTCTATTTTTGTTAATTTTACTAAATGATGATATACAGTATTGTACTTTAAGACCCTGACTCCTATGAATTGCAAAAATAATTTTATTATATGCGTGATTTATTGGACATTAGTGCTGTGATTATTAAGAACCTTCAAAATATCGATTGTAGTATAAAATGACAAAACCGTGGCATAAAACATGCACTTCACATATATGTTTAAAGGTTGGTGATAATTGATCAATTTTGTTGATTTAAATAGGGAAACTGAAGATTTTCCTAAATCAAGGTACATATTTAAAGTGATAGAATGATTTTATTGGCTGCATAACAGCAAACTTTGTTTGGATAACCATATTGTGCAAGTGGTTAGTGATATTAAAATTGGTATCAGCCTTGGGATATCAGATGTATTTTATTTTTAACTTTTATGCAGATATAGTTATTAAAATGTACATTTCAAGTACACATTTTGAGTGTCTTTAAAAGTATTTTTGAATGATTTCCATTTGAGAAGTAAGAAGCTAGGTTTGTTAGTTATTAATCCAAATATAGTAATATAGCTTATTTTATTGATCTTTCTATGATTTTAAAATTAGGAGTGAGAAAAGTCACAGACGCAGTTTGTTGACATATTGCAATCCATATGTGTGCTTTTTTGATAAAGAAGGTATAGCATATACTATTCCTCCAGAGCGTTTAGCACCAGATTTATGATTTTTCTAATTTGGTTTGTAGCTTGCCAAAGAGCATGTGAGTGCATATTTGATCAGAAGCATATTTTGCCTTGAATCAGATAAAGAATATTTAATGAGTCAATGCTAAGAAGCAATGCAGAGAAGATTGCAGACTAGCAAACTAAAAAGGCTTTAAAATAGCTTAATGTGAACTATAATAGAGATAAAGTAATATTATATAAAAAGTGAAATTTTTCAGGTTTTCATGCTCATCCTCTTAATAAAATTCTCTGCCATAACTATTGGGAATGATATTTTATATTTATGTGATGCAGTTCACATTTTCAGTGGGATGAACACTTATTTCAAGTGTATTGTACATATTCTCGCTTGGGAGCTGGGAAGATGCTAGTTCTACATAAGAGATGCCATTAGCCCTACTCCCTCTAGCAGGCCTTCCTCTAAGAATGAGTGCTAGAAATTACTAGTTAAAATTAATTGGTTTTTTTGCTTGTTTGATAAGAAAAAATTATCTCTTTGTTTTGACTTGTATTTGTTTGATTATCAGTGAAGCTACAAAATGTTCCTGTCTACTTAGCTGTGTCCATTTTTTCTTTCATAAATTACTTATCCTTGTTTTTTGTTCATTTTTCTCTTGAATACTCACTTCTTACTGGTTTATGAGATTTTTTATTTATTAAGGATGTGAGCACTTTGTTTTGTATGTTACTAATATTTTGCCTAGTTTTTGTACTTTGATTTTGTTTGCAGTGTTTTTTTGGCATACATAATTTAAAAAATAATTGTAGTCAAATCTAATAATCATTTAGTCTATGATTTTTTTCTTTGTTAAGATTTGAAAGACCTGCATCAACCCTACATTATATAAGTTTTCCTTCCTTTTTGGACTGTGATGTAAGAGGGAGTAATCAGGCAAAGGCTTTATGTTGCTTAGCTTAAATAAATTATAAGGAATTGCCTTTGTTGGACTGGAGTTCTTATTTATAATGACTTACTTACAAATATCTTATATGTATAATTGGCTGTTTTACCTCAGGCTGGGGAGGGCTGTCCTGAAGCACAAGAAGTGTCCCCCCACATTCTGTTCTTTCTTCCTTGTTACTTACTCTCCGCCATGGTAGAAGTGGAGAAAGGGAGAGAGAAATGAGACATGTTTCCAATGACATTCTCTTCTCATCTTCTCTACTGTGAGGAACACTTTTATGCACATAGAAATTATACTATGCGTACTGAACCAATTATTTGGTTTCCTGGCCTGCCCACAATAGCAATGATAATTTTTCCTAGTGTTCATTGTATAAAATTACAGCTATATTTTGAGTCCATTGAGGCTTTATGGGTAGCTTGGGAACCTAAATAACATTATTTCAAGATTAAAATGAGTTACAGATGAACTTTAGAAGAATAGCCCATCTGTAGGTTCTGGGCTGTTGGTCTCCCTTCTTGAGGAACCAAGCCTAAGGACCAGGAATGGGCTAGTTGGTCTTAGATGACTCTTGAGAGTCCCCAGTGATTCTGCATCTTAGGTTTACAGTGAGACTTTTTTCTCAGTTCTGTGAAGTGGGAGGCAGTCTAACTGGTACACAGGTAAATCTCTTTGGGATCTAAGACAGCATTAGCCAATAGAATTTCCTGCAGTTATGTAAAATGTGTACTATATGATTTCTTTACTGGTGGGAGAAAAACTCAGTATCTTTGCAGTACAGTGTGGTTGCCACTAGCCCATGTAGATATTAAGCACTCGAAATGTGGCTAATATGACTGAGAAACTGAATACTTAATGTTATTCAATTTTAATTAATCTAAATTTCAGTTTAAATAGCCATGTGTGACTAGTGGCTATTGTATTGAAAAGCATAGTTTTAGAGGTTTGTGTTGAATGGAATAAACCACAGAATTAACTAACTTTCTTTTGATGTGATAAAAACGTCATAGAATTCATAGATTTTATTTGGATCCCGTTTGGAAGAAATCAACTATGAAAAGTTTACAAGGCATTTTTGAGGCAATCTTAGAAAATTGAACATGGATTGGGTAGTAAGTGGTTTTATGGAATGAGTGTTAATTTTGTTAGGTGTGATAATATCAATAGGTTTATATTATTAACATACAACAGTGATGCTTTCAGATGAAATTACATGATATCTAGGGTTCGCTTTAGGAAAAAAATATTGGCTGGAGAATGGATGAGATAGAACTGGCCAATGTTCACAGTTTTTGAGTTGGCTGATGGACACATGGGATTTGTTTTACTGCTTTATACTTTTGTATGTGATTGAAAGTTTTTATAATAAACAATATTGAGTTGAGAGAGCTCCTTGCAGGTCATACAGTCTCGCCTTTTGACCAGACTCATTTACTCAGCCATTAAATTAAATGGCAGAGGTAGGATTCAAATCTGTCATTTAGCTCTAAGTTCAATAGATTTTTTTGTAACATGATACTGTCTCATACTTTAAACACATAGTTCTACACCCCATCCGCTTCATGACCTTTGGCAAGTTATTTTGTATATTTCCTTCTTGTATGGTGAGGCCACATTTGTTAGCAGAGCTGGCCACATAGATCAGCAGAGGCAAAAGGTAGGGTCTTTTATGGCAAGTTGGATCAGGCTGGGATTTTACTGGATTCAGATTGAAGGGCTGAATACAAGTAGTAGCTTGGGAAGGAAACCAGAGGAGAGGTAGCAGTAACAGATTCAAGAGAAGAAGAAGCAAAGGCAAACTCCTAAGAGATGTGGAATCGATACAAGGTGGGAATAGGTAAAAGGCTGAGAACACAGGTGGTGTAGAAAGTTAAGTGTGTTGACTGCTAATTGTTACTGGGAGATGGCTATACATTTTGAGGATAATTTAGCTGACTTGGCATATAGCCAGACTGACATTTCTCATTTTGAAATTCATGTTCCACTATGTTTGTCTCTGTTTAGTCTAAAATAATTGTAATAATATAGATTTTTTTTGTCCAGAAGGGGTTGTTGAGGTCATATAATTCAACCAAATTATTTGTAAGTGTTATCAAATTCATATTGCATTTCCAAACAGTAGTTGGCATTGAATTAGGTCTCATAAGGATTATAGAATTTCAGTTATATATGCTGTCGAGAAGATTTTGAGAGAATGAGTAGATAATAATTATGATTACTCAAGTAATACAACTATTTCATTAAATTGATTATTGGTTGAAGTAGAGAAGAATGATTTTATTTATTAATAAGGATATATGAAATACAATTTTGAATTATATTTACACTTAAGTTTCTAGTCTCAGGGCTGTTATTGAGCAAGAATTTCTCCAATCAGTAAACGCACAGTCACATAGTATTTTACATATATATTGCATTACATAGACATTTTACATGTATATTGCAAATGTCTGTGTTGTATATTTTATTTCAGGAGTGAGGGAGGGGAAATTTTAGCTAATAAGCCATCAATGCCTAGAAATAAACTGCTGAGTAGAAGGTCTATTATATTATTGCCTCACTAGGACCCAATTATTTAAAAGCAAAACAAAACAAACATCATCTGGCCAGGCCTCCCGAATTCCATTTCAATCAGGATTCCAATGTGTTCAAGCCAGTTTTATTTTTCTGAGACCAGGTATTAGAAAGGAAGATCTGAGAGAATGAAGGTGTGATATGGTTAGATACCAGGGTAAAACATCATGTGGGTATTCTGATGTTTTTCTACTTGTATTTATTTGCATTTTCTTGGGCTATTTGAATTTTTTTACTCTACTTCTGAGTTTTTAAGTCAAGACCTAGAAAAAGCATTTAAGTTTCTCATCCTGTACCCAAACTATTCTATAGTCAAAAGCAACAAGCTCCCAAAGTCAATTTCTAAGTTTAATAACAGATATTTCTATTTGTTAGGTACCATTTAGTTAGGACCACCATGCTCGTTTGCTCATTTGTTAATTCATTTAACAACTTACTATATGTTCTCACTGAGGATAAAAGGATGCATAGGACATAGCCCCTAACCTTATGCTGCTCCTATTTTAGTTGAGTAAACAGACATGGAAGTAATTATGATTGAGCGTGCCAGTTGTTATAATGGAAGCATATGCAAAAGACAATGGGAACACTATGGAGAAAAGAATTAGGAAATGGAATTAGGTTAGAGTGCGGAGAGTTTTCACTGAGAAGAACCTTGAAGCAATAAATTGGAGCTGATTAGATTTCCTAGTGTATTAATATTAGCAACTGTGAGAACCAGATTTTTAAAAATGTATGCAAGTCATCTGTCAATTAACTTTGAAGTTATTTCTGATTCCATTTCCCTGTTTCCTGTTTCAGATATTTTTTTGTTCTCCAACCTTTGATCTTTGTCTTGTCTGGTTTTGTCTTTGAATCCTGGTTGGTACTGATCCATTTTAGATGATTGACCTTACTTTGAGCTATCTCCTGGCACTCTTAAAGTATACTACTTGTAACTACCCAATCCTTGACCTTTTTCAGCTTAAAGCAAGAGGAGTTTCATTCATATGTTCTGGCCAGGCCTACAGAATCCTATTTCGATCAGGATTCCAGTGTCTTCAAGCCAATTTTATTTTTCTGAGACCAGGTATTAGAAAGGAAGATCTCAGAGAATGAAGGTGTGATATGCTAGAGACCAGGGCACAGGGGATTGTGAGAGAATATACTGAATATGAAAAGTCAAGTGATGGCTGGACTGTGACAACCATGAAAATACGGATTTGGGGCTTCATTCTTCAGGCCAAATGAGGCCTTTAAATGTTTTTTAGGAGGATTGTGGCACTATCGCAACTGTACTATAGAAAGATAACAGAGTCATGATTGGACCGTAAGAGGAGATGTTGCTTTCAGAGAGACAATTTGAAGAAATGAGATGCTGAAGCCTTGTATTGAGCAAGACAATAATGATGGAGAAGAATAAATAAATCAGAAAAATTTCATAAATGGAACCAGTAAGAATTGGGAGCTAATTGGAAATTGAGGGTAAAGGAAAGAAAAATATTGAAAGTATTTTCAACTTTTCTGGTTTGGGCGATTGGACAGGTTATATTTCCTTTGTAATTACATGTGTAATTAATGGAAAAAATTAATTACATGTGTAATTAATGGCTGTCTTCATCACTAAGCTGAACTTCACAAGAGCAGAGAACGTCTTTTTTGTATATATATAAAATATACATATTTTATATATATATATTAAAATATACATATTTTTATATATATATATATATATATTTTTTTTTTTGCTGGCACCTGACCCAGTGTCTGGCTATATGAATGTTCTCAACTAATAGTTATTGATCAACCAACTAGTTTCATTTGTTTACTAAATTTTGTATTAATGACTAGGCACTATTCTAGATGAACTTTAATACCTTTAACTAAGACATGAAATGCATGAGGATGAGCAGGTCCAGTGAAAAGATAATGGATTATATTTTGGACATATTGAATTGAGATGTCTTGGGACATCCAGCTGGAGATACGAATCTATCTAAACTTCAAAACAGTGATCTTGTTTGGAGATTCAGATTTAGGATGTAAGTGGATGCTAAAGCTATGAAGATGTTTGGGATTAATAGAATGAGTAAAGTGAGGCATGATAATGGCTGAAGAACTCTGGGGAGTATAAGTACTTAGGAGGTAGGCAGAGAAAGAGGAGCTAACAAAGCAACTGAGAAGGATGCCCAGGGTTTTAGGAGAAAAATCTGGGGATAACATTGTAATCAAAGAGAGAAGAGAAGAGAGTTCAAGGAGGGCAATGTCTTAGGATAGATTATTTTGGAAATTTGAATTCCTGAAAGAGTTTTAGGAAGGCCAAACATTTCTGAAATATTCTATCCTTTGTTTTGCCTCAGAATTTATGTTTGATCTATGTTAATTAAATTACTTTAACCTATGGAGATTTTCTACTACTTCAAGCCTATTAAATCCAAATAAAATTCCTTCTTTATTAATATGGTTCAGTTTATAAAGCCTTAAGATTGTTTATTGCCTGACTATGAGAAGATAAAATTTGGAAATAAGTTTCTACTTTTAAATGAAGTGTATAATCTGTTTTCTCTACAAATTTTGGTGGTCTATTGCCCCTTTAACTTGAAAAAACTTTGCTTTTCAATCATGATAACACTTTTAAAGCAATTAAAAGACCAATCAATTTCTAGCCATGATAAATGAATTGTTAATGCATAAGGGTATTATTATAACATTTGTGCACATACTAGTGTGTGTGGTAGAATGAGAAAGCTGTAATTCTTGGATTTGTAAGGCTTTATTACCATGATTTTTTTTTTTTTTTTTTTTTTTTTTGAGATGGAGTCTCTCTCTCTGGCTCAGGATGGAGTGCAGTGGCATGATTTTGGCTCACTGCAACCTCTGCCTCCTGGGTTCAAGTGATTCTCTGGCCTCAGCCTTCTGAGTAGCTGGGATTACAGGCATCTGCCACCAAGCCCAGCTAATTTTTGTATTTTTAGTAGAAATGGGGTTTCACCATGTTGGCCAGACTGGTCTTGGACTCCTGACTTTGGGTGATCTGCCTGCCTTGGCCTCCCAAATTGCTGGGATTACAGGTGTGAGCCACCGTGCCTTTCTTGAATTACCACACATTTTTTAAAAACAGCAATAAATATCACAATCTTGCTTTTATTCTTCTGGTTTTCTTTGGAAAAGCACATAATTTTAGCAATAGACTAGGTTCCTTTACATTCAGATAGCAAGAAAGAACTAAAAAAGACAAAACAACCACAACAGAAACACTTGAAGAATTATTTGGCTGCAGGAGTCCACCATTTATTGTGTGTGTGTATATGTGTGTGTGTGCGCACGCAGATGCACACGCACCCATGAAGATCTGTTTTGTAGCTCTGAATTTACAAATTGGAGGGGTTGCTACTCCTTTATGACTGATGGACTTCCTTGTAAATATACTCTATCAATGTGTACTTTACTCCCACTGCATGATCAGTAAATTTGGGTTGAAAGATTATTATTGACAATATTTCTAATACAACCTAATGTTGCATATAATTGACTTGTTGGAATTATATGCAAAATCTTGAGTCTTCTGATTCTCTGTTAGTTGTTTTGTGTAGAAGAAACTTCCCTGGCCCATTGATAGGTTGGAGTCACTGATGTTTTTGGCCAGGTTCCAGGAAAGTCTTCAACAATGACATAGTCTGCTCAGGTACCGTTAGCCTAGCAAGCAGTTTCAGAGCCTGCTATACATGAAAAAAAGTCACAAATAGATGGATTCGAACATGTATTTAGGACTAGTCAGGCAGGGAAAAACCATAGAAAGAATTGTTCAGATTTTTGATTTAGGCAAATCTTACCTGAAGTAGGATGGAAGTGACTTGATTAAGTAGAATTGAGCAGATAGCTTTTCCCCTGATTTCTTGATAGAGAGTGATTTTGATGATAAATAAAAGGAGATAAAAGAGAATCCCTGATTTTACTTCTTTCTGTGTTTTTTTTTTTTTTTTTTTAAGCCTCAGCCATTTTCCCTAACGAATCTTACTCTCTGTGTTTATATCATATTCTTTTCAAGGCAACATTCAGTCTCCTTTAGCTGAGCAGAAGACTAAAGATTTGACCTCAAAGAATGGTTGTTGCTCAGCCAAGATTTAGGACAGGAGACATTGAAGTAATTTAGAGGTCGAGTGGCCTTAACCAGGGTAGGGAGTAGGGGTGTTTACCCATTTAGATTTAAAAGGTTCTAATATTTTTGACAGGAAGATACATATTTATTACCTTGCATTTATTTGAAAATCTTGTGAACTCTGCTTATAAATGTTATCCTCAAAATACTTGTTAAATGAGTGAAATGATAAAACTATATTCAGTAATTTGGGATTCAGTAACCCTACCATGGACCCAGGAATAAGGGTTAGAAGATCCTAGGGCCTTTTTTCTTTAAGCAGTCATGATACTGGTTCTTTTATAGTTAGTTCTTCAGCTTTGTGTAAAAGGAATTGTAACATGGGGAATTATGGGAACTCCTGAGGTGGTCATAGATAGCTTCAGTCCTGTGTTTTTGCCCATAGGAGCCAATAAGAAGGTGACAGAGGACATGAATGCCCTCTTCACACATTTTATATTTTGTCTTCTCATAGTTAGACATAACGATATCCTGAAACTTTACTGAAGTTGTTTATCAGCCAAAGGAGCTTTTGGGTCAAGACTGTGGGGTTTTCTAGATACAGAATCATGTTGCCTACAAGCAGGGATGGTTTGACTCCCTCTCTTCCTGTTAAGATGCCCTTTATTTCTTTCTCTTGCCTGATTGCCCTGGCTATGACTTCCAATACTGTGTTGAATAGGAGTGGTGAAAGAGGGCATCCTTGTGCCAGTTTTCAAGAGGAATGATTCCAGCTTTTGCCCATTCAGTATGATGTTGTCTGTGGGTTTGTCACAGATGGCTCTTATTCATTTGAGGCTCTTATTCCTTTGATACATAGTTTATTGACAGTTTTAAACATGAATGAATGTTGAATTTTAGCAAAAGCATTTTCTACATCTATTGAAATAATGATGTGGTTTTTGTCTTAGTTCTGTTTATGTGATGAATCACATTTATTGATTTGCTTATGTTGAACCAACCGTGCATCCCGGGATAAAGACTACTTGATTGTGGTGGATTAACTTTTTGATGTGCTGCTGGATTCAGTTTGCAAGTATTTTGTTGAGGATTTTTGTATCGATGTTAAGGATATTAGCCTGAAGTTTTCTTTTTTTTATTATGTCTTTGCCAGGTTTTGGTATCAGGATGATGCTGGCCTTGTAGAATGAGTTGGGAGAGGAATCCCTCCTCAAATTTTTAGAGTAGTTTCAGTGGGAATGGTACCAGATCTTCTTTGTACATCTGGTGGAATTTGGCTGTGAATTCATCTGATCCTGGCCTTTTTTGGTTGATAAGATATTCATTACTGATTCAGTTTTGGAGCTTGTTATTGGTCTGTTCAGGGAATTAATTTCTTCCTGGTTCAGTGATGGGAGGGTATATGATCTTTGACAAAGCTGACAAAAACAAGCAATGGAGAAAAGACTCCCTATTCAAAAAATTATGCTAGGATAATTGGCTAGCCATATACAAAGAAGACTGAAGCTGCACCCCTTTTTTACATCGTATACGAAAATCAACTCACGGTGGATTAAAGACTTAAATGTGAAACCCAAAGCTATAAAAACCCTGGAAGACAACATAGGACATAGGAATGGGCAAATGGGCATCCTGGACATAGGAATGGGCAAAGATTTAATGACACAGACACCAAAAGCAATTACAACAAAAGCAAGATAAGTCGAATCTAATTAAACTTAAGAGCTTCTGCACAGCAACAGAAACTATCAACAGAGTAAACAGACAACCTACAGAATGGGATAAAATTTTTGCAAACTGCGAACTATACATCTGACAATGGTCTAATATCCAGCATCTATAAAGAACTTAAAAACAAATTTACAAGAGAAAAACAACCCCATTAAAAAGTGGGTAAAGGACATGAACAGACACTTTTCAAAAGAAGACATACATGTGGCCAACAAGCATATGAAAAAATGCTCAGTATCACTGCTCATAAGAGAAATGCAAGTCAAAACACAGTGAGATACCATCTTACACCATTCAGAATGGCTCTTATTAAAAAGTCAAAAAATAACAGATGCTGGCAAGGTTGCAGAGAAAAGGGAACACTTATACGCTATTGGTAGGAGTGTAATTAGTTCAACCATTGTGGAAAATAGTATGGTAATTCCTTAAATAGCTAAAAGCAGAACTACATTCATTACTGGGTGTATACCCAGAGGAATATAAATCATTCTACTGTAAAGACACATGCATGCGAATGTTCATTGCAGCACTGTTCACAATAGCAAAGACATGGAATCAACCTAAATGTCCATCAGTGACACATGGGATAAAGAAAATGTAGTACATATACACCATAGAATACTATGCAGCCATAAAAAAGAACACAGTCATGTATTTTGCGGGAACACAGACGTAGCTGGATGGAGGCTATTATCCTTAGCAAACTAACATAGGAACAGAAAACCAAATACCATTATGTTCTTACTTATAAGTGGGAGCTATATGACAAGAACTCATGAACACAAAGAAGGGAGCAACAGACACTGGGTTCTACTTGAGGGTGGAGGGTGGAAAGAGGAAGAAGAGCAGGAAAAATAACTATTAGGTACTAGGCTTAATACCTGAGTGATGAAATAATCTCTTCAACAAACTCGCGTGATACGAGTTTATCTATATAACAAAACTTCACGTATATCCCTAAACCTAAAATAAAAGTTAACAACAGCAAATGGGCCCTTTACAAAGCTGTAAAGTTGACTAAGGTTTTTTGGAAGCTAGATATTTTGCTATATAAAGACCACCTTTAACATTTAGAAGTTGGAAACGGAGGCCAGGCATGGTGGCTTACTCGTATAATCCCAGCACTTTTGGAGACCCAGGTGGGAGGATTGCTTGAGCCAGGAGTTCTAGACCAGCTTATGTCTTAACATAGGGAGACACTGTAAAAAAATTAAAAAATTAGCCATGTGTGGTGATGTAAGCCTGTTGTCTCAGCTAGTGAGGAGGCTGAGAGGGGAGCATTGCTTGGGCCTAGCAGATTGAGGCTGCAGTTAGCCGTGATTGCACCACTGTACTGCAGCCTGGGTGACAGAGCAAGACGCTGTCTCAAAACATAAAAAGGAAAGTAGTTGGAGATGGAGCCTGAAAAATCTATTCCCACCCTAAACCACTATTTAAACAAAAGGAAATGGTTGAGTTAAAAATGGCTGTCTACTTCTTGTTTTTTTCCCCTTGTTTTCCATGGATTCTTTTTTTTTTTTTTTTTTTTGAGACGGAGTCTCTCTCTGTCACCCAAGCTGGAGTATAGTGGCATGATCTTGGCTCACTGCAAGCTCAGCCTTCTGGGTTCACGCCATTCTCCTGCCCCAGCCTCCCAAGTAACTGGGACTACAGGTGCCTGCCACCATGCCCAGCTAATTTTGTGTATTTTTAGTAGAGACAGGGTTTCACCACGTTAGCCAGGATGGTCTTCATCTCCTGACCTCGTGATCTGCCTGCCTCGGCCTCCAAAAGTGCCGGGATTACAGGCATGAGCCACCGCGCCCAGCCTTTTTAAAAATATATATATATACTTTAAGTTCTGGGATACATGTGCAGAACGTGCAAGTTTGTTAAATAGGTATACATGTGCCATGGTGGTTTGATCCACCCATCAACCCATCAACCACATTAGGTATTTCTCCTAATGCTATCCCATATGTTCTCATCGTTCAACTCCCACTAGTAAGTGAGAACATGTGGTATTCGGTTTTCTGTTCCTGTGTTAGTTTGGTGAGAATGATGGTTTCCAGCTTCAACCGTGTCCCTACAATGGACATGAACTCATCCTTTTTTTATGAGTGCATAGTATTCCATGGTGTATATGTGTCACACTTTCTTTAGTCAGTCTGTCATTCATGGGCATTTGGGTTGGTTCCAAGTCTTTGCTATTGTGAACAGTGTCCCAGTAAACATACATGTGCATGTGTCTTTATAGTAGAATGATTTATAATCCTTTGGGTATATACCCAGTAATGGGATTGCTGGGTCAAACAGTAGTATTTCTGGTTCTATATCCTTGAGGAATTTTCACACTGTCTTCCACAGTGGTTTAACTAATTTAGATTCCGACCAGCAGTGTAAAAGCATTCCTATTTCTCCACATCCTCTCCAGCATCTGTTGTTTCCTGACTTTTTAATGATCACCATTCTAACTGGCATGAGATAGTATCTCATTGTGATTTTGATTTGCATTACTCTAAAGACCAGATGAGGAGCATTTTTCATATGTTTGTTGACTGCATAAATGTATTCTTTTGAGAAGTGTCTCTTCATATCCTTCGCCCACTTTTTGATGGGATTTTTTGGTTTTTTTCTTGTAGATTTGTTTAAGTTCTTTGTAGACTCTGGATATTAGCCCTTTGTCAGATGGAAAGATTGCAGACATTTTCTCCCATTCTGTAGGTTGCCTGTTCACTGTGATGATAGTTTCTTTTGCTGTGCAGAAGCTCTTTAATTAGATCCCATTTGTCAATTTTGGCTTTTATTGCCATTGCTTTTGGTGTTTTAGTTGTGAAGTCTTTGCCCATGCCTATGTCCTGAATGGTATTGCCTAGGTTTTCTTCTAGGGTATTTACGGTTTCAGGTCTTTAATCCACCTTGAGTTCATTTTTGCATAATGTGTAAGTGAAGCATCCAGTTTCAGTTTTCTGCATATGGCTAGCCAGTTTTCCCAGCACCATTTATGAAATAGGAAATCTTTTCCCATTGCTTGTTTTGTCAGGTTTGTCAAAGATCAGATGGCTGTAGATGTGTGGTGTTATTTCCGAGGCCTCTGTTCTGTTCCATTGGTCTGGATATCCGTTTTGATACAAGTACCATGCCGTTTTAGGTACTGTAGCCTTGTAGTAAAATTTGAAGTCAGGTAATGTGATGCCTCCAGCTTTGTTCTTTTTGCTTAGGTTTGTCTTGGCTATGAGGTCTGTTTTTTTGGTTCCATATGAAATTTAAAATAGTTTTTGCTAAATCTATGAAGAAAGTCACTGGTAGCTTGATGGGAATAGCATTGAATCTATAAATTAGTTTGAGCAGTATGGCCATTTTCACGATGTTGATTCTTCCTATCCATGAGCATGGAATGTTTTTCCATTTGTTTGTGTCCTCTCTTATTTCGTTGATCAGTGGTTTGTAGTTCTCCTTGAAGGGGTCCTTCACATCCCTTGTAAGTTGTATTCCTAGGTATTTAATACTCTTTGTAGCAATTGTGAAGGTGAGTTTGCTTATGATTTGACTCTCTGTTTGTCTGTTATTGGTGTATAGGAATGCTTGTGATTTTTGCACATTGATTTTGTATCCTGAGGCTTTCCTGAAGTTGCTTATCAGCTGAAGTAGTTTTTGTACTGAGACGATGGGGTTTTCTAAATATACAGTCATGTCATCTGCAAACAGAGACAATTTGACTTCCTCTTTGAATACCATTTCTTTCTTTCTCATGCCTGATTTCCCTGGCCAGAACTTCCAACACTATATTAAATAGGAGTGGTGAGACAGGGCATCCTTGTCTTGTGCTGGTTTTCAAAGGGAATGTTTCCAGTTTTTGCCCATTCAGTATGATATTGGCTGTGGGTTTGTCATAGATAGCTCTTACTATTTTGGGATATGTTCCACTGATATTTAGTTTATTAAGAGTTTTTAGAATGAAGGGGTGTGGAATTTTTTTGAAGGCCTTTTCTACATCTATTGAGCTAATCATGTGGTTTTTGTCATTGGTTCTTTTTATGTGATGGATTATGTTTATTGATTTACAGATGTTGTACCAGCCTTACATTCCAGGGATGAAGCCGACTTGATTGTGGTAGCTAAGCATTTTGATGCTTAAGCTGCTTTCAGCTTGCAAGTATTTTACTGAGGATTTTCACATCGATCTTCATAAGCGATATTGACCTGAAATTTTCTTTTTTTGTTGTGTCTCTGCCAGGTTTTGGTATCAGGATGATGCTGGCCTCAAAATGAGTTAGGGAGGAGTCCCTCTTTTTCTATTGTTTGGAATGGTTTCAGAAGGAATGGTACCAGCTCCTCTTTGTACCTCCAGTAGAATTAGGCTGTGAATCCGTCTGATCCTGGGCGTTTTTTGGTTGATAGGCTATTAATTACTGCCTCAGTTTCAGAACTTGTTATTGGTCTGTTCAGGGATTTGAATTTTTCCTGGTTTAGTCTTGGGAGGGTGTATTTGTCCAGAAAATTATCCATTTCTTCTAGATTTTCTCGTTTATTTGTGTAGAGGTGTTTATAGTATTCTCTGATGGCAGTTTGTATTTCTATGGGATTGGTGGTGATCTCCCCTTTATCATTTTTTTTATTGTGTCTATTTGATTCTTCTCTGTTTTTTTCTTTATTATTCTGGCTTGGTCCATTTATTTTGTTAATCTTTTCAAAAAACCAGCTCCTAGATTCATTGACTTTTTGAAGGGTTTTTGGTGTCTCTATCTTCTTCATTTCTGCTCTGATCTTAGTTATTTCTTGTCTTCTGCTAGCTTTTGAATTTGTATGCCCTTGCTCCTCTAGTGCTTTTTTTTTTTTTTTTTTGAGAGAGAGTCTCGCTCTGTCGCCCAGGCTGGAGTGCAGTGGCCGAATCTCAGCTCACTGCAAGCTCCGCCTCCCGGGTTCACGCCATTCTCCTGCCTCAGCCTCTCAAGTAGCTGGGACTACAGGCGCCCGCCACCTCGCCCGGCTAGTCTCGGCCTCCCAAAGTGCTGGGATTACAGGCGTGCGCCACCACGCCTGGCCCCTCTAGTGCTTTTAATTGTGATATTAGGGTGTCAATTTTAGATATCTCCTGCTTTCTGCTGTGGGCATTTAGTGCTATACATTTTCTTCTTAGCACTGCTTTAGCTGTGTCCCAGAGATCCTGGTACATTGTATCTTTGTTCTCATTGGTTTCAAATAACTAATTTGTTTCTGCCTTAATTTTCGTTATTTACCCAGTAGTCATTCAGGAGCAGGTTGTTCATTTTCCATATAGTTGTGTGGTTTTGAGTGAGTTTCTTCATCTTGAGTTCTAATTTGATTGCACTGTGGTCTGAGAGACTGTTACGATTTCTGTTCTTTCGCATTTACTGAGGAGTGTTTTATTTCCAATTATGTGGTCGATTTTAGAATAAGTGCTATGTGGTGCTGGGAAGAATGTATATTCTGTTGATTTGGGTGGAGAGTTCTGTGTATGTCTATTCGTTGCACTTGGTCCAGAGCCGAGTTCAAGTCCTGAATATCCTTGTTAATTTTCTGTCTCATTGATCTATCTAATATTGACAGTGGGGTGTTAAAGTCTCCCACTATTACTGTGTGGGAGTCTAAGTCTCTTTGTAGGTCTCTATGAACTTGCTTTATGAATCTAGGTGGTCCTGTATTGGGTGCATATATATTTAGGATAGTTAGCTCTTCCTGTTTCATAGATTCCTTTTACCATATGTAATGCCCTTCTTTGTCTCTTTTGATCTTTGTTGGTTTAAAGTCTGTTTTATCAGAGACTAGGATTGCAACCCTGATTTTTATTTTTTTTTCTCTTCATTTGCTTGGCAAATATTCCTCCATCCCTTTATTTTGAGCCTATGTGTATCTTTGCATGTGAGATGAGTCTTCTGAATACAGCACACCGATGGGTCTTGACTGTTTATCCAATTTGTCAGTCTATGTCTTTTAATTGGGGCATTTAGCTCATTTACATTTATGGTTAATATTGTTATGTGTGAATTTGATCCTGTCATTATGATGCTAGCTGGTTATTTTCCCGGTTAGTTGATGCAGTTTCTTCATAGTGTTGATGGTTTTTACAATTTTGTATGTTTTTGCAGTGGCTGGTACCGGTTTTTCCTTTCCATATTTAGTGCTTCCTTCATGAGCTCTTGTAAAGGCAGGCCTGGTGGTGACAAAATCTCTCAGCATTTGCTTGTGTGTAAAGGATTTTATTTCTCCTTTGTCTATGATGCTTAGTTTTGCTGGATATGAAATTCTGGGTTGAAAATTCTTTTCTTTAAGAATGTTGAATATTGGCCCCCACTCTCTTCTGGCTTGTAGGGTTTCTGCAGGGAGATCCGCTGTTGGGCTTCCCCAGAAAGGTCAGGTTACCCACAAAGGTAAGCCCATCAGACTTCCATTTGCTTGGTAATGGAAGTCTGATGGGCTTACCTTTGTGGGTAACTCAACCTTCCTCTCTGGCTGCCCTTAACATTTTTTCCTTCATTTCACCCTTGGTGAATCTGATGATTATGTGTCTTGGGATTGCCCTTCTCAAGGAGTTTCTTTGTGGTATTGTTTGTATTCCTGAATTTGAATGTTGGCCTATCTTGCTAGGTTGGGGACGTTCTCCTGGATAATATTCTGAAAAGTGTTTTTCAGCTTGGTTCCATTCTTCCTGTCGCTTTCAGGTACGCCAATCCAATGTAGGTTTGGTCTTTTCACATAGTCCCATATTTCTTGGAAGGTTTGTTCATTCCTTTTCATTCTTTTTCTCTAATCTTGTCTTCATGCTTTATTTCATTAAGTTGATCTTCAATCTCTGATATCTTTTCTTCGCTTGATTGATTCAGACTTTGATATCTTTGTATGCTTCATGAAGTTCTCATGCTGTGTTTTTAGCTTCATCAGTTCATTTATGTTTTTCTCTAAACTGGTTATTCTAGTTAGCGATTTTTCTAACCATTTTTCAAGGCTCTTAGCTTCCTTGCTGGAGTTAGAACATGCTCCTTTAGCTTGGAGGAGTTTGTTATTACCCACCTTCTGAAGCCTACTTCTGTCAATTTGTCAAACTCATTCTTTGCCCAGTTTTGTTCCCTTGCTGGTGAGGAGTTGTGGTTTTTTGGAGGAGAAGAGACACTCTGGTTTTTGGAATTTTCTGCCTCTTTGCACTGATTTTTCCTCATCTTCATGGATTTACCTACCTTTGGTCTTTGATGCTGGAGCCCTTCGGATGGGGTTTCTTTGTGGACAATCTTTTTGTTGATGTTGATGCTATCCCTTTCTGTTTGTTACTTTCCTTCTAACAGTCAGGCCCCTCTGCTGCAGTACTGCTGGAGTTTGCTGGAGGTCCACTCAAGACCCTGTTTGCCTGGATATCACCAGCAGAGGCTGCAGAACAGCAAAGATTGCTTCCTGTTCCTTCGTCTGGAAGCTTCATCCCAGATGGGCATCCACCAGATGCCAGCTGGAGCTCTCTTTTATTAAGTGTCTGTCAATCCGTGCTCTGAGGTGTCTCCCATTCAGGAGTCACAGGGGTCCGGGAGCCACTTGAGGAGGCAGTCTGTCGTTTGGCAGAGCTGGAGCACTGTGCTGGGAGATCCGCTGCTCTTTTCACAGCCAGCAGGCAGGAATGTTTAAGTCTCCTGAAGCTGTGCTCACAACTGCCCCTTCCCTTATTTCATCTGTCTAGGGAGATGGGGGTTTCATCTATAAGCCCCTGACTAGGGCTGCTGCCTTTTTTTCAGAGATGCCCTGTCTAGAGAGGAGGAATCTAGAGAGACACTCTGCCTGTAGCAGCTTTGCCAAACTGCGGTGGGCGCCGCCCAGTTTGAACTTCCAGGCGGCTTTCTTTACACTGTGAGGGGAAAACTGCCTACTGAAGCCTCAGTAATGGTGGATGCCCCTGTCCCCACCAAACTTGAGCATCCTAGGTTGACTTCAGTCTGCTGTGCTGGGAGCGAGAATTTCGAGCCAGTGGATCTTAGCTTGCTGGGCTCCGTGGAGGTGCGATCCACTGAGCAAGACCACTTGGCTCGCTGGCTTTAGCTCCCTTTTCAGGGGAGTGAATGGTTCTGTCTTGCTGGCATTCCAGGCGCCACTTGGGTACGAAAAATAAAACCCTGCAGCTAGCTCGGTGTCTGCCCAAATGGTTGCCCAGTTTTGTGGTTGAAACCCAGGGCCCTGGTAGTATAGGCACCCAAAGGAATCTCCTGGTCTGTGGGTTGCCAAGACCATGGGAGGAGCTTAGTATCTGGACCGGAGTTCACCATTCCTCAAGGCACAGTTCCTCATGGCTTTCCTTGGCTAGGGGAGTGAGTTCCCCAAACCCTTGTGCTTTCCTGCTGAGGGGATACCGCACTCTGCTTTGGCTCGCCCCCTATGGGTTGCACCCACTGTCTAACCAGTCCCAGTGAGATGAGCCGGGTACGTCAGTTGGAAATGCTGAAATCACCTACTTTCTGCATTGGTTTCACTGGGAGCTGCAGACCAGAGCTGTTCCTGTTTGGCCATCTTGCTAGCCACCCAAAATATCTTTCTCTTTAATGAAGGGAATGTTTCTGGGACAAGTCTTTCTATAAACATAGGAAAAGTTGTAAAAGTAGAAAATGTTCACAGTCAATCATCATGTCCTTTGCAGCAACATGAATGGAGCTGGAGGCCATAATCCTAAGCAAATTAATGCAGGAACAGAAAACCAAATGCTACATTTTCTCACTTATAATTTGGAGCTAAGTATTGAACACACATGAACAGAAATATGGGCACAATAGACACTATGGAATCGTAGGAGGTGGAGGGAGTGGGGTAGGTTAAAAAACTACCTATCAGGAACTACTGCCTTGGTCACGGGATCCATACCCCAAATCACAGCATCATGCAACATTCCCATGTAACAAATCTGCACATGTACCCTCGTATCTAAAATAAAAGTTGAAAATTTTAGAAAGAAATGGCCACAGCAAAACATTATTAATTTGTATTAATATGGGAGTAGTCTGAACTTAAGGAAAAATTGTCATTCTGGCATATTATGTAGGAAATTCAGATTTATACTAGAAAGAACACTGAACTTGGAGTTTAAAGATAGGGGTTCATTTTCCAGTTACTGCCACATGCAGAGGATGAAGTGTGACTGCTATTTGTGTGACATTAAATAAGTCCTTTATCTTCTTCAAGTTTCTCTTTTCACGTTTGTAACATGGGGATAGTTATTCCTGGTCAGTCTATATTATAGAGTTTCTTCAAGAATAGCATAAAATGAGATAATAGAGGGAAAGTACTTTGGAATATTATACAAGATTTTTGAAAAGAATCCAACTTATGGAGGAGAGAAAAATATATGTAGTTTTATTCTACTTTTTTTGTGTGTGTCACTTTCTAGCCCTGTGATCTAGGGTGAGATTGTCTGCCCTGTACCTCTGTTTTCTCATCAGTAATATCTGGGAAGAATAATATAATTAGTTTTGTTAGTCTGTTTGTGCATTGCTATAAAGAAATGCACGAGGCTGGGTAATTTATAAGCAAAGAGGTTTAATTGGCTCATGGTTCTGCAGGCTGTACAAGAAGCATCCTGGCATCTGCTTCTGGGGTAGGGGAGGGTGTCAGGAGGCTTCCAATCATGGCAGAAGGCAAAGAGGGAACAGGCATGTCACATGGCGAAGCAGGAACAAGAGAGAGAGAGAAAGTGAGGGAGAAATGCCACACACTTAACAAGATCTTGTGAGAATTCACACACTATTGTGAGGAGAGCACCAAGCCATGAGGGATCTGCCCCCATGATCCAAATACCTACTGCCAGGACGCACCTCCAACATTAGGGATTGTATTTTGATATGAGATACGGGCAGGGACAAATATCCAAACCAAATCATTAGTCTTATTTATTAAATTAATAATGATTGAATTAATGTGTGTACTATAATTGAATTAATGTGTGTACTGTAATTCCTGGCAGTTGGCACTCATTGGAAGTGAATTGCCATTATTATTATACTTTAAGTTCTGGGATACATGTGCAGAATGTGCAGGTTTTTTATGTAGGTATACATGTGCCATGGTGGTTTGCTGCACTCATCAACCCCTCATCTACATTATGTGTTTCTCCTAATGCTATCCCTCCCCTAGCCCCCCACCCCACTACAGGCCCTGGTGTGTGATGTTCCCCTCCCTGTGTCCATGTGTTCTCATTGTTCAACTCCCATTTATGAGTGAGAACATGCAGTGTTTTGTTTTCAGTTCCTGTGTTAATTTGGTGAGAATGATGGTTTCCAGCTTCAACCGTGTCCCTACAATGGACATGAACTCATCCTTTTTTATGAGTGCATAGTATTCCATGGTGTATATGTGTCACACTTTCTTTAGTCAGTCTGTCATTCATGGGCATTTGGGTTGGTTCCAAGTCTTTGCTATTGTGAACAGTGTCCCAGTAAACATACATGTGCATGTGTCTTTATAGTAGAATGATTTATAATCCTTTGGGTATATACCCAGTAATGGGATTGCTGGGTCAAACAGTAGTATTTCTGGTTCTATATCCTTGAGGAATTTTCACACTGTCTTCCACAGTGGTTTAACTAATTTAGATTCCGACCAGCAGTGTAAAAGCATTCCTATTTCTCCACATCCTCTCCAGCATCTGTTGTTTCCTGACTTTTTAATGATCACCATTCTAACTGGCATGAGATAGTATCTCATTGTGATTTTGATTTGCATTACTCTAAAGACCAGATGAGGAGCATTTTTCATATGTTTGTTGACTGCATAAATGTATTCTTTTGAGAAGTGTCTCTTCATATCCTTCGCCCACTTTTTGATGGGATTTTTTGGTTTTTTTCTTGTAGATTTGTTTAAGTTCTTTGTAGACTCTGGATATTAGCCCTTTGTCAGATGGAGAGATTGCAGACATTTTCTCCCATTCTGTAGGTTGCCTGTTCACTGTGATGATAGTTTCTTTTGCTGTGCAGAGGCTCTTTAGTTTAATTAGATCCCATTTGTCAATTTTGGCTTTTATTGCCATTGCTTTTGGTGTTTTAGTCGTGAAGTCTTTGCCCATGCCTATGTCCTGAATGGTATTGCCTAGGTTTTCTTCTAGGGTATTTATGGTTTCAGGTCCTTAATCCACCTTGAGTTCATTTTTGCATAATGTGTAAGGGAAGCATCCAGTTTCAGTTTTCTGCATATGGCTAGCCAGTTTTCCCAGCACCATTTATGAAATAGGAAATCTTTTCCCATTGCTTGTTTTGTCAGGTTTGTCAAAGATCAGATGGCTGTAGATGTGTAGTGTTATTTCCGAGACCTCTGTTCTGTTCCATTGGTCTGGATATCCGTTTTGATACAAGTACCATGCCGTTTTAGGTACTGTAGCCTTGTAGTAAAATTTGAAGTCAGGTAATGTGATGCCTCCAGCTTTGTTCTTTTTGCTTAGGTTTGTCTTGGCTATGAGGTCTGTTTTTTTGGTTCCATATGAAATTTAAAATAGTTTTTGCTAAATCTATGAAGAAAGTCACTGGTAGCTTGATGGGAATAGCATTGAATCTATAAATTAGTTTGAGCAGTATGGCCATTTTCACGATGTTGATTCTTCCTATCCATGAGCATGGAATGTTTTTCCATTTGTTTGTGTCCTCTCTTATTTCGTTGATCAGTGGTTTGTAGTTCTCCTTGAAGGGGTCCTTCACATCCCTTGTAAGTTGTATTCCTAGGTATTTAATACTCTTTGTAGCAATTGTGAAGGTGAGTTTGCTTATGATTTGACTCTCTGTTTGTCTGTTATTGGTGTATAGGAATGCTTGTGATTTTTGCACATTGATTTTGTATCCTGAGGCTTTCCTGAAGTTGCTTATCAGCTGAAGTAGTTTTTGTACTGAGACGATGGGGTTTTCTAAATATACAGTCATGTCATCTGCAAACAGAGACAATTTGACTTCCTCTTTGAATACCATTTCTTTCTTTCTCATGCCCGATTTCCCTGGCCAGAACTTCCAACACTATATTAAATAGGAGTGGTGAGACAGGGCATCCTTGTCTTGTGCTGGTTTTTAAAGGAAATGTTTCCAGTTTTTGCCCATTCAGTATGATATTGGCTGTGGGTTTGTCATAGATAGCTCTTACTATTTTGGGATATGTTCCATTGATACTTAGTTTATTAAGAGTTTTTAGAATGAAGGGGTGTGGAATTTTTTTGAAGGCCTTTTCTACATCTATTGAGCTAATCATGTGGTTTTTGTCATTGGTTCTTTTTATGTGATGGATTATGTTTATTGATTTACAGATGTTGTACCAGCCTTGCATACCAAGGATGAAGCCAATTGGATCGTGGTAGATAAGCTTTTTGATGTGCTGCTGGATTAGGTTTGTCAGTATTTTATTGAGGATTTTTACATAGATGTTCATCAGGGATATTGGCCTAAAATTTTCTTTTTTTGTTGTGTCTCTGCCAGGTTTTGGTATCAGGATGATGCTGGCCTCATAAAATGAGTTAGGGAGGATTCGCTCTTTTTCTGTTGTTTGGAATGGTTTCAGAAGGAATGGTACCAGCTCCTCTTTTTACCGCTGGTAGAGTTCAGCTATGAATCTGTCTTGTCCTAGGCTTTTTTTTTCGTTGTTGGTAGACTATTAATTATTGCCTCAATTTCAGGACTTGTTAGTGGTCTATTCAGGGTTTTGACTTCCTCCTGGTTTAGACTTGGGGGGGTGTAAGTGTCCAGGAATTTATGTATTTCTTCTAGATTTTCTAGTTTAGTGCGTAGAGGTGTTTATAATATTCTCTGATGGTAGTTTGTATTTCTGTGGGATTGCTGGTTATCTCCCCTTTATCATCTTTTATTGTGTCTATTTGATTCTTCTCTGTTTGCTTCTTTATTATTCTGGCTAACAGTCCATCTGTTTTGTTAAACTTTTCAAAAAACCAGCTCCTGGATTCATTGATTTTTTGAAGGGTTTTTTGTGTCTCTATCTTCTTCAGTTCTGCTCTGATCTTAGTTATTTCTTGTCTTCTGCTAGCTTTTGAATTTGTTTTCTCTTGCTTCTCTAGTTCTTTTAATTGTGATGTTAAGGTGTCAGTTTTAGATCTTTCCCGCTTTCTCCTGTGGGCATTTAGTGCTATAAATTTTCTTCTAAGCACCATTTTAGCTGTGTCCCAGAGATTTTGGTGCGTTGTATCTTTGTTCTCATTGGTTTCAAATAACTAGTTTATTTCTGCCTTAATTTTGTTATTGGCCCACTGGTCATTCAGGAACAAGCTATTCATTTTCCATATAGTTGTGTGGTTTTGAGTGAGTTTCTTCATCTTGAGTTCTAATTTGATTGCACTGTGGTCTGAGAGACTGTTACGATTTCTGTTCTTTCGCATTTACTGAGGAGTGTTTTATTTCCAATTATGTGGTCGATTTTAGAATAAGTGCTATGTGGTGCTGGGAAGAATGTATATTCTGTTGATTTGGGTGGAGAGTTCTGTGTATGTCTATTCGTTGCACTTGGTCCAGAGCCGAGTTCAAGTCCTGAATATCCTTGTTAATTTTCTGTCTCATTGATCTATCTAATATTGACAGTGGGGTGTTAAAGTCTCCCACTATTACTGTGTGGGAGTCTAAGTCTCTTTGTAGGTCTCTATGAACTTGCTTTATGAATCTAGGTGGTCCTGTATTGGGTGCATATATATTTAGGATAGTTAGCTCTTCCTGTTTCATAGATTCCTTTTACCATATGTAATGCCCTTCTTTGTCTCTTTTGATCTTTGTTGGTTTAAAGTCTGTTTTATCAGAGACTAGGATTGCAACCCTGATTTTTATTTTTTTTTCTCTTCATTTGCTTGGCAAATATTCCTCCATCCCTTTATTTTGAGCCTATGTGTATCTTTGCATGTGAGATGAGTCTTCTGAATACAGCACACCGATGGGTCTTGACTGTTTATCCAATTTGTCAGTCTATGTCTTTTAATTGGGCATTTAGCTCATTTACATTTATGGTTAATATTGTTATGTGTGAATTTGATCCTGTCATTATGATGCTAGCTGGTTATTTTCCCGGTTAGTTGATGCAGTTTCTTCATAGTGTTGATGGTTTTTACAATTTTGTATGTTTTTGCAGTGGCTGGTACCGGTTTTTCCTTTCCATATTTAGTGCTTCCTTCATGAGCTCTTGTAAAGGCAGGCCTGGTGGTGACAAAATCTCTCAGCATTTGTTTGTGTGTAAAGGATTTTATTTCTCCTTTGTCTATGACACTTAGTTTTGCTGGATATGAAATTCTGGGTTGAAAATTCTTTTCTTTAAGAATGTTGAATATTGGCCCGCAGTCTCTTCTGGCTTGTAGGGTTTCTACAAAGAGATCTACTGTTAGTCTGATGGTCTTCCCCTTTGGATAACCTGACCTTTCTCTACTGGCTGACCTTAACATTTTTTCCTTCATTTCAACCTTGGTGAATATGATGATTATGTGTCTTGGGGTTGCTCTTCTCAAGGAGTTTCTTTGTGATATTCTCTGTATTTCCTGAATTTTAATGTTGACCTGTCTTCCTAGGTTGGGGACATTTTCCTGGATAATAGCCTGAAGCATGTTTTCCAACTGTGTTCAATTCTTCCTGTCACTTTCAGGTACACCAATCAGACATCGGTTTGGTCTTTTCACATAGTGCCATATTTCTTGGAGGTTTTGTTCATTCCTTTTCATTCTTTTTCTCTAATCTTGTCTTCATGCTTCATGTCGTTAAGTTGATCTTAAATCTCTGATATCCTTTCTCCCGCTTGATCAATTCATTTATTGATACTTGTGTGTGCTGCATGAAGTTCTCATGCTGTGTTTTTCAGCTCCATCAGGTCATTTATATTCTTCTCTAAACTGGTTATTCTAGTTAGCAATTGCTCTACCCTTTTTTCAAGGTTCTTAGGTTCCTTGCATTGGTTTAGAACATGCTCCTTTAGCTTAGAGGAATTTGTTATTACCCACCTTTTGAGGCCTTCTTCTGTAAATTCGTCAAACTCATTCTCCATCATGTTTTGTTCCCTGCTGGCGAGGGGTTGTGATCCTTTAGAGGAGAAGAGGCATTCTGGTTTTTGGAATTTTTAGCCTTGTTACACTGGTTTTTCCTCATCTTTGTAGATTTATCTACCTTTGGGCTTTGCTGTTGGTGACCTTCAGATGGAGTTTTTGTATGGTCATCCTTTTTGTTGATATTGCAGCTATATTCCTTTCTGTTTGTTCCTTTCCTTCTAACAGTCAAGTCCCTCTGCTGCAGGTCTGTGGGAGTTTGCTGGGGGTCCACTCCATACCCTGTTTGTCTGGGTATCACCAGCAGAGGCTGCAGAACAGCAAAGATTGCTGCCTGCTTCTTTCTCTGGAAGTTTCTTCTCAGAGGGCGTCCTGCCAGATGCCAGTTGGAGCTATCCTGTATGAGGTGTCAGTCGACCCCTGCTGGAAAGTGCCTCCCAGTCAGGAGGCACGGGGGGGTCAGGGAGCCACTTGAGGAGGCAGTCTGTCCCTTAGCAGAGCTCGAGCTCTGTGCTGGGAGATCCGCTGCTCTCTTCAGAGCCAGCAGGCAGGACCGTTTAAGTCTGCTGAAGCTGTTCCCTCTGCCACCTCTTCCCCCAGGTGCTCTGTCCCAGGGAGATGGGAGTTTTATCTATAAGCCCCTGACTGGGGCTGCTGCCTTTCTTTCAGAGATGCCCTGCCCAGAGAGGAGGAATCCAGAGAGGCAGTCTGGCTAGAGTGGCTTTGCTGAGCTGTGGTGGGCTCCACCCAGTTTGAACTTCCCAGAAGTTCCCAGCAGTTTTCCCAGCAGTTCAAAGTTCCCAGTTTGAACTTTGTTTACACTGTGAGGGGAAAATAACCTACTCAAGCCTCGGTAATGGTGGACGCCCCTGTCCTGGACACCCTGGAGCATCCCAGGTCGACTTCAGACTGCTGTGCTGAGAGCTAGAATTTCCAGCCAGTGGATTTTAGCTTGCTGGGTTCCATGGGGGTGGGATCCGCCGAGCCAGACCACTTGGCTCCCAGGGGAGTGAATGGTTTTGTCTCACCGGTGTTGCAGGAGCCACTGGGGTATAAAAAAAAGCTCCTGCATCTAGCTCAGTGTCTGCCCCAATGGCTGCTCCATTTTGTGGTTGAAACCCAGGGCCCTGGTGTTGCAGGCACCCAAGCGAATCTCCTGGTCTGTGGGTTGTGAAGACCATGGGAATAGTGTAGTATCTGGGCCAGAGTGCACCCTTCTTCAAGGCACAGTTCCTCATGGCTTTCCTTGGCTAGGGGAGTGAGTTCCCCAACCCCTTCTGCTTCCCAGGTCAGGCAATGCCTTACCCTGCCTTGGCCTGTGTGGGCTGCACCCACTCTCTAACCAGTCCCAATGAGATGAACTGGGTACCTCAGTTAGAAATGCAGAAATCACCTGCCTATTGTGTTGGTCTTACTGGGAGCTGCAGACTGGAGCTGTTTCCATTTGAACATCTTGCCTGGGAATCCATAGATTCTTTTTAGTATATTTAGCAGTTGAAAATATTTTTGACATGTTTGTAGAAAGTAGTATCAATAACATTATTACTACTTAAATTTTGGAATTTGTTTTGGTAAGAACAAAATTTGAAGCTATCTAATGAAGACTGAAAGTCGAGTAGGATATAGTAATTAATAACTTGTTACTTGAATTTTTTTTTGTTGTTATTGAAGCCTATCATGTTTTAAAGGATTTCTTGAACTGATACACATGATTCAATCACAATCATTACTTATTAAGCTAATTAAGAAAATTGCATTTTGGGGTTTAACTTTGATGTGCCCTTTACTTAAAATACCTGTGGGGTGTCAGAAAATGTGTTTCCTGCCTAACACCCTCTTTTGGTCTCAGTCATAATCCCAGTTTGGAGAGGGTATAAAAATGAAGAAGTAATGCTAAATTATCATTTAAAAGTATCAGTCACAGTATACCCAGAAAAGACTGAAGAGATGAAAAAAATAAGCTAAACTGGGCAAAATGCCCAGAGATGCCAACAAATATAGCTTACTTTAGATCAAAAAAAAAAAAAAAAAGGGAAAATAATAATGAGTATATAAAATTTATGCATAGTATTTAGCAATTTTCTTCCTTTGCTCAGTGTAGTCTCCTTTTTGTCTTAAGGATCATTCTTACATATTTTTATAATCCAAAATTCTAACTAAGGGATGCAGTTACACACACACACACGCACACACACACACACACACACACACACACACACACGCACGCACCCCCACCCACCCATACCCATAAGGCTCTTTGAAAAAAAATTCCAGTTGCCCACTGGATAGCCTCCCTCATATCATCTTCTGAACATGTATATAGCACTGGTTCTACCTTTTTGCCTGGTCACCTTAACCTATTTTTAAAAAGCTTAAGTTTTATAAGATGCAAAGTTATTTTCATTTTCATGCCTTGACTTACAAAATAATTCTCCTTCTACCAGTGAATGTAGTGTTACAATGCATTCTGGATTATATAGAGTTTAGACATGGATGAAGCAGTAAGAAAATGAGTATGGGAACAAGCCTCTGAATTGCTTCATGTCTGTTCAGCATTTATGTGCCAGGTGCCAGGTGCCAGGTTTGGGATTATAAACACTACAGACAGCTTGTTTTCTCAAGCCAATAGGCTACTGGACAGACTCGTGTATAAATAATGAAAATACAATAAAATAATTCCTCTCAGTAAGATATGTACTAGTATGATACTTGTGTGGGAGAAGCAGTGTCCAAGTTTGCTAAAAAGCATTTGAAAGGTTTTCTAGTGGAGGCAGAGTTTGAGCTGGACAAGAAGGATGAGTGGGCATTTTTTAGGTGGGAATTTGAAGGGAGCTCTTCTTGGCGGGGATGACACGTATGTAAAGTCACAGAAGTCATGAGAGAGCAGGAGAACTACAAGCATGAGCAGAATGAAAACAAAGGATGCTAACATGGGACAGGTGAAAGATAAGGGTGTACATATGGGCAGGGTGGCTTCTGTAAGCAAAGAGCCTCAGATACCATGCTTGGAAATGAGATCGAATTTTGACCTGTGTAACTGCATCGTCTTGTGCTAGAAAGATACTGTGGTGGCAGTGAAGAGGGTACGTGGGAGGTGATTGAAATGTGAATTAGGACATCAGTAAGGACACTATTTAAATATTCCAGGTAAGAGTTAATAAGGGCTGAACTAGTGGAGTGGCAGTGAGTATGGAAATTGGGAAGAGATTACAGCAATACTTAGGAGGTAGAATCATTTAATTTGGTGACAAAATATGGAGTTGAATGGGGAAATGAATAAATTTTGGATGACTCTTAGACATCTAGGTATTATGTACATGTCATTGCCAAAATAGGGAATTGAGGAGGACAAGTAGTTTTGTTTTCTTTGATGAGATAATGACTTTAGTTTTTGTCTTCTACTGAAGAAAGTGGTCTGGGCTAAAGTATAAATTGCCATATCTTTTGGCAGAGAGGTAATAGGCCAAAGGAGTGAATAAGACTATTAGCAATGGAGTGGTTGTTAGAGTCATGGAAGTGAATGAGAACAAAAGCACAGAGGTGGAGCCAGCGCTGTGGGAACAAGTGAGACCACCTTCACAGATACAGTCATCTGCACTACTAGAACAAGTTAGAACATCTATACCAAAGTGTTATCAGAGCCTTCCTTGTGAGTGAGACATCATTACAGAAAGTCAGAGACATGGGGATGAGTGAAACTCAGTATAGACCTACTTGCCAGAGCCGTGTGGGTGAATAAGCCCATTGCACAGAATGGTCATTAGAATCATGGGAGGACGTTGGAGACATAAGAGTGTGGAAGGTGTTCTAACTGGGAGATTACCAAAGTGAGAACAGTGTCTGTGGGCTGAGAATGGCAGCCAGATTGTTCTGTGCAGTGAACAAGGGGTGAGGAAGTCCAGACTGAATGGAGGTCATTCCAAATGTTTGTGAACAAAAGGATTGATTTCTGACAGTAGCTAGTGGGGGAAAACAGGGTCTTGGATGAATAATGTTTGTGTTCATGCAGACTTTAAAGATGAGAGACATTATAATACATTTCTTATATGCTGGGAGTAAAAGACAGATTGGGGACCAGAGGCTCAAAATGTAGAAAAGAGCTTGTTATCACTGTCCTCCCCTCTAGTTTTTTTCTGCCAACACAGGATTGGTTCTTAACATATTTTGGTGGAAGAAGGGATATTGACTTACAGTTTTATTTTCTTGTACTTTCTTTGTCTGGCTTGTTATCAAGGTAATTTTGTCCTCATAAAATGAGTAGAGAAGTGTTTATACCTCTTCTATTTTGGAAAGATTTTGTATAGAATTGGTATTTTTTCCTTAAATATTTTGTAGAGCTTTACCAGTGAAGCCATCTGGGCCTGACGCTTCCTTTGTGAGAAGGTTTTAAACTACAGCCAACTTCTTTAAAGATATAGAGCTATTTAGAGTATCTATTACTCCTTTCATAAGCTTTGGTATTTGTTCTTTTATGGAATTTATCCATTTCATCTTAATTGTTAAATTTTTGGTGTACATTGTTTATAATGTTTTCTTATTATCCTTTTAATATTTATAGGATTTTTAATGGTAATCCTTTTTTCATTTCTGGTTTTGATGATTTTTGTTCTTTCTACTTTTTTTGATTAATTTTGCTAGAAGTTCATCAGTTTTATTAATCTTTTCAAAGAATTGGTTTTGGTTTTCTTATTTTTTTCTCTTGACTTGTCTGTTTTCTATTTTGTTGATTTTGTGCTTATCTTTGTTATTTCCTTCCTTTTATTTGCCTTGGGTTTACTTTGCTCTTTGTAAAGTTGAAAGTTAAGTCACTGATTTAAGACCTTTTTTGTTATTCAATAAAATAATTGTAGCTATAATTTTTCCTCTAAGCACTGATTTAGCTGCATTACATTCATTTTATTTTATTGCATTTTTATTTTAAATTTTTAAATATTTTATAATTTACTTTATGATTTTTAAATTTGACCCATGGATTATTTAAAAGTATATTGTTTTATTTTAAAATATTTAGGGTTTTTCTAAATATCTATGGTCACTTATTTCTAATTTAATTTATTCTGGTCAGAGATAGTTTGTGTGATTTCAGTTCTTTTATTTAAGATGTCTTTTATTGTCAAGCATATGTTCTGTCATGGTTAATGTACTGTGTGTACTTGACAAGAATTACTGTTCTACAGTTGTGGAGGATATTATTTTATAAATGTAAATTAGGTCATAAGTCCTCTTTGTTTTGACTAAAATTTTTTTAGCTTTTCTATAAATTACTGAGATTAGGGTGCTAAAATCTCTTACTATGATTGTGGACTTGTCTATTTCTTCTTTTAGTTCTGTCAGTTTTTGCTTCGTATAATTTTAGACTCTGTCAGGCACATATACATTTATGACTGATGACTATCTGAAAAAATTGCCTCTTATCATTATGAATTATCCCTCTTTATCTTCAGTAATATTCTTAATCTTAGTCTGTTTTATCTGATATTGTATCTACTCTAACATTCTTATGGTTATTGTTTGCATGATCTGCCTTCTTCTTCATACTTAGTTTTCTGTTGTAGGCAAAAACTGTTTTGTTTTTAAAAAATCCATTCTGATAATCTCTGCCTTTTAATTGAAATGTTTAGTGCACTAGCATTTATGTAATAATTAATATGATTGATTTAAGTCTATCATTTTAGTAACTTTTTCTGTTAGCTTGCTTTTTTATATTTGCTGTTATTCCTCTGTTTCCTCTTTCCTGTCTTCTTTTGGATTATTTTTTAGAATTTCACTTTAATTTGCCTTTTGACTTTTTAGAGATACTTCTTTATTTTATGAATGATTAACTTGGTAATTAAGATATACGTCCTTAAATTTTTTACTCTACTTAGAGTTAATCTTGTATAATTTATATGAAATGTAGAAACTGCAGTTATATTACTTCATTTGTCATATTCTTCACCATCCTTTATATAGTAGTTGTCATATGTATTGTATGTATATACATTATGAACCTCAATGTATACAGATATACATGCACATTGTTATAATTTTTGTAACAGTGTTATAACTTTTACATAAAACTGTCACGCTTTTTAAACTTTAAGATAACATCATAGTCTTTTTTTTTTTTCTTTTTTTTTTGAGACAAAGTCTTCCTCTGTTGCCTAAGCTGGAGCACAATGGTCTGATCTCGGCTCACGGCAGCCTCTGCCTCCTGGGTTCAAGTGGTTCTTGTGGTTCAGCCTCCTGAGTAGCTGGAATTACAGGCATGCACCACCATGTCCAGCTAATTTTTGTATTTTTAGTAGAGACAGGGTTTCACCATGTTAGCCAGGCTGGTCTCGAACTCCTGACATCAGGTGATCCTCCTACCTTGGCCTCCCAAAGTGTTGGGATTATAGGTGTGAGCCCCCTCACATGCCAAACATTATAGTCTTTAATATTTACTGTTTCCAGTCTTCTTAACTTATGCCTAAATTCAGACCTGAATTTCCCTAGGGTATTATTTCTCTTCAGCTTGGAGAACTTCCTTGTTGTTTCTGTAGTACAGGCCTGATGGTAATGAATTGCCTTAGTGTTCCTTTTGTAGAAAATATCTTTATTTCACTTAGATTCTTGAAGAATATTTTTACCAGATGTAGAATTCTTTAAAGATATTTTTCTATGGCTTCTTGGCCTTCATTGTTTCTGGTGAGAAATCCATGGAAATTCTAATTGATGTTTCCCTATATTTAATACATTGTTTTTCTCTGGCTACATATTTTCCCTTTAGTTTTGGTTTTCATTAGTTTGATTATGATGTGTCTAGGCGTTGATTTATTCATATTTTTAGAGTGGTTTTCTAAACTTCTTGAGTCAGTAAATTTATTTTTTTGTCAAGTTTGAGGAGTTTTTTCTCACTATTTCTTTTTTTTTTTTTTTTTTTTTTTGAGACGGAGTCTCGCTCCGTCGCCCAGGCTGGAGTGCAGTGGCGCGTTCTGGGCTCACTGCAAGCTCCGCCTCCCGGGTTCACACCATTCTCCTGCCTCAGCCTCCCGAGTAGCTGGGACTACAGGCGCCCGCCACCTCGCCCGGCTAGTTTTTTGTATTATTTTTAGTAGAGACGGGGTTTCACTGTGTTAGCCAGGAAGGTCTCGATCTCCTGACCTCGTGATCCGCCCATCTCGGCCTCCCAAAGTGCTGGGATTACAGGCTTGAGCCACCGCGCCCGGCCTCACTATTTCTTTAAATGTTATTTTTCTACTTTATCTCTAAACTGCTCTTCTAGGACTCCAATTGTCCTTATATCTGATGTTCTGAAATTGTCCCATATGTCCCAAATACTTTGTTCATTTTCTTTTTTTTTCTCGTCTTCAAATTGGATGACTTCATTTCATCTATCCTATACTTTATTAATTCTTTCCCTTAGTCATCTCCAGTTTGTTATTAATCAGATCCATTGAATTTTTATCACAGATATTTGTATTCTTCAGGTATAAAATTTCCATTTTTTTGTACTTCTTTTTCTCTGTTGAAATGTCCTATTTTTAAAAATCAATATGAATATACTTTTCCTCACTGAGCATACTCATAATAGCTGTTTTGAAGTTTTTATTTGATATTTTCAACATCTAGATAACCTAGATAACCTAGATGTTGGAAATATCAACATCTAGATATAAACCTTAACAGATTGCGTCACATTCAATTCTCCGTTCTTTCTATGTTGGGTAATTCTTGAGTACATTTTGGATATTGTGGATGTTATGTTTTGAAGGCTGTAGATTTCATTACATTCTTCTGAAGAATATTGATGTTCAGGAAAAATAACTAGGTGGTACTAGGTTTAATAATTGGGTGACAAAATAATCTGTACAACAAAGCCCCATGACACAAGTTTACCTGTGTAACCTGCACATGACTCCTGAACTTTATTTTTTCTTTTTTGAGGCGGAGTCTTGCTCTGTCTCCCAGGCTGGAGTGCAGTGGCGTGATCTCAGTTCACCACAACCTCCATCTCCTGGGTTCAAGCAATTCTCCTGCCTCAGCCTTCCGAGTAGCTGAGACTACAGGGGTTCACCACTACACCCGGCTAAATTTTTGTATTTTTAGTAGAGATGAGGTTTCACCATGTTGGTCAGGGTGGTCTTGAACTCCTGACATCAAGTGATCCACCCGCCTCAGCCTCCCAAAGTGCTGAGATTACAGGCATGAGCCACTGTGCCTGGCCCTGAGCTTAAAATAAAAGTTAAATTAAAAAAAATAATAATGTTGATGTTTTCCTTTTTGCAATCAATAGCTTAGTTAGACTCAGATTGCAAACTGTCATGCCTGTAGTAGGCAGTGGCATAGAACTCAATTCAGTTCTTTTAACCTGAGTTTTAAGCTGCTTTCAGATTGCCCCACGCATACATGGTTCAGGAGTCAGCCAGAGACTTGGGCTGAGTTTAAACATGGAATCTGGGGTTCTCCTCTTTTGGCTCTCTTTCTTGGGCATCTTCATCATTCTCCAGCAGCGATGGTTTTTCCAGGCTCTTTCCCCCAGTTTCCTCCAGTCAGAAAGATGGCAAGAGTTTTTGCTGCCTGCCCTCCCCCAGTCCTTGTGCCAACACCACCGCCATTGCAACTGCTGCCAGGAAAAAACTGCAAAAACCAAATCACTTGCTCCAGGTGTTGACTCCTCTTCAAAATCTATTTTTCTTAAATCTCCAAAGCCTCAAATAGGTTTTCTCCCTAGAATTTATATCTGTTATTTGTAGCAGGATTGGTCTGTAAGGCACTCAGTCTTCTATATAATGGGTCAGCAGATTACAGCCCTTGGGCTAAATCCAGCCAGCTGCTTGTTTTATTAATAAAGTTTTGTTGGAACTAAACCACACCTATTTGTCTGTGAGTGATTTCATGCTGTAATGACAGAGTTGAGTAGTAGTTGTGACAAAGACCATATACCTAGAAAGACTAAATAAAATGCTATTTGGCCCTTTAGAGACAAATTTTGGTGAACTCTGCTCTGTATCAAGAGAACTCATCTGATATTTTGACCTCTGATCCAGTGATTTGATTCTATTCCAGCTGCCCGCAGGCACAGTAACATCATGTTCTAGAACATCATCTGGAATTGCGTCACTGTAGAGCACTTCTGTCTCAGGAGAAGCATTGTCTCTTCTTTTTATATGTTTATACCACTTACTTCATCTCCTATTGCATCATGAAATCTGAATCTCTTTTAGCATCCTCATTTCTTTTTCTCTACTGATTCATTCCATTCAACATACAGATAAACCCAGATTGAATATATATCTCTAAAAGCTCTTACTTTGACCTTTATATCCCCTCAAGCTACCTGTAGTTTTTCTGTTTTTCTATGTAACTTCTCATTAGGGTTATCTACTCTTAATACTGACACTTCCTCACCACAAGTTCATACCACTCTTTACAATTCTGCATTTTCTTCCAATATGCATTTGAAATTTATTTCTAAAAAGACATTGGTGACAGCTGAAACATCTATCCAAATTGCCTCTTCAGATTATCTTTCGTCATTTTTCTGTAACATGTAAGGTATTGACCATGGTCTGCTGGAAGCTTTCCTTCTGTGATTTCCATGTCATTTTCATCTTTTTATGTTTTCTTCTGTGTCTATCAAGCTCTTCGCATTGCTGGCTCCTCTTTTCCATCTATCTCTGACATATGGCATTTCTCAAGATTTTTCTCTGACCTTATCTTCTTTCCCCATTAGAAATTTTATCTACTTTAGTTGTTCCAGTTATTCTTTTTATGCTAATGACTCAAATCCAAACTATATATGAGCTTTAAAGTTATATACACTTTAAACTCTAGTTCTGCCTCTTACTAATTGTGACCATAGGCAAATTGTGTGGCCAAGATCTTTAGGACTCAGTTTGGGTAAAATAATAATGCCTTATCTCATAAGCTTGCTTATCATATTGGCATATATAGTTTATAGTATTCATGTAGCACATAGTTAATGCTGAATACTAGTAACTTTTATTAAAACCATGTCTGTAGTCCCCATTTCTCTTTAGACTTTTGATATAAAAATTCAGTGTGCTGTAGGATTCACATTGCCTTAAATCAGCATCTCCAAAATAGTACTTCCTTTTACCGTTTATGACACCACTGTCTTCCCAGTTATTCAGTCTCAAAACCATGATATTGTCTAATAATGAGCTTGCTCTTTGACCCCTTAAATTCAACAGTAATTTGCTTTAACAAATGCATACTCTCTTGGAACATCTCTCTCATTTGTTCCCTCCTTCCCAGTACTGCTCCCAATCATTTATTTTATTTTTTTAAAAATCTCTTATTACCTCTCTTTAGGATCATGTTATTTAAATAGCCTTTTAACTGATCTCACCATGCCTTCTCTTTCTAATTTCCAATCAGTCCTTCAGTTAATTGCTAGAGTATTCTTTTTAAAGCAAAATTCACATAATGTTACTCTACCACACCACTAATGACAATAATCTAACATTATTATTTTCTTACATGCAAAGCAGAGTCCTAAATATTTTATATAGGTTATTTAATTCAGCCCTATCAACAGCTTCATGAACCAGATACTGTTATTGTCATTTTCTGTTGAACAAATGAGGAAATTGCTTTTGAGAGCTTGAGTAACCTGTGATGTCACATAGCTAAGTAAATGGTGCAATCAAGTCCCAAACCAGGCAGAGTGACTCCAAAGTCTGCCGTGTTCATTTGTTAAGCTATACTGCCTCACATCTACTTCCTTTTGGTCCCTAGTGTCTACCAAATATAGTTTAAATTATATACTTTGATTCTCTACATCTGACTTCAGGGTAACAGTTGTATCCTATTTCAATTCTCTTATATAACTCTATGTTCCACACAAACAGGGTGACTTGCTAAGTTGGCCATGAACTTCAGTGTCCTGTGCCATAGGTCCTGCCATCACTTCTGCCTGGTGTAACCTATGCTTCATTTCTATCAGTTGGAATCATTCATTATTCAGGCTAAATGGCATCTTTTAAACTGAGACTTCTTGTATCCTTTCCAGTTCATGGGATTGAGGTCTTTATCTCTAATCCCATGAACATGCATACAACTCTTACAACCATTATTACAATTTGCTGTGGGTTGTAGTCACTTGTTGATATGATTTATATGAATTGGCTCCCTTACCTAATTACATAAGTCTTATATGAATGATGGTGAGGTTTATTTTTCGTATTTCTAAAAATCTAGTCAGTACACTTTCTTATATGCTCAATAAATGTTTATTAAATGAAAAACTATTTGTTATTGTGGATCTCAGTAATTAGGATTATTGGTTTGGATTTTGGAAGCATCTGAGCTTGAGAGGCTGATGTGGAAATTCTGCATGTGTTAGTTTGATGAGACCGCCTTAAAAAAAAAAAGACCTTTATTCATAGCCATACTGTAAAATCTTTATCTTTGGGTTGGGTTTTGATTTTTCTGGGGAGTTTTTGAAGGTGTAGGGTTTTAATATTTTAAATAGTAATCTTAAGACTATTAACCATGATGGACCACGGTAAGGAGAAGACTCCAAGAATCTCAGTAATAAAAAATACCCATGAGGTTAGAAAGCTTTATTTTTTACCTCCCCCCTCATTTCCTTTTCGGTTTTTTCCTGGATTTTAAAATTTGGTAACTGTTCAGTAGTCTATTCAGTACCTTTTGTCCAAGGAAATCAGTATACTTCATCAATATTATTTTATTTATTCTCAAGACAAATTCAACAGCAAAGTAGAAGTCACCAAAAAAAAAAAAAAAAAAAAAATACATGTTCATAGTCCTTGGACCCTGATATGTTTTGGAGTTCTGAATTTGGGAGATTTTGGAAAAGTAATTTTATAAAGTAAATTCTGTGTTACTTTAGATTCCTGGTGGTATTTGGGCAGTACCTTATACTCAAACATATTAATATTTCTTTAGTGAAACAATATTCATACAAGGTGGAAAAAGTAGACACTATAAAAAGCTGCAGGTAAGAATTTGCCACCAAATGAGTTTGGGGCTCAACTTATGCAAAGATTTAAAAAAAATTTCAGAGTCTTTGGGATTTCAGAGTTGTAGATAAAGAGTTGTGGACTGTTAGGCTTTTGCCCAAACTGGTGGCAGTGGTCTCTAGCTTTATCCATATCCTCATACCTACTGTTCCTGTGCACTCCAGGGTCTGTTCCAGTGTGAGATAGCCCCACAATTCCAGGAGTTAACACCCCAAAGCTGTCCTACTCCCTAACCTCTCAGGTGGGAATACTTGGCAGCTTGTTCTGTACAGTCTCCCAGATGTTCTAATTGTGACCTTAGGCAAATTTGGGTAATTACTCAGTTTGGGTAAAATAATAATGCCTTATCTCATAAGCTTACTTATCATATTGGCAACCACGGCAGCCCTGGTTGCCCCCAGTGGTAAGCTGTTTACTAATATACCCCATATTTACTTTTATCTAGTTCTACCGCAGTGGTAAGCTGTTAACTAATATACCCTGTATTTTCTTTCTGTCTCACTTCTCTGTTCCCTTGCTTGTCCTCCTGAAATCGCTTTCCAAATAGATTACTGGCACTCACATCAAAGTCAGCTTCTCTGAGTAGCCCGTTCTAACACATGGACCCCAAACAGAACTTGGATCTTGAATTAAAGAGCAGTCTTTCTGCAGACTTTCATATGGTTATTAACCACTGTTTTCAAGTTTTAAAATTTATGTTAAAGTTAGGGCATTTTCCTAGAGTAAGAGGAACATGTTACCAATTTATTAAAACTGCACCACTACTGTTTGTGTGTGTGTTTTTTTTTTCACTGTTTTGTTTATAAATACTACTTGTCTTCCTTCTTCCGCTGCCCAGAGTCCTGTGCCTGCCTGTCCTGCTGTAAGCCCACTGACAGTTTGAAAATCTTGGCTATGATTTAAAAATTTTTAGCTGATAATGATTTTAAGTATTTGCCTCTATTCTCAGAGAAAATGCATATTCTTCTGACTTGAAGACCTTTAAGGCATAAAGAAATTGATCTCCAATGGCAAATTCTCTGTCTGACCTATGGGAAAGTGGTAGAATGATTTGCTCTGGAAAAACCTTTCTTGTACTCTCAGATTTCATCATGTTGGGTATAAGACTGAGTCTGACCTTTTGTTATTTATTGCTCTAAATGATTTTGTGTTCACTTTCTTGCAAGTGAATTGCTTGAGTTAGAAGTTGAGGTTCTTGACACAACTTTTAATCCATTAAAAAAAGTTAAATTCATATATAGAGGAACGGAAATCATTAATTACGTTGTAGCTCCTTATCTTTTTTGTGATACACCTATTGCTGTGGGTATAGTGCTCTAAAAACATCTGCTCAGTAGTCTGCTATAGAGGCACAAGAATGCTTTTACATGAATGCAGTAAAGTAGCAGATGCTTCTTAATGACAACTTCTCAATTCATTTAGGGAACAAGTCAGTTCTGGATTTGTTTTTTGTTTGTTTGTTTGTTTTTCCTTTCCCAAGTGTGTCAACTATGCAGGCTAATGATTCCAAAGAGGTTAGAACTGACAAATCAAGTCACTATGTATAATTTTTCAGGGTGCTGAAAGTTAGGCTAAAAGCCTCATTTAATAGCACTTTAATAAAATTAGCATTTTTCTTCCTATGCAAATAATTCTTTGCCGTTATAAGTAACCAGGAAAATACATTAATTCAGTATTACCAGCCTATGCTTCTTTTATTTTCTTCTTTGGAAACTTCTGTTGAATGTTGATTTATCATTAGCATTGGAAATAGAAAAAGTAGTCCAATGCCCAGGCTTGGGAACAGGGAGACATGAGGGTCCAGCATTTGGAAGTCAAACATAGCTCCTTCTAGCAATAATTTCTGTCACCTCAGAGAAAGTGATCATGAGGCACTGGTGATATCCATATCCCCCTTCACACAGTCATCCGCAGGGCTGACCTTTCCTCAATACAGTAGGCAGTTACCCATAGGGTGTATTCCAAAGGGTGCTAGAGAAGCCACTGTCACTGCCCCACATACTGTGGGCTCTGTAACAAGAAACTGCATCACTGGCGACTCCTTAAGATTTCCATGTTCAGAGAACCTTCTCCTAAAAGCCAAAGAATCTTGGTAGGATTAATATACCCAGACTGTAACATTTAGTGTTGGTAAGTTCATCAGGTATCCTGTGAATTTCAGATCAGAGGGCTGGATTTAAGAGCTTTGTGCTGAAAGAGGAGAGCAAGGCCATGAAAAGCAAGATGCGGATGATACCCAGGATCAATTTGGCTTCATAATTTTGTTTAATAATGGTCTACGTCACCAGCATAGAGTCTTTAAAGTGAATGCAGGCCTCCAGAGGGCTTGCAAAACAATCCATTGAGATGTGGGAAATAACATTAGAATTGCGATTTATATTTACTTTGATTTTGTAAAAGTTAAGCTCTACTAATACTTAACTTTTTGAAAATTTTAATTTTAAGAGAGATGAGGTCCTGCTATATTGCCTAGGCTGGACTTGAACTCCTGGCTTCAAGCAATCTTCCCTCCTCAGACTCCCAAAGTGCTGGTGTTACAGACATGAGTCACTGTGCCCAGCTACTACTAATATTTAAATATGGATTGATGCTGGCATTGCCACTCCATGCATTTACCAGAAAACCAGATGCCATAGAGGTTAGCTATGCAAGGCATCTGGGACCTAGACGATAGGAAGGAGCTATCAGTGGTGTTTTCACTCATTTCATTGCATGTTATGCATTGCAGTTTACCTGTGCCCTGGAATTCTGGGATGATATTATTCAATTGTAGTTAACATAGCTCTTACTTTTCAGACTCTGGGCTTTACCTGCAAAGAATCCCTGGAACAACAATAAAAAAAAAGGTAAAAGGTACAAATAACAGTCTAATCAGATCTTTCAAAAATTGACTCTCCAAATTTAAAATTAAAATTATTTGAAATACGGATTTATATTTGCTATTATTAATGATGACCCTTAACCTGTGTGTTTATTGTACCTAATGACAGTGTGAAGCAATCATTGACTAGCGACTCATTGAGAGGCATCCGGAACTTGAATAAAACCTCTTACAGCTAGAGAAGGGGATTTAAATATGAGATTGTGATTTACTAAGTACAGCCAGTGATATACTTCCTCTTTATGGATCTGTAGATCTTTCTCATCTGTTGCAACCATTAAAATCACCTATCAAAACAATGTAAAAAGACCCAAACCCAGATATTTGAAATGCCATGTTACAGTCAAGATTTAAAACACACAAAGAAGAACAAAAAATGAAATATTCAATCAAATTGCTCTCATCAAAATATTACTGGCAAGAAAGTGTCTGCACCGTTACTAAATAAAATAAGTTTAGTTTTCTGTAGCATTTTATTTAGTGAATAGATTTACACATTTGGAACCCAGGGCTCTTTGACTATGCGCAGATTAGGACAGGGTTCTTTGAAGACTGAATGAAGAGAAAGGAAATTACTCTAATGAAGAGAAAGGAAATTACCTCTGGCTCTTTAGAGTCTACTTTGAATGAAGTCTGCTGCCCCAGGACTACTGAGCATATGGGATCCGAACATTTAGTTTTTGGGTGTCTGATCATCCAGGACTATGAACAGGACTGGCTGGCTGCTCAGCAGCACTGACTCTGGAGCCAGGAGGCCTGGGAAAACCAGGTAGTGGTGTGCTCATTTGCCTGCTATTTACATCTGTCAAATTTTGAGATGCTGACTTTTCAATGGGCACCTTAAAATCAACATTTCTGCAAGTTTATTCAGCCACAATCACTGGCCCAGAAATCTGAGAAGGTCAATGAAGGGTGAGGGTAGAGGGCCAGCGAAAGCCCTTTGGTGCCTGAGCAAAGAGCTGGATAGGAGGACTACTTTTATTTGTATCCAGATCATCACCCAACTAAAATAATGACCTTGAAATATTTTTCCTTCACCTTTGTCTTGTCCTTAAAATTTTTATATTTTTGTGTATTTTATAATATACAAAGTATATTATACAGAAATACATATTCATAATTAATCAGGAGGTAAATATACACATATTAGGGTTGAGTGCTTAACTTTTTTGACTCCTAGTGTCATGATAAAAAAAAGTTTAGAGATCTCTAATTTATAGGATGAAAATGGCAACAGACAATTTATAGTCATTCCACGTATTTATTTCACTTAACAAATATTGATTGAATGTCTGCTCTTTGCCAGGTACAGTTCAGGATGCTTGGAATACGTAAATGAATAAGACAGGCAAAAGCCTTGCCTTCACTCACATTCAAAGGGACATGTGTGCTGTAATAGAAGCCTTTCTAAGTCTGCCCACTGGATAAGGCCTCAAGATGAATTGTTACATTCTTGTAGCACTTGCAACATTATATTCAAATAACTGTTTATGCAATGATTTTTTTCTCCCACGCTCTCTCTAGTTATAAGTTCCTTGAGAGCAAATACCATATCTGTTTGCCAACAAATCTCCAGTGCTGGCACTGTGCCTAGCTCATAGTAGATGCTCAGTGAACGTTAGTTGAATGCTGTCCGTGCACATGCAAGTGGGCACACAGGTTTAAGTGATTTATTTGTAAAGCTGAGAAAAAAGCTCGTGGGGGCATTCTCAAGCAGAAACTATTGCTGGGGGCAACAGAAAGTGTAGGCAGAGACTTTTTAGTGGGCTGCAGCAAGAGTTTGTCAGGAAGAAGCTTGGATAATCAGAGATGACGGGGTGACAGATTCTAGGGGATTAGGTAATCTGGTAAACTTGGACAAAAACAGTTCCTAAAAATCTGTCTGGGTGGGTGTTGTGATCGTTGAAATAAAAATAAGCCTTGGTTAAGGGTGATTAGGATACTAAAATGATCAGTGCTACATAAAACTGGTTTACACTTGAATGAAGCTGAAAAAGAAAGATTAAAATCTCACAAGCCAAATTTATAGATTTGGAGGTAAAATTTTATGTACTTGGGGACCATGTGCATTTTCTCTAATAGTATTTGTTGTATTTGTAGTTCTTTGTGTGATTATTGTTTAATGTATTTCCTTATATTAGGATATAGTATCTATTATTATTCTCTCTTCTATTCCCAGGCCCCAGGACAGTGTCTAGAACACAGGATGGGAACTATGGCCTGCTGCCTATTTTTTTTTTCCTCTTTAGAGACAGGATCTCACTCTGTTACCCAGGCTGGAGTGCAGTGTGCAACCTTGAACTCCTGGGCTCAAGCAATCCTCTTGCCTCAGCCTCCCAAAGCGCTGGGATTGCAGTCTTGAGCCATAGCAAGTATCCTGCTGTGTATTTCTGTACAGTTCACAAGCTAAGAATGGTTTTTATATTTTTATATGGTTAAAAAAAGAATTAGAAAAGAATAATATTCTATGACATTAAAATGATATGAAATTTAAATTTTAGTGTTCATTAATGATGTACTATTGGAACAAAGCCACACTTATTAATTTACATATTATCTAGGCTGTTTTTATGCTGCAGTGGCAAAGTTGAGTGGTTTTGACAGAGGCTTATGATGCCCAAAGCCTAAAATATTTACTATCTGGCTCTTTAAGAAAATGTTTGTACACCTTTGATCTAGAACATTTAGTGTATCCTATAACATTTTTTGAATGAATGTATGATTAATTAGTATACCTACTATGTGCCAGATATATACATTTTATACATTATCTCATTTAATCACATTAAGGGAAAAGTGCCTTTATTTAACAAGTGAAGAAACTGAGGCATGAAGAGGTTAAATGACCTGTCCATTCTATGAGTGGCAGAGCCAGGGATTGAACCCACATCTAGCTCCAAATTCTGTGCTTTTTTATTTTTGCCTATACTATGCTTCTCTGAAATCTAGGTGTTTTTATCTGAGATTTTGAGTGTCCCCTTGAATTCCAATAGAAAGCTGAGAGCTTCATGTTGCTCTCATTACCGCTGAAATATTATAGTATTATTTAAAAGCAACAACCACATCTTTGTCCTGGCACAAGCTTAGTGCCTGGCACGTCATATATAGTTGTGGAAATCTTAAAGGGATTCTCCTGGTAAAAAGCAAGCAAAGAAACAAATAAATCCTTATTCATATCCATATAATCCGGAGACAGTTTTGAGCAAGGGAAGGAACTAATGGCTTACTCAAACAGTTCCTTGCTGATTCCTAGACATGATGTTTCCTGTGCACGTGTGAGAGGGCCTGTGCTTTAGGATTCACAGTCCTCTAACATTCCTACAATGCCTGCCTCTTGGTCTGTTTATGAAGGCTTTATCATTTTCACTCTTTGGCAGAGAAATTTACTCATTTCTGGATTTGAGTGTAGAAGTTTATTCATGTGCTGAAGGAATTTGAAGTTTATTCATCAAGACATTTAAAAATCTCACTTGTTTAAATTAGGGTAGTTCTATCTCTTACTTTAGAAAATGACTTTAGCCAAACTTTAGCCCGTTGGATTTAATTATCATTGTCCTTTTAAGGCTCAGAATTTCTTAGACCCTCAGAAAATGTAATGTAACATCGTAAGACAGGAAAAAAATGGAAAAGGGGAAAGAGTTCACCAAATGGAGACACAAGTCCTTTAATAAAATTCTGTTTAGTGCTTATAAAAAAATAATAAAATGAAATTAAAGAAGGCCTTGAAATTAGGATTTTCAGGGGTAGGCAAACTAAGGTCTATGGACAACAGCTTGTTTTTGTAAATAAAATGTCACTGGAGTACAGCTACATACCTTTGTTTACGTGTTGCCAGTGGCTGTTTTCAGGCTACAGCCACAGAGACCTATGGCCCACAAAGAAGCCTAAAACATTTACTACTTGGCCCTTTAGAAAAATGTTTGCAGATCTGTGGAACTAGAGATATGAGAAAAATTAGAAGAACTGGGCTTATTTAATATGGGGAACAAATAAATTTATTCATATTATATAAAAATAATGCAAGGATAAATCTAGTGGGAACTGATTTACTTTCTAGCAAGGTAACAAGGAAGACTTTTCTGGCTCTGGAGTTAAAACATAGAATGCCTTATAAGGCAAGTTTCACAGATTGGTGGTTACATGTGTGGTGCAAAATTTATTCCTTTTTGGCACTCCAAATTCCACTATTAAAGATTCCTTTTGATTAGGGTTATCAGCCACAAATCTACTGTTGAATATAATAATTGATAAAGGAGTAACATACTAAGCCACTAATGGCCTTTAATAGTTTAGCAAGAATTAACTAACCAATTAGAAGGAAAATGAAGGAAATTTTTATATAGGAGAAGATGAAGGAATGGGGCAGTGAATTGGGAGTCGGGGGTGATAAGCTGAGGTCTTAGCTTAATGGAAGTGAATTAGGCTCCCTCTGAGAGGAGACCAAATGAGCTAACAGTGGCCCTAAAAACATAGATGAGCAGCTAGTGAAGGCAAACCGGTTATGGCATAATTTTGGGTCTTGGTGAATGAGTTTTCCTGACTGTATAATTCCATAGATTACAAAAGTAAAGAATCACAAAGTAAACCCTCCATGTATATGTGAGGCAAGACCTGCATAGCGTCACCAGGAACACTGCTTATGAGGTGGATTCTTAAAACCGATCCCGGAACTCCTGGATTAGGATTTTGGGGGTGGAGGCCAGGAATACATCCGTTTAACATTTCCCACCCCCAAGAATCTGATGGTCTTTGCAGGCTGGAAAGAACCCTGGGCTTGGAGCCTGAAGGCTTAGTTTTGTGCCCTGACTCAGTTTCTTACTCACTGGAGACCTTGGGCCTTCCTCCTAGAGCAGAGGAACAAATTACATGATGTACATCAATAGGCTTAGAAAAACTGTAAACTGTTACAGTTGATGCTGGCCTTTCTTATGTCACATGTAAAGGGTAACTCTGAAGAGAAACACACTTGACTGACTTGTGAAGCTTGAGAATTTTTCAAGAGGTCAAAATTTTTCCCTCTTCCTCTAGTTTGGCATGATTTACATAAATAATTTCTGATTTTCAAATTCCTTATTCTGATAATTCTTCACTTTTAGATGTATAGAAATAAGTAATAAGTGCAATTAAGTATTATTACTATTTTCTCCTGCCAAAGAACCTGTGTTTTCTAGCATGGACTCTAAGAGATAGCCTCTTCCACAGTTCCGTCTTTTACTTGGCCTGTTTGCTAGCTTCCCAGCTCCCGGCACTTGCTGTTTCCTATGCAGTCTTAAAAGAAACAGGGTCTAGGAAGCACAGTGGAGCCAGCTGTAAACATCCAGAAAACTGCCAGATGTGCTCTGGCGGGTTTCTGCATCCCCTCCCTCCTGCCTTGCCCTTGAGCATGCCAGCCTGGAGAAGAGGATTTAATCCTGCACAGGAAACAGATTCTTCCTCTCAGTGGGAACCCATATTGGCCATGCTGCTGCTAATTCACTTTGGTTGATGTAGCAGGGAGAGTAAAGAATGGTACCTTTTTACCTCCTTTAAAAAAAATCAGTAGTAGTAGTGATAATATTACTGGGAAGGGGAGAGCCTCACTAAGATATTATTCTTGGGATCACCTCGTAACTACTCTTTTTTTGTTTCAGTGTTGCTTTGGATGCTGTTAGACATATGTTGAACCCACTGATATGTACCACATACAACATTTACAGTTGCTAAAAGAATGACGTTGCTTGCAAAGGTTCTTGTGACAGTCACTTACTCAGAAGCCACAGGGATTGTGAAAAAAGTCGTTCTGGGAATTAAGATAGTGAAAAAACCACTCCACTGTATAATGATGAACCATGAAACAAACAAAACAAGAGCTGATTACTTAAAGTCCCACAGATTTTTTTTATAATTCACTTTAAACGTTTTAATAATTAAAATTCTTTATTTCTTGAGGAATTGATTTTTCAATGGTTTGTCAGAAGGCTTCATCCGTCGTTATCACTTCTAAAAATATTAAATGGCCGTTGGCTCAGGAAAATCAGCAAATGAAGAGTTTATTACATTGCATCTTTCCATTGTGATGAGATGGTTTCTGTGTCCAGTCTTGAACAGAGCTAAGGACTGTCTTTGAACCAGCACTGCCCCTGTGTCATTCTTTGGTTCCTTAGCTGTGATTCCAGCCCAGTAATGTTAGATTTGAACTAAAGACCTGACTGGTAGAAAACAAACAAATCAACTCTCTTTTCCTCAAGGGATGTTATGAATAAAGCTCATTACTTATGTTTGCTCAGTAATAGAGATTATTAGTGATAGAAGAAAAGTTTTTCTTCCTTCCCTGTAGGCTAAATAGAGATATGGATCTCATTTCCAAGGCCCAATACACTATTTGGGTTTGCTTTCAATAAAATATCTATGAAGTGTCTTCAGCATGATCCCTGTTTAATGGGATTTAGTTGTAAAGCTTAATTCGTATCAGATTTTCTAAATGAGAGATCACTGTCAACTTATTGTTAATTGAATTCAATAAAATCAAGGTTTCTATAATTAATGTGAACCACTTAATCTTTTAGCTCTTGAATGAATGTAATTTTCTAAATACACATATCTTCATGAAATAGCAATATTTTGAGGAAAATCAATATATTGTGACTTCTTTTGTCAATGACTCTTAATATCAAATGAAATACAACTGGTCCCCCATATCTGTGGGTTCCGTATCCATGGATTTAGACAACCAGGATCAAAATTGTAGTTAGGACTATAGTGGTTGCATCTGAACTGAGCATGTATAGACCTTTTTTCCTGTCATTATTCTCTCAGCAAAATAGTATAGGTATTTACATAGCATTTACATTGTATTAGGTATGATAAGTAATATAGAGATGATTTAAAGTATGGGAGGATGTGTGTAGATTATATGCAAATACTATGCCACTTTATATAAGGAACTTGAACGTCTGTGAATTTTGGTATCCTTGGGGTAGGGGGGTTCTGGAGCCAATCCCTCATGTATACCTAGGGCTCACTGTATACCCAAATCCTTTAAAAGTCACATAATAAAAAAAAAATAGTAAAAATATTAGCAAACTACCTCAAAGTGTTATGATTATGATGTTCAGAACATCAGTCCAAATGAAGCATAGTAGTAGTTAAGTGGCATACTACAGTACAAAGAGCAGTGGTTTCAGTGTCAGTAGATAAGGGTTGTAGGCCTTCCTGTACCCCTAACTATAGTAGCCCCCCTTATTGGTGTGGGAGATACTGCAGTGGATGCCTGAAACCACAGGTAATACTGAGCCCTATATATACTATGTTTTTTCCTATACATAGCTGTGACAAAGTCTAATTTATAATGAGCACAGTAAGAGATGAACAGCTTCTTTTTGGCATATCCAAATTGCCAGTGTCACTACCCTTGTGGCTTGGGGCCATTATTACGTAAAATAGGGATCACTTGAACATAAGCACTGTGATACCACAACAGTAGATCTGAAAACCCAGATTGCTACTAAGTGACTAATGAGCTGGTAGTGTCTACAGCATGGATACTCTGGACAAAGGATGATTCATGTCCCAGGAAGGCGGGATGGCAAGAGATTTGATCACACTACTCTAAACGGCGCACAATTTAAAATTTATTAATTTTTTATTTCTGGAATTTTTCACTTAATGTTTTCAGATCATGGTTGATCATGGGTAATTGAAAACTGTAGAAAGTGAAACTCTGGGCCGGGCGCGGTGGCTCAAGCCTGTAATCCCAGCACTTTGGGAGGCCGAGACGGGCGGATCACGAGGTCAGGAGATCGAGACCATCCTGGCTGACACGGTGAAACCCCGTCTCTACTAAAAAATACAAAAAAACTATCCGGGTGAGGTGGCGGGCGCCTGTAGTCCCAGCTACTCGGGAGGCTGAGGCAGGAGAATGGCATGAACCCGGGAGGCGGAGCTTGCAGTGAGCCAAGATCACGCCACTGCACTCCAGCCTGGGCGGCAGAGCGAGACTCTGTCTCAAAAAAAAAAAAAAAAAAGAAAGTGAAACTCTGGATAAGTGGGAACTACTGTACCTAGGTGGCATTGGGTAAGGCACCAACAAGAAGGGTACTGTTGTTTGTATCTGCAAGATGAGCGTGTTGGACTAGGTGGAATGATTCAGGTTTCTTTCACTATTAGAATTCTCTTCATTCTGTGTTCTGTAACATGGTATCAGAAACTTTTTTATCTTAATTTTTTATTTTAAATAATTTAAAATACTCCTTAAAGTAGATAGAACAGTATAATGAACACCCAGGGACTCATCAAACAATCTCAGCAATCACCCCTCCATGCCAGTCATGCTCCTTCTACACTTCCATCCACTTACCCTTCTCCTGTATTATTTTCAAACAAATCCCAGACATTAGACTCTCTTTATTAACATGATCCCTCTGTTATCTGTATTTTTAGCACCTTGAGGTCTTAACATTTTTATTCAGTTTTTAACAAGCCTCAAATTGCCTCACTGTTCCTATGCTTTCCATTTTTTAATTGAAATTTTTTGAGATAACTATAGATTCACATTTAGTAATAAGAAATAACAATCCCATCTACCATTTACCCAATATCCCCCAGTGGTAACTTCTTCTAAAACTATAGTATAATATCAGAACCAGGATGTTGACATTAATACAATCCACTGACCTTATTCAGATTTCCCCAGTTTGACTTGTACTCATTGTGTGTATCTGTGTCTGTGTATTTGGTTCTGTACAGTTTTATCACATGTGTAGGCTTACATATCCACCACCATGGTCAAGATACAGAATAGTTCCATCACCACAAAGATATCTCATGCTGCCATGTTATAACCAGCTCTCTGCCCTCCAGTCCCCCAACACTAATCTGCTGGTTTTCACTTCAAAAGTGTTGTCACTTCAAAAATGTTATATAAGTGGAATCACAGTATATACTTTTGGAGATTGACTTTTATCACTTAGCGTAATTCCCTGGAGATTCATCCAGGTTGTTGTGTATATCAATTGTTTGTTCCTTTTTATTTCTAAATAGTATGGTATGGATGTACCACAGTCTGTTTAACCATGACCTGTTGAAGGACACCTCATTGTTTCAAATTTTGGGCTATTCTGAATAAAGCTGCTATGAACATTCATGCACAGGTTTTTCAACGCTCTGGGATAAATCCTTGAGTGCAATTGGTAGATTGTGTGGTAATTATATGTTTACTTGTATGAGAAACTGTCATATGGTTTTCCAGAGAGGCTATACGCCATTTTATAGTCCAACCAGCAATATATGATCTAGTTTCTCTGTCTTCACCAACATTTGGTGGTGTCCACTATTTTGTTTATTTTAGCCATTCCGACAGATGTTTAGTGATACCTCATTATAGTTTTAATTTATATTTCCCTGACTGGCTAAGGATATTGAATATCTTCTTTATGTGCTTATTTGCCATTGGAATATCCTCTTTGGTGATATTTTGCATCTCTGCTCCTCCATTTACTTCTTTTTAGTCTTTAGGGTGGTGTGAGATTGCTGGTAAATTACCTATGAAGTTTGTTATAATGTACTTACATAGGAGGAAACTGATCTTCAGACTGAAATAGAAAATGTTGCTTACTAGGGTTCTTAGCTCTGTACTAGAATCTCCAGGAATACAAAAATGAGTAAGAGAAGAACCTTAGTCTTGAAGTTCTAAAACCATCTGGCACTTTTAACTGGAAAAAAAAAAAACGGAAAATGTGTAGAAGTCTGAGATTTCCAAATTGCATGACTTCAAGGAATGATATTTTCATGGTCATCATAAAGGTGACCACAAATGATGGAAAGATCCTAGCAGACACAAACGAAGGATTCAAATTCATCTAATATGAATAAAGCATGCAAAAATGTCACTGTATGTAGATGACTGCCCAAAGCAACACTGGGTGACATAGTAGCAGTCCTAATTAGAGGACAAGTACCCCTGGCCTTCACAACCCACAAAGGCACTCAGCTGCCAGTGAGAACAGTGACTGGAGTGAGACTTCTAACAGGATTTTCAAGAAGCTTGTTCTGTCCTCTCCCTCTTATTTCTTGAGCCTCCTAGAGAATATGGATCTATGCCTAATTGATCACCAGTTTCACATACCTGATGTCAACCCCAGCACATTACTGAGTGCTTAATTTCAGTTTGGGTGAAGAAATTTTTTTCAAAAATTGTATCTTTACTAGCAGCACTGGGTCTCAGACAGTCTATTTCTGCACTTTTCTGTAGAAATTAATGACCCAAATCCTTCGATTCAGTATGCACTTAAGAATTGCACAGTGATGGTCTAAGAAGAGAAATGGCTCAATAGAGAAGATTAGAGAATAAACACACACACACACACACACACACACACACAGAGCGAGAGAGAGAGGTATGGTGACATTTAAAATCAGTGGAAAGAAGATGAACTATTGAAATCATCTAGGAGAATTTCTTACCTCACACTATATACAAAACAAAAATCAGTTGGATTAATGATCTAAATTTTAGTTTAAAAACATGTATATAGTAAAGAAATTTAACATCTTTATAATTTGTAAGACTGAGGTGGGATACAGCAGGAAGCCTTCTGATGAAGACATGTTACTTAGAAGCTATAAACAGAAAATGTACAGATTTGACTAGGTGAAAGTTAAAAAGAAAACCCTTTGTGATAAAAAAGTACAACAAACAGTTGAAAGAAAACAGAGAGAAAGTGTTTTATATATATGTGTGTACATATGTCTATATTTCACATATATCCTTGCACACCTATTTTTCTATGGTGCAGACATACATATTTATCTCTAATAGTAAGTTATTATTTCCAATATACAAACAGTTTATATAATTCAATAAGAAAAATGCAAACAATCAGAATATAGTAGAGTAAAAACAAGCAAATCATGGGAGAATACAAATTACCAATAAACATATGAATAGCTGCTTGCCTTCACTAGTAAGTAACCAAGAAACTAGAAATTAAAACAATAAGAAATTGATACTTAAAAATTCATCAGTAGGCAAAAATTAAAAACAATATTCAGTATTTATTGGACATAGGAAAAGAGCATTCTCAGACATTTTTGCTGGGAATATAAATTGATACAGCCTTTTTCTGAGGATGGAATTTCTGAGATTCAGTATCTCTTGAGATTTAAAATGCTCATACCCTTTGATACAGTGATTCCACCCTTAGGAATCTGCACCATAGAAAAAATAGAGGTGTGCAAGGGTATATGTGCTGTGATACTCATTGCAGCCTTATTTGTCAGTAGCAGAAAACTATAATCAACCTAAAATATCTAGCAATATGGAAATGTTAAAAAAAAAAACTATGGTGTGGTCATGCAGTGAAATATAGAGAAGGCATTAAAAGGCACTAAATCTATAGCAGTGACTTGGCAGCACGTGGCAGGATGCCCATGAGTGAAAATATCCACTCTAGGATCATATGTATATATAGCAGGATTTAAGCAGGGGCGGGGGTGGGGAGGAGGTGTATATGTGTCTATGTGTTTGTGTGCCAAAAATCAAAAAGTCTAAAAAAATACACTCTGGCCTGTTAATGATGTATATGAGGTATAGGAGTGCTGGGATGAGGGGAATTTCATTTTTTCTTTTATGTACTTGTGCAATATTTGTAATTTTTACCACCAAGATAGAATTATTTTATAATATTAAGAAAGAAAGGAAATTATAAATGCTAAGCAACCCAATTATTAACCAAAAAGAAAGAATTTGGTTAAAAGAATTGATGTAATAGAAGGTACAGATACCTATGCCTAATGAAAATTTAAAACCAAAACAAAATACAAAACTCTTTTTCTTGCTACTGTATTAATTTTCTGTATCTGGCATATTTATTTCCATAATTTCTCTCTGGTTATTTTATTGTGTTTAATTGATGGTGTTTACTGGAGTTTAGTGAAAAATATTTTGTAAACATCTCCAGTTGTGATTTATCCATTGTAATATCTCCCCAGTGAACTGACTGTGAGTAGGGAATTACAGAATTATCTGTAAAGGAGATACAGATCTTGAAAGTAGTCTGGGGCTTTGCTTATCTCCACAGGAAACCTTATTTCATATTGATAAAGTGTGAAATCTTTCCTTGGTTATTTCTGATTGTTCATTGTTGTTACTATTTTAATGAGAGGTAGAAATGAGCTAAACCAACCTGCTTCATTCCTTCTAGTACTAATTTAATTTCAAAGGAAATTCTTCAACCCCAATAAATAAGTGAATGTGGATGGAACCAGACTCTGACTCAACATGTCCAATTAATTGCTTCTAAACAGTAAGATACATTCTTTTAAAGGCCCCCAACAAAAAACAGTAAAAAATGATCACGTGAGACGTGAGATGACTATCATCATCTCTGCTTACAAAACTCTGTTTCCAAAGTTGACATGAATATTTGCCATCTACTCTATTATAAATCAAGATTTATTGTAGAAATATGCCAAAGATAGCACAATAATGAGGAAAACAGAATCATCTCAGGTTTTGAAATATACCTAACAAATTCAACCTCTTGCAAAATAACTTTCTTATTCAAAATGGAACTGGGAATTGTTCAGCACACAATGAATCATCTTTTGGCAAGTACAATAGAATCTTTAGGGACATTTCACAGCCTCTTGTTCAATTGTTAGGATGTTTTTAGCTTTCACAGGTAGGGAAGAAGGTAGCTTGTATAGCCATCATCTTGTTGCTAAAATTGTACAGTAAAGATTTTTCAGGCAATAGATCTTTTTGGATTTTTTTTTCCTTTCTTTTTCTTTATGCAGAGCTTCTTTGTGTCTCAAAAACAATCTGGAATTACTTAATGCTAATGTTTTCTGGTTTTACTATTTACCCAGGACTCAAATGTTAAACATTAATATGGGAAACTCCCTTTTCCTTGTCTCATAGCCTTATATTTATTTAACTGTTATTTTGCAAGAAGAAAATCTCCTCTTTTCCTCTCCATGTTAGTACTTTTCTTATTAACAAACCCATTTTCATTTTGTTTTTGCTTTTTTTCAGGAGGCTTTCGAGCTACCCTCAGATGATTGTGAAGTGATTGAAACTGCAGCAGCATCCAAAGTGATTAAATATGAGTATCATGTCTTATATTCCTGTAGCTACCAAGTGCCTGTACTTTACTTTAGGGCAAGCTTTTTAGGTAAGACCATGTCTGAAGCTGAAAGTAAATTTATAACATTTACATATAAAGCAAAAAGCATATTCGAAAAATTATTCTCCAGAGGAAAAAAAATAGAGTTAAAAATAAGAAAACTGTGGGTGAGGTAAGGTTTTACCAGTAAATTTTCTCATGCTTCAGAAAGGGTATCAAGACTTTAGCGTGAATGATATCATCCCAGCCTTAAGTCTGATCTTCAGATTCTTGGCCTTTTGCCTGAAGTTGACTAAGCCCCCTGGCCCTTTTTCTTTACTTTAAACATGTAGGAACAACTTAAAGCTACAATGTTTATTTACTTCTAACTTTATAGTAAAAATTTCTTTTAATCTCAGATGATCCCATTAACTCAGAAGCCCCTGTGCCTCCTTCCCCAAAAGCTAATAATTATTTTAAGAAATGTTTATCAATTAGCTTAAGCTGTATTTAAAAATATCACTGACATTTCCTTCAGCCATGTATACATCTCCAATGCCTTAGCTTCCTGCGATGCTGTTACTCAACTCATTCCCTTGCCAAGAAGGTGGAACACCCTGTCTCCTTGGAGGCCTTAGCTAATAAAGCTTATTTAATCAGCAGCCACATGGCGTCCTCACCCTGCAGCGCAGCCATGACTTCCCGTTTAGAGTCCGCTGCCTAAACCGGGTCAGCATTGGGATGTGCTGCCACCCAGACCCAGGGACCAAGAGGAGCCTCCTGTTCCGCCAAATCCTTGCCCTATTTCTCCTTTTGTATCTGGCTTGTCAGCAACATTATGCATTTTGAACAGCCTTCTAACTTTTTTTCTGGATAGCTAAGACATCTGAATTTAGCCAATGATATTTTATTTTTAATTAAAAAGTAGCTTAAGCTGCTTGAATGTGTGTTTGGTAGATTTAATCACTTGCTGCCTTATATTGTTTAATGGTCTCTAATTTTGCAGTGTTGGCAGTTTAACAAGCACTTAGGATTTAAAACACAAGAAGAAATTCTCATAGACTCCCTGGTGAGAAGATTTTAATCTGAGGTGCAGTTCCTAAGAACTGACAATTTGGGGTAAATTTTCAACATGGGACATGGGGAATGGAGGACACTGATAGTTCACTAATTCACAAATTCTTGCTGTGGATTTATCCATATCATTATTACAAGCCTTTAAAACACTCATTTTATGGTAATTATATTTGGTTTAGAGCCCAGAGGTTAAAGGAAGTTTCTTGTCAGTGAGCTGTGCTATACTAAAAAGTAGGAGATACATTTGTTTATTCATGGGGAGGAAAATGTCTTTCTTGGTTCTGGTTTGCAATGGCTCTGCCTTCTAGATTCAGAGACAAGTCGAGGCTGCAGGTAGAGGAAGTAGGACATTACTTCTTCAATACTGTACTTTCATATAATTAGTATTCACCATAAGCAGTTAATCACCAGAGAAGAGCTCCCAGAGACAAAACAAGTTGTTTAGCTTGTCAGCATTAGGGAATCAGAGGTGTTGAAACATGACTGCTTCTAGCTGGAAGTGGGTCTTGCCAAGGCCGGCTGATGAGCTCATATGTGTGCTTTGCTCTTATGTGCCAACAGCTCCCCTTACAGTACAGCACAGTAATTGTTCCTGCAAGTCCAATTATATTTTAATGACATTGGTGTAGTTTCTGTGATCCTTCCTTCATGATTTTCTATTCTTTTAAAAAAACACAATTAGCATTCTTGGCTTCTATTCGTATACTTTTACAATGCCCTCCATTTATGCCTTATAAAGGTAAACCAAAACAAGTCGTTTATTTTTATGTGGAAGCATTCACCGCCCCCCGCCCCGACCACTGCTTTGTGTTGTATAGAGTGGGTATCAGGAATTTAAAATTTTATTTTGGCCCAGAATTCATTTAGTGCTTGTTCAGGTACCTTAAAATATCAAATTTAATTTTTGTGCAGCATACTGAATGCTTTCTGGTGGAGAAACATGAAGAATGGTTCTTTCTTTCCTTTATCATATTCTAATAATTTATTTTTTCTTTCCACCTAACTTAACCTCATGGATATTTTTAAAATGTATCAACCTTTACTCTGGAGTCACAATTTTTCATTTATTCCTCTCAGTCTTTTTTATTCTCCTTACCTTTTCCTGTGATATCTGATTACTCTGACCCTTCGTCTGTTTGTTAAACAAATCTCTGTCAGTGTGGTGAAAGGATTCCTAATGTCTTCCTCTTATTCCAGGCCCGGATTTTTCTTTGTCTCATTCTAAGAGAGTTCCGACCTAGAAAGAGGATGACTGTAAAATTTCTTGCCCAGGGGTCTTTTTTTTTTTTTGTTGCTTCAAAAATAGTTCACTTAGCCTTGTTTTTGACAGATATTTATAATTTCTTTTGCATTTGATTGTTAGTAAAAATTAATTTCTCTGCTTTGCTCTAAATTTTCTCCCTGTCCCTATTTTTTTTAAGGAAAAGCAAAACAAGTAATAAATAGTTTCCATTTAAATTTACATTACCCTTTCTTGTATCAACTTGCTTCAATTTCAGAAGAAATCTTTACTGTTTCTCGAAATGCAAATCCCTTAGACTTTGAGTTCCTTTTCTTTATATGGTCCAGTTTCCACCAGGCCAATTACTAGTAGCCCAAGACTCAGTTAACATGCCATCTATTCTTGTCACTCCCATGTCATGCCATGTCATATCATATCATATATTCTATTATATCACAACTTGCACTATAGCAGAAATATTTGTTTATATCTATAAAATGATATGCTGGAACATAGAGCTTCAATATAAAAACAAGAGTGAAGGAAATTAATATTGAGTGCCTACAAAGTGAGAAGCTTTATTTATGGCTTTGTGTGTATATGTGTATAAGATATATGTATATATATATGGCTTATTCAACTGTGGCACAGCATCAAGTATTTAAGTGAAACGATAATGAAGAATTTCTAGCCATTTAAAAAATACAGCCCAAGAATGGAAATATTGTGATGGTGCCTACTTCAACTGCTATGCCAGGTTTTGAAGGCGGAAGTAATTCTGTTGTCTCCAGGAGACCTAGGACCCAAACCATCTATGTATCTTTACTCTTTAGTCTGATAATTTTCAGAGACTATAAGAGTAGTGGACTTAGAAAAATAGAACATCCTGAGGACTCAAAAGTGGGTATCCAAACTAGCTGAAGCAGCTGTTCCACTTCTATAAACACGCATTTTTATTTAATCCTTGAAGGCAGACAGCCAAGTTGAGACAGCATTCTGCTTCTGCCTCTCATTTCTACTACTTTGGTGTACAGGAGCTCAGTTACCAAGTAGGCAATGTGGATTTAAGAGAAGAAATAAGCCCTTCCATCCCAATGTTCTGTTTTTCTCTAACTACTTCTGTCATTGTAGGTTTGGGAGAGGTGGTGGGACACAGTTAATACCATTTATCACTCAGCAGAGGGTGAGACGTAATTGCACATCTGTTGAATAATAATAAATAGCCTACATTGGAATAGTGCCTTGTAGTTTAGTAAATCCACTCCCACAAAGCATTGACATCTTCAAGTGCATGCTGTTTTTTTGTTTGTTTGTTTGTTTTCTTTTTCTTTTCCCCACTGTTTTTGAAGCATACCATATTAAAGAATTTTTTGTATCATGCCAAAGCCTTCTATCCACTCCCTATCATTCTTATTCCTCGACCTTTTTATGTCTCATTTTCCCTTTTGAGGGCTCAACTTTGATCAAAGCTAGTGGCAAATGTTTCAAAGGTGGTAAAACCCTTAGGCACATACATGATGGCCTTTGCCTTACCAGAGGCCTCGGCTTAAATATTTTCTTCTTACAGTTAGCTAGAAATGTCTATAATTCTGATTCATCTCTTTCTTTTCCTTTGTTCTCAATCTCTATTGAAAAATGGACCAAGTGGCTCTTCTTATTTTCAAAACATTTAATTCTTTGGATCACGTATGGGTTCTTCTTGGGAGCTGTTTTGACATATTTCTTTAATTAGTCAGCAGGGCCATTTGAATAGAGGAGGAATCATTTCCTCCATTCAGCAAAGGAATGGCTGTCCTTTATGGAGACCATTCTATTATTGGCCCAGGAAATAAGGATATAGAATTAAAAATGTAGCCTAAATATTTCATGTGAAAGATTTGTCCACTTGTTGTAGGCCTGAAGGATGCTCATGGAGAAATGAGGCAAAAGAAATAATCAGAGAATAGTTCTTTCTCGAAGGCAGCATGAACCAAACTAAGATAAAGGCCAGGATAAAGAAAGAATAATGGAAAGTTTGGAATTAAAGCAGCATATAAATCATCAAGGAGGAAAAGGATTGTCCATGGTTTACAACAAGAGGAAGTCTTTGGAGTGCATAGAGGAGAATGACAACAAAACAGGAAAGATAGGGGTTGGAGGAAGCTGAAGAGTAAAAGTAGAATAGCCGTAGTTCTGTCCAACAGCTTGTAGAGGACAGCCGCAGGTTGGGTTTCTTGAAGAAGTTAGGAAAAGCATTGTAGAATGGGAGGACAGTGAGTGCCAAGCTATGGGGGCTGGAGAGAGCCCACCATATTTGGGGAACAGTGAAGGACCAGTTTGGAGTAGGGGCTCACTTAGGATGAATTATGGAACAAATAGTTGAAAAGATATGTTGAGGTCAAATTATGGAAGAGATAATGGATAGGAAGGGGTTGGAAGGTATAAAGAAAAAGTGAAAGAGTTTGAGCAGATGTGAATGAGACCAGAGGAAAGATTTCCTAGAAATTGTGCCTGAGTAAAACAGAAAGAAAAGGAATTGAAGGGTGAGAATGAAATTTGGAAAAAAAAAAAAAAAAAAAGGAATTTGGCTTTTTCATTGTTTTTGTTATTCATTTTATAACAATTTAAACACAATAACCTCTTAGAGAAAATGAGTTGGGAAGAACGTATTTTCAGGGAAAAAAGTATTATTGCAAGTATGGTAAGAGTTAAGGTTAAGGTAGCTTGTTGAATAGGAAGAAAAATAGTGGGTTAGAGAAGTATTTAAAGACTGGGGCAAAAATGACTCTAGTTAATTACTACAGTGAGCAGAAAATAGAAAATTATTTGACAGATAATTTAATTTAGGGTCTTATTTGATTGTAAAGAATCTTTTAAGAAAGTTCATATATTTATATTTATGTTACACATATGTTTATGTAGACAGTAAATCTAGCCAAGGTCATGATAATGAACCGTAACATGAATTTTGGTGAATTAAAAATAGATTCTAGGGATTGAAATGAATTTGAAGAGCAAACAGTGAAAGTTATTTTTAAAAATAATGAAAAATTATTTAATACAAATATATTTAAACTGAAAAGTCCAAATAATAGAGGAAATCTAGTGAGAATTATTTGTTGAACCATGTAAATATTTGAAACATTATAGGGAATTAGGATAGAAGTCACATGCTGGGTTAGAACATATGATAGCAATAGAATCTCATTGAAAAATCAAGCCCTGTTTTGAAAATGTACTAAAGGACAGATGCTAAAGAAATGGGAAGTAAAACTACAGAGACAGCTAATTAGCCAAAAGGTTTATTCTAAGCAGAGTATTGCTTAGCCACATAAACAAAAGGCAAGAGATTTTAGATGGAGAGAAAATAGCAAGGTAAGTACATTAATTTTATTAACCTGTAAGAGATTGTATTTTAGCTTTCTTAGGTGAATATTTGTGCCATATGGAAAAAACTTATCTTTGCTTACTATTGGCAAAATGAGCCCTGTTTGAAATACCTATTAAAATATACGTAAGTGCCTACTGTGTGCACAACACAAATCTCATTAGCCTCTCTTTAAAATATGCTGAAACAAATCACTGCCTAACTTGTAACTCATGTATTGTTTCTCTGTTCCTTCAAAGTCATCAAAGCAGTGTTCAAGTCTATATGTTAGGTGCTGTTTTGAGAAGGCAGAGACTGCATTCCACGAGAAGGAGAACAGGTTGGATGGTGGAAGAAGGGTATTCAAAGTTCTGGTATAGAGTAACATAGTAGTAATAGTCCATAAAGTGGGGATAATGTTTGAGGAAAGCCAGGAGTACAAATTGCTGAGTATTAATCTCAAGAGTTTGGAATCAAAACCTCAGAATACTTTGGATAGGATTGAAAATAGAGTGTTGGCAAGGTGCGGTGGCTCACGCCTGTAATCCCAGCACTTTAGGAGGCCGAGGCGGGTGGATCACCTGAGGTCAAGAGTTCGAGACTAGCCTGGCTAACATGGTGAAACCCCATCTCTACTAAAAATAAAATAGAATTAGCTGGGCGTGGTAGCGCATGCCTGTAATCCCAGCTACTGGGGAGGCTGAGGTGGAAAATGGCTTGAACCCAGGAGGCGGAGGTTGCAGTGAGCCAAGATCATGCCACTGCAGTGACAGAATGAGACTCTTGTCTTAGGGGGGGAAAAAAAAAAGAAAATAGACTGTCTTCTGCTTTAGAACCAGGAGACCTCAGGCTGTAGATATCCAGCTGGTAGTATGGTTCTTAGATTTCTGGATCAATAGTGGTATCACAGGGCTGATGTCCGAGGTATCTTGTGGACCCAATGTTGCTTCCCTTGGGACCATTTTCTTATTCAGAGGTTCATCAAAATGGTCTTATATATACTTCTAATAGGTTAAGTGATTTACTTAATTTAAATGGAAGGGTATAACATCACTTGCATTATTCCACGTTTCTTAACACTGTATGTGGACAGTTTAAGATGATTCACAATTGCTCCTTTTTGTGCTGTTGGGCATATGTTCATAAAAATAGATTGTAACACACATAAACTTTCTCGTGTAATTAAAAACCATGTTAACATTTATTTTTCCTATTCAAGATTGCTAGACAAATATATAGCATTTTAAGCTAATAATTTTGAAAATATGTATTAAGCAAGACTTTTAAACCATCTATTTTTACTATATTAGATGTGTTATCCCTGGTTGCAAATAATTTGATAAGCAGGAAAAGGCTTATTGAAGGGTAGGTCATAGAGTCAACTGAAGGTGGTAGAATGACAAGGCAAGGGAATATCTGCCTCCCTGTAGCTTTAGTGGTAGAAACGGGGCTCAGCTTCCTACTTATTTTGGAATTTATCTCTCAAATTGGTAGTATGTTTGGATACTGAGAAATCACATATCTGCTATAGCTGCATCTGCTTAATGCTATGGATTTATTGAGTATGAGGGTTTTTAAAAGTATAAATGTAAAACATTTAATCAATTAATTTTATTATGATCATTCAGCCATTCTTAGAATGTGCTAATTACTCTAGATATAATGTTGAACTTTCATCTGTTCATTCATTTGAAAATATTTATACATAAGGCATGAATATGTTTCTGAAATGCTGAGATAAATAAAGGAAATTGAGATGGATAATACCATCAAGGAGCTTACAGTCTAGTGAGGGAAACAAGATAGGTCTGAAATTCACTATAACAAGTAGAATATGTTAAGGACCATAAGAGAGGTAAAAGGCACCAGGGCTTGGGATTACCTTGAGCTGTGTTGATCAAGAGAGGCCTTGGCTGGACATGGGATTTGTCCATGAGTGATAGGGGAAAGGGTGAGCCAGGCTTGGGAAGAAAACCACGAAAGGAAAAATTCCATGTACTCATAGGTTAGGCAGTGTTGATGGGGACCACTAGTAATAGTAGCAACAAGAACAATACAACTAATATGCATGTATAACTTTACACTTTACAAAGAACTCCTGTCCACAGAAACACATATAATGTAGTGGTGAAAAGTGCATGGTCTAGAGTCAGAAAACTTTGGTTCTGATTCGTAGCTCTGCTGCTGACTAACCTTATGACCTCGGGCAAATTATTTACTTTGCCATTTCCTTTCTTTCATCACCTGAAAAAAAAATTGAGTTAGCAATAATACTGATTTCAGAGTTTTGAGGATTCTGAGCTTATATTGGAAATGGGGCTTGACACTTAGTGCCTTTCAATCATGCTAGCCAAATTATATATCCAGATCTTCATACTAAAATTAGATGGTCGGAACTGTTATTATGCTCATGTGAAGACAAAAACTGCTCAGAGGGGTTAAATTATTTATTCAAGGGTACATAGAAAACTATAGAGCTGGGACTTAAACTCTATAGCCCATTTTCACTGCACGACACTTTCATTCAAATAACTGAAATTTAAGAACCATATAGGTTAAATTAATTAATTGATGTTATATGCAAGCAAAGGGAAGTTGCCATAGTTCATATTTTTGGAATTTCATTTAGATTTCTTGAGATCAATAAAGATACAAAGTCCTAAAATGCTTATAGGAATAAATAAAAGTTACAGAATTAGCCAGTATAGTAGCTGATATGAATGTACATGAACAATTGCACTCATTTCGTATCACAATATAATTTTCTCACTGAAGCAAAAATGAATTTTCTCCTTTGGTGGAGCTTCATCTCTGCCTTACTGTGGAGTATGACATGAATTTTTATATCTTTCAAAGCTCTGTTGAAGACAATATATTGAATAATGACATCTTTCATTGTGAAAAATCCACTCTTTCCTTTTTGTTTCTAGTGGCCGCATTCAGAACATTATTCTTAAACTTACTCTGAATTATTTATACTCTCTCTAGTCTTCATTTTAGGAGTTAAAAAATTTTGGTGAAACCATGCACAACAAGGATAAAGGTGACTCCAGCATGCTTGCACTAGAGTTAGATAGTGCTGGTGAAATATCTCATGCTGTTATTGGCTTCATGAAAACTAATAGCCCTGCAAAATTTAATTTAGAAAGCTGCACATTTTGAGTAGTATATAGATTACTTGACATGTGGATTATTATTCAATTGAGAGATTTTATATGAAAATGTTAAATGCTACTGGCAGTTGCTAAAGATTGTACTTTTTAATTATTCTATTTTTCACCTAATGTCTCTTCTTCTTTTGTCATTGACATTTTAGATTACTGACAGGACATTCCATTAGCTTAAATGTGTATTATCATTCCAAGTGATATAGGCACATAGTAGGCACTCACTAAACACTTGTTATATAAATGATCTCAGTTTACCATGCTCACTATGTAGGTTACTACTGAAATTATTTTGGCTTCTACTTCTTTTTCAAGTATTCAGGGGATTTTACTGAGCTACTCAGCCTCAATGTGATTAATGAAATTTCTAAGCATGTTAAAATTGGTGCGATCAAGTATCTTGGATCTGAAACGAAGGGGTTGTTGATTGAGTAAGCTTATGTCTCCTCTGACTGAGGCCAGACGCAAAAAATATAGACTCTCTTAACATGGGTTAAAGTTTCTGATTGAAGATGCTCTGAATTGAACATGCAGGCACATAATAATGTGTTTTATGTACTTAACCAAGTATTTATGTCCATATTTTAAGTCTTGAGTCTTCAGTTTTCATAAATAAGTGGATATGTACAATATTCTTCAAGTTTCTGCTTTGTTTATATGATGCGGTTCTTTATACATATAGAAATATCCTAGTTTAATTGTTTCAGTGGGATTTCTCAAGTATCCATTTTGCTTTCGAAATAGAGTCACGATCATATTTGAAAGCATTTTAGATATCAATAATGTATGCCAGGATTTTGAACATATTGCTTATCAAGTTAGATCTTTTTGTTTTTCTGTGAAACATCTCAGAAACTAACTTTTGTATGTCTTTGATGATGAAGGTGTAAACTGTGATTAGGCAAACCAGTGATGAAGGCTTAGGGAACAGAAACCGCATCATACCTCATTAGGTCATTGTTGTCATAGAGACAAAACTATATTTACCCAGACCTTTTACAGTGTAAGTGGTCAGCAGAAACTGGAGAGATTTGCAGAGATACAGAGGAAAAGCAAAATTATATACTTTTGCCAACCATACTCTGATTACTCAACGTATTTTGGGAACTGCTGGTTTTGAAACTTCTTCCAGTCCTTGTGGCTAAAAGTTGGAAGATGGTTGCCCATTAAAGGTGAATTTGTTTGGAGACAACAAAATCATTTGGAACCAAATATATAGAATAAAATAAGTATAATTTTTTTCCCTTTGATTTAAACCTATTTGGGACTAGTAAGTAATTAGTTACTTGTCTGGCTCTGAAGGCAGTTCAAAAGTTCAAAGGCAGTTCCATTGACAGAATTACAGCATTGTTGGAATAAATATTGGCTGAATTTGCTGAATAGTAAGGTAACCTCCCTAGGTGACTATTTTGAGGAACAGTGGTCTTTTGAATATTTAAGACTTGATATGCTTGTTTTAAATACTTGTAGTCCCACCAGGCCTAGCATGCCACCAGCAGGGGGTGCCAAACACAGAACTTTGAGAGGTGCTAAAGAGACTTTGCAGTGGCCCTTGAGATAGCCATTATGGGCCTAGAGGAAGCAGATATTTTAACAATGGTATTACAATTACTTGTTGACCTTCCTCAGTTTTTTTAAGGAGGTTAGATTTTGGAAGTTGGAGACCATGGTTTGGAGAGGGTATTCATGGAGATCACGACTGTCTAAGCCATCTCAAGCAGTTGCATCATTGTGGTTGTATAACAGACTTGCGCCATTATGTTACCAATTTTTCCATTGGTTTCCTCATTTGAAGAGTCTACTTTTCAAACAAAGCTCTGGTTACAACAATCAGAAAAGCACTCAAGTTGGTTTAGAAAGTAGGGGTGAGAAGAAAATAGCGCTTTTTCTGAAGAAAAAGAAATAAAGCTTTGCCAGGCCTCACTGGGACTGCAGCTGAAGGACTCTACTGAGGTAAATACTTTCCTGGCCTCTTGTCTCTGCCCTTCCCTATATAGCCACATTTTTGTAAAGATGGAGTCTCACTTTGTTGCCCAGGCTGCTCTCAAACTTCTGGCTTTAAGCAATCCTCCCACCTGGGCCTCCCAAAGTGCTGAGATTACAGGCGTGAGCCACTGTGCCCAGCTGTTTTTGTTGTTGTTGTTTTTTAAGGTGATGAAAATGTTCTGAAATTAATTGAGGTGATGATTGCACAACTCTATGAATATAATTGAATTGTACACTTAACATGGGCGAATTGTATGTATGTGAATTATATCTTGATAAAGTTATGTGTGTTTTTTTTAAGTCATTGTCTGTAAGTGACGAATGTTAGTGATATTCATGTGGTGCTAGTGATCCCCTACCCAGCCCTGGTGGTCTTTCCACTGGTTGGTGCCTCTCCCTGGAACGCTGTGCCTCCCATTTTTTTCACACAGTTACTTTCTCACTGAAGTCTAAAATTGCAAATCCACCTTTGGCTGGCACTTCTTAGCCTGCTCTACTTGTCCTTTTCACCATAGTATGTATCACCTCCTAAGATAATATACAGTTTACTTGTTTATTGTGTTTATTGTTTATTATCTCTCTCTCACACACACACCCCAAGGCAGAATGTAACCTCCATGAAAACAGGGATGATTGTTTTGCTCACTGATTTATCGCAAAGGCTTGGCACAGGTGCCTGGCATATAGTAGGTGCCCAATTATATAAAACACCTACTTCTAAAATTAACTTGTATCCAAACCATTTACTCTGTACTTACATTGCTGCCTGAAATACTTTAAGGAATAAAGTTAAAATCATTACTGATTATCAGATATGAAGATATGAAACCCAGCATTCTTCTCTAGGCCTGTAAACCTTTATGTTAGTGGAAATAAAGTTAAGGAAGGCATTTTTTCATCATTTATCATTTACTCAGTAAATATTTATAAAGCATTTGCAATGCCTCAGCCCTCAGAGGCAGCGTGGACCAGCAGGAAGAGCACTGGTGAGTCCTGAGATCTGGATTCAGACTTCAGTTCAGTCATGAACCTGCTGCATACTTTTGGCAGATACATATTTCCTAAGACCTTGGCTGCCCTATTTATAAAATTAGTGGTTATACTAGCTCTAACATTTTATTATCCTACTACAGGTATTTGATTTCTTCTAACTTTGACATGTAAAAAATATTTTAAAAGCATATCATTCTATAATTTGATTGGTTTACTATTTGACACTAAAGTACTTAAGATCTTATTTGCCTCTTCCCACACCAGTACACACACACGCGTGCGTTCACACAGACACACGCACACATATGCGTGCATGGCATGTGCATATTTCGAAGGTGCATAGTGCTTAAGAGCAGAGTTTGGCCCTCCTCTGTAAATGTGTTCAGAAAAAAATATAACACAGATACTGAAGGCAGCTTGTTTTTAACTTGTAGCTAAACATGACATTCAAATGTTAATTGGATGAATAAATCTTGTTCATTTTACAGACATGGAAATGTCAATGGAATAAAACTATTTATCACAAGATAATGGTCTCCTGCCGCCAGATAAATGCCAAGATGAAGATACTTATTGAAAATGTATCAAAATATTCTATTGCTATTTATTGAAAATAAAGGTTGAGGAAAAGTTCAACTTTTTAGGTCAAACATGAGAAATGTCCTGCTTATGATATTAGTTTAGTACTATATCAAAGATGATATACACGGTATAGCAACATGGGAAAATTCTAAGAAATAACAGTCTAGAAATGAATCTTTTAGGTTTGAGAATTACTAGAATGATTGTGTGAGGGCTGGGAGGAGATTCCTAATATTTATTGAGCTCTTATTGTGTACCTAACACAGTCCTGGGTGCATTCACTAATGTAAGCCTCAAAAGAACAATACTTAGAAAGGATCATTTTTCTCATTTTGCAGGTAAAGTTAAAAGCAAAGTAATTTGCACTCACATAGGGAGTAAGTGCCAACACCAGGATTTAAACTTAGTCCAGATTCCAAATCTAGTGTTTTTTCCCCCAACACCATACATTTCTAAACTTATACTAGAAAGTCTTAATACAGTGATTTTTGGAGCTCTTGAGTAGATTATTTCCCTTATGCTTTGTTGCCCTTGATGACCAAATACTTCTTTGGTCTAAATATTCAGCATATTGCTATGTGAAATATCTTTAAGTGATATCCTCCATTAGCCCAAAAGAGCACACCCCTGAGTCTTGAGGGCCTTATAGCTCTGAATGGAGCAAGTTATACCGGATTCTAGCATTAAGATACTTTCTTTCCAGCAGTGTATGGTTTGAAATCTTTAGGTGACTTCTTCTTTCTGCTTTCTTTTCAGAACTTAGATACCTATTTTTCTACTTTACTTACCTTGTGTATAATGTAAGTGCCATAGTGGTCTTTGTAAAACATCGTTTGGGTGGATACAGATGGATAATTGAAACAAAGAAAAAGAGCATTATTGTTCAATAAAGCTTTTACTGCCCTGTTCATGCCAACCCTGTTCTACTGTCCCTTCCCATCCCAAGAGTCCTTTTCTCTGCCTGCCATATACACCAAGTATTAATATCTCTCTTCCTTGGACCATCAGTGAGCGTCAGTCTTCTTCAGGCAGAGACTACTCTACTATAATATACTTGTCACAGTTTCCTCAGTAGATGATAGGCTCCTTGTTAGGAGAAATTGTGTGTTTTTCTTATCTCTATTCTCCATGGTACCTGATGGAGTGATTGGGACATTATAGATACTCCATGAGAACGTGAAAGATGCATGGGTATGGCTTCTTTGTTTTAAGGACTAGAGGAAGTACGAAGGATTCAAAGTATTCATAGTGCACCTTTGTGAATATGGGAATCTGTTTGTCTGTTCCTTTGCCTCTGCTTGTATCTGTCAGTTCTCTCTAAAACACATTTGGATTTTATTTATTTTGTAAAATTCCTAGAGGCAATAAATGGGCAGATAATTTAAATGCTAGATGGATACAAAGCTGAGATGCTTGAATGTTTAAATTTCCCTCAGGAAGAAAATAGTAATTCATATAGCACTCTCTTGATATATAAATAGCATGTGCACTGAAGATCTTTCTAAAAGTCATGATATTCTTCCAAGAGTTTTAGATTGACACCAAGAACCATTGTGTCACATGAATTACTAACTCAGTCTTTACCATGCACTTTCACAGATGGGAGACCTTTAACTCTGAAGGACATATGGGAAGGAGTTCATGAGTGCTATAAGACGCGACTGCTACAGGGACCATGGGACACTATTACACAACAGGTCGGAGAGTATTGTCATTTTATTGTATGCATTTTATTGTATTCTTTCCCTCTGTTCATCTTTTCTTCTAGTTCCCTCTCCCCAACTCTTTTCCCTATTTCACTCCTCTGTATCTTTACATATTTCACCTCAAAGACAGTTTCTTTAAAAACACCTTCCCAGACCCAGTCTTGGTTTAGCCACCCTATTATAAGCTCTCAGAGTGTCCTATAATTATCCTTTAGGATGCTTATTCCGATTTTAAATTACATATTAGGATGATTCAAAAAAAAATCGGTCTGTTTTTTCCACTATACAGATCCTCCTTGACTTACAATGGGAATACATCCTGATAAACCCATTGTAAGTTGAAAATATCTTAAGTAGAAAATGCATTTAATGCACCTAACCTACTAAACATCATAGCTTAGCCTAACCTACCTTAAATGTGCTCAGGACACTTACATTAGCCTACAGTTGGACAAAATCATCTAACATAAAGCCTATTTTATAATAAAATATTGAATAGCTCCATGCAATTTGGTGAATACTTTACTGAAAGTGGAAAACAGAATGGTTGTGTAGGTATCAAAGTACCTTCTCTTGAAGGTGTATCACTTTTGCACCATGAGAAAGTCTAAAAATTGTTAAGCTGGACCATCCTAAGTCTGGGACTGTCTGTACTGTGAGCTCTCATATAGGCAGACCATGTCTCTTTTATTCTTCATTGCACATGCAGCACCAGCACAGTACTTATCATGTAGTATGTGCTCAATAAAAATGTATTAAGCAAATGAACATAGAAACTAAGTTGGCTTATACACTAAGAAATACATGATTTGCCTTCTGTAATCTATACTGCTTTACAGTTTTACTCATAGATACATTTGCAAAAAAGAAGAGCTTTTGATTAATAATATGGTTACAATAGTGATTTGCAAAAGTAGAGAAAATAGATCTGCAAAAGCAGATATAAAAAGTAGATTTGCAAAAGTAGAGAAAATAGATTTGTCAATCATATAAGTCATTATTACTGCCTTGCTAAAATCAGTAGTTAATTATTTTGGAAATTAAAAAATACTCATCACCTTGCAACCAATCATAATCTCCTTAAAAATAATTTTTACTTATATCAAAAATCTTATTTTTTCCAAGGTTCTGTTGAGCTTAGTGAAAGCTTCCTTTAAAAATGACTTTATCAGTTATTAGAATTTTTATGCCCTCTTATGTGTTTGATCATAATGACAGTTTACCTCCCAATCAACATGAGAATCCTTAGCATCTCGTAAGTAGTTCTTTAACAATGACCATTTTCTAGGTTTTAATTGAGGACAAAACTAGCTTTAAGTATTTGTATCTTTCACACTGCCTCTCAAATTAATCTTTTCTCTTCCCACTATCACCCTCCTAGATCAAGCCCTCTGACCTCACGTGGAACAATTAGTAAAGCCTCTTATCTGTGGTCTTCTGCTCCTTTCCTCTCTGCCCGTTACCTGTAGTCACATCTTTTTAACCACTGCTATACTTATCTTACCTGTGCTCTAACCTGCAGTAGTTTTCTGAGGGCCTCTGGGATGTGGTCTAAATGCTTTGCCTGGGCATCAGAGGTTGCCGCTCCCTGGTTCCAACCTGCTCTTCTAAGTTTATCTTCTACTCCTCCACTCTACACAGCTCTTGCCAAACATGGTTATTCATCTCTCTATACTCCTCTTGTGCCATTTGTTCTTGTGATCTTTTCTAGATCTAATGCCTTCCCTCATTTTTCTGTATGTATTACCTCTTACTACGTGTCCTCTCATACATCCCTTTCTCTGAAACCACCTCAGCTGACAAAAATGGCCCCTCTGAAATCCAAATCTGTAGACCAGGCATTGGTGGTTGCTATGAAGAAGGATAATGTGAAATATGAGAAAACCAACCCTAAAGATTTGGCAAGAACATTTCAGTTTATGCAAACTATTTTAAATTAACCTTTAAGTATATCAAGATTAGTGCTAAGAGTTCCAGCTTCTAGTGTCTTGTCAATGGCCACACACTGCACAAAAATTTGTGTTGTAGAGTCCTTATCCACAAGACCCAGAAAATGTTTGGTTGTAAGAGTCAAGAAATATGGCAAAAGATAGAGGAAAAAAGTGTTCAAAAATATATGTGTATTTAACTTTACACCCATTTATTAACTCTTTCTCAATTCCTTTATACTCTTGCATCCAATTCTTACCATTTTCCTTTTCTGTCTCTAGCAGATAATTAATCTTCTCAATGCAGGCCTGTATGTAGCACAATTTCTAGTGGTCTATGATATTTTATATTTTAATTCCATGTGTCTTGGTTCTGACCCATGGCATAAGAACAAGATTTTGATACAATGTTGCCATAGATTTCTTTTTATTGATAGAACTCTTACATTGTTAAACTCACCACTGAACCAATCTGTATATAGATTGCTTTTAATAGAATTGACTGATGTCCTTCATTTTATAGTTATTTCACTGTCACACAGATAGCCTATTAGTGTACCATCTTTTTCCTCCCTATCATAGTATGGTATTACAGATCAAATCCTATCACAACAAGCATTACTATTTCTAACACCAAGGCTGGGGCTCACTTAATACGAGGGATATTTGATATAATCACACTACAACACAACTATAAAACTTAGGTGATCCTTTGGAATTGATCTTATTAGGATTTGATCTGTGAACAGATATCCTACTTCTAATAACAATGTTTATTTAAGCTTTAAAATTGCTCATCACAGTGCATGTCGAGGCATTACAGATCAAGTAAGGGAAACTTATTTGTAGCCGTTGCACTACTTGGCATTTGAAAATCATCATGAATATTTCCTTTGGAGATCTTGGCTTTTAATCCCAGATTGGTTAATGGGTTGGTATTTATGGTCTCTTATTTGCTTGAGATCTTTGGGAGAATGGGTCTTCATTTTTCAGTACCACATACGAAGAAAAAACAAGGTGTCCTCAGTGAGATGGAAGGGAAGAAGATGATACAGCACTAAGGAAGAATGGGCTGATAGAATATTGGTGGTGTTGAATAGTAGACACCGTTTTGCAGAATTATACTAAGGAATCATTAGCTTGCAGACTGAACATGATAATAATATGCTGTTCTCCAGAGTGGCTTAAAAACAAAAGCAGCCTTTGCAAATATAAAATGCATTACACTTCATTTTCAGGCCTGATTGTGCTCATATAGTTTGTTGCTCTTCATCTTTAGTAATCACACTTCTGTTCTTTCAGCATTTGTCTTGATGATAAGGACCTATTCATGTCAGATGTAAACCCTCTCTTTTGAAGACAAGCCACTCATAAATCTCATATGTTTGATTATGGTGATTACTTACCTGCTTTTGTCCAATGTTACAGACTACCTATTATATCAACCCTGTAGCTTAATAAAAAAACTTCTGAAAGAAAGTTAACAGATACTTAGGTTGGATTTGCCTTAATTGTTATAGTGAGTGTTACAACAATGATCACTGGAAGGTGTTGGCTCTATGTTTTAAGAAAAGAATTCCTTTGATCTTGGCATGGCCTAAAGTCACAAGATAAAAAAGTGTACCTTCAGTTTTACTTTAAGATATGTGTGTTTATGTGCAGGGGTGTGTAGTAGTCAGATGAGTAATTTTTTCTTACTGGATTCTTTTTTTGAATTTTATATTATGGAAAATTTTAAACACATATAAAAGTAGAGATAATTGTATAAGGTGCTTATTAGCTGATGAAGAGTTTGTTTTTTTCCATATCTCATCCAGTTAGGAACTTTTTTGAAGTAATTCCTAGCATCATTTTATTTCATCCCTACATATTTAAGTATCTTTAAAAGATAAGGGTTCTACATGAATGTTCATATCAGTTTTATTTATAATAGCTCAAAATGGAAAAAAAAAAAAACCCAGGTGTCTTCAGTGGGTAGATGGTTAAACAGAGAATAGCATACCATTAACATGGAATACTACTCAGCAATAAAAAGGAACCAATCATTGATACACTCAGCCACCCGGATGAATCTTCAAATAATTATGCTGAGTGCAAAAAGGCAATCCCAGAAGTTGCAGAGTGTTTGATACCATTTCTGTAACGCTTTTGAAATGACAAAATCATGGACCGAAGAACAGATTTGTGGTTGCCAGGTGATAGGGAGTGTGAATGGGAGGGAAATGGCTGTGGCTATTAAAGAAAACATGAGGGAATCTTATGGCAGTGAACATGTTCTGGATCTTCACTGAGTCACTGTCAGTATCTTGTTTGTGATACTGTACTATAGTCTTGCGAGATGTTACCATTGGGGGGAACTGGATAAAGGATATGAGATATCCTTTTGTATCATTTAAAAAATTTTTAAAGTGGAGATGGGGGTCTCACTGTGTGTCTTGAGCTCCTGGCCTCAAGTGATCCTCCTGCCTTGGCCTTTCAGAGTGATGGGATTACAGGCATGAATCACTGCACCTCATCTCTTTATATAATTTCTTACAACTAAACATGAATCAACAATTATCTCAAAATAAAATATTTAATTTAAAAAGGTAAGGACTCAAAAAAACATAACCACAACTCAATTATCACAAATAAAATTATTAATTTCTTAATATCATTAAATAAGCAATTAATGTTTAAATTTCCCAAGTTCTTTTTTTTATAGTTTGTTTATATCAGGATCCAAAATAAGGTTTACACATTAAAGTAGTTAACATATCTTAAGACTTTTGGAATCTTATCGATTCTCATTCCTCCATCTCTTTTTTTTCCTGGTAATTTTTTGTTGAAGAAACAGGTTGTTTGTTCTGTAGTGTTTTGCAGTCTTGATTTTTTTTTCTAATTGTATTTCTGTGGTTTTTAGTATGTTCCTCCCTGTATTTTTTTATAAACTGATAGTTAGATCTTGAGGCTTGATCAAATTCAGTCTCGATTTTTTGGCAAGAATACTTCATGGTTGTTTCTGAGTATGCCATCAGGGAGGACCTTATGTTTGGTTATCACTCTTTTTTGTGATGTTTTACTGCTGTTGATGATTATTGCTTAGACCCATTAATTCATTAGTGGTTGCAAGATGGTGATTTTCTAATTCTGTCATTCGTTATTTATTAGTTGGACTACTTCTATAATGACAAAGTTTCTCTCTCCATCTTACTTACCTGAGGTATGCTTGGATTAGGAAGGGCAGGATAAATGCTTGATTCTTTCCCTTTGTGAGCTAGCTTTCAAGATAATGAGTTGGTTCTTTAGTATCCTCCCAAGGTATCCAAGAACTTAAAAAAAATGTCTTTATGGACTCACAGATATAAATGTTTTGTATGTGTCAGTTCATAGTAGTGGTTATCTTTATTGATGTTCAGTTTACCTCATCTTTAGCCAGTGGAAGTCTGGCCAAAGACGTCGGCTCTTGAGTCATTTTGATACAACCCATGTGGCTTTGATGGCTTCCTTGTTTAGTGGTATGACAAGTGGTTGCACATGCATGTTGAGCAATTCCTGCCCAGACTTGTTGGAGTCAGCCAAGGAGAACTGGTTTCTTTGGGAAATGGTAGTGCCTTTTTCTGGGTGTTGGAGCCAGAGAGAGTGGATTTGACTCTGTATGCCACCACTTACTAGCTGCATGATCTTGGTTAAATTACAAAGATTCCGTATCTTAGTTTGGTTTTCCATTAGTGGTAACAGTAGCATCTACACAGAGCATATGGGAAGACTAAATGAATCAATATATGTAAAATATGTTGTACATTGCCTAGCACATAAAGTATAGTAAATATATTATGTATTACTATAATCATAATCATTGTTGATTTTTTCCAGGTAAACATAGTTATTTCAGTGATTTTCTCAGCCACTGAAAATTAAACTATGCCAAATTTAGGATCCCCCCTTTCCACCCTGAAATTGATACTAAACTTCTGGACCCTAACTAATAATATCTACCCCAGGGGCTCTGTTTCAGTTCTGTGCTGCCTCTTTCTCCTTCTCTCTCTCACCCTTGCTCTCTCTCTCATCAAACCTTTGCTTTCTAGGACCACATCCTGACTTTTGTGGGCCTTAGACACAATTACCTTCACGGACTCCTTCCTCCATAAAAAGGTATTAAAATTATATTTTATAGCTGTATTATTAGAGAGACGACTATTCATACTATATGTTAAAATACTTTCTTTGACCTACAAGTTTATTATTTTATTTTTAAAAAGGCAATTAAAATATTTTCATGGATTCCTAAAGGTATTGTAGACCCCAGGCACTGTGCCTACTCTGTCTAATGAATAAGTTGGACCTCACTCTTTTCTGCTACCGCAACAGGGCTGTGGAAACATCAGGTGGCTGTCTCCCATCCTTCTATGCTCAGAAAAGTCTGGCTGCCCCTCCTGTTTTACAACTGCCTAAATATAATGATGATGATGGAAGGGACTTTTCTTCATGAAACCTATTGTGTACTAGAACCATATCCTCTCTATTCTCAAATTTCCAAACTACAAGAGATTCTATTGTGTTGTGTCATTTTGTACGCATATATATGCACACACATGAGCACGTGCACATACACATGCCCCTCTTGGGAAATGGCCTTTTCGAAATTGCCTCTCTCCAAGGCCCTGCTTTCCTTCCCTGCTCTGAGGGGAGAGAGTTGTATATGAAACTCAATCTGTATCTTATCTCCTTTTAAATATATTGTTTTTAACACTTGAACTGTGTGCTTACATTTGGAAACCAAGACTTTGGAGGTTCTTTATTTTCTGATTCCATATGTCTGGGAAAGGAGAGTACAAGTGAATGAATGGGGTTGGATGGATAAAAGTGGGAAGAAACTCGTTGATTATTTTCCTCATTTGATCCTACCATGCAAGTATTTAATACTATGTAAGAGTAAGTTTAAATGTTTGTACAGAGTGGAATAGGAGAAGCCTGTGCAGCACACATTTTGCATGTCCCAAATACCACTGAGTTTCCTTTTGAAGACTTTGGCATGCCTAAAACATGCAAAAACATGATAATTAATTTTAGTGGGTTTCATTATGTTTCCATGATAAATTTCTCAGGCTAAAAAAAAATAAAAACACAACAAAAAATCATAACTCCTTAGGTACCTTTTGGTGAATAGATTGCTTTTGACTCTCAGTGATACAGGAAGTCACTGGTTAAGGATTCTTAAATAATGAAGCTTGATATGTTGCCTGGTGATTTATAATGATGGCTGATAAACTGATGATTTAATTGTGCTTCCTCTAGTAATAATCTTAAGTGCTCAAGTGAAGTTCCAGTGATTGGCTTTCTTCTGAACTCAGTCTCCCTGGAGTCTTTAGGCATCTCTTTTACACAACATCCGATAACTGACTTTTAACTGTTTCTATTTTAAATAATACAAATCAATTAAAACACACAGCTGTTTAACAAAACTTCTCAGTGTTGGTATAGGTCTCGGTGGGTATTTCCTGATGGCTCATAATGACATCAATTTAGTGCACCTGGTAAGATCTGTGTGAACTGGAAGCCGTTTAATTCTTAAATGACGAGAAAATTAAGAAGCCTTTATGCATTGCTGCTGCTTCTTCAGAATCACTGCCAGCTTCCTTTGCAGGCTTCTTTCATGGTGGAGCTTTATTTAAACGGGACTGCAGTTATCATGTGATTGTTTTCTCTGTAATTTGCTGCTAATTTATTGAATCTGAGTTTCTAGGTATTAGCTGTGGATATTAATAAGCCATTTAGGGGGCAGGTTTATGGCAGCACAATGAATGTATCTACCTTGCAGGCTTTTTGTAGAAACCTTCTTGTGTTTTAGCAGTATTCAGTGATTCTGCCACACTTTATTGTCTTAGGAGTGTGAAATATACTGTCTTTGTTATATCCTTACTTTGGTATCTTAGAGTAGTAATGACAGTTCTGTTTGTCTCTGTCTCTACTAGCAATTATTTTTAGATTGTCCGTCTGTACATGCATTGTGACTTTTAGTGTTTATTAAATGTTGATGCTCTGGGTACCATACATGTTCAGGGTACTTTCCATATTTGGTGTTTTTTTTTTTTTTTTTTTTTTTTCCAGACGGAATTTCGCTCTGTCACCCAGACTGGAGTGCAGTGACATGATCTCAGCTCACTGCAACCCTCGTCTCCTGGGTTCAAGTGATTCTTGTGCCTCAACTTCCCAAGTAGCTGCGATTATAGTCATGCACCACCACGCATGTATTTTTAGTAGAGAAAAGATTTCTCCCCATTAGCCTGGCTGGTGTTGAATTCTTGACCTCAAGTGATCTGCCCGCCTTGGCCTCCCAAAGTGCTGGGATTACAGGCATGAGCCACCGTGCTCAGCCGATATTCTTTGTTTTATCCATTCAGAAATGTTTACTGTCATTTATACTCCATTGTGCTTTTCCTGTTTGAGGAAACAAAAGCACATTTTAATGAATTTCGTTTGTTTCTTAGACTTTCCCTACATTAAGAAATATGTGAAGAATGGCCAGGCATGGTGGCTCATACCTGCAATCGCAGCTACTCAGGTGGCCGAGGTGGGAGGATTGCTTGAGCCTAGGAGTTTGAGGCCAGCCTGGGTAACATAGCAAGACCCCATCTCTTAAAAAAAAAAAAAAAAAAAAAAAAAAAAAAAAAAAGGGGTTATTTGGGTGTAACTAATTTTTACCAGAAGTGTCCAGAAATCTCACCTTATAAATAAAAGGCATACGGGCCAGTCACGGTGGCTTACACCTGTAATTTTAATCCCAGCACCTTGGGAGGCCAAGGTGGGTAGATCACTTGAGGTCGGGAGTTCGAGACCAGCCTGGCCAACATGGGGAAACCCCGTCTCTACTGAAAATACAAAAATTAGCCAGGCGTGGTGGTGGGTAATCTCAGGTACTTGGGAAGCTGAGGCAGGAGAATCACTTGAATGCCCCTGGGAAGGAGAGATTGCAGTGAGCAGAGATCGTGCCACTGCACTCCAGCCTGGGTGAAAGAGTGAGACTCTGTCTCAAAAAAAAGAAAAAAGGCATATGAAACTTCTTTCTATTTTTCACTAAGTAATTTCTTTTTCTTTTCTTTTCTTTTTTTTTCTTTTCTGAGACGGTGTTTCGCTCTTGTTGCCCAGGCTAGAGTGCAGTGGTGTGATCTCGGCTCACTGCAACCTCTGCCTCCCAGTTCAAGTGATTCTCCTGCCTCAGCCTCCCAAGTAGCTGAGATTATAGGTGCCCACCACCACACCTGCTATTTTTGTATTTTTAGTAGAGATAGGGTTTCACCATGTTGGTCAGGCTGGTCTCCCAACTCCTGACCTCACGTGATCCACCCACCTCAGCCTCCCAAAATGCTGGAATTACAGGTGTGAGCCACCACGCCTGGCCAGTAACTTATTTTTCTTAAAACTTTTTTGGCTTTACACCTTGGAGTGTTTGTGGAAAGTCCTAAACGCATATTGGATGCTGTTTAGGCATAGGTATAACAGTGCTTTCTCATCCAACTTTTACTTTCTAAAAATTTCTGACCACTAACTGCTCATTAAGTGTTTAATCTAAATAAAATGGGAGCTGATTTATTATTGGACTCCTATTGTATTAATTTCTAAGATATTTTATCCCATTTTAATGAGAGTTTAAGATATATAGCTAAACAGGATATATTTCTTATAAATAACCAGGATGCTGGTATACTTGGGTTTTATGTCTTTAAGTTGAAGTTTATTTCACTACATAATAAAAACAAGAGGCTGGTTAATGTTCTTTGTTAAGTGTACATCTGGTTGCGCAGACTATTGCTTAGCTTTTTACCATCAAAGTTACACTTTTGACTCAGCACATGCTTTGAATGTATACAAAGGCCTTCTTTTAAAGAATCTCCCAGCATTTCATTGATCCCTGGAGTTACTGTTTCTTAAAAAGGAACAGCTTATCAATATAAAAATAAAATACCATTTAAAATATTAAATAATTAATTTTAATATTATTCATCTTAGCACATTTCATTTTGATAATTACCTACCATCAATTATTAATTTTTAATAAACATCTTAGTCCCCAAACTTCAAGTCTGAGGAATATTTATTTTCTTATTTCCGGTTTTTGAGAAAGAGGTTAATGGCGGGTATACAGTAAAGCAGCAGCTTAGAGCAGGTGGAGAAGCCTGGGGGTTGGGGGTGGGGACCGGAGGCAGGCACCGGACCCAGGGGGGAAATGGAACACAGACTCCACTGCTACACTTACCTGTGTATGTTTTGAGTCCTTAGGAAGGATTATATGCTACGTCAGAAAGATGCTATTTGTTTTATCCAATTTTTTGTACAATCGTTGCTGTATATACATAATTCCACCATGCAGTTATTGCACATTATTTTCTTCCCACTTTCTACTCCCTTCAGCTTCTCTTCTCACTTGTCATTTTCTCTGCTTCTCTCCCATGTCAGCTGCAAAATTCTCCATATTACATTTGCAGCCTGTATTTTTTAGTTAAATAATTGGTCAATTCTTCCCTCTGTCCAATCTGAATTCCAAAACTATTTCAGGTGGTTTGTATACATATATTCGAATATGCTAATAATACATACACATACTATAGCCATCAAAGCAAGTGAATAATAACTAAATGATGGATGGGAAAAGATAGTTTTAATAGATAACATAAGCTAAGGAAAGATTTTGAGCTTTCTAAAATAACAAATAACAAAAAGGGAAAGCCAATTAAATACACTGCTTTTGTTCTGTTACAGAAGGAAACAAGACAAGATTATCAGGACAGACAAACTTTTTCTTGTATTAAATTCTAGATAGATCATTTCACAACTATGAAAAAATAGTCTCCTTTATAGATACCACTTAAACCAATTCCAGGAGATGGGGAGGGGGTGATGCTCAGTTGTAGCTGTGTGTGAGTGTTACACTAATATACTCTGTGTGTGTCAGTTTATACTGTTAAAGTCTTTACTGGCAGCTTACTGTTCAAATTCAGCCTACAAATGTTATTTTAAGTGTTTTGAAATGATTTTTAATTTTTTTTTTGTTTTTTGGTTTTTTTTGGAGATAGGGTCTCACTCTGTCATTCAGACTGGAGTGCAGTGGCGTGATCTCGGCTGACTGTAACCTCTGCCTTCTGGGCTCAAGTGATTCTCCTGCCTCAGCCTCTTGGGTAGCTGGGATTACAGGCATGCACCACTACAGCCCAGCTAATTTTTGTGTTTTTAGTAGAGATGGGGTTTCACCATGTTGGCCAGGCTGGTCTCGAACACCTGACCTCAAATGATCCACCTGCCTTGGCCTCCCAAAGTGCTGGGATTGCAGGCATGAGCCATCGCACCTGGCCATTTTTTAATTTGAATAACTTTAGACTGGATACGTGCTTCATGGTTAATCATGGTCACCTCCTCTACCTATTTCCTCCTACTGTCTATTTCACTTATTTACTTTGCCTGCCTGTCTTCAAAAAGCATTTGAGTTTTCCTATTCTTGTATTGATAGAAGATGCAAAGAAAGAGCTTAGAGATTCTGTATGGATCTGAGTATGAATCTCAGTACATATTTTGCATTGTCTTCAAATAAAAGTGGTATGAACTAGGCTTAAAATTCTTTATAATCATTTTTTCTGATTGAAAAAATATTATAAACTGAAAATTTTTAATAAAATACAAAATATCATAAAGAAGAAAATAAAAATTATTCATAATTCCAAATGTTAAAAGTTACCACTGTTAACCTTTCAGTGCATAGCTTTCCAGAAGTTTATATATAGCTTTATCTATAATGTATATTCACATATATTATATATAAAAATACACAGGCAAATGAATCATACTATGCACCCTTTTATTTTGAAATTTACATCACAGACATTTTTGCACCCCAATATTTAAATAAATCTTCATTTTCCATTTAATAATTGTGTAGAATTCTGGCCAGGTGTGGTGGCTCACGATTGTAATCCCAGCATTTTGGGAGGCTGAGGCGGGTGTATCAAGAGATCGAGACCATCCTGGCCAACATGGTGAAACCCCATCTCTACTAAAAATACAAAAATTAACTGGGCATGGTGGCGCACGCCTGTAGTCCCAGCTACTCAGGAGGCTGAAGCAGGAGAATGACATGAACCCAGGAGGAGGCAGAGCTTGCAGTGAGCCGAGATCGTGCCACTGCACTCCAGCCTGGGCAACAGAGCGAGACTCTGTCTCAAAAAAAAAAAAAAAAAATTGTGTAGAATTCCATTGTAAGGTAAGGCCGTAATTGTTTTAACCAATTTTATGTTGTGAACACTGAGTTTTTAAAAAATATGTATTATAAACAAGTTTCTAAGTGAACATCCTTTTATATATAATTTACGCAATTGTCAAAATTATTTGGAATAAATTTTTAGAAGTGGAATTGGTGAGTCAATGAGTATTCACATTTTAAAGGTTTTGTTAGATATTCCCATGTCAATCTCAGAAAAGTTGTACTAATTCTAAGATGCCAGCAGTGTCTTAGAGTACTCATTTCTCAAAGTGCTCACTGATACTGGTCATAATCATTCTTCTTAATGTCTTACAGTCTGATGTCAACCAGGCTTTTGATTAGAGTCACATATCAATCAACTTAACACTGAAGTTACTGATAAATAGCTGAAATGTAGGTTTTTCTTGCAAATGATTGGCACATACATTTTAGACACTGGAGTAGTTGACATATTGTCAGAATTAAAGGGTCTGATTTATATTCTTACCAAAGCTGTCCAGAGTTGGTCTGCAGGAGTACCTGCCAGCAGGGCTGGGCTTTTCTTTGTAAAATTCATTAGATTTGCATAGATGGTTGAGCAGAACTCCATGGAAGCCCTTAAGTTCTGCTCCTTTAAGCGTGGAAGTACTACTTCACATGTATTCTTTCACTTAGTCTTTGAACACCCTTATGAGGTTGATACGATTCTCCACACTTTAGAGAAGGGGAAACTGAGACAGAAAAAGATTAAGTAGCTTGTTAAAGGTCAAACATCTAAGTAAGAGAACTGGAATTAGAACTCAGATGCCATACTAGGGAGCTCATGTCTTTAACCACTGTGTTTTACCTTCTCCCACAATAATAATCTTACTCTCAAAATGGTATTATGTTAAGATTATTATTTTAAAGCAGATCTGATCAAGGTTTAGGTCATGAACCCCTTTTGAGAATATCATGAAAGCTCTGGACTCTTTCCCCAGACACACAAACTACCGCAGCCCTAATCAGGAGTCCCCTAGGACTCGTCAGGACATCCAAATCCTTGGAACTTGTAATAGCTGTAGTGGATTAAAACTCAACTTCCAGTCTGCCCTTCTTCTCTAATGCCCTTCCTGAACTGCAGACACTGGAAAGCTAATACGCAGTTTTCACACATCTCAAATAGGGGTCTGAAGTTGGTTCAGGAATATCATAGTAGATGCATTTGTTCATGATTTGGAAGGCAGAAGCATGTGCAAACTGCTCTTGTCAGCAGTATTTCTGGCATGGAGGTTGTCTACGTGACCTTCACAGAGGCTTCATTGTCCAGAGGACGGGGCATGTATTTTGCTGGTGGGAGTTATAGCAGGTGTGCTGTGGTTCTGGAAGTGGCACATAGGGTCAGGTTTTTGTTCACTGGAGTGGGGATGTGATTCTAGAATGACAGATTCCTGACCCAAGAAGAGGCAGTAGGTCAGATGGTGTTCAGTTCTGCAGGATTGCTTCGGGAATGTTTCCTGGAAAGTCATCTAGAATTTGTTTATTCTGTCCTCTCTCCCTATTCAACTAGCCAGAGAGCTTCAAGTAGAGCGTAGATTCTGTTTTTTCCAGCTGAACATTGAGTGACACCATATTATATAGCTTGGCCCAAAGAGAGTTTCTTCAACTGGTTAGGGGTTGGGCTCTGAAGTCAGAAACACTTGGGTTCTTACTCAGGTTCTTCTACTTATTAGCAGTGTGACCGAGGACAGTTATTAGGTGTTTCATCTTCCTCATCTGCAAGATAGGAAATTATTTCTACATAAGGAATATTATAAGGATGATTCCAATGGGTTGTTGTGGGAATTATGTGAGTTAGTGCATGTTAATTTCTTAGCATTGTGAGGCACATAGTTGATACTATGAATATCTATTATCATTAATCCATAAATATAATGAAAAGGAAAAGCAGTGGACACAATTTCTATTCCATATAAAATAAAGCACTGCTGGTCAATAGAATTGTTGAGGTTCAGGTTTCCTACAGCAGTACATTCACAGGCCGAGGCTTACAGCTTATTGAGGAGGAAGCTGACATAGTGTACTTAGTACAGTTACTTACCTACATAGTGAATTGTGTCGTTTTCATTCAAAAGCAGACTTAAAAAACTGAATTCTTTGGTAGCAAAATTCTTTCCTCAGGAGAGACCTTCAGCTTTAGATGATTAGTTGGTTATGCTGTTTACTGTGAGGTGGGTTTGGCAGATCACAATAGGTATGTTCCAAGGCTGCAATGGCAGGAGAGTAGCCCATTTGGGCCTCAATGAGAATCTGCCTCCATAATGCTTCTCTCCCAGCCATGCCATTAGCAGGTGCATTCTACAATCTAAAGTTGTTATTGGGCCTGTAGCTAAACCTACAGCTTCCCATTGAAATACAGATGTACCTAGCATGTCCTACAGTTCATCTAGAATTGAAGAGTGTAAATATTGTACTCAATTTTTTAAACCACATGTTGGTGAAAGGAGTTAAATTGAATACATGTCTAAGTAGCTTCCTCTGATCAATAGTCTCGTTTTCTGACAGACTTTCTCCCCTATCTCCATCCCTAGCCCTATTCAAATCATCTTTAATAACTGAGATTGCAGTGATCTGTCCTTCACAGCCTCACATGGCAGTTCGGGTTTTTCAAATATAAACTTGTTCATATACAGCTAGGGTAAAACCTCTACTGGAGGATAGTCAGAGCAAGGCAAAGCCTTAGACTGTGGAAGGTCATCTACGGTAATCCACTTAAAGGTTCTTACAGCCTTCCTTCCCCTACCTCTACTTAAAGGTCTTCATACGATCAAATTAATTGCAAGCAACTGTTAAAGGATTGCAAGCAGCTGTTAAAGGAGAAAATAAGTTTAAGGGTGAGTTCTATAAAATAATCACTTTTGATTCACCAAAATCTATCTCATTGGTAGAAATAAATAGAAAAATGGAATTATTTTTTACATAAAAAATTTAATTTCAATTTTTTCACAAGCATATTTGACATCAGTTCCTTTATCAACAATGATCAACAAGGCTCAGTGATCAACAGTGATAGTTTCTTGGATATGCAAATGACATTTTTCCTTGGACTTTGCTTTAGGAGAATTAAGTCTTAATTTCACACAAGTTTGGTGAAATGTTTTCCCCATTTATCAAGGCTGTCCCCACAGCTGTGGACCATGGGGGAACAAATTGTCTCCCAATAGGTCTTTCTTCTGCTGATGAAGCTTTAATAAAATCATCATTTCTTGTACTCCTGTCTCATGAAATTATTGTGTCAACTAACTTGTGTTTCATACTGGGTTCAGGAAAGCCCCATACGTGAGTGAAGACACATTGGAACTATTATTTGTGTGTGTGGGAAAAGGGACACATTTGGAAGAAGCCAAGTAAAATAGGTGGGTCTTTGGAGCCCTCCACCTTACTTCAATCAGAGTACCTCCATTTTCTTCTGTTTTATGGTATCTTAAAAGATCTTATTTGCAGAAAGTGTACTGGTGCTTTAAAATGTTTGTACATGGCTGAGCTAGAGGGCACATTGCCTAGATGTAATTTGAAAGATTGTCAAGTTAAAGACAGGCAACTGACATTGACTTGTGTTTGGACAAAGGGAATTTTAGTATTAAGATATGAACTTAAATATTCCTGATTCAACAGGTCTATATTTTAAGATAGTTATCAGGAATATATAAGTCTATTTTGTTTCTTAAAAGTTGCTCAGAAAAAAAAAAAAAAAAAACTATTTTGATCTTACCTGAGATCAATGTGGCCAAGCCTACCTTTGTATCTGCTAAAATTATTTTGTTGAGTGATTGAATAAAAATAGTGCTTAGATCCCACAGCCTAGGATATTGGATAGTACGGATTTCATTCTTTCACATGGAGGCAGCTTCTAACCTCTAAAAATAGGATCCAAAAAGAAGGTGATCAGGGCTTTTGAATTTAGTTCTTTTTCCTGGCATCTTATGGGAGACAGGCTTTTGGCCCTGTAGTTATGCTCTGGAACTCCCTTGGAATTAGAAAATGTAGCCAGTTAACTTGGAAACTAAGGAGCTTAAGTTTCTATCGCTGCCAATAGTGACTCCCTTGCTTCTGGGTTATTAAGCTAACCTAGCTCACTTATACCTTTGATAAAGATGGCCAAACTGCACATGTTGTGGCTCAGGGAAGTCACCCAGGTCACCCCATCTTCCTTGCTTGTTCACAGTCTGCTTTCACTCTTGTCTCATTCTTGCCTGGCTTCAAACACTTCAAGCACTTTGCTTTGTAACCTAGTGTTGACCCTGCTGGTCCCATGAACTTGGTATTTGAGAGTAGACTTCTTGACGTACAAGCCTGAGTTCTCTCTTGCCAACATTTGCTTTGATCTTGGTTCCCTATGTTACTTGAAAAAAATTCCTCCTGTCTTGTTCTGGCTTGCAAACAATACTTTATCCCCAAACTTGGCAAGACCTCTCTAATCATACCAAACTCTTTTTAGCCAGAATTGGACAGAGACTAAAGAAATCTGAAGTATAGCATAACCAATCAGTCACTGAGATGGGAGGTTTCCTAAACCAGTCTAAAGACATTGGTGACTGTCTGGATGATGGTTTGCAAATCTTAAGGGAGTGAAGAGTAGGTCATTGAGGGACAGCCCAGAGGAGATCTTGGAGAGAATTGTATGAGAAGGCAAAGACTATGTTTATCAGGAGTTTATGCGTGCCAGTCAGTGTCTTAGTTGGACAGGAGAAACTGGGATGTTTGGTAGAGAAAAAGCTAGTAGGGTGGTTTAATTTAATGCTAAGCTATGATTCCTGTGTACTGGCCAATTTTATTTGAAAATGTGCTAATAATTCATAGTTACCATTTCCTGAGTACCTATCATATGCTAGACTCTCTGCTAGGGACATTTAGATAGATGAGCTATTCTTCATAATGACCCTTAAAGTAGGTGTTATTATTCTTATTTTCCAGATGAGGAAACTGAGGCTAAAAGAATATAAGTACTTTGCCCCCAAGCTAATAAATGGTAGAACCAAGATTCAATTCTAGTCTTTTTTAAGTCTTGGTTTGTTTGTTTTTCTATTGCAACTGGTTTTAATTTGAATAATTTTGGCCATACTCCATGAGTGATTTAATCTGATGTAGCACATTGCTGGTAAAACAGATCCCATCAGAAAAACCTGGGGCATGTCTTGACTTTTTTTATGGAGCTATAATTTACATCACATAAAATTCACGGCTTTAAAGTGTACAATTCTGTGGTTTTTAGTTTATTCACAAGGTTGTGCAACCATCATCACTATCTAATTCTAGAACATTTTCAACTCTAAAAGACTATATAGCCCTGAGATGGGAGGTTTTCTAAACCAGTCTAAAGATAGTAGTGACTGGGTGATGGTTTGCAAATCTTAAGAGAGCAAAGTGTAGGTCATTGAGGGTCAGCCCAAAAGAGATCTTGGAGGGGGTTGTATGAGAAGGCAAAGACTATGTTTATCAGGAGTTTATGTGTACTCCCATTCCTTCCTCCTCTCAGCCTTTGGCAACCACTAATTTAACTTTTGTCTCTATAGAGTTGCTTATTCTGAAGATTTTATATCAATGAAATCAAGCACTATGTGGCCTTTTGCTTATAGCTTCTTTCATTTGGCATGTTTTCAAGGTTCATCCATGTTGTAACACATATAAGTACTTTATTCCTTTTGGCGGCTGAGTAACATTCCATTATAATAGATATATGATATTTTGTTTATCCATTCATCAATTGATAAACATTTTGGTTGTTTCTACTTTTTGACTATTATGAACATTGCTGCTATGAAGATTATGTACAAGTTTTTGTGTGAATATGTTTTCAGTTTTCTTGTGTATATACCCTAGCAGTAGAATTGCTGGGTCATGTAGTAACACTATGATTTAATTTCAAGTAATTGCCAAACTAATTTTTACAGAGGCATCACCATTTTATATTCCCACCAGAAATATATGAGGGTTAAAATTTCTCCCCATCTTTGCCAGTTCTGTTCCACTTGGCATTATCTTTCTTTTTAATTATAGCTATTCCACTGGGTGTGAAGTATCCAATTGTAGTTTTGATTTGCACTTAGCTAATGTCTAATGATGTTGAGTATTTTTTCATGTGCTTATGGACCATTTGTATTTCTTCTTTGGAGAAATGTATACTCAAATCCTTTTGCCCACTTTAAAATTAGGTTTTTTAATTGTTGAGTGGTGAGAGTTTTAAAATATATTTTGAATACTAGACCCTTATTGGCTATATGGTTTGCAAATTTTCTCCTATTCCATCAGTTGTCTTTTCCCTTTCTCGATAGCGTTCTTTGGCTCACAAAAATTTTTAATGTAGGTAAAGTCCAATTTATCTATTTTTTATTAGATTTATTTTGCCTTAGGTATTATATCTACAAAACTGTTATGTATCCTAAGGGCACAAAGATTAAACCCTATGTGGTCTTCTAAGAGTTTTATGGTTTTAGCTTTTACATTTAGGTATTTCATCTATTTTAACTTATTTTTATATATAGTAATGAGGTAGGGGTGCAAATTCATTCTTTTGCGTGTATTAATAAATATCCAGTAGTCTCTGAACCATTATTTGTAAAGACTATTCTTTTCCCACTTAATTGTCTTGGGACCCTTGTCAAAAATCAACTTACCGCAGATGTATGCATTTAGTTCTGGATGCCAAATTCTGTTCCACTGTTTCATATGTCTATCCTATGTCAGTGTCACACTGTCTTGCTGACTGTGGCTTTATAACAGTAAAGCTTGATAGTCATTTTTCGAAATTGGGAAATGTTAGTTTACCAACTTTGTTCTTTTTGAATATTGTTTTGGCTCTATGCATTTCCATATGAATCTTAGCATCAGCTTCTTAATTTCTGCAAAAATGTTAGTTGGAATTTTGATATGGATTGCACTGGAGCTATACTTCAATTTGAGGAGAATTGCCATCTTAAGATTCTGTCTTCCAATTCATCAATATGGAATGTCTTTCCATTTACTTAGATCTCTTAATTTCTTTCAACACTGTTCTATAGATTTTCAGGTTACAAGTCTTGTATTTTTTCATTAAATTTATTCCTACATATTTTGTTCTTTTTGATGCTGTTGTGAATGGAATTGTTTTCTTCATTTCATATTGTTCTCTGCTAGTGTATAGAAATATAACTGATTTTTTGTGTGTATTTTTTGTATCCTATAACCTTGCTGAACTCTTTTATTAGCTCTAATAATTTTTTGTGCATTTATTAAGATTTTCTTTATAAAAGATCATGTCATTATGGCAAGTTTTGATTTTGATGACACGGAGAATACAGGTAATAGCATGTTGTCTGAAAAATAAATTGTTCAAGAACCAAAATTCTCTAACCCTAACCAGCTTATCTATCTATCTATCTATCTATCTATCTATCTATCTATCTATCTATCTATCTATCTACCTACCTACCTACCTACCTACCTACCTACCTACCTACCTATCTGGCTACCTACCTACCTGTCTGTCTGTCTGTTTTTCTTGGGAATATGACCTGTGCCTGTGTCCATCCTTTGGTATTTGGATGTGTCATGAATCCTGTTTACATTACTTCCCACTGTTCTCTCAGTCATTTTCTGCCCACCCACCTTCTCCAACGATTAATTGCATCCTTCTCTGATTATACCTTGCCTCTCTTCCCATTATTTCATATCTATCTATCTATCTATCTATCTATCTATCTATCTATCTATCTATCTATCAATCTCTATAGATAAAATGATTTGTTCAACCAAACCAAGTTCTTTTTACTATATCTCATTCAGCATTTCAGGTGACTTATCTCAGCTGAGCTTGAGTGCCCTGAGAACTCTTTTTGCCAAGGGCTGGAGTTTAGTAAGAAGTCCATTTCTTGATCTATGATGTTTTCCTCAGTTCCTGGCTAATGCCTGGTATTGTATGCCCTGTTCATGGAAAAATAGAATTCCTCACATACTTTAGAGTGAAATATGAGGGAAATTGAGAAATATAGGAGGACTGGGCCTGTGGAAGGTTGACTAAGGGGATTTAGTTGGTAATGCAGAGTATTTTCCTTGAGATTTTCATTTAATTCACTTGCTTAATTGTAGGTTTTTTTTGAAATTTACTTTTTAGACATTCTTCCTAAATAATATTAGACTATATAAGGAGGGAGTGGTATAAAAAATTTACCTTTACTCAAGTGAAGTAGAAGGTGAGCAAAAGAAACCAGATTTGCATTTAATAAACAAAATAGAATGCTAAGTCACCCAGACTGGAGTATGGTGACAGGATCATGGCTCACTGAAGCCTCCACCTCCTGGGTTCAAGTAATTCTTGTGCCTCTACCACCCAACATGGTAGGTGGTTGGGATTACAGGTGTGCACCACCATGCTTGGCTAATTTTTGTATTTTTAATAGAGAGACATGGTTTTGCTGGTCAGGCTGGTCTTGAACTCCTGGGCTCAAATGATCTGCCTGCCCCAGCCTCCCAAAGTGCTGGGATTACAGGCAGCCAAGGACGTGCATTGTCTACATGTTTTCTGTAGTTTTAGCCTTAACTTTAAACTCAGTCCCCCCAAACAGAGATTTTACAACCTGAATCTATGGTCTAAGAGGTTATTGCTCTCATTTTGCCACATTCTAAGGACAAGCCACTGTTATTATTTTAATTGAAGAAATTTCCAAAAGGGAACAGTACTTGGGACTGGGGGACTTGCTTGAAACTGTTTGATTGCTGTTTTGCTTGACTTTTCACCTTGACTCTTCTGAACACCAAGCATCCTGATTTTGTCAGTGAAGTATTACCTAATGTTTAGTATGATCATTTACCATTAGCTTCCTAGAAGGGGCATGATATGCAGTAAACATTTCCAGGTACAACATTCAGCTTTCACACTGATACATTATATAGCTAATTTTCTCCTCTTTTTTCCTGAAAATGTTCCAGTTAAAAGCAGGCAGCTTCTTCTAATCATTGATCTCAGCCACAGGGAATCTTCAATGCAAAATGCTCATATTTATTTCTTTTTAAAAAGAAACCTGATAACAATTTTGAAATTTTAGTAAGAGTAATGAATGATTTCTGCTGTTATTAAAAGAAAACAAGGTAAGGAATCTTCAACTTAAAACAGTATCACCATTATTAATTGATAAACATTTTCCTGGACTCTTATTTACTGATTTTTGGTAGATTTTTCTCAAAACTTGAAAACTACATTTATTTCTTGGTAGAATTTGTGTGCTTGTGAGAGTGTCTCAAATTTTCTTTTTAATAAATTTCCCAAGTCTTGACAGCTAACTAGGCTTGCAAGTCTTTAAAATGTATTGAAAGGAGTGTAGATTTTATAGCAAGAAAGAGGCAGGATTCAAAGATGCTTCTCCTCTTGCTATGTCTTGGGGTAAATTACCTGAAACTTATTTTCCCTGGTATCAATACAGCCATCTTAGCTTTCTTTTGGCATTTGTCTGGTAAATCTTTCTCTACCTTTTAACTATTAAACTTGCTCTGGTTTATTCATTTCCTTGCATATAGAACATTATTTTTAAAAATTTACATAAAGTTTACCTTTTTTAGCAGACAGTTCCGTAAGTTTTAGAAAATGCAGAGATGTGTAACTGACCAAAATCAAGATACAGAGCACTTCCATCCTTCCTCCACCCAAATTCCCTTGTGCAGCCTCTTGTAGCCAACCTTTTCTCCCACCCCAAACCCTTATTCTCTGTCCCTATTGTTTTACCTTTTCCGGCATGTCATATGTGGATTTCTAGGCTTTTGAGTCTGGCTTCTTTCACTTAGCACATATATTTGAGGTTCATTTATGTTGCAGTATATATCGATAGTTTATAACTTTTGCTGAGTAGTATTCCACTGTATGAATGTACAGCATTTTGTTTATCCTTTTACCGGTTGAAAGACCTTTGAAGCTGATTCTAGTTTTTGGTGCTTAAGAATAAAACTACTAAAAACACTCATTTGTAGGGTCTTTGGTTGACATAAATTTTCATTTCTCTTGGATAAATACTTAGGAGTAAGATTTCTGGTCTCTCTCTCTCTCTCTCTCTCTCTCTCTCTCTCTCTCTCTATATATATATATATATATATATATTTTTTTTTTTTTTTTAATGCCAGACTATTTTGCAAAGCATTGGAAGCATTTTATATTCCACTAGCGATTTCTGGGAAATCTAGTTCTTCCATATCTTTACCAGTGCCTGGTATTGTCAGTTTATTTATTTACTTTAACTATAACATAGATGTGTAGTAGTATCATAGTATGGTTTTTGTTTTGCACATATTTAATGATTAATGATGTTGAATATCTTTTTATGTGCTTGTTTTTCATTCATATATTTTCTTTAGTGAAGTACCTTTTGAAATCTTTCCCCAACTTCTTTTTTTTTTGAGGAACAGCGTCTAACTCTGTTGTCCAGGCTGGAGTGCAGTGGCACAATCATAGTTTACTGCAGCCTCGAACTCCCAGGCTCAGGAGTGATCCTCCCACCTCAGCCTCATGAGTGGCTGGGATTATGGATGTGTGCTACCACTCTCAGCTATTTGCCCATTTTAAAAATTGGATTCTTTTTTTAAAAAAAATTAGATTATTTTATATTCTTATTGTTGGGTTTTGATAGTTCTTTACATATTCCAGATATAAGTCTTTTGGCAGATATGTGATGTGTAAATACTTTCTCCCGGTGTATGACTTCTTTTTATTCTTTTAATGGTGTTTTTCACAGAGCGAAAGTTTTTAATTTGTATGAAGTCCAATTTATTTAAAAATACGTTATTTATTTATTTACTTTGAGACATAGTCTCACTGTGTTGCCCAGGAGTGCAGTGGCACGATCTCACTGCAACCTCTGCCCCCCCGGGTTCAAGCAATTCTCCCGCCTCAGCCTCCTGAGTAGCTGGGACCACAGGCACCTGCCACCACACCCAGCTAATTTTTGCATCTTTAGTAGAGATGGGTTTCACCATGTTGGCCAGGCTGGTCTTGAACTCCTGACCTCAGATGACCTGCCCACCTCAGCCTCCCAAAGTGCTGGGATTACAGATATGAGCCTGTCCTAAAAATGTATTTTTTAAATCTACTGCACTTTTGGTATTTTATCTAAGAATTATTTGCCTAACCCAAGGTCACAAACATTTTTTCCTAGACATTTTATTATTTTATTCTTAAGTTTATGTCTAGGATTTATTTTGATTTAATTTTTATGTAAGCTGTGAGGTTTATTTTATTATTTTGTATATGAATGTCCAATTGGTGCAGCACCATTTATTGAAAATATTATGCTTTCTTGATTCAGTTGCCTTTGCACCTTTGTCAAAATCAATTGACCGTATTTGAGTGGGTCTATTTTTGGACTCTCTGTTCTGTTTCATTGATCTATTTTTCTGTTCTTCCACCAATACCACATTGCCTTGCTTATTGTAGCTTTATATTAAATCTTGATAAACCCTGTCTCTAAAGAATGAGTCTTCCAACTTTGTTCTTTCTCAAGAAAGAAGCTTTAACTTTCTGTATAAATTTTTGAATCAGCTTCTGAATATACACAAAATATACTGCTGAGATTTGAACTGGGATTGTGTTGGATCTATGGGTTGATTTGGAAAGAATTAACATCTTAATGAGTCTTCCAGTGTGTGAATAAGCTATAACTCTCTGTTATAACTCCGTTCTTGTATGTCTTCTGTGCTTTCTTTCATTAGTATTTTGTTGTTTTAAGCATGAAGATCTTGTATACATTTTCTTAAATTTTTATGTAAATATTTCAATTTGGGATGCTATTATGTTTAGTATTTTTTAAAGTTTCAAATTCTAGTTGTTCATTGCTAGTATATAGAAATACAGTTAGTTTTTGTATATTGTCCATAGGTCCTGAGACCTTGCTAAACTTACTTATTAGTTCTAGGAGCTTTGTTGTAGTTTGGGGAGGGGTTTTCTATATTGACAATTGAAGACAGTTGTGTTTCTTCCTTTCTAACCTTTCTCCTTTTTCCTTGCCACATTGCACAGGCTAGGACTTACAGAATTATGTTGAATAGCAATTATATGAGAGTCATGATGGTTAATTTTATGTGTCGGTTGGCTAGGCTATGGTGTCTAGATAGTTGTTCAAACATTATTCTAGCTGTTTCTGTGAAGGCATTTTTAAAATTAGATTAATATTCAGATCAGTAGATTTGGAGTAAAGCATATTGATGGGTGGGCTTCATCTGGTCAGTTGAAGGCCTTAACAGGAAAAAAAAAAAAAACCAAAAAAAAAACTGACCTCCCCTGAGCAAGAAGGAATTCTGCTAGGGTCTTTTGGACTCTATTTTTATTTTTTATTTTTTATTTTTTGAGATGGAGTCTAGCTCTGTCGCCCAGGCTGGAGTGCAGTGGCCGGATCTCAGCTCACTGCAAGCTCCGCCTCCCGGGTTCACGCCATTCTCCTGCCTCAGCCTCCCGAGTAGCTGGGACTACAGGCGCCCGCCACCTCGCCTGGCTAGTTTTTTGTATTTTGTAGTAGAGACAGGGTTTCACCGTGTTAGCCAGGATGGTCTCGATCTCCTGACCTCGTGATCCGCCCGTCTCGGCCTCCCAAAGTGCTGGGATTACAGGCTTGAGCCACCGTGCCCGGCCTGTCTTTTGGACTCTAAATGCAACTCTTCCACCTGCAGACTTTTGAATTGCCAAGCATCCACAATCATGTTAGCCAGTTCCTTAAAATAAATCTGTGTCTCTCTCTCTTTTTACCTGTATCTATACAGGGGATGAGCTAAGACTTTTATTTGTACACGGAATTAGGGGATCCATTTCTCCAGCTATGTGCTCTCCAGTATTTCTCCCACACTCTAGGGATCTCAGAGGCTCCATTTCCTGGGCTTCTCACTAGAAAGTCAGGGCTTCTCTTGGAATTTTAGCTTCCAGATCTGCTGTTCCTTGTAGTTCTGTGTGACTAGTACTACTCTTGAGCAAAACAGCAAAAGAAAAGAAAGAAAAACAAACAAATTAAAAAACAGGTGTTCTACTGCAGCCTTCAGGTCATACTTTTCCCTTTTCCAGTTCCCCTGGCCTGAAACACGTTTCTCTCAAGGGTTTAAGCTGCCATTGCAGTGCAGGTCTATGACAGGGACTACCCTTTGGACAGGAGTATGAGAGAAGAAAGAAAAAAAGACAAAAGAAGTAATGGGGGGCTGGGTGTGGTGGCTCATGTCTGTAATCCCACCACTCTGGAGGCCGAGGCGGGTGGATCATCTGAGGTCAGGAGTTGGAGACCAGCCCGGCCAACATGGTGAAACCCCGTCTCTACTAAAAATACAAAAATAAGCCAGGCATGGTGATGCATGCCTGTAATCCCAGCTACTTGGGAGGCTGAGGCAGGAGAATCGCTTGAACCTGGGAGGCAGAGGTTGCAGTGAGCTGAGATCAGGCCACTGCACTCCAGCCTGGGTGACAGAGCGAGACTCCATCTAAAACAAAACAAAACAAAACAAAACAAAAAAGTAATGGGGAGCTTCTCCAACATTCCAGGTTGTCTGGCCAGAAGTGGGGTTTCTTCCAGTGTTTGGTCGTTTACTCTCCCTGCAGAGTTCCACAGTGGGGCAGCCATTGGGTCAAAGCCAGGAAACAAAAGATGAAAAACCAGGTGACTTACCCCCAAAGAGGTTATTTGAATTTTGGCTACTGTTGCCAATCTGCTACTATCATTAACTTTTCAGACTCATAGGGTAGTTGCTTTTTAAATTTTGTTTTTTTGGTTTTAATCAGTGGGAGAGATAGGCTGTGGTGGTTTTACTCCATGTTGGCTGGCACCAGAAGTCTTGTGTCCTTAAGTTTAAGTGCTATATATACTTTTTATCTCATATTGTTGTACTTAAAAATTCCACTCTATAGTTTTGTCTGTAAGTCAGGGGAGTTTAATCTGTTTACCTTTATTATGATGACGGATATGTTTCAATTTTTTCCTTTTATCTTATTTGTGTTTCTATTTGTTCTGTCTTTTTGATTTCCTCTTATGACATTCTGCTCCAGTCTTAAGGAAATGATGTGACTCTTGTGACTGCTTTTTAAATCTCTAAAATGGAGATAAAAGGATCTAACCAATGTGTTATCTTAAAAATGAAGTAAGATAAATATTTAACACTTTTAGTGCAGTCTCAGGTATAATCAATTTAATAATATTCATTGAGCACCTATTATGTACTCAATAACAGAATAGATAAAAATTGCTGCTTTTATGGAGCTTATATTCTAGTGGGGGAGACAACAATAAACAAAAGAAGTAAGTTAATTATATTGTATGATAGAACATGAAAAGAGCTATGGAAATAAATAAAACATGGAAGAGGATAGGGAGAACACCATCAGGGTAGAAGTGAAAATTTTAAAATGGCAAGTTCGTTATTTTTGCATGCGGGAAGTAGTACTGCTTTGTTTTTTGTGTGTTTTATTTGTGTAGTGTTTTATATATCACTTTCCAAAGTGCTTTAACCTCATATTTTGCTTTTATTCTTATACATTGATTCAACAATAGGGGCCAGACTTATACTAGACTCTGGGGTACAGTGAAGAGCAAAAGCAGACATGAGTGACATTCCTGTGAAGTCTTGAGAGCATTTCTATATTACTTCCATATTAGATGAAGTCAATAATGCTAGTTTATTTATCTTTTTGATAAATAATTTTTGAATTTTACAATGTGCCAGACACCTATAGTAATTGCAAGGTTAGCAAGATAGACATGGTCTCTGTTCTCTTGAATCTTATAATTTAATGAGAAAATAAATTTTTAAATAAACAATTTCGGCATACTCTGGCTATAGAATGGAAAAGATTGGAAGGGAACAGGACTGGAAGCAAGGAGAGACCAGTTAAGAGGGAGAAGTAACCCAAACAAACTAGGATGATGGCCTACATGGTAGATGAGGCATGTGGAAATAAAGAATGGTACTAGAGATAAAAAGAAGCTACATTTCAGAGGTGGAATTGACAGTGTTGGGGAAATTGGCTTATGGATAATGCAATTCATAGATGAGGGATAGGATGAGTTCAGTTTTCAAGTTCCTAAGTTTAAAGAGCATGCAAGATATCTGAGTGGCATGTCTCTGAACCTCATGAGACATGTCAGGAATAGAAATGTAGAATTGGATGTTATCAGCAATAAATGGTAATTGAAGCCATGAGAATAGATAAGGTCTCTAGGCAGATGTAAAATGAAAGGAAAAAATAGCCTAAGAGATAATTTTGAAGCATATAATCATTTAAAAGAAGAACAGAAGACTGCCTGTGAAAGCTACTAAGAGAGGGTGGTCAGAAGTGTAGGAGGAAACACAGGAGATTCTTGAGCCCTGGAGCCATGTTTTTTGTTTGTTTGCTTGCTTGCTTGCTTGCTTTTTAACAGTGAGCCTATCCGATGCTTCAGAGAAGTCAGGTAAGGAAAGACTGAAATGTGCCCATTGGGTTCAGCAGCAACAATGTCATTTGTGTACTCTGGTGAGTAGGCAGAATGTGGTTTGATGCCTGAGCTGGGAAATGAGGGAGTCGACAGAGAATAAATATATATATATTTTTTTATGAATTGGGAGAGGAAGATGGGGTGATTCTTGCAGAGGGACAAGAGGAGGAGAAGGAGTATTTTATTTTTCATTGTAATTTACTTGTTTGTTTTTAAGATGAGAAAGACTTTCATATTTTAAAAACTGAAAGGGAAGAGCCAATAGAGAGGGAAGACAGGAGGAAGAGAACTGAAAGAGCAAAGTTCTAGAAAAGGTAGGATGGTGGCAGGACAAGGGATGGCTTCCATTTTCACAGAAGCCATAGAGGACAAAATATGGGTATGGGTTCACATGTATTTTTAGTTTGGCAAGAAAGGACATTTTATGGTTTTAATTTTTTTTCTGTGAAATTGGACATGAACTTATCTGCTGTCAGAGAGGGATTTTAGAACTTTAGAACAAATGGAAAAGATTTGACTTCTTTCTATGGGGAGATGGAAGAGTAGACTAGAAAAATATATTAGGACAAACAGGAGGCATGGAAGCTATGCTTGAGGTTGGCCAAGTTATGTGATTTCTTAAGCAGTGCCACTTTGATGCATGTACAAAATAGAGTCAGCCAAAATATGGGATTTTTGCCAGGTGTTAAGATGGAAAGACAGTAGGCAAGGAAGTTGATACTATTGGTAAGAAAGTGGTTGGCGTGACAAAGAAAAGAACCTAAGTTTAATAAGGAAGAGAGAAAGAGAGCTATAGAAAAAGGGGACTAGAGATCCCTGTGAAGTCAAGGAACTGAAATCTTGAGAATAGTTGACTAAGAGATCTGAAAACATAGGATATTTGGTCTGAGAGTGGTTTTAAAGTGGGGAGTGATTCTTGTATTGATAAATTTCTGAGTGTGGCTATTGGAGTGCTATGCTGACATGGAAGTCAAGAAAGAGAGGCTGTAGCATAGGATGGGGCAACCACATGGATGTAAAGTCACCTTGGATGATAGTGGAACTTGAGGTAGAAGGAAAGACTGTGATCAAATGCTAAAATCTTGGAGAGAGGCTAACATGGTAAGTAACAGAAAGGAAGAGGGATTGGAAGGTATTATAGCTAGATGGCATGTATATCAAAGGAACTGATTTTTGAAAACATCTTCTCACCCAGTGCGATGGCTCACACCTGTAATCCCAGCATTTTGGGAGGCTGAGGCGGGCGGATCACAAGGTCAGGAGATCGAGACCATCCTGGCTAACACGGTGAAACCTCGTCTCTAATTTTAAAAATACACAAAATTAACTAGGTGTGGTGGCATGCGCCTATAGTCCCAGCTACTAGGGAGGTTGAAGCAGGAGAATCACTTGAACCCGGGAGGCGGAGGTTGCAATGAGCCAAGATCACACCACTGCTCTCTAGCCTGGACGACAGAGCGAGACTCCGTCTCGGAAAAAAAAAAACAAAACAAACAAAAAACGGAATTCTCATTGACGTATAGTATAAGAAGTATACAGATCCTTAATTATCACACAACTCAGTGATTCCATCCGTGTAGCCCAATCAAGAAACAGAATATTTGTAAAATTATACCTACTCCCAATCACTTTCTCTCCGTTTTTCATAGATGTAACAATTGTCTTGACTTCTAAAGCCCTATGTTAGTTTTGCCTGTTTTTTGAACATTGTATAGATGAAATCATATTCTATACATTGTATTCTTTTAATTCTGGTTACTTAAACCCAATTTGTGTTTGTGAGAATCATCCATGTTGTTCCATGTAGTAGGAGTTCATTAATTTTTATTGCTATATAATATAGTATTTGATTTTATGAGTATATCACAATTTATCTTTCTACTATTAATGGCCATATGATTCCCCCTGCCCCAGGTTCTGACTGTGATCATTCTAGATCATATCTTTTGATGCATATATGTATGTATGCATTTCTATTGGGTATATATGAAGAATAGAATTGCTGCGTCACAGGGCCTGCATATATATGTTTAACTTTACTAGTTAATACCAAACAGTTTTCTAAAACTGTTCTATCAGTATATAAATTCTCATCAGCAGTGTGGGAATTTCAGTTACTCCATGTTCTGATAACCATTTGATATTGTTAGTCTTTTTAAATTTAGCCCTACTGGTGGATGCATTTTGGTGTATCATTATAGTTTAAATTGTATGTCCCTAATGATTAATGAGGTTAATCTACTGTTTTGTGAAGTGCCTGTTAATGCCTACTGCCATTTTTTCTATTTGGTTGTCTCATTTATTTATTTGTTTATTTATTTATTTATTTTTACTGATTTATAGGAATTTTTCATAAATTTGGGGTATGAGTTCTTTGATGGATGTTTATATAGCTTTTTCAGCATGGTAACCTGACTTTTCGTTTCCTTAGTAGTGTCTTGATAAGCAGAAGTCTTCAATTTTAATGTGGTCTAATTTAAGATTCATATCCTGTATTTTTTATGCTTTTTGTAGTTGTTTGAGATCATTGTCTACCCCAAGGTCATGAAGATAGTTCATGTCCAGCGCTGTCCAATAAAACTTTCTGCAAAAATGGAAATGTATATATTGCACTGCCCAATGCAGTGGTCACTAGCCAAATGTGACTGTTGAGCCCTGGAAATGTGGATAGTGTGATTGAGGAGCTGGATTTTTCATTTTACTTAACTGTAATAAATTAAAATAGCTACATGTGACTGTTGACTGTGTTATTGGACAGATTTGTTATCTAGATATTATTTAACTAATTTATTATGTTATTTAGATTATATCTATGAGCCACTGGGAACTAGTTTTAGTTTAGTATGAGATACGGGTCATATTTCATTTTTTTCCCATATGGATATCCAATTGGCTCAGCACTATTTATGAAAAACATTGTGCTTTCTGCATTTCTTTATCACCTTAGTTACACGTAAAGTTTCCACATGTTCCTGGATCTGTTTTTGGATTCTTTTTTCCATTCAGTTGTTTCCTTGTGTCAATACCATACTATTTTTATTACTATAAGTTTATAATAAGTCTCAATATCCAGCAAAAAAAGTTTCCTAACTGTTCTTTTTTTTACCCTTGCCTATGCTGGACTCTTTTAATTTCCATTTAAATTGAATAAGCAGCTTGTGAAATTTCACAAAATAATACCAGGACTTTTGTATTATAATAAGTTTGATCTAGAGGTCAATTTGAGGAGAGTGGTCATTTTTACATTATTAACTCTTCCAATCTATGAATATGGTACATCCCTCCATTGATTAGTTTTTAATTTTTTTCTTTTGATATTGTTATATAGTATTCTACTTATAGAACTGGCACGTCTTTTGTTGCATTTTCTTAGCTTCTTGTTTTGTCTAGGGCCACCAGTACATTGTTGGGTGGAAGTGGATATGGGTATTCTTATGTCATTTCCTTCAGAGGGAGAACTTTCAATATTTTAAGTATGAGGTTTGCATTAGATTTTCTGCTAGATATTTTTTATCCAATTAAAGAAGTTTTATCCTATACCTAGTTTACTCAGTGTGTTTGAAATGTTGATGTTTTAAAAAGATCAAATGCTTTATTGGCATCTTTTAAGATAATCAAATGAGTTTTCTATTTTGCTCCTTTAATTGATTTTCAAATGTTAAATCAACTTTGCATTCTGGGGAAAAAGTACAACTTGGTTGTAATACAGTATCCCTTTAATACATTGCTGGATTTCATTTGCTAACATTTTGCTTAGGACATTTTCATTCATATTCATAATAGAAATTAGCCTGCAATTTTTTTTCTTATAATGTCCTTGTTACTTTTAGATATCAAGCATATGTTACCGTCATAAAATGAGTTGGGAAGGGATCTTTTTTTTTCTTTCCTCTGCAGGAGTTTATGTTTTGCTGATGTTATTTCTTCTTTAAATGTTTGGGAAAATTAATCAGTGAAGTCATCTGGGTTAGGAGTTTTCTTCTTGTAAAGATTTTTAATAAAAAACTTGATTTCTTCCATAGATATTAATCTGACTTATTGGAAGGTAGTCTTTTTTAAAAATTTTTTTCCTGTCTATTTTTAATATTAACTTCATGTTTTTTTCTACTATTATATATTGCTGTAGACTGAATGTCTTCCCCAAAAAATTGTATGTTAAAACCTATGCATCCCCAATGTAATGGTATTTGAAGGTGAGGCCTTTAGGAGATGATTAGGTCATGAGAGAAGAGCCTTCAAGGTGGGATTAGTGTGCTCATTAAAGGGACCTCAGAGAACTGTCTGCCTCTTCTGCCATGAGGACACAGCAAAAAGATGGCCATCTATGAACCAGGATACGAGCTCTTACCAAGCACCATGTCTGTTGTACTTTGATCTTGGACTTCCCAGGTTCTAGAAGTGTAAGAAACAAATTTCTGTTGTTTATAAACCACGCAGTTTATGGTATTGCTGTTATAGCAGTCTGAATGGACTAAGATATGTGTCTACGTATTATGTAGTCTTTATATGTATCCTCCGAGATCCGTGGTTTCCTTTTAATTTGTGGCTTGATGATTTTCATTGGTTTTTGAAAATTTTGGGCCATTTTTTCTTTAAATAGCTTCCTTTTGCCCCAGTCTCTCTATCCCTACTTTTTGTGACTCCAGTTACAGGTATTTAGACCCCTTAACCATATCTCATATGTCTGCTATGCCTCTCCCACCCCATTGACTTTTGTTTCTCTGTGCTTCATTCTGGATTTTTTTCCTGACCAGTCTTTCAGTTTTATCTCTGTTAATCTGCTCTGAAAGTCTTTCATTGAATTCTAAATTCTAAATGTAGTAGTTTCAGATCTAGAATTTTTATTTAGTAAATTTAAAAAATTCTACTTCCTTACCAAAATTCTCAAGCTTGTCTTGAGCACATTAATAGAAGTTTGAAGTCCATGTCTGTTAATTCTTTTATCTGGATTATGTGCATTGTTTCTATTGTCTGTTTTTTTCTCTTGGGTTTTGGTCAAGTCTTTTCATAGAAATGTGTATGTAATAACTTATTTTTATTTAGAGCCAGATGTTGTGCATATAAAAAAATTTACAGAGATACTTTAAGGCTCTGTGAAATGTTATTTTTCTCCAGAGAGGATTTACTTCTGCTTCAAGGAGGCAGCTAGCTTAGGGGCACTAGCAATTTCTGATCACATTAATCCAGCCAAGGATTGAGATGTTTCCAAGTTGGGTTTCAGTCCCTATGAGAGCTGATCTGTTTCCAATACCCTTATTTTTGAAGTGTAGTCTTTCCAAATCCCATCTGAAATCCTGTGTGTTTACCAGGGCTCCTCTTCCTTGGTATACCCTGAACTTTCAGGATCAGTAATCTTCCAAACAGCAGGCTCATTTCTCTGGGCTTCCCTTTTCTCCTGATTCTTTGACCCACAATTCCTTGGTGTTTTTGTGTAACACTCTGATGCCTTCAAATAGATTTTTTTTTTTCCAGCTTTCCTAGTTCCTAGTGGGAATCATGTTGGACATGGAGCTCATTTAAGCTGGGGCTTTTGAAGGAGGTTGATGGGGAGGGCAGGGAACTTTGAAGTTTGCAGTGGGAAGTGATAATACCTGCCCCACCTCAAGGCACTGAGTTTCTACTAAAGAGGGCTGCAAGGAAAATAGAGTCCTTAGGGGCTGTCAGGTTTTAATCAGGACAAGAATGTATGATATATGCTGACAAGAGACTGAGGAAGTTGGAGAGTTTGGAGGCAGGGAGAGTTAATATAGTTTCTTTCTTTTTTCCTTTCTTTCTTTAGGATGGAGTTGGTTGAACTAGATGACATCTAAGTTTCCATGTAATTTGAAATTCTAGGATTCTATTAAATGAGCTGGGCTTCCATTTAGGTTAATTTAGAAGTTTAATTAGAACTTAAAATTCCTCCTGTAGAGATAAGGTGGCTTATCATCATAAAGAAAACTTCTGGGTTTTAATTTCAGCACGATAGCTCCCAGTTGTAAAACACTGAACTGACTTCTTTCCATAGTGCATGATGGGATTCTAAAATCTTACGTCCAAAGGGAACCAGTTGCAATATTATCTGCTAGGAATTTACTACTCTGTGGATCATTATGTAGTACACATTTATGAAAACTGCCTCATTTCTTCCTATCTTATAGTGTATTATGATTTTATTATTTCTTATATATAATCTACAGGTTCTGGATTGTTCTCTGCTTATGATGTAAATGCCTCCACTCATCTAGCCTTACATGCCTGGGTCCTTATACGTATTCCTGTCTGTCCTTTCTCTCCTCTGACCCTGTTTCCCACTTCTCCCCTCCCTGCTATACTTTCCACTATGCTCTCTGGAATTCCTTTTCCATGGTGGAAAGGTTCCCTACATTCTCTACCTTTCATTGAATATTTCTTTTAGCTATTGTCCTCAACTAAACTTTGTCTCTCTCAAGAGGATTCTGCTTCCCCTGTACCTTCTCTTTCCTGCAGATCTCAAGCTGCCATTCCAGACTCAGGACTCCTTCATCCCTATGGAAAATCTCCAGCTCCTTTGGGGCCCGGGCTTAACCCACTGTCCTGACTGCTTTCAGGTACTCCCTGCTTCTCACACTCCCATATTTCAACTCTAGCATCCCCCAACTTCACTGGGTTCTTCATCCATTAATGCCTCTGCTTCTCATTGTTACCACCTCCACATCTCAACTTTCTCACATCTCTCCATGCCCAGTGTAGATTCTATGGCCCAGGCCAATAATCCTTCTCTTTCAAACTCTTTAATATCCTTGTATCTCTCCCATGTTGTACCCGTATCCAAGCAATTGAACATCTCTGGAGAAAAATCACACAACCCCCTTGTCAAGGCTTACTTCAAATGGATGACCATGAATCTCAAAAGGACATGCAAAACTGCCAAGTCATTCTATTCCACTCCTCTAATAATTCACTTTCTCACTCCCCAAGGGCAATATCTCACACCTTTCCTTCTTGTGGCCTAAGCTCCTCTTTGTCTACTTATACCTCATAGTGAGAATAGATATAATCAGAAGAGTGCCACCTTCTCAGCATTTTTCTAGAGCCTCCTGGCATCTATACCCACACTCTCTGCCTTTGCTCTGTTACTATGGCAAAAGAGAAACTGCCCCTTTTCACTGCCAGCTCCCTCCCTTGTGCTCTGAATCCTAAACTCTTCCTTCTCAAGGATGTGACTCCTGCACCCTTTCTCTCTTGCATCATTATGTCTCCTTGCCATAGGATTCTTCCCATTTGTATACAAGCACCTTTATTATCAACTCTCTTGAGAAATTTTCCCTTCAAAGATTTTGAACCAGGCAGTTCACAGACAAGTATAAACAAGTATCTTAAATATTTGAAAAGATACTCAAGTTCACTAATAAAAAGAGTAATACAAATTAATACTACATGGAAGTGCCATTTTTAACCTACCATATTGGCGAGGATATAAAAGTTTGAAAGCACATAGTATTGGGAAGGGTATGAGCAAAAGGACCCTTTCATACTATGCCACTGGGAGTAAATAGGTTCAACTTTAATGAAGGTCAATTTGGTAAAGTATAGCAAAATTATTAAATTCCATATGCCCTTTGACCGGACAGTCCCACTTCTCAAGTTCATCCTATACTAGACATGCAAATGTTAGAGTACCCCCAGGACTTTGTCTTTGACCCTGTTGTCTTCTGTGTCTACATTCTCTCCCTAAGTGGTTCTATCCAGTTCCATGTTTTTAAATACCTTTAATATACCAGTGACTCTAAAGTTAAGCCTTCAGCTGAGAAACTCCCCTGCACTCCAGACTAGTTTATCTAAACCGCCAATATGATAATTTTACGGTATCTCAAACTTTCAGGTAGTCCAAATAGGATTGATTTTTTTTCCTCTCCAAATCCTTACCAAGCCTTTTACATTTCGACAAATGATACCACTGTCTTCCCAGCTTCTCAGGCCAAAATAACCAGCAATGTTTTTCATTTCATTTAGTCCTGAACTTTTTGCATTGATTTATTTCTTGACATTATTCCATTTTGAACTTAGTTGAACTCAAAGATACTGACTTTGTTCTCCATACACGAATTTCTGTTTTAAACCTCCCCTTTGGACCTGAAGCCAATTAACATATTCCAGACTAAGAGTTGGTTCCTCTTGACCATGGTCTTGGCTAGTCATCTCTCCTTGCCTTGGCTGCTTCCAGATATCTCCCCAGTCCTACCTGGTGAGCTTCCTTCCTCTGGCCACCACCTTGCTTCAGCTATTTCGGCAAAATACAGAGAATGCTAACCAAACTCTTAAGTGATTGGTATGGAAAACTTAGAATGCCAGTGTATTAATTTAGAATGGTGAATTGTAACTGCTAAGCAAATTGGAGAGCTTGTGTCAGCTGATCAGAATTCAGGAGATTATTGGAAGCTACCTTATAATGAGAATATTACCTGGTGAGCCTAGAAGCAAAGCAAAAGAGTTAAATCTCTCTTAAAGATAATATCCGGCCTTGTGTGGCCAACTCCGTGCAAATTCCTGCCAGTTTGACCAGTCACGCTGTCATCTTGTCTACTAGAATGTAGGGTGTCTAAGAGCAGAGTTCATGTCTTTTATGCCTTCATTAAGCCTGGTGTTTAGCATGTGGATGAATACTCCAGAGTTCTCTGCCCTGGACGATGCTATGTGAGCACTACCTAAGTCTGCCCTCTGACTCCTATCTTTCTCTGATCTCTGCTATTATCTCTCTTCTGTCAATACATTCTTTCACAATTATTCAAAGCAGAGTTGCTCTCCCTCGACTTTGGGCCTTAGATATTATATTCTAAGGTGACTTCTGAGCAAATATGATCCTGACTACTTTGAGTTGATTTCACCCATTTCATTATGAGGCTCTGCCTCACTGTCATGTCCATATACTGCCTAAACTACTCATCGGCCTAACTGTGTTGCCAGAAGCTAGAAGGGTAAGATGTCTGCTCATACCTGCTCATACCATGTGGACTTCCATATGGTAATCTTTGAATGTTTCATAATTTGTAAATACTTAGAATACATCATAATCCACAAATATTTAAATATGATTGACTTAAGACTTTTCAAAAAATGTAACTGATCTTCAGGAATGCAAATTTACCACTAAAGAATGTGCCACAAAAATCTGTGAATAGAGTTAACTTTTCTCATAGGTAAAACCGCAACCAAAATATACACATTGTAATTTGCTAAATGTATGATATTTTGTAAGCTTGATAGGAATAATTTAGTAGCAGCAAATGAAGGCTACTAATTTACTAAATATTTGCAGTTGCATTGTTGTTGCAACAATTATAATTGGTTTCTAATTATAATTACTATTATGATTAGACTAATAGGATGAAGTTTTTTTAATATATGAAAATTTTTATTCAAATCTCATTCTTGCTTTTATGTATAAAATAATTTGAGAATGAAAATAGCACTACCTGTATATGATTGGGGTCTTGTTGTGCCTGAGAAGAGGACTTTAGGCCCCTTGCAGCGGGGAATAATTTTTCAGACTAGATTATAGCTCACCAGAGGCCTTCTGAAAGATAATGGATCTCTCAAGGTGGAGGGACTCTCTTACCAGGTGGCAGCTAACCCTCATCGAGACTCCCATGGGGAAACAAGTACAAACTGGCAGCCAGGCAAGAGCATAGAGGATAATCTCTTGGGCCCAGAGGACAGGGATCATGTGTGTTTCATTCTCCACTGTATTCCCAGTACCCAGCCAAGAGGAACTCTAGTGCACCTTGCACATAAGAGGCTCCTGTTAAGTTGTTACTAAATAGCATGGATGAGGACATGTATTTTAGAGCTTCTATTTTTATTTATTTCTATTAACAAATTACCTAAACTTAAATTATTTAATACACTTATAATCTTACAGTTTCAGTGGGCCAGGAAATCAGGCATAACTTAGATGAGTCCTCTGGTTCTGGGTCTCTCACTGGGCTGATGTCATCTCAAGGCTTGACTGGGAAGATTGGCAGGACTCAGTTCCTCACAGGCTTTTGGACTGAGAGGCCACCCTCAGTTATATGCCACGTGGGCTTTTCCATAGAGCATCTTACAACATGGTAGCTTGCTCTGTCAGAGCCAGGATATGAGAGGTAAGAGAGAATGCTAGCAAAAGAGTGTTAGTAAGGTAGACAGCACAACCTTCTGTAACCTAATCATGGAAGTGGCTTCCCATCACTTTAACCATATTCTGTTTGTTAGAAGCAAGACAGTAGATCCAGCCCACATGCAAGCGGACACAAGGGAATTATTGAGCCATTTTAGAAAGCTACCTACCAGACCTTGAATTTTTTCAATAATGATATTCCCAGAAAGAAAAAATTAATTTTTATATATCTGTTAAACACTTGAATTAAATGTCATGTTTGTTAAGAAACGTCAGTTCATTTTGTCCTGAAACAAAGGCTATCACTGATAAATACAGCACCTGCATTGACTGTATTTTAAAAATATTTCCAGGCCAGGCGCGGTGGCTCACACCTGTAATACCAGCACTTTGGGAGGCTGACGCAGGTGGATCACTTGAGGTCAGGAGTTCGAGACCAGCCTGGCCAACATGGTGAAACCCCGTCTCTACTAAAAATACAAAAAATTAGCTGGGCGTGGTGGCAGGCACTTGTAATCCCAGCTACTTGGGAGGCTGAGGCAGGAGAATAGCTTGAACCCAGGAGGTGAAGGTTGCAGTGGGCTGAGATCGCCCAACTGCACGCCAGCCTGGGCAACAAGAGTGAAACTCCATCTCAAAAAAAAAATCCAGATTGTTACATTATAATAAATAATGACCTTCTGAGAATTCAAAGACCCAAATACAAGGGAGTGTATTGCAGCAGGCTTAATCAATGTTTAGTGATGATAGAATGTATAATCGAAGAGCCAAGGATAGAAATCAAATTGCCTTTCTGCAGAAAGATCCTCAACAATTGAAAAACTGCTCTATAAAACTAAAGAACAGCTTGATGATTTAGAAAATAGAAACTGCAGAATTATTCTGTAGATCCTAGATATCTCCCCACTGCTTATTACCTTGTCTGCTTCAGAGTAAAAGGGAAGGGCAACAAAAAGAGATTCAAATTAGTGAATTTCGCTCTGGCCTGGAGCCACCCTGACTTAAGGCTATTAGCTAAGTATATACTGGTCTAAAAATAAATCTTCTACCCTTTTATTTTCAAGTAACTTTCCTTTTTCATACCCAAACCAGAGAAGAGACATATATTATTAACTTACATCCAGACTTTGATAGATTATTTAATGAATGGATTTTGATGTTCTGATATGGTAAAATTATGCATCAGATCCACAATAATAGTATTGTTTTAAAATACCAGAATCAAGTAAGCCACCTGAGCAACTTGTGAGACTTCAAACATGATAATTGGATATGAATAGAATGGGAGATCAATGACAGGCTGGCAACACTTCAGCAAAAGCCACTTCTAGATACTTGCCCTATGACCAGGAAATGTCTTAGACTAGCAATAGATTATTGTAATATGCCAAACCAATAAAACTCATGCTATTAGGAGTTTCATTAGATTTATTTGAGTCCACAGCTATAAGAATGAAGATGGTAGCAGCAGGCCAGGCGCAGTGGCTCACGCCTGTAATCCCAGCACTTTGGGAGTCCGAGGTGGGTGGATCACAACTTCAGGAGTTTGAGAACAGCCTGGACAATATGGTTAAACCCCATCTCTACTAAAAATACAAAAATTAGCCAGGCGTGGTGGTGCACACCTGTAGTCCCAGCTGCTTAGGAGGCTGAGGCAGGAGAATTGCCTGAACCTGGGAGGCGGAGGTTGCGGTGAGCCGAGATCACGCTACTGCACTCCAGCCTGAGTGACAGAGTGAGACTCAGTCTCAAAAAAAAAAAAAAAAAAAAAAACCAGAATGAAGATGGTAGCAACAACTGTCTTCTCTTTTTACTTGAAACCTGTTTTATAGAAGCAGAATACTTAACCACTCTGTAAGAATGCTTAGACCTATAGTAAAATTGGGAAGATCATGAGCTTTGCAATCAAACAGACATCAGTCTCAGCCCAGGTCTTACTAGCTGTTTGGCGTTGGGTAAGTTACCTAACTGCCTTGGAAACTCAGTGTCCTCCTATATAAAATGGGAGAAATAATGGTGGTGATGATGATGATGACCACAATGAACATTGTTAAGCATTCGTTATTTACTAAATACTGTGTTATTTATGTGCATTAGTTCATTTACTACTTTTATTACATAGTAATATTACATTATCATGTGCTTATATATTATATGTATTGTATTACCTTATAATTCTTATAAGGTGTAAATGTAATCTTATCCCTTATATATCCTGTCATGTGTATGTGTGTGTGTCGGAAGCTATTTTTAGCCACATGAATCTTTTGTGACATATTGTAGAATATATGTACATATATACACACACACACCCATATACATACACATATAGGGCATAATATTGATTGGCAGAAGTTTACACAGGCAACATGCTTTACATCCATTGTCTCATTTAATTCTCAAAACAGCTGGCCATGTGTGGTGGCTCATACCTGTACCCAGCACTTTGGGAGGCTGAGGCAGGAAGACTGCTTGAGCCCAGGAATTTGAGGCCAGCCTGGGCAATATAACAAGACCCCCTCTCTACCAAAAAAAAAAAAAAAAAAAAAAAAAATTAACAGGGTGTGGTAGTGCACACTTGTGGTTCTAGCTACTTGGGAGGCTGAGGTAGGAGGCTCGCTTGAACCCAGTAGGTCAAGACTGTGGTGACCTGAGATTGTGCCACTGCACTCTAGCCTGGGTAGCAGATCAAGACCTTGCCTCTAAATTAAAACAAAACAAAACAAAAATGCAGCTGCATAAGGAAGGTTATAACAGAACACTGTTCTCTGTTTTCAAACATACACACACACACACAGAGGAATTCTTTCAACCTATCAGTTACATGGCGGTTTCACAGGTTTCAACTTCATCAACCCAGAACCACAATCACAGATTTTGGCTAGACTCTGACTCTCATCTACTAATGATAGTGACAAGTTCCCTGTGGAAGTTTATAGCCCAACAGATTATCAGGGACCATTTTTGCTTTCTGTACCATGCGGTTCTTTCCTGCTACAGATTCAAAATGCTTTTTTGTTCATTCCTAATACTTTTCATTCATACTGATTTCTTTGATGAGAATAACCTTAAATTCGTATATCTTACTTTCATCCTAGGGTTTTTTTTTGTTGGTACAGAATGATCATTGCTATTATAGTTTGCTTTTATTAAAGAGGTTCAGTTGTTTTGGTACAGCAGCCAGGAGGGAGTGGTGGAAATAGACCCATCATCACTGGGATATGTCATTTTCCTTCATCTCCTATTTACTATCCAGATCTGGGGCTGTTTTTACATGAATCCAGAGTCTCTGTGTTTTTTTCTCATATGTAGTTAACAATCTGAATGACACATTCTTTATAGTACCACAATAATTCCGTCCATTACATCACTTAATTTATGGGAGTGCTAACACCAAAATCGATAAACATTATTTCTGAAATGTCAGGAGTGTTAATAGTATGATTAAAAAAGAAAAAGATTCTAAAATCTCTCTGCACAGAGCTCTTTGATATAGTGTTGTTGAGGTGCACCTACCCAAGCTGTGATATGGAAGACTTAAATCATTAAGACTGTGTCAACTTTAAAAATGTGTGTCGGAAGCTATTTTTAGCTGCACGAATCTTTATTGCCATATTGTGGAATTCTGTTAGTGGAGAGAGGGAGAGACTGCATGTCTCATAGAAGATTGTCTCAGGTTGTTTTGAGACATATCAACAGTTGCTAAGGAACCGTCGCTAATGCTTCTGGGAAATTCTGTAATATCTTACTTAGAAATTGAGAGAAATTTTTACAGAGCAAAGCTTCTTAGACAAGAAAAGCATATGAAGAGTGATATTAGAGAACAGTTTCAAACTGAAAAAAATATTTTAAAGTTTTCTAGAAGGTTGAGTTTAAATGGGGTTTCATAGTACCATGTACACTGTAATCGCCTCTTGCAGAATCCTGGAAGCTTTCATTTACATCTGATTTTAGAACAAGTAGCATTTTAAAATCTGGTCACATTTCAGTTTATTTTCCATGATTGATGCTTTAAAATGGAGATTAGTACTTCTTTTCACACAGAGAATTAATTAGCATGCTAGGATGGTGGTTCCACTGATTCCCTTCTCTTCTGGTGAAAATCTATGTTAATAGGAAACATTTCATAGGCACTGACTGTTTACTAGGTCCTGCAGACACAGAGTCTTGACATGTAATGGTATTATATTATAACCCAAATAGTCCTCTCATATTAGTCGTGGCTTTGTAGCTAGTGAGACTTTCACATGCCACAAGAGTGTGCTGAGGCTTGTGTTGCTTAGGAGTCAGACTAGGAGCCTAACACCAATTCATCTGCACCATCCTGGCAAGGACTGTTGGGCCAATCACCAGCAACATCTTCACATCCATTAGCTGCTGCCCACCTGGCCACAGAGAGAAGGCTCACCTCACGTTCATTACTAGCATTACTTTTAGTCAAGCTGATTTTTAACTATACTGTTTGCTCTACATGCTTTATTACTTGTGAACTTACGGACTTATTAGAATCTGAGGAGGGAGTAGAAGTGATATATTTTTTTCTTCTTTCTTTTTTTTTTTTTTGAGACGGAGTCTCGCTCTGTCGCCCAGGCAGGAGTGCAGTGGTCAGATCTCAGCTCACTGCAAGCTCCGCCTCCCGGGTTCACACCATTCTCCTGCCTCAGCCTCCCGAGTAGTTGGGACTACAGGCGCCCGCCACCGCACCCGGCTAGTTTTCTGTATTTTTTAGTAGAGACGGGGTTTCACCGTGTTAGCCAGGATGGTCTCGATCTCCTGACCTCGTGATCCGCCCGTCTCAGCCTCCCAAAGTGCTGGGATTACAGGCTTGAGCCACTGCGCCCGGCCTCTTCTTTCTTTCATTCACAAATATTAAATGAGCACCTATTACGAGCAGTTGTTATGGTTAGTGCTGGGGATAGAACACAGCCAAGACACAGTCCTTGCCCTGAAAGAATTCTGGTGGGGAGATTGCTCTGCAAACAAGCAATTGGAAAACAGTAGGAGAGCCACTATAAAGGTGTCTAAGGAGTTAGGAAGGAACAAGTGCAGTTTTTCTGCCTGGGAGAATAAGCAAAGGCCTCATAGATGGAGTAATCCTCCAACTGAATCAGCATTTGTTGGTCATGCACATGGGGAAGGGAATAAGAGGGAGTGAGCAGTATGTGCAGGGTCGCAAAGACAGGACCAGCAAACAAATTCTCATCAGCTAATGCTGGTGCCTGGGAGCATTGGAGAGGGTCAGGGACAGAGCAGTACAGGTGGGCAGTGGAAGGCTTTTTCGTTTTGTTTTTAAGATGGAGTCTTGCTCTGTCGCCCCGGCTGGAGTGCAGTAGCACAATCTCGGCTCACTGCCAGCTCCACCTCCCAGGTTCATACCATTCTCCTGTCTCAGCCTCCCGAGTAGCTGGGACAATACATGCCCTCCACCATGCTCGGCTAATTTTTTTTCATTTTTTTTAGTAGAGACGGGGTTTCACCGTGTTAGCCAGGATGGTCTCGATCTCCTGACCTCATGATCTGCTCGCCTTGGCCTCCCAAAGTGCTGGCATTACAGGCGTGAGCCACGGCGCCTGGCCAGAAGGCTTGTTTTTTTAAAATCACAAATGCAGTGTGTTTTAACTTCTCTCCCCCATGTACTCCATCTCTCTCTCTCTCTCTTTTTTTTTTAAGATAGAGTCTCGCTTTGTCGCCCAGGCTGGAGTGCAGTAGTGCGATCTTGGCTCTCTGCAACCTCTGCCTCCTAGGTTCAAGCGATTCTCCTGCCTCAGCCTCCCAGCTGGGAGTACAGGCGCGTGCCACCATGCCTGGCTAATTTTCGTATTTTTAGTAGAGATGGGGCATCACCATATTGGCCAGGCTGGTCTTGAACCCCTGACCTCGTGACTGCCTTCCTTGGCTTCCCAAAGTGCTGGGATGACAGGCATGAGCCACTGCGCCTGGCCTTCCATCTCTCTTATGGTTTCTATATATACTATGCTGTTGATGACTCCAGGCCTTTGCTTCTGTGCTTCTCTCTGTCTGGAACACCTTTCCCGCCTGGCCTAGGTTTCCTTTCTTAGCTAGCATGGCTCCTTTCTGGGCCCTGTGATTCGATGTCTCTGTATTTCTCTCTTTAATATTCCAACTGGAAACTGCTGTTTTCAGAGAGATGTCAAGGCATCTTTCTCCTACTGAATTACAACCTCTTCTACAGTAGGGGCTATATTTTGTTTTGTTTTGGGTAACATTCATAAGTTGTTTGTAACCTCTTCATAATATTTATTAGGACTAATAAATGTTCAGTGACATGACTAATCTAATAGAGCTCTTGAAAAACACTATGTACACTTTTTGCCTTCTGGTTTCAGATCAGGTACCAAGAGCAGTGATAATTTAGAAGATACCCAGATGTTAGATAATCACAGGGACAGAGCAACCTATACAGCGTGTCTCGGTGTAGCCACCGTCTATTACTCTGAGGCTTTTCCAGCAGTCAGGAAAGCCAACAGCCAAGACAGCATCAGGCCACTTGATAGGACTCTGAAGCCACCATTTATTTAATAGGACTCAAAAGCCATAATGTAGAGATGGTTCAAGAATGTGATGTTAGCAATATAAGATATAGGCATGCAAAAATATATTTTTGAAATGAGTAAAAATAATGATAGCAGCAAGCAAATGCTACTTGCAGACTGTTCTATGCTAGAGGAATACAGAGGAGATACAGATGGCCAGCAGCCCTTGAGTATATTGTTAGCAAACTCAGCATTAATTCTGAGTCTGAAGCCCTGACTTTGCACTCCAATCAGAATATTAACCAAAGAAACGTTTTGCTAGTCTCTTAGTGAATATGTTAACAGAAAATCTCGTATCAGAGTTGCCTTAAAGGTCATGCTTGAAGTAGGCCAAAATGTGATATTGATTAGTGCATTTCTTCCTATGTTAAAGAAACAGAAGTTAGAGGAAACGTCTGATGGTTTGAAGAGTGCTCTCTCCCCAGTGTTACAGAAAGAGCAGCAGCCTTCTTGATTTGTGATTTTGTGCTTGTATTTTTCCTCTGCCATGACAAGACAGGGTATAGTTAGTGATACAATAACTTCCCAATTTAATAATGAAACTAGTTAAATGGGAAGTGGTATAACATAGTGATTAAGAGCATTTGATTTTACAGCCAAACTGCCTGGATCAACTGTTGGTTTTTCCAAATTAGTTGTGAATACTGGAGCAAGGTTCTGAGCCTTTCTATGCCTTAATTTCTGTGAGCCTTTCTATACCTTAATTTCTGTGAAACGGTGATCCTTGTAGTACATCCCTCATGAAGTTGCCTGGATTAAATACAATAATAAATATAAACTATTTAGAATAGATCCTAGCACATAGTATGCAATCACAATGGCTAGTACTGTTATTAATGATCTTGTCTCAAATTGATGATGAACATAGTTTCTATTAATTTATTCACCAAATTCCAAATTAACACTACTATGTGTTAGTATGGACATAAGCTCAAGTAACAAATAATGTTACATTTAAATAGAGAAAGATTCATATATGTATTTTTTGCCATCAAGCAATCATAATTTGGTGGGCCATCTGGTAGTGATTATCGTTTTATGGAAATCTGCTGCTGAGGTAAATAGCTACCCACGTGGAGATTGCCCCAGGTCTGGGAAAGCAGAAGACATTCTTCAGGATTTCAAAGGCACATCAGCTGTGCAGTTGCACAGGCATGAATGGAACTGTACATGCCAGGATAACAATCAGGGCATATTGTTCTTTCAGGTTTCAAAGAAAACAAGTATCATGCTTAAGAAGTGTAGTCACACTATTCGTGATACAGTCCTAAGAATAGTGTTGTAATTTGTATGCCGGGTACTTGGTTTTAACAAGGCATTTAATTCTGTTAAGCAAGTTGGTAGGTTGGAAAATCCTGCAAAGGCAGGCCGTGTGGGGAAGTTTATAAGCAACATTTGTTTACTCTGTGAGGAAATGATGGTGAGAGTTATAGATGCAGACGAGAGATAGCAAATGCATTTACAGTGACTAATAGCACCAAACAAGGCTGCAGTTGTATGCCATTATCATTTGCTATCTGTTTTTTTTGTTTGTTTTAAGATGCTCTTTGTTGTCTTCAAAGATTGCACTTCAGGTATTAACACGAAGATTGGGTCAGAAAAGAATGCATCCAATCTCTACTGTATTTAGATGGAAAAAGCAAATTATTATTTGGAATATAAACAATCTTATTACATATTGCCTGCATGCCAATGTCTGCACACTTATGGCTCATAGTCACAATGATGAATAACAGTGGTTAGGTTGGTTTGCTAAGTTGTGCATCACTTTGGTCATATTATCAATCCTTAAGCAGTGAAAGACTCTCCTAAATGTCTATAGATCGCCCTTGAAAGTTAGAGATAAGTTTTGTCATCTTGGTGGCATCATCTTTTGCAATCAATCACCAATAATCAACAAATAGAGCTTTAGTGGTGTTGTGTATAAATAGCACTATGAGAGGCAGCATTGTTCAGGAAACAGAAATCTGTAGCATGGTATTCTTTCCCCAAGATGGGGCGATAATGCACAGATTACACAGAAGAATTAATCAATAATAATGAATTGCATAATAAAACAACTTTTATAGTCTTATATCGATGTTACAGGCAGTGTATGATAAAGTGCTAGGTCACTGATAGAAATTATATGAAGAGAGTTTGTTTATTATGAGCTGAAATGATTCTAGAAAGATTTGAGAAAGAGAGAGAGAGGGGCTTGATATTATCTTAGAATATTTGGTAGATGAGGAAGGAAATGAGGGAGTATTCCAGATAAGGGGATGAGCCCAGAGGTGAGGAAACACTAGTTATCCTGCGACTAGAGAGCAAACCAGAACAAGAGTATAAAATGCATGTGGAGCCCGGCTTCTAAAACTAAGAATTGCATACCTTTGGAAATACGCAGCAGTCAGCCAGGGTGTGACAAGGCAAAGGATGACCATGGGTCGATAGAATATGAGAATAGTAGTTGTGTTTGCTTTGTTGTTGTGTTTGCTGCTATGCATTTAGGGCTTAGAATAGTCCAGGTCATGTGGTAGGTGCTTAATGAAGCCCTCACTCTTTTCTGTGATTAGAGGTAGTCTGGTAGATGGCAATGCTGGAAAAGTAGTTTGTGCCAGCCTGCAGGGAAACCAAGTAGAGGGCCATGCAGTTGAAACTTTATTATATAGGTTTAGGGTTTTTACCTAGAGGTCACAAATCCCCAGGCTTCAGGGTTTATTTAAACCACATGCAACATGGGCAAAAGCCTGTGTACATTATGCATTATTCTGAGGTCCATAGCTCTCATTGCATATTGAAAGGGATCCAGGCCCCAAAAAGGTTCAGCTTTACCTAATAAGCAAGGGAGTAGTTAGAAATAATTTTGAGCAAGGGAGTGGCATAAAATTAGTAGTTGAGACTATGAATCGGGTATTTGCATGCAGGGGGAAGGAGAGAATAGAGGCTCTAAAGCAAAGGAAAGCAGGTGGGAGGCTCTGGCAGGCTGGAGGGAAAGAGATGCTTGTGAAAGCCCACTGTGGAAGTGATTGTCTTCAAGGAGATAGAGTGAAAGGAGGGTGTTTAAAGGAAAGCTGTGCTGGAGGAATACTGACAAAATGCTTGTGGAGAAGGTGGGGGAATGGAGGCCAGTGAAGGTGGAATCAGTGTCTGAAGAAATCCATCAGTCAACATTTATTCAGGCCTCTTAAGTCTTTACCACTTTGGTGTAAGACTTTGATGTAAGGATGCTATTCCTGTCACAAGGGGAAGTTAGACCTTCCTTGAAATGCCTGATTAAAAAGATTGGGGTGTCCGCCTCCCATGTATTAAAAATAAGGACATCTATGTATTATAGACTGCCAATGTACATGAATACTGAAATTAAATGTTTCTTTCAAAATTGCCTGATTTCAAATTTCCAATTAAATTCATGGAAGCTGACATTTCTTCAATATTTTTGGTGCTTTGTTCTGCAGGTATTTAATCGACCAATAGGATAATTGAGTCCTTGCACCCTTTTAATGTCACACACTCCCAAGTGAAGAAATTTCAAATTTTATGGGTATTTCAGAAATAAGAGTTTCTCACTGTGTTAGTGCAAAGTAGTTTGGGTTGATCATATTTAATGAAAAAATATTAGACTTCTGAAAAATAACTTACGCCAGCTGACTGTATAGGTCAAAAAAATCTTATACCTACCCCTCAGGTAATACAAACATTTGGGGACCATAACATTAGGGAAATGCTCATATTTGCCTTTGATCATCTGAGTCAGTAGGGAAGATGAACCTCCTGGGTTCTAAATTAACCCCACCCAGCTGTTTGCAGATCATCACATCTGGAAGGCAGGTCAAGAGGAAAGGAAATCCTCTTTGAAAAGGTAAAAGCACTTTGCTTTCCAAGCAGATTCCAGGTCAGTCTAGCTGCTGCTTTGTAGGCAAGCCACAAATGGTCTCAAAATCAAAATGGCCTTGGCCTCATTATCTGACAGAGAATGCGGTTGTAACAGGGCTACTGGCTATGGCCTCTGGTGCCTTAACCGATGCCAAAACCCTTTACAGACAGCCTGGTGCCTTCCTTGCCGGTTTCCACAATGGCAGGTATATTAAGGAGTGTCTCCGTGCCTACTGGGTGATGGATGGCTCTCTGGCGGTCTCTGGTGGTCAACATTATAAATGTTTCCAGAGGGAACGGGAATACTGGACTCCATTAGAGCAAATGCAAAAACAAACATTTAGAGGAATATGCTAACATTCTCTAATGTGAACCTAAGTCTGATACTAACTTCTAGCTATAACTCAGATGGATCGCTATGGTATATTGTTTATCTGTAATATAGAGTAGCATCTTAGAGTGAGTTATACATATTTAACTTCTTTAGTGGAAGAAGGTGAAGAATTCATCCCTTTAAAGTCAATTCATATTTATTCTCCTTCCTTCCTTCCTTCCTTCCTTCCTTCCTTCCTTCCTTCCTTCCTTCCTTCCTTCCTTCCTTCCTTCCTTCCTTCCTTCCTTTCCTTCTTTCTTCTTTCTTTCTTTTTTCCTTCCTTCTTTCCCTTCCTTCCCTTCCTCCCTCCCTCCCTCCTTTCCTTCCTTCTTTCCTTCCTTCCTTCTTTCTTTTTCTTTCTTCTTTCTCTCTCTCCCTCTCCCTCCCTCCCTCCCTCCCTCCCTCTCCCTCTTTCCCTCCCTCTCTCTCTCTCCCTCTCTCCCCACTGCCAAATTCACATTTCTTTAATGGTTTTTATAACAGGCAATTTCCAAGATGTGACTGTGTGAGTATTTGTGGGCATATTTAAGTAAGTGTGTTAACTTTTTGATTGCCAGCTCTCTGTAGATCTGAACATAAAATCTTTTAATTACCACAGTTATAAATGCCCATATTAGCAGCTTGCTATCTTGTACCAATGAGTGAATTGGAAATAGGTAGTTGTTATGTTAAAGAGAGCTGGTGAATATGCTTCAACACATATGTTTCCACACTGCATGTTACTAGGTACATGAGGGTTCTTTTTACTTCTTTTTTTTTCCTTTCTAAATTCTTGGTAGACTATATATAATCAGTGAAATAAACATCACCCATTACTCAGTTCAGTCTTCCCTGAAGTATTAGTATTTCAAACAATCCTATTACCAAAGCATTATTTTGATACTTTATTAAAAGTCCTACAGCTCTAGCATTGCTATACTCAAACACAGCTTTATGCAATTAGGATTATGATGGAAGCTTTATTACAATGATGTATAACTTGTATCATCCTAATAAAAGTTTCTGTACACAGCAATACTTTAATAACATTGTTTCTGTAACAGTGATTCCTTAGTAATGGAGCTTCTCTTATAGCAACTTCATTATTAGGAAATGATTTCAGTAATAGAAATGCAAATAAAGATTTTGAAGGGAGCATTTTATGCATAGCACTATTACTGGCCTGCTATCTTTTCATGCATTACATCTAATCATTATAAACCTATGACACAGGTTATAGTTATGCTTATTACTATCCTATTATACTTTAGCATTTGTGTCATTTCAAATTATTGAAATTAACTGCCTTTTAAAAATTCAAGGGTTAAAATAATTTAAATTTTAATTAAATTTTGTTTCTAAAGCATTGAAAATGTTTCACAAAATCTTCTCTAATTTGTATTGTATTAGAGATTATGTGAACCAATGGCATTCAACCTGGAGTATATGTACCCTTGGAGGTTCATGAAGACTTCTCAAGGATACATGGGCATGAGAATTTTAAAGGAATTAATTTCCAGATCTTCTATTCCTATATGCCCCCTCTTGTAAAATTCATCTGCTTGAGAAGGCACCTGTGGTTGAGATTTTCCTTGTTCCCCTCCCCTTTTTTACTTTCTCCCATTGTACAAAAGAAAGACATCTGACATCCATTCCTTACCATGACATATTGCTTAGCCAGGACACTGAAAAAGGAGAAATTTGGCAACCTCTTTATTTAAGGTATCCCCAGGTCCCAATTCACACACATATATATATATGTATTTTTTTTTATTTAAATTTGTTTTTATTTTTATTTATTTATTTATTTATTTTTGAGATAGGGTCTCTGTCATCCAGGCTGGAGCGCAGTGGTGCAGTCTTGGCGTACTGCAACCTCTGCCTCCTGGATTCAAGCGATTCTCCTGCCTCAGCCTCCCATGTAGCTGGGACTACAGGTGCCTGCCACCATACCCAGCTAATTTTTGTATTTTTAGTAGAGATGGGGTTTCACCACGTTGGCAAGGGTGGTCTCGAACTCCCAGTCTCAGGTGATCCGCCTGCCTCGGCCTCCCAAAGTGCTGGGATTACAGACATGAGCCACCACTCCTGGCCCCAGTTCATATTTTTAAGTCAGGATATATAGGGTAGTGGTTAAGTACTTGGGCTGTTGTGTCAGAGAATCTGTGCATAGATCCAGGTTCTTCAGTTTGCTAGCTCTGTGACCTTGAGGAGTCATTTACACTTTCTCTACCTTAGTTTCTACATCTATAAAATGGGGATTATAATAATAGGTTATTGTGGGGATTAAATTGATTCATATATGAATAAAAGCATGTACTATATAAAAAGTATGTATGGGCTGGGTGCGGTGGCTTATGCCTGTAATCCCAGCACTTTGAGAGGTCAAGGTAGGTGGATTGCTTGAGTTCAGGAGTTCAAGACCAGCCTGGGCAACATGGAGATACCCCGCCTCTACAAAAAATAAAAAATTAGCTGGACATAGATGGCATGCACCTGTAGTCCCAGCTACTTGGGAAGCTGAGGTGGGAGGATAGCTTGAGCCTGAGAGGTCAGGGCTGCAGTGAGGAGCCATGACTGTACCACTGTACTGCAGCCTGGGCAACAGAGTGAGACCCTGTCTTAAAAAAAAGAAAAAAAGTATGTATGTACTATTAAAAATATGTATCAATACTATATAATGCCATTAACTCATAATTTCCAAAAATATTTTACTTTATATATTTGCTCATCAAATTTTATAATATATCTATGTTGTTTTGATCAATTAAATACTAGCAATGATTATGACAACTCAATCAGACATCTAAGTTAACACAGAACAAAATAGCCACAGGAAATTTTAAAACATAAACTCCTTTGTCTCTCTATATTGTTTTGGTACAAGAAAATAATCAATAAAAAGCTTTTAAGCATAAAATATACATTAGGATGAAGTTCTTTGAGAGGAGCACAATAGAGATATGAATTCAAGGAGAAATATATAAAATGTCCAATTGTATTGCATATATTTTAAAATGAATGATGATGGATGTTTGTTTTCAATTGAATGCATTTGAGATAATGATGTAATATTAATACTTGTATTTAAAATTGTCAGTATATACAGTGCATTGGAAATCATATAATTTGCAACTATTTAATGAAAACCTTTAGAGGTGAACTTGTGTACCTGGGGTATATAGATATAAGTTTTTCAAATGTAGGTGATGCAAATGAGTTCAAAGACACTGGAATAAAACACTGATTTAAAGGAGTAAGGACATAAGTGAAAGCAGAGGCATAAAATTATCTTTATAATTTATGTTTTCCTGAGTATCAGCTATAAGAACAATACCTTCCTCATCAAGTTGAGTAAGTAGGTAAATTATAGAAGCCTGAGGTTCCCGTGGCAGAAAGTCAATTTGACTCGTGTGGACTAACTTAACTGAAATATCTTCAGTGTTTCACAGAGAAGGTCAGTGTATAAGAAAACACATGTACTCCCAATTTGATGAGTATTTCCTAGGAGAGATCCCTTGCCTTTGAAGGGATGCTGTATCTGTCCCTTGAACTTTTTGTGAAACGAGCTATTTCTGAGTGGACCCCTTTCCTGAGGCAGAAATGGAGAGGCTGGATGGCTTGGATGGATGCTCTGAGGCAATTTTACTTCATGCTGGAGATGGCAACTTTTACAGTACCGAAGGAGCACTGGCTAACACAGGAAAGAATAAATGAGCCTCTTAGGAGGAACATGCTAGAAAGGAACTATTTTCTACTTAAAAAAATAAGTGTTGAAGAAAATGTGCATGCCCTAAGGTGTGTTTACTGCTGATTATATGAGTTTGACAGGCGCAATTTTGATTTAAATTTTATTTCATGCCATGCTTCAAGTTGAAAGTTTGGATGCCACTTTCTTATTGGGTAAGTTTCATGTCAGTGTATCCATAGTTGTAAACTGTAATTAATATATAATTTTGTGTGCTAGTTTTTACACTTAATATTATTTTTCAGACCCTTGCCAAGGAAAATAGAGGTTTTTAGAGAAGTGGTATGTTAATGCTATAGCCATATTTTATACAAACTGGCACAGAATATGAATAAGTTGTAAGCTTTAGTTAATGTGACTTCTTATATGCATGGCCCATGAAGACCAAAGTACAGTCAGTCCTCCATGTCTGCAGATGTCCATATCTGCGGACATGGAGGGCCAACTATACTAGCCACTTTACATAAGGGACTTGAATATCCATGGATTTTGCTATCTGTGGCAGGTCGGTAGGGGGGTCCTGGAACCAATCCCTGTGAATACCAAAGGATGGCTATACCAGCTCACTGGAAGCTCATGTCAGATAATGCAGGCCTGTTTATAGAGATTGGAACCTAGGCAAACTGTTTTTGAAAAGTTACTCATCCCTGCACTGGTCAATCTCAAAAGGCATTATCCAGGGACATAATGTGTTTATAAACATTCAAGTAAATTGCCCAGCCCCACCGGAGCCCTAACCCTTCTCTGCATGTTCTCTTGCATCAGGTCACTAGTTCCTGAAGGTTGCAGCCTACAGCCAAGTTGAAAGAGGCATAAGGGCTAAGCTAATTGACTAAAGTCTTTATGGAGTCTATGTGATGTTTTTGTGAAATATTTCAAAGTAAGGGTTAGTTCTCACATTAAGATAGTGCTACTTAAAACAGTGAGGGACTAGTAAAGCAGTTCGTATTGGTGGCAATAATGTAGTTTCGTCTTTCTGGAGGGAAATGTGATCATACAAATCAACAAATATGAAATACAAATATTCCCACTGTGTTTATTCATTCCAAAATTTTTATTATAAGGAAATAATTCATAAAGAGGAATATATAGTATATATGCGTAATTTATGATAGTATAAAGCTGGCTGGGCGTGGCACTTTGGGAGGCCAAGGCGGATTGATCATGAGGTCAAGAGATGGAGACCATCCTGACTAACATGGTGAAACCCCATCTCTACTAAAAATACAAATAATTATCCGGGTGTGGTGGCATGCTCCTATAGTCCCAGCTACTCAGGAGGCTGAGACAAGAGAATCGCTTGAACCAGGGAGGCAGAAGTTGCAGTGAGCCAAGATTACACCACTGCATTCCAGCCTGGGTGACAGAGTGAGACAACGTCTCAAAAAAAAAAAAAAAAAAAGTATAAAACTGGAAAATCTAAATTTCTAATCATGGAATGATGTAAATATCTATTATGATATATTAGCTAGATGGAAAATTATGTAACTAAAAAGGAAGTTACAAGGACTACGTAAAATATATAAAAGTATATATGAAATGTCAACAGGTAAGAGGAAAAATGGAATCACGAAATTATATATTCACTGTGTACATAACTATGATAGATAGATAGATAGATAGATAGATAGATAGATAGATAGATAGCTATTAATAAAATTTGGGAAGAAATAAACCTTTAAGAGGTCCTGGTCTGAAGCATTCATGAACTTCGTTGAATGTTGGTGGCCTGAAGGGCCACTGAGGAGAAAATGACCGTGAGCTCAGAGCTCAACCTTTAAATCAAAGTTCATCTCAGGAGTTCATGTAGAAAGCTTTGGTATGAGTTTTCTTTTTGGGTCTTAGACTCCTTTTTGGGTCGTAGACTTTCTTGTCTAGAAAATACTGAACTAGATCCAAACTATTAAAAACACAATTCTTAAAATTTCAACAGAAATCGGGGAAAGGTAAGAAATTGATATGATCAGGAAATGGGATTAGACTATACTTTTAAAAAATCTTGACATTATTAAGTTGCTTAAAGTTTTAATAAAATATTTTTTTAAAATAAGAAGCTGTCATTCTTGTACATATGTATCAGTTTATTTCTCTCTCCTAATACTTGCTTGCAAAATGCCAGAATACAATTGTTCTGAAAAGCTCCATTATTATGTTTATTTGTAGGAGCACATGATTTCTCAATACTGCAGTCTATTAGTAGCATAGTTTTTTGTTACTTAGTTTTAAATTATTAGTATTCTAGAAAGTGGGGAAAATGCCTCATAGTAGCTAGGTTTTTATAGGGCAGATCTTTAACATTTTTCGTTATGAGAAGGAGAATCACATATTTTGTAATGGGATTATCACATGCTTATGAGTTTTCTTCATGTAGTCTCTTTGGAGAGAGCTAAAGAGAAAAACTAATTTTAGCTTAATGAAATCACTGGGAAATCTGCTTCTGGGAATAAAAGGAATCCTTATATTTTCAAAGTTGGGTAAGAAGCAGAAAGAAAAAACTGTTAGGAGTTATAGCTGTAACTGGAGTATTAGAGATTTATACTGATTATATTTATCTAAAGAGAAGCATTATAGTATTTTAAAAATCATCTTGAAGATTCATCTCTTTTCTGTTGCTTTAAAATAATATTTAGCACCATTCTAAAAAGTAATGATAGTAATAGATATTTTATTTTGTGTTGCTCATAAAATATCTTCCTGTGTGATAGCTGCCAGACATTAGTATCTGGTTATCAATAAATTAGGCTGGTTTTGTGAATGTAGTCTCGGAAATCTTGGAATTTTCTGATTGCTGATTTACAGGGGTGTTCCGCAACACACCTAGCTCAAAAGTGGTGTCCTTGGTTTAATGTGTGTCTCAGAAATAGACTTAAGTCAAAAATTATCACCATTATGTAATGTAATGTAATGGAAAAAAAAAGTAAAGAATTAATGCTTGGAAAGCGAAGGCTTCCAATTGTTTTACTTTAAGATAAAAATAGAATAAATGTACCACCTGAAAGTTGTTTCATACAGAAGTTCTGCATTTAGTCTTAGTAGGCTTGGCATTGGAAAAACTTAATTTTGTTCTTAGATCTGGACATAAGTCTTGGCTCAATCATTTATGCATTCCACGACCTTGGATAAGCCATTCCTCTAAACAAATTTCTACAAAATAGGAAGAATACCTACCTTATAGAATTGTGAAAATTAGTTGGGTAATATATATTATTGCATAGCTTGGATTTTTTCTTAATGCCAATCTAATAGCAATCCCTGCAACTTCTACTAGTCACCAATATATCTCAAATCCATTTATTTTTCTCCAACTTTACTGTCTTCACCCTAATCAAGCCCCTTCTTTCTTGATACAGTAGCTTTCATGGTAGTTTCCCTCCTGCCTCTTTTGCTTTCTTTTCTCTTCTTGCCTTCATTCTTCACCCAGCAGCCAAGATTTTTTTTTAAGTGAATAACAAATCATGTCATAAAACACTTAAAACTTTCTGTTGCATTTAAAATAAGTGCAGGAGGGCAGCCTCCTTCTCTCCCAAGGGCTATCAAGCCACTGGACTCTGTCTTCCTTTCCAGCTTCAGGGTTTCTGCTGTCTTCTCTCTCTCCCAATATTCCAGCTTTATAGCCTCCTTTCTGCTCTTGAACACATCTAGTTCACTACCTTCTAATGGTCTTTACTCTTACATCTTTCTGCCTGGAACGTTCTTCCCCAGGTTTAAAATATGACTTTGAAAGTATTAAAAATACACAAAAAGATTTAGGGCTGATGTCTTTACATAAGACTAATTAGGAAATACATCACTTGCTTTGGTAATATTTTTCAGGTATATTTTCTTCATTTTATACATTCACTTTCTAGTTTTTCAGTCAGTTGTGTAACATCTAACTACATAATATTTTTCCTATCACGTTAGACACCTGTGTTACACCTGATTGAGCCTGTACCCCTACTGTCTGACACCATCACCAAGGTTCTGATCTGAGCCTAAAAATGACTAAGGAATTGCCCTTTCAACACATTTCTTCCTTTAATAACCCACAAGCAGTCTATTATCTGTTAATGTAAACTGAAATATAAAAATTTCTGACTTCTGATTATCCCTGGGATATATTGTTCCTTCGTTTATATTATATTTGTGTGGCTCCAATTTTAAAATGTGCCTCAGTTCTTTTTTACCCTCTTACGGCATTCTAATCATCACTGTTTTAAATGAAGGAGTGAGAGTTTGAGCTCATAATCACATAATGGCATTGCCAGCCCATGGGACTATCCCTCGTGGAACTTCTGAGTTAAATGAACCAGTGCCATGTTTGAATTCCAGGTACAGATGCTCCATCGTTTTGCAGTTAACATAGAGCAGTTCCAGAGAAGGCCCAGGCCTCTCTGCCCTCAGCTTCCTTACCTGTCATCTCTCTGTTCCCAACTTTCTTACTGTATAGGGGAGAGAAAAAAAACGTTTCTGTCTACCCTCTAATTGACTGCCTAGGGCCGGCAAATTAAATTGACAAAAAACAGATTAGCAGGAGAAAAGTCATACAAAATAACATTTTAGTTTTTACATGCCCTTACAGAAAAGGCATGGAGACTCAGAGGAGCAGTTAGACCCTGCAGCGTATACACCATTTTAACAAAGGGTGATAAATTTGTGGAGAAGTCACAAGAGGAAGCAAAAGGGATTTGAGCTTCCAGGGGCACAGATTATAAGAAGGTAAATATGAGGAGAAACTAATGGAAGATGAGGGTGATTTTAGTAAGATTTGTTTGTGCAGACCCGTCTCAGTGCCAGTGTTCTGTGTCCGGTGATAATGGGTGATCTGCTCCAGGTATGGGAGAAGGGAGGGGAACACCTTCACAAAGAGAAGTTTATGTCATACTTTTAGGCAGAGGGGGGAGGGCAAAGAGCTCTTTCTGAATTTGCTGTGTTTGAATTGCCTTTGGCTCAAATAGTCCTTAAACTAAAGTAGCATACGGGGGCGGGGGGAGAGATCCTTCATCTGCTCTGTTTCCCACAGCCCTCAGCACTGAGCAGGTATCAGGGCCCACTCTGCAGAAGCAGGGCTTAGAATACCTGGTGTGCAGGGCCACTGCTGGGCTCATCCATAAAACCCTGCCCTAGATTCGTACCTTGAACCCCATTGCCCATGTGTGCATCCCACACCCCAGAATACCTCAGGAAAGGGACAGGTGGAGAGACATGCTAGAAATCGGGTGTCATTTCCTCTATGTATATTTGAAGTTCAAGCTAGCTCTGAAAAGATTTGAAAGTAAATCAGGTACTTTGAAATCAAACCTCAAAGTTAGATGACCTTGGGCAAGTTAATTGGCATCTCTAAACCCCAATTTCCTTACCTTTACAATAATTATATGTCAACCTCTTAGTATTATTATTAGAATTTAGGGAGAATCCTAGTAAATGTTCAACTCATGCACTTGTTTGTACGATTCCCTTTTCAAGGGAATACCCACAGTCTAGCTCCGACTCACCTTCCCTGGTAAGCTTATCACCCACATGTTAGGTGCTCTGCTGCCTAATTCTTTCCTGTATTCTTTTTTGACAACAAAGTATTATTGGAGAAGAATGCAGCATTTATAATTTAAACTAATTATAAATGTTTAATTTGTAGCCCATTGTATGTTTGTGCTGTTCCACTTTAATCATGCCTATCAGTTCTTCTCTTTGCTTTCCTGGCACACCCCTGGAGTATGCATCACACACATGAGTTACCTGATCTGCACAGACTCCTAGGGGATGGGTGTGCCTCCTACTTTGCACACAGTGGGGAGGGTGCTGTCAGAAACCGTGTGCCTTGTGTTTCCTTCTGGAATCAGCTGTCATTATGCCTCTCTTCTTTCCTTTCCTCTATTCATGCTGGAGAAAGCTAGCCTTTTCCCATAGGGAAGCAGGTGGCCCTCACTCTTTAGTGAGCATGATCATTGCCTTGGGAGTTGATCACAGATTTGGAGTGGGCCCCAGGAAACTACATGGTCAACAGGCAACCCCAGATGATTCTGATGGTCCTGGGATCACACTCTGAGAAATCTGCTCTGCTTTTGTATTGCTTACTACTCCTCAGACTTTACTCCCACTGTTTTCTTCTCTGTCTCTTCATCTTTAATGTGACATCCTTCTTGGGATTCTTCTCTATATCTTTGGACTAGGTTTTTTATTCTCAAAACAAACAAACAAAATGATTGTTTTTTCCATTGACATGGAGAAAAATAATTGTAGTCCTCTATTCTCCACTATCCACCACACTGTCACCCTCAGGTGAGGGCTGACTAAACATTGTTTCTGCCCCTCTGCACACTCAGGGGTTTGACTAGAGAGACAAAGAAATTGACAGGATCCTCCAATGACAGCACCTCCTGTCAGGCATTTTTCTTAAAGTGGATGTTTTTACTGGAACAAAACATTTTAATGAAAACATTGACATGGAACATAACAAGGCTTTTAAATAGAGACTTGGAATCCTTTTTGTCTTCATTTAAATCTGTTTTATTTTTCTTTCTGTGACGCTATATAAAATCTCATCAATATACAAAATCATTCTGAGCCTCAGATTTTCTCATTTTCTCTGGATGAGAGCTTTGATTAGCTTTTTACAAGTTCTTCATTAGTAATTGGCTTGCTTTTTTGTTTTGTTTTTGGCTGTTGACTCTAATAAGTTTATGTTCTATCAAAGAATTATTTGAGGATGGTCTGAAAGATGCTACTCTTGTTATGTTACAGAATATTACAATTTAAGACTCTTTATAAATTGCAACAAGTGCTATTAGGACTAAATATTCATTTCTTCTTCTTGAGGCTGGTGACTGGGGTGGGTTGTTCAGTCTTATCATCATGCCTGACCTAGTTGTGCAGCCGTGACGGTTTAATTAATAGACATTTACATAAGCTCCTGATTTTCCCCCAGCAAGCTTTATAATGGTCTTGGTGGTTATCTCCTTTTCACCCTGTGAAGTATCAGCAGTACATTTTCCATTTTGCATATCAAAATACAAAGAGATTAAATTATGTACAACAAATTGATAACTGAATAAGTTTGGGAACTCGGAGTTCTGGCATATTAATAGTCTTGCTTAAAGCAACAACCCATATAGACTCTATAAATATATTCAGATTCTGCTGTCTAATCCAGGTGTTGGAGTTGGGACTGTCAGAAGCCCAGGGAGGGAGCCCTTTGTAGATTTATGCAGGGGTGGCAGAATTAGTTTCTGGGCTCTCTATGGAGCCATGAAAGAAGGTTTTGTTAGTAGAGGAGGTGGTATCTGAGAATTATTGCTGTGATGTCTGTAATTTTTAATAAAAATTCTAGAAAGCCTGGTGGTGTCTGTGTAGCATGTGAATTTGATGAACTGGTTTTTTGTTTGTTTGTTTGTTTGTTGTTGTTGCTTAAACCACCTTCCCAAACACCATTAGATGTTTCTTCCTAATTAACAGGCCACAAAATGTCAACAGGGGCAGCTAGAGCAAAGTGTGGCTCACTTGTCTTCCTCATCCTAGAAATGAGGAGGAACTTGCTGATCTTTCTGGGTACTTAGATGAGACTTTTGTTTCTTTCCCACATATTTTTTTTCTTAAACATTTTCTCACATTTTTTCTATGTATATTCTCATATACCTATGAGAGATGGAAATCTGAACTGGTATTTCTTCTCCCCGCCCCCCTTTTTTTTCCTTTTTTAAAACTATAAGATTGCTTGCTGTTCAAACCTTGCCTCTTTGTCTTGACTACGTTCAGAAAATTCTTGGATCATAAAGGGATTGCCTCAATCATGTAACACCAACACCAACAAAGCCAGACAAACAAAAATAGGCAATTTTTCTTCTCCAAATTTACTAAATTTCTCAGTCTTACCTAAAAGATAGAAGTTGGTATATCTCTCTTAACTCCTTTCCCATTAAACTTGGAGTAGGCTATTTCTGGCTTATATTCTATGGCCACACTTTGTTCTTCTCCTCCCTGAGTCCTGCCCGTCCTTTAAGGTCTGTGCCAGATTAAATACTGTATCTTTAAGAAGTCTTGGCCGGGCGCGGTGGCTCACGTCTGTAATCTCAGCACTTTGGGAGGCCAAGGCGGGTGGATCACCTGAGGTCAGGAGTTTGAGACCAGCCTGACCAACATGATGAAACCCCGTCTCTACTAAAAATACAAAAATTAGCTAGGTATGGTGGCATGCACTTGTAGTCCCAACTAGTCTGGAGGCTGAGGCAGGAGAATCACTTGAACCCGGGAGGCAGAGGTTGCAGTGAGCCGAGATCAAGCCATTGCACTTCAGCCTGGGTGACAGAGCAAGATTCCTTCTAAAAACAAAAAAAAGTTTTCGCTGCACTCTCTCTCCCTGAGTCAGAAGTGACCTCTCCTTTCTTTGAATTCCCATATTTTCCTGGATTTGTACCTTTGAGTAGCTAGGATCACAACCAACCTATCATATATAACAGTTATTTCTGTCATCCTTGAATGGTAGATGCCCTAATGGAGTATGGGGAGGAGAGAGGAGATACCAAATTTCATTTGACTCAAGAGCTCTCATAGCTCATGAAAATATACATCCTGCTGTACAGACTGATGTTTCCAACTATAGCCACTCAACACAGTGTTACAGAAAGCACACGATTGAAATCATACAGCAAGCATTAGATCTGCTTTAAGGAAAGAGTGATTAAGTTTCAGGCAAGCAGGATCTTACAGGAGTATCATGCGAGGGAACAAGGTCTTTCCATCCATGGGGCCTCAGGCCTGGGCCACCTCTGCATCAGAGTTTTCCTTTATTTTACTGGTGAGCTCCTCTGTGGCCCTCAGGCACCTCAGATTGTCCTTGGAACACCCTCTATCTTATAGCAGGGAGTGTCTCATTTTTTGCTAGTGCCACTGTGATCCCTACATGGTCTTCTCTGGAAGCGTGAGGACTCCCCGTGCCTTCCCTCCAAATGGTGAAATTAGTTGCTGCCACAGAAGGAGTCTTTCTTAGCAGCTTTTCCTGGTCACAGTCCTATTACCAACCCCCCACCCCACCCCTAACAACTGCTCAGCCATCAGCCATCTCTGCTATTCTCACTAGGGATCTGCTTTTTCATTCAGGGGCCGGGGCATGAGTATTTCACCTTTAGGACTCTTTCCTCTAGAGGAACAATTCAAGACTTGTAGTATTGCAGGTGCAACTGGACTATACACCCCATGAATTAAGAGAATGAGCTGCTGTTTTATGTATTTCTAGTACTTAAAACTAGAATGTAAATTCTATGAGAACAAATTTTGCTTCTGTCTTTAGTGTGCAAATATTTGTAGAGCCTAGAAAAGTGCCTGGCATATAGAATGTCCTCCATAAATATTTGTTGAATAAATGGATGGGCAGATGGATGGATATATGTATGAGTATTTAGCATGGAATCTTACTCATAATACGTATTCAGTGATGTTTACGGAATGCATGAGTAAAAAAACATATGGAGTAGCAAAGGTGGGAGTAAAGTAGGAAGGCGTGTATTTTGGTAGTATTTGAGCTGCTTCTTAATCTGGGTAACATACCTTAGGGGAGGATGCAGTGGTGTGGCAAGGAGTAGGCAAACTCACAGAATTAAAATATGCATTAATTTTAATTCTGGTGCATCAATTTTCCACAATGGTAAAATAAGATACTATTTTTTAATGTGGAAGCCAATAGATAGAATTTAGAATATATTGCATAATTGACGTAATTTTTTAAAGTAAATTACATGTAGAGGGTTATCCTAACCATGCCCTCAAATCCTCTCCTTTGTTCTTAGATACACATTGGAAGAAATATTTGAGAAAACAGGTACTGAAGTTTTTATCTTATCTTGGAACTTCTGTAAAGTAGGTGCTGTCTCCAGTTTTGTGCCGAGGAGAGAATGGTGTCCATACAGTGACGTAGGGGCTATGGGGGCCCTCCACACAAATATTTCCCTTTATGAAGCAGGCAGCATATGCCAATAATAACTTACTTTGGCACAAGAGGCTGTCTTTTTCTATGTGATAAATTCCACAAATGTTTATTGAGTACCTGCTAGATAAAAGGCACTAACCTGGATGCTAAGATGAAAATAGTAATCAGAATACTTCCTCTGCCCTCAAGGAATTAAAGAGTAGTAGCGGAAGACTTTTATAAATGGTCAGTTGCCTATACGGAACAGTGTGGAATTAGCAGTAGACTTAGGCATGGGATACAGTGGGAACACAGATGGAGGGGACCTGATTGGTCTGGGATTAGTGGTGAAGGAGGGACAGAGGGTGTTCCAGGCAGAGAGAACAGCATGTGCAAAGGCCTGTAGGTAAGAAGCAGCAGTGTGTTTGGGGAACACCAAGTAGTTTAATGGTAAACTGTATATAAATATTGGGTCAAAAGCTTCTGCACAGCAAAGGAAAGATCAACAAAGTGAAGAGATATCCTACAGAATGGGAGAAAATATTTGCAAACTCTTCAATTGACAAGTGATTAATAATCAGAATATATAAGGAACTCAAGCCAATACCAAAGGAAAAAAAAAACAAAACAAAATAATCCAAGTTTAAAAATGGGTAAAAGATCTGAATAGACATGTTTAAAAAGAAGACATACAAATGGCTAAAAGATATATGAAAAATTGGGCCGGGCGCGGTGGCTCACGCCTGTAATCCCAGCACTTTGGGAGGCCGAGACGGGCGGATCACAAGGTCAGGAGATCGAGACCATCCTGGCTAACACGGTGAAACCCCGTCTCTACTAAAAGTACAAAAAAAACTAGCCGGGCGAGGTGGCGGGCGCCTGTAGTCCCAGCTACTCCGGAGGCTGAGGTTGGAGAATGGCGTAAACCCAGGAGGCGGAGCTTGTAGTGAGCCGAGTTCGCGCCACTGCACCCCAGCCTGGGTGACAGAGCAAAGACTCCGTCTCAAAAAAAAAAAAAAAAAAAAAAAAAGATATATGAAAAATTGCCCAACATCACTAATCATCAAGGAAATACAAACCAAAACCACAATGAAATATCGTCTCACTCCAGTTAAAATGGCTATTATGAAAAAGACAGAAAATAGCAAATGCTGGCAAGGATGTAGAGAAAGGGGAATGCTCATACACTGTTGGTGGGAAGGTAAGTTAGCACAGCCACTATGGAGAACAGTATTGAGGCTCCTAAAAAAGCTAAAAATAGAAATGCCATATGATCCAGCAATTCAACTGCTGGGTATATATCCAAAAGAAAGGAAATCAGCATGTGAAAGAGATATCTGCACTCCCATGTTTACTGCAGCACTATTCACAATAGTCAAGATAGGAAATCAACCTAAGTGTCCATAAAGAGAATGGATAAAGAATATGTCGTATATATACACAATAGAATATTAGTCAGCCATTAAAAAAATAAAATCTGTCATTTGCAATAACATGGATGGAACTGGAGGACATCATATTAAGTGAAATAAGCCAAGCAAAGAAAGACAACTGTTGCACGTTCTCACTCATACAAGGAAGCTAAAAAAATTGATTCATGGAGGAAGTGAATATAGTAGTGGTTACTAGAGGCTAGGAAGGGTAGTGAGGAGGGCAGATAAAGAGGGGTTGGTTAATGGGTATAAAAATAGAGTAAGATCTCATGTTTGTTAGCACAATAGGGTGACTTAAGAAATAATTATTGAATAGTTCAAAATAACTGGAAGAGTAGATTTGGAATGTTCCCAACACAAAGAAGTGATAAAGGTTTAAGATGATGGCTGTACCAGTTACTCAGACTGACCATTACACATTGTATGCTTGTATCAAAATATCCCCGGCACCCCATAAATATGTACAACTATTATATATCCATAAAACTTTTACAAAAAGAAATAACAAAGGAGAAAAGTTATGGATTTAATTATCTAACATTACATTCCACATTGCCAAGTCATCATGAACAAAATTTAAAGACAAATAACAATCTGGAAGGAAAAAAAATTGGGGTATTTCAGCAACTTTCATGACAGCAGAGGTTATCTGTTTATTCATTGTGCTGTAACTAACATTTAACCAGGTGTATAGCCCACAGTGATGGCTGAATGAATGAAAAAGATCAATATCCCAAAATATGTTAAGTAGCTAATATAAATAAGAAAACTCCATAAAACCTGAATAGACAAATAGTCAAGAAAATGTGAAAAGGCATTTCACCTTGGTGTCATCGTTGGCTTTTTCTTACACAGCATATCAAATCCTTTAGCAAATCTTGTTGGCTCTACCTTCAAAGTAAATCCAAATCTGATTGTTCTTCCTCACGCTACTGTTGCCTTGTACAAGTCATTATATTTTGTCTGAGCTGCTACAGTAACCTCCTAACTGCTCTTTCTGCTTTCCCTCTTGCCCTTCTACAATATCAAGGTAACATTTTAAAATGTAAATCAGAATGTATCACTTTTTTGTTCAGAATCTTCCACACTCTGCCCATCACACTCAGAGTAAAACCCCAAGTCCTTTCCATGCATATGAGACACTACATGATCCTGCATCTTGGCTCGCTCTCTGGCCTTACTTCCACTGCCACTCCCCTTCATTTCACCCGACCAGCCAGGCTGCTCTTGTCATTCTTTGAACATTCCAAGCCCCCTTCTGCCCCAGGGTTTTAGGGTCTTTGCAGTTGGTGTTCTCAAGCTGGAAATATTCTTTTCCCAAAGAAGTGCATGGCTTGCTCCTCTCTTGGTCAGGGGTCTGCTCCACTGTTACCTCTGCAATTAGACCTTCCCTTACCAACTTACCTAATATAGCCTCTCCCCCAAAATGTTTTTCTCTCCCCTCCATTTGACTCTCTCTACCTTACTATGTACAAAAAAGATAAAAAGAGAAAAAATGTCTCCCCAGAAAATTTCTAAACACAGGCTTACCCTCAAGTCATGGAACTGGAATTCCTCCTGGGTACCAGGCAGAAGCATATATAAACTTCTTTGATTGGCTGCACTTTTAATGTTAGGCCTCAAAGAATTACCATATTTGTAGTCGTACTATAAGGTCACAATAAAAAAAATACAGAATTCATAAGGAGCCATTATGAATGAGGGCCAGCAGACAACAAACTAGTAGCAGATCCACAAATCCAGATACTGAAATTATTCAGTGCAAAAATATACATATATTGAGCATATTTTTTTAATGGATAAAAATATTGAAAGTATGACATAGGAAGACGACTATGGAAAATATCAGCAAATTTAAGAAATAATCAGAACTTTTAGAAAGAAAAGTACGTAATGTCTATTCTAAGAAGCACATAAGTACAGTTAAAGAGCATTAATGTATGAGAAGAATCTGAAGAATTGCATACAGTGCAGCAAAAAATGAGAAAGAAATAGTAAATATGATAACAGGTTAAGAAAGACAAAGGATAGAGGAGGATGAACACGTCTGATAAGAGTTCCAGGAGCAGAGGCTAGAGAGAATGAAGGAGAGGCAATATTCAAAGAGCTGATGCTGAGAATTTTCCAGAATTGTTTAAAAGGCACTGATATTTAGATTTAGGAAGCTCAGTGAATCCCCACAATGAAAAATGAAAAGAAATCCACACCTATGCACATAACAGTGAAATAGTAGAGAGAAAGAGAAGATCTTAAAGAGAATGACAATTAGACTGATAGTCAACTTCTACCCAGAATAAATGGAAGCCAGAAGAAAATGGGATAATATAATCCAAGTGCTAAAAAAAAATCATTGTAACCAGAATTTTATACCTACGAAAACATATTTTTCAAAAATGAGGGCAACATAAAGCATTCACAGGATTAGACAATTTACTACAGATCTTCACCAAGGGGTGTTCTGAAGGACATATTTCAATGACAAAGAATATTATGCCAGAATGGACGCTGAGATTTAGGGGAAAATGGTAAGCAAAAGGAATAGTAAAATGTGGGTTAATTTTAACAAACATTGAACTATAAAGTACTAATAATATCTTCTTTTTGGGGTTAACAAAAAGTAGATACAGCAGAAATACTAGACAACAGTAGTACATAAATCAGTAAGGGGTGATCAGAGTATTAAGGTACTTGAATTGTTTGGAAAAAAGATAAAGATACAGAATAATTGTAGATTTTATTAAGTGAAATAGCTATTTTAAAATTTAAGGATAACCACTAAATGTTTAGGAATATATTAATAGTATGTAATTTTTCAAGCTAATAAAAAGAAAAAGCAGTGAGAAAAAATTTGTAATCCTACACTTAGTCCATCCAAAAGAAGGAAACAGAAGAGGAAAAAAAGAAAAGGAAAGGAAGAAACATTAAAAATAGAATGAGTAAAAAGTCTACAATAAGATGGAAAAAAAGTGAAATCAAATTGTATCAGTAATCACAAAGCCTGTAAGTGAACTAAATACCCCACTAATGAGACAGATTGTAAAGGTGGATATTTAAAAATCCATCTATGTTCTTTTTATAGAAAAATCTTAAACATAAGGATGCAGAAAGACAAGAAGCCAAACAATTTTTTAAATGAATAATGTAAATAGAAAGCTGATGTGGCTATATTAATATCATGTAAGAATCCTTTTTTGGCAGAAAGCATATTAGAGATAAATATGATCACTTCATATTAAAGTTTTAATTCTCTAAGAAGATATATGTCTATACATTTAAATATCACAGCTTCCAGATATATAAAGCAAAAATTGACCAACTGCAATTGACAAACAATAATGGGCAAATCAACTGTTATAGGGGAGATTTAAATTTCTCTTAGAAATTAATAAATCAAGCAAACAAGGATATACATATGGACAACACAAATAACTAGCTTAATCTAGTGAAACGTGTAGAACAGTGTAGCCAACACTGAAGATTACATATTCTTTATGTATAACCTTTTAAGTACCTATGGAAATATAAAAAATTAAGAAAAACAAAATAAACCCAAACAAAAACATATGGAGGCAAATAATAAAGGTAAATGCAGAAATTAGTAAAACAGAGGACAAAGATACCTAAAGAGGATCAACAAAAGACACATATGGTAGGGACTGGCACATAGTAGGGCCAACAATTCAATATCTGTTCAGTGAATAACAAGCGACCGAAAGTATAAATGTGTGTATAAAAAAGTCTGAAAGGAAATTCACCAGTGATTAAACCTGAGTTGGGCTGTTTGGGATTAACTTGCTTTTATTCTTTATTCTTGGTATTTTCTGAACTCCCTGTGTGTATTGCTCTTATAATTTTATGAAAACACATGATTTTAAAATCAATACATAGATTTTCGAAGGAGTAGACTAGAGGTTGGAAGTCAGGAACTATCCTAGACACCAATTCTGGTCAGAGGGCACGAGGAGGTACAGTGTAAGTGTGTGCTCTTAGGAGGTATGTAGGTGCTCTGCCCCTCAGTACGTGGATGACCTTACGCATAATCTCTCTAAACCCGTTCTCTCAAGTGGCAATAATAAGGCTCCCTCAAAGAGTTATTGTGGTAGGTGGCCATGTAAAGCACTTAATCCAGTGCCTGATACTGCAGATGCTGGGTAGTCATTTGCCTTCCCCTGCTTGAGGGGTTAGCATGAGGGAGATACCTGTCTTCATTTCTAAGGAATGTGCCTAGCGTGGAAGGCAAATTTGATCAGTCTAAATATGAAACTAGATGAAAGCTTAATATGTGAAATTATATTTGTGCCCTCCCAAAGAGCCAAGAAAATTAAGAAATGAACCAAGTAACTCATCATATTTATTACGTGTAAGAATGAAGGTGCAGTATTATCATTTCCTTGTGATAGTCACATCTAATAGTTCTAAAACCAATTCACAGTATTCTTGTCAGACTTATTTTATGAGACATTTAACCATTGCTAAAGTAAATTTCATGAGGAAATATGCCTATATAACTTCTCTGGAGTTACAGAGATAGAAATCTGACCCATCATTTCTGTTTTCATGGAAAACCATTTAGCAGAACTTGGTTCCAGTAGAAGTGTTTATTAAGTTGTAAGCTTAACACAGTTCATTGGCAGTGTGTATTTCCACACGGACATTTTTCTCAGTGCAGATTTGCTCAGTTCATTATTACTGACAGCAGATGGTAGCACTTCCACATGAATTTACCTCCTGAATCGATCTAAGAAATGTCACTAAAAGGATCCCAATGGTTTTGATGTTCTTCCATCTCTGAAAAGGGTACATTAAACAAATAAGGAGTAGAGTTTAGATTTTTTTTAAAAAACTCTAACACATAATTCCTAAACCAACTAATGACTGCTTTCATCTTTGATTCCGGCTGTTTGAAGGAAAAATAGTAGAAAATACAGATAATCTTTCTTGATAGCATAAACCTTACAAAATCTCCATTGGAAAATAATGGCTTTTGAAGAATATTATCTACATTGATTGTCTGCACTGATAACATCAAATTACTTGTAAATTCTCTACTCTACTTTCTCTGAATACAAATTGCTGGGCTTGCAGAATCACCTGATTGACTGTGACTGAAAAAATAGTATCGGCTCAGGTCACTATGCTAACTTTTGAATTCTGTGATTTCTGCAGCATTAAGATCTCCACAGGATTAACCACATTTTTCACTTACAGACCCATTGGCTTGATTTAGGCTTAAATCAATTTAAAATTATCAGACAAGATTTAATGTTTGATAAATGAGTGAATGATATAATATGTGAATTCTAGTCACATAAAGGAAACTTGTTATTTTTCTATGTCATATGATCATTATTGCATTCTTCATAATTCAAGGGTTTATATTCAGTAGTCCTATATATTTAGAAACAAGGATTTATTTGGAATATTCTAAAAATTAATTTTCCATTTGTGTTTGAAATGTAATTAATGATTTGGCTAATTCGCCACAACTAAAAGAAACTGATACATTTTAGAAAGCATTGAGTATTGAAGCATGTACAATTTAACCATGTAAATTAATTATGGATGCTTTTGACACATTGCTAGAAGAGTGCTCATGATTAACAACGTACTTAAAGGATTTGCTTCACAACAAGAAAAAGCTTTTGGGTTCCATATGCTTTCAAAAACATGCTTACTAATATTCTAACAACAGAGGCACAACTTAATACTGACTTTTTTTTTTTTTTTTTTTTTTTTTTTTTTTTTAGATAGTCTTACTCTGTTGCCCAGGCTGAATGCAGTGGCACAATCTCCGCTCACTGCAACCTCTGCCTTCTAGGTTTAAACGATTCTCCTGCCTCAGCCTCCCAAGTATCTGGGACTACAGGCGCCTGCCACCACGCCTAGCTAATTTTTGTATTTTTAGTAGAGACAGGTTTTTGCCATGTTGGCCAGGCTGGTCTTGAACTCCTGGCCTCAAGTGATCTGCCCACCTCAGCCTCCCAAAGTACTAGGATTACAGGCGTGAACCACCATGCTTAGTCAATACTGACTTAATTCTGCTAAAAGATAGCAACTTTGGGCCAGGTATGGGGGCTCATGCCTATAATCCCAGCACTTTGGGAGGTGGAAGGATCGATGAGTTCAGAGTTCAAGACTGGCCTGGCAACATTGTGAGACTTTATCTCAAAAAAAATAAAAAAATTAAAAATATTATTGAAAAAATAAAATATGGCAATGTTGTTCAATATGCTTTCGTTTCTTTCCCCTTCCTTTGTACCATTATTGTCATGTATATTACATTTATGTTATAAACTCAACACTACAGTGTTACGATTTTTGCTTATATAATCTTATGTCTTTTTAAAAAAATTAAGAAAAGAGAAAGTACTTAGTCTTTTATATTCACCATTTATGACACTTTTCATTTTTCCCTGTACATTTGAGTTACACTCTGGTATTATTTCCAGAAGGACTTTCTTTAGTATACCTTATAAGGCAAATCTACTAGCAAGGAATTCTCTCAGTCTGTTTCCCCGGGAATATATTTATATTACTTTCATTTCTGAAGAATGTAGAATTCTTGGTTGACAATTCAGGTTTTTTCCCTCATTACTCTGAATATGTCATTCTCCTCCCATCCGGACTGATAAGAAGTCACCTGTTTTTGAATTGTTATTCCTCTTTATGTGATGAGTCCTAAAGGACTCAGTTGCTGTTTTTAAGATTTTCTCCTTGTGTTTAGCTATCAGTTATTGGACTATGATGTGTCTAATGTGGGTCTTTTTATATTTCTACTTAGAGTTTGTTGAGCTTCTTGGATCTGTAGATTAATGTATTTCATCAAAGTATAGAAATTTTTAGCCAGTATTTCTTCAGCTATTTTGCCTGCCCTTTTCTCTCCTTCTCTTTTTCAGAGTACTATTATATGTATTCTGGTACAGCTGATGTTATACCACAGATGTCTAAGGCTCATTTTTCTTCAAGTTTTTCTTCTCTTTTCTTCACGTTGAATGCTTTCTATTAATATACTTTCAAATCCACTAATCCTTTCTACTGCTGTCTCATATTTACTATTGAGTCCATCTAGTGAATTTTTTATTTCTGGTATTGTACTTTTCAACTCTAGAATTTCTATTTAGTTCTTTCTATAGTTTGTATTCCTCTATGGAGATTAGCTATTTGCAGAGCCATTGTTATAATTTTTCTGTTTTAATTCTAGTTTTCTTTAATTCACTGAACATATTTATAATACCTGCTTTGAATTATTTGTAAATCCAACATCTGAGTCTACTCAGTGTCAGTTTTTAATAATGATTTTTCCCCCTGGTATGAACCACACTTTTTGGTTTCTTTGCATGTCACATAAATTCCTTTGAAAACTAGACATTTTAGATAATATATTGCAGCAATTCTGGATTCCAATATTTTTTCCTGAGGGTTGTCTTTTTCTTGTTGTTGCTGTTGTTTTTGTTTGGTTAATAACTTTCCTAGGCTTTGTCTGCAGATTTTTTTTTTCCCTGTAAGTATGGCCACTGATGTCTTTGCTATTGGTTTTTTAATTCTTATTTTTATTTTTTAGACTGCCTTCCTCAGGGTTATCCAGCTATGTCTGTAAAGCTTGCAGGTTGGCCAATGATTGGACAGAAATTGTGCTCAAATATCTCAAGCCTATAATGCCTTTTTCTTTTGCCAATGAATGTGTACATGGATTGGGAACACACTGAAAATTCAAGTCGTATTCATGTTGGCCTTAGCTCTTACATCCCATCAGGCCTTCTCATGTCTCCACTGAACATTCCCTTCCCATCAGCCAGTGATGCCTGGAGAACTTATCTACCCCTTCTGTGGCTGTCTTACTTCCAGAATGGCCCTATTAAAATACTGGTAGTTTGCTGCTTGCCTCAACTGGGACTGCAACCTTTTCTTTTCATTTAGTACCTATTTTGCTATTTTTTATTGACAGTGCCGCTGAGCAATAGTTTTAGCTGTCTTTTGGAAATCAGGCCAGCCCCTCTGGCTACACAGTTATTGGCTCTTATGGCCAGACTGCTCTGGTAAAACTTCTATTGATGGAGTGGCTGGGGACATTGGGGAAAGGAGGAGGGGGTATGGAAGTACTTCCAGGCAAGAATGCTTCAGATTCCCTGTTTCTAACTTGAAGTTTGGCAGATTATCATGAACTAAACACTTCTCAGATTTTATATTTGCCCTTGGTTGATTTCCAGGACCCAAAAATGGTTTGTTTTTGACAATTTTGTTCATTTTTATACTTATTTTCTGGGAAGAGGATTTGCTGACCTCTTTATTCTATCACAGCTGGCAGTCCACTTCTATTGTTATTAATTTATAAAATTATTCTAAAAGATTACATAAATATATCTCATAACTCCTATATTAAGGTGATCAGCATAGTATAGGCTTGATTCTTTTAAACCAAAAGCATTTTGCCAAAACAATATAATTTTTATTTTAAAATCCAATTTATTAATAAATTTAAACTTGTGATTTTTAAAGACCATCATTCATTTTAATATATTCTATTTAATTATATAAATATAAGGTCTCAGTATAGTAAAGGATAAAGAATTTTTTAAAGATGGCCAAACCTGCATTAAAGAAATGCTCAAGCTATTCTAAAAGCTCTTCAAAGGCATAAAAGTCTCAATTATTTTAAAAAGTGTTTTAAATGAGCATTGCCATGCATTTTATTCTATTAGAATATAACCTTAAATGCTAATATGACTGTTTTATGTTCTTTGAGGAAAAATGAATATTAAAATGTTGTAGATTACTGAAGTGTTTTTGAAGTACCTAAGCTTTTTATTTTAATTTAAATTCATTTAAATTATTTTTCATTAATTTGGTTTTAAACCTGAATACAAATATAGTGATAGTTCTAGTTGCCATATAGACCTAGACCTTTCACTAATTCAGACCTTTCTTCCTTTCACTTATAAACAGTTGTTAAATATTCCTAAACACTTAGATGCTGGTCAGTGATGCTTTTAATATGCTACGTAATTTACAGGAATATCCTATTTTTAGATTGAAATTGGGCTTTATTATAGGGTACCATAAGACTACTTTCTGAATGTCTGGCTGTTATCCTTTTCTGTTTAGATATTAATGGGTTAAATACTAATAGCCAACCAAGTGACTGCTATGTGTCAGGTACTGTTCTATGTACTTCTGCGGTATTATCTCATTGAAGGGTCACAGTCAATCTCTGAGACAGATACTATCTATCATTAGCCAGTTACCAGATGAAGAAACAGAGACATAAAATGGTTAAGTGACTTTCCCGATAGCTCACAGCTACTAAGTGGTAGAGCAGGACTTGACCTCAAACAGTCGTAACCACAGAGCTCATGCATGTGCTTACCCACTTGCTATGTGGAACGAGGAAAAGATGACTTATAGAAGTAAAGTCCAAGTCTTTACAAAGAAGCATCAAATGAGCAGAGCTGCAGTGTGCCATGGTCCTAAGACTCCTCTAAGAAAATGTCCCCTGAACTGTAAGTGCCTATCCACCTCTTAGGTAAGAGATGCCAAAGGGAGAGTGAGTCTTGGAGAGAGTGGAGGCTGCATGATTGAACTGATTCTCCCTATTATGAGTGTTTCTGTCCAGTGGAAATTTAGAAGCCTAGGTTTCATTTCATTAAAGTTAACATGTCTTTACATCAATAAGATTGGATTATACCTCTTTATTCCTTCCATTGGCAACTGTGTAAGTCATCCCAAAAGAATTTAGACTACATTTATCTTTTTAAATTCCAGCTTTCTAAACAGTCATTATTTTAGTCCAGGACAATTTTAAATTTTTTTGCATTTTTCCTGCATATTTCCTATGCTCATTTCGCCATAGGGTCATCTGCCCCCACATTCTGTTCCTAAATATCTGCGTGGTGGTTTTTTCCTTGTCATTCTGATCTCTGATTAAGTATCACCTTGTTTTAGTCCATTTAGGCTGTCATAACAAAAATACCATAGACTGGGTGACTCAACAACCAACACTTATTTCTCCCAGTTCTGAAGGCTACAAGATCCAGGATGAGGGCACTGGAAGATCCAGTGTCTGGTGAGGACCCATTTTCTATTTCATAGATGCCATCTTCTCACTGTATCCCCACATGATAGGAAAAGAGTGAGAGAGCTCTCTGGGTCTTTTTTATAAGGGCACTAATCCCATTCATGAGGGGTTCACCCTCATGACCTAATCACCTGCAAAGGGCTCCACCTCCTAATACCATCACCTTGGTGGTTAGGATTTCAACATATGGATTTTAGAGGGACACACACATTCAGTCCATTGTATTACCTCTTCCATGAGGCCTTCCCTTTCCAAGTCTAATGTCACCAAAATCCCTCCAGAATCATGTTACCCTGTTGTGTTTCCTTCGTAGGGCTTATAATTATCTGGATTATCTTATTTATTCATTCTGCATGTTTACTGGCTGTCTTCTGCACTGGAATCTAAGTTCCATGGGATCAGGAACATTGTTTATCTAAGAGATACAGTGGTCTCTATAACTATACCTAGAAATATTCTGGCAGACACATAAAAAAGATGATTGATTAATATATGTTGAATTACTTAACATTAGTTTAAGGCAGGTAAGGGAAACGAGACTCAAGTTGGACAGGAGGACTTGATATAGGCACAACCCATCAGGGCTTTGAGCCCAGGGCCCAGTTAGGGATGGGAATGAAGGTTGGGAAGAGAGCTGTAGAGAGGAAACTGATGCCTTGCTGGAAGAATCAGGCTACTGGTCAGAGTCACCTGGAGGTGGCACTCAGGGAGAAAAAAATGCCAGGAGATGCTAAAAATGCGACATACATGCAATAACCTACAACTAGTGGATAACTCATCCCTCACCACTGCCACCCCACATCTCCATACCCAGTGTCACCAATACAAGTGGAATTGTCCCTCCCAGTTCTTGTGAGTGGACGTGTGCATAAGCATGCAGACATGAATGTTTGGAGCTGAGGGCTAGAGGCAGCAGGGACAGCCACATAATTCATCCCATCAACAGCTCTGAGTTCAGCTTGCCCTTGGGTTGGCTAAGAGAAGAAACCAAGAGAAGAAGCTAGGCATCCCCTAGTCTAAATCCAGCCTACAAGCCTGTTTTACTGGTCCCACTCATGTTTAAAAATGTCTTGTGCCAACACTTTAATGTAGGAGGTTTAACATAAACTTCAGGTTTTCTAGGTTCGTTTCACAAATAGGAAGGTCTGGCATGCTGAACCTGCATTCCCACGTGGGACAGTTGGCCGGAGCAGAGTAGCCAGCATGGCCTTGGATGGGTGCACTCTGCAGTTCCTCCTGAGCCCTGTCATCTGCTGGTGTATTTAGCTGGCATTATCCCCTTAGGTCACCTGCTTCGTCTTCATAGGTATTTGAGTTTGCAGTATTGTTATAATGGTTAATCCACAATATAAATAATCAATAAATGTATCATCAATAATAGTGTTTGTGTTGGTAGAACTTGTGCACTACATAGAAACCTCCTAGGGCTCCCCATTGCTTGCCAAATGATGTCCACATCCCTAACTTGGGTGCGGTCTGACCTATATCTTATATCCAGTTATTACCTTATAAAAGGAACAGAGTTACATTTTAGGCTTTTAACTTATAAAAACAGCCCTGTAGCCTTGGGAGAGACAGAAGGAGAGAAAGGAGGAAAAAGAAAAACAAAAACTCAAGAGACAGAAAGACAGAGAGAGAGACAGACAGAAGTAGAACAATTTAAATAGTGCAGGCCATCTCCTCCCATCCCTAGTTCTACTCATGGAACATGTGCCCATTGGCACTGGATACATATAGGCTTGAAACAACATGTTGACAAAATTTGTGTAAAGAAATATGCAAATGATTTTGATTCTCTTACCATTGACAAAAAGGTGAATAAAATGAATTGTTTAGGTTGTCGAACTATTGAGCTTTGTGAACATCCTTGAAGAAAAACTGAAGAACAATGATAGGCCAAAAAGAAACACTGGCCAACAGAGAGGGAACTGATAAAATGCAACTACAGTTTATATTGTGTAAACAAAAATGGGCGCCCTGCTATACTCGACCATACTGCTTTATCAATGAGTAGCCCTTTCTCACCAACTTTTTCTGATGTTTGGATTATAAATTACATTTGAAAATAGAAAATAAACCTGTATATTAATTCAATGACTTGGAATCTGAGACAAATCTTTATTTTAAAGGAGTAAACCAGATAAATTATTTTAGCCTTTTCAAAGTAACTCACACTGATCCTGGACCAATTCTGATTCTTACAGGAACATCCAATACTTGGGCAACCCTTTTTTGTACTTCATCCCTGCAAAACGAATGAATTCATGGCTCCAGTATTAAAGAATTCTCGGAAAATCAATAAGTAAGAAACACCATCAAGATACATTGGCTTCTACTCTGATTTTAAAAGTGTAAATCTTTCTATGTGACTCTAAAAGCTAGGCTAAAAAAGAAATATTATTTATAATAATAATAATGGCTAACACATTGATTTTTACTATATGCTAGATGCTGTTCTAAGAGTTTTAGATACAGTAAGACATTGGATTTTTGCAACATTCCTATGTGCTAAGTACCATTATTTTACCCAATTTACAGAGGAGGAAGCTAAAGAACAGAAGAATTAAGCCACTCAAACAAGGTCACACAGCTAGTTACGTGGTAGGATTTGAATCTAAGCATTTTGGCCTCAGAACCATGCTCTTAATCACTGCACTCTGCTACCTTAGTAAGTGCTGTAAACCACAAGGGTAAAATTTGAATCATCAAGGGGAGTCAGGAACCCCAGTATCTTACCTCATTCTTCAACTACCCTAATAAAGGATCCTCACAGGCTCTCTGGACCTTAAATTCTTGTCAAGCAATGGGGCTGGCATTCAGAAATGCTGAGATTCCAGGTGGTAGGTACAAATCTTTGAAGAAAACCTCATTTCTGTTATTGTTGGTGACCAACTGATATTCTACCATTCATCCAAAAACTACAATGGAAACGTTAGCATGGCCTGTTTTTCACTTGTTTCCTAGGAATGTCAACTACATCACATCATGGCTGAGCATTGTAGGGCCAGTTGTTGGACTGAATCTACCTCTGAGTTATGCCAAAGCAACCTCTCAGGCTGAATGAAATGTCGATTAACAAGGTAAAAGAAAAGCCTGGATTTAATGTTTTGCTGTTACAAAGATCAGTGTCTCCATTGCATTTAGACTCATCCCACCAAATGTAAAATTTGCTTTCATCTTTAGTGGGCAAATCCTGACTTAATTTTTATTTTTCCAATCAGTCCCCTACCAAGTTATTTAGGACAGGGATCCCCAAATCCCAGGCCACGAACCGGAACCAGGCCTCACAGCAGGAGGTGAGAGGCAGCTGAGGGGGCGAGGAAGCGAGCATTACCACCTGAGCTCTGCCTCCTATCAGATCAGCTGCAGCACTGGATCCTTATAGGAATGTGAACCCTATTGTGAACTGCGCATGCGAGGGATCTAGGTTGCGTGCTCCTTATGAGAGTCTAACCAATGCCTGATGATCTGAGGTGAACCAGTTTCATCCTGAAACCATCTCCCATTTGGTCTGTAGGAAAATGGTTTTCCCTGAAACTGGTCCCTGGTGCCAAAAAGGTTGGGGGCCACCAATTCAGGAAATATTTTACTTTGCTGTAAGTAGCATGCACTCAATGACAGGAATGGATAGTTTTATTTTAGTACTGATATTCTTAAATAAGTCTTTACTGCTCAGTTAATCTTCTTTTGTTCTCTTGGCTTTTGTTTTGTGTTCTTCAGATTCTTCTATCGAGCTTAGAAATTGTGGTATGAAGAATGTCAAGAGTTTACCTGACCAGCCCTGGCTTTAATAGGACCAATACCATGGAATATTTCATCTCACCAAGATTTGACATGGATTATTTTTCCCTTGGACACAAATGTCTACAGCAACTGATATTTGATAGACCGAATGTTTAGAAGAAACATTTCAAAGGCGTACATCATGGCCAGGCATGGTGGCTCACACCTGCAATCCAAGCACTTTGGGAGGCCGAGGTGGGAGCATCACTTGAGCCTGGGAGTACAAGACCAGGCTGGGCAACATGGTGAAACCATGTCTGTACAAAAAAATACAAAAATTTGCCCGTTTGTGGTGGTGTGTGCCTGTAGTCCCAGCTACTCAGGAGGCTGAGGTGGGAGGTTGGCTTGAGCCCAGGAGGCAGAGGTTGCAGTGAGCTGAGATTGTGCCACTGCACTCCAGCCTGGGTGACAGAGCCAGACACTGTCTCAGAAAAAAAAAAAAAAAAAAAAAAAAAAGACACATCACTATAAATAGCAAAAAACGAATCTTAACTTACTAATACTAGGAATAACAACATTATTAGGGCACTTGCAGGTTATTCTTTTCTAGGCCAAGTACTTCACTTCCATTTGTCTGATATGGAGATTGAGGGAGAAATGTATTTGTGTATTCATTTTAATGTAAGATATACAAAAATTAAATTACTGGATTTACCTGTCCCTGAAACTGGTGTTATAAACATGACCTATCTTAAGTGATTCTCCCAGAATCAAACTCGGGAACAATAGATTATTTCTGTTTTACTCCAAAGATAGGGGAGAGAGAGAAAGAGAGAGAGTGTGTGTGTGTATGTATGTATGTGTGGGTGTTTGTGTAGACAGATAGATGTAAAATAAAGAAAAAAACACAATATTTTACTGTGAGACAATATGTTTTACCAGCGAAATGTGGCATAGTAATTAGAAGTTTTCTAAAAAGCTATAGAAAATATTTAAACATTAAGATTTCTTTTTGACCTACAGTAATAAAACAATGGTCATTTTACCCCTCTACTTCTCAACCCCACAGCTGCTCTGCTGTACTCTTTGAGGGCTCTTAAGCGAGTCTTCGTGTCCCTGAGACTTATTTTCCTCATCTTTAATTTGAAAATAACAAGCTACCTCATAGGGTTGCTGTGAGAACCACATGAGATCATTAATGCATGATAAGATATTATAAAGTATTATACAAATATTCATTAAATGTTCACCTTTCTTGTATATAATTGGTATTCACTCAGGCTGTAAATAAGTTTCATAGCCAGTTAAGTATTAAGATAAACCTAACCTGGAACCATTTTTTTTTTTTTTGGTTGCTTGTTTTGTTTTTTGTTTTCATTTACTAGGAGCTGAAACTAAGATTAAAATGTCGTTGGGTTTTTAGAGAGTCTAGATTAGTGTCTTTCAATGAGAGATATGCTTAAAATCACCTGAGGATCGTTTACAGCTACAGATGCTGGGGCCACCTGACACAGTCTCTCTGGGGGTGATTCTGCTCTGGAGAACCTCTGGTCTGGATATACCTTTATTGTGACATTGATTTGTATTGTTTTGCTCTACTGACAGGCCTTTTCCAATCCATACAAGCTGAACTTGCTTCCTAATGTTTGTCTAGGCCTTACCTGGATAGGAAGGAAGCTTAGGAGACATGTTCACAAGGCAGCCGTCTTGTAGGAAACCAGTCCAGGTGAGGACATCATTCACCAGTGGATCACTGAGCACCATTGACAGCACCCTCAGTCCACATCTGCAGATTAAGAGCTGAACTCTCACAGAGAAAGTGGAAGTAGAGAAAGGGTTAATTCAAACTGCTAGAAAAGCTAAAAGTAAATTTTAAAATGCTGAGCTGCACATATTCATGCTAGGATGAGAGCCAGCTTAAATGCTTGCTGGGCATTTTGGTATTTACCGCTTAACATGTTTTCAACTTCTGTGAGGGATTTTCCCCCCACTCTCCCTAATGTAAACACAGATTTCTCGGCAAGTCATTTCTCAAGCCATGTCATTTCTAGTGTAAAATAAATTATAATAATGTGTCATCTGAATGGTGTTCTTGTCTGCAAATATTAGTTATCCTTTGCTAACAGATTCTGAGATGAGAGTCTATCAGTTTGGAGCCAACGTTTAGTTTTTTTAAAAAAGTTAAAAATAAAACTTTTTCTCTGATCAACAAGGACCTAAAAATTCATCAGTGGCAGAAAAAAGTTCTGAGGAGCTCCTGTAGATTGGGGAGGCCTTTCTCCCCAGATAGATCCCTCTCCTCGAGCAGCTTGATTTCTTTCTAGAATTGTTTTCACTTAAAAAACTTCTAATTTTTGGTTGATAACAATTTGCATTTTTATAAATGCAGTTATGCGAACGGAATGTTATCCTGACAGTTATTAAACATTAGAAGATACTTGGTTTTGTTGAAGTAACTGTTCTTTCTTGGCAATATGAAGAATTTTTCTCCCTGCTTCCTCATATAATGTACAGCATCTTCTATCAGAAATCAGGCTGGGTAAAGCCGCTTCCAGCTAACCTCCTAAATTCTGCTTCTGTGTGACCTTGGAAAAATTTCTTCACCTCTGTGGTCCTCAGTTTCTTTATTTGTAAAATGGGGAAATTCAGCTATGTGTCTTTTGCGACAACCGTGAATTTTTAGGTCTGTGAAATAGAAGTCCAGAGATCTAAACTGTGAGGCTGGTTAGCTGCTAGCTGTGTCACTTGGGCCAATTTTCTTATCTCCTTCTTAAACTATTTCTGAAAAATAAAGCCCACAGTATCTATGCTGCTTACCTGACAAGGGCATAGAGAAGATCAAAATGCTGCATAAAACTGAATGTGCTTTATAACCAAGGCAGTGAGACATGGAGTGAGGGGTGACAGTGGATAATGACCTGCTCCTTCAGGGACACCAGCATCCCTACTCCTCCCCACCTCACTGCATGCCTGAGCCCTCCCCAGTGCCAAGCGCGCTCTGATCTGGGGAGTCTTCTGCTTCACACCCTTAGCCGATTGTTGCTTATGCTGGTACCCACTTAGAAGTGCTTCCTTCCCCACAGATCTACCCAATTCCCACCCTGGTGTTGGTGATTTACTCTCACAAAGCCACCTCTGACCACCACAGCCCTGAATCAGTGCTCCCTTCATTACTCACTGTGCTTTGTCACTATGAGCTTTTAGCTGCCTCTCTTCCACTCTGATTTCTCCCCAACTTGATAAGTATGAATTAAGTCATTTCAGGTGTTGGCCACTGTTCTTGATTTACTCTGTTGCAGCATACACAGAAGAATGTCTGTGTGTGCCACGTAAGTAGAAAGGCTCTTGGGTTGGGAATTTGAGAGGTGGGAAAACTCTTTGAGGAACCAGTGGAGGGAGCAGTGGAGGGAGCAGAGTCTGTGTTGCTCAGCAGGTCCTAGCTTACAAGCTAGAGGTTAAAAAAAAAAACACAAAATTCACCTTTCCCCCAATAAACGCTTATTAAAATCAAGAGAAAAAAGGCCAGAACTGGGTTTTTGCATGTACTTCTCCTATGATAGGTATAGTGGTTTTTATTCATACTCCCAAAATATTAGAAAATAGAACTCTGCAATGTCAAAACCAGCTCTTACGTAATCCAGAGATATTCCAGTGAGGTTTTTTTAGGATTGAAATTTGAGAGTGAGAATATGAAAATACTCACTTCAGCAGATTTCCTCTTACATACTGAATCCTAGGCCAGGTGCCACAGATAGCAAATGGGGAGACATAACAATGTCACAGTTCAGTGAAGAGGACACACAAGAGGACGCTTCAGGAACAGTAGGCTGCATGCTGTGGGCAAGCACATGCCAAAGAAGGCTTTGCAGAAGAGGAATGTGAGTGGAATCTTGAAAACCTTATGACTTAGCCAGGTCAAGAGTGAAGGAAGAATCTTGAAGGTGCTTGTGGGGAAGTGGTGAAGAATCAAGCTGGCTAGCAGGACTGGGGCCAGCTCTGGAAGAGCCTTTACTGTCACACTGAGAATTTGTATTTGGCCTGAAAACCACAGCCACTGCTGGGATTCAAATAGAAAAGTTAAAGTGATCACATTTGCATTTAAGAAAGAACCTGTATTTTTAAAATGGCTGCTGCATATAACTAATCATCCATACACTTTGTCAGGTTTGGTTTAGTTTGGTTTGGTTTTTACCACAGAATCTTAGCCACAGGATTTAGAAGGTTGAGGAGCACAGCAGGAGCTGAGATTGTGCCAAAGACACTTTTCAGTTTTTACCTAGGGTCTTCCAAAACAAAACCTGCCAGTGTCCTGAAAAGCCTTGAATCCTGGCTACTGAGTTACCTGGGGCAAGTCACTGCACCTCTCTGGGCCTCTGTTTTCTGACATATTAACATAAGGAAGTATATTTGATTGAGTAAAATCAATTTATTGTTTTGTAACAAGGTTTTTTTTTTTTTTTTTTTTTTTTTTTTTTTTTTTTTTTTTTTTTTTTTTTTTTGAGATAAGGTCTTACTCTGTTGCCCAGGCTGGAGTACAATGGCTTGATCTTGACTCACTCCAGCCTGACCTCCTGGGCTCAAGGGATCCTCTCACCACAGCCTCCTGAGTAGCTAAGACTGCAGGCACATGCCACCATGCCTGGTTAATTTTGTTTATTTTTTGTAGAGATGAGGTTTCACTATGTTGCCCAGACTGTACTTGAACTCCTAGACTCAAGAGATCCTCCTATCTCGGCCTCCCAAAGTACTGGGATTACACAGGTGTAAGCCACTATGCCCAGCCAGCTTTTTTTTTTTTTTAAATGAAATGGAATACATAAAAAATAAAATATCAAAGTGCACTACACATAGTAAGGGCATTAGTGTTTTGTGAAACTTTGTTTTCAACTATATGTTATATACATATATACACACACATATATATTTTATATATATATGAAATCAATGTCTATGTGTGTGTCCACACACACACGTGCACATGTGCACTGGGTTGTGATATAGACTGTATTTCTAGTGCCAGAAAATAGAAATCTGAAAACTGATGGACTAATAAGCTTCCTTCCTATTCTAAGACTTGATTTTCCTTATGCTGCTGACCAGTAAGTTGTCGAAGGCTATTCTATTAGTAGAAGAGTATAGGAAGTACTTAACAATTATTGTGTCTGTGGCACTTCATGTGCACAAAGGTGTTCGAGCTACTCCTCTGGATTTTTACAGGGCTTCTCTATAGAAGCATTTTCACATTTGTATTCCTAAATCTGATAGTTCTTTACAGTAATCCTGTGATCTCAAGACCTTGCTTTAACTTTTGTGTTGTTAGTAGTGACATCTAGTGGTTCTGTTGCAAGCATCCTGCATTCTAGACTATTGGAGCTGAAAGTGATTTTAGTGACCACCAGGTCCCATTTTGTAAATTATTAAAAACAAACTGAAAACTCACATGTATTCCTACATTCAAATCAACTCGATATAATAATAAATAAAACCTATAGCTATGTAGTGCTTTCTTGGATTACTTTGAAGCTTTTCAAATACCCAGAAGTTGCTGTTGGTTGTAACCATGAGGCAGAAATTTAACAAAGCATGCCCTGATAAAAGAAAATCATATTTCAGCATAGCTACAACCTTTGGTGCATTGTTATTTACAGGTACATGCCAGAACCTCAGGCTTTTGCATGGTGCCTGGTGTTTGGTAGCACTCACTAAATCTTTGTTGAATGTTTGAATATGTGGGTGATCACGAAGCCCTGGAGAAGAATCATAGAAGATGTGAGACTTGAAGGATAGAGAATTTGATAAGAGACTAGAAGGCTAAGCTTTTAAGTTAGGGGCCATGGAAGGTCAAAAAAGGAACCATCAGTAGGACCCAACAGGGCACTTTTGAAGGTTTTAACAGAGAAAGTTGACTATGTGGAGTTGTTGGAGGACTCATTGGGAAGTGGTAAATTGAATGGATTAGAAGGAAGAGAAACTGGATAGAGGCCAAGAAACTAATGTAGTGGTGAAGTGATGAATTTCTAAGTTAGGAAGGTGACAGAGTAAAGAGAAAGAGATCAGTATCAGAGACATTTTGAGAACCAGAACTTGGTGTGAAGAGAATGAGAAGACACTTGTCATGACTTGGTTATGGCTTAGATTCTATAGTGGGAATCCCTGTCCAGGCCTGGACCGACTTCGTTGGTCTCTGTTCTGCAGGTATCAGGGACTGAACTTGCTTTCTTCTTTCAAGAAGTGCCACCCACCTATCCCGTGAGAAGATTTCTTTCTCCCAACCAGCAGCAGAGTGAGATGTAGTCTCCTCAGCACTGTCCTTCAGTAGGTTCAAAGAAAGAGTCCCCAGGCCCTTTCCTGCTTATCCATAGGGAAATGACTAAATAAAATGTTGTACTATGTAGCAGTTAAGGGGAATGAATTCAATCTCCATGTATCCAAATGGGCACATCTCAAAAAACATTATTGAGTTAAAACAGAAAACAAATAGTAGATGTTAACTATGAACTGTGTTTGAAAGCATCCCCCCAGAAAGCATGTATGCATTGGAAAGCTAATCACTGTTTTAACAGTATTAAGAGGTGGGACATTTAAAAGATGATTAGGCCATGAGGACTCTGCCCTTTTGAATGGAATAATGCCTTTGTTACAGGAGTGGTTCCTCTCAAAAGAATGGGCTTGGCACCCTCTTGCTTACTCTCTCTCACCCACGTGATGCCTTCTACCATGTTATGAAGCAGTAAGAAGACCCTTGCCAGATGCAACCCCTCAATCTTGGACTTCCCAGCCTCCAGAGCTGTGAGCCAATAAAGTTCTGTTCATTATAAATTACCCAGTCTGTAGTGTTCCATTATAGCAGCACAAAATAGACTAAGAAGTCAGTATGCATGCAGCTTGATACTGTTTATATTTTAAAAGGCACTAATACCATGTATTTTCTATAGGTACATATACTGCAAGTGTATGGAACATATAAAAAGTGATCTAGAAGGAAGGACACCAGATTTGTAAAAAAGGGAATCAAAGACTTCTCTGATCACTCTCTGCAGGTTAGAGTGGGAACTTGGTTTGGAAGTGATCAAAGAAGACTTTGGCTCTTTTTGTAATGCTAGACTTAATCTATCCATAGAATGTAAAACTAGAAATTCCTTTTTAAAAAAAGATTTGAGTCCTCATAGATAATTTGGGAAACACAGAAGAATTTGAAGGAGAATATTTTAAAATCACTGAAGTGTATATCATCTAGAGATACCTGCTTTTAAATTTTTTATATATTTCCTTGTGCTAGTTTAAACATATGTAATTAGGATCATCCTGTATATGGTTTTACATCCTGATTTTTTCCACTTAACATTATATCTGGAACATTTTCTCATGTCATTTAATGTTCTTTGAAAATACTATTTTAAATGACTAGCTAGGATTTCCTCTATTCCAAAATGTACCAAATAATTATCCTATTGTTTGAGTTTTGGTCTTTTCTAATTCCTCACTGTTTATTTAACATACATTGATTTCAGCATTTACTTCTTGTCAGGAACTGTTCTAGAAATATAGTGGTCAATAGGGCAGACAAAGCCCCTACCCTCAAAGAGCTTTCAGAATGTAATGCAATGAGCCAGGCATAGTGGCTCTCCCGTAATCCCAGCACTTTGGGAGGCCGAGGTGGGCGGGTCACCTGAGGTCAGGAGTTCGAGAACAGCCTGGCCAACATGGCGAAACCCTGTCTCTACTAAAAATACAAAAAAAGTAGCAGGGCATGGTGGCGGATGCCTATAGTCCCAGCTACTCTGGAGGCTGAGGCAGGAGAATTGCTTGAGCAGAGGTTGCAGTGAGCTGAGATCGTGCCACTGCACTCCAGCCTGGGGGACAGAGCAAGACTCCGTCTCGGAAAAAAAAAAAGAAAATGTAATGCAATTAAGAAATGTAGGCAGAAACCTATGCTCACATTTTGTTTCTTTAGGTTACACTGTTAACGGAATTAACAGATCAAAGGATATAGGATCATGTCACTAAATTGTTCCCCAGTAAGGATATAGCAATTTACATTCCCAGCAGCAGTCTGTGTTTTATCATTTTCTTAAATCTTTGAAAATTATTTTACTTTGCTTTAATTACTGAATTAAACATTTTTCTCTTGTCTTGCTAAGATTTCTTGGATCCTCAGCTTCATTTCTTCTTAATATATTTTTCTCAGAGTGTTAAATTTCTCTTTGTCACCTTCTCTTTGTGACTTCATTGCCCCCACATGTCCATTGTGCTCCTATAAGAGCAGATTGTCCATGTTCTGGTTCAGTTTAACCAGAGAATATGCAGTTAAACAATTAGAATATGTATGTAATTTTTTAAAATTATGGAAAATTTCAAACATATGCAAAAATAGAGAAAATAGTACAATTAACCCTCACATACCTATAAATTGGAATCAACAATTACCAAGATTTTGCCATGTTTGTTTCACTTAACACTTTTTTTCTTACTGTGCTCAAATACTTTTAAGCAGTAACAGACATCATGCCATTTGTTTTTACAGGTGCATACTGAACATTTTTATTTGATTTATTCCTTCCATTCTTAGATGTTAAAAATATCTTTGAGTTTTTGTCCTCTGCTTTTATTCCTGAGGGTGAGGCTTTGTGCCCTCTTTCTAATTCTATCTTTACCAACAGCATGGGGAACTTTTCTCTAAAATGACCATAATTAGGGCAGCCATGAAATAAAAGCAGAATGTAAAATGTGCATTTTGCAGGTTCTTCAGGCTGGATCATCTACAGAACTAGACAACACTGGGAACACTCATAAACCATGTCAAACCACAGTCCGCTTCTCTCAGTTGTTCTCAACTGTGATTAAAATGGAAAATTATGTAATATGTGACTAAATCCTCATTGTTGTGCAGGTTGAAATAGTAACTGGTTTCTTGTGTTAGGAACTCATATACACAAATATACACACATAATTGGAAAATTCTGCATATAGTTTCAGGTGTTCCTAGTCCCTCTAAAATCCACCTATGGGCCAAACCCTATCCATTGATGGAAATCCTGGCAAATAAATTCCACTCACAATGGCTTTCTTCCATTACTTAAACACACACACACACAGGCAGGAGGAAGATGAGTATGTTGATAAGGAAAAAAGTACTTAATTATACACACATAAACATAAGAAAATGTGTAAAATACAGAACAAACAAAATCAACTATTGTATACTGTAATTAAGATCCTAGAGAAATAGTTGGAACCTATTAGGAACTTGTGGAGGGGAAAAGTGGTCATACTACCTGCAAACACACACAAATAGAGTACCTAAAGTTGTCAAACTGTATAGAAAAAAAAAATCTTCTTATAAGCTGGATAAATTCATAAAGCTATTGGAGAAAAAAGATAAGACAAAATCTATTTAATACCAGTTTCCAAAGCAAGAAATGGACAAGATACATTTTAAAAAGTAACAGTTCTTTCTACTGTTCTCAGCTGTGATTGAAATGAAAAATTATTTAAAGCACGTCTTACTTTGCCCATTATTGTACAAATGTAAACATTAGCTGGTTGCTGAAAGAGGTAAGTAAGCATTATAATACATCCATTAACATACACACTTTGAAATTTGGGTTTGCTCTGTATGTCCTACACTTTTAGCACAGTCAAGCAATGTAGCCCCTTGTTCTATTTCTTTTTTTCTTTTTCTTTCTTTTTTTTTATTTTGGAGAGGGAGTCTCGCGCTGTTACCCAGGCTGGAGTGCAGTGGTGCGATCTCGGCTCACCGCAACCTCTGCCTCCTGGGTTCAAGTGATTCTCCCACTTGAGCCTCCCGGGTAGCTGGGACTACAGGTGTGCACCACCACGCCCAGCTAATTTTTTGTATTTTTAGTAGAGATGGGGTTTTGCCATGTTGGCCAGGCTGGTCTCAAACTCCTGACCTCAGGTGATCCGCTGCATCAGCCTCCCAAAGTGCTGGGATTACAGGCGTGGGCCACTGTGCCCAGCCTTCTATTTCTAATAAACTATAACAAAAGAGTTTTAGGCTGGGCGTGGTGGCTCACACCTGTAATCCTAGCACTTTGGGAGGCTGAGGCAGGTGGATAATGAAGTCAGGAGATCAAGACCAGCCTGGCTAGCGCAGTGAAATCCCATCTCTACTAAAAATACAAAAAGTTAGTCGTGGTGGTGGGCGCATGTAGTCCCAGCTACTGGGGAGGCTGGCAGGAGAATGGCGTGAACCCAGGAGGTGGAGCTTGCAGTGAGCCGAGATCCCGCCACTGCACTGCAGCCTGGATGACAGAGTGAGACTCCGTCTTAAAAAAAAAAAAAAGAGTTTTAGAAGGCTAGATTTAAAAATTTATCCCACACTGTGACTAGGTTATAGAACAGAATTCATGCCAACAAATAAGCAGATCACTGATAAAAGGGGCTGGTTCTTCTGTGGCTAGATCTGACTAGTGACCTGGGGACTTTGATTTCCTCCTTACCTTCCTTACCATCAGAATTGCTGTTTGCAAGCTTCAGGTCAGCTGGAAAGCAGAGTGTATTAAAGGAAGGAATTTTGATGGTGCTCATTACACACATCTGAGAGCTGTGTGTGAGTGGCTCCCTTGTTTTTGAAGATACGCATCATATATTAGAGGCTTAAGTGACCATCTGAATGAGGTGGCGACTGGGCATGTGCATATTTGAAAATATTGGTTATTTGTCACTCATGGTTCCCTTCAAATGTGTCACTCTAAAAAACTATTTTCTCCTATGAGACAATTTATGCTTTAAAACATTTAATTGTTAAATGTTTTAATGGTTTGCTCTAGACCTTCTGTGGTGACATTACTGTGACAATTAATAACCTATAAAATCCACTTCTGTTCCTCAGGTACTAACATAACATCACTTTACCAAACAATAAGGACAGGATTTGTGTTAGAAACGAAGACTGCTCAGTATAACCAGCAAAGACAGTCCCCCAACTACAGTAGAATGAGAATGTGAGTTAATGCTTAAATAATCCACTGACATAAATTTTATAGGTTAAAATAAAGATTACATAAGTTACTGTTAGTGAAAATTTTATTGCACTATGGTAATTTATTATCATAATCTCTTTTCTTGGCTTTATGCAAAGCCAATAAAGAAAAATGCTAGCTACTTTGACAACCTTCCAACAGATTCCAGGAATATTATCCACAGTGTGACCATAATGACCAATCCTACAACTAGACATTTTCCTGGAATGAAATACAGGAATTCAATACACACACAGATACACATTTGAATTTTTATAGCTGTCAAATTAGAAGTATCTCTCTCAGTGCCACCAAAAAATAACAGAAAAAAGCCCACATTTATCTGAGGCATTGTGTGTTTAGACTTTTGAAATTTTTTCAGAACATCAGTAAAAAAAATGGAGTGTTTCAATATTTTCATACAAATACACAGAAAATTTATTCCTCTTCCCTTCACAAAACAGAGAACAAAAACTCTTACTAAATTCCCAGATAAATTTGTGCCTAAATTTACTAAGTAGCTACCTGTAAGGCAGTGTTTGTCATTTTGAGATGGGGTGTTTCTGACAGAAACAATTCCATTTGGAGAATAGACTATTATTCTGATTTGAGCTGTGCCAATTACTTGGGCAAATTATTTCTAAAATACTTAAGAGCTGCCTTATTTGAGCTTCCAACTTCTAAGATAAGAGCAGTAATTCCCACAAATGGAGAAAACAGGAGGTGGCTACATAAGAACTACCTGACCGATTTCTCCTGGATACCCTCAAGATGGTTTCCCAGGGGAATTCTGATGTCCCTGGGTTTGGGAACCACAGAACTAAGTGATCTCCTGATTCTTTTTGCTATAACAATTTCTGATTGGTTTGGGCTTTGCTAGGCAAATAAAGAGAATACAGATTAAATAACAGACTAAATTAACTACCCATTCATAAATTTTATATATATATACACATATATGTTAATACATTACTTTTTATTTATAAATAATTTAAGACACACAAGAAGTTGCAAAAATAGAATAGTTTGTGTATACCCTTTATCCAGCTTTCCCAAATGCTATCTCTCATAACCAGAGTATATTTTCAAAACCAGGGAATTGGTATTAGTCCAAAACTATTAACTACAGAATTTACTCATTCACCAATTTTTGCATGCTTTTATTGTGTATATAGTACTACGAAATTCCACTGCAAGTATTGATTTCCATAAACATCACCAAGATCAAGACACAGAAGTGTTTCATTCCCACAAAGAAACTCCCTCATACTATCCTTTCTCTATCATCAGACTCTGCCCCCATTCTTAATCCCTAGTGATCACTGATCTCTACTCCATTGCTATAATTTTGTCATTTCAAGAGTGTTATACAAATGAATCCATACCAGATACAACCTTTTGAGATAGGCTTCTGGTACCCAGCATACTACCCTAGAAATTCACAGAAGTTGTTTTATGTAACAATCTGGCTGAGTAGTACATCATTTATGGATATACCACAGTATATATATTGGCCCATTGAAGGATATGTAGGATTTTTCTATTTCTTGACTGTCCAAATAAAGTTGCCATGAATATTTATGTACAGGTTTTTGTGTGGACACATATTTTCATTGCTGTATTTCAATCCTGTACCCAGGAGTACAATTTCTGGGTCATATTGTTAAGTACCACTTTTTCAGAGTGACTGTACCATTTTTCCACCAACAATGCATGAGAGATGCAGTTACCCTCCTTTCTCACCAGTACTTGATATTATCAGCATCTTTAGCTTTAGCTAGGTTATAGTGATAACTTGTTGTGGTTTTAATTTGCATTTTCCTGATGGCTAATGATTTGATCTTTTCATGTGCTTATTTGCCATCTCTTTTGTGAAGAGATGTATATTTGCCCATTTTGTAATGGGATTGTGTTTTCTCACTTTTGGTTTAGAGAATTCTGTTTTAGATGTAAGTCCTTTATTGGATAAGTGTTTTGCGAATATTTTCTCCCAGTCTGTGGTTTGTCTTGTCATCCTATTAACAGGAATTTTTATTTTGTATTTTTTAAGACAGGATCTCACTCTGTTGCTCAGGCTGGATTGCAATGGTGCAATCATAGCTCACTGCAGCCTCAAACTCTTGTGCTCAAGCAATCCTCTGATCCTCTCAAGTACCTGGGACTACAGGTGCACACCACCATGCCAGGCTAATTAAAAAATTTTTTTTTGTAGAGATAGTGTATGGCTTTGCTGCCCAGGATGATCTTGAACTCCTGGCCTCAAACTATTAATATCTTCCCAACTCAGCCTTCCAAAGTGCTGGGATTACAGGCATGAACCACAGCGCCCAGCTTAACAGGATTTTTCAGAGAGAAAAAGTTTAATTTTGATGAAATCCACCAATTTATCTATTTTTTTCTTTTATGGCATGTGCTTTTGGTGTAATGTCTAAAAACTACACGTAAACCTAGGTTGTAAAGATAGTCTATGTTTTGTTTTATAGCTTTCCTTACATTTAGATATATGATCCATTTTGAGTTAATTTTGTATTACATGTGAGGTTGGGGTTCCTTTGTTTTGGTTTTTGACAAATGGAAGTCCACATCATTTATTGAAACTCTTCTTCCTCTGTTGGTTTTAAGATAAATCCGTTGGCCATACTTCTGAATGTCTATTTATGGATTCTCTATCTTATTTCGTTGATCTGTATTTCTGTCCCTCCTCCAAGTCTTGATTACTTTAACTATAAAATCAAGTTTTATGATTCCCCCACTTTTATTCCTTTTTCAATGTTGTTTTATTTATTCTAGTTGTCTTTCCATATACATTTTTTTTTAATTTTTATTTTTTTGAGATGGAATCTCGCTCTGTCGCCCAGGCTGGAGTGCAGTGGCTCGATCTCGGCTCCCTGCAACCTCAGCCTCCCGAGTAGCTGGGACTACAGGCGCCCGCCACCACGCCCGGCTAATTTTTGTGTTTTTAGTAGAGACGGGGTTTCTCCATGTTGGCCAGGCTGGTCTCGAACCCCTGACTTCAGGTGATCTACCCACCTCGGCCTCCCAAAGTGCTGGGATTACAGGCGTGAGCCACCCTTCCCAGCCTCCATGTAAGTTTTAGAATTAGCTTTTCTACATCTACCAAGAAAAAAAAAGCTGCTGGAATTTTGCATACATTTTGTGCCCAAGGTGAGTGTATTGTTGCTCTCACCATAGACCTGGGCTTGCACAGTCAGGCCCAGCAAAGTACCAGGCATCCATTTCATGTTGGATACATGAAGGAAGGGGCCTCGGACACACGGCCGTGGTGAAAGAGGTTGGGAGGCCACACAGAGAAAGGAGAGGGCACTAAGATCAGGCTCAGTCGCTTCTGGATCTCAGGCGCCGGAGATTATTTATGGGTCAATCTGGCGGCCCCTGGGCCTCAGGTAGAACTGCTTAGCAAGTGAAAAGGGCGTCCCGGGTGCAGCCAAGAGGGTACAGCTGAGAGCCATCGTCGAAGGTGCCTTGACGTGTCAAAGAAAGCAGGGGAACCGGGACAAGACCCTGGGCGTCCGCGCTGTCCCAGCCCCTTCCTGGTGCGCCCCGCCCTGCGATCACAAGGACCCCACCGCCGGGCGAGAGCTGCCCGCCCCGCGCCTGACGTCCGGGGCCTGGAACCGCGCTGCTACCGCGGCCTCTTTCCCTGGTTCTGGCCCGGTGAACGAGGCCCAGCAATCTCTCTCGCATATCACAAAGGGTTGGGTCAATTAAGGCCCATCCGAAAGCATCTGCTGAGCCCTTGGGAACAGTTTAGTCAAATACTGACTGCAGCTACACGTTGGGAAACGCTGGTACAAACCAACAGGCAGCCTTTCCGCCCTTGTGGAGAGAGACTAGCAGCATCATCACTGGCAGAGATAAACCCGTGTGCTGGAAAATAGGAGCTCTGAAGAGCGGGAGACAAGCAAGGAACCATAGTAACAGAGGTCCTGAGGATGGATGTGGAACACAAGTTGGAGCATGACCAACTGAGACCAGTGTTGCTGGAGCACGGAGCCAAGGGGAGAAATGGCAGGATAAGGCTGGAATATGCAGGGATGAAGCACAACCTGGATTCTTCTGTGTCATGGCAAAGGTTCTGCTCTTGATCCTACAGAAAATGGGCAACCAAAGCAATTGTTTTCCAAAGATCCTAAACAATGTAAAGCTAGGCTCTGATCAAAGGGCTAATTAATCCATATTTACTATTTGTTACCAGGAGTTTCTTATATCAGATTTAAATCAGAAGGCTAATAGCTTCATTTCAACCATGCCACTGTATCCATGAAAATTCTGTAAAAAGTATTTGTGGAGAGCAAAATCCACATGTACTGAATACCTAGCTTAAATTATCAAAACACAACCAGTCTTATCTCTACACTAAACTACTTCATTTGCTGACTAGTCTTTGAAGACATGAAGGTCGCTGACAACCTCATGAGAAGATACTGAAAACATCAGTCTTGTCATATACCTGATCTCCCTTGCCTGACATATACTTCCATCATCTAAATGATCCAGTGCCTGTATCCTAAACACAGTAACATAGACACATTACAACACAGATCCTGACACCTTTAAACAGAGTGGGGAGCAATTTTGAGGTTACTATTTATCACCTGGGTCTCTGAAAGATGGATACAAGAATGTGCATTTCCAAGGGTACCTAAGATTATCTATGTGCCATGAAACTTGGTAGCTGCTTGAAGTGTCACACCAGATACGGAAAATACCAAGAATTAAAAAGAAAGCAACTCACTAGAATTTAAGTGAGTTTTTGAAGTTGCATTAAAGTTGTTAAAGTAATACAACAATACTGCACATTTATTCCAGCTCTATCTCATTTTCTTATTCCACAGGATGAGGGGAACTGTGCCAAGTTACAAATGTTATTAACTCTAGAGAATCCTGAAACAACCCTGTCTTATCATCTCCTAAAATTGGTACAGGTCCTGTGTTCGCTGGTTTAGGATTAAAAAAAAAGGCAGGGGACGTATGGTAAAGAACACAATCTTTGTGGTGAGAACGGGGGACAATAAGATACAAACATTTTTTGGCATAAGAAAATTTATTACTACAGTGTTTTCACCATTAAAATTTATGATCTTGGTCTTTCCTTCTTGCCTTTGTATAGGGCCAGAAGAGACACATTGGCTACTTTGACAACCTTAAAGCGGACTCCAGGAATATCACCAACAGCATGACCTTTGCGACCAAATCCAGCAACCAGAACTTCATCGTTTTCCTGGAATAAAATAAAAAGTTTATTTCTAGTGTCAATGGCAATCACAAAAATACTTTCATGTGAGGAAACTCCCTTGCATCAGATAAAAATGTGAGGGAGCCCACCCCAAGAACAGAAGGTACAAAGCAGTTGAAATACTCACCTCAATAAAGTTCAAGCAACCATCGTTGGGTACAAAGGCTGTGATTTTCTTGCCATTCTTGATCAGCTGGACCCTGACACACTTCCTAATGGCAGAATTTGGCTGTTTGGCTTCAACTCCTCTGAAATATAAAGGGCATAGCAGAGTGAGCTGGCTTTCTGAAAAAGGATAATTTTTTCACATTAACTAGAGAACTACTGAGAAACTTTCTATCTTTTCAATCTAACCTCAAATGGCTGAGCGGAAGTCCTGTGATGTCAACCAAGTTTTCTGCCAGTCTTAATTTCATTAGCACAATGGGGGAAATTTCTAGACCTTTTACAGTTATAACATTAGACTGGAGTGGCAGCATGGGCCTGTAGCCCCAATTACTTGGGAGGCTGACGTGAGAGGATCTATGCCTAGGAGGTCAAGACTGCCAGCCTGTATAGAGACCCTGTCTCAAAAAAAAAAAAACTAGGATAAGAATTAGAAAGTCTGGGCTGGGCACAGTGGCTCACGCTTGTAATCAGGGCACTTCAGGAGGCCGAGGCGGGCGGATCACCTGAGGTCAGGAGTTTGAGACCAGCCTGGTCAACATGGCGAAACCCCATCTCTACTAAAAATACAAAATATTAGCTGGCATGGTGGTGGGCTCCTGTAATCCCAGCTACCTGGGAGGCTGAGGCAGGAGAATTGCTTAAACCTGGGAGGCTAAGGTTGCAGGGAGCCGAGATGGCGCTACTGCACTCCAGCCTGGACGACAGAGCTAGACTCTGTCTCAAAAAAAAAAAAAAAAAAAAATTAGAAAGTCTGAGTTCAAATGGATCTACCATCAAATACGATTGAACTATGTGAAATTATCATTTTTAAAAGTCAAAACCAGTCAAGTACTGGCAGTTTCATGTCTCAATCTTAGGTGTACGACCTCAGTTAATTCTGATTCAAGTCACTTCTTTTCACCTTACCTTTATCAAGTCGAAAAATCATTTGATTGCAGATTCAATAGCTGACACGTGACATTTACTTGTAACAGCTCCCACAGTAAAAGTGTTTGTGTCCTTTACTTCATCATTGTTAGTATCTTCTCCAATTCCTCCCAGGCCAACGTTAAGTAAAAACCTTAACTACCTAATTCCCAAACACTAATTTTACCAACTTTTAAACAGAATAAACGCTTTGCAATTTTACCCCGTAATGCCCAAATGAACACTACTACACAAAAACCTGTAACTACTTTTAAGATAGGAATTCGTAAGTTTATGTCTCGAATTCCTATAATAAACTAAAACTGACGGAAGCAATGGACTTACACTTTTTCCAGGACGATTCCTTTTGCATGAGAAGCACCTCCAAAAGGGTTGGCCTTCAGGGCTGTGCCCAAATGGGCTTTCTTGTACTGTTTATCATGCCACTTCTGGTCTCGTCGGTGACTGCGGAGCTTCCTAGCAGTACGAAGTCCACGACACTTGCCTGAAAATTAACTATGTTAGTTCTTCTGCAAAAACACGCCATCTACATGTTTCCCATCTTCTAAGACACTCGCCTCATCTGGAATAAACCCTTAAGCCTACTGGCTCTTATACTATTTACTGGCCTGTGGGCCAAACATCTGGCCTTCAGGTTCCCCTGAACCGACTAATGAACGTTCGAAGAGAGCTCCGGAGAATGTATTCTCCCAAAGGACTAGGCCCCGCTCGAATGCTCGGGAGGAAGCGCCGGCCTCCCTGTGTCCCTCGGTACCCCGACCTCGGCGGCCTCCACGCCTCACTGGCCCCTGCCACGCCGCACCATGTGCGGCCCGGAGCGGCGCTTCCCCGGCCCTCCGCCATGGAGCCTCTCCGCCATGAAGCCTCGCCGTGGCATCCCCCTCCCTACTCTATTCGCATCCGCCCGCCAGTCCCTAAGACCCCAAGTCCCACTTGCGGCGCCCTTAGACTAGCCAGGTCAGCTCACCCATCCTGTCGGCGCCACCGGCCTGAGCGAAAGAGAGAAGCAGCGCAGGAAGGAGCCACAAACCACCGCGAGCAAGCCCCGCCCAGTCAAGGACCCCGCGCCGCTGTCTGCGTCGCGCCTGACCCGAGGCTGTAGTCTCTCCTTTGAAAACAACGGGTTTACATCACTTTCCTGAGCTAGAATCTGCGTCTTATTTAATGTGCACGAAATTCAGAGATACCTAATTTGCATGGGTTTTTCCCCCCTTTTCATGAGAATGCTGGAGACCGGAGGAACATGGACTACCAATCCCAGAATGCTTTGCATGGGACCCGCTCACCGCGTAGGTGCCCTTGCCGAAGCTACGTCGAGCAGGTCGCGGGGCTGGGCTGGGCGGAACTAGGTCCAAGGAGGAAGGAGTCGGTGAGCTGAATCTGTAGAGAGTACTGGGGCGGGAGTCCTGCGAGTAGTCTGGAAAATTAGACTTCTGAGCCTTAATTCGTGCTCACAAGCAGCACAGTAAATTGTAAAATGTAGTGAAGCAATGTAATATAGTAACTAAAACCCCAAGCTTTGGAGCCAGACTGCGCCTTTAACCCTAAAGCTGCCCTTTATTTGGACTGGCGAGTCATTTAATTTAATTTTTTTTTTTTTTTTTCCTGAAGCAGGGTCTCACTCTGTCGCCCATGCTGGAGTGCAGTGGTGTGATCTCGGCTCACTACAACCTCCACTTCCCGGGTTCAAGCGATTGTCCCACCTCAGCCTCCTGAGTAGCTGGGATTACAGGCGCCCGCCCCCGTGCCGGGCTAATTTTTGTATTTTCAGTAGAGACGGGGTTTCACCATGTTGGCCAGTCTGGTCTCAAACTCCTGACTTCAAGTGATCCGTCCGCCTCGGCCCCCCGAAGTGCTGAGATTACAGGCGTGAGCCACCGCGCCTGGCCATTTAATTAACTCTAATACTGTTTCTCCTGTAAGATGAACTAGCTATGAGAGGTTTCTGGGATATTGGTTCACTCAGCAAGGATTTTAAAAAATGCCTTCCATGTGCCAGACGCTGTTGTAGGTACCAGGAATATGGCAGTTAAATTAAGAGGGTGAAGGTTTCTGCTCTGATAGAGTTTATATTTTAAGTGTGAGAGGACAGACCAGATAGACAGATAGATGTAAATTAAATAGATCATTTTATGTACTGTAGCGCTATAGAGAAAATATAGCTGGATGGGTGATAGTGACTTGGGAATGGGGGTGGCTACTCTGGATAGGGTAGGTTAAGGAGACATCTCGAGATGTAGAAGGGGCTAGTGCTTTTTAAGAACTGAAAGATCAGTGAAGAAGGGGAGCTTAGTGACTGAGGAGTAGTGTGGCACTAGATGGGGTCTGAGAATTACACAGGAATATGTGGAGCCTGTAGGCCATGGTAAAGCCTTTTTTCTACTCTTCTGGTGATTTAAGGCCATTGTAAAGTTTTGAGCATGGGAGTTGGTAGCAAAATAAGATTTATATTTTTATGGGATTACTCTGGCTGTTGAGAGGAGAAAAAGACATGAATCTGGGAGGCCCCTTCGGAAGGTATTGCAATAGTTCAGAGGAGAGATGGTGATAGCTTGGACCCTCAGTGGAGGTGGTAAAAAGTGGTTGGGTCAGATACACTGCTTGGTGGTAGAATGAACAGAATTTGCTCAGGACTGCAGGATGTGGGAGAGGAGTTAATTACACCCCTATGATTTTTTACCTCAGCACTTGGGTGAGTTGTAGAGTTGTGAGTTGGGTGAGTTCTAAAGTGGGAAATACTAGGAGAGGAGCAAATTTCAAAGGAGGAAATGAAGAGTTCTGGTTTGGATATGTTAAGTTTGAGCTGCCAAACATCCAGGGATGTGGAGTGGACAGTTGGATATATGATACGAAGCTCAGGAGTCATCAATGAGTAAATAGTATTAAAACTATGGCTCTGATTGAGATAGCTTAGGTGATGACTGTAGGTAGAACAGAGGAAGATTAGAGTCCTGAGCACACCAAAGTTTAGTGGTACAGAAAAGACGGCAGGTGAAGCAAAACAGATGAAGAAACAGTGGCCAATGTTACACTCTGTTCAAAGCCAAGTGAAGAAGGGAGTGAGAAAGTGTGAAAAGAGAGAAGATGAGGACTGAGAATTGTCTTTTGGACTTGAAAATGTGGAGGTTACTGGTCACTTTGTCAAATGGGGATTCCATGGAGTACTGAAAGTGAAAGGCTGATGGGATCAGAGTGAAGAGAATATGGGAGGGAAGGAAGTCTAGACAGCAGCTATAGACAATTTTTGCAAGACATTTTTTTATATGCAGAGAAATGGGACCCTTTTAGGAGGGAAATGTGAAGTTGGAGGGTTTTATTTTTAAGATGACCACTTTTATGACATTTTTGTATGCTGATCAGGTTGAGAAAATTAAAAATGGGTTATTCAGCAGAGAAAGGGGATAATTGCAGGAGCAAGTCCTTAAGTAGACTAGAAGGGTGCCCAAGTGGAGGAGTTAACTGTAGGAACAATAACAGTTTATGTACAGTAATAGAGTGACGGGTACATCTGCAAGTAAATTGGAAGATTTGATGATAGGAGGTTGTGGAACTTCACTTTTGACTTATTTTTTCAATGAAATAAAAAGCAAGGCCATCAGCGAAGAGAGAGTGGGAGAAAAAGGCTTGAGGAGAGAAGGTAAGATGTGAAATCATTATCAATGACAATACAAGCGTTAGATAGTACTTACTATGTGCCAGATTCTATTTTTGGCTTATATTTATTAACTCATTTTATTCTCATAAGGAATTTTACTGAGGGATAGATATACAAAAACTGAGGCTTTGGTGAATTTAACTTGCCCAAGCTCACATATTTAGTAAGTGGTAGAACTAAGATTTTAACCCAGGTAATCTGGTTTTAGAATCTTATATTTGACCCGTATGTTATACTGCCTCCTAATCGAGAATGGTAGGAAAACACATTGACAAGAAAATAGGGTTGTTGAGCAGTTCTGAGAGCCCATTTGAAATCTGTGTTTATGAAGTGACATCAGTGAGTTATGTGTATTTCTTCAGATTCATTCAGTGAAATAACTGAATAGGTGAGGATGTGGATTTAAATGGCTGGAGTTGAGGTCTAGTCAGATAAGTATGATGGAGGGAGGGCAAGGGATTAAGACTATTTGCAGGAAAATAATTACAGAGATGAAACATGAAATCAAAGCTCGAGGAGTAAAGAGCCACGAATAGCCATAATGCTTCCGGAGAAGGACTAGCCCTACCAGATATGGGAATTTTTAATGCAACTAAGAGAGTACAACTAAGAGAGTACAATTTTGGTACAGAAATAGACAAATTGTTGAATAGAACAGAATGAACAAATCCCAGCAAGAGATTCATATGAGTATAGAATATTATTAAATGACAAAAGTAGATGTCAGATCAATGGGTAAAGGAGGGACTTTCAAAAAGGTAGAGCTAGAAGTCCTAGCCAGAGCAATTAGGTAAGAAAGAGAAGGCATTTGGTTTGGAAAGGAAGAAATTAAATTCTATTTGTTTGCACGTGATATGATCCTGTATATAGAAAACCTTAAAAAACTGCACCAAAACTTGTTAGAACTAACGAATGAATTAACCGAAGCTGCAGTATGTAAAATCAACATACAAAAATCTGTCGTGTTTCTATACACTAACAACTATGTTAAAAAGAAATCAAGAAAGCAATCCCATTTATAATAGCTACAGAAAGAAAAATGAAATAACTTAGGAATAAGTTTAACCAAGAAGGTGAAAGGTCTGCATTCTGAAAACTATAAAACATTGATGAAAGAAATTGAAGTGGACACATACAAATGGAAAGACATCCCATGTTCACAGATTGGAAGAATTAATATTATTAAGGTTGTCTATACTAGTTGAAATGGTTTACAGATTCAATACAATCTTTATCAAAGTGTCCCTGTACTCCCAGAAATTCAGGAGACTGAGGTAGAAGGATCTCTTAAGCCCAGAAGTTTGAGTCCAAGCTGGGCAATACAGTGAGATATCATCTCTTAAAAAATCCCAATGATGTTTTTCAGGGAAATAGAAAAAATAATCCTAAGATTCAAAGGAACCACAGAAGACCATGAATAGCCAAAGCAATCTTGATCAAAAAGAACAAAGCTAGAGGCATCATACTACCTGACTTCAAAGTACACTACAAAGTTATAATAATCAAAACAATATGGTATTGGCATTTAAAAAGACACATGGAGCCATAGAACAGAAAAACCCAGAAATAATTCCACACATTTACAGTCAATTGATTTTTTTTTTTTTTTTGAATACAGAGTCTCAGCCTGTTGCCCAGGTTGAAGTGCAGTGGCGCCATCTCGGCTCACTGCAACCTCCACCTCCTGGATTCAAGTGATTCTCCTCCCTCAGCCTCCTGAGTATCTGGGATCACAGGCATGCGCCACCACACCCAGCTAATTTTTTTTTTTTTTTTGAGATGGAGTCTCACTCTGTCACGCAGGCTGGAGTGCAGTGGTGCAGTCTTGGCTCACTGCAACCTCTGCCTCCTGGGCTCAAGTAATTCTCCTTCCTCAACCGTCTGAGTAGCTGGGATTACAGGCGTGCACCACCATGTCCAGTTAATTTTTGTATTTTTGCTAGAGATGGGGTTTCACCATGTTGGCCAGGATAGTCTGGAACTCCTAACTTCAAGTGATCCACCCTCCTCTGCCTATCAGAGTGCTGGGATTACATATGTGAGCCACTGTGCCCAGCCTAATTTTTGTATTTTTAGTAGAGACGAGGTTTCACCATTTTGGTTAGGCTGGTCCTGAACTCCTGACCACAAGTGATGGGCCCTCCTCGCCTCCCAAAGTCAAGAGATTATAGGCACGAGCCACCACACTAGGCCTTACAGTCCATTGATATTTGACAAAGATGCTGCGAGGACAAACTGGGAAAGGACATTTTCTTCAGTAAGTGGTGTTTGGAAAATAGGATATCCACATGCAGAAGAATGAAACTGGATGCATATACGATATATGTATAAATCAACTCAAAGTGGATTAATGATTTAGACACAAGACCTGAAACTGTAAACCACTAGAAAAATAGGGAAAAGCTCCCCTTGTCCATTGGTCTGGACAAGGTTGTTTGGATATGACCTCAAAAGCACAGGAAACAAAAGTAAAAATAGACAAATGGGATTACACAAATTAAAAATCCTCTGCACAGCAAAGGAAACAGCAGAGGAGACAACCTCATAATGGCAGAAAATATTTGCAAAGCATGTATGTGATACTGTCCAAAATATATAAAGAACACACTAGCAAGAAAACAATCCAACTGAAAAATGAGCAAAGGACTTGAATACACATTTCTCAAAAGAAAACACAAGAATGAATATCAGGTATATGAAAAATGCTCAGAATCACTAATCATCAGGGAAATGCAAATTAAAACTGTGAGAGATCACCACACACCTGTTAGAATGGCTATTGCCAAAAAGATGAAAGCTAAGTGTTAGTGCAGATGTGGAGAAACAGAAACCCTTGCGTACATTCAGCGGAATGTAAACTAGTACAACCCTTATGGAAAACAGTGTGGAGGGTTTGCAGAAATAAAAAATCAGGCCAGGCATGGTGGCTCACACCTGTAATCCCAGCACTTTGGGAGGCTGAGGTGGGTGGATCAACTGAAGTCAGGAGTTCCAGACCAGCCTGGCCAATGTGGCAAAATCCTGTCTGTACTAAAAATACAAAAATTAGCTGAGTGTATTGGCAGGTGCCTGTAATCCCAGCTACTCAGGAGGCTAAGGCAGGAGAATTACTTGAACCCAGGAGGCAGAGGTTGCAGGGAGCAGAGCTCGCACCACTGCACTCCAGCCTGAGCAACAGACCGAGACTCTGTCTCAAAAAAAAAAAAAAAAAAAAAAATCTGTGTACTGTGTGAGTCAGCAATCTCACTGCTGGGTATATATCTAAAGCAAATAAAATCAGTATGTCAAAGAGATGTCTGAACTTCCATGTTCATTGCAGCATTAGTCACAATAGCCAAGATACGGAATCAGTACAACAGTAAATGAATGGACAAATTAAAAATGGTTTATATACACAACAGAATACTATTCAGCCATTAAAAAGAAGGAAATCAGCCGGGCGTGGTGGCTCAAGCCTGTAATCCCAGCACTTTGGGAGGCCGAGACGGGCAGATCACGAGGTCAGGAGATGGACCATCCTGGCTAACACGGTGAAACCCCGTCTCTACTAAAAATACAAAAAAAACTAGCTAGGCGAGGTGGTGGGCGCCTGTAGTCCCAGCTACTTGGGAGGCTGAGGCAGGAGAATGGCATAAACCCGGGAGGCGGAGCTTGCAGTGAGCTGAGATCCGGCCACTGCACTCCAGCCTGGGCGACACAGCGAGACTCTGTCTCAAAAAAAAAAAAAAAAAAAAAAAAAAAAAAAAAAAAAGAAGGAAATCTTGTTATTTGCAACAACATAGATGAACCTGGAGGACATTATGGTAAATGAAAGGAGCCAGGCACAAAAAGACAAATACTGTATGTTTTCACTTATATGTGGAATCTAAAAATTTTGAACTGATAGAAGAAGTGAGTAGAATGATGGGCATGGGAGTTGGGGGTATTTGGGGAGATGTTGGTCAAAGGATACAAAAGTTTAGTTTGACAGGAGCAGTAAATTTTCAAGAGACTTGTTGAATAACACGGTGACTCCAGTTGACCCACAGACAACATGGGTTTGAATTGCGCAAGTCCAAAACAGGCAGATTTTCTTCTACCTCTGACGTTCTGAGAAAGCAAGAACTCTTCATCCTCTTACTCCTCCTCAGCCTACTCAATGTGAAGACTGTGAGGATGAAGACCTTTATGGTGATCCATTTCCATTTAATGAGTAGTAAATATATTTTCTCTTCTTTATAATTTTGTTATTAACATTCATTTCTGTGGCTTAATTTATTGTAAGAATATGGTATGTAATACACATAACATGAAATATGTGTTAATAGGCTGTTTATGTTATCCAGTCAACAGTAGGCTATTAGTAGTTAAGTTTTTAGAAAGTCAGAAGTTATACACAGATTTTCTACTGTGTGGGGAGGTCAGCATCCCTAAACCCCATGTTGTTCAAGGGTCAACTGTATAAATAACAAAGTATATATTGAAAATTGCTAAGAGAGTAGATTTTAAGTGCTCTCACCACAGAAAAATTATACAAAAGTATTTGAGGTAATGCATATGTTAGTTCTATTTAACCATTGTACAATGTATATATATATTAAAATATGTTGTGCACCATAAATATACACAGATTTTGTTAAAGAATAAATAATTAAAAATAAATTAATATTTAAAAAAGATGGAGCTGCACAAAAAGTGATTACCCAATGAAATTGTGTCACTATCTCACCCTGAAAGCAAAAATCAACTCCGGATAAATTAAGGGCTTAAATATCAACAAGAAAACTTTGAAATTCTTAATAGAGAACAAAGGTGAATATCTTTTTGAACTTAGTCTGCACATGACAAGAACGATAAGTTTGATCATATTAAAATTAACACCCTCTTCATCAAAAAATATCTGAAAGAAAGTAAAAAGACAAGTTACATACTGAGGATTGCTATCCATAGCCACAAAACTTGCAAAGGATTAATATTTTAAAAAATTTCTGGCCAGGCACGGTGGCTCACGCCTGTAATCCCAGCACTTTGGGAGGCTAAGACAGGGGGATCACCTGAGGTCAGGAGTTTGAGACCAGCCTGGCCAACATGGTGAAACCCCCTCTGTACTGAAAATACAAAAATTGGCCAGACATGGTGGTGCATGCCTGTAATCCCAGTTACTCAGGAGGCTGAGGCAGGAAAATCACTTGAACTCAGGAGGCAGAGGTTGCAATCAGCCGAGATCACTCCATTGCACTCTAGCCTGGGCAATAGAGTGAGACTCTGTCTCAAAAGAAACAAACAAAAAAATCCCTTCTACATAACAATAAGAAGAGAACAAATAATACAATGAGAAAACATGACAAAAGACATGAATAGGCCAGCCGTGGTGGCTCAAACCTGTAATCCTAGCACTTTGGGAGGCTGAGGCAGGTGGATCGCTTGAAGTCAGGAGTTTGAGACCAGCCTGGCCAGCATAGTGAAACCCCCATCTCTTTACTAAAAATACAAAAAAAAAAAAAAAATTAGCTGGGCGTGGTGGCATCTGCCTGTAGTCCCAGCTACTTCGGAGGCTGAGGTAGGAGAATCGCTTGAACCCGGGTGGCAGAAGTTGTAGTGAACCAAGATCACACCGCTGCACTGTAGCCTGGGCAACAGAGCGAGACTCCGTCTCCCAAAAATAAACAAACAAACAAACAAAACAAACAAAAAACATGAATAGGCATATCATAAGGAAACATGTATGACCCGTAAATATTTGAAGAGGTATTCGTCATGTCTGATTATGATATAAATATTAAACTGTACTTGAAATTAGTTGGGGAAATACTTCCTCTTTTTCTGTTGTCTCTAAGTGTTCATATAAAATTGGGATGATTTGTTCCTTGAAGGTTTAGTCAAACATCCTGTAAAACCGTTGGGGCCTGGTGTTTTCTTTATGGGAAGGTTATTAACCACAGCTTAGATCTCTTTAATAGTTAAAGAAATACTTGTAAAACTGTAGGGTTTTTTTGAGTCTGATCTGGTAAGTCATTTTCCTAGGAATTTATCCATTTCATCTAAGTTTTCAAAATTATTTCATAAAGCTGTTATGACATTCTATTATGGGTGTGTATATATACATACATGTATATATATGTATATGTTATATATTTGTGTTGGAAAGTTCCAAACTATGACTTCAATTTCTTTAGTAGATGTAGTGCTATTCAGGTTATTTTTTCTTGAGTGAGCTTTGATGGTATGTGCCTTTCTGGGAATTTGTCCATTGCATCTAATTTGTCTAACTTATGGCATGAAGCTGTTTGTAATATTCTCTTATTATCTTTTTAATATTCATAGATTTATAGTGATTTCTCATCTTTCATTCCTGATTTTGGTGATTTGTGTCTTCTCTCTTTCTCTCTTGTTTCTCGGTCAGTGTATTAGTCAGGGTTCTTCAGAAAAACAGAACCAATAGAACGTGTATGCATGCACACGCACGCACACACACACGGAGGATTTATTATGAGAAATTGGTTCATGCAGTTGTGGAGGCTGAGAAGTCCCACGATCTGCTGTCTACAAGCTGGAAACCAAAGATATCAGTTGTTTAATTCAGTCTGAGTGTGAAGGCCTGAGAACTGGGGCTGCTCACTGTGTAAATCTCAGTCCAAGGACCAGAGAAGATGAGATGAGATGTCAGGGAGAAATAAGAGGCAAATTCCTTCTTCCTCTGCCTTTTGTTCTATTTCAAGCCCTCAATGGATTGGATGATGTCTACATTGGAGAGGACAGTCTACTTTACTGAGTCCCCTGACTCAAATGCCAATCTTATCCAGAAACAACTTCACAGTTACACCCAGAAATAATGTTGAATCTGGCCATCCCTAGGGCCAGTCAAGTTGATACACAGAATTAACCATCGCAGTCAGCTAGAAGTCTAACAATCTTATTGATCTGTTCAAAGAACCAGCTTTTGTTTCACTAATTTTATGTTGTTTTTATTTATTTTACTTTTTTCTTTTCTTTCTTTTTTTTTTCAGCATGAATTATCAAGCAATCTATTGGTTTTTTTGTTTGTTTGTTTTCAATGTCATTTGGCCTTTATTATTTACTTTCTTCTGCTTGTTTTGAATTTAAATTTGCTCTTTTTCTTTTTCTTTTTTGGTTTATTAAAGTGGAAGCTTAGATACTTTTTTGAAATTCTTTCTAATTTGGTCTTGAGGTCTCTCTCTGGAGAGTGGCTATAACATGCATCCTTGCTGTAATGGGACTCCCTGATGGTTATGGATGTTTACAATGTACATTTCATGGGACACTTCTTTATCCTGGGGGATGGATGGCCTAATGCCTAAGTGTCTGACCCATGCCCAGGTGTCCCTTTCACGGTACACTTGTTTTACTGGTAGACACCCTGTGGTTCCTTGTTGACCTGTGTCTAGTTTATTCCCACCAAGATAGCCTTTCTCTAGGAGAACCCTGACCAGGAGAAAAGTCTGAGTGTGTCAGCAGATGAAACACAAGAGGAGGCAGCACAGCAAATCACATTACCTAACAGAAGCGGTTTGATTCCTTGACAGAGCCCAGAAAGAACAGGGCAGCACACCTTGCAGGGCCATTTGGGACACACATGCTCAACCAGCGGGTGGGGGCAAGAGAGAGGCAGATACAGAGGACTTGTGGGATTAAAGATTTATTGGAGTCCAAAGTATTATCCAGACAGGTTTCCCATGGGGAGTTTTCATTGGTGGGTTTAAAGCACGCAGCCATGAGTTCTGTGGGGCCACGTTGTGACTGAGAGATGGTTACTGTGACATTTCCGTGCAATCTATGTGGGGTGTAGGGGTCAGTGGGGCATGTCCCTGGGGCTGTATTTAGCTTCCCCATAGGGAGATGGTCAACCAGAGGCAATTGTATTGGGGGCTATCTAGATCAACCACATTTGAGGAACTGGGAAGAGGTAGATAAATGGAAACTGTGTCAAGTGTGACTAAGCCCTGCTCTGGCATGAGAAATTTCAACTTATATTCAGAATTGATGCTGAGGTAACATAACACTATAGAATTCACTACAGTCATTGATTTGAAACCTTCAGTCTTTTCTAATATATTTAATGCTCTACATATCCCTCTAAGCACTGCTTGAGCTGCTTGCCTCAGGTTTTGGTATGTTATGTTTTAGTTTTAATTCAATTCAAAATGTTTATTAATTTCTCTTTTGACTTCCTTTTTGAACCATGGAATTAGAAGTATGTTACTTATTTTCAAATATTTGGGAATTTCCAAATATATGTGAATTTTCTATGCACATTTGAAAAGAAATAATATTCTGCTGATGTTGGGTGGAACATTCTATAAATATTAACTAGCCCAAGGTGGTTGATAGTGCTATTCAGGTCTTCTGCATCCTGTGTTCAGGATGATAGTGACATTAAGTGGAGGGAGGTGAGGATCAAATTTGGATGTTGGATCATACTTGGATGTTGGATTATTGGCTTACTTTCAGTAATGAGCTTAATTATTACATTTTTGTACATTTTAAAAATCCCACAAATAAGGCATGAACCAATGGTCAGAGTGTGTTATGAGCCAAGGATTATGATTACTATTTCTCAGAAAAGAAGAAAAAAGAGATTTAACTTTTCTTTCTTGGTGCTTTACATTTTGAATTTTTCACTTTGTGATGAACTTATTACTTAATTTGGAGCCGGAAAGGAGGAGGGACTATCCTTTGATATTGGACTCTGAATTTCCCTAAAAGAGTCCCCCAAAAGAATCTGCTTGGAGTTAGAGGAAAAAAAACAAGGCCCCGGGGTTGCAGACTGGTGAGCTGGCAGGAAAGTAGAGGAAGGTGAAGTCAGAGAGGTGGGCAGGGCCAACTTGTGTCCAAACTGCAGGCCGGGATAAGAGATTGGGGTGTTATTCCAACTGTAATGATAAGCACTGGAGGGGTTAGAGTAAGAGAGTGACAAGATCAAATCTATATTTTAAAATGCTCACTGTGCCTGCTATAGAAGAACCATGACAGAGGGGCAAGGCCTCAGGTTATTCAAGGAGGGGGCTGCTACAATAGTCCAGGTGAGAGGGAGTAGGTAGTAACTTTGCAGGTAGAGAGATGTCATACTCTTCAGGATGTATTTTGGAGTTAGGTCATGAATGAAAGAGCAAAAGAACTGACATCATCACTGTCACCATCACCACCATCACCTTTTCTAATATGTACTGAGTGTTATTTTGGTGCCAGACATAGGACGACTAAGCATTTCACATGCATAATATCTTTTAATCCTCAAAGCAATCCCTGTGTCGTAGGTACTATTAGCCCCATTTTACAAAGAGAAAATGGAGACTTAAAGAAGTTAACTTGCTTAACTTCTTTGTTTGTTGGTTTTCAGATTAGTTATAAGGCAGAATTTTGATTTTTAAGTTTAGAAAAAATTTTAATGAATGTGAACTAAATAAGGCACAAAATAGATGGAAATAGAATAGACAAACATCAGGAAAACTAGAGAGTTATCGTTGTTAAGATAGAAGTATTTTTATTGTAAGTTTCAACCTGCTATCTTTGGGTTACTATAGAGTATATGAAAACCAAGAGACACCATCACTAAAGAATCCTACTTGGTAGCTCTTGCAATGTGGGGGGGAGTGGGAGCAGGAAGGAGAACAATTTTCCCTCTTTTCTGTTATCTTCCAAGTAGAAGGAGTTTAATTAATAAACGGGTTTCCATCTGTCACTTTACTCATTCCATGCCAGGTAAGGATGTGTGGCATCTGCAGCACATTTCAAAAGCGTAGTCTGGGCATGTTCACCTTTTCCTTTTTGAGACCCAGCCTGAACACAGAGCATGCATTTCCCCTGTTTTTTTCCTAGACAGGCCTTTTTTTCCCACCAAGAGCCCAGTGCTGCCAGGATAGGCTGCCATGTCTGTCTTCTGGTGGGAGGGCTCAGTTAGAATCCATTTTGCTCCTACTCTAAGCTTTCCTCCATTCTCTGTCCTGGCCTTGCACGCCAACAAAGGTGGCATTTGGGCCTCTACTTGTCTTACCCCTTGTGCTGTTTTTCATTTGGTTTAACATTCAGTTGGGGTAGAAAGGCATTTCTATTTGATTTCTCTCAGAGACACCCCACTCTCTCCAACCAAGAAGAAAGGTAGGTCTTCATACATTAGATCAGTTGATGAGGAGATTTAGGTCAAGAGTGATCCTGATTCTTGATACCACCCTGGGCAGATCTAGCCATTTTGGGAAAAGAGCCAAAGGTTTTAACAATATTGATGATTAATACTGGAACATTTAGGGGGATTCCTAGTACTTTAGCTGTGAAAGTGGAGGCAGCAGTTGCTATGGAAATGTGACAAGTTAAAATAACAACTTTAAGTGAGCATGGAGAAGCAGTGAGGGTAAGACCGATGATTACGTGCTCTGTGTAACTCTCATAATGAATGTTGAGTGCTTCATTTTCCTGATTAAATTATTAAACACAATTTTTTCTTTGTCCAAAATGAGTGAGATTTCTTTTTTTCTTTTGAGATGGAGTCTCGCTCTGTCACCCAGGCTGTGGACACGATCTTGGCTCACTGCAAGCTCCGCCTCCCAGGTTCACGCCGTTCTCCTGCCTCAGTCTCCCGAGTAGCTGGGATTACAGTCGCTGCCACCATACCCAGCTAATTTCTTGTATTTTTAGTAGAGATGGGGGTTTCACTGTGTTAGCCAGGCTGGTCTCGAACTCCTGACCTCGTGATCCGCCCGCCTCGGCCTCCCAAAGTGCTGGAATTACAGGTGTGAGCCCCCGCGCCTGGCCTGAATGAGATTGCTTATCCTCTCACTCTAGCTGCTGCTTGGTGCAGTGATTATTTCTTCTCACCTCTATTCCAAGGTAGAACTAAAGAAATAGTCTGTGTTGCCATATGATCTTACTGATACTCAGAGCTGATCTTTAAAATCCGGTTATTATAATTAAACCTCTGTGTGGGATCTAGGGGGAGTTCACAAAGCTGTTCTTTGATGCTCTTTGTAAAATTCCTGGAAGGGAGGTATAATTTTAAGATGCATATTAAAAGTTGTTCTCCAGGTGTTCTTGAGCTTGGCTGAGAATCAAGCAAAGGGAAATAAGCTTCTATTTCAGTAGGGACCTTTGAGTTCTAAGAAAAGAAAGAGACTTTTTCTCACTAGGAAAAGAAAGATAATTTTTCTCACTGCAATGTGAGAAATGTGTTAGAATCTCCTTCCCTGGAGAGATTTCACAGCTGGGTAGATGGACCAGATCTATGTTGTCTATGAGTTCAGTGGGGAAACAGTTGATCTTTGGTGATGCAGAATGGCAGAAGTGACTCTTTCAGCCCTTGCATTCCACAGTAAAATGAAAAATCATCAGGATTATTTCAAGATTATTCAAATATAATATGTAAATGATTATAATGTATAAATATAAAAATTCCTACCAAAATAAGCATGCAAAATCTCAGACACTTTATATTATTTAGACTTTATCGCTTAAAGGACTTTGCTGTAAACCAATTTTTTCCTTTGAATTAAAAAAAGTGAGAGAAAAGGAAGGAAATAGAGGAAGAAAAAAGAAAAGAAGAAGAGAGGGGTTCTGGGTTTGCATTGCTATACAAAAGAACAGAAGTAATTTTTCTGTTGATTTAAAAATTGCTTCTTGATCTCGTTGGTTCTAGCGATCATTGCTAATTATGAGGATAGCCAAAATGAATGACTCTGTAGCCAGTTCATAGATACAGCCATTTCACATACTATGGACTAGTGTGCCCATGTACATGTGAATTTTAAAATTTACTTAGATGGGTTTTAAGTTAGAATTCACAAAAGTATTTATTTAGAAAATAATATATTGGAGTTGTTACCAAGTAGTTGTATATAATACTCCCTTTCAAACTAAGTGTGCATGGCCGGGCATGGTGGCTCATACCTGTAATCCCAGAACTTTGGGAGGCCAAGGCGGATAGATCACCTGAGGTCAGGAGTTTGAGACCAGCCTGGCCAACATGGTAAAACCCCGTCTCTACAAAAATTACAAAAATGATCCAGGTGCGGTGGCTCACACATGTAGTCCCAAACTACTCGGGAGGCTGAGGCATGAGAATTGCTTGAACCCGGGAGGTGGAGGTTGCAGTAAGCTGAGATCACGCCATTGCACTCCGGTCTGGGCAACAGAGTGAGACTCCATCTCAAAAAAAACCAACAACAACAACAAAAAGAAACTAGATGTGCTGGCTAATTTATATCCAAATAATTCATTTTGCCCTTGTTATAAATGTGACTTCAAGGATAGGGCAACATCACATGGCACATATTCTCAACCTGAATTTCATCTCAGTGTCTCTGTCAAAGTGGACGCTGCAGGTGCCTGGTGAGAGCATTTTTTGAGGGTAGTGGAGGCCTTTTCCTTCCCTGGGTCCCAGGTCTGTGAGGCTCAAGCCTCTCTTCCTAGTCTTGCCTTGATTACCACACTAAATAAGTCATTTAGCAAATCCTTCTGATAAAGGCTCTTTTGTACTTCAAGTAAAGAAACCCATATCGGAGTGTCTATTATATACCTGCCACTGTCTCCTTCATTTAATCAGCCATTGCCTGGGGAAGAGGTGGGGCTGAGCTTAAGCAAGGTCACTGGTTTGCTGTATCCCAAAGGTGTTTACATTTCTGCATGTTACTGGGCTGGGAGGATTTTGGGGGTGAGGACTGTATTTTGCACTTTGTATTCCTGGTAAAGAATCTAGCATGGTGACAATCAGTATTTGTTGAGCGCACAAATTTGTTTCAAGAGCAGATCTCCTGTCTTAGTTTAGCTTGAGCAGCCCAGAACACAAGTAAGTGCCATTAATCTGGCACATCATCTGTGTTCCAGGAAGTCAAAGGGAAACCTAACGTGAGAAATGTGAACATTTAAATTAAAAGCACTTACAACTATTTAATGTGCCATCCTGATTCTAATTAATGCAGAAGTTAATTTGATGAAAATTGGGAGAAATCACGGCAGCAATTTTGCTCTGAACTTGATAAAGAGTTATACAGTACCTCCTGCTCCTTGGGGAACGGAGGGTGCTAGTGAACTGATGTAACCTGGATTTTGTCTGTTCCCATTTTCAAGTGGCAGAATTCTATGGAATACTTGAATTAATTGATATTCCCGTTATAGTTGCCTAAAGACTCAGGCCTTGGGAGTCATAACCATGTGGCACAAAGTGGAAATTAATTCTGTGGCAGTTTTCGATAGGATCATTCATTCATTCTGTGTATTTTACTGAGCACCAACTTGGGCTCCAGGTATATATCAGTGAAATAGACATAGTATCTGCCATCATGGAGTGTACCGTGTGATGAAGAAACAGCATCAGTAAGTACATAAGAAAATAAATCTCTCAGTGCAAACTGTGATATATGTTTGTTATGATGAAAGTGAATAGGATACGGGGAGAGGTAGAGAGATGTGAGGTGACTTCACAGAGAGAACAGTTTGTGCAAGGTCACTTGGGTGCAAAGGAGCTTGGCATGTTGAGGGTGCTGAGAAGCTGAGTGCGAGCCAGTGTGCCTGGAACATGCTCAGGAGGAGGAGCTGGTGTTAAATGAGGCAAGAGAGACCAGCAGGGCCCAGGCCACGCCGGGCTTTGTAGGAGGTACATGGATTCGGATTTTGAATCACTGTGCAAAGACCATTATAATTGATGCAACTTTTGGTCTGAGAGCATTGAATGAATAGAGACTGTGCACCTATTAGTCTTCTCAAGGTAAATATTAGAATTCTTAAGTTAGATCCATTTTTGTTCCTGTGGGAACACAATTCTATATGGTCATATATGATTATGGGAAGATAGATTTTTGATATTCAAATATTCAGGTAACATTATCATTTAGTTATACATAGTAAATCAAAAAATAAAGCAAACCCAAGTTGTTTCCAGTTGTAAAGAAGGTAGCTTGGCTATACAGTTTCCTGTTCTCCTGTGGAGACGGTGGAGGGGAAATTCCATGTGCCTCTGCATTTTCTGCATGTGTTGTGAGCTAGTCCCTAACTACTCTTTGTTCTGAATACCTTTTCTAGGATGTTTGTATGGGGAGAAGCCTTGAACGGTAGAAATCATGTCCCCTTTGTAGCAAAGGACAGGCTTGCTTATAGCATTGGAAAGTAGAGGTAGTGTTTCCCCTCAGAGCACAGGGCAGATAGGTTTACTACCCCCTGTAAAAAAATTGGGGCTCCTTAAGCTCAGGGTTTCTCTCCTGAAATGAAGCCCACTGTGTGTGCAAGTATCCATCTGGGCCTACCTACATTACTCCAAGGGGAAGGGGAACTGACCAGACATACTGATGCTTGTGCCACTTGCTGTGCGGTGAGTAATAAAGTCCTTTTCTCTGACCCAGGAGTCTGTGTCTTCTGTCAGCATTCATAAAACTGTCAGACTAACTAGTTGGCTTCGAAGTGAGTAAAATCTCAGACCCTTCACAGTTCTTCACAGAGGCTCCTCAGCAGTCCGAGCAGGAAGGTACGATGCCAGGCAGGTGACACCCTAGTGCTTTGCAGCCTCTAAGATGTCCAATTAGCATTTCTTGTCTCTGTTTTTCACCTCCAAAGTCACAAGATGAGCTGTTCTCAGACAATCACATCTTAAGTGTGACTTCTAGTCTAAAATACATGTGTGAAACCTACTAGCTACTAATTATTATGCCTTGAATGTTCTTAACCAAGTGGGAGAATGTTTCAACAACAGAAAGAATACTATGTTAAAATTTTAGGATCAGGACATAAAATCTATTAAAATGATACTTTAAATTAAAAATATTGTGTGTATGTCTGAAAATGTAAACCCAAGCATATGTCCATGAAAGATTCTTTTTTTTTTTTTTTTTTTTTTTTTTTTTTGAGATGGAGTCTTGCTCTGTTTTCCAGGCTGGAGTGCAGTGGCATGGTCTTGACTCACTGCAACCTCTGCCTCCTGGGTTCAAGCAATTCTCCTCCCTCAGCCTCCCTAGTAGCTGGGATTACAGGCACCTGCCACCATGCCCGGCTACTTTTTTGTATTTTTAGTAGAGACGGGGTTTCACCATGTCCGCCAGGCTGATCTCGAGCTCCTGTCCTCGTGATCCGCCCACCTCGGCCTCCTAAATGCTGTGATTACAGGCATGGGCCACCATGCCTGGCCGAAAGATTCTTATGTGATAACCACTAAGGGACTAACACTCTCCTTTCTCAGGGTTCACAGAACCATTATTGTCACAGTGCGGGATCATCATTGGCTTGGGCTCTCACTTTCTCCTGACCAGGGCCTTGAGGAGTAGGCACTACCACTGCTCCCATGGGAGAATACCAGGTACTGCTCTGGCAGCTGCAGGAGATGTTCTGTATCTGCACTGTCCAATACAGTGGGCGCTAGCCACAAGTGTCCACTGAACGCTTGAAATTTTGCTTATTGGAATTGAGATATAAGTAACACGGTGGCTCATGCCTGTAATTCCAGCACTTTTGGAGGCTGAGGTGGAGGGACTGCTTGAGCCCAGGAGTTCGAGACCAGCCTGGGTAACATACCAAGACCCCCATCTCTACAAAATATAGAAATAAATAAATTTTAAAAATTATACACTAGAGTTCAGATTTAGGGCAGAAAAAATGTAAAATGTTTCACTAATAATTCTTAAAATTAAGTATGTTTGAAATGATAGTATTTTAGATAGGTTAAATAAAAATACTGTTAACATTAGTTTCATCTGTTTATTTTTACTTCTTTTTAATGTGACTAGAACATTTTAAATTCCATGTGTAGCTCTCATTCTATTTCTATTGAACAATGCTGTTCTAGATCCTTGCTACTCAAAGGGCGGTTCTCAGGCAAGCAGCATCACCATCATCATCATCTGGGAGCTGGTTAGGAATGTGGTATCCTACAACCCACTCCAGACCTACTGGGTCAAAATTTGCATTTTAACAGAATCTCATGTGATTTGTATGCACTTTACACTTTGAGTAGCTGAGCTTCCCTAAGACTAGGACTGGCTGGTTTAGCAAACTAAAAATATAGGATGCCCAGTTAAACTTAATTTTTCAAATAAACAGTAAGTTTTAAATATAGTATGTCCCAAATATTGCATGGAATATGCTTATATTAAAATCTTTTTTTTTTTTTTTTTTTTTTGACATTCAGCTTTAACAGGTTATCCTATAGTCTATCTGTCAACATTACCTAAAACTAACTTCTCTTATCCAGACCTGCTTGTTACGTGAAATTCCACAGAATCAGGAAAAGAACAGAATGAGAAAAGGAGTGGTGAAGAGTAGAAGCTGGGTGAAATGAAAACAGAGAAGAAAAGACAGTATGAGGAGGCAGTAGGAATTAGATGGGGCACGGAAAGGCCACATTTAAGGCCAGCGACCCTTTTGATTTTGTAATTTTTGTTAGCAACTTTCTTCCTTATTCCTGCATTCTCCCACTTCCCCTAGTCATTCTGCTTTATTCTCCTCTTCTTATTTTCTACTGGGGTCCCCTGAACTATGTTGGGAGAAAGCGGTGTGTGAGAGGAACGGCAATGTCTCCTCAGCGCGAAGACCCCAGCTTTCCTATAGTCCATCATCTCTGAAATTTCACTTACAAATAGCCCTTTTCTGCTACCAGTACTTTGTCTTTAAGCCATCAACATTCCTAAGTGCCCCAAATGGTGACACTTGACACTTTAATTTTGGAGGATTTTCTTTATCGTGGCATTTTAATTGTACTTTAAAAAAATGTAAAACAACTCTTAGGAATTTTGTGGTTTGTTTTGTTTTTCAGGCTTTTAGGGGAGTGAGGGGAAAGGAGAGGCCAGCAGGGAAGGAATAACAATAGACACTCTACTTAGCTAAGCGTTAAGAAGAGCCTTTCATGGCCTGGCGTGGTGGCTCACGCCTGTAATCCCAGCACTCTGGGGAGCCAAGGCGGGCAGATCACCTGAGGTCAATAGCACGAGACCAGCCTGGCCAATATGGCGAAACTCCGCCTCTACTGAAAATACAAAAATTAGCTGGGCGTGGTGGTGCATGCCTGTAATCCCAGCTACTCGGGAGGTTGAGGCAGGAGAATCACTTGAACTCAGGACATTGAGGTTGCAGTGAGCCGAGATCGCGCCATTGCACTCCAGCCTGACAGAGGGAGACTCTGACAGAAAAAAAAAAAACCAAACCAAAAAACCACAAAAAAACCCTTTTATCCATGATCCCATTTAATCTTCACAACAATTAAGTATGTCTGTCCCTACTCCGCAGATGAGGAAACAAGGCTCCAGAGGGAAGATCACCTGCCTGGTGTCAGCTTGCTCACTGGTAAGGAGCTTCTGATTCCAAAGCCGGTGCTCCTGTGCTCCTCACCGTTGCTGTCCACACCTCTTGGCAAATGGAGGCTTATGAATTCATCAGGAAACTGTGAACTAGGACATACATGTGAATTTAGGGAAGTTCCGAAGATTTTTATTTATTTATTCACCTGAAAAATACATGTAAAAATATATACTTCATAGATTTTGGGGAGAAATTAATAGCTTCCTGAAGTGTAATATGAAATATATAATAGTATGACATATATGTAGTATGACGTATATAACATAAAGTCTTAAGAGTTATATGACAGTATCAAAACAATGCAAATTTCTAAAATGAGCTTAAGTGGTAAATATATTTTCTTTAAAAATTGGCTCCTTAATAATCTTTCCATGAGATGAATAATTTAAAACCTAAATATTTATTTCACTCTACACTGTAAGCATTATCAGACCCCTCCCTTCCCTCCCGCCCCACCATGGAATACATTCTGAAAAAGCTGCCCTGTTATTGGTTGAATATGCTGTCAGTCACATGGCATGAAAAGTACTGCGTTTGCTCTGTTTGCATTTATGAATTAACAGATGTTCTTGCTTTAAAGAAACTGATTCTTTTCTGATGGGAAAAAAAATCTTGTTTAGTTTTTCACTGATTTTTTTTATGTATAGGATTTTCACTAACCTTGGACCATATATTTGCCAGGAAGAATGTAAGGTGAGTAACTGCACATCTTTTAAAGCAATGTATTTGTGCACTTAAGTGCAAGTATGAAATTAGGTGGCTCTGTGATTTCTTTATGTTGTTTCATATCTACATTTGTTTGTGATTCAAAATGGATATGCTAGATCATACAGGTAGCTACAAAAATTATTGAACAGAGTTTATGCTTGAGGTAAAAATATAAGCTTTTTTGTAAGAGATAAGGGTTATTTGTTCAAAATATCCAAGAAACTTTTGTAGTATGTATCAAAGTATTTATCTATGAGAAAATGACTCCTCAAATCAGTGTTCAGATTTCTTTCATACTTACAAGGAAATGTTAATTCCACAGTATCTCCTGCCATTATTATGTGAGAAAAGAGTAAGAAAAAAATTGAAAACTTCAGAAATATATATCCTGTCCTTCAAAGAAAAGGTGTTAAATCGTTTTAACTGTTAAGAGATGGCAATTAAATTCCTGTTTCTATTTCTATTGTCCTTTTGGCTTCTTTATACATCATTTAAGGAACATTTACAGCTTTTTCTATAAAAAAGAATATTCAAAATCTGAATAGCAATTAAGGTATGTCATGTCTCTCACTGACTCATTGTGTGCCTTCTCAACAAATGCATCAGGGAATTTAGTGTGAACACAGCCGACAGCAGCAAGCAGGAGAGTCTGGCAGAACTTGGGTTAAAGACTCCTTAGTCCAAAACTGATAAAATCTTTACATATAGACATTAACACTTTTTTTCTTCCATTGTTTCTGAGTCAATTGGTGCTTTCCTTCAGGTTCACTTTTGAATAGTAAGTGACTTATATCCTTTAGGTGGTTAAAGCCTAGTCCTGGTTCCACACCTGGGTTACACAGAAATGCCTGATTTGTGTATTACACCAGTAAAATGTACACCAAGAATTAGAAAAATCCCAGTTCTGTTTTTAAGACAAAGTTAATGGGCTTAATTTTAGCTTCAGAAGCTTTAGATCTTAGAAATCACATAAGTCAATGATCATTTGAATCTAATAATACGGCTCATTAATTCATTATGAAGGAAACAACAGTTGTTGTTTTATGTGTTCTTTCAAATAATAGATCCAAAATATAAAATATCTTTCAGCTCCCTGGGGCTATTCAATATTCTGTCTGTAGGAAGGAAGATTATATTTTAAGCTCAATACACGGTTTCTAAACATAGCGTGAGTAGGGGTCATTATTCTCACTTTGCACATTTCTTTCTCAAGTTGGGTTTATTCTTGATCCAAAAAGAAATCCTGTGTGACCTCCCATTTTCCACTTTGATTTCAGAGTATTTTCATTAATTTCTTAGTTCATTCATGCATGCAACACATTTTAAAAATAATTGGTGCTTTTAAGTAGTGAGGCCCCATGCTAGGTGCTGGGTCTACAATGGTGAGCACAACAAGGTTAGTCCCTGCCCTCATGGACTAAGTCTAATAGGGAAGCCCTTGTTAATCAAATGATATATATTATTCCAAATAAACTTTGAAATGTGTTGTGAAAGAAAAGTATAGGAAGCAATGAGCACATACAATAGGGGGATTGGAACTCGCAGAAGTTAGGGATTGTGTTCCTGAGGAAGTGATGCGCTGTCATCTGGAGGATATGTAGAAAATCACTAGGAGGATGGAGAACATTCCAGGTGGAGGGAGCAGCAGGTGCTAAGGGAAAAATGAACCATGAAGTGTTCAAGGAACTGAATAATGCTAGAGTAGCTGGAGCAGAGAGAGAAGGGAAGAGGTGAAATAAGGCAAGCATAGCTGGCAGGACGAAGTCTGCCTGGATGATGTCTGGGTATTTGTGCCTATTTCATATATTATATTCAGTTACATTTTAACCTGTACTACAAAGTCTGGAGTTTAGGTAGGTTAGATTATTTGGCTAAAGCATATCTTTATTATAGTTTCATTATTACTTGGATGGGAACCTCACTTTTGTTGCTCAGGAAATTAAACTTATACTCACAAGACACTTAATGTAAACCGTAATGCTAATTTATAAGTTTCTAAAGGAAGGTATCTTTTTAAAAAATTAAATTACAAATTTTAGTCAAAGTAATACACCTACCTGGTTTCAAAAAATCAAAAGGTGACAAGACACACATTAAAGGAAAAATTATCTTTTAGTTATTTCTATAGGCAAACATTTTCAAATTTTTAGTTGTTTCTTCTGTTGGTCACTGCTTGTATTAGTGACCTTGTATCTAGACTTTTTTCTAGAAACAAACAACCCCTATATTGCAGAAGTTTGTAGCCTCAAACATTTCTTTCTTGCTCCTGTTACTTCTGACAGCTACAGGTGGGCTGCTGTGACCCTGCTCTAGCTCTGTTTCCACTTCTCATTCCGAGTCCCAGGCTGAAAGAACAGCCCCTATTTGGGCATGCTGTTCTTACGACAGAGGGAATGGGGCAAGAGATGGCAGGCACATGCAGACACTTGCAACTTCTGCAGAACTGTCACATTGTTGCTTCTGCTCATATTGCATTGGCCTAATTAAGATACATAGCTGAAACTGGAGAGTTCCCTGACCCCCCCTTGCAGGACGTGCAACAGGGATGTGGCGCATTTGTTTGGCTGCTGCCACGTGTGCTCAAACATTTTACAAGATGGGGAGCATGCAGACGGGCAGGTGTAGGAACCAGGGCAAGTGCTTTTGGGCTCTGGCCTCATGGTAGCATCTAGGGTTGGGTGCCTGTGACTCTCAAAGCCCCAGTGGGTGTGTTACAGTGCTCTTTTAGCTCTGCCATCTGCAGACGGCTTAAGTGTTAACCAGTTTAGTGCCCTCTTGGACCCCAGGTTTTTGTTTGGCAACCAGGAAGAATCAGGTTACACAAGGGCTCAAAGGATGGTGAATGTGGGGGTTATATTGAGTGGTAGAGGTGGCTCTCAGTAGGAGGGATGGGGAGCTGGAGCTGGAAGGGGGATGGAGTGGGAGATGATCTTCCCCTGGAGTGTGGCTGTCCAGCAGCCAATCTCCTCTCTGACTGTCCCCAGCCAAACTCCTCTAGATGTTCAGACACTCCTTCTCGTCTCTCCTTCTCTGTCATGCTGTTCTACTGCTCTTCTGTTCATCTGTTCATCTGCTCATCTGCTTGTGGAGCCTGGGGTTTGGGGTTTATATGGGTACTGGATAGGGGGCCCTGGTGGGCCAAAAGACAACATTTGGGCACAGAAACAGGAAAGCTTGTTCCCATTTAGGGCCATGGGTTTCCAGGCTTAAGGGTGGGGCCTTTGCCAGGAACTGCCCTCTTCTATCCAGTATTTCCCTGTCTCCTGTCCATATAGTGGCCAAGCCTAATGATGGGGCAGGAAGCATTTTCCACCCACAGGGAGGAACTGCAAGTCATATGGCCTAGGGGGATGCAAAATCCTCTCCCAGAGAAGGAAACAAAGACTTGGTAACAATCATACAATTCACTGTACTGCCATAGTATCAAAATAATATGCATAGATGATTTCTCCATTTATACATGTTAGATTTTATAGCAAGTTCCTTTATTATTGACAAAGTTCCTGTCTCCAACAATGTCCTCATCTTTCTTTCCTTCACGTCCCCCATTCAATATAGTTACATTACTACTTTCAGTTCATCAGTGCTTGCATCAAAATGACTGTGTATATTGTTCACAGACAAGCCAGCTAGTAGACTGTATTTTGTTTCTTTCTTTTTTTTTTGAATAACTTTTCTTTTTCCCTTGAGTTAAAAATGGCCTTTTTGTAGTTGCAATTTCAAAACATGCATAGTCTTAATTCTTTTCACATGTTCTTTCCTCCAATATGCAGTGGTCTCTCAAATTCCCCTTTCACTTAGAGATCTCTCTGTATGTCTTCCTTTTATTGTCCTCTTGCTCCAGTCTGGACTGATTCTATGTCTGATATACAATGGTTAGTCTTAGTTTCGCTTCACCACTCTTCTAGTGAGATCTGCTGTTCATGAGAGCCTGTGCTTTCTCTTTGTTGACTTTTGCCCTTATGTTGTGGGAGCATGTCCTCCATTAGCTTCTGTGAAGGGGTGAGAGGGATGCATTGGCTGAACTCTTGCATGATTCTTGTTTTTTACTTCTGCAAGCTTAATAGGACATTTTCTTTATCCTTAGCTCCAAAATGATGCAAGTACCTTAACTCACAAAAATCAACTCAAAATGGACCTAAGTGTAAAAGTTAAAATTTGAAAACTTCTAGGAGAAGCACAAGAGGAAAATCTTGGTGACCTTGTTGGGCAAATATTTCTTTTAGAAACAAAAACATAGGCTATAACAGAGAAAAAGATTACATTGGACTTTATGAAAATTAGAACTTTTGCTCTTTGAAAACCACCATTAAGAAAATGAAAAAGGAAGACAGAATGCAAGAAAATATTTCCAGTATGTATATTGGACACAGGACTTGCATCCAGCACATATAAAGAGCACTTATGGAGGTCAATGAATTTAATTTTTAAAATGAGCAAAAGATTTAAGCACACTTCACAAAAGAAACTATATGATTGCTCTATAGGCATAAGAAAAAATGCGGGGCATCATTAATCACCAGGGAAATGGATATTAAAATTAAACTGAGCTAGCAACCCACACCCATTGGAATGGTTAAAATTAAACAGATTGATGATACCAAATGTTAGCAAGAATGTTGAACAACAGGGAAGCCAAAATTGACTGGCAGCTTTTCTAAAAAGTTACTTCTATTATGTGACTTGGTCATTCCATTCCTGGCTATTTATTTAAGAGAAACAAAAACATATTCACACAAACTCCTATACATTAATGTTCTTAAATCTTTATTTGTAGTAGCTCCAAACCAGAATCACCCCAAATATTCATGAATGTGTGCATAGACAAAGTATGGCATATCCATACAATGAAATATTTCTTAACACTAAAACAGAATGAACTACTGACATATGCAACCACGTACATGAATTTCAAAGTCATTATGATAAGACAGAAAGAAGCCAAATGCTAAGGAATATGTATGATTCCATTTATACGCAACTGTAGAAAATGCTAACTAGGCCAGGTGCAGTGGTTCATGCCTGTAATCCCAGCATTTTGGGAGGCCGAAGTGGGCAGATCACCTGAGGTCGGGAGTTTGAGACCAGCCTGACCAACATGGAGAAACCCTGTCTCTACTAAAAATACAAAATTAGCCGGGTGTGGTGGTGCATGCCTGTAATCCCAGCTACTTGGGAGACTGAGGCAGGATAATCGCTTGAACCCAGGAGGTGGAGGTTGTGGTGATCTGAGATCACGCCATTGCACTCCAGCCTGGGCAGCAAAAGCGAAACTCCATCTCAAAAAAGAAAAAAGAAAATGCTAACTAATCTAAAGTGACAGAAGCAAGTCTGTAGTTTCCTCGGGTTGAGGGTGGAGGGAACAACTCGTAGCTGCAAAAATGCAAGCGGAAACTTTTTTGGGTGTTATAAACATTCTGTATTGTTATTGTGGCAATGGGGTCATGGGTATGTGCCTGTGCCAAAACTCATTTAATTGTATAATTTTCATGAATGCAATTTACTGGACATAAATTATATACCTCAATAAAGTTGATGAAAATTAATGAATTGCATGCATGCATACATTTTTTTTTTTTTTTTTTTTTTTTTTTTTTGAGACGGAGTCTCGCTCTGTCGCCCAGGCTGGAGTGCAGTGGCCGGATCTCAGCTCACTGCAAGCTCCGCCTCCCGGGTTTACGCCATTCTCCTGCCTCAGCCTCCCGAGTAGCTGGGACTACAGGCGTCCGCCGCCCGGCTAGTTTTTTGTATTTTTTAGTAGAGACGGGGTTTCACCATGTTAGCCAGGATGGTCTTGATCTCCTGACCTCGTGATCCGCCCGTCTCGGCCTCCCAAAGTGCTGGGATTACAGGCTTGAGCCACCGGCATGCATACATTTATTAACAGCAACTAATAGACAACCTGGTCACCAATTTGTTATCTTCAGAAATTCTCATTAGATAATAGGGATCATATTACAGAGTGAATGGTACATTTAATTTGTAATTGGGTCCATATAATTAATTCTAAAGCACTTTATTATGATATAGATTTAGTAACTCTTCAGCTACAATTATGTTTTGCATATATATCTTGTAATATATATCTTTCTCTAATTATAAAAATGTTGAGTTTATATGATAGCGACATATAGAGACCTTAGATTGGAATTGTTAAGTATAGAGTTTGATTTACATTCTCATGTACTGTAGGTAAAACTTATGGAAAACTTAAAATATGCAATAAACAAACTGTTAAATCTTTAGAACGTTTATGACAAAACTGGAGATTTAAACGCTACTTTTATGTTAAATAATTATCAGTATTTTCTAGATGTAATTGTGCTGTTATTTTTAAAAGTTCTTATCTTTTAGAGATATATACTGAAATGATATAATTTTTGACATTTTATTCAAACTACTATCACATGGGGGAAGACGGTGAGCTTGTAGGTGAAACAAGATTGGTTATAACCTGATAATTACTAAAGCTGAATAATGGGTCCAGGTACATGGGGGCTTATTATTTTTTTCTGTTTATATTTGTGTATGTCTGAAATATCCTGTAATAAAAAATGTGTATATCTTCTGACTTAGAAATTTCACTTCAAGGAATTTATCTTAAGGAACTTCTCATGGGTGTGAACAAACCATCCACAGTAATGTTCAATGCAGTATTGTTATAATGCTAATAAAATTGAAAACAAATACTTAAAAGTAGAAATTTGGTTAAATACATTATGATACATTTCAATGATATAATACTACATGACATTAAAAATGTGTCAAAAGTATATAATTACATGGAAAATATTTGTGATATAGTTTAAAAAAAATTGCAAACTCTAAAACAGTATGTCCAGAAAAATCCATTTTTAAACTTTGTGAAAAGTAAATTATATACATATGTGGTGTGTGTTTGTGTGTTTGTATGCGTACAGAGAGGATATATATACACATACAAACACAAGGATATATATCATAATTTATATGCTCATAAGTTTCCAGTATAACTTTTTGGTAATTGAGTCTGTCTTGTTTTCTGTTGGATGTTTTGGCTTTGATATGTTAACAATGCAATGTAGTATGAAATTTCACTGTAAAATGTTTTATATGCTTTACTATTTTGTTATTTTGTATTTGTTATTGGTTAAACCTTAGCGTGTAGCACACTGCTTGGCACATAGTAGGCTCCCCTGCCCGCAATATTATTCAGTGAATAAGAATCAGGTTTTATTTATTTATTTATTTATTTATTTATTTTTTTGAGACGGAGTCTCGCTCTGTCGCCCAGGCTGGAGTGCAGTGGCCGGATCTCAGCTCACTGCAAGCTCCACCTCTCAGGTTTACGCCATTCTCCTGCCTCAGCCTCCCGAGTAGCTGGGACTACAGGCACCCGCCACCTCACCCGGCTAGTTTTTTGTATTTTTTAGTAGAGACGGGGTTTCACCGGGTTAGCCAGGGTAGTCTTGATCTCCTGACCTCGTGATCCGCCCGTCTCGGCCTCCCAAAGTGCTGGGATTACAGGCTTGAGCCACCGTGCCCGGCCTTCAGGTTTGATTTAAAATAATTTTTCTGGCTGGGCATGGTGGCTCACACTTGTAATCACAGCACTTAGGGAGGCCGAGGTGGGTGGATCACCTGAGGCAGGAGTTCAAGAGCAGTCTGGCCAACATGGTGAAACCCCATCTCTACTAAAAATACAAGAATTAATAGGGTGTGGTGGTACACCTGTAATCCCAACTACTCAGGAGGCTGAGGCAGGAGAATCACTCGAACCCAGGAGGCAGAGGTTGCAGGGAGCTGAGATCACACCACTGGACTCCAGCTTGGGCGACAGAGTGAGACTCCATCTCAAATAAAATAAAATACAATAAAATAATTTTTCTTTCTAAAATTTTTCTTTATTTTTCATATTTGTTTTTTGAAGAACATATGTTACTTTCTCTCTGTTAAATGCAGAGACAACAGGGGAGAGACATATTACTTTTTAAATGAGAAATTCACTATTAAGAAATGAACAGTTTTGGCAGGCTGTTTCTGCTCCTCTATTCTGAGATGTAATAAAGTGAAATATACTTGTTAAAATTTCATATAACATCTGAATTGTAGATATTTATTCAGCATCTTTTAATTTTTTTGTTTTTTTCTAATTTCAGTTCTCCAACATCTTCAAATAAAGAAGTGGTTATGAAGAATGTTAAGACTCCAGTTGCCCGCATGATTCCATGTGGGGTGGGGAAGGGCTTTTTCTGTGATAGAATTCCCTGACCAATGGTGTCTGTACCAGGAGTCACTCATGTGAAATCTTATATTAGTGTGTTCTAAATGATGAGCCAAAAGGGGCTTAAGCTTGATATATGTGACAGTGCTTAGCATATTATTGCCACTCAATTACATTAATAAATAAAGGACATTTAGCATTGGTAACCACATCATTATTTATTTGACAGATCAGAATAATGGAGGTACGAAACCAGTCCAGAATTTCACAACAATACCAATCACACAGGTATGACTATGCCAGGAAACCAGATTGTAATCTAGCTCTAAAAAACTGAAAAACACGTTTCAATCGTGTCTGTGCTCCTGTGAAAATATAAATTATAATTGTATTAATAAGTAACATATTTTTGCTTCAAATTGGGGTGGGGAAATGTATTATGGAATCTCTTCTTTTTATTTTTATTTTATTTTATTTTTTAAATTTTATTTATTTACTTTTTTGAGACGGAGTCTCACTCTGTCGCCCAGGCTGGAGTACAGTGGTGCGATCTTGGCTCACTGCAAGCTCCACCTCCCAGATTCACACCACTCTTCTGCCTCAGCCTCCCAAGTAGCTGGGACTACAAGGCACCCACCACCACACCCAGCTAATTTTTTGTATTTTTAGTAGAGATGGGGTTTCACCGTGTTAGCCAGGATGGTCTTGATCTCCTGACCTTGTGATCCACCCGCCTCGGCCTCCCAAAATACTGGGATTACAGGCATGAGCCACCGTGCTTGGCTAGAATCTCTTCTTTTTAAAAGTCAACTTTTATTTTGGATACAGAGGGTCCATGTGCAGATTTGTTACATGGGAGTAGTGCATGATGCTGGGGTTTGTGGTATGAATCACATCACCCTGATAGTGAGCATAGTATCCGATAGGTAGTTTTTTAACCTACTCCACTCCCTCCACTCTCCAGTCACCCACAGTGTCGATGGTTTGCATATTTATGTCCATGTGTACTCATTGCTTAGCTCCCACTTATAAATGAGAACATGTGGTATTTGGTTTTCTGTTTATTATAGAATCTTACAGTTGAGAAAAACCTAAAATACTTAATTTTACTTGCTCTCTTATATTTTCATTACAATATTCAGCTTCATTTCTGTTGCTATAATAATAATAATCTTTGGTTACTGGTAAGCGTAAGTTGCAGCTCTCTATTAACTAATTTTTCTTTTATCTGTATTTACACTAGAGTAATTGGTGTAAATTTCTTTCTTTGTATTGTACATTTTATGGGTTTTAATAAATGTATAATGACATGTATTTACCATTAAGGGATATGACTTAGCTTTTTCATTTCTAGGAAGCCTTTTGCACCATAGACACAAGTTCATCTCTTACGTTCTTTATATTTGGTTAATTAGGCTCTCAACTACAATCTGAGCAAAGAAGGGCATTTAGAAAAAGAACCTTGGAATGCATTCAGCCATCATGGCCCAGTTAATGTCTCCATCGATGGAATTTCTTGCATTCTCTTCTGGGCCAAAAGAATCACGATTAAATTTAAGAATCAAACCTGGCTGGACCTTACAGACGAGGCATTTGGTCAGAAGGTAACAGTGGACCCTGACAACTCAAATTGCACTGAAGAAAGTGCTAGGTATGTTGATCTCTCAGTTTGAGGAAGCCCTTAGGGCTATTGCGTTGTTAACTCTGCATTCAATTTTTTTGTCATTTCAGAAAAAAAAAAAAAAAAAGTAGGCTCCTTTGTATAGGACCCTGACACACATCTTTGAGAAAGTATTTACTGTCTAAAATAAAGGAACAAGTCAGAAGTTAACTTCAAAAATTGTTGCCTGGGCATGGTGGCTCATGCCTGTAATCCCAGCACTTTGGGAGGCCGAGGGGGTGGATCACCTGAGATCAGGAGTTCAAGACCTGCCTGGCCAACATGGTGAAACCTCGTCTCTACAAAAATACAAAAATTAGCCGGGCATGGTGGCGGGTGCCTGTAATCCCATCTACTCAGGAGGCTGAGGCAGGAGAATTGCTTGAACCTGGGAGGCGGAGGTTGCGGTGAGCTGAGATCCCATCATTGCACTCCAGCCTGGGCGACAGAGTGAGACTCGGTCAAAAAAAAAAAAAAAAAGTTATATTTTCCTGGCAGTTTTCTGCTGAACCTTTTTGCTAATTGTCAGAATAACTTGTAGAAAATGAGACTTTGGAAAGCGAGGGTTCTCAAACTCATTTTGAAAACAGCAAAGGATTCCAGGCTTGGTCTCACCTCCAAATGTTAGGTGTTAAACTACTTTTATCCTATCAGGGAAGAGATCACATATCCCAGCAGGGTCATGCACATTCTAGTGGGTGACACACTAGCCAGGACAAATGCTTGACTCTGTGGAGGTGGGGGGTGAGGGGGGTGTCAGTGTGCTGAAATAGTGGAATATTGCCTGTTTGCAAATATGCAGGGCACTTTTCAATGGCTAAATTCCAGATAATTCTTTGGGACATTTCAAAATGATTGAAATAATTGGTTTTGATTTGAGATAAGCAGATTAAACAAATAACATGTTTGAAGGGCAAATCAATTTCCAATGCCTTTTTCTGCTTTTCAGTCATCCAAGCAAAAATTTTTGTTTTTATTTATTTTGGTCCAGGGAGAGGAAATCTGGCATGTCCTGCTTGCTTTCTATAAACCTTCTTTTCAACATTTGTTGGTAAAATAGATCCATTTGGAAGATTCTCTGCATTTGTTCTGGTTTGGTTTAGATGGGTAGGGTGCTTTATATAAAACATAACTGTGTGCGTGTGTGTGTGTGTATTCTTTTTCTACTTTATGTACTTTGGCTGGAAACATCCTTTTATTCCTGAACTTTACTTCCCACTTAAAAATTCTTGGCGATGGGTAAAAATGGATTCTATTAATATACAATTAAAAGTCATATTACAAATCTGAGTATCTTGCTGTTCAGAACGACTATCTTTTATTAGGGATTTAGGGAATTGTAAGTGGAAGCATCTAGAGTCCTCTCAGATTTGTTTATCCTGTTATAGCTCAACTATCCAAGACTATCAAAGAGACTATGGAATGCTGAGAGCTCAGGACCTTTTCCTGGGGTGCTAATTAATTCCCCACAGGGCTCTTTATTTGTGGTCAGTTGCACAGAGAGAGGCTGCCTGCTTGGGGATAATCTTGGCTGTCTATGGCTGACTGGCTCTCCTTGATTCCATTTATCCTGACCCTAGGGCATTTGTGGGAGAAAATCAGGGTCCTACAGTTGTTTGTTTTTTATTTTATTTTTATTTATTTTATTTTATTTTACTATTTCATTTTATTTTTTTTTTTTTTTTTTTTTTTTTTTTTTTTTTTTTTTTTTTTTTTTTGAGACAGAGTCTCGCTCTGTCACCCAGGCTGGAGTGCAGTGGCCGGATCTCAGCTCACTACAAGCTCTGCCTCCCAGGTTTACGCCATTCTCCTGCCTCAGCCTCCCAAATAGCTGGGACTACAGGCGCCCGCCACCTCGCCCGGCTAGTTTTTTGTATTTTTAGTAGAGACGGGGTTTCACCGTGTTAGCCAGGCTGGTCTCGATCTCCTGACCTCGTGATCCGCCCGTCTCGGCCTCCCAAAGTGCTGGGATTACAGGCTTGAGCCACCGTGCCCGGCCTACTATTTCATTTTAAAGACAGAGTTTCGCTCGTTGCCCAAGCTGGAGTGCAATGGCACGATCTCAACTCACTGCAACCTCTGCCTCCCGGGTTCAAGTGATTCTCCTGCCTCTGCTTCCCGAGTAGCTGGGATTACAGGCAGGTGCCACCACGCCTGACTAGTTGTTTGTATTTTTAGTAGAGACAGACAGGGTTTCACCATGTTGGCCATGCTGGTCTCGAACTCCTGACCTCAGGTGATCTGCCCACCTTGCGTTCTCCCAAAATGCTGGGATTACAGGCGTGAGCTGCTGCGCCTGGCCACCTACAGCTTTTTTTTTTTTTTTTTTTTTTTGCTGGGTTTTAGAGACCTTGTGATTACTGGGAACCTAGAGACAGAAAGAATGAAAACTTGGTCTCTAGGCCCAGTTCTACCAGAGAGCTTTGTGATTTTATAAGCAGGACGTGTAGGATCATCATCTGTCAAATGGAGATGACGGCATCTATTCATTATAGCTATGAGGCCTTGAGCATTTACTGTGGGCCAGGCACGGTGCGAGGTCTTCGTAGTCTGTTATTCCTCACAGTAACTCTCGGAGTCATAGGCAGTTATCATGACAGAGGTTAGAAAACTTGCTAAAGTCATGGAGCATGTATGTTCATAGAGCTGGGCTTTAAAACATCTTTAAAAATGACCATTTATCTTCTTCCTCTTGGCCCTATCTTACAAGGTTGTGGAAAACATATGAGGAAATATATGCATAAGCACTTTGAGATCTTGTTGAGTGCTGTTCAGAGTATTAATAGTAGTAGCATTCTTTTCCTTCCTGGCATCCCAGTGATAACTAGAGTGAAACAGTGTCTAATTTCTTCAGTAAGCTTTGGGTCTCACAGGACACAAATTAAAGATTGGGCAGAACCTGACTGTCTTTTTGGACACTGCCTTAGAATTCTATTCAGGTGTGAGCCCTGAGTGTGCAGCGTCCACCTGCTGGAGTCCTGCACAGGTGAGTGTGCAGGCATCCTGGACAGCCTGCCCAAAGAGGGGCAACAGGAGGCTTCCAGGAAGGGAAGTGTCAAGGACCAGCTGCTGAGACCTAGTGGCTGATTCCTGTGAATTCCATGAATGAGCCAGATGCCCTTGTGCTGGCAAGGAAATCTTAAGATCTCAAGAAGCAGAATGGGAGTTGCTGAAATAACAAACCGAAACAAAGACATAACCATGTAAGGTCAAAAGCACAGATTAAAAAAAGATGACCACGTTTTAGCTCTTGGAAACAAAATGTTCAGAGAGAGGCAAATTATTGGCAGATGGATTTGCTACGGAAGTCTTTTTAAATAGTGAAAGCCCTGCAAATAGAGCATAATCCCAGCATCTGTGTGTATTTGGAATTTCGGCAATTACAGCCTGAAGAATTCAGAATCCATTTTACATGTGTGAGAGTAGAGCGCTTGAAAGAGTAAAAAGAGCTCCTTTTTGAACAGCTCTTGTTCCAGGTTGTATTTCTCCTTTGTATTCCCAATTGATGGCACAGTACCTGATACTTAAAGATCCTCGTGGCTGAGCACGGTGGCTCACACCTGTAATCCCAGTACTTTGGGAGGCCAAGATGGGCAGATCACCTGAGATTAGGAGTTAGGGACCAGCCTGGCCAACATGATGAACCTGTCTTTACCAAAGATACAAAAATTAGCCATGTGTGGTGGTGCATGCCTGTAGTCCCAGCTACACAGGAGGCTGAGGTGGGAGGATTGCTTGAGCCTGGGAGTTGGAGGGTGCAGTGAGTGGAGATTATGCCACTGCCCCTGAGCCTGTGCGACAGAACAAGACCCTGTCTCAAAAAACAAAAAAAGGCAACAAAGATTTTCATCATGCCCCGAAGTTTCTATGTTTCTTAGTAATGCATCTTTCCAACCACTGTCACATCTCCAGATAACCACTGATCTGCTATTATTATCAATTAGTTTGCACATTCTAGAATTTTATATAAATATAATCACACGTGTGTACTCTTTTTTAGTGTAGCCACTGTCACTTAGCTTAATGATTTTGATAATCTTCCATGTTATTGCATGTGTTAATGGTATTTCCCTTTTCATTGCTGAGTAGTAGTCCATATTATAGATGTACCACAACTTATCTGTTCACCTGTTGATAGAAATTTGTTTTTTCTCTCACTTTTTGCATAACTTTCCCACTAAAGTCACTATGAACATTCATGTACAAGTCTTTGTGGCAGCAGGTATTTTCATTTCTCTTATCTGTCATTCCAACTAGGAGTAGAATGCCTGGATCATATGGTATGTGTATGTTTACCTTTTTAGAAAACAGCCAAACTGTTTTTTAAGTGGCCATATCTTTTCCTTTTTTCCAGCATCATATGAGAGTTCCAGTTGCTTCCCATTCTCACTAACACTTCATATGGTCAGAGTGAGACTAGAGAAGGCATTTTTATATTTCTGCATGTTTAGGAATTTCTGAACAAATTTTTACTGGGAACTGGGTGAAAAGATAAGTGTTAGAGTTAGTGAGAGATTTACCTCTTGAAAGTAATGTGTTCATGTATCAAGGGGTAATGAAACTCAAGGCCATAGAGAGATTCCAGGGGTTAGAAACTCAGAGAGGCTTATCTTATCCTCCCCTTGGAGATATGTATTTACATACCATGGGTATGAGACCTGCAACCATTTGTCTCCTTATGGTGAGCGATTTGCTTCCATCCAAAGGCTAATTAAACTCTTTCACTCAAAGACTAATCAGCCCTCTTCTCTTCCTAAGGAGAATTTATTAACACTAGGGGAGCAAATGTTTCTCTCCCTCTCTCGAGAGGTGAGAAGGGATCCACGGTCTCTCTCCTGTGTAAACTCCCAGATGGATAATTTTGGTGTTCCTCATCTGTATTACAAATCCCAATATGTGTAGGATGACATCTGGCTCTTCTCATGCTGCCTAGTGGGGGAGAATTGGATTAGAAGGGGGAACCACTATGGTTGTTCCCATGAGTAAGTCATAATTCATCTGTCTTTGCTCTGGGAAATCTTATGTTTACTCTCAGGAAAATAGGAATAAATGTAGTTATTAAAAGCTTAAGAGTCAGTTTAAAAAATGTTTTAGCCATTCTGATTCCTGTACTGTGTTATCTTTATTGTGGTTTTATTTTACATTCCCTGAATGTCTAATGGTCCTGAGCATCTTTTCATGTACTTATTGACCATTTGTATATCTTTCTTTAAAACATGCTCGAGTCTTCTGACAATTTTTGCGATTTTTACATTGGGCTGTCTTTTTGTTGAGTTGTTAGTGTTATTTATTGTATTCCGGATAAAGTTCTTTATGTATACGTGTTGTGAGTATTTTCTCCTGTTGTGTGGCTTGCCTTTCTTGTTTTCTTAAACAGTGTCTTTTGAAGAGTAAAAATTTTGGATTTTAGTAAAATGCAATTTATCAGTTGTTTCTTTTATGGTTTATGCTTTTGTATTTTTTTCAGGAAACCATTGCCTACCTCAAGATTAAAAAAATGTTCTATACATTTTGTGTGTTAGGTGTTGCGTGACCCACCTTGAGGTAACTTTTGAGTAGATATGAAGTTAGGGTTATTCTTATTTTCATAGACTGTGTTGTTTCCTTTTCTTAGGTTGTCTTTGAAGCTTGGTGATGCTGGAAACCCCAGAGGTCTTGCTATAAGGTAGGTAGGACAGCACTTTAGAGCATCGCAGCTTCAGCACTTCAGATTAGCTCTCTAAAATGTATTCATTCCACATGTGTGAAGCAGGGGCTTGCTATATGCCCAAGCACTGTGACACATTGCATGCCACATCAACCTAATTACACTGAAAAGTTGGTGCTGTGATATGATGGGATCCTATACTGGTGCTTTCTTTCTAAAAGTTTCTACCAAAATACCCGTAACTTCCCTCTCCCCCACCCCCCATGCCGCCTGCATTAAGGACTTAGAAAACTCCTAGTCCTGAGAATGTAATATCCTTTTCATCTGAGAAAAGAAGAAAATAGAAATAAAGCTCTAAGGACTGGGGCTCTGGTTGGAAATATTTTCTATAGCTTCTTATAACTAATCACACTTTACCATTTAACTACAATGAAAAAGCCTCGTTATGTGCGTTCCCCAGCAGACAATCAACAGAGGCCTACAGTTTTTTGATGTTTGGGTATGAAAGGATGCATCTGCCAACAGTGACTTTAGCCAAGCAGTTAGGAACTGCTCCTGAGGTGGGGGGAACAATTTGAAGGCATTATTATTATTTTTCTTATAAAAATACAGTGCTTCCCTTCCTATAAGACAAACTTGTTAGTGGAGATAAGTAGTTGTGTCTTTAACACTATTTGGAAAAGCAGCAGGATTGTGCTAGGGCAGTCTTTCTTAAGCTTTGCTCTGTGGGACACTTCTGCTCTGTAAGAATATTTATAAGATTTTACGAAAAGGGGGTTCTGTGGTCAAATGTGTCTGGGAACGACTCTAAACCATGTCTTCCTCTTGGCACTTCACAGTGTAAACTTGTATGTTAAAGTTTCTGAGAAGAAATAATCTTAAGGAAGACTATTGCACTTTGTAACTTTGACTAACTCAGTGTTTCCTGTGTTTAACTTTGGAGAAGAGCCTTCTTCCTCAGAACACTTGTCTACATATCATGGGAGACTAGTGTTTCACTGATCATAATTTAGAAAATATATGCCATCATCTTTCAGAGCAACTTTACAAGTAAATAGAACCCCACAAGGTGACCAAACACACATGTCTGTTTGATCTAGAAATGGAGAATATTTTTGGTCGTAATTCTACTTTTTTCCAAAATGAAAAATAGCTTTATTATTATTGTTGTTATTATTATTTATTCTGATGATAGAGGTATGTAGCAGAGACTGTCAGTACTCCATGAATATCTACATGGTCCTTTCCATTTGAGAGTACTGTAGCCTACCTGCTGAACTTTCAACTCCCAGCCTCTCTTTGCCTAAAAGCTTTCTCTGGCCCACTGCCCCCAGTCCCTGGCCCAATAGCCTTCGACCAATGACTGGAGGAAACATACACACACCTCAGCTCCCTCCCCATCAGGTGAGATAACTCAGCAGCATGTGCTGTACTCTGGCTCCCAGGTTCCATCACGGCAATGAAGCCCTGCTTGTCCCATTGGAAACTTGCTTAATAATGTGCCTCTTTTAGCTGCTTTCCCTTCCTCTGTCGTTTCTTTTCTCTCCATTTTACATATTTTGAATGAAAAACTAATGAAAACAGAAAAATCAGAAAATACTGAGCTATAGAAAGAAGAAAATGAAAATCATCAATAATCTAAACACCATTTGCAATCACTACTAATGTTTTAATCTCTATCCTTCCAGACATTTTTTTCTATGCAGTCACATATTTTTTTAAAAATTGAAATAAAATGATAATGACAAGTAAATTATGACTTTTTTCATGGCTGGAAAACAGTCCATTCCGAAAGAGTTAAGATTGGATTTGAAGCCCAGCTCTGACACTTACTCTCCCAGTGAGCTTATTCAAGCCCTTTGTGTTTTAGATTCCTTGCCTGTGAAATTAGAATAAGGATATTATCTATCACATAGTGTTGTAGTGCAGGTTAAACACAATACACATACATAACACAGAAGCTATCAAGAGAGCTATTACCATTATTTTAAACCATAATTTAGCAAATTCTTCATTGATGTCCATTTAAGTTTTTCTCAAATTTTTTGATGAATAAACCCATAATCAAGTGTTGATTCTGAAAAAGCAAAAACAAAACAAACAAACCTAAACTTTGTGTTTTTTTCTTTCGTAGGAATTTGCACTGTCCACTTTGGGGACTGCCCTGTCACTTTCTCTTTCCCATCCATCCAGGGGAGGCTCTGCAACAAAAGTGAAGCCTCTCCCCAAGCCCGTTCTGCTGCCTGACAAAAGAGGGCGCCATTGTACTGTTCATAGATGATGCCTTGCGTCGGTAAATGTGGGAACAGTTCTTTAGGAGTAATGCTGATTTTATAACCATTTTCAGATTCATCCTTACCAATTACAACAAGTTGTCCATCCAGAGCTGGTTTACTTTGCGCCGAGTCGAGATCGTTTCCAACAATTCAATCCAAGCAGTCTTTAACCCAACTGGCATACATGCTCCCTCTGGTTACTCCTACCGCTGCCAATGCGTGGGCAGCCTGCCGCGGGACCAGGCCCTCTTGCTGCCCAGCGACACGGATGATGGGTCGAGCCTGTGGGAGGTCACTCTTATTGATTTCCAGGTAATAAACTAAAATCTATGCTCAATGCACCTGCGTTTTTGGTACCAAAGGAGCTCAATGTTTGTTTAAAAACACCTGAAACAAACCTAGATGCTCAAGGAAAAGAGAAGTAGATGCCTTTAAAAGAATATTGGTGGGTTTTTTCCTTTGCCTTTTAAGGTACGAAATGGAATAGGATAGAGAATTTTATCTCCCTGTACCCCCCACCCCCTACCCAGGGCTTGCTTTTGCATTCAGCTTTATCCAGCACTAATAATTATCAGTGAGGAATGCCAGCCATCTAAGCCCTAGCGAAGCTGTAGGTGAAGCCAGGGCCTGACACTTCCTGCAATGAGAGGCCCTTCTGGGGAGAGACATTGGTGGACAATTATTTTATTTCCTTCAGGGAGTGGCACAGTGATCCTATCAGGGAAGATAAGAAGTATATCTGCAGTGTGAGTGACAGCTTTGGCAGTTAGTAGGAAGGGACTCAGCGGGGAGTCAAAAATATCCCAAAGATCTTCTTGAAGGTATTTGGAGAAAGGAATGGGGTGTAAGAGATTCCTTTTCACTACCAGAATCTTAGGTTGAGAGACATTCTGTCAAGTTCCTCTATCCTGTTTACCTGTGAATGAAGCTTAGCTTGTTCCTGCCACTCCCTGAAATAGTAGGCAGGGCTTTGCATGTACCTCTCGTGGGCACATTCCAACCTTTTCCAGATATATATGGGCATTCGCATATGTGCATATTCTTCCCTTCCATCCTTCCCAAGCTTCTGTAGAGAAGTGTGGTGTGGATGAAAGGCAGTTTGGGGTAGGGAAGTAGCTCACATTTTGGAGTCAGACAGACCTGGTTTCAAATTACTGCTCAGTCACCAGGGCAAGTTACTTAACCTCTCTCAATTTCTCACCTATCTTTGTTAATGTAAGGAATACGTGGCCTAAGGTATGTAGAAACACTCAGTAATGCGCCAGGCGTGGACTAACAATAATTGCTACATGTGAGTGTCCCGTGTGTGTTGGTGCTGTGGTTATTTTATGTACTTTGTCTTCAGAACTTACCATAATGCTGCAAGGTCCTTTTATGAATGAGGTGACTGAATCTCTGATAATCACATAATTTTTCTAAGGAGTATAACTGATAGAGTTAATGGTAGAGGCACGACTCAAATTCTGGACAGTTTGGTTCCAAGGATTCTTTTGTGTGTGTATGTATAAAATGTTTATAAATATTAATATATATTATGTATGTGTATGTTTATACATGTGTGTATGTGTGTGTATATATATACATATACAGAAATGGCAGTGAGGATACAATGACAACAAGGAATATTTTACAAATAATTTTGCCTAATTAGACCAGGGGAATTGATTGATTTATACTTCTAACTTGTTCCGGAAATGACTTAGTTGACTTATGGAAATACTACTTATGAAAAATTACTTTCAAAAATAGGCAAATCATTTCATGGCCATTAGGATGGCTATTATACACAACAACAAACAAACAGAAAATAATAAGTGTTGGCAAGGCCAGGGAGAAGTTGGAACTCTGGTGCATTGCTGTTGGGAATGTAAAATGGTGTGGATGCTGTGGCAAATAATATGGAGTTTCCTCAAGAAGTTAAACATACAATCACCAAGGGATCCAGCAACTCTGCTTCTGGCTCTGTACTCCAAATAATTGAAAGCAGGGACTTGAACAGCTTTCACCTATGTTTATACCTATGTTCATGGCAGCATTATTCACAATAACAAAAGGTGCAAGCAACCCAAATGTCTATCAATGGACGAATGGATCGACAAACCTAGTGTATATGTACAGTGGAATATTATTCAGCATTAAAAATGAAGAAAATTTGGGAGTGGTGGCTCATGCCTTTAAACCCAGCACTTAGGGAGGCTGAGGCAGGAGGATCACTCTTGAGCCCAGGAGTTTGAGACCAGCCTAGGCAACATAGTGAGACCCCCATCTCTACAAACAATTTTTAAAAAATAAATCAACTGGGGGCATAGTGGTATCACCTGTAGTCCCAGCTACTTGGGAGGCTGAGGTGGGAGGATTGCTTGAGCCCAGGAGGTGGAGGCTTCGGTGAGCCAAGATTCTACCACTGCACTCCAACCTGAGTGACAGATGCCTCAAAAAAATTAATTTAAAAAGAGGAAGGAAATTTGGATACATGCTACAACATAAATGAACGTTGAAGACATTATGCTAAGTGGAATAAGCCAGCCACAACAGAACAAATATTGCATCATTTCACTTATATGAGGTACTTACAGTTGTCAAACCCCAAGATGGAAAGTAGAATAGTAGTTGCCAGGGACTGAAGGGAGGAGGGAATGGGCAGTTAGTATTTAATGGGAGTAATGTTTCAGTATTGCAAGATGTGAAAATGTTCTGGAGATGGACGGCAGCAATGGTTGCACAACAATGTGAATGTACTTAATAGCCCTGAACTGTATACACTTAACATGGTTAGATGATAAATTTTATATTATATATATTTTATAATAAACAATTAAAACAAAAAATTTAGCAAAGACGTGGGCGCAGAGAAAAACAAAGGAAGAAAATGTCAGTTAGAGCCACCAGTGAGGTTAATATACAAAACCACGAGACCATTTGTCTGCACTGACTGGAGGCGGCACAGGAATTTGGCTCTGAAGTTCTGAAGCAGGCAGTATGAGAAACACTCAGTTACATGTTCACAGGGTCCCTAAGACTGCTGCCAGTGTGCTTGGGATGAGCACATTCATCCCTGGTGGTGTGAGATGTATACATCCTTATGAGCATTCGTACCATAAACACGGCTTTCAGGGGGACAGGTGGGCCTTGTTGAAACCCCCTTCATGTGAAGAGATGGCAGAACACAAACTCAGTCCAGTGGAGAGGAGGTGGTGGTGATGGTGGCTGAGGTATGTGTACAAAAGGCTGCTGTCCACATGCGCAGCTCTGCTGGCCTGGCTTATGGTGGGAATAGAGTATAGAGCGATGTGGCTGGTGTGGCAAACTCAAGTACCTTGGGTAACTGGTGATTTGGGCTGGGACTGTGGCAAAGGGTAGCCTTCATCACAGTGAGCATTTTACAAATTCAACCGTGCTGATTTTTGCTTTGTAGGAATGCAGGGCTGGTGTTGTTGAATCTTTTCAATAGAAGCTAGATTGGTGGATTCTCACAGGAAATTTTCAGGATATTCCGAGCACTGCGTCAAACAAAACTCACCTGTGGGCTAGAAACAGCATGTCTGTATAACCTCTAGTCCAGGAAATGGGTGGACATGTATCCGGCATTCTCCACACTTACTGTTCTCAACCAAGTCTTGTTAAGAATTAAGTGGCAGTTGGCCGGGTGTGGTGGCTCATGCTTGTAATCCCAGCACTTTAGGAGGCCGAGATGGGTGGATCACCTGAGGTCAGGAGTTTGAGACTAGCCTGGCCAACATGGTGAAACCCTGCCTCTACTAAAAATACAAAATTTAGCTGGGCATGGTGGCAAGCGTCTGTAATCCCAGCTACTTGGGAGGCTGAGGCAGGAGAATCGCTTGAGCCCTGAAAGTGGAGGTTGCAGTAAGCTGAAATCCTGCCATTGCACGCCAGCCTGGGCGACAAGAGCAAAACTCTGTCTCAAAAAAAAAAAAAAAAAAAAAAAAAGAATTAAGTGTCAGTCAACCTGAGGACATTCTCCTTGGCTGGAGTTGCAGAATCAAGTGAGGTCGTCTTTTGTCATGGCGGAGCTCGACTCTTCAGGCACCAGTCTAAAGAGAAGGTCACTCTGCCTCTTCACAGGAGGGGCGGGGCAGGGATCCCCAAAGCTAGAACAAGAGTCTCCTTCAGAAGCTGCTTTGGGTTCAATCAAGAGCACAGACAGTTGGGCGAGCAAGGCCCCTTGCGTCTATGGAGTGATGGGCGGCCTCAATAATTCTAACACACACGGGACAATGCCAAAGTGCTCACTTAAGCCATCAAAGTGAATTTTCAGTAAAGCACTCATGGATAGTTCAGTCGTCTGATGTACTCTTTAAAAACCGAGTAGGTGTCTGAATGAGGCAACGCTGTGTAGGGTCATACTTTTAAAGCCAGCTAGACAAGGGGCTGTCTTCCACAAGCGATGGCTCTTGTTTTAAAGTAATTGCTTTGTAGCCCTGTTTCATTTTGACAGCATTAGATATCAGTGCCAGTTCTCAATTTGAACCTCTCTTTCTTTCAAGTAATGATACCATTTCATCTGTACATAATGGAAAGCTTTTCTTTCTATTTGGTTGGTGCAAAAGTGATTGCGGTTTTTGCCATTAAAAGTAATGGGTAGGATGCAAGGAGGGATCCAGAAATGGGACGAAGTCTGTATGGTAAAACCAATAGAGAGAGAGGGTAGGGAGGAGGAAGAGAGAGAACCCACCAGGAGCTATGGAGTGCGAGTCTGACGCCCACTGCCCAGGTTTCAATTACACCATCACAACATTTACTGTTGTGTGACTCTAGGCAAGTTACTTAATTTTTCTGTGCCTCAGTTTCCTCATCCATAAAGTAGGAATGAAATAGTAACTTACTCATAGGCTCTTTGCATACTGAAAAAATTAAGGCAGTTTATGGTACACAAAAACCTTTGATAAGTGTTAGCTTTTATGATTATTATTTATCTTTTACCTCATTAAGGATCATGACATCCCCCTTCAAAGACTCTTCCTCATTCCTGTCAATAGAATCAAAGGCAGAGGAATGGAGACTTAAAATCTTTGTGAAACTTATAATAGCCTTATAAAATTTTGAGTGTGCTTTGGATTTTAGAGACAACACAGCAGTTGTGGTTTTTCCATGAACCGGAATATTTCTAAGGATCAGATTAAAAGAGGTTTTCTTGCAGAGCCTTGAAATCAAGGTTTTATTTCAGTCTTGAATTTCATGAGCCTCCTAGTTATGACAACCATACATCCCAGAATTTCTGGGTCAGTCCTGTTTTAAGATTGAGTTGCACTGTCCCCATAAGCACAATCACATTTGTCAAATCGTGCGGTTAAATTATTCAGCAAATAGGGCGACAGTATATGAAATTTGGCTACCTAGGGGCCAGAACTGCCAGCCCAACTGGGAAGTAGATCCTAGGAGAGAAGGGATGTATCACTTCAGCTCCTTCCTTTCTCCTGCAGATCCAAGGTTTTGCCATCAAGGGGGCACGATTTACGAAGGCCCAAGACTGCGCCTCCTCCTTCTCGCCAGCTATTCTGATTGGCCTGGCAACGTCCCTGATCCTGCTGCTGGTGTTGGCCCACGCCTTGCACATGCTCATCTACCTGCGGTATCTGGCCCAGCACTACGATCTCATCGCCTCTCCTGCCCACTTCCCGCAGCTGAAAGCTCGAGACACAGCTGACGAGAAGGAGCTGCTGAGGAGCCAGGGGGCTGCATGCTATGAACTGAGAAGCCAACAGATCAGCAAAATCTATGTTTAGCAGCACAGGCTGGCCCCCACCACATCCACAGTGGGCTCCAAAAGTTGTTTCTGTTCTACGCTATTTGACTTGTGAATTACAGATTTTCACCAAATGGATTGATTACAAAAGAAAAAAAAAAAAGAAAAAACAGAAAAAGGAAATATATAATGAATTCTTTTTGAACCATCCTCTGGCCTACGTAGGTAGACTTGGGGCAATGAAAAAAGGCATCTCAGGGACCCCACAAAGACAAATATGACTGTTAGTTGCCTCAAAGTACCCTGAAAACAAAGGAGTATTTCAAGTAGGGAAAAAGAAAGAGAAAGAGAGAGAGAGAAAGAAAAAGAAGAAGGAGGAGGAGGAGGGGAGGAAGGGAGGGAGAGATGGAGGGAGAGAGAGAGAAAGATTGGCAACACAGAGAAAGGAAAACACACTCGGTCCTCCTTGCCTGTGCCAGTTTGGATGTGATAATTATAGAAATAATAAACCCAAGATTATCTGGAGGTTCATAATTTAAACTATTTTGTAACATAATTTGCATTTCTAGATATTATGTCCCAATTTTGTTTTAAAAATAGTCTTTTTCTCTTTCACAGAAATGTTGAGGGAGGACTCCAGTCCATGTGGCAGAGCACTTTATTTAAGGACCTTCTTGTCCTTTACTTTGCTGTTCAGAAGCAGTACAACTCCATCTGTGAAGTAGGGGTAATAGTCTTGGCCATATTTTACCTTTCCATCTGGTCAAGGTGCCAGCGTTGTCTCATTTGTCTGATTTAGACCTCTTTGAGCTCTCATAGGTCCACTTGGAATAAACAATAGAGCGAAGCAATAACAGTGTGCTTGCTATGCAAACACAGCTTTGAGACATATCCCCTGATCTTCCTTCCAATGAGGTAGTGTCCTCTAAATGCCTCCTTAATAGAAATTCTAGAGCTACCACTGATGTTCTTACTGTCACTGTCTTTCATATGCATTCCTCAGCATCCTTTTCAGCTCTTGGCAGATACTGAAGATTGATTCACTCTTCATCCTCACCAAAGCGTCTCTAATAATATGCCTTCTGTCTTAAAGAGATCTTAAATATAAAGATGACATTGCATTTTCCCAGCTAGGGTTCGGTACAGGACCTAGGTTCTACAAGAAGATACTCCTACACAAAACTTAGAATGCAGACGGGAACCATGTGCAGTGGAGGGTCACACACAGAGCAAGAGAATCTTCTGGGCAGCTGTCATGATGGGTCTGCTGTCTAGTCCCATCCTAGGTGGCAAGCAGTAGATGATAATGACAGCGAGTTTTCTGATGGGACAGTCTCATGTTGGGCATTTATTTTGGCTGCAATTTTCTTGGCTATGAATGTACGTTTGGTTCTGGCCCTCTCAGAATTCTGTAAGATCCCATACTTTATAGTAAATTTCTTTCTGTTTTAATAACAGAGTTGATTCTGTAGTCTGCAATGAAGAATCCTGATTTATGTAGTTGTTAGTACCAAGAGGATTGCAGGGAACAGACTCAAGAAAATGCGAATCTGTGATTGATTATCCAACTCCATTTGGCTTTAAACCAGTGGAAACTGTCAGCCTTAGAGAATGGTATTCAGTAATCAAACAGATTTTTACTGTGGTTCGCTTGAGCATCCACTGGTGTTATAAGTGGTTGTTTGCTCGGTTACAGGCACGTGAAGGGTAAACATAATGTATTGCTCAAACTAGGACACTTTTGAAAGAGAAAATGAGTGTGGTTAACAATTCTCAGATAGCAGACATAAATGGGATGGTGCCAAGGAAACTGGGATAGATAGTCACCATGAGTATGGATGATACCTGCAGGTTTGGCTGGCTCTTTCTAACTGTGCCCAATGGCTTATAGTCTGGGAAGTTTCTAAGACTGATCTAAAGGGATCCCTTACCTCTTGTCAAAGGGCCAGCATGGTAGAAAATCAGACACAGGTCAGATCCTGCAAACTGCTTACCTGCATTGCAGGTGAAATTCATAGCTTTGCTGGATCTCTTATACGAACACGAGCATAATGATCACAAAACAGAAGAACTCTGACAGGCTAAGAGCAGTGGCTCATGCCTGTAACCTCAGCACTTTGGGAAGCCAAGGCAGGAGGATTGCTTGATGCCAGGAGTTCAAAAAAATTTTTTTAAAAATTAGGTAAGGGTACTGTCGTGCACCTGTAGTTCTAGTTACTTAAGAGGCTAAAGCAGGAGCATTGCTTGAGCCCAGCAGTTTGAGGTTGCTGTGGGCTATGATCATGTCACTTCATTCCAGTCTGAGTGACAGAGTGAGACCTTGTCTCTAGAAATAATAAAATAGGCCAGACACAGTGGCTTATGCCTTTAATCCCAGTGTTTTGGGAGGGTGAGGCAGGAGGATCACTTGTGCCCAGGAGTTCGAGATCAGCCTAGGCAACACAGCAAGATCCTGTCTCTAAAAACAACAACAAAAATATTAGCTGGGCATGGTGGCATGAGCGATAGTCCTAGCTACTCAGGAGGCCGAGGCTGGAGGATTACTTGAGTTCAGAAATTTGAGGCTGTGATAAGCTACGATTGTGCCACTGCATTCCAGCCTGAGTGACACAGTGAGATCCTGTCTCAAAAATAAAATAAAAATAAAAAAAGAGGGGAACGTTGAGAATAGAAATAGTGACTTTTGGGAGGATTTAAATTTTTAGGAATATTAAGCTCCCAAATTCCACTATTTTTTCCTGTTAGTAGAAGCAACGCCTGAGAGACAAAGCTATTCCTGCCTTGCTTGAAGACACTGTGATGACCTCACCAGAAATAGTTGTCTTGCCAGGGGGTGTCAATTTTCCTCATTGCCTTTAGGCAATTAGAGTCACATTCTGGCATATACCAGGGAACCAATTGTAAAGTCAAATCTGTTATAATCAAATTGCAAAAATAGTTTTGCTAACTTATGCCACAAAAGATTTTGGAGATTATGTGTGGTAATGGATTCTGGAGGTGCTAGCCCAGGGAATGAGCTGTATAATTTTAGACTGGGATGAATTTTTTGGATATGGGTTCTCTCACCAGAGATTTTGGATTAAATGTGCTGGTTTGAGCGGCTGGAAGTGTTCCTAACAGTTTTCTCAGTTTGTTGATTAAAACCTAGATTCAACAGTGGCACACACTAAATGAAGTAGAGGGATCAGTCATTTCTTAGTGTTAGAGAAAGAAGAGAAATGCAGTAACTTAAATGATTGGGATGTAGGAATGGATTTATCATGCATGAACTGCTCTCCCTCCCTGTAACTATTTCTCTCTGTAAAGGCCCAGAGGACACTCCCTTTGTCATAGCACTGATAAACACATTGGGAATGTGGCATCAGCACTTTTGAAAAGCGCCCTGGTGGCTGTCCTCTGTAGGCTAGAGTGGAGGTAGATGTTACCTTTGAAACAGAATGCTTAGTTTCCATAGGGATGCTGAGACCCTGGAGTGGTGAGTAGCAGCCCAGTAACCTTAGAAGGCTGATGGGCAGGAGTGTTAATCAGATTAGATTATCTTTGTTAATGGTAAATTGGTCTTTGACATCTGTGGCTGGGCAATCCACTGGTGTGCCCTTTGATCCACATAATAACAATGTTGATGATAGAATCTAGATCTGGTATAAAAAGCCGTACTTGAACCATCATGGTAGGTTCCCAGAGCTGAGTCTGCTCATAACTGGAATCCCTCGAGTGAGAAAGAGATATCTTAAGATGTCTTTTTGTCTGATGTTGAGTATTATTATGAGCAGTTGTATGCTTATCCATCAGGTCTTCATCTTTTTGGATCACTTCTGGTATGTTCTGATCTTCAGGTAAAGAACCTACACTATTCATATGAATACCTTTACTATAAACCCATTAGATATGTGATTATTGCTCAGTAATTGTTAGTGCTGCAGAAACACAGCCTAAGAGCTGTCTCCTTGGAGATCTGGAACAAAGTGACAAAAAAGTGATGTTTGACACAAGTTGGAGTTGAAGGCAAGATGAAAGCACAGCAGAAGGAAACACATATGCAAAGTCTAGGCTCTGTCATGTGTGGAGAACTATGAACACATGTGTGTGGGTAGGTAGATAGAATGTGTTTAGAGGAGTTGAGAAGGAGAAGCTGGAGATGAAGAGAGAGACCAGATCTTTGTATTCACCTAAAGACTTAGAATCTTGACTTGAGGTAATTGAGAGGCCCTTAAGAGGATTTTAGAGGATTTCGAGCAAGATGATTACATGGTGTGGAAATGTGAATAGAACAGGGAGAGAAGTGCTGATTAGGAGATTATTGCAACAGCTTAGGCAAAAAATATTAGGACCTGAACTAACAGAGTGATGGAAGATAGAAGCTAAAAGTGGTGTTAGGAGGTTGGTAACCAATTAGCAAATCACAAATGAATGGTAGGTGTCTGAATTGGCGTTGTGAGGATGGTGGTGTCAGGCTCTGCAATCAGTGAGAAAACAGGTGAGGGTGGGAGTGGGTGGCCCCTGCAGTCTCACAGTAGAGGCCTAAGTAGGCAGTTGGTCGTGTGGATCTGGGGACAAAGAGAGAGATCTGGACCAGAAACAGAAATTTAGAAATGTAGCAGATGCTGTCAGTGTTCCACCCACATTGCTTTGGCACTTACCATTTTGGTGTGTTCTGGCACATCTTTCCATTGCCAACAACTGTCCTCAGGGGCTTCTCTACCTATGGTCATGGCAGGCTGGAAGGGGTAAGGAATTAATGCTTTCTGGGAGTAGCCCTCAACCAATGACTCGGGGATTGTGTAGAAACGCCACAGCTCATTTGTTCTTTGCCTGGGAAAACTCTAGAGTATGTTTTATGCTGTTCCCTGGAGCTTCCCAGCAGGACTAAGCCCTTTCGCCCATTGTGGAATCTTGCTTAATAATGTTTACTTTATGGGCTCCTTCCTCTTCCCTGTCTCCCTTCCCCACTCCCCTAATGGCGTTTCCAAGTATCATTGCCAAAACAAACTATTTGCATCTACATCCCTGTTTCAGGATCTACTTCTAGGGAAACCCAAATGAAGACAGGTAGTAATGGGCCTATGGGGAAAGTTGAAAACTAGGTGGTATTGGTGAAGAAATAAATGAGATCACCTGAGAAGAAAGGATAGGTTGATAACAGACCCCTGGGGACACTATCATTTATGGAGTAGGACGAGAAAGACCAATCTGTAGATTTAGAGTAGGAGAAATCAGAGAGGACGAGAGCAAACCAAGAAAGAGTAGTGTCCCAGAAATCAAAGAAAAACAAGCTTTCAAGATGAGGGAAGTAGAAACCATGTCAAATGCCGGAGAGAGAGCAAGTGAGAAAAGAACTAAGGAGTGTTTATTTCCGGCATTTGCCCAAAAGGAAGTCCTTGATGAACATCACACTTCATGGAAAAGAGCGAGTAGAGGGAGCTCAGGATATTTATCCCCTGGGGATCTCCCAGAGGGAATGCTTTCGACTGGATTTCATCCCTTCTCTGACGTTCACTGCTCCTTTCAAGACAGCCCCCTCCACATTCTCTCCTTCTGTGTTTCAGTGACTTCCTCCCTTGTTGCTTTTGACTCAGGGATGGTTACTCCATTGCTACTAGCCCCAGGTCACTACACTCTCCCTTGTGGTTCTCCTGTACCCTACTGGGACCCTTATAAAAGGTTCTTGTTTAACTAAACCCCACTTAAATTGTCCTAATTTGAGGGTGCCATCTGTTTCCTATTGGAAACGGACTTACACAGGGGTTTAGACACTAAAATTTATTTGTTGCTTTGTTTTATATCTAGCAGTTTCAGAGTTTTTCGGAAAGGATTTAAGGCAATCATTCTAATAAGATTTTAATAAGATGGAAGAAACTTGAGCATATCGTAGGGTAAGGCATTAGTGATGAGGTGTTTGTTTTGCCTGCTGCAACATTATGAATAATGCGGTTCACATGTGTAATACACTCCCGCAGAATGCCCACACATTGTTACCCTGTATCCCAATTTTCGGGCTTTACAGCATTCTGTTCCTTTGAGATCCCTGGTGCATAAATGTCCATGGGTAACTGAGATAGGCTGTGGGCTATGGACAATTCCCAGATAGCAAACTAGAGCTTTCTTACTCAAAAAAGCATTGCGGAATATGAGAGTGATATTACAGAGCAGCTCTGGAATACTCTCTATATAAACAGTGTGAGAAATCAGTGCTAACAAGCCACACGGTGTTGCACCCCACCAGGCTGCCTGCCTCTGCAGTTGGGAGCCCGTGTGCTGGTTGGAGGAACTGGGGAACAGGGGAAGGTTAAACAAATATATACTAGAGACGGAAGAAAATTGGTGGAGCTAGGTCCTCAGAGGAACCAGGGTGTTACAGGATCCCCTTCTTAGGGGCGGGTGAGGAACAGCCACTTGCCCTTCCTCAGAGGAGACAGAGAAGGCTCACAATCTTCTAGGCAGCATACTGAGCAGCCGTCCTTCTGCCTGTGTCCCTGCCTGTGCCTTCTCCACCCTCATACCTCAAGGTCATGATGAATGAATCGACCCAACATTTCTCTGTAACTCATTGAGACGACCTGCCTTTATTTCATATTTCTTTCAGTGTGATAGAACTTGCAGTGTTTCTGTGTGATGCTGTTAGCTCCTGAGATCAACAACATTTTATAGGAACCAAATGGTCCAGAGCAAAACCTCTAGTTCCAAAGAATTGGAATTTAAAATGTGGTTTGAACCTTCTGAAATGTTTATTAAGGAAAAATAGGGCAAATGTAGGTGATCAAATTAGTTGTTATATTTGCAACACATGTAACTCTGATGCTGGCTACCCAGATGTTCCCAAATCCTCTGACCTTCTGTGTCAACCTTTAGTTTACTCTCCTATAAAGTGGCTTGAGCCCCTTTCATGTGAGAAATAAGTCTGCTCCCCATCGTAGCTGGGCATCAGCAGGAGGGTGGGCCGGGTGTGCGTGGCGGTGACTCACATTCTCACTGTGCCTTCTGGTTCTGATTTCCTGCCTCTGGTGGTTCTCAGTTACTTCGCTGGTGGCTTCACCTTCTCCCCTGGCTCTCAGTTATGAGAGCAGCTGCCTGACGTTGGCATGAGTATCACCGATTTTCCTAAACATTGGGGAATTAATAGAATAATTATGGCCTAAGGCAGGAAATCATTCCCAATTCTCTTTTCGTGGACATTTAATGCTAATCCCTCTCAGAGAACTTCTCACTGGCCATGCTCATCTCTCGGCCCTGAACTTTCACCCTCTTGAGGACCTCTCTTTTTCTTTCCCCAAATTCTTTATGCATCCCCCCAGTCTCAGAGACCTAAAAACCTTCTCTTCCCAGCCCACCGTCAAGAGGCTTGCAAATCCTCTTTCTTTATCATGTCGAACGCTTTGATTCTTCTTTATTGGAACCCTGTTATGTAGGTTGAACTCTAAGAATCTCACCTTTCACAACCAACATGCTCGGTATGGAATTGTTCTTAAAGAAAAGAGCCTTTCTCCATCATGAGAAAGTTTTTTTTCTTGCCGAACTGCAGCCAGGTTTAGAATAACAACTCTTCATCTGTCAAACCCTTCCCTTCTCTCCATCCATCCATCCATCCATCCATCCATCCATCCATCCATCCATCCATCCATCCATCCTGTTTTAGATCTGAGATAAAAATGGTTTTACAATGTTAAAAAATAAAATATGTCTAAAATATCTGTACATTTAGGTCATGAAGGATACATATTATTTCTTCAGTATAAAAGTTGTCACAGAAAAACTTAGAAATGTGAAGAATTTTTTTTTTTTGTAAAATACTTGGCTGTAGAATGCATATTGTTGCAGTTTTTGGTTAAGGAGCTAAATTTTATTTCCAAGTATTTTAAAGTGATAAAGTGTTTCCCAAAATGTTCATCTTTAGCCAGCAATGACATCAATTCTGAGCAAAACCCATCTCTGGCCTTAAAATTTTGTTGTCACATTTATGTGTGACATTGAACTTAGAAACCTACTCAGTGTCTCAATGTTCTCCTCAAACAAGGCACTTTCCATTTCCACCTCAATGAATCATTCCAATAAGATCTGAGACTCTCTTTACATGTTAGTAATTTCCTTGCTCTTTGGGAAGGTCCAGGGTCCAGAGAAATGCACTGATGAAGATTTTGATGTTTTAGCCTTAATTCATCTTCCTTCTTGAGCTCCTAGTACCCTCAGCTGCATCCCTCTTCTTGTTGAAGGTGTGCATATTCTGAGACTGAACCTGATTTTCCAGGACAGCCCTTCTTCTAACAGTGGTATTTTCTTTATACAAACTATAATGAAGACTAAATTGGTGGAATTCACTTCATGTTTAAATGCCTGAGGTTAGAACTCAGGACTTTCTGACTTTCTTCATTCCTTTGTAGTTTGCGTCTATTTCATCCCACAGTTGTAAAAGGGTCATTTGATTTGTTTTCTGGGGTATGAGCTCAGAACTGACCTCAAGTGCAGTTAAAGCTCTGCAGGGCCAGATTTTGAAGCATAGACTATTTTCCTTCCTATAGAAGGCCCTCTCTAGGAGAATGAGTATGAAATTACAAGTATAAACTAGGTATGAAGGTGATTCTCTGTTAAGAAAGAGAAAACAAATCACAACTAGTTACAAATTTTGAAAGTTGACTGATTGTGTTCAAAATAATTTTGAAACTTGACTGACTGTGTTCAAAATAGCTTATTTTTAAGATTTTTCGAAAAACATACAATCAAGAGACCATAATGCTATGAACCCTTCCGGGTCCATGGAAGGAGCCTGTATAAGAGTGTGTGTGTGTGTGTGTGTGTGTGTGTGCGCGCGCGCGCGCGCACGCGTGCGCATTATTTTTTATATCAACTTTTATCTTAGATTCAGGGAGCACATGTGCAGGTTTGTTACATGTGTAAATTGCATGTCATGGGGTTTGATGTATGAATGGTCCCGCCACCCAGGTAGTTAGCATAATGCATAGTTACCTGTTAGTCTTTGAACCCTCATTCCCCTCCCCCGCAGTAGTCACCACTGTCTACTGTTCTCATCTTTGTGTCCTTGTTTAGCTCCCACTTATAAGTGAGAACATGTGGTATTTGGTTTTTGGTTCCTGCATGAATTCCTTTAGGATAATGGTGTCCAGCTGCATCCATGTTGCTGCAAAGGAAGTGGCTTCATTCTTTTGTATGGCTATGTAGTATCCCATGGCATATATGTACCACATTTTCTTTATTCAGTTCACCATTGATAGATGCCTAGGTTGATTACATGTTTTTGCTATTGTGATAGTGCTGTGATAAATATACAAGTGCAGGTGTCTTTTTGGTAGAACAATTTATTTTCAGTTGGGTGTATGCCCATTTCCTGGGTCAAATGATAGTTCAACTCGTAGTTCTTTGAGAAATCTCCAAATTGCTTACCACAATGGCTGAACTATACATATTCATTTTTGAATAGAGATTTAACATTATACACAATTGTAGTAGCTGGTTAAATAGTCTCTGTGAACCTATCTTCATGTCTTACACTAGAATTTGATGTCTGCACGGCAGGCCTTTTGGAAGGGAGGGAAGGGATGTAAAGTGGAGGAGGGCAAGGACATCCTGTGCATAGTAGGATATTTAGCAGCATCCTTGACCTCTGCCACTAGATACATAATACCTAGGAGCATCCCCTCCTCCAGTTGTGATGACCACTGGGAGACAAATGTCCCCTGGGAGACAAAATCCATTCCCAGTTGGGAACTACTGGCATAACTCCTTTGCCGGTAGATTCACAGGTGTAAGGACTCTAACGTGACTATGTGGCAGTCTCAACTTCCAGTTGAATGGAATTGTTGTTTTGTCTCTTGGTGGAAGCATTCCTCTTTCTTTGTAACTAAGAAATCAAAACCAGCCAAGCTGAAAGTTGCAAGTATGGGAAGCAAACTTTTGATGATTTGCTAGTGAATCATCAGGGGTACTAGTGAGAGGGTTACTCCTATTTCCATCCCTTAACTCTCAGATTCATGAAGCCTGGTTATGGGAGTCAGATTGCTATAACTTTTGGCCAGTTCTACTTATAATCTCATTTCTTCTCCTGCTGAATATTAAAGATCACTTACAAACTTATAATTTAGCAAGGATCTTTTGTTTGTAAAATTAAGACACCCCCTCCCCCACGTCTTCCAGCTCACTTATGTAAAGAAAAATTAGTCTCAGGCTATCTCATGGATCTCAAGGTCTGGATCCCAAGACCCAGCTAGGTCTTCTTGAGTGGCTGGACGTGGATTTGGAATAATGAAGGGCGCTACTTTCTCTGCCTTGTTGTCTTCCCATCTATTTCTGTTTGGCATACGATCTCTCATGGCTTTTGCATGTTTGCTTCCTCTCTTCAGCTCTCTGTGGGGAACAGGCCCCGAAATCTGGCCATAAACAGGCCCCAAATCTGGCCATAAACAAAATCTCTGCAGCACTGTGACAAGCTCATGATGGCTATGACGCCCACGCTGAATTTTGTTGGTTTACCGGAATGAGGGCAAGGAACACCTGGCCCACCCAGGGTGGAAAACTGCTTAAGGCGTTCCTGAACCATAAACAATAGCATGAGCCTCAATCTGTGCCTTAAGGACGTGTTCCTGCTGCAGATAACTAGCCAGAGCCCATCCCTTTGTTTCCTGCTTTAGTTACTCTATAATCTAAGGAAACAATGCTCATCACTGACTTGCCATCAATAAATATGTGGGTAAAACTCTGTTTGTAGCTTCATCTCTGAAGGCTGTCAGTCCCAGTCATTCCCACTCCACACTCTATATTTCTGTGTGTGTGTCTTTAATTCCTCTAGCACCTCTGGGTTAGGGACTCCACGACCGAACTGGTCTCGGCAGCTCTCTGCCTGCACCTAGGCTCATTGTGCTCATTCTACAATGGCAGCCTTAGTCTCTGCAGGGCCTTCCCGCTCACCTCCCACAAATCCAAATTCCCACTCAGAGGGAATCCCATTGGCCCACTGTGGTCTGTCAGGTGTGCCTGAGCAGTGATTGGCAAGGTCAATAAAAATGCCCTCCTCTTGGCATTGGATCATCCTCTTTTATAAGAACCAGAGGGCTGGATTGCTTTTCTTCCTGTCTACTGTTGGCAGAACCTTCCATATTGAGTTTCTGGAACTTCTTTTCTACCCAGTCACCAGTAGAGTTTTACCTTTGCTGTCTAGTGGCCGATCAGCTTCTTTGCCTTCCATTGGAGGAAATGAATGTGGGTGAGCAGCAAATTCCTTTTCCCTTGAGCTACCAGGCTGGGGCAGGGGATGGGAAAGACCCTAGCTCAGGGCTGTTTCAAGTCTTCCTGGTGTTCCTGGTGTCCCAAGATGCAGGAATTATACCCTCTCCTTCTTATAGAGCTGGTTCCAACAATGGCCATGACATTCTGTTTTGTGTCTGGGTCTATCTTCCTTTTATTTTTTTGGCAGGGGCATGGGGAGGGGAGGGCGTTGTTTCATTTTACTGCAATCAAAATCTAGAAGTCTGCTGGTTAAGATGCCCTTTAGTGGCAATATATATTTATGACTATTTTTCTGGATTTTATAGACCAAACAACTTTCAAAACCAATCTAGATACTGACATATGGTTACCAGCTCTGTATTTTGCCACATAAGGTCATTAGAATCTCCCATATCCAATTATCATCATTTAATGTTAGGTTGAATGCTAGCAAACTGTTGTTTTTGTAGGTCAAAAGCAGTTGAATATTGGCAATTTCCCGTGATTCACTCTAATGTAATAAAGCATATTCTAACTTGAGAAATATAGGAAGGATATACCTTACAGTAAAAGACTAGCTCTTAATGCAAATTTGTTTAATTTTATGAAAAATGCGCTATACTTTCCTTAATTTTCTGGTTTCATCATGGACCATGACAACTTCATCCTGCTACGGTACTTGTTTTTGGTGTATCTTTTTTTGAAATTCTGGTCTAGGGAAACACACATGGGCGACCCTCTCAAGATCATTCTCATTTCTCATAACTCTTTTTTCCTAGTCCGAGACAGGGTGCTGGCCTTCCCCTTGACCAAAGCCGTGTTTAAAGAGGAGTCATGTTCTCTGAGATCCTCTGAGGCTGTTGTTGGGTGAATTCCTCACGTGCACCAAACTTAGGTATTTAAGAAACATGTTTGCTGGCACACAATTTATTTTTACACTCTCCCCATAAAGAGCATGATCACACTGACAGAAGGAGCCCCAGTCACCTCCTATGGTTCCTCAATGAACTATGCAGGAGTTCTACTAACCACAAGTTAAGGTGATTACCTTTGGAATCATCTTTTATCATCATCTTTGTTTATTTTGCGCTACTTTTCTATCATCTCAGGCAACTCCCCCGTCACCCTCTATTTTCTGCCCAAGGGATCTTCATCTCTCTTACAAGCTAAATCCAGACAGATTGTATAACAAACTGGCTTTGGTTATTAAAAACATCTTTTTAGCTCTTGGCATAACAAGCAAAACCACTCCTGATGAAAAGAAAGCCCGTCCCATATGGTTCTCGAAAGAAGTACAATTTTTTGAATTTACTGTACATGTGAAAATAATAAACAATTTGCATTTCTTTCTTTTTCTAGTAATTCAGACTCTAACCTGAGGGTCTTTAAAGAATGGATTTCGTAATTTCTACATTGTAGCACTTTCTGAAATATTACTGATTCTCAATGAAGTAACTAAGCCCTAGCCAAATGTTTTAGTTTATTTCTCTCTCTCTCTCTTTGTGTCAATCTGTAAATGCGTCAGAAAAACGTTTACTGTAATGTTAGACTGTGCATGTGTTGGCATTAAAAGTGTGGTTTTGTCCTTACAGGGAATCAAATAGAAGCAAAATTATAGTTAATTCTTGCTTTCTGTGGTAATGGGGAACAGACTGAGTTTGTACCAATAACACTTGAAAAATTTATTTTAGAAATTAGGTTGAACCTTGTCCTTCACTAAACTTTTGCCAGAAAATCCACACACAGTCAAGTTGTTCTTCTTTCTCTTCTGCCTGGCTCTGCCCCATGCTGGGGTAGGGAAATGGCCAGCAGGAAAGAAGGGTGGAATCAAAAGACCTATGCCCAAATGTCATGGTCCTGAGGTGGTTCTCAGCATGTTGACGAGAGTTATTTGTGGGAAAAGGAAACTACTCTGTAATAAACCAGGATAAAATTTCCCTACTCTTTCAGTAGGTGTCTTGCCTTTCCTTGTGGTTTAAGAGAGATCCCCCAAAACTCCTGTTATCTCCTTTCTAAATTCAGTTTCTAGTTAGCAATTGAAAGAAAGCAGTAGAAGCACTTCAGAAAACTCTGAGGCCTCTTTAAAGATATTCTTTCAAAAAATGATTTGAAGTATAGCTGAGTGGGAGAGATGCTACCACAGAGCCATCTACTTCTAGCCAGTAGCCTGCAAGAGAAAGGGCTTCTTCAATGTAGTTTAGTCTCTAACCTTTTTGGGGGGAGGTAAGCTCTTTATGGTCTCACGGCTCCCTTGGGAGTTTTCTATAGACCCGAAGGGGCGGGGCCACGCTTATTCTGGATCAGTAACGTGTCCTATTGCAAGCAACTCACGTGCTGACAGAGACATGAGTGCACTGCAGTCATGGTCTCCAGATGTAATGCTCCAATGATGTAAGCCACTAATTTGTCCTGGAGCTATTACTGTTATCGGTTGAAGAAAACTTAGAAAATGACTTTCAGTTAAAAAAAAAATGCACAAAACTTTCTAACTCTTTGCTACTAATAGTAGTAATCCTGGCACAATTCTTCAAAAGCTTTGGAATATATATATATGTATTCCTCCAATGTATGCCTCCAAATATAGATATATATATATCTCCCATAATATAATATTATATATGGGATTATAGTAGGGTTGGGAGAAACCCTAATTAGCTACATTAGAGGAACTCAAAATACAGAATGAAATGACGGTTTTAAATAAGGCTAGATATCATAATTAGTCCCAGATGGTTCCTTTGTAGTCAGGAGAGTTTTACCAAACAGCCACATTTTTTTTTTTGATTGTCGAAATAGAAAACGAATTAGGCTCCTGCACTGTTTCTTAATACAGTTTTTCTGGGGCCTTGCTTTGTAGGCCTTATGAGATGCCCATTGAGACAAAAAGATTGTGTTCTTCATGATATACTCTTTACAAGGCAGGAAATGTTCTCAGAACCAATGTCTGTGTCCTTGGAACCAAGAGTTTCTCTTTCCTCCTGGCTTTCTGCATTTGCTTTTGGTTATGGAGAACATTTTCACTTTCTCTGGTTCATCTGTTTAGGATGCTCACTGCCCTTGAGCAGCGGGTCTCCTAGGTCTCAGGGTATCATCCCCACTTGTGAGAAAGCAAACTCATCACCAGACAGGGAGCTCTGACTCCAATGGAAAACAGCCAGGCAAATCAGAGACAGGCATCCTCAAGTAAATCCTGTTTGCCATGGAAAACAGGGAAAATCAGACCAAAGAAAACCCACAGCTGGGTGTTGTCTTCAGTTTTTTCCAAGAGACATCAGTTGTTCCTTAATATCTCCAATAGAAAACTTGTCAGAAAAATAATTTGTTTCCAGTTCTATCCTACTAACAAGTTTTGCCCATTATGTTACCTAATCGATTGCAGTCATCAGTAGGGAAAATGCAGACACACCTATTTTTTTTTTTAATAAATGACTCTCCCAAATCTGCATTTATTTGTTGGAATCCAGAGTTCCTTTTTAAAATCTTCAAAATATTTCCATTTTAAGTAGATGAATTAACACACACAATCTGTTTCTTCCTCACTCAAAGAAAACTAGTGATTCATTGCTTTTCCATGAGCTGGTACTTGATTTAGAACAGGATGAAGCCAGCCTTATCTCCCATCATGTGGATGTTTAATTTCTCAAAGTCCATGTGACAGTTACCATGAGTAGAATAGGTGTTTTGTATCTAGTCAGATTCATTTGTATTTAGAGTGAAAGATATGTGTTTATTATTTAATATTTTGGTGAATAAACAATGCTTTTTCTTCTGTCTCTCTAGATCAACGTATTTATTTTATATATTCTTTTATTTTCAATGACTAATATAATAAAATATAAGCCATTTTATAATAAATGTTACCCATAGCTAACCAGTGAATCACAATAAAACTAAGTTTTCCCATGGAACAAAAATTACTCATTACATGTAACTACAAAATTTTTAGAAGAAAACGGGCTATGCCTAGGTCATGTGGAACATGCCAGCCCTTAGTTTTGTATGAAATTTCTGGTGGAATAGCAAAAATATCTTTCCCCTTTTGAAATATCTGGATAATTGCTAAAATTCCCCTCTTTTTTCGTTAGTGAACATGAAGTCAAAACCTGGATTTTGAAATAGAGATATATATTTCACTTGCAGGTTTAAAAACGCCCAATTTCTGTTTTCAATCACCTCATAATTCTTATTTTTCCTATAGGACATCTTGCTTTTATGACAGATTTAAAGAAACGAACAGTACATAAACATTGACCAACTAACAATTTTTTATAAGCTTAACATTCTCTTATGAATGTCAAGGTGGTGTCAATTATGTTGTCAGGAATTATCAAATGCCTGTGTAGCATAATAGCATCTAAATATTAGTGCACATATTAAATTAATTATAATATGTATTATATTAATATTCATACATTTGGTTAACATATCACACATCCTCTTGACTTCAGGCTTTGTGCCTATAAATTCATACAGATTCCCATGGCTCTGTTATTATATTATTTTTTAATAACTTCTTGCTGGAGCTGATTTCACAATCTCAGCATTTTGCGGGGCTTAGGAACACTAAAAATTTGATTTTAGAAGTGTGAGAAAATAGGCAAACCATTTAAATTAGTTTTATGTTATCTAAGACTTCAAATGCTGTGAGATAAAGCAAGCATGCAGTGTCTGTTATTAATGCTATAGAGCGTTTGTCATCCTTAAAGCAGACATCTGGAACAAGTGCTGTTGAATTAATTAATTTATTTACTCATTTGTTTGTCATGTATTTAACAAATACACATTGAACACCTACTATGTACCAGATACTCTGGTAGGTGCTGAGACACGTTGGTGAGGAAATTCTCATGCGGGTCTTGCTCAGGGTCTGGTGGGATAATCACTGACTCTTACTGAACATCACATCTCCAGTTGCCTTTGGAATTCTGACATTCCACGAATCTATGAGCCATTCAGTTGTATTACAGCATCTGTAATCCTGGTTTACAACTTGTCAATTAGGCAGTTTGCCTACATATTTTCCTGCCTTCAGATGCCAACTGAGCTCTAAGGTTGTCTCCTGCTTCTTAAAGTCTCTCCCTCTGGTTTTCTGATTGGATTTATTTATCTGTGACTTCTGAGACACTGGAGTAGGCCATGCACTGATGCCAATATTGAGTGCCAGGAATTATGGCAAACTGCTTCTAGAGATGTTTAGGGTGTGTTTCAGGAGTTCAGTGACTTTTGTTGCACCTAAGAATCTTGTCTTTCATTAGTGGATAAGACAGTAAATGTAACCAACCGACATGGAAGTTAGGGGTCATGCTGACTACAAGTTTGCCTCACCTTTTGTAAGTAAGCACAGAGCCATGGATGAATTATGCTGAGGAACTGGGTTGCAGGAACTTCTATTTACCCACAACATAGTTTAAAACATTCAAACTGAAGTTACAATCCCCATGCTCTCTTCCTCAACAAACAGACATTCTTCTAGTGGAGGCGCCAACCTGATTCCATCCAAAGCCAGTCTCATTCCTAGAATAGCTAACAACCACAGCTAAATATTTCCCAAGTAAACCCAGCTAAGAATAGTTCCTTATTTCTAGAGCTCTGACACAAGAAACTCAACACCCTGTTGGAGTCAGATAAGCTGAACTTTTTTCAAGAGCTTTGTCAAAGTGAGACCGAGGAGGATGGAGCCTGAGAAAAATCCAGACTGAGCGTTGTTAGACTCTCCACATCACCTATAAGGTGGTATCGAGTGAGGCTGCATTAGACTTAAAGTGCCTTTGGGCTGACTAGATGCTGAGCTGACCGTCAGTGCCTTGGGCACCAAAAACATTGACATTAACTCTGACCAACACTCAAATTAAATATTCATTCTTAATATTTTGCAGTTCTTAAATGTTAGTTCTCTCTGACCTCTCTCCGAGTTGTTCTACTGAAAGTTTCTGGAAAGCCGAAGCTGTTTTGCTTCTTTAGGCCAGAAAGACATGTTTACTTCTTAAGAGGTTCAATTTATGAGGGCTTATTATTAGTCCCAAAATATACTACTGGTTTGCCGTTGATGTGGTACTGGATCTCCTTTTCTTTATTTTTTCTTTTTTTGAGACAGCGTCTTGCTCTGTCGCCCAGGCTGGAGTGCAGTGGCAGGATCTTGGCTCACTGGAACCTCCATCTCCCGTATTCAAGTGATTCTCCTGCCTCAGCCTCCCGAGTAGCTGGGATTACAGGCATGAGCCACCATGTCCAGCTAATTTTTGTATTTTTAGTAGAGATGAGGTTTCCCTATGTTGGGCAGGCTTGTCTTAAACTCCTGACCTCTGGTGATCCTTCTGTCTCGGCCCTCCAAAGTGCTGGGATTATAGGTGTGAGCCCGCGCCCGGCCCTGAACCCCTTTCTTAAGGACCCTGAGAGGGCATGCATTAAAATCATCCTATTCTTATTAATGGGAAATAGAAGCCTAGATGAGTACCGACTCATGGTTCATATTTAGCAAATGACAGATCTGGGATAAGACCCCAGGTCTTTGGACTTCCTTTTGTTATGTTCCCATGACTCATACCATGCCCACATGCCTAAATGTCCAAGGCCTGCTCACCCTAACTATTCTTGTTCATGTATCTGTTTTAGATTGGCAAGGAAAAAAAGCTTTCTAACTTTTTAAGGGATGGGTCACAACCCACAGCATAATATTTGAGGCAAATATCCTAATTTTCCCCAGTACCAAAAAAGATCATTTTTATATTTCTTATACGAGTCTCCATAACCATAAACATGTCACAAGATTCTTTGACTAAGGCACTAACTCTATTGTTTCAGCATGACTGCATTTGTTTAACATAAATGGTTTACATTTAGGCTGCCTTGCGCTTTCTTCTCTGGCCTAAAGTATTTCTTCCAAGTTAGAATGCTTTTTCTTCTTTGGCATCCATTAAAAATCATTGGCAACATGGCCACGTTCCAGAAACACTTCTGCAATGCCAACCACAGGACTTGATGTCTAAAAATAATAATTGAAAAATAGATTTAAGTTAATGCCCAGAAAGAAATATTGCCATGTGTCTTTACTGAAATTTGGTAAAATCCATGCTACAGAAAAGTGTGAAATACATGCTGCTTCCTGTAAAAACCTTGGCTGAGTGGTTAGTGAGAGAGCTCATCCTTTTTCATCTGTCTCTCTCCTATTAGCCACTTTTCATTCTTGACTTAAGGTTGTGTAAGTTCAGGAGAGATTCTTATTCTGTCTGGAACCCATAGCTGAGCAGGTTTCCTGGGAAGAAGCTGGGGCCCTCACTAACGATGCCCCAGCTCTTGAAGTTTCTGTTTTCATTTGGCCATCATTTGTTGCTTCCTTTATGGAAATGATTAAACTCAGCGAATGATGAAACATGAAATCAAATAGTTTGGGAATAGTGTGGGCAGTTTAAAACTGGTTTGAAATACAGTGTGGAAACTTAAAAAAAAAATTAATGTTAACTATCTGGGATCTACCTACTCCTTCCATCTAAAATTCCATTTCAGTTCATTTCATGAGAATAATTATACCCTGAAACAAATCATTCTTATTTGTCTTTTATAAGTCTTCACTCAGCTTTCCCCTATATTTTTCATCTTACTTCTGATTTTCAAACACACAGTCCAGTGGTAAAGCACTATATGCAGTCCAGCCACTTATAACTCGTGAAATGCATCATGCGTTGCCAGTCCTTTATTTCTTCCTCTTTCCCTCCCTCGCCTCCTTTCCTTTTCCCTTTCCTTTGTGCACACAAACTATAAGAAATTCATAGGGCAGGCTGCTAGGAATTAGTAATAATTACAATGACTTTTTCTAGAAGACGTAAAAATAAAAATCAGTCTAGACCCAAAGATGAGACAATAAACCCATTTAATTTGTAATAATGACTGACTTTTCTTTCTTACTGCATTTTCAAAGCTTTTTGTGTGGTTGGAGAAGTGTCATGGACAGTAAGTCCAGAGAATAATAGGACAATTTCAAAGCTGTTTTTCCTCCCCAATAGTCTATAAACCTCATGGCACTGAATTTCACACCCTAGCCCAGATTTACATTTAGATTAATGGATTCAGTCACTCCTCAGGGTCCGGAATGTGTCAGCCTTATTGATACTTACTAAAAGGAAATTTAGTTTCTTTACTTTCTAAGTAAAGAACAACACATGACTGTGTTGTCTACTGTGGATTACTGTTGATTTATGCAAACATAAAACTTATTTTTCTACACAATAATTTTGCTCTGAGTCTTTTGGACTCATGTTTTTGGTAGACCTCTTGTGTGCACAAATTATGATGTCACAAAGTTATGGATTTTAAATGTTGATGGTAGCTCTTAGGATGTATTGGTATTCTTTCTTTCTTTCTTTTTCTTTTCTTTTCTTTTTTCTTTTTCTTTTTTTGAGACAGAGTCTCACTCTGTCACTCAGGCTGGAGTGCAGTGATGTGATCTTGGCTCACTGCAACTTCCACCTCCTGGGATCAAACTATCCTCCCACCTCAACCTCCTGAGTAACTGGGACTACAGGCATGCGTCACCACACCTGGCTAATTTTTGTATTTTTAGTAGAGACAGGATTTCGCCACATTGGCTAGGCTGGTCTTGAACTCCTAGGCTTAAATGATGCACCCGCGTTGGCTTCCCAAAGTGCTGGGATTACGGGTGTGAGCCACCGTGCCTGGCCTTTTTTCAATAAGATAGTCTTGGCTTCTGTCCTAGGCAGGGACGAGACAAATCAGTTTTCCAAATGTTGAGTTTCTCTCACCAATGAGATCATGCTAGGACCCAGTGGATCAAAAGGAGGATTAACAAGTCTATATGGTTCATAGCCTCCTATTTTATTTTTAACATATTTTTTACCCTATTAGATGCTTATTATTTCATTTTTCAAAGTGGACAAAGGCTTATATAATCTTGCCAATATGCTAAAAATAATTGTCTTTAAGATAATCAGCCAGGTATGGTGCCTTATGCCTGTAATGCCAGCACTTTGGGAGGTTGAGGTGGGAGGATTCCTTGAGCATGGGACTTTGAGACCAGCCTGGACATCATAGTGAGACCCTATTTCTACAAAAAAATTTTTTTAAAAATTGGTCAGATCTGATGATGCATGCCTGGAGTTCCAGCTACTTGGGAGGCTGAGGTGAGAGGATGCTTGAGCCTGGGAGGTTGAGGCTGCAATAAGCCATGATTGTGCCACTGCATTCTAGCCTGAGTGACAGAGTGAGACCCCGTCTGAAAAAAAAAAAAATCCTCATGTATATTCTGCAAGTTTGCTCAGTTCTCATGAGCTTTTCCCATTCTTGATTGTGTCATGAAAAAGATGATTTTTGTGAGTCCTTCTATCTCCAAGAAAATCTATATATGTCTGTGTCTGCCATATGGTTTCTTATAAGCCCAGGCAAACCTTTGTAGAGCCAAGCCTTGCAAGCCTGTCTGGTTCACATGCCTCCGTATGACCTTGCAGGCTCCATTCCTTCCTTTGCTGTTCTCAGCACTTTCCCAGGGGCTGAGGAAAGTTTTGAAGCCTCTGGATGTGAAATCCTTGAAGATAATTCCAGGTTAGGAGATTATGTTGCCAAACATTTCCCAGCAGATGCAGAGCTGGGTGGTGTCCTGCAGATTTCCAAGGTGTTGTCATCGGGGCTTTCTTGAGTAGCAGCAAATCCAACTGTGGCAAAGACAAGGCACAGTTGTTTTTCCAGGGAAATCTGTCCAGCTTCCTGTGGCATGCCTGACTGTCTGGGGTCACCACTGCTCCTTGTGTGCTCTGGGGAGTGGAGCACTTATGCCAGTCACAGCAAGCAGTATCTGTCATGAAGGAAACATGCAGAGGCCAGTTTTGATGACTTCTTATCTTCACTGACCATCAACATGTTTACAATGGCTTATAAATATTTAAAAATTAGCCAGGTGCGGTGGTGCGTGCCTGTAGTTCCTGCTACTCAGAAGGCTGAGGCGGGAGGATTCCTTGAGGCCAGGAATTCCAGGCTGCAGTGAGCTATGATCATGCCACTGCACTCCAGCCTGGGTGACAAAGCAAGACTCCATTTCTAAAAAATGAAAACAACATTTTTAAAAAGAGAAAGGTGTATAAACCGAGAACTTAGTCTTTCAAATGAAAGTACACCTGTGAGTTGCTTCTAGACTAGGAGTACTTAAAGGTGATCTGGTTGTTTATTATATTTGCTTGAGCCATTTTAGATCTCAAATTTGATATATTTTGAGGTCTCGCTTTATTCAGTCCAATGCATTTGGTATTGTAGCCAGAGGCTTAGATCCCTATCCTGGGAGGAGGTAGGAGGACAGAGAGGACCAGGGGAAGGAGTCTGAGGGGTCAGTGCTTTTGTGTTCTTCCTGCCCACTCTGAGGTCCCCTACAAAGGAGCCTGGACAAGGGCCTGGGAGACGGCATACAATTGGACCTCATGAGTGATCTGTTGCATTGTTTGCACTCATTTGGTGAACTGAGCATGTGACTTGTCAGGAATATTTTTCTTCAGTGTTGTAGCATGTGCCCAGTAAGGGAAATTTAATCCATATGTGTCAAAGATTCACTTACACTTAAATCATTAAAGCATTGTTCCGAGTTTTTTGATGTCTAACAAGTCTTTTGGCTTTTTCCAAGCAGTTCTAAGTCCTTTGCCAAAGGCAAGCCTAATCCTGAGCACCAGAAAATTCAGGCTTTCTCCTTGAGTTGAAAACCCTTTCCTCTATCTCGGGGAAAAATTCCTCAGCCATTCAACATTTACCTGCCCCCATTTCTGAGTGACTCAGAGGAGCAGAGCTCTGGAGGGGGAGAATACGATACGGCCTGATTTACGCATCTGGCCCCGATCTGGGTCTGTTTTCGAACTTGGCAGGAGAGACAGGATGCATTTGACTTTCATCTACCTCTGCTTCACTGGAGACGTTGTGGGGCATGAACACCAGGCGTTTCTGAGCTCATGTGGTCTATGGATATGGAACGGAAGAAGCCTCTTTTCCCTGAAAGGACTTAGGACAAAATAGTAAAGAGCATCAATGCTCAGAGAAGAAGTATGGCATTTCTCTTCTTTCCAAGACAAGAGCTACTCATTCCCTGTTGGAGCTGCGTCTTACCAACAGCCTTTCATCCCTCACCTCACTAATAACTGCAGTTGCCTCGATTAGGGTTGGGGATGGGCCTAGGGCACTGTGGTGAGGCAGTGAAGGCTGCCTCTGGCGGGAACCTCTTTCAGTATCTCCCCTTCTTCTTCTTATTTTTTGGCACATTTTTTGTACTCCTACCCTTAGTAATCTTTTCTCAGAAACTGTCCCAGGTCCTTCCTGTCACTGAGGAAAAGAGGAGATAAATGAAATCCTGTGAAGTCGTTCCTGAGAACATGCTGCTTCTCCAGGACTGGTGACCACTGGATTATGTCTTTTTCATTTCTATGTCATTTCTGGTATAGTGCCTGGCCTACAGTTGGTGCTCAAGTAATATTTGCTGAATAAATGTGGTATCTTTATACACAAGAGAGTCATGCTAACTCCAAAAGGCTGAGCCCTTGATGGTGAAATTTCAGCTGCAGACCTACTCTCAACAAACATCCTGATCTTTCTGTATTTCTTCTAGTGGTTTCATCCATTCAAACCCAGAATGCACATCAGAACATACACAACTAAATGGCAGCCCACGGGACAATGCTTTTGAGTGGATGTTTTTCTACTACTCTCCAATCACCACAGAGAAGTCAAAGGTGATCCACCACTCAAGACAGAAGGGGGCTGACCCTTCTCTGCTGTTTGGCTTGGGCTTGTGTTGAGACAGTGCATGGCGCCATCACTTGCTTCCTGCAAGATTCTAGTTTCTTCTTTCTGTTGAAGTTCTTTCCTCTGTAATGTGAAGGCTAGACTAGTTCAGTTGTTCTCTGCGTTTCATCTTCTATATACTTTTTCTGAGGTTCTTCCAACTTTAGAAAGGATCGGGTTTCCAGTTATTTGGAAGAGGGACACAGTCAGATTATTTCTGGGTCTCCTTGCTGGTCTCTCAGCTACAGTTTTGAGAACTCATGTGAGCCAAATTGGTTTGTTTTATGTGGTAATTACTGGTAGCCTCCAACAGTTAGAAGGAAGTGGTAACTGGACCTCTCTTTCTTCACACCTTAGTCACCAGGTGTTACGTATCAGTGAAAGTAAGTCTCAGGCAGAATTCTAGTATATAATTGGATGTTTATTAGTAAGCAATCATGCAGTCTGCTCCAGTAAACTTGATGAAGTCTTTATCCTTTCAGGCACTTGGACTAGTACCCTGCATGAAAGTTCATTTCAAGGCAAACAGAACAATATTCTTGCAATGGGAGGAAAAGCTTCGAGTTTGAACAGGTAACAAAGTCCATCACGAAATGGTAGAAGGTGAGATGAGACCTGGAGTCTCACACTGAAGCTGAAAGTGGTGGAGATTTTTATACTTTGTTTGTGCAAAGGTTGAGGTGCCTGCGTACAATTTTCATTTGATCACATATCTGGAGCACTTCTTATTTTACCAATGAAAATTTATGTAACATCCTTTATGCTAAGCAATGTTCTGGTGCAGTTTTGGAAAGCAATCTTTAAAGCTGCTTACAGCAGGCTTCTCTGGGATAATTCTTGGTTAAGACGTTTCAAATGCTGATTGCCCTTTGGGAGTTCAGGTTAAGGTTCACACAGACATATATGGCCCTGTTTACACAAAAATATTCTTTTTTTTTTTTTTGGTGATGGAGTCTTGCTCTCTTGCCTAGGCTGGAGTGCAGTGGCGCGATCTCGGCTCACTGCAAGCTCCACCTCCTGGGTTCATGCTATTCTCCTGCCTCAGCCTCCCGAGTATCTGGGACTACAGGCGCCCACCACCCCACCTGACTAATTTTTTTTTTTTTTGTATTTTTAGTAGAGACAGAGTTTCACTGTGTTAGCCAGAATTGTCTCAATCTCCTGACCTCGTAATCTACCCACCTTGGCCTCCCAAAGTGCTGGGATTACAGGTGTGAGCCACCATGCCCGGCCCACACAAAAATATTCTTAAAGATACCATAATACAGTATTGAGAACTGATAGTCACTATGTTTCTATCAATAAAGATATGATTAGGGTCTTTCTATGTGTACATGAAGGACTGAAATATCAAACTAAAAACCATTTGTAAGAAATTGGAAAGATGGTTTTGCATGGTTTTTTATCCTAGCAACAAGCAATATACAAAATTATCTCAAGCATCTGCTGTTTATGTTTATTTTAAATAAAAAATTGAAATAATATTTTTTAAAATAAAATGATTTATTGATATAATCAACTTATTATTTACTACATAGTTAACATCGGTATTTTTAAGTCTTAAAATATTTTTGAATCAGTTATTTTGATAGTTTCAAAAATTATGTAACATGACACCTTTGCGAAGTGATGTGTTTGTATAAGAAAATTCATTTTAGTCACAACAGGGGAATTATTCATCTAACTCAGTCAAGCACAACGCTTATATTTGTTAGCAATATAGTAATTGTATTCTCAGAAGATTGTTTTATTGTCATTTCATATTGAGATTTTAGATACAGAACTAATTGCTGTCATATCTTGCCAAAATTAGACACATTTCCAAGCAATCTCCATTATTTATTCATAATTTGAGCATTTTTTCTAATATAAAAAGGTCTCCCTTTTATCAGCCACACATAAATTCTGACCCCAAAGTACACTGATGTATGGATGTGATGGTTAAATGTGGAGGCGGGACTACTGCTTCATTCATTCTGTAATTCTCCCTAAGTGCCTACTTGTTCCAGGCACTATGCTGAGCACAGAATTGAACGTGTGGGCATAGCAATAAACTGGCAGGTGTATCCAGCCAGCCTCGTGGAGCTACAAACATACCAAAGAGGAGGCGCACATTGGTGTAACGGGCCAGATGACAATCTTGTGTCTTCCCACTGAGTTCCATTGTAAGGTTTGGGGTTATCTTGTGAACTTTGTTTCCAGGGTATGTGTGTGTGCATGTGTGTGTGTGGTGCAGGGTGGTAGGGGGATGGGTAAAATATTACATTAATTAATTCTGTATGTAAAATAGTATATACATATGATAACATACACAAAGATAGGTGAAACAATCTTCTATGTGCTGGGCACTACGTAAGTCTCCGTGGCGAATCACACTCACTTTCTTAATTTTAATTGCTACTCAAATACTGATGGTTCCAAAGTATTAATATGGTTCTGATTTTTCCCCTAGAGATTCGGACTTGCATGTACAAATGGCAGCTGTCTCCACATGGCCATCCCTCAGGCACCTCAAATGCAAAGTGACCCAGGGAGTCCCATCTGGCCCATTTAGACCTGTGCGTCTCATTTTCTTTTCAGTTGACAGTGCATCAGTGCTGAGGCAGAAACGAGAGCCATTCTGGACTTTCCCCGCTCTTTCAGATCCACAGCCAATCCAGTATCACGTCCTCCTGATTCTAGCTCCTCGATCCTTGCGGCCATCACCTTCTCTTTGTCTCTGTTATTTCTGCTGTCGTGTGAGCCCTCGTTGCAGATCACCCTGAGAATCAAAAGAACCCCCTGCGTGATCAGTTCCCTTCCATTTATCTGCCTCAAAGTCAAACTCCACACAACCCAGAGAATAACTTACTAAAGTAACAATCCAACTGGCCCTTCCTTATTGATATTCCTTCAATGGCTTCAAATCCACGATGGCATCACTTTTTCTTCTGTGGGTAGGGACCCATCACTGGGTTATGAAGTCAGGCTAGTCCTCTCTGACCAGAGTTTTAAAGAAAAAATCAAGTGGGATAAATTAGGATTGAATAGGCTAAAAAACAGATAATTCTTTTACTTTTTAATTTTTTTGTAGAGTTGGGGTCTCCCAAAGTTGCCCATGCTGGTCTCCAACTCCTGGCTTCAGGTGATCGTCCCACATCAGCCTCCCAAAGGGTTGGGATTACAGGCATGAGCCACCGTGCCCAGCTCAGATGATTCTTATAAGATGAGAGTAAGTAATGTTTGCAAAATTTTTGTTTCAGGTATGTGTGTGTTACTGGGTAGCTACGAAAAATGTATTTTCTTTTCAAACTAGGAATCCTGATTTTATTTTAAAAAGCTATTGATGTAAAGAGCTTCTCAAAATTTGCTACAGAAATACACTTAGAGACTGAGGAGGATAAATGTAATCCCCAGGGGACATGGGACATCTTGTTTATAAGTGAAAACATTTTCCTCTTTTATATTTACAGTTTACTAAAATTTTACATTCTGCTCACTAATAAACCTACATTTACCTTATTATAAACAGAATTTTAAAAATTACTTATCTTTAAATATGTTTCTTCACTCTGAGGCTTTGCAAACTCCTGCCACACCACCCGAGGTCCTCCTTCCCCGGTCTCAAAGCCAGACCCAAGTGTTAATGGTCAAGCTGCTTAGCTCAGGTCACCCTGCTTTCTAGTGGCTGTCCCTGGCTACTCCACCAGGACACTCCTTTACCTGATACTTTGGGTTCCAGAAATACTCTTTGCATCTCTTTCTATTCCTCCATGACTCTTACCTTCTTTCTTTTGTCCTTGCTGCAGCTCCTGGATGAAATGTCCAGCTTCCTTTCCTTCTCCAGGCTAACTCTTCTTCCTGTGTCAGAGCCCTGCTGAGGAGTCAGTTTCCCTCCAGGAAACCTCACAACCCTCCACACTGCTGAGGGGACCATATATTTGCACCACCCTGCCCCAAGCTTGCATAGGCAAGATGATAAGGAACACAATTATGTTTTAAAAGTTCTGGTTGCTGGTGACCTGGCCTCAGCCAGGCACAATTTGACATTTATTTCCTGGCGTGCTACAGCAGCGGAATGTTATCTTGGGATATTGATTTGTGTTGTGCTTGTTGCATGTTCCATTTCCCCATTTAAGCAGGCGGCTGGCAAGACTTTGGAATCTTTACCTCGGGGACGATAATAGAAACTGCTCAAGTGGAATCTTCCTGCCTTTTGTCCAGTGACTGTGTTAATCGTCCTGAATGGGATGGAGAGGAAGGGGTGGGGCTGTGGATGGTACTTTTGTGGACAAACAAGAAGAGAAAAGAGAGACTCCTCAAAGGGGACAAGGGTAATAAAGCTTGGTAAATCTGGGCAGGGCTCTGGGCCAGCAGAAAGACCTCAGAGATGGGACAGGGAGTGTTGGAGGGGGCTGGACCCTTTCACAAGGTTTCCAGCCTGGCCAGAGGCTCCTGATCCCCAAGAGAGGCCAGGAGATGGCAGAGGTGCTGGCCGTGACGGGATCCTGTGGGCCGGGACATTAGGTACTGCAGCAGAAATCAGATGGATGAAGAACGCCTTCCTGATGTCCCAGCGCCCTATACGGCTCAGCCCCGGGAGGCAGGGAACCCCAGCAGGACTGTGATAGCATTTTCTGTGTGCTGGAATTGGACTCAAATTGATTTAAAGAAAATAGAAAGGCCGGGCGCCATGGCTCATGCCTGTAATCCCAGCACTTTGGGAGGCTGAGGCGGGTGGATCACCTGAGGTCAGGGGTTCGAGAACAGCCTGGCCAACATGCGAAACCCCATCGCTACTAAAAGTACAAAAATCAACTGGGTGTGGTGTGAGGCACCTGTAGTCCCAGCTACTCGAGAGGCTGAGGCAGGAGAATTTCTTGAACCTGTGGGTCTGGAGGGTGCAGTGAGCCAAGATCATGCCACTGCACTCCAGCCTGGGTGAAAAAGTGAAATTTTGTCTCAAAAAAAAAAAAAAAAAAAAAAAAAGAAAAAGTGGTTCTTCCTACCCACCTAGATTTGTGAGCTAATGTGGGCTAAGATTCACATCTGTTATATTATTGATTTTGGCTTTATAGTGAATATTTTGTTGTTGTTTTCGAATGGATAGCTGACATTTATATACATTAGCACCTTGTGTGCATAGACTCATTTAATTCCCAGAATTCTTACAAGGTTGGCCCTATTGTGATCTTTATTTTGCAAATGAGAGAATAATGATAGAAACAATCTGTCCTAATTTCCAGCTAATCAGTGGTGGAATCGGATTTAAACCCAGGCCAACTGGATGTGGAGTCCAATTCCTCCCCACTCCCTCCTCCCGCCTCCCTGTGCTGTGTTGCTGGTAGATGCTGCTTCTTTGAAGACCATGCTTCCATTTTCTTCACGGTGCTTAAGTCAGTGAAGGGCATCAGAGCTGATCAGCAAACATGGGTTGATTCTCTGGTTGTTGACCTCATAGGAATTTACTTTCCTGTGGAAGGAGCCTGGCCCCTCCGCCCTGGATCTGCTGGCCCCTGTCTGGCCGAGAGGAGAGGGTGGTTACAGCTGAACTCTCTTCGGCACTATGCTCCTTCTCCTCCACGCTTTCTGCTGCCCGCCCAGCCCTGGGAGGAACAGCTGGTCCCCTTCAAGCTGTCTGTGTGTCCTCCTATGGTTTTGGTCTTTCAGGCTCTGTGAGGAGTGACCGGGTCCTGGAACTCAGTGTGCCCCAGTCACACTTTACAGTGTGACACACTTTAGAGTGCGACTCCCAAGGGTGGTTGTGGAACGAGCCTCAGGGGACCCGCTGATGAACAGCAAAGACGCTGAGGGCTGGCGTGGCGACCGAGGGAACCCTCTAGACAAGTCCTGATTTTTGTTGGAAGACATTTAAAAGTCTCTTCCAGTGCAGAGAGACAAGGCCCCTGTGGGAGCCAAATTCCCTCTCAAGCTCACAGTTTTGTTTCCAGGAGAAGAGGTCACTTTCAGCTTTTATAACTTTAATTTGAAATTAAATGTGCCATTGGGACAGAAGCACTCTGTGCTGGGCTGTCTTCACAACAAGGGTGACAGTGTGAACTCTCACGGCGCTCCACACCAGGGCCTAGCCAGGGCGACAGAGTGGTGATTCATGCCATCTGGGGCCTGCCGTGCTGTGAACTCCAGGAGGAAGCTGCGTGACTGAGAGCTTTTGTAGCTCAGGGGCTGGAGGATGAAATCTGAACCATTTCTGTTCCCTTGTCTTGTTCTCATCTGAGCCCAGGCAGTGGAAGGAGCTGAGGTCTGGGAAACAGTCGAGCAGGCTGTTTCTGGCAGGCTCGGGCTAGCATCCCACAGGACCACGGGTCTCTTTCTGCTGTCCCTGTCAGGCTGACCCCAACCCGCCCAGTGTCAGCAATGTCAGACCTCCTCTCAAATTCAGAGCAACTCCTCAAACATGAATAACCACAGGCTGAATGGGCCTTTCCCGGAAGATTTGACCTTGGCAGTCTGGGGTTTTGAATTTGGTGGTTTCTGAAAAGCACACATGCAGCTGCAGAGGAGGCGGTGGGTCTATGGCAGCTCCATGCTGAGCATCCGATCCTGCTGCCTGTGTGCTGCGGCCCGCTCCCGAGCCAAGAAGGAGAATTGTTCATAATAGGCTGTGTCTCTCCAAGAGTTGCTGGAGAGAACTAGCCATGCACTAGTCTTCTGGCCTTTGCTTTAAGTTTTGTATATGTTGAGTTGTACAAATCTACCTCCCCACCAAATGTCCTTAGAGGGTCAAAGACGGCCTTTGTTTCTTCATGATAATATTGCCTTTCTTTTTTTTTTTTTTTCTTCTGTGACACGGTTTCATTCTGTCACCCAGGCTGGAGTGCAGTTGTGCAATCATGGCTCACCACAGCCTCAAACCCCTGGGCTCAGGTGATCCTCCCACCTCAGCCTCCCCAGTAGCTGGGACTACAGGGGTACACCACCAAGCCCTGGGTAATTTTTAAAATTTTTATAGAGACTGGGTTTTTCCATATTTCCCAGGCTGGTCTTGAATTCCTGGGCTCTAGTGATTCCTCTGACTTGGCCTCCCAAAGTGCTGGGATTACAGGCATGAGCCACCACACCCAGCTGCTTGTTAAGCTTGAGAATAGAGTTGCTGGCCATCCTTCTGTAAGCTCTCAGTCTGTCTGCAGAGGCCAGCCTTAAGGTAACTGTTTCCGCTGCTCAGATGGCCCCAAGCAGGGGGATCCCAGGTGTGATATTGGGTACATTGGTCATCCGTCTGCCTCCCACCTGGATGGAAACAGTCTGAGATACACACTTACCTAAGTCCTCTTTCCCAGCATTGGACTTGAATGCTGCTGTTGGTGCACATTTCTGCAGACGTGTCTCTGGCTCTCAGGATGCAGAATGTTGGTGGGTCCAGTGTGGGGGCTGCCAAAGGGGGTGTCATGTGCTCTGTGGATTTTTGTGTGATTGTAATGGTCCCAGCTGAAGTTCTCCTGCTTGTTGCAGTAAAACCTCTCTTCAGTGTCTGTTACCTTTCTCTATATTCTTGGTGAAGGAGAGAGATAGTCATAAGGGCCCTGAATGAGGTAAGAAGAGAAGATGCTGTTCTCTGCTTCCTCCTCGCCACCAGCATTCCTTCTGCCCTGTTTTTCCTGGCCAGCTCTACTCTGGGCAGTCCAAGCCTGTGAACCAGCCACACCCAGGATCTGTGCTGGAGCTCAGTCCCAGACTGTTCTGGAAGAGTCGCCCAGAGGAGCCGTGTGGTCTCCCATTCAGCAACAGAGTACGAGATGGTCTCTCTGAAGGGCAGAGGGTCTAAGCACTGCCCTCTTCCTAGCATCTAAGGCTGAAATGCTGAATGATGCAATGAGAGGATTCCAGGGGAGAAAAGGAGCTGTACATGGGTTTGATTCTTCTCTCCCCAGCTGGTGGACACAGCACCAGAGGTGGAGCTGGAGGCCAGGCCCTCCACTGACCCACGTGTACTCCACTTTGCAGTTGTACCCCGGGACACACTTCTATCTCAAAGTGTTATGAATTCCAACCACTGGACTCTACCCTACTTCTGACATAATCTTCTTGGGTTGATAGTAGCCTCTCTCATTACTGAATACTTCTTCTTATGTGTAGCCCTGGTTAGTCATTTTCTTTTAACTTTTTGTTTAAAGAAAACCTGTAGATATGAGCTTTCTGTCAGAGATGATCTCTCCAGGCCTGAGTCTAAACTGTTGACCCTCTGTCAGAGAATGAGGGCTGGCTCTTGCATTTCAGGCGCTTTGACATTTACTGAGGGAAAGAAGGAGCCAAGTTCTCCTATGGCTCCTATGCTCATGGAGGGAGTGAGCATAAAGCACTGACCTGAGTGGAATGGCGGGTTGACTTGCCAGAGCCTGGAGATGATTACACTCTGTCAGCTTTGAGACAAGCTGTCCAATTTCCCAAAAACCAATTTGACAATTGTCGAGTGACCAATTTGCTGAATTAGAAGAATTTACTAATTTACCAAATTACGTATTTCTTTTATGCATTTCTAGAGACTTGAGCAATTGGCATGGGCTGGGTTGGCAGGGCCTGAAAGGGTTGGAGCAATGAGTCAGAAGCAATGGTCTCTGGGAACAACCCTGTAGGTGGCGCCACTCTCCAGACTGAGAGGGGCACTGGGTGGATGGTGGAGAGTTAGGGGAGGCTTCGCTGCAGAGATCTGAGCCTTACTGACTCTTTGGTTCCTGTTTTTGAAGCAATCCTTATTTTTTATCATCTTTGTTTCTCAAAAGTCAGTCAGCTCACCACTGTGGATTCTTCCCTGACTTCCTGGCCGTACACACTTCCTATCCTCACACCGCCTGACTTGTTTGGCTCTTCTCTCTCTCTTTCTCCTCCTTCACTCTGGAGCAACACCAAAGCCCTCTCATGTCTTCCTGTGGAGCACTGGCAGAACAGCACAGCCCTCTCCTTACTGTTTTGTTCTTATGACCCTCAGACCTTCAGGGACTCACTTTCTCCCACAGCACTGTAGCCAAAAGAAAGATTTCTTTCCTAAGAGAGATTATGGTATCAGCTCTTCAAATACCATTAAATTTTTATTTTCTACACATAAATACATTCTTATGGTTTTGGAAAATGTATAAAACCAAAATTTTTGCAAACTCACTGTGATAGCCTTCATATATTAGGCATTCAATCAATGTTTTAGTGATTAACAAATGGGTGGTTTTTATAGTGAGCCTCACCCTGTTATAACCAAATAGTTGTGTCAGAGAAACTAGCTTGCTTTTATATCAAGATCATGGCCCTGGATTTTGATAATGCCACAGAAATATTGTCAAGCGTTGTTCAGTCGGCTCTGCTCTTTCCAAGTTGAGGTGAGCTAAGGGAGCCAACCAAAGGAAGGGTTGGTTTCCTGCTCCTTTTTTCTCCTCCCCTTAACTCTTTGCTTAAAGAACTCTCTGAGGCCATAAACTACTAGGACACAACTGCCAATTCATTAGCCATTTATAACTAAGTTTCTGTTTATTTGTTGGACCAATAATTAATTGATAGGGTTATAGGAAATCCTATGCTCCTGTAACTGAGAAGACACTGTCTAAATGTGGATCCAGATTGAGGGGGTCCTTTGGGGTCTGTTGCTCCTATCATTGACCTGACCCACATGGAATCTCAAATTCAGACCTCTCGGAAAAAGGAAGAAAGGCTCCATCCACAGTGGGGATTAAAAAAACCCAGAAACATCTACTCATGGTCTTGGAATTGAACCTTAAGGCAAAGCCGGATCTCAGATAAGATTGATAGATGATGAACTTGCAGTCCACACCCCATTCCTGTTGATATGCTCCACCTCTTTCTATTGCTGGGGTGTGATTACTTCAAAGCCAGGAAGAGCTGCAATCTAATTTTAGAGGAATGCCCTTCTTGTACACATTGGTGAGTATATATCTTAATATATGATGTATTTATCTATATAATTTTAGTAGTTGTATAAGAAAAATTGGGATAGGTAAACAAAAGGGAGCAGCTGAAAAGTCTACCTATAAAGGCTTCAGGTTAACATAGTCACTTATATTGCCTCTACCACAAATCTGTGGGGATGACTTTTATTTGTTGGGAAGGGTTGTCTTTGAATTTCCTGTAAAGTTTGGCATTTTAAATCTTTTTTTTTGACTCTTCTCCTGTGAAATATATATCTTGGAAACTTGGCTGTTTCTGTTTCCTGAGCTTCACAGTGAACCACAAAACCAGCAGTAACTGTAATCCACCTCTTAAAATGTAATCCCTTGGGACAGTCCATCTCAATGGCAGAAAAAGAAACACGGTCCTAGCAGAGTAAGGGTGAAGATAAGGAGAGCAATGACCTATTCCTGTACTTATCTGGGAGCACATGTAGGTATGAGTAACAGGATCAAGAGATGCCAAGGGTGAAGGGAGATGTAGGAGCCCATGGATTGCGTGAGGGAAATATGGATCCTGTGAAGGGCAAGCTGTTTTCTTTGTGTGGACGACCCAGATAAAGCAATGAAAATGGATAATAAGGACACTAAGGACAAGAGCCTTCCAAGGCATTAAGGCAAATGAGATTGTAGCATGGATACAGAAGAGAAAGGAGAGAGAGAAAAAGTAGATGGAAAAGTAAATGACTCAAACCTTCCATTACTGAAAGTTCCAAATATTTCTTTAATGGCTATCACCAGATTGTAGGCCTTCATTTTTCACCAGTCAGCATTCCCTCGTCTTCTTTCTGTTCATAACAAAAGTGAGTTCCTCTTCTGACCACTAGAGGTCTCTAGAGAATCACAGATCAACCTTTGAAGCCTGATACCCTCTTGCTATCAACCACTCTAGGAGGTGGAAATGTTTATTTTTCCAACATGAATAGTCACATAGTCACAGGAGATCCAAGGCCTGAGACTTAAATTTCTAAAAATTAAAAAATGTATATAGCTGCCTACTCAACTTCAAGCTGCCTACTCAACTTCAAGCTGGCACTGACCATCATCCCTCAAATATGTCCCTTGCTATTTTGATGGTAGAAATTCTGCTATTACACAGAATAACAGCACTGCTTCTACTAAAAAGGCAAATGCTTTGGAAGCCTAATTTATACAATCATAATGAGTTATTTATACCATAGTATGAGTGACTCCGTTGGGCCTCTGCCATTGTGATTACGAAGGATGACAGATCAGGGTTGCTGGGGAGACGAGGAGGGCAATGAAAGAGGAGGTGAAGACAAATTTCATCTACTTCACACCATTGCAGCGGTCTGATCCCAGGTCCTCTTCCAACTTCCTCCCTCAGTAAGTGCTGTGGGTGTGTAACCCAACTCTGGGGTCAAGTGAACAAACTGCCCTCAGCTTCCTTAAGTCTTCCTGTTCAAGACAATGACTTCCAGACTTTCCTGGGACACTGACATTATCACCTCTGGAGTCCTTGATGTGACTCTCTTCCTGGTCACATGAACTGTAGCTATTTTGGGCGTGTCCAACGTGTTTGACAGTGCCGGTGATGACAAGTGTACATTTCAACATTCCATTATTTAGAACACACATGTAATTATTTGTAATGAATCACTGATGACATCTGGAGAACAATGAAGTCCTCTTTTAATGTTTGGACGATTAGCTATGGGAAAGGTTTACTTTGATGGTCTTTCATTGTTATCTCAAGAATTTTGGATATTATTTCCTGTTGCACTCTGGTGTACGTTAAGTGTTCCTACATTTATCCGTCCATCAAACATTTATTGAGAGTCTATTAATTTCCTCTTACACTGAAGGCTCTGTGAATATGAGGATGAATAGGAAGAATAGGGCAGGGTTCTCAAGAAGTTCATCAGTTGATAGAAGGGCAAGATATGTTGAGGCAGTTACAAAGTGCATGATAAATAGAGAAGTACAAAGTGCATTGGGACTAGGAAAAAAATTTAAAAAAACTTCTAGAAAAATAAAGTTCATTTTCTCAGCTTGTTTGAAAGCCATCATCTGTTGTTACTGTTTTTTATCAGGGAACAGTAGTCTGATAATTCATCTTGACGCCTTTGGTACATTTTTCAATTGCTTTTAGCTCTTTTAAAAGGTGCTTGCCACAGGGTGGAAGGGTAGAGTGTATGGAAGGCAATGTGGCCAGAGCCTACTGGTATAACCCATTCCACAGGAGTGACCTCTCATCTGTTCAGAGGAAGACCAGCGGCCAGTAGGATTGCCCGTGTTTTCACAGTGGATATCTTGGAGCTCCTGAGGTTGGTACTGCTGGGACACAGAATATTCCCTACTGAAGAGAATGTTATAAAGTGCCTATGTTCTTTACTTCTGCAATTTTCAAGGATTGTGCCCATCTCTCAGTAACCTAGCCTTCTTTTGAAGACTTGCTTACAAGACAGAAAATTAGGTGAGTGGCTGAGATTTAGAAGTGCATATCTACCAAGGGGGAAAGAATAAACTGTCTTTTGAGCAGAGGGGTGGGGCGAAAGATCATCACCTTCCTGGGTCCAGTATTCTCGGGAGACCATCTCTTCTGCTGAGGATGGCTTCCTGTAATGTGCTGTGGGGTTTGTTTTATTTCTGACCCAAAATAGTATTTGTATTCAGTTCTCTCAGTGGAGAGAGTGGGGAGAGCAAATTTCATTTCTTCATTGTGCAAAAGGACACATATATTTATAATGAACAACTCCATTTGGCTTTTTACTTTTAGGTGGACATAGACTTCAGTTGATGCCAGATCCTCCTTTTTCCTTGGAGAATCATGTTCGTACTTTCTTAAATTACATGTATCTATCATTCTGCATTTTCTTTACTCTGATACTCTTTTTGAAAACTTTTTTTTCAAACCTAGAAACCACAAAGTGAAACAACAGGGAACATACTCTTACAACTGGGGAGTCAACATGACAGACATGTTTGGATGTCTGTTACATAGCTTGCTGTAGACCCAACTATTAAATAACTGAACATGGCCAGGCATGGTGGCTCATGCCTGTAATCCCAGCACTTTGGGAGGCTGAGCCAGGCAGATCATGGGGTCAGGAGATCGAGACCCTCCTGGACAACATGGTGAAACCCTGTCTCTACTAAAAATACAAAAATTAGCTGAGCATGGTGGTGTATGCTGTAATCCCAGCTACTTGAGAGGCTGAGGCAGGAGAATCTCTTGAACCAGGGAGTTGGAGGTTGCAGTGAGCTGAGACCGTGCCACTGCACTGCACTCCAGCCTGGTGACAGAGCGAGACTCTGTCTCAAAAAAAAAAAAAAAAAAAAAAGAACATATATGAAGACTATAAGTAGGAAACTTACCCACCAAGAATTAAAAAAGAATTAAAAGGCTTTCTGAATCCAAGCTCTAACTTATTTTCAAAGCACTAATGTAGGTTAGTTGACATTTGTCACATGCAAGATGTATTAGGCATTGTGAGATCAGATTATGGAGAATGTGGGAACCTGAGACTGACAGTTGCCAGGTGAGCATCTTCATGTTCCCTGAACAGAGGAAGGGATGTTGAGGTTGTCATGACGTCACTCACAGAAGGCTCTTGCATCACTCTCCTCATCTCCCTTTCATTACTAGTAAGAATTAGAATCCCAGAGGCCTTTGGTTTGCTTTTCTGCTTCTATGCTTCAGGAGACCTGGTACCATGTAGTCATTAAATGAATGCCCATAAGGCCCGAAGCCTGGAATTATATTTACATCCTCTCGACATATATTTACGTAGGTTGCTATCATTATCTGTTTTTGATCACCCTAAAGGGGCTTTGGAAATACAAGTATTATACATCATCATCTTTGAAGAACAATATCTTTCTTTGATGTCTTTGAATTTGGAGGTCTTAGAACCAACTTAGAACCCATAGGTGAAAATTACAAAACCTAAGTGTGGGGTTAGGGGGAAGCTGGAGAACAGAACAATGCCATTGACAACTTGGTATTCCAAGAGCAGAGAAAGCTATTTCAGGATAGTTTTCTCATTTTGGACACCAAATGCCTGTCCAAGTTCTGGAAAATGTAGCTTAGGGGTTGTATGAGTGCTGGGTAGCTCTTGATCTGAAGTTCCTCATCCTGGCCTTTGATCTGCGCCTCCTCTACTGTAGCCAGGATGGACGGTAATGGAGTTGAGTTCAGATCAGCATTTGAAGTAATGCTGTTCTCACACTGTCCTCTGCTCAAGTTTACTCAGGTTCATTACAGGCATGGGGTTAGAGGGCCATTTGTCTTGGGCCTCAGATTGAAGAAGGGGCCTCAAAGCTGAACTTCTAAATCTTTCTCCAAAAGGTGGTGTGCATATGGTTATTAAAATTATTATTGGGACAAAAACACTTATTTGCTAAATGTAAATGTATGAAAAATACTGTAATTTTTGTAGCAGTATTTTAACACATTTAAAAAATATATTAGAAGTGTCCAATTGTGGAATTGACTCAAGATGTCCCTCAGCTTCTGAGAAGCTCAGAATTTACCACCAAACATCAGCCAGTGTATGAGGTCCCTTGGACTTTAGTCGCATGCTAAATGACCCAGCTGATAGAGCCTAAGAACAGATTAGATTCACCACAGCTCCTGATCTTTGAGTATGTACTTCAAAGTGGGGTTTTTAACATCAGTTTTTAAACTTTGCTCTGCATGCTTGTAGGACACTAACATTTTTTGACTTATAAGAATTAATATTTTACCCATTGAAAAAGTACCCTGACTGGGCGACATTTCTAACTATTTAAATTGGGAGAAAAAGACTGAAATGGCCAGAGTTCATGGAGAAAAAAGTGAAATAGGGTCTGCCAGTATCTGTTAGTACTCCATAGGAACAAAGCAGTGGAAATGAAACTCAGCGTTTGGGCTGTGCCTGTGTGCGTGTGTGCGTGTGTGCGTGTGTGTGTGTGTTTGTGTGTGTCTTTGTGCAGTTGGCAGATCAACCCTAAACAGGCCTCGTGTGGCTGAGGCTTATGCATACACAAATCCAGGTGGTGGCCTCCAATTGCAAAAAAACTCTTTGTTTTGCCTTTCTCTGGGCAGAAAGTACTGCCAATAATATCTGAGTAATATCTGGGGCTCATTTCCATTTGGCTGTGGAGACTTAGGTCTCTAAAACTTTCCAAAAAAAATGTCCGACTGGGCCAGTAGGGAAAGCCATGACGCAATCTTAGTGGACTCATTTATGCTTTGATTGCCATTTCCTGTAGATATCCGTGTTTATACATTACGAGGCATGATGTGCTTCATCTTATTATGTACTATTATTTTAATTTTTCCAATGATAAAATAGTGCTTTTTTTGTAAAAAATTTGGAGAAATGTATCCTATACAGAAGCTTAAAGGAAGCATGTATAATCTTAGCAAGCAGTGTTATCTCATGCTGACTTAATTCTGAAAGGAATTTTAGTAATTTTTGTTAATTATTTGTTAATTCTATGCAGATCATTCCATTGAAAATAATAATGACAGAAACATCAGAGTTTTAGGTTTGATTATCAAAACCTGTTTACTGTGACCCAAAAATACAACAGGGACCTGTTGGGATGCATCTAAATTCCAAAGGTCATGTGGACACATTCTCAAATCTTTTGTTTTTGTTTTAAAATGACAGTGATGGTAAATATTTATTGTTGACTGTGTATCATTGCCCTACATTTTTTATGTAAATCAACTATTTTAATAATTACAGGAACCTTAAAGGAAAGTGCCATTGGTAGTAGAGTCCCATTTTACAGATGGAAAAATTGAGATGAAAGAGATTAAGTAACTTGGCCAAGGTTACAGGCTACTATGCAGTAGAGGTGAGTCAGCCCGTCTTCCAGAAACCCTGGCATCTTCCCTTCTAAACTTGAAAGTGTTTAGTTTCTTCAACTAAGGGCATAACCGGGTCAGTCAGGATGTATTTGAGCACATGAAAGGGCAGCAAAACCCATCTCTCTACTTTGATTCCTGTAGAAACATGTCCCTTGTGTTAAGTGGTGACAAGCCGTGTGGGGGTTTTGCTCAGGCGACAGGCTGGAAATGCATGTGTGGCAGGCGGGCTTGTGAGATCACATCCGAAGCTGGCTGGATTCAGTTCAGTCCTTTGGACTGTTGATTCAGATGAGGGGGAGAAGAGGCGAACCCCTCTTCTTTGGCTTAGAAGATTACGGATCTGTAACTTCAAAAGCTGTTTGCAATTTTATATTCGCGTCTCGCTGCCAAGGTGCTTGTCTTATCTGCACTCTGTTGGCTGGGGCCGTTGTGAGTAAGCTGGGCGGTTTCCTCCTGCATTTGGAAGGAAGTTGCAGGGGCAAGAAGGGGGGTGGGTGGTGGAGAGGTGAGTGTGGCTGAGAGGATGACACCAGCGGAAACAAGGGAAATAGGCTGGGAGGAGGGCCAGACACGCAGGGTGTGTGAGAGTGAACTCAGGGAGAGGAGAGGAAAGGCCCTTTCCTAGTGTGTGCTGATCTGGGAGGACGCACCATCTAAACAGGAAGAGCACAGATGGAGAGTCAGACAGACCTGCTTGGGGTTCTTGCTCGCTGGTTTTAAGGCTTTGTGACCTTGGTCAATTTACTAAACCTCTCTGGCCCACTTTCCTCTTCTGTACTGTTTACTGTATGGTCTGTTTTTTGCTAAGCTCAGGTGGTGATGTTGCCCTCAATACTCCATGCCCAGCTTGTTACAGAAGGAAGAATGCTGGTCTAGGAACAGGAGATCTGGGTGAATTTTCTGTCCTTATTCTTCATCAGCTCTCTGACCCTGGGCAAGACTAAGAACTTCTGTGACCCCCAGTTTCTCAATCTGTAAAATGGGTATAATAACACATACCCTTTTAACTTCACAAGGTTTCTGGGAGGCTTAAAGAAGATCAGGTGTTTGAAAAGATTTTGTGAACCTAAAAGGATTATACGATGAGCTGTTCTAGATGCTGGGTGAAAGGTGCAACTGAACACACAATACTGGTGGACTGCTGGGTTCTCACTCAGGGATGGCAGAAAGGTTTCAATTTGTGAGCCAGCTCTCATTGACTGGGAGTGGCTGCCTGGACCTCCATCTGGAGAAGGATCCTGAGCTTTGGCTGGGTTCTGTGGGAAAGAGTGCTGGTGTTGATTATTAATGTCTGTCATGGACAAAGGGGTAGGAAAAGTGGTTCTTGGATTGTGCATTTGCTCTTTCTGCTCCAGCCTAGTGATTTCTAAATTCAGTTGCTCATTTAGATTCTCCTGGTAAAAATGCCCCATCAGGCAGATTTCCCATTTCATAGGCCTGGATGAGACCTAGGGTAAAGGCAAGGAATCTTCATTTTTTAAAGAAAGCTTTCCTTGCTGGTTATTTTGATAGTTGTGCAGGTGTGGAGAGGTGGGGCAGGCATCGAGTCACATGGGAGCTCTGGATGAGTCTCATGGAGCTCTGAGCATTGGAAGAATGGAGCACAGAAGAGTTAAGCAACTTTTCTAGACATGGTCATAAGTTTAAAAAATGTGGATCAGGCCTGTGGTTTCTAGTAGGTTGCCTAACTCTTTCTTCATTAAACAAATGGGTTGTATTGTCTGTTTTGATGATTCTCCCACTGGCTTCAGGCCTGATCATTTTTCCTTGTGGTTCAGACAGCTGCTCCAAAAGGGTCAGATGCTGAGATCCATTGTCCACCCTGGCTCCTGCTCTGAATCGACATCAGTTTGCAACTAGTAGTTTCATAAATCAAGAAAAAGAAAAAAGGCAAATTAATGACTGTGTTAACTAGAGGGGCTCTGAAAATTCTGCTTTACATGTACTTATTTTGAATTTCGCTTTTATTATTATGAACTTTGAATTTCGCTTTTATTGTAATGAACTTGCAAACACAGCATTGTAAAAGTATATGCACCTCCCAAAGATGCTGGGAAGCAGTTGATATTTCATCATTTGAGGATGTGCCTGCAAGTAGCAGAGGTGCAGGAGGAGACAAATAAAAGGGATGCCTGCATCCTATTTCCATGAATTTCTGTCCTCTGAGCTGAAAGACAATTGACAAGTTGGCTAATAAGACCTTGAAGAAAGAAGATACTTTAACCTTTAATTGAAAAATCCCCATTCCTTCTCATTCAAGAAGCAAAAGAAGAAACTATCATGATGGAAACTACATGATGACAAATGCTAGCATCAGTCATTTTGATCACAAGACGTGGACCAGCCCACCTTGGAGCTCACCATGGTGGTGGCCTGGTCCTCATGCAAGTTGTCATGGAGCTCTTGGAAATGGCTGTAGACTTTGCTGAGCAGGAGCAACTATGTCTCTGGTTCTTAAGGATTAAAAAGGTAAGGTTGCAGTTCTGGATGCTGGCATTACTTCAGGGCAACACACACACACACACACACACACACACACACACTCAGTAATGTAAGTCATCCTTTCTCTCGCATGGGGAGATGTGTACTTTTTTTTTTTCCTTCTTGAGATGAAGCCAGACTGAAGAAGAAAGAACAGAAAAAAATCACAGGCCCACAGCTTACATGTCATTCATACAGGCAGGACTCAGGGCCTCGGCTTCTGCCAAAAGAAAAAGACAGTCTGCACACTATTCCTTGATAATACATAACGATGTCTACAGCAGCAAATGCTTTTAACTCTGCCCCGTCTCTGCTCTATGAGCCTTGAAGGCATTGGAGTTTGAGACCTGTGAGTCAGACCTTTATCTGCCTATACTTTCTGAGAACTCATGTAAGAATGAAAACACACACACACACACACAAACACAAAAAGACAAACACCAAACACCAAAGCATTCTGACGTGAAACTCTGGTGCACATTTCTCTGAGGCAGTACATCATTTTAAAGCTTTTAATTTCTAGAGTAAGGAGTACATTAGTTGTGCCAGATGAATATTCACATTCCATATACTCCAGGATTTATGCTGATTCTAACTTTGAGGGTTACACTTTTGAGTTTAATTTTGTCTTGTTTTGAGCATGGGAGTGAGGGGAAATACAGGAGCGCACAAGTAGGCAAAAGGGCAGGCATGATTGATGGCCATAGAAAGTCCTGACAAATTTGTAGTCAATATTGTTTGTCTAGAGAGGCTTGTGTGACAAAAGAAGTGTCAGCAGCCACTGAAGTCTCATTCTTCAGGACCTGGCCTCTGAGTTAGAATAGGGGGCTTGAGTGAAATGTCTGTCATGCTTAATTGGAAAAATCACTCCAGATGAGTGAGAGAGGCTGACAGTTATGCATTACAGAGAGAATTTAGTGTGTCTTACAAGGTTGATACAGGCACCGAAAGTGACTGACTTTAGCTTTTCCCTATTAGGAAGGCCACTGGAAGGATAAAACCCAAGAAAAGAAGCCACTTCTTGCTTCAGATTCACAAGTGCTTGTAAAAGACTTCCACCTTCATTACTTTCATTGTCACTCTGGTCTTAACCTCAATTCCTTTTTTTTCCTAGGTTTTCATTCTGTCCTTGCTTTCTTAAATACCAGGGACAATTTCACTGGACATACAGTGGAGGAAGGGAAACCGTAGACTGTTACTCATTCTCTCTCTGTCTCGCTCTCTCTCTATCCCTTTTCTCTCTCTCTCTCTCTCTGTGTCTCTCTTTCTCTCTCTGAGTGTGAATGTTTGCCTGTCTTTGTGGAATTGGTCATGAACATTTCCAGCCATTGCTTCCAGTGCACAAAGGCTAAACTCACTTTGTCATTTGGTAATTTGTTTATCTGTCAGCATCTCTTACGCTGAAATGATGAGGCTTTGAGAGAGCTGTGGTTTCTCATCCAGGTGAGGTCTGAGAGCCTATGGTTCTATAAGGGCTAGAGAGTTTGAGAGGGGAGATGGATAATTCGTTCTCTGAGTCCCGGGAGCCCGCTGTTTCAGGGCTAGCACCACCAACATTTAGACGTGTGGGTGCAATTTGGTCATGGGTCTCTTGAGTTTAATTTTCATCTTCCTGTTGTGTGTCTCAGCATTTTTCTCTGTAATTGCATCGATTTTTGAGAGGCTGAGGACAGCTGCTTTGGCTTGGAGCTTCTGAGCCTGTTTGGCCTCCAAGACTTCAGCCACCAAGTTGTTATACAGCAGTGCTTCCTTTGTGTTGTCCCTTGGTGATGTGTTGGGGTTGGTGGCATTTATGAAAAGGATGTGGCCTTCAAGACTGCGTAATTCCAAACTTGCATAATTCAGACCATATCCTGAATTCAGTTTTACAGTTCATTTGGCCTGCTAGCCTTAAAATTCTTTGATCCTCAGAAAGAATTTAAATTTGAGGCACTTATATTACTTCACATTTTGAGTGTGAAGAGACTATATGAATTTTTCATATTACACTATTCCGAATTTGTGTAAAATATGGCCATGTTAGAATATTCTATTGGGGTTTGTGACTGTTAACTCTCACAATTCTGAAAAGTATAATGTAATTCATGGAGCGAAGTATCCTAAATCCTATGCATAGAAATGTGAGTCTAAGTCTTTTGTAAATGAGTGGGTAAGCTAACAAGACTTGGAAAGTATTTTGAGGTAAATGTTAGGGATATTATTAATATCTTTATATGGTGCAGCCTGAAATGCCTCAGTAACAAATTCACTTCATTGAATTCAATAAAGATTTATTTAGTACCTACGAAGGGCCAGCCCAGCAGAATAGTAGACATTGGAGCTACCACAAGGATCAGGAATTGAAGTCAGTGAATTGAACTCGAGGACCCAAGAATGGTAAACTCAAGCCAGCCATGTGTGACCTTTGACACTGCAGAATGTATTTATCTTATTCTCTTACCTTTTAAACTTATTCTTTCATGAGGAAACATATAGCACTGCCAACTGAAGTGAGGAGAAAAGTAAAAGTATTTAAGACATTTTTTGAGAATGTCCAACGGCAGAATGGAAAGTCTCTATGAATTTTTTTGTTCAAGTTTTAAGCATAACACTTTTAATTTTCTCTGTTGAGGCTCCATGCCACTTCCTAGCTGTGTGTCTTTGAGCAAGTCATTTAACCTGATTGTGCCTTCATCTTCCCTTCTGTTAAAAATGAAGAAAATAAAAGTGACTATCATTAAGGGTTGTTTCAGGGATTGAGTTCACGTTTGTTAAACTCTCAGAACATCCTGACATATTCTCAATAAATGCTACACTACTTTCAATAAATAATATCTTTAAAAAATGTCCTCATCTTTTTTTTTTTTTTTTTTTACTTTTTGGTTTTAGTGTGTATGGTATGCTTATGCAATGGGATCTTTATCTGTGATATCGAAGTCTTTCAATGGCAGCTCAATTTTCATTGTCCGGAATGGCAGACATTCTGGTCATTGTCCAGAAAGTTTTAGAAGGTGGAATTTAATGTATTCTGAATACAGAACTCAATCCAGATATCAAATTGCCTTGGTGAGATTTACTTCTCTGGTTAAAGTATGATGCAGGTAAAGTTCCAATCCTGATTAATGCAGTTGTGGTCAAAGTTTAATTATATTTCGGAAATATAGTATTTAAGTGGCGTCTATCACTTAAATACTATGATAAATGCTGAGCCCCATGGTGGTATTGATGGACCTGAAAATATATGTTTTTTCAAGTGCTTTTACAAGTGAAAAAATGTAGCTAAAATGTTATTTCTCTATTCTATTTAAAATTAGGTTTCTTGGAAGAACGTTCATTTTCTGAAATAAACATCCTGTTGAGCCTGGTGGTATGTATAAATATGGATTCGCTAAATGTGGGTTTGCTTAAAAACAAGATATGCCCAATGAACTTTGCTTCCTTTTTTGATAGAGTGGGGAGACTGGTGGGGAGGGGAAATTCCACAGACAAAATGTGTCTGGATTTCAGGAAGACGTTTGATAGAGCCTCTTATGACGTCCTTGTGGGAAAGATGAAGGTATACGAGCAGGGTGACAGTGAAGCTAGGAGACTTTGTGGCCAGTTGGACAGGGATATGTGAAGGGCACTGAATTCCAGTGGGTGCCACTTGGGAGGGAGGCTTCAGGGCTGTCTGTGGACTCACCTTTTTGGCCATCTTGACCTGAGGTTTGGATGATCTCAATAGTGAGGAAAAATTAAGAACTCAGAACAAATAAGAATATGAAATTTAAATTAAATAAATCCTTCATTGTAGTTCAGAACTTTAGTGTGCATTTGTGCTAGGGGAAGATCTTACTTTCCGTGGGAGAAAGGCCAAGGGTTTTTTGGTGGCTGTGGTCACCACACGAATGACCAATGTGATACAACTGCTGTAAGAATTAAAGATGCCTTTTAATTAGAAATGATTTCGGTAATAAGGAGGCAGTAGTCCCACTCTGCCCTGCTATAGTCAGACTACATTTAGGGTGTTGTTCACTGCTAGCTATCGCATTTCCATTTTGTGGGGAGAGCTGCTACACAGCTGGAGTGAACCTGGGTAGTGAAAGGCCTGGAAAGCGACTTAATCAAGGAACAGTTGGAGGACCTTGGGACATTGTAGTTAGAGAAGAGCAAGCTGGAAAAGTGGACTAGTGACCTGATATCTGGTTTCAAATATTTAAAGGAAGGTCAAGTAGAACAGGGAGCAAACTGCTGCATCACTCCGGTACCAAATATGGGGTAACAGGAGTGATTTAAGCAATGAGAGCTGTTAGATAATAGAATGATTTGCTCGTTGTTGGATGAATTTAAGGAGAGGGAACAGGAAGGCTGTTTAGGAAAGTTGTGGACGCCATATATCCGGAGGGCTTGGGAGCCGAGCGGATTGATGCTTGAGCTCTGGCCTTGCTAGTGGCTGAGTGACCTTGGGCAATGCATTTAATATCTCCATGACTCAAGTTTCTCATCTATACAATGCAGAAAACAATAGCACCTTTCTCCTGAGGTGGTCGTGAGGATTTAAATGAAATAATTCATGAGAAATACTTATATTACCTGGCATTGAGTTAATAGTCAATAAATGACAGGTATTGCCATGACCAGTCCTGATGTGAGGGAGGGCTAAAATAGACACTCTCCTTCCCAAATCTTATATTTCATATTTCTGATCAATGTAAGGATTAAAAGGGACAAATGTATCTAAGTCATAGCCCTAGAGAGCCTTTAATTGCTTTTTTTCCCTTTGTTCTAGTCAGTGCTCCTTTCAACTTCTTGAGGGGTGCATCTTGGGGAAGAAGTGTCAATCTTCTTTTTCTCAAATACATGTAATTAAAACTAACGTGGCAGTGTACTTGAGAAGGTGCACTCCATTCTGGGGACCCAGGGAGTGTGCTTTTGCTCATGTTCTTGAGAAATGGTAATCATACTATGCAGAAAACCAGAAAAGGATACGCCTAAATTAAAATCGTGTCAGAGATTTTTATGCCTACCAATTTGTTATTGTTTCTATGCCTTGTATTAATATGAGTTGAATAAGTATTTAAATAATGGTGCAATTAAAAAGAATTATATTCATCGTTAGAGAAAAAAAGGCAAATGCAACAGAGGAGGTGTAACCGCACAGTATGTTTTTATCCAACTTCCTGGTCGAATCCTGCCACAGTGTGCTGACAGCACACCCACGCCACATTTTTTGAGAGAAAAAACCATTTCCAGGAGCCTAGCTTTTCTTCATCCTTTCCCACAGCCACCTCCTGCCTCTGAAGTGCTTGAAGACACAGTAGGAAGGCACCAGAGGGCATTCTCAGACCATCTATTGTCAAGGAAATACAGCTGGGAAGTACAAAACAATTCTCCACTTTGGTCAGTTTTGGATGAAGTAGTGGTTTCTAACACACACTCAGAAACACTTGGAGTCTGAAAGCTGCCATGCTAAATAAACTGCCATTCAATCTTGGGGTATCAGCAGAGGCATTTGACTGAGTGACCCCAGTTCACAGGACAATCAAGGTTGTCCTCAGAAGCTGGGCAGGCAACATGGGCAAGGAGAGAAACCTGCCTGAAAATCCAGAGATGTGGGGATTTTGGTTCCAGCATTAACTGCTTTTGTGACCTTCAGTAAATTACTTTGTGCTTCAGATCTTAGTTTTCCCATCTGTAAAAGGAAGACACGAAAGAATACATGAAGATCATTTTGAAGTCTAACTCTTGGTGGTGGAATTCCTTTCTTTTTTTACTCTCCCTCCCTTCCTTCCTTCCTGATGAAACTAAAGGAGAAACTGGGATACAGTAATACTGTGTTTGGAGTAGGTCTGCTCTGACCTTCTAGTGCTGAAGAGACAGTCTCTGAGGATTGGCAATGCACACTGCTCATTGCGAGTTGAAAGCTGAGCAGCCAGGCTTTGAGTGGCTTTCAAGTTTATTCAGGCTTTTCTGACTTGGGCACGTTTACCTTCATAGTTGGAACAGCCATGGGATGTATACAATCTAGCATCTTGGAACATGGACTCTACACAAGAATTCTGGAGAAAAAATATGACATTTCTAGGGTTAAACAGAGATATTATGGAACATAGGTTAAAATTTTGCATGCATTTTTACTGTGAAAAAAGACTTTAAAAATGTGGGGTCTGTAGTTGGATGCTTTAGGTTGTACTTTTGTATCTCCTAAGATTAGAATTATCTCTTTGTATTATTTGGAGTGTATTGGAGGGAAGTTTTAGGAAAGCTTGCCCCTTGGGGTACGTTTTGAATGTATCTCAGGCTGGGTTCCCTTGAAGCAGTGCCTGAGGCAAGCATTCAGCTGCATGCAATTCCCTAAGGGCATGGCATATTCTTTAGGGGGAAAAACCTGCTAATAAGTGAGAGAAGCAGGAGAGGAAAGGGCAAAGAGCTGTACAATGATGTCCTCTCAAGGAATGTGATCTGATTCATTGTGTGCGTGTGGGTGGGTTCTGATGAATAATTCATACCACAGAATTGACCCACCTCGAGGCACGGGGGCTGGAATTTTGTACACCCATATCAGTTGGTCATCATTTATGGATATCCATGGGTGAAGCCTGAAAGGCGACAGTCTTCAGTCAGGAGGCAATTCCCCAGAGAAAGGAACAGTTACAAGCTGTACGTAGCCATGGTGTGCTGGAGTCAGCTCAACCACAGCTCACAAGTGCTGACTGCACAGCACTTCCCAAATGCCCGTTCTGTGACTTCACCCTGACAGCTTGCAATCGGCCATGATGGAAGCATTACATCATGAAAATCAACAAAAGCTACAAATCCCAGGCCTTACACTCCTGCAGGCAGCCAGATGTTAAACGTTTATCAGCACGGCCCTGGCCAACCTTCTCTGCAGCGAGAGGCTGTTGTCCTAGCTGGTGAAGGGGATCGGAGGAGGGCACCAACAGCATCTACTACATTGGAGGTGCAAAGGATTTGCCCACAAATGATCTTCCCAACTAATTTGTAAGTTGGCAAAGCCATTCCTTTAGGGGTTGCCTTTCCTAGCCAGAAGAGGAGATGTATACACTATTGAGAATCATAGAACCAAGAATCCACCACACTCCAGTCTAAACGACTGATTATGTTTTATAAGTGCAAGAGAAGAGCAGAGAGGAGGTGAGGAAAGAGTGCATCATCTGAATTACCTGCAGTAAGGGGCAAAAAAGGGCTCTGTTACATTGCCTAGGGACAGAATTTAAAATAGCTATGATACTATAGTATTTTTTTGAAGATTTTTTTTCAGAATTTATTATTTAAAACACTGCACTTGACTGAGATGATTGATAGACTTTTTATTGTAAAATATTTATTAAGGAAAATTTCAAATATACATAAAAGTATATCTACAGCTAATGAAGAGTGTAATAAACCCTCACATACTCATCCCTCAGATTCAAAAATTATTAACATAGCCAATCTTGTTTCATTTATACCTCTACTCACTTCCTCATGGGAGCATGAGAAGTTTTGGAGACTTAGTTAATTGAATAAAAGTTGATTGTGGCTAGAAAAAAGCCAGAGGCTGGGTGTGGTAGCTTACGCCTGTAATCCCTGGACTTTGGGAGGCCAAGGCAGACAGATCGCTTGAGCCCAGGAGTTTGAGACCAGCCTGGGCAACATGGTGAAACCCTGTCTTTACTAAAAATGCAAAAATTGGCCAGACACGTTGGCTCACACCTGTAATCCCAGCACTTTGGGAGGCCAAGGCGGGTGGATCATGAGGTCAGAAGTTCAAGACCAGCCTGGCCAATATGGTGAAACTCCGTCTCTACTAAAAACATAAAAATTAGCTTGGCGTGGTGGCACGTATATGTAGTCCCAGCTGCTCAGGAGGCTGAGGCAGGAGGAATCACTTGAACCCGAGAGATGGAGGTTGCAGTGAGCTGAGATCGTGCCACCGAACTCCAGCCTGGGCGACAGAGTGATACTCTGTCTCAAAAAACCAAACCAAACCAAATGAAAACCAAAATCAAACAAACAAATAAAAATGCAAAAATTAGCTGGGTGTGGTGGCGTGTGCCTGTAGTCCTAGCTACTTGGGAGGCAGAGGTAGGATGAACATGCTTGAGCTCGAGAGATCGAGGCTGCAGTGAACCATGACTGTGCCACTGCACTCTGCCTGTGTGATAGAGCAAGGCTCTGTCTCTCTTTCTCTGTCTCTCTGTCTCTGTCTCTCTCTCTCTCTCTCACACACACACACACCAAAAAAAAAAAAAAAAAAAGAAAAAAAAAGGCAGATTTGGGGAATTTACCAAGGATTGTGGGAAAGGATTTGGCAGATGGAAGACACAGCAGCTAATGGACCACTTTCCCTAACCTATTAGGATTTACTAGGAATCATTAGAAGACACATGAAATGCATTACATGAGACCCGTATTCTGATTAACCTCACAATTTTTATCTCCAGCTCTTCCTAAAATGAAGAACCAGTGATGAAAAGAAGGGTTACAAAGTTCCTATAAAAGGAACTCAATACTTCTTCACTCCCTGAATACTTCTTTTTCTCCTGGGCTTTCTCTTTCTCTTAAAGTAGACAAGAGAAAAGTGTCAAGACAATTTCTGAGTACAAATTCTAAATGATATTCCATCCTAAAGCAAGGCATGTTGCCACCATAACAAGATAAGGATCTTAATTCTTATTTGATGGGCAAAGAAATGTTATTAGAAAACAGAAGCAAGCTTGGACGTTCTTGTGATAGGTTTACTGGACTTACAGTGATGGATTATGGCCTATATACAATATTCATTTTTTTTTTCTCTTTCCTTTCACAGTCTTTGTTGATATGAGATAAGAGATGGCTTCTGACATTTTTCTAAGAAAACAGGTTTCCTTTTCTGCTTTCTGACCATTCTACTTTCCCTCTTACTGGTTGCAATTCCAAAGATAACACACATGTGAGTGCTTGACAATCTGGAGTTGAAAGAAGTTGTTATGGGCCTCAGGAAGCACATGTTTGAATAATTAATTAATTTGTTTGAATTAATAAACTAGAGAAAGCTTGGTTCAGTCGTAATATATTTATCACTAGAACCTTCTACCAAGGATAGTTGGAAGTAGACAAATGACTTGAAAAATTAGACCACTGGGAGCTTCAGAAAACCAGTGCTGAGGGAAGAGTAGATACAACAGCAGAGAAGCAGCTCTTTCTTTTGTTTTTTAGACAGAGTCTCACTCTGTCACCAGGCTGGAGTGCAGTGGCACGATCTCAGCTCACTGCAACCTCCACCTCCCAGGTTCAAACGATTCTCCTGCCGCAGCCTCCTAAGTGCGCGTGCCACCAAGCCCAGCTAATTTTTTTTGTATTTTTAGTAGAGACGGGGTTTCGCCATGCTGACCGGGATGGTCTCAGTCTTTTGACCTCATGATCTGCCCACCTTGGCCTCCCAAAGTGCTGGGATTACAGGCGTGAGCCACCGCACCCAGCCTTGTCTAGCTAGTTTCTAATAAAGTGGCCGAAGCTACTTTATTGGAACTGCCCAAGAAAGAGCCTTGTCCTTTGTTCATGTGGGGAACCTCAGAAAGAAGCTCCTGAAGCTATAGACAAGTGCATGAGCTGTTTATTGACAGAGGGTTTTCACTTGCCAGTTGCATGGAAGAGGTTGTTGACAGGTTGTGGATAAAAGGCAGAAAATAAAAGAAAGCATTCTTTCCTGAGGGATAATTATGAGTGAAGATTGGAAAAGGCTGTGCAAGCATCGATTTCTACAACTCATCTCTTCTAGCTAGTAAATCTTGAAGATGAATTTAAGTTTAAAACTGACCATAAGCTGGCTGAATTTCTGTTGAGGTTTTTCCACAGTTATTGGGAATCAGACTTAATTCTTTCAGTGGGTTTCTTGGCCTCTTTATTGGAACCCACTTTTCATTGTTTCTTTTTCACTGAAATGTCATGATGTGAAAGTAAAAGCGACTTGCATCAAGGTACATGAATATTTCTGACTCTTATAAAACAAAAAATAGAATAGTATTGAACATGTGCATGTATGTGTGTATATTAGCAGAAGCTGAATTTTATTTTTTAAAATAGACTTTTTTTTTTTTTTTTTTTTTGAGACGGAGTCTCGCTCTGTCGCCCAGGCTGGAGTGCAGTGGCGCGATCTCGGCTCACTGCAAGCTCCGCCTCCTGGGTTCACGCCATTCTCCTGCCTCAGCCTCCCGAGTAGCTGGGACTACAGGTGCCCGCCACCACACCCGGCTAATTTTTTGTATTTTTAGTAGAGACAGGGTTTCACCATGTTAGCTAGGATGGTCTCCATCTCCTGACCTCGTGATCCACCTGCCTTGGCCTCCCAGAGTGCTGGGATTACAGGCCTGAGCCACCATGTCCATCCTAGATGGACGATTTCTACAGGAGATTAGGGATGAGAAAAATCCAGGTAAGCTGGAGTGCTTTGCAAATGCTCAATGGAAGAGAAGGGATTTGAGCTTGTCTTTGAAATGTGAATGGAATAAACCAGGAGAATAAACCAGTGGGGTAAAGTGTTTCAGGCAGGGAGAACTTGAAGACAATCTAGGTAGAAATGGGGAAGGTGTGTTTTGGGACCTGTGAAGAAACAGGATTCATTCATTCATTCATTCATTCATCCATCCAAGAATCCTTTATAGGCGCCAACTCAGTGTCAAGTGCTGGAGACACAAAGGCAAAAAACCAAGGTCTGTGCCCTCAGGGAGCTCAAGTCTGGTGCACACATGTTGAAAGTGCTGAACAGGACAGCCCGGGTGGGGTGCAGATCTCCAGGAAAGCTATTCAGTGAGGACAAGTGGACTTGTACTGTGTGATTATGGTTAAGGAACATGAGAGGAAACTTGTAGAGCCTGAAAAAACACCAAAGTGAAAATTAAGATTTAATTTTTACACTGTTATTAACATAAAATTAGGCACATTCATATTGTAATAAGTTTATTTGAACAGATAGCAATTCATGAATTGGGTAGCACTGGACTGTAAGCAGTTCAGGGTTCTCCTGAAGGTGTGAAAAGATAAACTTTTATAATGTGTTTTTGAAAACAAAACAAATAAAAGATGTCATTGGTTAAAGTGGAAAGTCTCTAGCTAGAGGTGAGTTGGCGGTTTCTGATTAGTTAAGCCTAAGTTTTGTTTGACTGTTTGCAGTGAGTTAAGTTTCTGTTTGCTTATATAACCCAATGTGCTGGAGCCATCTCAGCCTAATGGCTTCCCAATTAATTGTTTTAACATAGTCCAACTCCTGACTATCAGTGGGCCCTTGGATTTGTTGCCTAACTTTTCCCGTCGTTGGTTTCTTTAAATGAGGGAGTCAGGGTAGATGGTATGAATAGTCTGTGTCTTTCCTTGGTGTATTGCTAATGTGAGGATTTGGGGTGCCCAGTATCAAGGGAAAAGGCGAAGGGTAAAGAATTAAGAGTATAAAGAAAGAAGTGCAGAGAATTGAGAAAAGCTTAGAAAACAGAAGAATGAGGAGAGCAAGGATCAGTGGGTAAAAGCCACAAAAAGATGATTCCAAAAAGAATAGGGAACACACTCAAATTAGACGACAAAGATGGGGGAGAAAGTGGGTCCCGTCAATAGTGGGTGGCAGCTGCCATGGAACGGAGGCTTGAATGCCTCTCTTCTACTTGATAACTGAATGATGTCGGGCAACTCACAGCCTCACCTGGTTGATGTAAAGGTTTCCGAAGATAATACACCAAGAAGCACCTGGCACGTAGTAGGACTCAGCAAATACTCAAATACATTTCACCTAGGAAGATGTGATATATTTTAACTGTAAATACAAATAATTAATGAGGGTAAAACTAATTAGTGTATGAGTTTAATATAAGGGACTGTAAATAAAGCAGAGCAAACGGAAGACTGGGTGGGGTAGTTGTGTGTGCTAAAAGGCCAATGTTTCAAGATACTAAGGGTTATTTATTGTTTTTCTTCATTCTCCAAGGCAGTGATATTTACTGATGAGGTAAAGCTAATAAGCATCTATTTGATTTTCCTGCCAGTAGCACCCTGACATTGCCCACCTGCTATTTCCCCCTCTGAGGTCACTTAATTAAGGAGTATTTTTTATGTGACACCTCATTAGGTCCTCTAGGATGCCATGTGTGGGAAGCCATTCTGCAAGAGCTCTCATATACCCCACACGTGCTAGGGCTGCCTGGAAGAAACACTCCTAACCCAACAAGACCCTGCATTTAGCAGCCCTTTGAAGGCGAGGTCTGTGTGGCCACAGGCCTGGCTCTTGGTCCAAATAGCAGCTGCCGTGGTTGTCCTTTGGGTTGAGACATGACAGTCATGAAGAGGTGTGGGTTTGAGGGACAGCAGATCATAAAGCACTGTAGCCACAGCAATGGTTTGGTAATTTACGTCTGTGTGACTGAGCCAAGGGGCTGACAAAGGAAGAGATATTCTATTCTAGCATTTTATATAAGAGGGAACTAGAGATCTATAGATGTTACTACTTGTGGGCTGTGAAAAGCAGGGCTTTTTTTTTTTTTTTTTTTAATTTGAATTTTAATTGGATTGTTTTAGCTGAAACTGGAAGTCAGGAATTGAATCAACATCTCCAAACCTAGTTTAAGTAATACAAGAACCTATTCAACCTGGCTCTGTCTGGGAGGCTTGGACTTGAATTTTTTTTTTTATTAACAACTTTATTCTCTGCTATTTGCCAAGCTTTGGTTCAGGCATTTTGCTGAGTTGAGAACTATGGAAATTTGTTGTAATTGGAGGGGAAAGAATCACATGTGGTTTCTTCCAAACCTTTTTCCAATTCTTTTTTTTTTTGTTCCGAATTCCATGGGAAAATTACTCAGAACGGTTATTTTCTCCTTTAATGATGCAACAATGCTTGGTTTGATTTGCCTGTTTTTATTTTCTAGCTGCATTATAATTACATTTTCCCATATGACTTATTTTTTTCTTCCAAATTAGTAGATATAAAATTCTGATGGTTCTTTAGGGAGCTAATCTTTTTTCCTTTGTGTGGGAATAGATGATGCTGGACAGTCAGGCCCCTGCCTGCCTGCTTAGTGGCAATCCATCACCCCAGGCCTTTTAATTAGCAGTTGCAGGTGAATCACTAATTGGACCCATATTTGCATACATAAGCCAGAGATTTGCAGGTTTACAGTTATAAATCTTAGTCACACAGGCAGGGCAGAAATGTTAGCATTCATTCCTCATCCCTTATAATTGCCTCATCAGCTCTTTACAGTGGATTTTCCTATCTTGGTATTTGTAAGTTGGTGAAAAATGACTTGCTTTATTAATTTGTTAGAAAAAAGAGGTGTTTTCTGAAGAAGAAAGGAGTAAGAAAAAACAAAGAAAAAGCATTTAAACAGGGCTCCTTTAGGCAGCAGCAGGGAGACATGGTACTTGAAAAATAACAGCTGGTTTAATTTTTTTATTGCTTTGAGGTGTGTGTGTGTGTGTGTGTGTGTGTGTGTGACATTAGCATGGTGAGCAGTAGCAAAGAGAAGGCTCTTAAGGAGTTTATACTTTTCTGAGGCAGTGAAGGCTTCCTTACCTTGAGCCTACATTGACTCTGACCTTCAGGAGCCTGAGGAAAATCCAGGCTTAATGTTGGATTTAATCAAAGCGTCAGTCTATTTTCAGAACTCATCTTAATGGAGTGGTCCTGGCACATGATCAGAGACGATGCTGTGGGCCTTCAGGTGGCTACTTTGCTGAGCAAGGTTTATGATCCTCAATCTGTCTAGAGGCAGGGAAGCTCCCAGCTTCTGGTAGTTTCTAAGAACATCCCAACTGGTCATTCAGTTAAGGACATTTCAACCATAAATACTTTTTGCCAAGGAACTGCATGTGTCAAGGGCTAGACTTCTCATGATACAATACCTACATTAATACCAAGTCCTCAGTCTGCCACACGGCAGGATGGAAGCGCAAAGGCAACTGGTGTGACGAATGTATTGGCTTAATTAAAGAGAAGGCTCTAAGTTATGTATTTAGCTTCCTACAAGAGAGAATATCACTATTATTTTTAAGGCCATGATCATGGGCCACAGGGTTCTTGGATCAATCCAGGGTGGAGAACTATCAAGTAGGTATGGGCAGTCATTACAGGCCTGTCTGGCTTAAGTTCCCCTCAGCATACTTTCTTATACCAGGCCCCAAAAGCCCACTCTTCCTTGCACATAAGTCAGCTAAAGTGGCTTATATTTTTATTTGAGATGATTATAGTTCTCCAATTGGACCTTGGGTGACACTGCCTCTGCTTCTCTCCTTGCTGACTTCAGGGCTCACTGATGGCTGCACTGATTTTATTTCTCAGTCTTAGAGACTGCCTCCTTTGATATGGCATGATGTCACTTTTCTCATCATTATGTAGGTAATAATGTTTTCCTTCTCCCAGTCAAGTTGGTTTTGCACTGCATATTCCAATTTATCTCTCCTCTCCCTTCCTAAAGAAGTGGAGTTCTTGCTTGCTGGGGATGGAGACAGGGGAAGCAGAGGGAAAGGAGAAAATTTGCATTGTGTATCAGCTTTTGTTGCAATATACCGTGTAACAAACACCACTAGATCTCAGCATCTTACATAGCCAGACATTGATTTTTCATTCATAGGTTTGTGGTCAGCTTTGGTGACTTCATTTCAGGCTCTGGGTCAAGTTCATGTCTATTCTATGTGTCTACTTGGAATTTTTTTTTCTTATGGCAGAGAGCAGATAGAAGTGCGCACAGGAGACCAAGTCAAACTATACAAGCACATTTAAAGTGTCTGCTTGGTTGTGGGATACATTACATCTGTTCTCATTCTTCTGGTCAAAGCAAGTCACATGATCAAGGCCAATATTAATGGGATAGGGAAGTATATTCTTCCCACAGAGGAATGGTCAGAAAGGAGTGAGTGTATCAATAATACCACCTACTCTTTATGGCTGTGTTTCAATAGAGAGATTTGAAAAATTTAGCTATTATCAGTCTCTGGGAGTAGTTCTGGGCCCTAAAGAATTGGGAAAGAAAAAATAAGGTTTATAATTTGTTGTTGCTATTATAAATGGGGTCATATTAGCCTGTTTTCATGCTGCTGATAAAGACATACCTGAGACTGGGCAATTTACAAAAAGAAAGAGGTTTATTGAACTTACTGTTCCATGTGGCTAGGGAGACCTTACAATCATTGTGGAAGGTGAAAGGCACGTCTCACATGGTGGCAGACAAGAAAAGAGAGTTTGTGCAGGGAAATTCCCCTTTCTAAAACCATTAGATCTTGTGAGACTTATTCGTTATCATGAGAACAGCACAGGAAAGACCTGCTGTCATGATTCAATTACCTCCCACTGGGTCCCTCCTATAACACGTGGGAAGTCAAGATGACATTCGGCTGGGGTCACAGCCAAACCATATCATTCCACTCCTGGCACCTCCCAAATCTCGTGTTCTCACATTTCAAAACCCAATCATGCCTTCCCAACAGTCCCCCAAAGTCTTAACTCATCTCAGCATTAACTCAGAAGTTCACAGTCTGAAGTCTCATCTGAGACAAGGCAAGTCCCTTCCACGTATGAGCCAGTAAAATCAAAATCAAGTTAGTTTCTTCTGAGATACAATGGGGGTATAGGCATTGGGTAAATACAGCTGTTCCAAATGGGAGAAATTGGCCAAAACAAAGGGGCTAGAGGCCCCATGCAAGTCTGAAATCCAGAAGAGCAAAATGATCTCCTTTGACTCCAGGTCTCACATCCAGGTCACACTGATGCAAGAGATGGGTTCCCATGGTCTTGGACAGCTCTGCCTGTGCTTTTGTAAGGTACAGCCTCCCTCCTGACTGCTTTCATGGGCTGGTGTTGAGTGTCTGCGGCTTTCCCAGGCACATGGTGTAACCTGTTGGTAGATCTACCATTCTGGGGTCTGGAGGATGGTGGCCCTCTTCTCACAGCTCCACTAGGCAGTGCTCCAGTGGGGAATCAGTGTGGGGGCTCCGACCCCACATTTTCCTTCCACACTGCCCTAGCAGAGGTTCTCCATGAAGGCCCTGCCTCTACAGCAAACTTCTGCCTGAGCATCCAGGCATTTCCATACATCTTCTGAAATCTAGGTGGAGGTTCCCAAATCCCAATTCTTGACTTCTGCACGCTGGCAGGCTCAACACCACATGGAAGCTGCCAAGGCTTGAGGCTGGCACCCTCTGAAGCCATGGCCCAAGCGCTACATTGACCACTTTCAGCCATGCCTGGAGTGGCTGCGACACAGGGCATCAAGTCCCTAGGCTGCACACAGCACAGGGACCCTGGGCCCAGCTCACGAAACCACTTTTTCCTCGTAGGCCTCCAGGCCTGTGATAGGAGAGGCTGACATAAAGACCTCTGACATGACTTGGAGACGTTTTCCCCATTTTCTTGGGGATTAACTTTTGGCTTCTCATTACTTATGCAAATTTCTGTAGCTGGCTTGAATTTATCCTCAGAAAATGGGATTTTCTTTTCTATTGCATTGTCAGGCTGCAAATTTTCCAAGCTTTTATGCTCTACTTCCCTTATAAAACCGAATGCCTCTAACATACTCAAGTCACCTCTTGAATGCTTTGATGCTGAGAAATTTCTTCTGCCAGATACCCTAAATCATCTCTCTCAAGTTCAAACTTCCACAGATTTCTAGGACAGGGGCAAAATGCTGCTAGTCTCTTTGTTAAAACATAACAAGCATCACCTTTGCTTCAGTTCTTAACAATTTCCTCATGTCTATCTGAGACCGCCTCAGCCTGGATTTCATTGTCCGTATCATTATCAGCATTTTGGTCAAAGCCATTCAGCAAGTCTCTAAGGAGTTCCAAACTTTCCCACGTTTTCCTATCTTCTCCTGAGCCCTCCAAACTGTTGTAACTGCTACCTGCTACCCAGTTCCAAAATTGCTTCCACATTTTTGGGTATCTTTTTAGCAGTGCCCCACTCTACTGGTACCAATTTACTTTATTAGTCTGTTTTCATGCTGCTGATAAAGACATACTTGAGTCTGGGTAATTTACAAAAAGATAGAGGTTTATTGGACTTACAGTTTCACATGGCTGGGGAGACTTCACAATCATGGTGGAAGGTGAAAGGCATGTCTCACGTGGCGGCAGACAAAAAAAGAGAGTTTTTGCAGGGAAATTCCCCTTTTCAAAACTACCAAATCTTGTGAGACTTATTCACTATCATGAGAACAGCTCAGGAAAGACCTGCCCCTGTGATTAAATTACCTCCCACTAGGTCCCTCCCATCACACAGGAATTCAAGATGAGATTTGGATGGGGACCCAGCCAAACCATATCAGGGGTCTTTCAGAAATGCAAGTAAATTATTTGAGTGACTTTTAAAGTTATTTTTGGTTTCTGGACTTTCTTTTCCTGAATGTAATATTACTCTAAAATTGGACTACATAGATCCCTTGGCTTTTATTGGTTATACACATACTGATTAAAATTTGGTGCCAGACCTGTGAAGAGTTTGAAGTAAATTATTACTGCTACTCATTTGTTTGCAAATGTTCTCACTCATCTGGTAAGCCTACGTTGTTTGCTATCATGCCTATTTACTCCTTGGAAAAGGGTGTGTGATCTTTATTGGCATATCAGTTTGGATGTCTCTGTGGAGTTCTGCACAGCAGACCATTGGCAAGGTTCTGGTTTATCGTAAGCTTTATTTATCACACAAGAAATGCACAACTCTATGGACATATTGGATATATGTGCTATCCAAGGTTCTTTTAAAATCAATGCTATTTGACAGTTTTTCCCAAAAATGATTAACCAACTTGAATCAAGAATTTCCCAATTACATTTAATTTCAAATATTCAAAATATCAAAATATTACCTTTCTGTATATTTTTCAATTTGAAATTACCTTGTATTGAAGAACTGGTTAACACTGCCTACAAATGAATTTCTGCTACACTAAGTGTGAATAACAGCTGACTCTGAATTGGGCTAATTGTGAACTAATTCAAATTGCTATTTCACTGTGGGGGTTGAGGGCAGGTGAAACTTGTCTTTTCCTCCTCAGCAAATTCTTTTTATAAGAACAGTGATACTTTGGACATGATGTTTATTTCCCATGAAGAACCCACATTACTTGATACGTAGATTTGTTTTTTCCATCAAACAGTCTGTGTTTCAAATTAAAACAGCTTCTTTATTCTTTTATAGTTATTTAGTAAAATGATGAAGTGTAAATAAATTTTTGTGAGTCATTTAGATCTAATAGTCAAAATAGTAGGTTTTGGACTCATGAAAACCTGGGTTCCTTCCCAAATCTACTCCTTTGATATGACATTCTTGGTAAATTTACTTCATGTCTCTGTGCTCAGTTTCTTCCTCTGCAAAATGTGGTTAATAATAGTAACTAATGTTAGGTGTGGTGGCTTACACCTGTAATCCCAGCTTTTTGGGTGGCCTAGGCAGGAGGATCGCTTTAGCCCAGGAATTAAAGACCAGCTGGGCAACCTAGTGAGACCTCATCTCTACAAAAATTTTAAAAAACTTAGCTGGGCATGGCAGTGTGTGCCTGTAGTCCTAGTTGCTCCAGAGGCTGAGGAGTGGGTATTGTTTGAGCCCAGGATTTCAAGGCTGTAGTGAGCTATGATTGCACCACTGCACTTTAGACTGGGCCACAGAGTGAAATTAAAAAAAAAAAAATTATCCAGCAAGGTTTGTTGTGTGGACTAAGTGAGGTTATTGCAAATTACTTAGCATAATGTTTTGCTCATAGTAAATAATAAATATTAGCTATTAATATTATTTGTAACAGTGTTATTAGTGTAATGGATAACGCATGGATATGTGAACCTTAGAGACAAACATATAAATCATTTAGGGGTAAAACTGGCCTGGAGTTTCAAATATGCCTTTCTTTTTGTAAGAAAAAGAAGAATTTTTTTTGAAAAATCAACACTGAGAAATGCCAGTTGTAATTCGTTAACTGACCATTCTATGTCAAATAATTTTTTTGGTAGTACAAAATTTTAACTTTTTAAATCTTTGCTGAAGTTATCTGGAAACTCTATCTGGGGACTTTTGAAGATATGGGAATTGCAAAAACTCTTTGTGCTTATTCATGTCTTATCTGTTTACTTTTATTCTGCACTCATTCCTATCATTGAAATCAGTGGTTCTCAGCCCTGAAAGTCTTTTATTTTAATGTTTTTATTTTATTGTAAATTGACAATTTATAATTGAATATGGATGTACTGTAGAATCACCTGAGAAGCTTTTGAAAATTCTGATGCCTGAGCCCCATTTCTGAATATTCTCATTTATTTGATTTTATGTTGTTGATAATCTCTGGACTAGATCTCATTTTTGGAATCTCTCAACCACTTTCTTCTCTCTTCTCTTCACTATATGATCAAAGTATTGCCTTCTCTACAAAGCCATCCTTTTCAGCTAGGAGGACCAAGGTTACATTGCAATTCCAACTCCCAAATCTCAGTGGATGTAAAGGAACAAATAGCAATGCATGTCCATCCCACAGGATTGGAGGGGTTCTACTCCCTGACACCTTCACTCCATATGTCACTGTCACATTTGCTTAAGGTATTTGGGTCAGAATTGGCCACTGGCCACACCTAACTTCAAGGAGAGTGAATATGCCAGTGTCTCATGTTCCCAGAAGGACAAACCAAAATGTCTGTGAGCTACCACATGTGATGACACCGTGTCACACTTTGCTCCCCTCTTTTGAATTCCTGCTGCACTCATCTGTACCGTATCAAGATCGGTCACTTCATTGTATGCTATTTTGAATTTTAGATCTATTTTGAATTGTCCAAGGACAAGACCTTGGAAATCATGTGGTCTAACTTCCTAGCTGACTTTGGTCCTTAAAACGAAGAAGGATTCCAGTTTGTTTATTTTTAAACAAAATCATTAAAACAACAAATGTTGTCAACTCATTTTTTTTTTTTTTTTTCCTCAGTGAAAGACAAAACAAACTCATAGTTGGAATGGAGAGCTACTGGGAGGAAATGCATTTCTGCCTCTAGCTGCTTCAGAGTGCATTCCTTATTTAGATGGGGCCTTATGTGTCATAGCACATTTCTGAAATGGTTACCTGTTTCTATTTGGTCTTGTGCCTACTTGTACTTTAGTGACATTAATGGCTATGAAGGAAGTAAGACTTTTGGAGAAAATGATATTCTAGTCATTCCAAAGTTTTATTGAATACATTTTTTTTTTTTTTTTTTGCCATGAAATAGCCTTAGGAGATCTGCTGGCTAATAAACCAGACTTGATAATCACATCATGTGTATGGCAGAAATTATGCTTATTCCCCAGTGAAATAAGATTTCTCAGGTCTCAGTGGAGGCAGATGAATTTATCATTCTGAAACAGCAGGGTGGGTCATAGCCTGGGTGGCAAGCTTTGTAAATATTAATGGAGATTCCAAATTCCACTGTGTCTGCAGTAATTTAGAAGCAGTGTTAGCAGTGGAGGGTCAAGGGCGAAAAAATGACAACAAAAAAATTATGTGGGTGGATTTGGATCTCTTTACTGTAAGAAAAATTCTTCTTTTTTGGAAAATTCTTTTTGTCTCTTCAGTGTCTGTGGCCATCTCAGAATGTCTACATGATGCCAGACCATACTTTACTCTGAATATCCACCGATAAGGTTATTTGACCTCTTTCTCTCTAATTTCACAGTGTCAGTCTTTGAGCTGAATAATTTCAAACAGATTTGACTCCCAAGAGACCTTTTTCTTTGTGGAGCAAACCATGAAGAAACACTTGAATAGTGGGTGAAATGACGAATACTCTAAACCTCACAAACTATTAGGAATCAATTTCCCAAACATCATACCTAATTATTCTCCCTCCCCCATTTCAATTCAGGAATCTCAAGGTTAAGGAAAAGCAGCTGAAAAAACAGTATTCTTGGTTGGGTTCATGTAATGCCCATTTTTCGTTTTTTATAACTGTAGGATAGAAAGGAGAGAAACTTCTAAAATCTGCCTCTTTAATTGCCAAAAAAGAACACTCAGAGAAAGAAAAGTTTGTGCTATTATGCAGAGATGATAGTGTTGGCGGGAATCGTAGAAACTCCTCTTGTTTAGTGGTTCTCAAAATGTGGTCCTCAAGGGGACACCAGGGGTTTTCTGAGTTGGGAGGGACAGAAGAAGGAAGGGCAGGTGATTCAGCTAATGTGGTGGCCCCATGGCCAGGAGGGAGAAGTGGATTCCACAGAGGCTTCAGTAGAAGGCAGAGAACTTGCAGGTGATGCGAAGATGTGTTTGTGAATAATCACACCGGGTATGTCAGTGCTGTCCTAGTATTTGTGCCTGTGGAGGTGCAGAGGCAGCAGATGATGGTGAATGGAGGGCACTTGGAATCAGAAGGCAGGAATAGGTAGTTTCAGTGCTCAGTGGGGTGGGTCATCTCTGGACCTTTTCAACAGGTCCAAGATGTATAGAACAAATAGTTTAAGAATTATGCATCAGTCTAGGCCTTGTTCTGCATGTAAAGTTATTCAAGTTATTATTCATCTGAGATAATCTGAAGACCAAGAATAGGTTCCACATCCACACTTTGTAGCAAGTTTAATGGTTGAGCCCCTTTAGAGTCAAAATTCGTGTATGTCATATCTATCATGTAATTCCTGCTGAAGTCTAAGACTCCATTTCTTTTGTTAGGTACATTGAAGATGGAGAACAACTGATGTCAAGACACGTTTTGGTTGGAAGGGATAGAAGTCCAACTCCAACGGGCTTGCCAGGGGTGGAACCTGCTGGCAAACATAACCAAACTGTGGGAAGGGCAGGGTATGGTTAACCTCAGGTTTCTGGAAGCAGAGTGTACAGTGCTGTGCCGTCCCTCTTCTCTCTGCTTCTCTCTGTGTATTGGCCCTATCCTCTCAGCGGGGCCCATGAGCAGCAAACAGCAGCCACAGGAAGCTCCAGTGTCAGTGCCTCCCCCCGCTTTCCAGAGAAGCAGCAGCCCCTTCATTAGCTCCGTATCAAAGACATCGACGGGCAGGACTTTGTGTGACCCAGTTTGGGTCACATGTCTTTATTTGGGAGGAAATGGATACAATGATGGCAGCCCTCATGGAACCTCATGTGTAGAAGGCCAAATTTCCTCTCTCTAAAAGTGAAATGTCACTGTCCATTCAACTGATGAAAATCTTCCTTTTCAACAGGAAAACTACCATGATGTTATCTGTTGGGTTTCAGCTTCTTACAGCAGTCATCTTAAGAATTAAACTGGTATGGATAATCTGATTATGAACTCCTTGAGGGCAGGGACCATATTATATAATACTTCTGTGTCCTCTGCTATTTCTTAGCAGAATTTTGAAAATGTGCCAAGTGTTGACGTGGTTTGATCACTTGTGAGAATGGAGGAACCCATAATGTTAATAATTAATGATGGTTGTTGGAGTTACTTACCCAAAACCTTATGAACTTAGCCTTCCCTAGCAGATTTAGTTTCATAATTTGTTCAGTATAAGCAAACACTAAAAAGGGATAGGGGAAAGTTATGAGTTGAGTAGTTGGGGAAAAGGTCGTTTTCAGTTTTATTTATGTCTTAGGGCTTGACATTTTTTGTTTGCCTTGGAGGGGGTGCTTTTAAAAATTCCTTTTTTGAAAACAATAAAATCTTAGATTTTGGATAACAGATATTTCTGCACTATATACCTCACTTAAGATTTTCCAGGTAACATTTAAAAGTGCCTTTTATAGTTTTTCATACCATATTGTAGGGAAGGCCAGGGTCATTTTTAAAACTTAACTATGCTCAATACCTCCTCAGCACTATAAAGTAAGGTCGAATGTTGGTTAAAGCAAAGCTGTCTGGAATCACCCTGTCAAAAGTACTGATTTATAATCTTGCTACTCACATTTCTTACTGTGGTGCCCTCCCTCTTGTTGGCTCCTACATCTTTGAAGTACAGGGGGAACGAACTAATATAGTAGCTCCAATATGCAACTAATCCTGCCAATGATGTCTCCCCTGGAAGTGTTTGAGAAAAGAATTTCTTTTCCCAGTACGGATTTATGTAAACATTTGTTCCATTCACGAGTAGCACATTAATGCCTAATTCTGGAAAAAATACAAAGAAAAAACCTTTTCTGCCTGTCTAGACAGAGTCTTGTTAGTGTATGTCTGATCATATGGGTACTCATGCCGGTAATATTAATTGGTGGGAAATGAGCCAAGGAAAGACAACCCTATCTACCAATTAAATTGACTGAGCTTACAGGGTGGTTTATAAAGTCAACATGCTGGGCAAGGCTTACATCTGACCAGGGAAATTGTTGTTTTCTGATCCCCAGTTGGCCGTCAGCCACCTCAAACACGAGACAGATGTTGGCTTTACTAGGGTCAGGGTTATCACAGGGTGGGATGAATAGTCTTTGGCTCTGGGGTTCGCTACTTTTCCTTTGCTGATGAATAAGAGCAAATAAAATTATTTCTGAATGCCTTGGGACTGGGGGTGGGGGTTCGTTTTCTAAAGCTGGATAGGGCCACCGCATACCAACATCCTAGGGACAAACTTCCCGTGTCTCAGACGTTCTTATTTCAGTTTGTTTGATCTGAGGTCGACTGATTCCGTTATCTCAAAGGGCAAGGGTTAATGCCTTCTCATAAAGATAACAATGATAAACACAAACAAGGTATTCACTTTGATATATTGGTTTCTTATCCAGGGATCAAGGCAAAAATGTGGGAGAACTGAAAACACAGAGTTTGAAGTAGCATCAAAGTAATTTGCCGGGTTTTGAAGTAGGAAGTTTTTTATTAATATGTTTTCTTCCAGTGGAATTGAGGTATATAGTAGCGTGAACTAAATGAAGGCTATGAAATTGGGAGGTGTATTTTGTGTTCGCTGTGTCAAGTGTGTGTGGACTGCACAGGTGATTCCTATCCACTTGTGCTCGTCCTTGGGACCGGTTTAGTTTCCATTAGATGCTAAGGAAACTAGCCGTGTACCGTCAGCTCCCCCAGGATGAGAGCCATACCCGAGAGAACCCTGTCTGTGGGAAGGTAGTTCTTGCAGGGGTGGGGGGCAGCGGGAGGGATCCCGAGTGCTGGGACTTCGGGGTCCTTGTTAGGGACTGTCAAGAAATGTCATCTGACACTGGGCAGTGTGGGGAGAAGCAGGAGGCTGTGAATTAGTAAAACTTTGGATGCACTTCTGGGAGAGGAAAATACACATGCACCCTTTCACAAGGCTGAAAATACATAGCTACATCGGTATAATTTATTCTGGGAATTGCCTATTAAATTGTATTCCAGACACCAGGTTATATTTGGTGGTCTACTAGAAAATAGTATACTGCTTATCTATTTAAGGCTAAAAATCTCCCAGATTGCCTTTTAAGCCTACAATTGCCTATGAAAATAAACAGATATCTCCCTCCTTGCTTGAACTGCCTTTCTCATCTGCTCATTCTGGAATGCTCTTATAAAAGTTATCTGCCTCTCTGACCACATTAATATTTCAGATTCTTTCCTTGGTCAATGGCGGCCCCTCTTGTCACCTCATCCTCGTTGTGCTCCAGACTTTGCCTCACTTTGGCTTCATTTGGGGCTTCTGGGGCCAGAACTCATTCCCCGCTCTGCCAGCCCTCTCCTGGCACCCTGAGTATGTGGTCACCCCTGGGCCAGGCCTCCTTTTCCCTGATATCTCTCCTTGGTCTCCCTGGAGACATCCTTGATGTCCCCGTTGTCTGTCACGCTGTGCACCAATTCCCTTCTTTTGGGTGCCCCCTTTGCTCTCACACACCCTGTGCTCAACAAATTGAGGGCTCCCAACCCCTGAACTTTTCCAGCTGGAGCCTTTCCACCTGGCCTGCGCTGTCTAACTGTGCTTGTGTGCCCACCAGGCTCTCTCTTATTATCTCCTCCATTTATCGGGCATGATGTTTTGGGATCATTTTTGCCTGCTTTTTTTTTTTCTTCTTCTCAGCCTACCTGAATACGACTTCAGCTTTGCCACTGATGAAATGCAGCGTGCGCTGGATGTGAGGATCCAACACAACGCAGGGCCATTCCTTCTCTGTGGACAAGCCCATGTTTTTGCAGTGGAGGGGCTGAGGCAGAGAAAGGCTTGAGGACGCGGGTTATGCTCTGGTGAAGCTATTGGGGAAGTCATCAATTCAGGCCAAGCTCTGCCCTCCATGTGCTCCTTCATGAAGTGATTAAAACATGAGATCCGACAGTAAAATGAGTCATTAGGTTCACAGGAATGTTAGGCAGCAGAGATGTAGTTACGGAACTGCAGGTCATAGGTTTTTCTCATTTTTCTTTTATTTTGTGGCATCATTGCTGTTTTGTGGAAAATTTTCTTTCTCGAAGTTGTCCAGCTGTGAGTCAGTTTCTTTGCCTGAGAACATTGTCTGGGGCAGCAGCAGAGCTATATTTTTCCTTCAGCCTCTATCACTTTTTTTAATCCCTCCAAAGGAAAAAGTTAGTTACATTATCTGACTTGTGGATTCGATTTTGGGTCTGTAATTGGCTGATGGAAGCTCTCCTGATTGGGAGTGCAGGGGAAAATAGGAGAGGAGAAGAGGATTTCCACTGGGAAGCAGTGGTCCCTACTGCCCAGAGGGGCCATAGGTAGTGGATGTTCTCGGTTTTGCTGGGGCAGTAGTTGAGTTGAACATGCACGGTCCCTGGGTTTTCTACCCCTGGACTGCCCTATCTTTTAAGAAGTGATGGACTGAGTATTGACAGTATTGACTCTGTGCTGGATACTATGCTATGTATTCTTTCTGTCCTTCCAACAACGCTGTGAGGTAAGAATGAGTGCCCCTATTTGAAAGCTTTCTTTCAGAAAACTAAAGTTTAGAGAGGTGAAGTGGTTTGCTTAAGATCACACAGCAAATTAGCAGAAGACCTGTGTGACATACTCTAGTTCTGTCCGTCATCAAAGTCATAGTGTTCCCCTATTTATGCTACCTCTTTACCTTGCTAACCTATACATAACTGAAGGTATATATGCACAGCATATATATATATATAACATAAGCATGATGACATGTAATTTAACCTATTTAAAAGATTTATTTTAAAATCCTTTAAATAATTATTAGCATATATATTCATGTATTATTATTCATTAACATAGTTCATGTTAATTATAGTTGAAACTACTAAAGCATATTTTAAAATTATGTAATTAATATTGTTGAATACATTGGAATGATATTACTGCTAATTTGAATGAATGATAAAATCATCAAATCAAAAATTTTCTGAGTCCTGCTATGAACAAACTACTGTGGCAAATAAAAAGAAACATGACTTAGCTAGGGAAGGTATTTAATAGTAATTACATTTAAGTGATAAGAAAAATTGCAAAAAAATTGCAGTTGATAGGAACATTACCAATGTGATCAGAAGATGGAAAGAGCATTGCAGGTTGAATGGCTACAATTCATTCAGGGGCTTTATGGAGAAGCACTTTGAATTGATTCATGAAAATCATAAATGTGGGTCAGGTAGAGGTGATGGACACAGTATGGGGACCACTTTGGCAGTCTGTCAGTAGAATGTTTTAGCATGAATTAAGATTTCTGTAGGAGGCAGTGGGAAGGTAAATTGGGGCTATAATATGGAGAACTTTAAAATTTAGGTTAATACATTTAAACAATGAAGAGTTATTGAATGTTGCAATGGTCATTCCTTACCAGATGGTTTATCTACCTCCACTCAAAGTACATCTATTGAGCATCAACTACTTGTAAGGCACTGTACTGAGTGTTATAAGAAAATAAAATTAACAATCACAACTTCTTCTGCCCTCAAGTCGTTTGCAGTCTACGTTAGATACATATAGTTTATATTGGAGAAAATATGTGTACATGAATGACTATTACATAAATCAGAATATAGGTAGAATTATAAGAGATGTAAGTGTAAACCAAATATTAAGACACAACAGGAGAAAAAGAATTAATTCCAGCTGGGAGGATCAGCAATGAGCAGGCATTTAAGTTGGTCCTTGAAAGATGGGGGCAACTTTGACAACACCTTCTCTCTATGAGGGGAACATGCTTTTTAAATAGGAAAACCAAGGACATAGGGGTAGGAAATTGCAGAACAAATTAAAGACCTAGAAAGTAGTTTAACTTGGCTAGAACCCAAAGTATTTAAGGAGGACAAGTGGGAGGTATGGCCAGAAATGGAGAATGAGGCCTGGACTTGAAGGGGCTTTAACGCCAAGCTAAGAAGCTTGAATCTTTAAAAAAAAAAACCTTCCCTGGCATTCTCATAAGCACCTCCAGGGATTCATATTCTGGTAATTTATACACATATGGTGAATGATAAGAACTGTACTTTTGGGAACTAATAGGAAAGGACTGTGAGTGGGATGAATTGGGGAGATTACAGGCAGGAAGAACTTTGGGAGCCGTCATAATAGTGCAGGTGGGTCTATGAGGATTAGAGCTAGTAAGTTCTTAATTAACCTCTCATCAGTCTGCACTTTCCACATGGGCAATGAGAATATTAAATGGGAAACAGATTTCAAAAAGCTTTGCAGGGTATAAGAGGGTTCAAAGACTGAGTAGATGTGGGGATCAAGGTTAAGGAGAAATTAAAGATAATTTAATGATTTAAATCTTTAAAGGGTAATGTCTTTCTTAAAATTAAATAAAACATGAAGAAAGCAGAATAGAAGAGTTATTCTGGTTGCCTGGAAAACAGTGCATTTGGGTCCAAGATTTCAAAATGGCAGGTCAAGCATGTTTATTTACTCATCCTCCATCTCTAATCCCGTTGAAGTCACAGTAAAGTAGTTAGGCTAGAAATTCATAACAACCAGGAGAAAGGGAGGCAGAGGTAATCAGCAGAAGAGTGTTTAATGCATTTCTGGACGACAGAACACAGAGAAATGGAAGAGAGAATGGAGGAGATAGGACTCATGGACATGTGGAAAATGGAATGGAAGATCATCCAGAACCAAGTAGGCAGATGTGGGGTGCAGGACATGGAAGCCATGGATGACGGTTGGTCTACGCAGTGCAAGGGGTATGTCCTTCCCTACCTCTGTGTATGGAGCTGCCAGGAGGCCTGGAGTTGCCAGAGCTGCTGGGAGCAGTCTCTGGCTGGCAGCAAAGTGCCCCTGTGAAAAATCACTTTTTCGAGACCATCCTGGCTAATATGGTGAAACCGGTCCCCGCTTCTACTAAAAATACAAAAAATTAGCCGGGTGAGGTGGCAGACGCCTGTAGTCCCAGCTACTCGGGAGGCTGAGGCAGGAGAATGGTGTGATCCCGGGAGGCGGAGCTTGCAGTGAGCCAAGATCTCGCCACTGCACTCCAGCCTGGGCGACAGAGCAAGACTCCGTCTCAAAAAAAAAAAAAAAAAAAAAAAAAAAAAGAAAAAAAAAAAGAAAAAAGAAATTTGAAATATTTAATGGTACAAAAGAGGTTGGCAAGCAGTGCTCTGAAGAAAACCTGGAGAAAACTGAGATTTCTAGTGAACTACTGTTCTCATTCTGGTAGTGCGAATGCCCACTCAACATTTAAAATCCTCCCAGCCCATACTCTTGCTGATTACCATATAATTTATGGTCATTCTTCCCACTCAGGGAAGGGGCATATCTGAAACTAGTGTAGAGGAAACTCCTACAAAATATCTAGAATAATATACCCAGACTTTCATTCTTAAATATGAATGGATGTTCAAGATACCAAACACTAAAGAAAAAGCAGTAGTAAGAAAAAAAAATGGTATCGAAGTTAGCAAAGAAAGAAAAGAAAAAAATCAAGACAAACAAATATATGTTATATATATATAAATATAAACATATATGAAATATATAAAGATATATATTGACCCAAGAGGAAATAGAGGTGAGTTAGGAAACAGAAGAAAACTTCAAAAAATTCTATTTTATTAGTAGTGGTATTCATATTTGAGAAAGTGTTACATCCATAAAACAAAAGCAGGATTTCATGAAAAAAGAAATAAGCAAAACAAGAAATTACTTTTATAAATTATAAGTGATTGTTGAAAAATAAAACTCCAAGAACATCAAGTAAAAACAAAGTCAGCAAAATACGAGATAAGATATTATAAATCTGAAAAGCCCCAAATAGATTAATAGGAATTCCAGAAATGGAAGGCAGAGAAAAGAGAGGGAAAGATATTAACAAAATATTGGAAGAAAATTTCCCAGAGCTTAATTTGAGATTGGGAGAACTTCCTGAGTAATGTAAAGGACAGTCAGAAGTACCCTCACGGGATACGTTCTTAAAGAAATTGCAGAACACTCAGGATGCAGATATGTCCCAGGGAAGTGTTTAAAAAGAAAAGTTTCTCTATAAAGGAAGGAGAATCAGACTGGTATTAGGCAGGCACACTGGGTATTAGAATATAACAGAGTAATGCCTTCAAAGTTCTGAGGAAAAGTTATTTTGATACAAAAGTTCCATACCTAATCTATGAAACAAGTATTCGAGTAGAATCAAGACATTTTCAGACATGCAAGGGCTCAGAAAATTTACTTCCCAGCTGCACATTTTAAAGAAGACATTTCTCAATGATGGCCAGATGAGGGAGAGACCCAAGGAAGAAGTCACAGGTCTAAGCCAGGTGTGAACATAGGAAAGCCAGGCTGAGCGCTGTGCGGAGTCCCCACAAGCCATTGGTCCATGTGCGAGGAGGAGGGCCAGGGACTGTAGGAGACATGTCCATGGGAAAAAGTAGATTTTGTCATATGGTTGAGAGTACATTTCAGGATATGGTAGAAGTATATGTTTCTTCAATTTACAAGGGAAAAAACAAGATAATTAAACACCTCCTCCCCTCTGTCCTCCAAACTGAACCAAATATAAAAAGTATAAGAAAGCCATGGTTCAAATAGGAAGCAAACAAAAATGTGATGTGATATAGAACAATTGAGGCCACATGATAAAAGAGAATCCTTTTGTCTGGGATGACAGGAGTGCTTCCTTGTGCTGCCCAGTGTGGTGACGTGACACTACCGAGAAGGAGAGTTAAACCAGTACGTTTCTTGGCTTTGCAGTAAATAACATTTAAATAGTCATAAAGGCATGAATGGTGTTTATTGGTTTTTAAACTTTTAGAATTGATTTATGCACCAAACATTAAAGATAATTTATGGTTATAGCACAGAAGATAAATTATAAAATTAGAGGTTTAGATAATGGAATTTAGAAAAGAACAGGGGGCAGGAAAAGTGGAGGAAAGGGCAGGTGTGCTAATATCTTCATCACCGAACACACTGAGAAGTCACTAGATCATGTCAAAAGTTGACAGAATAAGATATAGAGGTTTTTAAAATATTTAAATTTCATATGTGACAAGGAAATTAATAATAACTACAACATGTAAGGAGGATGGGGGGAGTGATGGATTGAGTGAGCTAACTGCTCATCTTTTATAAGCTTATCTTTGACAGTTAAAGAGGTAAACAACAGCAAAAGTAAAATCAGAATTGTTAGAAGTGCTTACCTCTAGGGATCAGGTGGTGTGGGCCATTTATTTCATTTAATAGTGTAGTTTAGTAAAATTGAACAACTAAAAACCAAAAGAAACACAATACCAGGTTGATGCAATGGTAGATAGGTCTGAAAAGTTTCTTATAAGAAAAATAGATAGTTTTATAAGACTGAAATCTGCCTGTTTACTAGGCCAGGACTGATGATATAGACAGCAGGCAAAAAGCTCCCACAGGTAAATTCCAGGGGTAAAGTTTGAGGATCAGAAAACTGAGTTAGAGTACCGATAAAAGCTAAACTTCAAGGGAAAGCCATTTTGGAGTAATTGCTTTAGGAAGTGCTGCATTCTGTGGTAATTTCTAAGGATGTGGTGGCTCCCAGTTCAGACTTTGAAAAAATTTTCTTTTTCTGATTATAAAAGTAATAGATGTTCTTGTAGAAAATTGGAGAATTACAGAAAGTATAAAGAGGATTCAGCCTAACGAGTGTGTGGCACCCTACCACCCCCAGCCATTTTTTTTTTCTTTCTCGAAGCACCAAATGAAATAAAATCCCACCTCCATTACCACCACCAGGTAAAAATTACCCCGGCAACAGGGCAAAAATCAGTAGTTAGTACAGGTGAAGTAGCTTAGCCGACTCATGGTATTCCCGAGCCGCCATCCAAAATTTCTAGACGTGGACCACACCTCCTCCTACCTCCCTGTTGCTACTTCAGCTGTCACCAGAGAAATTCACTAACGTAGACTCAGGTGTTACTACCTCGCAGAGGTGATGCAGTGAATTAAACGCTTCTCAAAATTTAGTGTGTATAAGAATCATCTGTGGAGCTGCTCAAATAGTGCTGATTTCTATAGCTTCTGTTGGCCAGAGGTGGGGCCGAGAAATCTGAATTTCTAAGCACTTGCTACTCAAGTGTGGTCCATGGATCAGCAACGTTGGCATCACCTGGGAGCTTGTTGGAACTACAGCACCTTGGGCTCACCCCAGACCTACGGAATCAAAATATGTATTTTGACAAGATCTCCAGGTGATTCGAAAAGCACCGGGGTAGGGGATCTTATCATTGTTGTGTCTAGCTGATCTTAATTAAAGCACTCCACTCAGAGTCAGTAGCAGTGGTTTCTCACCACCGTCTCTTCTCCCATCTTCTTTTCCACTTTGGGGTGCTTTAATCTTTTCACTGACATCCAGGAAGACGGTAACCATAACATTTTCAGGTTTAACTTAAGTCCGACTCAAAGGAAGGAGGCCCTGAAGACACCTGCGGACTCTGAAGGATGGTGAGTCAGCTGGAATGAGGGAGGGGGCACATTCACATAGGAGCAGCTAGCAGAGACCCAAGCGTCCCTTTTCAGCTGGGTCCTCCTTAGATCACTACTAGGGAATATATTAGATATCGGTGAAAGGCAGTTATGTGAATGTTTAGCAAGATCTGTGGCATTTTGTGGTGTTTTTGTGCATACAGTGAGTTAATTGATGAGGTAAATTCGCACTTGTTCTTAGATCCCAGCCCCAAGAGAAAGGAATCTATGAGGAGAAACAATTCAAATTCATAGCTGAGGGGATTTTGGTAGCTGATGCACACTTGAACATCCGGGGTATGACTTCTAGGACACTGATTATTATGGGAAACATTCATGCAGGCCAGAAAATGTTTAAGTGGGACTAACATTTTTGAAACTATAAAATAGAACCCTTTCAAACCCTTTGATCTAGTTTGTTTTTTAAAGCGAAAATTTGGATTTATGTTTTCTTTACATATTTTGCTTCCTTTGAAATTTGATTGAAAACAGTCTGGGTATGTGTATGTCGAAGTTGTATTTTATTCATTGTTGGTTTGTCTCTTGCCCCTGGGCAGAAGTATGTGGGATTCATCCTGCCCAGCAATAGGAGATGCGTTTTCTACTCAAAGCATTCTTCCTAGGAATGGACTGTAGACGTTATTGTAGCATGTGATGATTCAGTTACTTAGGACACAGTTCATTCCCTGGCTGCTCTGGAGATGGGGACGGCGTGCTTGTATTGGATTTGAGCCAAGTCTGAGCCACGTCCGTCTGCTCGGGGCTGGCCGGCTGTGCTGTGACTCTGGTCAGCACTGGTTGTTACTCTCCTAGTCATCTTTTTATCTTCCTGGGTAATCTCGGGCTTAATTTGGTTCCTGCCTTTAATACTCCCATCTGGCTTCTTTCTTTCTTTCTTTTCTTTTTTTTTTAAACATCTGTCTGAAGCTTATATAGTCATCCTCATGACCACTTGGTTATTTAGAGTAATAATTCTCTTCTGTGTGAACCTGGGATCCATGTTAACTCCTTATATAGAACACAGAAGCAGTTAGCTGCAAGTTTCATGTAACTCTTTAGATGCCTTGAGAACATTCAGGTCATTTTCTTCTTTGGTCTCTCTGGTTGGTTGGTCCCGTTCAATAAGCTACTTTGGGGACCAAACAGTTTGTGTCCCTCCTGCAAACATTCACCATCTCTGAAGATGATATAGTCTTTGGAAGATGATATAGTTGTGTAGGCACGCTAATCAAACTCATACAGATAAAAGTAAGATGTACATAAGTTCAACGTTAGATTACTTCTCTGGAGGCAGTTGTCTTTTTAGTCTATGCCTTTGTTATTAAGTATCATCTCTTGGTTTTTCATAATTTGTCTTGATGCTTTTATTGAGGGGTTAATTTAAGTGATCATTATTGCAGGTAACAGAGTTTGTCTTTCATTTACTTGGTGTTAACATCGGTGGCTAAACTGATCAACCTCAGAGCTTGCTTTAAAGCAGAATGATAAGTGAAAGAGGCACTTGTGGAACTTTCTGAAGTGGAGAATGTGCCCGATATGTTGACTGCATTGGTGGCTACAGGATAACTATATACATGTGTCAAAACCCATCAAATTGTACACTTAAAATTGGTGAACTTTGATGTGCATAAATAATATCTCAATAAAGTTGATTATAAAGAAACATAATGCTAAGTAAAAATTACCCAAATCTGAGATTTTCCTACAACATTTTAGTTTGTTATCCTCCATACCACCCAAAGTTATATTCTTCCCTCTGCTCCTTAGATATTATAGTCATGATATCATCACCCACTAATGGTCACAGGTGAGAGGGTTTCAGGGGCTGAACAGATTCCCTGGATTTGTGCTTATTTGTCTTGAAGAAATTAAACTAGCATGAGATGGATCCTTGTAAACTATTACTCTTACTAGCTAATAGGAATGGCCAGAGGAGCAAACCATTCGTTGATTATTACATATTTGCATGTGTTAATACAACAATTCTCAAATGCCTACTGTGTGCCAGGCTAAACACCAATAAGTGTGCCTGATTTGCATTTATCTGGCCCTACTTCATTAATCTATGGCCTAGGCTTGTTTGCACTTCTCATTTGTCTTCCTTGAGTTAAAACAAACAAACAAACCCCAAAACTTAATTGCTTCCCCTGTTTTAAAAAAGTTCTTGTGCATTGCGTTATTTGTATGACTTTGCATATGTTTTATCTCCCAAATGAGATGGTAAGGTCTCTCAGGGCAGGTGCCAGGTGTCCCCCGTACACAGAAAACAACGCCTTATGTAAAGTAGGTTTTTAATTCATGTTCTACCCTAGCACTTGCATGCCTCTATTATTGCATTTACCACACTTTACTAAATATATCTTTGTGTTTGTGACCTTGTGAAATTATACATTCCTAAGTGCCTTGACTGACTGCGTGTTTTTATTCATTACATTCTCAGCATACAGTACTGCGCTTTGTAAGACATTTAAAAACCTTACGGACAAAGCAGGTTTATTAATGTAAGGGATGCTGAAAGACCCAACTAACCAAAATATTTACACTTTTGTTCTGTAAATGTACTTGAAATCTCAGACTTCTTACTTTTGTTTTGTTACTGTACTGTGACCCATTTGGGACCATATGTTATCTGAGTGGAATGATACACTAGCAAGCTAACACAGCCAGATTTAGTTTTTGGTTCAGTGTTTTTCAAATTTTTTGGACGGTAATCCATTTTAAGAAAATCATTTAAACTGGAACCAGGAATATAAAGATATATTACATATATGCAGATATATGTATACACAGAAAACATACTTACCCCCTTAGCCTTACTTATTGTGGTGATGTATTGTGATATATTCTTCTCTATTCTGTTTTATTCAATTTCTATTTTCAAAAATACAGGTTGTCAAAACTTACCTTATTGATTTCATGACTTACTAATGCAGTTTGAAAAACACTGGCCTGGTTTATTGCTTAATCCATTATGATGATCACATATTTATCTATGCTAGGTATGGAGAAGAAAGAAACAATTCTGAAATGTAGTTCTGGATGTTGAGTGCTGCTAGAGGAGTAATGGTTAGTAGAGGAAAGACCTGTGGGCCCCTGGATTAGATGAAAGAGGGACATTCAAAGACAAAGGGATATGAGAAGAGGGGGCAGTAAAGACAATTTCTCTTATTTCTCATTGGGCTGCTAGTCCGATGTACAACTATCTTTCCGAATGGACTGTGAACATTTCTAGGGCACTAACTATACATTATTCATATCTTCATTGACAAACAAGGGTCCTGAGCTTAATAAATATTTGCTAAGTTGAGGATAAAATAAAGAGTTCATAATGATCAAGCACCTATGATGTGCCACACAGGTACGTGTGGTAGATGCTGTTGGTTTTCTGCTGTGCTCCCATTTCCTGCTTTAAAGATTGATTGTTAACACAGCTACCCTTTTCTCTATAAAATTACCATCTGGCTCCTCTGGTCTCTTTCTTCCTGTAAATCTCTAACCAGTGACCAATGGCCAACTGACTACAGAATACAAAAATCCAGGCCCCTGCCTTAAGATGGGACCAACCTGCAATACAATCTGTGTTCCAGAACTCTCCATGGGATCAGGCTGAAGCTAGTCTCCAGCTGAGACCACATCTCACTCAGTTTTTTTCCCTTGCCCATTTTACTTCTCTTAGCCTGCTTTCTTAGATTACATCATTCTTGCAGTTCAAATGATGTTCTGATTCTTTTATAGGAGGTGGAACTTTATTATGTAGAGCGTCTTTTGAGGATGGAGTTCGATAGTTCTTTAAATGTATTGCTTCACTAATCCTCAGATGATTCCAAGAGACAGGTGTTTTAAATTTCCATTTTAGATTAGTTAACTGATGCTCAGAAAATTTAAGAAAATCGCCTAAGGCCACACACTTAGTAAGAGGCACAGCCAGGGTTTGGACACTGCTGTGCCCAATATCCAGGCTTTATGTGGTTTTCAGTACCTCTGAATTATCCTCTTTATTTCATATCCTTTTGCTTCCTATTCTTTTATTTCACAAACTTATCTGGCATCCTATTTTTGTGCATCTTTGGGATAAGTACGAAGAATGGTGTTATGACTATCAAGTATACAACCAACATCTAAACAAGTATCTTAAAGCTTGTACAGCTAAATGAATATTGTCCCTCTGGAAGCAGTCATCTTGGGAAATTGTGCTCTGTAATGCTTGATATATTGCTTACAGGCCTGCCTCCCATTCTCTCCAACGCTCTTCATGTGGCAACTCATTGTTCTTTGGGGTGGGATTTGATCTTGAAAACAGCCAAAGTCATCTGGAGGGCAAACTAGTGAAGTCATGCTGGAAAGGACCATTTAAAGCGAAAAACGAGGTATGAGCATAAGTGTTGAGACTGGTCTGGTGTGTGGCTTTTGAATTGTTTTGAAGGCTGTTCTCCACTGGGGATCCCCGAAGTCTTTCCTGTCATCTAACAAATGTGATGCCCTGTGCTAAGCCCTGAATATACAGAGACGAGCAAGACAGGTATGAGCCTGGTCCTCCTGGGGATCCCAGTGTAGCAGTGAACACAGATATAACAACAAATGATGGGTTTTCATTACATTTGTGACACATGCACTAAAGAAAAGCCCAGGCTGTGATGAGGACCCATCCCAGAGGAGTCACGGAAAGCTTCCGAGTAATTGCCATTTAAGCCAAGGATGGCAGGGCAGCGTTTCTCAACCTCCACAAGACTGACTTTTGAACCAGATAATTCTTTGTTGTGCAGGAATTTTCCTGGGCATTATGTGATATTTAGCAGCATCCTTGGTCTCTGCTAACTAGATGGCAGTCAGTAGCAACCCCCTCCAGCTGTGACAACCTTTACAAATCTCTAGACATCATTAAATGTCCCCCAGGGGACAAAATCACCCAGAAAAAGAACCACTGGTGGAGGTGAGAAAAGAGCAAGAATATTCCATGCAGAGTGAATAGCACGTGCAAGGCCTCAAGATGGGAAGGAAGAAGACAGGCATTCTGGTGCAACTGAAGGAATGCTGGTGAATTACTGGTGAGACGGCTGTGATGATGGGATGGTTTGTAGCCTCCTTGTAATGAAGACAGTTGTCCCTGTCCTATTTTAAAAATAGTTCAATCTCCTGCTCTTATGCTGTATACTTAGTCTCTGCCCTTATCTTTCTGTTCCTTTTCTTTTCTTCCTTACTCCTGTATTCTTTCTTCCTTCGGGTTTTGTAGAGTCTACTTGACAACTTAGGTGACAAGAAGTATGCCGGGTCATGCAGAATCTGTTCATTGAGTATTCAGGCAAATATTTCAGCAGCAGCCTTTTCCTCAATTGGTTTGTGATCTTATAATAAACTGAGCCTGTTTTGAGTTAATTAAAATGAAAATAAAAGCATAGTGATAAGCTGGGAAAAATCCCTGTAGGGAAAGGGAGGCATCCAAACCAGAGGTTATAACAAAAAAGCAGGGGGCTGCCCTGTGCATGTCAGGATGTTCGACATCACTGGCGTCCACCTGCTAGATGCCAGTGGAACTAGGGTATTTACACATTTTAACACAATGAAACAACTTGTTGATGTTGTTGAATGAGGAAAGCAGCTATCTCCCCATAACTTCCTGGCTGTAGTAAAGGAGACAGGCAGCACAGGCCCTGTGAGAAGCATGTAAATTACATGTGAGAGTTGATACTAATCCCTAAGCCCTAGGAGGGACGAGGGTGGCCAGAGCTGTCAGGTAGTTGCCTTTGTTTGCAGCCTTGTCAGCTTATCCCAGGGTGCAGTATAAATATAATCATTATCTCTATTGTCCATACTGTAAAAACATTAGAAAGCAATGCTAGGTAAGCAAACTTGCTGGAATATTATATAAAATAGTATGTATTGATCTTAAATGAATAGTCTTGGTCTCTTTCACTTCTAAAAGGTTTTGTGTTACAAGGCCACAATTTAGCAGCTCTTCTCAGATACAGTTATTCATATTTTCAGTATTTTACTCTAATATCATTCACACGGATGACAGTTTAGTTGTGTACTGTTGTTGCCACTGCTTTTGGCATACTGCCTTTGATGTGACCTATTGCTATTTGTTTATTGGAAACCACTTTGATACTCAGATGAATGAGATACTTCCTTTCATTGGAAAAATAATCAACTTTAACTTGCTTTTTCTTAAAGGGATGGGTTTTGAGCCTCTGCCAGTTATTTTTGGTTGCTGTAATAAGTCTCAAAGACCATGAACCTCTCTGTTTAAAAACTGTTTAAAGTCTTCACCAAGACTCTAAGCTTCAAGAGGTAGCAGCCACTTTTCTTTTGTTCATGTAGCACCTCCATCCTCCAACAGACATACAATAGGCTCCCTGTAAAAAATGGGTTGAATCATAATGGTGTCTTAGTCTGTTTGTGTTGCTATAAAAAAATACCTGAGGCTGGGCAATTTATAAAGAAAGGAGGTTTATTTTACTCATGGTTCTGCAGGCTGTACAGGAAGCATGGCACTAACATCTGTGTCTAATGAGGGCCTCAGGAAGCTTCCATGCATGGTGGAAGGCAAAGGGGAACCAACATGTGCAGAGGTCACATGATGAGGGTGGAGGCAAGAGACAGGGAAGGTGCTAGACTCGTTATAACAACCAGTCCTTGAGAAAACTCTTGTGAATACTAACAGAGTGAGAACTCACTTGGTGCCCCCAGCCCCAGGGAGGGCATTAATCTCTTCCTGAGGAATCCATCCTCAAGATCCAAACACCTCTCATCAGGCCCCGCCTCCAACACTGGGGATCAGCATCTAAACCATAGCAAATAGTCATTAATTTAGGGAAGCGGAAGAACCTAAGTAAAGAGGACTCTAAAAAGGATAAACAGGGAGGTGAGAGGAATTCGATTCTTTTACTGGACATAGGATGTGGTCTTGGGCAATTTTTACTACCCCCTTAAAAGTTTGGCTGACTTCAGCTCATGTTTGGCTGACTCCAGCTTAGATGTGATAAGAATTTGGTTATAGTTTATGAAGACTAAATATACATTTGCTATTTTAAAATTGCTTATTTGTACTGAATAAGTGCCCTACCTCATTGTGTGAATATGAAGTTCACAGGCTGGTGTTCCATATCAGTCTGTTCATACTTGGTTGGCTTTGCATGTAAAACTGTTAAGGAGGGGTGGGTCACCTCAGAGTAAGAGAAGAAAACCTTCTTTCCTGCTGTCAGCCTGAACTGTTAAGAATGACCTTCTCAAGGTGGAAATTGCCCTCTGTGGTATCAGGCAGGGTTGGCGGTGGGGACTGGCAGCCCCCCTCCTCTTCTGCTTAACTTGAGTTTAATTAATTTCTTAACCAGTTTGCTTCTCTTCATGTTTCACTGCTTTCCCACCCTCCATCTCAAAACATGTCCGAGACAACAGATAATTTTGGAGTGGCTTTTATATTTAAGGGCAGGCCAATACTAAGAACATATTAATTTAAACAGTAGAAAATTAGCATTTTGTGGACATAAAAGGATTGCTTAGGAAGTTCTGGCCATGCAGTCCAAAGCTTTCCCACAGGAAGGAATGTATGTTGCATTGAGGAGAATGTTTCTCTGAAATACATAAGCACAAGTCACTGGTGGTTAGTGAATCACTCCCAGTCAGATTCATGAACAAACCCCTCTAGGGTGGGCAAAATTGGGCAGAATTTCAATTTAATTCCACAAACACTTGTTGAGCAAGACCTGGGGTTTCTGTTTGCTCTGCCCCATATATATGAATTGTTCTCCATTCTGTGTTGAGGTAATGTGAGGAGTAGAGAAATTGCTTTAGACAAACATTACTGTTTGGAATACTCGACCTAAGTGGATTCAGTTACTTTCTGAGAGTTCAACGAGGTTGGAATGAAGATTGTAATTTGAGTTGTGTATAAAGCAGAGAAAGAAAAACATTTTGCCAACTCTCGCATTCATATATATTTTCCATCCCTGACGTGATTATGTTTTTATATTTCCCCAATTAGATTTTAAACCATTTGTAGGGAGGAAACTGGGTTTCTTTTAACAAGGGCTCCCAGGCACGTACTGCAGGGTTAAGTACCTTACAGACTCTGGGTAAATACTGACTGCCTGAGGGGAAGTGAGTATTCCCAAGGGTGTTTCCTCAGCGCTTGGTATTTTCCGTGAGAAGCAGACCTCGTGTGGAAGCTCATTCCTTTAGGTTGGGACGGTTTCCTGAAAGGTTTCAGCACAATGACACTGATTAGCTGCTAGACTAATTGCTCACCACCACCAACCTTGTTTCAGAGGCAAACTGGGCCCGAGGGTAAAATAACATGCACACTGAGCCAAACTTTCCAACACGTGCTCCTAACCCTTCCCCCTTGAATTCAGAAAGTGACCTTTTGGTGAACAAATGTTCTTTCACCTTCACTGTTTAGAAGTTGTTAACACCGGGGCCAGCGACATGATTGATGCACGTGCTTTCCCCTCCTCTGGAGTAGGTTCCACTGTTCCCCCCTCAGAGCTGTGAGCTTTTATATTGTTTTCCTTTGATAAGGTGGCTGGGTTGCCCATAAATTTGAATGTATGTTTTAATGACCTGGTGGTTGCTGAAAGAGTGTTATTCTGCTTTGTAGGCTTCTGGCTTTTCTTCTTCAAGGAACACTTCTGGCTAAATGTTTTCCGAACATGGCCTTCTCTTAGTAATCTGTTTGAAAAGTCTGTGATTTCCCGCCCTCTCCCACACCTCCACAAGCCCACCTGGGTCTCTCGTTTGCAGTTTAATTAGTTTAATTCTCAGGCAAATGAGAAATCTTTTTGGAGTCTAAGGATGCCAGATCTTTAAAGTTAGTTCTTCCAGCAAGCTTCAGTTTTCCAAGTAGAAGAAACATCAGAAAGGATGGAAAGATCAGTGCTGATAATTCTTAGTTATTTTTAATTTTGGGGGCTGGGGGCGAGTGTGGAGAGTAAGGGTAAATCCTTCCTCAAAGCCCAACATTGCAGATACTAACAAAAGGGGAGATGGAGGCAGTAGAGAAGAGTGATTAAAGGTATCAACTAGGAGGTTAAGTGTGTGACTTTGGGCAAATTACTTATCCTGTCTGTATCTCAATTCCCTTTCCTATAAAGTGGAAACTATACTAATAGTACCTACCTCATAGGGTTGTTATGAAGAGTAAATGAGTTAATATATATAACGTGCTTAGGCCAGAGTGTCCGGTGCATTGAAGGTGCTACAGGAATGTTAGCTAGTATAGATTCTCCAACAATTCTGGAATCCCAACAGCTTTGACATCAAACAGTGGTTATTTTTCAATTTTTTAAAGTAATTTATTGATGGCAGAACTAACTTGAACTGTTGAGAATATTTTTGTCTTTATTCCATTTAATGTGAATATTTATAAGTTTTGCTATGGAAATATTAATGTGTTCGATGTGGGGACTGCCCCAGTCTACTGGGTGGGATATAGATACATGGTATATGCACCATATTCCGTTTACAACATCAGAAACATGCTGAATTCTGAAACATATCTGACAGCACAGGTTCAGATAAAACACTGGATGTATGCTGAGATAGAAAAATATATTGGCAAAAATACTTCCTATTTATTACCTATCCTGCTGCTTCTTGGTTATACCTTGGTGTTTTTCTCATAGGATTGAAAAAAACATAGAAATTTCACAGACTGTTCTTTTATTTGTGAATATTTATTGAACCCATGCCATGTGCTAAGCAGTCAAAGTCCTCTGCTGTTAGGGAACTGATTGGCTGATGTTAGCTATATATTATTGAGGGCCTACAATGTGCAAGGCCTTAATCTAGGTACATTATTCACATAATCTCTAGTCCTCACAATAATCAGTTCTACAAATAAAGGAAAAATTACTCTGAGACATTAAATAACCTGCTCAAAGCTAGTCATCCATTCAAAGCTGGTAAATGACTGAGCTGGGACTTATATTCCAGTCTGGGTGTCTCCATGGCCTGTGCTCTTTCCACTTTACCACATTTCTGCTTGCTAAGAGCACTCAGACCTAATGGCTCTTAAAGAGAGTCTTGTAGACTTTAATCTCTTTCTGACATGCCACGTTATGTGGGACCTGACACACAAGAAAAGTTCCCGGTGCACTTGACCTCCCTGGAAAGGTTGTGTCACCATGTGCAGGGGACACGTCAGCGGTCAGTGGACAAGTCAGGCAAGTCACAAATGGACATTATGGAATGGGGTGTACATGAAATACTGGAAACTAGTTTCTGTAACAACCATTTGTAATTCTTATGGAAGTAAAATTTATATACCATTGAAATCACAGATCTTAACTGTCCAGTTCAATGAATTTTGGTAAGAATTCTACACCTGCCTATCCACCACCCCAGAAAGTTTCCTTGACTTCTTCCAGTCAAACCTTACCCCTTAGGAAGCACTGTTCAGATTTCTTCTCTGCATACTTCAGCTTTGGCAGTTCTTGAGCTCCGTATAAATGGAATCAAACAGAATGCACTGTTCTGTAAATGGCTTCTTTTGAACTGTGCACTATTTTTAAGACACATTCAAATTGTTTATGCATCAGTAGTTCATTCTTTAATATTCTGTGTAGTATTGCACTGTGAGAATAGACCACAGTTTCCATTTTCCTGTTGCTGGATGTTTGAGCTGCTTCCAGTTTGGAGCTATTTAATGAAACTGCTAGAAACATTATTGCACAAGTCTTTTATGGATGGGAATTTTAATTTCTCCCGGGTACATACCTGGGATTGTAATTGATGTATATGAATTATAATAATATATAATTTTCATAAGGCAGATGTATATTTAGTTTAACAAGAAACTGCCAGTTTTTTTTTTTTTAAATAACTTGTTCACATTTTATACCATCAATATCTGAGAGTACTAGTTGCTACACATCCTTGGCAATTAGGTGTCATCAGTCTTTTAAATTTTAGCTATTGTAGTGGGTGTGAAATGATAAATCGCTGTAGTTTTTGTTTGTATTTACCTGATAATTAATGATGTTAATTAACTATATTTTTATGTGCCTATTGGCCATTTGTATATTTTCTTTTGGGAAATGATTCCTCAAGACATTAGTTCACTTTTTGCTGGGTTGCCTTTTCATTGATTTCAGGAGTTCTTCATATATTGAGATAATGGTCTTTCTCAGATATATCCTGGTATAGCAAATATTTTTTCCCCAGTGTGTAGAAAACTTCCAAGTTGGATCTTTAAATCTCTAATTTCCCAGGTGAGATGACCTTGGGTTTTGGTTCCTGTCTCATGCTGATTGTATTATTTGTTAGGATGGCTTCCTCTTTCTAACAAGTTTATTTGCAATTTACAAGAGGAGGAACATTTGCAAAAAGAAACCCATGTTGCTTGTGGCCCCCAAATTATTCCCTTTCTAGACACTCCTCTGAAGTTACAATGAAAATATGTGATTCCCTCTTCAAAACTGCTTTGTATCCTGTTTAGGATCATACTTATTTAATTACGTAAAGTAAAAATTTGTGGACAAATTAAAAACACAATAGCTAAAAACTTTTCTTTTTCCAAAAAAGAGACTTTTAGAAGTATGTGGTAATTGTTTAGAAGTTTTCCTAATTATAAAAGTAAAACACATTTCATGTAATGTAAGTTGGCAATTTTTTTTTAGAAAAGGAAAACTGAGCACTGAAAGTTAAAATTAAAGTTAAAAAGTTATTAAAAAGCAAATAAACCACTCATAGATTTCTGACTTTCAGGATTAATCTTTACTGCACTTCTGTTCAACAAAGCATGCTGTATTTTTTTCTGAAGGTAAATGTATTAACAATTCAGGAGATATCACTGGAATTGGCTCCTGCTCACATAATTAAGCCAGATCCTTCAAAAGGCTGAGAGGCAGAATTGGGCTCATTAATTTCCAATATCAAATCTACTTCATATATGTTCCTGTTGGAACTCTCACCTAATTTAAGAGGATCAAATAACAATCTAAGGTCACAATTAGGGGAAGGAAGCCTGAGTTTCAGCCAAATTTTATCTTCTTGCGTTCATACTAACTGCAGCGATGAAGCATTCTTCCCATTTGGAGAGTGGTGAAGTTGGGCTACTATTCAAGAAATTCTCTCCTATCCTCTGGGCTCAATTCCTTCAGAAAGAGGTCACATCTCCAACCCAGGTTCCCAGCTCCTTTGGCACATTCCTGTTCATCTTAGTGACCTTTTCTTAATTCACAGGCCATTGCTTCTGTTATGAGGTGAACTGTGTCCCGTCAAAATGCATATGCCAAATGTGACTTTGTTTGGAGATAGAGTCTAAGGGGCTATTAATGTTAAAATGGGGTTATTAGGATGAGCCCTAATCCAGAGTGACTGATGTCCTTATAAGAAGAGAATATCTGGACACAGGTAGATGAACAGAGGGAAGACCGTGTGAAGACACAGAACGAAGATGGCCACTTGCAAGCCAAGGAGAGAGGCCTCAGAAGCAACCAATCCTGCCATCCTTGACCTTAGATTTCTAGCCTCCAGGTCTGTGAGAAAAATGCAGTTCTGTTGTTTAAGCCACAAGTCTGTGGTACTTGACTGTGGCAGCCCTACAGCAAACTCATTTAACCTCTAATGGACCATCACTCCCACGCTGTGAATATTAAGTTCTACTAGGTTCAGGCAGACCCTGGGCTAAATGGCAGCCTATGTATTGCACAGAACCTTGGAACATTTACATCAGTCACTTCTTTTTAAAACAATTCTAGTCTATCTTTAAAAAAATACTTATTTGATGGTTTCAAAATATTACATAAGTTTGGCCAGGCATGGTGGACCACACCTGTAATCCCACCACTTTAGGAGGCCAAGGTGGGCAGATCACTTGAGGTAAGGAGCTCGAGACCAGCCTGGCCAACATGGTGAACATCTGTCTCTACTAAAAATACAAAAATTAACCAGGCATGATGGCTGGCAACTGTAATCCCAGCTACTAGGGAGGCTGAGGCAGAAGAATCATTTGAGCCAGAGAGGCAGAGGTTGCAGTGAGCCGAGACTGTGCCACTGCACTCCAGCCTGGGCAACAGAGTGAGACTCAATCTCAAAACCAAAACCAAAACCAAAATATTATAGAAGTTTGGATTAATATACATCTCCTGAATTCTATCTGACTTTGTATAAAATAGGCCATCACGTAAAATATCACATATATTTTAGAACTTAAAAAATATCTCTTTTTGAGACAGGGTCTTGCTCTGTCACCCAGGCTGGAGTGCAGTGGTGCGATCACGGCTCACTATAGCCTTGCCCTCCCAGGCTCACGTGATCTTCCTACCTTAGTCTGCTGAGTAGCTGGGACTACAGGTGTGCCACTACACCTGGATAATTTTTGTATTTTTTGTAGACATGGGGTTTCGTCATGTTACCCAGGCTGGTCTCAAACTCCTGGGCTCAAGCAATTGCCTGCTTTGGCCTCCCAGAGTGCTGGGATCATAGGCATGGGTCACCACATCTGGCCTATTTTTGAACTTTTAGAATGACAAACAAAAATCTTTCTTTAGATGTTTAGCCATAAAATTATTTTATTCCTGGGAGAAGTTACTGAACATTTCTGTGCCTCAATTTGGGAGATAGTAACGGTGCCTAACCTAGCTCATGGAATTTTTGGAGGATCAGATAAGATTTTTACTCAGAATAGTGTTGGCACATGATATTTATTAGATAAAATACTTTGGAATCATACTGATTTTCTAAAGACTTAACAGCTCAGGAATACACCTGTATATATATATATATATATATATATATATACACACACCATTTTTTTTTTCTTAATATACTCATTGTGTTGAGTTAAAACCAGGACAGAGAGAAGTTTTCAAGGTGTGAGAACCCAGTCTGAGAAGCCGTGGTGTTTCCTGTTTTCAGCAGTTCTGAGTGGCTGGCTTCAGGAGAGAGCTTCGGACCCATTCATTAGGGGCCACAGGGGTCTTTCTGCTGCTCTCCATCTGCACTCCATCACTGGAGGAGGCACCAGGGGACCATTCCTGGGGAATGACTTTTGGTCCCCCTTTCTCCCCCTCCTGCCCTTTGCTTCCTAAAGCCTCTAGTTTATTAATATGAAATTGAGGGAGGTCATCTTCCCCAAAGTCAGAACAAATTGGCTGGTCCCAGTTCTTCAAATGCGTGGGAGGCTCCTCTGCTCAGAAATGTAGCCCTCCTTCAGGGAATTCATTAGAGTTGGTAGCTCTTTAAGGAGTACACAATTTCTGGGAGGTATGCCTATTAGCCATTCACCCCCTCAGAGTTTGTTACTGAAATCAGATAATGGCATTTTCCCCTCTGATACCTCACTGCAGGAACTGGAGGGTACAAGCAGGCAACGAGGCCGGAGAAGCCGGCCTGAGCAGCAGAGGAGGCCGAATGGGCAACAGGCTGTGGGGAAGAAGCAACACAGCCCTGGGAACTTGGAAGGGAGAGCTTAAAGGGGCAGCAGGATAAACATGCTCTTGCAATAATACTGTTTAAGGCTCTGTGGAACTTTGTTGTTGCCTAATAGGGACCGAGTATACCAGTCCCCCTCCCCATCATTTATTTATGGGAGCATCTCTGGCCTTGAGGCCCGGCACTGCTGGAAGTGGAAGATATCCTCCTCAACCTCATACTGTGTTAACCTGCCCTCCTCGTTTCTCCATCAGCCCCCACCCTGCTGTGCCCGCCTCATCTCCTTAGTTCAGGGCTTACTGTTTGTCCTGCTTAGCCAGTATCAGGGTTCCCTCTGGGATCCCACATTCAGACTTGTGTTCACTCCTCTAAAAGTGCTGAGCTGTCCTCATCTCTTTGCCTGTTTATCCTCCAGAATCTACACCTATGCCTCTTTAGGGAGGTGACATAAGTTTGGCCGGGCGTGGTGGCCCACACCTGTAATCCCACCAGGTGTAGATTCTGTAATCTACGCCTCCTTAGGGAGGCGACATCTGAGTCTGAGTCCCCTGAATGGGGCCAGGCTCCTTTCTCTCATAGCTCCCAGCAAACAATCCCATCCTTCCCAGTGCTTACCTCGGTTGGCAATGACACATTTATTTGTGCGATTGGTGATTAATATCTACTTCTTATGCTAGACTGTAAACCCGGTGAGGGAAGACACATCTGTGTTTTCCGACATTGTGTCCCCAGGTCAAGTATAATGTCTGACAGGAAGTGAACTCTCCGTAAATGTTTGTTCTAAAGAGTAAATGAGGGCCCCTTGGGGCACGCTTGTCCTTCCTCTACCTGACATCTAAACAGTGAAGCTATCTTCACCTTATAAGGAGGCTGGTATGCACACATGAACTAGAGTAATTCAGAGGAGCAGACCCGGTGTTTCCAAGGCCTCCTGAAGCTCTGGCCCAGGTGACTCCTGTGCCCATGAATCTTGGGAATATGCACTAGGCATGGAGGTATCACAGGCGGCAGGGAGCAGAGGAACTGGTTCTCCATGGGGCTCCTGGCTGGTGGCTGATGGAGAGCACAATCATAGTTTATGTGTTTATAAGACCAGTTCAGTGGAGCAGAAATTCATTAGATGCAACTTTGGTCATTTCCCCTGTAATTTCAACTGTGACTTTCTCCCATTAGGAAAAACTATAATAACCTAAAACCTTATTTGAGCTGCTTGTACAATTGTTGACAAATGATGCAAACTTGCATTTTCTCTGAATTTTGCACATTTCTAGTGTATTCATGACTTTATATGGATGTAGCTCTAAGGCTTTAATAGATGTCTTATTTCTCATTCCTGTGGTTAGTAGAAATAGAAAAGCAAAGTCTCACTTACTTTTGTACTCTATTGCGAAATTTTGATGATTTATTTTAAATGAGGCTGATGTTTTTTTTTTCACGACCACAAAACAACTGCCAAACCTCATTTCAATGTATCAGATGCATGAATTCTAATGATGAGAACTGCCTGCGTGTCTGTTACCTACAAAACTTGTGTTTTACAAGCATTAAAAAGTACCAGTGAGAAACTGGAGCTTTAGACACTAGCAGCTATTTGACATGTTCTTTTCATTTTCTGAAATTGGAAGTCTGACTGTTGAGTGCTGGGCATGCGTTCAGAGTGCTTTGCGCCCCAGAGTGAGGGCATGGGCAGTGGAGACTGGTCTAAACGAAATGATTCGTGGCCTACAGATTTAATATTTAGGGAGTAAAATATAATCATATCAATGAAAACCAGAGACCTTATCTCCTGGTTAACATGAATTTCATTCTATTGAGGATCTGAGGTTCATAGTCTGTCCTAACATTTTGTATTTGGAAGAGGCTCTCTAGGTCAATGAGAGTCTACCAGAAAGATACTAGATCAATTCCAACTCTGCCATTCCCTAATTATGTGACATTGGCCAAAACACATTTAACTCTCTACTTCTTACTTTCATTTGGAAAATGTAAGTTGTAAAATCTGTCCTAACCGACCTCACAGGATTTGTGGTGATGACTAAATAAAACAGTGTTGGTAAATTTCAAATGTGTGCAAAGGTAAGAAATTGTTTCCTTATATCTTGTAGTTTTCTTTTTCTTTTTTGACACGTAGAGTCCTATTTCCTCAACCAAGTTATAAGCATTCTAAGACTTAAAAATTGGCCATAATTATTAACTGGGGTTCAGTTACAGAGGCAGAACAACTACAAAGGTGTAATATGTGAGGTTTGTTGTCACAGGCATTTAACTTTACACAATTGCAGCAGCTGGTTAGGGAGAAGTCTTTGTGTCTGTTGCTGGAGATTTAAGTCCAGAAAATAGGCTACCTGGAAGAGAAGATGGGCATAAAATGGAGGTGAGCAAGAACAATTGGAAGCTTCAGCACATATTGGAACTCAAGTCCACCTTGCTGTCTCCCACCATGATGTGTGTGTCACATGGTAAAAGTGGGTGCCCCTCATCATGGAGCTAAAGACATAGCTGGCCCAGAAATTGGAGAAGCTGATGGAGGATCCAGGTGAGGCATCTGTAGGTCCAATCTCTTCCCTGTGCCTGTGTGTTAAGCCAGCAGATACATGATAATGTACCTGTGCTGTAAAAGCATCTTCCTTTACCCTTTGAAGGTCAAAAGCAATATAACTGCTTTACTTTCTTGCTGTAAATCTCGTGCAAATATATCTATCATGGCATGTGACATGTGAAACACAAATGAGGCAGCTACATGCTATATCATTTGTGGGAGCAGTGTAAAATGAAAATGTGGGAGCCCTTTATGCAAAAAAGCAAGAGAACTGCACTTTTTTTTTTGCATTCTCTCTCTGGACCTGTCATGGTGTTTATTATTTACCATTTAATGTCACACTCCCTAACACATGGGATACTTGGCAGGTGAACACAGACCTCACAGGCACCTTGGGCCCTGACCCTGAGTGCATACCTGTCTCCACTCTGTCCTGCTCTGTGCCCAGGACCCTACTGGGGTGGAGGGAAGTAACAGTCAATATAGGCGGAAGGAGAGTGGGTGACTGAGAACCAATCAGGGAGGTGGGGAGGAAGTAAGAGGCAGGACCTTGCATAAGCCAATTCTTCAAGCCTGCACAACATGCTTCAGTATCTCACTGGACTGCACTGATAGAACACGAATTCAAAGACAATAAATATTCCCACACTGAGTATTAAACCCCAAGCACAAGGCCCTCCTTCTGAGGATAGGTCACTGGGCAACTGCATGGTTTGCATGTCCATCAAGCCAGCCCTGCCTGCAGGAAGGGCATTCTTGAAAAAGCAGTTGAGCCTAGCCAAGCTGACATATTACAAGCTCATGACACCCTGCTTACTGCCTACCTCCTGCATTTTTCTCAAAGGGCTATCATTATGTGTTATAGCAAATATAACAGAGGACTATGAACACAGCCTTGTTATTTTTCTGGGGTAGTCTCTCAGACACGGACACACACCACATTGTGGCATTGCTACTAGTGTTTCCCAGCCACTGTTTCCCTGAGGACCAAGACTTTTTTTTTTTTTTTTTTTTTTTTTGAGACAGAGTCACTCTGCTGCCCAGACTGGAGTGTAGTGGCATGATCTTGGCTCACCATAGCCTCTGCCTCCTGAGTAGCTGGGACTACAGGCATGTGCTATCATTCCTGGCTTTTTTTTTTTTTTTTTTTTTTGTGGAGATGGGGTTTTGCTCTGTTGGCCAGGCTGGTCTTGAACTCCTGACCTCAAGTGATCCACCCGCCTTGGCCTCCCAAAGTGCTGAGATTACAGACATGAGACATTGTGCCTGACCGAATCAAGACTTACGATGTGACATAGTTAATGGTATGCTATTACTCACCTGTGTCAATCATTTATAATTGAGAGAGATTTAGTTTTACAATTGGATTCTACAGGCTGATGGGGATATTTGCATGATTGAATTTTTCATTTCAACAATGCAGTCTTTAAGATTTCTCCGATGGGATGTTGCAAGATGCATGCTGAGCATCTTGTTGAAGGAGACAGTCCCCTGTGGAGCCCTGCACCTCTACCTGTCTTACGGGGTATGCCAAAATGCAAGGCCCTGGTTGCTGTCTACCTGGGTCATTTCTCAAGGTTGTGTTTGCAGCCAGCATCCTTAAGAGATGGGGTAGTGTCTCCCTCTGTGACAAAGAGCAGGCTGCTACAAAAGCAGCGGATTCTCTACGTTCAGCATTTGTATTCATTTGCTAGGGCGGCCACAACAGCGTATCAGAGACTGGGTGTTTTCAACAACAGAAATTTGTTTTCTCACAGTCCTGGAGGCTAGAAGTCCAAGATCAAGGTATCAGCAGGGTTGGCGTCTTTTGAGGCTTGCGGATGGCTCTCTTCTCCAAGTCTTCACATGGTCTTCCCTCTGTACCTGTTTGTGTACAGATTTCCTCTTCTTAGAAAGACACCAGACACACTGGAGTGGGGCCAGTCTGATTTAACTAATTAACTAATGTCTGATTTAACTCAATTACCTCCCTAAAAACCCAATCTCCAAATGCAGCCACATTCTGAGGTACTTAGGGGTTAAGACTGGAACATATAAATTTTGGGGTCACAATTCAGTCCATACCAGTGTTCCTTCCCGTAACTCAACTTACTGCCCCCCATATCACCACTGTAGGACTTGAGGATAAGAAGAACTAACACCGTCATACTGTTTGCTGTGCTGTGAGTAACAAGGCCTATTGTTTTGAACCTAGGTGTTTGGTGTCTTCTAGCATCAAGGAAACAGTAACATGCTAATAATCAGATTATAGATACGGCAAAATAAAATCTCAGACCTGACGTACCTTGTATTTGGCATCAAAAACATTTCCAGCAGTATCTCATGACAGATCCAAGTGTAACAGTCAGAGTGACTTTAATAGTAGCCTGCCTGTTTTTTTTTTCCTTCTTGTTGGAGTGAAATTTGTCTCTCAATCCTCCATCCCTGCACAAGGTATTTAAGCCTTTCACTTTCTCGTCCTAGGGTGTCCATGTATCTAGGACCCCTGAAGAGTGGCCTGTCTGTAGCAGGACAAGCCGCAGACAAAACTTGTCAGACACCAGGTTAAAGAAGGAAGGGCTTTATTTGGTTGGAAGCGTTGGCAAGACTCACGTCTCCAAAAACCTAGCTCCCCGGCTGAGCAATTCCTCTCCCTTTTAAGGGCTCACAACTCTAAGGGGGGTCCACATGAGAAGGTTGTGATCTATTGAGCAAGGAGGGGTATGTGACTGGGGGCTGCATGCACCAGTAATTAGAACAGAACAGAACAGGATAGGGATTTTCACAGTGCTTTTCTATACAATACCTGTAATCTACAGATAACAGAACTGATTAGGTCAGGGGTCGATCTTTGACTACCAGGCCCAGGTTGCGGCGCCGGGCTGTCTGCTTGTGGATTTCATTTCTGCCTTTTAGTTTCTACTTCTTCTTTCTCTGGATGCAGAAATTGGGCATAAGACAATATGAGGGGTGGTCTCCTCCCTTACATCCACAGATGGTGAGCTGCTGATGGGCTTCACTGGAGAACAGCTTCTACTGCATTTCATTCCCTCCTTCTTGTAGCAGAAGAGTTTGTTCCCTCACCCCTGACCTTCAGGAGCCCTCTTCCCTCCTGTATGCTTGTCTCTCTTTTGGGTCATAACTCTGTCTCACCTCCACCCTTCCTTAGCTTTGTCTAGTCTCTGGGACAGGGAAATTGGCTTTGTAAGCGGGAGTAAAAGACTCTTCACCTTGCACTTGGGGCAGAATTTTCTTTGGATATTTGTTTTGGCTTTTGTGGAGGAGGAATGCTCTCTTAGGAATGCTCTCTCTGGTGCCCATGAACGAAAAGAGGAGGAGGGATGTGCACAAGGATGGCCAGATGAATATCTCAAGCTATGATCTGTTTTGCAACTTTGACATTTCCATGTCTTGCGGAAATGAAAACAATAGTTGCTAATGTAAATGCTATTCCTAGCATGCAGGCAGAGTGCTCGAGACAAGGTCAGTTGCTTCAGAAATAGAAGCCTCAGCTCAGATTCAAAGATACTGAGATCAGATTCTGGACCACTTTGAGAATGCATTATTAAAAAATGACCAGACTAAAACTCAGAAGTTCTGATAGGAGGCCTTGTTATGTGGGATTTTAGTAGCAACAATCTCAAACGACTAACAAGTGCAGAATTTATAACCCAGTCTAGATGTGGTGCTTTGTTCTGAGTGTTGGATGAGCACAGCATTGGTAGCCATCTCAGCCCATGCTCTATGGCCCCCCACATTGGAGGTAATTAGACTTCGGTTACAATGGAACCTGAACAGGCAGAAAGACTGTTGGTAAGATTTTCTCACAAAGCCCTATGCCAGCATCACTGGAGTCACTGCATCTCCAAGGACATGTGTGCCACTGCGGGAGAATGCCTGAGGTGTGTGTAGAGACAAGCCCCTTCACTAAAACGCCTTTACCCTTCAGAGTTAGAGGATGGTGTGAAACCTCCTGCCAGAAAGGCTGGTAGAGAAGGCCTTCTAAGTTCAGAATTTAATCCTTCCTTCTGTCTCCTGTTATGCTCTGAATTGTGACCCCAAAATTCATATGCTGAAATCCTAGTTCCTAATGCATGAAAATGTGATTGTATTTGAAGAGAGGATCTTTAAGGAAGTAATTAAATGAAAATGAAGTCATTGGGGTGGGCCCTAATTCAGTGTTACTGGCATCCTTAGAAGAAGAGAAAATCTGGACACAGATAGGTACAGTGGGAAGGCCATGGGAACAAGATGGCCATCTGCAAGCCCAGGAGAGATGCTGCAGTAGAAACCAACCCTGACAACCTTGATCTTAGGCTTGTAGACTCCAGGACTGTGAGAAAATAAATTTCTGTTGTTTAAGCCACCTGGCCTGTGGTATGTTGTTGTGGCAGTACCAGCATATTAAAGACCACCCCCACCGCCGTCCCCATTTATTCTCCAAACACATACAATGATAGACAAAGGATAAACTAGAAATATCTAGCTGTGTTTTAAAATAAGGTAAATATCTCAATGGATGAGATTTGCAAAATAGTCTGAGGGACTAAAACTGTGTGTCTACTGGATGTCAAGTCAGGTAGCAGGCCATGAATTTGACATGTGAAAGAGTAGGAATAAGCAACACCCTTTCCAACTCACTCAGGTGGGGACCAGAGCCAAGCTCACTGCTTGAAGCCGGGGCCTAATGTGATTCATCCACCTGTGAGTGGGGGCTGCTAACAGAAGCTGTTACCAGCGACTACCTTATGCTAATTAGTACATGCCTAGTGAGTGGGAGATGGAAGGACACATATAAGGCAAATGTACATTGCCTTGAGATTAGCATTTGAGACAAAATACTCCAGTTAGATCTGTGATATCTCCAATGTCATTGAGAGACAAGTGCTTCAAAACTTCATTTCCAAGTCTCTTAGTTCTAGACTAGGAAGTCAAGGTCACTGCAAAACTGCTCTATAGGAGGAAGGGAGGGAGGCAGAGAGACAAAAAGAACTTCTCACTCAGGAGCATCCGCAAACTAAAATCCCAAGCATGTAAAGAAAATGAACACCTGAACTAACAGCCTATACATTTAAGAGTTGAAAGGAGGATCCTGTTAGGTCTTTTGCTGCCTTGTAGTGGGGTTTTTGCATGATAGTCTCTTCCATTCACTATTTCAACCTTGTAGTCTGGTGGCAAGATGGAAACTGAGGGGGATTGCTTAAAGACTCTCCATAAGCTGTCAGCTGCTTACTGTTCTTGCAGATAAAAGCATCTTGCAACAAAAGATCTTATTTAAAGTGTACCAGTGGCATGCTTTTCAGGATGCTACTGTAGACACCCGAAGAATCATTTCCTTGTATGGAAACTTGACAAGAAAAATCTTCTGACATCGATTTTTCTGTTTTGTTTTACCCCGAATAGTAACCAGATGTACAAAATGATAGAAATAGCTTGGAAATGCTAATTATTAGAAATGCTGTACTGGTGTCAAGAGCTTTATCTGGGCCAGTTGATATATGGTGATAAATATAGCCTTCCATGGCTGCTCAAGTATTGTGTACCTAAGGTGATGGTGGTACCTTTACTACTGGATTCAAAATGATCATGTGGCTTGTGAGTTCCTGTGGTGTATGCAAGATTGATTTAAAGTGGGAGTGCAGTTTCCACCTCAGTGAAGGGTTGGTTGTTAAAGGTTTGCTTCCTCTGTGCCTATTTGAATGCTCCTCACTTATTAGCTGAAACTCTGAAGGAATACGTTTGGCCAGGATCTCAAATTGCCAACTCATTCATCAGTCATTGCTTCATGTTCCTAGGAGGTATGTATATCAAATACTGCACCAGATGCAATTACTGTATAGCGAGTTATAGAAATCTATAACTGAGATAACTCTAGGACCTGCTCTGCTGGTGTCTCAGCAGGACCACACATAGTTGAGAGGGTTCCTTTTGCCTCTCCAGACTAAGGTGTCTCCTTGGTACCTCTCTTCTGGATTCACTCCTTATCTTAGTGTTTTCGACACTGCCATTCTCCCTAATGAAGATGTGTGGAAAAGTGAGTTCCAATAGAGAATTTCCCTGTAAGACTTAGAATAGAGCTGGATTAAGTGGCTTACTTCCTAAAAATAAAGTTTCTAGTGGAAAGGTGACACCAAGATATTTTTCCTTGGAAGATAGAAAAATGCCATCCCAAAGTTTACAAACATGGATGTCTTTTAAATGTGAGATTGTAATTTATTTTTGCAGAAGCCTAACATTTTGGTAGGAAAAGCTACTTGAGTTAGCTTAAACACATATAAGGCAAATATGTTTTATATGTTTTACTTAAACACATATAAGGCAAATACTTTTTTTCACCCTATCTTTGGGGAAAAACTTGAATGCATTCATATAACACAAAACTGGATGCTTTAGCATCTAGTTAAATGTTTTGTTTAGTAATTGGAAGAATTTTGCCTCTGCAAAATTAGGTATGTTTTTCTCTTAAATTTGGAGTTAGGCCACTCTATACTTGAAATTATAATTTTTTTTTGTAGGGGGGAGGTGTGTATGTGTATATGAGTTTGTGTTTCATAACATGTATGTTATTCAGTTGCTTCTAGTAAATTGGAAGTAGGACTTCGATTATGGCAAAGGCAACATAAAGAATTGATCTTCTTGCCTAATGTTAGAGGTGAGATCAAGATTTTGACTAAGCTGGTATAAGACATTCTGGGCTGGATTACTGGTATTCTACATTTGGTGTTATCTGAGATTGACTAAACCACACTTTGAAAAATACATTCTCAAACTTGTGGCTTCCTACAGGGTTTCTGGCCTAGTCTTTGATGTCAGATCAAATGCTTGGGTAGTTAAACAACTCCAAGGAAATGGCTACTGCCAAAGCCCAATATCCTAGGAAAAGGCTACTTTGGATAAGAACGAGACAGCCTTGGATTTGGAGTACAAAAAGGATGCTATCTTCTTTCTAGGGCCAGTGAACTCTGAGGCACGGGGATTAGTTAGTGTGGAGACAGGGCAGGAGCCAGATAAGGAGCTGGCCCAGGAAGGGCCTCTGAGGTCATGTTCAGGCCTGCGGACTCTTGTAGTGACAAATTTCAGCAAGAATCATTAAGTTACTCTGTTTTGCTTCTATTGTCTCCTAACCATCAATAAAGAGATTTTAAAAGTTATCAGCTGATCTCTGGGGACTGAGGAGCCCTGGTGCCTGTTTCAGGACTGACAAAAGGGGAAGGATTTTCCCCTCCCTGAGGCCAGAATCGGGGGACCAGGAGCAGGCACAGCCAGCGACAGTTGAGTTCAGCAGAGAAGCCTCCCATTAGGGTATGGTTAGGAAGGACAGTGTGTGACAGGACAATAAGGAAGCTCCAGTAGAGGAAACTGGGGACATATGCTAAGGCAGAAATTAATGAGTATTCTTGGAAACTGCTAAGCTGATCTAGGCCTAGATTCCAGGAATTGGGATAATGGGAACTTATGTCCTAATAATTTGGGATACAAAAGAAGTGCAGACTCATTTCCTAGTCACGGGCTGGTGAGGAATTGTGAGGTTACCTTGATTTCTCTATTTGGAATCTCATCCTGCATGTCTTAGGTCTTCCAACAAATGAGGAGCTTTCCTCTGTGGGAGGAGGCCTAGGCCCTTCTGCTTGTTCCAACTGTATAGAAAGGAGGAAAGAGAAGAGCTTTAGAAAGGGAGAAAATGTATGTGCAGGAGTGGAGACCACTTTTAATATCACATTTTCCTCCCACTGAAAACTTTAGCTTCTAGCACTCCTTAGCTGTGATATACCGAGAACTGCATTGAATTTGTGACCCACCTCAGAGTGCTTCCTCTGTGGGTGATGTAAGCTGGCTAATGGCAGACATTGAGGCCACTACTACCCAGTTCTCTCTGTTGCTGATGCCCTCGGCCCCGGTGGTCCCTCAGCTGCTTCTGCCGCTGTGTCTGCCTCATTCACTCACTTTCTCTCAACCAGGGCCTGGCATCCATCAGGCACCATGAGCACGGTGTTGAAGACCCAGGGATTTTCACAGGCTTACAAGGATGATTAAGTCATGAAAAAATCATATTGCCTCCAAAATACAGCATGAAAAAAACTGACTAAATATTAAAAGACTTTTAAAATAAGAAATAATAAATCTTGAATTAAAAGTCCATAAGTCTTCTTTCATTACTATATATAAATTTATTTTAATGTGGGGCATAGCTGCATTTGAAAACATTTGTTGTTATGTAAGGTGGGTGTGGTTTCCAAAACTGAGAACTCTTGGGGTCTATGAAGGCCTTAAAATAGAAGCTAGTTTTCCCTGCTCCGTTTAATCTCTTGCCTCCCCTCAAATCTTTTTCATATTATCCTGTCATCCTCCACCACCCAGCTTTTTTTCAGCTAAACAGCTGGGATATCATCCAGCAGAAAAAAATATAATAAAAGCCCAGTGAAGAAAGAAATGCATTTTCTTCCCGAGGCCAAAGTCCCTGGTGCTTAGACCACTTGTACTACAGGACACCAACTTGAAGCTCTTGTCATCTGGCCTGGGGTGAAACAGGTGTTCTGTTGAAAGGGAAGTAACTCAGGCTGGAGAGAAAAGTGAGATGCTGCATGGGTGATTTCTTCTCAGCCAGTCCCCGGTGAGCAGGGTCCTTTTTCAACCTGCACCTGCATCTGCCATCTATCCAAAGCTGGAGTTGTGTGGAGATTGGAGCAACTGGTTGCTGTTTTGTGGTATCCTTGGGGGTTGGACTTTCCCTGGTGCCAAGAAGGCACTTTCCCTTTTTTGATCATGGAGGGTCTGATTCTAAATATGCAAAACTGGAATATATATAAAAACTGGAGAGAAAGTTTCCGAATTATATTTTTCATCAATTCTTTAGATTTGCAGTTATTGTTTTAGGTATGGGTAATACATGAAACAGGTTGGGCTTGGACACCTGTGCTTTCTAATCAATACGTCATTCTGTCTAGCTCCCAGGCTCAGGAAGCACAATCTCAACGTCCCCTTGGGGAACTGAGTCTTTAGGCTGGAAGATGCAAGTTGTGAAATACAAACCATGGACAAGTCCTGGCAAGGTGGCAGTTTCTAGCAGTAGAGCATTAAGGCCAATAAGCTTAATCTGAAGCACATTGTATTAGTCTGTTCTCACACTGCTATAAAGAAGTACCTGAGACTGGGTAATGTATAAAGAAGGGAGGTTTAATGGACTCACAGTTACCCAGGTTGTACAGGAAGCATGGCAGCATCTGCTTCTAGAGAGGCCTCAGGGAGCTTTGAGTCATGGTGGAATACAAAAGGAGAGCAGGCAAGTCTTATACAGCCAGAGCAGGAGCAAGAGAGAGAGGGAGGGAGGAGGTGCTACACACTTTTAAACAATCAGATCTTGCGATAACTCACTCAATCTTACAAGAACAGCACTGAGGCCAGCTGCGGTGGCTCACACCTGTAATCCCAGCACTTTGGGAGGCTGAGGTGGATGGATCACCTGAGGTAGGGAGTTCGAGACCAGCTTGACCAACATGGAGAAACCCTGTCTCTACTAAAAATACAAAATTAGCCAGGCATGGTGGTACATGCCTGTAATTCCTTCTACTTGGGAGGCTGAGGCAGGAGAATCGATTGAACCCGGGAGGTGGAGGTTGTGGTGAGCCGAGATGGCACCATTGCACTCCAGCCTGGGCAACAAGAGCAAAATTCTGTCTCAAAAAATAAAAAAGAAGAAGGAGAAGGAGGAAGAGGAGGAGTAGGAGGAGAAGGAGAAGAATAAGGAGAAGGAGGAGGAGAAGGAGAAGGAGGAGGAGAAGGAGAAGAAGAAAAAGGACAGCACCAGGAAGATGGTGCTAAACAATTCATGAAGGCTCCGCCCCCATGATTCAGTCACTTTCTGCCAGGCCTCACCTCCAACACTGGGGATTACAATTAGACATGAGATTTGGATGGGGATACAGATCCAAACCATATCACACATGAACCACTGGAAAGTGAAAAATTCATCTGGCACTGTGTCAACACCATCATTCCAAGTCTAGTGTGCTGGTGCCAAAGATGGATCATGGTCTCTCTACTTGGCCTTATTCCAGTCCTGGTCTGATCTTATTTCCCATTCCTGTTAGTGAGTCATAGTTCAATGGTTGTCATCATGATCCCTGAAGATCAATGGATTGGGACCTCAAGTGACCTGGATTATGGCCATTAATTTGGGGCAAAACCCTTAATCCTTCTGTGTATAATTTTCTCATCCATAAAATGAGCATAGTCATACAGTACATGTCTTACAGAGTTGTATGACAGTAAAATAGGGCAGAATACTCTAGAAACTTTGGTATAGATGTAGGAACATCCTGTGTAAGGGAACTGTGGTCACATGGAAAAATAATGAGCTTGGAGCTGAAAGACGAAGGTCCTAGTTTGTACTTTGCCATTTACTAATTGTTGAGTTTAGGGCTTCATTTTAGCTGGGGCTCTGGTGCCTCAAGTGTGCATAACCATTATTATATCTCAGAAGTGTTGCAAAGGATAAATGAGATACTGTAAGTGAAAAGGTCCTTACTGACTACAAAGTGCTATACAAATGTTAGTTAATCAAAAGAGTGATTAATTTGGTGCCTTGCTATTCTCAAGCTGATTAGCTGGCTTATTTCGCTTTAATTAAACATTTTGATTATTATAACCCTGATAAATCTCAGATTTATTGAATGTTGGATTCACAAGGCTGGCCTCTAACATGTTCCCAACCACACTGGGAAAAGGAGAAAGCAGGACTGCTGTTCCTGGTAGCCCTTTCCATGTGCAAGCACTCTGTACCAGTCCTTGGGGATGCCAGCACATTCCAACACTGCCCTTGTAGCTGCTTGTGCAACTGGAAGCTGAGAGGTGGGTTCCAGGAGGATGGTCCCCATGATGTTCAGGAATGCTGTGTTTGGCATCACTGCTTGACTTGGGGATTTCTGTTGGAACACTTGACCACAGCTTCCTGGAACTTGCCTGCCATCTGGTTGGATGAAAAGTAGGGAATCAGATTTAAAATGTTTAGACAAACTCAGGATGACACAGTCACAGGCTTGTTGACCTTCAGGTGGGGGGGTGGGGCATGACTTTTGTTCTGCTTTGTGGGGTGCTTATCCTTGGAATTCTGTGGGTTTTCTGGAAAGGCATTTCTGGGTGGGGACCGAACCACTGAGGGACTTTCTGTTTCCCTGTGTTGTACCCTTTCTCCTCTGGCTCATCAGAGGCCACGCTATTGACATCAACAGTGTGCAGGGAAGAAAGCTCAAGATTGCTGTTCCTGCTCTTTTTCCCTTTCACCTGGCTTTGCTGCTTTGGGATTTGAAGTGTGCTGAATTTCAGTTCCAGATTGTTAAGGCTGCAAATGGATAACCTTGCTCTCGGGTCTGAGAAGCAAAGCTCTACAAGAAAACTGCCTATTCTATCTTTCCATCTGTTTAGCCCCACAATAATCCCACAGAGGGAAACTGCAGCAATTTGGGAAAAAAAAAGGCAAGCCACTATTTGTCTACATGATAAAATCTCAGAAGTCCCAGCAATTTCAGGGAAGATGTTCTCAGGGCTTCAAGTAGGGCTTCAAGACAAACCAGTGGTCATGTTAATGGAGTCATGGGCCATGCGCAAGTAAGAGAAACCCAGAAATAAATAAGTAGAAGTAGCCATTTCCTAAAGATAGGTGGATATTGCATATATTTATGTGTCTTCAAGCAGAATAATAATGAAAGCAGGTTCTCTTGTTCTCATATCTTACTGAAGACTGGAATAAAAAATATCGGAGGGGTCGAGATTGGCTTTTTGCTTATAAGCTGTAGTACAAATGGTGCAGCCAGAATGAATAGTGTTTACAGGAAATTAGTCAATTGCCTTTGGTTGATTTTGTTTCTGGTACAGTTTGCTCTCTAGTCACCATGTAAATATCTTAAATAATAAGTGCTGAAAACAAAACAAACAAAAAATGGGAAATAAGGCAGGAGCCAGGAGCTGAAAAATTCACAGATTTATTGCAAATCCATGAAGGGATACAAGACAGTTACACAAGGATAGATTTTTCTTCTTCTTTATATCATGAACGTTCTTTTTAAATACATTTAAATGTGATTTTATGGAAGAAATTTATATGACCTTTTCTCTTTGGAGAAGAGTTGGTCCTTGATCTTCCTCTTTGCCTCCCTAAACTGAGCCTCTTCAGAGGGCGTTTAAGTTGGAGGTGACTCAACATTGGGAAGACTTGACATACTGCCTCAGTTGGCCGGTTGCAGGTGCCATGGGAGCTGGAATCGTAGGTGCTGAGGTATTGTAGGGGGAAGCTGATTTCTTTCACTCCTACTGGAAAACTGTTCTTGGACTAAGAAGTAGGAGTGGCAAGGGGTTTTGATGTTGAAAGGTATCCACAGAACAGTTGCCCTTTTTTCTTGGGTTGACCACATTTCTCTCAGATCAGGCTGTGAATCAGCGAGAGTTGGTGCTCATGCCGTTTGGACTCAAAGAGCCCCTTTTCCCTTTGCTGATAAGAGATAGAAGCAGAGAAAGCAGACCAGAACCAGAAGCACATCCTGAGGACAGCCTGTTCTCTCCAGTTCTTCCTGCAAAAGAAAGAAAAGTAGAAGAGCATCTTCTTCCTCTTACTGGATGGACTAAATGTGGTGATAAAGGCAGTGAAGTTTTTGGTACTGCTGTTGATAAAGGGGCAGCATAGTACATGGAACTCCTGTGGTTTCTGCAGGGCAGAAGCTGTTGTCTAGAAAAGGGGTTCAGTGGTAACTTTCATTGATAAGTATATGAACTTTCTTGTCCTCAGTCGGTGACAGAGGGCAGCACCTGGTAATGAAGCGCAGAGACCATGAGAGCAGGAGAAGAAGCTGACTTGTACAAAACACGCAAACTACGTAAAATAATAAGACTCCTATAGATGCCACATCCACACATAGCTAATAATGGGACTTGAAACTTGCACAAAACACCTAACTGTGTGTAAAAGGAGGATGGTGTTGACAGAGGGCTCAGGCCTTGGCTTATGAAGGACTACATTTAGGTCTGAGTACCTGGAAAAGGGAATCTTAGTGGGGCTGAGACTCATCAAACTATCGTCATTATCATTATCATCATCATTCCTTCTATAAATAGTTCTCTTTGTTCCGTGACAAAGAGTGTCCCAAGTGTTTTATACACATTATTTCACTTTTGGTAAATGCAGAAACAGAGCCATATAGAGAGAGTTTCATCCAATTTCTTGTATAGCTTGTATGCTGTAGTTAAGAGGTTGAACCCATGACACCTGATGGCCAGGCCTGGGCCTTTGGCGACCACGATGTGCTACCTCTGAAGTCATGTTGTGTAACCTTACGTGAAGGAGGGAACCAAGAAGTTTCCTTTGTGCAGGGTTTGGGACTTTCTCCAGTTGTCACCATGTAGTTTATGTTAAGAAGTACTAAAGCACAGTTTCCGTTGTTGGACGCTGCAGTCTCTGAGAGGTAGGTGTGTCATGGGACCATCTTGAGACTGCTGCTGAAGGAATGCAGGACCCACCTTTGTGTCTAACCTGCTGCCAGTGAGGAAGTGAGAGACTGAGGTGATGGGAGACCTTTGTGTTCCAAGTTTCTAACTCCTGCCTCAGAGCCGTAATGAAAACGGAAGTTTGTGTCTTCACAGAACCAACGGATGCTTGCCTTGCTGTGACTCGCTGTGAGCCAATATAGGTGGAGTTACGTGGTTCTCATCTTAAACTTTTTGGTTCTACAGATGTGTGTTCAGTCTTCCTGTGGTAAGACTAAATTCTCTCCTAGAAGCATCTCGATACTATCATGTTTCAAATCCCATTATTAGCTGTGTGTGTATGTGGCATCTATAGGAGTCTTACTGTTTTAGATGGTTTGAGTCAATATCATTGTGCATGCAAATTTAGAATTTTTCTAGCTCCCTGGTGCAGTTCCTTTCTTCATAACATAATAACCATCTTTATCCGTAACAAATTTTTTTTGCCTCAAACTCCATTTATTTTGATATTAACATAGCTATTCCAGTTTTCTTTTGATTTGTATTTTCCCAGTATATATGTTTTTTATTCTTTTAATTTAAACAGTTGTTTGTTCTCATGATTTAAATGTGTCTATTCTAAAAAGCATAGAGGATGATTTTGCTCTTTTAATTAAATCTAGCAATCATTTTACGTGGACAAGTTTAGTCCACTTATTACTGACGGATTTTGATTTATTTCAATCATATTGTTTTGTCTTTTTCCTGCCTTTTCTATGTTTTTCTTTTCTTCTTGTCTCATTATATTTACTGACAAATGTTATTTTATTTTTGAATAATGTTTTAGTGCCATTTTGTATTCCTGTTGCTTTATTAGTCCAGGTTCTCCAGAGAAGCAGAACCAATAGCATGTGTGTGTGTGTGCATGTGTGTGTATATACCCTCACTACATATATATATATATATATGTGTGTGTGTGTGTGTGTGTGTATGTGTGTCAGCCTCCACAATTGTGTGAGCCAATTCCTTAAAATAAATCTCTTTCTCTCTCTATATATATATATATACATGCCAGCCTCCACAATTGTGTTAGCCAACTTCTTAAGAAAAATATCACGTTCTTTCTATATGAGACATATGTCATATATATAGCATATATATATATAAAAATATGTCAGCCTCCAAAATAATGTAAGCCAATTCCTTAAAATAAATATAATTTCCCTCCCACCACCATCTGAGAGAGAAGCTGAAAAGTCCAAAATCCTCAGGGTAGGCCCGCAGGCTGGAGACCTAGGGAAGAGTTGCAGTTTGAGTCAAAGGCAATCTGTTGGAAGAGTTTGCTTTGCCCTGGGGGAAGTGAGTGTTTTTCTTAAGTCCTTCAACTGTTTGGATGAGGCCTATCTACATTATGGTGGGCAATTTGCATAGTTCAAATGTTAATCCCATCCAAAGAAAATACCTTCACAGAAACATCGGTAGAGTTTGACCAAATACTTGGGTACCATGGTCAAGCCAACTGACACATAAAATTAACCATCACAATTACTAATTGGTTGTTATTGTTATTGGTACTTTGTAGAGTTTGAGATTTGTTTAGATTTACCTACATGTTTACCTTTTTATTTTCTGTATGTAATTCACTTTTTTTCCTATACTTAAAGTACTGGACAAAAAATAACTATCAACCCCACAATTTCTTTTTTTGCTCAGACATGCTAGTGTGAGTTAGAGACAATATGAGGACATTTTATCAGGCATTTCAGAAAGTTTACCCTTACCAGAACTACTAAAGGTTTACTTCAAAATGAAGTATTTTGAAAATTATTCCGTGACTTCAGGATTTTAGTTTATTATAAAAAGCCTGCTGTTAGCCTAGCTCTTGCTTCCGTCCCTTCTTCCTTTTTGCAGGTTATCCATTTTTTCTCTCCAGCTGCTTTAAGGTCTCTATTTCTTGTGTCCTATGGTTTTACCAAAATGAATTTAGATATGAAAATTTTATTTATCATACCTTGAAATTATTATGCCCATTGTATCTAAAAATCATGTTTTTGATCAATTCGGGAAAATTCTGAAAAATTTTCACATGTTATTTTAAATGTTGCCTCTCCCCTAATTCTCTCTATCTCTTTTTTTTTTTTTAATTTTAAGTCCCATGGGACATGTGCAGGTTTGTTACATAGGTAAACGTGTGCCATGGTGGTTTGCTGCACCTATCAGCCCATCACCCAGGTATTAAACCCAGCATTTTTCCTGATGCTCTTCTCCCCCCACCCCGCCCTCCCCTGACAGGCCCCAGTGTGTGTTATTCCCCTCCCTGTGTCCATGTGTTCTCATTGTTGAGCTCCCAGTTTTGTTTTCTGTTCCTCCCTTAGTTTGGTGAGGATAATGGCTTTCAGCTTCATTCACGTCCCTGCAAAGGACATGATCATGTTTCTTTTTGTGGCGGCATAGTATTCCATAGTGTATATGTACCACATTTTCTTTCTCCAGTCTATCATTGATGGGCATTTAGATTGATTCCATGTCTTTGTGAATTGTGAATAATGCTGCAGTGAACATATGCATGCATGTATCTTTATAATAGAATGATTTATATTCCTTTAGATACCATCTCATGCAGTCAGAATGGCGATTACTAAAAAGTCAAGAAACAATAGATGCTGGTGAGGTTGTGGAGAAATAGGAATGCTTTTACACTGTTGGTGGGAATGTAAATTAGTTCAACCATTGTGGGAGACAGTGTAGTGATTCCTCAAAGATTTAAAACAGGAAATACCATTTGATCCAGTAATTCTCTTTTTAAGATTAGTTATTTTGGACTTTTTGTCATTCTTTCCTTCATAATTCTTAACCTCTCTTTTTATATTATCTCTTTTTACTGCTCTATGCTACCTTCGGAATTATTTCCTCATATTTATTTTTAGTTCACTTTCTTTGATATGATTCATTGGTAGTTTGAAACAATGATTGAGCTTTTAATTCCAATTCCTTTAACTTCTAGAAGTTCTATTTTTTCTTCAATTATATCCATTCTTTTTAGATACTGTTTTGTGTATTTTTCTTGCTCTTAATTTCTCTTTTACGTGTTCTTTTAAACATGTTAATTTTATAGATTCCCTCCTTCTAATAGTTCTAGCAATGTTGGGATTTAATACTGCTCTTTGCTATATCTGCTTCGGTGGTTCATTCTCAATCGTTTCCTTCAGTGCTTTGTAGTTTTGGATTGTAAGAAATCTTAAGGCGGGCTTTGTTTGAAGACTTTCACCTGGCCTGTGCTGAAAGTATGCCCCTCAGGAATGGTTCTATGTCTGTTTATGCCAGGCATCCCAAGGGTATCATTGTCTCTGGGTCTATTTATATGTTATTTCTCACCTGGCAGATTCTGGACCAAGCCAGAAGTATAAATTTGAACCCAAAACCCAAGTGTGGCCTGCCTAGGGTTTGGCCACTTCTGTAAAGTGGCCACTTACTAAAGTCTTTTCTTTCAGGAAAGATTATTTCACTGACTTGGGTCCCAGGCCCATATAAACAAACTTGCTTCTTATTTTCCTAGGCTAGTGTAAGAATTTTTTTCTAAAATACCTTTTCAGTTAAGGTATAGATCTTCCAGCTTTATGTGAAGGTCTTCATTCCACTGCCCTACCTGTCCCTACGCAGGGATTAAAACTTCAGCTCTTTGGATTCCTGGGGCTGGCAAATCCTTCCAAGAATTATCACTGTGCTTTTTACTTTTTCCTTCACGTTTGGCCCCTAGAGATTTTCTTTACCTTTTTTTTTTGTGAAATCAGCTATGTATTTAAACGTTTCTTTCTTTCTTTCTTTCTTTCTTTCTTTCTTTCTTTCTTTCTTTCTTTCTTTCTTTCTTTCTTTCTTTCTTTCTTTCTTTCTTTCTTTTTTAAAAAAAAGCAGGAAGTTTTTGTGATTATTTAGTTACACAATATTGCTAGAAAGAGAATTATAAATGACTGTAAACCTCCTACCATGACTTTCTGCTGGTCAATAGAGCAGGATGATGCCCCATGTTTCACACCACTTTAGAGACTTTGCTGGCTTTTCCTAAATGTACTCTTTCCACAAAGATGCATGTTTGTCTGCATGTCTTTCTCCCTTCTTCTGCCTCTATCTCCAAGAAAGACGAATAGAGATAGAGGCAGAAGGGCCAGATGCGGTGGCTCACACTTGTAATCCCAGCACTTTGGGAGGCCGAGACGAGTGGATCACGACGTCAGGAGTTCAGGACCAGCCTGGCCAAAATGGTGAAACCCTGTCTGTACTAAAAATACAACAATTAGCCGGGCCTGTTGGCAGACGCTTGTAATCCCAGCTACTTGGAAGGCTGAGGCAGGGAATTGCTTGGACCTGGGAGGCAGAGGTTGCAGTGAGCTGAAATTGTGCCACTGCACTCCAGCCTGGGCGACAGAGTGAGACTCCATCGCAAAACAAAACAAAACAAAACAAAAAAAATTCATTGTTTTCTCCAGTAACTGGCTGGCCTTTCTCATCTTGTCAAAGCTATTTATTTTTTCACCTTAACAAGTTAACATAAGGCTCCCATTCAGTAGATCAGAATCTCCCAGTAGATCTAAAAGTTGCTTCCTGCTGGAGCAAACTTTCTCCTGTTCTTTCTTTTTCCTTGAATCCTAAAGACAAGTGGAGCACAATTCTCAGTGTTGTCCTGCCTCTGTTCCTAGAGAATGATGGCTGTAACCAATTCAAAGTCATGTCAGTCAACAGCCCAAAAAGTACAAAAAGAATACTTTTGGCATGAATATATTGTTCAGTTCCAAGAAAAAAACCCCAAATGCCCAGGAAACTTTAGAAACTGAAGTTTAGGTCAAAATATATTTCTAAGTGACCCTCAAGGTTTATTTTTAAGTAATAAATTGCTTCTTTCAGAATCATGTTATTCTGAAACTGAGCAAGTACAGAAGCCATTGGGGAAATTGGTAAATTCACTAGATTTTGGCAGAGTATGTAGTTCTGTTGCAATCTTTACTTTTGCTGCATTAAACATCAGGAAACTACTTTGTATATGCTAAGCTCGTCTTCTGTTTGCCAAGGGAAAAGTTTCACAAGTAGAGCAGATGCATATCTACTAATTTATAGCCAACAGGTTAAAAAACTTAGGGTCTGTTATGTCTAAAGCTCATGCTTTAAATTTGAGAGATAAGTTACCAACCAGTTCCTATACAATAGGGGCATACTTAGCATAGTCAATTTCTGATTACCGTTTGTCCATGAATTCCCCATTCACTTCTTCCTATATTAGGTGATCAGAAATTTTGTTCAAAATATTTCTGGAATTTGATTTTTGTAAACAACTGTATTTGCTCTCTACATCCATTAGCCTTTTCTCACCATTTATGTTGCTTACTGTTAGGTATCCTCCAGTATCTATTCTTCCATCCTCCTCCTCCACTTCCTTTTCCTTCTTCCTCTTTTAGTATGACAACCCATAAGTTTAGCTTGGCATGTGACCAATAGCCAGAGATTACATACCCAGCCTCCTTTGAGGCTAGGTATGGCCAATGGGATGTGAGCAGAGGTGATGCAAGCATCTCCTGGTTCATGACCTTAGAGGGACTTCAAGACACTAAGGGTACCCAAAGGTCTTGCAAGAGACTGCAGAGAAAAAGAAGAAAGAAAGAAAGACCCAGGAGTGGTAGGAGAGGGGCGAAAGTTTTGCAGAGTCTTTGTAGGAGAAGGGAAAGAATTTTACAGGGTCTTTTGATTTATATTTATAAACTTTTAAATATTCTCATTTACTTTTAGATAGTATTTCCTTGTATATAATTTTTTTCTGAAAGAAAAAATTTAAAGAAAAAATTTCTTTCTAAAAAGAAATTATGTATAATTTCATTTTACGTAAATAGACAACTACAGTATGGTGGGATAAGGTCTGTAACACAAGTATGAACCAATGATGCAAGAGCAAAAAGGAGGGGAGAGCAGCCCAGACTGGTGAGGCTAAGGAAAGCTTTCTGGAGAAGAATGAGCTCAACTATGAGGAGTGAATTATCTTATCCAGGAGATGTCGCCATGCAATCAGTGAGGGAAGGGTGCTCCAGGTAGAAGGGACAGGTAGAAAGGACAGTGTAGGCGAAGCCATGGCCACAGGAGAGAGGATAGAGAATTCTGGAAACTGCAAATGATTCATTATCACGAGGACATAGGGTAGGAGCAAGGGAGTAAAGATGGTGTAGGACAGGGGAGAAGGGTTTGTATGCTATGCTAAGGTGTGTGAGTTTTATATGAAGTCTATGAAGATGGAGGGATTCTGAACAAGGAAGTGACATGATTGGATCTGCATTTCAGAATGGCCATTTTCTGGCAGCATTGTGGAGGATGTACTGACAGGCCCAAAGGCTCAAAGAAGAATGTAAAGTTATTTTGAAAATCATTTATAAGGATAAAGTTGTAAGATACCTTCATGAAAAGAAAGGGCATTGTTGATTAGATTCACAAAAGAGAGAGCAAGATTGCTGTAATGATACATGAGTCTGTGGCTTTTTGCCCCCCAGATAAGTGGGGAGCTTGATATCTTTCTGCTACGTAATTATGAGAATCTACCTCTTTGAGATTCTACCTCTCTGAGATTCTTTCCCAAAGGGACAACCCTTTTTCATTCTGTGTCATGGACTTCTTGATAAACTGCAATAAAGTTTCTCAATGTCTTTATCCTTTTAAGAAGTGAGGACTTCAATGTGACCTTATACATGCCTCTCTCAAGGGTATTGGGAGGGGAATTGGGAAGGTTTTTACTGTCTATCTTAATTCACTGTTTGACATTATTGATGCTAGTTTATGAGCCCATACCCTAAGGTGTTAAACATTTAATGCCAAGATTATCTCCCATTCTTCCAAAAATGGGTCAATCAGGTATCTTATTTTGGCTTGGAAATAAATGAGGAGGTCACAACTCTGCATATAGTGTGATAATTTGCTAAGTGTGTTTCCTTTAGCTAGAAAGACTTTGAGGGCATGAAGAGTAGGCACTTTTTGGACTATCACCTAGTGTTATGTGAGCAGTGGTGTTGCTCTAATTTATTGATTGTCACAATTCTGTAAGGGAACAAAGAACTCCGTTAGGCAGATATAACCTGGGACTATTGCCAAATTGCTTTCTGTAGTGGATATGAAAATCAATGAATAGGGTGAATGTGCAGCATAATCAATGGAAATGTGCTCGATGTTCGTCACTGGTATGTAGGCCTGTTGCTGGTGTATTCAGGGAAAATTCTACCTATGACATACCTGTAGAAGTACAAGGTGAATCAACAACATTTTTGATGCATGTTAGCTGGCATTAAGTGAGAAAACACCGCTGGATTTTTTGCAGAAAAAAGTCACTAGACTCAGAATTTTGGAACACGGCTTTGGTTGTTTTCTGGATATCTGCACACAGGAGGAAGTCAGGTTGAATGATCACCCTACTGTTTGTCACACATCCAATCAGGCTATCTTTATACGTGAATACAACCTAAGAATAACTCCACATCCTAAAATGGCTTTGTGGTCAGCAGAAGAGATGGAACCTTGTGACATTTAGGTAGGGTGACATTGTGACATTTAACAGGGGCATGTAAGCTAGACCCGAAGTCACGAGTTGGAAAACTTTAAAAACCATTAGACTGTAATCCCAGCACTTTGGAAGGCTGAGGCAGGCAGATAATGAGGTCAGGAATTCGAGACCAGCCTGGCCAACATGGTGAAACCCTGTCTCTACTGAAAATACAAAAATTAGCAGGGCTTGGTGGTGCACACCTGTAATCCAAGCTACTCAGGAGGCTGAGGCAGGAAAATCGTTTGAACCCGGGAGGTGGAATTGCAGTGAGCCGAGATCACACCATTGCACTCCAGCCTGGGCAACAGGATGAGACTCTGTCTCAAAAAAACAAACAAGCAAAACAAACAAACAAAAAAACAAACAAAAAAACCCCAAAAAACAAAAAACAGAAGAAAACAAAAGCCATTAGAAAGAGGAAAGGGATAATCTATATTTAGAAAAGATCATAGTGCTTATCTATTAAAACAAAAGGAGTCCTAAGTGTTTTCCAGCAGAAAGAAGGGAGAATGTAACACTGAAGATTGCAAAGGGGTCGCAGAATTTGTTCATGGCAGTAAAACATTAGAAGGCTTTTCTTTTAGTTGAGATTTTAACTGTATACGTGATATGAAATTCTTCTAATTGTTGTGGTTGCTTTCTTTTATAGAGGTTTCCAGGTCCTCAGAGGTTCCTGGAAGAGCTCATTGCCAGTCATAGGAACAAACATTGCAACCTGAGATGTAATCTCAAGGGTGACCCTCTTTAACTTCCGGTAGACATCCCCCAGGGCTCTGTGGTACGCTTCCCAGCTGTGACTGATTCCTATCAGTAGCTTTCCTGGTAAATGGAGTAGGGTTGGGGGAGCAGGGGATAATGGAGAAAGAAAATTTTCATCACCCTTGTATTTCTTCTAATACTCCTGTTTGATTGAGGTCGATTTTCTCATTTGTTTCAGGAAAGCGTTAGCTGTGTTCTCATTTTGGGCATGTAGAAAAATTTTCTTTTTACAACCTAGATTCTTCCTTTGAGTTCACGACTTCCCTCCCTCCTTCTAGCAACAATTTTGGGCAAAATGAGGTCAGCTAGGTTTATATTTTTAGAAGGGATTGCTGATAAAATGGCACTTGGTAAGTCACCCCCTTCCTCCTGTCACGATAATGGTCTTGGCATCATGAAGGCTTCATCACTGAGTTTTGCAGTGGTAACCGGCTAGAGAGAGGATAGAGACAGGCAGGCATACAATATGCACATACATATGAACATATGTAATTGAGGAATGAAAACATATATTAATAAATATGCCAGTGGTTGGACTGGTGGATAGTTATTTGCTAGGAAGGGGGTGACTTCTGACAAGTTTGAAATTTAGAGCAAAGCTTAGGGTCAGAGACAGTATCCCTGTAGCCAGGACAAGTGGGATACTGGCTTGGTCCTGTGCTTCAGAAGCTCTGGGGTTTGGATTCCTGTTCTCCAGCTTTTCTAAGTGCCCCTCTGGTGCTTGGGAGAGTTAGGACTGGCAATATACTTATGGGTGGGGTGATCCCAACTAGATCACTCCATTGTCCAGCAGGGTCTTTCTTTTCTAGAATGGTATGAAATTGGGCCACCAGAAGGGTGCTAATAGGCTGATTTTTGGGCAACTCAAGTTGTTTATATAAACAGGGATGGGCAAAAACCATTTACCCAAGCTTCAGTCTCCCTAGGAGTGGCCCTGGCTGAAGACACAAATGTGGAAGTGGTTTGTTAATAAAAATCGTAAATATAGATGAGATCATCTGGGAGTGAGTGTGGATAGAAAAGGAGCTCACACTTTGGGGGTTGTGGGGTTGCCCTGTCTATGTTCTTGACTTCCTCTGTTGCATGCTTTCAATTGAGATCCTCTATAGTAGTGATGGGAGGTTCTGCTTTGTCTAGGAGGGATTTTCTTACACAGATGGGCTGCCAAACAAAAATGAGACCTTCATAGCAAATGCAGGCAGGCACAGAAGGCCATCTTCATGTGACTGCCTGGCCAGATGGCTTTTAAGTTTAATTATTTCCTCTCCTCATTTAATGTGGGTAGACCGAGCAAATATAAACCAGCTTACAGGTATAATTATTTAGATAAACCACACTAAGTTATTACTATTGAGAAAAGGGGAGAGGTTTTATGGGGGAAAGAATAGGACAACGAATGTGTGTGACTTGGAGGGAGCAGAATGGGGGCTGATTTATTTGACTTTTCTATTCATTTCTACTTATTTTGTTCTATTTTACTTACATGGATTCCTGGAGCCTGGATTTATTATCTGGATGAACCAAAAACAACTGAATATCTAACGCTTTACTTTTGGTTTTGTAGATATAGAATTGGCATTTTTATCTGAATATTTTTAAACTTAGCCAGTCTGCCATTCTTCCTTCAATTGTCTGGAAGTTTTAATTTTGGATCAGAATTATCAACACTTGCCTGAATTCTTTCCTTGACTGCTTATATGAAGTAAATACCTTTCCATCTTCCTGGTTCCTAGCATAGGGTTTTGCAACAAAAGGGACCTCAATAAGGGTTTACTGATGCTCTTACCACAGTTTGGTAAGAATTAAACACAGAATAAGAATTGGAGAAGGATGATATTCTACAATTTACATCTATGAAAGCCCAAAAGTTAAAACAATCATCCTTCCCAATGAAGGCATAGCTGCTTGAATTAAATAGGTCAAAAATATTTTCTTTGAGGCAGTGGTTTTGTATGAGATGGAGCTAATTAGAACAATTTTGGCTTTCAATTCAGTGAAGTTGGTACTCTGGAATAATGCTCGAGGAGTTTCCATGCAAATAAAGCATTTGCTCCTGATGAATTTACCCTTGGCTTCCTGTGCCTGTTGTGCGCTAAGCTTTCCAAGATGACATCTTAGCACTAGCAGGACAGGCAGATTTACTGTATGTGAGTGAATCTATCCAGAGTTGTCTGGGAAACATTAATCACTCCAGGACATCCCTCACTGTCCACTAACTGGGTCACACACAGAAAAGATCTAATGGGCCACTCTGAATGGAAAGACAAGCCATAGAAGAACACAATATAGGTTTTTTATTTTTCCTGAGATAGGAGAATAAAGGCAACTGCTGACAGTGTTCTGGGTGTGATCACAGGCAAAGAGGAGAGCTTGGTGTTCCAAAGTCCAAAGGATTATATCCTCAGACAAGGCTGATCGAAGGCAAGAGTGTAGGTGAGAGGGAATGAACAAGGAAGAAGAAAATGTTGTTGGCAGAATAGGACTGGGATGCAGTCAGGGTCAGATGCCACATACATTTAGATTCTGGATTTGCTGTTTCATGTATATGGAAGTTGAACTAAATACTCTTGATAGCTATAGGATGAGCTAGTTATTGACCTACTATGGGCTGTGGGCTCTGCAGGGCTGGTCTCAGCGTACGTGGGTGATGAGGTAACCAGGTGTCCATCACCCAGTTGGTGTGCCATATGATCCCCTGTAATTAAATGTATTCTTTAGTCATCTGTGCTGGTGCTGCCTTGTTGTTGTTGGGGTGTGTGCGTGTATGTGTGTGTGCGTGTATGTGTGTGTATCTGAGTTACCAGTCTGTGCGGAGCCTGTAGAAGCTTCATGCAGCACGAGGACACCCAATATCTAAGGACCTTGGAAGGAGGCTGTGTATCCACCGAGGGTGGGAGATGGGGTGGGGAAATAGCTTTCTTCATTTACGGTTTTGCCTCGGCTGGCTTTCACCATTGGGGATCAGTGCTCCTGGGATGAGAAAGTCCTAAGGTAAATAAGCCTGTGCTGGTAAAAGAAATTTCTTCCCAAGGGGATCTTTATTCTTTTTTGGATTTTCCTCTTGTTGTAATTCTCCAGCTGAATTCCTTTGAGTTGAGATATAAGGAAAAAAGAGGTAGGAAACATCCAAAAGTGAGCTTGGGGAACAGTAGTTTTGCAACTTATTAAAAAGAGGACTTCTGGGAATGTTGTTCTGTTGAAATAAACCCAACTCTGTGTGGCTTTACAGAAAACATGATCTTTTCTCGAACAGATACTCTCCCCTAGCAGTTTAGAAGACTGTTAGCTTCCCTTCCTTTGCCCTTTTAACTGGGGGAAGGTTGTTAGGTTGTCTTTGAGTCCCGGTTACTCCTGCAAATCCTGATGGACCTTCCACATGGAAAATGCATAATTTCTGAGTGGGGATTTGGGAACATAGGCATCTTTTTCAGCCAAAGAATCACACCAAACCTGGCTTCGAGAAACTTGAAATATAAAAATGAGGCCATATTCCTTCCCCCTTTCCTTACCCATTTCTTTTATGAGATGTATAGTCCTATTCCCTAGGCAGGCGATGTGTTGGAGGGAAAGTTGATGGGCTGTTGTTTGTGACAGGTTTTGTCTGAATCCTGACCCCATCACTTATTTTTGATGCAGAGCAGACACCAACCCCTCTCAGCATCTGTTTCCTCATCTGTAAAATAGGGATCATAATATCTGCTTAGTTGTGTTATTGTGTGGATTAAATGAGATAATGAGAAAGAGATCGAGAGAGAGAGAGAGACAGAGAGAGAGAGAGAGAGAGAGAGAGAGAGAGAGACTGGATAGAGAAGGACTAGGAACATGGACTCTGGAATCAAACTGCCCAGCATCCAGTCCTGACTCGACCACTTTCTAGCTGAGGATCTCAGCCAAGTCACTTAATCCTTCTTTGTCTCCCTTTCTCATTGGTAAAATGGTGATACTAGTATCTTCCTCATATGTTGTTGTGAGGAATAAATGTCATAATACATACAGAGTGCTTAGAAGCCTGGCACATATAAGGGTTTGCTGTGGTTATGGAAATGGTGTTCACATAGGAACAGGTGAGCAGTGCAGGAGGTGTTGCTCAGCTCCTGTGTTGGTGATCTGTGTAGGATGGTGTTCAGCACAGGATTGCTGTTCGAATTATTATGAAAGCAATAGGTTTGACTTTTCTTGCTCATTTGGGTAGCAATAGCCATTTGCCAAAGACGCTCTTTTGCTCAGAATTTCCACCAGGATCAGTCATGGATTTTCTTCATCCTTTGCTCCAGATTACTGTATCTTGTGTGTGTATGACCTCATCTCTCCTGCCTCTGATTAGGAGTGGCCTCTGCCTTCCTTTCCAGGATCATATCACAACTGTTCTCAGCGTCCCATTTCTAAGTGTGTAGGCAATGAACCCCGTTAGCTTATGAAGCTGCATGTTATTGAAACATGTTGCTCACCCTTCTGTCCCTTGCTTTTTTCATCCCTCCTTCCCGCTCTGCCCTATTTGTCCACTTATGTTTTATGATTCCTCTGTATAATAAGGGAACTTGAAAAGCAGCCCCTCTGGTATTTTCAGAGCTCTGTTTTGCAGGTAAAAGGCAAAGATTACATTCTACCACACTATTAGAAGGTAGCCAGCACATAAAATCTTCTATTCATTGATTCTAACTGATTTATGGTCCTTAGCACCAGCCACATATTTCAGTACTTTAAACTGCCACTTCTTCAAACTCTCTATTCCCTTGGCTATGTTACCTTTAGTTTATTAGGAACCGTGTAGGAGGTGAGTGAGAGGCAGTGAGTCACTCTTCCTGGAGTAAACACTGCCCGGGAGTGTAAAGCTACATTTTACAAAGGCAGGGGGAGGGCTCACACTTTACTCTCTTCCAAACAGACTCTAGCAACTCTGGCCATTCAGAAAGAAGACTTGGCTGCAGGGAGATAACGTGGAAGAGAGAACTGGGGAAAATGCACCTTGCAACTTATGACAAAGGAGTCTTTCCATTTCCTTGGTCTGCTTTGGAAAACAATGAGGTGGAAAGTCAAGAAAGGAAAATGTTCATGTTGCGAAAATGAAAACACCTTACATTTGTGAAGGATAGAAGGTTACTTATTGGGGGCTTAGGCAAATTGCTTAATCTCTTTCAACTTTATTTTCCATCGGATAAAATGAGAATAATATTGACTGAACTGAGAATTAAAATCATATGTATACATATATATATACTCTTTACAAACTATAAAGTTCCATTTAAATGTAAGAAACTATGTTTTTCTTTCTTTCTTTCTTTCTTTTTGAGAGAGCGTCTCACTTTTTCGCCTAAGCTGGAGTGCAGTGGCGTGATCTCAACTCACTACAACCTCTGCCTTCCAGGTTCAAGCAATTCTCCTGTCTCACCCTCCTGAGTAGCTGAGGTTACAGGTGCCCGCCACCATGCCCGGCTAATTTTTTGTATCTTTAGTAGAGACAGGGTTTCACCATGTTGGCCAGGCTGGTCTCGAACTCCTGACCTCGTGATCCACCCACCTCAGCCTCCCAAAATGCTGGGATTACAGGTGTGAGCCACCATGCCTGGCCGAAACTGTGTTTTTCAAGGTGCTTTCCAATATTTAATGTGTTTTGCTTTCTCTCATTTGTTAATTTAACAAATGTGCCAGGGACTCTGGGGACATTTGTTAAATTTGTTAATTTAACAAATGTGCTAGGGACATTGATATGGCTTTGCAAGAGCTCATGGCCTGAAGTGTGGATGTGTATATCAGTGGGGTGGGCTGTGTGTGGGGTTACAGACATATACAGAACACTTAAATACTTGGGAAATGCAGAGTATTAGGCTTCTCACGATTATCCTATTTTACAGGTGAGAAAAAAATGTTGAGGTGCTACAGACTGGACCTCAATTTGAGTAGATTTCTTGGCCATTAGTGTGGTCTTTACTACCTCATGTTTCCTCTTGAGTTTGGGCTGTAGTGAAGACCCAGGAGGACAGTGACTGGCTGGCTATAGGTCTAGGTTGGGGGTGGGTGGTGGAGGTGGAGTCCTTCTCCCGTAAGTATCTCCAGAAGAGCTTTCTAGTGTGTCCCAAAAGGAAAACAGCCAGAAAATCTTCAGCAACATAATCTCCAGAGAGCACTCCCAGCTGTACCAGTCTCTGAAAACATCCTAAAATCGGTCTCTGTCTCCAGGTGTAGTAACTCTGTAACCAGGTTGTTCTGAAGGGGCTGGGAGAAATGCCTCTTTAGGTGTCTCAAACAAAGTAGATTCTCTAGGGATGCAGAGCTGGACTCCAAGTTGTGGCCCAGTTGGTTTCTAGGGAGTTAAAATTCACCTATACAGTTATTTTTATGTAGTTATGTGTGTGTGTATATGTGTGTGTTACAGTTTTCTCACCTGTAAAATTGACTCAATCATTATCTGCTTTAAACTCTCATTATCTCATCCTGAAAACTAATTTTTAAAAAAGCCATTTATTTATATGTCCCTAATAGCACTCCTTACTTAAAAAATGTAATTATCACCATAGTAAACATTAGAAATTATGAGACCAACTTAAACTGCTCCTTTATTGTTTGATAGTATCACAAATAATAACTTTGCGAACATAAAGGAAAAACAAAATAAAGCATGAGATCAACTCAGAATTGCAACCTGCATCTTTGCTCATTCCAGAGAAAATTACGCTAACTTTATCAGTACAGTCGTGCATTGCTTAGTGATGGGGCTACATTTTGAGAAATGCATCCCTAGGATATTTCATCCTTGTACAAACATCATAGAGTGTACTTCACAGATCTAGATGGCATAGCCCACTGCACATCTAAGCTATGTGGTATAGCTGATTGCTCCTACGCCACAAGCCTGTACAGCATGTTACTATACTGAGTATTTAGGCCATTGTAACACAATGGTAAGCATTTGTGTGTCTAAACATTTCTAAACAAAAAAGATACAGTAAAAATATGGTATTATAATCTTACAGGACCACTGTCATATATGTGGTCCATTGTTGAGCAAAACATCCTCCAGCGTGTGACTGTAGTTTTAAATAGCAATGTAGGTGCAAGTCTTGTGTTTTGGGCCTGAGTTGGGACTGGAATGCTGTGAGTCCTGAGTGAACGTAGTCTTCAGGTTTGCAAATGATACTTAATATTTGTTAACAATAAAATGCCAAGTGGGGATTAAATGGTAGATCTTTTGTGTATTATGTGCTAGGAATTCTATCCTTGCATCCGTCTAATGTTGGTTCTGGAGCCTATTTAGGCCCCATCTCAGACTCAGCTGAGTCTTAGAGAGTAATCATCGTCTTTTGCAAAGGGGTTTGAGAGGTCTATGGGCAGTAACTCCTGAGATCACCATCAGTGTAGGCTTGAAGCTATTGCTGGTCTCACCTTAGTACCAGTGCCCATTACTTTTGTTGATTTTTGGCTCCGTTTCTGTATTACAAGGGGCTGGAAACTTGTGCACTACATTTATTTTCTTTTTTTAAAAATTATACTTTAAGTTCTGGGGTACATGTGCACAATGTGCAGGTTTGTTACATAGGTATACACGTGTCATTTTGGTTTGCTGCACCCATCAACTCGTCATTTACATTAGGTATTTCTCCTAATGCTATCCTTCCCCCAGCCTCCCACCCCCTGACAGGCCCTGGTGTGTGATGTTCCCACCCCGTGTCCATGTGTTATCATTGTTCACCTCCCACTTATGAGTGAGAATATGCAGTATTTGGTTTTCTGTCCTTGTGATAGTTTACTGAGAATGATGGTTTCCAGCTTCATCCACGTCCCTGAAAAGGACATGAACGCATCCATTTTTATGGCTGCATGGTATTCCATGGTGTATATGGGCCACATTTTCTTAATCCAGTCTATCACTGATGGACAGATGGGTTGGTTCCAAGTCTTTGCTAATGTGAATAGTGCTGCAATAAACATATGTGTGCATGTGTCTTTATAGTAGCATGATTTATAATCATTTGTGTATATACCCAGTAATGGAATCACTGGGTCAAATGGTATTTCTACTTCTACATCCTTGAGGAATTGTCACACTGTCTTCCACAATGGTTGAACTAATTTACATTCCCTCCAACTGTGTAAAAGTGATCCTATTCTTCCACATCTTCTCCAGCATCTGTTTCCTGACTTTTTAATGATTGCCATTCTAACTGGTGTGAGATGGTATCTCTTTGTGGTTTTGATTTGCATTTCTCTGATGGCGAGTGATGATGAGCATTTTTTCACATGTCTGTTGGCTGCATAAATATCTTCTTTTGAGAAGGGTCTGCTCATATCCTTTGCCCACTTTTTGATGGGGTTGTTTGTTTTTTTCTTGTAAATTTGTTTAAGTTCTTTGTAGATTCTGGATATTAGCCCTTTGTCAGATGGGTAGATCACAAAAATTTTCTCTCATTCTGTAGGTTGCCTGTTCACTCTGATGATAGTTTCTTTTGCTGTGCAGAAGCTCTTTAGTTTAATTAGATCCCATTTGTCTATTTTGGCTTTTGTTGCCATTGCTTTTGGTATTTTAGTCATGAAGTCTTTGCCTATGCCTATGTCCTGAATGGTATTCTCTAGGTTTTCTTCTAGGGTTTTTATGGGTTTTAGGTCTTAGTCTAAGTCTTTAATCCATCTTGAGTTAATTTTTGTATAAAAATAAAGCCAGTTTTAGCTTTCTACCTATGGTTAGCCAGCTTTCCCAGCACCATTTATTAAATTGGGAATTCTTTCCCCATTGCTTCTTTTTGTCAGGTTTGTCAAAGATCAGATGGTTGTAGATCTGTGGTGTTATTTCTGAGGGCTCTGTTCTGTTCCATTGGTCTATATCTCTGTTTTGGTACCAGTACTATGCTGTTTTGGTTACTGCAGCCTTGTAGTATAGTTTGAAGTCAGGTAGCATGATGCCTCCAGCTTTGTTCTTTTGGCTTAGGATTGTCTTGGCTACACTGGCTCTTTTTTTGGTTCCATATGAACTTTAAAGTAGTTTTTTCCAATTCTGTGAAGAAAGTCATTGGTAGCTTGATGGGGATGGCATTGAATCTATAAATTACCTTGAGCAGTATGGCCATTTTCACGATATTGATTCTTCCTATCCATGAGCATGGAATGTTCTTCCATTTGTTTGTGTCCTCTTCTATTTCGCTGAACAGTGGTTTGTAGTTCTCCTTGAAGAGGTCCTTCACATCCTTTGTAAGTTGGATTCGTAGGTATTTTATTCTCTTTGTAGTAATTGTGAATGGAAGTTCACTCATGATTTGGCTCTTGGTGTGTCTATTATTGGTGTATAGGAAAGCTTGTGATGTTTGCACATTGATTTTGTGTCCTGAGACTTTACTGAAGTTGCTTATCAGCTTAAGGAGATTTCAGGCTGAGACGATGGCATTTTCTAAACATACAATCATGTCATCTGCAAACAGGGACAATTTGACTTCCTCTTTTCCTAATTGAATACGCTTTATTTCTTTCTCTTGCCTGACTGCCCTGCCCAGGACTTCCAACATTATGTTGAATAGGAGTGGTGAGAGAGGGCATCCTTGTCTTGTGCCAGTTTTCAAAGTGAATGCTTCCAGTTCTTGCCCATTCAGTACGACATTGGCTGTGGGTTTGTCATAGCCTACCAACCAAAAAAAGTCCAGGACCAGACGGATTCACACTTGAATTCTACCAGAGGTACAAAGGGGAGCTGGTACCATTTCTTCTGAAACTATTCCAATCAATAGAAATAGAGGGAATCCTCCCTAACTCATTTTCTGAGGCCAGTATCATCCTGATACCAAAGCCTGGCTCTTATTATTTTGAGACACATTCCATCAATACCTGGCTTATTGAGAGTTTTTAGCATGAAGTGCTGTTGAATTTTGTTGAAGGCCTTTTCTGAATCTATTGAGATAATCATGTGGTTTTTGTTGTTGGTTCTGTTTATGTGATGAATTTCGTTTATTGATTTGTGTATGTTGAACCATCCTTGCATCCCAGGGATGAAGCCCACTTGATTGTGGTTGATAAGCTTTTTGATGTGCTGGGGATTCGGTTTGCCAGTATTTTATTGAGGATTTTCACATCAATGTTCATCAGTGATATTGGCCTAAAATTCTCTTTTTTTGTTGTGTCTCTGCCAGGCTTTGGTATCAGGATGATGGTGGCCTCATAAAATGAGTTAGGGAGGATTCCCTCTTTTTCTATTGATGGCAATAGTTTCAGAAGGAATGGTACCAGCTTCTCTTTGTACCTCTGGTAGAATTCGACTGTGAATCCATCTTGTCCTGGACTTTTTTGTTTGGTAGGCTATTAATTATTGCCTCAATTTCAGAACCTGTTATTGGTCTATTTAGAGATTCAACTTCTTTCTGATTTAATCTTGGGAGGGTGTATGTATCCAGGAATTTATCCATTTCTTCTAGATTTTCTAGTTTATTTGTGTAGAGGTGTTTATAGTATTCTCTGATGGCAGTTTGTATTTCTGTGGGATTGGTGGTGATATCCCCTTTATCATTTTTTATCGTGTCTATTTGATTTCTTCTCTCTTTCCTTCTTTATTAGTCTTGCTAGTGGTCTATCTATTTTTGTTGATGTAAATAAAAAAACAGCTCCTGGATTCATTGAATTTTGGAAGGGTTTTCTGTGTCTCTGTGTCCTTCAGTTCTGCTCTGATCTTAGTTATTTCTTGCCTTTTGCTAGCTTTTGAATTGGTTTGCTCTTGCTTCTCTAGTTCTTTTAATTGTGATGTTAGGGTGTCAATTATAGATCTTTCCTGCTTTCTCTTGCAGGCATTTAGTGCTGTAAATTTTCCTCTACACACTACTTTAAATGTGTCCCAGAGATCCTGGTACGTTGTGTCTTTGTTCTCACTGGTTTCAAAGAACATCTTTATGTCTGCCTCATTTCGTTATTTAACTAGTGGTCATTCAGGAGCAAGTTGTTCAGTTTCCATGTAGTTGAGCGGTTTTGAGTGAGTTTCTTAATCCTGAGTTCTAATTTGATTGCACTGTGGTCTGAGAGACAGTTTGTTGTGATTTCTGCTCTTTTACATTTGCTGAGGAATGCTTCACTTCCAATTATGTGGTCAATTTTAGAATAGGTGCGATGTGGTGCTGAGAAGAATGTATATTCTGTTGATTTGTGGTGGAGAGTTCTGTAGATGTCTATTAAGTCTGCTTGTTGCAGAGTTGAGTTCAGGTCCTGGATATCCTTGTTAACCTTCTGTCTCATTGATCTGTCTAATATTGACAGTAGGGTGTTAAAGTCTCCCGTTATTATTGTGTGGGAGTCTAAGTCTCTTTGTAGGTCTCTAAGGATTTGCTTTATGAATCTGAATGCTGCTGTATTGGGTGCATATATATTTAGGATAGTTAGCTCTTCTTATTGAATTGATCCCTTTACCATTACATAATGGCCTTCTTTGTTTCCTTTGCTCTTTGTTGGTTTAAAGTCTGTTTTATCAGAGACTAGGATTGCAATCCCTGCTTTTTTTGGCTTTACATTTGCTTGGTAGATCTTCTTCCATCCCTTTATTTTGAGCCTATGTATGTCTTTGCACATGAGATGGGTCTCCTGAATATAGCACACCAATGGGTCTTGACTCTTTATCCAGTTTGCCAGTCTGTGTCTTTTAATTGGGGCATTTAGCCCATTTACATTTAAGGTTAATATTGTTATGTGTGTATTTGATCCTGTCATTATGATGCTAGTTGGTTATTTTGCCGGTTTGTTGATACAGTTTCTGCATAGTGTCAATGGTCTTTACAATTTGATATGTTTTTGCAGTGGCTGGTACCGGTTCTTCCTTTCCATGCTTAGTGCTTCCTTCAGGAGCTCTTGTAAGGCAGGCCTGGTGGTGACAAAATCTCTCAGCACTTGCTTGACTGTAATGGGTTTTATTTCTCCTTCACTTATGAACTTAGTTTGGCTGGATATGAGATTCTGGGTTGAAAATTCTTTTCTTTAAGAATGTTGAATATTGGCCCTCACTCTCTTCTGGCTTGTAGGGTTTCTGCCGAGAGATCCGCTGTTCGTCTGATGAGCTTCCCTCTATGGGTAACCCGACCTTTCTCTCTGGCTGCCCTTAAGATTTTTTCCTTCATTTCAACCTTGGTGAATCTGACAATTATGTGTCTTGGAGTTGCTCTTCTCAAGGAGTATCTTTGTGGTGTTCTCTGTATTTCCTGAATTTGAATATTGGCCTGCCTTGCTATGTTGGGGAAGTTCTCCTGGATAATATTCTGAGGAGTGTTTTCTAACTTGGATCCATTCTTTCCATCACTTTCAGGAACACCAATCAAACATAGATTTGGTATTTTCACATAGTCCCAGATTCTTGGAGGTTTTGTTCTTTTCACTCTTTTTTTTTCTAATCTTTTCTTCTCACTTTATTTCATTAATTTGATCTTCAATCACTGATCTCCTTTCTTCCTCTTGATTGAAATGGCTATTGAAACTTGTGCATGCATCACAAAGTTCTCATGTTGTGGTTTTCAGCTCCACCAGGTCATTTAAGGTCTTCTCTACATTGTTCATTCTAGTTAGCCATTCGTCTAACCTTTTTTCAAGGTGTTTAACTTCCTTGCAATGGGTTAGAACATGCTCCTTTAGCGCGGAGAAGTTTGTTATTACCGACTTTCTGAAGCCTACTTCTGTCAACTTGTCAAACTCATTCTCTGTCCAGTTTTGTTTCTTTGCTGGTGAGGAGCTGCAATCATTTGGAGGAGAGGAGGTGCTCTGGTTTTTGGAATTTTCAGCTTTTCTGCTCTGGTTTCTCCCTATCTTTGTGGTTTTATCTACCTTTGGTCTTTGATGTTGGTGACCTACAGATACGGTTTTGGTGTGGATGTGCTTTTTGTTGATGTTGATGCTATTCCTTTCTGTTTGTTGGTTTTCCTTCTAACAGGCCTCTCAGCTGCAGATCTGTTGGAGTTTGCTGGAGGTCCACTTCAGACCCTGTTTGCCTGGGTATCACCAGCGGAGGCTGCAGAACAGCAAATATTGCTGCCTGATTCTTCCCCTGGAAGCTTCATCCCAGAGGGGCACCCACCTGTATGAGGTGTCTGTCAGCACCTACTGGGAGATGTCTCCCAGTCAGGCTACACGGGGGTCAGGGACTCACTTGAGGAGGCGTTCTGTCTGTTCTCAGAGCTGTGCTAGGAGAACCACTGCTCTCTTCAGAGCTGTCAGACAGGGACGTTTAGGTCTGGCGAAACTGTCTGCTGCCTTTTGTTCTAATATGCCCTGCCCACAGAGGTGGAATCTGGAGAGTCAGTAGGCTTTGCTGAGCTGTGGTGGGCTCTGCCCAGTTCAAGCTTCCATGCCTCTTTGTTTACACTGTAACCACAAAACAGCCCACTCAAGCCTCAGAAATGGCAGACCCCCCTCTCCCTGCCTAGTTGCAGCATCGCAGGTTGATCTCAGTCTGCTGAGCTAGCAATGAGCTAGGCTCTGTGGGCATGGGACCCACTGAGCCAGGCACAGGAGAGAATTTCCTGGTCTGCTGTTTGCAAAGACTGTGGGAAAAGAATGGTATTTGGGCAGGAGTACCGTTCCTCCAGGTACAGACTGTCATGGCTTCCGTTGGCTAGGAAAGGGAAATTCCCCAACCCCTTGCACTTCCTAGGTGAGGCGATGCCCCACCCTGTTTTGGCATGCACTCCGTGGGCTGCACCCGTGGTCCAACCAGTCCCAATGAGATGAACTTGGTCCTCAGTGGGAAATGCAGAAATCACCCATCTTCTGTGTCGATCTTGCTGGGAGCTGCAGGCTGGAGGTGTTCCTATTTGACCATCTTGGAAGCCTCCCTGTGCACTACATTTCTAAGACTCCTTTGCTAGTTTGCCCTTGGTTAGGTTCTGCTAAAGGAAGGCACAGCAGGAAATCAGGTGGCAGGAAGAAAGGAAGAGTCATTTTCCCTGCTTCCAGCATTGTGTCTGGCATTGGCATTCTCAACTGGCAAGATCATCTGTGTGCCTGGATTCCTGCTTAAGCAATTTGAGCAGCAGCAGCCACGGTGGTTGCTCCAGCAGCCTCAGAAGTACAATGTCTGTGGGCTCCGTCTCTGGCTCCAGCAGTGGCAGCAACAGTAGCTGGAAATTTTGGGCCTCTTAGTTTCTATAGCATTGAGATGATAGGCTACTGACTTCCTGAAAATGGCAGCAGCAACAGCTCTAGCTCTTACTTTATTCCAGCAGTCTCAGCGACACTGCAGTTAAAGGCACTGTGTATCACCCCTTTGCCTTTTGCTTTTCTGGCCCTTTGGGTTGTAGAGGTTTTTTACAGTACCTAATCTCAGGATACCTTTACCTTTCTCATATATGCCCTCCATTCTTTTCAACACTTTGGTAATCGATTCCTGTATTAAATTTCCACCACTTGAAATCAAGGTGGTTCCTAAGCAGACACTGAACTGATGTAGACCCTCAGATCTGCAGTAACTAGGTTTATACTTTTTTCCTCCTGTCTTGCTTTTATGGGATTTCCTACCCAAGTCTTTTCAAGTGATTTTCTTGTCTGTTCTTGAACCTCGTCCTCCTTATCTTGCTGTTAGTCATGACTCCTTTCTGCTTATTTGGCCTGATTGAAGAGACATCTTGGATCTATTACAGGTAAGCTTTTTGCTAGGAATTGTTCTGTCTTGCTTTATTTAGTCCTTTTTTTTCCCTATTCTTTCCCTCTCCTCTCTCATCCCTTTCTTTCTTGCTGGCTTCCTTCCTTCTCTTTGTTGGTTTCTAATACCTAGTCATTGTTACGTGTCATATACTTGCATGACCTCCTTAGAATAAATAATTTTTAGGCATTTCACTTGACTCTGTGTGTCAGCTTAGAATTGAGGACCAAGTTCACCTTATTCTTTTCGTTCTCATCACTGACAGGGTGGGTACAGAATAGCGGATAAGTATAAAGTGCAGCAGAGAACAAATTTTAGGGAGAAAAATCAATGAAAAATAAAATTTATTCCATTTCCATTATAAAAACCATATTTGCTTACTTTTAAAAGTAGGAACAGAAAGCTTAGAAGGAATTAAAAAATAATTGAGACAGTAAATGTTTTGTTTGTTCTCATTCCCTTTTATGTTTTTTGTGTGCATTTTGTGTAATTATGATAACAACCTTTGTATATTGCTTTTTTCACTTAACATTACAACAGTATTATTTATATATTCTCACATATTATTTTAAACTAATTTTAAATGAAGGTATAACTGACCACTGAAACTTTTCCAACGATGCTTATTTTTTTAAAAAACGATTCCCTTCCTATTGAATATTTAGTTTTTAGACAGATCCATCATATTGTTAATATTGTAATAAACGTCTTTGGCTTTAAAGATGTTCCTGTATTTTAAATTTTGCTCTTAATGAGGCTTCATAGATGTGAATTACTGGCTAGAACATAGAACATTATAATCCAAGGAACGGCACTTGGAGAATGGAATGTGATTCATTCCTTTAAGTTTGTCCAACATGAGGCTACGATAAAAGTTCTGAAGACAGATTACCTGTGGGCACATCTGGCACATGTGGCTCTACCCCTCCCTTGTGACCTGGATTAAGTTACTCATCTCTATGAACCTCAGTTTCCTTATCTGTAAAGCTTTTGTAAAGTTGTCCCGAGGTTTAAATAATCTAATATCTATAAAGTGCTTAGAGTCATATCTGGCACATAGTAAACACTATATAATATTATTCAATGTTATATTATTAATATAAAACTGAAGCTATAAACAAGAAGCTGAGCTGAGATTCTGGAAGCTTTGACCAAGCTGATAAAAAAAGTGGATTGGAGGCTTTTAATGTGCCTCGGCCGCTTAAAAATAGTGAGATAGTGCATAAAGATCAACTCTGTGAGCTTTAATTCAAGAAGGAAAACGGGCATCCACCAGAATCGTGAAGGACACCCAGATCCTTGGGAATACTGGCAAACAGCCCCTGTGATGGCATCTGGCTGATACAAGTAACTGAAATCCCAGCATGTGAGAGAGGCAGTGAGCCTCCCTCTGTGACTCACCTTTCCACTGGGGACCTGAGCAACCCAGGTAGAGCGAGGGCATTTTGTTTCTCCAAAGCCCTGGAGCTAGCGTGGCAAGTGGCTTGGAGGTGCTGTGAGGGAAAGACGCTGGGAAAAGTTGCAGACACTATCCCCAGACCTGGGACTGAAAGCAGGATGTCATTTTGAATTTGGGTGTATGCAAATTCTGCCATTCTTTGGTGACCCAGCAGCATGGCTTCTTAGGCATTTTAGTCTTGGGCCAGAGACTGGAGTGCCTTCTCTGGTGGGGTAGGGGCCTTCATAGCCAGAGCTGTGAAAAGTACCTCAGTAGTAGGTTGTGGGATGGTGCTCTCCGCCATCGCAGGCCAGTGATAGCAGGAGAGCTGCTACGGCTGCAGTTTCTCCTCAGTGATGAGATTTGCAGGCAGGGCCAGACTGGCAACCTGCAAGCTGTCTGCATGTGCCATTGCTGGTTGCCGCAGTCTGCTCCCTTGAGATCGAGGTGCAGTGGGCTGGTTGCCCTCTCTGCTCCACCCCCAGGCAGAAATGTAGGCATTTGGAATGCTCATTTACCTGGACCAGCAGCATGAGCCACCCCACCCTTCATGGACATAGACCCTAGTACAGTGAGGCACTCTCTGCTCCACACCCAGGCAGGTCTCCAGGCATTCAGAGCACCCACTCACCTGGATCAGCAGCTTGGCCCACTGCACACTTCCTGTGCAAAGGTCCTAGTGCAGGGAGGCCCTCTCTGCTCCAAGCTCAGGCAGATCTCCAGGCATTTGGATCACCTGCTCACCTCCATCAGCAGCCTGACCTGCCTCACCCTTCCTGTGCAGAGATCCTGGTGTGGGGCTGGGGGCCCTTTCTGCTACATGCCCAGGCAAATCTCCAGGCATTCAGAGCACCTGCTTGCCTGGTTCAGCAGCCTGGGTCACCCCAGCCCTCCTGTGAAGAGATGTTGGTGCAGAGGTTCCCTCTCTGTTGCACACCCAGGCAGATCTCTAAGCACTTGGAGTACCCACTGCCCTAGATTTTAGGAGTTTAGGCTGCTCCCATCCCCATGTAGAGATCTTGAGGCCAGGGGAATTTCCCAGCTCCATGCCTAGGCGCAGCACTGGGAGCTTGGTGGCTGGCGCTGGATTCTCCCTTGGTGCTGGTGCTTGTGTCTGCCCTTTGCGGACCTGTAGGTGGACCTGTGTGGTCCTGCCCTACCTGTCATGGTCTCTGTTCCCCCAGGGCTGAGCAGGGAGCTCAGATCACTGTCTACTCCATGGATCAGCCCATTGCCTGAAACAACAAAGAACTTCCACCAGTAAACAAGGATCAATTATATACCCAGCTACATTGGCCATAGCCCACTCTTACCTATAAGCACTGTCTACTGGTTTGTAGGTCAGATTGCACAGCCCAATATAAAACCTGGTGAAAGAAGTGCATAGAGCTATAGAAGCAAAGCCAAAAGATCCTACACAGCATTCTCTACAGTTCCACTCCCTACAGAGGGAGGCAAAGGTAAAAAAAAATATAGAGAAAGAAAAAAAAAAAAAGGAAAAGTCTTGCCTGCATGAAAATAATTATGAAAATTAGAAGGGCAAGCATCTGCAGATGAGAAGGAACAGTGCAAGAATTCTGACACCATGAAAAATCTGAATGTAGTGACATCACCAAAAGATCACACTAGCTCTCCAGCAATGGTCCCTAACCAAAATGGAAACTCAGAAATAACAGATAAAGAATCCAAATCATGGATTGGAAGGGAGCTCAATGAGATCCAAGATAAGATTGAAAATCAACAGAAAGAAACTTCTAAAGGAAGTCTAGAAACTTCTGAAGGAAGAGACAAACATCTTAACAAGAAATCAGTCAGAGCTTCTGGAATTAAAATATTCACTTAAGGAATTTCAAAATACAGTTGAAAGTTTCATTGATAGACTGGACCAAGCAGAAGAAAGAATTTTAGAACTTGAAGACTGGTCTTTTGAACTAACTCAGACAAAATTAAAGAGAAAGTATTTTAAAAAAGTGATGTAAGTCTTTGAGAAATATGGGATTTTGTAAAGTTACCAAACATATAAACTACTGGCATTCCTGAGAGAAAAATACACTTAAGTACATAGTTCGCAGACCCTATAAAGCAACCACATAATAGAAACTACAAAGCAACCAACTAATAACTTCATGATGGGATCAAAATCACACATATCAATATTAACCTTGAATGTAAATGGTCTAAATAACCCACTTAAAAGGCAGAGTGGCAAGTTGAATAGAAAAACAAGACCCATCCATCTGCTATCTTCAAGAGACTCATCTGACACATAATGACACCCATAGGCTCAAAGTCAAGGGCCGAAGAATGACCTACCACACAAATGAAAAACAAACAAGAGCAGAGGCCACTATTTTTATATTGGATAAAAGAGATGTTAAACCAATAACAGCAAAAAAGGACAAACAAGGATATTACATAATAATAAGGGTTCCTAAATATATATGCATCCAAAGTTGGAGTACCCAGATTCATAAAACAAGTACTTCTAGAACTACAACAAGACTTAGACAGCCACACAATCATAGTGGGGGACTTTAACACCCCACTGACGCATTAAACACATTATCAAGGCAGAAGGCTGACAAAGAAATTCTGGACTTAAACTTGACACTTAACCAGTTGGGCCTAACAGTCATCTACATAATGTAGATGTTGATGTGCTGTTGGGTTTGATTTGCTAGTATTTTGGTTGTCCACCCATCAACCACAGAATATACATTTTTCTCATCTGCACTTGGAGTATACTCTCAGATGAGCAGCCTAAATATCTTTAAAAAACCTGAAATCATGACACCATACTCTCAGACCATAGTGGAATAAAAGCAGAAATCAATACCAAGAAGATCTCTCAAAATCATACATGAAATTACATGAAAACTAAACAACTTGCTCCTGAGTAACTTTTGGGTAGACAATTAAATTAAGGCAGGTATAAAAATTCTTTGAAATAAGTGAAAACAGAGACACAGCATACCAAAATCTCGGGGATGCAACAAAAGCAATGTTAAGAGGAAAGTTCATAACACTTAAACGTATACCTTAAAAAGCTAGAAAGATCTCAAATTAATAATCTAATATCACACCTAGAAGAACAGGAAAAATAAGAATGAACCCACCCCAAGTCTAGCAAAATAAAAGAAATAACTAAAATCAGAGCGGAACTAAACAAAATTGAGACCTAAAAATCCATACAAAGCATCAGTGAACCCATAAGATGATTCTTGCAAAGCATAAACAGGATCAATAGAATACTAGCTAGGTTAACAAAGAAAAAACAGAGACGATCCAAATAAGTACAATCACAAATGACAAAGGTGATATTACAACCGATTCCACAGAAATACAAAAGATCCTCAGAGACTATTATGAACACCTCTGTGTACACATACTAGAAAATCTAGAGGAAATAGATAAATTCCTGGAAACACACAATCTCGCAATACTGAATCAGGTAGAATATGAAACCCTGAACAGCAATGTTGAGTTCTGAAATTGAATCCATAATAAAAAACCTACCAAAAACTCTAGACTAGATGGAATCACAGGTGAATTCTTCTGGATGTACAAAGGAGAGCTGGTACCATTCCTACTGAAACTATTCCCAAGAATCTAGGAGGAGGGGCTTCTCCCTAATGCATTCTATGAAGCCAACATCACTCTGATATCCAAACCTGGCAAAGAGTCAACAACAACAAAAAAAGAAAACTACAGGCCGATATCCCTAATGAACTTAGACACAAAGATCCTCCTCAAAATACTAGCAAACCAAATCCAACAGCACATCAAAAAGTTAATTCACCATGATCAAGTTGGCTTCATTCCTGGGATGTGAGATTTGTTCAACGTAGACAAATCAATAAATGTGATTCACTACATAAAAAGAATTAAAAACAAAAACTTTATGATCATCTCAATGGATGTGAAAAAGCTCTTGATAAAATCCAACATCCCTTCATGATAAAAACCCTCAAGAAACTGGGCATCAAAGGAACATACCTCAAAACAATAAGACATCTATGATAAACCCAGAGCCAGAATCATACTGAACAGGCAAAAATTGAAAGCATTCTCCTTGAGGACTGGAACAAGACAAGAATGCCCACTCTCACCACTCCTATTCAACATAGTATTGAAAGTGCTATCCAGATAAATAAGATAAGAGGAAGAAAAGTCATGCAAACAGGAAAAGAAGAAGTCAAACTATCTGTCTTCATGGACAATATGACTCTATACCTAGAACACCCTAAAGACTCCCCCAAAAGGCTCCTGGAACTGATAAACCACAACAATAAAGTTTCAGGATACAAAATCAATGTACGAAAATTAGTAGCATTTCTATACACCAATATCATTCAAGCTGAGAGTCAAATCAAGAATGCAATCCCATTTAAAATAGCCACAAAACAAAATACCTAGTAGCACAGCTAACCAGAGAGGTGAAAGATCTCTACAAGGATAACTATAAAACACTGCCAAAAGAAATAACAGATGACACTAACAAATAGAAAAACATTCTATACTCATGGGATTGGAATAATTGATATTGTTAACATGGCCATACTTCCCAAAGCAATCTACAGATTCAATGCTATCGCATTCCCATCAAACTGCCAATGTCATTTTTCACAGAACCTGAAACAACTATTCTAAAATTCATACGAAACAAAAGAAGAGCCCAAATAACCAAAGCAACCCTAAGCAAAAAGGCATAGGGTTTAGCCTGAGGCATCACATTACTCAATGTCAAACTGTACTATAAGGCTCCAGTAATTAAAACAGCATGGTAGTGGTACAAAAACAGACACGGACCAATGGAACAGAATAGAGAACCCAGAAATAAAGCTGCATACCTATAGCTATTTGATCTTTGATAAAGTTAACAAAAATATGCAGTGGAGAAAGGACTCCCTATTTAATAAATGGTACTGGAATAGCTGCTTAGCCATATGTAAAAGAATGAAACAGGACCCCACTACCTTTCACCATATACAAAAATTAACCTGAGATGAATTAAAGATATAAATGTAAGACCTCAATCCATAAGTATTCTAGAAGAAAATCTAGGAAACACCATTCTAGACATTGGATTTGGGAACAAATTTATGACTAAGTCCTCAAAAGCAATTGCAACAAAAACAAAAACTGTCAAGTGGGAGATAATTAGATGAAAGAGCCTCTGCACAGCAAAAGAAACTATCCACAGTTGGTGAACAGACAGCCTATGGAATGGGAGAAAATATCACAAACTATGCATCCAACCAATGTCTAATATCCAGAATGTATAAGTAACTTAAACAGTTAAGCAAAAAACAACTCCATTAAAAAATGGGCAAAAGTCATGGACACTTCTCAAAAAGAAGACATACAAGCAGTCAACAAATAAATGAAAAAATACTCCACATCATGAATCATCAGAGAAATGCAAATCAAAGCCACAATGATATATAAACTCATACCAGTCAGAATGACTATTATTAAAAAGTCAGAAAACAGGCTGGGTATGGTGGCTCATGCTTGTAATCACAGCACTTTGGGAGGCCCAGGTGGGTGGATCACCTGAGGTCAGGAGTTCGAGACCAGCCTGGCCAACATGGCAAACCCCCATCTCTACAGGAAAATACAAAAATCAGCTGGGTGATATGGTTTGGCTGTGTGTCCCCACTCAGATCTCATCTTGAATTGTAGCTCCCATAATTCCCTCATGTTGTGGGAGGGACCCAGTGGGAAATAATTGAATCATGGGGGTGGTTTCCCTCATACTGTTCTCATATTAGTGAATAAATCTCACAAGATTTGATAGTTGGGAGGCTGAGGTGGGTGGATTATTTGAGGTCAGGAGTTCGAGACCAGCCTGGCCAACATGGTGAAACACTACCTCAACTAAAAATACAAATATTAGCCAGGCATGGTGGCACGTGCCTGTAACCCCAGCTACTCAGGAGGCTGAGGCAGGAGAATTGCTTGAATCTGGGAGGTGGAGGCTGTAGTGAGCTGAGATCACACCACTGCACTCCAGCTTGGGTGACAGAGCGAGACTCTGTCTCAAAAAAAAAAAAAAAAAAAGAAAAAAAAGAAAAAAGAAAAAAAAGAAAAGGAAAAAGGAAGTCAGAAAAACAACAGATGCTGGCAAGGCTGCAGAGAAAAGGGAATGCTTATATACTATTGGTGGGAATGTAAATTAGTTCAGCCACTGTGGAAAGCAGTTTTGAGATTTCTCAAAGAACTTGGAACTACCATTCAACATGGTATCCCATTACTGAGTATAAATCCAAAAGAAAATAAATCGTTCTACCAAAAAGACATATGCAATAGTGCTGCATGTTCATTGCACAATAACAAAGACATGGAATCAATCTAGGTGCCCATCAATGGTGAACTGGATAGAGAAAATGTAGTGCATATACACCATGGAATACTACTCAGTCATAAAAAAAAATGAAATCGTGTTCTTTGCAGCATAGATGTGGTTGGAGGCCATTATCCTAAACAAATTAATGCAGGAACATAAAACTAAATACTTCATGTTCTCACTTACAAGCAGGAGCTAAATGTTGGGGACTCACGGACATAAAGATGGCAACAATAGAAACTGGGGATTATGGGGTTGGGTGAAAGGGTTGAAAAACTACTGGGTACTATGCTCAGTACCTGGGTGATGGAATTATTCAGACACAAGCCTCAGCAATGTGTAATATACCCAGTTAACAAACCTGTACGTATACTTCCTCAATCTGAAATAAAAGTTAAAAAAAAGAAGGGATTATCCTCCAATTGTATGTCTTTTAGAGTACCAGTTCTCATAGAAGAAATCCAGGAAGAGTGTATCAGAGCTGTGGGAAGTACAGAGGGCTCAACTTGTGAAAGGTTTTATAGTTTCCAAAGTCTTTTGATGTTGATATTCCCAGACACCACCTCTCCCTCCTGCCCACATCATTCCTATGAAGTGTAGGTCGTATTTGGTCTATTTTATAGATAAGAAAGCTGAGGCTTAGAGTCATGGAGTGACTGAACAAAAATCCATAGTTACTAAGTGGAAGATTCATGACCTGACTTCAAGTCTTCTACCTGCTATCATAACAGTTGATGACATTACAGAATGAGTCCAGACAAGGGGAATATGAATGAATTTATACAAATTCTCAAACAATTGAATAAAAGAGGTAATTTTAGGATAAATGACATAAAATATTCCTATTTGCCTAACCCTTCAATGGCAAAATTAATTGTCTCTAAATCCTTTGTGTGATGGCTACATCATGGGGCTGGTTTACCATAGGTCACATCCACTATGATTTTTTTTTTTTTTTTGAGATGGAGTTTTGCTCTTATTGCTCAGGCTGGAGTGTAATGGCATGATCTCGGCTCACTGCTATCTTCACCTCCTGGGTTCAAGCAATTCTCCTGCCCCAGCTTCCCAGGTAGCTGGGATTACAGGCATGCACCACCACACCCGGCTAATTTTTTTGCATTTTTAGTAAGACAGGGTTTCACCATGTTGGTCAGGCTGGTCTCAAAACTCCTGACTTCAGGTGATCTGCCTACCTTAGCCTCCCAAAGTGCTGGGATTACAGGCATGAGCCACTGCACCCAGCCTGCTACGATATATATGTGTGTGTGTGTGCGCGCGTGTGTGTGTGTGTGTGTGTATATATGTTTTTACAGCAGAAGTTAGTGCTCCCAACTTACATGGGTAGTAAGGATTGTTCACACCTGATGTGTTTTATACTAAATTAGATACAGACCAAAGAGCTTTTATTAATTGCTAAAACTTTGAAACTTCATACCTTTTTGGGAGAATCGGCAAGTAGGAAAAGCATAATAGTAATTTAATTCATTAATTTATTTCATTAGCCTTCACACAGCACTTTGTATAGAGTGAGGCACAGAGTGTCTAGTGAAAGAACTAAAGGTGGCAAATGGAGAAGTTTTCCAGGCAGTGAATCGGTGCGTCTTTCCAGATTAAGAGCAGCAGAGCCTGTGGTAGGTAACACTGCACTGATTCTATGCCTGGTTCTGTCTTTATGGAAGAGCTTAAAATTGGTTTTGGAAGAGCAAGTGTGTGGACATAAAGTTTTCATTTGGTTTCATTTTCCTGAAACCAACTTAATTCTGATGTGACCTTTCCAACTGAAATGCTGCTCCCCTGCATGGCCTCAGAGAGGCCCAGCATCCATCTGTGTTGTATTAAAAGGAAAGACAAACAGTTTTGGACTTCACATTCATGGTGGCTTAGCTTTCAACAGAAACGGAAGATTTAAACAAAAGATTTCTTGTAAGGAAAGCTTTTTCTCCTTTATTGTTAGATATTATAAAAATATAAGGTTTTCCTCAAGTTGGTGTCATTGCACTCCCACTCTTAATAAAAGAAAACAGAATAGAAAATTTAAATAGCCCTGTATCTATTAAAGAAATCGAATTTGTAATGAAAAACCTTCCCGTAAAGAAAAGGAAATAAGACATGACTTCATGAATTAACATTTTGCTTTCAGAAACTGGTTTGTGTATTTTGGCAGTTAAATCAAATTCTGCTAAACTCTGGAGCAAAATGAAGGTCCCTGTAATGGTGGCTAACTAGGGATGTGTCGATTCCCTGAATGGGGAGGCTGACTGTGTCACCCTCATAGAGGGGCCTATTCCAGACTTAGCTTACACATGGCTGAAATGGTCAACTAAAGGGTTGCTTTGTTCCATTTGGTCACTTTAGTGTGTGAAGATATAGTTCAAGTGTCCTCAGGAAAAAAAAAAGTGTAACACAAAGAAAAGTAGTAAATAGAAAATTGACATCCTGAACGGTGACTGAGTGTGTGAACTCCAGCCCTTGCCACACATAAGTTCAGTGAAGGTCTGGGTTTGCATGATCTGGTGGACTTCTGGAAGAGCTATTTTCTACACCCTTCATCCGACTTCAGCCTCTATGCTGAAAATGTCCACATTTAAAGTTCATTTCTTAGTCTTTCCCTCAAGATCCACTTTCCTGTGGCATATATTTTATCTGTCACAACAGACCTTAAAGTCAAGAAGTTTAAAACTGAAATTTTCATTTCCTCTCATACATTCTCTCTTGTCAGTAGTAGCATGTCCATTCTTCCGATCACCCACATTTGGAAATATAAGCATTTCCCCTGCCATCACCTTCTTAGCCGACTTCCAGGCAGTTGTTAGGAGGGTAGAATACACTTGCATCTGCAGATCCTTGACATTTCCTGAGAGTGGATTCCTAAGACTTCCAGAACCTATAGATATTCAAACAGTACTATAATAGATTTTTGTACCATAAATTGCAGCAAAATTAAACTTTGGCTACTAAAGACAAAGAAAATAAAAAGCTGCAGCGTAGAGAAAAGATCGAGCAATCAGCTGATCTTAGTGGCTGAACGATTCCTTCTAATGTGATGTGCCTGAGCTAAGCTACCAACTTAGCAAAATGGTACATTATAGGGGGCCCTTGCAGATGTAACTTCTGGGCTTGCCTGAGTATTATGACTCTGAAGGTCCATGAAGTTTATTAATTTTGTTAGGCCAATATAACAAAGGCATTGCATGAAAGGACTCCAACCATTGCTCCAGCCAGCACAAGAATTGTTCAACAGGGGAGGCATTAAACTTCAACAAAAGTGGAAAAGGCGGTTAACTTGTGGTGTGAGGATATGCACAGGAGACACACAACTCTTAATAGAAATGAAAATAAAATGTTGAAACAGCCAGAAGCACATGCAAACTATTCTGTGAAGGACCTAATGATCTTGTTTCAAATTTTTGTTTATATCATGGTACTTTTTGGGGAGAAATTATATGCAAAAGGTACACTGTGACCATGAGATTTTTGACTGTCTAGAGATGTGTTGTCTGGGAGTGGTAAGGAGCTACAAAACTATATGTTGTGAATTTTTGAGGTTGCTCACAAATATTAAGATCTATAATATTTCAAAATAAATATGCATATATCCACATATACATATATATATGTATAAACACACATACATAGATGTACTTATATGCTAAATGCATGTAGAACGCCTTGATTTTTTTGGGTGTTCTTATGTGTCACTGGTGAAAATTCTCAGTCAATCCTACAACCTAGCATTTGTGAGGTGTATCAATCCTAACATGAAATAACTAAATTAATCCTTGGGCCCCTGTTTAGGCTCCCAAACATTGAAGATGTTTATTTTCCTTGCTAAAAGTTGAATTTAGCCCACCATTACACTTCATGAAGATTTGTAGATGGTAATTGCTTCCCAATTGAGTTGGGTTGGGTTTGAACCAATGACATTTGTGGTGAAAACTCTTTTTTTTTTTTTCTGAGTCTCTTGATTCAGCTATTTGCCTGGTTAAAATCTCAAAGTTGAAAAAAATCTCTTGAAAATACTCTGTGGGTTGTCTTGATCATTAAGTTGCATGTCCCAATATAAAATCAATTTATAGAGCAGCTTTGCTAAGTGTCCTTTTACTCCTGATGTTTTAGAACAGTTTTTTTTAAAAACAAGTTTTATGGTAGGAATTCAGAATGACTTTCCAAATGTTATGTAAAGTGGGAGGCAGGATAAGTTATTTTAGTCTTGATATTTTATTTAAGTGCTGTTTTCTATAAACACTTAAAAGTTTATTGTGCAGAGAACTGAGTTTCCCAAATGAAGCATGGAGTAGTTCCAATGAAATTTACTGAGAATTTCAGGCCACTGTGAAATCTCAATGTCCTTTTAAAAATGGAAATATGAGAAAACTAGTGTTATGGTGGTCTTTAATTTTTTCCCTTTGGCCCGAGCATTTGCCATGGGAATAAAGAAAAAACAAACACAAGAAGACTTATTTTCTATGGCTTGTCAATATGGGTATCAGAAGCTTGATTGATTTGTGTGGGGATCAATGAGGTCATGTGTAAAAGGCTGATGGATTTCTAGGCCTTGTTGCTTTAAACATTACATAAACCAGGTTATATCCTTCCCAGAAGCTGTAGTCTGGTTACAATTCAAGGTCTCTGTAATTAACTCATGACCCAAACTTCTTTCTGGTGGAAAGTAGTGCTTTTCCTTCTCTGAGTAAGAAAGCACTCTGGAATGATGAATTTGGGTAGATCCACTGAACAATAAGGTCTTCCTAAGCTATTCTGTCCTATAGCTGCTGCTACCAGTGCTGACTCATAGCATCAACTCTGGCAGCGTTTCCTTCACTGCACCTTTCCATCTAATTGATTCTTGAATCTTCCTTTTTCACTTCCCCTTCTCTCCAGCACTCATATCCCTCCAGAGGCCTGCTACTCAATCCATCAGAAGCTCTGTAAACTCTATATTTAGTATAGATTCTGTCTGGTTTATCTATCTGTATTTTTGCTATCATCCCCCTTGTTCAGGACAAGGGTGTGTGTCTTTGCTTCTCTCCTGGGCCAATACCACAGCTTTCTAACTGGAACCTCTGTTTCCCCTCTTGTACATGCAATCTATTCTTTCCACAGAGCTAGTTGTCTTTTTTCTTTTCTTTTTTTTTTTAATGTGCATTGTGGATGCAGCTGGAGGCCATTATCCTAAGCAAATTAACGCAGGAACAGAAAACCAAATACTGCATGTTCTGACTTAAAAGTGGGAAGTGGGAGCTAAGCATTGGGTACACACAGACATGAAGATGGGAACAATAGACACTGGAGACTACTAGAAGCAAGGGAGAGGGAGGAGACAAGGGCTGAAAATCTATCTATTGGGGACTATGCTCACTCCATGGGTGACGGAGTTATTCATACTCCAAACCTCAGTGTCATGCAAAATACCCATGTAATAAACCTGCACACAAACCCCCTGAATCTAAAATAAAAACTGAAATTATAAAAAAGTACATCAAATTATATATCTCTCCTGCTTTCCACCTCCATTTAGCTTAAAATTCAAATTCCTTAATCTTGCAGGATTTAGATCCTATCTCAATCTGTGCCTCTTTCTTCTTAGACCACTGTGCTTTATCTACTCTGATTTCTTTTTTTTTTTTTTGACTTCTCAGAAACACTAGACTTAAATCTAGACCTGTGTACTAGAGTTTCTCTCGAACACAGACTATCTCTCTGTTCTCAACCTCCTTCCAGCCCCATATATTTATTTCATAGCTAGCCCCTCCTTGATATTCAGATCATGTCAAATGATATAACCCCAAAAGTCTTCCTTTGCCCACCCAGTATACAGTAGCTATCAAGTCACCCTCAGACAAATCATCCTATTTTAATCATTAACATCATAAGGTATTTTAAAATCTATCAATCATCTATTTATCTAATCTATCATGTATCTAAGTATTGTCTTTGTTCTTTTACAGCAATGGATTATTGTAAACTCCATGAGAATATGAATCTATCTTTAAGGTTCAGTGCCTAGAACTATGAGCTTGGTACATAGTAGGTGTTCAATAAATGTTCGTTAATAAATGAATAAACTTGTAGCATCTAGGCTAGTCATTATTCATCAAAGCTAGAAAGATGGGTTTGTTCATTTTTCTGCCAGGATCAAACAACCCTGTTATTGCATCTTTTCCCCAAAATACCTCCATTATTATCCTTTATTTTCCATTCTCACTCTGTGCCCTGATCTAACTCCATGTCACTTCCAGCCGGGAATATGTTACCAGCCTCCTATGTAGATTTTATAACCATAGGCTCTTAATTCTTCAATAGATCCTGTTTTTATCATATTACTGCCATGAAAAAAACATTAAAGTTCCTTAATTCCTTAACAAAAAAAGGATTTATTAAAACACTATTAAAAGTATGAAGGCAACATTGAAAGAGAACAAGGAAAAGAAATCACACTTAACCAACATTCTAGGAAGATTCTTTCCTTTCTTAGTATTCATGTTCCAATCTCTCCATTCATGAGTTATTTTTACATGGCCATACATGTGAAAATAAGTGTGCACACATTTGTTTTCTACATTTTGCTTAATAGTTCATAAACAGTTTCATGTTACTTCATAGTTTCCCTGTTTTGATTGTTATGGTCACATAATGATCTCCAGTTTTTATCCTGTCTTCTTCCTCTGGTCTTTCCTTCTTCTCTCTCTCTCTCTCTCTCTCTCTCCCCCCACCCCCCGCCCACCTCCCTCTTCCTCTCTCTCTCTTTCATTTAGGGATATCTTTAAAGAGTAGTACCCAAACTGAGGAAACCATTTTAGTCACATTTAGAGCATTACTAATTGTACCAAAAATATGGCATTCCTCTTTTTCCTAAAAATTGTGTAGTTCAGGACAGCATGAGAGGCAGTTGTTGAACACTTTCTCTGATAAACATTGCGCTAGACACTGTTGTTTACATAGGTTTCACATGTTACTTCTCTCTCACATTAGGATGCAGGCACTTTGACAATAAGCAAACAACGACCATGTTTGTGACATTCCCCTCCATATTGTCCACAGGGCTGAGCCATGTAAGGTGCTCAATAAATACTTTCAGATTACCTGCTCATTTCTTTGAAGCTGTTGTGAGCTCTTTCAGAAACTGTTCAGGGGACTGACATAATATTGCATGTTGCTTTCTTCACAAATGCCGTCAACCAAAAGGATGGACATTGTTTTCCCAAAAGTAGAACAAGAAAGGGAAGCCGAATCTAGAAGGGAATTGAGGAAGAGTCAAGTGAATGAAAACGGATCACTTTAAACATAGCCTTTGACTTCCGAATTTCAAAGATCAATCTGTAAAAAGGACTCAGCACGTCTTAAAAAATAAAAATTTCCTGAAAATGAGCCAAATCGTCTTTACTAATGTGAAAGTCTTCTATCAGTGCATCCTATTATTTATGGTGTATCCTGTCATTTACAGTTCTTCTACAAACAACATAGAGAAGGCAAACCACAAAGACTGCACCTGGAGCAGTTGAGTAAAGAGAACACGTCACATTATGAGAGGCAAGTAGAAAATTCCTAGGTCAGGGAAGCCTGTGGTCACCTGGTCTAGCCCTCTCATTGAACATTTGAAGAGTCTGAGACCCAGAGAAGTAAAATGACTTGACATAGATCATACAAGTAGGAAGAAGGGGTAGAAATAATGTAGGATACAAGTATCCTGACTTCCATATAAATGTTTTTTTAAAGTACGTTATACTGTTTTCCATGTCTTATTTGACAATAATTTCTTATTTAACAATAAAAGATGTATAGTCAGTCTAATCTAAAAATCTAAAATCTATCTAAAATCCAGTAATATCTCATTGTTAAAAACGTCCTAGCTATGAATGCCAGGCCGATCTCAAAGCCAGGTATCAGACCTGGTTCCTATTGGGCTTTGAGAGTCCCTAGGGTTATTTGACCTTCATCATTGAAGCTCAGGAAGCAGACAAGGGCTGCCACTAATGGCTTGTAAAACAGAAGTGGCCCCACACTGTTGCTAAATAATTTACAACCTGAATTGGAAAGTGAGGCTTCAATAAACTTGAACTGTGAATAATAATGGCTGGATTTTTACAAGTTAGAAAGCACCCAGATACAGTTGGGTGAACATTTAGAGAATAATTATTTATTTCATAGGTTTATACAAGTTAAGAGTGAATGATTGTCTCTTAGGGAAGCTGAGCAGCTGGGTTTTAGTATTTTAAACTGGACGACTGGACTTTTTGTCTGTCTATGGTATTAGTTTCCTCTCAGCTTTCAAATTAGATGATAGAGTAATCAGGTAGATTATGGACCAGCCAGACAGAAGAAATAAAAAATATATAGGATGATATTTGGCTTTTGGAGAAAGTTTTTAGTCAGACCTTGTAGTCATGTATATATTATCTGGTTTCCCATATCAATGCTGAGGATTTTCCTTTTTAAAATAAAAATTGTGCTGGGCATGTTGGCTCACGCCTATAATCCCTCCACTTTGGGAGGCTGAGGTGGATGGATCACTTGAGGTCAGGAGTTCGAGACCAGCCTGGCCAACACGGTGAAACCTTGTCTCTACCAAAAGTACAAAAATTAGCTGGGCATGGTTGTGGGTGCCTGTAATCCTAGCTACTTGGGAGGCTGAGGCAGGAGAATGGCGTGAACCCGGGAGGCGGAGCTTGCAGTGAGCTGAGATTGCGCCACTGCACTCCAGTTTGGGTGAGAGGGAGAGACTCCATCTCAAAAAAAAAAAAAAAAAAAAAAAGAGAGAGAAGAAAAGAAAAAAGAAAAATTGAGTTCGTGAAGAACATGAAGAACAAAAGAATTAGTTTCTAATAGATTTGCTGATGGCTTTTAGCCTCTCTTTCTGAAGAGGGGCTAGCTTACATCACTTAGTGTTTGAGGTGGTCTGAGGTACTCAGAGGAGAGTGGTCACCTGGGATAAAGGCCCCCCTTTCTGCTCTTGTCACTGAGTGGACAGTCTAACCTTGTATAGGTCGTGTGATTTCTCCCCCCAGGCTCAGTTTTCTCATGAGTAAGTAGGGTATGAGCACTGATATTCCAGCATCCTCTGACCCATTGGAAGAGCCAGATCATTCTAGGCAGGCAGGTGCACAAAGCTCAACCCCAAACATCAGGATGACTCTGACTCTGAATCCTGGAGTACAGTAGGCTGTTGGAAGCTGGACTTCTCATCTCCTGGGCCTTAGAGGGAGGAAAGAGACTGTTATCCTATTGGCCCTTGGGAGAATGGTTTTCTCTTATATATCAATGTCTTGGTCTTGGGGATGCCAAGGATGGGGAGCTGTCATTATCCCCAAAGAGTAAATATGTTCTGTTTTTTGGCTGATCATTCAGTTACATGATAGAGATGGAAATATCAAAGTTGAACATGCTTTTTGTTCCCCAAGGTTACTGATTAATGTTTTACATTATCCTCAAAGGCAATTTTAAAATTTAAATTGAAAGGAAGAACATGCTTTTTATTTTCACATTGTAGTCCTCTACTTTCATTGTTTTTCAATAGCTAATCTCTCTCATTGTTTTAGCTTCTTTCTTTATTCCACTTTGGTTTACTAGAGAAAATCTTGGTCTCCCACACCTCATATCCACACTTCATATGACCTTGAACAGTGCTCACTGATGGCTAAAGAGAAGAAAATGTTTCTTGGCACATTGTTAGCCGCTAATTAGAAAAGGTTTTTAGTCTAGGAAAGGCACTAGACAATCATTCTACAACTTTTATTTGAAGTTACGTATTAGAGAAACTGTAGCATTGCTCTAAAGCAGATGGAAGAAAACAGCTTCGTGTAGCTATTGAGTACATTTTGTCATTCAGATTTCATTTTCAGGACTGCATTACAAAGGTCTCCATTTAAGCTACTTTGCCTTCCTGGCAGCAGCTAGCTTATATCCACTAGCAATGGCAGTCCTGATAAAGTTAAATGTGCCTTGGATGTGGGGCAAGGTCAAGGGCTGGGAGAAGAGGGATATGGGGAGGTGACGGGGTAGATATTGGAGTTTCGGGACCAGAGTGGTCAAAGCAAACTGTATTAGTGTGCTAGAGCTGTGGTAACCATATACCATAGACTGGGTGGCTTCAACAACAGAAATTTATTTCCTCATCCTTCTGGAGAATGGAAGTTCAAGATCAAGGTGTTGACAGGGTTGGTTTCTGGTGAGGCCTCTCCTTGACTTGCAGAGGGCTACCTTCTTACCATGCCCTAACTTGGCCTTTTCTCTGTATATGTGCCCTGAGAGATAGAGGGAAGAAATCTCTGGTGTCTCTTTCTCTTCTTATAAGGACAATAATCCTGTTGAATTAAATCTCCACTTTTATTACCTCATTTGACCTTCATTACCTCCTTAAAGACACCATCTCCAAATGCAGTCACACTGCAGGTTAGGGATTCAACATAACCAGGACCATATAGCCACCCTGGCCTCAACATTCCCTTGCAGTCGTGCAAAGGATGCCATGGCACTGTCAGTCAGTTGTAACCTAGTTCGGGGGTAACAATCAGATGTGCTTATGTTGAAAAACCAAACCTGGGGGATAACCATACCCATGAAAGGGACTAAGGCCAGGTAGCCTTCAAAAGGCTCAGAAAATCTTCAGGATTGGAGAAATCCTATGTGAATTAGAAATCCTGGTCAGGCATGGTGGCTCACACCTGTAATTCCAGCACTTTGGGAGGCCAAGTCGGGCAGATAACTCAAGGCCAGGAGTTCAAGACCAGCTTGGGCAACATAGCGAAACCCCATCTCTACTAAAAAATATAAAAATTAGCCAGGGATGGTGGTGTGTGCCTGTAATCCCAGCTACTCAGGAGGCTGACGCAGGAGAATCACTTGAACTTGGGAGGTGGAGGTTTCAGTGAGCCAAGATGGCGCCACTGTACTCCAGCCTGGGAGACAGAGTGAGACTCTGTCTCAAAAAAAACAAAACAAAACAAAACTTAACAAAAAGAAATTCCCACTCATTTCCTGATACCTACATGCCAGGAACCTCACCAAGCGACCATGTCAGTGGAGGTGAGCATTCTAGAATAACCACTCAGAGCGTGCTGTACCATGCATCTAGTTCATCATGTTGCTTTCCTCCTATTTGCCCCAAGTTTGGGACATATGTTAATTTCAAATGAGGCCTTTTCATTGACACCAAGCTTTGTGGGTGACTGATCACCTCATTGAAGGTGAGTTTGAGATTTAGTAATTCATTTTAGAAATAGGTGGTGGGAAATTAATGTCTCCTTTAGAATATGTGGCAGCTAATTTATATTAATCATTATAGCCTGCTGAGCATATACGTCAAGGTCTCCTACAGCCAAGATGTTAGATACTGCTAATCAGTCTTTTGACATTTGGGAGATGGTGACAGTCAATCTATATTTGATGATGATTACTTCAGATGTATGATGCAAGCTTTTGTGTCTTCATCTAGATTTTTTAAGTATTACTGAAATTAGGCTATAAAAGTGCCTCTCCTTGCAATAATAAAGCCCTGTTTATATGATATTCACAGCACATTCCTTCAATGACCTTTTGGAGTAAACCTATTTCTGGAGGTTCAACATTACCTTAGGAAAACACTCTCAGAAATAAAACTTTGATCAGGCATTAATTCTTTGATTTGACACATATTTATTGAGCGCTTGTTCTGTGTCAGGCACTGTGCCTAGTGTTGACAAGAGCAGACAGACAACTTGCTTATTTTTGGAGCTTACATTTTCATGTGGAAATAAACACTGAGCAAACAAATAAATACACAAAAGAAAGATCCAACTATAGTTAGTACTATGCAGATAATTAAAACAGGGTGATTTGGAAGGTGGTCAAGGGATGTCTTAAATGCTTAAGGCACCAGCCATGCACCAATCAGGGGAGCGGCATGGCAGGCAAGGAGCCCAGCAGTCGAGAAGTTTCTACAGCTGAGACAAGTGTGGTGTGCTTAAAGAGCTGAAAGAAGGCCATTGTTGCTGGACACAGAGGGTGAGAGGAGAGAGTGATCTAAAATGAGTTTAGTGATGGTGTTGGAACTAGACTCTGTAGAAGAAGTGGAGAGTTCAGATTTTCATCTAAGAACTATGGAAAACCATTTGAGGTTTTTGAAAGGTCACTTTTCCTGCTGGCAGAGAGAAAGGATGGGAGAGGGACAAGAGTGAAAGCTGCAAGACACGCCGAAGATTTTTGCAAGAGGTCAGGCTGCGAATGAGAAGAATGGTTTAGACTATGGTGGTGGAATTGAGACTTGAAAGAAAGTTATGGGTTTAGGTTGCATTTGGGTTATGTGTGGGTGGATGGTGGCATCTTCAACTGAGCTGGTGAAGGCAGAGAGAGGGGCAGCATTAGGTGGGAGTAGGGAAAGAGTGGAAACCAGGATTTATGTCTTCCTTCATAGAAGGCATTCCTCCCCCAATGTTTGACATTTAAAAAAAATCTTAAATTGTTCTTTTCAAAATGGCTTGCTACTAATCAATACTCTTGCTTTAAAAAGCAATTTAAATGTATTGCCTGTGCTCAGGTGTTTTATCCTCTTCGTAAGGGTTAAGATTATTTTATCCAACTACACCTTGTATTCCCTGTCTACCAACATAAAATGACAAATGACTTCCATTGAAAATTCAATTAGAATGACATTATCTTTATTTATTAATTTTGAGAAAATTAATCTTTTTAATATGCTGTCTTCCCATAAATGAACATGAACATGGTGTATCTTTCCCTATGTTCAAATTTTATGTCCTTTAATATAATTTTATAATTTTCTTCACGTAGATCTTGTGCTTTACTTGTTAAATTTATTCCTAAGTATTTTTTAGTACTGTTTCTATCTCAAACTTTTTTTTTAAAAAACCATCTTCTTCCTTTAGGTGATTATGTATAAAATGAAGAAAAAACTATTTCTTTTTTTGGTATTTATCTTGTATTCTATGACTTACCAAATTTTCTTATTAATGCAACTAATTTTTTTCCTACTTTAGATTTTCTAGTCATTCAGTTATATCAACAAAAGAGACATTTTTATATCTTCTGTTCTATTTATACCAGTTATTTAATTTTTTGTATTTATTAGAACTTCTGAAACAATGCTAAATAATAATAGGAATGACCAATTTTAATTGAAATTATTTTAGTGGTTCATCATTAGGAATGCACTGTTGTTTTTTGTTTTTAGTAAATTATCTTGGTTCTATTAATTTTATTCTACTGATAATTTTTATCACTAATATTTGTTGAATTTTATCAAATACATTTTTCAGTATTTATTGATGTAATATTTTCTCATTTTGTATGTATGATGGGTTATGTTGATAAAATTCCTGAATATGTTGATATATAGATTATGTTGATAATAAGTATTTCTTGGTCACATAATGTATTAATCTTTTGATATATTGCTGAATACTATTTGCTAATACTTCATTAAGCTTTGATATATAGTTGGATAAATCAAACTGGACAAATATGAATAAGGACATAAATGAAAATGAAAAATAGATGAGGACATAAAGAAATATTAGGCCACGTGTGGTGGCTCATACCTGTAATCCCAGTTCTTTGTGAGGCTAAGGCAAAGGGATCATTTGAAGCCAGGCATTTGAGATCAGACTGGGAAACATAGGGAGACCATCCACCCCATGTAAACAGAAAAAAATTAAAAACTAGCTACATGTTGTGGCACACACCTGTAGTCCTAGCTACTCAGGAAAATGAGGTGGGCGGATCACTTGAGCCCAAAAGTTGATGCTACAGTGAGCTATGATCATGCTACCACACTCCAGCCTGGCTGACAAAGTGAGAACCTGTCTCCAAGGAAAACAAACTCAAAACTTTATATTTAAAAATTTAAAATGCAGCTTATGAACTGGATTGAGCAGATGCATAGAAAGACCCTTGCAACCCTCAAATATAATATACATTTTCAAAGTTATAATATTTGAATATTTATAAAGATTGATTTTGTACCTGCCTATGAATTTCAAAAATGTCAGTATTTTACAGGCTACATTTTTCTTCATAATCGAATGAAATTAAAATGAATAGTTAAGTATGGTAAAAAAAATATGTATTTGAAAAATAAGAAGCACACTCCCTGACAACCCTTGAATCAATTTTTAAATCAAAATTATAAACTCTATAAAATCAATGAAAAGGAAAACGCTTTATACAAAAATCGATGGAATGTAATGAAAGATGGATTTGGGAAAAGTTTTGCCTTGTGCGCTTTCATTTTTAAAGAGATGAAAAAATCTCTAGAAAGCACCATAAGAAATTAGAAAAAGGGCACAGATTTTCAGGATTTATACTTCATCACCTCTTTTTCTTTCCAATATCCATCTTTTTGTATTTCTGTGCCGTGCTTTAAAATATATCTTCCATATGGTCTTCCAGACCACTAATATGTGTCTGTAACTTCTCCTTCAATACATCCACTGGTTATTACAGTAGAAATTACAAGATGATTTTCTTTATATTCAGAAAATGTTCCTTTGTACTGTATTTGAATTTAAGTCCCCACAAAGAGCTCTTTTAATTTCTCTTCACTTATGCTTCAGCCATTCTACTGCACTGGGGTTCCATCCATTCTAACTGATTTTTCTCTTTGTTGAGCTGCCATGCAGTCTTCTGACTCGGGAGAGGAAGACAGATCAGACTAGGTAGTGGGGGAAAGTGAGTTGTGTCTGGGCTGCATGTTTTTTTCTTCCTTCCCCTTCCCCTTCCCCTTCCCCTTCCCCTTCCCCTTCCCCTTCCCCTTCTCCTTCCCCTTCCCCTCCTCCTCCTCCTTCTCCTCCTCCTCTGTCTCCTCCTCCTTCTTCTCTTCCTCCTCCTTCTTTAGAATTGTCTGCTCTGCTTTGACTTAATTACATCTTGTATTAGGCATTTTGGTTTGTGATAGACATAGCAAATGTGACTAGCCAGTTTTCACCAATGATGGAGGCAACAATGTTAGGGACACGGTAGAAATTAACGATGGGTACTAAGACGGTAAAGATCATAATACATACAAATGGCATTTGGAGGTTATGGAAGGTCTGTGTGTGTTAGATAGCAGGCAAAGCACCATGGCAAATGTGGAACTTGAGATGGCGGGTTATGAAGAAGGAAGGAATAAAGTGAATGGGTGGAGACAAGTAGTGTTATGGAGAACCATTAATTTCAGGCTAGATGCTCTTGATCCTAGAGCCTGAAGAATATTTCTTTAATGTTTTGGTTAGGTGTTATAAAATCAACATTTGACAATATTAGTAAGATGGCCTGAAGTGCAGTGGGAATGAGATAAACACTTCTTATGGGTTGCAGAGGAGGACTCCAAGGTGACTGTAAGGAATAAAACTTGGTAGCTCATGAATTCCATTATTTATATCTATCTTTTCCTGTTGAGAAACATCTATTTGATTTTATGCAGAATATAGTAGTTTTATAAACCAAAATGGCATAGGAGAGGAGTTCATAGCAAGCCACTGTGACTGTTTAGTGGTGACTGGAAGCGGGAGACAGCGAGGGGAAGTGGATCTTATCCAGGGCAGATAGGAAAAGAAAGGCACTTCTAAAGCAGAGTAAAAAGAAGCGGAAAGTGTGAATCCAAGGAGAGCCATTAATTACAGGCTCTAGAGATGCATGAGGACCACTTACTTTCCCAGGTTAAGGTTTGGTATTGAGCTGGTTCTTCGGCTGCCAGCTCCTTCTCTGATATCAGAAGGTTTTCATGAAAGGATATTGGTTTTCTTTGAAAATAAATATCATTTCACGTGTTCATATCACAGGAAAGAGAAAAGTATCAGGTCATAAGGCATCAAAGGATTACCTTACTATCTGTCTTACTCTATGAAGGGTCTTCAAAAAGTTTATGGAAAATGCATATTTATAAATGCATACTAAATTGTTATAACATGTTTGAACAACATCTAAGGCACTAAGAAGGATAAAATACCAGTTTAATAAAAGTCCCTCAGGAGGCTGAAGCAGGAGAATGGCGTGAACCTGGGAGGCGGAGCTTGCAATGAGCCGAGATAGTGCCACTGCACTCCAGCTTGGGCGACAGAGCAAGACTCTGCCTCAAAAAAAAAAAAAAAAAAGTCCCTATTAGAGCCACATACGTTCTACTAAAATTGAAGCAAGAGCAAACATCGAATTTATAGTCAATCTTGGGTGGAAGAATGATGAAATCTTCCTTGCTTTGCAGAAAGTTTAGGGGGACAATATCCTAAAGAAATCAGCTGTTTATAAATGGATAGTTTTAAGAGGAGACCATGAATGGAGCTGGAGGCCATTATCCTTAGCAAACTAATGCAGGAATAGAAAACCAAATACTGCATGTTCTCACTTATAAGTGAGAGCTAAATGATGAGAGCACATGGTCATATGGCAGGGAACAACAGACAATGGGGCCTATTGGAGGGTGGAGGGTGGGAGGTGGAAGAGGTTTAGGAAAAATAATTAATGGGTACTAGGCTTAATACCTGGGTGACAAAATACTCTGTACAACAAACCTCCATGACACCAGTTTACCTATATAACAAACCTGCACATGTGCCTCTGAACTTAAAATAAAAGTTAAAAAAGAGAAGGGATGAGACAATATTGACAATGAAGCCCATAGCGATAAACAATCTGCATCAATTTGCAAGGAAAAAATTAATCTTGTTCATGCCCTAATTGAAGAGGACCAACGACTAACAGCAGAAACAATAGTCAACACCACAGTCATCTCAACGGGCTCAGCTTACACTATTCTAACTGAAAAATTAAAGTTGAGCAAATGTTCTACTCAATGGATGCTAAACCCACCACACCCCGATCCACTGCAGACAAAATCAGAACTTTCCATGGAAACTTTCAACAAATGGGATAAAGATCCTAAAGCATTTCTTTGAAGAATTGTAACAGGAGATAAAAGATGGCTTCACCAGTACAATTCTGAAGACAAAACACAATCAAAGCAATGACTATGAAGAAGTGAAAGTGGTCCAGTGAAAGCAAAATCGGACCAGTCAAGAGCAAAAGTCATGGCAACTGTTTTTTTTTTTTTTTAGGATGCTCAAGGCATTTTGCTTGTTGACTTTCTGAAGAACCCCAAAATGGTAACATCTGCTTATTATGAGGGTGTTTTGGGAAACTTAGCCAAAGCTTTAGCAGAAAATCCCCCAGGAAAGCCTTATCAGAGGGTCCTTCACCGTCACAATGCTCCTGCTCATTCCTCTTATCAAACGTGGGTCATTTTGCAAGAGATTTGCTAGGACATCATTAGGCATCTATCAACTTACAGTCTTGATTTGGCTCCTTCTGCTTTTGTTTCTAAATCTTAACGAGTTTTTAAATGGCTCCATTTTTCTTCAGTTAATAATGTAAAAAGACTGCATAATAATGTAAAAAGACTCTGTATGCATGGTTCCATTTTCTGGACTCCATTCTGTTCTATGGGCCCGTTTTCTATCTCTGTACCAATACCACATCATACAAATTACCATAGCTTTTTATTCTATTTTATACTTGCCCTTTGGTGGAGTAAGACCCTCATTTTGTCATTTTGTTCTTTGTCTTCAAGAGTATCTGTTTTATCTATAAACTATCATCATCTCTTCTTTTTTCCCCCTAGAAATTAAGGGACAATCAATCTCTCATTTTTAAAGAAACTGACCTAGAATTTAATCTATCACTTGTTACTTTTTAAAATCATCTATCACTCTTTAAGATTCCTTATTTGTAAATAGGAAAATTAATAGTATCGTCTCAGACAATGGATGCTAATGCATTTGAAGTTAGCAGTTAGGATTGCAATCGCACACTGTCTGGGTTTGAATTTCTACTCTCCCATTTACAAGATGTGAGAAACTTGAACAAGGTTCTCAATCTTTTGAAACCTCAGTTTCCTCATCTGTAAAATGGGGATAATATATTATTTTTTAAATCTGAGATTATATATCAACTTAACACAGTATTAGTATATACATAATAAATAAATGTCACTATTTTGATTTGTTCTCTCTTGAAGTCATGAATCAAGATATGGAGGTGGGAAAACTAAAGGCTTATACAGAGGTTTTGTGTAGGAAAAATAATATGGCAAAGAGTGAAGAAAATTGGAGGAGAATAAATTAGAAAGGAAGATGGGGTCAGATTATAAAAGACGTTCAAAAGTTGGTGAACTTAGGGAAGAGAACAAACTGGTAGAAAACATTAATTATTTGGTTATGGCTTTTCATATTTACTTATTTCTCTACTCACCCTGGTGAGATTTGATGATTATACCCACTTTATACATGACGCAAGCAACTTAGTCAAGTCATGCAGATGGTAAGTGTTTGAGCCAGGGTGTGGGCCTATGTATGATTCTAAATCTTGTGTTCTTCTCTCTGCATAAGGAAGAAAGAGTTTGGGCTACATCGTAAATGTTTTAAAAAGAAAAAAAATGTAGTAAAAATAATGTTTCACATAGATGGATTCGGCAGTATGTGCAGATTGTCATGTGAGATGTGGCTGGGAAGTGGCAGTAGGGGCTCAGAGGTAGAAGGGCCAGGATGACTATTTCAGGCTTGTGGAGACAAGGAAATGAAGGCTTAGATGCAGGCAATGGCAGCAGGGATGGCAACAGAGGGCATGCAGTCTGTCAGATACTTGTCCTGCTTGTCCTTTGTGCCTTGTCTGGTTAACATTGGACTAAAGATATGTCACCTATTCAGTTGATGCCTTTTGATTCACGAAGCCTTTTATTTCAAGATTCCTTTTGAACTGGACTTTATTTGAAGTGTCTTTTAAAATTTTATTTTCTTCTAAAAGGCTAGCTTACAAGTGATTATTCAAAAAAAGAAAACAATTAAACTAAACTATACTAAATCCTAAAATATTACTAAATATTCACAGCACTAAAATCTGAAAAGTATTCATAATTTCAAGGAGGGTAAATTATAAGAAAATGAAAATTTGTGTATAATAGAGAAATACCTTTTCAATATTTTTCTTTTTTTATTATTATTATACTTTAAGTTCTAGGGTACATGTGTACAACATGCAGGTTTGTTACATATGTATACATGTGCCATGTTGGTGTGCTGCACCCATTAACTCGTCATTTACATTAGGTATATCTCCTAATGCTATCCCTCCCCCCTCCCCCTTCCCCACAATAGGACCCGGTGTTTTGGTTACTGTAGCCTTGTAGTATAGTTTGAAGTCAGGTAGCATGATGCCCCCAGCTTTGTTCTTTTGGCTTAGGATTGTCTTGGAGATGCGGGCTCTTTTTTGGTTCCATATGAACTTTAAAGCAGTTTTTTCCAATTATGTGAAGAAAGTCATTGGTAGCTTAATGGGGATGGCATTGAATCTATAAATTACCTTGTGCAGTATGGCCATTTTCACAATATTGATTCTTCCTATCCATGAGCATGGTATGTTCTTCCATTTGTTTGTGTCCTCTTTTATTTCACTGAGCAGTGGTTTGTAGTTCTCCTTGAAGAGGTCTTTACATCCCTTGTAAGTTGGATTCGTAGGTATTTTATTCTCTTTGAAGCTATTGTGAATGGGAGTTCATTCATGATTTGACTCTCTGTCTGTCTGTTACTGGTGTATAAGAATGCTTGTGATTTTTGCACATTGATTTTGTATCCTGAGACTTTGCTGAAGTTGCTTATCAGCTTAGGAGATTTTGGGCTAAGATGATGGGGTTTTCTAAATATACAATCATGTCATCTGCAAACAGGGATAATCTGACTTCTTCTTTTCCTAACTGAATACCCTTGATTTCTTTCTCTTGCCTGATTGCCCTAGCCAGAACTTCCAACACTATGTTGAATAGGAGTGGTGAGAGAGGGCATCCCTGTCTTGTGTCAGTTTTCAAAGGGAATGCTTCCAGTTTTTGCCCATTCAGTGTGATATTGGCTGTGGGTTTGTCATAAATAGCTCTTATTATTTTGAGATACGTTCCACCAATACCAAATTTATTGAGAGATTTTAGCATGAAGGGCTGTTGAATTTTGTCAAAGGCCTTTTCTGCATCTATTGAGATAATCATGTGGTTTTTGTCTTTGGTTCTGTTTTTATGCTGGATTACGTTTATTGATTTGTGTATGTTGAACCAGACTTGCATCCCAGGGATGAAGCCCACTTGATCATGGTGGATAAGCTTTTTGATTTGCTGCTGGATTTGGTTTGTCAGTATTTTATTGAGGATTTTTGCATTGGTGTTCATCAGGGATATTGGTCTAAAATTTTCTTTTTTTGTTTTATCTCTGTCAGGCTTTGGTATCAGGATGATGTTGGCCTCGTAAAATGAGTTAGGGAGGATTCCCTCTTTTTCTATTGATTGAAACAGTTTCAGAAGGAATGGTACCAACTCCTCCTTGTACCTCTGGTAGAATTAGGCTGTGAATCTATCTGGTCCTGGACTATTTTTGGTTGGTAGGCTATTAATTATTGCCTCAATTTCAGAGCCTGCTATTGGTCTCTTCAGGGATTCAGTTTCTTCCTGTTTTAGTCTTGGGAGAGTGTAAGTGTCCAGGAAATTGTCCATTTCTTCTAGGTTTTCTAGTTTATTTGCGTAGAGGTGTTTATATTATTCTCTGATGGTAGTTTGTATTTCTGTGGGGTTGGTGGTGATATCCTCTTTATCATTTTTTATTGTGTCTATTTGATTCTTCTCTCTTTTCTTCTTTATTAGTCTTGCTAGCAGTATGTTAATTTTGTTGATCTTTTAAAAAAAACCAGCTCATGGATTCATTGATTTTTTGGAGGGTTTTTTGTGTCTCTGTCTCCTTCAGTTCTGCTCTGATCTTAGTTATTTCTTGCCTTCTGCAAGCTTTTGAATGTGTTTGCTCTTGCTTCTCTAGTTCTTTTAATTGTGATGTTAGGGTGTCAATTTTAGATCTTTCCTGCTTTCTCTTGTGGGCATTTAGTGCTATAAGTTTCTGCTTTAAATGTGTCCCAGAGATTCTGGTATGTTGTATCTTCATTCTCATTGGTTTCGAAGAACATCTTTATTTCTGCCTTCATTTCGTTATGCACCCAGTAGTCATTCAGGAGCAGGTTGTTCAGTTTCCATGTAATTGAGTGGTTTTGATTGAGTTTCTTAGTCCTGAGTTCTAGTTTGATTGCACTGTGGTCTGAGAGACAGTTTGTTATACTTTCTGTTCTTTTACATTTGCTGAGGAATGCTTTACTTCCAACTATGTGGTCAATTTTGGAATAAGTGTGATGTGGTGCCAAGAAGAATGTATATTCTGTTGATTTGGGGTGGAAAGTTCTGTAGATGTCTATTAGGTCCGCTTGGTGCAGAGTTGAGTTCAATTCCTGGATATCCTTGTTAACTTTCTGTCTCGTTGATCTGCCTAATGTTGACAGTGGGGTGTTAAAGTCTCCCATTATTACTGTATGGGAGTCTAAGTCTCTTTGTAAGTCTCTAAGAACTTGCTTTATGAATCTGCGTGCTTCTGTATTGGGTGCATATATATTTAGGATAGTTAGTTTTTCCTGATGATTTGATCCCTTTACCATTATGTAATGGCCTTCTTTGTCTCTTTTGATCTTTGATGGTTTAAAGTCTGTTTTATCAGAGACTAGGACTGCAAGCCCTGCTTTTTTTTGTTTTCCATTTGCTTGGTAGATCTTCCTCCATCCCTTTATTTTGAGCCTATGTGTGTCTCTGCATGTGAGATGCATCTCCTGAATACAGCAAACTGATGGGTCTTGACTCTTTATCCAATTTGCCAGTCTGTGTCTTTTAATTGGAGCATTTAGTCCATTTACATTTAAGGTTAATATTGTTATGGGTGAACTTGATCCTGTCATTATGATGTTAGCTGGTTATTTTGCTCATTAGTTGATGCAGTTTCTTCCTAGCATCGATGGACTTTACATTTTGGCATGTTTTTGCAGTGGCTGGTACTGGTTGTTCCTTTCCATGTTTAGTGCTTCCTTCAGGATCTCTTGTAGGGCAAGCCTGGTGGTGACAAAATCTCTCAGCATTTTCTTGTCTGTAAAGGATTTTATTTCTCCTTCACTTATGAAACTTAGTTTGGCTGGATATGAAATTCTGGGTTGAAAATTCTTTTCTTTAAGAATGATGAATATTGACCCTCACTCTCTCCTGGCTTGTAGGGTTTCTGCCTGGAGATCTGCTGTTAGTCTGATGGGCTTCCCTTTGTGGGTAACCCAACCTTTCTCTCTGGCTGCCCTTAAGATTTTTTCCTTCATTTCAACTTTGGTGAATCTGGCAATTATGTGTCTTGGAGTTGCTCTTCTTGAGGAGCATCTTTGTGGCATTCTCTGTATTTCCTGAATTTGAATGTTGGCCTGCATTACTAGGTTGGGGAAGTTCTCCTGGATAATATCCTGCAGAGTGTTTTCCAACTTGATTCCATTTTCCCCGTGACTTTCAGACACACCAATCAGATGTAGATTTGGTCCTTTCACATAATCCCATATTTCTTTTTCTTTTCTTTTTTTTTTTTTTTTTTTTTGAGACGGAGTCTTGCTCTGTCACTCGGGCTGGAGTGCAGTGGTCTGATCTCAGCTCACTGCAAGCTCCACCTCCCGGGTTTATGCCATTCTCCTGCCTCAGCCTCCAGAGTAGCTGGGACTACAGGTGCCTGCCACCTCGCCCGGCTAGTTTTTTGTATTTTTTTTTTTAGTAGAGATGGGGTTTCACCATGTTAGCCAGGATGGTCTTGATCTCCTGACCTCGTGATCCGCCCGTCTCGGCCTCCCAAAGTGCTGGGCATAATCCCATATTTCTTGGAGGCTTTGTTCATTTCTTTTTACTCTTTTTTCTCTACACTTCTCTTCTCACTTCATTTCATTCATTTGATCTTCAATCACTGATACTCTTTCTTCCAGTTGATTGAGTCAGTTACCGAAGCTTGTGCATTTGTCATATAGTTCTCATGTCATGGTTTTCATCTCTATCAGTTCTTTTAAGGTCTTCTCTGCATTGATTATTCTAGTTATCCATTCATTCATTCTTTTTTCAAGGTTTTTAGTTTCTTTGTGCTGGGTACATAGTTCCTCCTTTAGCTCTGAGAAGTTCGATCGACTGAAGCCTCTTCTCTCAACTCGTCAAAGTCATTCTCCATCCAGCTTCGTTCCGTTGCTGGTGATGAGCTGTGTTCCTTTGGAGAGGGAGATGCACTCTGATTTTTTGGATTTCCGGCTTTTCTGCACTGCTTTTCCCCTGTGTTTCTGGTTTTATCTGCCTTTGGTCTTTGATGATGGTGACGTACTGATGGGGTTTTGGTGTGGGTGTCCTTTCTGTTTGTTAGTTTTCCTTCTAACACTCAGGACCCTCAACTGCAGGTCTGTTGGAGTTTGTTTGAGGTCCACTCCAGACCCTGTTTGCCTGGCTATCAGCAGCAGAGGCTGCAGAAGATAGAATATTGCTGAACGGCAAGTGTTGCTGTCTGATTCTTGCTCTGGAAGCTTCATCTAAGGGGTGTACCCCGCCATGTGAGGTGTGAGGTGTTGGTCAGCACCTAGTGGGGGATGTCTCCCAGTTAGGCTACTCAGGGGTCAGGAACCTACTTGAGCAGGCAGTCTGTCCGTTCTCAGATCTCAACCTCCATGCTGGGAGAACCACTGCTCTCTTCAAAGCTGTCAGACTGGGACTTTTACATCTGCAGAGGTTTCTGCTGCTTTTTGTTTAGCTATGCCCTGTTCCCAGAGGTGGAGTCTACAGAGGAAGGCAGGCCTCCTTGAGCTGCAGTGGGCTCCACCCAATTCGGACCCTTTTCAGTATTTTTAGATCTATAGAGTATTTAGGACATTTTGTTAGTTCAGATGTACCAGTACTTTCCATTTGAATTAAAAAACAGAAGTTAGATTTTTAAGAGGAAATGAACACTTCCTTGGTTTGTAGTTCATTTTGATGTATGTGAATTTGCAGAATTTTTGCCCAGAAGAAAAGCAAAGCAAAATAAGTTGTGGTGACTACTCTTATATTCCCTATTGTTACAGACAAAAGCAAGGAAAATCTTGCTGGACTCATGTTGGTTTTAAATAGTAAACCTCCTATGGAGCTTCTGTAGTTAATTGCAGATAATAAAAAATAAACCAAAAACCAACCAAACAAATAAATAAAAAAAACTACATTAAATTAAAACACGGATGCTAATAAAAGAACTTAATCTTTCAAAAACCTGTTAGTAGATTTCACACCACATTTATTATGTTAATTAATTGAGCCATTTTCTGAAATAAAACATTTTTAATGTTCAGAATTATGAATGATTTTATTTCTTCCTTTCTTTTATTTTCTTTTTGAGATAGGGTATTGTTCTGTTGCCCAGGCTGGAGTGCAGCAGGTGCAATTATGACTCACTGCAGCCTTGACCTCCTGTGCTCAAGTGACCCTCCTGCCTCAGTCTCCTGATTAGCTGGGACCACAGGTGTTGTGCTACCATGCCTGGTTAATTTTTGTATTTTTTGTAGAGGTGAGGTTTTGCCATATTGCTCAGGCTGGTCTCAAACTCCTGAGCTCAACCTTGGCCTCCCAAAATGCTGAGATCACTGAAGAAAACCAAAACCCTAGATTCAAAGGAGACTGAGATAGGAATAAAATGTAAGATAATAACTACATTTCACTTTCTTTTAAATAATATTATTGCAAAAGAAAATTAATAAAGACCAGAGACCAAAGATTGAGTTCTGAGTGGGGAAGTTCTGCTGCAGGTAGGGTGCCTGACTCAGCACTCAGAGCCCAGTCCCTGGGGAGGAGATTTGAGAAGTGGAAATGGCCAGCAGGTCTTTCAAAGCCAGAAGACCACCATTTCTCTCCAATGTTGGGAAAGCAAGGCCTGTGGGTGTTGCTGACTGGTTGGAGCTCTCTGGGCTCATATCTTAGATGAGCTCTGAGCTGACTGGAGGTGGGCTCTTGTGTAAGTGAGGAGTGTGTCTCACTCAGGACTCAGGATTCCAGCTGCCTCAGCCATGTAGGGGAGGGTCTCCACTCAGGAGAATGGCACCCTGCCTGGTCTGCCTTGCTGTTAGCTGGCTAAACAGTTGGTTGAGATTTGTATTATCTTAGTATTCCTTTGCATGAAACAGCAAACTTTGGATAGTTTCCACATTTGGGTAGAATCTGATTACTACCTATAATCTTTCATGTTTCTTTTCAAGGCAGAGTTGTAGCTCTGTCACCCAGGCTGGAATGCAGTGGTACAATCTTGCCTCACTGCAACCTCTGCCCCCTAGGGCAATCCTCCCACCTCAGCCTCCCAAGTAGCTGGGACAACAGGCATGCACCACTACATACAGCTGATTTTGTAGTTTTAGTAGAGATGGGGTTTTACCATGTTGCTCAGGCTGGTAAACCACCAGGCCTGACCATGTTTCTTTTATTAAATTGGGTAAATGATATTTTTATTACCCAATTTTGTGACTATCAATTGAGACTATAAGCATCATATAGTTACAAGTCAATGAACAAAATTCATTGTCCATATTCAATGAACAAAATTAAAAAAATACAGATATGTAAATTTTTTGATTTTTTAAAAAATTATACTTTAAGTTGTGGAATACATGTGTAGAATGTGCAGGTTTGTTACATAGGTATACACGTGCCATAGTGCTTTGCTGCACCCATCAACCCATTATCTATATTAGGTATTTCTCCTAATGCTATCTCTCCCCTAGCCCCGCACCTCCTGACAGGCCCCAGTGTGTGATACTCCCCTTCCTGTGTCCATGTGTTCTCATTGTTCAATTCCCACTTGTGAGTGAGAACATGCGGTGTTTGGTGTTAGTTTGCTGAGAATGATGGTTTCCAGCTTCATCCATGTCCCTGCAAAGGACATAAACTCATTCTTTTTTATGGCTGCATAGTATTTCATGGTGTATATGTGCATTTTCTTTATCCAGTCTATCATTGCTGGGCATTTGGGTTGGTTCCAAGTCTTTGCTATTGTGAACAGTGCTGCAGTAAACATACGTGTGCATGTGTCTTTATAGTAGAATGATTTATAATCCTTTGGGTATATACCCAGTAATGGGATGGCTGGGTCAAATGGTATTTCTAGTTCTAGATCCTTGAGGAATTGCCACACTGTCTTCCACAATGGTTGAACTAATTTACACTCCCACCAACAGTGTAAAAGCATTCCTATTTCTCCACATTCTCTCCAGCAACAGATAAGTAAATTTTAATAGTGACTATAAAAATCAATTGCTCCTCCTCCTGTCTGTGGAATTCTTATACATTTTCACTTTCCTCAGGTTACTTCAGTCCAGCTTCTGTCCCCTGCACCTCCTCCCCAACTCCCCTCAGTCGATTTTATCAAGGCTGTCCCATTTGATGCTCTACCTACGTTTACCAATGTTTAGCAAGGGTCAAAGCCAAAGGACTAGATCTGTGTAGTGGAGACCAAAAATTTTTTTTCCCACTGTTACTGGGATTATGTGCTAATAAATGGCACACAGCAAATAGGTAAATGAAGAGACAATTTCATAATTACAAATTGAAATGACTGCTGTGAAGGGAAAGATCCCGGGGCTATGAGTGGAGTAACTCTATAATTCATTATCCAAACCGGAGCACTCTTGAGAGTGAAAGGAGGCATCATTAAGTATTATATTGGAACAGGAGGTGAAAACCAGGACTATGCCAGTCTAGTCAGGATCCATGGTCACCATACAGGGAACCTGACTTCTATTTGACTATACAGAGAAGAGAGACCCAAAGGATCAGAAGGACTCAGCCATGCAGAGTCTCAAAGAGGGCAATCTGGGCAGAGGAACAGAGAATCAAGAAAGTTTGTGAGTTTGAGGAACTGCAAGAAAGAGTGTTTCGAACAAAATGATCAAGGCATAAAGTGATGTCAGGTGAAGCTGAGGCCGGATCACTCAGGGCTGTAGATCGAATTATGCAGATTGGATTTTTTATTTCTAAATATAGTATTTGGCCAGTGAAATATTTTATTAAGCAGGGAAGGTGATAACATCTACGGTTTGTTTTTAAAAGATTATTGTGCTTATTGATATAGGAAGGCTTTCACAATTCATTAAAAGAAAAAAATTAGACTGCAGAGTTGTCTGCATAATATGATTGCATTAGTGTGTGTGTTTGTGTACATGTTAACGTATACATAAGCAAACAGATAGCAGACGGCCTGGGGTATACATGTGCCATAGTGGTTTGCTGCACCCATCAACCCGTTATCTATATTAGGTATTTCTATAGCAAAATGAGATTACCCATGCTTAAAAATTGTTACTTATCTATATTTTCTAAATTTTATTCATTGTACATGGATTATATTTGTGATAATATTTCTAAACCGGACAAAACCAAAACCAAAGGTTGCTTTGATTACTTTTGGAAAATAGGCTGGAGAAAAGTCCTGCATCTCATCTTCTCCCAGCTCTTCTGGGATGTTGCCCATCAATTATTCTTCCCCTAGACCACAGCTTTAATCTCCCTCTTTCAGGCTCATTTTTCTCTGCTAATGCTCACAAGTAGATTTGTCCTACTCTAAAATAATCCTTCCATCTATTTCACCTTCTCCCTCTCTCTCTCTGCCAAATGTCTTGAAAAGGAGCAATCTGTATTCATTGCTTTCTCTTTCTGTCCTCCCATTGACTCCTTTTCAGTAAAGCTTTCATTCTCCATTCTCCTCTTTCCTCCAAGGTCACCATTGCCCTCCTAGTTGCCAAATTTGATGGCAATTTCTTGATTCTTATCTTGCTGGAGTATCTGAAATGATCAAATATCATTTAAAAATGTTTTACTATAGAGAATTTCAAATATGTATAAATATAGAGAGAATATTATAAACTCTCATATATTCTTTTGGAGAAATAAGGCAATCCTGGCCCTGACCCCTCTGTACCAATACAGAATAAAGTAAGAGCACAATTTATTATTGGGCAAGCACTAGCAGATTTATGTACATAAGACAGCACAAAAATGACTTCAAAGTCTGTACAGAATTTCACACAAATTTATACAGTAAAGTAGGAGAAAGAATAGCTAAACTCTTTTCATCTTCTTGAGAGATAAATGTTTACTCCTTGGGATTGTCTGCTGTGTACTTCCTGGGAGACTACTGAGTTAATTTCAGAAATAGGTACTTACAGTTCCAAGGGTCAAAAAGCCTACAACTTGGCATTAAAAACCAACAGGTTGGGACTCTTTGGGGCAGATTATGTTTTCAAGGAGAGAAGAGTGAGAAGCAGCTGCCATGTCCTGATTTCATTATGTTACCCTTACAATCCATCATCTTGCTTCAGCTACGGTCAGAGCATGGTCTATCTTGTTTCATATACACTTCCACTGGTTTCTTCCAGACCCCAAACTTTCCACCACTGTGTTGTAAACATTTCTGTATGAAACTTCTAGATATTATCTAAAATTGTTATGTGTAAATACAATACATTCTGTAAACTCCCCAAACATCAATACATTAATATAATCAGACATTCAATGTTCACATTTCCCCAGTGGTCCTATATTTTTATATCCCCCTTCTCTGGATAATCTAGAATATTCCTCATTTACCAAGGAGTTTGCATATTTTCTTTCCCTCTACCTTTGCTTCTGCTTGTTCTTCTGTTTGGAACATCCTCCTTTGTCTCTGCCATAGGTCACATAGGTCACCCCCCAGCCTTCAAGACCTACCTGAAATATCAGCATCCCTCTTTTTCAGATAGAAGGTACTAATCCTTCTTTTGAACTTTCACAGCATCTTTGTAACAGATATGCATCCTAGTCCATACATCCAGAGGTGCAAGAAATACCACTTTATTGCCTTTAATTTAATTTGATTTCAACTTTCAACTTTGAATCTATATCATAGGGCAGGAGTCCCCAACCCCTGAGCCACAGACCAGTACCAGTCTGTGGACTGCTAGGAACCAGGCCACACAGCAGGAGGTGAGCAGCAGGTAAGTGAAGCTGAGCCCTGCCTCCTGTCAGATCATCAGCAGCATTAGGTTCTTATGGGAGTACGAACCTATTATGAACTGTGCGTGTGAGGGATCTAAGTTGCATGCTCCTTATGAAAATCTAATGCCTGATGATCTGTCACTGTCTCCCATCACCCCCAGATGGGAATGTTTAGTTACACGAAAACAAGCTCAGGGCTCCCACTGATTCTACATTATGGTGAGTATGTAATATTAATAGAAGTAAAGTGCACATTAAATGTAATGCACTTGAATCCTTTTTCAAGTTGAAATCCCAATTTCTTCATCTCTAAAGAGGAGATAAAAATGTTTCCCAACTCAGGGTATTGTTATAAAGATTAAAGAAATTAATATTTGTAGTGTGCTTAGAAGCCTTGTACATGGCATCACATAGGTCAATAAGTAAAATATGAGGTAAATTGTTACTATTTCATTTTAAGATGCGACAGCTTAACATAGAAAAGTTAATTGCCCAGGTTCACATGGCAGATAAATGGGAGGGCAGAGAAGGGATTATAACTAAGTTAAGCAATTGAAATGTCTTATGCTAACTAACTTTATTTAAAAATCCTTAACCTTCAAGCCATATAAATTATGCAGTAATTATCCTAATAAATTGTTAGTCTCACGTCCTTGCAAATAACTGGCTTTCTAAATCCAAACACAATTTGCTTCCCTTATATATAATTGAATGACATTTTCTTCCAAATTACACAATCTCTTTTCGTTGTTTATAGGGTCCTATTATGGAGTGAATCTATACCTAATTATAGTTGTTTGCTATTTCAGGATTTGCTTTTTTGACTCAGTAGATTTCAGAATATAGACTCATTGGGTATTTCAGCGTGTCACTTTATAGAATTGATATGGACCGAAAGTTTTTCATTCCACATGAAAAATTTCATTCTAGTCATTAGATTTGACTAGTCAATATATTTGTTTTGCACATGCAGCATGTTCAGCATTGCTCTGATTTTGAGAATTCCCACAGCTGTTACTTCCTCGCTGCTGAGCGGGATGTCAGCACCCTTGCAATGTCTTCTCCCTTTAATAGAAGATTTAAAAAGAAGAACTATGATGTTACCAGCCTATATGATAATCTAGGTATATTAGTCTGCTGAGGTGCCTTTAAAAATACTATATATGGAGTGACAACAACTTATTTCTCACAGTTCTTGAGCCTGGAGAGTCAAAGATCAAGGTGCCAACTGACTTGTTTCCTGGTAAGGGCCTGCATCCTGGCTTGCAGATGGCCACCTTCTTGTGTTCTCATGTGGTAGGGAGAGAGCGCTCTCTCCTCATCATAGGAATGCTACCCTCAAGCACTCATTTAACTCGAATTGCCTCCCAAAGGCCTCATCTCCAAATACCATCACATGGACAGTTAGGGCTTCAAAAGATAAATTTCTAGGGGACACAATTCCATCTACAGCACTAGGTGTCAGGAGTTTATCATTTAGAGAATTAACAAGAGCAGTAGATGAATACATTATTGGAATCTCAGAGCCCTCTCAGCCATTCAATCCATACAGCACAAACTTGCAAAATTTACATTTGAAGTGAAGGCTGTATGTGTGTGAAATGTGTCAGATATCCCAAGAGATCATTCATTTGTTCATTCATTTTCTAACCCATGATTTTTAGTGCTAGGTGCTGAATATACTCAATGACCTGCTCCCATTGACCTGGTACAGCTTGCCATTTTGTTATTATATGACATTGATTTTAACCAAACACTCAGCATTCTTAGAGAAGATACAGTACTAATGTAAGTGCCTAGTTTGTATTTAAGAGAGGTATCTGAAATAGACTTACCTGTATCTTTTTTTTTTTATTATACTTTAAGTTCTAGGGTACATGTACACAATGTGCAGGTTTGTTACATATGTATACATGTGCCATGTTGGTGTGCTGCACCCATTAACTTGTCATTTACATTAGGTATATCTCTTAATGCTATCCCTCCCCCGAACCCCTCCGCACAATAGGACCCGGTGTGTGATGTTCCCCTTCCTGTGTCCAAGTGATCTTATTGTTCAATTCCCACCTATGAGTGAGAATATGCGGTATTTGGTTTTCTGTTCTTGCAATAGTTTGCTGAGAATGATGGTTTCCAGCTGCATCCATGTCCCTACAAAGGACACAAACTCATCCTTTTTTATGGCTGCATAGTATTCCATGGTATATATGTGCCACATTTTCTTAATCCAGTCTGTCACTGATGGACATTTGGGTTGATTCCAAGTCTTTGCTATTGTGAATAGTGCCGCAGTAAACATATGTGTGCACGTGTCTTTATAGCAGCATGACTTATAATCCTTTGGGTATATCCCTTGTAATGGGATGGCTGGGTCAAATGGTATTTCTAGTTCTAGATCCTTGTGGAATCGCCACACTGTTTTCCACAATGGCCAAACTAGTTTACAGTCCCACCAACAGTGTAAAAGTGTTCCTATTTCTCCACATCCACTCCAGCACCTGTTGTTTCCTGATTTTTTAATGATTGCCATTCCAACTGGTGTGAGATGGTATCTCATTGTGGTTTTGATTTGCATTTCTCTGATAGCGAGTGATGATGAGAAGTATTTCATGTGTCTGTTGGCTGTATGAATGTCTTCTTTTGAGAAGTGTCTGTTCACATCCTTTGCCCACTTTTTGATGGGGTTGTTTGTTTTTTTCTTGTAAATTTAATTGAGTTCTTTATAGGTTCTGGATATTAGCCCTCTGTCAGATGAGTAGATTGCAAAAATTTTCTCCCATTCTGTAGGTTGCCTGTTCACTCTGATGGTAGTTTCTTTTGCTGTGCAGAAGCTCTTTAGTTTAATTAGATCCCATTTGTCAATTTTGGTTTTTGTTGCCATTGCTTTTGGTATTTTAGACATGAAGTCCTTGCCCATGCCTATGTCCTGAATGGTATTACCTAGGTTTTCTTCTAGGGTTTTTATGGTATTAGGTCTAACATTTAAGTCTCTAATCCATCTTGAATTAATTTTCGTATAAGGAGTAAGGAAAGGATCCAGTTTCAGCTTTCTACTTATGGCTAGCCAATTTTCCCAGCACCATTTATTAAATAGGGAATCCTTTTCCCATTTCTTGTTTTTGTCAGGTTTCTCAAAGATCAGATGGCTGTAGATGTGTGGTATTATTTCTGAGGGCTCTGTTCTGTTCCATTGGTCTATATCTCTGTTTTGGTACCAGTACCATGGTGTTTTGATTACTGTAGCCTTGTAGTATAGTTTGAAGTCAGGTAGCGTGATGCCTCCAGCTTTGTTCTTTTGGCTTAGGATTGTCTTGGCAATGCAGGGTCTTTTTTGGTTCCAAATGAACTTTAAAGCAGTTTTTTCCAGTTCTGTGAAGAAAGTCATTGGTAGTTTAATGGGGATGGTATTGAATCTATAAATTACCTTGGGCAGTATGGCCATTTTCACAATATTGATTCTTCCTATCCATGAGCATGGTATGTTTTTCCATTTGTATGTGTCCTCTTTTATTTCACTGAGCAGTGGTTTGTAGTTCTCTTTGAAGAGGTCCTTTACATCCCTTGTAAGTTGGATTCCTAGGTATTTTATTCTCTTTGAAGCTATTGTGAATGGGAGTTCATTCATGATTTGGCTCTCTGTTTGTCTGTTACTGGTGTATAAGAATGCTTGTGATTTTTGCACATTGATTTTGTATCCTGAGACTTTGCTGAAGTTGCTTATCAGCTTAAGGAGATTTTGGGCTAAGACGATGGTGTTTTCTAAATATACAATCATGTCATCTGCAAACAGGGACAATTTGACTTCTTCTTTTCCTAACTGAATACTCTTTATTTCTTTCTCTTGCCTGATTGCCCTAGCCAGAACTTCCAACACTATGTTGAATAGGAGTGGTGAGAGAGGGCATCCCTGTCTTGTGTCAGTTTTCAAAGGAAATGCTTCCAGGTTTTGCCCATTCAGTATGATATTGGCTGTGGGTTTGTCATAAATAGCGGTTATTATTTTGAGATACATTCCATCAATACCGAATTTATTGAGAGTTTTTAGCATGAAGGGCTGTTGAATTTTGTCAAAGGCCTTTTCTGCATCTATTGAGATAATCATGTGGCTTTTGTCTTTGGTTCTGTTTATATGCTGGATTACATTTATTGATTTGCACATGTTGAACCAGCCTTGCATCCCAGGGATAAAGCCCACTTGATCATGGTGGATAAGCTTTTTGATTTGCTGCTGGATTCAGTTTGCCAGTATTTTATTGAGGATTTTTGCATCGATGTTCATCAGGGATATTGGTCTAAAATTCTCTTTTTTTTTTTTTGTATCTCTGTCAGGCTTTGGTATCAGGATGATGTTGGCCTCGTAAAATGAGTTAGGGAGGATTCTCTCTTTTTCTATTGATTGGAACAGTTTCAAAAGGAATGATACCAACTCCTCCTTGTACCTCTGGTAGAATTCGGCTGTGAATCCGTCTGGTCCTGGACTATTTTTGGTTGGTAGGCTATTAATTACTGCCTCAATTTCAGAGCCTGCTATTGGTCTATTCAGGGATTCAACTTCTTCCTGGTTTAGTCTTGAGAGAGTGTAAGTGTCCAGGAAATTATCCATTTCTTCTAGGTTTTCTAGTTTAATTACGTAGGGGTGTTTATGTATCTTCTAGATCTGCATAATCCCAAAGAGTGGAAGCTATCATCATAGTGTGAATTTAGAGACCTAGAAATATTTCCTGACCCCTACAGGTGACAAACTTGACTGAAATGGTATTATTCTATCATCGTACCACAGATGCATTTTTTTTTTTTTTTTTTTTTAGAAACTGATGTTTATTTTCTATCAACCATTTTTCCATGTTGCTTAAGAGCCCGTGCAAGAACAGCTTAAGACCATTCAGTGGTTGCTCCTACCCATTCAGTGGCCTGAGCAGTGGGAGCTGCAGACCAGTCTTCCGTGGCAGGCTGAGCACTCCAGTCTTCAGTAGGGAACTGCTGAATAGGCACAGAAGGCACCTGCACACCTTCAGACCAGTCTGCAACCTCAGGCTGAGTAGCAGTGAACTCAGGAGCTGGAGCAGTCCATTCACCCTGAAATTCCTCCTTGGTCACTGCCTTTTCAGCAGCAGCCTGCTCTTCTTTTTCAATCTCTTCAGGATCTCTGTAGAAGTAGAGATCAGGCATGACCTCCCACGGGTGTTCACGGGAAATGGTGCCACGCATGCGCAGAACTTCCCGAGCCAGCATCCACCACATCAAACCCACTGAGTGAGCTCCCTTGTTGTTGCATGGGATGGCAATGTCCACATAGCGCAGAGGAGAATCTGTGTTACACAGAGCAATGGTAGGTAGGTTAACATAAGATGCCTCCGTGAGAGGCTGGTGGTCAGCCCTGGGGTCAGTAACCACAAGAAGCCGTGGCTCCCGGAAGGCTGCCTGGATCTGGTTAGTGAAGGTTCCAGGAGTGAAGCGGCCAGCAATTGGAGTGGCTCCAGTGGCAGCAGCAAACTTCAGCACGGCCCTCTGGCCAGTATTCCTGGAGGATATAACACTGACATCAGCAGGGTTTTCAATGGCAACAATGGCACGAGCCGCCAGCAGAAGCTTCTCCCAGGTCCTCTTCAGATTTATGATGTAGATGCCATCACTTTTCCTTTTATAGATGTACTGTTCCATCTGGAAGTCAAGATTGGTGCCACCTAAGTGGGTTCCTGCTGCAAGGAACTTAAGGACATCCTCCTCCTTCATTTGCAGGACATCAAGGGCTCCGGACATTGTGAAAGTTTCCCTTTAAGTTACGACGGGAATCCAGAACAACGCCGTATGGACCCCTCTGTAGGTAGCGCGGAAAAGCCACAGATGCATTTTTAAAGGCATTTTTGTAGACAAATAACTTGTATTATGGAATGCTTCTTTTGTACCTGATAATATACTAGATACTGGGAATACCAAGTGAACAAGACAGAGAAATACAAGACAGATACTGGGAATATAAAACTTCCTGCCCTGAGAGAGCTTACATTTGAGGAGGCTAGGAGTGAACAATTACAAATAAACCAATAAATCAAAAAATAAATAAAATTGTAAATAGAGTAGGAAGAAAATAGAATGCAAGGATAGCGTGAGTAATCAAAGATGTCCTCTCCGAGGAAGTAAAATTTAAGCTGAGATCTAGAGTGAAATGGAGTAATTATGTCAAGAGCACAGGAGTAAGTGTTCTAGGCAGAAGAAATAGAAAGCTCAGAAACCTTGATGGAGAGAGAGACAAGAGTTTGTAGAAGTCCAAACTACAGATGATTATGGTTTGAACTAGGGAACTAGAGTAGTAGTAGTGATAAGGAAGATAAGTGGAGAGTATAAGAGTTTTACATATGCAATAAGATTTTTATGGCAGGAAAGTCAGGTCTTGATGATTTGGATTTAGGAGTGAGAGATGACTCCTAGGATTTTGGTTTGGCAACTGAGTGGATAGAACTCCTTTTTACTGTCAAAGGGAATAAGTCAAGAAGACCCATGTCTAGGGAGAAAACCAAGAGTTCCAGTTTAAGTTTGAGAAACCTCTAGACAATCAGTGAGATGTCATGTTGTTAAGTGGATGGATGAGTCTGGAACCCAGAGTAGAGGTCTGGGCTATAGAAATAAAGTGGTGAGCATGTGACTGCTATTTGATGTCATGAGAATTAATGGAGTCACCTAAGAGGAGGAAGAAAAGGAAATAGAAAGGTGGCCTAAGATAGAACTCTGAGGACCCATTTAGAGATAAGAAAGAGGAAAAGATGACACCAAAAGAGACTGAGAATAAACTGTTACTGAGGGAGGGAATTTAAAAAGGGGAAGCGGGGGGGGGGGGGAAGGGGTGGAGCATGATAGCAGAGCTAAGTGAGGTGATAGTTTCAACATACAAAAAATGTCCAAAACAAGAACATTTTAATTAAGAGATAAGGCTAGATGTCAGATTGGAATGGGTTTAAGGGTAAAGTAGGACTTTAGTTTCTGACAGTATAGCAGACTAAACACCAGAAACCTGGTCCCAGTAAAAACAAAAGGAAAAATTCTGGATAAAAATTTTTTTTGAGAAGCTTTATAATTATGTAACTTAAATGGCAAGAAAATAAAATCCTCAGATATGAAATGGACAAGGAAGCATGAATTCAGAGAGGTCAGTAAATCATCTTGGACAAATGGAAGTCTTGGGTGGGATGAAGTTTGAGTTTTTGGGAACACCTATTCCAGCCTAGGGCTGATCTAAGGTGGGATAATAAATCTAAGACCCATGCACAAAACTGAGACTACTGAATGACAATCCCTTCAGAGGTTGAGTTTAAAACAAATCCCACTCCACAGAAAGCCATAGCAAGGAAACGTGCCTTCTTAGACTTGCTTCCGAATAAATGGGGAGAATGTCTACTTTTGAGAATTTCCAACCACAAGACCCCCATTATGTATGCTTGGAGAAAGAATTTATGCTATTCTCAAGTAGCTCAAAAAAACTTGAAGCTGAAAATTTAAAGTAGTGTTCGATTGGAAATATATTTCTTTTCCCTTCCCAAGCTTGGCAGATGCAAATACAACTAAACTCTGAAAAGCAAAAAGTTTTAAAGAATTCACACAGATGAAGGTCCAAATAATTAAATTCACAATTTTAAAAATTACAAAACATCTGAAGAAATAAACTACCAAAAGCTAGAAACAACAAATTGTAGAATCAGACATAAAAATACTATACTGGCTAACTCAGATTCAGTTGTATACATTTACTTGTTTAAATAAATAAAGTATAGAATTGAAAATGTTAGCAGAAAATAAGAAATTATCAAAAATTACCATACAGATTTGAAAAAAATCATAATTGAAACTAGACACTCAATAGACATATTAGACACAACCAATTAGGGAATTAGTTTGGAAGATAAATCTGAAAAAAAAAGCTAGCATTCACAACAGGCATAGAAAGAGGTGGAAATATGAAAGAGATACTAAGTGACATGGAAGACAGAGAGAGATGGTCTACTATATACTTAATTGGCACACCAGAAAAAAATAGAAAAGATGATTAAGAGAAAATCTGCAAAGAATTACACCTGATGATTTTTCAAAAATTAATGAAAGATACGAATTTACAGATTTAAGAAATATAAAATAACATGTTTATCTAGAAAAAGTTTAGTGAAGCTGCATAAAATCTAAGAGAGATCTTAAAAATATATTAAAAATATGAAAGACAAATGAACTACATTGATTTATAAAACAATAGTTTTATGATTTAATTTGTAGAGTTAATGAAAAACAAGCTAAAATGCTGAATAAAATAAATCATGAAAACCAGGAGGAAAGATTAGGTGTAAAGCATACTAAATTCCTTGTATTGTTTAACAGGACAGAAAAGTAAATAACTTATACCATTTATATTGGATTGTGTATGTATATTAAAATTTGTAAAGCCATCAACTAAATGAATGTAAGAGGGTATATGTGTTTTGAACAATAGAAAAAAAATGTAATTTATACAAAAAAGTAAGAAAGTAAGGCAAGAAACCAAGAAAGAGAAGAAAAATGAATGCAGAAATGTTGGGACAAAAAAAAAATCCCTAAATAGGTAGTAATAAATCTGAATATATCAATAATAATAGTTATAAGGTGAGCTCTCTATTAAAAAGTATAGATTATCAAGACTGGATTTTAAAAAATCCAACCATATGCTGCTTGTAAGATCATATCTAAAACATAAAGACCAGAAAAGTTTTAAGTAAAATGACAGAAAATGATAAATGAAATAATATAAATAATATAATAATAATATAAATAATAAAATGCAAACCAAGAGAAAGTTGGTATAGTTATATTGTAGAAGATAAAATCGACTTCAAGATAAAAAGCACTATATAAGTTATGAGGTCATTATATAGTGATAAAAGTTTTAAATCACTAATAGGAGGATTGTGATATGCTACCCATATCCCTCTTCAGGATTAAAGGACTTATCATTTCAATTGCTGTGAGTGTCACCAGCAGAGAGCCCTCAGCTGTCAGTTTCTTAAGAAGACTGGGGCCTCCTCAACCAACTTCACACCCACTTTCCAGGCAGCTCGAAACAAATGACTGATAGACCAACATGGGGCACTCTGAATGGTCAGTCAATCTTTAGAACTCCCCACATGTTCGTTAAGGCATTCCATTGAGAATGCATCACGTCTTGACTTCTCTCTCTCTGGTCAATCCTGCTTCATTGCATTTCTTTCTCCCCTCCGCCCCCCCCCTTCTCTTTCTTCTCTCCTTCTTTTCTGTTTTTCTTGAGACGGCATCTCGCTCTGTCACCCAGACTGGAGTGCAGTGGCGCAATCTTGGCTCACTGCAACCTCCGCCTCTCAGGTTCAAGCGATTCTCCTGCCGCAGTCTCCTGAGTAGCTGGGACTACAGGTGCGGGCCACCACGCCAAGCTAATTTTTGTATTTTTAGTAGAGATGGGATTTCACCATACTGGCCAGGCTGGTCTTGAACTCCTGACCTTGTGATCCGCCCACCTCGGCCTCCCAAAGTGCTGGGATTACAGGTATGAGCTACCACGCCCGGCCTTGACTTTCTTTTCTTTTTTTTTTTTTGAGACGGAGTCTCACTCTGTCAGCCCGGCTGGAGTGCAGTGGCGCTATCACTGCTCACTTGCCAGCTCCATCTCCCGGCTTCACGCCATTCTCCTGCCTCAGCCTCCTGGGTAGCTGGAATTACAGGCGCCCACCACCACACCCGGCTAATTTTTTGTATTTTTAGTAGAGATGGGGTTTCACCATGTTAGCCAGGATGGTCTCGATCTCCTGACCTTGTGATCCACCCGCCTCAGCCTCCCAAAGTGCTGGGATTACAGGCCTGAGCCACTGCGCCGCCTTTCTTAATAAACATCCTGTATGCTAATCTCTGTCTCAGCCTTGGTTTCCTTGGAAACCCAGTCTGCAACAAATGGCACCTGAATGGTCAAAGAAAACAAACTTGGGAATGAGATTTTGGAACTGTATCATTCACTCTCAGCTGGTCCTGTAAACTTTAAAACTGAAGGTAGGTGGAGCACAGATAGCTCCAGGCATAAAATAGCAAATGGTTTAATTGTTAGAACTTTCTGTGGTGGAGAGTTGGAATGATCTATCGATGGAAAGAAATGCACTAGTTTGCATGATGTTTCTAGCACTTGAAAATTACGGGAAACTAGTAACTATAAGGACAATGGAATTGGATGACCATTGCTAAGCTCAACTGATGCTCTAGAGAAAACAACAAAAAGATGAGAACATTTAATTGACAAAAGCTAAGTGTGAAAGCCAGAGGGTCTCCTTGGTAACATATAAAGCAACAGTTCATCTCCTACAGTAGAAAGGCAGAGAAAGCCCAATACTTAGTTATGAAATTAGTAGAGCTCCAAAGTGAGTTAAACATCCAGCCAAAATATATCTGGTGTGGTAGGACTTCAAAACAATAGAGGCATGGTGCTCATATATATTTCTTTGGACCCGAATATTACAATGAGTGGCAAGGTTGGAGGGGCTGCTACAGTAGCCTGAGCCACAGAGAGTTTTGGAGATGGTTAATAGAACATGAGATCCCCAGGGGCTACATAGACGGGAGCCAACAAGGACATTACAGAATGTGTACTATCAAATGAAACCAACGACGAACAATCAGGAGGCTGAGGGCATGCGCCCCAAAAGTCATAATCCCTTGCCCAGCTTCTGGACAGGAGCCAGTGTTTGAATTCAGAACCCACCGAAAATCAGTTTTAAAGGAGTCCAGAAAAGGTTTATTCCCGATCCATAGTTATAAAACCACTAGTCGAGGAACGTGCTTTTCACTATAATCAGAGCAGCAAACCATATGCTTTAGTTTTCTTCAAAAGAGCCGTCGGCACATTCTGAATCACTTTTTTGCCCTTTGGACAGCCCTAAAAGAACATTTCTTTAGAAAACTGTTTCTGAGGTGCAGTCTGGAGGTTTATTTTAGATGTGGCCACCTGTGTGAGGTGCAGGGGTTATTTTAAAATGAGTTCTTTCATTTGTCTTTGTGGGAGAGAGGCTACTCCAATCAAAATGACATCACATTCATGGGGCACCTGTGAAACCGTGCAGAGGTTGGATCAAGTACAAAAGAGTTTATTTTCCTTTTTCTTTCCTATGGTAGTTAACTTGATTTCTTCTTTCCATAAATTCTATAATTAGTTTAATAAAATACACAGCAAACTGTGAGTGCTCTTTTCTATTATTGCATTGAGTCCATTTGTATAGTTAAATTCAACTAACCAAAAAATTGCATTTTGTGCAAAAAAAAATTTAAAGGTTTCAGAGCAGCTAGAAAATACTTAAAAGAAGATAAATTTTAAAGCAGTAAAGATTTCTTTGATAATTCTCACGTTCACATTCATTGCTCTTAAATAAAACCTCCCGTGGCATTCTGCAGGCAATGAAGAAAGCATAATCCCTCTTTATTTTTATTTCTGTAGCATGTGAAGTTTTACTACTGAGGGTGTTAAGCTTTTTTTTTTTTTTTACAGAAACAAGAGAAGGGATTTAGTATTAATTATTGCTGTGCCCTAAGGTTAATCAGACAGCTGGGGACTGTCCCCAGATTAATGCAAGAATATAGTACCTTCCAGGAAAGGCTTAATTTTTCTTTTGAGAGGGAATCTCATGCAATAAACAGAAATAGTGCAGGAGGTCAGAATTTCAGATCGATTATGTGGTCAGATTCATTACTGACCCTTCAAATGACTTCAGGTTAAGTTTCAGTTATTCTTAAGAGGTAACATTCAACAGCTTCCTTCTTCCCTTCCTTCTTCCCTCCCCTTCCCCTGCCTCCCCTCCCCCTGCCTCCCCTCCCCACCGCCTCCCTTCCCCTCCCCTCCCCTCCCCTCCCTCCCCCTTCCCTTCCCTCCTTCCTCCTTCTCTCTCTCCCTCCCTCAGTTTTCCTTCCTTCCTTCCTTCCTTCCTTCCTTCCTTCCTTCCTTCCTTCCTTCCTTCCTTCCTTCTTTCCTCATTTTTTTAGCCAGACTCACAAGAATGAACCTTCCTTTCTTTCTCTTTCTTTCTTTTCTTTTCTCTGTTTCTCTTTGTTTTCTTTACTTCCCTTCTTTCTCTCTGTTTTCCCTTCTACCTTCCCTTCCCCCTCCCTTCCTTCCCTCCTCTTTCTTTTTCTTTTCTTGCTTTCTTTCCCTCCCTCCCTCCCTCCCTCTCTCTCTCTCTCTCTCTCTCTTTCTTTCTTTCTTTCTTTCTTCCATCTTCCTTTTGGCCTTTCAAGTTTCAGTTATTATTAGGAGTTAAAATTCAACTCTTTCCTTCCTTCCTTCCACCTTCTTCTGCACCTTTTACTTTGGCAAAGTGTGATTTTGCATATGTGATGCAAGCTCTAAACCATTTCAATTCTATAAGACACTTTCTAGTGTCTAAAATGTGACTACATAGTGGAGGTAGAGATCAAGATGATGAAAAAGGGAGGAAGCAATGAAGAAAGAAGGGGGCAGGTAAGATAAATTAAGAAAATGAAAGAGAATGTAGAGAAGAAAAAAAGAGAGAGAAAAGAAAGAAGAGCAATAAAGGGCAAGGAAAAGGGAATGGTGGATTAAGTATGCTACTTGGAGAACGAGTGAATGAGAAAATAGACCTGGTCTTTATTTGAGGTTTGATCTTCTGCAATTGGCTGCTACTTTCTGTTCTGAGTCTGATAATTTGTAAAAGCAGCCTTCTTTGAGGTGGAAAATAGACCCCTCAATCAATTATATGGTCAAGACTAGGATGACGTTGAGAAGATGTGTATTAAACAGAAACAGGAATGGATTCTGATTTTGTGGACCTAAAGCTTATGCCATTTGGGTGATCCTCATTAAGAAAAATAATTTATAATTACTAATTCAAAATTAGATCTAAAAATGAATATTTATTTACAGTGAGAAATAGCCAAGTATACAAACTTTAAAAGCTAATACCACGAATGTCACAAACTCCAGAAAATAACATATGTATATTAATTAACTGCCTGACACACCTCTATAAGAACTTTTTAATCTACATTTTTGACTGCATACACTGAACTGCATCTTCATATAACAATTTTGTATAGAGAGAACAGAAAGATGTCTCAGATTCTAGCATGGTTAATTGAATTCTTTTTAAAATTTACCATTTACAGTTTAGAAAAATTTCTAGTTTCTTTCTGCCTTACATATTGTCATTGGTGATGTCACAAAAAATTTTAAAGTTAAAATACAATTTACATATAGTGAAATGCACAAATATTTTGTGTATAGTTATATGAGTGTTGAAAACGGCATGAACTGGTATAACCTCTATCTCTGTCAAGATATAAAATGTTTCCGATACTCTACAAAGATCTTTTACATTCTCTTCCCAGTCAACCCCAAGGTATTCCCCCTGAAAAGTCAACCAGTATTTTGTTTCACCATAGATTATTTTTGCCAGTTTTAGACCATCTTGTAAATGGAGTCACAGAGTATACATTTTTTTACGTGTCTGGACTCTTACTCAGCAGAATACTTCTGAGGTTTATCTATGTTATTGCATGTATCAGTAATTCATTTCTTTTTATTGTTGTCTGTTATTTCATTACATAGATATACCACCATTTGTTTATCTGTTTTCTTGCTGATGACTATTTGGATTGTTTCTAGATTTTAGTATTGTTACAGTTACTATGTATGGCTACATAACAGTGATTTAAAATATCATTTATGTTGCTCATGAATACGCAACTGGGGCAGGGCTTAGTGGGGATGGCTTATCTCTGCTCCATTCAGCACTGGCTAAAATGTCCCCAAGTCTCGGACCTGAAGTCTTCTGAAGGCTCACACATTCATATGTCTGCTGGTTGATGCTTTCAGTTAGCTGAGATTTTGGCTGGAGTTGTTGGCCAGGCAATTCAAACAACCTCTTTATGTGACCTTGTGACCTCTTTTATGTGACCTCTCCTCAGAAGTCATAGCAGCACTTCCAGCATTTCCAGAGCATTTTCTTTGTCGAAGTGGTCATAGAGTCCTGCCCAGGATCAAGGAGAGGAGAAATAGACTTTACTTCTTTTTTTTTTTTTTTGAGACGGAGTCTCGCTCTGTCGCCCAGGCTGGAGTGCAGTGGCCAGATCTCAGCTCACTGCAAGCTCCGCCTCCCAGGTTCACGCCATTCTCCTGCCTCAGCCTCCCAAGTAGCTGGGACTACAGGCGCCCGCCACCTCGCCCGGCTAGTTTTTTGTATTTTTTAGTAGAGCCGGGGTTTCACCGTGTTAGCCAGGATGGTCTCGATCTCCTGACCTCGTGATCCACCCGTCTCGGCCTCCCAAAGTGCTGGGATTACAGGCTTGAGCCACCGCGCCCGGCCTAGACTTTACTTCTTGATGGGAATGACCGTTTATAGAAGTGTGGCTATTTAAGCAATACATAATCTATCTTAGCTATGATAAGCAAAGATGCCCCCCGAACATTTTTGTATGGGTCTCTGACAGTAACAAAACTGGTTTATATTTTCTTTAATATAATTACTTATTTGCTAAGTGTGATGATTTATTTTATGTGTCAGTTTGACAGCACCACAGGGTACCTTGATTAAATTTTGCTTGCCTTGTGTCTATCGGATTGTTTCCAAATGAATTTAACATTTGAATCAGTGGACTCAATAAAGTAGATTGCCCTTTTCAATATGGCTGAGCGTCACTCAATCCTTGAGGACCTGAATAGAACAAAAGGCAGAGGAAGGAGTAATTCACCACTTAATTTCCTGCCTCACTGGGAACATCTTATCTCATGTTCTCCAGCTCATGGCCTGGGGTTTACAACATCAGCTCCTCTGGTCCCCAGGTCTTCAGACTCAGACTGAATTACATCAACTGTCTTCTCTGGGTCTCCAGCTTGCAATTGGTAGATAGTGGGACTTAGCCTCCATCATCATGAAACTACCTTTGCAAAGATTATGACAGTGAGAGAAATCTGACATGGCTGGCTCTATCTTGCTTCTAGCCTCACAGGCTGGCTGTCCTCACTTATTCCTGGGAGTAGGCCAGGCTAACCATGGGAGGAATTGAGTTTATAGTTTAAAGCAAGGATGATAAGAGCCCTTCCCAAAACTAAACTGCCTTTGTAAAACTAATGAAAGTACACAAGGTTAGGATTATGAGAGACACCTGAATTCTGCTAAGATCTAGGCACACTTAAACAATGAACAGCCATTGTTCCAGAGGTTATGAGTTTTGTGACTTCTCTGATTGTTCATATAGATGATATCACTATTGTAGAACCTGAGATTGGTCTTTTGAGATGTTTTTCAATCTTTTACATTCTGGTAATTGACTAACCCCACCAGGACACATGATGGTGGCCCCCTACTCAGAGGCAGACTCAGTGCACGAGGACCATTTTCCACACCTCTGTGATTACATCCCCAACCAGTCAGTAGCACCTGTTTCCTAGTCCCCCTGCCCACCAAACTATCCTTGAAAAACCTGAACCTCTGAGCCTTCAGGGAGCCTGATTTGAGTGATAACTCCAATTTTCTCATGTGGCAAGCCTTGTGTTAATTAAACTCTTTCTTTAATACAATATTGTGTTCTGAGTGAACTGATTTTGTCTGTACAGCTGGCAGGAAAGCCCTTTGAGGTTACTACAATCACATCAGCTGGTTTCTTAGAACAAATATCTCTCTCTGGTGCATCTCTTCCACCATATACACATATATACATATATGTGTGTGTATGTGTGTGTTTCTCCTACTGGTTCTGATTAATCCAGGAAGTAATTGATTTATCTGTGTGTAACCTATCTCCACTGCTGCTGCTGCTCCCACCCTCTGGGTCACTCTTCTCACCCTGCTGGGGATCCAACCCCTCACAGTTGGCAATCCTCCTGTGTGGACACCTCTTCATCTCTCCCAGCCTCTGGTTCTCTGTGCCGGGTCCTACCCCCACATGGATGTCCTTCTACCCTACTTGTGCTGTGACACCCTTACTGGGCCTCTTCTCCCCTGGGACGCACTCTTTTCCCTGCTTGGGCTCTGACACTCTACACTGGACTACACCAAATTAAGACAATGGTCTTTACTGATTGCCATTAATATATCTTACTTTTGTGAATGGAATATGTGTGACTGTATGAACAAATTTCTAGATTTCTCTCAGGGCCCTGAAAGGGGCCATGCAAGTGAATGACCCTTTCATCATAGAGTTATCTGTAGTCTTATTAATACTCCTTCCTGCCATAAACATTGTTAAAGAAGAAATGGTTGTGGCTCATACTTTCTGCTTCTCACATTATTTCTATGACACATTCGTTTTGTAGTACTTGATTCTGCACATACTTAGGCCATTTATATATACGGTTGTACATCAGTATCCATGGATGATTGGTTCCCAGACATTCCTTGGATACCCAAATCCACAGATGCTTAAGTCCCTGATATAAAATGGTGTTGTGTTTGCATATAACCGATGCACATCCTCCCATATACATTAAATCATTTCTGGATTACTTACAATACCTAATACAATATCAATGTTATGTAAATAGTTGTTATACTGTATCATTTAGGGAATAATGACAAGAAAAAAAGTCTATGCCTGTTCAGTACAGACACAATTCTTTTTCTAAATATTTTCCTCCTATGGTTGGCTGTGTCCACAGATGCAGAACCCATGAGTATGAGGGGCTGACTGTGTTTGGCACTGCCTCGGAATGTCCTGCCATCTTGGATAGAAAACAACCCTGTTTCTAACGTTTTTCCAGTTTACCATTCGAATATTTTACTTGACTTTTAACCATATTATGAATTAATTCAACATTTATTAAATTCAAGGGCATTTTACTCCTGTGCTGAGGCTATAGGGAATCACAAAGAAATAGATGGTCTGGGCTTTGAGTCACCTACAGTCTTGTTAGAAAGTCAAGAATAATATTAACAGAAGCCTCTAAGGAAATAAGTCAATAGCCTAGAGGAAATATATTACCATACACCTATACATCAGGGTTCTGACAATGTCGTAAAAAGGGGATTTAACTGAGGAGAATTTCATAGGGAATTTCACATAGAGCTTCCCCCCCCCCCCCCAGAGATAAACAGACTTAGGGAAACTAACATAAAATATTTGGCTACTTGAGTCTAGCTCCACATGAAGACAACACCAACTCCAAGCCTGAGGGGCATGAAAGGGAGGTAGTGTGGCTAAAGCCTGCTGGCTGCATTGTGGACAAAGGCTGCCCAGCAGGAACTACAGTCTTAATTGGCGGTATAGTCCCTGCAAGGATCACAGCATCAAAGTCGAACGAGACTCAGGGAAGAAATATCCTGGCACCTTTCTCTACTCACTGTCAGATATTCCAGAAGCCAGAAGGCAAGGGAGCCTGGCTGTGCCGTCCTTATGGTCAGCCCCCTCCACTCCCTGTACATAACAGTGCAGAAAACGTAGAGCATGGCTGTTGGGGGTGAATGGAGAAGAACCGGCATTTAACGTTTCCTCATTTCTTTTTACCCTGTATATGAGTATTACATTCCTGCAGTAACAAATTATCGCAAATGTAGGGGCTTAGAACAACATAAACTTATTACCTTATAGTCCTTGAGGTCAGAAATCTAAAACTGGTCTCACATGACTAAAATCATGGCAGGGCTCTGTTCCTTCTAAAGACCCTAGGGGAAATCTCTTTCTGTGCCTTTTTCAGCTTCTAGACACTGCCTTTGCCCCTTGGTTCGTGGCCCTGTTCCTCTATCTTCAAAGCCAGCAACAACAGGGTGAGTCCTCACACTGCCATATCTCTGGTTCTCCCTCTTTCTTCTCCCTCTTCCACTTATAAGAACCCTTGGGATTACAATGGGTCCACTTGGATAGTTCAGAATAATCTCCCTACCTCAAGGTCACTGGATTAACAACCTTAATTCCATCTGCAGCCTTCAGTCCCCCTGTGCCATGCAACCTCACATAGTCACAGGTTCTGGGGATTAGGGTGTGGACACATCGGGGGGATTGTTATTCTCCCTGCCACACACTATTAGTTCAAAGAAATTTCCTAGGAATATTGTGACTCTGCTTTTGCCTCACAGTCTTGCAGATAAGGTAATGATCAAGGACCCAACTAACTACACTTTGAGGATTGTCACATACCTCCTCTCCTGGTGTTTGTTATTAAATGAAATGTAAAGGTGTCACTCGCGGGGTGGGGAGAGTCACAGATCTGCAGGAATTCCATTTGAACACAGCTTTGAATTAGAGAATTTGTCAGCTGTACCTTCAGTTGGCACTCTGTGATGTTTCAGGTTCTGGCCTTAGGAAAAGATCACATGGTAAGGCAATCCTCTTCAACAGGCATTCAGACAAGTCTCTGAGGGAAGACCAGCCTATGTAGTGAGTTCTGTGTCTTACCAGCCTGAGGGAAGGAAATCTGCCCTAACCACTTCATATTTGTACTTTCAGGGACTTAAAACTTCTTTACAACTTATTCATTTGAGGACTAAAGAAAATGTCCATTTTGCCCTGAGGGAAACTGGACAGGCTCGTGGTAGCCTTTGTCTATATTCCTAACTGACGGTCCCTAAGTTGCCCAGGTTCCATTAGGGCAACTGACTGCTTCAGATTGAAGCTCAACTAACTGGTGCATGCGTAACATCACACTGTATATGTTAAAGTCTTCAAAACTTTATGACAGGCACCATAAAAATCAGCAGTGAAACTTTTAAAGCCCACTAAGGAAAACTGCAGAGTTGCCTTTTATTTGTTGATCAAGAAAAAGAATTTGTGGCCTACGAAGTTGGATTTTCCTGGCTAGTATAGGTCTACCATACTATAAATGTGATATGGATTAAATGGAAGCTGATTGGTATTTCCTAGGAATTATAGTATTAGGTAGTATAACCTTTTCTTCAGGTATACCTTCAATGGAGAAATTATCCTGAACCTTTGATTAGATGGGTGTTGGGAATTTTAAGAGGGCCCTGTAAAGAATATCCTTTGAACAAACTGAGATTAAAGATAAAAGAGGAAGGCAAATGGAAGGCTAACTAGTACAGCAAGTGTAGCTCCTTTAGCGCATGTGATACATGGAATAGTGGTTAGAGCCTGGATGCTAGGACCACACGGACTACATTTGAATCCTAGGCATGCAGCTTCCTGGCTGTGTCATCTTAGGGAAAATTACTTCCACTCTCTGTGTCTCATTTTCTTTAATGTAAAATGAGGGTCACAAGAGTACATCTACAACTGATCACTGTAAGGATTAAATACATTTATATGTAAAGCCCTTAAAGTTCCAAGAGGAGAAAAAAATGCCTGGCGTGTTGTAAGCAGTATGTATTAGCTATCATTGTTATTATTATTATTTCAAAGGGTAGATTGGAAGATATGCTTCTCTTGGTAGGATAGTAATCTTACTATTACTGAATCCCAGAATTAATGAGATTAAACATTGGAGTCATGGCAGGCCTGGACCAGGCTGGCCTTCACTGAGGAAGGCCTACTCGGGTGAAACTTGCAGCAGAGAGGCTGGGAAATTCCTCCCACTGCAGGAAGCTTGCTCTCAAGAGAACAAAATAAAGTAGCTAAACTGAGCATGCTCTGTTTTTTCTTCTCAGATTTACAGATAAGATAAGTTAGTCTATGTCCTCTGAGATGAAGTGAACAAAGACAGGGCGGCCAGGAGTATTTGGAAAATACCTCCCCTCATAGGAGAAGAGAAAAAATGTTCCTCACGGCAGTTCATTTTTTTCCACAGGATACTGCAAGTTTCCTTTTAATTGGAATTAAGAGAAAACCAATGTTATCATAAGTATAACATGGATTTTTGAACTTGCAACTGGAAAGAATTGGAGGAGCAGGCTTCAGGCTTAGAAGGTGCAGGTATTTAAACATTTTTTAAAAACTCCTTCTGTTTCTTTCTTATTCCTGTTTGTCTTGTTCATGTTCATTTTCTCCTATTGCCAGCAAATTTTCTTCACATGGCAAGTAAGGTCTTTTAACTCTGTGACACAAAAGTCAAGACCCCTTCAAACTGGAAAACACCAAGCAGATTCTCTGATTGGTCAACTTGTCACATGCCTGCCTCCGAACCAATTCCTTGGCCAGGAGAATGGTCCGGCTGGGTCACCTACCATCTCCCTGTGGTCAGAGAATAGTGTTTTGTGGTTGACCCCTCCACAAAAATCATGCTAAACTTGGGAACCTTTTAGCTATTTCTGAGGTTCCTGGGAGGGTCCCAGGTCTTCCCCTCTCTGCTTGCATTGTACCTGGTGCAATATTGAATGAAGGAGTGAATAAATGAATGAGTGAATATTACTTGGCCATCTCTGACTCTATCAATAGTTTTTATGTTTTAGGCTATTTGTTATCTATTTTCCTAATCTCTAAAATGTATTTTGAAATCTACTTTTCTGGATCTTTAATAAATAGTTATAATTATAGCCTTTGGTGGGGATTTGTGGAAATAAAGATTATGCTTTCTAATATGTCTTGCAGCAATCAGTTAATCATTAGGAGCATCTCTGAGTTCCTGGAAATCCTTAAATCAAGGGAGCAATTTGGCCAGATAAAGAGTGAGAAGAGGCCAATGTAGTTCAATGTAGTTCAGAAACAATGGATTTTTTTTTTTTTTTTTTTTTTTTTTTGAGAGTCTCACTCTGCCACCCGGGCTGGAGTACAGTAGTATGATTAATGGATTTTTAAAACTTATTTATATTTGAGTCCCACCAGCTTCCCATGTACTCTTTGTTCAAATATACTTTTGTGCCATTAGATAAGATAATGTTCAACATATTATTTGATAAGCAATAGACTGTAATGCTTAACTTAAATCCTCCCTTGCAAATGGAAAGGAAAGATTTTTTTCACCCTCTGATTTGGATATAAGAACAGAGTCAGAAATTAAGAATGGCAGGGCAGGTGGTTTACTTGAGAACACAATCCTAGGGAGCAGGAGTGCAGGGAAGGAAGTGAAATAATGCAGGAGAAAATTTTGGCCACTGTTACAGGTGACTATTCCTTCTAGGGACACTTATTAAATGTGTCTGGCAGCGCATTCTCCACTGGCTAAGGCTGGCTCCAAGGGCATTAATTTTTCTCTCATTCCTTATGTGTACACATGTGAGTTCCAAGTACGTTTTTTTGAGTAGCCCGCCCTGGGATGCCAGAGAAATTCCAGATAGGAAGAAGAGGTATGCCATGCAGGCCCAAGCAGAGGCTCTGTCCAGTTGTCCTTGTTGAATCTGGCCAGAGACTGTGCTGCCCTAGTTGCCATAGCAGCAGCTGGAATAAGAGGTGGAGTGGATCAGGAGGACTTGGAAGTGGAGCATTAGAGGTGTGTGATGTGCTGATGCTTTCTGCTGTACATTTCTCTAATGAATTTAAAGTCAGCAGCCTGCCTCCTGACATCATTAAAAATCTTCCTCACGTTCTCACCTACAACTAGTGTGTATTAGCCAGGGAGTATAGTCTTAGACAGGGACTATGCATGGATCTGGCTCTCAGAACTTCTTCATAGGCTCTTCCCTGAAGTTCCCAGAATCTAAGTTACTAATTTGCTCTTGTCTCTTCTAGTCTGTAGTAGCTGTGATGGTTGATTTTATGTGTCAACTTATCTGGGCCTCAGTGCCCAGATATCTTGTCAAATATTATTCTGGATGATTCAAAAGTACTTTTGGATGAGATTTGCATTTCAATTTGTGGGCTTTGAGTAAAGCAGATTGCTGTCCATGATGTGAATGGGCCTCATTCTATTAGCTGAAGGTCTGAATAAATAAAAGGTTGACCTCCTTTACCACTTCCAAAGAAAGAAGGAATTCCCTGGAAGACTGCCTTTGGACTCAAATTGCAACTGTTTCCTAAGTCTCTAGTGTTTTGGGCTGCCCATCAGATTTTGGACTCACCAAGCCTCCACAGTTCCAAGTGCCAACACCTTAATATCAATATCTATCTATCTATCTATCTATCTATCTATCTATCTATCTATCTGAAAGCTTTGTAATTCATCTGGAGAATGATTTGCCATATTTACACACACACACCACACACACACACACACATATATATTTCTCTCTCTCTCTCTATATATAGATATATCTATACTCTATCTATCTATCTATCTATCTATCTATCTATCTATCTATCTATCTATAGAAACAAATATATATATTTTCCAAGAAGAAAAACCATAATTTTTTCCAAGAAGTATATTTTCTTGGAAGATTTTCCAAAAAGGACTGTGGCATGTTGGGTTGAGATAGAAGCTGATGTCAAACAAGGATGATAGAGGTAGAAATAAATAGAGTGATGTTAATTTGTCGATGGTCTGTTCTTCAGAGTTATAACTATGTTTGCTTCCTCTGGAGGAACCTATAACTGCAGGGGCTCAGACAGAGAAACAAGGACTCGTTTTATCTAAAGACCACTAAAGGACCTTGGACTAGGTCTATCTATCTACAGCTCCCTAAGACTGGCAGAAGCCCAGTTCAAAATCATATGCCCCACAGGTTGCTGGCCACTGCTTCAGCTGTTAGCTTTCTAGAGATTGTTTATAGCTTTAGCTCCTATTCTGTGTTAGCTTGTAATAGCTTCACTGTATTTCAGATTTTACAGACATGTCAAAAATGGATAGGTCATGTTGCTTTTGGAACAGTTTACCAAATTCTGCTATTTTATCTGGGATTTCCATAGAGACTCCTTCAGACAGGAGCCTGTGTACTTGGTAATGTTTGTTAAGCAAGTTGATAGAGTTGATGAACTAAAGCTGCCAATTCAGAAAGTCTTTGATTTTCTTTGTTCGCTTGGATACGAGGTGACTTTCATCTAGAGCACACACAGTTTTTGGGAGCTTTAGAGCCTGTGATTTCTGCAAAGTAGTTATTTCAACAAATGGCTTTGAGAGCCTGAGCTAATATGTCCTTTGACAAGATGGTAGGAAAACATATGCTGATATACGTTGGGGTCAGATTCAGCTCTGTGAGGGAGTAACCTTCTTTGTCCGAAACTCTGCCTGGACAAAAGTATCTGTTATTTGGCCTATGGTATAACCATTAAAGAGAGGTGGCTTCAGAGTCAGAAGGCTGTGTTTGAATAACTGAGGCATTTTGTGATTTTTGCCTAGCCCTGTTACTGTCCAAGTCCTCAGTTCCCTTATTTGTAAATTACAGACATGAGCAGTACCTGATCTGTTAGGTTGCTGCAAGGATTACAAGAGACTATGCACATAAAGGGATGCAGCAGATGTTCCCAGAAGTTCTCAGTTCATGAAGCCCTCAGGGTCTCAAGCCAAAAGAAATACCCAAGAGTTCCATTTATTAAGTGGTTAGGTCCATGTAACTTAATACATGTTTATGTCCCAACAACTTAGTGGCTTCTTTAAAAGATAATATATGTGCATTGAAATTAAAAATATACGTTTCATTCTTAACCATAATTTCTTATCAATGTGAGGTATGTGCCTATTGGGCACTGACAAATTTCTCAGACAAAATCAGATTGGACATTGCTGCTCTCACTTCCTGTTCTGCATTGATTTTCCAGTGCCACTTGCTTTTTTATCACAGTGTTTGTGGAACACCCAGCTTCATGAAGATTTAATGTCATCCGAAAGAATGTAGCATGATCTAATGTTGAAACTGTTAACTTCCTCCAATTAGTAGCTCATGCGGCATTTTGTAGATGGAGAGGATCACGATTATAATGTAAAATATCCTCCAGAGCTCCTTTGAGCTCACTATGATGACCTGAGGCAGGATACTATTTGACCACCTCAGGATGACACAGTGTCTGGCACTTTGATGTCCCTTCTGGAGTCCACCTTTCCTACTCCAGTTGCATATGTTCTTAAAAGTTCTGGGCTGGGCACAGTGGCTCACACCTGTAATCCCAGCACTTTGGGAGGCTGAGACAGGTGGATCACTTGAGGTCAGGAGTTTGAGACCAGCCTGACCAATATGGTGAAACCTTGTCTCTACTGAAATTACAAAAATTAGCAGGGTGTGGTGGCAGGCGCCTGTAGTCCCAGCTACTCGGGAGGCTGAGACATGATAATTGCTTGAACCCGGGAGATGGAGGTTGCAGTGAGCCAAGATCGTGCCACTGCACTCCAGCCTGAGTGACAGAGCAAGAATCTGTCTCAAAAAAAAAAAAAAAAAAAAGAAGAAGAAGAAAAAGTTCTTCTGGGTGATTTATATGTGCAACATGCCTTGTTGTGGAGGGATGACATTTTAGCAAACACAATGACAGACATATGTAATCTGATTAAATCATCATTACTCAGTATGGGTAGCTGCTTTGCACAGCACCATTCTGGATGTCCTTTTTGCCTGTGTTGCACTCCTGAGAACACAGCATGAATGAAGTCCCTGGGAGTACAGAGTGGAGACCCCGGAGAATAGGGCTATGGGCATGTTGCTAAAAATTTCCTATGGTTTTTTCTCATTTTTTCCTTTAGAATACCTTAATAGGCTTAGGAGAAGCAATATGGCTTAATAATAAATTTGTTTCTGGAGATACAAGGGTTGTGTTAAAATGTTGGCTCTGTTGCTTAACACTCATGTGATCTTGATAAAGTTGCTTAAGTTCTGAGTATCTATTTCTCCATCTACAAAACGGGTTAGTAATAGTCACCTATCTCACTGAATTCTCAGGAGGATAAGTTATTGAATGCATATGAAGTCCTTAGAATAGTGCCTGACACCTGCTAAACATTAGCTTTTTTTTTTAAATAAGTACTATTATCTTTCTTTTATATATTATTATTTATAATAGAAAAATTAAGGCTTTAGAGATATTAAATAGCTTGCTAAGTTTTATGGCTGGTAAGCAGTGATGCTGGTGTTTGTCTTTTTACAAACAGCGTTCTGGAGGGAATGTTTTTCTCTAATTTGACAGGGCTAACTTTCACCTTCTAGATAAACAATTACAGCTTCAGGGTACCAAAATACCTTATTATTTAAACCCTTATGATTTAGGGAATGTATAATCCATTTCGAAGTCTGTTATCAGCTCTTTTTACACATAGCTCTTTAATTTCGCCAATCTGTGTGGCTCAATAGTAAACCAATACAACAATGTTATATTGTAACATTTTGCCATGACCAGCTTATTTCTTTACTTAAGGGAAGTCCAATGTCTAGTCTTGTACTTTCCTCTCACGCAGCAAGACTACCAAGACCAGTCAAAAAATTATGGCATGTGCATATCTAGTTTCACTATCCACCTTAAGAAACAACAGTGAATGATCTCATTTTACACAATATCTTTTAACCAAATGGCTATGCTGAAAAAATGGTAAGAGGATTTCAGACTTTTGTCTTGGAGGAGAGAGATAGAAACATGCAAAGCCTGAGCCCTTTAGGCAATACCATGGATACATTATTTCAGGTAGTCTTACCTGCAGAAAGAGCCTGAGATCCTAATGCTTAGGGTGGGACACTGGGACAGGGATCTGAAGGAAAGGGAAGGACAGGGAAGAAGAGGAAGAAGCAGTAGACTTTTTCTTCCATAATTAGCTGAGTCCAGCTTCATAGGCAGCCATTTAAAGGGGAGAAAACACAAGAGAAAGGCTACTGACATTTACTGATTCCCTATGCCAGGTATTGTCCTAAGCATTTTTCACTTCTTAACCTTTTATGTTCTACAAAATAGTACTGCAATACATATACTATTAAGCAGAATATACTGTTGAGGAAATCCAGAAAGCTCAAGTAAGTCGATTAAGATGCAGTGCTTGCTCACAAGTGATACAGCTGGGGTTCCAAAGAATCTCTGCCCCTGCATTGAGTTATGGAGTACTTGAGATGACTATTAAAAATGTTCCTATTTATGTTTGTTTTAATATAGCCAGTTGTGTGTGAATTTGTAAGAGTTAATTATGTTCTGACTTCTCAACTCTGAGTTAAGTGACATGACTTTGGTAGCTTGAAATCAGCCAGCATTGTGTCTCAGTCTTCTTGGGCTACAGTAAACACCACAGATCTGTGGCTTAAACAACAGACATTTATTTATCATAGTTCCAGAGGCTGGGAAGTCCCAGACTAGGAATTGATTTGGTTCCTGGTGAGGGCTCTCTCCCTGACTTGCAGACAGCTGCCTTCTTGCTATGTCCTCATATGGCAGAGAGTGGAAGCAACCTCAATGGTGTTTTTTCTTAGAAGGGCACTAATCCCATCATGATGGCCCTACCTTTATGACTTCATTTAAACTTAATTGCTTCCCAAAGGCCCCATCTCCAAATACCACTGGCTGTTAGGGCTTCAGCAGGTGAATTTTAGGGGGAAACAAATTATTCCATAGCATGGTGGCAGCTTTAAATTGCATATTTACACTATGGAAATTGACAAACATTGCTTGACTTCCTGGAGTAATATACCAACCTTTTCCTTGGGATGATGCATAATAGTAAGGTTTGGGATGGGAGAAGGGTATGTTTCTATATGGTAAAAAAATAAAAAATAAAAAAATAAAAAAAAAAGAGAAAGGCATCTGTGGAAGGACACAAGAAAAAGAAAACTACTGGTGAATTATCAGGCAGATCAATTTTAGGAAAAAGATTTAGGAAAAAGCAGGGGCAAATGCTGCAGATGAAAGTTGAACAACTGAAAATTGATTCCCGTGAAATTATTATATAGGTGCTTGCATTTACCTTGGACAATCTTTGTGTAACCCCAGAGATATGTGTAATCTAGTTTGAAGACTACCAAAGAAAAGATCTAGTATTGGCTGGGTGTGGTGGCTCATGCCTGTAATCCCAGCACTTTGGGAGGCCGAGGCGGGCGGATCACGAGGTCAGGAGATCGAGACCATCCTGGCTAACACGATGAAACCCTGTCTCTACTGAAAATACAAAAAAAAAAAAAAAAAAAAAAAAAAAAAAATTAGCCGGGCGTAGTGGCGGGCGCCTGTAGTCTCAGCTTCTCAGGAGGCTGAGGCAGGAGAATGGCGTGAACCCGGGAGGCGGCGGAGCTTGCAGTGAGCCGAGATCGCGCCACTGCACTCCAGCCTGGGTGACAGAGTGAGACTCTGTCTCAAAAAAAAAAAAAAAAAAAAAAAAAAGAAAAGATCTAGTATTAAAAAGAAGAAAGACACAATCCCTTTAAGTAGCTCACAGTGCTCACAGTGTAATGGAAGGGATAGATAAGGAAATAGACTATTCACATATGGTATAAATCATGTTTCAGAGTCTCGTCAGGTCTGTTCTACACGAGGTGAGAAGTTTGCAAGCCTCAGAGGATATATTCATCCACAGCATGTTACCCTTCCTTTGGGTCATGGTCAGAATACCTGGGATCCTGGAATTCCAACTCTGCACAGCCTCTTTCCTGGGCTTGTCCTCCTGGGGACACTTGTGTGCACCTGCTAGGCCTGAAGGGTGGGGAAGGGAGAGCTGTTTGTGTGGAATGTGGGTAGAGGGTAAAATTGAAGACCGGGATATCTACATATGGACATGAGTCATCTGACATGCTGGATGAAGCCAGGGGTGAGAGGATAAAGGAAGAGGACTCTGGGTTAGGGATGGCTCATTGTGTGCAGCCAAGTGCTGGCAAAGAACAAAGAGCCTGAGAAGGCTAAATCTGAACCAAGCATTTCACGTTATGAAAGTTTATTCAAGATAAAGAAAGAACATATTTAATGGCTTGTTAGCTGGATTTATAGATTTCAAATATTTAGGTACATAGTATGTGCACCTCCATTTCTACTCTTACTCTAGACTCCAGCAATGTTGAAGTGGGGAGTTTGGGGTGGCTACATAAGTTTTAAAGCATAATATTTCAGAGGAATAAAATAACCATTGAATTTCACAAAGATTAGGAGCAGTCAGACTAACAGAGATTAAGGTTGGAGAGAGGGAAACAAGAAACAAGAAACAGGAAAGGCAGGCAAAAAATGATAATTAATATGATGACGGTGAGAATAAAGAGGATGGATGAGTTGAAGAAATATTTAGGATGTATAATCTACAGATCTTACCTGTGACGTTCAATTACTATTCAGCTTGAGATACTCCAAAATCAGTTGCCTAGTTGGGAAAGGATCTCAGGAGAAGAGTCGGGGCTTGAGCTATGAATTTAGGAGTCATAAGTGTGTGCAGGGGTTGCTGAAGTCATGGGTGGGGAGTGGGGTCCCTTGAGAGGTGTGTAGCATAAGACGAGGAGAGCCCTAAGACCAGATCCCTGGGAAGCACCATTTAAGATATAAGTAGAGAGAGAAGAGCCCTTGAAGAATGCTGAGAACAAATGGCTAGAGAGTACAGGAGAAACCCTTAGGCTATGGTGTTGGAAGCCAAGAGGGAAGCATCTTTAGAGGAGAAAGGTCAACAGGTGCAAATGCTGTAGAATTGCCACATAATATACATATGGGATAGTGTCTACTGAATTTGGCAATATCACTTTGATTTAATCTGCTTGGTAAATAAATGACTATGTATTGGATATCAGGAATAAAGTAAATGTGTAACAAAAAAATGACACAAAACATTCACCACCATGTAGGACTATTTTCTCTAGGATGTAAATATAGCCATATTCTTCTAGTCACATTGAACTTAAACCATCATTATTTATAGCCAGGTACTTGCCACTGGCCAAGAGCCTAGCACAACTTAAGTATTGTGGAGATGTTAATATCTGGAAGCATGTTGACTTTTAAAGAAGGGGGAAAGAAGATAAAGTAAAAACAGATGAATTTGTGGACAAAATTTTCTAAAATGTCATGTCAATCAGTGACGTTTGAATAATAGAACAGGAAGTCTAAAAAATTACTAAATTCTTCTCAATTAAAGACAGCCAGAACCATTGCAGTCTTATACTACCTGTCCCTCTTTTACTGAGAAGTCTTATGGGATGCTTGCTTTAATAAACAAAATGCTACCAAATAATACCTCAACTGAAAGGGCATCATGATTATATGTCAAAATCATTTGGCCAAAGAGAGAGAGAAGAATCTCAACAAGTATTCCCCGAATCTGAGACATAAACCTGTTCCCCTTTATGATACTATGGTCCTGATATTGAATTATGCGTGTATTTCTGCCTCCAAATCGTGGTGCCCACACTTCTTTTTGAACTGCTATTCCCTGCCAATCCCTGTCCCACACATTCTCCACAACCCGCAAAAATCTTACTTCTTCCAAAACTTCCTTTCCAGGCTTGCCCTCTGATGGCATATTCTGCTCATTTGGCTTTCCTCATCGCCTGCTTTTTGATACCTTGCGAACCATTACCCTACATTTGTCATTTATTTGGACTCTCTAATCTCCCTTGTCATCTCCTCTGTTTTCCACAGTACCTATTACTGTGGTTAGGAGATTCTAAAAAAATATTTTTTGAAGGAATATATGATCAGCACAGGACAGTAAATATGCCAGATGAAAGGTGTCCTTGCATAGGTGACATGAACAAGGGCTACTTGTTCATGTCTTAGAAATGAAGAATCAACGGAATGTTAGATCAGAAGGGGCCTGGTCTAGTTCTAAGTTCAATTTTTGACTTTAGTTCAATGTTTGGAGTGAACATGTTGTGAGGAGAGCTTTGAGGCCTGTCCTTTATGTCTAGGTAGGTAGAACTGTGAGGACTGGGCCAGTCAGTCCCCAGCCTCTTGCTCTCACATGCATTGCTTGCCCCTCTTTGTGAATGCCGGATAAACTGACCTTGTGGACTGCATTTTTCAGGCTTCCAGCTGAGTTCAGTTGGGAAGAGGCTGATGGGAGATTGGAGGGTGGGAGAGAGGAGCCAGAGTGGTTCTATCTCCTCAATGGCTCCATATCCTGCTGGACAAGCCGCCGTGGCTCCATTTTTACTGGCTTTCGGGATCTGACAATCCTATGTTCACCCTTGAGTGGTAGTGGTTTATTATGTTGCTAATCTCTGAGTGCCTCACTGATTCCTATTTGGTTTTCTTAAAAAACATTTTTAGGAGGCCATTGATTTGGACTGTGCTTCTGTACTAGGTCCCAGTAGGACAAACCAAATGGAGTCACTCATGCTAAAGAGTTCCATGTCACTAAGCTGAAATGAAATTATTTGTCTGGCCTTCCAAGAAATCAGGAGAGAGAGAGGGATAGACAGAGGAAGGGAGTAGCCAAATTCCCAAACCAGCCAGTTTTAGCCAATATGACAAGGAAGTTCCCTAGTTCCCTCTGCTATAACCTTTACAAGAAAAGTTACTTTGAAATGACCAAACTGTTTTTGTTGTTCTTGTTGTTGTTTTTCCTTGTTTCTGCTTTCTTCAGCCTTTTCTTTTCTCTAAATACTCACTGCCTTTGTTGCAGAGAAGAGCTCTCTGAACCTCTCCTGGTTCTAAGGGTGGCCGGACTCATTAATTGTTCTTTGCTTAAATAAACTCTGTTAAATGTGTTTTGTCTAAAGTTTTTCTTTTATCAGCTTCTATATTATGCCTTCACTGAAGAATCAAATTTCTTTTATTAAATTCCCTTGTTTGAAATATGTATTAAATATTTCAAAGGTGGAGGGGGGTTTGGAGAAGAAGAAAAGCACAGAGAAACGAATGGTCTCTTCAAGAAAGAAATATGGGAATAGGTTATTGAAAACAACACGTGCAAAAACATTGACAACAAATTTGAGACTTCACTGGAATTACCAGCAGAAAAAAGATTTTATCGTTGGAGTAATTTGAGAATCGATTTCTCTGCCTGAGCTCAGTGGAGCCAGAAAGGAGACAAAGGAGAGCTTGTGATCTGATGGAGATGAGCTGGGAAAATTGACTTTGGCACTTTGGCCCAGGGAAGGAAATGAACCGTACATAAGTAGTAAAAAGGGAGTCAGCTGCTACTTGGATGAGTCTTGATTTTAACTTAGTGCCACTGACAGGTCTTTGACATCGTGGGAAGTTTCTACCTACGCAAGATTGGCAATGCAGTGGACCGAATAGCCATGAACAATTATTGGTGACAGAGCAGAATTTCTAGATTGGCACCCTTTTGCCTTATTTGATTATAAATCACCAGTAGATACATGTCTCTCATAGAAAAACTCCTACATCTAAAGATGGTCTTTAGGCTGTGTAATTTCCCTACTGTGGCCAATTTCAGTGCCTATATCAATTTTTTTCTTTTTTAATGAAGCTATGAGTTGATGTTCCTTGAACTGGAAAATGAGAGTATGCCAAGGGTCCTAGAGACCATACTCCTAGAGAAAAGAGAAAAATATTCTAATGAAAACAACAACAACATAAAAGAATCTAATTTATCCCTTTCTCTAACCTTATTTTTTCAACCAAAGCTAAGGCTGTAGAAAATTAAAGCAAATTCTTAATCTGAAGAAGGATATATCACAGGGTGATTTGGAAAATGTAGCCAAGGAGATCAAGTCTGGGAACAGACTGATTTTCAATTAGTTGAAAGCATTTATTCTTTGCAGATTTTCTAGGAAATGCCGCCTAGACATTGGTTCTTTCAAATCCTTTTGTTTTCTGGTTTTCCTAGGGTTGAGAGTGGTTTGCTGGTTGGATTGGGATCAGGTGGGCTTTTGTGATGTAAATGGAATGTTAGTATTCTGCCAAAGACAACCTTTGCATTATTTGATGACATTTCCTCAGGATACTCCAAAGGAAGTCAGAGGCCCCCAGACTTCTACATTGAATTGGGGTGGCACCATTTGTTCACATTTTGAGAGAAATCAGTCTTTGCCCCTAAAGTCAAAGCTGTTCCAGTTTTTGGACACTGATTAGCAAGGAACTTTCCAGAAATCACATCTTGTTTTGGTATTTTGCTTCTATCTCTTATGCATTTATTTTTTTAAAGGCTTTATTCAAAAGCTAGATGAGGTGGCAAGTGCCTGTATTCCAGGCTACTCTGGAAAATGAATAGTCTCTCCAAGAAAGAAATATGGGAATAGGTTACTGAAAACAACCCATACGAAAACACTGACAACAAATGTGAGACTACTACTCTGGAGGCTGAGGTGGAAGGATCACTTTGAGTCCAGGAGTTCTTCCCTCCTGGGACCACACCTCTAAAAAAAAACAAGAGAGAGAGAGAAAGAAAGAAAGAGAGAAAGAAAAGATAAAAAGAAGCTCTATTCAAATGCTTCACAAACTTTTCTTTTGACCTCTTTCGACTGAATTTTTATAAGGAAGATGTATACAAATATATGATTTTCTGTATATCTTACATAAATTTCTTTTTCTAATTAATTTTCAACCTGCAATGTGATTTCAAATACTAATACAAGGCTCAAGACCTTACTAATAGCAACAGATTTCCAATTTACCAATAATTTGGATTTGTATATTATGACATGTCATGGATTTCAGGAAAAAAAGTCTTTGCATAAATTCTGAAAGAACAGGGACCCAGGACTGTAGCTCAATGAAAGTGGAAGTGCTGAGGGCAGTGTGTTTCCATCCTTCCTTCTCTGTGTGCTTGCTCTGAGGCTGGAGGCTCCGGGCTAGGCAACAGGGATCTGGAGCTGAGGCTCTTAGACTCTGGAAGTTCATAACAGAGACAGAAAACAACTACAATATCAATTGTTTCCCTTCTTAAAGTCTCAGTTTCTTCATTGCTTACATGGATCCTTGTGAAATAATTATAATAGTAATAATAGATAACATTTATTGAGTATTCCTTCCTTGTAGTGTTTTAAGCATTCTTCACGTATCAGCTTATTAAATCTTCCAAATAATCCTACAACGTATGTCCTTCTGTTCTGCCTCTTCTCTCTTTTCTCTCTCATTCCCAAATCTCTTGAATGCTGACTACTTCTCTGCAGAGTGACTCCTGGTCTCTCAGTTCAGTGGAGTGACTTCAGGTTATTTTTCATTGTGGGCAATGACTTCTCCAATCCATGTAATTTCCACAACTTACCTGTAAGTTTGGAAAGGGAGCAAGCATGCAGAACCTCCCCTTTCTGGCAGCAAGTCCTCAAGCATTCTTTTTAAGGGGCTTTGTGTCCAAAGAGGTGATGAACATACTCTTGGATTTTGTTATCTGTTGTCTGTGGAAGTGCCCTGAGTACTATATATAACTGTAAATGAAACTCAGCTTGCAGCTATCTACCTTACAAGCCTACACAACATTTAATCTCTTTTCATCTCTTTTGGGAAAACTGTGCTTTGAAAGCTCCCATCTCTCAACATGCCATCCACGGCCACACAAGCTGTCTGCCCACCAGACTGTGGTCTCTTCTGTTGAACAGAAGGCTGACCAAAAGCTGACCCAGCACAAAGCCCAGCTTTCCACACCAACAGTTACTATTAGCTAGGCTCTCAATTACAGTATCAACTTCCTGAAGGAAGACTAGAAGAGAATCACTCTCCTCATTTCCAGATATATCTGAAACAAGGGCACAATGGTAGTCATTAACCATAAAGATAAGGTTAATTTGCTTTCCTTCTAAATTTGAATTCTAATGTAACCATTTAAATAGTGCCAACAATGGAAATAAACAGAAGGCTGAGTTAAACCACAAATGCACAGGCCTGTATCATTTGGCAAAACATAAGAGCTAGCAGTATTGAAATCACGGCATTGAAGCTGACATGTAAAAATGAGAATTGTAGGACTATTTGGGGCCAGCAGAACAATTTATCAAATGGTACCAAGGGGACCCTAGAGATAGGAATGTGTCCTATGTGAAATAAGGAAGTGTGATGTCATAATATTACTTAGAAACTGAGTACTTGAAATTCTTCTAGCCCAAATCTCCTCCCTTGTACTCCACATTCTGCAAATTTTTGGAGTTTTGAGATGTATGTTGGGAAGAACCCCCAAAGTGCACATGAGTTGCCCAGAGGGAAAGAGAGGAAGGTGATGTGGTGGGAAGCCAGTAGGAAATGGCTCTGCCCTTCAACCTGCCCTGGGTCACTGCTGAAGAACAACAGGGCCTTTCTTCTGCCTGGCATATTTTCTACACATTTTCGTAACCCTAAATTATATGCTACTCTTAATCCTACACGGTGGAAATGGACAATGATTTCTAGAGGACTTCTCTGCAAATAAACGAACAATGTATGTGTGTATAAAACACAGCATTCTGCATGAAGCTTCACACACCTCAGTGTGAGCTGGCCTAGTTCCTGTGCTTTGGCCGAGTGCTTGTGCAGTCTACTATGTGTACTAGGGGTGTTGTGTGGTGGTTAGTGTAGCTAGTAGGAATTGTGGTGATGACATTTGGGGACAATCACTTGCAGTTGTATAGCTCCATGCAAAATGTTTAGTTTGTCTCTACCTCAGTTTCATTATTTGTAAAATGGGTGTGATGATCTCTACTTCATAGGGTTATCCTGAGATAGTGTGTGTGTTTATCTATTTTACTTGCAATATGTCTAGTAATTATTAGTTCTCAACAAATAACTGTCACACTATTATTACTGAAAGCCAGCGCTGCCCCACAGACTTAGAGTCTAGGGGAGGACATAGGATATTTATCTGTGAAACAGTGAGTAAGCAGGGCTTTTTTTTTTTCACTTTCTTAAACTGAAAGTCATTTTTCTCATTTTCATTTTCCTGTGTCAGTTTGTTTTCCTAAGGATAGATTGCTGGGTAGCTGCGTGGTTCTCTTGTAGGCACAGGACTAGAAGTGGAAGATCTAATTATCTTCCCATTTCTTGTTGGCTGACCTTGGCCAAATTCCTTCACTCCTTGAACTCTCCATTTTTTTAATCTGTAAATTGAGAATAATACCATAGTTCTTTATTTGTGAAGTCCAAAGAGATCATGAAATACTTGTTTCCTGCAATTTATTATAAAGCATAAGGCTTTATTATGTTATGGTTATTTATGAATGTGTCTTGCTTCTCACACTAGACAGAAAGATTCAGAACATACTGACTTGAACAACCAGTTTTCAAAAGCTATAAGCTAGTGAAGGAAACCCACTATAAAAATTACAGTAGAGCAACTATTATTAGAGAGGCATTTCTAGCCCACCATTTTGTCCACTGAGGCTTATTGCCTTTTTCCACATAAATTGTTTTGATTTTTCCAAAGAAAATCCAACAAAGGAGAAAATGGACTGTTGGTATTATCAGGGAGAATTTCCAACGTCCAGGACTAGAAAGGGCAAACAATCAACAGTAATGACAGGCTCAAGGTACCCTCTTACTGGGGTGAGTTTTGAGTTATGATATTATATGGGGTATATTTATCCTCCTGTTCCCAGAACAACAACAAAAAACCCAAACCAAAACAAAGAAAAAAAAGCAACCAATCGCCAACCAACCAACCAATCAACAGCTCCCCTAGTCAATATCAGAGAAGCCAAATATGAGTATTTTTAAGTTGCTGCTCCTTGGATGGCACAGAATTAAATCTCTCTGATGCTTAGGTCAAAAGCCTTCAGTTATGGACAACCACAGTCTAGGACTCTGACAATGTGTGTTTGGTGCCCTCACACTGGGCTCCCAAGAGAAACCAACAATGCTTATTGAGTAACTGTAGTATAGTCTTGTAAAGACTAGGGATGAAGTTTCATTCTTTCTTATTACCACCTCCTGGGATCCTAACAAGGATCCTTATTTGGGGTAATCTAAATCTCAAAGTTGATTAGTTCTTTGGAGTGATATTTTGTTAGGATGTGTAAGGGTTCTTGTTTGAAATATATAAGCAACAGTTATTTACACATAAGATCTAAGACATCTACAAACAGTATGTTTGCCTCTAGCCACATTGCTCAGGAAAACTATTAACCATTTTTAAATATACAGTTGCCCATGTAAGAAGCCTCTTGATTACAGATTCTGAGAGACTACCCTTGTGACTTTGATTGGGACTCATATTTGAAACCATAGAGTCTTAAAATGCCTTCTAATAAACAGATGTACTGGATTTGTGTACTCCAGTGTATTAGCCCATTCCCACACTGCTAATAAAGACGCACCTGAGACTGGGTAATTTATAAAGGAAAGAGGTTTAATTGACTCACAGTTTGGCAGGGCCTCAGAAACTTATAATCATGATGGAAGGGGAAGCAAACATGTCCTTCTTCACATGGCAGCAGCAAGGAGAAGTGCAGATTGAAGAGGGGGAAAAGTCCCTTATAATACCATCGGATCTCGTGAGAACTCACTATCATGAGAACAGCGTGGAGGTAACCATCCCTGTGATTCAATTACCTCCCACCTGGATCCTCCCATTACACATGGGGATTATGGAAACTACAATTCAAGATGAGATTTGTGTGGGGACACAGCCAAACCATATCACCCAATTTCAGCTGTTCTGTAAAACATGAAGTCATTCCTCTAAGCTTCCATCCCCAGGCCTTCCAAAGTGAATTTCCTCAAAAATCCTTAGGTCTTAAATTAAGGCACATCATCCCAGACATACTGTCTACTCAGTTCTTGCCACATAATGTGATAACTTCGTTTCTATTTATGTAGATTTCATGAGTAAAAGGACCCAGATGACAATGGTTAAAGAGCATACCTGAAAGATCAGTTTCAACAAAAAAGACAGAATGGATTAATATGCAACAAAGGGTAGCTGAACAGCTACTATATGCCCAAGGCAGTGGTGGAGAATTTCACATTATCACACTTTAGCCATCTGTGAAGGAGGCATTATTATTTTTGCTTTACTGATAAGAAATATAAGGATCAAAAAAGGTAACTTTTCCAGTGTTACATTGCTGGTTAATGATGTAGCTAAATTATTACATTTTATCTTGAATCCACTGTTTCTGGAGGAAATAGTTTTGTTTTCTTTTAAATTTTTTTGCTTTTATTGTGGTTTTCAGGAAGCACCTCAGAGATTCCACCTTGTCCTTTAGGCAGTACTTGAGGGACTTAGATTGATTGCTTCAGGACACTGTGACTAGTGAGAGACATATGCACAACTACTTACATTATGATAAATTTTTCAAATGGAGAGTCTACTTTGTGGCTACTTTCAATCTATATTTTAGAAAACATTTTTTTTTTTGCTTCTACATATTCCTGTATATATGTTCAGCAGCAGGGCAGATTCTTATAAGAAAGGCAATCATAGCTTAGCTTTTGAACTAATCAGTAAAAAAATTTCAGCTCTAGTCCAAAACACTATCATGATTTAATTGTAGATAAAATCCAGCATGCCTAAATGAGGCTACTTGAAACCCTGAATTTTTTTTTTTTTTTAACGTTGTGAGCAGCTGTTTTTTTGGTTAACTGATTGTTTTTGAAAGAAAGTGTATTATCATATGATGAAGAATTTTCTTCAAAAATGGGATAATTTCCTTCAACAGTTCGCTAATATATATAATGTTTAGCAAAAGTAGCATCATAGAAAAAGACACTTGTATTTAAAATTCTATTTAAAAGGCTCTGGAGATATTTCCTGCAATATTTAATAAAACTTTGATTTGAAAATTAAACCAACATACTGTTTGCTTAGTTAAGAGTGCTTTTCTATTTTTGCATAATTTAAGACACTGCAAGAAAAATAGGATTCTTGAATCTAGAAAATAAATTCCTTTCCCTTGAGCCAGTCTCATTTTGGTAGTCAAAGTGCCTGCCTCATTTCCCTTGTGATTGAACACCAAAGGTGCCCTCAAGGTCATCACTCTATGTGGGACATTAAAAGTCACAAGTATATAAATAGAGAGCCAAAATCTTGTCTAAGTGTTTTAGGAAACTTCAGAGTCTTTCCATAGGCTAATTTATCATCATTTCTACTAAGTCTCACCAAATGAAAGAGCACAATGGATGACGATGAGAATCTGCAGAAGTGTAAGCCTGGTCTGGGCAAAACGGTGAATTTAGCCAAGTTTATCCTGAGTTCCCCTCCTTTTCCTTTTCCTGCACGCCCTACCCACTGTGATCAGTTACGCAGTTGCTTAACATTGCCCCAACATTCTTCTACTGAAAAGTCTTACCCTGAGTGAAGCCCAACTTTTCCATCTCCTTTTGTCCAACAGGAATCTTACATGCATTGAATACCTTCAAGTCAGATACTTGACATTGTTTTATCCTTTCAACAACCTCAAAGTAGTGTTAGAGGACATTGTTTCCATTTTATACACAAGGCTTATATATATTAAACAAATTTCCCAACTCGTATCAGTAATGATTAGTAGAACTAGTGATATGGACCCAGGTGTGTTTGGGTGACATCTCATATGCTTACCACCATAAAATGCTGCTTTCCAGTCTAATTTACTAGTTTAATTTTTCTACTTCTTTAGAGGTCAGCAAAGTGAGAATGACTCACAAACCAGCTCCAGATAAGGTATTAATGGCTGATATCATCAGTGGGAGCATGGAGGAGGGCCACCATTTGTCTGCAAGTATTATAGTTCTTCCTCCTGAGGTCAGCCATTCTTGCCCTTGGGTGATCCTACCCTTGTAATGAGCCTTGATCTCAGGAGGTGAGCTTTTGGCCCTTCACCCAGGAGAAATTTCATCTTCTCACTTGTCCCTTCAAGGGTCCTTATTTGTTGAACATCCTAGCTCAAAATATATTCCTCTCTGATAATCTTCATATGTTATAAGTAGCCTTAAATACCCTAACCAAAGTGATAGAATTGTGTAGAAATTTTAGGTATAGGACAAGGGAAACATTGCTTTTGTCCTGGCTCTCCACCCTGCCTCCCAAGCCCATCTCCTCCCAAAGAAGTGACCTACATCACTTGCGTACAGAGTCAGCCCTTGCATCTTCCTTGAAGTGTCATCAAACCTGATCTCCCTGTATTAATCTTTTCATGCTGTTGATAAAGACATACCTGAGACAGGGTAATTTATAAAGAAAAAGAGGTTTTATGGACTCACAGTTTGACATCACTGGGGAGGCCTCACAATCATGGCAGAAGACAAAGGGAGAGCAAAGGGACTTAGCTGGTGGTGGGCAAGAGAGTGGGAGAGAACTTGTGCGGGGAAACTCCTCTTTATAAAACCATCAGATCTTGTGAGACTTATTCACTATCATGAGAACAGCATGGGAAAGACCCGCCCCCATGATTCAATTACCTTTCATCGGGTCCCTACCACAACATATGGGAATTGTGGGAGCTATAATTCTAGATGAGATTTGGGTGGGGACACAGCCAAACCATATCATTCCACCTCTGGCCCCTCCCAAACCTCATGTCCTCATATTTCAAAAGCAATCATGCCTTTCCAACAGTCCCTCAAAGTCTTAACTCATTTCAGCATTAACTCAAAAGTCCACAGTCCAAAGTCTCATCTGAGACAAGGCAAGTCCCTTTAGCCTATGAGCTTGTAAAATCAAAAGCAAGTTAGTTACTTCTTAGATACAATGGGGGTACAGGCATTGGGTAAATACAGCCATTCCATATAGGAGAAATTGACCAAAATGAAGAGGCTGCAGGCACCATGCAAGTCTGAAACCCAGTGAAGCAGTCAAATCTTAAAGTTCCAAAATGATCTCCTTTCACTCTATGTCTCACATCCAGGTCATACTGATATAAGAGGCGGGTTCCCATGGTCTTGGACAGTTCTACCCTTTTGACTTTGAAGGGGACAGCATCCCACATGGCTGCTTTCACCAGCTGACATTGAGTATCTGTGACTTTTCTAGTCACATGGTGCAAGCTGTTTGTGGATCTACCATTGTGGGGTCTGGAGGACTGTGGCTCTCTTCTCACAGCTCCACTAGGCAGCGCCCCATTGGGGCCTTTGTGTGGGGGCTTCAACCCCACATTTCCCTTCTGCTCTGCCTTAGCAGAGGTTCTCCATGAGGGTCCTGCCCCTGCAGCAAACTTTTGCATGGGCATCCAGGCATTTCCACACATCCTCTGAAATCTAGGCAGAGATTCCCAAACCTCAATTCTTGACTTCTATGTACCTGCTGCCAAGGCTTGGGGCTTGCACCTTATGAAGCCATGGCCCAAGCTGTACCTTGGCCCCTTTTAGCCATGGCTAGAGTGGCTGAGATGCAGGAAACCAAGTCCCTAGGCTGCACACAGCAGGGGGGCCCTAGGCCCAGCCCACGAAACCATTTTTTCTTTCTAGTCCTCTGGGCCTGTGATGGGAGGGGCTGCCATCAAGTTGCAAATTTTCTAAACTTTTATGCTGCGTTTCCCTTTTAAAACTGAATGCTTTTAATAGCACCCAAGTCATGTCTTGAATGCTTTGCTGCTTAGAAATTTCTTCTGCCAGATACACTAAATCATCTCCTTCAAGTTCAAAGTTTCACAAATCTCTAGGGCAGGGGCAAAATACCACCAGTCTCTTTGCTAAAACATAGCAAAAGTCACCTTTATTCCAGGTATCAACAAATTCCTTATCTCCATCTGAGACCACCTCAGCCTGGATTTCATTGTCCATATCATTCATTATCAGCATTTTGGTCAAAGCCATTCAATAAGTCTCTAGGAAGTTTCAAACTTTCCTGCATTTTGCTGTCTTCTTCTGAGCCCTCCAAAGTGTTCTAACCTCTGCCTGTTACCCAGAGACGTTGGATGGAGAGGCCTCACAATCATGGTGGAAGATGAAAGAACAGCAAAGAGACTTTTTACATGGTGGCAGATAAGAGAGAGAGAGAGAGAGAGAGAGAGAGAGAGAGAGAGCGAGCGAGCTTATATAGGCAGGCTCCCCTTTATAGAACCATCAGACCTCGTGAGACTTTTTCACTACCATGAGAACATTATGGGAAAGCCTCTCCCCCATGATTCAATTACCTCCCACTGGGTCCCTCCCATGACATGTGGGAATTGTAGGGGCTACAGTTCAAGATGAGATTTGGGTGGGGACACAACCAAACCATATACTCACCCAGCATCAGAAATTAAGTAAAGGTAGAAATGTGAATGTGGCAAAGACAGTTAGTATGAGCTAAAGATTTCCTGTGCTTTTCTAAATCACCTCAGTCCCTTGCAGTTAAGTTCAGATGATGTGACCAGTTTGGGCCCATAGGCTATGAGTACAAACTAAAATTACTGTTCTTCCCCTATCTCTCACGCCCTGCTTAAGGAAAGGTGGAGAAACCTAGATCCCTGAATTCCCATATGAAGGAGCAAGAGCATGGAAAATTTGTACTATCCACATCAGACTTTACTTGAGAGAGAAAAGCATCTTTGTTTTGTTAAGCCACTGAGATTTTGAGGTTTGTTACTGGAGCCTATCATGTTCTGGAGAACGTGGCGATTTTTGTGTGAAATGTCCTCCTTATTCTCAGGTTATCTGCTCTATGAACTGACCTTGCAGAAACAGATGTTATTTGAAGGAAAATCCTGCCTACAAATTTGGAATTTGTTTAAGCTTCACAATGGCAGTCTTTGAAAATGTTCAATCAGTAGTCTAGCTTATATTAATATTTAGGTTATTGAGGCTATTGAGTATTGAGGAACAAAATTAGTTGCAGTCTTAGAGTACAGGTAATAACTGTCATTCACTCACAGATGCTGTGATTTTACCCATTCCTGCAGATAGCTGGCAAAGGCTGATGTTTGACATGTAATGCAGTATTGCAGACACCGCTTTTCCATGTTGAAATGGTGTGGATGATAGAGCTGCTATTTAATGACAGATGCTACTATGGCCTGTAATGGGTAGTTCTGGCTTTGGCACTAGCTTCTCTTCTTTCTCAGGGATTTCCAGGGTTAAAGTGATAGATATTCTCTGTATTATTCTTCCAAAGACAAGAACAAAACAATAGATCACTATAAAGGAAGTTTACAACATTGTTCCCTGGGCCATTTGGCCAGGACATTCCTGTGTGTTTGACAGAAGGTTCTGCCTGCCTCTCGCAGCCTCCAAGCTTTGTGTCATGCTCCAAGGAACATGCAGATGGCAAAGATGCCAGATGCCCCAAACACATTTTTCTGGGTTGAAGATGTTTAGAAAATTGCAAGCAATATTTTTTGCGTGTTTTTTTTTCTCTTTTTCTCCATTAAGTTTCATCTTAATTATTTTTATTGGTTAAAATTATCTCCTTCTCTCAAATTGGAGATTTCTATTTCTAGAAGTTTTTCCCTTAGGCATTTGGCTTTTTTTCTGTGTCAGTTTTCTCTGTAATAGTTTTAGCCTCATCTCTCAAGGCATGTCTTGTCTTCTATGAGGGCAGTTCTATGTTGTCTCAGCAGGGCCAGCTTTTGAACTCATTGCCTTGTTTGCATTGAGGTTTACTGCACCAACATTTGCTGTCTCTTCCTGTTTTGTTTTAAAAAGTATTTTAACATTTTAGTTGCCTCCACTGGGATCCAGTTAGGGCTCCCTCATGTGTGTCTATTCCAGCTGCATTATAACCTCCATCCTGCCCACTCTCAATTGACTCTCAGCTCTAACTCAGGTTAGAACCTGAGGTTAACTCACTCAGGTTCCATCTGTTGTGTTTTTGGAGGGAGGCAACTAAAGCAAATCTCAAAGATGGTTGGTCACCTCAGTCTCCAAATTCTGTACAGTAGCTGAGAAGTAGCGTTACTGTATTTTGGAACCATCTAAACCCTGACTCTTTCGAGGGCTATTCAGGAATGACACTGATGCACATTTTAAAGGTAAGGAATTAACAACTCTTAGGAAATGTTATGAAGCCTCTCAAAGGGCTGAACGGACTTGATACCATTCTAAGATGGGGGAGACACTATGTTACTTTCGAATAACACTTTTATCATGGTTTATCCGTATTTCTATACCTTCCTTAGAGTGGTCCATAACCCAGACTCTAAGTTCACAGGGAATGTCTGAAGAAGATAAGTGATAGCTTTCCTGATTTAGCTGTTTTAATCTATTGCTTTAGGACAATATGTTGGGAGATAGACCACAATGATTTATCAAACCTCAGTCAAGAATGGACTACAGTAAAGTCATATGGTAAAGGGGGGATTAGATTCCAAAGGCAGTGAGTAAGTGAAAAATCACATAGAGACAGAATAATTCTTGGAAAGCTTTAAGAAAGATTCTCTGTTGGAAACTAAGATACAGCCAGTTTTCCTTCTGATTTTCAAGCAGATGAGCACCAGATGAAGAGGCTGGCTTGTGTTTTGCAGCCATGCTGTTTCAAAGATATGTGTTTTTGTAAAAAATTATCCAATCACACTGAAGGGAAAAGTGGATTCACCTCTTTCATCTCTGGGGCATTTTCTCATGGAATAGAAGGCAAGCAAGTTTGTCCTCAATTGCAATCTCAATTGCAAACTCAGTTCCCAAATTTGTATGCCTAACTTTCTGTAACTTAAATACACATGTTGATGTTGCTACAAGGTAGTTTCTTGAAGAAAGGGTTGTCAGTTCCACTTTGGAGAGATAGGAGGGAGATCCAGAGTCCATCCTGTTAAATGTCAGTAGCATGAATAGCGGAAATGCTATAATGAAGGAATTAAAGAGCATGTCCTCAGTGCAGAGACAAGACTCCCATCTTCTCAATGAATCTTTGTTCTTAGAGAAGCTTCTGAGATGAGAAGGAATGAGGCTTCTGTGGAGAAAATCTCCAGTTAACTTTACTGGAGTTGAAGCTCTAAGTGGATGAACTGTTAGTACTTGCCAATTCAGGAGGGGAACTGAAGGGAAGCCTCTCCTAGTCTGAAGAGCTCAGGCAGGGCTGTGGCTGCCTGAATCCTGGAGGACCCTTGCATCCCACGATGTCAGACTTCCAAGCAGGTTATTGTGAGGAAACACCAGCAGCAACGGGGGATCTCAGCATTGCAATACCTGCTCTGGAAAGATTCTCTTTCTTAGAGTTTTAAAAGTTATTTGGCAAAGTTTTGCTGAAGGAGTGTGCTAATTTTAAGCTACTGTAAGTCACTTTGGAGATTTCCACTGTAGCCAGTAGAATCTTTTTAAGTACTTTCCCTTTCACCCAGAGTAGTTGCAAGTGGCTGTCCTGAGCAACCAAGAAGAGACATTTCTATAGATTTCTGGGTAGGACTTGAATGAAAGGAACCTGGTCCCCTTGTCCAAGGGCATTTCTGCCGTAATGTGGGCAAAGGAAACAGGATGTCTATGAATTATGTCCTCTAGACCTCATCACTGGAGGGTGTACCTGTGAGCCTGCCTCATATACCAAGTTGGGATTCAAGCCCTGACCAGAAGTGACTGCCATTTCTCTGATGAAGAAACTCAAGATACCAATATAGTCAGTGAGCTTTGATTGGTTGACAAATCGGTAGCGTGGTTGCCATGTGGCCTCTAGGTCACATTTATCTAGTAATGCCAGGGAGCAAGTTTGTGTGTACAAATTCCATATTCAGGAAAACTCTCCAAATTTAATCATGTATTGGGACACCCCAGATTTGGTTTTGGATTGCTTCTAAACTTGGATGAATAGTGGGGGAGCCACAACAACTCAGTTTTTTTTTTCCTTTGCAAAGTAAGGTGATGGAGAGTGGGCTGGTGGAGAGCAGGTGGGTGTTGGGTGTGGACTAGTCTAAGATGTATTGCTGGGCTAGTATTTTATGAGTCTATGATGGGTAGCTCTCTTTGCGTAGAGTACAAATGAAATGTATTCTGAAACATGTTCTTTAATTAATGGCCCTTGCAGGAGTGTTTCTCTGTTGATAACTACAATTCTGTATTTTGGACTTCAGTAAACAAAAAGAGCCATGTGCTCTTTAATAATCCTTGTACTATTTGATTTCTGATGAGCAATGTGGCTCCAGAGCTGGGGTCTGTGAGCTCTTGAGGGCAAATATGTAAATTAACTAGCTGAGGCCAAGTTGCAGAAGAGAGTGAGTAATAGTGACTGAATACTGACCATGGACCAGGCATTCTATCAATTGCTCTACCTGCTTTGTTTTATTAATGCTAAAAACAAACCTAGGGCCGGGCGCGGTGGCTCACGCCTGTAATCCCAGCACTTTGGGAGGCCGAGGCGGGCGGATCACAAGGTCAGGAGATTGAGACCACGGTGAAACCCCGTCTCTACTAAAAATACAAAAAATTAGCCGGGCGCGGTTGTGGGCGCCTGTAGTCCCAGCTACTCGGGAGGCTGAGGCAGGAGAATGGCGTGAACCCGGGAGGCGGAGCTTGCAGTGAGCCGAGATCGCGCCACTGCACTCCAGCCTGGGCGACAGAGCGAGACTCTGTCTCAAAAAAAAAAAAAAAAAAAAAAACCTAGGAGTTTGAGAATATTTTGATCTTGTTTAATAAATAGTTGTGGTGAGGCTTAGAGAATAATTTGTCCAAGCTCACAGAGCTAGAAGGTGGCAGGGACAAGATTTGAATGCAAGTTGCTTATTGCTGAGAAGGCTCTTTTAAACATAGTGTGATGGTCTGTTGACTTTTTATGTTTATTCCATTAAACTCATTTCTGCAATGCTTTGGGAAAATTGAAAATATCTTTAAAAGCTACATGTGATAAATGTTTTAAAATTGCCATCTAAAAACAAGCATGTAACTTAACCAACCATTAAAAAATTTATATAAACTTACTGCACAATAAAATGTTGTTCCAATTTTAAATTAAACAGATTAAAATAAATATCCAGTGTAATTCCCAGAACTGTCAGCTACTCACTATCTGTTCAGTCAATTAAACATCATCAGCTATTTGTGTACTCAAGAATTTTATTGAATTAACCACCAGGCTTTTGGTGTTTTGATTGTTACTACAGATGCCACTGCTTTGCTTCGCTCTGAGAACTGCTGTCAGAAAGAGGCAATCACACACAACTGAACTGGTGGTCTCTTCGGAGAAAAGACTTGTAAATGGAAGACTGGCTTATTACTAATTACTTTTGATAAAGACTGCAGACAGCGAAACTTGCCTCTAACATTCTCACACATAATCTTTCTCTGCATGCATACGTAAAACCTCAAACAAAAGCCAATGTCAACAACAATATTCCCAGATAGCTTATTTCTTTCACAAAACGTCCAGAATCCTCGAATAGCTCAGTTTTTCACACCTGAGTTGATACATTTTTTAAGGATGGGTGAAAAGCACTGAAGGGGGCAGATCCAGAAAGGTGCGTGTGAGGCTAGAAGGAAGAGTGACGACTTCTTATGTTTGTATTTGCTTTTCCTTCCAAATAGGTTTTGTTCGTGGGGACCTATTTGGGCAACCAAGACGTCTTCTTAGTTTTCATGGTATGGCAAAATACTAAAATTTTCTTACTCCTGAGCAGGAAGAGTTGTCATAAAACACATTAAGGACATTTTTGGTTTTAGTCTACTCTAGTTTAATGTCCTCCTATTACATACTCCAAAAGCCAGCCCCCACCCTCTCCATGGGCTTCAGGATATCACTTCCATCTGTTAAGTTTCTGATCAGGCCTGTGTGAGATAAGACAGAGAAAACATTCTCAACATGAACCACACTTCCTTATGAATCCGCAATAGCTTAGGAAGACAAGCTTCATGTTCTTAAACTTTATAGATGTGTTTCCCAATCCTCCTCTGTCTTTCCCATTGTTTCAGCTGGCATAAGGCCTCTCCTGTCTTGCCCTGGCTGCTGCTGCACTGATTTTCTCACTGCACTGGCTGGTGAGCGTGTTAACTATCGTGAGAATAAGCTGCTCCCTGTCCTGGCACTGCTTTTTGAAGAAAACATTTCCTTCCCTTGTGCAAGCCAAGGAGTTACTTCCGTGGGGAGAAAGCTGGAGTGCTGATTGGAAACATGCGTTATTGCTGGTTTAAATTTGGCTTATTTGCAACAGACAGAGATTGGGAGAGATAGGAGAATGGGCTTCTCCTGGTCCTGAGGTGGTTCCCACATCTGCTTCATATTAGGTCCACTGTGGAGAAAAGACTTTGAAATTAACTTTAGTTGTGGAATAATAAGGTAGGCTTCTTAGTGTGGGGGATTGTGAATGATTACCCTCCAAAATGAAGGGTTGACGTTTCATCCTCTGGGTACTTTTTCCAGGGTGGTTTGGCACTACATAGAAACTGGAGAGGTGTCCTGCACCCTCTCTATCCCCAGTGGATGAAGGTGCTATACTACTTCCTCTTCCTCAGAAGCCTAGAGTCTGGCTTTCAGGGCATAGAGTGCACAGCCATCTGGAGTCATCACCTCCACTTCCCTAGTCCTCTGGGACCTATAGCAACCAGGGGTATTCTTGGTGACATGTGCAGATTTGTGTCTACTGGGGATGAGGCAGACCGGCTGCTGGTCTTACCTGTTCTAGAGTCTTCAGGTGCCGCTTTAGAAATAGTCACTGTAGCACAGGTCTGCAAAAAGAAAAGGATATATTTTAAACAGTTTTTGACTATTTTTCTCATAATTTCAGATCTCAACCTCTTTTGAGAAAACCTCTTCATAATCTGAAGAAGACACCCAGACACTCATGAGTAAGTTATTCTCTGTATATTGTCATTTCTCATTGAATTGTTTTTATTTTTCTCTCCTCGTATTGAATGTAAGAGCTGTGACAGCAAAGCTCTTGTTACTGTCTTGTGTTCCCTGGTCCTAAGCAATGTTTGGATATTGTAAGCAATTTGAGATAGAAGGTTAACTGAGTGAATCAAAGAACAAATGAAGGGAAGTCTCTACCAATAAAGGGTACTTCTGGAAGCTACATTAGACCCTTGGATTCTTGACAGAGAGGACAATGGCACTGGGACAAAAGCCCTAGAGTTGCAATAGATCAGTCTGACCCCTCTGAGGTCAGCTTAACCAATATCTTGGGATTAGGCAGGAGAAAGACTAGACAAAAGAAATTAGAAGGTCGATGACCTTCCAGCCTACTTTCAATAACCATGATTTGGGGAGCTTTTACATTCATTAGGATCAGCCTCATCAGAGAGCTTCAAAATAGAAACAACAATCATCCATTGTGTGCGGTGTAAGTTTGCAGGCAGAGGCCTCAATTAGTTCTCTTCTTTAATGACCATCTAATTCTGCAGTTCTCTGATTTCCCCTCATTAAAGTACCCCTAGATAGTTGATTTGAGAGTTGTTTTAACTAGTCTTTTTTAATTTTAAGATTCTGATCAGAAAATCACTCAGATTATCCCAGGAAATGAAAGTTTATGGTAAAGACAGATTACATTTTATCATAAGAATTTTTTACATTGCTATTTTATATTTGCCCTGCTATAGAGTGAGGAAGGTAACCTCTTCATGCTTCATGAGAGGAGAAGTTGTAACTGAAATCGTTTCTGTTGGTCCTTGTGGAAATGGAAGAGGGAGACAGTCATTCCACATAAGAGAACCCATGACAGGTCCAACCTCTGCCCCCTGAAGACAGGGATGTCTCCAAGCTGTACTTGCATTTCTGAAGCAGTTATGGAGGGAAATCTCACCACAGGGGGCTGTGACTAATCACAACCCTTGTGACTAATAACTCATTTTTTAAAAATATTATCCCAAGGAGAAAACAAAGGGGCCTTTTTGAAAGAATTTGAATAATGTCTGTCTCAAAGAATTCCAAACCTTCTATTTGCTAACTTATAAAAAGCCTAATTAATGTGATACTAATGATAATCAAGCCTCCCTAATCTTTGAATAAAATTATTTGAAGTTTCTTGAGCTTGCATATAATCCACCATGGCCTCTCCAGCTTCTCTGCTGGTAATGACTGTAGACCTCCAAATCCTATGAGTAATTGACTTACTCTTTTTTCTAATTCAAAAATTCCAGGCATTCAGAGTATCTTATTGGTCTTCCTCATTGAGTTGCAAAAGAACATGGCCTGGATTCCTACTTATGGGCCAAGTGGCCATGTTGGATTCACTCATGTTGGCTCTCGTGAGGCTGGCCCTGGAGATGCCTAAACAGAAATTTTTCCTCAGAAGAAGTCATGCACATGGCAGTGATTCAGAAGCTTGGCGTGTTCAGTACAGGGTAGAATCAGAAACCTGGCTTGTTTAATTCTGTTCATTCTCCCGTATCAACTTATGAAAGAATAACGTGGAAGAATTTAGCTTCTATGGAAGCTGAAAGCAACTTTGGATAGTATTTAGATGACCCTCCACATTTTAAAGATCAGGAATCTGATAAACAAATGTCCTGGCCAAGATCACAAAGGCAATTAAAGGCAGAACCAAAATAATTCAGGTAGACTCACTCGAAGAGTGATGACATGGCTCTGGCAAACTATCTCTGAAACATTTGCTCCCCATATCTAACCCCTCCCCATTTTCTCTGGTAAAGAGCAGAGTTTAATTTCCAAATAAGTACATTAAAATCATAATTAGAAAACCAAGTTAGAAGGCAAAAATAATCCAGTATTCTGGAAGGTTTTAAAATGTTTGCCTCATCTATTTTGTGAAGTGAAAATAACTTTATCCAAATTGTGGTAATGTTTTTTAACGTTGTTTAGACCCTTAGACTTCTCACTATAAAATTGGATAATATTCCCCTGACTGGTTAAATGGAGGAAGAAAAGATGAATATTAGTGGTAAACCCCAAGCTCTCATTCATTTTAGAGAGATACATGAGTTGATAAAAAGAAACAATTTGTAGAACAAAGACGCACAATTCATTGCCTTCAAGTACATAAAACAAATAGAGCCAGGCCAACACATTTATCTAATGGTGTTTTTAAGGAAACTCATTTTAAGTATTTAATTAATATACTATTTAATATGTTATTTTTTGTGGTCATCAATTTTGCTTTTGGAGTATATATAAAATCATCCAGAAATGGGGATAGGGTAAAACTAACTTCATTCCAGACCTTTTTCTAATGAATAGCAATTTTTAGTATGCTCAGACTTAAAAGTTTATATAGTTTTGAATATTTTGGTTTTAAAATCATGTATTTTGCTGACAGATCTCAACGTGCTTTAATTTAATCATTAGATGAGTGTCATTATTATCTATGGACCACATTTTGCTGATGGGAATCTGAATCTCAGGACAAAGAAGGAAGGGGAGGGTGCTGTTCCCCAAACACTAATTCTAAACTGACTTAGGAGATCATACCCTGCTCTTTCCATTTACTTTTCATTTAGTTCTTCAGGAGTTTGGAATAGAAAAGTGGGAAATAAAATATGATAAGGACAATTTATTTTTAGACTGTAGATATTTTAAAGGAAAAGCAGCCCTTTATACTTTTTGACCCTATGACATATATTAAAAATCAGGAAGAACAGCAATGCCCTGTAAATTGATATTTAGGACCTATATGATTCATGACCACTCTAGTTCAGGAACAACTTAATGTCTACTGGTAAACCTCTGGAAAACAATAAGGCCAACCCTATCACTTTTTTCCTAGTTGTGGGTTGCTGACTTTTCATCCTTAGTCTTTTAGGAAAATTTAACTTTGTTGAATTTGCTTTGACGGGTTAGCTTGATGTAACTGCATTAAAAAAAAATCACAAGCAATTTAATCACAAGAAATGGAAGAGGAGAGAATTCCCTAATGGCTGTTGCTGTTACAAAGGTAGTCATAGCAGTTTTAAAAATAGTTTTCTTTTTTTTTTTTTTTTTTTTTGCCATTTCAGACAGTCCAAAAAAGAAAGGGGCCTGCTGAGTATATCACCAGGGAGCTAGAGAATGAGACAAAGAATACCAGTGATACATGCATTAGTTTCTCTTGGGAAACCCAGGCTGTTTTAAGAAGCCATGAGCTTGAGGAACCTTGGTGAAACCACTGAAGAAAAAGCTTATCAATATTAGAGGACATTGTAAAAACTCTTTGGAGATATTTATTTCACCCTATTAGAAAATACTTTATTAGATTGAGTCTACTTTATGTGTAGGGTCAATGGAACCAGTCTCATCCTTCCTTCCCTTGTCCTCTTTAGACAGCCCTCAGGACTGACTCCAACTCAAGTCATTACAGAATATAGTTACGGGAATCTCAAAAGGAATAAAAGCACTAATATTCATGCTCCCTAATACAGTTTGCATATTTGTCCTCACCTAAATATCATGTTGAATTGTAATCTCCAGTATTACGGGTGGAACCTGATAGGAGGTGATTGGATCATGGGGGTGGATTTCTCACGAATGCGTTAGCTTCCTCCTCTTGGTGCTGTCCTCACAACAGTGAATTCTCACAAGATCTGGTCATTTAAAAGTGTGTGGACCTCCCCCTGAACTTTCTTTCTTGCTCCTGTTTTTACAATATGAAGTGCCTGCTCCTGCTTCACCTTCCACCATGAGTAAAAGCTTCCCGAGGCCTTTCCAGAAGCAGATGCTAGTGATATGTTTTCTATAAAGCCTTCAGAACTGTGAGCCAATTTAATCTCTTTTCTATATACATTACCCAGTCTTAGATATTTCTTTATAAGAATGCAAGAATGGCCTAATATAGAAAATTGGTACAAGGAGTGGGGTATTGCTATAAACATATCTAAAAATGTGGAAGTGACTTTGGAAGTAGGTAACAGGCAGAGGTTGGAAACGTTTGGAGGGCTCAGGAGAAGACAAGAAAATGAGAGAAAGCTTTGATTTTCTTAGAGACTGGTTAAATGGTTGTAACCAAAATGCTGATAGTGATATGGATAGTAATGTCCAGGCTGCTGATGTCTCAGATGGAAATGAGGAACTCATTGGGAACTGGAGCAAAATTCATGCATGTTATACCTTAGCAAAGAACTTGGCTGCCTTGTGCCCCTGCCCTAGGGATCTGTGGAAGTTTGAACTTCAGAGTGATGATTTAGGGTATCTGGCAGAAAAACATTTTTAAGCAGCAAAGTGTTCAAAATTTGGACTGGCTGCTTCTAACAGCTCATCCTCAGATGCAGGAACAAATAAATAACTTGAAGTTGAAGTAATATTCAAACAGGAATTAAAATGTGAAGTTTGGAAATTTTGTAGCCTAGTCATGTGGCAAAAGAAGAAAAAACTTTTTTAGGACAGGAATTCAAGTAGACCATGGAGAAACCACTTGCTAGATATTTGCATAACTAAAAAGGAGCCAAATACTAATATCCAAGACAATGGGAAAAGACTTCAAAGACATTTCAGGGATCTTCAAGGCAGGCTTTTCCATCAAAAGCCTAGAGGCCTAGGACAGAAGAGTGGTTTAGTGGGCCAGACCCAGAGTCTTGCTGCCCTGCTCAGTCTCAAGACACTGTTCCTCATATCCTGGCCACTCTGGCTCCATTCTAAGCTCAAAGGGACCCAGATACAGCTCAAGCTGCAGCACCAGAGAGTGTAAGCCATAAGCCTTGGCAGCTTCCATGTGGTGTTAAGCCTGCAGTGCACAGAGTGCAAGAGTTGAGGCCTGGCAGCCACTGCCTAGATTGTAGAGCATGTATGGAAAAGCCTGGGTGTCCAGGCAGAAGGCTGTTGCAGAGACAGAGCTCTCACAGAGAACCTCTTCTAGGGCAATGCCAAGGGGGAAATGTGGGGTTGGACCTGCCACACAGAGTCTCCACTGGGTCACTGCCTAGTGGAGCTGTGAGAAGGTGGCTACCACTCTCCAGACCTGAGAATGATAAATCCACCGGCAGCTTGCACCCTGTGCCTGGAAAAGTCATAGGAAGTCAATAATCTGTCAGAGCAGCCTTGGGGCTGAACCTTGCAAAATCTCAGGGATGAAGCTGCCCAAGACTTTGGGATTCTACCCCTTGTAGCGGTGTACCCTGATGTGGGACTTGGAGTCAAAGGAGATTATTTTGGAGATTTAAGACTTAATGACTGCTTTGCTGAATTTTGAGCTTGTGTGGGTCCTGTAGCCCTTTTCTTTTGGCCAATTTCTCCCTTTTGGAATGGGAATGTTTACCTAATGCTGCTACCTCTGTTGTATCTTGGAAGTTAATAACTTGTTTGGATTTTACAGGTTGATAGGTGGAAGGAACTCATCTCTAGATGAGACTTTGAATTTTGTACTTGGGACTTTTGAGTTAATGCTGGAATGAGTTAAGACTTTGCGGGTACACTGAGAAGTGATTGTATTTAAAAATGTGAAAAAGACATGAGAGGCAGGGCGTGATGGCTCACACCCATAATCCCAGCACTTTGGGAAACTGAGGTGGGCAGATCATGAGGTCAGGAGATCGAGACCATCCTGGCTAACATGGTGAAACCCCGTCTCTATTAAAAAATACAAAAAATTAGCTGGGCATGGTGGCACATGCCTGTAGTCCCAGCTACTTGGGAGGCTGAGGCAGGAGAATCGCTTGAACCTGGGAGGTGGAGGTTGCAGTGAGCTGAGATCACACTACTGCACTCCAGCCTAGGTGACAGAGCAAGACTCCATCAAAAAAAAAAAAAAAAAAAAAAATGACATGAGATTTGGGAGGGGCTGTGGGCAGAATATGGGTCCTGGTGGGAGGTGATTGGATAATGGAGCTGGATTTCTCATGAATGGTTTAGTACCATCGTCTTGGTGCTGTCCTTGTGTAGTAAGTGAGTTTTCACAAGATCTGATCATTTAAAAGTGTGTGCCACCTCCCACTACATTCTCTCTCTTGCCCTTGTTTTCATCCTGTGAAGTGCCTGCATCTGCTTTGCCTTCCAACATGAGTAAAAGCTTCCTGTACAGCCTGCAGAACAATAAACCAATTAAACCCCTTTTCTTTATAAACTACCCAGTCTCAGGTATTTCTTTATAGCAATGCAAGAATGGCCTGATACACTCCCTGATATATCACAGCCTCCACCCCACAGTCAACAAATGCTCTTAATGAAGCATATAGGGTCTTTTTTAAAACCGTCTTTGAGACAATGGATATAACAACAGGTGACACGGTAATAGCAGCTCTGGTGGCCAGAGAATTATTGCTTTCTTCACTTTGTGGCTCTATTGAGCTACCAAAAAATAAGTGAAAAATCACAGGCATATGACTTTGCTCTATAGGAAATGCTCATTATGATTCTGCTGTGGTTAATAAGACCTTTACAAATAATCCACCTTCCTCTATTTCCTTGTTCACATTTTAAAAAATACTATTGAGTGCCAGCTTGTGTGAGACATTATGTTAAGTGGTGTGTAGTAATTGTGAGTTGAGCAACAAGGAGCTCCTTCTTTCTCTTTCTTCAGTTCTTTACTTACATGTACTGTAATACTAAATCCTATCCTGGTCAACCTATTCATAATTACAACGTACGCACACACTTATTATCACTCTTCCCTGCTTTAACTATCTTTAACCCTTACTCACATCTAATATGTGATATATTTTATTTATTTACTACTTGTCTCTCCCACTATAATGTAAATTTCATGAAGCTAGGGATTTTTAGTTTTTTGTGTTCACAGACCCAGCATTTTAAAAAAATGCCTGGAAATAGGCACTCAATAAATATTTCTAACCAATCAATTAATGAATGAAGCAATTGGAAGCAAAACATAATAATGAAGTGGCACTAAAGACCCCTCTTGTTTTTTATTTGGATCCATTAATCAGTTCTAATTGCATCTGTTTTTTCAGATTTCTAGACATTTTATCATCTCTTCTCCAAAAATGTCAGGTACGATGGTGCCTGAAGACATGGTGAAAACACAGTTAATTATATCTATTTTCCTCTGATCTATATCAAACATGCATGGCAATAAAGATCAGATTTTCCTGGAAAAACTTGATAAATTGATAACCATATGCTTCCAAGAGGGCTCCAAAATCATCTGCTAAAATTTATTACTTGGGTTGATACTGCTTATTTTGCTGAGTTCCTGTGAAAAGTATGTGGGATAAAGTTTACAAAAACCTCTTAAATCTGGCATTGGAGATCAAGGAGATGCAGAAGTAGTAGTAAAGGAGACTGAACACAAAATTCCAGAGAAGCAGAGAAAACCAGGCTACAAAAGTGTTCAAGGGCAAGTGATAAACTTTGCTGGTCTAGTTTATAACTCAACTAATGAAGCAATAGTAAGGAGGAGGTTGTTGATGACTTTCATAAAAGAAGCTTCAATAGATTGGTGAGGCAAAACTTTACTGAAATAAAGTTAAGATAAAATGAGAGTAAATACATATAGGGGACAATTGGTATAGACAATACTTTCATAAACTTTTGTTATAAAGAAAGAAGAGAAATGGAGTGTAAGGTCATAAAGAGTTTTTTATATTTTTAATGGTTCCCCAAATAATAGCCTGTTGGTATGAGAATGATTCAGTAGAAAAGAAAAAAATTATTGATGTGATTTGTAGAAAAAATGATGTCCGGAGGAATGTTCTTGGATGACAGGAATGGGGTCTAGTGGACAGGTAGCAATATCGACCATAGCTAGAACAGAAAAGAAGCCTCAATATTTCCATCCATGCCCTGGAGGAAGACATTAATAAATATTGCAAATTTGGTAAAAATAGCTGATATACTAGATAATAACATTGAAATTTCAAATATCTGTCACATATAAATAAAAATAGGGCCAGATAATCTGAAATGTATGGGCTTATAAAAAGGTAAATGAAAATACAGATAATCAAAAGCATGTAACTTGGGAGGGAAATAATTAAGGTTAAATTGTTATAAGATTTGTATAGTTTTTCAAGGTGGATAAAAATTTTTATTAACTTCACACTGTTTAATTATGAAAGTTAAAAATTTTAAGTGCAATCTCTAAAACAAAAAAATAAAGTGTGTATAATAGTCTATTACAGGAAAAATAATGGAATTGCAAATATAAAACAGCTTTATCTACTAGAATAGTAGATAGGGAAGAGCAACCAGATGTTTAAGGGTCTGAAAACAATGGTTAAAAGCATAAAATATATAGTTTTGGTAAGAAAAGTCATTTTCTTTGAAGGACTTAATGCTGAAATTATTTCTTCAATTTGGTAGTTTTTAAATATTTTAAGATCTATCATAAGCAGGGGAAGGGATTAAATGTACTCCTTATTTTTTTAAATTTATTTATTATTATTATACTTTAAGTTCTAGGGTACATGTGCATAACGTGCAGGTTTGTTACATATGTATACTTGTACCATGTTGGTGTGCTGCACCCATCAACTCATCATTTACATCAGGTATAACTCCCAATGCAATCCCTCCCCCCTCCCCCCTCCCCATGATAGGCCCCTGTGTGTGATGTTCCCCTTCCTGAGTCCAAGTGATCTTATTGTTCAGTTCCCACCTATGAGTGAGAACATGCGGTGTTTGGTTTTCTGTTCTTGTGATAGTTTGCTAAGAATGATGGTTTCCAGCTGCATCCATGTCCCTACAAAGGACGCAAACTCATCCTTTTTGATGGCTGCATAGTATTCCATGGTGTATATGTGCCACATTTTCTTAATCCAATCTGTCACTGATGGACATTTGGGTTGATTCCAAGTCTATGCTATTGTGAAGAGTGCTGCAATAAACATACGTGTGCATGTGTCTTTATAGCAGCATAATTTATAATCCTTTGGGTATATACCCAGTAATGGGATGGCTGGGTCATATGGTACATCTAGTTCTAGATCTTTGAGGAATCGCCATACTGTTTTCCATAATGGTTGAACTAGTTTACAATCCCACCAACAGTGTAAAAGTGTTCCTATTTCTCCACATTCTCTCCAGCACCTGTTGTTTCCTGACTTTTTAATGATCGCCATTCTAACTGGTGTGAGATGGTATCTCATTGTGGTTTTGATTTGCATTTCTCTGATGGCCAGTGATGATGAGCATTTTTTCATGTGTCTGTTGGCTGTATGAATGTCTTCTTTTGAGAAATGTCTGTTCATATCCTTTGCCCACTTTTTGATGGGGTTGTTTGTTTTTTTCTTGTAAATTTGTTTGAGTTCTTTGTAGGTTCTGGATATTAGCCCTTTGGCAGATGAGTAGATTGCAAAAATTTTCTCCCATTCTGTAGGTTGCCTGTTCACTCTGATGGTAGTTTCTTTTGCTGTGCAGAAGCTCTTTAATTTAATGAGATCCCATTTGTCAATTTTGGCTTTTGCTGCCGTTGCTTTTGGTGTTTTAGATATGAAGTCTTTTCCCATGCCTATGTCCTGAATGGTACTACCTAGGTTTTCCTCTAGGATTTTTATGGTATTAGGTCTAACATTTAAGTCTCTAATCCATCTTGAATTAATTTTCGTATAAGGAGTAAGGAAAGGATCCAGTTTCAGCTTTCTACTTATGGCTAGCCAATTTTCCCAGCACCATTTATTAAATAGGGAATCCTTTCCCCATTTCTTGTTTCTCTCAGGTTTGTCAAAGATCAGATGGCTGTAGATGTGTGGTATTATTTCTGAGGACTCTGTTCTGTTCCATTGGTCTATATCTCTGTTTTGGTACCAGTACCATGCTGTTTTGGTTACTGTAGCCTTGTAGTATAGTTTGAAGTCAGGTAGCATGATGCCTCCAGCTTTGTTCTTTTGACTTAGGATTGTCTTGGAGATGCGGGCTCTTTTTTGGTTCCATATGAACTTTAAAGCAGTTCTTTCCAATTCTGTGAAGAAACTCATTGGTAGCTTGATGGGGATGGCATTGAATCTATAAATTACCTTGGGCAGTATGGCCATTTTCACAATATTGATTCTTCCTATCCATGAGCATGGTATATTCTTCCATTTGTTTGTGTCCTGTTTTATTTCACTGAGCAGTGGTTTGTAGTTCTCCTTGAAGAGGTCCTTTACATCCCTTGTAAGTTGGATTCCTAGGTATTTTATTCTCTTTGAAGCAATTGTGAATGGAAGTTCATTCCTGATTTGGCTCTCTGTTTGTCTGTTACTGGTGTATAAGAATGCTTGTGATTTTTGCACATTAATTTTGTATCCTGAGACTTTGCTGAAGTTGCTTATCAGCTTAAGGAGATTTTGGGCTGAGACAATGGGGTTTTCTAAATATACAATCATGTCATCTGCAAACAGGGACAGTTTGACTTCTTCTTTTCCTAACTGAATACCCTTGATTTCTTTCTCTTGCCTAATTGCCCTAGCCAGAACTTCCAACACTATGTTGAATAGGAGTGGTGAGAGAGGGCATCCCTGTCTTGTGCCAGTTTTCAAAGGGAATGTTTCCAGTTTTTGCCCATTCAGTATGATATTGGCTGTGGGTTTGTCATAAATAGCTGTTATTATTTTGAGGTACGTTCCATTAATACCAAATTTATTGAGCGTTTTTAGCATGAAGGGCTGTTGAATTTTGTCAAAAGCCTTTTCTGCATCTATTGAGATAATCATGTGGTTCTTGTCTTTGGTTCTGTTTATATGCTGGATTATGTTTATTGATTTGCGAATGTTGAACCAGCCTTGCATCCCAGGGATGAAGCCCACTTGATCATGGTGGATAAGCTTTTTGATGTGTTGCTGAATCCGGTTTGCCAGTATTTTATTGAGGATTTTTGCATCGATGTTCATCAGGGATATTGGTCTAAAATTCTCTTTTTTTGTTGTGTCTCTGCCAGGCTTTGGTATCAGGATGATGTTGGCCTCATAAAATGAGTTAGGGAGGATTCCCTCTTTTTCTATTGATTGGAATAGTTTCAGAAGGAATGGTACCAACTCCTCCTTGTACCTCTGGTAGAATTCAGCTGTGAATCCATCTGGTCCTGGACTTTTTTTGGTTGGTAGGCTATTAATTATTGCCTCAATTTCAGAGCCTGCTATTGGTCTATTCAGGGATTCAACTTCTTCCTGGTTTAGTCTTGGAAGAGTGTAAGTGTCCAGGAAATTATCCATTTCTTCTAGATTTTCCAGTTTATTTGCGTAGAGGTGTTTATAGTATTCTCTGATGGTAGTTTGTATTTCTGTGGGGTCGGTGGTGATATCCCCTTTATCATTTTTAATTGCGTCGATTTGATTCTTCTCTCTTTTCTTCTTTATTAGTCTTGCTAGTGGTCTGTCAATTTTGTTGATCTTTTCAAAAAACCAACTCCTGGATTCATTGATTTTTTGGAGAGTTTTTTGTGTCTCTATCTCCTTCAGTTCTGCTCTGATCTTAGTTATTTCTAGCCTTCTGCTAGCTTTTGAATGTGTTTGCTCTTGCTTCTCTAGTTCTTTTAATTGTGATGTTAGAGTGTCAATTTTAGATCTTTCCTGCTTTCTCTTGTGGGCATTTAGTGCTATAAATTTCCCTCTACACACTGCTTTAAATGTGTCCCGGAGATTCTGGTATGTTGTATCTTTGTTCTCATTGGTTTCAAAGAACATCTTTATTTCTGCCTTCATTTCGTTATGTACCCAGTAGTCATTCAGGAGCAGGTTGTTCAGTTTCCATGTAGTTGAGCGGTTTTGATTGAGTTTCTTAGTCCTGAGTTCTAGTTTGATTGCACTGTGGTCTGAGAGACAGTTTGTTATAATTTCTGTTCCTGTACATTTGCTGAGGAGTGCTTTACTTCCAATTACATGGTCGATTTTGGAGTAAGTACGATGTGGTGCTGAGAAGAGTGTATATTCTGTTGATTTGGGGTGGAGAGTTCTATAGATGTCTATTAGGTCTGCTTGCTGCAGAGATGAGTTCAATTCCTGGATATCCTTGTTAACTTTCTGTCTCGTTGATCTGTCTAATGTTGACAGTGGAGTGTTGAAGTCTCCCATTATTATTGTATGGGAGTCTAAGTCTCTTTGTAAGTCTCTAAGGACTTGCTTTATGAATCTGGGTGCTCCTGTATTGGGTGCATATATATTTAGGATAGTTAGCTCTTCCTGTTGAATTGATCCCTTTACCATTATGTAATGGCCTTCTTTGTCTCTTTTGATCTTTGATGGTTTAAAGTCTGTTTTATCAGAGACTAGTATTGCAACCCCCGCTTTTTTTTGTTCTCCATTTGCTTGGTAAATCTTCCTCCATCCCTTTATTTTGAGCCTATGTATGTCTCTGCGTGTGAGATGGGTCTCCTGAATACAGCAGACTGATGGGTCTTGACTCTTTATCCAGTTTGCCAGTCTGTGTCTTTTAATTGGAGCATTTAGCCCATTTACATTTAAGGTTAAGATTGTTATGTGTGAACTTGATCCTGCCATTATGATATTAACTGGTTATTTTGCTCGTTAGTTGATGCAGTTTCTTCCTAGCCTCGATGGTCTTTACATTTTGGCATGTTTTTGCAATGGCTGGTACCGGTTGTTCCTTTCCATGTTTAGTGCTTCCTTCAGGGTCTCTTGTAAGGCAGGCCTGGTGGTGACAAAATCTCTAAGCATTTGCTTATCTGTAAAGGATTTTATTTCTCCTTCACTTATGAAACTTAGTTTGGCTGGATATGAAATTCTGGGTTTAAAATTCTTTTCTTTAAGAATGTTGAATATTGGCCCCCACTCTCTTCTGGCTTGGAGAGTTTCTGCCGAGAGATCTGCTGTTAGTCTGATGGGCTTCCCTTTGTGGGTAACCCGACCTTTCTCTCTGGCTGCCCTTAAGATTTTTTCCTTCATTTCAACTTTGGTGAATCTGGCAATTATGTGTCTTGGAGTTGCTCTTCTCGAGGAGTATCTTTGTGGCATTCTCTTTATTTCCTGGATTTGAATGTTGGCCTGCCCTACTAGGTTGGGGAAGTTCTCCTGGATGATATCCTGAAGAGTGTTTTCCAACTTGGTTCCATTTTCCCCCTCACTTTCAGGCACCCCAATCAGACGTAGATTTGGTCTTTTTACATAATCCCATACTTCTTGTAGGCTTTGTTCATTTCTTTTTCTTCTTTGTTCTTTTGGTTTCTCTTCTCGCTTCATTTCATTCATTTGATCCTCAATCGCAGATACTCTTTCTTCCAGTTGATCGAGTCGGTTACTGAAGCTTGTGCATTTGTCACGTATTTCTCGTGTCATGGTTTTCATCTCTTTCATTTCGTTTATGACCTTCTCTGCATTAATTACTCTAGCCATCAATTCTTCCACTTTTTTTTCAAGATTTTTAGTTTCTTTACGCTGGGTATGTAATTCCTCCTTTAGCTCTGAGAAATTTGATGGACTGAAGCCTTCTTCTCTCATCTCGTCAAAGTCATTCTCCGTCCAGCTTTGATCCGTTGCTGGCGATGAGCTGCGCTCCTTTGCCGGGGGAGATGCGCTCTTATTTTTTGAATTTCCAGCTTTTCTGCCCTGCTTTTTCCCCATCTTTGTGGTTTTATCTGCCTCTGGTCTTTGATGATGGTGATGTACTGATGGGGTTTTGGTGTAGGTGTCCTTCCTGTTTGATAGTTTTCCTTCTAACAGTCAGGACCCTCAGCTGTAGGTCTGTTGGAGATTGCTTGAGGTCCACTCCAGACCCTGTTTGCCTGGGTATCAGCAGCAGAGGCTGCAGAAGATAGAGTATTTCTGAACAGCGAGTGTACCTGTCTGATTCTTGCTTTGGAAGCTTCCTCTCAGGGGTGTACTCCACCCTGTGAGGTGTTGGGTGTCAGACTGCCCCTAGTGGGGGATGTCTCCCAGTTAGGCTACTCAGGGGTCAGGGACCCACTTGAGCAGGGAGTCTGTCCCTTCTCAGATCTCAACCTCCGTGTTGGGAGATCCACTGCTCTCTTCAAAGCTGTCAGACAGAGTCGTTTGCGTCTGCAGAGGTTTCGGCTGTGTTTGTTATTGCCCTGTCCCCAGAGGTGGAGTCTACAGAGACAGGCAGGTTTCCTTGAGCTGCTGTGAGCTCCACCCAGTTCGAGCTTCCCAGCAGCTTTGTTTACCTACTTAAGCCTCAGCAATGGCGGGCGCCCCTCCCCCAGCCTCACTGCTGCCTTGCCGGTAGATCACAGACTGCTGTGCTAGCAATGAGGGAGGCTCCGTGGGTGTGGGACCCTCCCGGCCAGGTGTGGGATATGATCTCCTGGTGTGCCTGTTTGCTTAAAGCTCAGTATTGGGGTGGGAGTTACCCGATTTTCCAGGTGTTGTGTGTCTCAGTTCCCCTGGCTAGGAAAAGGGATTCCCTTCCCCCTTGCACTTCCCAGGTGAGGCAATGCCTCACCCTGCTTCAGCTCTCGCTGGTCGGGCTGCAGCAGCTGACCAGCACCGATCGTCCGGCACTCCCCAGTGAGATGAACCCAGTACCTCAGTTGAAAATGCAGAAATCACCGGTCTTCTGTGTCGCTCGCGCTGGGAGTTGGAGAGTGGAGCTGTTCCTATTAGGCCATCTTGCTCCGCCCCCCACTGTACTCCTTATTTTATGTTAGAAAGTTGAACCGGCTATGGATATGAGTTTGGGGAGGTGGTTTGGGGGTTTATTGTAAGGAGAATATTTATAAGAATGGAATGGCTCCATGTGAGATACTGAGCTCTCCTTCAGAGGTCATAGGATCATCTATCAGGAAACTTTGGTATGGGTTAGTGAAGCAAAAGTTGGACTAAATGAACTGAATAAACTCTTTGCCAAGTCAAAGATTTTAAAATAATAGTAACGATTTTTTAAAATGTTCTAATCACCTTATAGACATGACTTTATTCAATCTTTGCATCAACATCATCAGATAAGTATTATCCCTGTTTTTGAAGATGCTAAAGTTTAGACGTTTAAGTGCCTTGTTGAGGATATGCAGCTTGTGTGGGGATAGAATTCCAGGAGTGCCTCATTCTAAAGTGGGAGACTTTTCTTTATGCCTCACAGAATTCCAGAATGAGAGTCATCGACTCATTTCTAATCTTGTCAAATCTGCACAAAGAAGTCCTTTCTATCTTATAATAGTGGTGTAAAATATCAAAAGCCAAAATCAGCAAAGGTATATATATACATATATACACACACACACACATATATCTGATATATACATGTATTATATATACATATATTCACACACACGCACACAGAATTTCAGTAAAGCCGTTGCTCCTTCTACTTTTCCAAAAACCTAGAACCTAAAAGAAGCCTTCTTCATGCATAAAAGTAAATTTCCCCAAGTGAATTTTGTCAGTAATTTTTTTTAGAACTAATAGTTTCCAGTATACAAAGTGAGCCTTTATTAATTTTTATGTAATTTCTCTTCTTTTGTATTTGGTCCATAGTTAATTGTTCTTCTTTTTCTTTTTTGCATTTGATTCTTTTATAAAGTCTGATGGTGTTGGATATTCTTATACAAATTCTGATAATAAACCTTAATATTGATTTGTCTAATAGGCGAGGCACAGCTTGAACATACTACTACTGAATGAAAATAAGCATAATTTGGAATATTTCTTTTAGTAAATCAGTTGGTGTAAAGTGACATTTCAGAGGGAAGTGGAGAGAAGATGCATGGATAAAAATTATTTTATGCAAAATGAAAATTGAACATATCTCTACTCTGACTTTGCACTAACTTAAAACTCTAAAGACTACTAAATGCTAAAAAGATTCATTGTGGTCCTGAACCTGGGAGGACAGAAATGTGACATTCTGATATTCTGACTTGAGATGCACTAATTCCAGGGTATTTTCCACAAACTTGAGCTTGATGGAACTTTCCTGGGAGCAAGCTTTCTAGTGAGATTTCCAAGCCAAATTTGATGGCATTTGGTTGAATTGGATGAGCTTCAAAGTAAACACGCCAAATCTGAATCTTTGTTTGAATTGACTGAAACCCATTGGGTTCATGTCACTGGTGAAAAATGGCTTTGTTTGGGTGAATAGGTTTTGCTGAGGCTTCTAGTAGCCATCTCATTGTTAAGAAAAGGCATGGAAAAATTTGACCTCAAAAAACAAAAACAAAAACAAATGCAAACAAACAAACAAACAAACAAAAAACAAAAAAACCTGAGGATGTAGAGCAGTGATGTTGGGATCTCATCATCCCTAAAGTTCTTGCTGACATTTTGAATGAGTGTACACTCTGCCCTTCAGTTTTGTAGGGGTTGAATTCCAACTTGGCTAGTTGACTTCTAAGTATGTCATTTTAATTTTTTTAATAACCAATACCTAACAATTACTCTTATTGTGATTGAATTTTAGATCTCCCTTTACCCTGAAAACACAAAACTTATTGTGGGACTGTAGGGATGGTGGCGGGGCTGCTCTTTCCCCTCCCTTCTCACAAACTGAAATTTGGAGGTGTAGCAGGAAGAAAGAGGAGTCCCTCATTGAGTCACAGCCCACTTTGGCTTATTCAGTCATAAAAGGGGTTTCCCAATCTGGAGTGTGTGTGTGTGTGTGTGTGTGTGTGTGTGTGTGTTTGGGTCATTGTTTTGGGGATCTCTTCTGAAGAAATATTCACAGAACTTCAAACATGTGGCTCATTAAGACCTCTCATAGAGGACTTGTTGTTCTCATCTGCCAGCACAGATGGCTGCGTACCAAGGTGTACCTTTCTTGGAGGGGTGTACCTTTCTTGCTTTATGTAGTAAGGCACAGAAAGCTATGCTAAATAGGAAAAGATAATGTTAAAATATACCTCCCTCACTTTATGCAGGTAAGCAGAGGAACCTACTGTTACATTAGAAAGTTTTGAGACTTCATTTGTCAACGGTCAACTTGCCTCTAAGGTGGAGAAAGTCTACATGTACAACAAAGTCAAGCAAAGAGAACTGGAGTTGAGATATGGAGGGACAAGCTTTCTGCATAGAGTTTTGCCTAAATACAGCTCTATCTCTTGATAGTTCAATTACATGAGCTAGTAAACTCACTTCTTTTGCTTAAACTTAGTTCAAGTTGCAGTTTGTCACTTACAACCAAAACCATATAACCTCCACAAGGTTATAAAATAGGTAAGACAGACCCTGAGATACTGATTGCATTTGAATGACTGTGATGGCAGGATATTATATTTATCCACAGTACTAAAACTGGCATCAACAAACCATCACTTAGGATTTCCAAATGACCTTACCTTTGCATTGTTTACAGAAGGTGGTGACTGACTCATGAGTATGACCTGAAGTTCTATGAAATGCCATATACTCAGCACTTCAATATAAATGCATGGATATCATAATGCAATGAGGGGCTACTAAGGTGCCTGATAGCCTTTGGCCATTTTGCAGTTGTTTTGATTGAGGAGATTTCTTTCTTCTTCCTTGATGTACTGTTTCATGACTCCTAGGTACTGTCAGATGCTATATTTCTTGTATTAGTGAATTTTTTTTCCTGAATGAATTATAGTTTTCTGTAACACTCTCCACTTATCCTCTTCTCCCACTCCCCTGTTAGAATGGTTTTTAGGGAAAGATGATGTTTAAATTTTCAGTAGCATTGGAATATTACAAACATGGAATCCTAAGTTAAATCTGACATTCTTCCTCTTAGCTCACTTTTTTATTACAAGCACATAAGTTAAGAATCCACTATGAGCTTTAATTGAATTTCCTGAGATGTTTTTATGATAACCCTATCCTACAATTAGAATTTTAAAAAAATGATTCACCTAGTTATCTTTACTAGATATGTGTTTATACTCATGTTCACTTTCACCAATTCTTCTGCCAACATGGCAGATTTTCATTCAAGTACCATAAAAATGCATTTGTTTTAGTGGACAGAATAATGGAATTACTGTATTTTAATGATGTTGTTTTCTTTGTTCAGCATCCAGGCCATTGCTACAATTTTCCAGTCTGGTCATGGCTAAAATGTTTTAGGCAGTATTTAGGATGGCTTGACTCCACCATGCTAAAACATGCTGCTAATATTATAAATCCTTGTAACTTTGGAGATTTTTCTCAATGTACAAATACAGAAGCGTGGGATGCATTTTGCTTTTGGTGGTTTCAGAGGGGTGGTCATGCAAGAAATTGTTTTCAAAACAGTCACCCCCACCATCTGTGCTGCAGAAGACAGATTCAAAGGGCTGATAGAGACCCTTGGGCATCGAAAGCAGAAAGAGCTCAGGAAGCCTCTGAGATCACCCACGCTTTGTGAGAAAATCACTGGGCTGGGGGTGGGGTGAGGTGGGGTAGGTTGGGGGAACAGCTTTACAGAACTGACTTTACCTGGTGGGAGGACATGTTCAGGTTTTTAGGATAATGCTTATTTTTGTGGGCTTTGTTTACACAACATGGTTTACTGCTGCCTTACTGGCTAAGTATTAGCTTCCCTTCTCTTTTTAGTGAAAGTTTCACACCTATGCTATTAGGAGGGTCTGTAAGAGGTCCAATTTTTTTAAGACAATAAAGTATCAGTGAGTAAAGAGCATGGAAATGTTGAATTTACAAAGATAGACTGCTTTCTTTAGGAAAAAATAGCCTCCTAATTTCAAACTCTCTCCAGAGGGCTGAGGAAAGCTTTAAATATCCATTCAAAATTCTTCACAGCCAGACATCCCTTTTAAAGGAATTAGGTTACATCAGTTGATGTAATTAACTCAGATTGTTTGGGTGATCCAAATCCCAAAGGCAGCAATACATCTGTGCAGCACACACATTTCCTCTTCTGTGCAAAGGCGCCAGTGGTTTCGATTCTGGGTGTGTATTTGAGGGGGTTGAAGAAATGGGGGCAAGAGGAGGAGCTGGTGAAAGGTAATATAGAGAAGAATCATGTACCAAAAATGCTTTTTTTTTTTTTTTTAATGCTATCTGATTTCCTTTTAAATCTTTGTTTGAAAAAGGAATATCAGTTTGGGATCTCTTAATAATCAAATATATTAAAATAAACCATCTTTTGTTTCATTAGCCCAGTTATTCATTACTGCTCTTTGGGCATCTGGCCAGCAGTGTAGAGCTGGAGGAAGAGGTATCTTTTAGTCAATCAGTGAACTGGAAGATGTGCCATCTTTTCACCTCTGACTTGCAGGAAGTGGGCTCGAGAATATGTGTTTGTGAAACAAAAATCCAGTTGCTTTATATTATATTTGAATATCATCTCCCATAGAATCTTGAAGCTATAAAGGTATATTTATGCTTAAATATTTCCATTTCCAGGTGATGTTGCACCTGACCCATTTCATAGAGTTTTCTGTCTAATTCTTTTAAGAGTTTGAAACTCAGAGAGTCAGAGTATGCTGTCTTTGAAAATCTCTTTCTGATAGACTCTCTTTCAATTATTACAAAGCTTCATCTCCGTAACACTCTATTTCTTGACCAGATTCTACATATGTTGTCCAGTTTGTATTTACTCTTAGTGTCACATCAGCAAATGTGAAATACAATTGATGCTTTCCTTACATATTAAATCCTTTCTGATATTTTAAAACTGCAGGTCTTCTACAGTGAGAAGAGTTATAACAAGAGGTAGAGATAATGCACTAAATTAATTAAGAACATATATAGATTAAGAGACTTCTGTTGACTATGACTAGATCACCAAAGTTAAAAACATGTGATTTTTTTAACAAGACAAATTTCTATTTATATTTTATGTTGCTTAGCTCAGTTCTGCATATTCATTTGTAATAGGAAAACATTATTTTAAGCAACATAAATAATTGCACAGCTCTTGGTCTTTCATCAAATTCAAGACTTTTTTTGGTTTTGAGGTACTTTTCTGGAGTAAAAGGGCTTTTTAAAAATCACTATTTTGTCCATGTTCTTAGGAATGTCTGGTAAGAAGATATCTGAGTCTTAGCAAAAGGATATAAAATATAAGTCAATTGCACTTGAAAGAAAACTCCAACCTAAGACTGACCACAGTATTTAGGGGGCTTAGGCGTTTTCAAATAACTGTTTTAGTTTTGGCCCATTTGTCTAGACAACACAAGGGAGAATGCTTTTTTCCATCAATTCTAGGTCTAATTTATACAGTTCTATTCAGCTTTTTTTTCCTGTCTCCCATCCAGTCCAGGGACTTTCCTGATTGGTACTGGTACACTGAATTCACTCTTACCCCTGGAGTTGTTCAATGTTACAGTTGGAAGCCTCTTTAGGGGTTAGTCCAGCTCTTACTTTTTAAGAACTTTTGTATTTTATTGTAGTAAGAACATTTAGTATGAAATTAACCTTCAACAGATTTTTGAGTGTACAATACCATATTGATACAATGTGGTACAGCAGATTTCTAGAACTTATTTATTTTAATAACTGAAACTATATATCCATTGGTAAGCAACCTGTCCCTGGCAGCAACAGTCCCTGGCAACCACCATTTTACTCTCTGCTTCTAAGAGTCTATTTTAGATGTCTTATATAAGTAGAATTATACAGTATTTGTCCTGCCCTAACTGGCTTATTTTATTTAGCATAATGTTCCCATGGTTGATCCATGTTGTTGCATATTGCACTATTTTCTTCTTTTTTAAGGCTAATATTCCATTTTATTTATATACCACATTTTCTTTATTCATTCATCTGTTGATAGAAATTTCAATCGTTTCCCTATCTTGCCTATTGTGGATAGTACTGCAATGAATGTAAGAGTGCTAATGTCTCTTGGAGATTTTGATTTCAATTCTTTTCTAAAAATACTCAGAAGTGGGAATGCTGGGTTATATGATAGTCATATTTTTTATTTTTTTGAGGAAACTCTATACTGTTTTTCATAGTGGCTGTACCATTTTGTATTCCCAGCAACAATATACAAGTTTTCCAATTTCTCTGCAGCCTCACGAACACTTGTTAGTCTTGAGTTTTTGATAATAATCATCTTAACGATATCTCATTGTGGTTTTGGCTTACATTCCCCTAATGATTAGTGACATTGAGCATCTTTTCATGTACCTATTGGCCATTTGTATGTCTTTGGAGAAATGTCTATTCAAGTCCTTAATCCACTTTTAAAATTGGGTTCTTAGCTTTTTTTTTTTTTTTTTTTTTTTTTGCTATTAATTTGCAGGCGTTCCTTAAATATTTTGGAAATTGACTCCTTATGAAATACATGGTTTGCAAATATTTTCTTCCATTCCATAGGTTGTCTTTTCATATATGACCTTTATTATGTTGAGAAAATTTCCCTCTATTCCTTGTTTATTGAGAGTTTTTATGATGAAAGAGTATTGATTTTTATCAAATGCTTTTTCTGCATTTATTGAGATGATCATACAATTTTCATTCTTCATTCTGTTATTCCAGACTGGTCATGGCTTAATTGATCTTTATATGTTGAATCATCTTTGCATTTTAGAAAGAATCCCACTTGGTCATGGTGTGTGGTCCTTTTAATGTGCTGTTGAATTTGGTTTGCTAGTAAGTTTTTGAGGATTTTTGCAACTATATTCATCACGGATATTGGCCTATAGTTGGTTTTCTTGCAGTCTCTTATTCTGTTTTTTTTGTTTGTTTTTGTTTTTGTTTTTTTGAGATGGAGTCTTGCTCTGTTGCCTCGGCTGGGTGCAATCTCGGCTCACTGCAACCTCCACCTCCTGGGTTCAAGACATTCTCCCACCTCAGCCTCCTGAGTAGCTAGGACTACAGGCACACTCCACCATGCCTTGCTAATTTTTGTATTTTTAGTAGAGATGGAGTTTCACCATGTTGGACAGGCTGGTCTCGAACTCCTGACCTCAAGTGATCCGCCTGCCTTGGCGTCCCAAAGTGCAGGGATTACAGGTATGAGCCACTGTGACTGACCCTCCTTGTCTGGTTTTATATAAGGGTAATGCTGGCCTCAAAAATGAGTTTGAAAGTGTTTCCTCCTCTTTAATTTTTTGGAAGAGTTTGAGAAGGATTGGTGTTAATTCTTCTTTAAATGTTTGGTAGAATTCATCGGTGAAGCCAGCTTGTCCTGGGCTTTTCTTTAGTGAAAGGTTTTTGATTCTGATGCAATATTCTTACTAGTTATAGGTCTGTTCAGGTTTTCCACTTCTCCATGATTCAGTCTCAGTAGGTTGTATCTTTCTAGGTCATTCATTACTTCTAGGTTATCCAATTTGTTGGCATATAATTGTTCACAGTAGCCTCTTATGATTCTTTTTCTTTCTGTGGCATCAGTTGTAGTGTCTCCTCTTGCATTTCTAATTTTATTTGGGTATCATCATATCTTTTTTTTCCTCTTACTCTAGCTAACAGTTTGTCAAGTTTGCTTTTCATAAAACCAGCTCTTAGTTTTGTTGATTTTTTTCTATTCACTGTTTTGTTTGTGTCTACTCTAATCTTTGTTATTTCCTTCCTTCTGCTAACTTTGGGCTTATTTTATTCTTTTTCTAGTTCCTTCAGGGTGTACCAGTAGATGATTGTTTATTTTAGGTCTTTCTTTTTTAATGTAGGTATTTATCACTATAAACTTTTCTCTTAGTACTGCTTTAGCTGCATCCCATAAGTTATGGCGAGTTGTATTTCTATTTTCATTTGTCTCAAAATATTTTCTAATTTCCCTCTTGATTTCTTCCTTGACCTATTGGTTGTGCAAAATATGTTGTTTAATTTCCACATATTCATTAATCTTTCAGGTTTTCCTTTGTTATTGATTTCTGGCTTTATTCTTTTGTGGTTGGAAAAGATATTTGGTATAATTTCAGTCTTCTTAAGATTTTTAAGACTTGTTTTGTGACCTAATATATGAACTATCCTGGAAAAAGGTCCATGTGCCTTTGAGAATAATGTATATTCTGCTGGTGTTGAGTGAAATGTTCTGTATATCTCTGTTAGGTCCATTTGGTCTATGGGATTAAGTATTCTTTTCTTGTTGATCTTATGTCTGGATGTTCTGTTTATTATTTAAAGTAGGGTATTGAGGTCTCCTACTATTATTATTATTTTTCTATTTCTACCTTCAGTTCTATCAATGTTTGCTTTGTATATTTAGGAATTCTAATGTTGTGTGTATCATTTTATATTCCTGTAGAGATATTTTTTCACTATATAATGTCCTCTTTTTCTCTTGTGACAGTTTTGACTTAAAATCTATTTTGTCTGATGTAAGTATCACCATCCCTGCACTCTTTTGATTATCATTTGCATGAATATCTTTTCCACCCCTTAACTTTCTTAATATAAATTTAAATCTAAAATTAGCTTCTTATAGACAGCATATAGGTAGATTTAAAAAAATACATTCAACCATTTATGTCTTTTGATAGGGGAGTTTAATCCATTTATATTAAAAGTAATTACTGACAGGAAAGAATTTACTATTGTTAATTGTTTTCTGTTTGTCCTTGTTTTTGGTTCCTCTTTTCCTTTCTTGTGTTTTCCTTTGTGTTTCATGAAATATTTTATATTAATATATTTGATTTGTTTTTCTTTTTTCTTTTATGTAGCTTCTATAGGTATTTATTTTTTTAAATTTTATTTTGCTTTATTTTACTTTTGAAACAGGGTCTCACTCTGTCACCCAGGCTGGAATGCAGTGGCCCAATCAGCGTTCACTGCAGCCGTGAACTTCTGGGCTCAAGCAATCCTCCTGCCTTAGCCCCCTGAGTAGCTAGGATAGGACTACAGGCACATGCCACTGTGCCTGACTAATTTCATCTCTGAAAGTGCTGAGATTACAGGTGTGAGGCACCATGCCTGGTCAATAGGTATTTTTTGTGATTACCATGGAGCTCACATAAAATATAACAGTTTGTTTTTTAAGCTGATGGAAACTTTAGTTCAATCACCTAGAAGAACTCTACACTTTTACTCCTTCCCCAACGCCTTGTGTTATTGATGTGATATTTATATAGTGTACCCAGTAAGATATTTAAGTTTATAGTTATTTTTAATACTTTTCTCCTTTATTTACTATACTATAATTAAAAGTGATTTAACAACCATCGCTACAGTAATAAAGTATTCTGTATTTGTCTATATATTTACCTTTATCAATGTATTGTATAGTTTCTTATGCTGTTATGTCACTGTTGAACATCCTTTGGTTTCAAGTTTAATAACTCCCTTTAGCATTTTTTATAAGGTAGTACTAGTTGTGTTGGACTCCCTTCGTTTTTGTTTGTCTGGAAAAGTCTTTACTTCGTTTATGAAGGATGGCTATAGTATTTCTGATTGGCAGTTCTTTTATTTTAACACTTTGAATATCTCATTCTACTCCCTTCTATCCTGCAAAATTTCTGCTGAAAAATTCACTGATAGTCTTATGAGTATTGTCTGGTATGTACATAGTCTTATGAGTATTGTCTTGTATGTAACAAGTCTATTTTCACTTCCTACTTTCAAAATTCTCTTTGTCTTTGAACAGTTTGATTATAATATGACTTGATGTGGATTTCTTTGGGTTCATCTTATGTGGAATCCTTTGGGCTTCCTTGATTTGGATGTTCATTTCCTTCCCTGTATTTCAGAAGTTTTCAGCCATTATTTCTTTGAATAAGCTTTCTGGTGCTGCTGCTGCTTCTTGTTCTTGTTCTTGGTGTTATTGTTGTTCTTGTTCTAATTCTTGTTCTTCTTCTTTTTCACATCTCATAATGCATATATTGATCTGCTTAATAATGTCCCATAAATGCCTTAAGTTTTGTTCATCCTTTTTCTTTTTTTTTTTTTTTGAGACGGAGTCTTGCTCTGCCACCCAGGCTGGAGTGCAGTGGCTGGATCTCAGCTCACTGCAAGCTCCGCCTCCCGGGTTTACGCCATTCTCCTGCCTCAGCCTCCCGAGTAGCTGGGACTACAGGCGCCCGCCACCTCGCCCGGCTAGTTTTTTGTATGTTTTTTAGTAGAGACGGGGTTTCACCGTATTAGCCAGAATGGTCTCGATCTCCTGACCTTGTGAACCGCCCGTCTCGGCCTCCCAAAGTGCTGGGATTACAGGCTTGAGCTACCGCGCCGGGCCTGTTCATCCTTTTTCATTCTTCTCTGTATTTCTCTCCTGATTGGATAATTTCAAATGCCCTTTCTTTGATTTTGAGGATTCTTCTGTTTGCTCTAATCTTCTGTTAAACCCCTATATTGAATTTTTCAGCTCAGTTTTGCATTTTTTTAGCTTTATGATTTCTGTTTGGTTCTTTGGTGTCTCTTTGTTGAAATTCTCACTTTGTTCCTGCGTTAGTCTCCTGAACTCACTGAGTTTTTTTGTTTTTTTTTTGAAACGGAGTCTTGCTCTGTCACGCAGGCTGGAGTACAGTGGCACCATCTTGGTTCACTGCAAGCTCCGCCTCCTGGGTTCACGCCATTCTCCTGCCTCAGCCTCCTGAGTAGCTGGGACTACAGGTGCCCACCACCACGCCCGGCTAATTTTTTGTATTTTTAGTAGGGACGGGGTTTCACTGTGTTAGCCAGGATGGTCTCGATCTCCCGACCTCATGATCCACCCGCCTCGGCCTCCCAAAGTGCTAGGATTACACTGAGTATTTTTAAGATGATTATTTTGAATTTTTATCAGGTAATTCATATATCTGATATAGAGTCAGATTCTGGAGTTTTATCTTGTGTCTTTGTTTTCCTTGATTCATTGTGTTACTATCTGCACATTAGGAAAAAACTGCCACTTCTCCCAGTCCTTATGGATTGGCCTCATACAGGAGAAGAACTTCACCAACCAACCTAGCCAAAGCCTCTGCGGGCCTCTAAAGCTTTTGTGCTAGTAAAAACCACTGTCTTTGCTCTTAGTGTTCGCCGGACATCAGAGTATACTAGAATCTGTCAGTGCTCCAAGACAGGTGAGACAGGCAAATCCCTTGGAAGCACCTGGTAAAGTTGCAGCATTGGATATGGCATCCAATTCCATTTGGAGTTTTTCACCTGTTCACGTTGTGCTGGTCCAGCAGGAGGACATAGTTCAGACTGCATTCTTTATTCTCTGTGGCTCCCAGGAATGTAAAACATGCTTGGTCATATCAACACTCTGAGATAGGTAAGACAGGAGTCAATCACACAGGCAACACTCCAAAAAGTTGAGAGATTGGATATATGGCACAACTCTTTTTTTCCTCAGGGTGAAGCTACAGTTGGGAGTTTCTTCTTGATCATAGGACGCTATGATGAGAGTGGGGATTATGGCAAGGGGGTTGAGTCCAATTTTCATACTGGGTTTGATGTAGTCTAAATGCCTGACCACCCTTACCTGTCACAAAGAAAACTTAAAAATAATAAAACTCAAATAAAAACTTAAAATAAACTTTAAAAACTAAAAATAAAAACTTAAAAATAATAAGCATAAAGTAACTAGTTCACATTTGCTTTATATTTGTCTCTGTCATGTCAGGTCTAATGATATAAACAGGTATTATGCCAGAAATTAGTAATGATATAAATAGGTATTTCATCAGAAATTATTAAATTCAAATTCTGTTTTGAAAAATGATATATATATATATACATATTTCCAGAAAAGTCTTCAAAGCAAAATCTATTCCAACAGTTTGTAATTGCCTTAGTTTCTTTGATTTTATACTTACACACACACACGTGCTTTCAACACGGTTTTTTTTTTCCAAATTCTAATTTTGTCTTGGTCAGCTCAAAGAGTAGCTGTTTTATTTTCTAAAAGTGGTGTGGAGATTAAATTTGCCTTAATAGCAGAAATCTTTTAGATGCATAATCAAAACAATAACTTCAAATAAATTAGCTAGGTTGCTACTATAGACTTCCATCTTCAAATTCCACTCTTTGGCCCATGAAGAGCAAACCACTTTGATTATTAAGAACACATATTTGGTTCTGTTTCTTGACACTAGTATCAGTGGATTCTAAAAGTGGCTTTACTTTCTTTCTTTTTAATAGATAGTATGCACACACACATTCACACTTGTGCACTTAGGCTTGCTTTCTAAAATGCTTAGGAGTATACAGGATAAAGCAGGTCAAATAATAAAATTATTTTCTGATTCTACTCTATTAAAAGAATCCAGTAAAGTAGAAATACTACTTAGAAAATTTTCTGTGATAGGCAACTTACTAATTATGAAGGTGTTGCAATTTTGCAGAACTCTGACTTTTAAGAAGTCATTTTTATAATGATCAGAAATCAATCTTCCAATAGACTCTATAGCATTAATGCAAGTTTGCATCTTTGGGTCCATCCAGAATTAGGTTAATATGTAACAACTCTTCTAATGTTTAAAGACAAGTGTTTAGTTTACCTCCCCTCTCCAATTCTGTTACCCCTTAAATATTTAGGTTGTGTCTCCATTTCTTTTACCCTCCTTGTCTTAGCTCTGAATGTGTTCCATTACTATATTAAATGGTAGTGCCGGAGTTCAATGTGATCGTACTTGGAAATAATTCTTGAATTTTAAAAATAAAGATTTTAGATAGGTAGGAATTTAAACTTTGCAGTGAAACACTGGTCTCTGGGAGTATGATTTGAAGAGTAGCAATGTTCACACAGACAAGGAAATAATCCTGAACTTGGTGGTGACTAAATTCTGACAGAAGTCCCTACCCTCCTTCATTTTTGCTAGTTTCAGATATGATGTGTGGAAGGGGCAGTGACACAGACAGCACCATCTTGCTTGACGCCATGGCCACTGCCATCTTACAGAAACCCCACAACTTTGCAGTTGTAAATGATGAGCCAATCATGAATTGGGCGGGTCAGCTGAGAAAAGCAAGAAACGCCATCCAGGCAGATGTGGATCTTGCTTCAATTCTTTCATTCTTTCTCCAGGTTGCAATTTTACTCCTGGCTTTCGCGGATTACTTAGCTCCAGCAGATGAACAATATTTTGGCAGTGCTTAATACTGAATGAAAGCAGAGTAAGGACTAATTTTAAGGGTGCTTCCAAACCATAGAATTGGTGGCAGAATGCCAGCTCCTCTAAATGCCTTTCCAAACTGCTCAAATCAGCAAACCCTTGGCAGTTCCAGTCAAATGAATGTCGCAATTTTCAGGGTACCTGTTATATTAAATCACATGTTGATGGGGAAATAAAGCAGAAACATCACACCATTGTGTAGGAAAAAAATGAAGTCTAGAGCTTTTCTGCCAATAGTAGGCTTTTTTATAAGTGAGAAAGAGTTTTGGGGTTTTATGGTAATTCTATTTAATTGAATATAAACCAAAACAGAATTTTTCAAAGTGTTAGCATGACTTTCTATGTTAGCTCTGTGACTGTTTCTCCTCTGGTACAAGAGAGTCCTGGAGATTATGTTTTCTACACTTCTAGGCGTAGAAAGCAAATAGGTACATAAAACAAATCCCAGAATCCTAGTTAATAATTCAGTAAGCTGGCAGGCAGATTGGCAGGCAGATTATTAACTACAGTGTTACCTTCAAATAAATCAGTAAGTTATCAGCACACTCTCAGATGCGCTAGGCATAATGACATAGCCCAGATTTAACTTATGCTGGGCAATGTGGAGTGGATTTGCGGTATTCAAAGTCATTCTCATTCATCCTTTCTCCCCATGTTCTGAGTAGTCACTGTTCTAACCTGGTTTATTTTTCCTGACTTCTCTCACACACCATTCTTGTTATTTACTCCATAACATGGCCAATATTGTTCCTGCCACCCAGAAAACACCAGCCCTTCTCTATATTTCTGTTTGGTCTTCTTGAGACAGTGGCTTCACTTCACCATTTCCTCACCTCCTGCTCATTCAATCAACAACATGCTCTATTCCCACTACTTTATCACAGCTGCTGTTGCCCAGGGCTCCAAGGCCTAAGTTGCCATTTTTAGGGGACGGTTTCTAGTTCCTTTGGCTTTCTCTCCCTCTCAGGCTATGTTCTCAGGTTCCTGTCTCAGCATCACCTTCTCTACTTAACCTTAAATGTTTGAGTTCCTCATGGGACTGGCACGGACCTGCATCTCATTTTACACACATACCCTAGTCAGTCTCCTTTGCTTGTGTGGCCTCATTTAAACCTATATCCCAGATTCACATTTCCTGACAACAAGTTTTTTTGTTTGTTTGTTTTTGTTTTTGTTTTTTTTTAATTTTCAGCTGCATGGTAGACATCTCTACTTGGTCTCATAGTAAATATATCACAAGACTATAACTGAACTCATGGACTTGCCCTGTCAAACTTAATCATCCTGCTGCACTTCTTATTTCAGGGAGTGATGCCAACATCCACCCGCTTGCCCATGCTAGAAATCTTGGAGACAGCCAAGCTTTTCTGAATTCCCTTCATTTTTTTCTCAATACCCATTTTAAAGTTAGAACCTATCCTGATGAACTTTACTGTATAAAAATCTCTTGAATAATCCGCTTCTCCCTATATGACTACCTCCACCATAATCTAAGCCACTGTCACCTCTTACTAGGTATGCTAGTTTCCTACTGCTGCTAACAAATTACCACAAACTTGGTGGCCTAAAACAACACAAATTTGTTATCTTATGGTTCTAGGGGTCAGTAGTACATGGGTCTAAAAGGGGCTAAAAAAACCTTCTACTGTATAAACAAGAAAATAATAAACCAAGATGCAGTAATGCAATTAATCCATAACAGTAGTAATGTATTAGTTTCCTATTGTTGCTGTAATAAATTTCTACACTTAGTGGCTTAAAGCAACACAAATTTATCTTACAATTCTGAAGATCAGAAATCTAAAATGAGAGTGGTTTGGCCAAGATGGCTGACTAGAAGCCCCTTGTGTGCCCCACTCTCATGGAGAGAAATGGAAGAGGCAAGTAAATACAATACCTTCAACTGAGACATCCAGGTACACACATTGGGACTCATCAAGGAAACAGCTCAACCCACAGAGAATGGAGAAAAGCAAAGCAGGATGAGTTCCCACCTGGGAGTGACACAAAGCTAGGGGAACCTCCCCTGCGCAGGGAAGCAGTGAGTGAGTGAGCGAACTTGGAGACCTGTGTTTCTCCCATGGATCTTTGCAGACCTTGGATCAGGAGATGCCCTTGTGAACCCACTCAACCAGGGCCTTCAGTCTGACACATAGAGCTAATGGAGTGTCAGCAGAGCAGCCACTCAGGCACTTGTGGAGCCCCAAAAGCCTTAGATACCTTGCAGAACTAGACTCACTGGCTTGGGAGTCCAACCAGCCTCTTGTAGCAGCGCTATACCTCCCTGAGATGGAACTCCTAAGGGGTAGGGCAGGCCGCCATCTGTGTTGTTTTGCAGCCTTAGCCATTGTTGCTTTTGGCCTCTAGGGAGTCTGAGATGACTAGGGACTGGAGCTGTTCCCTGGTACAGTCCAGCAGCTCTAAGGAGAAGCAGTCAGACTCGTTTTTCACACAGGTGCTGAATCCCATTTCTATTCACTGGGTGGAATCTCGCAACCAGGGTCTCCAATCATTCCCACCGGTGTTTCCCAGGAGACAGCTGTTTCAAACTTCCCTGGTACGAAGCTCCCAAAGGGAGGGGCAAGCTGCCATCTTTGCTGTTTCACAGCCTTAGCCATTCTGACCTTCAGGCTTTGGAGAATCCGAGATGACCAGGGGCTGGAGCAGACCTCCAGCACGGTACAGCTGCTCTACGAAAAAGTGCAGACTGCTCTTTTACATGGGTCCCCAATCCTGTTCCACCTCACTGGGCAGGATCTCCCGACTGGCATCTCAGCCACCTCCTGAAGGTGTGTTTGGCCCAGCAATGGATCCATACCTCCCTGGGATGGAGCTCTGCAAGGGAGGACCAGGCCACCATCTTTGCTGTTTTGTAGCCTTCACTATTGATAACTTCAGGTACTGGAAAATCCAAGGTGACTAGGTACTGGAGCTGACCCCCAGCACACTGCAGTAGCCCTGTGGAAAAGTGGCCAGACTGTTTGTTACATGGATCGCCAATCCTGTATCTTCTCACTGGGTGGGTCCTTCAGATCTCACTCTCCAGCCAACCCACACTGGGGCAAGCCAGTAGAAGCTCTGAAACTCCCTGAGACAGAGCTCCCAGTGGGAGGCATGGGTTGCCATCTTGGCTGTCTTGTAGTCCTCACTCTTGCTGTCTCCAGACTCTGGAAAGTCTGTGAGGACCAGGGGCTGGTCTGGACCCCCAGCAGAGAGCAACCACCTCACAGAAAACTGTCCACATTGTTCTCCATGCAGGTCCTGGTCCTCACTTCTCCTTACTTGGCAGGGCCACCCACCTGGGACTCCAGGACAACCACCTTGCCCCTGCCTGATCATTGCAGTCAGAGGCAGCCCAGCATTTCTCCAAGGAGGAAATTCCAGAGTCAACACACAACCTCTTCACCACTACAGTTGCAGTGGTACTGACCTAACAGCTCTGAGGCTGGGAAAGAAACAAAGGGCCAAGTCATTACACTGGCACTTCCAGCACACCATAGCCACCATATGGAGATGAGACCAGCCTCTCTTCCCTGAAAGCCCTCATCCCCACTCTTCACCAGGCAATACTTCCAGCTCTTGAATGCAGAACAGTCACTCCATCCATGGCTGAGCATACACACTGGTAGTGGCCCAGAGTGTCCCTGGGGAGAGGCCCCCAGACGCATACAATAGCTCCTCTGCTGATGCTACAGCAACAGTCCTATCCATGTTGCCCTAGGTCTGGGGAAGAAACAAAGAGTCTGAGGGCTACACTCGAGCTTGCAGCATGCCACAGTCACCATATGGAGAGGAGACCAAACTCCTCCTGGTGAGCGCTAAACCCCCTGCTCCCAAACAAGTGGAACTCCAAGTTCATGCCAGCAGTGCAGCCACCCAACCCCACTAACTGAACACTCCCAGTATGAATGGCTCTGCATTTCTCAGAGGTGGAGTGCAATGGGCAAATAAAGCCTCTCTGCCACTGCATCTGCAGTGGTACTACCCGTGCTACCCTTGGAGTTACAAAGGAGCAAAGACCCTAAGTACTTTATCTACACCTCTCAGAAGCAGCAGTCAACACAATGAGAAGAGGCCACTCCATCTCCCATGGGTACCACCTACCCCCTCTGCTTGTCACTAGGCAGGGAACCCTTGACTTGGGCCCACAGCATAGACCCCCACATCCTGCTGATTGCTGAGAGATTGCTGACCTGCATTGCTCTGGGGTGGAGCCCCTGGAGACAAGCAAAAGACCCTCAGAACCTCTACTAAGGTCCATTTCTATGCTGACTCCAAGTTGGGGAGGAAATATAAACCCTGAGGTCACCCCAGAGCTGCGGTGGGCAGCCAGAGAGTGCGAAGCCATGATCTATAGCTGGCACCCAAGTGGAAGAGGAGCCCACACTTTCAGAGCATTGAAAGGGAGGATGGCTGCAACTGTGAGGAACTTTAGGGGAGCTACAAGATTGAGCAAAAGCCTATCAAATGACCTCTATGACTAAGTGCCACTAACTAATTCACACTCCAAAGCTTTAACACCAAATGTACCTCACTAATACACTCCCCTGTGAAACCTATGACAAGTCAGCTACAAATAAAGATCCTGCACAAAGCCTCAGCCCTGTGAAACCATCCAGAAAAGAACTATATTGACTGTACTCAATCTATACTGCAATTAAAGGAACACCCACATACAAAGATGAGAAACAGTGCAAGAACTGACAACTCAAATAGCGAGAGTATCTTTTGTCCTCAAAATGATCATATTAGTTCTCCAACAAGGGTTCTTAACCAGGCTAAATTGACTGAAATGACAGAAATAAAATTTAGACTATGAATAGGAATGAAGATCATCAAGATTCAGGAGGATGGCAAAATCTAATCCAAGGAAACTAAGAATGACAATAAAATGATACAGGAGCTGATAGATGAAATGGCAAGTATAAAAAAAGAACTTAACTGATCTGACAGAGCTAAAACACACACTACAAGAATTTCACAATGCAATGGCAACTATTAACAGCAGAATAGAACAAGCCAATGAAAGAATCTTGGAACTCAAAGACTGGCTCTCTGAAATAAGACAGTCAGGCAAAAATAAAGAAAAAAAGAATAGAAAGAAATGAACAGAATCTCCAAGAAATATGGGATTATATAAAAAGATCAAATCTATGTAACATTGGCATCCCTGAAAGGGATGGGAAGAAAGCAAATAACTTGAAAAATATGTTTCAGGGTATCATCCATGAAAACTTCTGCAACCTTGCTAGAGAGGACAACAGTCAAATTCAGGAAATACGAAGAATCCCTGCAAGATTCTACACAAGATTATCCCCAAGACACATAATCATCAGATTTTCCAAGGCTGAAATGAAAGGAAGAATGTTAAAGGCAACTAGAAAGAAAGGGCAGGTCACCTATAAAGGGAACTCCATCAATCTAGCAGCAGACTGCTCAGCAGAAACCCTACAAACCAGAAGAGATTGGGGGTATATATTCAACGTTTCTAAAGAAAAAAATCTTTAAGCAACATTCCTAAAGAAAAAATCTTTAACCGAGAATTTCATATCCAGCCAAACTAAGCTTCCTAAGCAAAGGAGAAATAATATCCTTTTCAGATAAGCAAATGCTGAGACAGTTCATTACCACCAGACCCATTTTATAAGAGATCTTGAAATAAGCACTAAGTATGGAAAGGAAAAGCAGTTACCAGCCACTACAAAAACACGCTTAAGTACACAAGCCAGTGACACTATAAAGGAACCATACAAACAAGCTGGCATAATAACCAGCTAACAACACAATGACAGGATCAAATCCACACATATCAATACTAACCTTGAATGTGAAGGAGCTTACTGCTTCATTTAAAAGGTACAGATAAGCTGGATAAAAGAGGAAGACCAAATGGTGTGCTGTCCTCAAGGGATCCATCTCACATGTAATGATACACATAGGCTCAAAATAAAGGGATGGAGGAAAATCTACCAAGCAAATGGGAATCAGAAAAAAGCAGGGATTGCAACCCTAATTTCAGACAAAACAGACTTTAAACTAACAAAGATCAGAAAAGACAAAGAAAGGTATTACATGATGATAAAGAGTTCAATTCAACAAGATTTAACTATCCTAAATATGCATGCACCCAACACAGGAGCATCTAGATTCATAAAGCAAGTTCTTAGAGACCTAGAAAGAGCTTAGACTCTCACACAATAATGGTGGGAGACATCAATACTCAACTGACAGTATTACACAGATCACCAAGGCAGAAAATTAACAGATACTCAGAACCTGAACTCAACATTAGAGCAAATGGATCTGACAAACCTCTATAGAACGCTTCACCCTACAACCGCAGAATATACATTTTTCTAATTGCCATATGGCACATAACTCAAATAAACCACACAATTAGACATAAAATGCTTCTCAGCAAATTCAAATGAACCTAAAATATACCAAACACACTCTTGGAATACAGCACAGTAAAAATAGAAGTCAAGACTAAAAAAGTTCCTCAAAACAATGCAATTACATGGAAATTAAACAATATGCTCCTGAATGACTTTGGGGTAAATAATAAAATTAGAGCAGAAATCAAGAAATTCTTTGAAACTAACAAGAATGAAGACAGCATACCAGAATATCTGGGGCACAGGTAAAGTAGTGTTAAGAGGGAAATTTGTAGCTCTAAATACCCACATCGAAAGTTAGAAAGATCTCAAATTAAAAACCTAACATCACACCTGAAAGAATTTGAGAAGTAACAGCAAATCAACCCCAAAGCTCACAGAAGATAAGACATAATCAAAATCAGAACTGAACTGAAGGAAATCGAGACACACACAAAAATTTAAAAGATCAACAAATCTAGGAGCTGATGTTTTGAAAAAAAAATTAATAAGATAGACCACTACCTAGAGTAATACAGAAGAGAAGAGAGAAGATTCAAATAAACACAATTATAAATGACAAAGGGGATGTTACCACTGACCTACAGATATAAAAATAAACATCAGAAGCTACTAGGAACACCTCTATGCACACAAACTAAAAAACGTAGAAGAGATTGATACATTCCTGGACACATACAACCTCTCAAGACTGAACAAGGAAGAAATTGATTCCCTGAACAGACGAATCATGAGCTCTGAAATTGAATCAGTAATAAACCTACCAATCAAAAAATGCCCAAGACCAAATGGATTCACAGCCAAATTCCACCAGATGTACAAAGAAGAACTGATACCATTCCTACTGAAACCATTCCAAGAAAATGAGGAGGAGGGACTCCTCTCCAATGCATTCTGTAAGTACAGCATCATCCTGACAGCAAAACCTGGCAGAGACACAACAAGAACAAAACAAACTTCAGGTTCATATCCTTAATGAACACTGATAAAAAATTCTCAACAAAATACTTGCAAGCTGAATCCGGCAGCATAATCAAAAGCTAATCCACCATGATCAAGTAGGCTTCATCCCCAGGATGCAAGGCTGATTCAACATACGGAAATTAGTAAATGTGATTCATCACATAAACAGAACTAAAGATGAAAACACGTAATTATCTTAATAGATGCAAAAAAAGGCTTTTGATAAATTCAACACCCCTTCATGTTACAAACTCTCCATAAATTAGGTATCAAAGGAACATACCTCAAAACAATAAGAGCTATCTATGACAAACCCACTGGCAACATCATATTGAGTGGAGAAAAGCTGAAAACATTTCCCTTTAAACCGGCACAAGACAAGGATGCCCTCTCTCATTACTCCTGTTCAACATAGGTTTGGAAATTTTGCCAGAGCAATCAGGCAAGAGAAAGAAATAAAGGGCATTCAAATAGGAAGAGAGGAAGTCAGCTATCCCTGTTTGTAGACAACATGATTCTATATCTAGAAAATTCCACAGTATCAGGCCCAAAGCTCCTTTATCTGATAAACAACTTCAGCAAAGTTTCAAGGGACAAAATTAATGTAAAAAAAATCACTAGCATTTCCATACATCAACAGCCAAACCAAGAGCCAAATCAGAAACAGAGTCCCGTTCATAATTGCCACAAAAAGAATAAAATACCAAGAAATACAGCTAACCAGGAAGGTAAAAAATGTCTACAATTAGAATTATAAAACACTACTTAAAGAAATCAGAGATGACACAAACAAATGGAAAAACGTGCTCATGAATAGGAAGAAACCTTACCATTGAAATGGCCATATTACCCAAAGAAATTTACAGATGCAATGCTATTCCTATCAAACAACCAATGACGTTGTTCACAGAATTAGAAAAAACTATTTCAAAATTCATATGGAACCGAAAAAGAGCCTGAATAGCTAAGGCAATCCTAAGCCAAACAAACAAACAAATAAACAAACAAAAAAACCCCAAAAAACCAAAGTTGAGGCATCACGTTACCCAACTTCAAACTATACTACAGGGCTACAGTAACCAAAACAGCATGGTGCTGGCACAAAAATAGACACGTAGACCAATGGAACAGAGAAGAGAACCTAGAAATAAGGCCACACACCTACAGCCTTCTGATCTTTGACATAGCTGACAAAAACAAGCAATGGAAAAGCATTGCCTATTAAATAAATAATGCTGGGATAACTAGCCATATGCAGAAGACTGGAACAGTACCCCTTTCTTATACCATATACAACAATAAGCTAAAGATGGATTAAAGACTTAAGTGTAAAACCTAAAACTATAAAAGCCCTGGAAGACTACCTCGACAAAACTATTCTGGACATAAGAACTGGCATAGATTGTCACCAAATTTGGGGAAACCTCTTTCAAAATTCTTTCATAGCAGTAAGACTTCTTGTGCAGGGTCTAATCTTAAACATGCTTGCAATTAATAATACACATTAACCTGTTTTCTATAATGTCCTTATTGTAGTAGCATGTTAGGAATTTTATATAAAATTCATTAATGTCAGAATTTTGGATCAAATCAGCAAAAAACAGAACATTTTTCCAATATGTTTATACCATTCCTTTCTCTTCTATAATTAGATTATCAAACAAAGAACCTGCTCATTATTTCTACTTGAAAATTTCCTCTTTTTCTGAATGAATTATTGCTTTTGGTAAAATTTAATTTTTTTCATTACTCTTTGGTTCTTGATGTCAGAATAATTTATATTGCTTTTATTACTCATCTTTATAATTTCAATTTGTTATAAATCTTTAGTTTCAGTAGTCTTTCAATTCTTTAATAAGTAAAATCAGCAATCAAAAATAGTTCCCTTCATAAACATCTACATCAGGGGTCTGTGAAATATTTATTTATTGCCAAATACTTTTGAATCCACTTTTCTGTAACACCCTTGTGTAGTACTTAAGGGAAGAGTTCTCACATGGGGAAACTGAGCTTAAAAGGCATTTCATATCAAATATTTTGTCAGCAGTGGTATAGCTGAGAAAAGAAGTTACATTATTCACATTATTCTTGAATTTTGTCCTTCGTAAGGACAAACTGCCAGAGCACTAACCATTGTCATTATTTAGAGATTTTAGAATTACAGTGCCTACTTCTCATTCTATGGGGCTGATCTAAGATTTGAGAAGTTAACCTAAAAGTACATGTTCTCAGCCAGGCGCAGTGGCTCATGCCTGTAATCCCAGCACTTTGGGAGGCTGAGGTGGGTGGATCACTTGAGGTCAGGAGCTCGAGACCAGCCCGGCCAACATGGTGAAACCCTGTCTCTACTAATACAAAAATTAGTCAGGCATGGTGGCAGGTGCCTGTAATCCCAGTTACTTGGGATGCTGAGGCAGGACAATCACTTAAACCCGGGAGGCGGAGGTAGAAGTAAGACAAGATCGTGCCACTGCACTCCAGCCTGGGCAACAGAGCGAGACTCTGTCTCAAAAAAAAAAAAAAAAAAATACAAGTTCTCACAGGTCACAGTACAAAGATGATAAATCGGTCTAGGATAAGTTCTAGTTTTGCAGTTTTCTCATTTCATAAAAATATTCAATAAGAAAACATTGATTGAAAGGTTTTCCATGATGTAAAACCTCAATATATTACCCAAGTCTAGGAACAACTATTAAAGATGAAAATTGACTTTTGGATATGGGTAAGTTTCAAGTAAAAAATAGTACCAAAAATGGAGATCTGAAATATATATTTTTAATGATTCTAGTTTCTGCTTTTAAAAATTAACTTTAGGGCTACTTGAAAATTTGAGTTCTTTGAGTGTCTCAATTAAAGGAATAATCACAAAATTGTAGTGGAGCAAATATTATTTAATAAAAACAGTAAAGCAAAAACAACTTTAAGTAAATATTACTTGGAAATTTTACTAAACATTACGTATTTGTAATAATGTGGTTGATTATTAATTTACAATTAAATGGGAGGGAGAGAAAGAGAGAGAGAGAGAAAGACACACACACATACATGCACACACGCACAGAGGTAATACCCTCATTAAATGTATGCAGGTTTCTACTCCAATTAGGCTGAGACTATTGATCCTCCTTGATGAATGTTAACGGGGTTTAAAATGAATACTTTATTAAATCATTTACTGATATTTGGGGATTTCCACAGAAACTTTAGAAAGAGAAAGCATTCAATGAAATTTCTAGTGTGCATTTTCTGAGAGATTCCCTCAGCACAAAGGGGTTCACAGATACTTTCTCCATGCAATAATAGGCCCATAGCGGGTTCTCCATAAATGTTCAATGAAGGTATAAATACTATATCTGCTCTCTCTCAACCCCAAGTGTTTTTCAGTTGAACACATGCACACAGAGGGTCTTAATAGCCTTAGCTATTATTATTATTATTATTATTTACTTTCAGATCAGATCTGTCCCCTATAACTTTTACCAATTGGCCTAAGTTCAAGGCCTTGAGACCAAAAATGGCAAATCTAATCTTTTCTACCCATTCAAATATGAAAAGACAATTTTTGTGACCTCAGACACTTTATGGTCCCTTCACCATATGGTAACAATGTTTTTGATGATCTAAAGCTTAAAATGCATAGAAGAGTATCCTTGTCATTATTAGATCAAAGTAGGTTTTTTCCCCTGTTTCCTAAATATAGCCAGAGGCAAGCAGATATTGAAGGCAGCCAGTTTAATCTCATGGAAAGAAACTTTTCCTTATTTGCCATAGAAAGCACAAGTATCACCACCACATTTTAAGGAACTTTGAGTCTGTGGGAAATTATATCTTACTAGAGGGAGTTCTGTGTTCTTTCATAGGGTCATGTAATATTTTAATTGGAAATCCAGCAGAGTTGGCTTGTTGAAAAGGTCAGGTGCCTCTGCTTAGCACTTGTATTGTTGTGAAGTGATTTTGAGGTTCTCAACCTGAAGAGATTTGGTTTGCATTGCAGAATGTTCTCAGACTTTGGAAAAGGTTTGCAAATATGTTCTGAATACTTAAAGTTCCCTAGGATAAATTGCCATTGAATTTGTTTGGGTCACTTTGAAAGATGAGTTAATAAAAGAAGGGCTGACTTCCAATCTAGTTAGAGTAACTCATTAAGCCAAGACAGCATGCTATTAGATAATTGCAAATTGTTTAGCCATGATCATTGGATTAAAAACAGAGCAATGTGTTTTTATATACTCGTATGTGAGTAGACTATTGCTTTCATGGAAGTGATCAGTCTAATAGGGCACGTGCAAGAAACATCATGGAAATGCCAGAAATGTAATGGGCACGCACTGAATTTCTCTCTCCCTCCTTAACTCCCTCACCCACTTCCTTGGTTATACAAAGGCAGAAATGTGTTCTCCTGTGCAATATGTTGAGGTCATTAGACCCAGTGACCAGATTAAGTAATTTGTTTAGGTTTCACCTAATGTGGCTATGCAGGATTTGGTGGAAACTTCTCAATGCTTGGCTCTCTCCCACAGAAAAAGCTAGTTGTCGCAAATGTGCAAAAAGACATCTCCTGGATACATACGTAAGTGAAGGAAGTTCCTTCCTTTTTTCTAACGACGGTATATGTGTACTTTATACATCCCTAGTAATGGCAGGGTTTAGGTAGAAACATTTGGCCTGGAGCAGCTAGCTTTCCTCCTGAATGATGCCTTAGCAAATGCTGCAGAAAGGAAGAAAGTGCTATGTATAATTTGGGGAACTGGATACACCGCTTTCTGGTAGCTATTCAAACTGGATAAAGGCTGACCTTTCTCTCCACAAACAGGTCAGCACACAGTGTTATATTTCTCCTTTTGTCCAGGAACTGCTACTCTTCCTCCCTCATCTTTTATTCCCGTGAACATGAAATCTAGCACTTTCCATCGAGAACCTTAAACAGCATGAAAAACTTTCCCCAAATCAATGTCCTTCCAGGGTCATAGGTGAATATGCTTCCCAGAGTGCCTGTGGTCCAGAAGCTGCCCTTGTGGCCCTGGGGCAAGCTACCCATGATTATGTTGGAGGGTGGAGCAGATTGACCATAGGTAGTGTTTTGTTGTTAATTCCGCAAGGAGATTCTGAGAGGCTTTACATGTATCTGACAATTACCTAAAATGCTGCTCAATGTAATGATGTGTTGCAAAGTGGAAAATGCTGAGGGGGTCATTTAGCAATCATGTCCTGATAGTATTCTTTCAGCAGATTATAGGTTTCTTCCTTTCTCTTTAAAGCAATGTATAGAAGTAAATATAACAACTTTTCACAGTAACCGCAAATACATATCCAGATTACAACAGGTCTTTATCAAAATTAAAGAATTAGAAAAATTATTTGAGAAGAGATCTTTTTGATGTGTCCTGGGTTTTCAATAATAAACCCAAGAGGGATGTACATGCTAGCTATCTTCCCCATAAATACAGTTTCTGAGCTCTTCAATGTACACAGGTATAGGTTCTTATGCTCATACACTTTCCATTATTTCTCACAATTTCTTGTCAAAATTATCTTTGAAAATAAGAGGATATAACTCTGTGAATTTAACACTTAATTGTCATTTCAAGGCTGTCCACTTTTATTAGAGATAGATTAAATATTCAAGACTGTCTCCAACTCTGGAAATCAGTAATGCACAAGGATACCAAGCTGAAGTCTGAACTTGATTGAAAGTGATATCTTCCAAATTTCATCTTAGCTTTTTTTTTTGAAAAAAAAGGGATTGATGTTAGAAACTCTTAAAAAGTTTATATTTAAATATACAGTTCTATTTTATTGTTTATGAATTAATGATGCAATCAAATTGAGTTTTGACTACAAAATAAATGTCATTACTATTGGATAAATAATATTATTTTAACTCACTAATATAAATTAAATGTGTGGTCAGATGCCTATCTGGAATCTCTAACTCAATTTTCCTCTTACTTAGTTTAAATCTGTTTTTAAAACAATAAAACATGCCAAGTAGTTTTACTTTCCTTAAATATCATGTAAAAATGTATTTCTATTTTCTGAAACTTGATCAAGCATACTGTGAAAGAACTTTTAATTCCCACTCCTCTTTGGAAGTTAAAGCTCTAAAGATTTCCTTCTTCGTTTGCTGTTTTGGTTTTGTACTGAAATCCCATGGACCATATTATTTACTGAATCAGGTCCTCAGAATAATCCATTGTTTACCAAGGCATGTAAACATGGTTTCTAGTTAATAGGTGCTATTTACTGAAAAGAACCACCGTTTATACAGCACAACACAGTTACAAGAGATGCTTTCTATCATGTGAAGAAAAGTTTCTCACCAGATTATTATGTTTTTCTGATTTTTTTTTCTGGATAGTGGGTGGGGAGAATTAGTGTGCTGGAGAAAGATAACAAGTTCAATAGCATAAATGATGTGTGTAAATAGCACAGGGTACTTTTATGCTGCCAAACATTCATAGAAGATTGCGTTATTAAGCTAAAAACTTGTAAACTTTTAAATACAAATTGGCAAAATGTCTAAACAGGCCCTTCTTACATGTATTGATCTAAAGCTACATGGTGAAATATCCAATGTGTTTATTTTTGGTTGTCTTCAGGTTAGAATATGATAATTATTATAGTCAACATTTATTGAATACTTATGATGTGTCAGATACTGTTTAAGGGCTCCAGATGCATTATCAATTTATTTACTCATTGACATGGTTTCACTGTGCCCCCACCCAAATCTCATCTTGAATTGTAGTTCCCATAATCCCCATGTGTTGTGGGAGGGATCAGGTGGAGATAATTGCATCATGGAGTATCTCCCATCCTGTTCTCGTGATAGTGAGTGAGTTCTCATGAGATCTGATGGTTTTATAAGGAGCTTTCCCCTTCACTGGGCACTCATTTGCTCTCCTTGCTGCTGCCATGCATTTGCTTCGGCTTCCCCCATGATTGTAAGTTTCCTGAGGCCTCCCCACCCCTATGGAACTGTGAGTCAGCTAAACATCTTTCCTTTATAAATTACTCAGTCTCACATATTTCTTCATAGCAATGTGAGAACAGACTAATACACTCATATCCAATCTTCCATGCCATCATTTTTAGTCTCATTTGTATGAGGAAATAGGACTTGATAGCCATTTGTATAAAAAAGTAAGAAAGTGTGCTCTCCAATTGTTCAGTATTTGTCTCATCTATTTTTCATTTTTGTCATTCATAAGTAAGAACACTTCCTAATGTTTTGTTTGAAATGCTCTTTGATTTGCTGCTTCTATTCCCTCCTCTTGTAAGCTCATTCACTCCCAAAGTCTGTTATCCATGTCAATTACTTCACAGGTATGATCGCTCCTTCACTTTTTTTCCCTCCCTTTCCTGCCTCCCATACCCAGCTCAACAGCAGTGCTAGAGCTTCTAATGATACAATGAAAATTTTTACATGGGCACAGCCACTGCTCAGGTCAACTTGATGGTCACCATGGGATAATGTTGCTCTAGTGTTGTCATAGTCTAGGTTTTTAAATGAGAAGATTAAAATCAAAGTTTTTATACAAAATATCTGACATTAGAATAATGGCTCAAGTTTGGGGGAAATGTCTGTGAACTCCCTCTGCCTCCAAAAACAATATGTCCTTGGGCATACAAAGGCTACAAGTTTGAGGTCTCCATTTGGACTCCAGTCAGCACTTAGCTCAGTGCTCATGCTTATAGGTGTTAATAAACAACACCTATGCTTCCAATTAGAAAACCTGCAATCTCACAAATTAAAAACCTCTAATATGTAAAGGAAAAGCCATATGGCATTACAAAAGCCATTGACTTCAATAATTAAAAAATTAAGTTAAGGACAATAAAAGTCTATTATAAGTCTTTTTGTTTTTTCATCTTTCTGCTTCTCCAGTCATATTTCTTGTTCTTTTAGGTCATTTAGGAGCATTCTTTAGGGACACTAGAAGTTTAGCTAAGAATTCAGTGGCCATAATTTCAAAGAGAAAAGCAGAGAGAACTAAATATTCAACAATGATGATTCCATTTGCTATGTGGTCCACTCAGAGAAAAATTTCTGAATAAAACAGCAAATTCTTACAGGTATGTCAGTTTGCCCCTGTGGCCTTCAACATCCCTCTGTCAAATGTGATTCTCAGCTGTGCCTAGTATCCTTTAATCTTTCCTTTGATCACATTCAGGAGTCAAAGTAGCAAGAAGAATGATATGCAGGGGGAGATTTTTTGTTAATTTTTATCAAGGTTCTTACCCAGAGATTGCTGTCTTTGAGCCCACAGGAGTTCTTTTGGGGCTTATGTCTGAGACTGGATAGGCTAATAGTGTTTGATATTTGCCTTCTCTCTTGGTCAGCTTGGGCTGCTATAGGAGAACATCATAGATTAAGTGGCTTAAACTACAAACATTTATTTCTCACCTTTATGGAAGCTGAAAGTCCAAGACTGAGGTGGCAACAGAGTTGAGTTCTTGGTGAGGGATATTTCCTGGTTTCTAGAAGGCTGCTTTTTTTTGCTGTATCCTCCCATGGAGGGGAGAAGGAGAGAGAGAGAGAGAGAGGAGAGAGAGAGAGAGAGAGAGAGAGAGGGGATGCTGTGGTCTTTTCATGCTCTTTAAGGGCACCAATCTCATAAAAGGTGCCCCACCTTCATGACCTCCTCTAAACCCAATTACCTCCCAAAGGCTCCACCCATCACACTGGTGATTAGGACCTCAACATAGCATTTTGGGGGTCACAAACATTCAGTCCATAGCACTTTCCATCAGAAAGTAGTAGAGACATTAAACTTAATCAGTGTATGAATTTGGGTGTTACTCAGTTTCTCTTGTGTCTCAGTTTCCTCATCTTTAGAATAGGGATAATAATTTCACACACCTTATAGGTTTTTTGTGAGCATTAAAGAAGTTACTATATGCAAAAAACCCTTGGCATAGTGGCTGCCACAGGTTAGTATTTGATAAGTGCTGGCTATTCTTACCCACAGACCACAGTAAGAATACACCCACCCGGCTAGATACCACACATCAGAAACAGTATCTTCCTTGCTCTTTTTTTGTGTGTTGAGAGCAGCCAAATAACTGAGGTCATGGCAAAATATTGCATTTGGTGGAAAACTCTAAACCGATGTTTGCAAGCTGGGTGGAACTGAAAAAGTGTTCTGTGTTTTGCTGTCCTGGTTAAGTCTGCACTCACATTTACAAGCTATTAGCTCTTTCTCACAGGCTCTGGTCCAAGCAGCTATGTAGAACAATTAGGCAAGGCTTCATCGAGAGTTGCCCACTCAGAGAACATGAATTCCAGGGTGATCATGAGAGATGGTGGGTATGATTCTTTGGGTTGTATCATGAAAGGGTATCCAGGCTGCTGCCTCAAGGCCTTACACTGTGCAGCTTGTGTTCAAATGTTTTTTGCATGTCTAGGGAGTGGGAAGAGGAGGGCAAGAGAGAAAGCTGGATGTTAGAGGAGAGAACAGATGCTAAACATTCTTCAACAGAAGACCCCAGCAAAAGACTTGACACGGCAGTTATTCCTAAGTTATTTAGACTGTCTTGTTAGTATCTAGAAAATAAAAACAATGCTACTGATTTTCAACAGTTTTGATTTCTTTAGCGATTTAATTTTTCTTTGTCACTTACCAAGCAATTCTTCAATATGTGTGCCTCTGATATTTTTTTTTCAAGCTGGAAAATAAAATGGACATTGTGCTTTAAAAAATTTCCTACAAAGACCCTTTGAAGAATAATGAATATCAGAGAAGTGTTCTCTAAAACCTTAAACTTTTAAATGAATACACTAAAAGATGCTATTCCTAAAGAGCCAGTAAGCTCACGATTCTCTGCAATATGCTCATTGCTCTTATCTCTGGAATACAAAACAAAGAATTGAGAAGTTTTTGGTTTTGTTTATTTCTTTCACCTTCTATATAAATGACACTTAGGGAAATCCAATCTGGAATTGATATCACATGTCAAATACAGTTTGAAATGATTTGTTAAATTGTGGTTTAGAGAGTGTCTGAGGTGACATTGTTCTTCAGCATATAGTCTAAGTTGGTGAAGCCAGTGGTGGGAAAAAGAATGCATTTTTCTTTAATAAAAGAATGCATTATTCTTTAATATCCTTTAATAAAAATTACAGCTTTCTGGCTAGGGAAACGTTCCAGATTAAAGTACACTAAACTGAGGCAGGAGAATTGCTTGAACCAGGGAGGTGGAGGTTGCAGTGAGTCGAGATCATGCCACTGCACTCTAGCCTGGATGACAGAGCGAGACTCCGTCCCAAAAATGTAAAAAAAGGACACTAAAGAGATTGGACTAAGGAGATATGGTAATATGAAATGCTAGACTAGATGCTGTAGTAGAAGAAAAAATACTATAAAGGACATTATTGGGTCAATTTAGAAAATTGGAAAAGGACAGCCAATTAAAGGATAGTATCAATAATGTACAATTACAGTACAGTTTATAGCTATACAGTTCTTGTAAGAGCATATCCTTATTCTTAAAAAAATACGTTGAAGTATTTAAAGGTAAAGACCCATGATGTATGCAACTTACATTCAAATGATGTAGAAAAAATATTGCATCTATTTTTATAGATGTGCATATATAAAAATGTATGTAAAGCACACATATAAATACACACACATATGTACATGTGCATGTGTATATGTGTGTATATGAATATCAGTAAGTGTTCTCTAAAATCTTAAACTTTTAAATGAATATACTAAAGGATGCCATTCCTAAAGAGTCTCAGCAAGCTCACAAAGGCTTCCATAAAGGTGAGACAAAAAATGGCCTTTCTGTGTGTGTGTGTGTGTGTGTGTGTGTGTGTTTTAAGTTCCAGGGTACGTGTGCAGGATATGTAGGTTTGTTACATAGGTAAACATGTGCCATGGTGGTTTGCTGTACCTATCAACCCATTACCTAGGTATTAATCCCAGCATGTATTACCTATTTTTTCTAATGTTCTCCCTCTCCTATCCCACTTCCCAACAGGCCCTAGTGTGTGTTGTTCTCTTCCTCGTATCCATATGTTCTCATTGTTCAGTTCCCACTTATAAGGGGAAATATGCGGTGTTTGGTTTTGTGTTCCTGCCTTAGTTTGCTGAGCATAGTGGCTTCTAGCTCCATCCATGTCCCTGCAAAGGACATAATCTCATTCCTTTTTATGGCTGTATAGTATTCTATGGTGTGTATGTACCACATTTTCTTAATCCAGTCTATCAATTATGGGCATTTGGGTTGATTCCATGTCTTTGTTATTGTGAATAGTGCTGTAGTGAAAGTATGCGTGTATGTATCTTTTTAAATTTTTATTTATTTTTATTTTTTGAGATGGAGTTTCACTCTTGTTGCCCAGGCTGGAGTGCAATGACATGATCTCGGCTCACCACAACCTCCGCCTCCCAGGTTCAAGTGATTTTCCTGCCTCAGTCTCCCAAGTAGCTGGGATTACAGGCATGCACCACCACGCCCGGCTAATTTTGTATTTTTAGTAGAGATGGGGTTTCTCCATGTTGGTCAAGCTGGTCTTGGACTCTTGACCTCAAGTGATCTGCCCACCTTGGCCTCCCAAGCATGTATGTTTCTTTGTAATACAATGATTTCTTTTCCTTTGTGTATATGTCCAGTAATGGGATTAGTTGGTCAAATAGTGTTTCTGGTTCTCGATCTTTGAGGAATTGCCACACTGTCTTCCGCAATGGTTGAACTAATTTACATTCCCACCAATAGTGTAAAAGCATTCCTATTTCTCCACAACCTCACCAGCATCTGTTGTTTCTTGACTTTTTAATAATCATAATTCAAACTGGCATGAGATGGTATCTCATTTGGGTTTTGATTTGCATTTTTCTAGTGATCAGTGGTGTTGAGCTTTATTTCATATGTTTTTTGGCCACATGAATGTCTTCTTTTGAGAAGTGTCTGTTCATGTTCTTTGCCCACATTTTACTGGGCTTGTTTTTTTCTTGTAAATTTGTTTAAGTTCCTTGTAGATTCTGGATATTAGACCTTTGTCAGAGGAATAGATTGCAAACATTTTCTCCCACTCTGTAGGTTGCTTGTTCACTCTGATGATACTTGCTTTTGCTGTGCAGAAGCTCTTTAGTATAATTAGATTCCATATGTCAATTTTTGCTTTTGTTGCAATTGCTTTTGGTGATTACGTCATGAAATCTTTGTTCGCACCTATGTCCTGAGTGGTATTGCCTCAATTTTCTTCTAGAATTTTTACAGTTTGGGGTTTTACACTTAGGTAATCCATCTTGAATTAATTTTTGTATAAGGTTTAAGGAAAGGGTCCAGTTTCCATTTTCTGCATATGGCTAGCCAGTTTTAACACCATTTATTAAATAAGAAATCCTTTCCCCATTGCTTGTTTTTGTCAGGTTTGTTGAAGATCAGATGGTTGTAGATATGTGGTCTTATTTCTGAATTCTCTATTTCATTCCATTGGTCTATGTGTCTGTTTTTGTACCAGTGCCATGCTGTTTTGGTTAGTGTAGCCTTGTAGCATAGTTTGAAATCTGGTAGCATGATGCCTCCAGCTTTGTTCTTTTTGCTTACGATTGTCTTGGCTATGGCTATATGCGGTTTTTTTTGTTGTTGTTGTTCCATATGAATTTTAAAATAGTTTTTTTCTAATTCTAAGAAGAATGTCAATGATAGTTTAATGGGAATACCATTGAATCTATAAATTACTTTGGGCAGTATGGCCATTTTCATGATACTGATTCTTCCTATCCATAAGCATGGAATGTTTTTACATTTGTTTGTGTCCTCTCTGATTTCCTCAAGCAGTGGTTTGTAGTTCTTCTTGAAGAGGTCCTTCATTTTTCTTGTTAGCTCTATTCCTAGGTATTTTATTCTCTTTGTAGCAATTGTGAATGGGAGTTCATTCATGATTTTGTTCTCTGCTTGACTGTTTTTGGTGTACAGGAACACCTGTGACTTTTGCACATTGATTTTGTATCCTGAGACTTTGCTGAAGTTGCTTATCAGCTTAAGAAACTTTTGGGCTGAGACCTGGAGTTTTCTAGATACAGGATCATGACATCTGCAAACAAAGACAATTTGACTTCCTCTCTTCCTATTTGAAAACCTTTTATTTCTTTCTCTTGCCTGACTGTTCATTTCTTTCTCTTGCCTGACTGTTCTGGTTTGAACTTCCAATACTACGCTGAGTAGGAGTGGTGAGAGATAGCATTCTTGTCTTGTGCCAGGTTTCAAGAAGAATGCTTCCAGCTCTTGCCCATTCAGTATATTGGCTGTGGGTTTGTCATAAATGGCTTTTATTATTTTGAGGTATATTCCTTCAATACCTAGTTTATTGAGAGTTTATAACATGAAAGGATGTTGAATTTTATCAAAGGCCTTTTCTGTGTCTATTGAGATAATCATGTGGTTTTGCCTTTAGATCTGTTTATGTGATGAATTATATTTATTGATTTGCATATGGTGAACCAGCCTTGCATCCTGGGGATGAAGCCAACTTGATTGTGGTGGATAAGCTTTTTGATGTGCTGCTGTATTCAGTTTGCTAGTATTTTATTGAGAATTTTTGCAGCGATGTTCATCAGGGATGTTGGCCTGAAGTTTTTGTTGTTGTTGTTCTGTCTCTGCCAGGTTTTGGCATCAGGATGATGCTGGCCTCTTAAATGAGTTAGGGAGAAGTCCCATCTTTTTAATTGTTTGGAATAGTTTCAGAAGTAAGGGTATCAGCTCCTCTTTGTACTTCTGTTAGAATTCAGCTGTAAATCCATCTGGTTGTGGGCTGTTTTTGTTGTTGTTGTTGGTTGGTAGTATATTTATTACTGCCTCAATTTCAGAACTTGTTATTGGTCTATTCAGGTATTCAACTTTTTCCTGGTTTGGTCTTGGGAGGGTGTATGTGTCCAGGAATTTATCCGTTTATTCTAGACTTTTTAGTTTATTTCCATAGAGGTGTTTACAGTATTCTCTAGTGGTTGTTTGTATTTCTGTGGGGACAGTGGTGATATCCTCTTTATCATTTTTTATTGTTTTTTATTGTCTGTTTGATTCTTCTCTATTTTCTTCCTTATTAGTCTAGCTAGCAGTCTGTCTGTTTTATTATTTTTTTTTTTCAAAAAACCAGCTCTTGTATTCACTGATTTTTTTTGAAGGGTTTTTCATGCCTCTCTCTTCTTCAGTTCTGCCCTGAGCTTGGTTATTTCTGGTCTTCTGCTAGCTTTGAGGTTTGTTTGCTCTTGGTTCTCTAGTGTTTTAGTTTTGATGTTAGGGTGTCAATCTGAGATCTTTCTAGCTTTTTGATGTGGGCATTTAGTGCTATAAATTTTCCTCTTAAAACTGCTTTAGCTGTGTCACAGAGATTCTGGTACATTGTTTTTTTTTTTGTTCTCATTGGTTTCCAAGAACTTCTTGATTTCTGCCTTAATTTCACTATTTTCCCAGGAGTCATTCAGAAGCAAGTTGTTCAGTTTCCATGTAGTTGTGTGCTTTTGAATGAGTTTCTTAATATTGAATTCTAATTTGATTGTGCTGTGGTCTGAGAGACTATTTGTTATAATTTCAGTTCTTTCACATTTGCTGAGGGGTGATTTACTTCCAATTACGTGATTAGTTTTAGAGTAGTGCCATAAGGTGCTGAGAAAAATGTATATTCTGTTGTTTTGGGGTGGAGAGTTCTGTAGCTATCTGTCAGGTCCACTTGACCTGGAGCTGAGTTCAAGTCCTAAATATCCTTGATAATTTTCTGTCTTAATGATCTGTCTAATGTTGACATTGGGATGTTAAAGTCTCCCACTATTACTGTGTGGGAGTCTAAGTCTCTTTGTAGGTCTTTAAGAACTTGTTTTATGAATCTGGGTGCTCTTGTATTGGGTGCATATATACTTAGGATATATATATGCATATATATTAGGATAGTTAGCTCTTCTTGTTGAATTGACCACTTTACCATTGTGTAATGCCCTTCTTGGTCTCTTTTGATCTTTGTTGATTTAAAGTCTATTTTGTCAGAAACTAGGATTGCAACCCCTGCTGTTTTCTGTTTTCCATTTTCTTGGTAAACTTTCCTCCATCCTTTTATTTTGAGCCTATGTGTGTCTTTGCACATGAGGTGGCTCCTTAGAAGATAACATACTGATGAGTCTTGGCTCTTGCCATTCTGTGTCTATCAATTGAGGCATTTAGCCCACTTACAGTTAAGGTTAATATTGTTATGTGTGAATTTGATTCTGTCATCATGATGCTAGCTGGTTATTTTGCAGACTTATTAATTGTTGGGAACAGGCCCCCAAATCTGGCCATAAGCTCTCCCCAAAACCGGCCATGAACAAAATCTCTGCAGCACTGTGACATGTTCATGATGGCCTTGACACCCACGTTGAAGGTTGTTGGTTTACCGGAATGAGGGTAAGGAACACCTGGCCCACCTAGGGCGGGAAAACTGCTGAAAGGCATTCCTAAACCACAAACAATAGCATGAGCGATCTGTGCCTTAAGGACATGTTCCTGCTGCAGATAACTAGCCAGAGTCCATCCCTTTGTTTCAGCCCATCCCTTTGTTTCCCTGTAAGGAATATTTTTAGATAATCTATAATCTATAGAAACAATGCTTATCACTGCCTTGCTGTCAATAAATATGTGGGTAAATCTCTGTTTGTGGCTCTCAGCTCTGAAGGCAGTCAGCCCCCTGATTTCCCACTCCGCACTCTATATTTCCATGTGTGTGTCTTTAATTCCTCTAGCGCCACTGGGTTAGAGTCTCCATGACTGAGCTGGTCTCAGCAGTTAATGTAGTTGTTTCATAGTGTCACTGGTCTGTGTGTTCCTCTCTAAACTGGTTATTCTGATTAACAGCTTCTATGTTTTATCATGGCTCTTAGCTTCTTTTCAATGAGTTAGAACATACTTCTTTAGTTCAGTGAAGTTCATTATTACCCATCTTCTGAGGCCTACTTCTGTCAATTCATTTATCTCAGCTTCAGCCCAGTTTTGTGCCCTTGCTGGAGATGTTTTGTGATCATTTGGAGGAGAAGAGGTACTCTGACTTTTTGAGTTTTCAGCATTTTTTAAAATTGATTCTTTCTCATCTTCATGAGTTTATCTGCCTTTGATCTTTGAGGCTGCTGATCTTTGGTTGGGAATTTTGTGGAGTCTTTTTAGTTGATGTTGTTGCTTTCTGTTTTTCTTTTAGTAGTCAGGCCCGTCTACCATAGGGCTGCTGCGGTTTGCTGGGGGTCCACTCCAGACCCTATTCGCCTGGATTTCTCCTGCCACTGGAGGTATCACCAGTGGAGGCTGCAGAACAGCAAAGATGGTGCCTCTTCTTTCTCTGGGAGCTCTGTCCCAGTAGGGTACCAACCTGATGCTGGCTGGAACACTCCTGTATGAGGTGTCTGGAGACCTCTTGTTGGGAAGTCTTACCCAATCAGGAGGAGCAGGATCAGGAACCCACTTAAATAAGCAGTCTGGCTGCCCCTTGGCAGAGTGGGTGTGCAGTGCTGAAGGAAATCCCCCTTGTCCAGGCTGCCCTGACTCTCCAGAGGCCCCTCTCATCCCCTGACTGGGGATGCTGAAATTCCTGTAGGGGACCTTCCCTAGTGAGGAGGAATGGATCAGGGTCCAGCTTAAAGAAGCAGTCTGGCCATGAACTGTCCCAGCGCTGTGCTGTGCTGTGGGGGAATTGCTCCCAGTCCAAACTGCCCAGTCTCACTGGCACCGGTGGCAGGGGAAAACAGCCAACTGGAGCTGCGGTGATGGTAGCCGCCCCTACACCCCCAGAACTCAGTGTTCTTGGGCAGTCTCCAGCCTGCTGTGCTGCCTGGTGGGGGTTTCAAGCCAGTGAGTTTCGCTTGTAGGGTTCCATGGGAGTGGGGCCCGCTGAGCGAGGCTGCTTGGTTCCCTGGCGTCAGCCCCCTTTCCGTGGGAGTGGATGGATCTCCTGCCTCACCAAGCTCCTGGAGCTGGAACATGCAAAAATTCCTGCAGCTCGGTGCCTGCCCTGAGCAGCACCCACCTGAGAAGCCACCATAAGTCTGCACAGCTCTTATGCTTTAGATCCAAGGCCCTGGTTGCATGGGCTCGTGAGGGGACCTCCTGATCCGTGGGTTGCAAAGATCTGCTGGAAAAGCATGACTTTCAGGGAGGGGGTAGCACAATCCCTTAACACCTCCCTTGGGTGGGAGCTGCTTTGCCCCGTGCAGCTCCCAGGTGGGCTCTCGCCCCACCCTGCTTTTCCTCACTCTCTGTGGTTGGCGCCAACCACCTAGTCAGTCCCAATGAGAGAATCTTGGTACCTAATTGAAGATGTAGCATTCACTAGCCATTTTAATTCTCCGTGGGAGCTGCAAAGTGGAGCTGTTTCTATTAGGCAGTGTTGGCTGCTCCCCAACATACACAGTTGACCCTTAAACGACATGGGTTTGAACTGTGCAGGTCCACTAATATGCAAATTTTCTTGCTCCTCTCCCACCCCTGAAATAGCAAGAGGAATTTCTTCTCCTCTTCCTCCTCCTCAGCTTATTCAATGTGGAGAGAATGAAAATAAAGACATTTATTAACATCTACTTCTACTTAATTATAGTAAATATATTTTCTCTTATTTATGATCTTCTTAATCACATAAAATTTTCTCTTCTCTAGCTTACTTTATTGTAAGAATACAGCATACAATATACGAAATATGTATAGTTCATGTTATTGTTAAGGCTTTTGGTCAACTGTAGGTTATTAGTAGTTAAGTTTTGGGGGAGCCAAAAGTTATATGTGGATTTTTGACTGTGTGGGGCTCTGTGCCCCTAACCTCCAGGTTGTTCAAGGGTCAACTGTATACACACACACACACACGAAGAGAGAAAGAGAGTGAGCAAAAAATTAAGGCAAATTTACAATGTTATTAATTAGTACATCTGGGCTAAGGACATACAGGTCTTCTGTACATTATTATTAATTCTTGGAACTTTTCTCTGCGTTAAATTATTTCCAAATAAAAAGTAGAAAACAACAGCAACAACCAAAAACAAGTTAGACTTTCTAATTTTCAGCATCATGTTATTTGGGTGGTTTTGGGGATGGTACACTTCACTACATCATAAGCAAGTTGTTTAAGGAAATATTACAGGCAGAAGGCAAACTTCAATTAACACTCTAAAGCTGGGCCCTCCAAACTGGCAAAAATACATGGGTCGTGTTTACAAGTTGACCGAAGACATACTGTGGTAACAAAGCTGACAGAGTCTTGAATGAGAGCCAGTGGGGCCTCTAAGCAGAGGGGCTTCCTATGCAGGGACTGTGGGTCTTCCTAGATGTCACTGACAAGCATAAGGCAGAGGCTAGGGAGACACATAAAGGGAAAGGAAGGTGAAAGGAAGAGAAACAGAGGAGGAACACAGAGAGAGAAAACAGGAGAGAATTTTAAAAAGTAGCAACTATTCCTTGAGTGTTTACAATGTGCCGACTTTCTTTTTGGCCAATTTACTTGCATTTAATCCCCTCCCCTCACTCCTAGTAACCTTACAAGGCTCTTATTATTGTTTCCACACACACACACAAACAACAACAACAACAGCAACAACAAAAAACCTGGGACTCAGAGAAGCATCTATGCCAGTTAGTCAGTAGTAGAGCTAATATTTAAACCAAAGCCAATATTTAATATTTAAGCATCTATGCCAGTTAGGCAGTAGTAGAGCTAATATTCAAGGTCTGTCTGACCTCAAAACTATTAACCACTACATTATATGCACCCCGCCCCGATCCAATGTCTTTGTGGGGAAAGGTAAACAAGGAGTCCTAACAGTTCTCTCAAAGGCCTGTTGGCAGCTCCTTGGCTGGGCCATTGGTGTCAATATGTTAAGAACACTCACCTTGGCTTTGGCTGTTTCAGCATTAAAATCACTGGAAGTCAATAAAAAACTACATGGCATATCCCAGGCAGAAGCGTCTTAGATTGCCTAGGCCCTTAAGCCAAAAGAAGCAATTCCATTTCTCATGTGGCCCCATGTAGTTCCAACTCCCTTTCCTTCCTTGCTATATAGACATGCACTGTGGGGTGTAAAAAGTTATTTAAGGGCCAAATACTACAGTACAGATGGAAAACCCTTGCCTCATGCAGAAGCAGCTGTGGAGTCCTTGGTATTATTCTTTCTCCTTAGACTGTCCGTTAAAGAAGCCAAGTGAAAATGTACTCTCTGGCGTGACAGGCAGATTGTTTAAAGAGCTGCACACATCACAGAAGTATTAACTTGTCTACATTGACCTTTGATAGGTCAATACTAGCTTTCTAGGTAGAGGCAATGATACTCACTTATAAGATGGAGATCTTCAACTTTCAGGTTCTATTTTTCCTACTCCCCAAACATAAAACAAAATTGCGATTCAGCCTGTCTCCTACCATAGTTATGGCCTGTGAGTTCATTTCTCTTTTTCAAAAACCAGGATGCACACATTTAAGAGGACTATTACTTTTCAAAGACTGTTAATCCTGCCTTCTTTTCAAAGCTAAAGCAAAGCTCATTATGCCCAAAGTGCAGACTGAAAAAAAGAGAATTGGTCAAACTAGCTGTTGTAAGGTATGTAGCCCATTAAAAATTATCTTGCTAATAAGAAGTAGTTACAATTTGTTTGGTCTTAGTTTTCTTGCTGTTTTTCTATTTGCCAGATTTTAGATCCTTGTGTATCGATAATATATCTCATATATCTAAATGAAATCTTTCTCAAAGAACCAAAGGATTATTACTACTAATCCCCAGTGTAGACCCTAAATGCCAATTAGTTTGTCTTTGGTTTTTCATTTGTTGATTGATTGGTTTTTATTTATTTGTTTTTCTTTGTTGTTAGTGCAAAAATCAAACAAATACTATAACTAACTAATTAATTAATTTTAAAATGTACTGAACGCTTATTCTGGGTTATATATGGTGACACCATGATTTACTTCCTCCCCCAGAAACTCTCATAGTCTGAAAGGAGAGACAGAGAATAGACAAACACCACAGTAATATAAGTAGTTATGGCTCTACCTTTAAGGTTAGCTACTCCTTCTTCATTTCAGTGAAAATATCTTCCTAATGGAAAACAAACACCCAAAAGCAAACTCTCCCTCTGAAGGTATGCTTCTGATGAGAAAGGGGATTTGGGAGTCAAAGAAGAAAACTGACTTGATGTATGACATGTTCTTCCAGGCTTGTGGTAAAGCATGGACCAAGGAGTCTGTGGTCAGAAGCTGAGGATGGAGTCACTTCTTGTCTGGAGCAGCAAAGCTCTTGGAAAATGGTTGCAATCAAAATCAATCAAAATTAGGGTGCAGGTAGAGCATTGGAACATTCATTTTAAGCCAATAGAATAAGAAGGACAAGGAATAAATACCTCTGAGAGCTTTATGAGAGATTTTGTCCCAGTCTTCCTTGAGTGCAGAGCAATAGGAGTGATGAAAGGAGAAGTCTAGTTTTCGAGCTATAGTTTTCATTTTCAGAGTTAGAGTAACTGAACTATAAAGAAAAGTGAAACAGCCAATTTTTGCTCCCATAGACGGCAAAAATTGGCTGTGTTTTACATTTTTTAATAGTTCAGTTACTCTATGGAAACCTGACTAGTTTGACAAAGCAAAGAGTAATTGTCTACATATTTATTTCATGTGGAGAAGTATTATTTGGAACACTTGCTAGAACAACTTCACACAGGTCTCTGTTTGAGTCATATATAGAAATGTGACTTTCATGTATAGTTCATCAGCCAGAATAAAGGTGCTTTTTGACTTCTTAAAAGATGATTGTGTGTGGAGATGAGAGGAAAAAATTATTAGTTGTAATTTTGGTTAATTTGAATTTAAATGGTAGAATCATGAACTGAATTTAGAGGATACTTCAGCCAATGTTTACTGAGAAATTCACCAGATGTTATGTGATTATAGGTGAGCACACGTGTAGAGGACTTTAAACACTAGTTAAAGTCTGAATCCAAAATTATTCTGTAACATGTTTAATTTGTCTTTAAAAGACTCTTAAAACTAAAGAATAATAATGTTTGGGAGGTAAACTTATCAAGGTCCAATCAGTGAAGCCAGATCTACATGAAGCCCCAAATCAACTTCTTCCTGGTGGGGTTTTAGAATTGTCTTAAATGACAGGAAAAATTGTCCATAACTGCAAGTAGAAGTAGTCATTAAGACAGGCACAAACACCACCAAATAGACCACTTTTAAACTTAAATATGTTTCATTATTGGGCACTATAGTAAACTAGAACTAAACTAGAACTGAACAACAGTGAGAGCACTTAAATTTACCAGAAAGTTCACTTTCTGAGAAACTCCTTCCCTTCTCTATTCTCTCATACTTCAACACCTTATATCAGAGACATTACAGAAAGCAAACTAAGAAAATATGCATCACACCAGACTCGATCACACATGGAAAGTAAGGTGTGGCTGCCAAAGTTTGCAGGTTTGTAGTCATCCTGAACATATCTGTGCTATTCAGCCAGTCACTTGGATATCTTTGAGTCCATGAAGGACATTTAACAAGATCTAACTTGTCCTCTGGTCAGGGCCAGGGGACTCTGGCCACAGTGTGTATTGAGCATTCCTCTTTCTTCCTTTGCCCTAATGTTCTCCCCACTAGTAAGCATGGTCTTTTGCTACTGGAGTCTCGACAATGGAAAATGATCCCATGCCTTTTTGTAAATTTTTCTTTTGCAATCATTTTATTTACAGAACATTTGCAAAGACAGTCCAAGAATCTCTGTATCCCCTTCACCTAGCTTTCCCTAACCTTTGCCATTCTGTGTATTGCTATTTCATTATGGTTGGTATTTATATTTCTCTAATGACTAATTATGTTGAACATCCTCTCATGTGCTTACTGCCACCTAGATACCCTGTTTTAGTGAAACTTCTGCTCAGAAATACATCCCAGTTTTAAAAATTAGGTTATTTGTTATTATTGAGTTTTCAGAGTTCTCTATATATTCTGAATATAAGTCAGTTATCATGCAGCTATTTTCTCCCAGTGAGTGGTGCTTTTTCTTTTTGTATATATGAGTTTTGGTCTGATGTATCTCTACTATCTGAAGAATTTCTTTGAACTAGAAATTATAGAAATTCTGTTATAGAGTACATCTGCAGGTAATGAATTCCATCAGCTTTTATTTGTTTGGGAGAGCCTTTATTTCTTCCTCAGTTCTAAAGTTATTTTCACAGGTTATAGAATTCTGGGTTGATGGTTCACCCTGACCCAGGCCTCTCCTTTCCTCCCCCAGCACTCTAAAGATGTCTTTCCATTGTCTTCTGGTTTACATGATTTCTGATGAGAAATCTGCTGTAATACTTCCTTCTTTTCTTCCTTCCTAATTCCTTCTTTTCTGCTTGCTTTCAAAATTTTATGTTTGTCTTTTATTTTCAGCAGTTTGGGTGTGTGTGTGTGTGTATGTGTGTGTGTGTGTGTTTGTATTTATCTTGCTTGGTTTTCTATGACCATCACATACTTGTGTTTGGTGTTTGGGGAAATTCTTGAACTTTTTCTTCAAATATTTCTTCTGCCCTTTTCTTTCTTCTCCTTTTTGGGATTCCAATTGTGTGTATATTACAAATATCTTTGTTCCACAGCTTTTGAGTATTTTGGTTGTTTTCTTTTTCTCACTTTTGTTTCCCTTTGTGTTACAATCTCAGTACTTTCTGTTGATTTATTTTTAACCGATGCTTTCATTGGTAGAGTTTAGTTTGCTGATGAGTCTGTCAAAATCATCCTGTAGCTCTGTTCATGGGCTTTTCATGTTGAACATTTTCATTAGATTCTTTCTTATCTCTCTGATTAAATTACTCATCTGATCTTGCACGTATCTCACCTTTTTCTTTAGAGCGTTTAACATATTAATTATCATTATTTTGAAATTTTCTTTCAGATAGTTCGTATCGCTGTGTTTTAGCAAGGTTTGGTTCTGATGGTTGCTTTGCTTTGTGTGTTCTTTATTTCCTATTTGCATACCTCTTAATATTTTTTGAAGGCTGGATAACTTGTATAGGACAAAGGAGACTGAGGTAAATAGTTTTTATGCCTGAAAATGGGCATATCTTTCCTTCTGTTGGGTCTTTAACTTGGGAATTTGAGTTGGTTTAGTTAAGGGTAGAGCTAAGTTTGATCTTTGCTGTTGCTGTGGTTACCTTCAATGCGCCAGATGCTTCCTTTTCCTCTCCTTCTCATCCTCATTCTCATCCTTATCTTCCTCCTTCTCCTCCTCCTCCCCCTTATTATTCTTGTTTCTTTCTTTCTTTTTTTTTTTTTTTTGTGGTGAAGTACTACCACAAACAAGTTTCGTGATTGAAGAATATTTTAAAACAAAAGGTATTTTTAAAAGGAATTGAAAGAAAAATTTCTTAGTGATGCCTTATGTTTAAGGTGGTGATTCATTATCCAGAGCAATGTCTGTTTGGTCCTGCACCCTAAGTCTTTCCTCTCTACTTTGCCTCACAGTGGATCTAATTTGCACATTATTGCTCCTTCAGTGTCCTTCTCCCTGCAGTATTCTTATTGCTATTTAAACTTATTTTCTTGGATGACAGTGGAAGAGAGCATTCTCTGTTGTTATAAATTTCAGGTTTAGGTAGAATTTTAGGAGTGTGGCTTTCTCAATGCTTCTTCTCCTTCCCTGGCTGTTTTTTTTTGGCACACTGTGTATTTCTGTCCCTAGCACAAGATTAGGCTTTTTTCTCTTTTGTTTTTTCTTTTCTCAGCCACAAAGAATTTTTACCTATGCCTTAAGGGCAAGAGTGATTTTTGCTCCTCCCTACCCATCTCTTTTCCTTTCCCCCATATAGACTTTTTTCAGTAGAGGAGACAGACAAAATACTCTGGTGAAGTTTCCTGTTTCTCTCATATGGCTGCTATTTTTCCCCAGGTTTGCCTCACAATAAAGACTTTCCGTTTCTGTGAGCAGCTGGTGGGGTTTGCAGGGAAAGAGGGGCAGGAGGGTATGAACTCTTTAAATTTCTGTGTCTCTTAGTGGTCTCCTGCTGTCCTCTCAGTCTTGCTTTGGCCTTCATGAATTCACCAATTATTTGAGTCAGAATCTGATTGATGTTCAGTTACTTTTGATCTAGGTAAGAGAGTGCTCATATCACCTATCTCCCAGCAGGCAACTGTTTTTCCTAAAATTTTGAGCCAGTTATTTGTTTGCAAACTCTGTTCTCTGATGGGTTCAAAAAGTGTTATGGATTTAAATCTAGTTTAGCTCATTTTCATTGTAAGATTAATAGTAATATTCCTTGCAGCTAACATTGTCAGATAAAATGCAGTATATCCAATTACATTTGATTTTCAGATAAACAATGAATAATGTCTTAGTGTAAGTATATTCCATACAAAATTTAAGTTTAAATGGGTGTTCTATATTTTTATTTCCTGTATCTGGCAACCCTACTTTGAGCTCCCTATATCTTAGTGTTAAAGTTCCCATTATTATTATTTCTTCTTTCTCCTTCTCCTCCTCCTCCTTCTCTTCCTCCTCATCCTTCTTCTTCTTCTTCCTCCTCCTCCTCCTCCTCCTCTTCTTCTTTCTTCTTCTTCGGCTTCCTCTTCCTCTCCTTCTCATCCTCATCCTTATCTTCCTCCTTCTCCTCCTCCTCCCCCTTATTCTTCTTCTTTCTTTCTTTCTTTTGTGGTGAAGTACTACCACAAACAAGTTTCATGATTAAAGAATGTTTTAAAACAAAAGGTATTTTTAAAAGGAATTGAAAGAAAAATATAATAGTAAACACAAAAGAATCAAGTAATGGTGATATTTGGTGTTTCAATGAAGAGTGTATTTTTTAACTTGAATGTTTTTTATCTCTCTGCTGCTCTCTCACGCATACTATATAAGCTGGACTGAAATTTAGCTTTAGTGATCAGTTTCATTTTTTCATTTATTCATTAATGATGTGATTTTTCCTACTTTGGGATCATGGAGTTCTGTGACAGCTGTGGGTAGTGATGAATATTCTTCTGAGAAAAATTTGTATAACATTTTCACTTATGATTTCAGAGGTTCACATATCTTGTAAAGACCTTTTATAAAACCTTAGATGAGGCAGAGAGGGAAGAATTATTGAATGTTGCCTCAGCCTATTAATGTCATGTCAAATATACAGAGTGGTGTCATATATTATGGAATGTGAGACAGCATACTGATTGTTATCAGACTGGGACAAATCTATTTTGGTCAAGGAGATACTTATTTTAGAAACAGCTTAATTTCACCATTTTCTGCAAGAGATAATGATCCATTTGCATTTTTATTTATTTATGTATTTGACATAGCTATCCACTGCACACAGCAGCAGTTTTTTCTGGATTTCCAAAGTATAGTAGGCATACTGTGAAGCTAAACTTGGATGATCTATCAGAACAGACAGACCTGTATTATTTTCAATTGTGTTTCCTATTCTGGACATTTTTCAAAGTTATGAATTTCCATATGCACCACAAACATATCTCTCCCCTTTCCATATATTATAGTATACTCAAATACAGTGGCTGAGTCATTGGGACAAAAGAATTTCATAGAACACAAAGATGGTAGCTTCATTCCATAGTTCTTTAAGTTCCTTGTTCTAAACAGGAGTTGGAAAGATAAAGCTGGCAGACTAGCATTGTCTATGGCTGTTTCATACTTAAAGGACAGAAATGAGCTATTGTGACAGAGACTCTGTGGTTCACAAGCCATATTTGATATATGGCCCTTTAAGAGAGAGTTTGCTGACTTCTCTTTTAGACAAAATACAAAGAAAGATAAGAAAAGAACAAATTAATACATGACCACAGGCTGTTGTGTGACTCATTTAGTTTCCACAGCAAGCTTGTTGCTATGTGAAAATTGCTTATTTATACTTAAATTCTTTAGAAGGCCCCAAGTTGCCCCGAGATGCTCAGAAGCAATTTGAATAGCCTCTTTAGGCTAGTTTGGAAAATCTCCTCAATTCTCCCTTCTATTTTCATCCCTCATTAGTTTTGGGATAAATATCAAGTACAGTTGAGAGCCAATCAGCTTGAGTTTTGGGATAAAAAATGAGCAGAGTTGAGATAGAGAGTTAGAAGTTCTATTTCAGCATGAGATCAGGAAGAAAAAGAGAGAACACTATGTAATCCAAGAATAAATGCATTTTATTTGGTGGTCTCTTTTGTCATTATTGAAAATTTTGCCAGTGATTTTAAAAGGAAACAAATTTTCTTTTTAAATTAGAAAATCCTGAGAGAGCATTACATTTTTCTTTTTAAAAAATAGATCTATAGAATTTCTTGAAAGGTCAGTTGTAAAATGCTCTTTCTCACTGACACATACAGACATACACAGACACAGACACAAGGACACACACACATACACACACACACACACACACACACACACACACACACACCTTTTGTAAAAATTTTTATCTGGATTCTGGGGAAAAGACCATGGGGTTAACATTTGGAATTTGGCCTTCTTTCTGTAGAGAGCTGTCAGGTATTACATAAGCTCTACAGAGACCAGTTTTGTTTGAGAAACTGAAATAGGCTGCACATCTTGGAGTCTAGGTGCAGTTGACCAGATAGATGATCCCAGCAGTAATCAAAAGTATTCTTTTATTTATATTTTTGTAAAAATAACAAAAGGATTAACTGGGAGTTAAACCTGTACCATGGAATTAACTTAAACAAATACATTTGCTAGGGGTTCTCAATTGTTATACTGTATATGATAAACGGATACCCTGCAAACATTTCAGGTTGGACCACTAAATTTCGATCCAAGTGTACAGTGTATTTGAGTTGTGTTAGTGTGTATATGCTGTTGTGGCAACGTCTGTCAGAGGAAATGTCGGGCTGAACAGGTTTTGTGTCGGTAGGGTAAGAAATCCTATGAATAAGAGATAAGAGACATCGTATTGTACTATAAAGCCAAAGAAAGTATATATGTTTACTAGAATTTGCTAGAAATTTCGTTCTTCAATATATAAGAAACAAAGAACCATCAATACCTTAAAATGCCTTAGCTTGGGTTTCTACCCCTTAACCAAAAACAGTCAAACAAAGGGTTGAGTGGCAGTTTATTTTGCAAAATGACTTCTTTGAGAGGCGGTTAACAGGTAGGAGGGAAAGCCAGTGAAGAATAGATAACTGAGTTAATCACTGCTGTCAGTAACTGGTGCTTGATGTGTGCAACCTATATTTCAGAACTGTCCATCTGCGAGACCAAAGAGAAAACATGTTTCTACTGCCTCCTACCCTTCACTGGTCAAGAGTTGCCCCACCAGGTGGTAACCCTTTCATAGTTCCAGGTTTGCACATATGTAATGCTGAGCAAGTTCCCACAGGAGCCCCAGACCAGTGGTGTCAGAAAGTTCAGAATACAAAGTGAGCAATTCACAGTATGTACAGTTAAGGAGAGGTGCTGTCAGATTATACCTGGGAGAAGCTGGTTGCCATAGCAACAGCTGGACTACACGGTATACTGTGAGGATATTAGGTAGGAACCAGAAGTGTGCATTAGAGTTATTTATTGCTGTGTAACACATTACCCCAAAACATAATGGCTTGAAACAATAGCATTGATTATCTCCATTTCTGCAGGCCAGGAATTCAGGTGGGGCTTAGCTGAGTCCTCTGTTTCTCTCACAGGCTGCATGAGGGTCCCAGGTATAGTTAGAGTCATCTCAAGCCTCCACTTGGGAAATATCTGCTTCCAAGCTTACTCACATGGTTGTTGGTAGAATTCAGTTCCTTGTGAACTGGATTGGGTTGTTGCTAGTCCTTGTGATACCATATGATATGACAAGGTGAAACATTGGAAAGTACATACTTATAAAAATAGTCTCTCACTCCCTGTCTAGTTTCTTAATTTTGGTGGTCTAGTTGCTGCTAAAAATAGTCTGAAAGACATTTGTAGTCTACGTTGTGATGCTCTAGGGGTTTCCCCTCTGTACAGGCCACATTCTAGGCAGCAGAGCTATTTCCTGAAGATGCTACTCCCTCTTTCTGAAATGGCTTTTCCTTCCTGTTTGCTAAATAAACCCTGATTTATCCTTTAAAGTCCATCCCCAAAGCGCCACCTCTATGAAGCACTTCTGACTCCCCAGGCTTCATCCTCAGACCTACTTGGAAATGTGTCTTCTATGGCTTTTATCCCATGTTTTTCAACTCTTCCATTTCTCTCCTACTGGATGGTGAGCACAAGAGTCCTGTATTTATTCTGAATGTTTCCTCTGCAATTGTAGAGCACATATTTTCAGATGTTTGTAAGTTCGTTTATGCTTCTCTGTCTTTGTGTGCTATGTTTAGAGCTATTTAGCTCTGGTGATAGAATCAAAACTGACTCACAAATTACAAATGTAACAGAATAAATATTTTCCTATCCTTTCAAATTGTCTTTGTTGCTGGATTTATTATCTAGAATTTGAAATATACTTCTGGAAGTAAATTTGCATAATCAGAGAGTAAAGGAGGAAAAAATTGGCAAAATATAAAACCAAGTTGGTCTAGTGGATAATCCCCCAAGGGTGGTTTCAACATCTTGCTATCCTCTGAAAATTTCTTTTCATTTAACAATTCTGAATATGTATATGTAAATATATATAGTTAATATATAGCTAATTTCCTTGTGAGAAGCTGAAGGCATGAAAGACGGAGATGGATTCTGCTTCATTAAACCAAAGCTGACAGCTCTGGTCTGATCCCAGAATCTTAAACACTACAAAGAGAGAGAAAAAACCTGCAACTCAGACCATGAATGAGTTTGCCAAGTTACACGTTAACAGCAAGCTCCACTAGGTTTATAAACTGCCCAAACTTGGAACATACTGGACTCAGTTTTATTCTTAGGCTATTCACACTTCAATATCATGTTTTAGAATAATCCAAAATATCATGCTTAAGAAAAGCAAAAATGGCCTACGTAGTAGACCACTGGAAAATAAGATCTCCCAAATGACACCAGGGTGTCCATGTTTTAATTACATGCTACCCAGGGAATAACAAATGCTTCAAAGACAGCAAATAGAAACCCAGAAATAGTGTCCACCCTAAATGTTAAGTAGATATTCTACTAGGCTAAATTGATTTTTGCTTAAACTGTAAAATCAGAATTGCTAACTTTTAGGACTTCTCACATGTGAGGACAGAAGGCAGCTTGCACTGTTTTACATTTTAAGATTTAACAAAGCTTCCAATGTAAAGCAACGTATCTAATTTAGCCAATGGCTGCCAGTGCTAGACCCTAGTTAACAAAGCCCTAATGCAGAGAACTTTCAATCAAGACAAAGTATGAATTAAAGGAAAAGGAAGCAAATTCTCATTAACAGCTAAGTGCCAATAAAAATAAAAAACCAAAATGAAATTTAATCAGAAGGAAATTGTATGCCTAAAAAAATCACCAGGAAAAAATGGACTATCTGCTACATCATATTGTCATTTCTTTAGATTCAGCTCTCCATTAGGAATGAAAAATAGTCCAATTATACTAAAAGTTGTTTTGGACAATCTTAGTACCTGTGCTTGTTATTTTCTGCATACCAACCACCTTCCTAAATCAGATTCATTCTCCTCTGTTCCCTGCCCTACTTCCGGCTACAAGACACTGACCCCTAAGCACTCTATGACCTGGGCTCCTTGATGAATGGCCTTGGCCAATGATAAGCAGCAGCAGGATAAAAGAGGGTGTTATGGGGCATTTTTTTCCTAAATGCTGTCTGCTTTGGAATGGGTTTTCTGGTGTTGGGTGTACTCTTTCACCACTAGTGGTCCTTCCAGATGGACTCCCCCTCCATGGCTCTTTCTCTCATTGGGCCTCAGCAATGTTAATGCCTCTCCTGCCCCTTTAAGCCTAGGCATAGTAATGGTTTCCTATTGATAGTTCCTAGGGGATTCAAACATCTTTTTTCAATTTCCAGTTGCTAGTTTCTAGGGGAATCCAAACATCTTTTTGTGTTCCTGAGCCCTGCCTGCACCTCTGTAAATTATCCCTTTATTATAATCTGTTTTATCATGTGAGTTGGATTCTATTTTCCAAGGAAATTGATTGATCCAGTCTTTCTCTGAGCCCTGGGAGGTAGTTAAACTTACTCTTGGAGGATAAAGACACCTACTTTTGCATTCTTAACCTTTCTTTCTTGTCTAAGAAAATCTTAGTACTTGTGCTGTTTATTTTCTGTATACTCCTCTACAAATTGACTTCAGTAATATAAGAAAATGTGCTCGGACTCTAAATACTGCACTGTAGTTCTGTTCATCAAACTTTATTTTACTCACACTCTCTGAAATCGTGTCACCTCTATCTAGTTATATTGCTGCCGAGATCACCAAGCCACAAGTTTTGCCTCAAAGTTATCTTATGCACAAGATGGCTGGCCAATGTTTGTCTAAGGGAGTTGGAAAGGACGTTGTTGGATGTAGAGTTAGGGCTTGTGTCGAGAGGTGTCATTAGAAGGGAAGGTAACAGGCTTCCCAAGTTGAGAAAACTGCAATGAAATGTTTTTCTACCCCACACTGACATTTGAAAATTTGTTGAAGTGAGATTTCAGGGACAGAATAGAATGTTATTGCTGGAGGGAGTAGAATTCATGTAGTCCGATGGCTTCACTTTATAGATAAGAAAACTGAGGGTCAGAGATATTAAGCGACTTTCCTAAAGTTAAGAAAGTGCTTACTACAGAACCATGACTAAAACTCCAACTCCAGATCTGTAGTGAGCTCCTTGTGTTCACTATACTGTAATATGATCTTATTGTGACCTTACACTCATGGGTTATAAGAGTAAACAAAATAATGTGCCAAGTTTATAGCAAAAATAATTTATATTAACCAAAGAAATAAAGAATTAGGAATCGATCTTATTTCATTCAAAGATTAGATGTCAGAACTACCATGGAATGAGATGCAACCTCAGTTTAATGGTCTTGCTATATTGTGAGATGGCTTCTAGGGGACTAAGTTTTCAGTGATGCAAATAAGAAAGGCAGGAAGAAAAGAAAGGATGGAGGGAAAAGCTAGTTTATTTAGGATTAAACTTCCTGAGAAACTAAAAAATGTGCATATCTAATAGTCTATATTATTTTGTCTACCAAGTAGACATTGTCACTCATTCATGATGGAGCATGCTGGGATTCTTCTTGAGTTCAGAAATCTCCTGGTTCATTGAAAATAGCTTCAAAATACAAAGTAATTTCCAGTCATCCTCTAACATTTAAAGAAGTGTATATCCTCAGCCATAAGTCTTCTTTTCATTTATTTACGGTATCATGTCCAATTGTGAAAAATTTTTACCTACTTTCCATTAACATACATTCCACCAAAGTCTGAGAAGTATTATGCAGTGATACATTGATAGGTTTACAGACAGACAGCCCAGACCCAGTTCTCCCTGTGACACTTCTACTAATTATGTGACTCTGGGAAAATACAAATCCTCTCTGAGCCTCCATTGCCTGTCCCAGTAGTCAAATAAAGACGAGTATCTACCTTTTAAAAATGTTGAAATAAGATTTAAAAAAAAAAAGTGCAGTTCTTAATATAATGTCTGGAGTATAGTATGTGTGCAATATAGGATAGCTATTACTAGTTGGAGGAATTATTTATAACCACAGTGCACTCTCTTCTTACTTCTTAATTTCTCAGTTAATAAGACAAAAATAGCAAAATCCTATCCTTGCTGCAGCAACTGTATTTCATTATAGGTATAGTATTTTGCTAAAAGAATTAATTGCTAAAGATTTCACCTAAATTTCTATACAAGTAATAGTAGTAATTAAAGGGAGAGTTCTATGTTTAGATTTAACTTTTTTTTATTATATCAAAAAATGAGTCAATAGAAAATATTATCCAGCAGAAAATTATCTTTACCTCTTGTGTGGCTATGGAAGTTAGTGTTTTGTTTTTTTTTTCCCCTTGAAGCGAATTCTATATTTTAACTTATTTTCATCTTGCGGTGAAAGTTTCCAAAGGCCATGAAGAAAATTGTCTAATAAGTAAAATATTTGCCTAGAAAATTGAAACATGTGTCTGCATAATTCAGACCTATATTCTTTCTCTCTTTCCACTATATCCAGATAATTGAATAAAAGTTTTGACATAACTTTTTTTATGGCCATTTTTCAACAGAATTATTTAGTTCTTCCTCACCAAATACACTAGATAAAAAACAATGGAAGACATCTTAGTAGATGCAAAGATCTTGAACATTGCAAAGATAATTTCCCAATAGTTACCAGTTACCATGGAAGTTTAACAAATCATCTTTGAGGTGTCCCTTTTAAAAATATAAATAATACCCTCATTTGTAAGTTGTAAAGATCAATGAAGACTATTTCAGAAACATTATGAAAAACCTAACATTCTAATTTCACTTTGGTTTATGTTACTCACATCGTGAACAATTTTAGTTCAACTCCTGGAATAGAAGTTACATCTACAGCCTATGACCAGGTTAGTCTGTTCCAGTTAGTAAAATCACCAAATCAGTCCATCATTCGAAGCCCTTTCATGATTCTCCCACTATGTGTTTTTCAATCCTAACTTTATCCTTATTCCTATTTCTAAATTTGTACATGTCATCACATAGCAAAGGTATAACCTCTATTATACCGTCAATATATTAGCCAGAAATACTCATCTGCATTGAAGCTAAGTATAGCATTATTGTTGGTTGCATTTACGTAAGAGCTAAACTTTTACTTCAAGTTTAGTCTACGGGGTTTGTTGTCTTTCCAAATCCATTCCATTATCAACAGCATCAGCTGGGATTAGGTTCAGCTGGCAATAACAGAATATTCAAATAAGAATGGCTTTATCACACAAAAGTGTATTTTTCTCAAGTTATAAGATGTTTCTGTAGGCATCTGCTGGCTGTTTCAGTACCTCTAAGATGTCTTGGCCAAGATCTCTAAGATTCTCTTTGCTTTTTCCTCATGAATTCAAGATGGCTACTGGAGATCCTGCAATAATTTTCACTTCCCAGGCAGCAAGATGGAAAACTAATAAGGTGGCAAAAATGCTTGGAATGTTTCATTTTCCAGCTTTATGTGCAAGGAAGGCAGTAAAATAAACTATGGGTAAGGAAAAGAAGAGTAGGCAAGAATAGATATTAAGGTAGCAGTTAGCGTTTTGCCACTTCAATCAGTCTTAGCTGATGTTAATTCTTCTACCCACACCCTCCTGGAATATTAGAATTCTACAAGTTTTCTTACTTCAAAGCACTGGAATATTAGAATTCTACAAGTTTTCTTACTTAAAAGCAAGCCCTAAGCTTGTCATAAACAGGCCTTAAAGAGACTGGTCATACACAGGATTTCTGCAGCAATGTGACATGCTTGTGATGGCTATCACACACACTGCTAAAAGTTGTTGGTTTACTGGAGCAGGGCAAGGAACACCTGGCCCCGCCTGGAGCAGAAAGCTGCTCTAACCACAAATGATAGCAGGAGCGGCCGGTGCTTTAACAACATGCTTTTGCTGTAGATAATCAGCCAGAGCCTGTTTCTCTGCTCCTCACTAGCAATGCTTTTAGTTAATCTATAATCTATAAAAACTATGCTTATCACTGGCTTTCTGTCAATAAATGTGTGGGTCAAATTCTGTTCGTGGCTCTCAGCTCTGAAGGCTGTCAGCTCCCTGATTCCCACTTTATACTCTATTCCAGTGTTTTTGTCTTTAATTCCTCTGGCGCCGCTGGGTTAGGGTCTCCATGACAGAGCTGGTCTTGGCAATTGACAATTTTACACTATTCTTACATATTTGTTTTCTTCCTAAAATCTACGGCCCATGTTTAGAAACTTGTGTTAGCTTCAAAATCCTCCAAAACAAAACAAAAATAGAACTGACGTGGAAATGAGGACCAAACACGTTACTTGGTCACAAATGAACAATAAACTGGCAGGGTGACCAAATGAATCCAATATATTATCTAATATGTGTGTGAGGGGAAGTGAATGACTTATAGACACAAAACGAGTTGCCCTACTAGAGCTCTAAAACACGTGTTAGGGTAATTGCAATTCCTTGCACCTCTTGTCACACCTGCTTCTCATTTGACCCTGCATTACATGTGTGTCTCAATCCATTTGTGCTGCTATAGCAAAATACCCAAGACTGGGTAATTTCTAAACAACAGAATTTATTTGTCACAGTTCTGGAGGCTGAAAAGTTCAAGATCAAGGAGCTGGAAGGCTGGGGGTGAGAGCTGCTCTTGCTTTGATGTGGCATCTTGTTGCTGCATCCTTTGCAGGGAATGAATGCTGTGTCCTCAAATGGCAGAAGGGATGGAAAGGTAAAAAAGGCCTTAAGCTAGTTCCCTCTAGTCCTTTTATATGGCATTAATTCATTCATGAAGGAAGATGTAATCGCTTTCCAAAAGTCCTTACCTCTTAATACCACCACAATGGGGATTAAGTTTCAACATAAATTTTGGAGGGGCCAAATTCAAACCATAGCAATATGTTTGGAATTAGCTTGGCTTTAGTATGTAAATCTGCCTGCAATTCTTGAGCTCCATAGAATGATTGAATCTCTCTAGGGTGGTTAAAGTTCAAGCTAGTGAGTATTCATCCATGAAAAAGCCAAAATGAATTCCATGTTGTTTATAAAACAACAAAGATCCTTAAATCACTTCTAAGAATCAGAGAACAACATCATATACTTGAAAATTCACTAACATATGATTTACCTGGGAAATACAGGTACAATGGACACTAGGTCATTAGAATCAGGAACATTAAATTACTGAGATATTACATTTAACTAAGCTTGAAGTAAAAGTTTAGCTCTTACATAAATGCAACCGACAATTAGATGTGACATTTGCCATACTGGCTTTATGTACAATGAAAACAATGTGTAATGCTGAAATTGTGATAGAGCAAACATTTCCCTTATATACTAATTTTTAGATTTTAAAATCTGCAGCAGTTAGAGTTTTTGTTTTGCTTATAATGTACCAATACATGTAACAATAAGCTATACCATTTTGGGGCTCACAAGTCTATGCTTTATAGGATATTTTAGAGGTTTAAAATGATGTTCCCATAGCTTCCCTCATGTTGGTCTGCCTTTTGATGTCTCTATTACTTCTATTAAATAAGAAGGTGAAGTTTCATCTTCTTTAGAGTTCTATTACTAAGCTCAAAGACACATATTCCACAGATTAATTTACTTTAATAAACATCCTTGTGCTAGGTGGAGAAGATACCATTCCCACCCTCTGGAAACTTCCATAACAAAGTAAATGGCATTGGTCGTTTTTCCAGGCGACACATGACTATGTTGCTGAGCAGCCTAGTTTCTTTGGGTGAAAGGTTTTGGAGAATGCAGTTATTTTTTAGCTAGAAATGTTAGCTATCACTAAAAAGTAATATGGCTTAAACAGTCTTTAGCATATAAAAAGACATTCGACTTACTACCCTTTAGGGAAATGCAAATGAAAATAACAGTGAAAAGCTTCTGGTTTCTGGTCTGACAAGTATAAGGAACTTGTAAGTCTTAATACCATCTTAATAAGTAGAACAACTTGTTACTGTTGAACAACCCGGAAAGTTACGAAGGCCTCTTGATCTGTCAGTGAATTGAGGTCACAGGGCAAACCACTACCCCATAACCAGAGAGACACACAGGCAGATACAGAGAACAACAACTTACTGGAGCAAAAACCCGTGAGAAGAAACCTCTGCAGAAACCAGTGTCAGAATAGGAAAACCTGAACTGACAAGTTGCTGGAGGCTCAGTGTGGACAAGTTTGAGAGTTAAAGACTCCAGGGGGATCAGTCAGAGAGGGTGGCTTCCACGCGTTTGTGAGTTTTACCTCCAGAAGTTCTATTCAGTTTTCATGGTGAATATTGAGGAAAAAAATCACCTCAGGCTTCTGGCAGGGGGAGGGGCAAAGGAACCATTATGCCAAATCATTCTGTTATTTTCAGCAAAGTTTGCCTGCAGAAGAAACTTCAACCAGAGCCTAACCTGTTGGAATTTTCTCAGAGACTCATCTACCTAGAGGAAGAAAAATAGCCAACCCCAGCCCCTCTAGACATCTTGTTACACCTAAGAGAAAAACTAAGAAGCACTGGCGAGGTGTACAGTCTAGGGGCACAGACTCACTGAAAGACTGATACTTGATCATAGGACTGAAGAATACTTCTCCCCGAGCACCTTACCACCACATTACTAAAGGCCCATCTACCGCAGTTCCTTTTACCCTATATATCAGGTTCATCTTCCAACAAAAAGTTGCAAGGCACACTAAAAGACAAAAAACAGTTTGAAGAGACTAAACAAGAACCAGATTCAGATGTGGCAGGCATGTTGGAATTATTAGACGAGGAATTTAAGCAAACTATAGTTATTATGCTAAGGGCTTTAATAGAAAAAGTAGACAACATGCAAAAAAAAAAAAAAAGGATAATATAATCAGAGGTGGACATTCTAAAAAAGAATCAAAAAGAAATGTTAGAGATCAAAAACACTGTAACAAAATGAAGAATGTCTTTGGGGCAACATTAATGGACTGGACATAGCTGAGGAAAGTATCTCTGAGCTTGAGGATATAACAATTGAAACTTCCAAAACTGAAAAACAAAGAAAAAAATAAGATTAACCTCCTCCCCTGCCCCCCAAAAATGGAACAGAATATCAAAGAATCGTGAGACTATAAAAGACATATCACACATGCAAGGGGAATACCAGAAAGACCAAAAAAAAAAAAAAAAAAAAAAAAAAGAGAGATAAAATAATTGAAACAATAAAGACAGATAATTTCTGTCGGACACCAAACCACAGATAGGAAACTCAGGGAACATTAAGTTAACATTAAGGATAAATAGAAAAAAAACACACTTAGACATACCATATTAAAACTTCACAAAATCAAAGATTAATACAACATCTTAAAAGAAGTCAGAGGACAAAAACCATCTTACCTATAGAGGAGCAAAGATAAGAATTTTATCTGAAATGAGTAGAGTGAGCTATTCAAAGTGTTGAGAGAAAAAAAAGTACACCAACCTAAAATTATGTACTCTGTGAAATTATTCTTCAATTGTGAAAGAGAGGAGGGGCTTCAAGATGTCTGACTAAAGGCTTCTGACACTCACCTCCTCCACAAAGAGAACAAAAATTGTAAAAAGATAATTACACTTTCAGTAAATAATCTGAGAGGACCCTAGAATTCAATAGAGAAATGAAAGGAAACAACTAAGACAAGGAAGGAGAGGCAACTGACTGAGGCAACCTGCTTGACTAGGAGCCTGGAGAAGCTCCCCAGTGTTGAGAAAGAGAAAGTGAGAGATTCCCCCTTCCTCCGCCCCCTGGCAGTCCATATTCCCACTACAGACTTGAGGCAATCCAAGCCTCAAGAGAGGCCTTTGACCCTTGTGGGCCCTGATATTAACATAGGGAGCTGCCTGGAGACCGTGTGAAGGCATTGCTCCAGAGAGGGAGCCCATGATGGGTCCCACACAGACCCTGAGATCTAAGCAGCTTCAGTAAAGCACCATTTTGAGAGCTCTGCTTGCTCCTACCAGATTATATCCTGTCCTGAGGCAGATCAGACCCTGCATGTCAACATCACTGGAACCACATTGATATCCCCCATCTGCAGTTGCCACCACTGCTGGCCACTGCCACTGGGACCAAAGCATAAGCCACTGGCAGTGACCCCAACACCTCCAGCACCAGGGTGGTCATACATCCGCATATTCCCTGAAGACAGGCTCCCCTGCTCACAGCTGCTGCTGACTGCTGCCACCAGTGGTGGAGTGGAAGCCACTGACAGCAACCCCACTGCTCCCAGCCCCCGACAGCAGGAGGGCCACAGAGCACTTTCACTTGCCCTGAGGGTAGACTCCATGACTCCACGCCTACCACTGCTGCCCTCACTTGAGCAGTCTGCCAAGGCCCTGGGGGTCACCGAGTCGCTGCTCACCACAACCCAGTACTTGTATGCACCACCAGGTGCTTGAGGACAGGCCTGCCCCGCTTAGCTTCACACTCTGTAGCACCCAAGCGTGCCATTTTGGAGGTCTTGGGATTAACCACACCAGTCCACCACCATAGGCACTTGAGCACTTCTCCTGGAGGCCTGAGGTTGGGCCCACTCAACTTGTCACTGCTACTACAGCTGGCATCCACATGCCACCTGTGGGCCTAAGGACTGGCCTGCCCATCCCCTTCACCACTGCCACCACCAACAGCATGGACTGCTTGGGAGACAGAGGTTTATCACACCATTACTACTGCCGTCACCTACACTATGCCTGCTGCCCAGTGGCCTGTGAATCCATCCACCCATTCAGCTCATTGCTACCACTACTGGTATCTGAGCAAGTTGTCTGGAGGCCCAATAATCAACTTGCTTGGATATACTAACACCAGTGCCACTGTGTGCCTCCCTGGCCCCAAGAACAGGCATACTTAATCTGCTGCTGCCACCACTGGGCACTGGCCCACCTGGGGTCTCCATCACTAGCAAAACATCATCACAGCCTCCGCTAAAAACTGCACTCTGAAGTCACTGACAAAATTGCAGATACTACCTACACTGTTTATAGCCAAATAAATTATACAAATACAACACTACTGCAGGCACCCAGAATCAAAGCCAAAGTGCCCTACATAACCAACATCATAGTTACATCTTCATTAAGAAGTACACCATTATGACTGCAAATCCAAAAAATTGGAAGAAGCAACAGTTATGTCATACGCACAGGTATCAGTGTAAGGACACCAGAAACATGAAAAACATGACACCTCCAAAGGAGCACAAGAATTCTCCAACACCAGATTCCAATGAAAAAGAAATTCATAAAATATTAAAAAAAGAACTCAAAATAATGATATACTACCTCATTGAATTAAAGGAGAACACAGATAAACAATACAGTGAAATCAGAAAAACAATTTAGGATATGAATCAGAAATTTAACAAATGTTTGAAAAAAACCAAGCAGAAATCCTGGAACTGAAGAATTTCTTAGATGAAATAAATATATTTAAGAGCTTCAGCAATAGACTAGAGCAAGCAGAAGAATTTCAGAACTTGCAGAAAGGTATTTTGAAATAACCCAGTGAGACAATAACAATTAAAAATATTAAAAAGAATGAACAAAGCCTATGTAGCATATGGGATACCATAAAGCAAACAAACTTTTGAAGATTTCATGTTCCAAAAGGTAAAGAAAAGATCAAAGGAATAGAAAACCTGTTTAATAAAATAATAGCTGAAAATTTCCCAAGTCTAGAAGGAGATTTATATATTCAGATACAGGAATTTCAGAGATCCCCAAAAGATACAACTTAAAAGGTCTTCTCCATGGCAAGTTATGGTCAAATTGTCAAGTCAAAGACAAAGAATTATAAAACAGCAAGAGAAAAGTGTCTAGTTATTTATAAGGGAACCCCCTTCAGACTAATGGTGAATTTCTCAGCAGACATTGTAGAGGTCAGGAGAGAATGGGATGATATATTCAAAGTGCTGAAACTAGAAAACAAACAAACAAACAAAACCATCAGCCAAGGATACTATACCCAGTAAAATTATCTTTCATAAATTGAGGAAAAATGAAATCTTTCTCAGACAAGCAAAAGCTGAGGGAGTCTATCTCCACTAGACCAGGACTACAAGAAATGCTTATGGAAGTGCTACACCTGGAATCAAAAGGAAAATATATACAATCATGAAAATACATGAAAATATAAAATCCACTGGTAGAACAAGCACACAAATGAGTAAGAGAAAGGATTCAAATGTTACCGCTAATGGAAACCACCAAACCATAATGATAAACAAGAAAGAGGGGAAGAAAAGACATACAAAGCAATAGGAAGTCAATTAACAAAATGACAGAAACAAGCCTTCACATATCAATAATAACCTTGAATATAAGTGGATTATTGTCCATTTAAAAGATATAGACTGCCTGAATTGATTTTTTTTAAAAAAAAACATGATCCAACTATATACTGCAAATAATAAACTAATTTCACTTGTAAAGGCACATATAGACAAAGTAAAAAGATGGAAAAAGATATTCCATGCAAATGAAAACCAAGAGTGAGCAGGAGTAGCTATATTTTATTATATAAAATATATTTTAAGTGAAGAATAGTAAAAAAAGAAAAAGAAAGTCATTATATAATAAGGGGATCAGTTCAGCAAAAGGATATAATAATTCTAAACATATATGCATCCAACACTGGAGCACCCAGATATATAAAGGAAATATTAGATTTAAAGGGAGAGATAGACTCCAATGCAATAAATATTGGAGACTGCAACACTCCATTCTCAGCATTAGACAGATCATCTAGAAAGGAAATTAACAAAGAAATACTGGGTTTAAACTAGACATTAAACCGGATGGACCTAACAGACATTTACAGAACATTTGATCCAATAGCTGTAGAATACACAGTCTTCTCATCAGCACATGGAACATGCTCCAGGATAGGCCATATGTTAGGATACAACACAAGTGTCAACAAATTTTAAAAAATCAAAATCACATCAAGTATTTTATCAGACCACAATGGAATAAAACCAGAAATCAATAAAAAGAAGAGCTTTGGAAGCTGTACAAATACATGGAAATTAAACAACAGGTCCCTGAATGACCACTGCGTCAAGAAAGCGATTAAGGAGGATATTAAAACATTTATTAATACAAATAAAAATTGAAACACAACATATCAAAACCTATGAGATACAGCAAAAGCAGTGTTAATGGAAAAGTTTATAGCAGTAAATGCTTGCATCAAAAAAGTAGAAAGATTTCAAACAAGCAATCTAACAATCATGTCAAGGAAGTAGAAAAGCAAAAACAAACCAAACCTGACATTAGTGGAAAGAAAGAAATAATAAAGATCAGGGCAGAACTAAATGAAATGGAGCCCAAAAACAACATCATCAAAGGATTTAAAAAAAGTCGATTTTTTAAAAATAGAAAAATCAATAAACTTTTGGCTAGCCTAAACAATAATAAAGAGGGAAAACCCAAATAAAATCGAAAACTGAAAAGGAGACATAACTGATACCACAGAAATAAAAAGACTGTAAGACTATTATGAAATACTTTTTGCTAACAGACTGGAAAACCTAGAGAAAATGTATGAATTTTTGAACACGTATAACTTACCATGATTGAAACAGGAAGAAATAGAAAACCTGAACAATAATGAGTAAAGAGATTGATTCCATAATGAAAAATCTCGCAACAAAGAAATGCTCAGGAACAGATAGATGGCTTCACTGCCAAATTCCACCAAACTTATAAAGAAGCTCTAACATCAATTTTCCTCAAACTCTTCCAAAAAATTAAGAAGAGGGAATGTTTCCTAACTCATTCTACAAGTCCAACACTACTCTGATACCCAAACCAAAAAGAACACAACAACAAAAAGAAAATTGCAGGCCAATATCCCTGATGAACATGGATGTGAAAGTCCTCAATGAGATTCTAGCAAACCAAATCCAACAGCACGTTAAAAAGATAAGACCTCATAATCAAGTGAGATTTATCCCAAGGATGCAAGGATGGTTTAACAGATGCAAATCAATAAATATGATACATCACATTAACAGAATTATGGACAAAAGCCATCAATCACCTTAATAGATGCAGAAAAAACATTTGATAAAATTCAACATCCCTTCATGATAAAAATTGTCAATGAATGAGACATAGAAGAAACATATCTCAACATAATAAAGGTGATTTATGAAAAATCCACACCTAACATCATACTAAATGGGAAAAGCTGAAAGCCTTTGCTCCAAAAACTGGAACCAGATCAGGATGCCCACTTTCACCACTTCTGTTCAACATAGTACTGGAAGTCCTAGCCAGAACAATCAGGCAAGTGAAAGAAATAAGGCGTCCATATGGGAAAAGAGGAGGTCAAACTATCTTTCTTTGCAGATGACATGATCTTATGTCTAGAAAATCTAAAGAGTACATGAAAAAAACTCAGAACTGATACATAAATTCAGTAGAGTTACAGGATACTAAATCAACATACAAAAATCAGGCTCATTTATATATACCAACAGTGAACACTCTAAAAAGAAGTAAAAAAGCCAATCCTGTTTACAATAGTTACAAAAATATAAAATATCTAGAAATCAATTTATCCAAAAAGGTAAAAAATCTATATAAGTAGAACTACAAAACAATCATAAAAGAAATTGATGTGAATACACCAAAATGGAAAGACATGCCATGGTCATGGAGCAGAAGAATTAAAATCGTTAAAATGACTGATGACCATACTACCTAAAGCAATCTGATCTCCCTTGGTTTAATGTAAAGGAAGGGATCCAAAGGCTTAGGGAGATTGGGGTGGTGGAGTGGATTAGTCTCTTTAGACCTACTCATCCCAGCTGGGAGTGTCCAGAAGGTATACCCTTGACCAATGCCTTGCAAAATAGATTTGTGATAGCAGCACCTGCATCTTTGAAGAAACCTGTAATTGTTCTTCTCTGTATATCAGATCTAACAGAGGAAACCACAGTCATTCAACTACAAAATTTAAATACAATAGGAATAATTGGGTCCTGAGATGGCAGGGGCCAAGTGGCAAGCACTTAACCGTCAAAGGCAAGGCAAGCATAGCTATCGTAATGGACAGCAGAGGCAAAGTGGCACTCAGAATAGTCTGACACAGGTAGAGCTCTGGCATTGGCTAATTAATCAAGGTGTTCCTAGAAGTGAAATTGATAGGAAGCCTACTGCATTCCTACTTAAATTATACAAACAGAAAACTTACAGGTCAAATGGACAAAAGACTAATCTGAATTATAAAAACAGAATCACGGCCCCTCAATCAGTTTTGGTTTACAGACCCAGAACCCCTTGAATGAAGGGGGGGCTGGGTCCCCTTGAAGAACCCCCCACATTACTAACAATTTCTGCAGTGAATCTTTCTCCCATCTTCCCCATTGAGACCTCAAGCCTTTTACCAGGGTAACTGTGCACTGGGGAAAGGGAAATGATCAGACATTTTGGTGACTACTGGATACTGGCTCTGAGCTGACATTGATTCCATGGGACCCAAAACATCATTGTGGGCCTCCAGTCAAAGTAGGGGATTATGGAGGTCAGGTAATTAATGGAGTTTTAGCTCAGGTCCAACTTACAGTGGGTCTGGTGGGTCCCCAGACTCATCCTGTGGTCATTTCCCCAGTGCCAGAATGCATAATTGGCATAGACATACTTAGCAGCTGGCAGAACCCCCACATTGGCTCCCTGAATTGTAGGGTGAGGGTTATTATGGTGGGAGGGGCCAAATGGAAGCCATTAGAGCTGCCTATACCTAGAAAAATAGTAAATAAAAAACAATATTGCATCCCTGGAGGAATTGTGGAGATTAGTGCCACCATCAAAGACTTGAAAGATGCAGGGGTGGTGATTCCCACCACGTCCCCATTCAACTCTCCCATTTGGCTTGTGCAGAAGACAGATGGATCTTGGAGAATGACAGTGGATTATCGTAAGTTTAACCAAGTGGTAACTCCAATGGCAGCTGCTGTAACCAGTTGTGCTTTCATTGCTTAAGCAAATTAACACATTTCCTGGTACCTGGTATGCAGCCACTGATTTGGCAAATGGCGTTTTCTCCATTCCTGTCCATAAGGCTCACCAGGAGCAATTTGCCTTCAGCTGGCAAGGCCAGCAATCTACCTTTACTGTCCTACGTCAGTGGGTTATCAACTCTCCGGCTTTGTGTCATAATCTTATTTGGAGAGAACTTGATCGTTTTTTCACTTCCACAAGATATCACACTGGTCCATTACATTGATGACATTATGCTGATTGGATCCAGAGAGCAAGAAGTAGTAAACACATTGGACTTATTGGTGAGACATTTGTGTGCCGGAAGATGGGAAATAAATCTGACTAAAATTCAGGGACCTTCTACCTCAGTAAAGTTTTTAAGGGTCCAGTGATGTGGGGCCTGTCGAAATATTCCTTCTAAGGTAAAGGATAAGTTGCTGCATTTGGCCCCTCCTACAACCAAGAAAGAGGCACAATGCCTAGTGGGCCTATTTGGATTTTGGAGGCAACACATTCCTCATTTGGGTGTGTTACTCTGACCCACTTATCGAGTGACCCCAAAGGCTGCCAGTTTTGAGTGGGGTCCAGAACAGGAGAAGGCTCTGCAACAGGTCCAGACTGCTGTGCAAGCTGGTCTGCCACTTGGCCCATGTGACCCAGCAGATCCAATGGTGCTTGGGGTGTCAGTGGCAGATAGGGATGCTGTTTGGAGCCTTTGGCAGGCTCCCATAGGTGAATCACAGTGAAGGCCTTTGGATTTTGGAGCAAGGCCCTGCCATCTTCTACAGATAACTACTCTTCTTTTGAGAGACAGCTCTTGGCCTATTACTGGGCTTTGGTGGAAACTGAACATTTGACTATGGGTCATCAAGTCACCATGTAACCTGAACAGCCTATCATGAACTTGGTGCTTTTTGACCCATCTAACCATAAAGTGGGTCATGCACAGAAGCATTTCATCATCGGATGGAAGTGGTATATATGTGATTGGGCTTGAGCAGGTCCTGAAGACATGAGTAAGTTACATGAGGAAGTAGCTCAAATGCTCATGGTTTCCACTGCTGCCACCCTGCCTTCTCTCCCCCAACCTGCACCGATGGCCTTGTGGGGAGTTCCCTATGATCAGTTGACAGAGGAAGAGAAGACTAGGGCCTGATTCACAGATGGTTCTGCACAATGTGCAAGCACAACCTGAAAGTGGACAGCTGTAGCACTACAACCCCTTTCTAGGATATCTCTGAAGGACAGTGGTGAAGGGCAGTCTTCCCAGTGGACAGAACTTTGAGCAGTACACCTGGTTGTGCACTTTGCATGGAAGGAGAAATGGCCAGATGTGTGATTATATACTGATTTATGGGCTGTAGTCAATGGTTTGGCTGGATGGTCAGGGACTTGGAAGAAGCATGATTGGAAAACTGGTGACAAATAAATATGGGGAAGAGGTATGTGAATGGACCTCTCTGAGTCATCAAAAACTGAAAATATTTGTATCTCATGTGAGTGCTCACCAATGGGTGACCTCAGCGGAGGAGGATTTTAATAATCAAGTGGATAGGATGACCCGTTCTGTGAAAACCACTCAGCCTCTTTCCCCAGCCAGCCCTGTCATCACCCGATGGGCCTGTGAACAAAGTGGCCATGGTGGCAGGGATGGAGGTTACACATGGTCTCAGCAACATGGGCTTCCACTCACCAAGGCTGACCCAGCTACAGCCATTGCTGAGTACCTAATTTGCAAGCAGCAGAGACCAACACTGAGTCCTCAATATGGCACAATTCCTGGTGGTGGTCAGCCAACTACCTGGTGGCAGGTTGATTATATTGGACCTGTTTCATCATGGAAAGGGCTGAGGTTTGTCCTCACTGGAATAGACACTCCAGATATGGGTTTACCTATCCTGCATGCAATGCTTCTGCCAAGATTACTATCCATGGACTCTTGGAATGCCTTATCCACCATCATGGTATTCCACACAGCATTGCCTCTCACCAAAGCACTCACTTTATGGCTAAAGCACTGCAGCAGTGGCCTTATGCCCATGGAATTCACTGGTCTTACTATGTTTCCCATCATCCTGAAGCATCTGGAGTGATAAAACAGTGAAATGGCCTTTTGAAGTCAAAATTACAATGCCAACTAGGTGACAATACTTTGCAGGGCTGGAGCAAAGCTCTCCAGAAGGCCATGTATGCTCTGAATCAGCATCCAATATATGGTAATGTTTCCCCCATAGCCAGGATTCACAGGTCTAGGAATCAAGGGATGGAAGTGGAAGTGGTACCATTCACCATCACCCCTAGTGATCCACTAGCAAAATTTTTGCTTCCTGTTCCTGTGACATTACATTCTGCTGGCCTAGAAGTCTTGGTTCCAGAGGGAGGGAATGCTGCCATGAACATTCCCTCTATTAAACTGGAATTTAAGATTGCTACCTGGACACTTTGAGCTCCTCCTACCTTTAAGTCAACAGGCTAAGAAGGGAGTTACAGTGTTGGCTGGGGTGATTGACCTGGACTATCAAGATGAAATCAGTCTACTACTCCACAGTAGAGGTAAGGAAGACTGTGCATGGAATACAGGAGATCCATTAGGGTGTCTCTGAGTATTACCATGCCCTGTGATTAAGGTCAATGGGAAACTATAACAATCCAATCCGGGCAGAACCACAAATGACTTAGGCCCTTCAGGAATAAAGGTTTGGGTCACTCCACCAGGAAAAAAAAAAAAAAAAAAAAACAAACATGACCTGCTGAAGTGCTTGCTGAAGGCAAAGGGAATACAGAATGGGTAGTAGAAGAAGGTAGTCATCAATACCAACTATAACCATGTGACCAGCTGCAGAAATGAGGACTCTGTCATGAGTATTTTCTCCTTCTTTTATTAAAAACATGGTTGTGCATGTATACACTTATACTAAGAAAATATCTTCATTTTATTCCTCTTTCCTTTATCATGTGACATAAGATTTATTGACTTCATATCAGCATTTAAGTATTGTTAACTTTATGTAATAGCATTTGGTTTGGGTACTGGTGCATTTACGGTTGTACAAAGGATAGTTGTATTATGTTAGGCATAATTATGACCTCATTATTGTCTTTATTTGAAGATTATGTATGATCTCAGGATGTGTATGGGTTCAAATTGACAAGGGATGGACTTGTGATGGTTAATACTGACTGTCAACTTGATTGGATTGAGGGATACAAAGTATTCATCCTCAGTGTGTCTATGTGTGTATGTTGTCAAAAGAGATTAACATTTGATTCAGTGGAATGGGGAAAGCAGATCCACCCTTAATCTATGTAGAGAGCCAGCAAAGGGATCATGACCAACTCAGCATTCTACTGGAGGCTATAAGAGCAAAGAGCAAACTGTTTATCATGAATGCAGGATGTGGGCAAACTTATACTGTGCCTGCTGCCAAAATGTTTGCTGAGGGCCATCACTCCCTGGCGCCGGGCTCCTTGAAGTTATCTACTGGGAAATCTAGCGCCTATTGTTTGAAGGATGTAGTCTTGCAAGCCTGCTGTGAATCAAACTACTGTCCGACAACCACCCCCAACTTTTCGCTCTTTTGCCTAATAAATATGGAGAGGGCTGTGTAAAGCTCAGGACCCTTGTCCACTAGAGGCAAGGTGCCCCCGACCCGTTTTTCTGAATATACTCTTTTGTCTTCGGTTTTTATTTCTGCATTCGTCTTCTTTTGTTTAGTCCCCCAAGGTCTGTGCAGGTTACAAATCTGGTGGGCACAATCTAATCAGCTTCCAGAGAATATAAAGCAGGCAGAAAAACGTGGAAAGGAGAGACAGGCCTAACCTGCCAGCCTGCATCTTTCTCCCGTGCTGGATGCTTCCTACCCTAGAACATCAGATTCCAAGTTCTTCAGTTTTGGGACTCGGACTGGCTCTCCTTGCTCCTCAACTTGTAGACAACCTATTGTGATCTTGTGATCATGTAAGTTAATACTTAATAAACTCCCCTTTGTATATATCCTATTACTTCTGTCCCTCTAAGAGATAAACTAAAAACCTTCTTCATAGCAAAGGAAACAATTAACAGAGTGGAGAGACAAGCTGTTGAATGGGAGAAAACATACAAAGAATTCAAACAACTCAACAGGAAAAGAAAAAACCACAGTTATACCATTAAAAAGTAGGTAAATAACATGAAGAGACATTTCTCTAAAGAAAATACACAGATGGCCAATTGGTGCATGAAAAAATGCTAAATATCTCTAATAATAAGAGAAATGCAAGTCAAAACCACAATGAGATATCATCTTACCCAATCAGAATGGCTATTTTTAAAAAGACAGAAATTTATAGATATTGGTGAGGGTGCAAAGAAAACGGAACTCTTATACACTGTTGATGGGAATGTAAACTAGTACAGCCACTATGGAAAATATTATAAAGGTTTCTTAAGAAAGTAAAAATAGAATTACCATCTATTCCAGTAATTCCACTACCGGGTAATTATCCGAAGGAAAAGAAATCAGTGTATTAAAGGGATACTTGCACTTGCATATTTATTGGAGCACTATTCACAATAGCTAAAATATGGAATCAACCTATGTATTCATCGATGGATGACTAGATAATGTGGTATATATACATAATGGAATACTATGTGGCCATAAAAATAAATGAAATTATGTCATTTGTTGCAACATGAATAGAACTGGAGGTGAGTATCCTAAGTGAAATAATCCAGGCACAAATACACAACTATTGCTATTCTCACTTATACTTGGCAGCCAAAATATTTGATCACACTGAGGTAGAGAGTGGAAAGATAGACAACTGAGACTGGGAAAGGTGAGTAGGGGTAAGGAGAGAGAATGAAGAGAACTGGGTTATGTGTACAAATACACAGTAAGATAGAAGGAAAAAATTCAATGTTTGATAGCAAAGTAGGGTGACTATACTTAACAAAAATGTATTGTACTGGGGTGATGGACACACTAAATACCCTGAGTTGATTATTACACATTATATGCATGTAACAAAATTTCTCACATGCTTCATAAATTTGTAAAAAACAATGGCTACTATCTAAAAGACAAAAATAACAGATAGCTGACAAGGATGCAGGGAAAAGAGAACTCTTATACGCTCTTGATGGAAATGTAAATTAGTATTGCCATTGTAAAAAACATTATGGGACTGGGCACGGTGGCTCATGCCTATGATCTCAACACTTTGGGAGGCCGAGGCAGGCAGATCACCAGGTCAGGAGTTCGAGACCAACCTGGCCATTATGGTGAAACCCCGTCTCTACTAAAAATACAAAAAAAATTAGCCGGGCATGGTGGCACATGCCTGTAATCCCAACTACTCGGGAGGCTGAGGCAAGAGAATTACTAGAACCTGGGAGGCAGAGGTTGCAGTGAGCTGAGATCATGCCACTGCACTCCAGCCTGGGTGCAGAGCAAGACTCTGTCTCAAAAAAACAAAACAAAACAAAACAACAACAGCAACAAAACAGTATGGAGATTTCTCAAAAAGCTAAAAATAAAACTATTAGAAAATCCAGCAATCCCACTGTTGGATATTTATCCAAACAAAAGGAAATCACTATATCCAGAGATAACTGCACCTCCATGTTTACTGCAGCACTATTCACAATAGTAAAAATATGGCATCAGTCTAAGTGTCTTTCAATGGATGAATGAATAAACAAAATGTGGTATATATACATGATGGACTACTATATAGCCATAAAAGAGAATGAACGTCATATAATTTTCTGCAACATAGATGGAACTGGAGGTTATAATGTTAAGTGAAATAAGCCAGGCACAGAAGGACACATACCACACATTCTCCCTTCTATATGAAAACTTAAAAACTTGATTTCATGGAGATATGGAATGATGGATACCAGAAGCTGGAAAGTATGTATGTGTGTGGGGGTGGGAGGGTGATGGAGAGGTGTGCTAATGGGTATTAACATACAGTTAGATAGAAGGAATGACTATAGCCAACAACAATATGTTATAACTTCAAGATAGCAGGAAGAGAGGACTTGAAATTATCCTAACACAAAGAAATGGTAACTACTCGAGGTGACAAATACCTACCCCAAATACCTTGATTTGATCAGTACACAGTCTATGCATGTAACAAAATATCACATGTACCCCACGAATATGTACAAATGTGCATCAATGAAAAGATTAAAAGAGAAATACTCCCCCAGGCAAACAAAAATAGAAGGAATTTGCTTCCAGTAGGCCTGCTTTGCAAGAAATGTTGAAATAAGTTCTTCAGAGAGAAAAAAATGATATAGGTCAGAAATTCATATCTGCATAAAGAAGAAAAAGAATGAGTGAAGGTAAAATAAAAACATTTATTTTTTTTATTTTGAATTGATCTAACAGATAACAGTTTGTTCAAATAATAATAGCAACAAGGAGGCTGAGGAGGGTGGATCATGAGGTCAGGAGTTTGAGACCTGTCTGGCCAACATAGTGAAACCTTGTCTCTACTACAAATACCAAAAGTTAGCCGGGTATGGTGGTGTGTGCCTGCAATCCCAGCTACTCAGGAGGCTGAGGCAGGAGAATCACATGAACCTGGGAGGCAGAGGTTGCAGTGAGCTGAGGTTGCGCCATTGCACTCTAGCCGAGGTGACAGTGTGAGACTCTATCTCAAAATCAATAAATCAATAATAGCAACAGTGTATCAATTGTGTATGCTTATATATACACACACATTTATGTGTACTTATATGTAAGTGAAATGAATGACAACAGTGATACAAAAAATGGAAGGGAGAGATTAGGAATATTTTGTTACTATAAGGTACTTACATTACCTGTGAAGTGGTACAGGGATATTTAGTGGACTTGGATTAGTTGTTAATGTATATGGCACACTCACTAAAGTAAAGTTTAAAAAAAGAAGTATAATTCATATGGTAAGAAAGACAAAAAAATGGAATAATATGAAATGCTCAATTAAAACCACAAAATGCAGAAAATGTGGGGAAGACAAAATTGGTAACAGAGAATACGGGAAACAAAGAGAAAACCATAATAAATATAGTAAATATTAATCCATCTGTATTAATAATCACTTTAAACATCAGTGGTCTACATATATCAACTAAAAGACAGAGATTGTTATAGTGAATCATAAAACAAGATCCAACTATAAGTTGATATTTTGCAGTGGGCAGGCCTATACAAAACTACCTCCAAAGTCTGAGGAAGCCAAGAGGCCGAAGGAAGAGACTGACAAACCCAGCTTCTCAGAAAGAAACATTTAATAGGGACTTATAAACAGAACCCATGTCTGTGTCTTGGGTATCAGTTAGACAAGACTGTGGATCCCTGTATCATTTCCCTCTAGACCTAGGGCTTATGTACCATAGGAAAGGAATGTGTTGAACAATGACTGGGAAAGTCAAGAATGCTCTATGAATCTGCCTAAAGGCAGATTGACTGGAATTATGGTTAGGGTTGTCTTGATCTAAGGGCAGGAATTGTGATAAATTCATGCTCTTATACAAGAAACAGTAGATAAAATAGAAATCTCAGAGGCTTTTCCAGAACTGAGGTGAATCAGAAGTCAACATGGCGGATTAGCATCCCTGATGGAGTTCCTTTAGCCTCCACTGTTATCTGCAAGAAATCCACTTTAAACATAAAGACATAGATAAAAAGTAAAGGAATGTAGAAAGTTACACTAAGCCAACACTAATGAAAAGAAACCAGGAGTAGCTATATTAATTTCAGAGCAGACTGCTGAGCAAGGGAATTTGCAGAAATTAAGAGGAGCATTACCTAATGATAAAGGAGTCAATATTCCAGGGGAACATAACAATTTATAATGCATTTGTGCCTAGCAGCAGAGAATCAAAATATGTGAGGCAAAAACTGATTGACTCTCAGGGAAAAATAGATTAATCTATTGCATTGGGCAAAAGTAATTGTGGTTTTTGCTGTTACTTTTAATGGCAAATCCCACAATTACTTTTGTGCCACACTAATACTATTTTAATTGGAGACTTTAACATCCTCTTATTAGAAACGCATAGATTCAGCAGGCAGAAAAACGGTAAGCATATAGTTAACCTCAACAACACCATCAGTCAACTGGATGTAATTAATATCTATAGTCTACTTTATTCAAAAACAACAGATTACACATTCTTCTCAAGCTCACAAGGGACATTCACCAAAAGACCACATTCCGGGCCATAAGACATACATGTAAAAGAACAGAAGTCATAGAATATCTGTTCTCAGATCACAATGCAATTAAACTAGAATTCAATAATGGAAATATAGCTAGACAATTTCCGAATACATGGACAATAAACACTACGCTTCTGAAAGGATGGATTAAAGATTGATTAAAGACTTAAATGTAAAACCCTAAACTATAAAAACCCTGGAAGACAACCTAGGCAATACCATCCTGGACATAGGAGTAGGCAAGAATTCCATGACAAAGATGCCAAAAGCAATCACAACAAAAGCAAAAATTGACAAATGTGATCTAATTAAACTTAAGAGCTTCTGCACAACAAAAGAAAGTATCAATAGAGTAAACAGATAACCTACAGAATGGGAGAAATTATTTGTGAACTATGCATCTGACAAAGGTCTAATATTCAGCATCTATAAGGAACTTAAACAAATTTACAAGAGAAAAACAGCCCCATGAAAAAGTGGGCAAACAACATAAACAGACACTTTTCAAAAGAAGACATACATGTGGCCACCAATCAGATTTTTAAAAAAAACTTAACATTACTGATTATTAGAGAAAAGCAAATCAAAACCACAATGTGATACCATCTCACACCAATTAGAATGGCTATTATTAAAAAGTCAAAAAATAACAGATGCTGGCAAGGTAGCAGAGAAAAAAATGACGCGTATGCACTATTGATGGGAGTGCTAATCAGTTCAACCACTGTGGAAGACAGTGTGGCAATTTCTCAAAGACCAAAAACAGAAATACCATTCGACCCAGCAATCCATCATTACTGAGTATACACCTAAAGGAATATAAATCATTCTATCATAAAGACACATGCATACATATATTCATTGCAGTACTATTCTCAATAGCAAAGACATGGAATCAACATAAATGCCCATCAATGGTACACTGGATAAAGAAAATGTGATACATATACACCATAGAATACTATGCAGTCATAAAAAGAGAATGAGATCATGTCTTTTGCAGGAACATGGATGGAGCTGGAAGCCATCATCCTTTGCAAACTAACACAGGAACAGAAAACCAAATACCACAAGTTCTCACTTATAAGTGGGAGCTAAATGATGGGAACACATGGATGCATAAAGTGGAACAACACACATTGGGACCTCTCAGAGGGTGGAGGGTGAGAGGAGGGAGAAGATTAGGAAAAATAACTAATGGGTACTAGGCTTAATTCCTGGGTGATGAAATAATCTATACAACAAATTCCCATGATGCAAGTTTATCTATATAACAAACCATGTGTACCCCTGAACTTAAATGTTAAATAAAAAGTGAAATAATATTACATAATATAAATGAATAAATAAATAAGTAGATAAATGCAGAAAGCACCAGGCCTCAATGGGATTGTTGGTAAATTCTACAAAACAGTTAAAGAAGAAATTGTACCAGTTCTCTACAATTTATTCTAGGAGATATAGGCAAAGGAAATACATCTTCACTCATTCTCTAAGGACAGCATTACCCTTATACCAAAACTGGACAAAAAGTTACAAGAAAAGCAAACTACAGACCAACATCTCTCAGGTACATGGATGCAAAAATTCTGAACAAGATATAGCAAATCACATCCAAAATTCAAAAAGAATCATAGAGCACAATGAAGTGATATCTTAGTCCATTTGTGCTGCTCTAACAAAATACCTGATGTTAGTTAATTCACAGTAACTAAAACAGCATAGTACTGGTACCAAAACAGAGATAGAGACCAATGGAACAGAAAAGAGGTCTCAGAAAAAAAAAAAAACACATCTACAACCGTCTGATCTTTGATAAACCTGACAAAAACAAGAAACGGGGAAAGGATTCCCTATTTACTAAATGGTGCTGGGAAAACTGGCTAGCCATATGTAGAAAGCTGAAACTGGATCCCTTCCTTACACCTTATACAAAAATTAATTCAAGATGGATTAAAAACTTAAATGTAAGACCTAAAACCATAAATACCCTAGAAGAAAACCTAGGCAATACCATTCAGGACATAGGCATGGGCAAGGACTTCATGACTAAAACACCAAAAGCAATGGCAACAAAAGCCAAAATAGACAAATGGGATCTAATTAAACTAAAGAACTTCTGCACAGCAAAAGAACCTACCATCAGAGTAAACAGGCAACCTACAGAATGGGAGAAAATTTTTGCAATCTACTCATCTGACAAAGGGCTAATATCCAGAATCTACAAAGAAGTTAAACAAATTTGCAAGAAAAAAATCAAAAAACCCCATCAAAAAGTGGGCAAAGGATATGAACAGACACTTTTCAAAAGAAGACATTTATGCAGCAAACAGACACTTGGTAAAAATGCTCGTTATCACTGCTCATCAGAGAAATGCAAATCAAAACCACAATGAGATACCATCTCAGACCACTTAGAATGGCGATCATTAAAAAGTCAGGAAACAACAGGTGCTGGAGAGGATGTGGAGAAATAGGAACACTTTTGCACTGTTGGTGGGAGTGTAAACTAGTTCAACCATTGTGGAAGACAGTGTGGTGATTCCTCAAGGATCTAGAACTAGAAATACCATTTGACCCAGCGATCCCATTACTGGGTATATACCCAAGAGGTTATAAATCATGCTGCTATAAAGACACATGCACACATATATTTATTGCAGCACTATTCACAATAGCAAAGACTTGGAACCAACCCAAATGTCCATCAATGATAGACCGGATTAAGAAAATGTGGCACATATACACCATGGAATACTATGCAGCCTTAAAAAAAGATGGGTTTCATGTCCTTTACAGTGACATGGATGAAGCTGGAAGCTATCATTCTGAGCAAACTATCGCAAGGATGGAAAGCCAAACACCACGTGTTCTCACTCATAGGTGGGAATTGAACAATGAGAACAGTTGGACACAGGGCAGGGAACATCACACACCAGGGCATGTTGTGGGGTGAGGGGATGGGGGAGGGATAACATTAGGAGAAATACCTAATGTAAATGCCGAGTTAATGGGTGCAGCAAACCAACATGGCACATGTATACATATGTAACAAACATGCATGTTGTGCACATGTACCCTAGAACTTAAAGTATCAAAAAAAAAAAAAAAAGAAATTTACTTTCTCACAGTGCTGGAGACTGGGCAGTTCAAGATCGAGGTGCTGGCACTTTCAGTTGTCTGGTGAGGTCTGGTCTTCATCTCCAAGATTGTGGCCTATTGCTGCATCCTCTAGAGGAGAGGAACACTGAGTCCTCACAAATGGCAGAAGATTGAAGGGCCAGTGAGAGATGAATGCTCTGTGAAGCCTCTTTGGTAAAATCTTTAATCCCATTCATGATAGAAGACCTGTGATGGGCATGGAATCCTCCAAAATCTCTGAAATGCCTTCAGGGTCATTCTCCCACTGTCTTGAGGAATACCACATGGCTTCCTCCTATCCGTACCAATCTCCTTATCAAATGATCACTTGGCCATATCCTTTTTTATTCTTTACATGACCAGGCTGAGAGTTTTCCAAAGCTTCACATTCTGCTTTTGATTTTAAATTCTGTCTTTAAATAATTTCTCTCTTCTCATATTTTACTATAAGCAGGTAGGAGAAACCACACGGAATCCTGAACATTTTGCTGCTTAGATATTTCTTCCACCAGTATCCCAGTTATTGCTCTTAAGTTTGCTTTCACAAAGTCCTAGGACATGGACATTATTCAGTCAAGTTACTCACCACTTTATAACAAGGATGGTCTTTTCTCCAGTTTCTAGTATCTTGTTTCTCATTTTCATCTGAGGCCTCCTAAGAATAGTCTCTACTACCTATATTTCTAACCTGTATTTCTATATTTCTATTTTGGTTACAACCACATAGGTATTCCCTAAGAAGACTGAGGCTTTTTTCTACAGCTCTTCTCTTTTTCAGAACCTTCACCAGAATCACTCTTAATTCTACATTTGTGGCAACACAGGTTTTTTTTTCAGTGTTCACTTCAAAACTGTTCCAGCTTCTACCCCTTAGACAGTTCCCAAGCTGCTTGCACATTTTCAGGTACTTGTCACAGCAACACCTCACTCTCAGCACTATTTCTATCTTAGTCCATTTGTGCTGCTCTAACAAAATACTTGAGATTGGGCAATTTAAAAAACAAAAATTTATTTTCTGATAGTTCTGGAGGCCAGAAAGTCCAAGATCAAGGCACAGTGGTTTCGTCGTCTGGTGGGGGCTTCTGTCTGTCTCCAAGATGGCACCTTTCTGCCATGAAACACGGTGTTTTTATATGGCAAATGGTGGAAGGGTAAGTGAGAGATGAATCCTGCATAAAGTTTATTTTACAAGGTTGTGAATGCCATTCACAAGGGAGAAGTCTTTGTAGCTTAATCACTTCTTAAAGTTATCACATGGGCAACAACTGAATTTTGGAGAGGACTCACTCAAACCATAGCATGTGGGTTTTATCCAAGGTATGCAAGGCTGGTTCAATATTAGAAAATCAATTAGCATAATTCATCACATCAGCAGGCTAAATAGGACAAATCATGTAATCATATCAATAAATGCAAAAGAAGCATTAGATAAAATTGAACACCCATTCATGATAAAAAACTCTCAGAGAACTAGGAATAAAGGATAATTTCCTCAACTTGAAAAAGAACATCTGCAAAAAAGAACATCTATACAGTTACCATCATACTTAATGGTAAGGAACTTGAAGCTTTTCACTAACATCAGAAAGAAGGAAAGGATATCCCATATCACCACTTCTTTTCCACATAATATTGGAAGTCCTAGCTAATAATACCAGAAAAAAAGGTATGCAGATTGGGAATAAATACATAAAATTGCATTTATGCACAGATGATATGATCATCTATGTAAAAAATCTGAAAGAATAAACAAACAAAACAAAACAAACTCCTGGAACTGATAAGCAATTATAACAAGATTGTAGTATAAAAGATAATGTGTATAAGTCAATTGCTTTCATATTATGCCATACATGAACAAGTGGAATTTAAAATGAAAAACTCATTACCATTTATATTAGCACTCCCAAAATCAAATACTTATATGTAAATCTAAGAAAATATATACAAGATCTGTGTGAGGAGAACTACAAAACTCTAATGAAAGATATCAAAGAAGAACTAAATAACTAGAGAGATACTCCATGTTCATGGATAGGAAAATTTATTGTCAATTTGTCAATTCTTCTCAATTTGACCCATAGATTCAATACAATCTCAATCAACATTCCAGAAAATTATTTTGTGGCTATTGAGCAACTAATTCTAAAGTTTATATGGACAGGCAAAAGATTCACAATAGCTCATTCAAGATGGAAGAAGAACAGTTAGTGAACTGACGCCAACTGACTTCAAGACTTACTATAAAGCTATGATAATCAAGATGGTATGGTGTTCACCAAAGAATAGACAAAGAAACCAATAGAACAGAATAAAGGGCCCAGAAACAGTCCCTTTAAAACATAGTTAACTAATCTTTGACAAAGGAGCAAAGGCAATACAATGGAACAAAAACAATTTTTTTTCAACAAATGGGTGCTGGAACAACTGGACATCCACATACCAAAAAACAAAAACAAAAACAAACAAAAAAAAACTGGACACAGCTTATGCCCTTCACAAAAAGTAACTCAAAATGTTTCATAGACCTAAATGTAAAATGCAAGACTAAAATTTCTAGAAGATAGCATAGGAAAAAACCTAGATGACCTTGAGTATGGCAATGACACTTTATATACAACATCAAAGGGATGATTCATGAAAGAAATAATTAATAAGATAGACTTCATTAAAATTAAAAATTTATCTGTGAAAGACGATGTCAAGTGGTTGAGAAGACAAGCCACAGACTGGGAGAAAAATATTTATAAAAGACACATCTTATAAAGGACCATTATCCAAAATACACAAAGAACTCATAAAACTCAACAAGCAGGGTTGCAGTGGTTTGCAGTTTGTGCTTGAATCTCAGCTACTCAAGATGCTGACACAGGAAGATCTCTTGAGGCCAGGAGTTCAAGACCAGCATGAGCAACACACTTTTTTTAGAGACAAAAAGTGTTGCTTTTTGTCTCTAAAAAAGTCAGAGAAGAGTAGAATATAGAGTATAAATCCACACTGATGTAACATCACAAATCTAAGACATCACCCTGGGTGGTCATGGGTCATGGTTAACCTTGCTGGGGGTGCCCAGCCATTTCACAAGTCAGTAGAGGCAAAGATAAACAAAGTTTCTAATAGCAGAATTTTGGCTTGAGTTTCTCTATGTAGCCACACCTCACTGATTCTTCAAATCCCATTTTACTGAGAAATCTTGCTATGAATCCTTCCCTTCTAACTGACACCAGTACTGTATTTCATTCTATGTGGTCTGTGCAATTTCTGATTCTGAATTTGCTGTCTGAGCACAGTTTCCCTATAACCTTCTTTACTCCCTTTCCAAAAAAGTTGAGAAAAGTAGATGACTCTATATGTTGGTGACACCATTGAACACATTAAAACTCTCTCGCTAAGTAGACCCAAGAATGGCCCTGGAATTTTTTTTTTTTCCAGTGCTGGATCACTAGTTGCTGATGAAGACATTCTCAAAAGCAGTTATGACAACCTGCAGAAGTGCAAGTTGCGAGAAATGATGTGTTTCCACAGTGGCATATGAAAGGGAAGTCTTTCATTCAAGAGTGCAGAAAATGGCACATAGGAATGAATAGCGCACCCTCCTAAGAATGCCATTAAACAAGCTTGCTATAGACTTTCAGAAATAGAACATTATTGCTTGGCACAGCCACCACTATACATTGGAGAGAAAAAGACTACATTTTTCACTATATGGCTTCTGTGTCCCTTCTATTAAGATGATTAGAAGACTTTCCTCTGCTTCTGTTAAGCACTTCACCAACTTCCCATTAAAAGAGAAAACACACAGTTTCTATTGCCTTTCAGGACCCTAAGCATTTCTTCACACTTCTACAATTCAAAATTTCATGAGGACCATAATTTTTAAAATATTTTCTGTGAATAGGTGGAAATTATTTACAGTGAGTCTCACTCAGCATCTCAGGGCAAACTGCTCTGTGTTCTGTTTTTGTTTGTTTGTTTGTTTGCTTGTTTGTTTTGAGGCAGAGTCTCGCTTTGTCACCCAGGCTGGAGTGCAGTGGTGTGATTTCGGCTCACTGCAACCTCTGCCTCCCAGGTTCACTCCATTCTCCTGCCTCAGCCTCTCAAGTACCTGGGACTACAGGCGCCCTGCTAATTTTTTGTATTTTTAGTAGAGATGGGGTTTCACTGTGTTAGCCAGGATGGTCTTGATCTCCTGACCTCGTAATCCGCCTGCCTCAGCCTCCCAAAGTGCTGGAATTACAGGCATGAACCATCGTGCCCGGCCTCTCTGTGTTCTGTTTTTGTCCTGGTTTGTGGAATAAGCCTTCATAAAATTCACATGTCTAGGACCTGTGGTTGCCTATGGAACTATTTCATCCAGCAATGAAATATGTGGATGGCTGATGTGGGCTACCAGCTGGCTAAACATTGGTGAGACTGGGTGTATTGAAATGCTGTCAGTAGTAGAAGTTGGCAGACAGTTCATGAGAATACCAACCGCTATGGCAGGACTATGTCCAGCCAATAATGGGGAATATTGTTAGAGTGAAGGCAAAACCTCAAGCCTACAATATTTACAAAGTACTTTGCAATTGCAAATAGATTTTCTAGAGTCATTTTTCTCACATTTAAAAGTTTGCTTGTATATCTAACATCATCATATCCTGATATAAAAGTAAATATTCCTTTAAGGAAACAATGGTGGCTTGTTCAGGGCCCCAGACCAAATTTCCGGAGAGCCCATCTCACTGTTATTGTTCAAGTCGTGTTGACCTGCGGCTCAGAAAATGCATTCTCAGCAGCTGTCTTTATTCTTCTTACATGTTAGCTGTCTCCCATGACAAGCCTTTAGGGTTACCAAAAAAAGATGTATGTTGAAAACCCTTATTGTTTGTTTTTCCTGCAGTTCCCTATAAAATGTCAGTATTTTTGAAGAGGTTCTCCTTAAATTGAACCCCCGAGGCTGGAGATTTACCAGGTTGATTTAGGAGTTTGAAATCCTGGAGCGTTTCCATAAAATGAGGATTTACAGTTCATAAATATAATGACAAAAGTGTGAAGATACATTTTTGTCCTTGAAAAACTACTGGAACAAAAGTACTTTTCATAAAAGGCCCACAAGCTGCCATTTCCTTCAGACAGAGGCCTGTCCTGGCTAGGAATAGTGAAGTGGCGTTTTATTGCCACTGGTTTAAGATGGTCTTCCTCTCTGCTTCTTGGGGAGCCACTTTCTCCTGACAGGTACACAGATGGACATAGGAACTGAGCACTGCAACATTTAAGCAGCGACAAGTATAAAGAAATGACAGGAAAATATGTTGACATGTAGAGCACACTTCTTTTATTTGCCCCATTCCTGCCTGGGTTCAGCTTCTGGATCACTATAGTCTGGTTGTGATCTTTGCTCTCAGTTCCTTAGCTGAGTTCCTTCTTGCATATGGCAGCAAACAGCCTGGTTAATAATTGACATTAAATTTTCTGCTGTGACAAACAGCTTTGGGAAAATATATGCCATGCTCTGGCTTTATAAAATGTTAAGGGGGGAACACTAAGGAAACTGTGTCACTAATGGACCTTCTTTTTTTTTTTTTTTTTTTTTTTAAATTGAGATGGAATCTTCTTCTGTTGCCCAGGCTGGAGTGCAGTGGCACGATCTCAGTTGACTGCAACCTCCACCTCCAGGGTTCAAGCGATTTTCCTGCCTCAGTCTCCTGAGTAGCTGGGATTACAGACGCACACCACCATGCCCGGCTAATTTTTGTATTTTTAGTAGAGATGAGGTTTCACCATTTTGGTCAGGCTGGTCTCAAACTCCTGACTTCGTGATCCACACACCTCAGCCTCCCAAAGTGCTGAGATTGCAGGTGTGAGCCACCACGCTTGGCAAATGGACCTTCTTGACAGATGATAGAAGTGGTGTGAGGCTAGCAGTTGTGTAGCTCTGCAGAAAACAGCCTAGGTTGAATAGCAGCAGTGGATTCGTGAGTGTGGGGAAAACCTCTGGATTTTCTTTCAATTTAGTTGTGAATCGAATTGACATAATTTTCAAACTTAGGATGAATGTTGGAGCTTACCCTGAGGTTAAAGAAGGGATAGACTTCCAGATTTGCTTACTTTATCCCAATTCTTGGAAAGGCAGAATCATGTCTCCATTCTACTCTGACTAATTCACCTCTATAAATGTCTAGTAACCCAGAATGGGGGGGAGGGGGGAGTGTTGTGCCCACCCCACACTTACTTCCCTTAATGCTGATGTTTGGTTATAATTAGAAATAACTTTATGTTGTGGAAAGAGCACTATGCCATGAGTCAGAAAAACTAAGTTCTAGTCATGGATTCACAACTGATAATAGTTTACTGAGCAAACTAAGATATATTGAAATTGAAAGGGAGTGTTATTAACATTTATACTGGTCCACAGGCATTAACCAGGACTGTTGTGGGGAAACTGGGATGTAGGACCATTCTTCTACTTCCTGTGTGTTTGGGAAAATAATATTCTAAGGGAATATTGAAGGAACCAAAGTAGGATGGGCCCCTTTTGGTGGTCTTTTCCTGTAAACCAGTGTAATTTTTAAGAAGTAAGACCTCATGTAAGGAGAGGGCTGTGTTTGAAGAGACATTAGGGAATTCTGTAGATCCCGATAGTGTAGTTAAGCAAGCCTATAGCTGTGTATATTTGGCATCTAACCAGAAATATACAGGTCTGACATTTTGGGGAATTAACTTTGCTGTTAAGTCGTTGCAGCCCTGGAGACTAAAACCCAAGGACTCTTGGTCCTCCTCCTGTCATAATTTGACGTTCTTTGGCCTAAATCTGGCGATCAGCCTTGGGCCCTCTGCCTCATTGTTTTTTGCAGAATTAGAAGGAATCAAGATACTTTCTGTAGAGCTCCTGCTACCACACTGACAACTGTGTTCATGACCCGTGTAGCCCAAACCCCTTCAGCCATCTGCTCAGCCTACTGGCCACAGTTCTGAATTAAGCAACTGGAGGCCAGTCATTAACAAACACCTTCTGTTGGCTTATACACCATGACCAAGAAACTTCAATTGGCAGTTTGAGGTCATACAAGACACCTAACTTGAATATGTTTTATGTAGGAAAATCAACTCATAGGTACTGCCATGTAAGCATTATACATGTTGATTAAATAAGATTAATGCAAGGTCCATGGGCAGGTTATGCACAAAATGACTCTGTTGCCACATAAGGAGGTTCTGGCTGTATGAGCATCCCTTTAAATCATGCAATAATATTTTGGAATATCTTTCAACTAGGTAACAGGGCTAATTAGATCATCAACAAAGATTTGTGTTCCCCTTCCACAGAGTAGAGCTGGGTGCTGGGAGGCTGCTGTCTACCTAGGATCTAGATTTCCCTGAATACCAGGCATAGGATGAGCCTAGTGTCTAGTTTCTTCACAGTGAAACATGAAGAGATATCTTTCTGTAGTCTTGTCTCTATATACCAGTGGAATGTGAATGTCTCCAAGATCCTGGAAGAAGCCTGGGTCCCTACATAATCATGCGAAAGGCTACTAGCCAAGGAAATTAAAGTGTGGGAAATATAACTCTATTGTGTTAAGATTTGAGGGGTGATATGGTTTGGCTGTGTCCCCACCCAAATCTCATCTTGAATTGTAACTCCCACAATTCCCACATGTCATGGGAGGGACCCAGTAGGAGGTAATTTAATCATGAGGCAGGTCTTTCTTATGCTACTTGTTATAGTGGGTAAGTCTCATGAGATCCAGTGGTTTTATAAATAGGAGTTCACCTGCACAAGCTCTCTTTCTTTGCCTGACACCATCCATATAAGGGACTTGCTGCTCCTTGCCTTCTGCCATGATTGTGAGGCTTCCCCAGCCAGGTGGAACTGTAAGTCCATTAAACCTCTTTATCTTCCCAGTCTTGGTTATGTCTTTATCAGCAGCATGAAAATGGACTATACAGTAAATTGGTACCAGTAGAGTGAGGTGCTGCTAAAAAGATAACCAAAAACGTGGAAGTGAATTTGGAACTGGGTAACAGACAGAGGTTGGAATAGTTTGGAGGACTCAGAAGATGACAGGAAACATGTGGGAAAATTTGGAACTCCCTAGAGACTTATTGAATGGCTTTGACCAAAATGCTGATAAAGATACGGACAATGAAATTCAGGCTCAGATGGTCTCAGATGGATATGAGGAACCCGTTGGGAACTGGAGCAAAGGTGACTCTTGTTATGTCTTATCAAAGAGACTGGCAGCATTTTGCCCCTGCCCTAGAGATTTGTGGAACTTTGAACTTGAGAGAGATGATTTAGGTTATCTGGCAGAAAAAACTTCTAAGCAGCAAAGCATTCAAGACATGACTCGGGTGCTGTTAAAGGCATTCAGTTTCATAAAGGAAGGACAGCATAAAAGTTTGGAAAATTTGCAGACTGACAATGTGATAAAAAAGAAAATCCCGTTTTCTGAGGAGAAATTCAAGCTGGCTGCAGAAATTTGCAGAAGTAACGAAGAGCCCAATGTTAATCCCCAAGACAATGGGGAAAATGTCTCCAGGGCATGTCAGAGGTCTTCACGGCAGCCCTTCCCATCACAGGCCTGGAGGCCTAAGAGCATAAAATGATTTTGTGGTCTGGGCCTAGAATCCCTGTGCTATGTGCAGCCTAGGGACTTGGTTCTCTGTGTCCCAGCTGCTCCAGCCATGGCCAAAAGGGGTCAATGTAGAGCTCAGGCTGCAGCTTCAGAGGGTGTAAGCCCCAAGCCTTGGTAGCTTCCACATGGCATTGAGCCTGCGAGTGCACAGAAGTCAAGAATTGGGGTTTGGGAACCTCCATCAAGATTTCAGAGGATGTATTGAAATGCCTGGATGCCCAAACAGAAGTTTGCTCCAGGGGTGAGGCCATCATGGAAAACCTTGGCTAGGGCAGTGCAGAAGGGAAATGTGGGATTGGAGCCTACACACTACAACTGGAGCACTGCCTAGGGGAACTGTGAGGAGAGGGCCACCATCCTCCAGACCCCACAATGGTGGTTCCACCAACAGCTTGCATTGAGGACCTGGAAAAGCCACAGACACTCAATGCCAGCCTGTGAAAGCAGCCAGGAATGAGGTTGTACCCTGCAAAGCCACAGGGGTGGAGTTGCCCAAGACCATGGGAAATCACCTCTTACAATATGTGACTCAGATGTGAAACATGGAGTCAAAGGACATCATTTTGGAACTTTAAGATTTGGCTGCCCCATTGAGTTTCAAACATGCATGGGGCCTGTAGCCCCTTTGTTTTGGCCAATTTCTCCCATTGGGAATGGCTGTATTTACCTAATGCTTGTACCCCCATTGTATCTAGGAAGTAACTAACTTGCTTTTGATTTTACAGGCTTGTAGGCAGAAGGGACTTGCCTTTTCTCAGATAAGACTGGACTGTGGACTTTTGAGTTAATGCTGAAATGAGTTAAGACTTTGGGGAACTGTTGGGAAGGCATGATTGGTTTTGAAATGTGGGGACATGAGATTTTGGAGAGGCCGGGGCAGAATGATATGGTTTGGCTGCATCCCCACCCAAATCTCATCTCGAATTGTAGCTTGCATAATTCCCAAGTGTTATGGGAGGGACCCAGTGGGACATAATTGAATCAGGGGGGCAGTTTCTCCTATACTGTTCTCATAGTAGTGAGTAAGTCTTATGAGATCTGATGGTGTTATAAGGGGAAACTCTTTTCACTTGATTCTCATTCTCTCACTTGTCACTGCCACATAAGAAGTGCCTTTTGCCTTCCGCCATGATTGTGAGTCCTTCCTAGCCACATTGAACTGTAAGTCCATTACACCTATTTCTTTTATAAATTGCCCAGTCTCAGATATGTCTTTATCAGCAGCATGAAAAGGGACTAATACAAGGAGTTATTTGTTAGAGAAGCTAATGTGTTGTTAAGTAATACAGCTAAGCATGGGTGATTTATTTATAATTTAGTTTGTTTCACAAAATATTTGAGATAACCTACAAGGTTACATACATTTAAATGAAAACAAAAGTAAGAAAATAAAAATTAGAATATAAGGCTAAGATCAATGGACATTTGGAGCAGAAAATTTCAGGCTATACAGATTTACAAAGTTGAGCCACAAATTTGGTTCCCGACTTCCTGGAAACCAAAGCAATAATAAGAAATTCTGTTTCATTTATTTAATTCATATTGCCCATAAGGAGAAAGCATACTAATTTCTGCAGCACAGAAAAAATTTTGTGGCACTTCAGTTTGAAAGAAATTTATCTTATGGGGTGTCATATAAGAAATACTGAGGAATGTGATGAACAGTGTCCTCTATCATATTTCTTACTAAATACAGATAGTGACATTAGTAAAGACATTTCTTGTAAGCTATTGGCATCCACCACGGGTCAATTGTCAATGTGATTATGGTGGTAGTGGCTAGATACAGAGATAAATAAGATCTATACCCTGAACCAGGGAAACTCAGTTTCTAGTGGGAAAGAAAGATATGTCATACAGAAAATGATAATACAGAGTGATAAGTACTGGGAGAGGAGAATTAATTAGCATGTACTTGTCAAGTTTATAAAACTTTTTCTTTCTTTCCTTAATGATTCAAAAAAAAAAAAAAAAAAACCCCAGCCTTATTTTTCTTGGCTTTATTTTATTTTAATGACATAAATTTCCAAGATAAGAGTAGGGGACTAGACTTGTGAGTCACTTTTAAGATGGTAACTCACAGTTTCTGATTCCTGTGACTGGAAAACATGAAGATGGTAGGCAGAGGCTACAGAAAAAACACAGGTTTTGGGTCATATATCCCTGGGCTTGAGATCCAGCTCTCATATTTATTGGCTTTGTAACCCTAGTCAAGTTACTTCACTTCTCTCAGCCATCTTTCACATTGAAATAAGACAACAGAGGACAGGTGCAGTGGCTCATCCTGTAATCCCAGCTCTTTGGGGGGCCAAGGCAAGCAGATCACTTGAGCCCAGGAGTTCAAGACCAGCCCAGGACAACATCATGATGAAACCCTATCTCTACAGAAAAATACAAAAGTCAGCCAGGTGATATGGTTTGGCTGTGTGTCCCCACGCAAATCTCATCTTGAACTGTAGCTCCCATAAATCCCTCATGTTGTGGGAGGGACCCAGTGGAAGATAATTGAATCATGGCAGCAGCTTCCCCATGCTGTTCTCATGGTAGTAAGTCTCATGAGTTCTGATGGTTTTGAAAGGGAAAACCTCTTTCGCTTGGCTCTCCTCTTGTCTGCTGCCATGTGAGATGTGACTTTTGCCTTCTGCCATGATTGTGAGGCCTCCCTAGCCATTTGGAACCGAGAATCCATTAAACCTCTTTCTTTTGTAAATTGCCCAGTCTTGGGTATGTCTTTATTAGCAGTGTGAAAACAGACTAATACAATGGGCGTGGTGGCATACGCCTGTAGTTCCAGCTACTGTGGGAGGCTGAGGTGGGAGGATTGCTTGAGCCTTGGAGGCGGAGGTTGCAGTGAGTCCAGATTGCACCACTGCGTGACAGAATGAGACTCTGTCAAAAAAAAAAAAAAAAAAAAAAAAAACCACAGAGAGACAATAAGACAATAAATACCTATCTCAATGATAATGAATGTGAAGAGTCTGACACTTCATCCAATCTCAAGTGTAACCAATCATCTGAAAGCCTACTCTGGCTAAAATATAAATCTAAACTTCAATATTTTCCCAAAATTCAGCCTTCAACTTCCTTTTAGAAGAAAGAAGTGAGCTTCCTTTTAGAGGAAAGATGCAAATGAGTTTTCATCCCTTGAATCTACATGTCTCCTCTAGTCAGTTCAAATCCAACAGTGTTTCTCAAAGCATGCTCTTCACACCACCTGTATAAAAATTCTCAGAGATGCTTGTTGGCACTTTCTCTTAAGCTTCACTCTCTCTTAATGAATCAGAATGTTTAGAGACAGTCAGAGAATCTGCATTCTACACAAATTCTCCTGGAGATTTTAATGTGTATAGAAGTTTGCCTTAAACATTGAGAAATGGTAATATCTTAAATTGCAAGAGAAGAATCTTTATAGTCACCAGTTCATATGAAAATAGGAAAAATTTTTTCGCATTGTTTTAATATCAGTATTAAATATAAGATATTAAGGTATAAGTGGCAGAAGAATAAGCAATTATTTAAAAAGTCAATGATTGAAAACATTTGAATTTTTAAAGAAATTAGTCTGTCACATAGGCATGCCCTGAGGTCATTGTGCATAAATACTCCTCATACATAGATGTAATTAGGTTTACTTTTCTATAGTCACAATTTGAACCTTTCTCCTTTCTTTGATACGTCTCCAGTGTCTATTAGGAACATGAATATGGGTTGTTTTCCTTAGGACCATGTATAGTTTATTTATTTTTATTTTTATTTTTTTGAAACAGGGTCTCACTTTGGCACCCAGGCTGGAGTGCAGTGGTGCAATCTTGGCTCACTGCAGCCTTGACCTCCCAGGTTCAAGCAATCCTTCTGCCTCAGACCCCCAGGTAGCTGGGACTACAGGTGTGCGCCACCACACCTGGCTAATATTTGTATTTTTTTGTAGAGATGGGGTTTTGCCATGTTTCCCAGGTTGGTCTCAAACTCCTGGACTAAAGTCATCCACCCACCTTGGCCTCCCAAAGTGCTAGGATTACAGGCATGAGTGACCGCACCCAGCAGTTCATTCTTACCATGTACATTGGGAGTTATACTTACTCAGTGAGAAGGCCTGTCCTTAGGAAGGGAATTTTTAAGACTTGAGACTGCAGCAGAAAAAAAAAAGTTATTGTATGTCTCAGTCACTCCACTCTCCCCAGACTTACAAACCAATTTCTCATCACCCCTATGTTTACTAACATAGATACTTCAGATATGGATTCATCATCCATGTCTGAGCTTTTCTTCTCTGCTATCTGCTACCCTACCGCTTGACCAAATCTAATAAGTACAATGCTGAATTATTTAGAAGAGTTCCAACACATCTCTCTAGGAAAACACACAGGAAAGAAGACAATGGAAAAACCTTTATAAAGAGCTAAAGTAAAATATTTCCAACTTAGAATTCTATCCTAGAAAAAATGTCTTTAAAAAATGAAGGCAAAATAAAGATTTTTTCAGACCAACCAAATAGGAAAGAATTCATAGCTAGCAGTCTTGCTCTATGGGAAATGTTAAAGGAAGTTTTCTTTTTTCCACTAAAAATAAAATGATACTAGATGAAAGTTTCAGTCTCCACAGAGGAGTAAAAACCTGCAGAAATGGTAATCATGCATGTATGTATGTATAAAAATATTTTGCTTTCATGTTTAATCTCATCAAATGGTTTGACTAAAGCAAAAATAATAACAATGTATTGCAGGGCTTACAACATATGTAAAGTTGAAATATATGCCAACAATAGCACAAAGGAGAAGAGGGAGGAAATGCAAGTACACTGCTGGAAGGTTCTTATAATATATATAAGTTGTTATAATATTATTGGAAGGCAGACTGTGAAATGTTAAAGGTGTGTACTGTAAACTTAAAGTAACCACTAAAATAACACAGTAAGGACTTGTGAGGCAGATTTCTTAGGACACAAAATTGTGAACTATAAAATAAAATGGGCCAGGCATGGTGGCTCACACTTGTAATCCCAGCACTTTGGGAGGCCAAGGTCAAGAGTTCGAGACCAACCTGACCAACATGGTGAAACCCCATCTCTACTAAAAATACAAAAAATTACCCGGGCATGGTGGCGGTCACCTGTAATCCCAGCTACTTGGGAGGCTGAGGCAGGAGAATCAGTTGAACCTGGAAGGTGGAGGTTGCAGTCCACCTTCTGGTGGAGGAGCCGAGATCGCGCCATTGCACTTCAGCCTGAGCAACAAGAGCGAAACTCTACATCAAAAATATAAACAAACATAAAAAATAAATAAAATGGATAATTTAAACTTTATCAAAATCAAAATGTTTTCCCTTCACAAGTTATGGTTTTGAAAATGGCAAGTAAGCCACAGACTGGAAGACGATGTTTTCTTTTTTTTTTTTTTTATACTTTAAGTTCTAGGGTACATATGCATACCACGCAGGTTTGTTACATATGTATACATGTGCCATGTTGGTGTGCTGCACCCGTTAACTCGTCATTTATGTTAGATAAATCTCCTAATGCTATCCCTCCCCCCTTCCTCCACCCCACGACAGGCCCCGGTGTGTGATGTTCCCCACCCTGTGTCCAAGTGTTCTCATTGTTCAATTCCCACCTATGAGTGAGAACATGCGGTGTTTGGTTTTCTTTCCTTGCAATAGTTTGCTCAAAATGATGGTTTCCAGCTTAATCCATGTCCCTACAAAGGACATGAACTCATCCTTTTTTAAGGCTGCATAGTATTCCATGGTGTATATGTGCCACATTTTCTTTCTTTTCTTTTCTTTTTTTTTTTTTGAGACAGAGTCTCGCTCTGTTGCCCAGGCTGGAGTGCAGTGGCGCGATCTCCACTTACTGCAAGCTCCACCTCCCGGGTTCACGCCATTCTCCTGCCTCAGCCTCCCGAGTAGCTGGGACTACAGGCAGCCGCCACCACGCTAGTTTTTTGTATTTTTTTTTAGTAGAGACGGGGTTTCACCGTTTGTTTTTGTTTTTGTTTTTTGTTTTTTTTGACAGAGTCTTGCTCTCACCCAGGCTGGAGTGCAGTGGCGCAATGTCGGCTCACTGCAAGCTCTGCCTCCCAGGTTCACACCATTCTCCTGCCTCAGCCTCCCAAGTAGCTGGGACTACAGGTGCCTGGCACTACGCCCGACTAATTTTTTGTATTTTTAGTAGAGATGACGTTTCACCATATTAGCCAGGATGGTCTCGATCTCCTGACCTCGTGATCCACCCACCTTGGCCTCCCAAAGCACTGGGATTACAGGCATGAGCCACTGCACCCGGCCTATGTGCCACATTTTCTTAATCCACTCCATCATTGATGGACATTTGGGTTTGTTCCAAGTCTTTGCCACTGTGAATAGTGCTGCAATAAACATACATGTGCATGTGTCTTTATAGCAGCATGATTTATAATCCTTTGGGTATATGCCCAGTAATGGGATGGCTGGGTCAAATGGCATTTCTAGTTCTAGATCCTTGAGGAATCGCCACAGTGTTGGAAGACAATGTTTTCAAAACACGTGTCTGATAAATAATTTGTACCCAGAATATATACAGAATACTTAATAACAAATGTAGAAACAAAGCAATTAAAAAACAGGCAAAGATTTGGATGTACACTTATCCAAAGAACATATACAAATAGAAAAATAAACATAACAAAGGATGCCCAATATTAATCATTTGGAAAATAGAAATTAAAATGACAGTAAAATATCCTGACTCATGCACTAGAATAGCTAAACTTAAAAAGACCCACAACACCCGTTGTTGGCTAGGGTATGGAGCAACTGGAATTCTCATATGTCACTGGTAGGAATGCAAAATGGCAGTCAGTGTGGATGAAGTTAGGATAGTTATTAGAAGTTAAACAGTCACTTGCCATATATATCTTACCAAGAAAAATAAAAACCTATGTCCACATAAAGACATGTATGTGAATGTGCATAGCATTTTTATTCATAATAACCTTGAACCAATTGAGATATATCCACATAACAGGATACTATTTATCAAGAAAAAGGAATAGACCACTGATGTATGCAAGAACATGGATAAATCTCACAAGCATTATGCTGAATGAAAGAGCCAGACACAAAAATCAGGTACTGTATGATACCATTTACCCAAAATTCTACAAACTATAGTGACAGAAAGCAGATCAGTTTTTGCCAGGACCCAAGGAGTGGGGAGGATGAATGGCAAAGAGGTACAGGAAAAGCAATGAAAATGACCTGACTCGGGCCATGGTTACAAAACTGTGTACACATTGGATTACACAATTAAAATTGGCAAATTTTATTGTATGTAAATTATGACTCAGCAAAGCTGATTTTCTGAAAAACTTGGAGAAAGGGTGAATCCAGTACTATGCAAGAGAAAGTACAGAATAAATCTAGAATATCTCTTTGTGTAAGAATATAAAGAAGTGCTCAATAAATAATGAGGGAATGTCAAAAGGAAAAAGGGGCCAATTTGAAGGGGCCCCCACTGAGCAGATCAATGATAATTTTAGCATCAAGATAAATAATAATATAACGAATTTTAACTCATTGAATAAAATAAGAATATGTTAATCCACACTGTTATAAATAAGTCAATGAAAAATAAGTCAGTGGGAGCAAAGAGAATGCCATTAAAGTATAAAAGGAATGATGGTATTAGAAAATCATTAGCAGAGAGTAAAAGTGGTAGGTTAAAGTTTTACAACTAACAGGCTGTTTCTGTAGTCTCAAAGTATCCCACTCTTCATAATACTTAGATATAAAGGGAATAATAGTAACTTTACAGTGAAGAAAGCTGGCTAACACCACCTTAACCAAGTGATCAGAGATAACATGTGAGACAAGAGAGAAGTACCAGCAGAGATTTGGAAGGCATGGAGACACCTTGGAGCAGATGACTTTTGACTGTGCTTGGAGAATTGAATGGTATTTCACCAGGCAAAGGAGGCACAAGAGGCTTTCAGGCCGAAGGTGTACCAAATGCAAAGAAATGGGAAGTGTTAGGATACCCTGCATTTAAGGACGTGCAAGCAGTTTGTTTTGAATGATTGGGTAGGTGTGAAGGGAAAAGAGATGAAGTATGAACCTAGAAGAAGACCAGCGTCAAATTGTGAGAATTCACAATGCCACATGTTAAAGGTTTTTCACTAGATCTTGAATGTGATATATTTGAAGATAGTCAAGTAGAGATGTTTTTTCAAGGCAGAAGAGTCTGCGGCTCAGGAGGAAGTTCTGGGGTTGAAATTAGATGTTTGGAAGCCATTAAAGTACAGTTGTTAGTGAAGCCAGTGGGGTAGATGGGCTCAACAGGAGAGAGGGAGGCAGAGCAAGAATAGAAAAGAATACACATGCCCCTAACATCAGCATTTATAGCACACCAGAAGGGAGGATGCAAACTCAGAAAATAAGGCCAAGGAGTTGGAGGAAAACCAGGAGAGAATAGGATGTCAGAAAACAACTGAAAGTTAACAATTTTATCCCCCAGATTAAAATTCTTTATATAATATATAAACTAAATACTCATTTTTTGTCATCTGCACATTCCTTGCATGTAATTTGCTGAGCTATATAGATAAGTAGGCCAGTTATCATGCCTCTTTGTCAATGGATCTTTATCAGGAAAAATAAGGAATTATATGAGCTGATTTCTGAAGTCTTTTCTGCTTTAACTCTCTCTGATATTATTGATGCTTGGTCAGAATTCAGAACTCAGGTTTTTGATGTTAACAGAAAACAAAGTTAAATGTGTTTCATTTATACTATGATGTGGCAGGAACTGCAGCTGGATATGACTTATTTCCAAAGAAGGCAGAGGCAAGCCTTTGGAAACATATTTCAAATCATTCCAACTCTGCAGTCATATGAAACTTAAGTGTTTAAGGCAGCAGAAGAAATAGCACTGCTATTTGTTACAACTGTTCGACCACATGGCTTCATTTACATCGTTACATTGGGCTGAGATTTGGGACTGAGGTTAAAAGTTTAGTCTTCAGACAAAACAGGTGATTCAGACACTGTCACAGCTGAAGGGCCCAGCCACATACCCTCAAGCAGATTGTTTCTGGTTTTTCACAAGGAATCAACGTATTCATTGATTTGAAAGTATTTGTACACACGTGTCATTTGTGTATTTTACCGGAATCAGTTTGCTCAGCAAAGAGCCAGTGAATAGGTACTTTGTGTAAACACTGTGCTACCCACTGCTGAGGAACAGAGAGGTGAAAACAACATAGCCCCAGATGACAAGGAACTTACAGTCTAACAAGGGCAGACAGATATTTAAATAAGTGTACTCTTTAAGGTAAAATAGAATTGATGCTGTGGTAGAGGAAGTAAAAAAAATCTTACCTCATCATTTTCTCCTACAGGCACAAATGGTGCACCAAATCTCTTGATTTGTATTGTAACAGTAGAGGCCTTTGAAAGCAAGGGATATCAAACATTTGAACTTGGCTCTTAGCTACAGCATTAATGGGATGTGATTAAAAATGTACCTGAAGACCGATATTTAAAGCAGGACAAAATTTGGTTTCTAATTGTTCCCCTTCTCAAAAGAAGAAAGAAGGAGCTTCTCGAAGGATAAGGTAGTTGTATGTTGAGGCTTTAATATTCTGGTAAACTGTGAGATTCTTTAGCACCCTTGTTTATGTTGTTTATACGGTAAGGGAGGTTTGGAAAAAGTAAAACATATATTTATCAGTCACTTAAATAGTACTTACTTTGTGCCAGGACTGTTCTAAGTGATTTACAAATATTATCTCAATGGTCTTAATAGACATGTAAAACCTTATTCTTTCCATTTTGCAGATAAAACTGGAGATACAGAGAGGTCAAGTAATTTAGCATGGTCCTATTTATTTTCTTTCATTTTGTTAAAAGGTCTTGGAGGTACAAATGGCCTACAGGACTGTTCAGAAGGCAAGTGCAGCCCCTGACCAATGGCATAACAGATCATTCAGCATGCAGGCTCAGAACTGTGATGCCGTCTTCAATGTCTCTCTCTCCACTTTGTGTGCAATCTTCAGAGTTTATTACTCGCACCTTATGTCCCTTAAAGTGCTTCCCTTACATCCGGGCAAGTGGGGTTCCTGCTCTAGGCCCCACACAGCAGAGCCTCCTGCTTTAGAGTGGCTTCCTCAACCTTCTCTAAGTCTCCCTTTGGTTCCTGGAGCTGTCTGCAACGATTAGTGCTATTCCAGGAGGTGTCCCAAGCCCTGTAGAGGGCCCCTGTGATACCAGCTCCCTATTTCTCCCCACAGTGCATTGTCTGACCCTCACTTGCCAGGAATCAGCACAATGCCCTGAGGATCTTCGGGACCTCTGAATTTGGAGTCACCTTAGGGAAGATATGACTCCTGCCAGTTAGTATGCTATTTCTTTCATGAGCTCATACAAGCTTGGCTACAAGAATGATGCTGATGAACCGATTTTAAGTTATTCCTACCCATGAAATACACAAGATGAATTCTGGCCCCTGGCCCATTACCAACAACATGTGTGAGCCATGCATTGGCTTTCACTTATGCCTGGTGCTGCAGTGGGAATGGTGCAGCTGCCTTCACCCTGTGTGTCTTCCACTGCTGGCACTCAGGGTGGTCCCTCCATCCATCCAGAGCTGGGTGCTCCATGTCAGAGATCTTCTGGGATGGCTGCACCTGACACATTTGAAGGCTTTCAATATTACTTCTCTATAATGCCAACAAACCTTTCTGACTGACATCCTTTCTTGCTTCTGATCAACATGGAGACATTGTCTTCTCCTGAGACAGTCTTAAGCCAATGTAGATGAGGGATGCATATTTCTTTTAGGAATGGAACAACTATTCTTGATCTGTCCATGGGCTTCTTACTTGTCTTTTTGATTGCTGTTCAGGCAAAAGGAAGTTTGAAAGAAATCACATTCTAAGAATAAAATTATTATAAAGAATTCAAGAGAAAAGTATGGTTGAAAGACGAATTGTTCTACATTTACAATATAAAATCCAAACAGTAATTTAAAATGACCAGGACATGACTTATTGCTAACATTTTCCCACAACCTAATTTAAATTTGCATCATTAACAAAGAATAGTAACAATATTTGAGATTATCATTGGAATCCATTATTCTCAGGAAGCACAATGGATGGTACAGCATCCTGAATAATGATCTAACAGCATTAAATAAATGGTGCTAGGAAACCAGTGGCAAGAAGAGCAATATTGTCTCAATATAAATAGATTCTGACTGGGCACGGTGGCTCATGCCTGTAATCCTAGCACTTCGGGAGGTTGAGGTGGGCAGATCACGAGGTCAGGAGTTCAAGACCAGTCTGACCAACATGGTGAAACCCCGTCCCTACTAAAAATACAAAAATTAGCCAGGCAAGGTGGCTCATGCCTGTAATCCCAGCTACTCAGGAGGCTGAGGCAGGAGAATTGCTTGGACCTGGGAGGCAGAGGTTACAGTGAGCCAAGATCACACCACTGCACTCCAGCCTGGGTGACAGAGCAAGACTCTGTCTCAAAAAAATAAAAAATAAAAAATAAAAAAAAATTTTTAAAAGATTTTGAAGAGCCCTGGCTTTGTATTAACAGTCTGGCTCCTTTTCATTATAGTGGGGAGGTAAGAAATTAGGTAGGAACAATGTCTATGACAATAAAGAACATGAAGAAATGGTTCCTGAACACTGCAATCTCCATATGCACTAACTAGACAATTAACAAATGTATATGTACCTCTTCAATACATAGCTGTATTTCACCTAGGTCTATAAATTTTGTAAAACAGTTTTTAAAGATCAGGCAGTTTACATAGAGAAGGGCCTTGCGAAAAAAAAATTGCCTGTGACCCCTTGCATCCTAGGAGTGGCTCCAGTCCCATATTTCTATTTTTAAGTTTGCATTCCCTCTGCCTTATTACCTTTCCCTTAGCCCATTGCAATACTTTTTCTAACTGACTGAATGTTATCCTTTCTTCCCCTTATAATCTTCCTTAAACACATCTGGCTAATTGCTCTGGATGTTTTGGAGTTACTTCTTTACTTTAAACTTTCACTGACTCTCCATTGTTCTCAGGTGAAGTACAGACCATTCATTCATCCTCTCCAATCTAACTATAAACCACCTTTCCAACTCCATCTCTCAGTATGTAATGTTACCACACAGTAAGTCTGTAATGAAACTGAACCTCTGGCTGTTCTTCAACATGTCTTTCTCCTTCTCATCTCTACACATTTGCTTTTAATATTCCTGCCCCACTTCTGTCTCTCCCATTTCTCTCCATTACAATTATACCTAATCTTGAAGGCCTCAGATGCTTCCATTTCCCCAAGCCCTAAGTCAGATGTCTCCTTCTTTTCATCTATGTGCTTATTTAGCGGTACCTCTTTTGTAGGTTTTTTTTTTTTTTTTTTTTTTACAAGCTGACTGAAATGACATGAAGATGAAGGGACTTGGCCAGGGTTAGGGTTCAAATTAGTCAAATAATTGTTCATATTGGCAGAAACATATTTTTATTGCTTCCAACCATTGGCACTTAGATGATTAGTTTTATTAAAGAGAATCATAGACATTAAAGAGAATATAGGCAAGACTGTGCTCTTAGTGGAAGCTGATAACAGAAATAAGCTTATGGTTTGCAAGATGAAAAGCCCAAATGCTATGTTGAATAAAAACTAAGAACAAAAAAAGGCTAAAGCAAGAAGGTCTAGAAATCTTGTTAAACGCCATGCATTCGCAAAGACATTTTTTCTTTTGAAAAAGAATAGAGTCAGAGGAAAGCAAGATTTCTATTTACTGCCTTTGTTGTCTTTAAAGAGCAGACCTTGCCAAAACTATAGCAGTCATGCAGATCTTGGCATCTGCAATCTCTAACAGGTTTCAGATTTCTAAAACTGACTTGAAAATCACATGTCAGCAAACTAAAGGGGCAAGGGGAGATGCTGATAGGAAACAAGTGAGTTTTATGTGCTCTTGAAATTCTATGAAAAAAAAATACGCTAAACGCTAATCAGAAAGCCTGCAATCTTTCATTTTCTCTTTATGACAATGATTAAGCTCATAATGTCTTTCAGAGACTTGAGCAAAGAAAACAAGCTGGAAAATCAGTGCAGTAAATGGCAAACATGCCACGGGTGTGGATTAGACTGGGAACTAGTCAGTGAGAACATGGTATTTGGGTAACACTGTCCAAATCTGTCTGAGATCTGTTATATTTTGAGTCTCAAAGACACTGAAACACAGATGTGGCCATAAAGGCCATATGATTAGGACAGGAAGTCTGCAGATGAAAGTTCAGATACTTCTGATTTAATATAGGTCTAGCCCACCCCTATCACAGATGAGGAAAAGACGTCTCCAGAATAGTAAAGTGACTTGCTCAAGTTAACAGCTTAGCTAGAAACAGGACCACAATTAGGATCTAGGTCTGTTGACTCCTAGTGCTGTCTGCCCCTTCATATTGCCTCTCCCTTTAAATTCTTTTTCACTCAGCTTAATGAATATTGTTAGAGCCTAAAAGCCTGCGTGTGTGTTGTAGTTATATTGCTGTCAGGAAAGGACAATTAGAAAATAGATCAAAGTTATATTTATACTTCAACTGTGAAGAAATGCAACTTGGTGGTTTAAGGAAGGCCTTACGCCAACTATCAATCAGGTAAATCTGTGATGGTGCTCTTGGGGACTGGTGTGCTCCATGGGCCATCACACTGAGCCCTACTGACCTGCTGCTTTAACAACAGAAATTTAAATAGAGGACATTTTTATGCTTTGCAGAGTTATCATATGTGTATATACATATATAATTTGCATATAATATATAGTTACAAAAACCTTTTTTTTTTTTTTTTTTTTTTTTTAGGTCAGGACCTGATATTTTCTGAAATTGGTAGTGGTTAGGATGTCCCTAGAAACAAGACTGTATATCATCACTTAGCCAAATTGCTTTGGGACATGGACCAAGGGGGTGTGGAAAACAGCAGGGAAATATAGATCAGATTGGGGTCCAGTGCAACATTTGAGTTTTCCAGGTAAACATATCACAGGGCCTTGAAAATAAATTTTAAGAAGATAATTTTACATTGTATTTATTTGTTTGAAATGCTTTGGAACGGATCTCTAACAGGAACGCTTTCAGACCTACACAAGCATATCACTTGCAAAATTTAGACTTTCTTGTAAAACACAAAAGGTGTTTATGAAGTTGAATATAAACTGCAGAGTTATCAAAAACTATCCCCCAAGGCACGTTAGTTTTTAACTCTAAAACAGAATTCAAGGGAAGATATAAAACAGGGAATGCAAAGATGTTTCTTCCTTGCTCGCAATGCCCCTGGAGTCCATCGTCAGATCCACACTGCAGCAAACTCTCCAACAAAAGGGCCAGCCAAGGAGGTGGGCGCTTTACTATGTGAATAGACCAGACTGTCCCAAAAAGATTAGCCCATGCCAGTAACAGTTCTTAGACTAAATCGCTCTATTTCAGAAGTTCTTCTAAAGCCCTTATTTCTGAATCAAAAACATGCCCTTTTATTAATTTGTATCCGTGTTCTCCTGAAATAGGAACAACTGACAAAAACCATGGTCAAGGATTGCCATGTAACACTGACTTCAATCAAGCATAGGTTTGGGAGGGTGTGTTTCATATGAATTTCTTTTCATTAGGTCATATATCTAGCATTAGATGCTAGAAAAGTCTGCAGCTCCCAAAGAGGAGGAAGATGTGAAAATCTGGTGCTGGCAATGATGGCAACTTGCCATTCCGACAGAATTGCACAATCAGTTTCCTGGACACGTTTCACCAGTTTATTTTAGGAACCAGTGAGCTACACTAGAGGGCAGACTAACCTAGTCCTTTTTATTCCCTTCCAATGAGAGTCTAATCCATTGTGTCTGACACGAAGCATTACAGAAATACAATCCTACAAGTGAATAAAATTGTGACACTGTTTCATTATCATTGATGAGGATTGTGCCTCAGATGGTTTCTCCTTATTTAACTTTGTACTGAGGGCATTTAACATCTTAAATACTTAATTTAGAGAATGTTTAAGGAAAACAAAACAAAAAGCCTGTGAAAATAGTGGATGGTGTACGATTATTACAGCTATGTTATTGCAAAGACAAGCATCACTGTGAGAGTGTGATAATGACCAGGAACAGAGAGAAACCTTCTCCAGAGGAACACGAAATCTATAAGACATTGTCACTGTGAGATAAATTAGATCCATAATGGCAATTTTTGCTTAGTATGGTGCTTTGTAATTTCTTATTTTTAAAGCTATGAAATCTCATTTTCTTTTCTTTTGTGTGATTGTGAAGCAGTCTAGGGGTCAAGAGGACAAGCTGTGTGGAAATAGGTTATCCTGGAAATAAATTCAGTATTGCTCTGGCTGGGATTGTCCTATACCACCTTGGAATCTTCAACTCTTTAGTGATTTTAGAATGTGGTGGAGGAGAGGGGTATATGGAATTTTCAGGATTATCATTGGGCATAGATGTTGTCATGAAACTGGTTGATTGACACAACTGCCCACTAGTCATTCTTTTAAATTATCCAACTCACAGGTGTAAGAAATAAATATTTTTCATAGCTAGTGTATTAATCAAGATTCTTCAAAGATAAAACCAATAGTATATTTATTCATTCATTCATTTTAAATAATTGGCTGATGTGATTATGGAGACTGAGAAGTCCCAAGATAGTAGTAGTCAGCAAGCTGGAGACCCAGAGAGTCAATGGTATAATTCCAGTCTGAGTTCATAGGCCTGAGAACCAGGAGAACTGATGGTGCAAGTTCCAGTCTGCATTAGTTTAAAGGCAGTAGAAGATTCATTTCCTAGCTCAAAGACAATTAGGTAGAGAGAGCATGCAAATTCTCCCTTACTCAAAGCATTGGGTGAAGCCCAACCATATTGGGTAGGGCAATCTACTTTACTCAGTCTACCAATTCAAATGTTCGTTTCATGCAGAACCATCCCACAGACACAACCAGAATTGTGTTTGACCAATTATCTGGGCACTTAATGGCCCAGTCAAGTTGACACATTAAATTAGCCATCACAGTTAATCTCCTGTTTGTGTTTACTTTGTGCTTACAGATTATAAATCACTTTCATAAACATTATCTCTTCTGGTCACCACTACACGCTAGGTAGGACAAATTTTCATTAACATCACAAGGGTTTATTATGCGTAAGTAATATTCAGCATGGCATGATGCTCACATTATTAAGACACTGAATGGTCTTCATGTCTTTTATGAAAATGAAGCATAGAAAGATTTTGCAACTTGAGTAACAAGCAATTTGTGTTACTCCTTTCAACTCAGTCCTAGGCTCTTTTGACTCCATTTTACATTTATTTCAAAGTCTAAACAGCAATAGCTACAACAATCACCACATCTCCAAAAGATGCATTTTCTGACATATAATGTAAAAATTTCCCTGACCAAAGTTATCCTGTGTTAAAATATACATAGTGCACCTCTAGTAAGTTTGGCGCATTAGAATAAATGCAACTTGAAGTCAGTGGTGGCAGGCGTTAAAGTGGGCAAGAAATAAATGGAATAAGTGTGTCAGTATAATTAATAATCACAGAACTCCAGAATGCTCCCTGCTCAAAGACTTCTTCCCCGTTAATGATTCAGATTTGTCAGCCCCGTCAATGATTCAGATTTGTCAGAGATTTCCTTTTGTTTGTTACTTTTTCCAGACAGCATAGCCTCTCCCTCAAATAAAACATCCCGAGACATGTAGCACATTAAGGTTATTGGATGTTTTCATTTCGTGACCAGGGACATCAGGGCACTTTGGCCACTTTGATGGCAGAGTGCTAAAAAGGGGCAAAGAGCCCAGAAAGAAGAAAGGGAGGGAATGCCGACTTGGACAGATTTTTTTATGCTCTTGATTTTATGAGTATAGACTAGCCATCAAGACAATAATGTTAACTCACTAACTCATGTAAATTATTTCTTCATCCTGTAAGTGAGAGTTCATTGGAGTCATATCTTACTTAGAGACAAGATCTAAAGTTACCATGTAAGGCAAAAATCACGTACAACCAAAATCACCCTTAAAAACCTTAAATCACCATTGACCTACAGTGTACAGGGTTTCATAACTGTGTTTACCAATTTTTATGTTATAAATATATAATGTATAGCATGTAATAAAGATACATATGCAAGGTTTTTTTTTTTTTTTTTTTTTTTTGAGATGGAGTCTCACTCTGTTGCCCAGGCTGGAGTGCAATGGTGCGATCTTGGCTCACTGCAACCTCCACCTCCTGGGTTCAAGTGATTCTCCTGCCTCAGCCTCCCGAGTAGCTGGAATTACAGGTGCGTGCCACCACACCCAGCTAGTTTTTGTGTTTTTAGTAGAGATGGGGCTTCACCATGTTAGCCAGGCTGGCCTTGAACTCCTGACCTCAAGTGATCCACCCACCTCAGCCTCCCAAAGTGCTGGGATTACAGGCTTGAGCCACTGTGCCTGGGCAAGATTTTTGAAATACAGCTTTATACCAGAAATACATATTTTGAAACACTAGAGTCATATTCAGCATGGCATGATGCTCACATTATTAGGGACACATTAACTGTGGCTAACTGAAGATCTCATATCCCATCTTCTCTTATTCTATGGCCTATGCTCATTTAGTAGAATGGCAGGCTGAGTTGCAAGGTAATTCTTTCTTTTAATTATTTATTGTGACACAATTTAAGACTTATTGAAAAGTTGCAAGGACAGCACAAAATTCCCAGTGTTAGCATTTTAACCACATTTGCTTTATTCTTTCTGTCTTTCTCTCTCTCATGTCCTTTTATAGTCTATTTTCCCTCATTTGTGCATGTATTATTAAATTTGCATATTTTAAATGTACAAATGATGCAAACTTACTCTTAACTACATCTCAGAGGATTTATGAAATTGGTTTAATCAATGTTACTGTGCATTAAGAGCTGATAAAAATGGATAAATACGAGTTAAGTGAAATAAGTAAGTCCAAAATGTTGACCTGGCCAAGCAAAATGAATCCTAGCAACAGTAAAGAATAAAAACAGGCACTTCGCTAAGGATGCTGTGTGGACCAAATTATGAAAATCGTCACCAAACCAGAATAAAGTCTGCCTTTTGGTAATTTGCATCACTAATGTGCTATTACACTCTAGTGGTTTTTTTTTTTTTTTTTTTTTAACATACAGATGAGAGTGACATGTATGATCTCATGAATAATTCAAAGATTCACTGCGAGTTCTCACCTCTGGTTTCTATTGTTCCTCAGCAGAGGAGGATGGCTTTCACTTACTGGCGGAGCTGGAAGAATTGTCACCATGCAATGTTATTGTTATTAACATTATTGCCAGTGATTATTGTGATTACAAGTGATTATTCTTACAACTAAAAGATCCTGTATTATCTGGTCTTCAAACACCAAGACACAACTCATGCATTTCAAAACAGAACTCACTGCATCTTAATGTGTGTTAGCCAGTGGGGCTGGTTGGTAAGTTAGTACCTGATGGAGAATTTGACTATGTTTGTGTCCTTGTACAGGCTCAGCATGTAAATTACACTTTCTTAAACAATTGGTTCAGATCATAGAAAATGTTAAAACACTTCTGATAGCATAGTAAGAAATATCCAAAAGAAAAGGGAACCCCAGTGAATGAAACAAGTCAATTGAAATCTACTGCATCTCTAGAAATAATAGTTTGCCAGCTGGTTGCCTTATGGTTTTAATGATATATTCATAGTATAGTTCCCAAATCTGAGTACATATCAATAATCTCCAGGGCTTCTTTTATTTGTAGAGCATATAATTTATTTCAGTTAGCATGTCTCACCCCATCCCCCTCAAAAACTGAGGAAAAAAAACAGTCATTGGTTGTTCCATAGCTTACAGAGAAGGCAGTTTTTCAAATGAGTGTCTAGGCAATGTTGAGGAACACCAGCTTCTTGCTCTTCTCTGTTACATAACGTCGACTTTGGCCATATAGGTAATGGAATTGCAGTAAATGTTATGAACAGAAGAAAATGCCCATTGTGATTATTGCACAGCACTGGCATATTGTGGAAAAGACTTATAGCAAGTTAAAGCATAGAAGCAGAGGACATAGGTCTTGGCACTGGATCTACCATTTGTTAGCAGCATAACCTTTAGAAAATCCCCCAAGAGAAAGCAGGAGATATAAACATCTTTTATGGAGTATTTACTGGGGCAAGAATTTAGCAAAAGTCATGCCATTTAATCCACATAATAGTTGCAGAGATAGATGTTGTTAGCTGCATGTTATCCATGGGGAAACTGAAACTCAGGGAGGTTAAGTCACCTGCCAAATTCATAGAGCAGAGTATATGGTGGAGGGTGGGCTACTGTAATAGTTAAGATCATGGTCTCTGAGTCAGACAGAAAGAAGGTCAAATTCTGCATCCAGGTTCCATCACTTACGGGCTGGGTGTCCTGAAGCAAGTTATTGGTAAGCTTTATTTTTTTTTTATTTCTAAAACGGGAATATATTTCTATTTCTATCTCATAGGGTTGTTTTAAGCTGTAACTAAGGTATTGCACATAACTGCTTACCTCAGCACCTGATTTTATTGTTTAATTCTTTAATTATATTATTTTATGGAATAACTGTAGGTTTTCAAGCCCAAAAGCCTGCATTGTCTCAGTTTTGCCAGTTAAAAAAGGCAGATAATAATGGCTCTCCTCTCTTTCCATGTTATACGAGAATTACAGGACTAGTGAAATAATGAGAGGAAAGTATCTTGCAAGTGTATGTGTGTGCACATCTTTACAATAGCTCTGAATTTGTTTCTTGTAGGTCTTGAGTCTCCAGATACAATGTAAGCTACTGAAAAACAGGTCATATTTTCACTTCTGCTGAATGCTGTGTTTCTAATTTCAGATTTCTGAAACATGAAGTGCCCAATAAACCCGAATACAGTAACTCTTACAATCATTTATTAGCAGTACTTTCACTCAAATTAGAAACTGTTTTTATTTTGTGTTTATTATTTTTTTATGGAAAGCCATATAATCCATTTTGTCTTATATAGAATGAGTGTATTATTGAGACTTACAAATGCTACTAGAGTCCAGCAATCACATTTTTATGATATTATAAATCTCCCTCTTCCACATGTCTTGAATATTGTTCCTAGCAACAGAAATCATTTTAAAGGGGCATGTTACCATTTTTAATACCCACAGGTGTTTCATTCTTAAACCCCTTTCTTGCCCACATCATTTCTACCCTTATCCAGTACTGAAATAAATGCATATTAATTTTTAGTGTTGTTTATTTTATTTCTGCAGGTGCGTATTAATTTCAGAGTTCAGTTAAGCCTGTCTAGACCTTAAATACCACCAGATCTCTTAAGCACACATTTATTTTTTATTGTTTTTGTTACATTCTTTATTATCAGAATTCATGAATGTAGTTTTTATGAAGCTTATTACTTACCCTGAAGACTGGATTTGAACGTGCCGTTCTGGCTGGCTGAGTAAATGGAGATTTAATTACAGATATTTAATTGCTTATTATGAACTTGATGGACTGGAACTGAATGAACCCTTCTTCCCCATTTTCCGCTTTCAGCTCCACTACACAAAGTCATCGTGGGCTGACTGCTATGCTGTACAATTTTCATTACCAACTCATGGATCGTCACTCCTTCGAGTTCAGTGTAAAAGTTTATGTATGTCTGACAATAACAGGGGGTGGTCTCTAGCCTTCTTAAAATAAATGAAGGAAGAATATTTTATTTGAAAATAGAAAATAAGGTTCAGCTTAGGAGAAATAAATTTACGCACTAGAGTGAGAGATAATCTTCATTTTGAAGAAAGCGTGATTGGAGTTTAGAAAACAGAAAGTGCATTCTAGGATTCAAGTAAAATGTAGAAGAAAATGCAACTCTAATATGGTAACTATATTTATTCTCATAAAAATCAAATACAAAATGCGGTATAATGGAATAGAGGAACTTTAGTGGTACTAGGACATACGAGAACATAGTAAAAAACTGTAGCAACGATTGATTAAAGTTTAGTTACAGTTCCCTTTCACATTATTATTTTTTGAAGCAATGTTAGGAAGAAAACTATAATATAGACTTACCAAACTTAATTTTAGTCAAAAACTTTTTTTTGTACTAGGCATATGTTTATCCTGCAGTATAAATAAACTTAAAATGCTTATGTGATCTTGCTGATGGATCAGCATTTTAATCTGAAGGATTTTGTTAGTAAGTTTTCACTTCAAATGAGAGCAGGTATTCATATTTGTACTGAGAATTTGGGTACTGTTTATGTTGGTTTGAGAGTAGGGAGTTTAAAAAAGCTGGTTTCAGCAAAATTGTCTTAATCAATATGACTCCTAATGTAGTGCCAAAAATATTGTAAATTTACAAATAGTTTTTTACTTTAGGTGTTCCCTGAGTGTTATGCAATGTTGTTCCTTTTCTCGGTCAGGGATAATAGGCTGTGTGGAGGTTTCCTTTATGAGAAAGTTCGTCTCCTCCCCTTGCCCCTCGCCCCAGCGTGTCCAAGAATCCTTCAGGATGCTAACTCATGTTTTCTAAAGGGTAACGTCTGGAGCTGGATCCAACCTCAGCTAGGTCCGTGAACCCAAGAGGCTGGAGAACTCCACAGTCATCTTTAAAGTAGTTGTTTCAGAAGGAGCTACTAAAGTAGACCTCAGCTCAAATCCAGATGGTCAGGGAATTGTCCTGCTTTCACCACTGTGACCATTTCTAATACTGAAGAGCATCACTGCTTCCTATTACACCGAAAGTGCTGACGCTGGGGCTGAGTTTTCTGTTACTGTGGTGGTCACTGAGGCTAGTGTAAATTCCTCTCTTGGCTGCAGTAGTTCAAGGAGATGATAGTGGCCTAGGGCAGCAGTGTAACTATTTGATTTCCTTATACAACCACATTCTCAGCATAAAAGCTGGCTCTCTCTTGGCTGCTGAAATATGTTCTGGGGTTCAGTAGTTCAGAAACGTGGAACTTCCATCCCACCTCGACCCTCCCTACTGGATACATGGTTAGATGTTATCCACTCTCTTGGTGATTTTATTTCAGGGCTTTCATTGCCCTTCTTTGCCACTTGTGCTTTGTCAGGGTATCCCATTTCACTCTGTTAAATTTCAATAAGATGAATCTTTTGAAACTTTATGAAGATTTGCCAACCTCTGTCCACTTACCAACCGGAAGAAAGGCAGAAGATTTACCAACCTCTGCCCTTCAAGGTCTCTATCCAGAACCTACAAAATATCAGTTCTGCCTCCCTGGATTATCCTCTATAAATGTTTTCATTGAAGCAATTGTTTTCATAAAATATATTCTATTTCATGAGCCTTTGAATTTATGAAATTATAGTATTTTGGCCGGGCGCGGTGGCTCAAGCCTGTAATCCCAGCACTTTGGGAGGCCGAGACGGGCGGATCACGAGGTCAGGAGATCGAGACCATCCTGGCGAACACGGTGAAACCCCGTCTCTACTAAAAAAATACAAAAAAAAAAAAAACTAGCCGGGCGCGGTGGCGGGCGCCTGTAGTCCCAACTACTCGGGAGGCTGAGGCAGGAGAATGGCGTGAACCCGGGAGGCGGAGCTTGCAGTGAGCTGAGATCCGGCCAACTGCACTCCAGCCTGGGCGGCAGAGCGAGACTCCGTCTCAAAAAAAAAAAAAAAAAAAAAAAGAAATTATAGTATTTTTGGTTTTTAGATCATGGTCGAGATTCGAGTTAATACCTGAAAGTGTAGTAACTTAGTATAAATGATTTTCATTTTAAAAACCTAGTACAGTTTTTAAAAACCTTAGTTTGTTTCATTGAACAAATTTTGTAATTTTTCCACAAAAAGAAGAAACAGTCATAAAAATGTTTTTACTTATATTTGATGTAACATCTTTAGTTGTTACTACATATTTTCTTTCTCACTTCCTATGAGGCTGACAAAAGGAATTTAAACAGTACTTACAATATTTAACACTGTTTTTAACCTTTGAAAATTTAGATATACACAATAAACTTTTAAAAATAGCTCTGCGTTACTCATGGTCTACTGGACACAGACCCAAAACCAGTTGATGGACCTCACTGATCCAGTTTGGGATGTAAAGGCATTGTAGACTGAAACATGGAAGGGGACTTTCTGAATGTGGTGGGCTGGAGCAAATGGGTTGAAGTACGCAACATCATGGTGACTAAGGGTAAAGATAAAAACACTTTCCTTCTTGTGCTACCCTAAAGGAGAGATGGAAAGCTCTTTGGATATAAGACAAAAGATACACCTAACTGTCTCACAAAAATATTCAACAGTATTTTCTGAGTGTGGGGAACAGGAAAACATTTTCTGCTTCATCTTTGACCCATCCTTAAAGAGTATCATGGCAAATGACAGCACAGGATGAGCAGTAAATGGCTGAAAAGTCCCAGGACATTCTCAGTACATTGGGGCTATAGTCAGTCATCAGCAAGCACAAGCAAAGTCAATATTAAGGACAGCACTTTTTATTAAACTAAAGCAGATTAAAAATATGTATGCTTTATTTCTCTTGAATAATACATTTGTAAAGAATTATTTGCCAGACCCTTTGAGGGAAGAAACATCAAGCATTCCATTATCACAGGGATTATTCTGAATGTTCAGTCAATTTGTTGGAGATATCAGCAGGGGAAGGAGGTCGACCTTCACTATATCCAGTTCTTCTTGGTGGATATGTTATCGTGGAGTCAGAATAATGGGAATGATTTGCAACTCATATTTCTTCAACTCTGTACTAGGATGCAATTTTAGCTGATTACTCTTGGCTCTCTGACAGCCCAATGCATCAGTCACAGCCATGGGAATGAAATCCCATCATTTTTTAGTAGGATGAGGTCCCTCATAATTGTTTAGTCCAATGCTTTTATTTTAGAGCTCAGACCCATACAAATGACTGGTAACAAGAATAATAATAGCCAATGTTTATGGGCATTGTGTTAAGCAAATAACATTTATTATTTCATTTAATCCTCATGACAATCCTGTGAGGTAGAGACTGTAATCCCCTTTTTGTAGTGATAAAACAAAGTCACAAATAGATTAAGAAACTTGCCTAGAGTCAAGTTATTAATAAGTGCAAAGTGAAATTTGATCCCAGTAGTCTGGCTTCAAAGGCCAGACTTAACTACTGCACCATACTACCCTTTTAATTTAAAAATCAAATTACTTAGAAAATATTACTAACAGTTTTGTAGTACTGCATCCTAGATTTTCTGCTTCCCAGTCCTCTGAAATTAATGAATTGCATTGAACAATGGTGATAGCCACTGACTTTAAATATATGCAGTCATATATATGTAAACACACACACATGCACATTCACACACATACATACACACAGACATACACACATGTGTGCTATCTCCCTCTCTCTCACACACGTACACTTGTATAACCAGTAGTGCCTACTTCGTTGTCCTGCTCTTTTCTCATTTCACCAGTGTCTTAAAGATCTTCACTGGGAGCTTAATTTACCCAACCTTAGGAATTTTGTACAACCCTTTTATCTAAGTAGCTGCAAACTAGCAGCATCTTTCTGTCCTTTCCCAGCCCAATTTCCACATACGAGTTATCTTTTCATTTTTTCCCCTTTAAACAAAAGGCTGTTTCTCCTCTGTATTTCCCTGTTGAATAATTATTCTCCTCCAGTTCAAACACAAACAAATTCCGCACCTTGATAGTGTCTCCAGCAATTGATTAGATGCTTTTTGTCTTACTTTTGAGCCTATCATATAGAAAAGCGCATGAACATATGACCTTCACAGATTAATTACCATACAACGAAGCCATACAGGTCAAGAAATCAAACATTGCCAGCATGGAAAAGCCCTTTTTGGGACTCTCCCTCATTATAAGCTCCTACTTCCCAAAAGGTAAACTTTGTCCTTGAGGTTGTGTTAATTACTCCCTGGATCCTTTTTTTAACATATAGTTTTACCAGCCATGTATGCATATATTGAGTTTAATTTGATCAATGTAATCTTTGTTTATTTCTCTTTTCTTCGTCTCCTACATGATGTCTTACGTTCTTTATTTTGTCATCTTCATATTTCCAGTACAGAAATCCATTAATTAACCTTTCTGTGGTGCATATATTTTTTCTTTTTAAAATTTCTGTGGGTACATAGTAAATGTGTGTGTATATATATACACACACATATATATACACACATATACATACATATATATTTTTTTGAGATGGAGTCTAGCTCTGTTGCCCAGACTGGAGTGCAGTGGTGCAATCTCAGCTCACTGCAACCTCCGCCCCCTGGGTTCAAACAATTCTCCTGCCTCGGCCTCCCAAGTAGCTGGGATTACAGGTGCGTGCCACCACACCCAGCTAATTTTTGTATTTTTAGTAGTGATGGGGTTTCACTGTGTTGGCCAGGTTGGTCCCGAACTCCTGACCTCGTGATCCACCCACCTCGGCCTCCTAAAGTGCTGGGATTACAAGCATGAGCCACTGCACCCAGCCAGTAAGTGTATGTATTTATGGGATAAATAAGAGACTTAGCTACAGGCATGGAAATACATAATAATCACATCATGGTAAATGGGGTGCCCATCCCCTCAAGAATTTATCCATTGTGTTACAAACAACACAATTATTTTCTTTTAGTTATTTTTAAATATAAAATTAAATTGTTTTTGACTATAGTCACCCTGTTGTGCTATGAAATACTAGGTGTCATTCATTCTTTCTAACTACTTTTTGTACCCATTAATCCTTCATTTCCCCTTCATCCCCCAACTACCCTCCGTAGCCTGTGGTATAACCATCCTTCTACTTTCTATCTCTAGGAGTTCCATTGTTTCATAGCTCTCACAAATAAGTGAGAACATGCGATGTTTGTCTTTCTGTGCCTGGCATATTTCACTTACTATAATGACCTCCAGTTCCATCCTCACTTGTAAATGGCAGGATTTCATTCTTTTTTTATGGCTGAATGATGCTTCATTGTGTATAAGCATCACATCTTCTTTATCCATTTATCTGTTGGTGGACACTTAGGTTGCTTCCAAATCTTGACTGTTGTGAACACCAGGACAACAAACATGGGAATGCAGATGTCTCTTCTACATACTAATTTCCTTTATTCTGGGTATATACCCAGCTGAGGGATTGCCAGCTCATATGGTAGCTCTATTTTTAGTTATTTGAGGAAAATTCCAACTGTTTTCCATAGTGGTTTTACTAATTTGCATTCCCACCAACAGTGTCCAAGGGTTCCCTTTTCTCCACATCCTCACCAGCATTTGTTATTGCTTGTCTTTTGGATAAAAACCATTTTAACTGAGGTGAGAGGATATCTCACTGTAGTTTTGATTTGCATTTCTCTGATGATCAACAACATTGAGCACCTTCTCATGTTTGCGATTTGCATATCTTCTTTTGAGAAATGTCTATTCAGATCTTTTGCCTATGTTTTAACTGGATTATTAGATTTTTTTCCTCTAGAGTTGCTTGAGTTCCTTATATATTCTGGTTATTAATCCTTTATCATATGGGCAGTTTGCAAGTATTTTCTCCCATTCTGCGGGCTGTCTCTTCATTTTTTTGATAGTTTCTTTTGCTGTGTGGAAGCTTTTTAACTTGATGTGATCTGATTTGTCCATTTTTGCATAGGTTGCCTGTGCTTCTGGGGTGTTACTTGAGACATTTTTGTCCAGACCAGTGTTCTGGAGAGTTTCCCCAATGTTTTCTTGTAGTAGTTTCATAGTTTGAGGTCTTAAATTTAAGTCTTTGATCCATTTTGATTGGATTTTGTGTATGGTAAGAGATGGAGGTCTAGTTTCATTCTCCTGCATGTCGATATCCAGTTTACCCAGCACAATTTTTAAAGAGACTATCTTTTCCCCAGTGTATGCTCTTGACAGCTTTATAAAAAATGAGTTCAATGTAAGCATGTGGATTTGTTTCTGGGTTCTCTATTTTGTTCCTTTGTCTATATATCTGTTTTTATGCCAGTACCATGCTGTTTTGGTTACTATAGCTCTGTAGTAGTAATTTGAAGGCAGGTTTCTCCCTAGGTCATGTACTCATCTAGTTCATTGGCTCTAAGCCCAACACAGCACTAGGACTTGGGTAAGATTTACAGTCCTCGTGTCCTAGGCTGCCTTTCAAGTTGACCTAGGACCCCAGAGGTCTTTAGCCTGCAGTGGGGAGACTTGCTGAGAAACTCAAGTTCTGACTGTTGGGATGGGAAATTGCCCTCTGGCTAGGACTGGTCCAAATGCTCCCTTGGTGGGTGCACCCTGGCTGAGCCCGGCACGGCTTTGCTCTCCATTGTGACAGGGCAGCACTGAGTTCATTGCCATGTTCCCCATTCACTGTGATCTCCTTCCCCTAAGTGCACAGATTCTCTTTGCTGACTTAGCTCTGCTGCCAGGATATGGGGGAGGGATGGTGTTCATGATTCAAACTATCTTTCCTACCCTTTTCAGTGTCTCTTTCAGTGATATGAAGCTAAAACCAGGTAATGTGATTGTTCATTTGACTTTTGGGTCTTATGATGGTGTTTTTTTGTGTGTAGTTAGTTGTTGAAATTTGGTGTTCCAGCGGTGGGGGGAGGTGACGGTGGCGATCAGTAAAGGCTTCTATTTGGCCATCTTCCTCCACACTCCTATGTTGCATATTTAATCACCACTTTAATCAAAGTTTGTCATTATCTCTATCATAATAGTGTACACTCATTTCTTTTGAGTTCCCTGCTTGCCTTTGTATTTATTGCTTCATTTTTTCTCAGTGCGTCCCATCATTCCCTAACATCCTGAAAATAAAGCAGAAATTCAGAAATATTAGGGAAGGAGAAGTGGCAGGGTTTGGCATTACTGCTTCTTGCCTTTGGTGACAATGGCTGGAGGTAGAGTTCCACATACGGTGAACTCAAAGCTCTAATCTCCGGAAGACTACAGATTAGCTTTTCCTACTCCTCAATGAATGTGCTGAATTAGGGCTTCCTCCACCATCTTACCTCAGAAAATTCTTAATGAAAAAATGAAATACACAGAATACAATCTAATAAGTACATGTAGTTATTAGAAAAGGCCTATGATCTTATCCAACTCAAAATATTTCAACCTTGTTCTATTAAAGAAAATGACTATGCCACCATCCCAAATTGTGTTTTGAAGACTACTTAGTAATCTGGGAAAATGCTTACATTATAGGAAATTTAAAAAGCAGGGCCCCAAACTACATGGAGCATAATTCCAATTTGGTCAAATAAATGCATGGGAAAGAAATGATGGGAGAAAATACTTCACAATAGTGACAATGTTTATCTCTGGGTTATTTTTATTTTCTTCTTTACATTTTTCTGTATTTACAGAATTTTCTATAAGGAGCATGTTACTTTCATAACTGAAGAAAAGGTTATATTTTTATTTCCAAAAAAGCTAATGGCTTCCTTAGATAGTTTTCTGCCTTTTAACCGTCAAAAATAAAGGTCAGAAAGGGTTGCATACCCCTAGGTTTTTGTCTCAGAGTCTGAGACCTGGTCATGTCAGTGCCCACCACAGCTCACCCAGCAGGATCAAAGGGTGCAGCCTCAGTGAACAAAGTGCCAGAGTTGTCAAGGTCTCAACCTGGAGAAGATTTTTGTTTTGATTACAAGCCTGTGAACTGGCACTCCTTGCCCTTTCATTCCCATTTTCTGTATGCCTTGATCTCAGGTGCTTTCTAGTCCTGCTCACCTCCTGGACTTTTCACCTTACACACCTGCAAGTGTTTCAGGCGGACTGGAGAGTCATGTTTCCCTGATGAGTGAGGATGCCCACGAAGAAAAACCTGCCTAACCTTGTTATCCTCTCCAGGCCAGAGCTGCGTTCTCATGACAGTGAGGGACACAAGAGGCCCAAGGGCACTAGGGCGACACTGACTGGGAACGCTCTTTATGTCTCCTCTGAGCTCATGCTTCCCCTTCACCAGGGACTGCTAAGTGAGTGGCACCACCAGGAAGCAGCTAAGAGCACTGGATCCCTGTGAAAATGGGAGTTTGGGTTGCAGTGTTAATTACAGTTTTCATCAGGATAAAGATATCCAGATGTGAGAGAGAATTAAGTTCTTTCCCTGCTGCGGAACAGATGATTGAGCTAAAATAAACATTTATTCTGTAAGGGAAGAAAATGAATACACCTGCACTATCTTTTGTCTACACTCACATTCCCTACATTAAATAAAACCACTAAACTGGTCATACTCACTAATGGAACAAATGGAATATTGTACTCAAGAGCTTTTGATGCAAATTTCTTAATGAGGAAAGAAAATATATTTATATGGTATTTATGGATATTGTAAGCCTAGCAAGAAGTATTTACAAATCGATATTTCCAAACCTACCATATAAATGGGCTGAATCCATTCTGTACATTTTATGTACAGAATATTTGTAAGATATTACAGGAGAGAACAATTTTCAGATGTGGCTTGTGTTTTGTTACTTTATAGTAATGCCTGATAGAGTTAATGACTGAATCAGAAAATTTTGAGGTTGGATCTCAGTGATTGAGATCATGTACTTAATTTTTTATTTGAAAGAAAAACAAAAAAAAGACGCAACCACCAAAGTCCAGAAATAAACCTGCATATGTAATGTATATGTGTGTATGAGTAAAAAATGAAATTGAAGTTATTAGATTGTTTTTTTAATTTTAAAAATATGCCACAAGTTCAACACTATAATATTTATATTTGTCAACTGACTGGTTAATAACTTTTAACCATCATGGAAAAAAATATTCAGCAAGAAAAGTAAAAGGGATTAAAATAAAAATTATCTATCTTGAAAGTGGAAACCATGACTTGGCATATGAAAGAAATAACATGTTATTTTTGCTACTAGTTACACGGTATAATTTTTAGCAGTGTTCTCATCCCAGATGACGGAAATCACCATCACACCCTAAGTAACAAACAGCATGGACTGTGGATGAAAAAAAGACACACGGAGAGATGAAGTTTGGGCCAAGTCTACAGAGAAGAGGTTCAAATATCTTATAAAGTATCAGACCAAAATGAAGTCTTTCAAAATTTGGAGCGGTTTATTTTTGGCAAAGCCCAACTTCCTGTTCACAAGAGTGATGGCTTCAGATTATTATTTTGAACATCAAACAGGCTTTTTGCAGGGCCTTGTTTTGATGAGTTCTAATGGGTAATCAGAAATACATGGATTAATTCTACCTTCAAATAAACATGGGTTTAGCCATTGAAGAGACGAAAGCTTGGCACAGCATGTTCTGAGTCCCGCCAAACTCTAAACATGGGACTAGTCAGTTCAGGGTATTGGATGAGAATATGTGGTTGAACTTGGCCTCCCCTAGTATTATCTTAATAAGCTTCAGGTCACCCTGCTCTACTCAGCTCCATCCTGGCAGGTGGGGACTGGGGAGACAATGAGCTGACTCTCTCCCCACCCTCTCTGCTTTCAGCAAGCGACTCATTATTCCTGCATCCCACAGTGACTGGAGGGTATGAAGACTGCATCTGTGGACTGGTCTCAATATCCGCTCCCTCACCTTCCCTGTAGTCTTCTCCCTGGCTGAGCTCCTCTGGATAACAAAGCATATGGGGTTTTTTTGTTTGGTTTTTTCCCCTGCTTGTGCTACTTTTCTCATCTGAGTTTCGAGCTCCTTAGCTTATATGACCAGAAAACCAACTGACACAAAGACACCAGATAGATGGCTCTTTATAGAGTGCCATGTTGTGAATCTGTGGGCATCACGTCAGGAGGCTTGCGTTTTCTGACAGCTCTGTGCTGAGCTAAATGCAGAAGTCACATTATGCCTTTATAGAGTCCTAAAGACATTGCACTAAATTTTAAATTTAAAGTGCCTCAACTTTTTGCTGGAATATTGCAAAGGTGTGAACTTCGGATTTAGTGCACTGCACTTCTATCTTACCATGCAGCACCTCTTTCCTAACCTGTGAGATCAACTCTTCCATCTCCTTTTCCTTAGGTGTTTGTTGTTGTCCTGGTGACTCTCAGCTATCGGCACTTCAAGCACCCACTGGGCAGTGGACACATGTGGATTTCCTCCCCAGTCTCTCCCTTCTTTCCTCTTAAATTTTTGGATCTCAGGCTTAGAAAGTTAAATGACTCATACTACCCAATTCAGGGTACATTACATTATGATATTTCTTCCTTTTTTTTCTCTTCTTCCTTCCCAACCTCTCTCCCATGGTCCTTCCCTCCTCTCTCTCTTTTTTTGCCTTATCTTCCATATCCATTCGCCTTCTTGCATAGTTAACCACTTTTGCACATGCTTGAATTTGCCTGTGTCCATAAATACAAGTAGTATTTTTGTGTGTATGATTTAAAATTTTACACAAAAGCTATAGTACTTATTAACATTCTTGTTTTTTATACACAGCTCTGTATTTTAAGATCTGTTTTTTGTTACTCTGTGAAAATCTAGTCCTGAGTCTCCAAATGCTGCATACTATTTCATATTCTGTATCTACTGGCTTTCATATATCCTTTCTGCCAGAATGGGCCTGGTGTTCATCAACATGCTATGCATGCCCTCACATGAATCTGTGTTAGCCAGGATATCTTTCTGTTCACTTCTTTCACAACATACTCAGCTAACTGGTTAGTTTGCAAGGAAACTAACACATGAACTTGTTCTGAAATATTAATATTGATAAACATAAACATAATGGAAATTTGGAAAGAGCTCATTCTCGATTCGTCATTCTCCACTTGCAAATTGTGGAAATTTGGGCAAGTTACTTAAGCTCCCTTGAGACTCAGCCTCTCTGTCAATCATAGGTAATAAAACCTATCGAATAGAATTGCTGAAAGAAGAAAAGAGATAATGTATGTAGATAATCTGGTACAATTTCTGGAATATGGTAGGCACTCGGTGAGATTGTAGCTATTATACATTAGCTATTGCAGCTAAAAAGAACAATACATGATAGCTAAAAATAATAATGATAATAAAAACGTGTCATGCCTTCCAAGGGTTTTTCATTTTAACAATGTACAATGCCTTAATCTAGATGAAAAATTGCTAACACCGCAGTGGTATTTCAAATACTTCTCAGGGAAAGCTTTGTGGGGTAGAAGATGTCCTAAAAAAAACACACCATATGGGCACTCACCTAGGATATCTTTTTTTGACCTCTGCCAAGTTATAAGTGCTAACTTTCTTAAGGCTGCTTAGAAGAAGAAAGTTCATGCTGAGAAAACTCTTGGTGCCAGTATGTTAGAGACTATCTATTGACACCTATATTGAAGAGGTTCAGATAACTGAGACTATGACATCAGCTACCTACTTTTAGATATATACCTACAAATCTTCTTAGATTTTTTTCACTTCATACGACTGTACAGCATGGTGGATAAGGGTACAGTTTCTGGAATAAGACTCAAATTCCAGCTCAACCACTTTCTTTCTTTCTTTCTTCCCTTTTTTTTTTTTTTTTTTTTTGAGACGGAGTCTCGCTGTGTCGCCCAGGCTGGAGCGCAGTGACACGATCTCGGCTCACTGCAAGCTCCGCCTCCCAGGTTCACACCATTCTCCTGCCTCAGCCTCCTGAGTAGCTGGGACTACAGGCGCCTGCCACCATGCCCAGCTAATTTTTTGTATTTTTAGTAGAGACAGGGTTTCACCGTGTTAGCCAGGATGGTCTCGATCTCCTGACCTCATGATCCACCCACCTTGGCCTAACAAAGTGCTAGGATTAGAGGCGTGAGCCACCTCACCCGGCCCCAGCTCAACCACTTTCTACTTGTGTGACCTTCAGCATGTTACTTAACATCTCTCAGCTTATTTACCTATAAAACGGGAACAATAATACCGCCTATTTCAGTGGGTTGCTGTGACCATTTAATAAGGTAATAAACAAGTGCCCAATATGTGTTAGCTATTATTAGCATCTGACTGAGGAGTTGACTGCAATTTGTCAAAAATTGTGTCTCAGGCTATTAAAACTAGACAGCACTGTTAACTGTCTAATGGTGTGATGTTTCCAAAGAGGGCCAGATGAGAAAAGGGTTAGTGTTCTTAAAGGCCACATTAGGTAAGAAACAGATATGGGAATGCTGCTATTCTCAGCACTCAGGGCTATGGATTTATAGTCTTCAGGAAGAAACCGCATTAACTAGGTGGTGCACTGTCAGCGAAAGTACTGATAAAGTACTGAAAGTTGACCAGGAGGACAATATGAATTTCTCTTAAAGGCTGATCTACATGAGAAAAGTAGACACTTGCTGCTGTAGTGGGTACTCGGTGAAAAAATAAAAAGAAAAAAGAAAAGTAGACACTTGAGATGTGTTTAGCTAAGCATTTCTCAAAGTGTGTTCTGTGGAACACTGGTCCTGTCAGATGCACCTTGAAAAAAGGGTTCTGTGGCCCAGTCTATTTGGGAAATGCTGATTTCCATTTTGACACCTTAGGAATTCATAATGTATCTTAGCTTATTAAAGGCTTTCATTAGGCCTGCTGTAAGGAAACTTATTTAACTTTAACCCAGTATTTCCCAAAGTTATCTGACTACAGATCCCAGGGGGAATTTTCCATGCAACACATTGTGGAACATAGTGGTATATAATACCTAAAGGAAAAACCATTACTTCAATTGTGCAAACCCAGACATGGTGGGAGAAGGTTGGAATACTTTGAAATCTTTCAGATTGTTACCTGAATGTTTAAAAATCAAGGAAGAAATCTGAACAATTGTTTTGGTAGAGTAGTCTTGCTTTGTTCGACCAGAAAGCCATGCCTTAAGCTGCTTTTCCTCAGCTGAGATTACAGAGAAATGGAAATTTCTGCAGGTAACCTCCAAATAATTGTACTTCTGTACTTTCAGAATCATCCACTTAAACAAGCATTCTGTGTCCACTCTGCTTCCTCAGCTTTTGAAGTAATTTAGAGCAAGGGGTTACATATTCAGACCTTTATAGACTTGAGCAGAAAGCTAGTGGGTAGAAATCTACTGGGATTACAAACCGAAGATCAGAATGGGAATGACAAAGTGCCATCTGCCTCAGTTACTTGGAAGAAAGGGCCCTAACTCTAGTTGCCATTATAGCAGATGGGACTCATCCCTAGATGGGAGACTTTGGGGATCCCACAGGTGAGGGACCATTGCTCTATAATACAGCAGAGATGCTCAGATTTTCCTCTTCCCAGATTGCAATTAGTGCCAGAGTCGTTGGCAGAGGAAGCAGCAACGAAAACCAAGTCAAACAAATTCTGAGCCTCAGAATGTCTGAATAAGGTACTCTGCTGTTAGACCTGTTCTGCAGATTAACAACTGAGTGCAACATTGGTAGGGAACAGACCTAGACCTTCCCCTTCACTCTTCAGAGCTGAGGATGATGGATGGGAGAGGGGAAACAAAAGGTCATTCACAGTGGAGGAACAGCATTTCATAGATGCTCACAGCTTCTCCAAGCTATGACTGTAACAAGGGTGAAGGGGTCTGGGTTCTCCAGATGTTCTTGTACTTAGATCAATAGGGATGGTTGCATGGGGGAGAGTGATCTGGCATCAAGAGCCCTGTGAGAAGGGGCAGCAAATACCCTTGAGACTTTCCCACCACTGAGCCAGGGAATTAAACTGATCTCACTGTGGGGATAAACCATAGAATTAATGGCTGTCAGAGTTCCTTCCTGGCAACCCAAGAAAAACCCATTAAATTCTGCTAAACTACCATTCACTTGTTCACTTTCTGTCTTCCATCCTACTTATATGTGTGACTCTACCTTCCCCATTAACTATATGTGCCTTAAGGGCAAAGACTATACCTAATTTCCTTGGGTAATGCCTGCAGCTCTGAACACAGTGCCTTTCAAATAGCAAGTACTCAAGCCAGTGCCTACAGAATAAGAGTCAGTATCGCAGATCTTTCTGATCCTTAACTGATTCTAAGTGAGTCAGTATAGCCACTGAGAGGATCATGCTCACAGTAATGGAGCATTAAGCCCTCATGGGGCAAGACAAAGGTGTGGCACTGAGTGAGGTGTGACAGATGGATTCCCATGTGGCAGGAATGGAATGACAGTTGTGCAAAGTGGATGGTGGGAGACAAGCTGTAGAAGGAAGTGCCAGGGATCCTGGATACAAGCCTGGTTGTGAAATCATTAACCTTGGTTTTACTGTGGGTTAGGCTCTGATTCTAGAGTTCTATGGGAACAAAGTGGACTCTGAAGTCAGATCTGGGTTTGGATCTCTGCTCCACTGCATATGAATCATGTTCAAGGCACTGCAGTAGAGATACCAGGGCTCAGACACGGTTCTTGTCCCCAAGGATCTCAGAGCTGAGAAGAGCGAAGCAGACACATAAACAATAGCGGCACATAAAGAGGAGAGGTCAGTTCTGCTAATAGTGTATAAGGAAGAACAGGCTTTATCAAACTCAGTTTTTGCTGAAATAGGAAAATTAGTGGGTAACTTAAGTAATTTCTGGGTAGAAAGGGCATTGTCGACAGAAGGAACATCATGGACCAAGGCAAGGAAGTAAATTATGTCAATGAGTGGGGAAGGCAAGTAGTTGAGAGGGCATAGGCATGAATAGGGATGGTTGCAAAAGGCTAGAAAAGTCAACAGAGGCAGGGGTGGTTGCAAAAAGTTCTTGGAGGTCCTGGCATGCCTCCCTAAGGAAAGATTGGGGAGTCACTTTTCAGCTGGATTTGAAATGTGCATTTTAAAATGACCACTCAGTCACAAAAATATATATGTATATATATTAAAGGCCAAGACTGCAAGACTAGAGACAGAAAGATCAGTTAGAAAAATCTGACAATAACTGATATAAAAGACAATGAGGGCCTGAAAGACAATGAGGGCCTGAAAGAAGTAAGAGAGAGAGAGAGAGAGGGCTGACACAGAAAAGTTAAGAAGACAAGAATATTAGAATGTAATTATCTATTGGTGTCTTGCCATGAGCATCTCTCTGATCAAATGTCATCTCTTCTAGAACATCCTTGACCACCCTTTCTAAAATAGTGACCTTGACCTCTGCTGAGTCACTTTCCTTATCTTTCTGTGTTTTTTTCATAGCTCTCATCACTCTCCGAGAGAACATTTTTGTCTTCACTTGTTTATTGCCTATAAGGGCAAGGACTTGGCCTGATTCTTCATCTCTGTATCTCTAGCATCGAGAATAGTACCTGGTAAGACTTACACACCTAATAAATATTTGTTGAAAGAAGAAATAAATGATACTGTTGTCCTTATTGAGACTCCTACTAGCAGAGGAGGAGTATGTTTTTAGGAGGAAATAAAACAGGTTTAGTGTTTTCCATAGTGCTTTTGAAGGGAGTCATTAGACACAAATATTTGTGGGAGTAATAGGAATGAGACCTCCCATGTTAGCTGTGGGTCTGGAAGAGGGCCAAGTACATGATAATAACAATGGCAGCAACAACAACAGCAGCAACAACTCTATTTATTGAGGGCTCACTATGCACCAGGAATGATTCTAAGCACATTCCACATGCTAATTCATTTCACCAGCACAAGAGCCCTTGGAGGTAGGTATTATTATTCTTCCCATTGACAAGGAAGAAAATCCAAGGCTTGAGTGATTGAAGAAACTCATCTAAGTTTGCAGAGCTAGAAAGTGATGGAACGTGAATCCTTGCTATTCCCTTAGAAAAACTATCATTTAGGAGTTGGACAGTGGAAGGGGGAACAGGTAAAGAACAGTGGAAGGAGGAGGCCAGGGGCATCAGTGGGCGGGAGAGTTTTAAGAAGGAAAAGTTGATGCTATCAAATGCTGCAAGGTGAGAAAGAAGAATAATTTCTTAATTTGGAACTTTTATTTACTTTCTTTAAGAGCTGTTTTGGTGGTATCATTACCTGGACAAGGCAGTGGCAGTGGTTTGCAGAATAGCTGAAGGTAAGTTGGTCTATTAGACTATTCTTTTGAAGAGCTTGGCTGTCAAGGGTGGGAGACAGATGGGGACATAACTAGAAGCAGGTATCGAGTATGGAAACCATCTTCAGAGATATATAGAGTAACGGAGAATATGAGTGTGTGATGCAGGGAGGAAAATAGTAGAGATGGAAAGAATGAAATTACAGGAGAGAGAGAGAGAAAAGTCCTAGTTTTGAAAATGATGGAAAGAGATGGGACAAAGAACCTGAGAAGCAGATAGATGACAGCCAGTGGGCTTGGAAAATGTGGTTATGATTTGGAACAAACACTCCAAGAAATGGCCGAGAAAGATGACCAGGACCATATATGCAGAAGGATTACAGACTTCTGTGCTTTTAAATAAATTTCTCATAAACTCCATCTGAACCTGTGTGTGTTTGTGTGTTAATACATAATACTTAATACTATGTATGTAGAAACTAAAAGGCCAATAATGAAATTAAGACAAAATAAAGAACAGGGTGGCAGAGGACCTGAGAATTCTTGTTGAAGTGATATTGTGGGGTCTCTGAGGGTAGAAAAGGAAATGAAGGCAAGAGGAATGTTACAGACTATGAGAAGGCAGAGGAGGGGTTTTGAAGGTCTTTGCTTGAAGTGCAGTTACATTGGAATGGAAGAGGTGAGACCGCGGGGGCTCAGGCTACACCCAGAAATTTCTAGATAGAGCAACTCTGGGTGATCTTGGGGCCTGTGATGTGTCCATGGTAGCCAGTGGCTGTGGTGGAGTAAAGGCGAGCATTGTTGGCTTGGGGAAGTGAGAAACTATGCAGGTGGGTGGATGGATTTGCCATTCACATATTTTGGAAGCTGTCCAGGATGACAGCGGGCCTTGGAGCGGAGGGGAGAACTGTGACCTGGGAACTGTGTTTTCTATGAATGGGACCTCTGGGAGATGTGGGGCCTGGTAGGTGTGTAGATGACAGCAGCAAGGTGAGTGGAGTGGCTGGGTGCATTGACTGCATGGATGAGCGGTCATTCTGTGAAGGTGAAAGTGAATGGTCTGGAGGGGATGAGTAGAGAAATAGGCGAATTCTTTAAGCTATTTCCCCATTCTAGCTCTTGCTTCAAATCAAATTTGACGTCTTTCAATTCTGTCAGTTTAGGATACTCTGAATATATCCATGAGGACCAGGCTTATGCAGATAGAGTGTAAGTGCTCTCTCCCTTACCCCCACCTCCCTACATAACAAATACAAGTTTTCCAATGCAAGTATCTCCAAAGACGGCTCCTATTTTAGGCTTTTGTTGACTAGGAACTGAGTCCTGATCAACTTGTCCTCTTGGCTAGAGAACAAGGACCTGAGAGATGAGAAAAATGATGAACAAGATTTGCCAAGAAGGCACCAAGGAAAAGTCAGGCAAAGGGTGCATTTTCTGGCCTCTCCAGTGACACAATCTATAAATATGAATTCTGACCCTGTAGGGTGCTGATATGGAGCTCTGGGCTACAGAGGGGCTGCATAAGTGCCCAGGGAAAAGTCGGGGCACTTGACAAGTTGGTGACAAGAGGTGAAGCCTCAGCCATTCACAATATTGACTAAGCCTGTGTGGTGGACGGTTAGGGCTTCCTAATTGCTGTACATATGGAAAACAGTTTCCGTATAAAAACAATGTTTATCTCACATCTACCCTTTCTCACATCAATATCTAACTTTTAAAGACAGGACCAAATATCGTCTGCACAGATGAGGTAGCAGCTGTGGGGATGGAGTTGGCAGAGTTTTTAAGTTCCTATTCTTTTGTATGTTTCATTTGATAAGAGTATGAGGTTCCAGGCTAGCCTCAGCTCTCCACCTACTGCTTGCTGTGTGCAGAGATCTCTGACCCTATGTTCTGGGGCTTCTGTTCAGATGCCTCTACAATGCCATTCTCAGTGAGCTCAGGGTTGTAGTGTAGCAGTGTAGCACCCCATCGGGGCTCCAGGAACAAACTGCTCTCCTCCATTGGTAAGCCTCTCTAGTCCTCACTCTTTGCGAGTAGAATCAGATGCAAGATCAGTGTCTGCACAGGTGCTGTGGTGAGAGGCACGTCCATTGTTAAAAAACACACCAAGATATTCAAGCACTAGGGCTCAAGAAAAATAGTCCAGCTGGAGACAGGCTAGAAAACGTCTTCTCTCTAAGCGTTCCATTATCATCCCTGCTATTTTTAATGCATTACCCCAAAACAGGAGTAGGCAAACTGAGAGCTGGCAAAGCAAAAACATAACTTCAGAGCGCCTGATTTTATTGGGTGACAAGTACCCTGGGTAGCGAAAAGTGTCTTGGGTGATTTGAAAACTGAGCAGACACCATGAATATTTTGGTCGCAGGGCTTTTTCCTAGATGAATAAACAGCTTCTTCATGGGGGTAGAACTGTGAGTAGCTAATACTCAAACACTTCCTTGCCCTTTCACCTCTTGGAGAGTCACCTGTTGATTTTGATTAGGGTCTCTCTCACCATCTTAGCTTATAAAACCTTCACATTTTAAAGAATGCTCTCTCTCTAACAGGTGGGTTCATATTCTCGCAGGTTTCTCCATTACTGACAAAACAGGTCAAATTTCAAGTTTCTAGCCAGAGGAAGCAATCTTTACTTCCATTACTATGGGAGACGTGGGAAAGGGAAGTGACAAGCCAATTAGAGTAAGTGGGCTTTCAGGTTCCGTCTAGTCCGGCTAGAATTCGCTTGATGTTTGTCCGTTCGGAAGGCTCATAGATGCATTTTGTCACAATGGAGACATTTTTCTCTCTCATATTATGTGGAACTTTAAAAAAATAAGAGTCTGGCAATGCTTTGGGGAGTTACGCTTTTCCTAGTGTGTGGTTCTTGGCTCAAGGTATGTGACGGTTGGAAAAAAATCAACAAAGGACTGCTCTGTATAATAGTATGTCTCTGGCAGAAAGTGGTTTGGAGGGTTTTATAAAGCAGAGATTCTAAAGGTAAAACCTTTAACAAGTCACAACTCTGACAGGCTGATCAAACCTTACATAAATAAACTAAAAATCTCCAAAAGAAGCAAGTCACCAAGTGTTCACATTTGATTTGAATATTTCATTTAAATATTTTCCAAGTTTGATACTTCTCTCCTTTCTTTTATAAGGAATCAAATAAACAAATATGTTGGTAATACAGGCATCTTATTTACACGATAGCTTCATGTTTGTTAGAATTTTATTATTCCCCTCCTAAAATTATTTGTTGCTTTTTAGTTTTCCCAAGGAGATTTCAGGCTAGACTCTCAAGCACAGTTTGCTGAACAACACTTCCTCTCCACTAAACTTCTATGATTTTTATATTTAATGGTCTTCATTTCACCCATATCTTGAGTTTCCTTCCTCTTACACTATATCAGAAATGTTCAGAGTAGTCCATAAAGCCCATTATTAGTCTGTGGCACAGAAGGATTATCAGGTTTTACATAACCTGATGGTTTAAAGAAGGACTGAGGAAGAAATAACAGATTCCAGGGGTGTAGCATGACCTTAGTCTAAGATGGCAGATGTGGTAAGGAGGGTATAACACTTGATTCTGAGGCTAAATTGGTAAAGTGCAAGAGAAATTTGGCTTCCTAAAGTGCTGTCTCTGCAAAGAAAGGGGTTTATTGGGAGAAATTTGGGAATCATCCTTGACTCCTCCCACTTTACTGTTATCCCCCAATATCCAATTATCTCCAAATTCTTTTGATTTATCTAAAATATCTCTTGAGCCCATCCTCTTCAATCCACCCATGTAGCCACAGATCTAGATCAGGTTGTCATTCAAACCTGCATTGCTTCTAAGCTCACTTGGCTGCCTTGGTTTCTCTCCCTTTCTACCTTCTCCTGTCACAATGAAATCTAAGTTTTATCAGGTATAGGTACCATCCCTGATGAGATATGTCACTGTCCTCCCAGTGCCTACTGACTAAAGGTAAAAAATCTTTATATATGTTTCTTGGCTATGCAATAGGGAACAGAAATCCTTCAGAGTCCATGTAAGGTTAGCAAATGTCTAAATCAACACCACCTGGTAAAAATACAATGTGAACCACAGAAGTGATCTTAAATTTTTGAAAAGGCACATTCTTAAAAAGTAAAAAGAAAACAGTAAAATTAATGTGACTAATATATTTTATCCAAAATATAATCATTTCAACATGTAATTAAGATTAAGTTATTGAAATATCTTACATAGTTTTTTTATACAAAGTCTTCAAAATCAATGTGTATTTTGCACTTAATGGTTCATCTCAACTCATACTAGCCAAGTGCTTAATACCCAAGTGACAACTACTCGCCTTACTGGACAGCTTGGGACTAAATAATTTGTAGCTCATTGCAAAGTAATCCAACATAATTATCCATTCTTTACTTCTATTGTCTCACTTCCTATTTACTTCTATTGTCTCACAGAATATACTGAAATTCTGTGTTCTGCATTCTGAGTACCTTTTCAAATCAAGACTGGGCTTAGGCAACTAAGGGCCCAGGGTTATCCCCCCAGAGAACTGTGGAACAGTATTTCTTCTCTCCAACAAAATGACCCCTATATTCATTGCTCATCAGTCATTATTTTAGCAGTTCAAAGACTCCTAAAACAGAATGTGGGGTCATCACTCTAATTTTAGTTGCCCTCAGAACAATTGCATTCCAGTGTGCATGAATGTTATTCATTCAGTGAGAGACTTAAACATGACTTATTTACAAAAGATATTCTTGGCTCCTTGTAAAAAAAAAAAAAAACAACTCTAGAATGTAGAACTATGAAGGATCATAATTTTTATCTAATCCAACTCTGAGGGAGACACAGCCAACAAGCAGATACACATCTAGAACTTATGTTCCTGAACTCCTGGACCAGTGTTTATTCTGTCTGTTACTCAACATGAATAATAATGATCTATAATCAGGACTCTGAGGCCCAGTAAACAATGTCCCCCTTACCTCTCTAATTGCCCTCAGGGCTATGCAGCTTGATTTCTTCTTGGCAAACATGACTCGCAAATGTGAATGTCACATAGGTTAGATTATTAGGCACTCTATGTCAAAAACAATATTTCTTTTAGAATAGCTGAGTTAGATCTGTAGCCAATCTTCAACCAAAATAAGGACTAAAAATTGTTCCTTTTCTAGGGATAAAGATGCTCTTTTCTTATGCATTCCACTACATTCTCTTCCTCCCATTTAGCTTCCAGTGAACGGTATACATAAAGAATGGGATTTCCTTTTGGTGAGACTTAGCTGATAGACTCATCCCATGAACCACACCAAACGACCTTGTCAGAGAGTGAGAAGCATTCAGCTACTTTTATTCAATTTTTGCTTTTATTTTAAGTTTTTTTTTTTTCTTCTTCTTTGGAAAGCACCATATTCCTTATTTCTTCCACTTTCAAGTAATGTGTGAAAAATGACGTCATCACTGGCAATGGCTTCCCTGGGGCTTTTATTTATCCTGGTTCAGCGGTTGCAGGGTAACTAATCTGGAAATTACTTCCATGTTAAGTTCTCTCTTTTATGTTAAATAATAAAATAATAAACAATCAAGCAGGAATCAATGCCCAGGAACTATTTACTTATTTTAGAACAAGCTTAGTGGACACAGCATCTTTATAAGATGTGGGTTATATTCAGTCTATGCTTGACTTATTCTATCACTAAGTGGGGAGAGCACAGTTACAGAATTCAAACCTGAGCTGTGATCTATCTATGTATCTATCTATATATCTCTGTATCTATCTATCCATCCATCCATCCATCTATCATCTATCTCACATACTCACACACACAAGAAATATAATTATGCAGTCTGAAAGTCACAAAAATTTCTTTATGAAAATAACTTGAGTAATTATTAGAGAGGTTTCTGTAGTGTGCCACTTAAATAGAAAAGGAGGCTTGGTGCATTAAACCATAAAACAGTCATCGGCACTGTCCTCTAGGCCAGATGTTTTTCAAAGATGGTTATGAAGATTTCTTCCAAAGAAAATTATCTGATGATTGACTATTTAGCCACTTGAGTAACTGGAAACACATTTCTTTGTAGGAACAATTTTCTTTGGAGTGGCACATTTAAGATCCTAGAATATTATAATCTTCCCATTGCAGATGGTAAGCTGAGGGACACAGGAGTTTTGTGACTTGAAAAAGGTCACTGTGTGAGAGAGTGGCAGAGCTGGGACTAAAACTCAAACCTGTTCATAACATTTCCTCAAAACCAGAGGGTCTGTAGTTTGCTTCAGTTTGTTTAATTCACTCATCAGAGATATTTTATGATGAGTGACAAGAGAAAATATACCAGATTCTTCTCATTGGAAAAGCATCTAAGTTCATACTAGGCATTATTCCTATCCGCAGTCTTTGTTGAATGAAACAGAAAAACCATTTAGAATTCATGTTATTAATTCTGTCTTTATGCTTTCCCATTCTAGAACGTTTGTAAGCCACTGGAGCCATTGATGAGAAATCAGTTTTGTTCCAATCCAGTCAATTTAACCTGGGAGTAAATTAGATCTGGAGAACTATAACATGGCAGTATTTCCTGGCTCAGCTGTCATCTAAAAAACTGTGGAGACTCAGTCTTCTTAAATTTCTCCCAAGTAGTTCAAGAAATCCATATGTGGTCATGTAAACAGTCCTCCTGTCCACTAGCTGGACTCTTCAATTTTCTCACGTGTATGCTTGGGAATGCTGGCCTCTTATTACCTCATTGTACCATTGCTTTCTTAATTTTTGTCTTTGCCCATACATCTGTTACAGTGATGTTGAATCTTCCTCACCCCATCTGATCCTCCATGATGCAGTATGTCCTCTGGGACTTCTAAACAACTCCAGATATAGACTAGTCAGACTAGTCTGGCTGTTATGACCTCTCCTGTTTTGCATCTTATGTTAGATTCATCTCCCAGTTCAAGATCCTGCTGAAGTAAAGGAAAATTTTCTTCCCTTGGTCATGGTACACCATTACATGGGCCCCAAAGCTGATGCTTTCAATATCTTATAGTGGTTTTAGGAAAATTGCAAATTTGCTTCTGCTCTTGCCCTTTCTTCTTCAGAGGCTTCATTATGCAGGACTCTGGCACAAACCTAAAGTGAAAGAAAAAGAAGTAGAGAACAACATACACCCAGCTGTGCTCACAAAAGTCATCCCCTCTCACACCCCTGCCCTTCAACCTTACTTATGTGAATCACATTTTTCTTTCCTTAGGATGTGTTATTTTTCATGAAATTCTTCATTTCCTCATGCAAACATTGTCTTTGAGGCTCCACCCACCTTGCTCAGATAGGTGTGGATTTGTATGGTACATAACTCAAGTTCCTAAGTTGAGTACATTTCCTTCTATAACAATGAAAGAATGCATTTGACTTAAAGATGTTTCTCATTTCTACCAGAGTTCAAGACACAGAGATGCTTTTTGTCAAGTAATTAATTTATTTTGATTCATAGTTATTCATAAAACTTGAAGTCAATATGGTATCATTTGTAGTACAAATGATGGAAAAGTTTAGACACTGATGTACTAATAAATTATCAGGAACCACCACTCTGGAGGGCAAAAACCTTGATTTATAGCAATTATTGACTCCCACTCCATAAATGCCAGTGTTGATTTCTTGCCATCAACATAACATCAGTGAATGTCGAATTGGAAAGAGATGATCAGTAGAACGCCATTATAGAGTATTTCCACCACATCAATATAATAGCTGTAAATAACCTTCAGGGCACAGATACTAGTAAAATGTAGTAAAATAATTAGGAAGTAATGAAATTTGAGTATTTGTTACTTTTGCTTTGAAGATATTTAATTGTAAATTTTTGGAAGGTAATTTTTAATAATGGCTGTGTTGAACAAGCACTCACATAATTCCTAAAAATTTGACAATGGGCTCTCACAAGCCAGCATGTACCGGCTCCAGCACTCCGCTGGGTGTAATATAATGAGGCTAGTCTAATGCTTATCTTCCAGAACTGTGTAAGCTTGCATTGCAGGTTGTTGGGGTGCACACATAAAATCAAAGTGCCTATTATAATGCCTGGCACATTAGTGCTCAATAAATTCTGGGTAAATCCAGAAGGATAGTCTGGATGTTAGAAGTGGCAGGAAATATTTGGTAAAATGTATGAGTACTTGGTGCTCTGAAGCAAGTCAGAGCTCTCACTTTAATAGTTCTGAGACTGTGTGTATAGTTTTTGTTTCATTCAGGGTGGATCAAATCCTGCAGTTAGACAGGGAAAGGGAGGAGAGAGAGAGACCAGATGACATCATTTCACTTATGTGCCTCAAATGGTCCTCATTAAGTTGACTGCACAGACTATAAAGAGGGATTTTAAAAGCCTGGAAAGTTGAAGGCAGACAATCTCTTGTTCAGAGGATGAAATGGGGTAAACCATAACATATGTACCAAATAATATAGTCTTTGTTTCATGTAATAATTTATTTTCCTCCCTCTCCTTCCTCTACGTGGAAGAGACCTAACTCAAGGTCAATTCTCAGTACCCCTGAAAGGCTGAAGAAAGAGCTGGACTGATTTGATGACTTCCTTGGCAGGCACACGGCTGGAGCCCACTGCACAGTGGCAGCCTCCCCGGTTAAATTATGATGACTGCTTTGACGAGACGAGGTTTCATGCTTTACGAGGTTGATAGTAGTCAACGTTTAAACCATTAAATTTGCATCTGGGAAAGCCCTGGTCAGGAAGAGGTAAAAAGGTCAAATTTTCATAATGGTTCTTAGAGCCAAAATGGTATATTTCCTGAGGGGCTGGCTGGAAAACATTCAGCTTTTTGTTGTAATAGAGGTCCTGCCTAATTGAAAATAAGCGAGATAAAAAGATCTTTTAACAAGAGTACTTAAAGTCATTGACAGATATTTTCCTACTAATTATTAGGACTTGTGGCTGAATACAGTGTGCTTCTGTGAACAGAATGAATCTTCACATTTAAACTTTTCATTTCCCTCGAGTTTTGTCAATATTGTCCAACTAAGCGGATAATTCCAAATCTGAATGAAAGTGCAGTACAAAACCTAAAAAGTCAATTTTTCAAACTTGTTTAGACATAACTCCAGAATTTAATTGTGTTTTCATAATTTTATTGAGTCAATGACATCTTATATAAAGATGATAAGCTTGCTGTACCAAGAGGTCTTAATTCAATTTCTCCCAAGTACAGTCAGTTCTGCTATAATGTGACACGGGTGTGCCTAAAAACCATCATGCTGTGCAAAATCATGCAATGGACACCAAAGCATGGGCCATAAAAGGAAAAATTAATAAACTGGACCGCACCGAAATGAAAAACTTTTCATTTGTGGAAGACCCTGTTAAGAACATGAAAAGACAAGCTGGGAAAAAAATTTTGCAAACCACATATCTGACAAGGGACTAGTATCTAGAATGCTTAAAGAACTCTGAAAACTTAACAGTAAAACAGTAAACAATCCAACCCAACTGGAAAATGAGTCAAAGACATGAAGAGCTATTTTACTACAGAGAATATCCAGATGCTGTATATGTACATAAAAGATGTTCAACAACATTAGCCATTAAAGAAATGAAAATTAGGCTGGGCGCAGTGGCTCACGCCTGTAATCCCAGCACTTTGGGAGGCCGAGGCAGGTGGATCACGAGATCAAGACCATCCCAGCTAATATGGTGAAACCCCATCTCTGTGAAAAATATAAAAAAAGTAGCTGGGCATGGTGACACTTGCCTGTAGTCCCAGCTATTCAGGAGGCTGAGGCAGGAGAATTGCTTGAACCTGGGAGACAGAGGTTGCAGTGAGCCGAGATTGTGCCACTGCACTCCAGCCTGGGTGACAACAGACAGATTCCATCTCAAAAAAAAAAAAAAAGAAAAAAAGAAGAAAGAAAAAAGAAAGAAAGAAAGAAAGAAAGAAAGAGAAAAGAAAGAAATGAAATTTAAAATCTATACACTTATCAGAATGACTAAAATAAAAAATAATGACAATGCCAAATGATGGCAAGGATGTGAAGAAACTGTGTCACTCATACATTGCTGGGGGGAATGTAAAATGGTACAGCCACTCTAAAAACCAGTTTAGCAATTTCTTACTAAACTAAGTATTCAACTTCCGTAAGGCCCAGCAACTTTACTCCTGGGCATTTATTTAGAGAAATCAAGACTTATGTTCACACAGAAACTTGTACATGGATATTTATAGCAGTCTTATTTGCCACAGTCCAAACCTGGGAATAACTCAGGTATCTAACCCTGAATGGTTATTTGTGTACCACAAACTATGGTACATCCATACGATGGAATATTACTCAGCGATAACAAAGGAACAAACCATTGATAACTGCAACAACTCTAATGAATCTCCAGACAATTACACTGAATGAATAAAGCCAATACCCAAAATATTACGTACTATAGATTTCATTTATATAACATTCTTAGAATGACAAGACTGTAGAAGTGGAGAACAGATTAGTAGTTGCCAGGGTTTAAAGATGGGGAAGGGAATCAAGAGGGAAGTGAGAGTGGCTATAAAATAACAACAGAAGGAATCTCTGTGGTGATGAAATTGCTCTATATCTTGACTGTCTCCATGCCAACAGACTGGTTGTAATATCATCAGGGAACTAACTGGGTGGAGGATACACTGGATCTATCTGTATTATTTCTTACTACTGCATGAGAATCTATTATTTCAAAATTTAAAAGTTTAATTCAAAAATTATAGGGATTATATGAAAAATAGGTTTGGGGTACAGTATTCAAAAACCTTGTCAATAACATTAAAAAATAATAGGAACCTTATAAAACTGGTGGCATAGGTTTACACACGTTAAATGATTAAGAAACACAGAAACACTTCACTAAATATGGCACTTTGCTTTGGAAAGACCTGTAGTTTGCTTGTGGAAGTGGGCATTAAGAGGGTTGCAGCCTGTGAGTTACTGTGAAGTGGTGGAGGGAGGGTTATCGGAAATAGGATGGAAAGTTTTACCACCACATGAGGATCGGTGTAGCTCGTAATACAAACAATGAACTGAAGTAGCTGGTAGATGTTTGGGAACTGGTGTGTGCATGTGCATGTTTTGTGTATTCTTACTCATCATATAAGGTGCAACTTTCTGTGTTCACCTCCTGCTTCTTGTGGAAAAAAATCACATATATACAAACACAAAATCCATGTTATGCTCAAATTGTTTCCTAATATATTAGTTGCTTTAAAACAAATTTGCATCTTTCAAAACAGACATTAAAACACAACTAATTGCATATTCAGTATACTCAAATAACATACTGCCCAGATAATTGCTGGAATGGAAAGAAAATTCCACTTCTAATAATAGGTAATGCTATGGAAGATTTCAGAGACATTTGACCATACTGATCCTAAATAAACTACTCTTTACACCTGGAAAGCTTGTTAAAAATTTGGCAAGATTTGTTCGCCTTTGTGTTCCTGTTGGAAACATAATTGATTAAGTTTAAAAATAAACAAGTAACTCTTCTAGACTTTGACTTAAAGACAGCTATTATAGCCAGATATAATCTAAAAGAAAGTAAAAAACATAAATTTGCCACAATTTTAGAAAAGAGAGAGGGCACAAAATATTTATTTATTTTTCTATTTTGTTGGTATTCTTACCTATATTCCAGGGTAAGAAATAAGAGAGATAAAAATGTATATGTGTTAGAAAACAATAAATACACTTACATTGTTTTTTAAAAGAAACTGAAAATGTATTATACATATTTTGTTATTAGAAGTATTATACCTGTTAGGGTAGATGGAAATATGAATAGATTGAATTATTAGAGCACGTTACTTATGGAATAGGAAACCGAGTCTGTGGTTGATTTGCTCATTTGGGTAGAAACATAGTGCTAATAAAATAAAAGTTATAGATTTGATTCCTATGGCCTAATGAGGTATGTTTATTTCTGTGGATACAGATGGCTCACTTAGACCTGCCATCTTGCTGTATGATCCATGGTCACAAAGAAATTTATGAAATTATACATTAGTTCAAATCTGCTACTACTTGGAAACTATTGATATAGATCAATATTGTAAAGGAATTCAACTTAGAAATTCAGACAACCAGGCAGCTCATTAGACATTTCTATAATCACAAATTCTTTTTGTATAACTGGCCTCACAGCTCAGACAATGAAATATGATGTGATGATACACATATTATGGGGGAAAAGGCACTATGGGATTTTCCTGTTTTTAATTTAAAGTTACTAACTCCCATAGATAGTGGGAGGAAAACTGGTTGTGGGGAAAAATTCTGAGCCTAATGCTGAAATTATTTCAAAAGGTACAGTGTTTTCTAGAAGTGAGAAGATGACAGCAACAATGTCAAAAAGAAGGGGATGTATGTGGGCAGGTTTGCCTCCAGAAAGGAAGAGCACCATGGGTCATAACGCACTCTCTCATGAACCCAGTGGTAAATAACAAGTTAGTCAAAAATAAAAGGGAAAAGATCTCCATTTTCAATATAAGAAAGAAACAGCCACAACCTCAAACCACAAATTATAAAGCAAACTTTCCGGTAACTGAGAGGTCTATACCAGGGAAAATGAGAGGAAGCTGAGTGCCCACACAAGCCTCTTCAGACATCAAGCAGGATACACATTTTCTTAAAAGTCAGTGTTACAGTCCTGAGAAGTCCAGCTGACAATTCTTTAATTAAAGAGACAAGATCTCCAGATTGTGAGCAAACCTGAAAAGGAGTCTATCTCTTGAATATACCCAGTTCAAGCAGCTCAGAATGACCAGAGGGGTCATTATTTCTCATCTAGCCTCCTAAAGACAGGGCAAAGTGAAACATCAATCCACAGATTTGTTAAGATACAGAAGTCTTAACAAATCCCAAGAAGAATACATTTAAAAATTCCTACCTACACACATTGATGTGAAATTGCACTCAAACCAAGGGAAAGATTTTGAAAGCATTCAGACAGAAGAGACAAGTTATCTGTAAAGGGAAGACAATTATATTGATGGCTAAGTTTTCAACTACAACAGAAGTCAGAAGATAGTCAAATGACATCTTCAAATTGCTGAGAGAAAATTATTGTCAACTTAGAATTTTTTTCCTAAAGAACAAAATAGGCCATTTTCAGACAAATCAAAACAGAGACTAGACTATCATGAACTCTCGCTATAGGAACTTCTAAATGATGAACTTCACACACACACAAAATTGAACCTCGAAAGGACTCAGATTCAAGAAGGAGAGATAAAGAAATTATTAAACATATTGGTAAGTCCTAAAAAATATAAAACAATAATGATTTTTATTTAAAAAATGAGTATAAATGAATAGAAACATGAACAACAGTGAAATGTAAGATGAAATGAAACTCTTGTGTTCTAAGGTCTTTGTATTGTATGAGAAGAAGGTGGAAATAATTAACTGTAGGTTTTAAGTTAAAAGTCAGTATGATAGTTTTAGCGTAAGCCAAATGTTGTGTATGACTTAAAGACTAACAGAGGAGGAAAAATGGAAACAAAATAACAGAAACAAACCAAAAGAGGGCAGAGAAATTAGGGGGAAAGAAAATCACAGGGAAAATAAGACAAATTATAATACCAAATGACATGCTAGAAGTAATAGCAAATAGATAACACAATCAAAATAAATTTAAACGGATCAAACTCCCTGGTTACATTATTGATATTATCATATTGGCTTAAAAAAATCTACTTCTATGCAGTCTGGGAGAGATATACCTCAGGTAAGGATATAGAAAGGCTACAGTTAAAATATAGAAAAGAATATACAGCATGAGGCAAACTCTAATCAAGAGAAATCTAATGTAAGATTAGTACTAGACACTAGGAATACATCTAACAAAAATGTATATGACTTTAACTGAAAAAGCTATAAATGCTTTTTTAAGACATCAAATATCTCAATGAATATTAATAGGAAGACAATATTATAAAGATGTCATTTTCTTCTAAAGTCATTCATAAATTCAATAGAATTGTAACAACAAAAACATGTCAACAGGATTTTTCATAGAACTTTATAAACTGACTCCAAGATTTATGGAACCTTAATGTAAAGAACAACAATTTAAAGCTTTCTGAAGACAATATAGAACATATTTTTATGATTCTGGAGAAGGAAAAAATTTCTTGATAAAGATACACAAATAACAATTATTAAATAAAAAGACTTGAACAAAAAATAATTAATATTTTGAATATTTATAAGTGAAAGAACAAGTTACAGACTGGAAGATGTGATTTATAGCAATATAAGGGACAAGAACTTACATATATTGAAAAGGATATACAAGTTGTTTAAAGAGCTTCTAAAAATCAAGTAAAAGTAAAGCATCTTAATACAAAAATGAACAATGGAAGCTTATGTGTTCTGTTGATGGAAGTATAAAGTAATACAAGTGCTTTAAAGAACAAACTTTAACCAACAACTCCCTAACTACTAGGTTCAAACCTGCATAAGAATATATATGTACAAAAATTCTATAAAGCATTGTGAATAATTAGAAATATTTGTAAAGAACCCAAAGTCCATTAACAGAGGAATGGTTAAATAAATTATCAACTACAGACAACAAAAGATACAAAAATAATAAACTCTCGAGTAAATCATTTGCTTATACATGGAGTCATTCTACAAATATTTGTTGAGATTTACCATGTTCTCCCCACAGTACGGTTGCCATTACAAGGAGCTAACACCTGGTAGCAGGAGGCGGGTGCCATAAATAAACACAGTGAAGTATTGTGTAGCCAGCATAGACACGTGCACAAGTTACAGTGAGGGTACAAGTTACAAAGGAGAAAGTGCTTGGTTTTCTCTGAGTCAAAAAGGTCTTCATATGGAAGGTTATCTTAAGTCAAGTATATATAATTATTATTATGGTTATTGTTATCATCATCATGATTAAATCATACAAAATACAAATTAATAAACATGGTAAAAATTACCAATTAATATTGGTAAAACTAGTAATTTTGAAATTATGTATATGAACATATATTAGAGCAGCTTCAACAAATGGTGAGAAATCAAGACAGAAAGCCAGGGAGGAAACACAAAGAATGGATCATTTTGGGGACAGAATCTTCTATCCATGACTTTGTAGTTTTGAGTTTGTATTTGTTTACTGTGACCCCACTGTTGTGACTTGGCACTGAAACCCGACGGTTTTGCAGGACCACTCCTGCCTTACTGCCCTCCCCACCACTCCTGCCTTACTGCCCTCCCCACCACTCCTGCCTTACTGCCCTCCCCACCACTCCTGCCTTACTGCCCTCCCCACCACTCCTGCCTTACTGCCCTCCCCACCACTCCTGCCTTACTGCCCTCCCCACCACTCCTGCCTTACTGCCCTCCCCACCACTCCTGCCTTACTGCCCTCCCCACCACTTCCTTTTGTCAAAGCATGAGTAGACCCAGTGTGCACACCTGTGAGATCAACTTTCCAGTCTAAATATCTTATATAAAATCTTTTGAGAGCAACAGGGTGCATTCACTTAAAGCTTTAGGAATGGGAGCCAATTTTTAATTTGTTCCTCCTGTTTGCTGAAAATATAGTATTTCTCTTTTAAAGACTTTATTAGAAATCTGGCTTTCTTATGGGAATATAGACAAGCAATTTACAGTGATGCATTAGTGATGATGGTTAGAGTCAAGAGGTTCTTTAGTTATTAGGAGTTTGTTTTTCTGTTTTTTATTTTTTAAGAAGGCTTCAAAGTTGCAGAAAGATTTTCAGATTTTAAAGGAGCCAGTTCCAAAAAAAAAAAAAAAAAAAAGAACAATTAATGACAGCCATGATGACAAATAAGGATGCCAGTAACTAATATCATACCTGATGACAGGCCAGGCACCATTCAGAGTATTTCACATATAGTTTCTTCTTTAAGGATAAGTGCAAATATATGGAAGAGTCTCATTACAATTAAGTCAGGAAGTCTATTATAAAAATGTTGATGTCTATAAAAAAGAAAACCTTACTTTAGGTTATTATTTGAACCAGAAAAGCAAATAAAAAATAGGTCAACAGGCACCCAAGGACAGTGGTGTCATTTTGGAGGGCACAAAAAGCTAAACTAGGCATGCTATTTTCGTTCTCTCTTTTCCATCAAGGAGAATGATCTTAGGTTGGAAAATGGTGAGATGAATATAGAGAAGGGGAAATAAACCCAATATAACAAAATGAATCTAAGAGGGCTTCTAATATCTCTAAAAGACTCTACCTAATGGCTGGAATGAATTCAACCACAAATACAAAAACAACTTTCAAAGGAGAGCAGCAGAAGTTATGGAATCTTGGAATACAGAGGGCTGCTGAGAAACTAGGGGTATATGTAACCCTGCTCCTTTACAGAAGGAGAAAAATGTATTCCACAAAGTACTTTGAGATTTTAAGAAAGAATATTATATTTTCCTGATTTTAAATCACATTTTTAATTTTGGCATCATAACATTTTGGAAAATCGGAGGTGTCTAATAACAAATGACAAATACACTCTCCAGCTACCGTATTCAATATAAATTGTTACTGCCTACAAATGCTTTAGTGATGACTAACTACCACGTGTTCTTCACGAAGTTATTTGCATTTAACAGATGGGGTTGAACTCAGATTCGGACCCTTTTTGTCATATAAAATATCTTAAAAACCAATATAATGTAGCATTGGAATAAAAAGCTCTGGGGCATTTACAACATGCATTACAAGGGAATGTAATTATGAGTGGTAGGAATGGTCACATTTTCTAGATTAGATTACAGAAATTTCAAAGTTCAAAGACCTTGGTGTGACCAGTTCAAGTGATGTTTCAAAAACCTCAAGATACATTTTGAAACATTAACAATAGCCAATTCTAACAATAATAAGAGATCATGGTCATGAGTGTGTGTTTTGAAAAGAATATCATAGCAAAAATGATTCCAAAGAAACCTTCAAGGTTCTGACTGTAAAGAAGGCTAAGATTTTCTAAACTGGTATATAATTATAGAGTTACTATACATTTTCAATAATAAGAAAACAATTCCTCTCAAAATGTATTATTAAATACCTTAGAATTAGATTTAAATGACATTAAAAATAAATTCTAATATTTATGTCCAAATGGTTTTAGAAAAAAGGATCAAGACAATTCAATGGGGAGAAAAGGAGTTTAAAAAATCATGCTGGTACAAGTCATCTACGTAACAAAGAATTAATTTAGGTATGACCCCTACCTCATACCATGCACAAGCATTAACTTGAAGTGAATTATATACATACATGTAAGAGTTACATCTATAAAACTGTTTGGAGAAAGCACAAGAACTAATCTTCATATTCTGGGGTTAATCAATACTTTCTTAAATACAACACCAAAAGCACAAGATAAAAGATTGATAAACAATACAGTATTACTAACTATAGTAACCATTCTATGCATTGGATCCCCAGAACCTACTCATGTTATAATTGAGAGCTTGTACCCTCTGACTAATATTTGCCCATTTCCCCCACCCAGCAACCATGGCAATGACCACTCAATTTTCTGCTCCCATGAGTTCAACTTTTTAAAATGCCACATATAAGTGAGATAATACAATGTTTGTCTCCTGTGTCCGGCTTCTTTCACTTAGCAAAACATTCTCCAGTTTCATCCATGTTGTCGAAAATGATAAGATTTCCTACTTTATGGCTGTATCATATTCCTTTGTTTGCATATACCACTTTTCCTTATCCGTTCTTTCACTGGTGGGCACTTGGGTTGTTTCCGTATCTTGGCTACTGTTAATAATGCTGCAGTGAACTTAGGAATGCAGATATCTCTTTGACATACTGATTTCAATTCCTTTGACTATATACCCAGTGGTGGTTTTGCTGAATTATATGGTAGTTTCATTTTTAATTTTTTGAGAAACCTCAAAAAGTTACGTTTTCTATAATTGCTGTACCAATTGACATTTCCACCAATAGTGTACAAGAAATCTAATATACAGCATAGCAACTATAGTTAATAATTCTCTATTTTGCCGGGCGCGGTGGCTCAAGCCTGTAATCCCAGCACTTTGGGAGGCCGAGATGGGCGGATCACTAGGTCAGGAGATCGAGACCATCCTGGCTAACACGGTGAAACCCCGTATCTACTAAAAAATACAAAAAACTAGCCGGGCGCGGTGGCGGGCGCCTGTAGTCCCAGCTACTCAGGAGGCTGAGGCAGGAGAATGGCGTGAACCCGGGAGGCGGAGCTTGCAGTGAGCTGAGATCCGGCCACTGCACTCTAGCCTGGGCGGCAGAGCGAGACTCCGTCTCAAAAAAAAAAATAATAATAATAATAATAATAATTCTCTATTTTTACTTGAAATTTGTTGAGAACAGATTTTAATTATCTTTACCACACGCATGTACAAAATGGTAACTATAAGTGGTGATGGATATGTTTATTAATTTGACTATGGTAATTATTATTACACAGTGTATACATATATCAGATCATCTCATTGTATACCTGGAATTCATACAATTTTTGTCACTTAAAAATTTTAAAATTTAGAAAGATTGATAAATGGGACTTCATCCACATTAAAAACTCTTGTGCTCCAAAGGATATTACCAAGAAATTGAAAAGACAACCAGCAGACTGAGGGAAAATATTTACAAATCATCACTCTGTTAAGAGACTTCTACTTATAATATTAAAAAGACTCTTACAAGTCAAGGGTAAAAAGATAAATAACCAAATTTTTGAATGTACAAAGGATTTGAATAAAGATTTCTCCAAATAAGATATATAAACAGCTTATGAGCACGTGAAAAGATGCTCAACATTTTTAATCATTAGGAAAATGCTAACTGAAACCGCATGATACTACTTCACACCCACTAGAGTGGCTATAATAAGCTACAGGCAATAACAAGTGTAGTCAAGGATGTCGAAAATTGAAATTCTTATATATTCTTGGTAGAAATGTGAAGTGGGTCAACCACTTTGGAAAACAGTTTGGCAGTGCCTCAAAATGTCAACTGTAGTGTGGCACAGAAAGTAAACTCTTAAGTATCTACCCTAGGGGAATGAAAACACACGTTCACACAAAAATGTGTACACAAATGTTCCCAGCAGCATTATTCATAAGAGTTAAAAAGTGGAAACAACCCAAATGTCCCTCATCTGATAAATGGATGAATAAAATGGGATGTATCTATGCGATGGAATATTATTTCACCATAAAAATGAAGTACCGATGCACGCTACATAACATGGATGAATCTCAAAAACATTATACTAAATGAAAGAAGCCATTCACAACAGGACACCTATCATAAAATGTTATTCAAAGGAACTATCAAGAATAAGCAAATCTACACAGACAGAAAGTACATTTGAGGTTACCTGGGGCTGCAGGGAAGGGGAATGGAATTGGGTGGGAAAGGATAGGGAGTAACTGCTATCAGGTACAAGATTTCTTTTGAGGATGATAAAGATGTTCTAAAGATAGATTACAGCGATGGTTGCATAATTCTGTAAATATACTAAAAACCATGGAATTGTTCATTTTAAAGGGATAAGCTATATCTCAATAAAGCTGATTTTTTAAAAGTCAAAAAAGTGAATAGGTCTTGAGCAGCTAGAAGAAAAATCAGGGGTTACCAGGACCCAGACTAAGTTTACTAGAAATAAGTCATATTGGACTAACTCACTTTTTTCACAGATGGGATTACACATCTACTATATCCAGAAATGCTATATGCCTAGTGTATCTGGATTTCATTAAGGTATTTTATAAAAATAACTCACAATGTCCCATGGGAAAACTGGGCAATTTTGGGAAATATGATTTAAAATCATGGAGAGTTTGATGAATTCATAACTGAACAAATGTACTAAGAAGGGGTTGATTGATGAATATATATTATTGCTAGAGGAATGCTTCATTGTGAGAGTCAGCATTATGTATCAAATATTATTCTGATTAGCATTTTTATTAATGACTTTGTACATGATAGACGATGGAGGAGAACCACTGTACAATACTAGCAGCAAAATGCTAAATATCATTGAAAAAAGATCTCAATAAGTTGGCTAATAATTCTTTAGATGCACCTAGTGAAAGAAGCAAAATGAAATGAAAGGCAAAAATTATTTCCTGTGATTAAAGTTTTGCAGTTTATCATGATTTATATGTTCTAAGTAACTATAAACAGTCAAACTTTAGAAAAACAGGGTCTCACATTATTTAGTTCTGTATTTCCCAGTGTGCTCCCAAATTTCATTCCTGAATTGAGGAAGTTACATACATATGGAGCAACACTGTTAGTTTTGGCCAGGCACAGGCCCCCGTGGACTGGAGCTGTGCATGGGCCATGACTAAATTGGGCTTTATTTCCAGACAGAAATCACTTCCTAAGCAAGAAGAAGGTAAGAGAGTCTTGGGTAGTTAACATCCTAAAAGAACCTATCAAGTCAACCTTCTCCTCATCCAGCCAGTTTGAAGCAAAATTGAGGGTTCCATGCATATGTTATCTTTCCCCTGGATTGCAGGTTGGTCGCTCTGTGATATTTATTAAAAGTAAAACAGCCAAGGACAGCATGTTTTGGAAAGTAAATATCTGGTGTTCTGACACACACTTTCTGGATGAGCCTTGAATTGGTGGCTTCCTCACAAATACTGGTCTGTTTATTCAATGTTTTTTGGAAACCATGTTTTCTCTCACTTTCTCTCTCTCTCTTTCTGATTTTTTGTTGTTAGAATGTATTTTTTTCTTTGGAGCTTTGAATGAAGTTAGAAGCCCTAGTTCTGCCAAGACACAGGTTGCAAAACATCTCTAAGTGGTCTATGCTACCACACCAGACATGAATCACTGAAGCCCATGCTTTCAACACTTTAGCAGAACAGTCTTTCAAATACAGTATTCTATTCTCCCATGAAACAGATACTGTGTGCTTTTCTTTAGGGCTTCTCTCAGCAACCTACTTCCACTAACAAGGCAAAGCAGAAAAGTCATAGCATTTAACAGGATAAATGCTGAAGATTACATTTCCTCTCTAAAGAATATATGCTATGTGAGGACTTTAATAATTAATGTAAAGTACTTCAGAACATTGTAATTTCTACCTAGAATTCTCCAATAACATTTCTTTCTTTAGCTATAATAACATAATTTAGGCCAAACCACATGATTGCTTTGGTTTAGGTATGGGATTACTTTGCCTTGATTCTCGAGTTTTCAATGACTCTAGTAATCATAATATGTACCATGTATTGAGAAAAGTGGCGAGCACGTGACAGGTAGCATTTCTCAGCCTTGTCACATTCCTGTAAGACAGATGTTACCATCCCCATTTTCGAGCTGAAAACCTTGGCCCTCAAAGGATAAAGTAACTTGGGCTGTCTTACAGTTAGTAAGTGGCAGAGTCAGGAGTTGAACTCATGTGTGTCTGACTCCAGTTTGTCCCCTCCTTTGAGTTGGGGAAGCCAGGCTCATATTCTTTTTCTTTGAGGTTTGCAAAGCTTTGTAATCATGTAAATGAGAATATGTAAGGATCCTTACATATGAAAAGAGCACACTGGTGCATATGAAAAAGAGCAACAAATTTTAGGTGAGGAAAAATATTCCATCCAAGAATGTTTACTCTACATGATTTTCAGTCTTCATTTTATAAAAGTTATGATTATCTTGTCTGCTTTTCCATAGCATAAATTATTTTCTTAGTTTAAAAACCACACAATTATTCTACTTATATTAAGTTCCAAGTCTTACATTTTGATCTGATTCTTTGTTATCTTTGCTTCTTGTTGATTCTAAACTACACACTTATTTTTCCCCATTGCCTTATCTCTTTCTTCACATTTTTTCTCAGATAAGTTACACATAAGAAGAATATTGTAAGCCAAAAACATCAGAAAAGATGAAGCTACCAAAGTTTTAAAAATTCTCTACATTCTCATGCATTTGGCAGTGATGTTGTTTCTGTCTTATTCATGTCTTTTAATCAAATATTTAAGAAGTGTTAAAGTTGCATTCTTTGTAATTAACAAAACACCCAAAATGTACAAAAAGAATTCCTCTATAAGAGGGAACTAATAAGAATAGATTTTTATTTCAGGAAGCATACTCTGAAGGTATAAAACATATTTAGAAAATTAACATAATGGTTTAGGCAAGAGCCAGTGAGGTTTGAACCAAAATAGAGAGGACAGGGAGAGGAATCAGATGTGGGAGACGTTAAGGAGATCACATCTACAGAGCTTGAGGACTAACCGAATGAGGAGTATAAGAAAGAAGAATGGTTCTCAGATATCTCCCCAAAATAAGGAGTAAGTCTGGGAGGAAAGCTGACACTTACAAATAGATTTCCTTACAGATTTGCTTACTATTCTTCCATTGGACTGTAAGAGACAGTAGGGCATGAACATAGTTTTGTCTGATACCATGCATGATATTTAAGAGGCATTCAATATAGAGTAAGTTCACTGTTGGTTATGTTGAGTTTGGGTGCGAATGGGTCATATAGAGATATACAAGAGACTGAACTAAAATAAACAAAGTACAAATTGTGATTATCAGTAGTTATTAAAATTATGCTACTTTGTATATTATTATTTTACTTGTAAAATATTTTTGAATATCCCAGATGGCTACAATGAACATGTATTTCCATTACTTTTTTAAAAGTTAAAAGTTATTTATTACTTTAAAAAATAATGAGGCTGGACAGACAAATCTGGAATTATTAGGACAGCCTACAGAGACAAATAATATATATCAGAGAAATCGTTAGAAATTTGATAAGAAAGTTTATATTAATTTATATTCCCATCCCAATTTTGATAATGTGATGGTCACCACATGATCCACATTTCCTTATGATTTATTAGAGGAATCAGTGGTTCCCCAGACTCTAAAAAATGCAAGTAGCTGGTCACACACCTCAGTCATCAGCTCTCCTCTTAGTACTATCTGCCTCTCCTTCTGAGTTTCTGAACAGTGTTTCATGTCAAGGCAAAAGATGTCACTCTGTCTGTAACTGCTCCTAGTTGTCTTTCAAAGCACATTTTGTAACAAAATTTCTTACAGCAGGCAGATTGTTTTACAACAAAACTAAATATGAGAGAAATAAAGTTAATACCACACATTTAAATCAGACATTCATAAAAACAGAGTTCTTTTGGCTTTTGTTTTTGCCTTTTTCAGCCTAGAGTAAAACTTAGAATTAAGTTTCTCTGGAACAGAAAGGATAAGACCTAAATTTATGTAAACCAAATAGCTGCTTTCCATGCCAGCCTGAAACAGAAAATTGTAAAAAGTCAAAGAGAGCTCTTCCGAAAACCATAGAAATAAAGAATTAAAGAGTGTATGTTACAGTGGAGGAGTGGAGGAATCGGTGACCCATATGAGGAAACAAACAGAACAAATAGATGAACAAGGAAGATAATAGGTAAAATCCTCAGACATATTTTCTCTTGGCATTAATACATAAAATACTAAGTACTCATTAAAGAAAACATTAGGAGTAAAGTAGAAAAGATGAAGACAAAAAAGAAGAAAGGTTGTCAAATGTCATATTGTATTTCTTGTCATCAGCTTATATCATTTTAAGCTCTAAGCGGGTATATGATGCTTCCATTTTCTACTACAGGTCTGTAATGTGAACATATACATTTAATATTTCAGGAAAACCTGGCTTTTACTATCAACATCCTTCCTCTATGAGACATGCCTTGGAGACAGATACACATAGTTTTATTGAGAGCTGACATTTTAATAAAGCATGAAGTGTTAGGAATAACAGACCTAAATGGTATCTAATGTCCCAAGAAGAGGAGAGGAAAAAAAGTTATCTGTAGGGAGAAAGACCAATCTCAAACCATCCTAATAATTAATTCAGCATCAGAATGAAATTCAAAGAAGTTATCAAATGCATCCTTAAGGATTTTGCTGTAAGCATCTTCACTGAAAAGTCACTGAAAATGTTACAAATTCCAAGTATAAACAATCATGATCTAAGGTTTACAGAATAAGGAAATTCATGACTCGTTATTGAAAACCCATGTAGAAAGAAATAGTAAAGTGTTGACTGTGTTCTCATTCATAAATGGGAGTTCAACAGTGAGAACATATGGACACAGGGAGGGGAACATCACACACCGGGGCCTGTCATGGGGTTGGGGGCAAGGGGAGGGATAGCTTTAGGAGAAATACCTAGTGTAGATGATGGGTTGATGGGTGCAGCAAACCGCCATGGCACAGGTATACTTATGTAAAAAACCTGCACATTCTGCACATGTTTCCCAGAATATAAAGTATAATAATAATAAAAAGTGCTGGCTGGCAATATGCCATCAGGACATGGATATGTATTCATATATTATTTATAAGTGGAAATGTTGCTTGTGAGGCCATCATTGCATAAGCCTCATGGTAATATTACGGGAGTCCTCTGTGAACCAGGTTCTAGGCAGATTTGAGGTATTTATGGAAGAATATAAACATACGGGGCTATTGTGACTAGGAAAGACTAGTATAAACCATCAACCATGACTATTTTCCATGATAATTCTGCAAACCTACAGGAGATGTATTTGCCTGTCAGATAACCATCGTAAATTTGCGTTTTAGGTATACTTATATTTGACTTGTGCAAAATTTAAATGTTTCAGTTGCAGTCAACAGAGGCACACTAGAATGTAGAGAAAATATATATACTATATTATTTGCTTGATCATAAAGTCATAGTTATTCTAGAATCGGAGAAATGGAACCTAATTTGCATAAGATATCTTGTGAGATAAACTGATACATGCAAGAAAGATAAAAGGTGATCCAGGTAACAAAAGCCAAAATTGACAAATGGGATCAATTAAACTAAAGAGCTTCTGCACAGCAAAAGAAACTACCATCAGAGTGAACAGGCAACCTACAGAATGGGAGAAAATTTTTGCAATCTACTCATCTGGCAAAGGGCTAATATCCAGAACCTACAAAGAACTCAAACAAACTTACAAGAAAAAAACAAACAACCCCATCAAAAAGCGGGCAAAGGAAATGAACAGACATCTCCCAAAAGAAAACATGCATACAGCCAACAAACACATGAAAAATGCTCATCATCACTAGCCATCAGAGAAATGCAAATCAAAACCACAATGAGATACCATCTCATACCAGTTGGAATGACAATCATTGGAGAGTCAGTAAACAACAGGTGCTGGAGAGGATGTGGAGAAATAGGAACACTTTTACACTGTTGGTGAGACTGTAAACTAGTTCAACCATTGTGGAGGACAGTGTGGCGATTCCTCAAGGATCTAGAACTAGAAATACCATTTGACTCAGTCATCCCATTACTGGGTATATACCCGGAGGATTATAAATCATGCTACTATAAAGACACATGCACATGTATGTTTATTGCGGCACTATTCACAATAGCAAAGACTTGGAACCAACCCAAATGTCCATCAATGACAGACTGGATGAAGAAAATGTCGCATGTATACACCATGAAATACTATGCAGCCATAAAAAGGGATGAATTCGTGTCCTTTGTAGGGACATGGATGCAGCTGGAAACCATCATTCTCAGCAAACTATCACAAGAACAGAAAACCAAACACCGCATGTTCTCACTCATAGTTGGGAATCGAACAATGAGATCACTTGGGCACAGGAAGGGGAACATAACACACCGGGGCCTGTTGTGAGGTGGGGGAAGGGGGAGGGGTAGCATTAGGAGATATACCTAATGTAAATGATGAGTTAATGGGTGCAGCACACCAACATGGCACATGTATACATATGCAACAAACCTGCACATTGTGCACATGTACCCTAGAACTTAAAGTATAATAAATATAAAAAAAAAAAAGAGTTTCCCAAAAGGTAACAAATGATGGCAAGAAACAGTAATGGTGCCAGAAGAAATGGTGCAGAACTCTGAGAAAAGCTCATTTGACTGGAAGCTTTGTGTCTGTACACTGTGCACCCATTATGATAAAGCAATTTTGTCACCCTCTACCTTTCTCTTTCCCTCTTATTAAATATCAAAACAAGGCTGATCCAAGTGGCATTTAAAGGAGAATGCATGTCTACATTATTATATTATGATGCATGAAAATTACTGGTCCAAGTTGTGAATTATATTAGTCTGATAAACTTCGTGGCAATGATCTACGTGAACATGGGTGTGGTAGACTGGTAGTATTAACCGTTTCAGTTCTTCATTCTTCCATGGGTCCATGTCCCTTACCACGTGACTTTGCAGCTCTTGCCCTCAGGAGTATATTTCTCTGCCTCTTGATTCTTAGCTTGGTGATTTGGCTTGCTTTCACCAATAGGATGTAGAAAACATAACCAACCAAGCTTGAAAAGGTGTTTGTGCATTTCTGCTTGTGCTTTTGCCCTCTGCCATCACCATGACAACAACATGTGTCAGCTGACCTGGATGATATGATTCATGGGAAGGATAATGGAGACATCCCAGTTAATGTAAGCACAACCGTGTCAGATCAGCCATCAGTTAGCCAACACTGAGATAGGTGAGCAAACCCTGTCTTGATTATAGAAATGCTTAGCTGCAGATATGTAAGAAGTGGACACTTATTGTTGTATGCCACTGAAAATTTGTGACTGGTCTTTATAGAGCATTTTAGTGGGTGAAGAAGACAGCTGCAATGAGTAAGGTGATTATGTTTGTAAAGACCAAGATGGCCAAATGATTCCTTATGAATAGACAGCCTGATGGTTTCCAGCTTCATCCATGTCCCTGCAAAGGACATGAACTCATCTTTTTTATGGCTGCATAGGAAAACTGAGACCTGGAGAGATTAGGAAAATTGTTCAGAAACACAAAACTAGGATGTGGTCAAGCTAGGATTTAGTAAGCCTTCAAACTCCACACTTTTTACCACCACACTTCATTAGCATAAAAAATAAGGAAATAATTAAGTGCTGGATTTGGCAATACACTTTGCAGTTGTATTTTATTTTTAAGGCAGTATTTCAGTTTAAATGTATGTTAATCATTTGCAAATGTCCAATACTTGTAATAGCTTTTTAATTCAATAAACTGAAAAGAAAAAATGTGGAGTTAGGCATGTTGGCACTTGCTGCAAGTTCTATCACCTTCATTTTTAGACATTTTTTTACAAGCAGCTTAACTACTTTTGTTTTCATTTCCACCATGTACATAATTAGGGCAATAGTACTTGCTTCATTTAAAAATTAGGGCTTTGCGTTTCTTCCATTTAAAGAAACAGATAATATATTTTCATTGTTTCATTAATACTTAAGAGTTAGTAGTGGATGGCAAACTATCAAATCACATGATTCTGCAGTGTGTCAATAGGGCACTGACATGTTGATGGTACCCCCATTGGTAGAGATGCCAAAACCCTTTGTACACAGTGTTTATGGTCAAAGCTGATACATTACTGCCTTGTCATTTGTGGGCAGTCAGGACCAACACACTATTAAGCTTTCAAAAGATCTTGGCTTAATGAAAGCAGAATACACCACTTTTATTTAGTTAGTTATCTCAACTAACATTAGACACTTAGACACATTAAACTCAGGCACCATTAACAGTTGCACCTTCAACTACTGTGGAGGGAAGTTGCAATAGGGGATATGCTTGGCCTGGGTTTGTCCTTACACTGTAGAGGCCTAGAAGAAGTAAAATGAGTAAAATATTTCACCTGGTTTTTGGCAATAGCTGAAGAAAATGGGTGATATGGATCAGGAATCTTTAATTCTCTTTCAAGCGGATATTTCCCAATTTTGTTCTTGTTATTATTCTTAAAAAATACTGAGATGTTCACATTATTTTAAAAAATAGTAATAAAGCAGAGGTCTTAAACAGAGATTCTTAACTTTTTTATATCACAATCCTCTTCAGCAATCTAATAAAATCTATGCATACATTCTCAGAAGACTGTTTTTAATGCATGAAATAAATGCATACAACTACAAAAAATTATAATAAAATATAGCTAGAACATTTAAGAATATTGTGAGATGATAACGTATATATTTCTTTATTAATGCATTAAATAACAAGGTAATGTATTTTAAATATATTTAAATAGATTTTAAGTAAAGTTAAATATTATATTCTAATACAGTGTGAAGGCTACAGTGAGAACATTAGGTAAGAGGTGATCTTTAATTGACTACCTTCAAAGTATTTAGCACCAACAAATAGTTAGAGGCATGAAGTGCTGAAAGGTAACATAGATTTCTGGGTTACCAGAGTGAGAACCTTCAACTTCATTGTGTTGACTGCCCTATAAAGCACCAAATGCCCAGATAGTTCCTTTCAGCATCTGTGGGAAGGAAGGCTTCAAGCACATGCAATCCAGCAGTAATGTTAAAGTATTCATATATAAAAATGATGGTTAAGGTATCTTTTTCAACTGTAAGGTGCTATGAAAATATCTTATTTCTATTAGTGACAAAGTCACAGGTACTATGAGTAGCACTGAGGTTTATTGCATACATTTATAATAGAAAGAAATGGTTAGTTAGAAGCTATAAAAATAAAGATATAAATTGTTTTTCCTAACTGTTCATGGATATCCTAAATTAGAACCATACACTCGGGTTTAAATAAGGGCTCTACTACTTATTTGACTGTGTGACTTTGTCATGTCATTTAAATTTTCTTACCTTAGTTTTTCTTTTAATCTATAAAATAGGGGCACGAATGTGTATTTTATAATGTTGTCATGATCAAGTGAGATAACGAATGTGGGAAGGCTTTGCAAATTTTGAAGTGATAAACAATGTTAGCTAATTTTATTATTTCTTTATACTTGCTCCCTTAAGAAAATTAAATAAGGTTTGAATCCAGTTTGTTCTATGACCAACTCAAATGATTTTTCAATCTCCCATCACCTTTTATTTGAGAAATGAAGAAAAAAGGTGAGAGAAAAAGAGATGAAGGAAAAAAACAGAAGTTAAATAAAAACAAAGGAAGGAAGGAGACTAATTAAAACTAACTCTTTTGCTCTCTTTATTTTTAATTGAGAAATTTATATATGAAATTCAAAATTTCATATATGAAAGCATAGATGAAGTATGCAAAATGTACTGATCTTAAGATTATACAGTTTATTTTTTTTTTAACTTACATACAGACCTCGGTAACCACCACCTAGATTAAGCTGTAGAACATTTCCATACCCCAGAAGCTTCCTTCATGCCCTTACCAAGGCATGTTTCACTCCTAATCTCCTGAGATAAATAGCATTCTGACTTCAACACCATAGATTAGTTATGCCTGTTCTTGAACTTCATATAATGAATAATTCAATATGTAGGTTTTTATGTCTGTCTTCTTTGAACAATATAATGGCTGTGAGCTTCATCCATTTAGTTGCATGTTATCAGTAGTTTATTGTTTTCATTATTGTGCAGAGAGTCCCCTTCACTTTTATCTTGGTTTCATCTTGCTCAAAATCCTATTACTTTAATGAATAATCTGTGTCTCCTTTAGAGGTGATACAAATATGATGAACAATTGCCTTCTTAAAAGAAGTATAGTTTTTCAAAAGCAGTTCATAATTCCATTTTCTTTCCTATTCAGAAAGAAAACTCTTCCATTTCTTGTTTTCTTTCTCTAGGTCTGGAATGCATGAAAATACAAATAATCTGTAGTGTTAAACGAGATGATATGAGCATGAGGTCTTTTCTTTTTATCTTAGAGCAATTTCCCAATAAACGAAATCAACAATGAATCAGTAATAACCATTGCTCATCATAAGTTAAAGAAAAAAACAACTCACAATTCACATCTAACACTGACAGTAGAACAGCAGAAAATCAGCTGAGAATCTCATATAAACATCTTTGGAAATTTGTGAGTATAACATTGGTTCCACCATAGTAAAGATTGTTATGCTTGTAGAAATGCTGGGAGACTGGAATCTGTTTGCAATTACCACATCAAAATGCAATTTACTAGTCACTGGGAACAAACAATGATGTCTTTAAATGCCCTTTTGGAAATGTAGAATTGGCAATGGAGATCAGGTTCCCAAGATTCGGATGTTTTCACTTATGCACCTCCCTATAAAACATTGTTCTGAGGACCATTGCAATAGTTTCTTCTAGGAGGAGGGAGAAAGAGAGGGAGACATGGCACCCGATCCAAGCATTGAGGCTTCTCTACTTCAAAGAAAACTTGTTTGCTGTCCCCCCCATCTTTTTGCTCTGATCTCACATATGATATATAAATATATTTCAAGCTAAGGATTGAATTTTGCTGGCACATGACCTTTTTTCCTTACAAAATTATTATAAGAACTGTCTCTGGTATGGCTGAAGTGTATAATTCAGGTTAAAAAAAACTCTGCTGTGTTATGAAAAAAAATCTTCTTTTCTCTTTCAATAATGGCATAGCTGACAAGCTAGAAATATTCACTTTCACCTTTCTCCTTTGTAAAAGCATTTCTCTAGTGTCTGATTTTCTACATACTCATTTCATTTGTATTAGCTATTTGTTGTATCTCCTTAAAATCAGCCTTTAGTCAGCTTTTGGCTGTAGCTTTTAATGGAGAGCGAAAACATTTAAGTAGATCCATAATAATGACAACAATATTAATAATAGCAAAATAACATTTTTTATACTTTGAATACATATCCATTACAATGAACTATAGGTGAAATTAATGGCCATTCCCCTTATGTTTCCTCCGATGCTGCACTGGTGGAGGTGGAAAAGAGCAGTGGAATGGCCAAATACGGGGCAGAAAGAGAAGCTGTGGGAGCTTGGATAATCTATGAACTATTTCACACCCTGAAGTTTAATTCACTAATGGTAAAATAACGATGCTATCAGAGAATGCAGAAGCTGTGAAGGATTCCCCGGGATTTGGTTGACTTCTCAGGCCAGTGATCTGCTCACCCAGAACAGTGGGCTCTAGCAGATTAGTTGACTGTAAGCACTTTATGCAAAAAAAAGTAGAAAAAAACCTTTTTAAAGGAGTGCTTCCCTCAGCAATACGAAGTAGCTGTTGGCTCACCTCTAGTGATTATGGGCCAGGGCAAGAATACAAATGGAAGCCCTGAATACTCAGACATTGTAACTCAAGAGAAAATACAATTAAATTCAATGCCCTAGCCTCCGACCTTGACAACTGCACCCTTGTTAATATGCTGGGAGGCCAGGTTGGAAATTGGAACTCAATCTCCTCAGAGTTCCCCCCTGGAAGGTGAGAGGGCTGGGGAAGCTGGTCCAGGGTCTGGCCCCACCAAGCCTGAAGCATGTTCCAGTTCTCTTTCCATCCTCAACTCCATGCCAAATCTCAAGGTGTCTCATGAATTGACATGTGTACATCCTAGTCCTCTGGTCCAAGGTCCATCTGTAATCTCTGCAAACCAGTAGTCCCATGACCAGTCTCTAAGCCTAAGGGTGTACAGACTTGTGGCTCAAAGGGAACCACCAGGAGATGAGATCTGTGGAGAGGTCTGCTCAGGCTCTTCAAGTGTGTTCATGGTCATCCATTTGCAGTAGATCTAGAGAACCTGGGAGGGGCCCTGGGTGGTCATGACTGAAGGAGGTCAGCACAGATCACTTTATAGAAGGGCCCCCTCTTACTAGGGTCTAAGGACAGTACTGAATAGCTGCTCTTGATTATACATCAGGAATGTCAAACACCTCCAAAGTCTTCCCTTTAATTGTACCAGGGGCTGTGCCAAATACTGCAGATTTGGAGAAGAGTTACCAACCTTGAATGAATTATGCCCTTCTGAAAAGGCCACTCTAAAATGCAAACGCGGGCAGAGAGGGGAGTTCTTTCCTCTCTCAGGACTACTGTAATGTGAATTTGTCTCTCAAATGGGCTAATTGTTCCCATTTAAGGGTAGCACAGAAAGCCAGACCCTGGTCATCACAGCCACTGATTCATGTGTTCGAAGAGACACACATGCTCCAGTAAACAGCTCTCCACCTAGTTCTTGCTTGTCTTGGCCCACTGCCTGCTCCCCAGCCTCTTTCCTCTGACTCCAGTTTCCTAATCACTAACTCCTGAGAGGGGTCCCTCCCCTGCCAGCCAGTGCCCTCATTAATCCATCTGGGATTTAGAGCCCTCTGCAGCTCCACCTGCCAGAAGTTGCCTTGATCAGCAGATGCAAAGAGGAGTGCTCTCTCTCTCTGGCTTAGACCAAGACCCAAGAGAGACAGCATCGGGGTGCCTTGGGTTTCCATCCCTACCCCCCAACAAGATTACCTGAATAATCGCACAAATCTAGAAAGTGAAACACTCTACAAGACTACTGTCCCTGCCGACAAGTTAAAGTAAAAATAAAAAGACCATGCTTGATTAGAGGAGACCAAAGAGACCCAACAGCCAAATACAATTAATTTTCTTTAACTAAATCCTACTTTGGACAAAAGTATTTTAGGAACTATTGAGTAAATTTGAATATGGCCCCAGTATCAGATGAGATAAAAACTTAGCAAAATGGAAAGATGGAGATCATTGACTGGGGGCTGGGGGGAAAGAAAGTTGGCTATATATGTGTGTGTGTATTAAAACATATTTGTGTGTGCATATACATATGTACACTAATACACACAGAACTATCTGGTAATACATGACTAGCAATTTACTGTGGTAATCATTGAGTTGTAGCAATGTGAAGTGATTTATTTTTGCTAATTTTCTTTTTATTATTATTATTATTATACTTTAAGTTCTAGGGTACATGTGCATAACGTGCAGGTTTGTTACATATGTATGCTTGTGCCATGTTGGTGTGCTGCAGCCATCAACTCGTCATCACCCATCAACTCATCATTTACATCAGGTATAACTCCCAATGCAATCCCTTCCCCCTCCCCCATCCGCATAATAGGCCCCGGTGTGTGATGTTCCCCTTCCCGAGTCCAAGTGATCTCATTGTTTAGTTCCCACCTATGAGTGAGAATATGTGGTGTTTGGTTTTCTGTTCTTGCAATAGTTTGCTGAGAATGATGGTTTCCAGCTGCATCCATGTCCCTACAAAGGACACAAACTCATCCTTTTTTATGGCTGCATAGTATTCCATGGTGTATATGTACCACATTTTCTTAATCCAGTCTGTCACTGATGGACATATGGGTTGATTCCAAGTCTTTGCTATTGTGAATAGTGCCGCAATGAACATACGTGTGCATTTGTCTTTATAGCAGCATGATTTATAATCCTTTGGGTATATCCCCAGTAATGGGATGGCTGGGTCATATGGTACTTCTAGTTCTAGATCCTTGAGGAATCACCATACTGTTTTCCATAATGGTTGAACTAGTGTACAATCCCACCAACAGTGTAAAAGTGTTCCTATTTCTCCACATCCTCTCCAGCACCTGTTGTTTGCTGACTTTTTAATGATTGCCATTTTAACTGGTGTGAGATGGTATCTCATTGTGGTTTTGATTTGCATTTCTCTGATGGCCAGTGATGACGAGCATTTTTTCATGTGTCTGTCGGCTGTATGCATGTCTTCTTTTGAGAAATATCTGTTCATATCCTTTGCCCACTTTTTGATGGGGTTGTTTGTTTTTTTCTTGTAAATTTGTTTGAGTTCTTTGTAGGTTCTGGATATTAGCTCTTTGTCAGATGAGTAGATTGCAAAAATTTTCTCCCATTCTGTAGGTTGCCTGTTCACTCTGATGGTAGTTTCTTTTGCTGTGCAGAAGCTATTTAGTTTAATGAGATCCCATTTGTCAATTTTGGCTTTTGTTGCCATTGCTTTTGGTGTTTTAGACATGAAGTCCTTGCCCATGCCTATGTCCTCAATGGTATTACGTAGGTTTTCTTCTAGAGTTTTTAGGGTATTAGGTCTAACATTTCAGTCTCTAATCCATCTTGAATTAATTTTCGTATAAGGAGTAAGGAAAGGATCAAGTTTCAGCTTTCTACTGATGTCTAACCAATTTTCCCAGCACCATTTACTAAATAGGGAATCCTTTCCCCATTTCTTGTTTTTGTTTGGTTTGTCAAAGATAAGATGGCTGTAGATGTGTGGTATTATTTCTGAGGACTCTATTCTGTTCCATTGGTCTATATCTCTGGTTTAGTACCAGTACCATGCTGTTTTGGTTACTGTAGCCTTGTAGTATAGTTTGAAGTCAGGTAGCGTGATGCCTCCAGCTTTGTTCTTTTGACTTAGGATTGTCTTGGAGATGTGGGCTCTTTTTTGGTTCCATATGAATTTTAAGGCAGTTTTTTCCAATTCTGTGAAGAAACTCATTGGTAGCTTGACGGGGATGGCATTGAATCTATAAATTACCTTGGGCAGTATGGCCATTTTCACGATATTGATTCTTCCTATCCATGAGCATGGTATGTTCTTCCATTTGTTTGTGTCCTTTTTTATTTCACTGAGCAGTGGTTTGTAGTTCTCCTTGAAGAGGTCCTTTACATCCCTTGTAATTTGGATTCCTAGGTATTTTCTTCTCTTTGAAGCAATTGTAAATGGAAGTTCATTCATGATTTGGCTCTCTGTCTGTTACTGGTGTACAAGAATGTTTGTGATTTTTGCACATTAATTTTGTATTCTGAGACTTTGCTGAAGTTGCTTATCAGCTTAAGGAGATTTTGGGCTGAGATGATGGGGTTTTCTAAATATACAATCATGTCATCTGCAAAGAGGGACAATTTGACTTCTTCTTTTCCTAACTGAATACACTTGATTTCTTTCTTTTGCCTGATTGCCCTAGCCAGAACTTCCAACACTATGTTGAATAGGAGTGGTGAGAGAGGGGATCCCTGGCTTGTGCCAGTTTTCAAAGGGAATGCTTCCAGTTTTTGCCCATTCAGTATGATATTGGCTGTGGGTTTGTCATAAATAGCTCTTTTTATTTTGAGATACGTTCCATCAATACCGAATTTATTGAGTGTTTTTAGCATGAAGGGCTGTTGAATTTTGTCAAAGGTCTTTTCTGCATCTATTGAGATAATCATGTGGTTTTTGTCTTTGATTCTGTTTACATGCTGGATTACATGTATTGATTTGCGTATGTTGAACCAGCCCTGCATCCCAGGGATGAAGCCCACTTGATCATGGTGGATAAGCTCTTTGAGGTGCTGCTGGATTTGGTTTGCCAGTATTTTACTGAGGATTTTTGCATCGATGTTCATCAGGGAATTTGGTCTAAAATTCTCTTTTTTTTGTTGTGTCTCTGCCAGGCTTTGGTATCAGGATGATGTTGGCCTCATAAAATGAGTTAGGTAGGATTCCCTCTTTTTCTATTGATTGGAATAGTTTCAGAAGGAATGGTACCAGCTCCTCCTTGTACCTCTGGTAGAATTCGGCTGTGAATCCATCTGGTCCTGGACTTTTTTGATTGGTAGGCTATTAATTATTGCCTCAATTTCAGAACCTGCTATTGGTCTATTCAGGGATTCAACATCATCCTGGTTTAGACTTGGGAGAGTGTATGTGTCCAAGAATTTATCCATTTCTTCTAGGTTTTCTAGTTTATTTGCATAGAGGTGTTTATAGTATTCTCTGATGGTAGTTTGTATTTCTCTGGGGTAGGTGGTGATAAGCCCTTTATCATTTTTTATTGCATCTATTTGATTCTTCTCTCTTTTCTTCTTTATTAGTCTTGCTAGCAGTCTATCAATTTTGTTGATCTTTTCAAAAAACCAGCTCCTGGATTCATTGATTTATTAAAGGGTTTTTTGTGTCTCTATCTCCTTCAGTTCTGCTCTGATCTGAGTTATTTCTTGCCTTCCTCTAGCTTTTGAATGTGTTTGCTCTTACTTCTCTAGTTCTTTTCATTGTGATGTTAGGGTGCCAATTTTAGATCTTTCCTGCTTTCTCTTGTGGGTATTTATTGCTATAAATTTCCCTCTACACACTGCTTTAAATGTGTCCCAGTGATTCTGGTATGTTGCATCTTCGTTCTCATTGGTTTCAAAGAACATCTTTATTTCTGCCTTCATTTCATTATGTACCCAGTAGTCATTCAGGAGCAGGTTGTTCAGTTTCCATGTAGTTGTGTGGTTTTGATTGAGTTTCTTAGTTCTGCGTTCTAGTTTGATTGCACTGTGTTCTGAGAGACAGTTTGTTATAATTTCTGTTCTTGTACGTTTGCTGAGGAGTGCTTTACTTCCAACTATGTGGTCAATTTTGGAGTAAGTGTGATGTGGTGCCAAGAAGTATGTATATTCTGTTGATTTGGGCTGGAGAGTTCTGTAGATGTCTATTAGGTCTGCTTGGTGCAGAGCTGAGTTGAAGTCCTGGATGTCCTTGTTAACTTTCTGTCTCATTGATCTAATATTGACAGTGAGTGTTAAAGTCTCCCATTATTATTGTGTGGGAGTCTAAGTCTCTTTGTAGGTCTCTAAGGTCTTGCTTTATGAATCTGGGTGCTCCAGTATTGGGTGCATATATATTTAGGATAGTTAGCTCTTCCTGTTGCATTGATCCCTTTACCATTATGTAATGGCCTTCTTTGTCTCTTTTGATCTTTGATGGTTTAAAGTCTGTTTTATCAGAGACTAATATTGCAACCCCTGCTTTTTTTTTGTTTTCCATTTGCTTGGTAGATCTTCCTCCATCCCTTTATTTTGAGCCTATGTGTATCTCTGCATGTGAGATGGGTCTCCTGAATACAGCAAACTTTTGGGTCTTGACTCTTTCTCCAGTTTGCCAGTCTGTGTCTTTTAATTGGACCATTTAGTCAATCTACATTTAAGGTTAATATTGTTATGTGTGAACTTGATCCTGTCATTATGATATTAACTGGTTATTTTGCTCATTAGTTGATGCAGTTTCTTCCTGGTATCGATGGTCTTTACATTTTGGCATGTTTTTGCAATGGCTGGTACCGGTTGTTCCTTTCCATGTTTAGTGCTTCCTTCAGGAGCTCTTGTAAGGCAGGCCTGGTGGTGACAAAATCTCTAAGCATTTGCTTATCTGTAAAGGATTTTATTTCTCCATCACTTATGAAACTTAGTTTGGCTGGATATGAATTTCTGGGTTTAAAATTCTTTTCTTTAAGAATGTTGAATATTGGCCCCCACTCTCTTCTGGCTTGGAGAGTTTCTGCTGAGAGATCTGCTGTTAGAGTGATGGGCTTCCTTTTGTGGGTAACCCGACCTTTCTCTCTGGCTGCCCTTAACAGTTTTTCCTTCATTTCAACTTTGGTGAATCTGGCAATTATGTGTCTTGGAGTTGCTCTTCTCGAAGAGCATTCTCTGTATTTCCTGAAGTTGAATGTTGGCCTGCCTTACTAGGTTGGGGAAGTTCTCCTGGATGATATCCTGAAGAGTGTTTTCCAACTTGGTTCCGTTTTTCCCCTCACTCTCAGGCCCCCCAATCAGATGTAGATTTGGTCTTTTCACATAATCCCATACTTCTTGAAGGCTTTGTTCATTTGTTTTTCCTCTTTTTTCTTTAGACTTCTCTTCTCACTTCATTTCATTCATTTGATCCTCAATCACTGATACTCTTTCTTCCAGTTGATCGAGTTCGTTACTGAAGCTTGTGCATTTGTCACGTATTTCTCGTGTCGTGGTTTTTATCTCTGTCAGTTTGTTTATGACCTTCTCTGTATTGATTATTCTAGTTATCCATTCTTCCATTCTTTTTTCAAGATTTTTAGTTTCTTTGTGCTGGGTATGTAATTCCTCCTTTAGCTTTGAGAAGTCTGATGGACTGAAGCCTTCTTCTCTCAACTCGTCAAAGTCATTCTCCGTCCAGCTTTGATCCGTTGCTGGTGATGAGCTGCGTTCCTTTGGAGGGGGAGATGCGCTCTTATTTTTTGAATTTATAGCTTTCCTGCCCTGCTTTTTCCCCATCTTTGTGATTTTATCTGCCTATGGTCTTTGATGATGGTGATGTACTGATGGGGTTTTGGTGTGGGTGTCCTTCCTGTTTGTTAGTTTTCCTTCTAACAGTCAGGACCCTCAGCTGTAGGTCTGTTGGAGATTGCTTGAGGTCCACTCCAGACCCTGTTTGCCTGGGTATCAGCAGCAGAGGCTTCAGAAGATAGAATATTGCTGAATGGTGAGTGTACCTGTCTGATTCTTGCTTTGGAAGCTTTGTCTCAGGGGTGTACCCCACCGTGTGAGGTGTGGGGTGTTGGTTTGTCCCTAGTGGGGGATGTCTCCCAGTTAGGCTACTCAGGGGTCAGGGTCCCACTTGAGCAGGCAGTCTGTCCCTTCTCAGATCTCAACCTCCATATTGGGAGATCCACTGCTCTCTTCAAAGCTGTCAGACAGGGCGTTTGCGTCTGCAGAAGTTTCTGCTGCTTTTTGTTGTTGTTGTTTAGCTGTGCCCTGTCCCCAGAGGTGGAGTCTACAGAGACAGCAGGCCTCCTTGAGCTGCTGTGGGCTCCACCCAGTTCGAGCTTCCCAGTGGCTTTGTTTACCTACTTAAGCCTCAGCAATGGCGGGCGCCCCTCCCCCAGCATCACTGCTGCCTTGCAGTTAGATCTCAGACTGCTGTGCTAGCAATGAGGGAGGCTCCGTGGGCGTGGGACCCTCCCGACCAGGTGTGGGATATAATCTCCTGGTGTGCCATTTGCTAAGACCCTTGGTAAAGCGCAGTATTGGCATGAGTGTTACCTGATTTTCCAGGTATTGTGTGTCTCAGCTCCCCTGGCCAGGAAAAGGGATTCCCTTCCCCCTTGCACTTCCCAGGTGAGGTGATGCCTCGCCCTGCTTCAGCTCTCGCTGGTCAGGCTGCAGCAGCTGACCAGCACCGATTGTCTGGCACTCTGTAATGAGATCAACCCGGTACCTCAGTTGAAAATGCAGAAATCACCCGTCTTCTGTGTCTCTCGCCCTGGGAGCTGGAAACTGGAGCTGTTCCTATTCGGCCATCTTTTTTTTTTGCTAATTATCTACAAAGATTGCATGCTTCTTCTATAATACAAGTATGACTTTAAAATAGGAAAATGTAATATTACATTTCTGTTTGTTTAGAAAATTACTATATACTCTGTACCTCTCAGCCTATACTTCAACTAGCTCAGGCCTGGTAAGAACCCAACTGCAAGTTGTGATATAGAAATTAGGGGTCCCAGTGGTCTTGTCAGACAGAACCACATTTATCTTTTACCCACATAAGTTTATGGAGTTAAAGTTTAATGTTACTCCTTCAGCTTTCACAGAAAGATGAAATGGAAACAGCCATTTGAAGAATAATTTCCAAAACTATAATAGAAGTAATTTTATATTAATTCATATGTTATCTCTTTAATAATTACCTAATTTATGGATTCCTTTTTGAGTTCAGTGCCTGGGGAAAAAAAGTCTTTTTCTCTTATTGATTCTTTCTTTTCTAGATAATAGAACTCTCTATAATCCATTTGGTTTCCTGCTATCTTGGGTACTGGGGAGCTCAGATGTAAATTAAGCACGTAATTGCATTAACAAACTTATTATCTAGTAGCTGGAAAGAGTAATTTCCTTTCTCTATACATTGTGTTATTATTTCATAAAAAATCTAATTTAAAAAGTGTCAAGTCTAATTGCTCCTTTTTGCTCATGTGATCATTTTCTACACCGTTTTGGAAGAAGGGAGAGTATAAATAAATAATAGGCTGCCCTACAGATCTCTGTAGAATCTGTGCAAGCAACCTAACAAGTAGTTGACGGTTTTAAGGGTGTCTCCTCAACCCACAACTCTTCTCACTTTCTCTGAATGGGGAGGCCCACAGGGTTGAAACTCCCTCACTCCGGCCACAGTTGCAGGGTTGGATCAAATGGACACATGACCAAATTCAGGTGTGAGAGTATCTATTCTGACCGAGCATTTGGAATTGATAAAGCAATCCTCTAATGCTGTGAGGCATAAGTAAGCCAATAATTAAAACAATCAGTTTGTAGTAGTCTCATTTTGTCTTTGAAAAAGAAATTTGGTTTAAAACAAACCATGTTGAATTATCGTATTTCACTTTTCCCCCCAAAAGACAGATATTGAAAATAGAAGAATATTCTAAGTCCTGGAACCAAAGAGGAGAAGATTTACAGGGCAGTATAAATACCCATGGCTGCAGCATTCAGTGAAACACCCTCAGTGAGGTGGGTTGGGTGGGAGGAAGATGACCATTAGTATCACCTGGGGAGTTTTTACCCAAAGCACACTTCACTCCTACATCTCCCACTAACCTGCAGAGGAGGCAGGCTTCAGGAAGATTTTTTTTTTTTAAGGCCAAAGATAATTCTGATACCTACTTGCTTCCCCACCTTCTCAAATAAGGGATAAAGAAAGGATCTGTGTTCTTATGTAGACTGACGATTCTGTTGAACATCATGGCAATGACAGTGATGTGTCTATAGCAAAGTCTCTGCCAAGGAAATGAGTTTATTTTCCTACATGTAATTAGCATTCTCAATCAGCTTCACCTTTGTAGATTCATACAGCAATTTTTGTTGTTGCTGATGTACTGTGGCATTTAGTGTGCTGCTTCCCAACTTTAGGTTTCTTATGACCACTGGAGTTGTTCCCCAGAAACTATGAATTACACTGAAATTCATGTTTTGTCTCATCATTCCAGCCTATCTAACAAAGTAGGTTGGAATAGGAATTCTCTTTTCTCCAAAGTGGAACTAATAAGGTAAGCCTTCAATGAATGGTCACTGGTTTTAATCAAATTAGAATATTAAGACTACCCTATTTTAGAGGTATATGATAGCAGCTCGTTAAGTAAGTTTCTTCTGGTTTGGAAGAGTCAATGAGTTTCTCAGATGAAAAAGGCTCAGAGTTCTTATAATTTAACTGCCCAGAATGGGGCAGTGAGAGGTGACTCGGGTTAGCTAAAGCTCTGCCAGATTAAGGATCTACTTACAGTGAATCCACTCCACTTCCACCCCCACTCTCATCACACAGACTCAGATTCTCTGCACAGACTTCGGGTTCCTTCATTTTCTGTTTTTCACATGTATGTTAAAAAAAAAAAAAAAGGAAGTGATGTAGTCTCAAAATAGAAACAGATGTGAGATCTAATTTCTTACTGGAAGTGACAAAACATATAAAGATTTGGCAAAATATGTATTCACATATTTCAAGATTTCAAAAATAGTCATTGAACAAATAAAAGAAGCATTAGATAGCAGGGTGGTCTTTTTTTTTGGTTTTTGCATGCTTTTGGTCAGATTGCCATGATGGCCTATTGTCAATAAAGCATAGAACATACAGAAATGTCATATATATAGGAAGCTTATAATATAAATACATATTTTCAAAAATAATGATTTAAGAAAAAATAGCAAATTTTTAGTTTTAAAGAAGAACCAAATTTGATAATTTCTAGTTTTCACTTCACTGTGAACTTTTATCATCATCTTTGATCAACTGAGCTTTATCTATCAAAAAAAGAAAAAGTTCAGAAATGAATTATTTCGCTCATTAAATTTTAAGGGCAGTTGCTGCACAGAGCAAAGCAGATGTAATAGGTTTTAAGAAAGAAAGATGTGAGGAGGCATATACTGATGAGTATGTGTGATTGTGGTGAGTAAGTAAATTTGCATTTATATAGCACCATTTTTCAGGTGAGACAATTGGTAATGTATTTGCTACAGTGCATTGCTCTGATGTAAAATCTGTACCAAGGAGAAATGGTGTAGCTCTTTTCAAAAGAAAGGCATTTGGATTTGATGAAAATTTATCTAGTGCCTTCAATGTGCCAGGTATTGTCTAGCTAGGGACTTCTTGCTGTCCTTGAACTTTCATAAGCCTATGTTGGTATTACTCCCTTCATTTTTGAAAATGAAGGAACTGAGGATCTAAAAAAATGAAACGACTTAGTTAAAGTCACGTATTTGGTAAATTGAAGAACCAAGATTGGAATCTAAAATTATTTCTACTCTACCCCAATTAAATCAAGGAAAAGTGCTGCAAAGTTTCAGAAGTCCTTATATCTAATTAGTGCTTAAAGTTCACAAGTTAATTTTACCACCTTTGTTTCTAACCCTTAAAATATATTCATAAGGCACACAGACATCCATGTTGAAGATGAGGAATGTTCAGAAAGTTTCAGGGCCGTGCCACAGTTTGGCATGGTTTGTGACAGAACAGCCCATTGGGCAGCTTTTGGTGACCTGGGTTAGTGCCTGACACAACCACTCCAAGTAAGTTCCATCAGAAAGAAGTTATTGCACATGTCCCATGAAAAATATTTTCCCCTGTGTCTAGGGGTTCTATGATGAGCCTCAGGTGGGAGGCTGGGAGGGAGATGCAAAACAGCCAGGGAACTGGGGTGGGATCTATGATGGGGCTTGAACCCTCCTCTTCCTTTAACCAGAGATGTTCTCTGTCAATTTTCTTTATATAGTTATCTATCCCATAAGAGTCTACTTGAAGAAAGGAGTTCTGTGGCTTTAAAATATTTCAAAACTATATCTTTATTCCACGTAGATATTGTGCCATTTTGAGGTTTTTATACTTTATGTGCTCAGACATTTGAGGAACCAGTGATTAAAATAAAGACAAAAAAGGAAAGTGGAGCAGGGTTTTAAGAGTGCATATGCCACTGGGGTTGAGAATCTCTGCTTTAAAATGTGTGGTGACAACCTCTCTCATGTTCCAGCTACTCAACTGGGAAGTTATAAGGGGTTTGATGATTCCAGCCAGCACATTTGGCTCAATTACCTTCAGCTAAAAAAAGTAGACTAGCAGCATTCCTGAGCAGCTTAGAAAGTGACCTCTGAACTACTAGAAATTTACAGAGCCAAGTTCATGCGACTCTAATGTTAGTGGTGAACCTGAATTCCCAGCTCATCACCTATCAAACACACACACACACACACACACACACACACAGACATACACACACACACAGACACACACACACACACACACCCTTACACATTTGGTAAGGGATTGAAAGGAAAAAGGAGGATTTGTTAGGAGGCAGAAGGGTAGAAGTATCTCCAAACAGGATATCTCTCATCTTCCCATTCAACTTACTCTGGAAGTGAATGTTTTCATGTTTTCCTTTGCCTCCCGAAAGAAAGTCAGGATACAGATTTAAACAAGGGGTCAAGCAGGTACCCAAGGCAACTGGTACAGGGTGGAGAAGCGGTTAGAATGGCCCCTGTGACACCTGCGAGACACTTCCCTAGTAGAGAGATCTCTGGGATGTGCAAGATTATGGACCAGTAGGCTGATTTACCTACCTTTTCTGAGTGCCACAGAGAGAAAGCTATCCCCAGGTATGCAACCCCATACCTGAGGACACACTCAGGTTTTCAGTGGGGAACACTCTTTGAGTTACACAAGACAGATACCACTCCACTTTACTTCAACTGAATTAACTTTTAGAAAAAGTGGAAAATAGAGCAGAAAACCAATGTACAACAATCACGATGGCTTTTGGTACTGATAGTAAATAAGCTTGGATGTTCTCCCAATACTCTTCTTTTCTCAAAGTTTGAGCAAGCATCTGTTGTGCACTATTTTACATGCATGTCATGTCACAATTCACCAGCTGGCTAATATTTACCAATAATCGGAAAAGTAACCAACTATTTCTATGCGACACTTCTGGTATCAAACCTGATAGTTCTTCCTAAGATGAACTTGTTAGCACACCCCAACAACTGTCTGTGGAACCTGAGAAAGTACACATCCTGCTGGTAGTGAGACTTTCAGTTTTTAGGACAATTATAGGTCTTAGAAGTAAGATGTCCAGATTTCCTAAGAAAGAAGACAAATAAATAGACCTTATTACAGGCATTTTCTGGAATTTATTAATCACTTGGGATATTCATGTATAGACACCCTCACACAGATACACATACATACACCCATCTGTTTTCTTATGTCACTTATGGTTCTATGTCCTAAAGGTGTTTGCTTGTACCTTCAATACAGCCCTACTGCACAGTCCAGTGGTATCTGTATCTGTTTCTAACAGGAATTCAGGCTAGGTGTCTGAGAATTTAAAGTTGAAGACCATGGCATAACACATGGACTATTTCAAAATATCTACTGTTTGCTTTTTCAGCTGAAGGTAGTCTACTAGTCTACCTTTTCAACGGAAGGCAATTGAGCCAAATGTGGTGGCTGGAATCATCAACCACCTTATGACTACCCAGTTGGGTAGCTGTAACATGATAAAGGAGGTTGTCACCATACATTCTGGAGCAGAGGTTCTCAACCTTGATATTTGCCTGTAGTTTATTAGCCCAACCCTACAACCATCTCTAGGAGTAAAGCCAAGTCATCAGGGTTGCCAAAAAGATCTTCATCTGATTCCAAAGTACAGCCAAGCAACCACTCTTTTAGAAATAGCTATCATCTGCCAACAAAAAGGGTGATTGGGAACTAATTCATTAAACACATTTTATGCCTTATTTCTTGCTATCAAAATAAATATCCTAGATGCAAAATTTATCCTTTATAAATCTAAGTTACCGTGAGAAAATGTGACCAAGCCCAATTCTGGTTTCTTTCAAAATTAGGTATGTAATATAAATAGAACAAAGTTGAAACACTGCTCTCTCAGATGAGCTCAGAGGTGGATAATATGTCTCTGTGATAAAAGAATACTACATTTAACATTTATAATTCATTTTCACTGCCATGAAAGATAAATTGCTCTATCACTGGTAATTTTAAGTTTCTTGCCTTATGTTAGATGATAGAAAACCAGTGTGAGTGTCTGGTTCCCAAAACCCTTCTCTTATAACCTGATTCTTTTCTTTTTTTCCCCTCCTATGAAAGTTTGGTGTTGAGGATTAAGTTTTATAAAGAACTGGATCTAGAAAAATCTAACATTTTTAAGGAACAGTACGTGTTTAAAACAGCCAATGTCTTATTCCATGACCTTCAGCTTTAAGTTCTTAGTAAATGTTTAAAAAGGCATGACTCATGTAAATGTCCAAGTATTTATCTTTTTATGCAAGCCCAGAAATGTTTTTTCTACTTTTTGGAAAGAGACAAGGTAGAGACGTTTGTTTTTTAGAACACTTCTTGCTGGTAAGAAAGCCTCCAAGTTTAGAATGGAGCAAAGAAAGACCCCAGAGAACTGATATCATAGAGCTGTAAAGCAGGCAAAAAAAAAAAAAAAAAGAAAAAAGAAAAAGAAAAAGAAAAGAAAAGAAAAACACTAGTTGCAGACCATTTCAAAAAGAGAGGATAAATTGGCTTTGTCAGATTTGATGGATGTGCCATAAATGGAAAGCCAGATTTGTCTCCTAGAAAATAAAGACTAGTCTCTGGTTGGTAACTACATTCTGTGAAATACATTTCTCTTTTTTTAAAAAATTGAATATAAGGCCTATGGTCTGGGCAGGGCTGGCCTCACTAATTCTAAGGGTTTGATTGATAACTGCCCAATCACTTTGTCTTTACAGTGGTAGAAAATGACATTGCTTCCTCACCCCTCTAGATGCAATGTTACTGAATTAATTAACTAGTCTGATAAATCTATTGATGTTACCCTTATTTTCTGGAAAAGCAAGGAGGCATAAATCTAGAAATAGTCTCAAAACTAAGCTGAGAGATTCTTTTTATAAAGTAATATCCCTCCTCCATAGCCAGACAATGATAAAAAAGAGTCCTGCTTTATTTGAAAAAAAAAATAGAATATATTACCTTTTATTATAATGTAAAATATTTTGATTCCTTCTTTCCTGGAGAAGTTAGAAATCTACTAAGATTCCGGAGGTTTTCTGTTTTCAGTGCTGATTGTGAACATAACCAAGAAGTTTAAAAGGCTCTGCATAGAAAGGATCTCTCCTTGCTCACTGAGCTTTAGACCCCTCTCTCCATCACATCAGACGTACCGCATGTTTGTGATTCATCATCTCTACCTTTTCTGCATTCCTGTTGCCATGATTTAAAATATTTTCATCTACAAAATTATTTATCATCTTGATTTATTGCTTTCAATCTGCTTGATTACTAACCTTCAGAGACTTAGACACTAAAATTGCTAGAGATGAATTGAAGTGAGAGATGATGTCAGCTTGGACCAGGAAGGTAACAGTAAAGGTGGTGAGAAATGGTCACATTCTGGGTATACTTTGAATGTAGAGCCACTAAGATTTGTAGATGGATATTAAAGAAAGTAAAATATAAAGGATAACTTCAAGATTTTTGGATAAAGCAACTGGAAAAATAGAACTGCCATTTATGAATATGGAAAGAATTGAGGTAGAGCATTTTTTTTCTTTGTTTTTTATTTTGTTTTGTTTTGTTTCCCCTGAGACAAAGTTTTGCCCTGACGCCCAGGCTGGAGTGCAGTGGTGCAATGTCGGCTCACTGCAAATTCTGCCTCCCAGGTTCAAGCAATTCTCCTGCCTCAGCCTCCCAAGTAGCTGGGATTACAGGTGCATACCACCACGCCCAGCTAATTTTTGTATTTTTAGTACAGACAGGGTTTCACCATGTTGGCCAGGCTGGCCTCAAACTCCTGACCTCGTGATCCACCTGCCTTGGCCTCCTAAAGTGCTGGGATTACAAGAGTGAGCCACCGTGCCTGGCCAAGCATGTTTTTAAGTAAAAATAAGAGCTTCATTTGGATATATTGTTTGAGATAACTATTAGTGGGTTTTTTTTTGTGTGTGTGTGTGTGTGTTTTTTTTTTTTTTACAGGATGCATAAAAGAGGTTTAGTAATTACAGAGACAAATCTGGAGTTCAGAGTAGCTATCTGGGTTGCATATAAATTTGAGAGTCCTCAGCGTATAGATGGTGTTTAAAACAATCAGAATGTATGGAATTGCTAAGGCCAGTACTGCAGACAGAGAAGGAGACTTCACTACTGTCTTTCAGAAAGACTCCTGAGTAGGGTTCTAATGCTTCCGAATCCAATTCTGGCTTACAATCCCATATGAAGCCAACTCATCTGTGAACCAATTTTGCCCTTTATCCTCCTCAGTCAGCAGGAAATAAGGGAATCACCTCTCCCGAACTCCTTCCGCATGTGGCCACAGGTGAGACTAGAGGGAAAGCCATAGGTACAATATTGATGAAAGACATGAGAATCTGAGACACCTGATTTGCAGCTTGCTTCTGTGCTGTGGCCTTGCTTGTACCCAATCCTAGATGTACCATTTACCACAGGACTTACCTGACTTTATGAAATGGTAGGTCTGAGAGAACTCAGCTCAAGATGGGCTCAGGACGGGGTCATGACTATGTAGTCACTTCATACACCATTATCAGAACTCCATCTCTACCAGGGCCCAGGAACATACCAGTTGATATGGTGGATAATTTTCCTTTGCTGAGGGCAGAATTTTTTTCCCAGGACTCTGAGACTTCTTTTCCTCTGGAGGAGAGCTTGCACTACAACCGAGACCTGCTGTAGAACATTTTCCTGCTCTGGGTCCCATACAAACCTGGAAGCCTTCCAAGTCATTCAGTTAATGAATTGAAGCAATATTCCCATGTGTGAAATATGCTGTCTCCAGACCATAAATTAGCTAATAGGTGTTGTGATTGCTTTTTAATGGTGGAAGAGGCAAGATGAAATAATTTATTCTTTACTTTGAAGAGGAGATTCAGGTATTCTGTAAGACACTGGATCCTAAAAACCTCATTGATGTGGCAGGCCCCCGAATCTTTGCATGGTTTATCTCTCAAATACATGTGTCTTATAATGATCAATAAATTTTTCACAACCTGCTTATCTGGTCTAATTTGGAAGATGTCATTAATATAGCAAATTAGTTCAATTTTTGCAGAATGTCCAGAGAATCCACAACATCCTTTCAGACTATATTATGACAAAGAATGGGAAAGCTACAGCCCTAGAGAAAAATCATAAATGTGTACTGTTGTCTTTAATGGAAGTGAACACCTTCTGGTCCTGCCCCATGATAGGAAGGGAAGAAGATGTGTTCTCAAGACCTATGATCACATATCACATACCTAAGACTGTTAATCTGCTCTATTAAAAATACACAGCAGCAGCAATTGAGACTTCTTTATTATTGAGTCCACTGTCATTTTTCAAGATCCTTGTCATCTTCATGGATCCACACCAGAGAATAAAATGAAGATATTATGGAACAATGGGCACTGCATCTCTTTAGATAACACCAGACTACGCCATAAAGATAGAATATTGGTTTTGATTTGCTATCTCTAATGGTTGATTTTATGTGTCAACTTGACTGGGCCATAGGGTGCCCAGATATCTCATTAAACATAATTCTTGGTATGTCAGTGAAGGTGTTTGGGATAAGATTAACATTTATATCAGTAGACTGAGTAAAGCAGATTGCCCTCTCCTGTGTGAGTGGGTCTCATCTTATCTGTTGAAGACCAGACTTGAACAAAATTTGAGTGGGGTTTTAACTTTTTATTAGGGCATATTCCGTCAGCTTCCTTGATATCTTTTGATTATATGGATTAAGCAATATACTTGTTCACTGCCCATCTATCTTTCCCTGAGCAAAGTGGTCCTCTATTAAATGTATCTATGCCTCTCTGTGTATCCACAAATCCTGGCTACCTCTCTGACCATGCTGCTCATGATAAATGTGCTCACCTTGCTTCTGATGACCAAGTGCTGCTACCTGGTGTCCATTAGTTCTGGATCCTTTCATTTCCACTCCCATCAGGAAGCTTGGTTTTACAGTAGCATTTTATACATCAGTCCTCACCTACAGAGGAAAGACACCATTGAACTTCTTACCAGTGCATTTCTTATTGCTTTGGTGAATGGTGCGTACACCAGACACTTCCATGAACATAGTCAGCTGGTTGTTTTTTGTTTGTTTGTTTGTTTGTTTTTGCCTCATGCAGTATATTCACTCAAGCAATTCAGCTTTTGTAAGCTGTTTTGATCCCTTCTCCTCTATTATCTATAGTGGCTCTCACACTTCTATTTGTTATGGACCGTTGTTTTTTCCAAGCTTCCAAGAGCCAACCCAGCAGCGTATTAGTAACACCTAGCAATGTAGTATCAATGCTATATCACAGGAACATATTCTCATATTAACAAACTCTTTCCTATTCGACTTTATATTACATGTATCTTAATCCAAAACCTTTAGGATACAGTCTGCACATACACTCCTGGCTCCTATGAGGCCACATTGGCAAGGTCCTGCAGTTCCTTTGAGAATTTCTTCCATAAAGGCCTGGAAATTTAATGTCCAGGTAATGTTGTGACTCAATCTTATTCATTGTTCTGGTGGCCAAGAGTGGAGTTGGAGATAGATCTTAATAGGGGTGTTTCTTGCAAGACAGACATATTTTATCACTCAAGCAAGAAGAGTGCTGACCTTTTTCAGGAAGGAGAGGGTGGCTTCCACAATCCAAAACATTCAAAAGAATCTGTAAATTCAAGGTTTTTGAGTGTATTTATCTAAATGTCCTCACCCTAAGTCTCAGGGTCTCACTCTTTTCCAACCAGATTTTGTGATAGCAGTCTCAGTGGTGCTGAAAAATCAATGTTCTCTAGGGATTCTAAACTTCAGTATTTTCTGCCTCTGGCTGAGTTGATAAGGATCTCTATATGTGGCCCTCTGCTTTTTATACTTTTTCTTATTTAGGCAATAAGTTTTAAGTTAATTTTCTTTCTAATGCACTCCTAGTCCTTACCAGAAATCATCCAATGCAGTACGCTTTTCATTATCACTTCCCCGAACCTCCCACATGCCTGAGATATTGCACCTGCCGATGTATTTCCTTTCACCGCAGATCCCACTCCATTTCACCATCAGTAAAAGTTTTAACAATTCAACACTAGTGGCTGGGGCCTATTACTACTCCACTTATAAGCATTACCTACCAGCTATTTGGGAATTCAGTTTAAAAATCTATTTTAGTGGCTCCCTGGGCCACTATTGTACTAATTGTCCTAGGTCAAACTCTCAGGGAAATAGACTCTGAGATGGAGTTTCATATGTAGTTGTGTATTGGAGAATGTTATCAGGAATAGCACATGTGAGGGACCACACCCACCCCACCCCACCCCAAACCCGCCTCCCCCCCCACACACACACAGCAGAATTGCACAGAGGGAGAGGTTAACCTGCAAAGCGATGTCAATTTTTGGACTTCTCAAACAATGCCATGGAGAGATTTGAGGCTGGGGTGGCCTTTCTGAGACATCCTAAATGGAACAAGTAGGCTGGCCTTTATATACCTATACATTCAGACATTGGAAGTGGACTGTCCCTGGGAGAGACATAACCTTGAATGAGGCAGCTTTATTCAACTAAGGGTGATTTCTTGGGAGGAATTCCACTATGAGCTTTCAGCAGGGGCAACATTCTTGGTAGCTAGGAGAATGAGTATCTCTATCTGGGAGTTATACAGCATCCACTCAAACTAGCTTTAAGCTAATTAGCTAACCAACTCACCAAAGAAAAGTAAAAGACATGGAGAATTTTATTCTAAATTCTGGAGGATCCAAAAAGGCTTCTTGATCTTTTATTCTTTGCAGAGAATCATATCTTCACAATAGCGAGGAAGAGGGGAAAGGAGTCAAATGAACTAGTAATTATCTGTTCTTTCATTTTTAAAATGAGGTTCCAGCTAAATTCATTTCAGGCCCAAGGCTAAAATGTTTTTGTTTTGTTGAGAACCCACCTATATTATGTGGGAAAGTCACTGGAAAAGATTAGAAAGTTGGAAAGTAAATTTGTACAGCCTTGTGAGGATCATAGGAATCTAGGATTTGTGTTGAATCACCCACTGTGACCACAGGTCATAAAATCTCTGGTATGAACACATGCTTCTGTTTCAATAGGGGATAAAGTCAATACCTGCTGTACAACAATGAGAATCCTTATAGAGCTTTGATTCACCTCTCATTTCTCTTTCCAGTGTGGCTCGCTTTAGCTGAGTCTGAACAAAGAATAAAACTGCTTTTTTATAGATTTTAAAGTGCAGAAGAAATTACCTTTGTTTTTAAAGGCTTATTTAAAGGAATAAAAGTCAAAATTAGGACAAATTTGTTAAAGCTGTGGGTAGGAATAATATCAATTAGATAAAGTTCAACTTTTACCTTCATTACCAGATATCTTATTTTGATAGTTTTTAAAACAAAAAATTAAGGAGATAAGGAAAAAATACAGGAAAAAATTATAAGTCCAATAACACTTGAACAAAAATGTAAATAAATTCAATATAGTGACCAATTACCTCTTTCTTGCTTTATTGGTTTTCTTTTTTTGAGACAAAGTCTCGCTCTGTTGCCCAAGCTGGAGTGCAGTGGTGCGATCTCGGCTCACTATAACCTCTGCCTCCCAGGTTCAAGCAATTCTTGTGCCTCAGCCTCCCAAGTAGCTGGGATTACAGGCACTCACCACTGTGCCTGACTAACTTTTTTTGTATTTTTAATACAGACAGGGTTTCATCAAGTTAGCCAGACTGCTCTCAAAATCCTGACCTCAGGTGATCCGCCCACCTCGGCCCCCCAAAGTGCTGGGATTACAGGTGTGAGCCACCATGCCCAGCCGATTATCTCTTTCTTGAAGCACTTTCTTCACTTGGCCTCTGGGACACCACCACTCTCCTCATGTTGCTCCTAGCATACCAGACACTCCTTTGCTATCTTCTTTGCTGGGGTTTCCTTTTATTTCCCATGTCTATCCACACATATGGCTTAATAAGTGCATCTTAGTCTGTTTCATGCTTTAAATACTTTCTACCACTCTCAAATGTCCATCTTTACTCCTGCCTCTTCATTGTATTTCTGATTCACACATTTGACTAGTTACCTAGATTCACCGTTTGAATATTTAAAAGACATGTCAATAATTTACTGTGTATTATCAAATAGCTAGAAGAATGGATTTTGAATATTCTCAACATAAAGAAATAAGAAATACTTAAGGCAATGAATATGCTAATTACTTGTATTTGATAATTATACATTGTATACAAGTATTGAAATATCACCCTGAACTCCATAAATACAGATAGTTATTATGTATCAGTTAAAAATAAATTAAATTAAAGGCATGCCAAACAAACATGTCAAAATCCACTCTTGGTCTGGTGCGATGGCTCACACCAGTCATCTCAATGTTTTGGGAGGCCAAAGTGGGAGGATCACTTGAGGCAGGAGTTTAAGACCAGCCTGGGAAACATAGTGAGACTTCCTATGCACCAAAGAAGAAAATAGACACACACAAGCACAAACACACGAACTCCATTCTAAATCTTCTTCACCCAAACCTGCTACCCTACCAGTCACCCAATACATTTTTCTAATTTTAGGGAATAACAACTTTCAACTAATTGCTCAAACCAAAAATGTTAATGTCTTCTTTGACTTCTCTCTCTCTCTCATCTAAAACCCCCAAAACAAAAATTCCTCTTAGCTGTGACTCCAAGAAAAAGTTATAAGCCCAGGATTTAATGAAGAGCCAAACTGACCTTCAGATAAAAAATACTGGAGCAAACCATAAGAACATAAAATAATTCAGGGAATGTTGTCCCTGTGAACCCTTCCTGGGGAATATATTAGAGAAATGTCTGCAAATAACTTAAAATTGGAGAGGCACTGGCATGAGAACTGTGGTCAACATTGAATATATTTGCCTGAGAACTAAGACTAAGTGACAGATATAGTGAAGGCAATTAATTATGTAGTGGCTATATGTTACTATATTACATATTCTGACAATGTACTTTCAATAAAAATACACAAAAGGAAAAGCATATATAAAAATAGAAGCATTTTGCTAAGAGCCTTATAAATGTTGTCCAGAATAAAAGAATATTTATATAGAATTGAATTCGTATTAAGAATCAGGGAGAAGGTGAGAAAAAAAGCTCCCTAGAAGATTTTTTTTAATGAGAGGAAACCAGTAGACAACACCTAATGAAAGAGGAATTAAGAGTATTATATGAGGGATTGGGCACCAAGATGGCCAAATAGGAACAGCTCCAGCCTCCAGCTCCCAGTGTGAGCAACACAGAAGACAGGTGATTTCTGCATTTCCAACTGAGGTACTGGGTTCATCTCACTGGGGTGTGTCAGACAGTGGGTGCAGGACAGTGGGTGCAGCCCACCAACCAAGAGCCAAAGCAAGGCAAGGCATCGCCTCACCCGGGAAGTGCAAGGGGGAAGGGAATTCCTTTTCCTAGTCAAGGGAAACAGTGACACACAACACCTGGAAAATTGGGTCACTCCCACCCTAATACTGCGCTTTACTAAGGGTCTTAGCAAACAGCACACCAGGAGATTATATCCCACGCCTGGCTTGGAGGGTCCCACCCCCATGGAGCCTCCCTCATTACTAGCACAGCAGTCTGAGATCTAACTGCAAGGGGGCAGTGAGGCTGGGGGGAGGGGTGCCCGCCATTGCTGAGGTTTATGTAGTTAAACACAATGGCCAGGAAGGTCGAACTGGGTAGAACCCATGGCAGCTCAAGGAGGCCTGCCTGCCTCTGTAGACTCCACCTCTGGGGACAGGGCAGAGCCAAACAAACGGCAGCAGAAACTTCTGCAGATGTAAATGTCCCTGTCTGATAGCTTTGAAGAGAGTAGTGATGCTCCAAGCACGGAGGTTGAGATCTGAGAACGGACGGACTGCCTGCTCAAGTGGGTCCCTGACTCCCAAGTAGCATAATGGGGAGGCATCCCCCACTAGGGGCAGACTGACACCCCACACCTCACATGGCCGGGTACACCTCTGAGATGAAGCTTCAAGAGGAACAATCAGACAGCAACACTTGCTGTTCAGCAATATTCTCTCTCTGCAGCCTCCGCTGCTGACACCCAGGCAAACAAGGTCTGGAGTGGACCTCAAGCAAACTCCAACAGACCTGCAGCTGAGGGTCCTGGCTATTAGAAGGAAAACTAACAAACAGAAAGGACATCCACACCAAAACCCCATCTGTACATCACCATCATCAACACCAAAGGTAGATAAAATCACAAGGATGGGGAAAAAGCAGTGCAGAAAAGCCAAAAATTCAAAAAATCAGAGCACCTCTGTCCCTCCAAAGGAATGCAGCTCCTTGCCAGCAACGGAACAAAACTGGATGGAGAATGACTTTGACAAGTTGAGAGAAGAAGCCTTCAGTCAATCGAACTTCTCAGAGCTAAAGGAGGAACTATGAATCCAGTGCAAAGAAACTAAAAACCTTTAAAAAAGATTTGATGAATGGATAACTAGAATAACCAATGCAAAGAAGTCCATAAACGACCTGATAGAGACGAAAACCATGACATGAGAACTACGCGACAAATGCACACACTTCAGTAACTGACTTGATCAACTGGAAGAAAGAGTATCAGTGATTGAAGATCAAATGAATGAAATGAAGCGAGAAGTTTAGAGAAAAAAGAGTAAAAGGAAATGAACAAAGCCTCCAAGAAATATGGGATTATGTGAAAAGACCAAATCTACGTCTGGTGTACCTGAAAGTGATGAAGGAGAATGGAACCAAGTTGGAAAACACTCTGCAAGATATCATCCAGGAGAACTTCCCCAACCTTGCAAGGCAGGCCAACATTCAAATTCTGGAAATACAGAGAACGTCACAGAGATAATCCTTGAGAAGAGCAACTCCAAGACACATAGTTGTCAGATTCACCAAAGTTGAAATGAAGGAAAAAATGTTAAGGGCAGCCAGAGAGAAAGGTCAGGTTACCCACATAGGGAAGCCCATCAGACTAACAGCAGATCTCTCGGCAGAAACTCTACAAGCCAGAAAGAGTGGAGGCCAATATTCAACATTCTTACAGAAAAGAATTTTCAACCCAGAATTTCATATCCAGCCAAACTAAGTTTCATAAGTGAAGGAGAAATCAAATCCTTTACAGACAAGCAAATGCTGAGAGATTTTGTCACCACCATTCCTGCCCTACAAGAGCTCCTGAAGGAAGCACTAAACATGGAAAGGAACAACCGGTACCAGCCATTGCAAAAACATGCCAAAATGTAAAGACCATTGATGCTAGGAAGAAACTGCATGAACTAACGAGCAAAATAACCAGCTAACATCATAATGACAGAATCAAGTTCACACATAACAATATTAACCTTAAATGTAAATGGGCTAAATGCCCCAATTAAAAGACACAGACTGGCAAACTGAATAAAGAGTCAAGACCTATCAGTTTGCTGTATTCAGGAGACCCATTTCACATGCAGAGACACACATAAGCTCAAAACAAAGGGATGGAGGAAGATCTACCAAGTGAATGGAAAACAAAAAAAGGCTGGAGTTGCAATCCTAGTTTCTGATAAAACAGACTTTAAACCAACAAAGATCAAAAGAGACAAAGAAGGCCATTACATAATGGTAAAGGGATCAATTCAACAGGAAGAGCTAACTATCCTAAATATATATGCACCCAATACAGGAGCACCCAGATTCATAAAGAAAGTCCTAAGAGACTTACAAAGAGACTTAGACACCCACACAATAATAATGGGAGACTTCAACACTCCACTGTCAACATTAGACAGATCAACGAGACAGAAAGTTAACAAGGATATCCAGGAATTGAACTCAACTCTGCACCAAGCAGACCTAATAGACATCTACAGAGCTCTCCACCCCAAATCAACAGAATATACACTCTTCTCAGCACCACATCACACTTATTCCAAAATTGACCACATAGTTGGAAGTAAAGCACTCCTCAGCAAATGTACAACGACAGAAATTATAACAAACTGTCTCTCAGAACACAGTGCAATCAAACTAGAACGCAGAACTAAGAAGCTCAATCAAAACCACTCAACTACATGGAAACCCAACAACCTGCTCCTGAATGACTACTGGGTACATAACGAAATGAAGGCAGAAATAAAGATGTTCTTTGAAACCAATGAGAATGAAGATGCAACATACCAGAATCTCTGGGACACATTTAAAGCAGTGTGTAGAGGGAAATTTATAGCACTACATGCCCACAAGAGAAAGCTGGAAAGATCTAAAATTGACACCCTAACATCACAATGAAAAGAACTAGAGAATCAAGAGCAAACACATTCAAAAGCTAGCAGAAGGCAAGAAATAACTAAGATCAGAGCAGAACTGGCGACAGAGACACAAAAAACCCTTTAATAAATCAATGAATCCAGGAGCTGGTTTTCTGGAAAGATCAACAAAATTGATAGACCGCTAGCAAGACTAATAAACAAGAAAAAAAGAGAAGAATCAAATAGACACAATAAAAAATGATAAAGGGGTTATCACCACCTACCCCACAGAAATACAAACTACCATCACAGAATACTATAAACACCTTTATGCAAATAAACTAGAAAACCTAGAAGAAATGGATAAATTCTTGGACACATACACTCTCCCAAGTCTAAACCAGGAAGAAGTTGAATCCCTGAATAGACCAATAGCAGGTTCTGAAATTGAGGCAATAATTAATAGCCTAGCAACCAAAAAAAGTCCAGGACCAGGTGGATTCACAGCTGAATTCTACCAGAGGTACAAGGAGGAGCTGGTACCATTCCTTCTGAAACTATTCCAATCAATAGAAAAAGAGGGAATCCTACCTAACTCATTTTATGAGGCCAACATCATCCTGATACCAAAGCCTGGCAGAGACACAACAAAAAAGAGAATTTTAGACCAATATCCCTGATGAACATCGATGCAAAAATCCTCAATAAAATACTGGCAAACCGAATCCAGCAGCACCTCAAAAAACTTATCCACCATGATCAAGTGGGCTTCATCCCTGGGATGCAAGGCTGGTTCAACATATGCAAATCAATACACATAATCCAGCATATAAATAGAACCAAAGACAAAAACCACATGATTATCTCAATAGATGCAGAAAAGACCTTTGACAAAATTCAACAGCCCTTCATGCTAAAAACTCTCAATAAATTCAGTATTGATGGAACGTATCTCAAAATAAGAAGAGTTATTTATGACAAACCCTCAGCCAATATCATACTGAATGGGCAAAAACTGGAAGCATTACCCTTAAAAACTGGCACAAGACAGGGATCCCCTCTCTCACCACTCCTATTCAACGTAGTGTTGGAAGTTCTGGACAGGGCAATCAGGCAAGAGAAAGAAATAAAGGGTATTCAGTTAGGAAAAGAAGAAGTCAAATTGTCCCTCTTTGCAGATGATATGATTGTCTACTTAGAAAACCCCATCGTCTCAACCCCAAATCTCCTTAAGCTGATAAGCAACTTCAGCAAAGTCTCAGGATACAAAATCAATGTGTAAAAATCACAAGCATTCTTATACACCAATAACAAACAAACAGAGAGGCAAATCTTGAGTGAACTCCCATTCACAATTGTTTCAAATATAAGAAAATACCTAGGAATCCAACTTACAAGGGATGTGAAGGACCTCTTTAAGGAGAACTACAAACCACTGCTCAGTGAAATAAAAGAGGACTCAAACAAATGGAAGAACATACCATGCTCATGGATAGGAAGAATCAATATTGTAAAATGGCCATACTGCCCAAGGAAATTTATAGATTCAATGCCATCCCCGTCAAGCTACCAATGAGTTTCTTCACAGAATTGGAAAAAACTACTTTAAAGTTCATATGGAACCAAAAAAGAGCCCACATTGCCAAGACAATCCTAATCCAAAAGAACAAAGCTGGAGGCATCACGCTACCTGACTTCAAACTATACTACACGGCCACAGTAACCAAAACACCATGGTATTGGTACCAAAACAGAGATATAGACCAATGGAACAGAACAGAGCCATCAGAAATAATACCACACATCTACAGCTATCTGATCTTTGACAAACCTGAGAAAAACAAGAAATGGGGAAAGGATTCCCTGTTTAATAAATGGTGCTGGGAAAACTGGCTAGCCATAGGTAGAAAGCTGAACCTGGATCCCTTCCTTACTCCTTATACAAAAATTAATTCAAGATGGATCAGAGACTTAAATGTTAGACCTAAAACCATAAAAACCCTAGAAGAAAACCTAGGCAATACCATTGAGGACATAGGCATGGGCAAGGACTTCATGTCTAAAACACCAAAAGCAATGGCAACAAAAGCCAAAATAGACAAATGGGATCTAATTAGACTAAAGAGCTTCTGCACAGCAAAAGAAACCACTGTTAAAGTGAACAGGCAACCTAGAGAATGGGAGAAAATTTTTGCAATCTACTCATCTGACAAAGGGTTAATATCCAGAACCTACAAAGAACTCAAACAAATTTACAAAAAAAAAAAAAAACAAACAACCCCATCAAAAAGTGGGCAAAGGAAATGGACAGACGCTTCTCAAAAGAAGACATTCATACAGCCAACAGACACATGAAAAAATGCCCATCATCACTTGCCATCAGAGAAATGCAAATCAAAACCACAATGAGATACCATCTCACACCAGTTAGAATGGCGATCATTAAAAAGTCAGGAAACAACAGGTGCGGGAGAGGACATGGAGAAATAGGAACACTTTTACACTGTTGGTGGGACTGTAAACTAGTTTGACCATTGTGGAAAACAGTGTGGCGATTCCTCAAGGATCTAGAACTAGAAATACCATTTGACCCAGCCATCCCATTACTGGGTGTATACCCAAAGGATTTTAAATTGTGCACCTATAATGACACATGCACACGTATGTTTAATGCCACACTATTCACAATAGGAAGACTTGGAACGAACCCAAATGTCCATCAATCATAGACTGGATTAAGAAAATGTGGCACATATACACCATGGAATACTATGCAGCCATAAAAAGGGATGTGTTCATGCCCTTTGTAGGGACATGGATGCAGCTGGAAACCATCATTCTCAGCAAACTATCGCAAGAACAGGAAACCAAACACCACATGTTCTCACTCATAGGTGGGAACTGAACAATGAGAACACTTGGACACAGGAAGGGGAACATAACACACCAGGGCCTGTTGTGGGGTGGGGGAAGGGGGGAGGGGTAGCATTAGGAGATATACCTAAAGTAAATGATGAGTTAATGGGTGCAGCACACCAACATGGCACATGTGTACATATGCAACAAATCTGCACGTTGTGCACATGTACCCTAGAACATAAAGTATATATATATAAAGAAAGAATACCAAAAGGATGAGAAAAAAAAGAGTATTATATGAGGTGTTTTATTAAATGTAAATATTACCATAAAAATAAAAGTCTTTCTAAATATCAAAAATATACTGAGAGAAAGAGAGAGGTAGGAAGAGTGAGACAGAACAGCTTACATAGTGGTATCTATAAAATAAATGAGCTTAACATACCTGTTAAAAGAAAAACATTTTCAGGTTTTCTAACAAAGCAAAACAAAACTAAACCCAAAAGATTCAGAAAAGCTTAAAATACAAGGATACAAAGATGTACCCCAGACAAATACAAAGACACAGAAAGAAGTATATTTTTATATTTGACAAGATAGGATTCAACCCAAAATGTCTTTAAAGAATTTTTTAAAAGGATACTTTATAATACCAGAAGCTATAATTTATAATAAATATAAAATTGATATTAGTATTTATATACTCAAAAACATCAACAATTTTCATAAAGCAGAAACTATAGGAAATGCAAGAAGAAATAGGTGGAAACATACAAAATATAGAAAACGTTAACATATCACTCTCAATTCGAGACAAATCAAATAGTCACCAATTTAGTAAGAATATAGAAGAACTAATAAATGTAATTTATAAGATGTATCTTATAGTTATATCAAACTCTGTACACCTGTAGTAGAGAATATATATCTTATTTTCAGGTACACAGAGAATACTCACAAATACTCTGGCAACCAAAAAATTAAAAGCTCAATAAAAACCCAAAGAATAGAAAAAATATGAATTGTACTTTCTAAACATAAGGCAATAAAATTAAGAATTACTAGCACATTTTATAGACCCTTCAACATGCAAATTATTCATAGTCTCACTTTATTAAACTCTTAGGTCCAGGAAAAAAACAGACTGAACTTACAGATTTTCTCTCTGTAATAGTAAAATACATAAACACTTCTTGAAGTTACATAGGAGAAATCGACTCTGGTTTTAAATTATTGGTATATGCTAGAGGAGACCAACTGTTTTTTCTAATATGTAAATAATGTTGAATGTGTTTTTCTTCCTTATATTTTTATATTTATTTTAAATTTTTAGCTGAGTTGGTTAATGTTTCATTTTTCAAATATTTATAAAAATGTGCTCTGAACAAAAACAGTTCAACTACTATCATAGTTTGCATCTTAGAGTGTAAGAAGAAACAAAATCAAACATCAACCAAGCCTCCAAAATAATGTTTCCATGACCAAAATAGAAAAGTAATGATCAAAGTTGGATTTAAATTACTACCCTGCAATGGCTTTTTCATATTGGTTGGCATCAACTAGTAAACTCACAATGTTTAAAAGCAATTATTTTCAAAACTTGACTGATCATAAGATTTTCCTTGATGTGACTATTGAAAATGCAGATTCAAGTCTCCCCTCTGTGGATTCTGCCTCCATTCCACCGGGCTGTAGGCTGGGTTGAATATTAAGCCAACTCACCAGGCGATTCTTAAGATAAGCAAGGTTTGCAAAAGTCACGTCAAGGAGTGATCCTGTTACCATCCTAATGGGCTCACTTTAATGAATCCCAGGGGATGGAGAGAAGAAAGGCTTGCATGGAAAACGGAGCTTTTACCTTCACTCAGTCTCAACATCTGGATCGGAACTGAGGTAGGAGAGTGAAAGGTAAAATTAGATAATTACGATTTGAATCAAAAGAATCTCTCCTCTAAGAAACAGAAAGTTATATACGAGAGGTTCTGCAACTTGAATGAGCATCCAAATCCCCTAGGATGAAACTCAGTGCAGCAGAACTGGGGCTTGGCCATGGGTTTTTTAAACAAACACCCAGGTAATTCTGACGCAGATGGTCCACAGGCCTCACTTTGAGAAAGACTTCTATAAATTACTTTTCAGACACGTAATAATCGTCAGCCTCCTCAAGCCTTTCCTGATGAATTCACTTGTCTTTCTCTTACTCTCCAGACTTGTTCAGCAGGAGTTTGTATGTGTGTGTTCTCTCTCTCCAAATATACTCAAAATTTGTTTAACAATGATGATGTATTTTATCTATTAGAACTCCCACATAGGAGATGTTAATGATACCTTGCTGACTGATTCCTTAACTAACATTTACCAAACACTATGTGTAAGAAAGTTATGGAGCTAAATGCTGAGTAAATGATATTTGATGATAGATGTTCCTTTGTTCCTCAGATGTCTTAGTGTGTTTGGAAAGAGAGGAAGGGAGCCCAAGTGTAGACCAGTGTTTTCTTGTGTGTGTTCCTTGAATGTGTGCATGTTTCCCACATAGGCTCACACTCACAGCACAACCAGGGCTAAGGCTATCTGCAATTATGGATGAGTATGGAAGGAGGATGAGTCCAGTCTACGTGTGATGGCTTTGCCCCTTCTTGTAGTGAAATACTATGAGCACCATGAATAGCAATTGCATGATGCTATGGAGATGTGGGTTCCAGGAGAAATTCCAGATGTCTGGCATCATCTTTTCCTAATAAAAGTATTTATTGGCCTCTCATTAGGTACCAGACACTGATACATGATTTTCATTCATTATCTCATTTAATAGCCACAGCATTCTATAAAATAGTATTACATCCATTCCTAATTTGCAGGAAGAAAATGGCAGCAAAGAAAATTAAGTAACTTTCCCAAGACAAAAAGAGGATTGAGCTTGGCTTTAGAACCCACTCCAAATTTTCCTCCACACTATTTTAGTTCAAACCACTGAGGAGGGAAATGGCCCCGAGCAATGACTTTTAGAAGGCAGAGGAAGCAAGTTAATACTTAGACTCACTTCTACATTATATCCAGTTCTTAGTTGTAAAACTCAAATCTCATCACTTTACTTAGTGAAACCTATCAATGGCTTCAATATTCATCCCAGACTTGATAGAAAGCCCCTTAGCATTGGATTGAAACTTTTCTTCTCAGCCCTCTGGAATCACTGGAATTTTTTCAAAAGTGTTTTGCAAATATTATTCAATTTCTAGTTGAAGTGGCTTCTTTCTCACCCCAACTCTGCTCCTAGGGAAGAAAGAATAGAGCTCTCCTAATTGACTCTCTGGAGCCAGTTAAAACCTTATCTTCTCATAAAAATTCTCTCTGTTAGGTTCCCACCTCCCAATAACCCAAACATCCTGGCTCTTCACCTCTGCTTTCCCAAACATCCTGGGCCTACCTTTCTTTATAGCCATGATTCACAACTAATTAATAAAATTACTCTTGTTTCTCTGGGAGTTCCTTCTCATTCCTCTGTTTTCCTTCAATGTGCATTGGCAGTTAGCGGTAGTATCTGGGCTCAGAGATTCTTTCTTGGCTCACAAGGTTAGGTGCATGTGAGTGTAAAACAGGATGTCTCTGGAGACAGAGAGCCAGGTTGGATGGTTAAAAGTTTCCCTATCTGAGTTTGAAGGAGGTGCTGGCATCTCCTATAGAGACTGCATATGCCAAGGAACTCTGGTTCCCCTACTGGCAGAGGCCACTGGTAAGAGGAGTCTGAACCTTAGAAACTGTCTCCCTTTCTGGAGGTGGAGATACTTACCTTGCAGTCCTACAACCTCATTCAAAATGTGTATTCTAGCCTTATGGGTATGTAAAAATATACTTAATACACATTTCTTCATCTTAGCTATGGTATCTGGCTACTTTTTCTTTCTTGTGAGATCCACTGTCCCCTTCCTCCTCAAGGCATCCCCACATATAGCCTTTCTAGCCCATATTTTCACCCAGCTTCACCCAAAAATCCTCCACTTAGGCCAGCCTCCTGGTGCAAAATTTCTCATACCCAGAAACCTCTTGAATTGGTCATTACCATAGAAGAAATTAAGTCTCACTTTTTAACCCACTGTTTCTCTCTCTCTTTCTTCTCTCTCTCTCTTTCTCTCTTTCTTTCTTTCTGTTTCCAGTGTTTCGTTCTGTCATCCAGGCTGGAGTGCAGTGTTTCAATCACTGCTCACTGCAGCCTCAACTTCCTATGCTCAAGTGACCCTCCTGCCTCAGTCTCCTGCATAGCTGGGACTACAGGAGCACACTACCATGCCCAGCTAATTTAAAAAAAGAAAAAAATGTGAGGTCTGGAGTTCAACACCAGCCTGGCCAACTTGGTGAAACCCAGTCTCTACTAAAAATACAAAAAAAAAAATAGCCAGGTATGGTGGCAGATGCCTGTATTCCCAGCTACTTGGGAGGCTAAGGCAGGAGAATCACTTGAACCCAGGAAGTGGAGGTTGGAGTGAGACGACATCACGCCACTGCGCTCCAGCCTGAGCAACAAGGCGAGAAGAAAGAAAGAAAGAAAGAAAGAAAGAAAGAAAGAAAGAAAGAAAGAAAGAGAGAGAGAGAGAGAGAGAGAGAGAGAGAGAGAGAGAGAGAGAGAGAGAGAAAGAAAGAAAGAAAGAAAGAAAGAAAGAAAGAAAGAAAGAAAGAAAGAAAGAAAGAAAGAAAGAGAGAAAAGAAAAGGAAAGGAAAAGAAAAGGAAAGGAAAGAAGAAAAGAAAAGAAAAATGTCCAGGGACAGGATACTACTACGTTGCCCAGGCCAGTCTCAAATTCCTGGGCTCAAGCCATCCTCCTGCTTCCGCTTCCCAAAGTGCTGGGATTGCAGGTGTGAACCACAATGCTCAGCCCTGTTTTCCTTATGTTTAGTTAATTAAAAACAACAACTTTTTATCACTCAGTGTCTTTTGCTCACACCCCCTATATTCTGTTTTTGTTTTCTTCTCTTTACTTTTTTTTTTTAATCTTTCAGATATTCTTCTTTTCAGGTCTTTCATCATTTACCTTTTATTGGTCAGTTTCCTTTTAATGGGTCACCACTAAATGCCCTAACTGACAATTTAATTTGTTTTATAACCAAAAAATTGACATTTGATACATGTTCATTAAGAGAACAGACACTGTTACCATGAGGCCTTACATTTTCCTAAATCTAATCAAATCCTAAAATTATTCAAGTGTCACGTGCTTTGTTGAAGATTGCTTTTAGATTTGATCTAAAATATTTCCTTATATAAAGGGTTTTTTGGGAAGAGAAAGCACCAGTAAGTAGGAGCCAAGATTCTGGTTTAACATTTCATGATTTGGGACCCCAAATGAATGAACAATTGGTTTATTACAAGATAAACAGAACAATCCCTAGCAGCATCAAACTAAGTATAGTTTTGTTTTGTTTTCTGGGCCTTTTTTACATTTCCCCAATTCACTGATAGAATTTTCTTCCTCCTAGTCACCTTTCTTGTGTTGACATATGGTGGAATCCTCCATAAATATTAGTTATCAAATTAAAAGAATCACTTCTTTAACATTCTTGTTAGGTGGGAGGATGGTTGAATGTTGCATTTTTTTCTTATACAGAGGTGACAACAATGACCAGTCTTTAAGATTTTAAGAATAATGGAACTGATCCATTTATAGCTGAGTGTCTCGTTCTCCTTTTAATCTGTAGTTCATGTACAAAGTTATAAACTTTATAGTTTATAAGACACTCGACTAGCCTAGTATCACAGAGTAAGTATCAATTCTGGGATTAGTTCCATATCCTTGGCCTCATTAGCTTTTTCCTTTAGTTTTCATAACTGAGATATCGTGGCAGAAGGAGAAAGAATTAGATCAATTTCAGGAGAACTGGATTATAGTTCTGATTCTGCTTCTAACCAGGAGTGAAGTGGTATTTAGGTCACTAAATTGTGTACAGTTGTCCATCGGTATCTACAGGGAATTGGTTCCAGGACCCCTGAGGATACCAAAATCCATGGATACTAAAATCCTGTATATAAAACGGCATGGTATATGTATAAAACCTGTGCACAGCGACCCATATACTTTAGTTCATCTGTAGATTACTCATAATACGTAATACCACATTACTGCTACGTAATAGTTCTTTTACTGTGTTTTTACTTGTATTTTTTATTGATATATTGTTATTTTTAAAAATATTGTTATGTTGTCGTTTTTAAAAACATTTTGAACCCACAGCTGTTGGATCGGTGGATGTTGGAACCCATGCCAACAGTACTTGGTATTCTTATCTGTAAGATGGTTTCAACAAGATTGTTTCTTAAGATACCCAAATTCTATGGTCATCAGACAGAATTCAACTAAGTATAACGAGTGATATGGTTTGGATCTGTGTCCCTATCAAATCTCATGTTGAATTGTAATCCCCAGTGTTGGAGGTGGGACCTGGTGGGAGGTGATTGGATAGTTGGGGTGGAGTTCTCACAAATGGTTTAGCACCATCCCCTCAGTGCTATTCTTGTGATAGTTAGGGAGTGAATACTCATGAGATCTGGTTATTTTAAAAGTGGGTGGCACCTCCCCACTCTCTCTCATCCTCCTACTCCAGCCATGTGAAATGCCAGCATCCCCCTTGCCTTCTGCCATGATTAGAAGTTTTCTGAGGCCTTCTCGGAAGCTGAGCAGATGCCGGTATTATGCTTCTTGTACAGCATGCGGAACTGTAAGTCAATTAAACCTCTTTTCTTACCCAGACTCAGGTATTTCTTTATAGCAGTGTGAGAACAGACTAATAATACTACTAGTCAGTAGGCACTTTTGTTACAAATAGTCTTTTCATTTTTCATATCATGTTATGTCTGTAACATGTCAATTCTACCTATTCGAGCCTAAACATAAATGAAGGAAAGGAGAAAAGAAAGAAGGAGGGAGAAATTATGAATAATCTAAAACGTAAAGCATGAGAAAATTGACCTGATGGCAAGGTTTTGAATGCAATGTTATAATTTCATAATATAGGATTTTCAGAAGATAAATAAGTAAAACGTTTTCTTATATTGTCATAAATACAGTCTTACATCAAAAATGTGTCTGCTCTCAGAATCCTTCAGTGTCCATCTTAAAAGGATATTGGATGTAACCTCAATGTTATTTGAATTTTGTCTTCAAATAATAACTGAAGATTTTTACTGTCATGTTTAAGAAAAATTTGCTCATAGATTCATCTATCCTGATTTGAAGAAAAGTGTAAATTAAAATCCTGAGTGAATTATAATATAATCCCAATGTCAGTTCCTTTACCTGTACTTCCTGTAAAATTAAGAAAGATGATAAAGAATCTCATTAGTTCTGCCTAAAACAAAAGCATTGCAGTAATACAGTATACCATTAGAAAATTCTTCTATCAAACATTGTTTAATTTTATGAGCCTAAAGAATTAGAAGGTACCATTTTAAAAATCCCTTGAATAACCTTAGTGTATTAGGGACTCAAAGCCCAAAAGGGCTATATGATTCTATATGCCAGTAACTTGTGCATAATTTGCAATCCGGAAATTCATAAGAATATCAAAATATTGAATGAATCATGGTTTTATGTGTGTGGAAAAGGGGATAGTATGGAGTAAGAAACGGGAAACAAGAGAAAGATCTTCACAATTAAAGTTGATGGTATCTGCTTAGGTGATAATCTGGTACAAGTTCAACCAGATATTTAAATCTGAGTGGCATGATAGAAATTTAAAAGTCTCAATAAAAGGGCCTCAAATATGTCTCATACGACATATGACTAGAAAACCACAAATAAAAAAATCATAAAATGTAGGTAGTTTTAAGGTTAGTTAAATTAACATTTATTCAGTAACTACTTTGCTGGGCCCTCTTTTGAATGTTTTATATGAAATCAACTCATTTGTTAGGCTCTATGTAGTATATATCAATATTCTCATTTTACACGGGAAGAAACAGTTTCAAATGCTAAATAAATTTGCACCAAGTCATTGCAAATGGTGATGCACAAGTCTGCTAGTTCCAGGTCCCAAATCCTTTTTATTATAAAGTGCTGCACTATATTAGTGTGTGGAGTAGCAAAACTTCATGGAGTCTGATACAGAGTCAGCCACCAGCCAGTGTCATTACATCATCTAAACTTCTGAGCTTCCTCTTTCTCATTTATAGAATGAAGAGTCAGGAATTAGCAGCAATGCCAGCCACTGCTGACCTATTCACCTTGTAGTGAAGGCCTCCCTAGATAAAATAACAGCAACAAAAAAAGATCAGAAAAGAAAGAAGTTTAAGGATTAAAATAAAAATTTCAATTTTTCCAGACTACTTACTTATCTTTCAAAAAAAAAAAAAAAATACAAGAGAACTTAAAGGATATATTTAACAACTGGGCTGACCTTTTTAATTAGTTTAATACATTGTGTTAAAATTAATTTAAAAGGTCAATGTATTAAACTAATTAAAATATATTAAAACTAATTTAAAAGGTCAGCCCGGTTGTTAAATATATTTTAAAATTAATAGCATTCATACAGACCAGCAAAATACCAATTAAAAAAATGTGAAAGGCAAAAAAATGTAACATTGGCAATTAGCAGTAAAAACTGGGAAGAGACCTAACAAACTGCAAGAACTTTATATAAAAACTACAAAATATTCTTGAGAGGCATAAAAGACCTCAATAAACAGGGAGAGCTTCATTCACTCATAAAACAAATATTTCATACCTATTTTGTGCCAGTCATACTTGTAGGCTTCAATTCTTAAGTAGCAAGACAGAAGGAGAGAGACAGAATATAAAAGATAAATAAATATAATGTTAAGTGGTAGTGAGTGATAAAAGTGAAAATGAAGAAATATAAGGTAAGCTACTGTTTTATGGAAGGTGATGTAAGCGTCTGGAAAGAGAAACATTTTAGCAGAGATGTAAAGAGAGGAAGCAAGCTGTGGGAATATCTGGGTAGATTCTGCCTCTACCCAGGCAGAGGGAGAACAATGAACAAGATAACATGCTTAGCGCTGTTGAGGAGCAGCGGGGTGGTGCAGAATGAGGAATGTGTGTGGGAGATGAGGTCAGAGAAAGAGTAGGGAGCCAGATCATTTTATTAACCAACCAGATTTTACCATAAGAAATAATGTTAAAATGAATGAAATTATATCTTTGTTTGCTTGTTTATTTTCTTGAGTAAATTCCCGGAAGGAAGCAGTCTGACTTTTAAGAAACAAACCAAAAAAAGCTTAATCCTGGATTGCTTACTGTAGGAATTGCCAAGGTAATGTTCACTTTCGCCTTATTTTTTACCATTAGAACTTTGCTTTTTCCGGGGTGGGGTGGGGTGCTATAAGTGGCACAATTACTTTTTCCAGCTCCTTTGTTGCTAGGAATTAGCATGTGACACACCAGCCAATGAGATTCGAGCTCTTTATCTGCAGCTGACTTAGCACGTTTGTCTCTTGTTCTTCTCCCTATTTCCTGCCTGGAACATAGTCTTGATGTCTAGTGGGGGTTGGACTGGGAGCACTGAGGGGATTGAATGAAATGGTGGAAATGGAACCATCTTGTAATCATGAGGAAAGGGAACAGGAAAGGATGGCTGAGTAAACAGAGAAGGAGCCTGGGTTCCCACTGACATCATGAAGCTGTCCTGCTAATCCTAGACTCTTCCTTCAGACTCCTTGTTATCCTTGTTTTGTGGGTTTCTGTTGGTGGCTCAATATAATTCTTGAAAGTATTTAGGTAATAATCATCTTATGTTGAATAGATTCCCTAAAAACCCAGTGTTTTATTTATATATTTCCCTTCTGGCGTTGCAATAAATAATATTCTGTGACTTGTATTATGGGATTATAAAGAAGAATGTCTTCTCTACTTGGAAGTCACATTCCCTGGGAGCCTGAAACTTCCCTCACAACTCCCTAGTTGTGACTTCTGGTACTTTTTTCTTTGGTCCAGGGAAACAAACCCTCTAAAACCACATAAGACTGTACAATTCCAAAATAGTTACTCAAGTTGATAAAGTCTGACCAATTTTAAGGCAAATCTGTTTGCAAAGATATATATAGAAAAATATAGACATATATACATGCAATATATTATATATGTATCTTAATCATATTAGTTTTTCCTATAGGTATTTGACTAGGCTTCCAAAAAAAATCTGTTGATTGATTGATAATAGGCTACTGTTAAAACGAGATAAAGATAATTCTCTTGAATAATAAATGAGATAGTTTTGAGGCTGTCTGAACAGTGTATGTACAAGAGGAATGAGGAATGACCTAGAATAATATTTTTACACATGGGCTGAGTTCCTAGAACTGTAACCCATTTCTGGACTTTGGTTTGGTTGTTACTGAGAGACCAGCTTTGAACTGGGAATTGGGGAAATTCAAGCTTGAGGGCTAGAGAAGTAGTGGGTGACCTATTCAGGGGTCCTTGTCAGGGGTCCAATTTGAGGTCTAGGGTAGTCTTCCTAACAGGTACAGCACACCCAGACAACTCACTAGGTGCAAGGAGCGGGGGCGATAGCCACGTATGGTATTTTCTTTCTTTTCTCTTTTGAAAAAACAAAACCATAGGAAAATTATTGTTATTTGAAGTTAGTTTATTAGACTTTGGGGAGAATGGGGAAAACTACAAAAATAATGCAAGCTTTTTGTAATAATTCAAACTACGCTTAGTTGTTGTATTAAAAAATGTTAATATCTCCCTTTCCTGCCAAACCCACTCCATTCCATTAAACAACGTTCTCGGTCTAGTGTGATACCTCACCTACCTTTTCCTATACTATTTATAAACACATACAAAAACGCAGGCTTTCCCCCTATTATTTTTTGCTAGGATAAGAACATAACATATAAATTTCTTTTCAATCATTCTTTATAGCAATTGCTTAATGAGCTCTAGCATGAATGTACCACAATTGATTCAAGCAGTCAGTCCCTTTTTACTACCTTGAAAAGGTATGTGTGTGGAGAAATGCCGTTTTCCTTTTCTTATAGGATAGATTCATAGAAGTTGTCTGATTGGGTCAAAGAACTGTTAAGTTTAATAGACACTTTTCCACATATGATTTTTGATTTGAATTAGATATATGAAAATTAGCACAATGAAGTACAGCTTTTCCATTTCCCATTCAATACGGTAAAGGAGTGCATGAAACTTGTAAGTTCTCAAGCTCTTTATCTCAACTAAAGGTCTTATCAAAAAAATTGATGTGTGTGTGTATCTTTCATGTGTGCTTCTGTGTGTTAAGATAAGTCTGGCTTCATAGAGCTTGACCTGGGAAGTTTTGGAACTCCTGTAGTTATGATATCAGTCAGGGTTAAATCAGAGAAGCAGAAACACTATGATAGAGATTGATAGTAGAGAGATACAAACATACATAGCTATGTCATCTACAATTATAGATATAGATATGCATTTATACTTTTATAGTGATCTGACCATATATAATTGGAAGAGCTGGCTATGCAGTCTCTGTAAGATTTGTCTTTTTATCTGAGGCTAGAGCCTGAAATCCACAGGGCAGGCAGTAAGGAAGGGAAGGTGGATATAAAATGGGGGTGAGCAAGAACAAGATGGAAGTACAAGCACATACTGGAGTACGTGAAAACATACTGGAGTCCATGTCATTTCTCACTGTCTCTGATCTTTATGGTGTGGGTGTCCTACATGTGCTGGGGAGCATTTGTCATGGAGCCAAACAGAGACACTTAGCCCAGGAATCAGAGAAGCTGATCCCTGAGGGAAGATCTGGGGAAGGAGGAGTAATTGCAGTCTCCTAAGGTGTGTGAGCTACAAAATGGCTGCTAATTCACTTTTGGTCTCCAAATCTCATTAAAGCTCTCATGTGGTCTGCCCTAATAGGAAATGTACAGAGAAATAAATTCTGGGAAATGTGGTTCATCAGAGCCAGGCTAACACCTTACACTTTGCAAAGCCACTACAATTATGATGCAAAAAACCACAGTAGCAACCACCAACCTACCCTCAGTATTTCTGCAATATTATTTGGTTACCTAGCCAGTCCCCAGGAAATTACGTAGTGAAAAACAACATTCCCAGGCCAGGTGCCATGGCTCATGCCTATAATCCCTGCACTTTGGGAGGCCCAGGCAGGCTGATCATTTGAGGTCAGGAGTTCGAGACCAGCTTGGCCAACATGGTGAACCCCATCTCTACTAAAAATACAAAAATTAGCCAAGTGTGGTAACGGGTGCCTGTAGTCCCAGCTACTCAGGAGGCTGAGACACGAGAATTGCTTGAACCCGGGAGGCGGAGGTTGCAGTGAGCCAAGATCATGCCACTGCACTCCAGCCTGGGAGACAGAGTGAAACTCTATCTGAGATCTACCACCTGAGATCAGGAGCTTGAGACCAGCCTGGTCAACATGATGAAACCCCATCTCTACTACAGAAATTAGCTGGGCGTGTTGGCATGCATCTGTAGTCTCAGCTACTTGGAAGGCTGAGGCAGGAGAATTGCTTGAACCTGGGAGGCAGAGGTTGCAGTGAGCTGAGACTGCGCCACTGCACTCCAGCCTGGGTGACAGAGTAAGACTCCATCTCAAAAACAAACAAACAAACAAACAAACAAAATCTTAAGACAAGAATAGCAGCTTATTTCTGCAGAGTCTAAGTGTACATTGGGAAGGATTTGGCAAATATCTCAGAGACCAACCATATAAGGAAAAGGTAGTGATAGAACAAGATATTAAAGGATAAAGTAGGCCTTCTGCTCTCCAAGCTTTACTCCCAGGCCATGTATGGGAGAAGATTCTTTCTTACCAAGATAGCTGCTAACAGAAAATGGTCCCAAAATGTAATATCTGAATCATTCAGGACACTTTTTAAATATTCAAATCTTCAAGCCCCATTCCAAAAATTCAAACAGCAGGTCTGGGATAAGGCTCAGGAAACTGTTAGAAAAATTTCTCAGATGATCTGAATGCATAGTTGTGTGTACAAAGAACTGACATATTCTGCTGACAAAGTTGCATTTTTATAGCCCATGTTTTATTTAGAGACTGCATTTCCAAAAAGAGATTTGTCACATGCTGGACAAGCACACTATTGCTTTCTCCTATGGAGGTGGCTATTATGATTTGGACAATTGCTCACAGTAAAACTAAGATTGAAAGCTCAGAAGGTAGACTAGTACATAGTCATGATCTTTAGTTCATGCTAGAGGAAGTATTCCTGGATGAAATGTGTTGCCGTTCCATCAGTAATGTATTTTTTCCCAACTTAAGAAATATGTACCACTTTTTCCTAACTACTGAACATCCATGTTTTCTAATGTCCTTATATTGAGAGAATCTAAAAGAATCTTCCAGAAGCCACTGACTTCAAAAGTGAACTCAAGATGATAGAACAAGATCAATTTTCTGATTCTTCAACACCTCTTTCTGTCCCTTTACTACCAATATTGCCTATTATTCCACTTTATCTCACACATTCCTCGGTGAAATTTGTCAGCATTCAACCAAGACTATATTGCAACAAGAAAGGAGCTAACTTTTCCCTTCATAATTGGGTAGGAAATGTGAGGAAGGAATGACCTCTGCTACCAGATAGATAACTCTCCTAGTGATGTGGACTTTTCCATTCTGATGTGGTTATTGAGATCACAAGCCTTAGTTCTTATGCGTATCAGGATGGATATCCTCTGAGGGAATAGACATTCACCTCTGTCAGTCAGACTGAGAAGAAGTGCATATTGGGACAGGAAATGAGAAAATGGAAGTTTGATGATACTCTGAAGGGACACATAGGATGAGAAGTTCCTCTGGGTCCTCTCCAACCTGAACAGGAGATGTTCGGAGGAGTTCCCAGATGGTGAGGGAAAGAGGACCTCACTAAGAACTAGGCAGGGAGCAAAGTTTGTAATTGACAGCAAAGAGCCTATAGCATGGCATAGAAGCACCACAAAGGGTTTTCCTTACTTAAAATCAGCCAGAGTCTGTGGTGTAGGATTGATCCTACAGGTAGAGAGCCAAGTGGTATCTCTGTGTTATAATTCTCTTTCATTAACTTGGAACCTTTACTAAAGTCTTGTTAAACTTTCTAGACCAATCTTAGATATTATAGGAATGGAAAGGAATGATACCTTTCCTCACTAATTGTAAGGGTCACAGACAACACTCCTATAACAAAAGACAGGTTAACAAGAAAAAAGCATAACAAACTTATTTAATCAAAGTTTTACGTGACACAGGAGCCTTCAAAAATGGAGACCCAAAGACCCAGGGAAAACTACCTTTTTTTAATGCTTAGGTTTGATGAAGAATGTACAATCATAGAAATGTGATTGGACAAAAAGGTATAATCTAATGATCATAGACAAAGGGGAGAATCCAGCAAGGCCTATCTGTTCAGAGCCCTCTTTGGCCTGTCTGTGTTGCATTACTTCTGCCCAAGTATGGGCCAGGATTCTTCTGAAATGAGAATTTTCAAGGGACAGAGCAGCCTTTCTCAATTTTATGGCTTGCTTTGGGGGAAAGAAGTTCTAGTTTCATTGACTTGCCTAAAAGAAGAATTCTGGTTTCTACGACTCACTTTACAGAAGAAAGAGGGGTAGAAGACAGGAGGACAGGAGAAGATCAGAAAGACCTTGCATCTGAGGCCTTTCCAATTTTCAGTTCAAAATATTCCACATGCCAAGGTGCCATACTCTGAGATGTTATGTGCTGAACCCCAATAATATGCAGGGAAGACAAAACTTGCATTGCCTAGGACTTTCTGGGTTGCAAATGACAGAAAATATCTTGTATTTGTCTAAAATAATAAAGGCCATTTATTGGCTTACAAAACTACAAAGTCGAGGAGTCAGCTTACTTAATTCCTTGCTAGATCTAGAAGTGCAGATAGGTTACTGGGGACCTCTTTCTATCCACTCCTTGGCTCTGCTTCTCTTTCTCATAATGGCTGTGTTGTTTCTCTCCTGCTGTAGCCTTTCCTAGGGTGGCAAAGGATGCTCACAGGCCACCTTGAGCCCCAGTCTCTGACCAGTCCTTGTTCCACCTGACTTCTTGACAACCAAGCCTTCTAGTCCCAGTTATAGAAAAAAAAATCCTTCCATATTCTAAGTTCTTTATGTTTCAGATGGGAAGAATAAGAAAAGGAAAATAGAACTTCTGAATGTAAGAAGAAAGAATATCATGAATATGGCACACTGCCTTCCTTAAGCATTAGAAAAAAGTCAATCTATCTCTTGCCAAATCTAGGTAAGAAGATGGTAAATGTTTCCAAATACATTATCACTGAAAATTGCAACACCAACCTTTGAAAATAACATTTGAAAGCAGTTTTATTGATTTTTAGGAATCATAGCAACAAAGGAAATATAGTCAGGACCTAAGATAAAAATGCAAAACTGCCATTTTCTTAAGGAAAAAAATTAGTGAAATGGAAGTGAGATACATTTAGGCCATGAAAAGAGATAAATGTGTTTTATATCCACAACATGCCATTTCTGTTTTCCCATCAGAAGTCAGTCTTTTTCAGCTGCTGGTACCCTTTTCCTTCTGTAAACTGTGATAATAAATAGGAATGGGAAATCACTATGGAAATAGGATTATTACTGCTGTTGAGGGACTTCCTTTCTTCCAGGCATCATAATTCCATGTGGAGGAATTTAGGATTAGCACTGCTCACCTCTCACTGTCCTTCCCTCGCTCTTACTCAGAGGAGGGAGAAAGGCAGGGCACAGGGGTCTCAGAGTTTCTGAGCTGTCTCATCAGACCACCTGGTTTGTGCTCTGCCAGGCTGCCTGGAGCCCACCACCCCAGAGGAGAGCTGCAGGGGCCCAGCTGTCAGAAACTGCTGTGTGTACATTTAATTCTAGGGTATAAAATTACTAACCCCTTTGGCTGCACATCTAATGTGACATCGTGCAGTTTATCAGTAGCAAAAGTGATACTTTGGCTTCCATCTCTCTGACTCTTGGTTCTTTTTCCCAACTGGTTCAGAACTCAAGTAGTCAGGAAAAGGGCTTTAGGTATTGACCCAACATTATTATTATTAGTTAGGTATTGACCCAGCATTATTATTATTATTACAACAAACCACAGCAAAACTCATAAAATAAAGCACCATGTCTTTTAAAGTTGTTTTTCACAGTAGCAAGGGAATGACTACATACAAATAGATTTAAAAGGTATGGTTTCCAATATGGAATTGGAACACATGCCAAATCGTTTTCCTGCCTGTGGAGCCAAAAAAAAAAGGGAGTAATTCAGGCTAAAATCCGAGGTACACCTCCAGCCCTGTGTGGAATCATGGAGCAGCCTGGAGATAATCAACAGCTTTGCTGCTAACTTTCTGCTTTGCTAATGCATATATCTTCATTTTTGTGAATAATTAGACCAATCTAAAAAAATTCCAAAAACATTTTTTTCTCTTGTTTTATTCTAAATACCTGCTTCAATATATAAATGACCATTTTGCCTTTATAAGGAGAAATGAAGATGGTATTTTGCTGTAGAAGTTGCACCATTACCTCAACGCTTGCCTTTCCTGCCTCCCCTTCTACCTGCTCCACCTCTGCACCCCTGAGACAGCAAGACCAACCCCTCCTCTTCCTCCTCCTCCTCAGCCTCCCCAACACAAAGATAAGGATGAAGACCTTCATGATGATCTGCTTCTACTTAATGAATAGTGATTATATTTGATCTTCCTTATGATTTTCTTTTCTCTAGCTTAATTTATTGTAAGAATACAGTATATAATACATACAATATATAATACATAAAATATGTGTTAATCAACTCTTTATAAGGAAGGCTTCTGGTCAACAAAAGGCTATTAGTAGTTAAATCTAGGGGGAGTAACAGTTTATTCTGGGATTTTCGACTGCATTGGGCATCTGTTCCCCAGCCCCTAAGTTGCTCAACAGTCAACTATGTTTGCTTGATTCTATTTTTCAGAGCCCCTTTTCCTTAGTGCTTTTTAACACTAAGCACGGTATAAGCATGGATATAGATTAGACAGACACAATTCATGCTGATAGTATTTAAAGGCATTACCATCTAATTCTATGTCTCAAATCATGCTCCAAAACCCAATAATAATTGACTTTCTTTTGTGGCTTTGATACTTTAAATTGATTTTAGATAGGAACTTGACCAAAGAGCCATTATTACTCAAGAACAACGGTTCTTACACATCATGTGAATTATTTTAAAAATTCTAGATTTCTGAGACCCAGGTTCTGAGGTAGGACCTCTGCAATGGGCTGTGATTACAGAGCATGCTGCTGTCAGCCAGACTTGTCCCTGCAGACAGCACAAACCTCCAAATATTTCAAATAGAAATTCCTGGCCAGAAGGTAAAAACAGTATGCAAATACAACCCTTGCTCTCTGAAACTGGTTCGTTTACCTCCAGTTCTCCTGCTTAGGAGCACCTCCACCTTCCTCCCACTTATTGTGATTAATACCACAAACACATCAGACACACACACACACACACACACCCCTCTCCCTGGAAACACAATGTTACAATTTTCTTCTCTCTCAGGATACTCTGTGATGAGAACTATATTTAAAGGCCAAAATAGAACAAAGCTAACCTCCCTCATTGCAAATGCACAAGATGCCATTTAGAAAAACATTGATGCAATCACCCTGGCTCTGTTAAACAACGGGTCCCTAATGTGGTCGGCGATCAAACTCCACTTCCTCGTTAAGAGCATATGCCTAAGGTAAGACAGAGCCTCCTTTGTTTAAAAAGAGGCTGTGTGAACTCTGCCACGGGTCCCCAGACACCCCTAAGTCCTCTGTTCTGAACTTGCAATTAATTCGTAAGAAACCAGGTACCACAGCAGCAGCGGTTTGACAGTAGATTCATTCAGCACCAGCCAGATGTGAAAGGCTTTGAAAGGGACCAAAAGGCACTCCTATTGCCCAGGAAGGCAGGAAACGGTAACCTCTGGTTTGCAGCCTTACCATCATCTGATAATGCCATTTCTAATATATTTCAATTCACTTTAATAATAGCAGCTATTTTTTTTTTTTTTTTTTGCAAAACCAAAGGTTATTGATTAACCCAGAGCAAGTAGGAGGTCGCTATTTGATTTGTTATATTTTTCAGCCTAAAATGACTTAAAAACAGCTCAATAGGAATGCTCACATCAATGATATTTTACTACTTTCTATGCTCTTTTTGAAGTGTGAATAGAGTTTCACAAATTAAAGGAAAAAACGTTTCCTTTAAAAAAAATTGTAGGTTATTTTCAGAGAATTTGCTCTATGGAGAGGCGTGATAAAAAATCTTCCTCTGGGAAGACTGTATTAGAGTGTCACTAAATTTAGTTCTATTCAACCTCTATCAGCAATTTGGAAGATGCAGAGGATGACTTTTTACCGTTTGAAATTACACAAAGCTTAGAGGGATATTTAATGCAATAAGCTACTTCGAGATGAAAAATTATCTTGACATTAGAATCAATAATACAAAATTTGTCAGCAATAAATATGAAAATTTACATTTAGGATTTAATAATCAATTATGCAAGAAAAGAATAAAGGAGGCTGGGTTCCTTTGAATTCATATGAGAAAAATGCCTCAGAGTTTACTTTATCATAAGTGCACTAGGAATTGGCCATATGGTTTGGATCTTAAAAATATAATTTTGGACTATATTAATAAAATGTCATTTGTATATTTAATCATTTTGTATTTGCCCTAGTTGGACCATATCTGCAATATTACAGTAAACTCTGTACATTGCATTTTAAGAGTGACTGGGCTTGTCCAAACGGTTCAAATATAAAGGAATTTTAAAATTCCATCAGAGAGTGTTAAACAAACTGAATACGTTTCTTCTAATATTGCCTCCCAACCAGCGTGGGAAAATGCTGTTCAGCATCTATGCCTGATGGTCACTCATCTTGCTTAGAATATGTTTAGTTATACGGAGATCATTACTCTGCATTGTCAGCCAGGTCTCACTTTAAAGTCCTTTCGAATTCTTCCTCATGTTATTGCCACTCTTTAATCCTAGATTATTAGTAACCTATTTTTCCTTGCACTTTCTCTTGACAAACCATTATAGACTTGAAAACCTACTATGGCTTCTTCAGAGGATGTAAAGAGATTATTTCTTTCTTTCAGAAAAAATCAATTTGCAAGAAAAAGAAATGTATTAGTCCGTTTTCATGCTGCTGATAAAGACATACCTGGGATTGGGTGATTTATAAAGGAAAGAGGTTTAATTGACCCACAGTTCCACATGGCTGGGGAAGCTTCACAATGATGGCAGAAGATGAAGGAAGAGCAAAGGGACATCTTACATGGCCAGCAAAGAGAGAATGAGAGCCAAGTGAAAGCGGTTTCACCTTTGTATAAAAACATCAACTCTTGTGAGACTTACTCACTACTGTAAGAACAATATGGGAGAAACCACTCCCGTGATTCAATGATCTCCCACCGTGTTCCTCCCACAACACATGGGAATTATGGGAGCTACAATTAAAGATGAGATTTGGGTGGGGACACAGCCATACCATACAAAGAAAAGCTTATATTGATAAGCAAAGCTTATCAATACAATAATAAACACAGATGTCAATCAAGTATTTAAGACCCCATGGTAAATACAGATTATAATTTCAGAAGGTTATTATTTAATTACTGACAAATAATCAAAGTTTTAAAAAACTTCTTCACCAATTTTTATTTTTTGTCATTTGAGAGCCTTGGCTGTTCTTTAAACATACTTAGCAAATTTACCTGAAGGACCCACTTTGAATTAGTACAGGATTCTCCTCAGCATTCATTTCCCATCTATTCAATTTCATGACTAAAGCAAGCTGTAGCTGGTGACTTGGGAATGAGTTTATTTTTGCTTTTAGGGAAATTTAACAAATAAGTGATGTTCTGACTGGTGAAAGTAATAATTTACTATTTAAATTAAATTATTTAATTAAATGATTAAAGGTCCTAATTACTATTTACTTCACTAAAGACTTACCACACACAGGTAGAGAAAAACTATCCCATGGAAGTTCAAGCTTTCCCTCTAAAGTGTAAGTCTGCAGAAACGAATTGACAATATATATTAACAGAAGAAAAGCCATAACACAGTTATTGGATCATAGTTTTATATGATATGAGAGCTTTCGCACTGATGACCCAAAGGCTCAGGGTGAACTATCGATTTTTACACTTAGGTTCTATTAATCATGGACAGCCATGTAGAAATATGATTAGGTAAAAGGCTACAATCTAAGAGTAATAGACCGAGGGGGAAACACAGAAAGGCAGGTTAGAACAATATTTTTAGAGTCACAGTTTTAGGTCTTATGGCTGGCTTTGGGGAAAAGGGATCTTGGTTTCTAAGACCCCCTTAAGGAAGAGAGATTTTAGTTTCTATGTCGTGCCTCAGGGGGAAATAAAGGATGAGAGACAGGAGGGCAGGAGAAAGACAGAGAAAAACTTTGTTACTTCTGAGGTGTTCACTTTGCGGTATCATTGTCTGAGTCCAACACTACCAAAGATCATGGGTTTTCATGTCACGTCATGTTCTTAATTAATGATTTAAGGCCTATTGAGAGAAAGAGGAGGAAAGAACATGCAAGAAATGGGAGCTAAAGAATTCTGAATTACAGCCAGCTCACTAATACCCCTAAGTATCAATATACCAAGCATGTTGAGAAAATCTCACACCTCAGCCCTCATCTGTTAAACGTTCCACCTGCCTCTAACACAGGCAATGATCTCAGAGGCAGTCCCATGTCCTTGGACTTACCTCCCAAAAGGAAATTTGTTATCCAGCACTCCCCTACATTCTTCAGACAGCTCTGACTTTTCCAATTAGGACTTTCTTCAGTTTAGCAGTATCAGAAAATATTTCCTTGACTTCCAAATTTAAGCAGACTTGTGCATAGAAATTCTATTTTTTTTTTCCACTTTTGGTAAGTCTTAGTGTCAGGAGGCAAATGTCAGGGTTCCCTGAGGTCATTTGGGAATTGATGATGTCCCCATGTGAGATATTGCCATACGTGAAAAGGGCTCTGGGTGACAGACAAGAAAGGAAAAGAGAAAAGGAGCCACGTGGAGACTGGAGGTCTTGGGTGGGAGTGCTGACAGGCACTGGGTGGGGAGGCCGAGGTTATTACCCTGTTAACAGGTTCCTTTGTAAATCCATCATTTGAGGGGAGTCCTGACGCAAGGTGTGGGAACTGAGAAAAGAGAAAACAGGAAATACACACCAGCAAAAAATCAGGCTTTCGAATAAAGAGCAGAACCTCCAAAATTTCAGCAATGAGAGATGTAAAATTCATCTTAGTCAGTGGAAACACTGACTAACGAGGTCAGATAGCCATAGTTTAATGTCCTTAGTTCACTCTCTCTTTCCCTTCCTCAAAAGAAAGAATACGGAGAAAATAAAAACTTTTATCCATAGAATATAATATCAAATGAAGTATATTTCAAAGCATTGCACAGAATTGACATCCTTGCTACCACAGTGCTGTAGTTAATTGTCTAGCCTGTATGAAAAACTGAAAAATGAGAGAACAATGAAATGAAGCAGATGCCAAAGGATTCTGGAATGAGAACAAAACACAGCAATAATCCATAGGCAGATTTTCAGAAGTTTACAGATGATAATCCTAAAATATTGATTCAGCATTTGTTTTGTTTAGCACTGTCTTAAGTACTTACAAAAAAAAAACCTTAAAATATATACACCTAGTCAAAGATTCAAAGAGCAAAATGAAGGTATTTATTTCCAATCAACGTACAAGCATGTAAAATTTTTTTTGTGGGTGACTAGATAAAGACAGAGAAATCTAGAAATGCCACAATCTTTTAAGGTTTTGAATTGCATTTCAGAGAATCCGATAGTACACATTATTCAGAAATTAAAGAGATGGTTCCCTTCTACTTTCTTTTCAATCGGTGCCTCAAGAACAGGGGACCTTTGTTACACTCCATGGTATACTGAGCATATGTATGGGAAATATCCTGTGTGGCTTAGGATGAAATAAATAACCTCCTGTGGTCACAAGCCACTCTACAAAATGGCACTAAGAAAACTGAGCTTAAAGGCAGAGGCCTTTAAGGATGGCCTTTGGAATCAATTGGTTATTAACATTGTTATAACACAGTTTAATTTTTATATAAACATTAAATAACACTTATTCAACAAGATTAATTTCAGGACCTTTCTTCCCATTTATCTCACAAGTTAAAAAAAAAAAAAAAGCAACAGAAAAGGTCTCCCCATATTAGAAGTCCTAGAGTGACAGAGGAAATGAGTCATCAAGATAATTTATGATCTTTCCCATAGCTTGCAATGCACGAGCATAATAATCCTTTGTTATTTGGTCAACTCAGAGACCAACTCCAAGACCTTGATGGAACACAATTAAAATAGGATTTCTGTAGACTCAAGTCTCTGCTTCACATCCCAAAATGGTTTTACCTTATTGCAATATACTCAATTAATTTTTTTTTTTTTTGAGACAAAGTCTCACTCTGTCACCCAGGCTGGAGTGCAGTGGCGCGATCTTGACTCACTGCAACCTTCACCTCCGAGGTTCAAGAGATTCTCGTGCCTCAGCTTCCTGAGTAGCTGGAATTTCAGACCTGCACCATCACGCCTGGCTAATTTTTGTATTTTTAGTAGAGACAGGGTTTTGACATGTTGGCCAGGCTGGTCTCGAACTCCTGGCCTCAAGTGATCCACCTGCCTTGGCCTCTCAAAGTGCTGGGATTACAGGTGTGAGCCACAGCGCCAAACCTCAATTTATATTATTTACTATTTTTTACTTTTCTACTGTAGTCACAACAAGCTAGTCTCTGTAAAAAATTATTTTTAAAATGAATTTTTAAAAAGTTTATAGGCTCTAGGAACTTACAATTGATAGGAGAAAAATGAAGCCCCAAACAGCTGGCATACTCAGTAAAATTTATGCTGAAAGTCACAGGAGAGCTTCAAAGTATTAGAACAGAGAGAGAATTTGCATTCCAACAGGTTTTTGTTTTATTTAAGAATTGAAGCTTCTGGATCAATGGGGAAAAACTAATCAGGCATGATGTTTAAAACTCTAGTTATTTTTGAGAATCTTTTGATAGGGAGCCAAAAAGATGTTCTTCAACTTATTTCCAGAGGAAAAAGTGTTCAACAATCTTAACGACCTAAAAGGTGTGTAGAGACATATATTGTTAAAGGTAGTCTTACGTTTTCCCTAGCTTTGTAAAACTGTACTTTCTAAAAGCAACTGTACTTTCTAAATATATTATCTAGGTATAGTACATATTACTGTAAATATCCTCCCACCTGTGAAATGTCATTTAGCTTGACTGGGTGTTGAAGGGTGTCCTCCAGGCTCAAAGCAAGGATAGCCTTTCACATCCTGTCTCCTCTCAAACACTGTGTCTTAAGGCACGTATCCTCAACACCTCGGAAAATTGGGCAGGGCCTGGCCTTCTGTCTGCCACATTATTTATCATGTAGATGTGGTCTATTGACAATTCTAGACACCATGCATGGGAAAAGGGGTTTCTAAGTTAAGTCATCAACCTCTCTCCTGAGCAGCAGGAAACTCCATTCCATTTGGCAGTATTTGCTGAGTCAAATTCCGGTTTGGTAAAAATATGTTAAGAGTGGATCCAATTCAGCCCTGAAACACATCTATGCACTCCATGAGGACCACGCTGGATATTGTTTAAGCCAGTGCTTTTAGTCCTGGCTATGCTAGCCCACTTACCTGCCTTCCAGGAGACCACTAAACCACACATCTGCACATGAGCACAGGTGTGTGCTTATCACACACAGTTCTTATATTACATGAGTTAGCTCCCAATTGCTCATTAGAATGTTAAATGCATTTTCCTAAAGGTTAAGCACTTGCCAAATTATGTGAAACATAAAGATTAAGAATATTTTTTCCCATTCCTAGACCATGGGCCTGTAGGAGTGAAAAGGTAATAATACCTTTCCTTCATATATTATGAGAGTCATGGCCAACACTGCGTTAACAAAAGACAGGTTAGCAAGAGAAAAGCATAACAAAATTATTTAACAGTTTTCTAAGACATGGGAGCCTTTAGAAACAGAGACCCAAAGACCCAGGAAAAACTGTGTTTTTATGGAAAGTTTGATGAGTAATGGACAGCCATGTGGAAATGTGATTGAACAAAATGGGTGTGATCTAATGGCAATAAACTGAGGGTGGGGTGATGGGGAGCAGCATGGGAAAGGGAGTGGTATCCCAGCAAGGCCTGTCTGTTCAGGATCTTCTTGGCTTCTCTGTCCAGCATTCCTTCCCACCACGTATGGGGCAGAAGTTCTCTGGAATGATGAGGGTCTTATGACCTATTTTGAGGCAAGGTAGTTCAGATAATTCTTTTACAACCATGCTTCACACAGAAAGGCAGAGGAAAGGCACAGTGATCTTGCTTCTGAGCCCCACCCAATCTCCTTCAGTTCAAAGCACTTTGGGATAGTGTTTTCTGAGCCTGGACAGGCTTCAGTTTTTGGTTTGGAAAATGTGATCACTAAGTATATACAACAACGCTCCTGACCCACATTAGTAAGGCATATGCTTTTTTGCAGTTTCCTAGTGACAGTCAATCCCACTTAATCACATGAGAATAATAAATGTATTTGTAAGATGCTTGGCTAGATCTTGAAGTATTGTTTACTGCAATGAATTTGAACCAAGTTACAGCCACTGTGTGGAATAACTGGGGACAAAAGGGAGTATTTTTTGAAAATGATGCACTACACACACAACTAAGAAACAGTAAGGTGCACATAAGTCCCGTATAGAACCAACAACTCAAAAGAAACCAGTGCAATCACAAAATTCTACTCTATTTTCCCATTGCTCAGATGCTTATAATCCCTTTTCCAGGAAAGCTTTTCCAAAATCTGATTCTCTTAAGGCATACAATTTGTGCACCCATGCACTGCTTCTAAGTTGGGCACTTCTACTTAGAAAGAGTGCTACAATATGTGGGATTGACTCTTATTTAGGTTAAAAAATTGCTAATTAGTCAGGGTGTTTAATAATAACAAAATACCTAGACCTGATGATTCGGGTGCTAAACCTAACGTTATATTATGTCAATTTAACAAATAATAAATATATATTTTTTTTACTTAAAGGATGAGGTGGGGTGGAAGAAGCAGATTTTTTTAATAGTCTACTATGAGTTATGCATTTTACACACAGTATCTTCCTTCCACTACATAACAAGTTCTGTTCTTATCCCTTTCTTACTTAGAAAGAGGACATAGAGACTCAAAGAAATTACTAACTAGTCTGATGTCACATAGCCAGTAGTCAGCAGAGCTGAAATTTGGTATTTGCTTGGCTGCAAAATCCAGGCTCTTTTCAAAACTCCAAGCTGTTTCTTTCTTACCCAAGTTGGGTTGATATTGCCCAAATGAATAGTAAGCCAAAAACCTACAACCAAGGAAAGGCAGGGGGAATGTCCCTGTGTGTTCCACGTTTACTTTATTCTTTCCTGGCAGCTCAAATAACCACAGAATCCCTGGTGATCCTAAGCATTTGACAATGACTGTGAGAAGCACTTGCATTGAAGAACTAACTAATCAACTAAATCACTCCAACATGTAGTACGTTGCAGCCTTCATTTCACGGTGTGCCTGGGAAAATGAGATATAAAAGAGAGAACGTACTTCAGGTCCTTTTATTGGAGTGGAAACATAAAAGAGGAGGTTAAGCAATAACACATATGAACCGTCATTTGCAATTACTTCTAACGCAATGTGGATCCATGGGTCATATGATCAACTAGCAGTTCGGGCACTTCAAGGCATAATAATTTCCTCTCTTTTCATAGATCAGAGTCATAGAATAACTCTCCCAAGTCATAGGTTTCTACATGTCTCTACAATTAGCCTTTTGGCGCTACCCAGTCTGCTTTTTAGCCTTTTAAGTGATCTTCTAACACTTTTCTCCAAAACCTTATGCCTGTGGTTTGCCAAATCTTCCACAGGTCTTTTTCTTAGGAACCACTTTCCTGTTCCTTATTTAGAATTGCTCCCCCTTACTCATGGTAGGACTAAATTTAGCAGTTGGCAATCTTCTTAACGACAAGATGTAAATCACGTATTTAGGATTAAAGTGAATTTCCAAAATGGTTATGTATGCAGATGAGCCCAAAAAGTCCAGTTAATAAATGATCTCTCTGAATTGTGGAACTGAGATACCTTTGAGCCTATCTCTCGACATAATTTATAGCACTGTTTTTTTTTTTAATCAGAAAAAGAATGTGTTCCCAGTTCTATATTCATTTATTTACTCAATACGTATTAACGAATGCCTACCTGGGGTCAGATGGTATGGATAAAATAGTAAGTAAAAACCATAAGTTTCTGGAGCGTTCAATATAGTGGTTGAAACAGTCAATGAAACACATTAATATACACCCCAAAACATGTGATGAGACAGTGCAGGATGCTACTGAATACACTGCAGGGATATGTCACAACCTAAATAATGAACAAGAAAAAGCCAGGTAAAAGTAGTGACGAAGGGAAGGGGAGAGGTGACAGGCAGAAAGAACATGTGTGTTCTTTCTATATAGTAAAAATAAAGGGAATAGAGAAAATTAAATAGCCCGGAGGAAGCTATCCAACGTGAAGTCAGGATCCCTTTCCTGGTTTTAGGAACTGAGCACATTTTTAGGCTCAGAGCTTACTGACTGTGGGAGAGGCCAGGTTCCTAAGAAAAAGGACCCTCTAATATCATGGTAATTATAAAAAGTAGTAATTCCCCCAACCTTCTCCAAAGGAGGCCAATTGCTTGTTTAACTATGCTATTGAAAAAGGGTAATACTCAGATACGTTGTGGTCTACAGTACATAGGGTTGAAGTTGACATTGGTACCAAGGGACCTAAAGCATCAAGATGGCAAGTTGTTTCTATTGAGCTTTTTCTACACTAGAAAAGGCAGTGATTTGTCTTGATTGGAATTGGCATGAATTCTGAGACAGGGCCTCAACCAGCACCACTATTTAAGGCTTACAGAGTGTTTGATGCACTAACATGGCATCCTATCTATCACTCAATCAAACAAAAGAACACACTTTAAAATAAAAGTGAGGATGCAGTGGGCACATCCCCATGGGATTCACTGACCCTATCACATACTAGAGCACCTGGAAGTTGTCAGGGTGAAAAACAACAAAACATCCTTGTATTGATGCAGCTCAAGTAGCGGTTTGGAGATGATACTCATGAAGATGAGGTACATTCCTGCAGCACACAGTCAACCACAAATCGATGACTATCATTTGATGCTTTGTCCTCACTGAAATCCAGAAGTCAAGAAATCAAGAGCAGAAACAGGAGTGTCCCCATTTATTATTGTGCCCAGTAATCCGTTTCCTACATGTCTAAGGTTTACCAGCATGCAGTAGCTGCAAAGTCTTCTTAAGATGTAGGTACAAAGCTGGTACGGTGTTGTTTCTGCCACATTTCACCGGTTAAAGCAGGTCACAGGGCTGGTCCATAGTCAACAGGTATCCATTGACCTTTCCAGCATAAAGAGGCTTAATGTAAAAACTCACCATCTTGATGCTTCAGGCCCTCAGGTGTCAATGTTAACTTGGACGTTGTGTCCTGAATTCCTCAAAATATTCCCGTATTCTCCTTTCCCTGGAATATAGTTACATGAGTTACAGTATTGTCATAGGTCCTATTGGGGAAACCTGTGGGAATTATTTTTACTCTATATACATACCATGATGCTGCAGGTTCCTTCCTCCTGGGGACCTGGCTTGAATATGTTGCCCCCTTCAGGGACAAAAAAAGGGCATGAATACTGGGAGCGCAATTCCCTGGGAGCCACCAATGTGTCAGACTACAGTACTCTCCAAAACTGAACTCACCATTTCCCTAACATTATGGACTGGAAATCAGGTTCTATCCTGTTTCAAAGGCAGTGACTTAAGAATCTTCCAACACTGTATAGGAAAGCACCTCTAGGGTAAAGTGCGGGCTCCCCTTCTAAGCACACAATACCTGTTGTCTCCAAGGTAGGATTACAGACTTGGGGTTGATTAGTACGAATATGCTAGGTCTTTTCTTGTGTGGTCCTGTATTTCTGCCTTAGGGTTTTGTGTTTTTGTCAGGTAAACTTTTTCTTGGTAACTGTAGATCCTGTAAATATTCTTAATGTCTAGCTCCTCTGACACTTCTCTCTCTCATTTTTATTTATTAATATTTGTGGATAGGTAGAGGAGGGAGAATCAGGAGTAAATAGTTTCCTGTTTTCATAATTAAGAACAAGAGTTTGGTTCAGTAATTTAAGGCTAGGGTTGATGAGGGAAGTCAGTGGAGAGAGGAGAGGATGAACAATGTAATCTAGGAAACTTTTCAAATTATATACTTTGCTCTCTCAAGTTAGCAGAGAGTGGAGAGGGGGAATTTGAGGACCACCATCATTATCTTTTTAATGCAGAGCATGTTGCAAATATAATCCTTCCTTTCCCAAACTTTATTATTGAGGGATATTTATCTATAATTTTCATCTAAACCCTAGTTTATCATTTATAATTTTAAAATTCTTTTAACCACAAAATGTTTCACAGAAGCTGACTTTTAGCAGTTAACATGAGCTATCATTGCTTTTTTTTTTTTTTTTTTAAGAGACAGGGTCTCCACATCTTGCCCCAGCTGGTCTCAAACTCCTGGGCTCAAGTGAACCTTCTGCCTCATCCTCCAAAGTGCTGGGATTACAGGCATGAGCCACTGCACCTGACCTATCATTGCTTTTCGTGGAAGTTTTTCTTTTTCTTTTCTTTTTTTTGAGAAGGAGTCTTGCTCTGTCGCCCAGGCTGCAGTGCAGTGGCCGGATCTCACTGCAAGCTCTGCCTCCCGGGTTTTACGCCTTTCTCCTGCCTCAGCCTCCCAAGTAGCTGGGACTACAGGCACCTGCCACCGTGCCTGGCTAGTTTTTGGTTTTTTTTTTTTTTTTTTTTTAGTAGAGACAGGGTTTCACCGTGTTAGCCAGGATGGTCTCGATCTCCTGACCTCGTGATCCGCCCTTCTCGGCCTCCCAAAGTGCTGTGCTGGGATTACAGGCTTGAGCCACCGTGCCCGGCTGGAAGTTTTTCTTATGTCTGTGTATACCTAACAGGTAACATAAAGTATGAGATACAGTATGAAAATTTTGAAGACATAGAAAGTTGTTTAGAAAGAAACTTGAAATTTGACAAAAAGTAAAAGTATTTTCAGTACCCTATCTGTAGGCCTCTTTAGATACCTAAAATCACATTGTTAGTTTTTCAATGGGTACGATTTATGCAGTTATCCTTCACACAGTGACCTTAAGGGACGTAGTCTCTGGGCCAAATTATTATTATGAGTGAACTAGAGGTTTCTGGGTTTTCTGCATACCACCAAACTAGCTTGAGGCTTTGATCATGCTAAAAACCAACAGTCCAAAATGTGTCAGTGTACCCCTGCCAAATTCACAGTGAACAGGGTCCCCTTGATAGCTCAAATTCCAGTTCAGAAGTTGGATTCTAAATGGAACCAAATATTAAAACATTTAACAGGAGATGATAAACAGTTGACAAAATATAAAAATATGCTTAACTCCTCTCAAAGTGACATGGAAATTCAAACTACGCCAGGACACTATTGTTGACTGTTACATAGGCAAAGATTTAAAATATTCCTAGTAAACAATTTTGAACACTCTATAGGAAGACAGGCATGCTTACATATTGTTGACAGGGGCATAAATTGGATATTTTGTGATACAATTGTTACTATTTTTAAAGACTGTCTTTGTTTTCTACAAAGATTTCAGGAAGTGTTATGGCTCTATTTTACTCTAAAATACAATCTTGAAAACAAATTTTTAAAGATTTCAGAAAATCATGTTCAACCTAATCTCTTCCCGCCCTGTTCCCCAAAAACATTTCTTACTTTTTTCTCCCCATGTATAATCATCTCCAAATTTGACCGTTTCCATCACTATCGACCTCTGCCTCCAGTCCACTAAAATGATCAGATATCCTGGAACTGAATCGGTGTGGTGATTAACTTGTTGATTACCAGTCCAAAAAATTCAGTAAGTATTTTGCATGTCTTGCCAACATTTTAAATTTGAGTACTCAGGAGGCTGAGGCAAGAGAATTATTTGAACCTGGGAGTTGGAGGTTGCAGTGAGCCGAGATTGTACCACTGCCCTCCAGCCAGGCTACAGAGCGAGACCGTCCCCCGCTCCCCCCCAAAAAATTTGGGAGTGTTCACATAAAACTTCTGTATTTCTGGCCATCCTTAAATACTGGAAACTGAGTCTATATTTCCATATAGTATCAATATAATAGAGCTGATGAGCAGCCACTGAAAAAAGTCACATGAAAAGGAGCTTAAGAAATACAAAATCTGACTGCACAGCCATGTGCCCAGCAACAACTAACTCTACCCATATGCAAGAAGGGGAGAATGTGATCTTATGGGTTGCTAGTGATCGCCACAATACCAGTAGATATACAGTTTATCTAAAGCAAAGATAAAATGCACATGGTATTGAACATTTTTTAAATGATTTTTTTATTCATTAGCGGATGGCCTTTCAAGAAGGAGATTCCAGTTCCAAAATGGCAGCAGAGAGTACATATATATATATATATATATATATATATATAGAGAGAGAGAGAGAGAGAGAGAGAGAGAGAGAGAGCTGAGATTTTCACCAGTAACGTGACAGAACTCATATACGAGGATGAGACACTTCCTAGGGCCACAGAGAAGTTAAAAAAAATTGAACAGATGGTAAGAGAATCAGATTCCACGTATGAGATGTCCCTCTCCCATTCTGCCTGGCACCAAGCTGCTGGGAAATCTCGCCCCAACTCACAGTTTCTACACTGGAAAAGTGAGTTTGAGGTGGACAGCCAGCTTCCCCCCCATCTTGAGTTCCCTGGCAGAAGACCTGTCCCTGCTTTAACTCATGGAAGTATTGCGAGTGCCTGAAGGAAGACATGTCCCTGAGGACAGGCAGAGACAAACAGGGGAGGCAGAACTACCATCCCCAGCCCTGGAAACTCTGCTCTGTAAATGGGCCAAAGGAAACACCAAATTACAGTGGCTGTTGAGCAGCACCATGCTGTACGAGGTGTGTTCCACAGGTCCCTGGATACAAACCTCCAGTCAGCCTTCCTAGACTGCCAGGATAATCCCTTTGGGACCTCCCCCATTCAGGATAGGCAGCACTCTGCACATTTGCTACAGGTGAGGTCAACCTGGGCTTAAAGTGCTGCCTAGAGCTGAAATGGAGACAGCAACCTAGCCCTAAAGATTTGCTAAACAAACATATCCAATAAATAATGAAACAAGCTGTACAGAGAAAACAGGAGTAAATAATTAATTCTTCAATGTGAGGACATTGACATATACCCACAAGTGACAACATCAAATAGAGAATCAAGAGTGAGGGCTTGCTATGGTTTAGCTCTGTGTCCCCACCTGGATTACATATCGAATTGTAACCCCGATATATTGAAGGAGGGGCCTGGTGGGAAGTGATTGGATCATGGAGGCAGCATCCCCCTTGTTGTTCTCATTATAGAGTTCTTATGAGATCTGATGGTTTGTAACTGTGGCACTTTCCCCCCACACCCTCTCCTGCTCTGCCATGGTAAGAAATTCTTGCTTCCCCTTCACGTTTCACCATGATTGTAAGTTTCCTGAGGCCTCCCAGTCATGCTTCCTGTTAAGCCTATGGAACTGTGAGTCAACTAAACTTACTCTTTTCTTCATGAATCACCCAGTCTCAGGTAGTTCTTTATAGCAGTGTGAGAACAGGCTAATACAGGAGTCGAAGCACATGTGGAAGCTTGATGAAGAAAAATAGCTACATGCTATAAAAATACCAACCCATTAGGCCTGATGCCACCCAAATTGCTGGTGATTCTCAGTGAGTCAATTTATGGTGCACCATCAAACTCCTACTGTGGTTTACACAGGGTTTCTGGCACTGCTGACATTTGGAGCTGGATAATTATTTGTTGTGGGTGTCATCCTGTGCATTGCAGGGTGTTTAGCAGCATCCCTATCTATACCTACTAGATGCTAGCAGCACCTTCCCATCCTTACCCTCCACTGTGGCAAGCCAAAATGTCTTTAGACATGGCTAGGTGTCCCCCAGAAGCAAAATCGTCACCAGAACACTGGCTGGAAACCAGTGGTTTAACTATAAATCAAAACTATGAGTTTTATAAAACATGCTTTCATTGACCTCTTCTTATGGATGTATGGTTAACCCTCTATTTAATATTTAAACAGGTTCAATACAACACCACCTGCGTTCTGAAAGTGATTTCTGTTAGCATCAGTAGTCTCTTTCCTTACTTTAGATTGGATTCTGCTGCTTCAGATGTTTTCAGTCATGGTTTATGAATGATGCTTGACATCAAGGTTTTGATTATTAGGTTAAGTAAAAAGCAATTTGAAAATGGTTCAGTGGTGGCAAAAATAAGACGTTTATGATGAATGTAAATTATGCAGGATCTTAAAGTTGTAAATTATGCAGGATCTTAAAGTCAGAAACCCCTATTTTTGAAGAAAGTTGACTGTGTATCAGTTGAGCTTTAACTCATTACTAATACCTCGAGTCCAGAATTTGTCTAATCCTGTGATCTGATCCTTGCTCATCTCTGACAAGATCAAAAAGTCACCAAGAAAAAAGGTTAAAAATTTTTTTTCTACTTAAATGTTCTGCCTTTGGATTTAAACAAATAATTATCAAAGCACTAGCTAGATTCTATGGAGACTACAGGGTTACTTCTTTCAAGGGGCTGATGGTAGGGGGTGAGAGAGGGGAAGGTGATTGGGAGCCTTAGCAAGACTTCATGCTCCTTCCCACCAAACTATTCTGACAAATTTAAGGAGAAAGGTCTTGTCACCTAGGATTGAAGAGTATTTCCTTATGGCTTTATCCCCTTGCATTCAGCCTGACAGCAGTGCCTGCCTAGCTCATAAAAAAATTTCCACACCCACAGCCTTTTATGCCTGGGTAGCCACATTTTCTCTCTCCTGAACAACCCCCCGCCCTCGGTAATGATGGCTGATTGGATTGAGATGAACACAGGGACCCAAGGACATCTAATTAGCAGTGACTTGTGACATTGTTCCTAAAAGATAAGCTAGACCAAATGTATTCCCTCTTGAGAATGTAATCTAGGAACTATCCAGTGGAAACTGAAGTTAATAAACTCCATGGCGGAATGGGCCATGAGGCAGTCAGGGCTTTAAGATAGACTCAGAGCTATAAGGCATTATGTCAAACTAAAGTTATGAATAAGAAACACATCTATGAGCATACAGAATCTAAAAATTAGAACACATATATTCAGAGGAGAAGAAAAAATAAATCACTTGGGGTGAACATAAAAAACAAAAACTATTTTTTAATTCCCCCCTCCCTTTTCACCAGAATTATTATAACAACTCCAACAAAGGATAATATTGTGGACTGGTTAAGTAGGTCTGCTGTAGAGTCAGGCAACCTGGGTTTAAATTGCAGCTTGTCTACTTAATAGCTGAAGGTTCATAATTATGCAAATTAGAAAACTCTTTATGCAGCAGTTTCCTTCTGCCTCAGAATCTGGAGAGGATAAAACTGAAAGAAGCGCTTTTAAGAATTATTTTCTTATTATTAGGTGAGATTTTGGGGATGCTCACCACCTTTTGTTTCCAAGTCACTGACATTTTCTGGATACTTCAGTGTCCCAGTAACCTTTCTAGTCCCTGAGTATGCTTTTAAAAGCACCTACCCATTGGAAACTAGTCTCTAGCTGAGATATCACACTGCTGGGGGGCTTTGGAGCAAGGTGTCACTTTAGAGGATACTGACTACTCAAAACCTCCCGTGTTCCTGCACAATGCAGCTCCACTTCTTCCAGCCTTAGCTATTTTTTTCCAAGATAATCGCTCTGGTCCTGACAGAGTTATTGATTTCAAACATTTCCCTAAAATACAAGTTTCCAAATTCAGTTTATTTTCTGTCTCTCACTGGAATTTTCTGCATATGTCCCTCCTCTTGGCCTCTCCCTAATCCTCCCTCCTACAAGGTCTTCCGTGAACTTTTCCGTACTCATTCCACCACACATTAGTCTTGCCTTACTCGAGTCTCCCTGTGTGTGCAGCTCATTTCCACCTGTGTATGCTATCTGTGGTGTTATTTCTAGGCTTCAGGGTCTACACCAGATTACTCCATGCTGTCTAGTACTGTGCCTCAAACACTGTGTTTAGTGAACAATTGTTAATTCTTTTGGGGAGGATCATATTTCTGTCAATTTGCCACAAGACTCAGCAATATGGTGAAAAACCACCAAAACCATCAAAAAGAAGCTTTATCTATGACTTGTAGGAGTCAGGGAAGATCATATTGTTTCAGGTTGGAGTGTCTAGGAAGCAGATTCTGGGATGCAGATTAATAGGCAGGAGGTTTATCAGGCAAAACTCTCATGGTCAATCACTGCAGAAGGGCAAGGAAGGAAGGAAGGAAGGGAGCAGGATTGGGCAGAGAGAGAAATCAGGCTGCAGAGCAATTATAACAAGACCTCTGCAGACCCCATGGGTGACCCTGAACCGAGCATAGCCATTCAGAGACTTCCCAAATGGGAAAAAGGGCTTTACATCCGTTCCCACCCCACTGACCAATTTTTAGATGTGGATTGGCCTGGGAAGGGGTGGGTCTCTTCAACTGAGGCAAGACCCAGAGAGGGCTGACAATGGAAGCCTATCTGTTGGCATCATTCCCAGCAGCTGGAGGAATTTGTCCTTTGAGGATCTGGGAGACACAGCACAGAATCCAAAACAGACTTCTGCAAAGGCTTAAGAATCCTGGAGCTAGAGAGATCCAGTCTAGAGAGTACCAGACAAGGTCCGTATTTGTGGCAATAACCTGCTTTTGATTCTTCAGCAGGTTCTCTCTTGCCCATGTCATGAAGTACACACACTCTTCTGCCTGGCATCCAAGGACTGCATGGGACAAATCCAAAAGCACAAGAATGATTTCTCCTTGGCTCATGATTTTTCCTCCATTTTCATCCTTTGACATCCCAAGCCAACTCATTTCTCCCATCTCCTTCTCCACTGAGCCCTCGCCCCAGCATTTGCCGCCAGCTCCTGCCCAGGCACACGTAGATTGTTCCACCTGCACCATTCATTCAGGCCCCTGAAAATTACTACTGTGTGTGGCTGTATACCTAGGAGATAACCTGCTCCGCCTATGAGATATTAAGCTCCTTGAGGGCGAGAACTGTGCTTTTAACACTTGGCAGAGAGCTGAGTGCACAAGAGTCATCCAAAATATACTTACTCCTCAAAACCAGACCCATCTCAGGTCAGCAGTGTCGAAGAAAAAATGCTCATGAATGAGCCTCACTTGGCTCTCTTCTCACACGGGTTCCTGTGCTTCAGTAAGAACTCAGAAAGCACAGTTCATGAGATAAAGAAAAAGGGGAAAAATAAAGGGAAAGGCCCCTGCTCAGATGTTCTCCTCGCTCACAGCGTACTTCAGGACAGGAAATAGAGACTTCCTGCCAATTCAAACGACGTTATTTTTGTAAAAGCTTATCCATAGGCATGTAGAAAGAGGTACACACGAAATGAGTTCATCATATATCATATGAATTGGTTAAAATTGAATTCAAGTAAATCAGAAAATTTTGAAGAGCCACACAATTTTAAAATTCACAGTCATTTCCCGAAAGTGCCGTCTGGTAAAATTGGCTTATCACCTCACTTTTAATACACATATGTGATTTCCTGCTTACAGCATTTCCCCAAGGAATGAAAAAAAAATTACAACTGGGAAAGTTTTATAAGAGGGATTATCTATGGTTTCTGAATAAGAAGCCTTCTCCCTCTCCAAGCACACCTGCAGCTCCTAATGACCTATTTACGCAATTTTCCTTTCTACTTGAATCAAAAATGGTAATAAATGTACATGTCTCAGTGAGTTTTTTAATTTTGTATTTACTGGTTCGTGGAAGTGACTCCATCTAATTTACCAGAGTGGAGGGGTAGGTTTGCATGGAGCAATTAGGGATGAGATAGCCAAAGAGACAAAGTCAGTTGAAAAAAAAGAAAAATCTGTGTGTCTGGCTTTCTGTATGAATTATGACTATTCAAGGGGGAAAAAAATCTGAACATTTGCCAAAAAGACTGGCGTGTAAAGGGACAGCTGGAGTTTTCTGTTAGAGGTTACAATGCATTGCTTGTTCCATAAGGGCAGAATGGAATCACTTACCACAGCGACCCACACATTGCTTGAGACACTGGCACATCGATACCTCACGAAGCATTTTCTTCAAAGGAAAAGAACCAGATATTTCAGGAAAGTCATTGAAGATGCTTAGACCACAGACATGCTGACCTTACTGGTAGAGATTTGTAGCCTTTGTGGCATGTGGACTCTGTCTCTATAGATGCCTTCATTGTGCTATAATTTTTATACAGGATGTATTGTTTGAACTGCCAACCCTAATTCTAATTCCCTTGGGGACTCAGGAAATTCTAACTAAATAAAATAAAACCCCATTGTATTTTTCCTTGTTTGAGATGCAAATATGCAAATAACATTTTTAACAAGAATATGAATAAACACAGCACATGATACATAGTTGGAACTTTCAGTGAGACTCTAAAACTGAAATAATTTCAACAGCAAAGTAAAAGTGAGGGAAGAAAAATGAAAATTGAACCAAAACCATGTTAAAACAACTATCATCAGAACCAGAGACTCTGCCACCACTGTGCTAGGTGTTCCCAGCAGGTCTGTTTGCTCATCAGCCCTGAGAACAGCACTAACTAATCCTGCAGGGGCAACCCTCTCTACCAGGGTCAAATGTGGACACTTTGGAAGAATCATATCTTTTTAACCCCAGATTTAAACAAACAAACAGAAAACTTTATTTTTTTTAAATTTTACTTTAATTTCTGGGATACATGTGCAGAACGTGCAGGCTTGTTGCATAGATATACACGTGTCATGCATCAATCTGTCATCCAGGTTTTAAGCCCCACATGCATTAGTATTCATCCTAATGCTCTCCCTCCCCTTGCTCCCCACTCTCCCGTCAGGCCCCAGTGTGTGATATTCCCCTCCCTGTGCCCATGTGTTCCCATTCTTCAACTCCCACTTATGAGTGAGAAAATGCAGTTTTTGGTTTTCTGTTCCTGTGTTAGTTTGCTGAGAACGATAGCTTCTTCCAGCTTCATCCGTGTACCTGCAAAGAACATAAACTCATTCTTTCTATGTCTGCATAGTATTCCATGGTATCCACATTTTCTTTATCCAGTCTAACATTGATGGGAATTTTGGTTGGTTCCAAGTCTTTGCTATTGTGAATAGTGCTGCAATAAACATACATGTGCATATGTCTTTATAGTAGAATGATTTATAATCCTTTGGGTATATATCCAGCAATGGGATTGCTGGGTCAAATGGTATTTCTGGTTCTAGATCCTTGAAGAATTGTCACACTGTCTTCCACAATAGTTGAACTAATTTACACTCCCACCAACAGTATAAAAGTGTTACTATTTCTCCACATCCTCACCAGCATCTGTTGTTTCCAGACTTTTTAATGATTGCCATTCCAACTGGCATGAGATGGTATCTCATTGTGGTTTTGATTTGCATTCATCTAATGACCAATAATGATGAGCTTTTTTTTTTTCAATATGTTTGTTGGCCACATAAATGTCTTGTTTTGAGAAGTGTCTGTTCATATCCTTCACCCACTTTTTGATAGGGTTGTCTGTTTTTTTTCTTGTAAATTTGTTTAATTTCCTTGTAGATTCTGGATATTAGACCTTTGTAGATGGGTAGATTGCAAAAACTTTCTCCCATTTTAACAGAAAACATTTTAAAGACTGATTTCACAAATCAGTTTTAGTGAGCCATGATCTGTTCACTATATATAATTAATGTTCACATCCTAGATTCCCCAAATTAGCAGAACAGTCAGACTCCATCTCATTGGTTGAGCCTATCAGGACATAACATCTATCTCATATTTAATTTGCCTTAGAAAGCCATATGTTTAAATAAATACTCATGATGCCTATGGAGGGAAAAAATATTTTCTAAGTTCAGGACTTGGAGCATAAACCAAGTTCAGGCCAAATGGAGCAGACTCTGGGATTTACAGTGAGAGCCTTGTAGAGGGCTGTTAGCTGGAGACTCCATTTGGTTTCCTTAATTGTGGCATATGTAACAGTGCTTGTGTTGTCTCAGACCATGGCCAGCACTGAAGCTGCAATGATGGTCCAGGAGTTGTTCAAATTCAAGGGCAACTCTGAATCATATAACTGAGAGCGGGCCACTCTCTTGCCGTTAAACAACCCCCCACATTCTTTTTAGATCTTTAGCATTTGTCGTGACACTTAAATAGGAGGAAATAACTATAGTAGATAAATGATGTTTTCCAAAAAGATTCCAGCTATCAGAAGAATCTTCTATCATTTAAAATGCCTACTGTCAGGTATACTGAATGAAAATAATCTATTACAAAATTTTTGAATACTCATATTAATGATAAAAGATCTAAAAGAAAATAAGAGAAGTCCACATTATGTTTAATGCTCTATTTGTTCAGATCACATATTGTTCCAGAAGGTAGTTCATTACTATTTCTATTGGGGAAATCACTTTCTACTTCATTCATGAGGTTTGCTTTCTTTATTATTCCACTGACTAAGGGAGTCCATTTAGCATTTTGTCATTATTACATTTATTCACATTTTACTCTGTAATAGCTTATATGACAGTACATATTTCTTAGAATGGGTATTGTTCGTAAATTTTTACTCAAAAAACAAAAAAGGACATCCCTGGTAATTGATTTAAAAACTATAATTTATAACCACAATTATTATCATCATCATCTCAATTTTTAAAATTGTGATCAAATATGTATAATATAAAATTTACCATTTTTAAGTGTTTCGTTCAGTAGTAGTAAGTACATTCACATTGTTGTGCAACCAATCTTTAACAATTTTGATTTTATAAAACTGAAACTCTGTACCCATTAAACAAGTTCCTATTCCCCTCTCGACCCAGCCTGTGGCAGTCACCATTCTACCTTTTTTTCTAGGATTTTGACTACTCTTGATACTTCATATAAATGGAATCATGCAGTATTTATCTTTTTGTGACTGACTTATTCCACTTAGTATGATATCCTCAAGGTTCATCCATGTTGTAGCATGTGTCCAAATTTCTTCCTTTTTTAAGACTGAATACTGTTCTACTGTATGGATATACTACATTTTGTTTTTCCATTCATCCACAATGACCATCTGAGCTGCTTTTATCTTTTGGCTATTGTGAATAATGCTGCTATAAACATATGTATGTAAATATCTCTTCAAGATCCTGATTTTAATTCTTTTGGATATATACCTAAATGTGGAATTGCTGAGTCATATGGTAAATCTATTTTTAATTTTTTCAGGAAGCACCATATGTTTTCCAAAGCAGCTATGCCATTTGACATTCCCACCAACAGTTCACAAGGGTTCCAACTTCTCCACATCCTAACCAACACTTGTTATTTTCTGTTTCTTTGACAGTAGCCAACCTGATGGATGTGAGAAGATATTTCATTGTGGTTTTGATTTCTACTTCCCTAATTATTTGTGATATCAAACATCTTTTTATATGCTTATTGACCATTTGTCTGTCTTCTTTGGAGAAATGTGTATTCAAGTCCTTTGCTATATTTTAATCAGGTTATTTGAATTTTTGTATTGTTGAGTTGTACAAGTTCTTTGTATATTCTAGATATTAAGCCCTTATCAGACATATGATTTGCAAATATTTTCCATTTTCTCTAGGTTGCCTTTCACTCTGTTCATTGTGTTCTTTGATGCACAGAAGCTGTTTTTTTTTTTTAGAAGTTTTTGATTCTGATGAGGTGTAGCTCATCTAGTTTTACTTTTGTTGCCTGCAACCACAGTTCTTCAGTTAGCTTTGTACGTTGTATACAAATTAATTAGAATTCTATATCCATGATTGAATTTAGTGCTGCTCCCATTTGGCAATAATTTCCAGTAGTTTTTCAATGTTTTTGCTTGATGGATGAGATGATGACATAATTTTAAAGGATTAATTGAGTTGATGAAAATATAGAGATTAGGGTATATTTAGAGAAAAGAATTTTTTGCCCAGACAAATTTATGCTACCCACTTTTTTCCAGTTAAAAGTAGAAGGATTTTTAAATTACCGTATATTTTAGCTTTCCTACGCATAATAAAAAGGGAGAAAATTATGCTTTAAATATATAATCAGAAATCTATGCATTTGAAACCAATCAACCAATCAAAGCAAGAGATATTATTACTTTCTATAAGTACAATTAACACAATCTGCCATTCTCCAAAAACCAAATCTTTTGATCTATACTGGGACTAAACAGGAGTTTCTTTGTATACTCTTAGAAGCCCTGAGTGCTGAGAAGCTAACTATGCCGGATAAAATATTAAAGAAGCTCTCTTTGTGTTAAGAGAGTTATTTCTCAACATTCATGCAAGACTTAGTACCCCACATTGGTGAAAGTACTACTGTAGGATCATAGTTTCCTGGTGAGAAATATTGTTGCAAACTATCAATAAAGCATATATGTGTTTATAGGAAAAGGAAGAAAAGAGTAACAAGAAAGTACAAACATTCATTATTCTTTTTTAATCACCACCATTAAAATCTTTTGCTTATTTCCCTCTATTTCTTTGTGGCATGTGTTCAAAGATCTACACTGTGGTGTGCTGTGTTACTGTTTTTGGCTCAATGCTATATTTAAGCAATGAGAAGTATTTTAGTTTCCTTTTTTCTTTGATAATCTAACGACTGGAGTGAATAAAGTTTAGGGTCCACTGTCTTCCATTGCAGATTGGTTCTGCAATGAATTGAATTTGGTCTCTGCAGATCATTCAAGGTCTCAAGCCTATCTCAGACTTTGCTGCCTTTTGTCACTTGATTTTCAATTTACTGGGAGAAAGTGTATTCCTGCTGGTCATGAGTAACTTCTCGTTCCTATGTTTATGAGATTTATAAGGGCCAAACTTATGTTTTGATGACCATATGTCACCTCCTAGAGATAAGTATCTGGTCAGATGATGCATAAATGACTCTCAAAATAAATATTTGACTATCTATGGAAAGACAAATTAGGGTGGTTAGATTAAAAGAAATATTTTCTTTCTTTGTGTTTTTTCTTTATTCTTTGTTTTTTGTTACTTTGATGTTAACATTGCTTTTATTTGATGTACTTTTGTATTAGAAGGAAAATAAATGTTATGGTGAGCAAATTTAGAAATAAAATGGAGACTTAAGAGAAATGTAATTAAAAGAAATAATGGAGAGTAAAGAGAAGGGAGGGAGAATTGCTAGGAGAGTGGAGTAGGGAATTGAAAAAAAAGAAAAAAACAGAACACGTTAACTTCCCCCTCTACTAGTTTCTTACAGCTTGGAGATTTATACTGTTTTTGTTTGTTTGTTTGTTTGTTTGTTTGTTTTTGTTTTTGTTTTTGTCGTTGTTATTATGGGTTATTTTAATTTGTTTGTTTTTGTTTTTTGAGATGGAGTCTCACTCTGTCACTGAAGCTGGAGTGCAGTGGTGCAATCTTGGCTCACTGCAACCTCTGCCTCCTGGGTTCAAGCGATTCTCCTGCTTCAGCCTCCCTAGTCACTGGGACTACAGGTGCACGCCACCACGCCTGGCTAATTTTTGTATTTTCAGTAGAGATAGGATTTCACCATGTTGGTCAGGCTGGTCTTGAATTCCTGACCTCAGGTGATCCACCCACCTCGGCCTCCCAAAGTGCTGGGATTACGGGTGTGAGCCACTGCACCCAGCCAGATTTATACTGCAGTTTTAATTCAAATAACTTTATGTGTTAGTACAGTGAATTCAGAAGAACTGATTAAATGGGAATTTTAGCTGACAGAATCTTTGAAAGAACTTCATCTAGCTTAGCCCCACAATTTGCAAGAGAAGAAACCACACCGTGAAATCATTTTCCCAAATACTCCCTGGCTGTTAACAATAAAACCAAAATTAGAACTAATGAACAAGTCAGTGTTATAAATTGATAAATGGAGGGTAATCAAAATTCTAAGATTGAAACAACTCAAAATTTAATGAAGACCACTTTCCATATGTTATATATTCTAAATCATGTCATTGCCATCTGTGTGAATCGTGCCCCAGGAGTTGTACAACATGATGGGAGTGCTTCAGAGGCCCTGAAAAAGAAATCAGGAAACTTGGGTTTAGGCCCCGTTACAGTAGGCAAATCTCTTCACCTTTCTAGGCTTCAGTTTCCTCATGTATAAAATATAAGGGTTAGACAAATGTTTTCTAAAGTCTTTTCCAGATCTGAAAATAAATCTGTAAGGTTATCCTCATTCAAGTTCACATATAATTCCCCATACACCCTATCCTGGAACACTTTTCCCAGAGCAACTTTTGCCCAGTCAATTTCATTGGCATGTAGTCTGCCGCATCCATACTCAATCACCTTGGTTAGCCAGCCAAGGTTTGGAAGAGCTTTGCTGCTTTACTCACTGTGAAGCAAGCAGAGCTGCACTTCTTTTCTGCCTCTATACCACCCAAGAAAATATTCCTGATCTGGCCAAGCAAAGTTGCTAAATGGTTCAAAAGAGCAGGGTTTTCTTTTTTCTTTTCGTTTTTAAATTCTCAACAGTGAACAAAGCAAAGGGCATTAGAAGAACCACATGTATCTCAGTTACTGGGCTATGCTCTGTACACAGTCCTGGAGAGAACAGATCTCCTTCAGCCCTGAAAATATAAAAAGCAAATCTTAAATTTGTAAAGCATGAAGTCAACTCTGTGGCTCTGCAGAAAGAACCTCAAAAATAGACTTGGTTTATTGAAGAACAAAAGAGTAAAAACAGATGTAAGGCTTTTGTAAACAATAGAAAATGATCTGCAGATGATGGAAGGACTGCCATAAGAGCTAACAAACTTTTAACAGTATGGTAAGCATTCATCCGGTTTGCCTGAGACAGCCCTGATTATTCCTGTTATCCCAAATTGTTAATAGTACCTCCTTTAACTGTAAAAATGCCCTAGTTGGAACATGAAATAACATGGTCATTTGTCAAATAAGTGACGCTGCCGAAAGGAAGTCTTCCCCATCCCAGAGGTGGTGGGGATAGCTCTCTTTAAGGATCCCTTTCAAGAACCTCACCTCGATTTCAGTGTTCAGGAACATTGGCCCCTATATGCCTATAGTGTTGTTCAACTCCAAGGGCACTATTCATGTATACTGCAATGACATGACTTAGAATGTATAACACATGAGGAATGGTCTTCATTAAATTTTGAGTTGTTTCGGTCTTGAAATTTTGCTTATCCTCTATTGCCAATGTGTTACACTGACTTGGTCATTAGTTCTAATTTCAGTTATACCATTAACTTACCAGGGAGAACTTAGAAAAACCATCTCACAGTGTAGTTTCTTCCCTTGCAACTTGTAGGGCTAAGCTAGATGAAGTTCTTTCAAAGGTTCCTTCAGCTAAAATTCCCAGTTAGTCAGTTCTTTTACCACCAAGCTTTATTTTCCCACCTCAGTTGCCTATCAGCCAAAACATGAGAAAGCTATTTGATCATGTATAGGGCTGATCCCATTCCTATCTAAGCCCACATGAGAGCCACTTCCCAATTACAGCATATTCTTGGCCGTGTGTCATGGAACTGGGAGGGAAACCTTCTTTGTTGAGACATATTGCCTTTCCACAGCTGAAGAACAACCTAGCCCATATTCTTTCTTTTGCTGGGAGAGTTTTCTCCCAACAAGGGCTCCTCAAAGATAAGAGATAGGGTATGTTGTAGTGTGGTAACTGTGAACATGAACCATATGCCAACAATAACTAGAAGGGACAGTTTTTTACTGGCATACAAGAAATCCAAGAGCTTGTTTGTGGACAAGGGAAGTGGACTGTCAATCCACTGTATGTTTTTATAAACACGAGCCAAAACAAATTTTCAGATTTTTTTGTATGGATCATGTGCTTGGGGAGAGTGATTGTCGTCACTGGGCAAGACATGTAACATCATCACTCATAGGGAAAGTCGGATCATCACAGAGAAACACATGCACATAAAAGTGGCCTCTGTCATTCACTGTGAGCCCAGACACATCCTGGGGGAACAAATGGGAAAGGAATGAACCATCCGCAAGAGGCGTGTTTACTCTGTGGCTCTCTCGTGTGTGTGTGTGAGTGTGTGTGTGTATTTTCTGACAGTGGATTTTATTTTTAGCCTTTTAAATGGAAACAATTAACGGGCCAATTCATTTTTGCTTTGTAACAAATGGAGTTTCTCTAAATAAGCAGGTATTCCTGCATTAGACAATAATCATCCATGTCACGTATATCTGGGAAGAACAGCCAGAAGGATAAGATGTATATGATTTGTGACTATGTGAACAGAAAAAAAAAATTATTTTGCTTTGTTTTCTTTTATTTTTATATTTTTTTGTCTTCAGAAATTGCTAAATGGGAATTTTAAGTAACCATCTCATACTCTAGGAGTTTTTTTTTTTTTTTTTAATTTGAAGCATTAATTGTATCAAGGCATGTCAAAGTAACATAATCAGAGTTAAATAAATAATTCACCTCTTCATAAGATAACAAATATTAGTGCTATTATTACTGGTATGAGCATTTAAGTAGAAGAGAAAAAGTCATTTGTTATGAAAATATTTTAGTAAACTCACACTTCATTTTCTGGAAACACACCACCACCAGTCGCATGTCTGTCTTGTTCATCCTATCTAAAATTTCTTTTTTTCTTTTTCCGTAGAAATTTGTCATCACCCATAATCCCTGAAGCTGTGACTTTCTGTAATGTTCCTTTGATGACTTTGAGTAATGCTTTTCTTCCTCAAGGCTATTTTAGCCAACTTGTAAATACTCTTGAAACTCAAAAGGAGCTGAATTGAACTAAACCCATTCCTTTTCAACTTATGGTTATTTATCCAATAGTTTCTAGAGAATTTTACTGAGATACACAATGAAGACAATAAAATAGGAGGCCTTAAGTATTCGTGTATAACTTTGTATTTGTATTGAATTTGCAAAGGCCTCCATGGAACATTAAGTTTGTTTTCTGCCTAAAAATATTTATTTGTTAGGCTTAGATTTGTTTTCCCCCGATATTAAATCTTACCCATATTTGTATCCATCATGCCATTTATTTAAAAATATGTATTGAGCATAACTGTCCCATAAGTTGATGAGAATAAATAGGGAATAAATAGGTTCAGGCAGTCCTTGGAAGGTTTTTCATGGAAAAGATTTCAATCTTTGTCTGACATTTTTGTTTTTTTAAATTTTCTATTTTTGTTTTTAAAAACTTTATTTTGATTTCATTAAGAAAATATTTCAAGTAAGAGGCTCTTAAATAACACTCCAGATCCAGTTTGACTCTGTCCACATTTTTTTTTTTTTTTTAAGTCTCGGGCTTGTTAAGAAAATCTAAAAGTGGGAGAGAACCAGGAAGGGGAAAAATAACTGGGGTGGGGTCAGGGAGAACCTTTGAGGAATACATTATAGCCTCACCTTGTTTCATGTCCACTACACTCCCGTGATCCCTGAAGCATACGTTACCTCTCTTACAGCACGCATCACTGTGGTTCTAACTACTCTGTTACCATTTTCCCTAATCTTTTAAAATGGTTCGATTGCTTTAGGAAAGATGTCCTCTGAGAATATAAATGGAAGAATCTTGAGCCATTCCTCATGATGTACCTTATTAGAATTTATAACTGTTTTTTCAAAAATAAAAATCTGCTAAGTTAAACTGCATTATTGTCTCTTTTGCTTATAAGAATAACTAGGATGATTTGATATCTTATTCTTTTTTTGTGGGGGAGGCATGGGGACGGAGTCTTGCTCTGTCGCCCAGGCTGGAGTGCAGTGGCACGATCTTGGCTCACTGCTATCTCGGCCTCCTGGGTTCAAGAGATTCTTCTGCCTCAGCCTCCCGAGTAGCTGGGACCACAGGCGCACACCACCACGCCCGGCTAATTTCTGTGTTTTTAGTAGAGATGGGGTTTCACGATATTGGCCAGGCTGCTCTTAAACTCCTGACCTCGTAATCCACCCACTTAGGCATCCCAAAGTGCTGGGATCACAGGCGTGAGCCACTGTGCCTGACCCTGATATTTTATTCTTATTAAAACATCATACTGCTATAAAAATCCTTCTCAGCTGTACTATCTACTAGATGCTTTCTTTGCCCTTTAGACCAAAGTAGCAGTCTTACTTTCATCTCTGCTCTGGGTTTAAACTTACTTGAAGTAAAATAAAAATAATGTCCAACTTTTTCACACATCAGCTTTCTTCATATGTGAAGACATTTGCTTTCTTACTTCAGAGCAATGATCTGATTATTGTCTTTTTAAGAATACAGTGTTGGAGGGCTAGGGTTCATTGGTGTTTGCGTTTCATTTATTTGGATTATATCCCTTTGAGAAAATGGCAAATCCTTTCAATATGCCAGCAGGAGAGGTGGTGTGCTTATATACAAAAGCAGAAATAACTTGTTTTTAACAAATAATTTTTTTCATCTGGCTTTCCATCCAAACATGGATTTCTGTAGAGACCATCGGTTGATTCTATCACATAGTAAATTAGACGCAATTGTTTAATTGACAGGAAATTAGTTTGAATGGGTGTAGATTTGTTTTCATTTTAAAGAAAAGAGTTCAGCCTCCAAGAATACCACTTTAAAATCAGAACTTAATTTCTTTTCAGAATTATAACTACTCAATCTTCTCTCATTCCTTATTCTTTTTTACTTAGTAGTTTTCTAAATCATTTGTTAACTATTTTACAACTATAATACACCTTCATGAAGGAATCATAATACTTAACAGTGAAGAGCTATTTATAAATACTAATTAAAAGGGAACAACCTAATGATAGGAACAGGAGGCAGGAAAATATTGGGTGGAAGAGGGCGGTCCCCACTGAGGTCCACACCCTTAAGCCCGGAACTGCGGCCCAAAGTGAGAACATGCATTTCTGTTTTCCCACTTGAATGTTGCTTTTTGGCCTGCCACCCCGTATCCCCCATCCCGTATCCATAAAAACCCCAGGCTTCACTGGCACAGCAGCAGACCAACAGAGTGGCAGGAAAGGAAAAAGGAGAAAAAGCAGCTTGACATCGGCAAGAAGTAGCTTGACTTCAGAGCAATGAATTGATGGTAGGACCTCAGAGAAGAGTTCAGCAGGGGACGGCCAAACTCCAGAGGAAGACCGCCTTCCCACTCCATCCCCTTTCCAGCTCCCCTTCCTGCTGAGAGCCACTCTCATCAGCAATAAAATCTTTCACAGTTATCATCTTCAATTTGTTCATGTGATCTGATTTTTCCTGGACGGCGAACAAGAGCTCTGATACAGAGGGCTGTCACACTGAGCTGTTAAACATTTCAGCTGTCCACGGATAGCAAAGCTAAAACAGTACTATAACACATGCCCTCTGAGGCTCCAGGGGTCACAGGCACCCCTGGACACTGCCACAGGGGCTACACAGAGTTCTTCTCCTGCTGGCATCCAGAAGCACTTGTCCCAGCCCCTGTACCTGCTCACCTGCATGCTGCCCCTCCCACAAGGGATTGAGAGCTGAGTAAGGGGCTGAGTAAATGAGCCACCCTCTTCATGAGTCCCACAAAGCAGTCAGGGAAATTGTCTGTTTCATTAACATTTTAATATTCATGTAGAGTATTATCTACCAAATAAATGGTTATCACCTAGTTTGGCTAGTCAACCATTTTGTGCATTAAATACACAGTACCTACCATTTTCTCCAACTCAATTTTGCACTCATTTGCTGTGTTTAAAGATATTCTTAATTGACATGTAACTTCTAGTAGAAAATAGGAGTTACTAAACAGTACTGCAAAGATTTTTTTTTTTTGAGATTGTAACTTTAGTTGTTTCTATGTTCGATATTGATAGAAAAAAGCAATCTCTCTACCTTCTGCATCTAAAGCAAAAGTTTATTTTTTATTTGTACAAATTTATGGGGTACATATGCAATTTTGTTACATGCATAGATTGCATAGTAGTAAAGTCAGGGCTTTTTAAGGGTATCATTATCCAAATAACATACATTGTACCCATTAAGTAAATTATCATTATCCACCTCTCCCCAACAACCTCCTGCTTTTATTTTTTACAGATTACCTTGTGCTGGTATTGAATTAAATAGGTCAGAGCATGTAGTGTAGCAGAAAGCACATTATAGTTGAAATCAGAAAAACCTTTCTGGCATGTGATCTTGGAGAGGTCACTTGACTTTTCTGGAATTAGTTTCATCATCAGTGAAATGAGAAAGTAGACTAGATTTCTTTATTGATGTAAGTTTCTAACAATGCATTTTATTAAGTATAAATCCTTTTTACTAGGGCACTTTATTTTATACATTCCCTGGAAAATAACAATAGCAATAGACACCACACCGAATATTTTATTGTCTTGTTTAATTTACTTCTTAAAACAACCTATGGAATATATGTATCTCCATTATACATCTAGGAAAATGGAGGTTCAAGTTAGAATATAGTAAAGTGTTCAGAACATCCTCTCTATGTAGAGTGCTTTGGGAGGTGATTGTGAATCAGTAATGGTTGTAAATTAGACTTAGTGCAGTGCTTCTCAATCTTGCATTTTGTGATGATTAATATTGAGTCCCCTCAACTTGACTGGATTGAAGGATGCAAAGTATTGTTCCTGGGTGTGTCTGTGAGGGTACTGCCAAAGGAGATTAACATTTGAGTCAGTGGACCTAGAGAGGCAGGCCCACCCTCAATCTGGGTGGACACCATCTAATCAGCTGCCAGCATGGCTGGACTAAAACAGGCAGGAAAAGATGGAAGAGCAGACTTGCTGAGTCTTCCAGTCCTCATCTTTCTCCTGTGCTGGATGCTTTCTGCCCTTGAATATCAGACTCCAAGTTCCTCAGCTTTAGGACTCTTGGACTTACACCAATGGTTTGCCAGGGGCTCTCAGGTCTTTGGCCAAAGACTGAAGGCTGCACTGTCAGCTTCCCTACTTTTGAGGTTTGGGGACTAGGACTGATCCACCACTGGCTTCCTTGCTCCTCAACCTTCAGATGGCCTATCGTGGGACTTTACCTTGTGATTGTGTGAGCCAGTTCTCCTTAATAAGCTCCCTTTCATTTATACATATGACCTATTAGCTTTGTACCTCTAGAGAACCATGATTAATACACACACATATTTAAATCCCCAGAGGATCCTGCTAAAACTCTGATTCCAATTTAGTATGTTTAAGACGGGTTTTAGATTCTGTATCTCTAGCAGTCTTCTGGGTTATGCCAATGTTGCTCATCTGTGGGCCACACTTGGAGTAACCATCAGATTGAGGAAGTTTCCTTCTAGTCCTAGTTTGTTGCAATTTTTATCAGAAATGCGTGTTGGATTTTGTCAAGTGCTTTTTTTGCATATATCGATATGATCATATACTTTTCTTAAATAGTCTGCTGGAATGATAAATTACATTGATTGATTTTCTATTGTTAAAAAATGCATTCCTGACAAAAACTACATTTGGTCATGATGTATCATACTTTTTATATATGCTGAATTCAGTGTGTTAATTTTTTATTTTTTGCAACTATGTTAATGAAGGGTATTGGACTGTTTTCTTTTCTTGAAACCTTTTTACCTGATTTGATATGAGAATAATGCTAGTTTCATATAATGATTTGGGAAGTATTCACTCCTCTTCAATTTTCTGGAAGAATTTGTGTAGAATATACTTTTTAAATATTTAGTAGAATTTTACTAGTGAAGCCACCTGGGTCTGGACTTTTCTTTGTGGGAAGGATTTTTTTAACTATAAATTTATTTTAATGTTATCTATTTATTTTTGATTGAACTTTGGTAGTTTGTGTCTTTCAAGGAATTGGCTCATTTCATCTAATTTGTCCAATTAGTTGGCATAGAGTTGTTCATAATATCTTTTATCTTTTTGATATCTTTATGATTTATAGTGAAGAAATGTCTCTCATTCTTATTATTGGTTATGTTTTCTTTCTTTTTTACTGATCTGTCTGGTTAGAGGTTTAGCAGTTATATCAGTATTCTCAAAGAACCAGCTTTTAGTTTCCTTGATTTTCTCTATTATTTTTCCTTTTCTAATTCATTGATTTCCATTCAGTCTTTTATTATTTCTTTTCTTCTGCTTACTCTGCACCTAATATGCTTGTCTTTTCTAACTTTTTAAGGTGGAAGCTGAGGTTATTGAGTAGGGAGCTTTCTTTTTTTAAGGCATTAAAAGCTATAAATTTTCTTCTATATATGACTTTAGCTGCACCAGAAAGTTTGATATGTCGTGTTTCCATTTTTGTTCAGTTCAAAATACTTCCTATTTAAAATTTTTTTCTTTGACCCACAGGTTATTTAGAACTGTGTGATATGATTTGCATATCTGAGATTTTTCCACATATCTTTGTTATTGATTTCTTAGTTAATTCCACTGTGGGCAGAAAATATATTTCATATGACATGAATTATTTAAACATTTTTTGGTCTTTAATTTTATTGAAATATGTTTTAAGGTACAGAATATACTGTGTTTTCATCAATGTTCAGTGTGCACTTGAAAATGTGTATTCTGCTGCTGTAAGGTGGAGTGGTCAATAAATGTCAATTAGATCAGGTTGGTTGATAATGTTCAAGTCCACTATATTCTTACTGATTTCTGTCTCTGTATGTATTGATTGTTGAGACTAGGTATTGAAATCTTTGACCATGATTGTGGATATGTCTGTATCTTGCAATTCTATTGATTTTTGCTCCATATATTTTGAGATTGTGTTACCTAATACATAAATAATAAATATGATTATGTCCTTCTAAAGAATTAGCCCTTTTATCATTATTAAATGACCCTCTTTATCTCTGCCAATACTCTTTGCTCTGAAATCTATGTCTTACATAAAAAGGTCATTCAATCTGAATTTTTATTTATTACATATGTTTGTCCAGTCTTCTAATTTATAGACTATTTTTGTCTTTATATTTAAAGTATAATTATCTTCTTTTTAATTCATTTGGACAATCTCTGCCAAATTTATGTGTTTAGACAATTTGCATTAAATGTGACTATTGAGATGATTGGGTTAAATCTACCATCTTACTTTTGATTTCTATTTATCCCATTTGTTCTTTGTTAACATTCTTTCTATTTTTCTGTGTGCTTTTGAATGAATTGAGTAATTACATGATCTTATTTTATCTTCATTCCTGGCTTACTCAGTATAACTTGGTGTATTATTCTTTAGTGGCAACTCCAGCATTTAAAGTATACAAATTTTACTTATCACAGTCTACCTTCCATTCATACTATTCTACTTTCCAATTAGTATAGGAACTTTCAACACTATTTCTCCATTTCTCCCTTCCTATATTTTAGGCTATTTAAGTTATATATTTTAGTTCTATATACAGATGCTTGTCAACTTAACAATGTGATTACATGCTACCCAATAAACTCATCATAGCTAAAAACGTTACAAGTCGAAAATGCGCTTAATATACCTAGCCTACCAAACATCATAGTTTAGCCTAGCCTACCTGAAACATGCTCAGATCACTTACAGTAGCCTATAGTTGAACAAAATCAGCTGACACAAAGCCTATTTTATAACCAAGTGTTGAATAACAAATGTAATTTAGTAAATACTGAAAGGGAAAAACCACGATTGTGTGGGTTCTCAAGTAAGGTTTCTACCGAATGCGTGTCAGTTTTGCATCATTGTAAAGTAGAAAAATTGATAAGTCAAATCATCTCGAGTTGGAGATTGTCTTTGTACTACAGAGTATACCTGTTATTTTTGTTTTAAGTGAGTAATTTTTTTTTACATAAAGTTTTCTTTTATTTAAAAGATCATTCGCAAAGATTGCATCCATAGATTTACTTTCAGTCATATAGCCAAAGTATTTGGAATTCCATTCTTACATTTAAAAGGCAACTGGATTGCCTAGAAGTTTAGATGAATTCTTTTTGTTCTTTACTTTTTCCACACTGAAGATGTAATTAGGTCATCTGAAAACATTAGGTTTGATCATAACTACATAGTGCATGTTATTCTTAAGTATTAGTATAATATTGCACAAATGGTTCTTATCTCCAAAGCAGAGAAGATCACAGGTGGAAGGCAGGAAAGGAGAGTTCTGTAAATTGCTGAGACCTTGTAATATAAACAATGTTAAAGAAACCAAGGATGACAGACAGTGATGAGCTATTATCTAAGTGCACCATATGGCACAAGCCAGGCTAGCCCTCAGCTCTCCGGTCATCCTGGTGAGGGTCTCCTTTCCTTGGGTTTCTAGCGTTATCTGACCCTAAACTGCTCCCAATGGGACAGACTGGGACTCAAATGCTTAGATGTTTTTCATTTGTTTACACACCAGTGTGTAAGCTCTAAAGCTATTGCCCAACCTCCTACTCCTGGGTGAGTGCAAAATACTGTACATGAGAACAATAAACTTTGTCCCAAAGATGAGGCAGCATACCTGAAAATGTATTGTCATCTACAGTTATTTTAAGGTTCTTGACAGCTCCACATAGTAAAAATTTCAATTCGTCAAGTGAAATAAAGTGAAAGTGTCAGATTCTAGGCCCATTTTCATTATGAACTTATGGGACAGTGGGAAGCACAGTATCTTGTTATGCTACTTATACTAAAGAACAGATAAACACAAGAAAGATGAAAAGCACAAGGACAACAGGGATTTGGGGGAGAGGCACTGTCAGCCTTATAGTTAGCCCAGTGCAGCTCCAGCACCACCAAAATGGGTGATTATTTTCTAAAAGCACTTAGGTATTCAGAAAAATATCTTTACATATACACATGTAGTTGTGGTTTCTGTGGCTTTCATTCCTTTGTAAAGATTCATATTTCCATCATATAATTTTCCTTGAAGGATTTCCTTTAACATTTCTTATGGTACAGCTTTGCTAATTTAAAAAAAAAAAGATATTTTAGCTTTTATATTTAGGAAAGATTCTTTATTCTGCTTTCTTTTACAAAGATATTTTCACTGCTTAAAGAATTCTAGGTTGCTAAGGTTTTTTTCTTTCACTTAGTATTTTAAAGATCCTGTCCACTTTCTTCTAGTGTGAATTGTTTCTGATGTAAAATCTGCTGTCTTCTTTGTGTCTGTTCCTCTGTATGTAATGTCTCTATTTTCTTCTGGCTCTTTGTATCTCTATTAATTATAATGTATCTATGTATCTTGATGTGGTTTTCATTATATTTCTTTCTTTTTTTTTTTTTTTTTTTTTTTTTGAGACAGAGTTTCACTCTGTCGCCCAGGCTGGAGTGCAGTGGCGCTAACTGCAAGCTCTGCCTCCCAGGTTCACTCCATTCTCCTGCCTCAGCCTCCCGAGCAGCTGGGACTACAGGCACCTGCCACCACGCCCGGCTAATTTTTTGTATTTTTAGTAGAGACGGGGTTTACCATGTTAGCCAGGATGGTCTCGATCTCCTGACCTCGTGATCCGCCCACCTCGGCCTCCCAAAGTGCTGGCATTACAGGCGTGAGCTACCACGCCCGGCCTTCATTATATTTCTTGTGCTTGAGGTTTATGGAGCTTCTTGGATCTGTGGGCTAGTAGTTTCATCAGTTTAGATAATTTTTCTCAATTATGTCTTCAAATATGTTTTATATCTCACCCCTCTCAACTGTCTTTTGGTTACTCTAATTATTTGGTCATTTGATGTCATCCCACAGATCACTATGCTCTGGTTTTTGTTGTCATTGTTGTTTAGCCTTTTTTCTCTCTCTCTTTTTTTTTTTTTTTTGGAGAGGGTGGTGGGGAGGGAGGGAGGCTGTTTCTATTGCTATACTTTGAAGCTTCTTAATCTTTTCTACTGAAATGTCTATTCTGCTATTAATCCCATCCAATGAATGTTTTAATTGCACAGTGTGGTTTTCATTTGTACAAATTAAATTTTGGTTGTTTTTATATTTTCCATGTATTTACTTAAGTTTTTCAATCTTGCCTCTAGCTTCTTTGGCTTATGGAATACTGATATGGTTTGGCTGTGTCCCCACCCAAATCTTGAATTCTAGTTCCCATAATTCTCATGTGTCATGGGAAGGATCTGGTGGGAGTTAACTGAATCATGGGGACAGGTCTTTCTTGTGCTGTTCTCATGATAGTGAATAAGTCTCACAAGATCTGATGGTTTTATAAAAGGGAGAGTCCCTGCACAAATTCTGTCTTGCCAGCTACCATGTAAAATGTCCCTTTGCTCTTCCTTGATTGCAAGGCCACCATGATTGTGAGGCCTCCCCAGCCATGCAGAACTGTGAATCAATTAAACCTCTTTCCTTTATAAATTACCCAGTCTCAGGTATGTCTTTATCAGCAACATGAAAATGTACTAATACAAATACAAGTAGAGTAATGATTGCTTAAATATCCTAATCTACTAATTCCATCATCTGTGTCAACTACAGATCAGGGTCAGTTCCAAATGAGTGACTGATCTTCTAATTAATTTCTTATTTTTTTTGGCATTACTTTAGGTTCGAGACATTGTGAATTGTACCTTGTTGAGTGCTAGATATTTTTCAGTTACCTTGTTCTTGATGGATCTTATTTTTAAGATTTATTAGAAGAATTACAGCAGCATGTCATTTAGGGTTAATTTTTTCCCCACAGTTGTTCCAAGACTCTTCTTAGTTCTCTAGCAGATACCCTCTGAATTGTGAGGTTTTCCCCTGTAGCTGTTGAAAATAGGCAGTATTTCTGGCCCCTTGTGAGTTCTGCTTACTATGTCCCCTTATTCTTTCAGGAAAATTTTTCCTCAGGTTTGGGTACTTTCTCCACACACATGCTAATATGGTTTAGCTCTGTGTTCCCACCCAAATGTCCTCTTGAATTATAATCCCACGTGTTGAGGAAGAGACTGGTAATCTCCATGTATCAAGGGAAGGAAGTGACTGGATTATGGGGGTGGTTTCCCCCATGCTGTTCTCGTGACATCAAATTCTCACAACATCTAATGGTTTAATAAATGGTAGTTTTCCCTGTACTCTCACACACTGTCTCCTGCTGCCTTATGAAGAAGGTGCCTGCTTCCTCTTCCACCATGATTGTAAATTTCCTGGGCCCTCCCCCCACCCCGAGCCATACAGACCTGTGAGTCAATTATACCTCTTCCCTTTAAATTACCCAGTCTCTGGCACTTCTTTATATTAGTGTGAGATTGGACTAATACAGTAAATTGGTACTATAGAGAGTGGGGATACTTCTATAAAGATACTGGAAAATGTGGAAGCAACTTTGGAACTGGGTAATGGGCAGAAATTTGGAGGACTCAGAAGAAGACAGAAAGATGTGGGAAAGTTTGTAGCTTCCTAGAGCCTGGAGACTGGTTTTGACCAAAATGCTGATAGTGATGTGGACAATGAAGTCCAGGCTGAGGTGATCTCAGATGGAGATGAGGAACTTGTTGGGAACTGGAGCAAAGGTCCCTCTTGCTATGCTCTAGCAAAGAGACTGGTGGCATTTTGTCCCTGCCCTAGAGATCTGTGGAATTTTGAACTTGAGAGAGATGACTTAGGGCATGTGGTGGAAGAAATTTCTAAGCGGTAAAGCATTCAAGAGGTGGCACGGCACAAAAGTTTTTAAAAATTGCAGCCTGACCATGCAATAGAAAAGAAAAACCCATTTTCTGGGAAAAAATTCAAGCCTCCTGCAGAAATTTGCATACAAAACGAGGAGCCAAATGTTAATTGGCAAGACAATGGAGAAAATGTCTCCAAGGCATGCAGAGACATTTGTGGCAGCCCTTTCTATCACAAGTCTAAGAGAAAAAAATGATTTCCTGTTCCCAGCCCAGGGCCACCCCTTGCTCTGTGCAGCCTTGGGACTTGGTGCCCTGCATCCCAACAGCCAGGGCTAAAGGGACCAAGGTATAGCTCTGGCCATGGCTTCATAGGAACAAGCCCCTAGTCTTGGTAACTTCCACATGGTGTTGGGCCTGACACAGAAGTCAGCAATTGAGGTTTGGGAACCTTCACCTAGATGTCAGAGGATGTATGGAAACACCTGGATGTCCAGGCAGAAGTCTGCTATAGGGGCAAAGCCCTCATGGAGAACCTCTGCTAGGGCAGTATAGAAGGGGAATGTGGGGTTGAAGCCCCCACACAGAGACCCCACTGGGACACTGCCTAGTGGAGCTGTGAGAGGAGGGTCACTGACCTCTAGACCCCAGAATGTCAGATCCACCTACAGCTTGCTGTGTGCCTGGAAAAGCCATAGACATTCAGCATCAGCCCATGAAAGCAGCTGGGAGGGGGCTGTACCCTGCAAATCAACAGAGGCAGAGATGCCTAAGGCCATGAGAGCCCACTTCTTACATCAGTGTGACCTGGATGTGAGACATGGAACCAAACGAGATTATTTTGGAGCTTTAAGATTTAATGACTGCCCTGCTGGATTTGGACTTGTATGGGGTAGTAGCCCTTTTGTTTTGGCCATTTTCTCCCCTTTGGAACGGGAGCATTTACCCAATATCTGTAACCCCATTGTATCCAAGAAGTAACTAACTTGCTTTTGATTTTACAGGCTCATTGGTGGAAGGCACTTCCCTTTTCTCAGGTGAGACTTTGGACTGTGGACTTTTGAGTTAATGCTAAAATGAGTTAAGACTTTGGGGTACGGTTGGGAAGGCATGATTGGTTTTGAAATGTGAAAAAACATGAGATTTTGGAGGGATTGGTGTGGAATGATATGGTTTGGCTTGGTGTTCCCATCTAAATCTCACCTTGTATTGTAATTTCCCCATGTTGAGGGAGGGATGTGTAATCCCCATGTGTCAAGGGAGGAAAGTGGTTGAATTATGAGGGCAATGTTCCCCATGCTGTTCTCATGATAGTGACTGAATTCTCACAAGAGCTGATGATTTTATAAATGGTAGTTTTTCCTGCACTCTCATACACTCTTTCCTGCCACTTTGGGAAAAAGGTGTCTGCTTCCTACCATAATTGTAATTTTCCTGAGGCCCGCCACTAGCCATGCAGAACTGTGAGTCAATTAAACCTCTTTTCTTTATAAATTACCCAGTCTCAGGCAGTTCTTTATAACAGTGTGAGAATGAACTGATACACATGCCCTAATCTGGATTCAGCTGAATGGATACTCTCAAGGGGGGTTCCTCTATAGATATCTGGAGTTCTCTGTGCAGCCTTCTCCTCTCTGGTACTCTGCTCTGTGATCTCTTGCTACTTGGGTGTCCCCAGACTCACAGCTGGCTCTTCAGCTCATGAGATCACTGGACTCTGCCTGGGTTCCCTGTCCTTGCACTGTGACCTGGAAACTTTCTCCAGTCAGTAAGCAGGGTCATTGTTTGGCTCACTTAATTTGTTTTTCATATCTCAGACATCTTTCTCCCTGTGATGTCCAATGTCTTGAGAGTTGTTGTTTTATACATTTTGTCTGGTCTTTTAGTTGTTTCAGGCATAAGGGTAAATCCAATATCTATTCCTCCAGCAGAAATGGGTTTTCCATGGTTGTTTGTGAAACATAAACAATTTTACATCAGTACCTTGCTGCAAACCTTCTAATAGTTTACTTTCAAAGACTCTTTACTAACTTATCAACATCCACAGACTCTGCATATTCTAACCTGTGCTTATCTTTCAGAGCTTATCTACCATTCTCACCCCACTTTGCTCTCAAAGGGTATCTTGCTTTTTCCCAATATGCCAAGCTTGTTCCTGCCTCAAGGCCTTTGCGATAGCACAGAAGTCTCCTACTTTTTTGGCACCAGGGACCAGTTTCATGGAAGACAATTTTTCCACAGACTAGGGATGGAGGATGCTTTCAGAATGAACCTAGCATGTTATATTTATTGTGTACTTTATTTCTATTATCATTACATTGTAATACAAAATGAAATAATTATGCAACTCACCATAATGTAGAATCAGTGGGAACCCTGAGCTTGTTTTCCTACAACTAGATGTTTCCATCTGGGGGGTGATGGGAAACAGTGACAGATTATCAGGCATTAGATTCTCATAAGGAGCATGCAACCTACATCCCTGGAATGTGCAGTTCACAGTAGGTTTCCCGCTCCTAAGAGAATCTAAATGCCCCTGCTGATTTGACTAGAGGTGGAGCTCAGGCAATAATGCAATGGGAAACAGCTGTAAAGAGAGATGAACCTTTGCTTGCCTGCCACTCACCTCCTGCTGTGCAGCCCACTTCCTAATAGGCCGCCCGTACTGTGGCCCAGGTGTTGGAGACCCATGCTATAGCAAACCTCCCCACCTGGTCTGTCTTTTCCCCACATTTTCCAATAGAGACTTCATCTCTACTTCATCTCTACTCTACTTAAGAGTCCACTCAAATATCATCTCCTCACCAGGGCTATTTTATCTAAAATAGGTGTGTGTCATCCCTTCACTGTATTTCCTTAACTGCTGAGCTTTTCTAATGAGCCCTTACTCCTGACATTATTTTATATAATTAACTTACTTGCTTGTTTTCTGTTTTCCCTGTAAAATAATGGAAATAACTTTGTCTTATTCACTACTCTATCCTTAGAGGTTACAACATTGCTTGGCACTTAGTAGATGCTCATTATATAGTCATTGAATGGATGGCTGGATGGATGAATAGAACCTCAAAATTAAAGGGCGATAGAGTACCCTACACACAAGAATTCAGGTACTGATTCACATCTCAGACAGTTCTTGTGTTGTCAGCCAATATCATGTGGCTAAAGAAATAAATGTGTTTTTGTAGGAAATGGTAGTTTAAAAATTACTGTCTTCTTCTTGCCTTTTCTGAATTCAGAGGAAATCCACAGTCCAGCAGTCAGAAGTTGGGAATCTTGAAGGTTTGCTCTGAGGACCTTCGACCCTGATTTTTGTTTCTTGTTTCTTCAGCTGTTGTTTTTCTTTTCTTTCATCTGACAAAATCCTCTATGTGGCTCAAAAGGCAGGTTCCCTACCCCTATGGATGGCTGCATTCATGATTCTTTTGTCTTAAGTCCTATAGGGATGCTTACTTTTGCCTGTTTGGCTCAATGCCCCATTACTTTTGTAGAGCCCATCACATCTTTGTCACTTTATAGGCATAAAAATAAGTGTTCAGAGCAAAACTTCTATGCCATCTTTCAAAGTCATCTTTGGGAAAACATTTTTTTCTCCACTAATACATCTGTCACATGACCCTAAAATTTGTCTGAAGTCATTCGTTCACTTGAGCTTTTTGCGGAAATGTCAAACATCCTCAAAGATGGCATGCTCTGAGCTCCATACCATAGTTTCAAGATGCAAAATTGTCAAGTTGCTATTGGATATGATTAGACTGATGCACTGAATACTCTTAACCAAATTTTAAATACAAAAATTTATATTTTTCTTGATGGAAGCAATTCTGCTAGGAAGTGAATATGTGGATTTTATCCATATGTCTTACTTATAAATATATGCATTTATAAAAAATAAACCTGGAGGGAAGTTTCTCTCATTTCCCACCCCAAATCCTGCAAAATAAACAAGTTGAATGACTTATCAAGTTATGCACTGATTGGGGTATATTTACTCTGATATGATTTCCCAAAATGTTGCTATGGAAGGACTGCTGGGGAGCAGAGATACATGAGGAGACAATACCTGATTAATTCTTTGGGCAGAGAGAGAGGCACTGGATTTACAAGTCAAGATTTCCTGACTTGAAAACTCCTATTTCCTTGGTTACATATGATTACATTCCTTCAGGAATGTTTATGATGAAAGCTTTTCAAGAATTGACCTGGGAACCTAACCACCACATATTATATTGTTTCTGTAGGAGAGACATAATATTTGTACAAATAATTACATTATATCTGAACTTTTGAAACACAATTTCTTTATAAGCTGGAAGCCATCTATATTCAGGGAACAAAAAAACATAATAGCCAGTAAGTGCCCTTGGGAAGAAGGAACAGCACCTGCTTCCATAAAACAAAGTAAATCCAAGGAATGGGGGGTGGTCCGAATTGTGATCTAGTGAAGAATAGCAGATTGCGTTGGGGACCTGACTCCTTGTCCTATCTCTTTTGCTGCTAGCCTCAGTTAGCTGTGGATGGCCACTGCTCAGCCATCTGTCAACCCATGGTACCAGCCTAGATCTGCTCTCTGATTCCCAAAGGCTTAAGGAACAAAAGAACGGCTGGACGGGGCCCTATTGTTACTCCCATGTAACCACTGAATCTTGTCTTTCCAGTGTCAGAAGTAGGAGTCCGTACCTACAAGTTTCCTGCATCCAACAGTCTGCAGAGGTCATCCTCAGGAACAAGATCTAGACAAAATGGAGAAGGCTAATTTAGTCTCTAGCTCCCCTTTCCTGCCACTATCCTGGTGGTGTCCTTCCTGATACCCCAACATTCCTTCTGACTTTGTGGCCTTTTCTTCCTCTTTTAAAATACCCAGAATCATTAAAGTGACTCAAATCAGCTCCATATACTCCTTCTTTGTAAAGTGTGTGCTTTATAACACAGAACAAGGTCAATATTTGATTAAGTCAAAGGAATACATCTCAAATTGTAGAATTTCTGTGCATTGAGGTATGGGTAAGAGAGGAACTCAGGGGAAAGAGGATTTTCCCAGCACCCAATAAATCATACTATATAAATGGCTAATTTATCTTACCTGCCCTTTAAGAGGCTGATAATACAGTAGTGATTTTTCACCCTGGCAACCCTTTAGAATCTCTGAGAGTTTTAAAGACATATATGATGGCACAGGCCCTGCCCATAAAGATTCTGACTTCATTGATTCAAGTGGAACATGGGTATTGGTATAGTATTTTTAAAGTTTTGCCAGTAATTCTAACAGGCAGCCAGAATCGAAAATTATTTTTTGTAGGTGCAAAAGCCCCTGTGCCCTTCCCTCCAGAGACTCTTCTCTCCCATCCCTGCCCTGGTCTCTAGACCCCTAGCAGACCTGGCAGTTCTTCATTTTTCTGTCTCTGCTCACCTCTATTCCCCTGCTCCACAGGGCTGAGTGGGCAAGGGTGTCTGTGCCTGACAGCTCTGTGATGGACCAGGAGTGCTTCCTTGCCTATAAAGGAGTTTCTCTACAGGAGAAGGATGTGTCCACAGAGCAGCTGATTTGCCTCTGTGGGCCTGAGCAGGCAGAATGAAGCCTACAGGATAGGATAGCATGTTCTTATTCTTTAAGAATGTTCCTTAGGAGATGGACTTGCCAGGGGAATTTTCTGAGCAATTTGATTCCAATTACAATCTATTTCTCCCTCTGTAAGGACCACAAATCAATACGGCAGTTTCTATTTTAAGTCAATGAGCTTGAGTGTTGGTACTAATGTTTTATGTGCTGACAAATCTATACATTTACTCAGTGATATTTTCAGAAAACTTTGATTATATCTCTTTTTGCAAATTCTGAAGAAAGGTATGGACATCAGATGGATATTTGAGAGAATTAGGTAAAGTTTCCTGGTTCACAGCACTTGATTAATTAATTGTTCCTGCAGAGAACTGAATTCACTTGGGCCAGTCTCTTAATGGTTTCCAATTCTGACTGCACATGGAATAATCTCCAGAGCTTTTTTTAAAAAATTGCTAATTGCTGGGCCCTATCCAAGAGGGGAAAAAAAAAAAAGTCTGGGGATGGGGCACACGCAATGGTACTTCTGAACCATGCCCCAGGCATGGAGGTTTCGTGTGGAGACAGGGTTGGAAGCTGCCACTCCTCAGCAACACTCAGCAGGGCTGTGTGTCGAAGACTACCACTTCATCAAGTGCACCCGCACCTGTCCCACATAGAATAGGTTGAATCTTCCCAGGGATGTTAGGTTTCATTTTGTTTTGTCTGCTTGGTAAATCCCATAACGTAAATTTTGAGGAATATTGTTGACCAGAAAGAAATGTCAGCAAGCCTTTGGGAATGACCTATTTTTCTGTATTTGGAAAGCTGTTTTATATTTAATGTCATAGAAACTACCAACATTATTGCTTTTTTTGCCCAAATTTTATTATAAAACTTAGCAAGAAAGAAGCTGGCCCATTGTAAGAATGAGACATTTCTTTAGCACTTCTAAAACACAAGAATCCTGAAGCAACACAATCATCTGCCTCTCCACAGCCGGCAGAAGGGCAGGATGGCATGTGACTTGACGTGGATGTGAATATCAGGAAACTCTGAAATCAGAGATTATTTCTGGGAAGTTTTTTTGGTTTTTTTTTTCTGCCTCTAAGGAACAAGACACGAATTTTCCTTGCCTCTGACATTTAGGACAGCCCTTTAAGTCTTTACGTTAAAACTTTGGACAACAGGATCTGAACGTTCTGTTTGCCAGCCTTGCAGTAGATGTCCTGTACTACCACAATAGAGACTTTTCTTGGGGTAAAGAGGAGAATGTAATCTGATCACTCCTGATTCCATGGAGGCAGCCAAACAATGTCAGCACCCATGACAGACTTTATTAGGTGTGCTGGGCAAAGACACAGTTGAATGTAGCTTTCTAGTCTATGCGGACATCTACATATGACATTTAGCAACCACTTCTAGTTGGAATATCATTCTGACTACGTGATTTTGTGGGGAAAAAAGTATATATATGTGCCACTTTTTACAAAGTATGAGAAACACACCATTAATAAGAATTATGGTTAAAATATGTCAAGAGAATTTTATTAGAAAACAAGATAAGGATGGAAGGAAGAAGGAAAGGAAAGAAGGAAGGAAGGAAGGGAAAGAAAGAGAGAAAGAAAGCAAGAGAGAAAGAGAAAGAAAGAAAGAGAGAGAGAGAAAGAAAGAAAGAAAAAGAGAAAGAGAGAGAAAGAAAGAAAGAACGAAAGAAAGAAAAAGAAAGAAAGAAAAAAAAGAAGGAAGGAAGGAAGGAAGGAAGAAAGAAAAGAAAAGAAAAGAAAAGAAAGAAAGAAAGAAAGAAAGAAAGAAAGAAAGAAAGAAAGAAAGAAAGAAAGAAAGAAAGAAAGAAAGAAAGAAAGAAAGAAAGAAAGAAAGAAAGAAAGAAAGAAAGAAAGAGAAAGAGTCAGGTTTTGAGAAATTCTCTGTCTAGACTGGCCATATCCACCCAAGTTCTAGAAAACAATTTGAGTGCTGAGTGAATGTACTACAATGTAGCAGAACTAGAGAGGTGTCTGAGAGTTCTTGGTTCAATGCTTAATCACCTGTATGACCTGAGACAGGTTTTTCTTCACTTCTCAGGGCCTCAACTTCTGAAAAAAAGGGCTGATTTTTAAAAATTTTTATTTATTTATTTATTTATTTATTTATTTATTTATTTTTTATTTGAGTTCTGAGATTTCCTGGGAAGAGGAATGAGGAAACAAGCTCCACCTAGAAGGCAAAAGAAGACATTTACTGACAACAGTCAAAAACATGCTAGTTAAATTCAAAACTAGTAAAGGGGAACACTTCTGGGGAACAGATCATGTGTGAGCTTTCCCCATACCCGATGTATTGACAAGCATTATTGGCATCTTTAGGTTAATTTAAACAGAATTGTGTCACTGTACTGCTAGCCAGCAGCTTATAGAACCCCGCGAAAGGAATGTTTTAAATATATGAAGAAGAAATTGCAGGGGCATCTTTAAGCATTTTGAGCCCGAAGGTTTTCCTGTTTTCTCTGGTAAATTTTGGGGATGTGTGTTAGTAAATGGAAGCCACGGCATGTTATTTTGAGGAAGGTGGGGACGTGTGTCTTTTCCTTGTTCCTCCTACATCAGACCTTCTAGGTGAGGTTCTAGAACACAGGATTTTCATCAGTATTAGTAGAGCAGCCATAGAATTTTATCAGTTCTATTCATTATTCAATATTTGCTGTGCCAAGTAGGACTGTGCTCAGGGAAAACACATACAAAGCTGGACACATCCTGCCCCACCAAGGAGTAGCTGTTGCTGGAGATGAAGTGCGAAGCATTCAGTCTTCAGTAACCCCATCTTTTCATTCGAGATTTGGAAGTCTCTTATGGTGATTAACAGTACAGCCACTGAACTTAGTGAGATCCATCCTCTTGGGAAATTTGGGAAACTGCCCACAAGAAAGCTGGAGCTTTCTGCCCAAGGAGGGGATTACATTCTGATCCTCTGGGAGAGATCCTCTCCTGCGTCCTTTGAAGTGACTGCTTCTCTGCAGGTGTCAAGTAGCTCAGATTTGGAGCTCTCTGCTAAGCACTCTGAGTGACCTTTCTCCACGGGTCTTTGGGAAATTTACATGGTAATCCCTTAAAAGCATGATGGAGATCAGAAACAGTTTTCAAAATAAACTGGAAGAAGGCTGAAGGCTGCCCAGTACTGTTATTCCTGGCTTCAGTTTTGTTTGTTGTTGCTGTTTTTTTTTTTTTTTTTTTTTTTTTTTGAAGGTGCAGGTAAAGTTTTTCTAGCACTCTCCCTGCTCCCACCAGACATGCAATGCCCTCCTGCCTGCCCATCCCCAGCCAAGCACTTGGGTCCAGATGCAGTGTTTCCCAGGCTTGGTCATTCTTTGCTAAATGTCCTATGTTGAGATTTAGTCCATCGAGGAGGATGCAGTAGGAGGTGTTTCCTGTTCCTGTGTCTCTCTGGTGACTTCCCTATTCTAGCCTTAGGCTTTGGGACAAGTCATTGCTCCAGAGTCAGCTCCTGGTGTTCACTGTTCCTGGTTCACCCTTCTCTCTTCAGCAGCTGCCCCCACTACCTGTCAGCCAGGAAAAGGAAATGATAGCTCTGCTTGCTTCTCTCTGTATTTGGGATATTCGTATTTTCTATCCTTTGTTGATGATACCCATTAGTGCTGTGGCTGGTACAGTAGGGCAAGGCCACACCAGGGCACAGTCTTTTGCTTCTTTTCCCAGATGTCACTTTTTGAAGTTAACATCATTGGTTATGACTCTTTATTTAGTTGTTTCTCAAATTTTTTTAAGCTCAGTCTTACGACTCTTTAAAATTTTATTAAAAATTTGTACATAACTAATTAATTTCATTCATTGTATTTCATAGTAGGGAAGGTAATGTGGTTTGTTTGTTTTCAATAGCTGGAGTCTCACTATGTTGCCCAGGCTGGTTCAAGGGATCCTCTTGCCTCAGCCTCCTAAGTAGCTGGGACTCCAGGGGAAGGTAGACTTTTGATGGTTCTTCATTTCACCATCTTTAATCAGAATAATTGTTAAATAATTGCTAAAAATGCTTTTTGACTAACAATGGAAAATTTTATTTGATGATAAGATTTGTTTGGGTTCAAGCCCTTGCTGTGTGACTTTAACAAAGCTACTTCACCTCTCTAAGACTTAGTTTTGTCATATTTAAGAATTGAGGTGATGCACAACACAGCAATGTTGTAAGTATTGCATAGAAGAATGGGGTCTAGCTTTCAGCAGAACACCTCACGTATGGTAAGCCATCCATAATGACAGTGACAATGGGAATGATGAGTGAATGCGCTTTGGAAGGAGCAAGGGACAGGGTTGATGGAAGAGGAAGAAATCAGTCTATTAGGAATCTGCAAGTTTGAAGCAAATATACAAGCAAAAACTACAAGAACAAAACATCATTTTGTAATGACTATAGTGATAAACAGTAGAAAAGAGCCCAAATAGCACCTATCGCCAGCAGTGTGATAGATCCCACTCACATGTACATACACATCCACACAGATCCACATGCACACACCACACTCATGTACACACTCATCCACATACACTCACTGACATATACACGGATATGTACACAGACTGCATGGTTTGGAAAGCTGTAGAGAGTGAGACCTTTTAAATTATGTGTTTAGCTTAAATATTCAACCTGCCTCAGTCTTACTGTCAGTAGTGTCCGGGGCTATTTCTAGCACAGTTCTACCCCAGATACAGGTCATTCACTTGACTACACTTAGATTTGACCTTGTAAACAAGTTTCTTCCCCTTCTGAGGTCCTTGTGGTTTCTGTGGTCTTTTATTTTTTAACCTGTTAAAACACTTTTAAGTTCAGTTTTGTGGATTTGACATCCCACTCCCACTGGAACCTGACAGTGGTTTCCTATTTCTGGTTTATTGCTAAGGACTAATGAGAAATAAAAAGCATTAGAGCAAGGTCACCACAATACACTAAATAAGAAATCTATCCATGGTGCACATTTCCAAAGAGGGCTTCCTTTCAGGGTGATTTTCTCTTTGTCCTGTCTTAGAAGATGAGCTATAATTCTCTGAATTATTTGCCACATTACTTACTTTATCAAGCATGATATTTCAATCTTCACATCTGCTGGTAATTAAAGAGAAGAGTCTCTAAATGTCACAAGGACACTGGAATACATGCAATGGGACCTGTAAGCTGCTGCAGGAAGATTTTGGTAGAATTTCCCCGATACCTTAAAACACTGATACTCAAAAAACAAAACAATGTCTTACTAATACATTTTCCCTGTGAGTGCTGCTAGACCTACAGCTGTGCCAGCTTGTTAACACAGGTCTCTTAGTTAGCCAGATGATATTTGTTCTAGTTGTTAAGAATCAAGCCTATCTCCAGAGAGTTCAAGTGCAATAAAAGAGAAGCTGAGAGGGTAGAACTGATTGCTAATTTCAGAAATGTTTGGTAATTTGGATTAAGAATAAATCAAACATGGGCCCAGTGCAGTGGCTCACGCCTGTAATCCCAGCACTTTGGGAGGTCGAGGTGGGTGGATCACAAGGTCAGGAGATCGAGACCATCCTGGTTAACATGGTGAAACCCCATCTCTACTAAAAATACAAAAAATTAGCTGGGCATGGTGGCGGGCACCTGTGGTCCCAGCTACTTGGGAGGCTGAGGCAGGAGAATGGCGTGAACCCGGGAGGCGGAGTTTGCAGTGAACTGAGATCGCACCACTGTGCTCCAGCCTGGGCAACACAGGGAGACTCTATCTCAAAAAAAAAAATAAATAAAAAATAAAAAAAAAAGAAAAGAATAAGTCCAACATACCCAAATGAAGGATGATAGTGATAGTGTTACCAACAGAGGAGTCAAGTGCTTATGCTCACGAATTCTCAAAGTGTGAAGATTCGTTTTTGTGAACCCTGTGTGCCTATTGTGTGGCCACACTACTTCTTAATGGATTTAGCATGGATAAAATCTATGAAAACATTTCAGTGGAGGCAAGCAAAGGTGAAGGCAAAGTAGAATGTAGTAAAGGTCAACCTGATACATTTGCAGGCTGTTCAGATGCAGGCCTCAGCAGAACTATCCATGGAAACAAACTTTCTGGGGCTCTGAAGGAACTGTGGAAGGAAGCATATTCAGTCCTCCCAGCACCAGACGAGTACCAGTTTATGGTTCCGAAAGCAAAGAATTCAATATAGAAGCACATCAAGGGAAGAAGATATAGGGGCCTACAACAACCCATTTTCTCTATTCATTTAAACATAACTCCACACATCATAAGGAAAATGTACAGGAAAGTTTATGAAGCTATACGAAATCCAGTCTAAGGGGAAAACATTCTAAGAAAAAGGTACTTTTATTTTAAACAGAATGATTCCAAAATGTCTCTTGTCCAAAAGACAAATGAGGTAACTCAGAAGATAAGCATCCTCAGAGAATAGAAGTGTGCAGCAAACAGCTAAATCAAACAATTATAATCTCTAATTTTGTAAGAAGATTTATCAGATTAAGATAATAAACATATTGATGAAGAAATAAACATCCCACTAACATGCCAATTACATTCTCCTTCCTGAGGACACAATGCAATAAATGAAGAAATGGCTACTATGCAATATGATAGGAAATATTTTCAAACTCATAAAATAATCAGCAAAAACCTAAAAACAGAAGGAAATAATACCAAGAATTAGGCTTATGAAATCATACTGTTGATCTTCTGATCTAGTCTTATTCTTCCAAGCAGCAGGACTCCTAAGCCATGTGATTATGTGTTGAACAAATGGCATAACAACTTTAAATATAGCCTGTTTCTATTCAGTATAAAATTTCTGGAGGTAAATTTAATGCCTTCTCTTCTGTTTTTTGTTGCCTGTAATCCTACAACACGACCAAGTTCTGTCTTCAAAGTCCTCTGCTTTATTTTTCCTTCAGACAGGACACTGATACATTATTTGTTCACTCATCCAACATTCAACACACACTATGTGGTAGGTTCCACTGGCCTGAATGACCATGTTCTCTACTAGATAACCCCAGACCCTTTCCTTAACCACAGCTTATTGGACCTGATGTGAAAACTGACCCAAAGATGGTGGCTCCATTTGCTTCTAAAACTTAGGGCTTGTGAGGCTTGGCTAAAAACTCTAAGTGGAGCCAACCTTCCCTGGGAATTTGGAGCCTGAAGTCCTTTGCTAGTCAGCAGACGAGGGTCAGAAACATAACTATAAAAGGTTTCATGATGTAACAAGGACTGGATCAGCCCCTCTGAGTTATGTACAAGCTGAATAAGAGGTAGGCAGAGATGAAGATGGATCATAGACACAGAGGGTAGCAGAGACCCCATAACCCTGAAGCCCCCAGAGAGATAGAATAACTTCAATTCCTGATAGCTATACAATTTCAGGTCCCAGGACCTGGTTACATAATGAATCTAATTTTTGATTTCTATCACCCTTACTATATCTTTGTAAAAATTTAAGTTCTTAAGCTAGCTTAGGTGGGTTTCTGTTCCTTGACACAAAAGAGCCTTGACAGGAACACTGCCTGATTACATATGTCCTGAAGAATATAGCTGAAACCATGAATATCTGAAAGAGGCATTTCAGTGCAGGTCAATTGGAAGTTGGGCTCACTCTTTTCAGCTAGCCATTGTCATCTTTATAAGGATGGCCATTTTAAAATCTATACTTGTAGCTAACCCAGCTATCCATTTATATGTAAAAATTGAATTTATTATCCTATCATGCTAGGTACAGTTTTGAACACATATACAATATATAGCAACTTATGGTAGAAACTTATCTTGCTGACAAGTCTGAAGTATGAAGAGTTGGGTAAGAAACCAAAGTCCCTATGACTGTTACTGTGAATATAACACTGTATGTTTAAAACCTCTTCTAGACTATTTCCTTTTCAAAATATAAACCTAGAACTCCTGCTATGCGTCTGTGAGGTTATCGTCTTAAACTTCTGTTTCATCCCTCTATGACATACTTTAGATCATGAAACATGTTCTTTCATCTTTTCGAACATGTCATTATAATGTCTATTTTGCAGTAAATCTGAACGAATACAAACTTACAGAGCAAAATAATTCTTCAAGATTCTAATGTCATTTTTAAACTCAAAGAGGGGTATATCTACAGCCCAGGAATACGTGGATGATCTGTCTTTTAGAAAACTAAATTGTGTTCTTCCTCTTTATATAAAATAAGTGGTAGTATTTTAATTACATGGACATATCAGTAGAGTTTGTGTTGTTTCACTGGAATTAAAAAAAAATAGTCACTATATCAGTGTTTACAAATGAGCCTTAATGATAAAAATAAAATTTGTATGTAGTTTAATAGTGGTGAGTTAACTGCAGCTCATGAGATACTTTCTATACATATTTATAAAAGAAGCATCTTCCATAACACAAAACAAAGCAGTCAGAAAAATTAATTGGAAAATGCAACCAATAAAAGTTTGTCATATAGGGAAAAGCTTTTGTGGTCAAAAAAACCACATAGTTAAGAAAAATGTAAATAAAATGCTGAGTCAAAGAAAGATAGATGAATTCATGGTAGCTCTGACTACCACAATGTAATATATACATGGAAATGTAAAGGACATAAAATAACCAAAGCAATCTTGAAAAGTAGAACAAAGCAGGAGGACTTAGCAATACCTGATTTCAAGAATTACTGTACTATTATAATCAAGACAGTATGGTACCACTGTAAATCTCAATGAAATAGAATAGAGAATTCAGAAATAGACCACGAATATTTGGTCAATGATTTTTGATAAAGCATTTTCAACGAATGCTACAGGAACAACTGGATATATATATATGTGGAAAAATTAACCTCAACTCTTACCTCCTACCATACATAAAAATTAACTTGAATGGATTATATACCTAAATGTAGATAATTAAAGTCATACAATTTATTTTTTTAAAAAAGCATAGAAAAAAATCTTTATGACACCAGCATGGGCAAAGATTTCTTGGAATTCAAAAAGCACAAGCCATAAGAGTAAAAAGTGTTCACTGAATTTCATCAAAAGAAATATTTCTGCTCTTAAATAGACACCATTAAAATATGAAATAACCAAGTCATAAACTAAGAGGATATATTCTCAATATATACATCTGATAAAAATCTTGTATTCAGGGTACATTAAGAATTCTTAAAATTCAGGAATGAAAAGACAAACAGTTCAATTAAAACAAACAGGGAGAAGATTTAAACTGACATTTCACAAACAAAAAACAAATATGAATGGCCAATAAACACATAAAAATATGTTTAAAATCATTAGTCATCAGGGAAATATAAGTTAAAACCATGAGATACCACTTCATACCCAATAAAATGGCTAATATTAAAAAGACTGAAAAGCTTGGCGATGATGTAGAAGAACTAGAACTCTCATAAATTGCTGGTGGGAATGTGAAAGTGGTGTAGCAAAACCAGCGCTTTCCTCTAAAATGAAATGTACGCTAACCACACAACCCAGCAATTCCACTCAGAGATAGTTACTCAAAAGAAATAAAAACATGTTCTCATAAAAACTTGCCTGTAAATGTTTCTAGAAACTTTATTCAAAGAAGCCAGTAATTAGAAATAACCCATATATACATCATATGAATAGATAAACTGCAGTGTGTCTATACACTGAAATATTGTACAGCCATCTAAAGGGACAACTTATTAATACATACAACAACGTGGAGGAAGCTGAAAAACCTTATGCCATTGAAAGAAGCCAGAAACATAATATTCTATTTATATGAGATTATAGAAAGAACAAAACTAAGCTGCAGAGAGTAAAAGCAAATCAGTAGTTACCTGGGGTTCTGTGGTCGTGTGTGTGTGTGTGTGTGTGTGTGTGTGTGTGTGTAGGGAGTGTGGTTGACTGGCAAGGTACACAGAGGCAGAGAATTTCGGGATTAATAAGAACATTCTATATTTTGCTGGTTATGGCGGTTCTATAGATCTATGCATTGAATACATGAAGAAGGAAAACCCATCTTAGAGTTACGACTGAAAATCTTTTGACCAAACTAGCAAAATTTAACTATACAGAGGAAGCTCAGCCAAATGACCTGTGTGTGTGTCTACTTGGAAGGAGTATCCAAGTTCCAGTGTCTCAGCAAGAAATTGATCCACTGATTATCTGGATCTTGTGGCTTCTTTTGGCTAAGGAGGTATTCTTTTTCTTTTTGGCCCAGTAATGTTTCTGAAACCTAGGAATGTGTTAACACTATATTCTTAAAACCTTTGGAAAATATCAAAATTAACATAACTAAAACGGCAGTCTCATATAGAAACTAACATAGAAAAAAAGAAGTGACTTTAAACCCATAGTGTTGGTGTTTTAGAATAAATATATATATATATAATCATATTCATTTGTGTATATTTGTCTGATTTTTAAGATTTTTAATTTATGCAAACTTTTCAACAATACCAATATTTTAGTTGTTTAAACTGTTTCAGGAAATTTAATTGATAAAATTTGTCATTAATGACCAAATGCTTCAGGAAAAAAGTTTCTGAAGTTTTTATCTGATATAATAATTTAATAATTCTTCCACTCAAAGTGTTATGTATTTAAATGTCTTTACATCTTTATAAAAGGTACATAAAACCATCTTGCCATAATTAAAGAACTACTGTTGACTCTTGAATAGTTTTTAATTATGCAGGTATACTTATATGACACTTTTCTTTCGGCTCTGCCACCCCTCCTGTTCCTCTTCCTCCTCAGCCTGCTCAACGTGAAGAATACAAGGATGAACACCTTTATAATGGTCCATTTCCATTTAATGAGTAGTATATATATTTTCTCCTCCTTATTGTTTTCTTAATAACATTCTCTTTTCTCTAGCTTACCTTATTGTAAGAATACAATATATAATACACATAACACACAAAATATGTGTTCATTAACTGTTTATGTTATCAGTAAGGCTTCCAGTCAATAGTAGGATATTGACAGTTAAGTTTTGGGGAAGTCGAAAGTTTGATGTAAATTTTTGGCTGCATAGTGGGGAGCAGTACCTCTAACCCCTGCATTGTCAAGGGTCAGCTGTACTGTGCACATGGCTCCCCATGAACCATCAGAGTCTGGGATTTCTAGCATTTTCCTAGGAGAGGACTTGTCATTTGCATAGTTAGGCTCATCTCAATTTCAAGGAACAGAAAAGGTTTAGGTAAATAAAGAAATAAATTATGGGCAGCATCTCAGCAGCTGTATACTTTTAAGCACTTCTGAGGCTGAAATATATAGCCATGATTTGACCAAGAATTGTGGGCACCCTGTTGTCATAGTTTGGGTTTACCCCAAACACAAAGCCTGAGCAGAAATTCAGGTGCAATGATTTAGAAAAGACCAATAAGGGAGTGGGGAAGCAAGATAGGAAAGGGGAATAAGCTAAGTAAGAGTGTGATTTTTAGCCTAATCTCAAGGGCATCACAGGCTTGAGATGAAGGAACTGGACTTATATCCCACCCAGTACACATAAGCTACAAGCCACCCTGGAAGGACAAAGGTCAAGGGAGGCTTGAGAAAAAAAGAATGGGAAATTTCAGAAGAATGGCAGCTCCAGTGGCTCCCGTATCCAAGGGCAGTTGTAAGTGACAGTTGTTAGGGGCAAAGCCCAGCAGTTTGAGGGATGCACTCACAGAGCTAGTGATCTGGGTGGGATGGCAACACTGCCCACTGCAATAGTGTGGTGTAGTAATGTCACCCCTTCAACCCAATATTCTCCAATACTAGGAGACATGCTAAGAGTTACTTGGAAAAAAAGATAGAAAGGACAGACTTGAGTGGCAGGCCTTAATCAATTTTCCAAAGAAATTCAAATTTGACTCCAAAATGCAAAATTCACCCAGGAAAGAGAAGCATCCCCCAAATAAAAGCCTATAGATAAAGAAAGTTTTAGGCCGGGTGCGGTGGCTCACACCTGTAATCCCAGCACTTTAGGAGGCCAAGGTGGGTGGATCACGAGGTCAGGAAATCGAGACCATCCTGGCTAACACAGTGAAACCCCGTCTCTACTAAAAATACAAAAAAATTAGCCAGACATGGTGACGGGCACCTGTAGTCCCAGCTACTCAGGAGGCTGAGGCAGGAGAATGGCGTGAACCCGGGAGGCGGAGGTTGCAGTGAGCCAAGATCGCGCCACTGCACTCCAGCCTGGGCAACAGAGCGAGACTCAGTCTCAAAAAAAAAAAAAAAAGAAACTTTTGCTTCTTGAGAGTGAGTTTAGAAATTATATGAATACAATGTCTAAGAGACATTGGTATCCCTTGAGATGGATCTCACCTGTACCTTAAAAACCTTTTTCAAGAATTCCTTTCAACCACATATAATACTCTTTCTGAGAGAAGTTCTGGTGAGTACATTTTGTATAGTTTTAGGGCTGTTTTAGCACCCTTTATAGATTGGTGCCACAGGCAACTTCCCAGTGGATCCCCTTTCAAACAATATAGCAAACCTAAAAGTGGATTAGAACAGTAGGATATCATCTACCGGCTATCCATATAGCTGACTTCATCACCTCCTTCAAGTGTTTGCTCAAACATCTTCTTAGTATGACCTGCTCTGAATACTCTGTTTAAAATTGCAAGCCCCCACCTATCAGCATTATGAATTCTCTTGATCCCCCCTTACCAAACTCTATCTTTCTTATCTGTAGAATACTTACCACCTTCTAAGTGATAGTGCTATTTATCTATTATATCAATATCTTATTGTCTGTTCCTGTACCCATTAAGAAGAAATTACATGAAGCTGGGGCTTCATTTATTATGTATTTCAAGCATCTCGAACAGTGTCCAGCACATAGTCAGTGCTCAAAAAATATTTACTACTTTAGTAATCCTACAGTTTCAGTGACTCAGATAACCTGTTGTTCTCTAAGGAGCATGAGCCCTTTGTTCCCGGTGTTGGTGACTCAACCATTCTCATAATTTAGCCACAGCTCACACGACTGATTAGGTCTGATCAGTTATCATTGATTTGAAACATCTCTAGGGGATATGCTTCTCAAGACAGACCAACGGTTTCCTCTGTGTGTGCTTAAATGGGGTTTTCTAAGGTATAGATCCATGCACCAATCAACTGTGGCCACCATAACAGGACTACAGGACATGACACATAACAACTTTTGCAGAACAAATGTCCTATGGTGACCTTCTCCCATGCCACAGGGTCTGTGGGTATAGACTAGTATAGTATGGACTGGCCAGTGCAGTTTAAGCTAGTCATGAGCCCTTTTCCACTGTGCTGAATTTTTGCAACAATTCGTTTTCTCTTCCTTCCTAAATGAGGTCAGTGGGAAAAGTTCATACTTTGGTTGTGCCTGAAATGCTCATTTTAAAATAAATACACATATGTAAATGTATGTGGATATTAACTGATGACATCAGGGCTTTGGCCCTCTGTCAACTCTCAAAGTTACCTGTTTCAGAAACCCTCAAGAAAAATCATATCTTATGACAGAGTTGCTGGCAAGGAAAACTGCCCTGAAGAGAGGCCTGGAGTTTAGTAGAAAACTGCAGTTGTGTTTAAGTAAACGTGTTTATAGATTACTGTCTGAATGTGGGATTAAAAAGTGATGTGGATATAGTGATTCCTTTGACTTCCACAAGTCCATTAAGATTAGAAAGGAAAAAAATAAAATTTAATATTGTGGAAAGAACTGGACACCAGTGTTCTCATTTAGTTCTGTCTCTAAGAAATTATGCAACACTGGCTAAATAATTTAACCTCTCCAGAACCCCATTCACACATCTTTAAAACAATAGGGCTGGAAGAGAGACCCTCCAAGGCTTGCCAGTCATGATCACTTAGAATTCTGGATTCAAAGTACTTGGGCAAACATTCTGCTAAACTCCCCCAAATCCATCACCTATTCAGTAAGTACATTTTCCACAGATAACATTTTGAAACCACTACACACATTTTACATTTTAAAAGCTCTATTCAGGCAGAAACTAAAGAAATAATATTTACGAAATCAATTTCTATTATTGTCTGCATTGTTTTATGCCATGTAGACTATTTTAACCACTTAAGAAAGATAGTCTTTTATCCATAAAATATTAGATGTGGTACTAATCCATTGTAAACTAAATGCAGACCATTTAGTTTACACAGGGCCACAGGCGACCCTGCAAGTACAAGCTTACTGCATTATACTGAGAGAAATAGATTATATAGCACAATGCACTGCCTATATGATTAGGTCATAAAAGTCATGAGTTTTGTATTGCTTTGCAACAAGAATTTTTAGTCTTTTAGCTAGAGTCCTGCCATGTGCACCCTATAGTGCTGCAGACTTTGTTCAGTGGCTACTGTTCAACTGTCCTTCGCCCATGATATCAGTAAAACATACAGAAGTTTATCTAATATGTATTTAGTAAAATGATTCATTCTTTTGGTTCTCTCTGGGATTAGACTGAGTATGCCATCAGAAAACTCATAACTCTTTTTCCTGATAATACAGCAGTTCATCTTCAACCCTAAATCAGCTGTAGAATGATAGAACACAAACTTGGTGTCCAGCTTGTCTAAATCCATCATTTAACACCTGAGCAACCTTTCAGATGAAGTGACAAGTTATAATGTCGTTTTTTAAAAGCCTACAGAAATAGTAACAGGTATTAATACAGCCCTTATATGTGCCAAGCACTGTTTTAAGGGTTTTACATGTACTAATTTACTTAGTCCATTCTTCAACCTGATAGTTGACAATCCTGAGGCACATGCTATTTATATCCTGTTTTACGTATGTGGAAACTGAAGAAAGAGGTGCTAAGTAACCTGGTTAAGAACACACAGCTAGTATGTGAAAGGGCCAGTATTTGAACCTAAACAATTTGTCTCCATGTATAAACATGTATGTGTGTATTAGAAGAGAAATAGACCCTTAGTAAATAAAAGGCTTTTTACTAGAATTTCAGCACACAAATATTCCTATTTCACTCATTTGCACTTCTACACCAAAAATAACAATCTGCTTTCATGGGTGAGTTTTCTTTTGTTGAATCATGAATGTTATGCTGGAGAATTACGGTGGGTCTGAACTTATTATTATTTTTTTTAAATTTATTTATTATTATTATACTTTAAGTTGTAGGGTACATGTGCATAACGTGCAGGTTTGTTACATATGTATACTTGTGCCATGTTGGTATGCTGCACCCATCAACTCGTCATTTACATCAGGTATAACTCCCAGTGCAATCCCTCCCCCCTCCCCCCTCCCCATGATAGGCCCCGGTGTGTGATGTTCCCCTTCCCGAGTCCAAGTGATCTCATTGTTCAGTTCCCACCTATGAGTGAGAACATGCGGTGTTTGGTTTTCTGTTCTTGTGATAGTTTGCTAAGAATGATGGTTTCCAGCTGCATCCATGTCCCTACAAAGGACACAAACTCATCCTTTTTTATGGCTGCATAGTATTCCATGGTGTATATGTGCCACATTTTCTTAATCCAATCTGTCACTGATGGACATTTGGGTTGATTCCAAGTCTTTGCTATTGTGAATAGTGCTGCAATAAACATACGTGTGCATGTGTCTTTATAGCAGCATAATTTATAATCCTTTGGGTATATACCCAGTAATGGGATGGCTGGGTCATATGGTATATCTAGTTCTAGATCCTTGAGGAATCGCCATACTGTTTTCCATAATGGTTGAACTAGTTTACAATCCCACCAACAGTGTAAAAGTGTTCCTATTTCTCCACATCCTCTCCAGCACCTGTTGTTTCCTGACTTTTTAATGATTGCCATTCTAACTGGTGTGAGATGGTATCTCATTGTGGTTTTGATTTGCATTTCTCTGATGGCCAGTGATGATGAGCATTTTTTCATGTGTCTGTTGGCTGTATGAATGTCTTCTTTTGAGAAATGTCTGTTCATATCCTTTGCCCACTTTTTGATGGGGTTGTTTGTTTTTTTCTTGTAAATTTGTTTGAGTTCTTTGTAGGTTCTGGATATTAGCCCTTTGTCAGATGAGTAGATTGCAAACATTTTCTCCCATTCTGTAGGTTGCCTGTTCACTCTGATGGTAGTTTCTTTTGCTGTGCAGAAGCTCTTTAGTTTAATGAGATCCCATTTGTCAATTTTGGCTTTTGCTGCCGTTGCTTTTGGTGTTTTAGACATGAAGTCTTTGCCCATGCCTATGTCCTGAATGGTAATACCTAGGTTTTCCTCTAGGATTTTTATGGTATTAGGTCTAACATTTAAGTCTCTAATCCATCTTGAATTAATTTTCGTATAAGGAGTAAGGAATGGATCCAGTTTCAGCTTTCTACTTATGGCTAGCCAATTTTCCCAGCACCATTTATTAAATAGGGAATCCTTTCCCCATTTCTTGTTTCTCTCAGGTTTGTCAAAGATCAGATGGCTGTAGATGTGTGGTATTATTTCTGAGGACTCTGTTCTGTTCCATTGGTCTATATCTCTGTTTTGGTACCAGTACCATGCTGTTTTGGTTACTGTAGCCTTGTAGTATAGTTTGAAGTCAGGTAGCGTGATGCCTCCAGCTTTGTTCTTTTGACTTAGGATTGTCTTGGAGATGCGGGCTCTTTTTTGGTTCCATATGAACTTTAAAGCAGTTCTTTCCAATTCTGTGAAGAAACTCATTGGTAGCTTGATGGGGATGGCATTGAATCTATAAATTACCTTGGGCAGTATGGCCATTTTCACGATATTGATTCTTCCTATCCATGAGCATGGTATGTTCTTCCATTTGTTTGTGTCCTCTTTTATTTCACTGAGCAGTGGTTTGTAGTTCTCCTTGAAGAGGTCCTTTACATCCCTTGTAAGTTGGATTCCTAGGTATTTGATTCTCTTTGAAGCAATTGTGAATGGAAGTTCATTCCTGATTTGGCTCTGTTTGTCTGTTACTGGTGTATAAGAATGCTTGTGATTTTTGCACATTAATTTTGTATCCTGAGACTTTGCTGAAGTTGCTTATCAGCTTAAGGAGATTTTGGGCTGAGACAATGGGGTTTTCTAAATATACAATCATGTCATCTGCAGACAGGGACAATTTGACTTCTTCTTTTCCTAACTGAATACCCTTGATTTCTTTCTCTTGCCTGATTGCCCTAGCCAGAACTTCCAACACTATGTTGAATAGGAGTGGTGAGAGAGGGCATCCCTGTCTTGTGCCAGTTTTCAAAGGGAATTTTTCCAGTTTTTGCCCATTCAGTATGATATTGGCTGTGGGTTTGTCATAAATAGCTCTTATTATTTTGAGATACGTTCCATCAATACCGAATTTATTGAGCGTTTTTAGCATGAAGGGCTGTTGAATTTTGTCAAAAGCCTTTTCTGCATCTATTGAGATAATCATGTGGTTCTTTCCTTTGGTTCTGCCTCTGCTGCTGATACCCAGGCAAACAGGGTCTGGAGTGGACCTCAAGCAATCTCCAACAGACCTACAGCTGAGGGTCCTGACTGTTAGAAGGAAAACTATCAAACAGGAAGGACAACTACACCAAAACCCCATCAGTACATCACCATCATCAAAGACCAGAGGCAGATAAAACCACAAAGATGGGGAAAAAGCAGGGCAGAAAAGCTGGAAATTCAAAAAATAAGAGCGCATCTCCCCCGGCAAAGGAGCGCAGCTCATCGCCAGCAACGGATCAAAGCTGGACGGAGAATGACTTTGACGAGATGAGAGAAGAAGGCTTCAGTCCATCAAATTTCTCAGAGCTAAAGGAGGAATTACGTACCCAGCGCAAAGAAAGTAAAAATCTTGAAAAAAAAGTGGAAGAATTGATGGCTAGAGTAATTAATGCAGAGAAGGTCATAAACGAAATGAAAGAGATGAAAACCATGACACGAGAAATACGTGACAAATGCACAAGCTTCAGTAACCGACTCGATCAACTGGAAGAAAGAGTATCAGCGATTGAGGATCAAATGAATGAAATGAAGCGAGAAGAGAAACCAAAAGAACAAAGAAGAAAAAGAAATGAACAAAGCCTACAAGAAGTATGGGATTATGTAAAAAGACCAAATCTACGTCTGATTGGGGTGCCTGAAAGTGAGGGGGAAAATGGAACCAAGTTGGAAAACACTCTTCAGGATATCATCCAGGAGAACTTCCCCAACCTAGTAGGGCAGGCCAACATTCAAATCCAGGAAATACAGAGAACGCCACAAAGATACTCCTCGAGAAGAGCAACTCCAAGACACATAATTGCCAGATTCACCAAAGTTGAAATGAAGGAAAAAATCTTAAGGGCAGCCAGAGAGAAAGGTCGGGTTACCCACAAAGGGAAGCCCATCAGACTAACAGCAGATCTCTCGGCAGAAACTCTCCAAGCCAGAAGAGAGTGGGGGCCAATATTCAACATTCTTAAAGAAAAGAATTTTAAACCCAGAATTTCATATCCAGCCAAACTAAGTTTCATAAGTGAAGGAGAAATAAAATCCTTTACAGATAAGCAAATGCTTAGAGATTTTGTCACCACTAGGCCTGCCTTACAAGAGACCCTGAAGGAAGCACTAAACATGGAAAGGAACAACCGGTACCAGCCATTGCAAAAACATGCCAAAATGTAAAGACCATTTAGGCTAGGAAGAAACTGCATCAACTAACGAGCAAAATAACCAGTTAATATCATAATGGCAGGATCAAGTTCACACATAACAATCTTAACCTTAAATGTAAATGGACTAAATGCTCCAATTAAAAGACACAGACTGGCAAACTGGATAGAGTCAAGACCCATCAGTTTGCTGTATTCAGAAGACCCATCTCACACGCAGAGACATACATAGGCTTAAAATAAAGGGATGGAGGAAGATTTACCAAGCGAATGGAGAACAAAAAAAAGCAGGGGTTGCAATCCTAGTCTCTGATAGAACAGACTTTAAACCATCAAAGATCAAAAGAGACAAAGAAGGCCATTACATAATGGTAAAAGGATTAATTCAACAGGAAGAGCTAACTATCCTAAATATATATGCACCCAATACAGGAGCACCCAGATTCATAAAGCAAGTCCTTAGGGTCTGAACTTATTACCTGCATGGCACACGGGGAACTCAGTTTGGATTTACAACATGCTCATCACATGTCATGTTAAATAGAAGCATTGACAGCTAACTTTCTGGCTTTTAGTAAGACTAATTATATAGGTTTAGTGTGCTCTAGGATTCAGTGAATGAATTTAACATAAGAAATATGCTATTTGGCACAAAGTAAGATTTAAATTTGTATCATGATTCAAAAGAATGAGGAAAAAGAAAGCAAATCCTGAACCTCTTTATAAAATTTTAAGGAAGGAATAATTAAGAAGCAAAATTAAGCTAGTAGAATCTCTTTTATACAAGCTGACCTTCAGAATAAAGTCAGCTCAAATTATTTTGCCCTCTACCAAGGATGAGTTTCTCCTTAATTCTTTTCCCTTTAAATATCATCACAGCGATGTTGTTGTAATGGTTAATTTTATGTGTCAAATTGACTGGGCCATGAGATGCTCTGATATCTGATTAAATGTTATTTCTGGGTATGTCTGTGAGGGTGTTTCTAGAAAAGATTAGCATTTGAATTGATGGACTGACTAAAACAGATGGCCCTCCCCAACCAGCTGAGGAGCTAAACAGAGTAAAATGGTGGAGGAAGGTTGATTTGCTTTCTCTCTGCCTGACTGTTTGAGCTGGAACATGAATCTTGGGCCCTTAGCATTCCTGGTTCTCAGACCTTCAGACTCCAACTGGAATCTATACTATCAGCTTTCTGGCTCTCAGGCCTTTGAAATATACCAACTTTCTTAGGTCTCCAGCTTGCAGATACTAAATTTTTGGACTTCTCAGCCTCCATGGTCACATGAGCCAATTCTCTGTAATCTCTCTCTCTCTCTCTCTCTCTCTCTCTCTCTGTATATATATATATACAGACACACACACACACACACACACACACGGAACATATGTATTTATATTTATGGAATATATATATATATATCCTATTGGTTTTGTTTCCTTGGAGAATCCTAATAAATTTGCCATTTTTAAGCCGGGCGCGGTGGCTCATGCCTGTAATCCCGGCACTTTGGGAGGCTGAGGCAGGTGGATCACCTGAGGTCGGGAGTTCAAGACCAGCCTGACCAACATGGAGAAACCCTGTCTCTACTAAAAATACAAAATTAGCCGGGGTGGTGGCACATGCCTGTAATCCCAGCTACTTGGGAGGCTGAGGCAGCAGAATCGCTTGAACCCGGGAGGCGGAGGTTGCGGTGAGCCGAGATCGTGCCACTGCACTCCAGCCTGGGCAAAAAGAGCAAAACTCTGTTTCAAAAAATAAATAAATAAATAAATAAATAAAATTTGCCATTGTTCTTATAGATTTTTATCATTTCTAGTAAGCGTAGGTACTTTACATACATTGCTTCTTATTTCTTTTTTTCTTTTCTCTCTCTTTTTTTTTTTTTTTTTTTTTTGAGACAGAGTCTCACTCTGTCGCCCAGGCTGGAGTGCAGTGGCGTGATCTCGAGTCACTGCAAGCTCCACCTCCTGGGTTCATGCCATTCTCCTGCCTCAGCCTCCCGAGTAGCTGGGACTACAGGTGCCCGCCACCACACCCGGCTAATTTTTTTGTAGTTTTAGTAGAGACAGGATTTCACCGTGTTAGCCAGGATGGTCTCAATCTCCTGACCTTGTGATCCGCCCACCTTGGCCTCCCAAAGTGCTGGGATTACAGGCATAAGCCACTGCACCAGGCCCATTGCTTCTTATCCTTACTATGGTACTGCAGATTATTGCTATCCCCATTTTCAGTGTAAGAACTCGAGGTTCTGAGAAGCAAAGTAACTTGCCTAAGGTTATACCACCATTCTTGAGGATGGCAGAGTTTATCATTATTAATATCCAAACCTAACTGCACAATGAGGTATCACCTCATACTTATCAGGGTGCCCAGTATTTAAAAAAGAAGAAGAAAAGAAGTATTGGTGACAATACGGAGAAACTGGAAACCTTGTGCATTGTTGGTAGGAACGTAAAATGGTGCAGACACTATAGAAGGTTAAATGGCAGTTTCTAAAATAATTAAAAATAGAATTACCATATGATCCAACAATTTCACTTATGGATATATACACAAAAGAATTAAAAGCAGGGCTCAAAGAGCTATTTGTACATTCATGTCCATTATAGTACTATCATGATAGCCAAAACGTAGAAGCAGCTAGTGTCCACTGATGGATTAATGGATAAACAAAATGTGGCATATACAAACAATAGAATATAATTTAGCCTTAAAAAGGAAAAAAATTCTGACACATACTACAACATGCATGGACCTTAGGGTCACTACACTAGGTGAAATAAGCCAGTCACAAAAAGACAAATGCTCTATGATTCCACTTTCCTAAGATACTTAGAGTAGTTAAATTTATAGACATAGAATAAAATGGTGGTTGCCAAGGGCTGGTGGGGAAGGAATGGGAAGCTGTTGAATGGGTATAGAATTTCAGTTTTACAAAAAGAAAAGAGCTCTGCATATTACTTGCACACCAATGTGAATGTACTTAACACTATAGAGCTGTACAGTTGATAAAAATTAAGATGGTAAATTTTGTGTATATTTTACCACAATTAAAAATTAGAAAGAAAACTAACTTTGCTCAGAATGCATGACATGTGTCAAGCAGTGACACTGTCCATCTAATCCTTACAGTAAGCCCACAAGGAAGATATTATTATTCCTTTTCTATTGGTGAGGGTTGTGGTAGGCTGAATAATGGCTCATAAAGCTGTCAGTGTTCAAATCCTTAAAGCCTGTGAATATGGACACTTGACAGATGTGATTAGCTGAGGATCTTTAGATGGGGAGACTAAACTAGATTTTCTGAGTGGGCCCAATGTAATCAGAAGTGTCCATATAAGAGGGAAATAGGAAAGATTTGACCATAAGAGAGGAGTCTGAGTGTGCTGCAGCATGAGAAAGACTTAACTAGCCACTGCTGGCTTTGAAGATGGCAAAAGGGACCACAAACCAAGGGGAGCATATGGTCTTTAGAAACCAGAAAAGTCAAGGAAATGAATTCTCCCCTAGTTTCTCCAGAAGAAACACAGCCCTGCTTATTTATTTTAGGACCTCCAGTCTCCAGAACTGCAAGATGAGAAATCTGTGTTGTTTTAAGTCACCAAGTTTGTTGTAATTTTACAGCAGCAATAGGAAACTCATTCAAGAGCTTCTATAACATGTTCAGTATCACACAATTACTGAATTTTACACTTAAGATGCCAATTCAGATCCACCCAACGACAGAAGCTGAGTTCTCATCCAGTGAGCCTATGACAGAGTCAGTCAAATGAACTGTATGGTACAATGAAATAAGAATGTGTTCACACCAATCATATGGTGATATCTGCCTCACATTTATTCATATATACATTCCTCTTCTTAAGAGTTCTCAGAATGTTTGACACTTATTTTTCAATTATTTGAAATTGATGTTAAGTAGCACCCACTGGGTAGAAGATTGAAATATAAAAATTAATATTTCTGCCGAATGTCATCTATACAAAAATTTTAACTGAAAATATATTACTTTCTCATTGTAATGTTTTTCTGGAAATAATTGCTTGAATTAAAGAGAGGAAAAAATATCTGACAAAGAGGAGTTGCAAACATAACCTAATACTGCAAACAAGTCAGGTTGTCATCACCCTGAGAGATTTGCACTTATATTTTTAAAGCATTGTTATTGTTATCATTGTTACATAACAATGTTCCCTGTTTCCTAATTTTTTGCACTGAGGTATTATTGCATATAGTAACAGATCTTAAGTTTACAATCTGATGAGTTTTGACTTATATAGCCAATATCTCAGTCTAGATAGAACATTTTCATCACCAAATGATAACAAGGAAAGAGGCATGCTCTTCTCATGCCCCTTTCCAGTTTTGATCTTCAGGAAATGATTTATGATCAGATTATAAGCAACCCATTTCTTACCCCCTAATCCACAATTCTGCTATGCCCATAACTGATCATGCACATATTTGGAATCGAAATTAGGGTGATATTATTTATGGTACACAAAGGGAATACTTATTCACCTTTCAATATGTCATTTCATGCTCTCCATAGTTTAGCCCATACCTGCCTCTGTAATTTTGGTCCCTTTCTCTCCTTTGAGTTTTCTTCTTCAATTGTATGCTCCCTATACCCAGCATAACCTCCTCCCCTCCATATAAATCTACAGAACACCTATTCCTCTTTTAATATTGAAACTGCCTTTGCAAAATTATGACAGTAAGACAAATCTGACATAGTTGACTCCATCTTGCTTCTAATCTCCAAGCTGTCCTTGGTCATTCCTGGGTGTGGGCTAAACTCACTTTGGGAGGAATTTAGCCTATAGTTTAACCTTAAAGCAAGGATGATAATAGCTCTTCCCAAAATTAAACCACCTTTGTAAAACTAGTGAAAGGCCAGAAGGTTAGAATTATGGAGGAGCCTGAGTGCTGCTAAGATATAATTAAACACTAACCAACCATTTCTCTGGAGGTCACAAGATTTGTAACCTCCCCCAATTACTCCTGTAGATAACATCACTATTGTAGAACCTAAAATTGGCCTTTTGAGGGTTTTTTTCAGATTTTTGCATTTCTAATGACCAGCTGACTTAAGACTCAACTAGTCCTGTGATCCCCACCCAGAAGTTGACTCAGTGCACCAGGATCATTTTCCGCACCCCTATTATTTCATCCGCAACCAATCGGCATTGTCCATTCCCTAGCCCCTGCCCACCAAACTATTCCTGGAAAACCCTAACCTCTGGATCTTGGAGGAGACTGATTTGAGTAATAACTCTGTCTTCCACAGGGTTGGCTTCATGTCCATTAAACACTTTCTTTACTGCAATACCACAGTCTCAGCGAACTGGTTTTGTTTGTGCAGTGGGCAGGAAAAATCCATCAAGTGCTTATGGCAATTCAAGGGCTACTTCTTTATTGAAATGTTTCCTGAAGTCTTCCCCAATCTATGAATAATTACCTCCTCCTTTTTGCTCCCAGTGTACCTTAATCACTCTGCTCAAATAAAATCCAATATCACATTTCTTTATACATGTTAGACCATAAAAGAGGGTTGCAAATCAAATGACTTCATGACCAAGAGAAAAATAAATGAGTGAAACAGCTAGAATTGATATAATATGGAATGGTGAGAGTGTAGCAAAGTAGAAAGTGCATACCACTACCTAGAGCATGCAAATAAATTTATTTTAGAACAAACAAAAACTGAAAAACCTGGGAGTGAAAGACTTATGACACTATCCTTTTTAAATGTAAGCCACTAAAGTTGGTGTATACTCTTCAAGACGGAAGGGGACAGATACTAATGACCAGCCAAGGTTTAAAGAAGTCTGTATGTTAAAGAGTTTCCCAGCTCAATCCCAGTCTAGAAATCCACTCTATTGCTTGTGAGAGTAAACCACAACTAATTGCCTTTACTTAAAGTTCTAAGTATTATCAGAGAAAACAGGAAGCATTTTTCATTCCAATACCTAATTACTCACAGATAAATTTTACTTTCATGGAGAAAGTCAAAGATACAATTTCTCAAAAATGCAATATTACTCTGACATCATACAACGGCTCTTTCTCATTAAGCATTAAACTTGGGATTTTTAAAGTATCTACAACATGTTCACATTTTATAGGCAACTACTGTATATCATGTGTTTAATTGGGATCTAAATTTATGACATATTGTCAGATAATTTCCTCACTAATGCCCACAAATAGTTTCTTACAATATTTATTCATTTTGACAGCATTGCTTTCTTGGATCTTTTCACTTTCTTTATAAGGGGTCTCACTTCAAATGACATTTTATGAAGTATGTGCTAAGAAAGAAACACAAGCCAAAAGTTTGAGCAATGCCACTAGTGAGATGTTGCATTGAGGAAATCAAGTCTCAGAACTTCCAAGGGAAATGTGGAATGAAGAACAAACAGTTTTGGTAAACTCTCTTTAATCCTCTACAAGACTATGATGGGTGATTTTTGTTAGAATTTTAGATGATGGTGACCTCATCTGAAACATCTACTTAGGTAGGCAACACAGTGCAGCTATTAATGTTACAGACTCTGAAGTCAGAGGCCTCAGGTCAAATCCAAGGTCACTTAATCACTTGAGCCTCAGTTCCTCAGCTATAAATTTGAATTTATCACCAAAACTACAATAGTAATACTAGCTACCTGTTAGGCATGTTAAAAAGCATGAGTAACATAATTTGCAAAGTGCTTAGCATCACTTGACACATGGTAGGTGATATGGTTGGGCTTTGTGTCCCCACCCAAATATCATCTTGAATTGTAATCCCCATAATCCCCATACGTCAAGGGACAGACCAGGTGGAGGTAATTGAATCATGAGGGCAGTTTCCCCCAGGCTGTCCTCATGATAGTGACTGAGTTCTCACAAGATCTGATGGTTTTATAAGGGGCTCTTCCCCCTTTGCTCAGCACTTCTTCTTCCTGCTGCCTTGTGAAGAAGGTGCCTTGCTTCCTCTTTGCCTTCTGCCATGATTGTAAATTTCCTGAGATATCCCCAGTCATGCTGAACTGTGTGTCAATTAAACCTCTTTTCTTTATAAATTACCCAGTCTCGGGCTGTTCTTTATAGCAGTAAAATGGACTAATACAGTAGGACTCAAGAAATTATAACATGTACTATTGTTATTTACCTGGAATTATCAACAAATTAGATGACATTTAATTATTTTTGGTAATAAAGAAGTTTGCTTTCTACTATTTTTCATACTGATTGTTTAAAAGCTTCAACATCTGTTTTGTACACATACACAACCACATATGTGTAAACAATTTTTTATAATAAACCTATAGTGTAAAAAAGGATAATTCTACCTAGAGTTTTAACAAGGAGGAAATGATCTTTTATGCAAACCTCTATCAGTAGTGTTGGAAACTACAGTGTAATTACTACACATACAAGGCTCTGCATTCTTATTCAATTACTGCCTTCACAGGCCTTTTATATTTTTACTCAAGCATAGTAAAGACAATATTACATATTCAGTCTCTACTTGGATAATTATAAATAATTAAATTTGATTAAGCCCTAATTATGCATAGTGAAAAAAAAAACTAGCATTTCCCTGCGATGTTCATGCAATCCCATGCCTAGCTTGGCTAAGTGTACATTGCAGCACAAAACTTGAGAATTATTAAGAAGCCTAAAAAGCAGCAGATACCGCTAATTTAAGATGTGTCCTGGAATAAGCCACTCAAATTCTGTGGGACTTAGCTTCCTCCCCTACATAGCCTGGGGCAGAATTAATTCTTTCCGAGACTTCTTCCAGACTTCAGAGTCTGTGCTTATGTGATTATCTAGTCTACCTTTCTCTTATCTCAACACAACTTAAGGAAAGCAGCACAATCCCATGTTTAGTGGTGAAGAGATCCTCAAATGACGTAATAGGTGCTCCCTACTGGAGTATCTCAGAATCGCTAGTGTGGTGGGAAAGAGGAATTTGTAGATTGAAAAACCAACAAACAAACAAAAAACCCTGCCAACGGAAAGTAAAGTGGGGCTTTATTTCTGTTGTCCCCATTGACTAAAGTACTCCAACCATCCAAATACTAAATTTTAAAAATTATTATATTATTTAGAAAACCTTGTGGAGGCCAAGACAGACTTCCCCTTTGCCCTCTGGAGAGTTCCTGAAAATCCAACTCAAAAAAGGCAGATTAACTGGAGAAAAGGCACACACATTTATTTAATGTGCACATGGGGAGAATCACTGACGGATGCCCACCATCCCACCTGGTTCAGAAGCTTAGATACTGCCCTGGCAAAACAGGTTACCTGAGAGGGGAGAAGAGAAATTCTGTTGAGGGGATTACTAGGGAGAATGAATGGCTCAGGGAACAGAAATTAGCTTGTCCATTGTCTTGTGAAAGGGTCTGTTCAGGCATCGTTGCATTCTTGGTTTTATAGGGAGGAGAAAAAACAATTGTTCCTTTTGGTGGGCCTGGATCTTAGGCAGATAAAGGTTTTGGGAGAGATGGTGGGTGGAGGAGGGTGCTCACATAAGGTTTCTGCAGTTCAGCATGTCAAAACGCCAAATTTGGAGTTACTGATTTCTGAGTCCTAACAATCTCTAATCCAGGGATCATAGAAAAGTGGCCCTGAAACCATAAACAGTCTATATATGTGTTTTATACAGTCAAACAACGTTCTTAAAATATTTGAATTTGTCACCAAAACTTGCAACCCAAGAGAATTCACAAAATCTGGATTTCTGGTTTGCTTTAAAAATTCAGAGGACCAGGCTACAGTAGGCTCACATTGTTGCAGCTTGATAGTGGTTGTAGGTGAGTAGCAGCTGACTCCCTGACTACTACTCTCAATGGCCTCTTTAGCGTTTGTCACTATATGTTGCTCTCTGTTTCTTCTAGCGGAGAAACATTTTTCTGTATCCTAGCTCTATCAAAGGTAGGAAAACTAAAGATAAACCATGTTTCTTATGCCATCCAATTTCATTCATTCATCATCAGGGTGACATATTTGACTCACCACTATTGGTTCCCACAAACTGGTCAGTCAAATATCAAGGAACTTATTTTCTGCTTTGTCACTTTGAGAAATATTGATTTGACCAGTTTTTACTCTTACTCTTTTTATTCATATACTCTCAGGATGATTGCCAGATTTTCCTTTTCTCTGAAGCTCATTTATTTTAATAAAGTATTTATACTTTATGTTATAAAGTATAATAAAATATTTATACTTCATGTTATAAATATGGTATAAAGTATTATAAAGTATAAATACTTTATACTTTATAACATAAAGTATAAATACTTTATATAACATACTTGTATTTATACTTTATATAACATAAAGTATAAATACTTTATACTCTATATAACATAAAGTATAAAGTATACTTTATAACATAAAGTATTACATAAATATGAAATGTAGGTATATATTGCATTTATATATTATAATATATATAGTACATGTAATACTTATATAACATTGTATTTTCTATAATATAAATATGGAAAAGTATATATAATATATGTATAAAATAGAAAAAAACATCCACAACAGATACAAATACTGTAAGTTAAACATAAAAAATATGAGCAAAACTTCCTATTAATTATAAAATGTTTCTAAAAAATATAAAAAGTAAGTGTAAGGAACAATATGCCGTATTCATTAATAGGAAGATGCAATAATACAAAGATATCATTTATCCTAGCATTCATTTATAACATCAGTAAAATGCTTAAAAATTTTTAACTTTTTTTCCATGAAACTTAGTAAGTTGATTCTAAATTTATACGTAATTCCAAAAGGGTCAAATCTATTCAAGAGAATTTTCAAGAAGAAAAGGTAAAAAGACTTACCCTAAAAATTCCAGGACTTTAAGCTATGAAAGTTAAGATGGTAAGGTATTGTGACAAGAATAAAGAAACCAAACATAAACCTACACATATGAACCCCTAATTCAACAATGTAACTACATTTAGTCTCTAAGTACCATTTCCTACTAAAATGAACAAAGGCTCCTTGGAGAAAGAGCTGATTCCAGATCTGGAAGCATAATTTACAGGATTGTCAGAAATATTTTGCCATCTTCAAGAGCAAGGAAGCTCTCCAAACTACTAGGGTCATAACAAAAGGACTTAGGAGCCAACTTAAAGATGCTCCCAGTAGCCAAAAATAATCTAAGCATCAATAAGATAATAACCAAAATATGTATGAAGGTATTGAGGTATATATGCATAGATTCTTGAGATTACAATGTGCCTACACAACAATTACCACCATGAAAAACCTTGTTCATCACTTTAAAGGATTCCAGAAAGCCAACTCATTTTAGTAGCTTATAAATAAAGATAAAGAATCAAATATTCTTTCTGACTTTCCAATAAAAACTATAACCCAAAGGAACGAAATAAGTAATAAAAATTTCTCTTTATAAATGATTTCTAGCTAATAAATGAAGAAAAATGACAGAATGAGAATATCACCATTTTACAACCCTTAGTGAAATAAATTAATGGAGGCAATGATTGCTAACATCACCAAAAGCAAGAAAAGACATTACATGCTTTCTAATAGAAGTACATGTGTCATGTACCCATGGGATTTTAATTTGTAGAGGTGACTGACTGACAACATAGAGAAGCTAATGCCATTGAAAGATTTTTATTATTTGCATTGCACAAGTGGAGAGGGTGTACCACAGCATTCAGGGCCACATGGAGAAACGTCAGATTTGGTCAGGAAGCAGAAGGGGTGCGGGAACAGCATGGTCCATAGCCTTTATTGTGTTTTCCAAGGGGAAGGCAAAGCAGAGCACTTTAGGTTGGGTTGTTTGAAGAATGTTGGCAGATGCTGAACTATAGTGGTGGTCTTTGGTTGCCTGGTACTTGGCCCTCAGTGCTTAGGACAGAGGAATACTGCCTCCTGGAGATAACAGCCAGATAAGAGGTGCCTCAGAGTACAGACTCTGGTTGGGTAGTTTACATGTGAAAGGCATGCTTCTGGGCAAGTCTTTTACTATATCTTTCTAGCCCTGGGAGGGACAGTCTCTTTCCATTCAGAGAGGCCACTAATGCTACAGCATTAAAAATACAAAAATAAGAAAACATAGCTAATATAATACATACTACCATGTGTGAAATATTACTGGAAATTCTTAAATAATACGCTAGGATAGTACTGTGGCCTTCATGTGTGTCCTTCCAAAATTCATGCTGAAACGTAATCCCCAGTGCAACAGTATTAAGCAGTGGCACCATTTGTGAAGTGATAGTCATGAAGGCTCTGTCATTACAACAGGATTAGTATCTTTACAAAAATGCTGGAGGGAACTTGCTAGGCTCCCTTTTCCCTTTTCCCTCCAGAGGACATAGCGTACACGGCGCCATTTTGGAAGCAAAGAACAGCTCGTACCAGGCATTGAATCTGCTGGCACCTTGGTCTTGGACTTCCTAACCTCCAGAACTGTGAGCAATACATGTCTATTGTTTATAAATTATGCAGTCTCAGGTATTTTGTTATCGGAGCACTATTGGATTGAGATGGAAATAATCGGCAAAATTCAGACTATGAGAAACTTTATCTCAAATATCCCTGGTTCTTCAAAAAATGAATGTAAAAGTAATAAATAGAAAAAGGGGGACATATAGATTAAAAGAGACAAGACATATCAAAATTCGGATCTAATTTGGATCTCACACAGATAAACTATAAACATATATAATACAACTGGGAAAATTTGAACACTAACTGGATATATAACTATGTTAAAAGATAATTGTTAAAATTTTCAGGTATGATAATAATTTTATCGTTTTTTTGAAAGAATCTCATATTTTAGAGACATCAAATAAATTAGCTTCAGGTGCAATAATGTGCTGTTAGTGATTTGCTTTAAAATATCAAAAAATGATAATGGAGTGGGTGTATAGAGAATGGCTGTGTGCCTAAACCAAGACTGACCATATGTCGGTAATTATTGAAACTGTAAAAGAAGTACATCAAGATTCATTACATATAGTTCACTATGCTTAAAATTTTACATAATAAAAAATTTTTTAAGAGAAAACTCAAAAAAATTAAAATTAGAATCTGAAAATATCTAATTTTGCAAGGTTGTAGAGCACTGGGAGTATACCCATGATATGGAATAATTTGGCAATATCTGGTAAATCTGAAGACAGGTATACTCCATAATGCAGCAATTTCACATCTAGGTATATACCTCAGAGGAACTTTTTCACCTGCATATGAGAATACACATACAAGCCAAAAAAAAAAAAAAAAGAGAGAGAAGATAATCTAAATGTGTATTAACAGAAAAGAGGATAAATGCACCTATACAAACAAAAGATATTCCACAAATGTTAAAAGAGATGAGTAAGAGCTACATGCATCATCATGACTAAATACCAAAGCCATAATTTTGAGTAGAAAGAATGCAAGTTGCAGGATAATAGTTGTAATATCATTTACATATATTTATATAAAACTTTAAAATAAGCAAAATTATACTGTAGAGCATTTATGAATATGTAATTATACAATAAATGTTTAAAATATATGCAGTTATAATAAACACCAAATTCAGGGGAGTGATTTTTCTCTGAGAAGGAAGGGAATGGTATAGGATCTCAGAGAAATCTCCAGGGGATAAATGTGTAGGTAGTACTTTTGTTTCAAATACTTCCTCTCTGAAACAAAAACAAAACTGAAGCAAATATAGCAAATTATGAAAATTCACTAAGTGGATGGTGGCTACTTTGTGTTTTGCTGAATTATTTGCCATAGTTGTCAGCATGTTTAAAATAGTTTAACATTCTAAAATAAAAATGGTGGTGTATTCTGTGTCAATAATGGAATGTTGCAGCTGTCTCAAAAGTGTCTAAAAATAATTAAATAATTTCAGCCAAGGCAAACATAATCATCTGAGGAAATTGAGAGTTTGAATCTCTGTGTGGTCAAATGGGCATTGTGACACCCAACTGGCCTCTTAGCAAAGGTTCAGCTTCAGCTGCTGTTAGAAGGAGAAAAAAACCTGTGTCGTTTATACTAGATTCTGTTTGTAGTGCACACAATGGAGATTAGCTGTTTATTTCTTCCCCTGACTTTTGAAAATCATAGTTTCCACTTGTAACATAAATTTCTTTTATCTTAGCTTGACTTTGTGGGGTGACTGCATGATTAGATACATATAAATGCTCACTTGTAAAACATTTCAAAGAGCCCAAATGAAACATTTGCTTCTTTTTTTACATTACTTTCAAAACTAGGCTGTAGAAAAACAGACACTTTAGTGATGACTCTACCCAAATACTGAAGTCAAATAAGGAGCTGCTGCAGACCAGTCTTTTCCTTGTTGGTTACGAATAGTTTCTTTCCTAATGAAAAAGATATTTCAAATACTCAGGGTTTTTGTTTTTCCTTCCTCCTTTTTAAACTTATTTTCTGTCCTTTTTTGTTATTAGTGTTGTCCTATAAAGGATGACCTGTGACATCTCTTAAATTCTGAGCAAGTTTCTTTTAATACTGTAGCCATATTTTAACATCAGCAGTTGGCACTTCACATGTTCATTCTCACGGAGTGCAATGTGTGAAATGTGCTGTAGAACTGCCCCATATGCATGACTCCACAAAGATGCCTTCTGTTGCAATCAAAGCCTGTCAGCAATATCTTTGGGGTACAGCAATAATACGTAGTGGTAAATGGAGACAGAAGGCCAGCCTCTGAGTACATTGCAAATGCTCAGCCTCTGTGAGGGTTATTCTCTGTATCTTGCTAAGGAAGCAATAGTAAGAGTCCACATATGTTTGGTAGAACCACTGAAAGAAAGCTCAATCGAAAATTTTTAGAATTCCCATCCCCTCAATTTCCAACTGGTAAAACAAGAAAGATCTACTTCTTTATTCAGGTGAGTGATGAAATGCCACAACTACCCTAGTGGCCTGCTTGAAGATAGCATTGCTTTTATAGTGTTGGATGATGTACATGATCTTCAGAAGCAAGACCCTATGTAACTATGTGTGTGTGATGTTCAGGGGACATTAGCCCAGTGCTCTCTTTTTCAAACAACGATGCAAAACAGAAACTCACCTTCAGGTTTGGGAAGAATCGTCAGATTCTAGCCTCCTTCCTTTTCCTAAGTTTTTCCTAAACTGAAAAGCACTGAAAAATGGCCTCAGTTATATAGGGAGCCACAGTATATAAGACTAGAGCTGTGCTTAAGCCAGAGAAAAGACAATCTGTCCTCACCCTCCTCTCCTTCAGCAGCCTTTCTTTCTATAGAGGTAGTGGAATGGAATAAACTCTTTAATACCTTTTTATCGATCTATCTATCTATCTATCTATCTATCTATCTATCTATCTATCATCGGTTCTCGGCCTTTTGGCTAAGATCATTGTATTTATCTATATATTTGCCTTCCATTTTCTTTCTTCTCTTCTCATCCCTTTCTTAATTTTCTTTCTCTTGTATTCATAATAACCTTTTCATTTGGTTCCTACCCCAAACCACATGTTTGCATATTTGTTCTTATAACTTCTGGTTATTGCAGTTGTCATAATTTTTTTTGCTAGCTGGCTTTAACAACCTCATCAAACTTGAATATCTTTAGGAAAATTAAACAACATAAACTATCTCTCATACTAAATTGCAGTATCTCAAATTAATCCAAAAAATCATAGTTTTTCATGAAATCCTGAGAGTTAATGGGTCAGTAAATAATTGCATGGCTTTATCCAAAAAAAAAAAAAGTATTTTTACCACCAAGCTGAACAGAGAAGGTATATTTACCCCCCAGAGACTCTGAAAAATGTGCAAATAACTAATTCCTGCAAACGTAATTCTCATCCCTGGTTGGAATTAATTTGACTGAAACCTTAGATGTATTCCTGAGTTTTTCTTCGGTCTACAGAGTCTACAATCTAGTCCTGAGGTTCACAGTTTGTAGCAGTTCTTGGAATAACAAGAAAATCGCTGCATGTGTTCAGTTCCTCTTTGTCTCTGTCTATGAACTTTCATTGGTCTAATATTTTGTCAACAGTTCATCAAGGAAATTAATGAGCAGTCTGACAGTTTTATCTCATGGGGCCACCATTTCCATCTGTGCGGTCTTCAAGTTGTCTCTCTGGGGAAGAGTGAATACACAGGGTTGTTTTCGGGGTTAGATGGAAGAACAGCATTCTTCCATCTCCGTGAGTCTAATCCAATGATGGTAACAGGCCCAAGTCATTTACTCTTTCTCCAAATGTGTTTACAAAATAATATTTATTTGTTCAAGCTCTGCTGTTTGTGCAATGTTACGGTATATTTAGCAGCCAATTTTCGTTTCTGAAGAGCTTTGATAGTGAGCTGTTCTGACTGAAACCGCATCTTTCTCATTGTTGCATCTCCACTGCCAGCACAGAATTTATCTAATTTAACAACGCGGAATGTAGAACTTTACAAACATTAGCTCATTTAATATCCACAACAGCCCTGTGAAATGTTGGATTTTTGTCTCCATTGTAAGGATTAGGAAACTAAAGCAATAAGCTATTTTGTGACCTTGCTCAAGGCCCAGATAGCCAGTGGCAGAGCTTGCTTCCAAAGACTCCACTACTGCTGTGCTAGTTTATGCATCAATGCTACGCTGTGTTGGGAGCGTCTATGGATTCAGGACAAGTCTGTATGCAAGAGCAAGTGGAAAAGAGTAAAAGAGGAAGAAAGGAAGGGAAAAGAAAGCAATTTGAAGAACAGTTGAAGCTAAAAATATCATTAGTAATTGAGAGACAAAACTGGGATTTGAGTTTCTTTCTTATAAGACAGGTTCAGCTGGAATAAACGCTCTCATTTTATTTTAATATAATTTTGATAACTATAAAATACAGTACTTAATAACTTAATTTTTAGAGCATAATAATAAAATGAATACCCATGAACCCACCACTTACTTCAAAACTAGAACACGACTCATCTGTGTGTTTTCTCTCTGGCTCATGTTCCGGTCTTCCCCCAGAAGTAAGAGCTACACTGAATTTTGTGCATATCATCCCCTTCCAATTTTAATATAATTGTATCACATATATAGGTAACCTAAACAAGCTTTTCTTGTTTTTGGTCTTTATCAAAATGATATGATACTATTTAAAATTCTCTTTTGTCTTTTTCACTTAAAGTTATCTTAACAAGATTCATCTATGTTGAATAGAATAAACTCTCCTTTATAAAATGTCATAGGAGTTTTCAAAACACTTCTTCTGTTTGTTGGTTGGTTGGTTGGTTTGTTTGTTTTTGAGATAGAGTCTCGCTCTGTCACCCAGGCTGGCGTGCAGTGGTGCCATCTCGGCTCACTGCAACCTCCGTCTCCTGGGTTCAAGCAATTCTCCTGCCTCAGCCTCCTGAATAGCTGGGACTACAGGCACGCGCCACCATGCCGAGCTAATTTTTGCATTTTTAGTAGAGACGGAGTTTCACCATGTTGGCTAGGATGGTCTCAATCTCTTGACCTTGTGGTCTGCCTGCCGTGGCCTCCTGAAGTGCTGGGATTACAGGCTTGAGCCCCCACACCCCGCCCTCAAAACACTTCTACATAAATTATCTCATTTAATTCACATAAAATCTATTGGAAGTAAGTAGATTGCTCTAATTTTTCCTATTTTTTAAATTGCACCAGCACCAAAACTATGCTGGCAGCCACTAACAAATCTGGGTGTTTAGCTGGGCTCCCCCACGTGCTTCAAGGCCCACATGTCATTATGGGCTCCAGGTCTTGCCACAGACACAGATACTATGAACTTTGCATATCAGTAAGTCTGTTTGAATGCTTGTAACTGTGATTTTATTTTCCATGTGGTATGGGTGTTCTCTCATTATATTGAGAGAGAAAAAAATAAAATAAAAAAGCAGTCAAAGCACTTAGGATTTCTTGGAAATTCATTTTATTTCCATATGTATGGCACATAAATAAAGCTTTATGTTCATTCCAAATGTGACTGTCATGTCCATTTCACCATAGCTGATAGGATATGATAAACAATAGCATATGTAAATTCCCACCAAAAATACATATCTGAAGGAGGTTCTGTCTTTTATTACCTTGCAAATATCTTCTTTTAGACATTCTTTCAGCTGCCTGGCAAGCAAGTGAGGCAGTAAGAGACCTGACATTCCTGTGGTTGGCTTGAGTTTTGTGTTATTTATTACTCAGGGATGTGCTAATATCTACTACCTTACAAAATAACGACAGCAGAAAAATTAGAATTCTGATTCCCACATGAAATATACAAAGCAAATATGCCAACGGGCCATAACACCTGTGAGATTAACAACTCAGAAAGCTCGGTTGACTAAAATGAAAAAATGCCCAATTCTCTGGTGGTTTCCTCCATGGCATTGGACTAACAGATAATTCCTCATCTGACATGGTATATTTAATGCAACATTAGATACTTTCTCCATAACTTTTTATTAAATCTATGTCAGTATAAGGGAATTCATTAATAATTGAAGAAACTAACATGGTAATTCAGAGTATACTTCCCTGACCATCAGGAAAGGGGTGAGGAAAGGATTTTTCACATAAACTTTTCAAGTTTACTCTTACCTGTGGGTTGATTAGTCATTACTATCCAATGAGTAAAATACATGTATATGCCACCATCAGAGCTGTCTGTAAAAGCAATGAGAACTGCCCTGTGTTAAATAGTAAGACTAAAGCATTGACCATCTTAAAGATAAAGACAAGTTGTTCTATATCTTAAGTAGCCAAAAGATCTGCTTCCTTTTGAGGTCACATGATGTAAGAAAAAAATACTGAGCAAAAGTTGTTTTCCCTTGCCACATTGGCCTGCAATACCATGAAAAGGCTGGGAGCACACATTTAGAGTCTGCCAGACTAGGGGTTCAAATCCTATCTTTGCTACTTAATACCTTTGTAGCTTAAAAAACTGTCTTAAATTTGGTGAACGTCAGTTTTCAATATCACAAGATGGAGACTTTCTTCTGGTCTTTATCCACAGGCTTGTTATGAGTATTAAAGGAGGTAAACCACCTGGCGGTGTCTGACATGTAGCAAGGGCTCCTTAGAGAGGAGTGTCTTCTTGGGCAATCTGATATCCTACTGATTTAAACAGCTCTATCATACTTGCCATTGTAGAACCATGTTTCCTGCAGACAGAGAGTTGGTGATTGCTTCTCAGACATCACTCAGCCTTTGGTTTCCATGTGGCCCACAGCTGGAGCAGGGGGACAGGAGTCAGTGCTCAGCAGCACATGAGCTGCCAGTTTGCACTAGAGCTGCGCTTTCTGTGCTCAGCCATCTGACCCACCGGAAGAGGTCCAGAAGCCTCCTGTCTCCGCAGTGTAATCCCTGTGGAGAGCCTGTATACACAACCCACTTTCATTTTGCCTCCACATGGCGATTGTTGTCGTTTTCTAGGGCTTTGTGTTTTCTTTCTTACCAGGTCCTTTTCATGTTAAAGTTGGGCAAGACCTACCTGCACAGCAGGCATGCTCACTCCTCCTGAGGAGTATCCGTCTCTTGTTTCTCCCCAGCATGGTTAAAGATGGTTGTTTTGTGAAACAAATAGGCTTGGCCCAAGTTAGGGCTAACAGGATGTGTTACCCCTCAGGGGTGAAAGAAAAGGAAAAGTCCCGCATGAGGCGCTCTCTCACCCCATTACTCTGTTGGAAATGGTCGAGAGGAGCAAAGAAAATCTGGACAAAAGAAATAAAGTGAGATATGCTGGTTTTGATCAGAGACCATTTTGCCTCAGAAACAAAACCAGGCATGATATTTTAAAGATAAAATTCACTTGGAAACTATAATCAAGTAGCATAAATGTGCTTATGATATGAAACTGAAATTAGAAGTTCCATTCTCAAGACTGAGGGATCCCAAAGGGCTTCTGATGACTGGTATTTAACTAAAACATGATGATTTTAGCTCACCACTGAATAATAGGTATCACAGAGATGCAGAAGGAAAAAAAGGAGAGGGGACCTTCTGATTCCGTTCAGGAATGGAACTTGGAAAGAACAAGGGGAGAGTGGAGAAAGGGAAATCTAAAGGAAAGTCATGGAGTGAGTTGAAAAAAACGAATCTCAAATAAGGAATGGCTGTTCCCTGAATTCAGAGTTCTTTGGGAGCTTCTTCCCCAGGACTGAAATCTCAAGGTTATTTCTTGCCTGCTCCTTTCCTTCTCTTTAGATGTGTATGGACAGTCAGTTAGAGGTGAGAGCCATGCCTGGCAATTTCTTAGGCTGTATGTTCCTCTCATGGTACAGCTTAACCTTTGGCTGTTGGGCTTGTCATTTCTTTTTCCCAGTATAATTCTTCTGCCTATGGTCATTCTTGAAGTCTATACAATAAGCTGCATTAGTGAGGACTGCCTAGGGTTCTCCATTTAAACGGATCTTGAACTCAGATATATTTCTATTGAAATTATCTTCATGCACTCTAGCACACATTCTTTAAAACATTTAACTTTTTAAGAAAAAAATAACTGTTGATTTTGGTGGTAGTTTCAAAACTCCTAAAACTGAACACTAAAAAGGGGGAAATGTACGTAAATTATACCTCCATTTTTAAAAAGCTTTTTAGAAAAGTAAATGTTGCCATATTATCTGCTGTAGACAAGTAGAACAAGTAGGGAATCATGTACTGAAACTGAGAACATCATAAGCCCTAGATTTTTAGGCCCCATAAGCTACTAATTAACCGTGGGATCTTAGGCATGCAATTTTGTCTTTAAGTCAGTTTTATCATCTGTAAAATGAGGAGTGTGTTCAGTTTAGCATTTCTGAAAGTATGTTTGGCAAAATACTAATTTTTCAGAATTTTTTTGTTAATTTTTTAACTATTATTATTTTTTAATAGAGATAGGATCTCACTCTGTTATCCAGGCTGGTCTGGAACTCTTGTACTTAAGAGATCCTCCTGCCTCAGCCTCCCAAACTGCTCAGGTTACAGGTGTGAGCCACCACCCCCAGCCATGTTTGTAGTTTTTATGTAAGGCAAAAACAAGGGTTCCTTCATCAAATATTTTAAAGAATGGTTACATCAAGCAAAATGAAGTAGATTCATTAAGTACAGGATATGTCACAGCTTTTTCACCATGTGAAAATATACACACCATTTCCTCAGCTTATCCAATCACCATGATCTTTATCTACTCCACCCCACTCAGAATCCAGCATCTGTGGGTTTAATGTATAAATGCTGGGAAACACTTAAGTAATCCTTCCTGGCAATCATCTCCCACAAAATGTTCCTTCCACAAAACGTTTCTCAGGCATCAATTTTATTTGCACTTAAATTCACACATACGAGCAGAACGAAGTTATTAAGTGGTTATTCTAACAAACTAATTTGCCATTTTGTTAGAGTCTGAATATAATTGAGAGAAATCTTTACTTCATACTGCATGTGTAGACACAGATGTGGTCAGTGAATAATTGTATAAACGCGTTTCAGAATAGCTCCAGCATCTTTTGAGTGGAGTATATGTAGAAAGCAGGCTGAGGCTAGCAGAAGTGAGAGATAACAATAGAAGTGTAGGCAGGAGTCAAACGAAATTCTATTGGAAAATAAAAACACTGGTGAACCTGAAAAGTGTTTGAACCCTGTTACAGACTCGCATCAATGATTTTCTCTATTCTCTGCCACAGATGTGACAGCTAAGTTACTGTATAAAAAGAGGCCTCGTTTTTAGCCCCATTCTGGGAGCCCATGTAATTACTACTGGAGTATAAAGCTGGGAAGGGGGGATCTGTTTTCACTGAATGAACTATAATCAGCACCACAGCTTTGTGCAGTCACGTCTCCAAGGAAAAGCTCATCTGAACTTTTCCAAAGTTTCTTCCATATATATCAAATTATTTATATGCTGTCAAAAATTGGCTGAAACCCAGCTATCCACAGCTATCTACAATTCCTAGAAAATTTAGCATATGATGTTTCTCGAGCATTTTTCTGCCTTTCTGCAAGGAACTTATCTAGTTATATTAATGATTATTGGCCTCTTTTACCACTCTTTTGCAAGAAAATCCTTCTGGACAATACAAATATTAAAAATGTAAATACAGTCACATATGATAAATGACTGCTTTTACAATACCTTGACTATATGCTGTATATGATGAATCCCAGCAGCCTTCTCTCTTTCCTAGTTATATTTATTAGCAGTGTTTTTCTTATGTAACCATAAATAATACTCTACTAAGCAATTCCTAACACATATATTTAATAAGTTAAATACAAATAAAGATCTGAGTAATTAATAGCATAATTTTCTTGGAAAGAAGTTGAACAAATGCATTAAGGAAAATTTCAAGTCCTCGAAGTTGCAGAAAATAAACTTATAATACACACAACTGGAATCAGAAGGATAATAGTAATTTGTAGCCCCTCCAAGGCAAAGTTTCAGGAGTAGCTTCACTAGCCTTTTACCTAAAACTGATGACTTTAGGTGTCTCCTCTATCACAATACTACAGCTACTTACATTTCCTTTAAGCCTAAACAGAAAAAATGAAAACACAGCAAATATTTTTTTGCCTTTATGTTAGAGCAGTGTTTAACCATCAGCAAAGTAAACAACTGGTATTTAACAGTAGGTTGCTTCTTTCTACTGAAACCTCTCCTTACACTGCTATACTCCAATTATCCTGCAAGTAAGTAAAGTGGATCCATTAGGGTCACTAATTAACATCCATAAATATCTTGAGTTTATTTCACTGAACTTTGATTTAGTTAATTATAGGCTCACCTTTAGCACCTGAGCTGTAACCATTAACATTTCCATATTCTGCCTGGTCCCAAATGCTCCTGGGAATACTTAGGTAAAAACCACACCCACAATTGCAATATTTCTATGTTGGGTTTAATATCATTAACATGGAATCAGATATAGGTAACTAAATCCATTTGCCGCTAATATGGAGATACTAATTCTTGACTTAAAGGTCAAAAATAAAAATCTTATGAGATAAAATTGTATTGGTCTTTAGATTTTTATTTTTTAAATTGCATTCAGTTCAAATATTTACAGAAGCCCTTAAAAATAATATATATGAATTTCTGAGAGAAAATAACTATCAGCTATGTATAGTTTTCTTGTTTCTATTTTGTGGAGAAAAAACAGGAAGACTGAAAATATTATTTCAGTTTCCTGGTAACATATTCAATGGACACCACAAAGGATTTAAAATACTTATTGAATTGAAAGAATATCAGCTAATACATAACAATTTGATAATTAATATCTACAAACCCCATCAGTCCAAGGTTGCCAAAATTAAAGTACAGAGTAAAAAGTTTCAAAAAGCTCCAGAATGAAATAAGACCCTGGGTCTTCTTTCCTGGTGCAACAGAATAACAGACTGAACACATCCCAGGCACAAAGAATTTCACCATCCAGTGAATCTTCTACTGACCATTTCTTTCAAATGCCAGCAAATTCTTCACAGAGGGGAATGCACCAGCCATCTTCTTTGTCCTTGGGACAGAGCAAGAAGGGTCTGTTCAAGTTGGTGACCTAGATTTGGGGAGCAAGAAAAACAAATGATAATCCCTGTCCCAAAATAACTTCATTTTTCCTAAAATTCAGTTTCCTAAATGAACCCATTTTTCCTAAAATGAAGATATTTCCTAAATATCTTTCCTAAATTACTGCCTCCAATTCCTACATTACAGTTTCAAGTTAAGACTTGGAAGACTGTTGTATTAGTCTGTTCTCACACTGCTAATAAAGACATACCCAAGAGGTTTAATTGACTCACAGTTCCACATGGCTGGGGAGGCCTCATAATCATAGCTGAAGGCAAATGAGGAGCAAAGTCACGTCTTGCATGGCAGCAGGCCAGAGAGCTTGTGTAGGGGAACTCCCCTTTATAAAACTGTCAGATCTCGTGAGACTTATTTTATCACAAGAACAGCATGGGAAAGACCTGACCCCATGATTCAATTACTCCCACTGGGTCCCTCCCATGACACGTGGGAATTATGGGAACTACAATTCAAGATGAGATTTGGGTGGGGACACAACCAAACCATGTTAACTGTTAAAAGGGAAACATTTGGGTGAGCAATACCCTTTACACTGCCATGGCAAATAGATTTGACCCCATATGACATCTTTGATAAAGTGACAGAGGTTGTCTGTCATGTGCTGAAAAAATTCTAAAGCCATCCCCAAGCTCAACAGAAAAGAATCCTCTTTTTGATTAGTACTGTCCACTGTGAGCACAAAAGAGACTTGCAACAGATAAGTTGACTATTTCCTGACTCTGTTGTTTTTCCTTGTCCAGCATCTGCTCATCTTTCTTTTGCCGATACCATGTTGATTTTCCTTTGAGCATTCACCTCTTCCCTAATTTGCATTCTCCCATTTGCATTCTAAATTTTTTCCATCTCTGTTTTTACACATTCAAAATTCAGATCAGTTTGATTAAGCAAGAAATGTGTCAATAATCATAGATGTCCCCTCCTGGGAACCATGTAGGTGGGCTAATTTGTTGGTGCAGAGAAGGGAGATTTGCTCTAGATTCAGCCTTATAAGAAGTGAGTTGAAGATAAAGCCTTAGAAGCTCCAGTAGTGCAGTTGGTTAGCACACGATACTTAAATGAAGATAAAGTGTTAAAAAATTGCATTGAATATTCATATGACTTGCAAGAACATCTGGCAATTACAGAGCATTTTGCCAAGACTTAATAAAATAAATAAGGAGAATAAAAATCAGAATATATTTCAAGCTAGTACAGGCTTGTTCAATATATTTTTTAATTGGTGAAGAATTACATAACAAAACCTTATGAGACAATCTGTAGCAGCAATTCTTATTCTCAAAAATTAAATAAGCTATTTAAAGAGAAGGGCTGTCTGCCATAGCAACTTTCTAACACTGACCTACCTAGTTTCTTCTGTAAGGGGATACCTTATTGTATTTAATGTACTCTAAAAATACATTTACTTCCATGTTATTGTTTTATCTTGACCATTTATTTTTTATTTATTCAATGTTTTTGAGATAGGGTCCTGCTGTGTCACCTAGGCTGGAGTACAGTGCTGCAATCACAGCTCACTCACTGCACCCTCAAACTCTTGGGCTCAAGTGATCTTCCCGTCTCCTGTGCAGCTGGGACTACAGGTGGACACCATCATGTTCAGCTAATTTTGTTTTTAATTTTTTGTAAACTGGGGCCCTCACTTTGTAGCCCAGGCTGGTCTCAACCTCCTGGCTTCACTCAACCCTCCTGCCTTGGCCTCCCAAAGCACTGGGATTACAGGCATGAGCCACCGCACCCAGCCCTAACCATTTTTCCTGAGCATTTGATCTTGCTCTCCATGACACTTTTAAAGAAGTAAGCCCAGAGTTTATCAAAAGGATGTTATATTTTCCATAACACGATTTTTTTTTTTTTTGAGGTGGAGCCTCTCTCTGTTGCCCAGGCTGGAGTGCAGTGGCATGATCTCGGCTCACTGCAACCTCCGTCTCCTGGGTTGACACCATTCTCCTGCCTCAGCCTCCCAAGTAGCTGGGACTACAGGTGCCCGCCACCATGCCTGGCTAATTTTTTGTATTTTTTAGTAGAAACGGGGTTTCACCGTGTTAGCCAGGATGGTCTCAACCTTTTGATCTCATGATCCGCCCACCTCGGCCTCCCAAAGTGCTGGGATTACAGGCGTGAGCCACCGCATTGGGCTTCCATACCACAATTTTTAAGACTTCTTTAATAGAGCCGCTCTGGGGATCTGTGGTTTCAAAAAGAAGTTCAAAGCGTCGCTCTGCTTCATTGCCCTGTATTTTCCTTTATGATAAATCACAATCTGTATTTGTTTTGCTATATGTTTCCTTGTTCTTTGTCTATGTCATACAAAGCTGTATGAGGCAGGCACCTTATCTGTCCTTTTCACTATATGTCTCCAACACCAAGCAGAGTGCCTGGCACAATAATTATGTGTGAAAAGAATGCTTAATAAATCAATGAATCTATGAATCAATGAAATAATTCATAAATGAAACTGATGGTGATACAACACAGTGGAGGTGCTTTTATTTTGTAAGCAGCTTTGTTCATAAAGTCATGAGAGTTCAGAAGTGGAAAGCTCATAAGTAGAGGCACTTCTGTACTCCTTCCTGCCTGTCTTGGACATGGCATCAATACCCATCTCATGTAGATTCCTAGGCAACCACTTCCAATGGATTCCTTCCATCTCTGGGATAAGGTACTAAAGCCAAAGTAGGTATTCATGCCTCTGTTTGCCCTGACCCTGCCTTGGACTCTTTATTCCAGTAAAGCAAGCTATGGTATATTTTCCTCTCATCGTCTTGCCATTCAGTGTGTACAAAAGTTTGGACCTTTCTATGCATTGCCAAGATATACTCTTTATACCATTCATAACATCTGGCTCACAGCTTCTAATAACCCACAAATGCCTTGACATAAGCAACAGCTAATTTTGTATTATGCAAAGTTTTAGTTATATTAGAAAATGACATAATGTATATGAAAGTGTTTTATGAACTATAAAATCCTATGCAAATAAAAGAGATAATGATCATGATTGTCACTATCACTGTTGTTGCCTTAGCAAAGACAGAAAACTGTTTGAAGAGTCTTTTCACATTCTCCCTTTTTGGCTTTTAAGAGATATTGAACTATATGCTTCCAGAGAAGAAATTGTTTCTTGGCATTAAAATAGAAATTTTAATAAAATTGCATTGACTCATTCAGGCATTGTTAAATTACAGAGGAAAACAAACAAAGAAACAAAACCAGATCCTATTGTCCCAGATCCACTATTTATCTAAAATGTGAAGAACAGGCATTTCTTAGTAGCTTACATTTTCTTTTTTTTTTTTTTTTTTTTCCTTCAACTTTTATTTTAAGTTCTGGGGTTCATGTGCAGGATGCATAGGCTTGTGCCATGGTGGTTTGCTGCACAGATCCACCCATCACCTAGGCATCAAGCGTAGAGTCCATTAGTTATTATTCCTGATGCTCTCCCTCCCCAACCCCTCAACCCTGACAGGCCCCAGTGTGTTTTGTTCCCCCGCACAGTGTAAGCTTTGAAACATACTTTCATTTCCTACACAGAGGATGATCTTGATTCCCCACTTTACACAAACTACCTTCTTAGAGAGGAGACCCCACTAGGCCAGTCAACCCAGCAATATCTCAGATCACATCAGACTCATTAGAAGAGAAGTAGAAGTTGCCTAAACACTATTATAATTTGAAGCACATCAAAAAGGTCCACACATGGCTCTGCCTAGAGGTCTAGCCCTGGGGACTGAATAAATTCAATAATAAGCCTAATGTCCTTGAGCACTCTCAGCTACCAAACAAAAGTCATGCTAAGCAAATGGAAGTACAAAAATGGATGCATACAAACATGCTTCTTTAGCACACAAATGTTCCCAGAAAGTATTGAATTGCCTGCTAGCAAGAGAGCTAGCCACAGAAAGGATCATATAAACAAATTCCTGTTTCCCAATTTTGACCTTTACTGACTGTTCAAGAATATTCAGCTCTCTCACACTACCTTGAGCAATATTACCATTTCCTATTTATCCAGATAAAATAAAATGCATACTAAGAGTCCCTGATTAGCTGTAACTTACTAAATGATACCATGGAAGCTTAAATAAGTTAATATAGATTTCACATGTATAATATATTCTTGTGAACAATTGTACTTAGAGCAATAATCTAGCTCATCAGTTTTTGGAAGAGGCAAAGCACTTTTCAGGGCTTATTTTTGCAATATCATATTCTCTCCTAGCTTTCCTCCAGTTATGAGAAGTCAGGGGGGAAAATAATGAAACCCATCTCTGGTCATAGGCATCTGACTGAAGAACTTTGTTACTATTATTTGCAAGGATTTGACACTGACTTGAGGTTTCACTGATGACTGGCATTTGTAAAGCAGCCTTGGCATAGCATTCAGTAGGCTGTTAAAAACATGTATAATTTAGCTTTGGTAGTTTCAATAAAGTAAAGGTTAGGTTCTGCCAATGACCTTTCATGAACTTCTAGGAGTATATAGTCTTTTGGTGAAAAGGTAAAAAAACAGACTATATTTTCCTACTTAGGTGGTAATTACACTTCAGTTTATGTAGTTCTGATGTTCGTGGGAGATCTTTGTAATTTACCCCTGGGCAGGCTCACTGTGAAGCTTTTTTTTCCCCTCCAGAGAGTTGGTGGTTGTTGTTGTTGTTGTTGTTTTTAACTAACATCCTTGCAAATTGGATAAGTGCTGCATTACAGTGATTTGCAACTCACTGATAGACTTACATGTTTGAACCTTAGGAATAGCACTTGAAAGAAAGATTACAAATCCCCTTAACCTGCAAGCATTCACTTTCCAAAAATACCTATTTCCAAGGCAGGAAAGCACTGAATTTTGAAAGCCCTGGTAAATCCAAGCAAAGTGAAATGTACCTCTGCTCAAAAGAGTTCAATGGTGGTCGGGCCTTTAAGAAGACAACGTATTTTGAAGCTTTCTACAGATAGCCAAAGAAACTCGTCCTTCATTCAACATCACAGGGTTCCTCTGCCATCATGGTAATTACACATGTTGCCAACTCAATTAAGATTGCACAAGGAAAGATGATTATTCATTGTAGCAATTTCACTTTATAGTCAGTGGTAAATTCTGTGAGAAAACTTCATCCGGCAACTTTCCCATCCTCCTGGAAGGGGGGTCCTTGGTGGTCAGCCAGAAACATGCAAAACTATCAGTATAATTCATACTGCTTAGGGGTTCAAAAAAAAAAAAAGAAAGAGGCATTTCCAAAGCCACGGCAAATTAGCCTTTGGCATTGAAACTCTCGATTATTTATCCACTCAGGCGCATCTATACAATGAGAAACAACTGCCTTGAAAGGCAATAAAATGTTGCATACATTTCCCAGGGGCCTGTCTGCCTGATGAAGCATTTAATCAACCAGGCCACAGAACCATTTGCGTTCTATGTATCTAGCTAGGGGAGGTAGTCAGAGAAACTCATTAAACAGTACTCAGAAGAAACTATCCAGCCCAGGTCTTGATTTTCTCCACAGGCTCTCAGGCTCTCAGGCAAAGTCCCAAAAGTCCCAAAAGTCCATCTTTGGGCTGTTGATGAGTGTTACCAAGCTCCAGCTCCATTTTCTCAGAAAACTCAGGTCAGGAAGGTGTTTGTTCCTTGAATCTCTTCCTTAACTCCCAGACTGTGGTCAGCATCTCATGCTCTCATTTTGCATGCTTTTTGTTTTCTTTCCCCAATAATAATGTAGTCTACTTGAGTAGGAATGATGGCATTCTTCTCTCACAGCATCTAAAATATGTTTGGATAGATCACTGGGTCTTGAAAAGTACATTTTCATTGTACTGGGCTGGATGGTTTCTTCTGAGCACTGTTTAATGGGTTTCACTGACTACCTCCCCTAGCCAGATACATATAATGCAAATGGTTCTGTGGCCTGGTTGAATAAATGGGTTTGTACTTCATTGTACTACTAGTGGCTCTTCACCTAAACAAAATTTCCATTTGGAATATCCCTCTCACTTATGTAAACACTACTTTCCCTTTCTTTTGATCAAGGACCTTCCTTCAACCTGAAAGTTTTTCATCTCCTCTGTACACATGATGCTTCCGGATTCTGAAGTCTTGTAAGCCAAACATTTAATGCTTAAAAATGTACCATCTTTCATAGACACAAAGTAACTATGCATCAGAACAAAAGCACAGCTAATTTATATAATGGTCCTTTGTACGTAAAAATGAAAGGGACGGCCGATGCAGTGGCTCAAAGCTGTAATCCCAGCACTTTAGGAGGCTGAGGTGGAAGGATTGCTTGAAGCCAGTTCAAGACCAGCCAGGGCAACAGAACAAGTCCCTGTCTCTAAAAAAAAAAAAAAAAGAATACAAGGGGAAAGATTTTTTGGAACTCAAGCTGTTCATCCATTGAAGAGTCTCTGTACAAATTATCTGGTCTCCTTATTGTCAGGAAGCACACAGAACCTTCCTTTATGTATTTGAGTATTACATATGCATTTATTTAAAGAAAATTCACAGGCTTTACAATGAGTTCTAATACCAATTCCCAGTTCCTTCTCACTGTGGAACTGTCAGTGACCCATTTGGTCATTTGAGGTGCACCATTGGGTGCACTAATATAGCCTTGAGATAATCCCAGATCTACTGCTTATTAGTTGCATGACTTGGCCACATTATTTAACGTCATTGCTTCAGTTTCCAAATCTGTGAAATAGAAATGGCGACAGCAATCACCTATAGGCTATCATGAGGATTAAATGGGTTACTACGTGTAAGGCACATGGGCCTGGCACTTAGTATGAACTCATCAAATATTAGCTTTTTTTTTTTCTTCCAGATCTGGGGACATTCTCATGTGTCCCTTATGAATTTTGTTCCCTTCCAACTGAGAGTAGTGGAGGATGTCACTTCTTAATTCAGGGTCCTTAGTGCTAAGTCTTCGGCCTTTTGTTATGTACTCGTTCAAAATACAGGCTCCAAGGGATGACTCTGTATTTCTATAATCTCCACTTAGACTGAGAGATTCCTAAGGACAGGAACTTGATCCTAATGTTGTTTCTATGGCCCACCATGTCAAAGGCAGTGTCTCACATGGAGTAAGAGCTCTATATTTATTTTTGTTGATGTTTTTTTTACCATTCCTTCCTCTCTGGTCACCCAAGACTGATTATGGCAGCATTCCACTCTTTCTCCTCTTCCACACCACGTGTAAATTGATCCAATAGGGGTTACAGAGCCTGTAAGGCATAAAACAAAGGACTTATCAGTAACCAAATATGTGATCCTTACCAGAACTCTTATTGTTTAGATAGAAGAAAGAGCAGATAATTTTTTGGACAGATGTGTGTCCTGGGTTGTGGGCTGCTTGTGGGTTACTTATGTGCTGGCAAGCTGATAAAATTGAAAGGCAATGAAAATATTTGGACCAAGCATTCCAGTGAAGCTAACATGAGAATTCTTGATTTTCACCAACTTTGGCTACCTTATTAGGAAAAGATAGCCAATAAAGGTGTGTTCGATGGGAAACACTCTACTATAGGAAGATAACCAATGAAAATTTTTAATTCACTGAGCCAGACTTCTTTCCACATAGTCTCATGTGATTCAATTACAAAACACTTTCCTCGGCCAGGCGCAGTGGCTTACGCCTGTAATCCCAGCACTTTGGGAGGCCGAGGTGGGTGGATCGCAAGGTCAGGAGTTCAAGACCAGCCTGGCCAACATGGTGAAACCCCATCTCTACTAAAAATACAAAAATTAGCTGGGCATGGTGGCACGTGCCTGTAATCCCAGCTACTCGGGAGGCTGAGTCAGGAGAATTGCTTCAACTGGGACCCGGGTGGCAGAGGTAGCAGTGAGCGAGATCTCACCATTGCACTGCAGCCTGGGCTACAGAATGAGGCTCTGTCTCAAAAACAAAACAAAACAAAACAAAACAAATCAAAACACTTTTACCTGCTTCCTGGCATCTTTGAATGCAGATTCAATAGTGAACTGGACTTACTCTCTTCAGAAGGTACTCCTACTCGTGGTAGAAAATGCAGCCACAAAGGAAAACCATTGTAGAGGAATTTCACTCCAGCAGAAAGAAGCAACCCCCTCATTACCAGATTGTTGTTTTCATTAATTCTGTGGAAAGTCCCTTCTCTTGTTCAGTCCTTTGCTTCTCCATTTGGCCTAATCCCCCCAACTGTAGTTTTCAGAGTCTTATGATTAGTATTAATGTTGTTGCCTTGCTATTTCAGATAGCCTAGGTTCAAGTTTTCATGAGTAAAACTTAGCCTTTCTAATCCATGATGCTCACGAAGGTCCCTCATGGATTCTTTTCTTTTAAGTTGTGACTTGGCACTTTGGTTTGGTCCAATGTGTTCTGTGACCTATGTACAAGCCATGTTTTTTTTCAGTTGGAAACGGGCTGTTTTTTTGGTGATCACTTACACATGTTGCTGTTTTCCCTCTGTTTCTCTGCCTACTCCATTATAAAATCCGACACATGATATGGTGAATTCAAATGTTTTTTTGAACCAGGTGAGAATTGAACTTTGGGCTTATTATTATTATTATTATCATTATTATTATTATTATTTTAATGGACAGGTGTTTCTAGTGAAGCATTTTCAAGCTGTTTTCTTTTGAATTTTACTCCTTTAAAATCTAGGCGCTGTTTAAAATTAGTGGAAGGCATTTGAACTGTATGACTAAAAAAACATAAGCTGTTAGTATTCATGAGTTATATATTTCTTTCAGAGATGAAGGCTCCCTGTGTTGGCCAGGATGGTCTCGAACTCCTGACCTTGGGTCATCCACCCGCCTCAGCCTCCCAAAGTGCTGGGACTATAGGCATGAGCCACCATGCCTGGCCACTTGGTGACTTTTAAATGAAAAGGATTTGGAGCACAATAAATTTATGCTATTGTAGAGCATGAATTGGTGAGGATATCTGAAATAAAGAAATATCCTTCCATTCAAATTGGCTTGAACATAAGAGAAGGACCGTTATAGATACTTCAGGCCTGTGTCAGTGGTGGCTGCCAAAGTGGTCTAGAAGATCCTTGTATTAGTCCATTTTTATGCTACTGATAAAAACATGCTCAAGACTGGACAATTTACAAAAGAAAGAAGTTTAATGGACTTCTAGTTCCACATGGCTGGGGACACCTCACACTCCTGGTGGAATATGAAAGGCACATCTCACATGGTGGCAGACAAAAGAAGAGGACTTGTGCAGGGAAATTCCCATCTTTAAAACCATCAGATCTCATGAGACCTATTCACTATCATGAGAACAGCATGGGAAAGACCTGCCCCCATAATTCAATTACCTCCCACAAGGCCCCTCCCACAACATACGGGAATTCAAGATGAGATTTAGGTGGGGATACAACCAAACCATGTTAATCCTTAACTATATGGGACTAAGGTAGAGATAATTGCAGAAAACAGAGATTTCTTAGTTTCCTGAGTCTGAGAGAAACCAGGAGAAGAGGGTTTTGAAGGTCTTTCTTGCCCATCCTATAAGCCATCTTTTTTCCACCAGGGTAAGATTCTGGAATCAGATAAATTTAATTCCAACCCCACCACCTTCTAGCTGGTAGTCTTAGGGAAGTTACTTGAACTTTCTGTGCTTTAGTGTCCTCATCTTAAAAATGAAGATAATAGAACTTATTTTATAAGGTTGTTGTATCTGTTCATTTACCTTATGCACAATGCTTAAACAGAGCTCTCCCACATGGATGGCATTCAGTAAATATTAGCTTAATTATTCATAACACCATTTCTCCTTCCTTATTCTGATCATTGTCTCACGGTCTCCTTCACTGGTACTAATTCCTCTGCCTAGCCTATAAAACCGGTGTCCTTGTCTCTTCTTGTTGTACATAATCACCTTAGATGATCTCATTTACCTCAAACTTTCACATACGATCATTAGGTGAAAGCCTCTTAAATCTCAGTGTCCAACCAGACCTCTCTCTTGAGTGCTGAGCTCTCTCTCCAACTCTTTAATGCACAATTAACCCTTGGTTGCACCATCAATACCTCATATTTAGTATGTCTAAGAGGAATGCATCAGCCCCTTTCCTGGAACTTCAGCCACCAGAGATGACAGCATGCCCCTCAAAGCAATGTGGTAGGGAAATCAAGGTGTGGGTGTTTAATGAATGGTGAGTGTTCTCCATCTCAGTTCCAGCAAGGGGTAGCTATGGACAGGCAAAGAGGCTTCATTCTGAGTAGGTAGAATTAGCTTAGATTTTTACAAAACTTGCTTATAATTGGGAATTCCGTTCTGTAGTAAATAGAGAATTATTGAAAACGTATGATAGAACAGTTCCTAAAAAATATTGTCATATGTTTCTAGCTCTCATGTCTATGAGCTATAGACTTTACTGACATCAAGGATGATCTCCAGTCTCTTCCTTTGTATTCTGTGTATCTCTGTCAAGAACAAAAAGTCTGTTGCTCTCGGTTACTCTATGAGTGGCTGGATGAGGTCCAATATGTGAATATGAATCTTTTCCACAATAGAAACCCAAAAACCAGCTCACCTGACTTCATGCCTCTTTCTGAAATCTTTGGTGCAATCAGATAATCCATTTCCAGTTATAGGACATCAGGCTAGTCTGATAGCTGTTGTTTCATGGCCAGTTATGCTGTGCCATTTTAACTTACACGTGGGAGGGTATTTTTCACAGATTTCCTGAGTTATGGTAGTGGTTTACTATTAGTCATCTCAATAGATGATAGGTTGCTATTTCTTCTATCAATATATTCATGTAGAAAAAGTCCTGAGGCCAGGATCCAAAATGTATGCTCGCTCACTGGTGATAATTTAAGCAATCCTACAGAGTTGGCAGGGATGCCTGACAACTCATAGGAAATGGCCTCAAGGCATCTTTGCTTTGTCATCTAGTAAGAAAATGTAACACAAGTCATAGAAGGTGTCCTGCCCCAAACCATCACCCTAGCGCAGTGTGCATTAGCACCAAGCAAAAGATTATAACCATGCCTGAGTGGGAGTAACGACCGGCACATTCACAGTGAGGAAGAGTAATTTCTTACTGTTACATGCCTAACACACAGAATTTACTGAGGAGGAACACTGATATTCACACCACTTCATCCAACAACTATTATTTTAGCAACTACTATATACCAGACACTCTTCCATACACCAGGAATATACCAATGAACATACAGACCAAAGTCCCCATGCTTATGGAACTCATACCCTAATGAAACTGAGAAAGATTTGAGACATGGGAGGAAGTTGGGTTGGAGATTTTTGCTTAGCTGTCGTATTGAGACCAAGCTCCTTGATTGTACATGTATGCTCTAGTATTTTTTAAAAAGAGAAAAAAGTAAAGAAAGACACCACACACACACACATACACAAATACACATAAATATATACCTATCTATGTATATATTCATGCATAATCATATATACAATTAACAACACCATTCCCCTCACCCCATATGTATTTCTATGAGGGAGAAGGTATTCGTTCTCTCAGACGGTTTCACAGTTGAAAAGCAAAGCAGATGGCTCTTCTAGGGGAGGCAGCTTGCTTGCTAAAATGTCATGGATATACAGAAATAAAACCGAAAATGAAATGAAAGGCAAGAAAATATTCTCATTTGAATAATGAACTATCTGATGTTTCCTTAGAGCCACACAGCTCAGATAACAAAAAGAAACACTGTCAGACCCTTTGTTCTGCATTTATAACAAAACTCAAACCACATGTCTGTCATGTAATAAGCCACTCTGGATAATTTTTTGAAGAATAATAATCATTGTTTGATGGAACCACTTGTAAAACCCAGAAGGCACCCCAGAGAAGCTGGCACTCATAGTAAACTATCCAAGGGATAATTTGTGGCAACAAATGATACACTGAATATTGCATTTAAACTTTAAAACAATTGTTCACACACAAAAGAAAACTAATGGCCGAGCTCTCACTCCGCCCCAGCTTCCTGTCACTGTTCATTTTTCAGTTTCCCCATGGTTGAAGGAAGCCCTTGGGACTCATGGCAGCAGATAGCTCAAAACGATGCCTGTAGAGCTTTTGTAATTATTATTATGTTAAACACATAATTTGGTTGCTTTGTTCTGTGAGTATACGTGCTTATTTCAGCCTCCTAATAGTTGCCAGATTCGGCTGTGTGATTTGTATCCTGCAATAAAATGCACTGACCACAAGTTTGCCTTTCTGCACCCACGTTTCCCCCAGCACTGTGCAAACCAACAATGCCTATTATTGTCTCCGGAGTTTTGTGTAGACCTGAAGTGACAAAGGGGAGTAACTTCAGACAAATCAACAGAATGTAATTACAGGTAAGGAGTTTGGGTTTACTCCCTCTAAAGGTCTTTGAGTCCTGGGATAAATTTTGACGCAACACCAATTGGACTGGTTTTAAGATCAGTTGTTTACTTAAATCTATTACATCCAGATTTCACATGAGCCAAGAGACCCACCTGCAAAGCCTGACCAAAGTTTGCTGTCTTTCCAACTACCTCCTGGGACAGGAAAAATCCCCAGAAAAAGATTAAGTGAAAGATACTAGAGATGTGACCTCCAGCACTGTCAGTGTGGACTAGAACCAAGTTGTTAAGGCCCCTGGGATCTCCATGATATGAAAGAGGAGCCAACCATTGTATAAACCCCTCTGGTTGCCGTCCCACCCTGGGATCCCTCCTCCTCAAGCTTATTCTGAGAACAAAGCAATTTGCCTGCTGCTTAGGAACAAATCACCCAGGTCTGAACAAACAAAGCAGACACTTCTTTTACGGAGGAGAAGTTGAGAGACCCTAAAAGCACTGTGAGTTAGAAAGGGAAGAGGTTTAAAAAACTGATGAAATTGTTTTCCCTTAAGAGTAATTTAACTGAATACTGAGAGGCCAGTTGTTAGGATTTGAAAACAATTCAGAAGCTATAGAAATCCTTTTGACTGTAACCTCCCTTACCCAGACCTTGGTCTCATGAGAAAGAAAACTCTCTTTGCTTAGAGTCATAGCAGATAATGCCTCTACTAAAGTTCCCAGTAAGGGCAGATGAATGAGTCAACAGGAAGCAGCCAGTAGTGCTTTGTGCTTTGACAAATCCTGGCTTTCAAATTCAGGCCTCTCTCCTATATAGTGGAGAAATCAGATAATACGTTGAAGAGGTGATCACCATTAAAATTATCAAGGAGGTGTAGACAGACATTGGGTGCCTCTGGTGCAATATGCTAAGAAGGACATGACCTCATCTAGGTAGTCTTCCAACAGAACACACATAAACTAAATCTAATCATGAGGAAACATCAGAAAAAAATCAGGAGCATTTTATTTAAAAGGGGAGAGAGGCTGAAGGTTTCACAAATGGTGATGTGATAAAAGTCTTAGACACTGAAAAGTTGAGGAACTCTTGCAGCTTAAAGAAAATTAAAGAGATATGAAAACTAAATATAATATGTGATCTTAGAGTGGATTCCATATAGAGGGGGAAATGCTACAAAGAACATGATCAGATCGCTGAAAAATTGAAATATTAATTATAGGGTAGATTAAAGTATTTAATGTTAAATTTCCTGAAGTAGATAACTCTACTGTGGTTGTATAAGGGAACATTCTTGTTCTTAGGAGATACACACTGAAGTACAATTGTCCCTCAGTGGATGTGGGGGATTGGTTGCAGGACCGCTCGTGTACACCAAAAGCAGAGCATATGCACATCTCAAGTAAACTCCATGAAACTTGAGTGTACAAAACATCAGCCCTCTGTATACATGGGTTTCACACCCTACAAATACTGTATTTTCAAACTGAATTTAGTTGAAGAAAAGTCCATGTATAAAGAGACCTGTGTAGTTCAAACACATGTTGTTCAAGTGTCAACTGTATTTAGAAGGGGCATAATGTATGCAACATAGTCTCAAATGGGCCTGAATTATGTGAGAATATATGTATACACACACACACACACACACACACACACACACAGCTTTCTGAACTGTTTAAGAATATGTAAGTGTGTGTGCAGAGAGGCAGGTGTGATGTAATGACAAAGTGGGCAAAATGTGAACAATAAGAGAGTCTGGGTAAAGCATATAGGCATGTTCTTTATACTACTCATGCAAGTTTTGTTGTAAGTTTGAAATTACTTTTAAATAAAACAGTTTCCTTTAAATCTCTTAGAATGTATCCCAGGGGTGTCCTTTAAGAGAAGGCAAATTGGTTCCTCCATTTATATGATCTAGTTTATGTCAGAATCTTCTCAGATCAAGAGTGATTAAATGATAGAGGGAAATGTGCCTTGCATACAGGTACTAACTAAAAACTGTATGCAAGGTGAAATGAACATATTTTCTGATTATAATCTTTGGTTAAGAAAGTATTTGAGGCTGGGTGCGGTGGCTCACGCCTGTAAACCCAGCACTTTGGGAGGCCAAGGCAGGCAGATCACAAGGTCATCCTGGCTAACATGATGAAACCCCATCTCTACTAAAAATACAAAAAATTAACTGGGCATGGTGGTGGGCGCCTGTAGTCCCAGCTACTTGGGAGGCTGAGGCAGGAGAATGGTGTGAACCTGACAGGCAGAGCTTGTAGTAAGCCAAGATCACACCATTGCACTACAGCCTGGGCAACAGAGCAAGACTCCGTCTCAAAAAAAAAAGTATGTGAAAGATGTTTTATAAATTTTTTTTATTTTTTTATTATTTATTTATTTATTTATTTTTGAGACTGAGTCTTGCTCTGTCATGCAGGCTGGAATGCAGCCGCACAATCTCGGCTCACTGCAACCTCCACTTCCTGGGTTCAAGCAATTTTCCTGCCTCAGCCTCCTGAGTAGCTGGGACTATAGGTGCATGCCACCATGCCTAGCTAATTTTTTTTTTTTTTTTTTTTAGTAGAGACGAGATTTCACCATGTTGGCCAGGATGTTCTTGAACTCTTGACCTCTAGTGATCCACCCGCCTCGGCCTCCCAAAGTGCTGGGATTACAGGCGTGAGTCACCATGCCCGGCCCTTTAAATTTTTTTAAAATGAACTCAGTAATACTATAATACAGCATTTAGTAAATATAAATCAATTTCTAAACTTAATAATTAAGCTTCCTTCAAGCCTGTGTCCTTATTCTGGACACCCCATTTCTCTGGGTCCTGGTTTCCTTACAGCAAAATGGAGATAATAAAGCTACCTTAACTTCTTGAAAGGTTTATATGAGATAATATATGCATCATCAGTACCTACAGAAGAATAGGGGAAATATACCTATATGGATGCATATATATATCAGTATAACTTTTTTACTGTAAGGGACTGAAAACAGAACTCAAAATAGTTTAAAGAGTAAACCATTCATATCTCATTCAACAGGGTGTTCCAAAACAGCACATACTAGGCCCATCACAGCCCTAGTATGGTCAGAGAGCGGGGTGAGAAAAGTGAGTCATGGGTATGAGGACTAAAGAGAAGATATTTGCTGTAAAGTGGTTTTGGCTTGGTTGACTGATTAGGTGACTCAGTGACATCAAGGTTCTAGATCCTTCCATTAATCAGTTGCCCACAGCTAAACCCTTCCCCAGAAATGGGGGAAAATATTTCCTCTCAATCTGAACACCCAGTTTAGGTCTCATGCCCAGCCATAGTCGAAGGAGTCCTTAGGTGAGTGCAATGCTCCGATTGACTTAAGCCTAGGTGCCAGAATCCATCATAGGCAAGGAAATGGGTGCGTTACCATGATGGGATTAGACTGTAGATTCAACCTCAAGGTGCACAATAAACATAAAGCACCCATCACAATTCCTGGCACAAAACGGTTACTTAATAAATCTTTTTACCCCTCCTTATTTAACAAGGCTCTGCAAAGTACTGTTCTTCATTCTGTAGACATTAAAATACAATACATGATCTCTCCTTTTAGAGAGTGTACAATCCAGATGAAGAAGAAGAGGAATGTTAAGAGAAAATATAAAATATAACCTGAGAATACAAGATGGCATGTTAAGTGCCCAACTAGTGGTATAGATATGGGGCATTTAGGATGGTGGTTTCCCAGACATGATCTATTGTGGACTGGTGAACAGAGTAAGTAATTCTACAGGTTTGGGAATTCAAATACTCACCCAGGATTGCCTCTAAGCTGTAGAGGCAAAGAATAGCATATACTGTAGTAAAATAAATATGCATCCCAAGCACACACACATGTGCATCTTGGTCATGAAGTGGCCTCTGTGGTGTCTTCTGCAAACTCCATGGCCTATCATCTCTGTCCCTGCCACCCATGATGGTGTGCCAGTGTTTACATCAGCCCACCAGCAGGAACATAGCAGCCATCCCCTCCAGTGGCTCACTCCTGCTCATGCATGACTACTCCAAATGCTACTGGGCTCCACTTCCACCAACAGCTTCTGTGGAAGTGCTGAGTATTTGGGGATGTCATCCCCCTACCATCACCAGGGTCTCCCCAAGGCTGGTCCTAATCACTGATGAGCAAGCTTCTTTTTGAGAAATTTACACTCCTATTCATGGCCACAGTATTGGAGTTCTCAGAGCACTCGGGATCTCCCCAGGTTTCCAGCAGAATGTCCACCCATGACCTGGCTAAGGAAGCCTTGAGAGAGAGGCCTGACCCACTTCTGGAGGTCCTAGGCCTATCACAGCCCTAGACTAGGCAGGCTGTAATGAACTGAAAGCAGTTGGGTTATTTTTATGTCAAAGAGCAAAATATCAAAAAGGAAGCTGAGAGCACTCCACTCTTCACTATCCAAGTCACATCAAGCTTATGTGATATCCTGTAACAATTTGCCTTGCACCAAGAAGAAAACAAACGCCCAGCAGCTAGCAAAAAATAATAAAATGAAATAAAAAATTTTAAAAAATAAAACTATGCTAGTATTTGTGAAAATGTTTAGATACAAGCTAAAGTAGTACTAAATTCATTGTAGCTTTTGGTATTATACATTTCACTCGAAACTTAAAAAACAACAGCCATTGTCATAACACAATATCAAAATGCTTTTGTCCTTATAAGATATCAAACTGGAAAAAGTTGAGCCCCACTGCTTTAAAAGTTCTTAAACTGGAAATGGTCATTGCCCCTTTAACCCTTCCCTATGCCAGCATATGATCATATGGGAATCATTTGGGCTGCTTCGTTCTCATGAGGCTGCTCTGTGGCCTGTCCACCTTATGCTGGAGCTTGTCTTAAATAAAGTACTGAGAAAAGGAAGAGATGGTGGCTTGAAGGAGATATTTTCCCTTAAAAGATTCTGCTGCCACATCCTTCCTGCTCAGCTTCCACCCAGACCACTGGTCTGGCTCACAAAGTGTCCCATCTTCTCTTTAGAACACGAAAACACCCTGTCATATGTCTTGGGTTGGAGACTCACCTTGGCAAGGAACTATTTTCTGCCAACCAAGCAAGAGCTGTAAGTATTAAGTATCTGGAAAAAAATATTATTTTCCCTCATTTCACATTCTCAAAAGAGCAAGGTAATGTTTTTCCTGTAGAGACAATATTCTCCCTATTTTATTCTTTCTAGAGGATTTGGAATTAGACAGATTTTTGTCTCAAATCTTGACTGTCACTTACTAGTTTCATGAGCTCAAGCTTTACTTTCCCAGTCTGTAAAAATGGGACATATATATACACACACACACACACTTATGATGAAGGATATGAATTATTTATTTTTATATCATCAAATATATAATAAATACTCAGTAAAGTGTTGAGCACATGAAAGTAGAATAAACACACATATTCCTACATCCCAGCCAAGCTATACCATGCTCTTTTTAGAGTTGTAAAAATGAGACTTTGGCAAATATGGCTGGGGTGGTTTTGAGTGATCCAGAGATGTTCTTTTAGACCGAAAACCTCCATCTATTCTGTTCTTGATATACATCTCAAAGACGTTCATACACAGATCCAAGGGTACGTGTACAAGGATATGCATTGCAGCATTATATGTGGTGGCAAAGAGATGGAACAGCCTGGTTGTCTATCAAGTAATAATGTGGTAGATAAACACCAGGGCTGTAGCTGTTAGAAACAACAGATTCAATATATACATGGCAACACATGAATGTATCTCACAACCATGGTGCTTAGGGACAATAAGTAAAACACAAACCCATTTACTTATAGTAATGCAAAGCAGCAGTACTCATTTTGTAAGAAAAGCACACTAACACAAGATTCGCAATAAAAGCATTAGAGAATTTGACTACAGGATAGGGAAAAATGATTAACTGGAATGTAGATAAAAGGAAATAGCTAAAGAAGGAAGAGAGGGGAGAAGAAAGGAAGAAGGGAGGTAAGGAGGGAAGGAGATACTCTGCTCTCAACAGTGATTATTATGTACCATGAACTGCAGACTGAAGGGTATAATTAATTGTTCCTTCTGCATTTAGGTCAGAAAAGAAGAAAGAAAGGAAAAGAAAGTAAGCCTGTGGAAATAGTTCTCAAATGTTTTCCCTTCCCTCACAGAGGTCCAATAGAGTTCCATCAGGACCCTGATCCTCCAGCGCCTGGAGGAGAGGAGAAGAACGGGAGGAAGGTGAGGGTTCTAGGGTTCTAGAGCAGAGATTCTCAACATTGTGGTCTGAGAACCATCCTGTATCAGGTACACTGGAGGCTCTGGTTTACGTGCAGGTTAATGAGTGCCATCCCAAACCCACGAATCAGAACCTCTGGAGGAGAGGCCTGGGAATGCATTTTGACAAACTCCTTAGAAGATTCTGTCACTGAAGTTTGAGGACCACTGCTGTAGAAGTATACCTCATTCATCTACTTAAATAAGACTGAGCCTTTTCTTAAGCTGAATTCAGACACATTTCTTTGTGCCCATTTTTTGCTTTTATTATTATTTTTCATTGACACAATAATTGCACATATTAATGGAGTTCAGTGTAATATTTCAATACATGTATACAACATGTAATGATCAAATCAGGCAAATTACTATATTCATCATATTAAACACCCATCATTCCTTTGTGTTGGGAACATTCAAAATCTGTTCTTCTAGGTATTTAAAAATATACAGTAAATTATTATTAATTATATTTGCTATAGAATACTAGCACTACAGCGCTATAGAACACTAGAACTTATTCCTTCTATATAGCTATAATTGCTTTCTGTTAACCAACCTCTGGCTATGTGCCCCATGCCCCTTCCCAAGTAACCACAATTCTACTCTCTACTTCTCTGAAATCAACTTTTTTAGCTCCCACATATGAGTGAGAACATGCGGTACTTGTCTTTCTGTGCCTGGCTTATTTCACTTAACATAATGTCCCCCAAGCACATCCATGTTGCCAGATACATTTTTATAAACTGATTTGTGTTGCCTAGCTTAAGGCTGTGAACCTCTCAAGTGAGTAGTCATAGAAGCCATCTCCTTTCATTTTTTAACTTATTTGTGTCAGGCAAGATGGAAAAAAGAGGAAAAATCAGACTTCTTAATCAGATGCAATATACCATTCCTTTATACACAAAAGTAAAAAGCAAATTCAAGAAAATTAGTTTGCATTGGCACTTCTTGGGTACTTTAAATCACTTGACAATGGGAATAGAACATTAGTGAGCTGGTATCTGCTATAATTACACTTACTGTTGCATGTTATTTCTTCTTCCATGGAACATATGGCAACTTTCCAGAAACCTTTGTTCTGTTATTATACTGTAATATTCTTCAATATAGAGGGAAAGAGTATTTTTAAATTTTTTCCCTTTCCTTTGAAATTATTTCCCATGCCTTTCATGGACCTTGGTAATGTTCCAAAACTTTTCTAATCAATATAACATTGTACGCTGTCAGAATGGATTTTCTTCGCTAGAATTTATATGGCACTATACATTTAATATCTGTTCTACATAAATCCTTTTTTGGTATTATTTTCTTGTTTCGTGAGAGTCTTTTTTTTCAGACCTATTGAGTTATCTCCAATTTTAAAGGCTTTATTAAAGTAGCTCTAGAGTTCCATTTCCGGAAACACTGAACAGCAAAATCTTTTTGACAATTTGCTATCATGTTACTTAGAGATTGAGACTCATTGCATTTGCAAAGTGTCTAAACAGGGGGTATTAGACATTTGAGGAGGATGAACTGCTTTGATCAAACTGGTTAGTACATTCAGTCATATAACCAGTGAATCCTGGTAGCCAGCTTGATGATTGGGGAATTGTTTTTTGTTCCTTCAGTATATTGAGTGACTGTCTTAATGAATTTATGAAAACACTGGAGTTTCGTTTGGTTGCTCGTTTTTTGTTTTTGCTTCATTGTAGTCCATAACCATAAAAATAACCACTTATTGAGCACAAAAATAAAGCTTAACATTGAACAGTAATAGCAACTCAATAATAAAGCAAATTCAAATGGAAAAAATCTAGTCTGATATGTACCAAATAAAATATTATTATTTATATAATGTCTTCTTAGCTGTGCAATTACAATTATGATTCAAGTTCTATACTGTGATATTTCAGCATTATAATAGTTTTGTGTTTTATTGGTTGTTTTTCCAAGAATATACATTGAAAAATATATGCAGAATTACATATATTATTTGCATTTATTAATGCCTACCAACCAGTGGGAAGATGTGGGAATGGATATGTACTGAAGTTTAAACCACTTACCTTTGTGCTATTCCTGTATTTTAATATGGAAAGGAAAAAAAAGGAAATCAACATTAAAGACTGGGTGAAGGACTAAGAATAATAGAGACCAGCCAGGTCAGTGCTCATGATTGAGTAAAACTATTGGTTATTTTGCAAGATAATTCTTTCTGCTAATTTGTTTCTAGGGCTAAATGGCAATATATAAATACATTGAAGTTAGAATGCTGACAGAGTGAAAATGTTTTGTTTTCTGAGAATGCCACAGACTATTTCTGAAACATTTAAACTTTGGCATTAACTACATTTTCCAAGCACCTTTCCCCTATTTCAAAATATGAATACATATAGCCCATATGTTTCTGATTCATTTGCAACTAATTTATCAAAATTGGCAAGACCTATTTGCTAACCACAAGGTCTAGGAAGCCAGTTTTTTATGTGTGTGTTTTTTTAAAGGTATTCTTAAATTTTCCATTCGGACCACTCAGTTAATTCAGAGGAGATTCAAACTTTGATTATGAGAGTTTCTTAGAAAACAGAGAAGTCGTTGAGTGTTTCCTTTCACTGTATTTTTTCTATCTGATCTATTTTGCCAATCTGAGAGACCCTTTTTTCCTTTGGTTTCCCTGTTCTCAAGATAAGTGGAACATGTTCATTAATAAAGTAATAACAAATTCAAAAAATATTTATTCTGGATAATGCTTCCATTCCCCATGGATCTTACATTCTAACAGAAAAAATGTTATTATTAATAGAAGTCAACTGGCCAGGAATGGTGGCAGACACCTGTAATCCCAGAACTTTAGGAGGCCGAGGCGGGTGAATCACTTGAGGTCAAGAGTTCAAGACCAGCCTGCTCAACATGGCGAAACCCATCTCTACTAAAAATACAAAGTGGCTCATGACTGTAATCCCAGCTACTTGGGAGGCTGAGGCAAAAAAATCGCTTGAACTCGGGAGGCGGAGGTTGCAGTGAGCCAAGATCGTGCCATTGCACTCCAGTGACCGCAACAAGAGCAAAACTCCATTTCAAAAAAAAAAAAAAAGTAGTCAACTGTATAATACATTCAGTGCATTTGCTTTTAGTTTCTTTCAGACTTAACTGACCCTGTGTTTCAGGACACATGTCTTTTGCTTACACTTTCCCCTGAAGACCCAATACCGAGACTGAGCCTGCACATTAGCAATTAAACACTTGAATATCTACACATCAATCTATCTGTTAATTAATCAGTTAAATATTGCAGATGTATTTCCCATATTATCCATTCTCCCAAATGTATCTGATCATAAACTTACCTGGGCATTTATTTAACACACAGAATCCCAGGTCCCTGCTCTGGAGGCTGGGGACTGTGGATGTTTAAATAATATCCCAAAGTGATTCTTAGCAATCTGGGACCCATAGACACTGTGCTGGCTAATTATGCTTTCTGTAACACAGAGTTCTCATATGGCCCTGATTTCAGGTCATTTTCACCTTTTCAACAATGATAATGTTTTCAATGTGCAATTATATGTGACTTAATATTTAAACATCATAAGACCTTTCATATTAATATATTTACCAACAGAAAAATTTTCTTTGTCAGACTACTTGTCATAATTTTTCCTTCAGAAAAAGGATCTTTATAATATTAAATGTGGTCTCTTTCCTTAAGAAGATTGAATGTGCTGTTTAGAAAGGAGACAGCAAATGATGGTGACAGTTACAACCTATTTTTGTGAATTTCGGGGCAAGTCATTTAATCTATTTGAAGTTTATCTGGATTTTAAGGCAAATACCAACATTGGAAATAAGTTTTATATTATTTGAAGAAAAAGCAACTCTTTATGTCATTGCTTTGATTTTTTTGTCAAAATATTTTATTTTTATTTTAGGTTACACCATGAGAAGGGTAAATGTATATATTTACATTTATGAAATGGGGTGTGGATTAAAACAGATTGAAAAGTATTAGTTTAAAAGGTGTATTCATTTTCTATCACTGTAGCTAATTACCACAAATGTTAATTAATGTTAACAAATGTTAATTAATCAATTAAATATTTCAAAGAACACACACAGTTTCTGTGAGTCAGAAATCTGGGCACAATTTAGTTGGGTCTTCTGGTCAAATACTAATCAAAACCTCAATTCAGTCTCATAAGACTGCATACAACGTGTTGGTTTGATTTGAAGACTTGGCTAGGGAAGAATCTACTTCCAAGCTCATTCCGGTTGTTGGGAGAATTACTTTCTTTGCGGTTGTGTGACTGAGAAGCCCTCGCTTCTTATTGGCTGTCAGCTGAAGACTGCCTACAGTTCCCAGCCCTCTCAATAGGCAGCTCATACCATGGCTGTTTGCTTCTTCAAGACTAGCAGGAGAATCTGTCTCTCCAGTCCACTAAGACAGTCTTACATAACAAGACAATCACAGGGGTGATATCCCATCACCTCTGCTATATTGTATTGGTTAAAGGCAGATCTCAGGTTCCGTCACTCAAGGGGAAGGCACCATATACTAGGGCTGTGAATCATTAGAGATGACCCTAGGATGTAATTGTACTTCATCAAAATAAAAACTTCTGTGCCTTAAATGACACTACCAAGAAAGCAAAAAGACAGCCTACAAAATGGAAGACAACATTTACAAATCTTGTGTCTGATAAGTCCTTTATATAGCTTACTTTCCAGGATATATAAAGGACTCGTCCAACTCAAAAACAAAAAGACAGATAACCCAGATGAAAATAGGCAGAGAATGTGAATAAACAGTGTAAAGGTAAACTGAGGCTGGAGCCAAACCAGGAATGAAGACACAAGGCAAATGGCAGTGAGATTAGCCTTTATTAGGACTCGCGGGCGAGGTTCCTCGGTCCAAGGGTGCGGGCTGAGGAAGTCGTGCTGAGGGAGGAGGGTAGGGACCTTTTATAGCTTGAGCAATGGGGAAGTTGGTTGTGCAAAACAAGTCCTGGCGGGTCTTCAAACTGCAATGTCACGAGGAAGGGGTCTTTGGAAACTGTTTAACTGAAACTGCTGTTTACGAACTTGTGAAATGCAGGTGAGCTGCGGGTCATGGGGGAGTGTGGTTGCCTAACCAGAACTCTGACACATGTAAGTCTGCGGGTGTGTACAAGGGTGAAGGGAGTCTTTAACAAAAGGCCTGCTATGCCGGGTAATGCCGCCATGTTGGGTCTAGATTCCTGCCTAACAGTTCTCCAAAGAAGGTATACAAATGGCCAATGAAGACATGAAAAGATATTCAACATCATTAGTCATTAGAGAAATGCTAATCAAAACCTCAATGTGATATCACTTTATACCCACTAGGATGCCTACAATCAAAAAGACAGACAAAAACAAATGTTAGTGAGGATGTGGAGTTGGAACCCTTATACAGTACTGGTGACAAGGACACCCTCTTTGGTCAAACTTTAGCCAGCCTCCTCTTAGCCCTTTCTCTATTAGGCATTATTGTTAACCTGCTGTCCTTGGTCTGCTGAGCCCACTTTAGCAAAAATTGTGCCAAGTCGGTTTAACAAGAATCACTCACCCTTTGTGTCCAACCAGGTTCCTCTTGGTACTTTTCCATCCACAAACTCCCTCACTCTACCCATTGCTATAAATCTCCGGCTGCCCCTGTTGTATTCAAAGTTCAGTTCAATTTCCCTTATTGCAATAGTCTTGAATAAAGTATTTCTTGCCTGTTTAATTCTATTCAATGGAATAGATTTATCATTGCATTAAAAATGCATTTTTACCATCTAATGTAATTTTTTCTGACACTAGTGAGAATTTTAAATCATGCAGCTTTAAACTGCTACTTTAAAAAGCAGTTTAGCAGTTTCTCAAGTGGTTAAACATAGAGTTACTCAACACTTCCACTCTTAGGTATATACTCAAGAGAATTGAAAATATGTTCACACAAAAACTTACATGTGAATATTCATAGAACAATTATTCATAATAGCCAAAAAGTGAAAACAACTGAAATCAACTAATGGATAATCAAAATGTCCATAAATAACCATAAATGGAATATTATTCATCCATAAAAATAAATAGTACTGATACATGCTAAAACATGGATGACTATGAAAACATTACAGTTAGTGAAAGAAGCCAGACATAAAAGGCCGTATCTTGTATAACTCCATTTCTATGAAATGCCCAGAAGAGGATAATCCATAGAGACAGATAAGAAATTGGCAGTTGGCAGAGCTGGGGGAAGACAGAAATTGAGAGGGACTGCTCATGGGTATTATAATATATTTATTTTTCTGGTGATGAAAATGTTATGGAATTAGATAGTGGTGATAGTTACATGACCTTGTGAATACACTGAAGGTCTCAGAATTTTACACTTTAAGAGTGAGAATTTTATGGTATGTGAACTTTATTTTAATCTGTTAGAAGCATAGGAGCCATGAGAAAACTTTCTCTTTACCCTCTGAAGTTTCACTGAAAATCAACTGAAAGATGGCATATTCATAAGAGAAAAGACATACCAAATTTGTTAATGTGCACCCAAGAGTCATACAAAATAGGAAAACTCAAAGAGAGGGCCAGATGGTTGATACTTTTATACCATCTTGAAGTTACAGAAAGAACAGGGGCTTGGAGCATGGCAAGACAAGTTATAGGAGGAAGAGAGAAAAAAGGCATGGGGCAAAGGCAGTCTTGTGATGCAGATGAAGCCTCACATGTAGCAGCCCTCAGAAAGAATAGACGGTAGCCTGTGGTTGAGTTAACCTTTTCAAGATCTGGACACACCAATGCAGATTTTCTCTACAGATGCAAATCTCCTCCCTGCAAAAAGCATTTTTTAAAGCTATTCTGTGTTTCTTGACACTGTGAATACTTATCTTGAAATATGTCAAAGAATTATATTTTGGGGTAAAATATTTTGGGGTGGTTCATTTAAAAGTGTACAAAAAAAAGCAGTGAAAAGGCATCATTTTCTAAGTGAACTTACTCCATTGTATGTTTGTGTGGTGTGTGATTGTTAGAAATTAATTATAATTATAATGCTAAAATATAGAAAAAGAAGTGTTAACATTTCTAAAAAAGTACAACATCAAAGTTAGTTATCTTTGCTCAAGCACTAACATAACATTGCAGTAAGCTTTTAAGGATTCATCATTCCCAGATAGTCAATAGTAAATGGAACAGTAACTAATGTGTAATGAATAAAGCAGTTCTATAGCACATTGTCAAATATATACGTATTTTCTCAGGTATATAGTTTATCTCACTTGTGCTTCTCTGAAGGTTTGTGTTATCCAGTGGGGAAGGAGGAGGGGTGGAAGGAGCAGAGAAGGGAAGAGAGGAAAAAAGAAAACAAGAGGAGAAGAAATGATTATTAAAGCTCACCCCTGATTTCTATCTTAGGACTTTCAAGCTATTGCTGTTTTTCTCCAGCACCTAACTGAGATTAAGCATTTAGGTTGCAAAGCATTCTGTAAATTATTTTGCAGTATTAATTTGTACTGGTTGAGCTGCATATCCAAGAGTTGGGAAGGAGACCACAAAACCCAGAGAGAAATAAACTGCTTTGCACAAGAAAGAAACAGGAAATTCATGGGTGAGGGGCACACAGTTAAAAACAGCTTAAAGAGAAGACGGAGAACCTATGGAAAAAGCAGAATCCTGGTAAAATAGTGAAACATCTGGCTCTGCCTGGGGTATTGGAATGCAGAGGGACTTTTTAAGAATGTAAATACCTAATGTAAGTTTAAATCACTTGCTGAGTGGTACTACAATTAACATTACTTTGGCAGACTTCAAAAACAAGTGATGTTATTTTGCAATATTAATATTATAATCATGAAGTTTAAACCACTTATATCTTTATAAGAAGACTAAAAAACAAAACTATGAAAAATAATAGCTACAACAATTTGTTAAGAGACAGGCAATACAAAAATGCAAATTGTGACATCAAAAATTCAAAATGTTGGGGAGAAGGCAGTTAATGTGTGCAGTTTTTTGTTTGTCTCTTTTTTTGCAATCAAAATTAAATTCTCCCATTAAAAGACAGAGTGGCTGAATGTATTAAAAAACAACACCCAATTATATGCTGCCTACAAGAAACTCACGCCTACAAAGACATACATAGATTGAAAATGAAGGGATAGAGAAAGAAATAAATCAAAGGCAAATTATTTGCTTCCAAGATTCAATGATGGAACAGACATTGGTAGACATTCCCATTCCAAAAGGAAAAAAATAGCCAAAAGCAGGGGTAACAGGGGCCATGCAAGTATGGAACCCAGAAGAGCAAATATTTTAAACTCTAAAATACTCAGTTTGAAACTCTAAAATAATCCCTCTTGACTGCACGTTCTGTATCCAGGGCACACTGGTGAGAAGAGTGGGCACCCAAGGCCTTGGGCAGCCCTGTTTCCACGGCTTTGCTAGACACAGCCTACATGGTCATTCTCACAGGTTGAAGTTAAATGCCTTTGGTTTTTCCAGGCTGGAGGTGCACATTGCCGGTGGCTCTATAACTCTGGGGTTTGGAAGGTAGTGGCCCTGCTCCCACAACTCCACTAGACAGGTCCCCAGTGGGGATTCTGTGAGGGCTCCAATCCTGTATTTCTGCTCAGCATTGTCCTAGTTGTCTTGACATGGGGACTTTCCACTGAAGTAGTCTCTCTTGTGGTAGTCTTCTGCCTGAGCACCCAGGCTTTCTGCTATATCCTCTGAAATCTAGGTGGCAGGTGCCAATTCTCCACCACCACTCCTACACTCTGCACACCTGCAGACCTAACACCACATGGAAGCTGCCAAGGCTTATGGCTTGTGCCCTTTGGAGCAGTGGCTCCAGTGGTACCTGGGGCCGTTTGAGCTGTGGCTGGAGGCAGAGTGGCCAGGATGTGGAGAGCAGAATGCCCAGGTGGCAAAGGATAGCAGGACCCTGGGCCTGGCCCTTGAAACCATTCTGTCTTCCTAGGCCCCTGGGCCTTTGATGGGAGGTTTAGCCTTGAAAATTTCAGAAATGCTTTTGGGATCTTTTTCCCATTGTCTTGACTATTAGCACCTGCCTGCCTTATATCTCTGCTAATCACTCTAGCAAGTGCTTGCTTCCCAATACCCTATGACTTCTCTCTTGGAAATGCTCTTTTCTTCTCTAACACATGGCCAGGATGTGAATTTTCCAAATTTTTCCACTCTGTTTGCTTTTTCTCTACCAGTTTACCATAAGCAGTTAGAAGTAACCACACAGCAGCCTGAGCCCTTTGCTGCTCAGAAATGTCTTCTGTCAGATACCCTAGGTCATCAGTCTTAAGTTCAGCCTTCCACAAAGCCCAAGGGCATGCACACAATGTAGTCAAGTTCTTTGCTAGGTGCAACAAAGGTGATAGCTGCAGTTTGCAGTAAGTTCCTCATTTCCATTTGAGACCTCATAAGCATGGCCTTTCCTGACAAGATTTCTATCAGCATTTTGATCACAACTGCTTAACTAATCTCTAAGAAGTTTTGAACTTTCTCTCAAATTCCTGTCTTTTTCTGAGCCCTCCAAACTCTTCCCATCTCTACCCATTACCCAGTTCAAAAGCCTCTTCTGCATTTTCATGTGTCTTTAGTGTAACACTCCATTTCTGGATACCAATTTTTTGTCTTAGTCTGTGTTGCTTAAAGGAATACCTGAGACTGAGTAATTTATAAAGAAAAGAGGTTTAGTTAGCTCACAGTTCTGTAGGCTGTACAAGAAGCAAGGTGAGAACATCTGCTTCTGATGAGGGCCTCAAGAAGCTTCCAATCATGGTGGAAAGTGAAGGGGAGCCAACATGTGCAGATCACATGGTGAGAGAGGAGGCAAGTGACAGGAGGAGGTGCCAGGCTGTTTTCAACGACCATTTCTCAGGGAAACTCCCATAGGAACTAATATAGTGAGAACTCAGTACCACAAGGATGATGCCAAGCCATTCATGAGGGATCTACCCCGATGACCAAAACATTTCCATTAGGTTCCACCTCTAACATTGGGATCAAATTTTAACATGAAGTCTGAAGGGTCAAATATCCAAACTATAGTCGGGTAGATCAATAGGTGACAAAACTAGAAAACGGCCTAATAGCAAAGTTTGATTTTCTTATTGTAAGCAATAAATGAGGGTAGCAGTTGGGGAGTGCATCTTGTAGTCTGCTCAGGCTGCCATAACAAAATAGCAAACACCAGTATTTTTGACTTAAACAACAGACATTTATTTCTCACAGTTTTGGAGGCTGGGAAATCTGAGATCAAGGTGCTGACATATTTGATTCTTGGTGAGGATCAAATTGCTGGCTTGCGCATGGTAATCTTCTCACAGTATCCTCACCTGACAAAGAGAAAACACTCTGGTGTCTCTTTCTTTTGTAAAGGCATTAATGCCATCACTAGGGGCTCTACCCTCCTGGTATTATGTAAACCTAACTATCTCTCAAAGGCCTCAATTTCTAATGCCATCACTTTGGAGGTTAGGGTATCAAAATATGGATGTGGGGGGCATACAAATGTTCAGTATATAAGATGGCTAGTGAGTTGGCCATGTCTTGTTAGAGTCATAGTTGACTATCCAGAATAGTTACCCTGTAGGCAATTGTGTGCACCAGCATGGTATTCAGCAAAGACTTACCTAAATTCAGGATTTGGGTTTTTTAAGTCATCAACCTAAAGATGATAGTTTAAACCAAAGACGTACCTAAGGTGACACATGTAGACAGTATAAAGTGAACAAAGGAGCGGGCCAAAACCCCTGGATGCTCCAAGGGACACAGATAAAAAGGAATCTGCTTAGGAAACTAGAAGGGTAAGTGGTGGGGTCCTGTAACATCTTTCTGGTGACCACAGAAGGGACTGTAGTGCAGAAACTTGACCCAACAGCTACCTTTGGGTAAGTGCTGGGGTCCTGTAACATCACCATCAGCAAGTCACTTAACTCTTCAGAACCTCAATGTTGTCACCTACAAATGGAAATATTTCTAGTCACATCTTCTCCTTCACAAGGTTGTTGTGAATATTGGGTAAAATCATATTGTGCAAAGTGATAATATTTCAAAAGTCTCCTGCTAAGCTGCAATACCTCAACTGAGAAGGGCTTATTATCATCCATAATCACATTCATGGATGACTAATTCACATCAGCTTTTTCTCAGAGATGGAACATATGCTCGAGTGATCTCAGGAAATGTCCGTGGCAGGAAACACAAAGCTGGACATCAGAAGGATGCTGAGAAGAGGGATGACAACAAAGGACAGGGGGTGTTGAAGAGGAAACTTGTCCAGGACCAGAATTACTGGGAACATGAATTTACAGCATTCCAAAGTCCCTACAGTTTAATGAAAGGAGAGGCAGTCCTTTGAACTCCAGTTTTAAAGATGTTACATTTAGAAGGCACATGCAACAGAATAGGCCCTTTCAAAGAAACAGTAGTTTAAGTGCGGGTACAATTACCAGCAGGTTTTCTGTGTTAAATATATATTCTGAAAATAGAAAGGACATTTCATACAACTTTTTCTCTAACCAAACAATCAAGAAGCAAGTGGTACAGCTCTCAGACCTTCAGATGAGAATTACTGAACTTGGGGAGGAAAAATGTTTCTTCCCCTGGGACCTCTAAAATTACTGGTAACATGACTATGGAAAATGTGTCAAATAAACCAAAGCACCAACTTCAGAGACTGAAAGTCACTGGCTTCCCTGTGAAAATATCAAATATTTCACAGTTACTTGGCCAAATGTATGCTCACGTTAGGTAAAGAGAACATATTGTAACATTTTTCATTTATCCTGCTCCGCATGTATTAACACATTACAAATAAAATGAAAGTGATAGGTAGGAGAGAGTGCAGAATAGATGTCTTTATGGTCTAATTAGTTTTGATGAAGGCAGTTGCTATAAGGGACTTTCCCATTCAGGGGTGTAAGTCTTCCAGCCTTGGGCATAAGGAGCAGAAGAAATCCTTGGTGTAGAAATAAATGAAATAAAGAAAACAAAAAGAATAAGGAGATGCTCTGCCAAGTGGAGGATTCTAAGAGCCAAATTTTCTTCAATTTGTTTACTCATTCAAAAAAGGAATTCACACATCAATTATTGGTTGAAACCCTTTAATGTGCCGGACACACGGAGGGGGACATGTAGCAGGGAGAGCAGGAGGGAGGTGGATGCGGCCCTTGCTCTTAGGAAGCTTCCAATCTAGGAGAGAAGACTTCTATTAAACAAGTAATTAAACAAAGCACCACATCACTATTTGGATAGAGAATGGGTATTGCAGGGAGATGAACAGAAACTCAATTGGGGCTAAAGATACTACATTAATGTCTTCAACCCCTTCTTTTCCTCAGATTGCTATATGCCTCCGTGCTTTTGATTCTCTTTCTTCCTTTCCCTCTCTTCCAGTCTTCCGTTGATTTTAATAACAATGAAAAAAAAAGGGAGGGGGGCAAGCTTTGGGTTGTGTGCCAGAAGCTGAAGAAACTCCTTAGCTCAGCACAGATCAAATGCTAGCTTCTGTGGCAGCCAAAGTGAATCTGTCACACTAATGACATTCACGGTCTATATTGTGCTTCATTGTAATTAACCTTAAGTGGTTTGGGTAAATCGCTTTAATTTGTTACATGTTGGCAGAATCAAACTACTTTTTTTGCTTCTTCTTCTCTTTGCCTTTTAATCTTGTTTATCATTAACATCATAGCTAATGCTAGGAAACTATTGGTGGAAGCCCCTGTGTGCTACTATCTGAAATTCCTTCCACAATGGAAAGAAAGGGCAGTGGTGTCTTGCATCTCAACATGATAGCCGGAATGAATGAGACCGAAGAGCCTCTTTCCAAGCACTTTTTGTGTTTTTAATTTTGCATTCTTTTACTTGAAGAGGGCCCCCAAATCTTGGATACACCCTCAAATGATATTAAGACTAAAAAAGTATATAACCCATAAGAATAAAAAATGTTGAGTAAAATATATTGATATCATATCAGTGGGACATTGGACTAAAAGACATATTTGTGTGTGAGACAGAATAATAAAGGGAAGAAAAGGCATGGAAATAAACATAGCTGGGCTGGGTGCAGTGGCTCATGTCTATAATCCCAACCCTTTTGGGGGCTGAGAGAGGAGTATCCCTTGAGCTCAGGAGTTTGAGACTAGCCTGAGCAACATATTGAGACCCTGTATCTACAAAAAATTTTTTAAAAAAAATTAGCCAAATGTGGTGGCGCATGACTGTAGTGCCAGCTACTCAGGAGGCTGAGGAAGGAGGATCACTTGAGCCAGGAGGTTGAGGCTGCAGTCAGCTGTGATCACACCACTGCACTCCACCGTGTATGACAGAGCAAGACCCTGTCTCAAAACAAATAGATAAGTAACTGGTTTATTCTACCTTTGGTTGGGATGGAGCATTCTTCAAACATTCAATGAATATTTATTGTGCACTCCTGTGTGCCAGGCACTGTTCCAGAAAAATGAGATACATCCAGAAACAAAACAATCAATAATGCATGCCTTGTGGAGCTTACATTCTAACAAGGGAAGATAGACAATAAACACTAAGCATATTAAGTAAGCATATATTGCATTCAAAGGTGATAAGCATAATGGGGGGATTGAGAGTTTGGGGTAAGGATACAGAAGATTTGAACAACACAATCAACCAACAAGATAGATGCCACACTCTATATATGAACACTCCACCCAACAATAGCAGCAGTCACATTTTTTTTCTTGCACCCATAGAATTTCAAGATGAACCACATCCTGGACAATAAAATGAACTTCGATAATTAAAAAGAGAAGGAAGACATTTGGTTTTTACTGAGAATGAATTGAGACTCATTGTAGGGTGTGGAACAAAAGGGACCTTGTAAGGCTGTTCTGGCTATTGCATTTCCTCTTGTAGGGGAAGAGAGGCGCAAAACTAGAGGCCGAGAGATCAGTTAGAAGGCTGTTGCCACCACCTGGGTGAGAGATGGTGGTGGTTTGGGGTCAAGGTCTTCTTTGAAGGCAACAAGAGTAGCCTGATTGTGCTAACATTCAGGGAAGTGTAATACAAAGTTGTTTTAATATTGCTATCATTTGAAAGAATATGGGGAATAGTAACAGACTGCATCTCAGAATAGAAGCACTATTATGTCTTTAAAAAATTTTTTTTAATTTAATTTTATTTATTTTATTATTATACTTTAAGTTCTAGGGTACATGTGCACAATGTGCAGGTTTGATACATAGGTATATACGTGTGCCATGCTGGTTTACTTCACCCATTAACTCATCATTTACATTGGGTATTTCTCCTAATACTATCCCCCCCACCCTTATGACAGGCCCTGGTGTGTGATGTTCCCGCCTCGTGTCCATGTGTTCTCATTGTTCAACTCCCACTTATGAGTGAGAACATGCAGTGTTTGGTTTTCTGTCCTTGTGATAGTTTGCTGAGAATGATGGTTTCCAGCTTCATCCATGTTACTGCAAAGGACATGAACACATCCTTTTTTATGGCTGCATAGTATTCCATGGTGTATATGTGCCACATTTTCTTAATCCAGTCTATCACTGATGGACATTTGGGTTGGATCCAAGTCTCTGCTATTGTGAATACTGCCGCAATAAGCATACGTGTGTGTGTGTCTTTATAGTAGCATGGTTTATAATCCTTTGGGTATTTATCCAGTAATGGGATGGCTGGGTCAAATGGTATTTCTAGTTCTAGATCCTTGAGGAATCACCACACTGTCTTCCACAATGGTTGAACTAATTTACACTCCCACCAACAGTGTAAAAAGCATTCCTATTTCTCCACATCCTCTCCAGTATCTGTTGTTTCCTGACTTTTTAATGTTCACTGTTCTAACTGGTGTGAGATGGTATCTCATTGTGGTTTTAATTTGCATTTCTCTGATGACCAGTGATGATGAGCACTTTTTCATGTGTCTCTTGGCTGCATATATGTCTTCTTTTGAGAAGTGACTGTTTATGTCCTTTGCCCACTTTTTGATGGGGTTGTTTGATGCTTTCTTGTAAATTTGTTTAACTTCTTTGTAGATTCTGGATATTAGCCCTTTGTCAGATGAGCAGATTGCAAAAATTTTCTCCCATTCTGTAGGTTGCCGGTTCACTCTGATGGTAGTTTCTTTTGCTGTGCAGAAGCTCTTTAGTTTAATTAGATCCCATTTGTCTATTTTGGCTTTTGTTGTCATTGCTTTTGGTGTTTTAGTCATGAAGTCCTTACCCATTCCTATGTCCTGAATGGTATTGCCTAGGTTTTCTTCTGGGGTTTTTATGGTTTTAGGTCTAACATTTAAGTCTTTAATCCATCTTGAATTAATTTTGGTATAAGGTGTAAGGAAGATATCTAGTTTCAGCTTTCTACTTATGGCTACTCAGTTTTTCCAGCACCATTTATTAAATAGGGAATCCTTTTCCCATTGCTTGTTTTTGTCAGGTTTGTCAAAGATCAGATGGTTGTAGATGTGTGGTGTTATTTCTGAGGCCTCTGTTCTGTTCCATTGGTCTTTACATCGGTTTTGGTACCAGTACCACGCTTTTTTGGTTACTGTAGACTTGTAGTATAGTTTGAAGTCAGGCAGTGTGATGCCTCCAGCTTCTTGGCAATTTGGGTTCTTTTTTGGTTCCATATGAACTTTAAAGTAGTTTTTCTAATTCTGTGAAGAAAGTCATTGGTAGGTTGATGGGGATGGCATTGAATCTATAAATTACCTTGGGCAGTATGGCCATTTTCACAATATTGATCCTTCCTATCCATGAGCATGGAATGTTCTTCCATGTGTTTATGTCCTCCTTTATTTTGCAGAACAGTGGTTTGTAGTTCTCCTTGAAGAGGTCCTTCACATCCCTTCTAAGTTGAATTCCTAGGTATTTCATTCTCTTTGAAGCAATTGTGAATGGGAGTTCACTCATGATTTGGTTCTCTGTTTGTCTGTTATTGGTGTAGATGAATGCTTGTGATTTTTACACATTGATTTTGTGTCCTGAGACTTTGCTGAAGTTGCTTATCAGCTTTAGGAGATTTGGGGCTGAGATGATGGGGCTTTCTTTTTTTACTTTGCTTTTTTTTTTTTTTTTTTTTTTTTTAGATGGAGTCTCACTCTGTTGCCCAGGCTGGAGTGCAGTGGCATAATCTTGGCTCACTGCAAGCTCTACCTCCTGGGTTCATGCATTCTCCTGCCTCAGCCTCCTGTGTAGCTGGGACTACAGGCGCCTGCCACGATGCCCAGCTAATTTTTTTTTATTATTGTTTTTAGTAGAGATGGGATTTCATGTGTTAGCCAGGATGGTCTTGATCTCCTGACCTCGTGATCCACCTGCCTCAGCCTCCCAAAGTGCTGGGATTACAGGCATTAGCCACCACACCTGGCCAGATGATGGGGTTTTCTAAACATACAATTATGTCATCTGCAAACAGGGACAATTTGACTTCTTCTTTTCCTAACTGAATATCCTTTATTTCTTTCTCTTGCGTGATTGCCCTGGCTAGAAGTTCCAACACTATATTGAATAGGAGTGGTGAGAGAGGGCATCTCTGTCTTCTGCCAGTTTTCAAAGGGAATGCTTCCAGTTTTTGCCAATTCAGTATGATATTGGCTGTGGGTTTGTCATAAATAGCTTTTATTATTTTGAGATATGTCCCATCTATACCTAGTTTATTGAGAGTTTTAGCATGAAGGGCTGTTGAATTTTGTCAAAGGCCTTTTCTGCATCTATTGAGATAATCATGTGTTTTTTGGTCATTGGTTCTGTTTATATGATGGACTACATTTATTGATTTGTGTATGTTGAATCAACCTTGCATCCCAGGGATGAAGCTACCTTGATCATGTTGATAAGCTTTTTGATGTGCTGCTGGATTCAGTTTGTCAGTATTTTATTGAGGGTTTTCACATCGATTTTCATCAGGGATATTGGTCTAAAATTCTCTTTTTTTGTTATGTCTCTGCCAGGCTTTGGTATCAAGATGATGCTGGCCTCATAAAATGAGTGAGGGAGGATTCCCTCTTTTTCTATTGATTGGAATAGTTTCAGAAGTAATGGTACCAGCTCCTCTTTGTACCTCTGGGAGAATTTGGCTATCAATCTGTCTGGTCCTGGACTTTTTTTTTGGTAGGCTATTTATTATTGCCTCAATTTCAGAGCCTGTTATTGGTCCATTCAGATATTCAACTTCTTCCTGGTTTAGTCTTCAGAGGGTGTATGTGTCCTGGAATTTATCCATTGTCGAGACCAGCTGGGTCAGGAAGCCCCTAACCCAGTGGTGCTAGAGGAATTAAAGACATACACACAGAAATATAGAGGTGTGAAGTGGGAAATCAGGGGTCTCACAGCCTTCAGAGCGGAGAGTCTCAAACAGAGATTTATCCATGTATTTATTAACAGCATACCAGTCATTAGCATTGTTTCTATAGATATTAAATTAACTTAAAGTATCCCTTATGGGAAACGAAGGGATAGGCAGAATTAAAGGAATAGGTTGGGCTAGTTAACTACAGCAGGAACACGCCCTTAAAGACACAGATCGCTTATGCTTTTGTTTGTGGCTTAAGAATGCCTTTAAGCAGTTTTCCACCCTGGGTGGGTCAGGTGTTGCTTGCCCTCATTCCTGTAAACCCACAACCTTCCAGCTTGGGCATTAGGGCCATTATGAACATGTTACAGTGCTGCAGAGATTTTGTTTATGGCCAGTTTTGGGGCCAGTTTATGGCTGGATTTTGGGGGGCTTGCTCTCAACAATCCACTTCTTCTAGATTTTCTAGTTTATTTGTGTAGAGGTGTTTATAGTAAGTATTCTCTGATGGTAGTTTGTATTTCTGTGGGATTGGTGGTAATATCCCCTTTATCATTTTTTATTGTGTCTATTTCATTCTTCTTTCTTTTATTCTTTATTATTCTGGCTAGCTGCCTATCAATTTTGTTGATCTTTTTTTTTTAAAAAAAAAAAAAACAGCTCCTGGATTCATTGATTTTTTGAAGGGTTTTTTGTGTCTCTATCTCCTTCAGTTCTGCTCTGATCTTGGTTATTTCTTGCCTTCTGCTGGCTTTTGAATGTGTTTGTTCTTGCTTCTCTAGTTCTTTTCATTGTGATATTAGGGTATCAATTTTAGATCTTTCCTGCTTTCTCTTGTGGGCATTTATTGCTATAAATTTCCCTCTACACACCGCTTTAAATATGTCCCAGCGATTCTGGTATGTTGCATCTTCGTTCTCATTGGTTTCAAAGAACATCTTTATTTCTGCCTTCATTTTGTTATTTACCCAGTAGTCATTCAGGAGCAGGTTGTTCAGTCTCCAGGTAGTTGTGTGGTTTTGAGTGAGTTTCTTAGTTCTGCGTTCTGGTTTGATAGCTCTGTGATCTGAGAGACAGTTTGTTGTGATATCTGTTCTTTTACGTTTGCTGAGGAGTGCTTTATTTCCAAATATGTGGTCAATTGTGGAATAATTGCGATGTGGTGCTGAGAAGAATGTATATTCTTTTAATTTGGGGTGGAGAGTTCTGTAGATGCCTATTAGGTCTGCTTGGTGCAGAGTTGAGTTGAAGTCCTGGATGTCCTTGTTAACTTTCTGTGTCATTGATCTAATATTGACAGTGGGGTGTTAAAGTCTCCCATTATTATTGTGTGGGAGTCTAAGTCTCTTTGTAGGTCTCTGAGGACTTGCTTTATGAATCTGGGTGCTCCTGTATTGGGTGCATATATATTTAGGATAGTTAGATCTTCTTGATGAATTGATCCCTTTATCATTATGTAATGGCCTTCTTTGTCTCTTTTGATCTTTGATGGATTAAAGTCTGTTTTATCAGAGACTAGGATTGCAACTTCTGCTTTTTTTGTTTTCCATTTGCTTGGTAGATCTTGCTCCATCCCTTTATTTTGAGCCTATGTATGTCTCTGCATGTGAGATGGGTCTCCTGAATATGGCACACTGATGGGTCTTGACTCTTTATCCAATTTGCCAGTCTGTGTCTTTTAATTGGACCATTTAGCCCATTTACATTTAAGGTTAATATTGTTATGTGTGAATTTGATCCCGTCATTATAACGTTACCTGGTTATTTTGCCCGTTAGTTGATGCAGTTTCTTCCTAGCATCGATGGTCTTTACAATTTGGCATGTTTTTGCAGTGGCTGGTACTCGCCATTCCTTTCCATGTTTAGTGCTTCCTTCAGGATCTCTTGTAAGGCAGGCCTGGAGGTAACAAAATCTCTCAGCATTTGCTTGTCTGTAAAGGATTTTATTTCTCTTTCACTTATGAAGCTTAGTTTGGCTGGATATGAAATTCTGGGTTGAAAATTATTTTCTTCAGGAATGTTGAATATTGTCCCCCACTCTCTACTGGCTTGTAGAGTTTCTGCTGAGAGATCTGCTGTTAGTCTGATGGGCTTCCCTTTGTGGGTAACCCGACCATTCTCTCTGGCTGCCCTTAACATTTTTTCTTCATTTCAAACTTGCTGAATCTAACAATTATGTGTCTTGGGGCTGCTCTTCTCGAGGAGTATCTTTGTGGTGTTCTTTATATTTCCTGAATGTAAATGTTGGCCTGCCTTGCTAGGTTGGAGAAGTTCTCCTATATAATATCCTGAAGAGAGTTTTCCAACTTGGTTCCATTCTCCCCGTCACCTTTGGTACACCAATCAAATGTAGATGTGGTCTTTTCACATAGTCCCATATTTCTTGGAGGCTTTGTTCACATCTTTTTACTCTTTTTTCTCTAAACTTCTGTTCTCACTTTATTTCACTGATTTCATCTTCAATCACTGATACCCTTTCTTCCACTTGATTGAATCAGCTACTGAAGCTTGTGCATGAGTCACGTAGTTCTTGTGCATGGTTTTCAGCTCCATCAGGTCATTTAAGGTCTTCTCTACATTGTTTATTCTAGTTAGTCATTCGTCTAATCTTCCTAGGCTTCCTTGTGGTGGGTTCAAACATCCTCCTTTATCTCGGAGAACTTTGTTATTACCAATGTTCTGAAGCCTTCTTCTGTCAACTCGTCAAAGTCATTCTCCATCCAACTTTGTTCCATTGCAGCGAGGAGCTGTGATCCTTTGGAGGAGAAGAGGCATTCTGGTTTTTAGAATTTTCAGCTTTTCAGCTCTGGTTTCTCCCCATCTTTGTGGTTTTATCTACCTTTGGTCTTTGATGTTGGTGACCTACAGATGGGGTTTTGGTGTGGACGTCCTTTTTGTTGATGTTGATGCTATTTCTTTCTGTTTGTTAGTTTTCCTTCTAACAGACAGGTCCCTCAGCTGCAGGTCTGTTGGAGTTTGTTGGAGGTCCACTCCAGACCCTATTTGCCTGGGTATCACCAGCAGAGGCTGCAGAACAGCAAATATTGCAGAACAGTAAATATTGCTGCCTGATCCTTCCTCTGGAAGCTTTGTCCCAGAGGGCACCTGCCTGAATGAGGTGTCAGTCAGCCCCTTCTGGGAGGTGTCTCCCAGTTAGGCTACACAGGGGCCAGGGACCCACTTGAGGAGGCAGTCTGTCTGTTCTCAGAGTTCAAATGCCATGCTGGGACAACCACTGCTCTCTTCAGAGCTGTCAGACAGGGATGTTTAAGTCTTCAGAAGTTTCTGCTACCTTTTGTTCAGCTATGCCCTGGCCCCAGAGATGGAGTCAACAGGCAGCAGGTCTTGCTGAGCTGCGGTGGACTCCGGCCAGTTTGACCTTCCCTGGATGCTTTGTTTACCTACTCAAGTCTCAGCAATGGCTGATGACCCTCCCCCTGCCAGGCTACTGCCTCACAGGTCAATCTCAGACTGCTGTGCTAGCAGTGAGCAAGGCCCTGCCAAGCCAGGTGCAGAATATAATCTCCTGGTGTGACATTTGCTAATACCATTGGAAAAGCACAGTATAGGAGGAAATGTCCGATTTTTCCAGGTACAGCTTATCATGGCTTCCCTTGGCTAGGAAAGGGAAATCCCCCATCCCCTTGCACTTCCCGGGTGAGGCAATGCCCTGGCTGCTTTGGCTCACCCTCCTTAGGCTGCACCCACTGTCCAGCTAGTCCCAGTGAGATGAACCAGGTACCTCAGTTGGAAATGCAGAAATCACCCATCTTCTGCGTCGATCATGCTGGGAGCTGCAGACCAGTGCTATTCCTATTCAGCTATCTGAGAAGCACTATTATGTCTTACATGACATAACTTGATTTACCTTGCCCAAATGAAAATTAATAAGGGTTGTACCTCAAGATGTTAGTAAAAGGTCATTGCTTTATATTTAATTTTTCTAAATTCAATTATTCCGTCTTGGTAAAAACAGACGAAAGGAGGAGTTGGTCAAAGAGAAGGAAACAAATCATTTAAATTGGGTCACAATTCTGGCCTGCCATTTCACTAAATGACCATGAGATGAAAAGCAAGTCTGCTCTTCTCAGATCAGGCTCAGTTCTTGGTGCCTGTCAACATGAAGCTGTTTTAAAATGTGGTCTTTTGGTGTGACATGGTCCCTACAGGCAAACCTGCTATACTACTTAATGTTCAATCAGAGAAATCAACAATTTGTTTTAACATTGAAGGAAAAATTGACAGTGCTGGATATATTGAGAGGTGGGCTGTGGGTCTCCAAAAAGGTCACTTCCAAAGGACTTTCCAGAACTAGTTATGTTTAAATTCATTTTCCTTACTGATTGTCAAATCTAATCACTAAGTAGCAGTATAAGTCCCTTGTATTGAGATATAATACCATTTATATTGTATGCCTGGTGCTAGTATGTTAATTTGTTCAATGCTCATAATAAGCCTATACTTATATTTATACATCTATACTATCCTATGAACTTTTCATTTTAATTGTGAAGGAACTGAGGAACACAGAGATTTGACAACCTGCCAGCATCATACATTTGGTAAGAGTAGAGCTTGGGTTTCAAACCCAGGCCTGGCTCTGAAATCTGAGCTTCTTTAAGACTAGGATATAATTTTATGAATAAATATAGACTTACTTTTTAAAAAGTTTTATTTTTATTTTTATATGGGTGCCCGGGCTTAGGGATTGAGGGGAGCGGGTGCTCAGGGAAGGGGCTAAATATTGACTCTAGCAACCCAAAAATGGATACTTCCAAGCAAAGGAAAAATTTCTTCTCATCTTCTACCAGTCAATATGAAGACACTGAATTCACTATGTAGCCAGAAAGGTAATAAAATATTTGAAGACTGAAAAAAAAAGTATAGAATGGACAGATCACTGCTGCTGAGAAAAATGAGAAGCTCTTAAAGGCCACAGGCAAAGCTTCATTGGCCTCCTCAGGGGCCCAGAGGTAACCTTACTCCTTTCTGGGAATTAATGGTTTGCGTATTCTTCATTGTCCATGTCCTTCCCCACCTAGACTGTGAACATCTCAATGGGTAGAACTCTGCTGTCTTAATCATACTAGAATCTAAAGTGCTTAGTACAGTGCCTGGTACATAATAAATGCTTTCAAATGTGTTGAATGAAATACTAAATGAATGAAAAAGATAATAAAATTGTAATTCATATGGTGACAGGATTTTTGTTCTTCTTTCTCTCTCTCTAATAGAGCATACATTATTCAGTAACCTTGAGGCTGATGCTTTCCACTCTTACAAGCCCCAGGTAATTATGCTGTCCTGAAAACACCCATTAAGGCCGTTATGCAAAATCCTCAGATGTTTATCTCTAGGGGCTGTAAGTGACCTAAGGCAATTTTTGGAAGCAGTGATAGTGCCATTAAAACTAGTAGAAAGTGGTCACTATCTTTTATGTATGTGATAAGCTTACTGTCTTTATTGTCACCTTCATAATAAGGGAAAACATTTTACTTTATTTATTTATTTTCTGAAGGGTGGACAATGAATTGGTAAGAGAGAGGCTAAATCCTTTGCTGACTTCTAATGATGAGCAAAAAAAGACAGTTCGAGTTCAAGGGTGTTTTCTCTGAGACAGAGTTTTTCACCTCAGGGCAATCGATGCTTCTTTGTGAAACCAAACCTGCTAATTGGTATCCTCCTCTGACAATGCCTACATTGGGTCCCTGGAACCCAATAAGTGTCTAGGGCCCCTGGCTATCTAGCAATCATGGGAACAAGAGGGGAATAAATTATCATTAAAGACTCATTGTTCTCCACAGCTGGGAGTTTGGGCATTTAAAAGCGTCAAAATGTGCTAGGTCATTTAATAATTTACTTCCTGAAGTAGATTCTAATTCTAATTGAAATGTATGTTTTACTTAGCACTAGGTGGGAAATGTAGAACCACACTTTTGAAGGGATCTCTTTGAAAGCTGCTTGCTTTGGTTTTATTGAATAGCTTTGCCTTCAGCTTTGCAACTTTGTATTCTAGTTTATATAGTCTTTATAAAGATAACTATTCTTGTAAATCTGGCATAGGTTTAGTTTTTTTCCCTAGGCTTTGCTCACAGAATTCAGACGCCTGACTCTGGAACAGAAAGTGAACATGCGTGCTTTGCAGATGATTCTGACTTAAACATATGGCTATTATGTTGTACATTTTAAAAATGATATTTAATGCAGCGATTCCTGCTTTCCATATGGTTTGATTTTGTTTTCCCCCTCCCTTCCAATCCCATGCATGTTAGTTCTTCGCCTACTACGTCACAGCCTTGTGGGGATGTGTTCATCAGGGTCAGAGCATGACAACATGTCAGCTTGCACATTGTATATAGCTGGCACTCTTTTAGCTGGAAGCAACACAAGCTAGTTTAAACAATTGGGACAATTATCATCTCACTAAATGGAAAGTTCAGAGTCAGGGCAAACTCCATGTTTAATCAGCAGCCCAGTATGGCCACCAAACCCCTAGGATTTTTCTTTCCATCCTGCTCATTTCAATGTCACGTTCATCCAAAGCCTGGTTCCTCTCATAAATCCCAAGAAGGCTCATGGGTTAATCAGACCTTTATTCTTTCTTGTTTTTGCCAGCAGGAGAGAGAATGATGATCTTCCAACAGGAAAGATCTTTGCTGTCAGTCTAGTTGGGCCATCAGAGGCCTCACACCAAGTGTAGTTGTCAGGGGAATGTGAATTGGGTTCGACCGTCAATGTCCAATATGGTGGCCACTAGCCATACTAAGCCCTTGAAATATGGCTAGTCCAAAATGACATGCACTGTAAGTGAAAAAGATACACTGGATTTTAAAGATGTAATATGAAAAAAATGTAATATAGCTCATTAATAATTTCTATATTGATTATATTGACAATATATTTCAGATAGATTAAATAAAATACATTATTAAAATTGATTTACCTGTTTCTTTTTACTTTTTAAAAAATGTGACTGCTAGAACACTTTAAATTACATATATGGCTTCCCATATTTCTATTGGATGGCGCTAGCTAACTAATCGAGATTCCCTCTGAAGTAGGAGTGAGCTACACACTCGAATGAAATTTAAGGTTTTCTTAGAAAAAGGAAAGGAAGAATCAGTGTTAAGTAAGCAGCCACATGGTCTACTTTGTCTGGAGGACCATTGTTTAAATTTCTCTCTTGTTGTTTTTATTCTAACTTCTAATTGGTGGCTGGAGGATATAAGAAAATCAGTAGTAACATGTGGGTTTCGTTGGGGACCAGGACAGCTTTTTCCAAGCATTCCAAACTATGTACTATGTGGGAATTTTGAGACAGCAGAGATGTCATATATTGTTCTTGATTGCCAAGTAAGTTCACTGGGAACAACGTTGGGTTGAGCTCACAGGCCTGAATCCTTTTCCACTGCTTAACCAATTTTATTTTGTTTCATGTTCAGCATTTATTCTGTTATTAAAGCAATATGTAACAGTGGCACCAAATATGTAAAAATGATTAATACACTGTGGGGCACAGGAGACCTTTCCTGGTGTCAGTTGCTTGTTGCTTTCCACTCTGCAACATTTCTCTTTCTTTTCCTTTTTGTTTCTTGCCTTACACTCACAGGCAGAAGGACTCCTTTTCACACTTACCTTATTGTAGGTAACCTCTGTCTGTTTCACAGCTAATTGTGCAACGAAGAACAAGGATTTCATAGAGTTTGTAGAATAATCGGGAAGCCTGTAGACATTAGTGAAGAAAAATCACGTGAATTCTTAACAAATTGTACATTACTGTCAAGATGGCCAATTGTAAAGCCAAGACTCTTCCTTGAGAAAAGTCTCTCGTCATCAAAGGTGTGTATGCAGGGCAGGACGATATTCTGCTTTAGGTTCAACTCACCCCAGGGCTGGTATTCTCCTTGCACACAGCAGCACAGCCTATACCAGGAGCTGCACTATTGAAATCCTTCTGTGGAGTTACTAAATAGCCACTGCCCAAAACCCCCACATTCCTTTCTTACCACCTTGGCTTTTCTGGCCTCTCCGCCTGAAATCTGGCAGTGAAGATGCAGAAGGGACCTCCAGGGTCATCTTGGTGCTGAAGGGACTTCCAGGACTCTGCCACACTTTTAAACAATGCTTCAACTGCCCAACATTTAAATCTGCCTTACACTAGTGATCAGTTTCCATCTTAACAAAGAGACAAAGGAAAACAAAATATCTGGAATGAAAACTAGGAAGGCGAAGGGCCGAGCGCAGTGGCTCACACCTGTGATCCAGCACTTTGGGAGGTCGAGGTGAGTGGATCATGAGGTCAGGAGTTTGAGACCAGCCTGCCCAACATAGTGAAACCCCGTCTCTACTAAAAATATGAAACTTAGCCAAGTGTGGTAGCGGTCACCTGTAGTCCCAGCTACTCGGGAGGCTGATGCAGGAGAATTGCTTGAACCTAGGAGGTGGAGGTTGTAGTGAGCTGAGATAGTGTCATTGCACTCCAGCCTGGGCAACAAGAGTGAAACTCCATCTCAAAAAAAAAAAAAAAAAAGAAAAAAAAAAAAGAAAAGAAAAGAAAGGAAATAATCTAAGAAGGCAACTTAATGCTTTCTTTGATGATTTCTAATAAAAAACAAAATCATTGTAATTTTTTATTGATACACACCATTTAAAGACTTCTCTTGAAGAGTCATAGTGAAGCAGAAAGAAGACTAGCACTTTGTGATATGATAACTAGATTCCAGTTTTATCCTGACACTGGCCACCTGTGTGAACTTGGTAAGTTTCATCATTTCTGCAAGCCTCACTTCCTCATGAGTAAAAAGCAATAATGCCAGTTCCCACTTCAGAGTTATGAGGGTAAAAATCAAATAAAATATGAAAGCAACCAGCCCTGTTCTTGGCACATCACCAATGCTTGGTAAGCTCTGGTCAAATTAGAATTTGAGAAGCTGGAGAACAACTGCATGAAAGAATTTTTTGTAACTTTGTATTGAAGTAAGACACACAGGCAGAAAATGCAAATTACTGTATTTAATGTAATGAATTCCTGTAGAGAGAACACATGTAACCAGCACCCCCATCAGGAAATTAAACATTATCCATACCCCAGGAGTCCCCTCCTGCCTCCTTTCAGTCACCCATCCCCAAGGAACTTTTCATGCCAAACTGATTGTTTTAATGTGGGAACCGAATATTGCACATGCTCTGATGGGCTTAAGTGCTTAAAAACAAACAAAAAGGGTTCAGGTGAGTTGTTCTCCAGACTGAATGGAGAACCTGCGATAGATTAAGTAGAGGCGCGTTAAAGACAAGCACACTCCTACACTCACACGATCATACGCTGCAAATGTGTAAGGACTTCCTGTTCTGTGAACAATGCCAGGTTAAGGATTATGGCATTTGCAAACGTGCTCCCGCTTCTCCAGGATTTTTTTTTTTTTTTTGAGAAGTCTCACTCTGTCACCCAGGCTGGAGTGCACTAGAGTGATCTCAGTTCACTGCAGCCTCCACCTCCCAGGTTCAAGCAATTCTCCTGCCTTAGCCTCCCAAGTACCTGAGATTACAGGTGCATGCCACTGCACTAAGCTAATTTTAGTAGAGATGAGGTTTTACCATGTTGTACAGGCTGGTCTTGAACTCCTGACCTCAGGTGATCTGCCCAGGAAGGCCCTTGGCCTTCCAAAGTGCTGCGATTACAGGCATGAGCTACTAGTACCTGGCCAGGATTTTTACAAAAGGAGCAGCATAAGCAAAACAGGAAACCACTGTGTCGGGGTCAGCAAGCCTGGTTTCTCCTACTCTGCTAGTGAACTGAAGCCTAGGGTTGGGGTAGACCAGAGAAGGCATGAATGCCAGGCAAAGGATGTCTGCAGGCAGTATGGAGTGACTGGATGCTTTTGAGTGCAGGGTGACAAGGCGAAAATATTTTTATTGTGGAGGATGTATCTGGGAAAAGAGGGACTAGCCACAGAAAGTCAGTGAGGAGGCTCTGTGAAACAGTCTAAGCCAATGAAGCCTCAGAATCACCTAGAGAGGCTTAAGCCACAGATTGCTGGGATCCTTCCCCAGGGTTGCTGCTTTAGAGGGTCTAGTTAATCTGAGAATTTATATTTTGTTTCCAGGTAATACACTTTGAGAATCACAGTTCTGAGCCAAAAGTTCTCAACACTCACAATACATTAGACTCATCTAGAGAGTGTTTTACAAACATCCATGCCCACGTCTCACCTCCAAAAAAAGCCTAGGGTTTAATTAGTCTGGGGTAAAGCCTGGGCATTGACATTTTCTAAGAATGATTCTATAGCATCACCAATTTTGGGAACCACTTATCTAGACAGGGATTCTGGAATGTGGCTCCTTATCAGAATTACCCAGGGAGCATAATAAATAGATTCCTGGGCGCCACCCCAGATAAAGGACATGTAGAGTGGAGCCCTGGCATTCCTATGCTTGATCTTCACAGACTGGTCACGCTGATACAGATGGTTCCCACACTGGCTTTTGGGAACTGCTGGTCTGGAAAGGCAAATGAGGACACAAACCCTAAAAACAAAGTATGAGGAATGGCAATAAATGAGAGCTCCTAGGATTTTCTGACTGTTTAGATGGGCAGACCATGGAAGGAATTGAAGCCCAGAGGGTGGGAAATCTATCTACGGGTCACAAGAAAGCCTTGTGTGGCCGTCAAGGTGTGGTCATAGAAGACTGCTGGTCGCACAAAGAGCCACAACTTGAATCAGTTATCTTCCTGCCAACAGCCTGACATATCCAGACACCCCATCTTATCAAACCCTGACAATTAGTGGGTGCTAATTCATGCTGACTAAGCCCTAGGAGGTTCAAGTCTCTAACATAGCATGCAACTGTTAATTTTCACTGAGAAACAATAACAACCAAGGTAGCCAAACACTTGTATTCTTCCCATGGGTAAATTACACAGAAAGCCAAATTGTCATCAGAAAGTTGCTGGGTAGAGATGGAATCAGAGCAGAGAGGAGTTAATTGCATGATTCAAATGTTTAGGGGCATCAGGTTGTGATAGCTGGGTGCCTCCTTCTCTACAAGTAAATATTTGGAGGAGTCTGAAAAGACACAGCCTCTAATGGACAGTTCCTAATGGCCACAGCCAGTATTTGCCCCAGTGACTCGGCTGGGTTTATGCTCCACCATCCGCAGGCTAATTAATTCATTAAGTCTTTAGATATATGAATATCCTCAATCAAATGAGTCTCATCTTGCTCACTCTTGAGTCCCTGTGTTTCTTAGGGTGATTTTGCATATCTCTCACCTGAACGATGATGTAGTTTACAGTGTAGTTCTAAGAGGATAATTCCATTTTCCTTAATACTACACTTCGGGAGTGGTAGTATTAGGGAAAAATACCGTTGCCACATAGAGTTCAATTTCACTATTTTAGCAACGATTAGTCTTATTTTATGCGGCAGAATTAGAGGCTAATATTTTAATTATTTTTATGTTTCTTCAAAGCATAGTATACTGTCATGGTTAAAAGAGACCTAGTTAACCCTGAGCATATGAAGCCTTTATGCTCAGATCATGAGGTCACAAAACTGGGTTACTTCTCACCTACTATGAGCTTCCTCGAAAAGCAGGCAGGCAACTGTAGTTAGAAAACAAAGAATTCAGTTCAGTAAGTGTGCCTGGCAACCTAAACCTGCAAAGTGATGGCAAACGTCCCAACCCTATTTTAGCTTTACAATTATGTTGATGATGAAACAGGCTCTTTGTGAGAGCCAAAAGTAGAACAAAGCATTTGTATCATGCTTGATAAAGATAACAAGAGAAATAAATCCAAACCATAGCATTTAGTTGGCTTCTTGAGGAGAGAGAAGGAGTGGGAGTGATGAGATGTGGACTCCCCAAGTGCACATTTGTTGCTTAGTGACATGAGGAGCAGCTCTTTAGCAGGAGGGGGAAGAAGATGCAGGTGGGGAATCCTTGAATCTGCTTTCTATAGAAGCAGACAGGATGTGTCTTCTCCGACCCCTTGATACTCTTCTATTTATGTCAGGCCTTCTGGGTGACTGTGCTCAGATTCTTATTTAAATCCAATTAAATCTGGGACTTGAGTAAACACAGATGTATATCATGCAGAAGATAGTAGTAAAGGATTCTGCATATAGGCCAGAGCAGCTGTATCTTTTCTGCTATTTAAGGTTTGGGTTTTTTCTTAGTATCTTGGAAAGAAAAAGTGACAGTAAATATTGGCGGTTTTAATTTTATACAAAACCAGAGTCTCTCCTTTTTCTAGCCTTTCCCCTTGGCCTAGGCCAGATTGACTTTATTAAAACAATCTGATCAGGCCCCTCTCCTTCCCGTGGCTCCCCACTGTCCACAGAAAAACGTTCATTCCCAAGGGGACCTCAGACTTCCTGCATGACGGGTTCCCCCTTGGCTGCATAGCCTAACATCCTGCCACTTTTCTCCTCGCATAGAATATTCCATCCAATGCAGACTTTCAGGGTGTCCCCAGTTCAGAGCTCTTTCACTTCTGTACACTTCATCTACCTCCTTTACCTTGCCTGAAAGTGAGAATTACAGAGTCTGGAGCAAAACTGCCACCCGTTATGGCTCTGCATCTTCATTAAGTGGTGTGGCCTTAGGCAAATTACTTAACCTCTCAGTGCCTCAGTTTCCTCCTGTCCAGTAAAAGGATAGTAGTGGCTAACCTAGGCTCACAAGGTTGTTGGCCTTAAATGCATTAATGCATAAAAAATGCAGAGCAGTGCCTGGCACATAGGAAATAGTTAATATTTTTAACTTCTACATATGCTACAAGACTAAGCCTAAACATTATTTTCTGTGGGAAGTCTTACACTGTCAGATGTAAGATAATTCTCAACCAAGGGTGATTTTGCACCACCACCCTCCCGAGGATTTTTGGCAATGTCTGGAGACATTTTTGGTCATCTCAAACAGTGGAATGCTACCAGTAGAGGCCAGGAATGCTGGTAAAAAAAATTAAAAATCTACTTTGCACAGGACAGCTGTTCCACAGCAAGGAGTCATCAGGTCCAAAGTGTCAACAGTGCCAAAGTTGAGAAATTCTGACAAAAGGCACACTATGACATTTCTTAATATTCAGTCTATTAATATTTGTTCTTATGTCTTTATTGAAGACAACAAAACATAGCAATAATACCTAAGCTTTATAAACTATATCTCAGTGACTCATGTTGAATTGTAGCTTTTCAACTTGCCATTCTGGCTATCTTAGTCAGCCAGCTGTTAGTATTGAGCCAGGTGTCATTCTATGCACTTTGCCTTTATTAATTCATTTAACCCTAACAACAACTCTATAAGGTAAGTGCTTTATTACCCTTATTTTACAGACGAGGAAGCTAACGCAAAGTGACAAAGTAGGGTTTGAACTCAGTCTTGCTCCAGAAATTATGCAGAGTTGGTTAAGACTGAGTCCCCCACTAGAAGTCATCTTCCTGTCTTAAATGATTTATAATGGTTGTTTTATTTTCCTTTTATTGTCATCTTTGGCAGAGAAATTGACTCTGGCTTATTCAGTCTTCTTAACAGAGGACCTACTGATTTTGAGATGTTAGGCTGATTAGAGAGGAAAATAACAGCAACACAAAAAGGGGAATAAGAAAATAAACCTCTGAAGAATTTGATGCTTGAGTCTAGTGATGTATGTAAAAGCACTTTGCAAGTTGTAAGGCAGTGGTTTTCAAACTATGATGTATTCAAACTATGATGTATTCCACAACTACCAGGAGAGTTTGTTAAAAATGCCGACTTCCCAGTGTCACCCTCAGAGATTCTGATTGCATGAATCTGGGGCCTTGCCCAGGAATCTGCCTTTTTAACAAGCTCCCAGGTGACCTTGATGCAGGTGGTCCAGTTGCTCACCTTGGAAACATGCTGTACATATGGGGCTTAGAAGCGAGAGCTAGCAAATCCCAGAAGAATACTTGAGTTTTTGCCTGTAGAATAATTCAAACCACCTGAGTGGTAGCTTATTAGTGCTTTTCTGGTTCCCCGGTAACTCACTAGCTTTAGGCCAAGGAGCTTGATTGAGAGGGTATTGACGGGGAGGAAGGAGAGGAAAAGAAAGGAATAGGGCCAATTAAAACCACCTTCCCACTGAGGTGATTGTTTCTCTGTGGACAATGAAGGAGCTGTGGAGCACCTTCTTCCTTCAGTGTCTCCCTAATTGGCTGTTGTGACTATCATTCTGCCCTGAGGGAGGTTAATAGAAACAAGAGAGAGAAGAAAAGGATGCCAAGTAACTTAGAGCAGGAACAAAAAAGGAGCTGGCGCTCATTTCCACCAGGACAGAGAGAAGCCCTGATTGGTCTCTTTCCCTAAGGTCCTCTTTCATACATCTCTACGACCTTTCCCCTCCTTTTTTCTTTTCTCCCTCAGAGGGACCAATAAGCATGGGTTGTCTGGACAAGCAGTGCTTTATTAATGATCCAGGGAAAATTCTGATGACCCAGAATTCTGCCATAAAGTGATATCTTGTTATTGCAAAGTGATCGTGTTCTTAACCTTCTTGCTGAACCACGTTTTTTTTTGGCAGGGGGGTGGGATGAACAACAGCCAGAGGCTCTTTTATTCTGAGCATCTTTCCAAGAGATCAGTTGAGTTATTTGGATTTTCATACTGGACCGTTACATGACATGCATTAACAACGTATGCTATAAACAACTTACCTTTCACTGAGCTAAGTAATTTAAAGTAATTTTAGCAATATCATATGGCATCGTGATTAAGATTTCCTGGCTTCAATCCTGGCTCTGCAAATCACTAACTGTGTGTCCTCGAAGGTGACTTTACATCTCTAAGCTGCAGGTTCCAATCTGTAAAACTGAGATAATAATAGGACCTCCCTCCCAACATACAAACACACATACAACAGCGAATTGTTATGACCACCAAATGAGACAATACATGTAAAATACAGTGCCTCACCCACAGTAAGCCCACGATAATGTCGGCCTCCATGTTCTTTACTTTTCTGAATTATTGTTTGATATTTCTAACCTAATAACTGCTGAATTGCTGGACAAAAAAAAAAAAAAAAAAAAAAACCAAGAAAAAAAGGAACGTTTTTTAAAAGTGTTTCCTCTCTATTAGCATTGAACTTCAAATGCTCATAGCACACTGTAAGCAGAGCAACAGATGGATTCTATCCAACGGGAAGGACACACAACTTAGGAAGCAAACAGACATAGGAGAGCAAGATAAATCACTTAGTTGCTTACCACACACATTGTGAGACACTGAATGTGTATTAGAAGTTTCTTACCAATAGTTGGGCCTCCATTTCTTGAATGGTTTTATATTTCCAGACTGCAAACAAATGATTGTATGTGTGAAAAAAATATGGAATAGGCAGGAGGACAAATTCAAGTGAACCAGAATACCAGGGGCTCTGGTGTTCTCTTGGAGCTCTCTGCACCGGGTAAATCCTCTGAGTGTAGGCTTGCTGACAGCGGTCTCATTCACACGCAGGTTCCTCCCGGGTATAGCTCCGAGAGCAACAGCCCCCAGTCAGTGCAGGGTTACTAAGCAACTATACTCCCACGGAGGTATGAAATAAGAGAAAGTCTTGATTTTAAAAACAAAAGAAAGCCAAAACGCCCTGGTAAGCAGAGCTAATAATATAACCTGCTCTTCTCCTTTGAGTATACTAACCCTCAAGCTAGTTTACCTTTACCAGCGTATCACAACCACATGGAAATCAAATTAGAAAGCATGCGGCAATTGTATAAGGTAACTTCAAGCAATGTTTTAAATTACTGCTAATAAATTTCGTGTTAAAATGGCACCTCATATAGTGAACCCTTTTGTGTGTATCATCTCTCAACTGGGCACCTCAATGGAGGGTGATTGTCATTTGAATAATGGTTTTAGCAACTAAGTCAATGTTTAGTTTTAGACTTAATTTTTTTATTGTTTTTGTATTATCTAAGTTATACATTATTATGACAAAAATTATTTTTTTATTTTATTTTATTTTATTTTTTTGAGACGGAGTCTCGCTCTGCCGCCCAGGCTGGAGTGCAGTGGCCGGATCTCAGCTCACTGCAAGCTCCGCCTCCCGGGTTCACGCCATTCTCCTGCCTCAGCCTCCGGAGTAGCTGGGACTACAGGCGCCCGCCACCTCGCCCGGCTAGTTTTTTTTTTTTGTATTTTTTAGTAGAGACGGGGTTTCACCGTGTTAGCCAGGATGGTCTCGATCTCCTGACCTCGTGATCCGCCCATCTCGGCCTCCCACAGTGCTGGGATTACAGGCTTGAGCCACCGCGCCCGGCCAAAAATTATTATTTTTGAAGTAGCTAGTACAAAGATGATGACCGGTAATCATTGACTGGATCTTTAGAGTTTAAGGATTACAAATAGATCTGTACATGTTTACATGTTCCCTACATATCCCCTTAGGATGACACAGGGAAACACTTCCTTGTTTTGATTCTTACTTTGATTAACATTTGCTAAGCACTCAATTTGTGCGAGCACTATGTGAGACACTGGAGTTGAAGAGGGAGAAGGAAGAAGATGTACAAAGAGACAATGCAAGGTCCAATCATTCAAAGAAGTGTTGTATAGTTTTAATGAAGGAGATAAAATTGTACACAGATACTACAGAAGGCAATGAAAGGAGGAATTAGGATACTCTGAATGATGTAATAATTATAGAAATCACTAGCTTTAAATTGCCAAATTAGAACATTACAGTTCTAATCTGCTGGGATAGGGCAGGAGAGCAGTACAGAGGGAATGTTAAAGAATCAGAGCTCTCAAATAGAAATGAAGCTGGATCTGACAGCTTTCTATACCTTCCAGCCTTTTCAATATCACGGTGTGTGTGCATAGATAGATAGATGATAGATAGATAGATAGATAGATAGATAGATAGATAGATAGATAGATAGAATTTTATTTTTACAATGCATCAAGGAATAAAGGATTTGTGTTAGAGGAAAACAAGCCACCAGCGACCTAGGCCTTGTCCAGCTGCTTCCAAGGTTAACAAGACTGGTGTCCCTGAGGCCCGCCATACCCATTGAGAAACTCTGCGTATTTGAGACATGCTCCTTACATGGATTTGCCCACTAGAGAGTCAGAATCTCAAATATAATATGAAGGAATGTTGGCCCAGCACAGTTGATGTGGATGTGTGATGTGCCATGGTTAGCAAGGCAATCTGAGTCGGGATGGAACTCCAGCCTGAACACCCACTAGCTTCCATCACCTTGGCAAGTTAGCTCACTCCTCTAAGCTTCATGGAAATGTCACTAATAAAATGGAATGCCCTGCTGAGCCATGTTGGAGCCTGAAACAAAAGGAAGACTGCGTGTTCCTATATACCTTATCAAAATAGCCCCTTTATTGTGAATCAAACGAATAGTTAATTGAAGTTTTCAGGGGCAAATTATGACTTCTGTTTAAAGCTCTGCATTGCCCAATCTGTTTGCATGACATTATCAACCCTAATAAACCGGCTGGTGGGGCATGCTGTTGATTGGAAATGACTGTTCCTGTTGCACAATAATACAGAGTTGTAGAACAAAACAGCCTGCTTTTATTTAAAATTATGATGGTGTTTATGCTTAGTGAATGCTTGGCATTAATTTTTTTAAAATATTACATTACAATATTATTTACACTGAGTGCTGAGTTTTTTGGTTCCCCATTAAATGTTGCTTGCCCCTGTGGTGAATGCCTCACTCTCCTCACCCTAATTGGGATTCCAAAAAATGTACTTTGAAGGACCACTATAACTACAAATAAAGACTATAAAATATCTTTATAAAATCTGTACTTAAAAGCAATAGTCATTGCTATCTGATTTTATAATACCTAACAGATTCCTTAGCTATTACTGAATGTGTTTTCTGAGAGTCCCTGAAAAAGCAGTGTGAATGAGAACAATACGCAGTTTATTCAACATGCTGAAAAGATACACAGTGAGTTCTGAAATCTGCCTCCGATCTGGTCACCAAGGAAATGTTGATGACCCTTAACCAGAATATACAAGGGAAAGGTGCTGGCCCAGCTGGGATTTCTCTTCTTCCAAGTTCTGGGAACCCTCTTGTGTATCCAAGACAATCTGCTCTCTCATGTCCCCTCTGTCGCTTTAGACTCCCAACAATGACACTCAGATAGCTTTTAGTCTTTGCTTGTACCAAAAATGCTTGAAGTACTGAGTTTACCAATAGATTTCCATACACAACTCCGACTCCCTCCTTTAGGTTCAGCAAAATGCTAAAGGACAGCTTGACTAATTGTACCATCATTCCTTCTGTCTTCCTCATAGGTAACTCTTCTTTCTGGGCCAATATTGATTCTCTGTGGACAGACATGAGGATTTTAAATTCCCCTTTTGGCAGGAAGAATAAGTTCCTGCCAGGAGTATGACCCCATGTGTTTCCCTGTTAGCAGGTTCGCAGTGGTGGCTTCTTTCCTCAGCAGCAGCAGCAGCTGGAAAGCATTCCTGTTGAACCACTTCACGCCCAGTACTGGGAGAGCTACGGAAAATAAACTAACATGAAACATCATCTGCCTTTGCCTCTGAGAATGATACCCCAGGGCAAGTTGATGGCAAACACAATAAAGTCACCAATGTGCAGTTGCATTAAACAAATACGGAAAAATTAGCACATTGACTATTTCTAATTATCTCCATTTATTCTGTAATGTGGTGTCTAGAGGAAATGGTTCTGTGGTAAATCTGCAAGATGTTGCTTTCAGCCTAGGAAGACAAATAAATAGGTACTACTTTAGCTTTTCATTCTCTTGGTCGTTCACAGAGTGAAAAAAAAAAAAAAAGAAAAACCCCAACTACTTTAAAAATTGAAAAAAATATTACCCATCAAAAGAGAAAGTGCTTACAAAAGGAAAGACTTGACAAAAAGTAATATGTAGACACAGCACCAGGCTTCTCACTTCTGATGAATTTGCAGTCTAAATACTAAAATATGCTGTTTCCCATTTCACCTTGTTTCCACAGAGACCAGGGCTGACAAAGAGCCCGTCACCAACAGTTACCGCCCTTTGTCTGCCCTGGTTGCTGAAGGCTGCATGAGCAGAGAATGAGCAAATGTGGGATAAATGTAAGCTGCTGATTTCATTCACACTTGGAACCTTATCTGTCTCCCATCTGAGTCACTAAGGAGCTCTCAGATTTGCCTCAATCTGACTTATTTTATGCTCTGGCTTTTCTTCCATCTACCTTTTCTTCTTTGTGTGTAATAAAAATAACACAATAACACATGGAAAGATAGAAAGCAAAAAGTTAAGAATCACTGATAATTTTCAAAAAAAATTTTAAATCATCAAAAAATAAATACAAATAATATTTGGAGATAGTTTCTTCCAGATTTTTCCCTGGCTCCTTCTCCTTATGTATGTATTCTCTATGTTCTTTCCCACTTATCTGAAATACCACTGAGGAAGTGAAATCCCAAGTATCCTTAGGTCTGTTTCTAGACTCAGTTTCAGTGACTTTTTTTTTTTCCATATTAACTTGCAGAGTTCTGAGAGGTCATTAGATCCTTTGTAATGTGACTTCAGAGGAATTAGGGGAGAAGATCAGTCTGCTATGAGCACAAGGACTAGGTCTCCCAGCCTTCCTTTTACCAGATCAGCTTTTATTTTTTAAAAAACTTTGGACTTCTGTGTGAGATTTTGTTTGAATAAAGGGTTTTGTGGCAAAAGCAAAATAAAATGAAAATGTCACATATTCTGTTCCATTTTTCTGTAGGGTACATGAAATTTTGATGTTATGCTTTTGTAGCAGCTATTCGAATGTGTCAATATTGATATTACTGTTTTCTAGTGACTATGCTTCCATACAGACTAAAGAGCAATGATACATATAAATCATACGTGAGTATTATGTAAAATAGATTCCCTCACCTACTTCCTGAGTCAACTCTGGCCATGGTCACCCTCTTCTGATGTCCCCTATAATGCCTTCATCCATTCCAGGGAGAGAACAGAGTTCTCACAAGGCCTAGGCTCATCCCTGGCTGCTCTCAAATCACTAGTGATGGGAAATCCAGCTGTACTCCCTAACACCAGAGAAATCCACAGTGGCTGATCCCAACTTGCTGCCTAGAGACTGACTGCCCACATGCTGCACTATTCTTGTCATAGTAACTTCCATATGCAAAATACGGAACTTCTGTGGCCCAATTGCTCCATGTCTGTCTTTGCCACCACCCTACTGCTGGATCCTTCTCCCTCACATTCCCCATACTCACTAACGAAGCTCTTTATGCCTCTCCACACTCATTTTCTGCTCCAACAGTAATCATTTTCCAGGATTACTGAAAGAGAAGGACTATTCTTTCTGGATTGGTAAAATATCCACTCTATAAACCAGCATGTGGCCTTCCCTCATGACCCAAGCAAGAAAATAATGAAAAAAGTTTTACACTGGCCTAACCTATTAGCTATATATATGTAATATGCTTTATCTATCCTACCCATGAATACTTCATCAGAGAAGCCAAGGAAGCAAAGAAATCTGCTCATCTTCTAAGAGTTTGACTCACGTACATATTAAATGGTCTGGCCCTCAATACTGTGATTTCTCTCTTGATGTGGCTATGTTCTTGTTCATTTACATTCAATTAGTAAATGATTTGACTGTTTACTAATGGCATTTACTGAAGATCTAAAAGATATACACTTCTGTTTTTATGGAATTTCTCATTATTCTAAATCTAGTTGAATGAACGCAAAGTAGGTACAATGGGACAGTAGACATGGGAATGGGGGGATATTCAGGCCGCATACAGATCATGGCCATTTATTCAATACTTTCAATGATTATGTTAATTATATTTGATTTATAATCACAGTTGATAAGGATAAAATATATTATTGGAGGCTAAGTTATTATAGGCTTTTGAAATAGTTTACTGAGTTAATATGACTGTAAAATTGATATATTTTTAATTTTAAAATGCCAACAGTGTAAAAGTTTTTCCTCATTGGTATAAGGGTTAAAGATAGAATAAGGGTCAAGAATGTTTTCAATAGAACATTTTTTGGTAATAAAATATGCATTTTATACTAGAGCAGGGTCCTTTTGGTGTGATTATGTAAAAATATCTCAGATTGGAGGTCTACACCAAAATCACAGAGTTTTGACTGCTGTAGTTATATAAAACAATTTAATATCTAGCAGGGCAAAGCCATACTATAAAATAATTCCTCTTATTTTTTCTTTAGGATTTTATTGGTGGATCTTACTTGCTTATTCTTCCAGATATACTTTAGAATCATTTGGTCAAGAAATGAATTAAACTTTGACTTTACAGAAAGAGTATTTTGGGCAGCTAAGAGAAATTACAATACCTGTAGGCATGATCTTTAAACGCAATTCTATTAAATGCTTTCAACATTCTGCTTCAGTGAGGATCACCAGAAGCTCTGTTGACCTTTAATGCCTAACATTTGTCCTCGTGGTAAATTAGAACTGGTGAACACAATTGGTGGTTCTTTCTATTTTCACACTCTGTTTTTTCCAGAATGTCTGGGAGGTGTGAGCAGGTCATCCTGATCCATCAGCACCTCATGAAGGTGAGGTGTCATTAGACCCTCAATTGACTGCTGCCCTCTTTATAGGGATCATACGGTATAAGCTGTTGTCAAGGAAAAGCCTAGATGTGGAAAGGAGGAACAAACTTTAAATTACAAGTTGGAAGGTGGGCTATGAAAGACTAATTTTGGTCTTCCTGCTGGTTATTCTTTATCCTTTTAGAAAATATATTCAAACATATGTGTACATGCAGTTTCTGGATGGCATCACAAACTTACCACCTGTTCACTTGCCTCTTTGCCTTTGTCTTATGTTGTTGTAGGTGGCCATGAACAGGAACACACTCAAGTTACCTTAAGGTTATGGAATTTTATTTTAAAGAGTCCTGGTGAAATGAGGAATCATCAGCTCTTTCAGGTTCCAAGAAAATGAGAACCTTGTAGTTGTAGTTAAATATAAGGATGCCCATTGAAATAAGAATGACAGAAAATAATGAAAGAGTTTTATACTGATATATATGTATTACATATTTGAAGTGTGGGTTATCTGTCCTACCTATAAAAACTTTCTCACATAAGCAAAAAAACAAAAATCCTGGGCATTTTCTGAAAATATACAAATGACAATTTGCATATTACATGGTCCACCTCCTGAATACTTTGATTTCCCTCTTGACTTTACCATGGCCTTATTCATTTACATTCGACTAATACATTGTTTGACAGTTTAATAGAGCTGCTCACTCAGGCTTCAAGGAACTAGAACAGGATTTAAAGTGGCATCAGAACACAATGCCTCCACTCTAATATGCTTAGTAGTGATTCAAGTTATCTGCTTGTACTTCTTCTGAGACTATTGACCCCTTCAGAAAGTTCCCTCTACTCTTATCTACTTCCCTTTTGGGCTTCTTCTTACTCATGGCAAGTGACTGCATCAACACCTTCTTTCTCTCTGTCTCTCATCCTGTGCAACTCCACCCTGCCAAATCTTTCTGGATGTCTGGCCTTCAAACTCACCCGGAGAGAGAATCTGATTAGTTCAGCCAGTCACCATCCTTACTGAAAAGTTTTGGTCGTGGCCTTTAAATGGGTTATCTTTGTTTGTATCAGGCATCAGTCCCTAGTCCAATTAACTGTGGCTGGGGTAGGGTTACGTGGCAGAAAACATGAGTATCTGTGTCCAGGGAATCCTACCCCCTGCAGCTGCTTTTCTCAGAAAGACACCATGCACGTGTCAGGCCTTCAGAGTGGAGTGGCCTGTTTAGTATCGGAAAATTTTAGATTTTGGTTCCTTATTGAAGACATCAACTCTTGTTCTGCCATAAACATTGGTCTTGACATTGGTCATTGAAATGACAGAACACCACAGAATGCAGCTCAAAGCAGCATGTGTTGGCAGCAGAGATTTCTTGGCCTTAGCCCCTCAAACAGAATCAGTGAGTGACTTCAGCCAGAAAGGTATAGCTGCTGGTATGGTACCTGTTTCCTGTGTTTCCTAAGTCATACCAGCCTGGAGGTGGAACATGAAAATCAGCAGCCAAATAATATTTTTCAAGGTCCACCCTCTTGTGCACTGAAATAGCTGCTCTCTCTCCCTTAAAATTTTTACCAGTAGAGCTGTACTTCCCAGAGTTTCTCCGATGTGTGCCGAGAAGTAAGCCTCTCAACTGTCATGGCATTCCTGCATTCTATACCTCCTTTGTCTTGAATCCTTGCAATGAACACCCTGGCTGCAGCTGATGCCAACAGTAGTAGCTGTGTCTCCTGCCAGAAACACCACTGCAGCTGCTTCTGCTGCTGCCACTGCCTTTCAGGCTGAGACTACTCCTACCTGCAGAAAAAGAGGTCACTAGATAAGTATTAAGGGTAACTATGTCCGATGTCAAGAGCACTGACATCCAGTCACAGCTGCAGCAAACTCTGCTTCCATGAAAGTTACTGCTTTCATTGCCAGTTCTGCTGTCACCACCATCAGTGCCTCTCCTGGTGCCTAAGAGCTTGATGCCCCAGAGACATCTAAGGAAAAACAGCTTTTTAAACTTGTTCTTTCATTAAAATTTTACCTTCTACAAGTTCAGTCATAAGTCTACAGAAATTGAGCCAGAGTATAATCTAGGTGAGATTTGGGTTGAAAATTGCCACTCGTCTTCAATATCAGTGCCCTGGCTTCTCTCCCTCCCTGTATTTCTTTGGGATGAGTTCTTTCCCACAAACTTCTTGGTTCCTCATGAGTATCAGAACAGATAGGTCTCAGCCACCCCACAGAGTAGCAAAGTGATTAGCTACTTCAGAGTAGTTAACTCTACCTAATTATGTAATTAATTACTCCATAGTCACCCAGGCTAAAAAAAAAAATAAAAAATCTACAAGTATGTGTTTTAGGAGATTTAAGGATATCCTAATATACATAATTGATATGAAGAAGAATTAAAATTTTATCAACTATACTCTTCAGTCTAAAGAAAGAATACAGAAGGTAGGTGGTCTGTCTCAATTACAGAAATGGGAAGATCAATATGCAAAATGTTTATATTTTTTATTCAATATCATCAGAAAAAGAAGACACAGAATCTGATAGACAAGAAGATCCCAGTCACTAAAAATGTGTAGTCTGCTTTAGCACAAATACCTTGTAATACATCACCATGGCCTCAGAACATTTCATCAAGATTATTAAAGTATTATTGTGATATTTATATCTTTATTAAGATGTGTTTGTGTATTATTAAATGAGTTTAATCTGAGCACTAATAAATTTGAGGCAGTACGAATCACCCAAATGGACCTGTTGTGTAGATACCTGGATATATAGGAAGAGGACTAACCTAGAAATATGAATTGGTGCATTTCACCATGTAGATGAAGGCAGGAGAGTAGATGAAATCATCTAGGGAAAGAATGTAAAAAAGAGAACAGGGTTTCTAATCAAGTGCGAGGGAACCCCAATATCTAAATAATGAATAGAAGGGAAGGATCTGGCAAACACAATCAAGAAAGAGAGGCCCAGTGAAGCAGGAGAAATACTAGAAAAATGGAATGTCATGGAAATTAATTTAAGGGACTGTTTCCAGCTGGAGAGAGTGGTTGGTGCTGTCCATGCTCTTGAATGACCCAAAAATACGATTTTCTAAAAGTTAAAAACATGACTTTCATAAAACTATAAAATTGGCCCAAGTCAAATAATTTATTCAACTCATTAATTAAGGAAGAAAACAGTATGTCTGGTTCAGAGGAGAATTTGAAGGTCAGATATTTGAACAGTCAAAGGCATAATAAAATTAATTTACTACTAAACAAAAAATTGGTTAATATCCTACAGGCCAATAAACTGTAATGGTTGGGGTTACCTTTTCTACCTGATGAAAATAAATTGCATCTATTCTAAACCAAATTACTTTATTGCAGTTGGCAGGAATAATTTTCATTTCTGTCAGCCCACAATCACTTGCATTAATACCAGTTTTTCTCTATAAGTTTATCACTATTAAGTTGCAAAATAGCCTGGTCAATAAAAACTCAATCAAAGTTGCATACCGCTATAGAATTGTATAATACCCAGATGAGCTAGACAGTGACTACATGACTGGTTTATTTCACTTCATATAATGACCTCCAGACTCATCCATGCTGCTGCAAATGACAGGTTGTAATTCTTTTTTATGACTGAATAATATTGCATTGTGTATATATACTATGTTTTATCTATTTATTCATTGATGGATACTAAAGTTAATTCCATATCTTGGCTATTGGGAATAGTGCTGCAATAGATATGGAGATGCAGGTGTCCCTTTGATACACTGATTTCCCTTCCTTTAAATAAATACCCTTAAGTGAAATTGTTAGATCATGTGGTAGTTTTTAGTTTTTTGAGAAATCTCCATACTATCTTTATAATGGCTTTATTAATTTTACATTTCCACCAACATTATCGTTTTCTTCCATTCTACAGGCTGCCTCTTCACACTGTCCATTGTTCCTGTTGCTGTACAGAAACTTTTTGGTTTAACACAGTCTCATTTGTCTCTTTTTGTTTTTGTTGCCTGTGCTTTAGAAGTCTTAGTCATAAAATCTTGGCCTAGACCTATGTCCTGAAGCATTTTCCCCTGTGCTGTCTTCTAGGAATTTTATATTTTGGGGTCTTATGTTTAAGCCTGTAGTTCATTTTGAGTTAATTTTTTTCTACTACTTTTATATTTTTGAGTCTTATGTTTAAGCCTTAATTCATTTTGAGTTGATTTTTTTATATGGTAAGAGATAGGGTGTTAAATTTTATTCTTCTGTATATGGATGTCTAGTTCTTCTATCACCATTTATTATAGAAGGTATCTTTTCCCCAGTGTATGTTCAGGCACCTTTGTCAAAAATCAGTTGGCTTTAAACACATGGGTTTACTTCTGGGTTTTTAATTCTGTTCCATTGGTCTATGTGTCTGTTTTTATACCAATATCATGCTGTTTTGGTTACTATTGCTTTGTAGTATATTTTAAAGTCAAATAGTGTGATGCCTTCAGTTTTGTTCTTTTTGCTCAGGATTGCTTTCATTATATAATCACAGGATCTTCTGTGATTTCATGTAATTTTCAAGATATTTTCTCTATTTTTGTAAAGATTATCATTGGTATTTTGATAGGGATTAAATTGCTTTAGATAGTCTGGTCATCTTAGCAATATTAATTCCTCTGATCTATGAGCATGGGCAGTCTTTCCATTTGTTTGTGTTCTCTTCAAAATTTTTCATCAGTGTTTTATGCTTTTCATTGTAGAGGTCTTTCACCTCCTTGGTTAAATGTATTCCTAGATATTTTTACTCTTTTTTTTTAACTATTGTAAATGGGATTACTTTCTCAATTTCTTTTTCCACTAGTTATTGGTTTAAAGAAGTGCTACTGATTATTGTATGCAATTTTGTATCCTGCAACTTTACTGAATTTATTCTATCAGTTCTAAACATTTTTGTTAGAGTTTTTAGGGTTCTTTCAGTACACAAGATTATATCATCTGCAAAGAAGGACAGTTCAACCCCCTCTTTTCCAATTCAGATGTCTTTTATTTCTTTCTCTTGCTTGATTGTTCTGGCTAGGACCTCCAGCACTGTTTTGAGTAAGTTGGTAAAAGTGGGCATTCTTGCCTTGTTCCAGTCCTTAGAGGAAGGTCTTTTAGCTTTTCCCCATTCGGTACATTAGCTGTGAGTTTGTCATATATATCCTTTATAATGTTGAGGCATGTTCCTTCTATACCTATTTTGTTGAGAATTTTTATCATGAAGGGATGTTCAGTTTTATCAGATTTTTTTTTCTGCATCTGTTGAGACGATAATACAGTTTTTGTCCTTCATTCTGTTAATGTAATATATCACATTTATTGATTTGCATATATTGAACTATCTCTGCATCCCTGGGATAAATCTCACTTAATTGTGGTATATTACCTTTTTGATGTGTTGTTGGATTCAGTTTGCTACTATTATGTTGAGAGTATTTTTTGCATCTATGTTCATCAGGGATATGACCAGTAATTTTCTCTTCTGTCGTTGTGTCCTTGTCCGTTTTGGTATCAGGGTCATACAGGCCTTGTAGAATGAATAGGAAGCATTCTTTCTCCTTCTTTTTTTTTTTTTTTTTTTTTTTTAATCATTTGAGAAGAATTGGTGTTAGCTCATTATAAATTTGGTAAAATTCAGGAGTAAAGCCATTCAGTCCTGGGTTTTTGTTTTTTGAGAGGCTGTTAGTGATGCAACCTCATTTCTCATTACTGGTCTGTTCAAGTTTTCTTTCTGGTTCAATTTTGGTAGGTCGTATGTGTCCAGAAATGTATCCCATTTTTTTCTAGGTTTTCCAATTTGTTAGTGTATTGTTGTTCTTAGCAGTCTCTAATAATCTTTTATATCTGAGTTGTAATATCTCCTTTCTCTTTTTTTAAATTTTATTTATGTGGGTTGTTTCTCTTTTTTCTTGGTTAGTGTAGCTAGCAGTTTATCAATTTTGTTTATCTTTACAAAAAATCACCTTTGATTGATCTTTTATATATATATATATATATATATATATATATATATATATATATAGTCTGTATTTCATTTAGTTCTGCTATGGTCTTTATTATTTCTTTTCTTCTATTAGCTTTGGGTTGAATTTGTTTTTGGTTTTGTAGTTCCTTGAGGCATACCATTAGGTTGTTTATTTGAAATTTTTCTATTTTGTTGATGTAGGTATTTATTGCTATAAACTTCTTTCTTACCACTGCTTTTGCTATATCCCACAGGTTTTGGCATGTTGTGTTTCCATTTTCATTTGTTTCAGGAAATTTTTTCTTTTATTTTTACCTTTTTCATTGACCTAATGGTCATTCAGGAGCATATTATTTAATTTCCATGTATTTGTAGTATTTCCAAAGTAACAAAAATCTTGTTATTGATTTCTAGTTTTATTCCATTGTGCTCTCAGATGATACTTGGTATAAATTTGATTTTTACAGATTTGTTGAGACTTGTTTTGTGGCCTAACATATGTTCTATCCTGGAGAATGTTCTGTTTACTAATGAGAAGAAAGTGTATCCTGCAACTGTTGAATCAAGTATTTGGTAAATGTCTGTTATGTTCATTTGGTCTATAATACATATTAAATGCAATGTTTCTTTGTTGATTTTCTGTCTAGACTCTCTGTCTAATGCTGAAAGTGGAGTGTTGAAATCCCCAACTATTACTGTACTAGAGTCTATCTCTCTTTTTAGCCCTAATAATGTTTGCTTTATATATCTGGGTGTTCCCTTGCTAGGTGAATATATATTTACAGTTTTTATATTCTTTTCCTGAATTGATCTCTTTTATTATTATATAAGGGCCTCCTTTGTTTCTTTTTCTCTAATATAAATATAAAGAAAGTCTGTTTTCTCTAACATGAATATAGCTACTTCTGCATGCTTTTGGTTTCCATTTATATGGAATATTTTTCCATCCCTTCACTTTCAATCTGTGTGTGTATTTACAGGTGAAGGGAGTTTCTTGTAGACTGGAAATAGTTAGATATTAAGTTTTTTCAAAATCCATTCAATCAGGATGTATTTTAGTTAATGGATTTAAACAATTTATATTCAAGGTTATTATTAATAGGTGAGGTTTTTTGTAATGATAACGTTTGGCTTTTTTCTCATTTGTACATATGTTCTACCCATGAGTTTTATGCTTTCATGTGTCTTCACAATGGTAGATATCTTCCTTTTTGTTTTCAGATATAGAACTCCCTTGGGCATTTCTTGTAGGTCTGGTCTAGTGCCAATGAATTACCTGTTTTTGCTTTTTAAGGAAAGACTTTATATTTCTCCTTTAGTTTTGAAGGATAGAATTGTTAGGTAAAGTATTCTTTGCTGGAAATTTTTTCTTTCAGTGCTTTGAATAAATCTCTCCATTCTCTCCTGGTCTTCAAGTTTCTGCTGAGCAATCCATTGTTAGTCTGATGATAATTCCCTTTTATGTAACTTGATGCTTTTCTCTTGCTGCTTTGAGAATTCTCTTTGTCTTTGACTTTTGAGAGTTTGACCAAAAGGGGTCTTGGAGACCGCTGTTGTTTGAATCTATGTGTATATCTTGGAGCTTCCTGTATCTGGATGTATATATCCTTTGCAGGCCTTCATAAGTTTTAAGCTATTATTTCATTAAATAGATTGTCTATGCCTTTTCCCATATCTTCTCCTTTAGAAACTACCAAAATTGAAACATTTGATCACTTTAACATGTCTCATATGTCATGTAGGCTTTCTTTCTTAAAATTCTGTATTTTTTGTCTGACTAGATTCTTTCAAAAGATTTTTCTTCAAGTTTAGAAATTCTTTCTTCTACTTGATCTAGTCTATTGTGAAAGTTCTTGATTGTATTTTTAATTTTATTCATATTATTTATAGCTCCAAAACGTTGGTTTTGTTCTTTTTTTATTATTTCTGTCTCTTAATTAAATTTCTCATTCAGAACATGAATTATTCTTTGTTCTTTGTATTGGTTATCTGTGTTATCTTGTATTTCACTGATTTCAAAATACTAATATCAGTATTTTGAATCTTTTTCAGGCATTGCATAGACTTTCTTTTCTTTGGAATCTTACTAGATAATTATTGTGTTCTTTTGGACGTGTCATATTTTCTTGCATTTCCATGTTTCTTGTGTTTTTAAGTTGATACCTATGCATCTGTTGTAACAGTAGCTTCATCCAATTTTATGAATTTGCTTTTGTAGGTAAAGACATTTTCCAGTAGATGTATTAGGTTGTTCTTGCATTGCTAAAGAGAAATACCTGAGACTGGGTATTTATAAAGAAAAGAGGTTTAGTTGGCTCACAGTTCTGTAGACTTTATAGGAAGCCTGATGCTGACAACTGCGCAAATTCTAGGGAGACCTCTAGAAGCTTACAATCATGGTGGAAGGCCAAGGGGAGCAGGCATGACCTGTGGTGAAAGCAAGGGAGGGGAGGTACCGCACACTTTTAAAGAACCAGATCTCACAAGAATTCACTCACTATTGTGAGGACAGCACCAAGGAGATGGTGCTAAATAATTCAGGAGAAATTTGTCCCCGTGATCAAATTGCCTCTTACCAGGCCCCTTCTCCAACACTGAGGATTACATTTCAACATGAGATTTGGGTGGGGATAAATGTACAAACTATATCATATATCTATAGTGTTATTTGGGTAGGGTGCTTTGGCTTTGATTCTGGGTGGACACAGTAGTGTAGTCTCTGTATTTTTTCGGTTGTAATCAACATTATTGATATCTGTGAGTTCCTCGGTGGCTTAGGCTACAGCTTAGTGAAGACTGTGGTGAGGCTTTACTGGGATGATGGGCACCAGGCTGATCAGTCCTCTGGCACCAGTGATGGCAGTGATGGGCCAGGCGTGTGGTCCTCAGGCTCCTTGGTGGTGTATGCTGGCACTGGCAGTTGTGAGCCCAGAAGGGGTTGGTCCTGCAGCCACCAGGTAGCATGCTAAAGTGACAGCAGTGCCAGGGGCAGGCCAGGTGTGTGGGTCCTGAGGACCCCAGGCAGCATGTGTGGCATTAGCAGTGGCAGTAGCATTGACAGTCCAAGCCTTGGGCTCCTGAGTGTCTCATGTGGGCACCAGTAGCAGTGGGCTGGGCAGTTCAGTCCTTAGGCCCCAGGAGGCATGTGCAGGCACTGGTGGTAGACTGGACCGGCTTGTCCTTATACCCTTGCATTACAAGTATATGAGTCAGTAGTGGCAGTCAGAGTGAGCCTATACCAAGCCTCCTAGACTATGTACATGGGCAGTACAGTGGGCAGCTTGGTAGTGGGTGGGGAGGGTTGCTCCCCCATCCTCCAGATGGTGCACATGGGTGCTAGCTTTGGTGGTTATGGGAAGGGTAGGCCTGTCTTGAGGTCCCTGCATGCTGCTCATGGGTGCCAGTGGCAGTGAGAAGGGCAAGCCCATTCCAAAATGCCTGAACAACATGCACAGACACTGGTGGTGGTGGGTGGGACAGGTTGACCCCTAGGCTCCTGGATGATCCATTTGGGTGCCAGCAACAGCATTTGTATTGGGCCTGCCATCAGCTATTTGAGCAATTAAAATTTTCCTTTTTTAGTTCATTTCTGACTTCAGAATCTCTGAAAAGTTCTGTGTTTTCTGCACAATTCCCATAGCAGCTGTGACAGAGAAACAAAGGAGTATGAGTTTCTATTTCTCCAAGTGATCCTCAAGCCACACATCCCTTAAGAAAAATGGTTACATGACCCTGACACCCTATGTGCTGCTAGTTAGATCAAGAGTAAGTTTCTGACTTAGGAAGAGACAATCCATAGGTTGGCCAATAACTAATAAGGTAGCTTGGTATAAGCACTCTCTCCAGCAGAGTTAATACCAACTATCGGAACCAAAAGATCTTTTTGGAAAGACTGAAAAATGAGAAAATAATCAGCAGAGGAAATGAGTACTTGGAAAGGAAACAGAAAAACTGAAATGCACAAGGAAAGAAGAAAAGAAGCAGCTGTGATGAAGTGGAAGTCTAAAAAAAGAAAGAAGAGTTTGGGGAGTGAGAGGAGTATTGGCAGAGAGAGCAATGGTAAAGAAAGAGATCAACTGCATTACAAGTACGGTGAAATTGCTATGATAGGTAACACCAGTCATGAGCTTCTGAGAGGACCACTACCAGGATTTCCTTTCTCTGAGTCTCCGGTGTGGCAGTTGCAAGTACTGGTGTTAGAGATGCTGGAATATAGTAATTTTTGACAGGAAGATATCTTTTTTATTTTGAGGATTAAATGATATTTTGTTAATCTGTTTTACCCTAATCAAGGTAATTTATTAGTCTGATGTAACTAGGTTTTCCAATAACAATCAAAGTCTTTTGTGTTTAACTTTTATTTTAGGTTCAGGGGTACATGTGCAGGATTGTTATATAGGTAAACTGTGTGTCATGGGGGTCTGGTGTACAGATTATAAACACAGAACCCAGGTAATAAGCATAGGACCTGATAGGTAGTTTCTTTATCCTCTCCCCACTTTTTAATGGGGTTGTTAGTTTTTTTCTTGTTAATTTGTTTTAACTTTTAATTTAAGTGTTTAAAATTTGTTTTAACTTTTAATTTGTTTTTTTCTTATAAATTTGTTTAAGTTCCTTATTGGTGATGGATTAAGTTCCTTTGACAGATGCATAGTTTGCAAATATCTTCTATTCTGTAGGGTATCTGTTTATTTTGTTGATAGTTTCCTTTGCTGTATAAAAGCTCTTTGGTTTAATTAGGCCCCATTTGTCAATTTTTGGTTTTTGTTGCAATTGCTTTTGGCATCTTCATCATGAAATCTTTGCCAGGTCCTATGTCTAGAATGGTATTTCATAGGTATCTCCAAGGGCTTTTATAGTCTTAAGTTTTACATTTAGGACTTTAATCTATTTTGAGTTGATTTTTATATATGCTATAAAGAAAGTGTCCAGTTTCAATCTTCTGCATATGGCTATCTTGTTATCCCAGCACCAGTAACTGAACAGGGAATCCTTTCCCCACTACCTGTCTGTGTTGACTTTGTTGAAGATCAGATTGTTGGAGGTGTCTGGCATTATTTCTGGGTTCTCTATTCTGTTCCATTGGTCTGTGTCTGTTTTTGTACCACTATCATGCTATTTTTGTTACTGTAGCCTTGTAATATAGTTGGAAGTTGAGTAAGTGATGCCACCAACTCTGTTCTTTTTGCTTCGGACTTGCCTTGACTATTCGGGCTCTTTATGGTTCCAAATGAATTTTAAAATAGTTTTTTTCTAATTCTGTGAAGAACTTCATTGGTAGCTTGATAGGAAAAGCGTTGAATCTATAAATTGCTTTGGCCAGTATGGTCATTTTAACATATTGATTCTTCCTACCCATGAGCATAGAATTTTTGCCATGTGTTTGCGTCACTCTGATTTCTTCAAGTAGTGTTTTGTAATTCTCGTTGTAGAGATCTTTCACTTCCCTAGTTAGCCATATGCCTAGGTATTTTATCCTTTTGTGGCTATTGTGAATGGGATTGCTTTCCTGATTTGGTGCTCAGCTTGGATGTTGTCGTATAGGAATGTTGCTTGGATACTGGTGTGTAGGAGTGCTACTGATATTGGACATTGATTTTGTATTCTGAAACTTTGCTAAAGTTGTTTATCAGATCAAGGAGCTTTTGTTCAGAGACTATGGGGTTTTCTAGAATCATATTATTTGCAAACAGGAATAGTTTGACTTCCTATTTTCCTATTTGGACCCCTTTTTGTTTGTTTGTTTCTCTTGCCTGATTGCTCTAGCCAGGACTTCCAATACTACGGTTGAATAGGAGTAGTGAGAGAAGCAATTTGTCTTTTTCTCATTTTCAAGGGGAATGCTTTCAGCTTTTGCCCATTATAATGTTGGCTGTGGGTCTCTCATAGATGGCACTTATTATTTTGAAGTATGTTCCTTCGATGCCTAGTTTATTGAGGATTTTTAACATAAAGGGGTGTTGAATTTTATCAAAGGCTTTTGTTGCATCTATTGAAATAATCATGTAGTTTTTGTTTTGGTTCTGCTTATATGATGAATCACATTATTGATTTGTGTATGGTGAACCAACCTTACATCTTACGGAAGAAACCTACTTGATTGTGGTGGATTAACTTTTTGACATGCTGCTGGATCTGATTTGCTAGTATTTTGTTGAAGATTTTTGCATCTATGTTCATCAATGATATTGGCCTGAAGTTTTCTATTTTAAATTGTGTCTCTGCTAGGTTTTGCATTCTATGCTGACCTCATAGAATCGGTAGAGGAGGAGTTCCCCTTCCTCAACTTTTTGGAATAACTTCAGTAGGAATGTTACCAGCTCTTCTTTACACATCTGGAAAAATTTTTCGGTGAATCTGACTGGTCCTGGCTTTTTTGGGTTGGTAGGAACTTTTACATTATTACTGATTCAATTTCAGGACTTGTTATTGGTATGTTCAGGGATTCAATTTCTTCCTAGTTCAGTCTTGGGAATTTGTGTGTGTCCAGGAATTTATCTGTTTCTTCTAAATTTTTTAGTTAGTGTGCATAGAGGTATTCCTAGTAGTCTCTGAGGGTATAATGTATTTCTGTGGGGTCAGTGGTAATGTCTCCTCTGTCATTTCTGATTATGTTTATTTGGATCTTCTTTTCTTTCTTTATTAGTCTAACTAGCAGCTTGTCTATCTTACTAATTTTTTCAAAGAACCAACTCCTGGATTTGTTGATCTTCAGTATTTTTTTTGGTCTCAATTGTCTTCAGTAGTTCAGCTCCGATTTTGGTTATTTTTTGTCTTCTGCTAGCTTTGGGGTTGGTTTGCTCTTATTTCTCTAGTTCCTATAGTTGTGATGTTAGGTTGTTAATTTGAGATCTTTCTAACTTTTTGATTTGAACATTTAGTGCTATAAACTTCACTCTTAATGCTGCCTTAACTGTGTCCCAGAGATTCTGGTATGTTTTATCTGTGTTCTCATTGGTTTCAAATAATTTATTGTGTTCTGCCAGAAAGATATATTAAACCACTTTTAACTGATCATTTTTCCTCAACCAAGAACTGCAATTACATAGTCTGACAATAAATGTATGCTTATAGGTTCAAATGTATGAAAAAAGAACTATTCAGAAAAATTTATCCTCATGCTTAGTGTTGGACAGTTTTAGCTTTCTGTATAATATTAAGGACACACTATATTTAATGATTATTTTCTACTTTAAAGTTTTAGAAAGTTACTCAAACTAAACACTTCTGTGGGAAATGCGAACACTCTTCTTTCACAAATATCTTTATCTTCCTAAATTCATCCACTTATGTATGATACTTACTTTAAAATGGGAAAGCAGAGAGACATTGCCTAGTTTCTTTAAAAATAATTTTTTGGAAACTCTGAAGTTTCTTTTGTGAATAAAAAACGTATTTAGGCTTTTTTCCTCCCTAGGACTATTAAACACTGTGTGGTAGTCCTTTATCAGCAGTGTTTATACTGCATGATTTTGTTTATTTAGATGGTTGTAGAGTGTAAAATTACAGGTTTGGTGGTTTGTAACCAGAATTTTCTTCTCCACTTTCACCCTCCTTTTACTTGAATTTTAAAGGTTGATTTATGCTTTGGCGGGGGTGGGGATATGTTTTTGTTTTCCTCTGTAAAGCAGATGAAGATTATGTAAACTTCCCAAGGAATGTCCCATCGATTGATAATTGGGAAGAATTCCTCTTCACTGTGGAGCTGCACAATTTTCAAGTCAAGTCATATAAAATCTTGGGTATGGCTGCAGAGAGGATTTATAATATCTACGGCTTTTACATACCATAATAGTTCATTAACTTGTCGTTAATCCTTCTCAGAAGGGATCCTATTCTCTTTTTAATTTAGGAAGCAATTTAGGAAGGCTGATTGACTCAAAGCAGGGGAGGATATCAATTTAGTTCATTTATTCTCTGTGTGAGATACATATAAATCTACTTTGAAAGAAGAATCTATAACGGGGTTGTTCACCTTTAGTTCTCTAAATAGGTGTGTTGCTACGTACACTATGTCAAACTCTTGACTGTTCTCAGCTCATCTGAATTTTGTGCTGTCCACACTCTTAAATTTCATGGACTCTTGGAAGCTAAAGTCAATCTTCCTTTCATAAGTTTGTATGGCATTATAATTGTAGAATCCACCCAGCCCATGCACATCTATGTGGTATCAATTATATTAGTTCTTATTTGTATTTTTGTTTTGGAACGCCAGGAAGTTCTGACTTTTTATTTTATTTGCAAGTAACAGAAAATCAACTTCGATTAATTCAGACAACCAAAATAGGCAAAGGGATGCATTGGTTAATGAAAACTAAGGATCGAAGAAACAGGAAGGATGCAAATGCATCTGAACCTTAGATCAACAGGACATCTTGGCCTGATTTTTGCAAGATCTCTTCTCTCTCTCTCTCTCTCTCTCTCTCTCTCTCTCTCTCTTTCTTCCTCACCTTGACTCACTTTTGCTCTTCTCAGGGGATTAGTTCATTCTCTTTCACTGAAGACTTACCTTCTTCACGAGGTAAGCTGGAGGTGTGGGATGTAAGCTAACAGCTTCTCAATTTCCCATTGTGTAGTTCTTATGCACTAGAGAGGTACTCAGTCTCTTCTTTACCTGAGGGTTGAAATTGCTCAGGAAAGAGCTTTGAATGACTCAGTCTGAAGAAGGTGTCCATCCCTGAACTAATTAAAAAAAAACTAATCAACGGTGCTGCCTTATAAGAACTTTGTGGTTTTCACAGGAACCACAGGCTGGACTGAAGAGGGGAGAGGAGATTAGGAAAAAAGTTCCAGAGGAAGAGGAGGAGCAAGGGCAGCTGGTATTGACAGAAAGAGGAAACAGTACAACAGTACATGCCCACTAGAGAAACAATACATGTCCGTGTCGTATAGCTATCTAAATACAAGAATATTCTTTATCTTTGTTTAAGTAAATGAGCTGACATATGCTAATTTCTCACTACCCTACATCCACTTCAGAATTGTTTTTTTCTCCTTTTATTATGTGGGGAAAAAAATAAGCTTATTTGTATGTACTTGATAATTCAGACTTTTTTATGTTATAAAACGTTGTCTCATAAAATTCAACTTTTTCCTTCATTTATTTGTTTGTTCATTGACTGCTCCTGGCTCCACAAAAAAGTTTGAAGTGATTTAAAGAAAACACATTCAGACCCTTTCCATTATGTTGGTGTGCTAAAAGTAAAACAAATCCTTCACATAGCCTGGGCTGAAAATAAACTATGATCTCAAATGCAGACTCAAAGCATCATCCTGAAACCCACCCTGCAGAAGTCTCATAAAACTGCCATTTGAGTCACTTTTTATTTCTTCAGACTTTACTCTAAAGGTTATGTAAGCATTGTGCAGCCCATGGCTCATCTCAATAATGGGTAAAGGAAAACTTCAAAAATCTCCCAGGAATTTCCTTTGGTTATAAATTAATAGAAAGGGTGGAATTTCTGACAGTCAATAGATAAATTTGACAAAGGATTACTCATTAAAAACACAAACAAAAAGAAACCAAAGCCACCCTGGTTTTGAGAACTGACCTCGCTAGCAAGATTTTTTTTCCCTTTTCTTCCCCTTTTGCCCTTTTTTGGATGGCTCTAAAGCATAAGGTACTGTTGAAAAATTGAACCGAGCAATTATTTTAGCACATCTTTCTTGCTTTGCTTTCTCCAGCATTCATCTTTTCAGGAATAGTTGCAGAGTCTGTCCTGATAGGCAGAGAACATTGCCACTGCAGGGCACTTTGGCATACTTTATTTATGTAGTCGACCTACACTCATGAGAACCTACTGGGTGGCAGGTACAGTTCTAGATGCTGAGGTTACATTCTGGAACAATCAGGGCAAGTGACAGTCTCCATAACATTCATAATATTCTCTGGCTTCTCTTCTTCCTTTTTTTTTTTTTTTTTACTTGATCTCGTTTGGTTATCACATACAAATTTCCAAATGTATAACTTCCAAATATGTAGCTCCATGTGTCTAATAGAGTCCCATAAATCTGATGGCATGGAAATATGTCTGCATTTCTAGTTGCCACTTCAAATTCAGTACTTTCTAAAAAGGAATCATCGCCACCTGCCTTCAGTGTCCTCCTTCCCTAATGTTCTCTACATTTGGTAATTATGGCTTCTCTATCCCCAGCCCGTCACTCAGACTTGAAATCCCAGACACCATTCTAATGGCTTCAGACAGGTCTTTTTGTCTTCAGTGTTTCATCTCTCTGCTCCAGATTAAATATTGGTGCCAGAGGAAAATTCATGACAAAAACAACAGCTAAATTAGAGCATATATGGGAGATAATTTTGTAAACTTCGAAAGAGTGTCCCATGCTGGCTTTTGTTTGCTTGTTTATTTAACTGACTATGTTTCTATTCAGCTGAGGGATTTTCAAAGTCTTGATCTGGATGTTTGAGGCCCTATAAGATCTACTCTTTGTCTACATTTTAATTTTAATTATTTGCTTTCAAATTTTCTATGAATTGGATGACTTTAATTGTTCACTGTATCCTTCACAGCCACAATGAAGACACTTCTTGCTCAGATCATGCTTTTCCTTTGTCCTGGAATTCATATCTCCCAATACACTTCTTCAATACACCTCTTGCCAGCAACCACTTAACTCTGCCAGAAAGAGAAGCCATGTAGTAGGAGTAATGGAATTCCACAGGGCACAGGATAACTGTGGCTTCATGGGTCAGTTAACGTAAACCTTTATTTGAAAATGTCAGTCGTAAGGAGGCTAGAAAGAAGTGTTCTAATTTGGGGAAGGAGGATGAGGTTTTATGAGACTTTAGTGGTAAGGGGCCAGTCCATGAACACTAGTTTCAGACATAGGACTAAAGAGATTGTTCTTGCAGTGCGGATATTTGGACAGTCTGGAGTTTATTGAGAGTGGTGGGGAGGATGTGTTAGGGGCTAAGGTCATTTGCAAGAAGCAGTGGGGAGAAGCAATGCAGAGAAAGAGGACAGGAGGGCTGCAAGGGAAAATTGTCAGGCCTCAAGTCCTTCATGGTCTCTCACAATGCACTCCTATCTCCACTGTGGATTTGCCTTAGGGCAGAGAGCTAATAAGATCGCTTCCAAATCTCAGAGACTAACCTCAAAATTTCCAGTAAAGAGAAAAATAAATGAAAGTCTGTGTTGTAAAATTTTTTTGTGGTTGATTTAACTTGCACAGACAAAGAACAACTGAAATCTTGAAATTTCCCAAAGATTTATTGTTTGTGCTTGTCAGTACACCTGAGCAAAATCAAACTCTTAAGAATTATCTAATCTAACTTTACAGGTGGCTTCAGGTAGAAATAAACATCTAAATGCTTAGGGGCAAGTCAGGTGTAAAATATGCTTTGTGCAAATGCCTAATGAAGTTTGACATGACGTGCTTTATTATAACAATGGATGATCTGATGGTAAGGGCCCTTGGGCTTTTGAGGCTCATTGGTGTCAATTTTGGGAACAAGGGTAAAAGATTTTATCTTCAAGCTTCACTATTATGCTTTATTTTGAGGATCTCCTTAGAAATGATTTTAGTTGCTGTGCAACAAAATACAGAAGACCTGTCATAGCATTTTTATAGGTAAGATCCAGGATTATCATCAAGCTACAAATTTATCTTATGATATTTAGTCTGTATAAACTCAATTTTTGGAATGAATATAATAAAGCTAGATGTTTATTTCTTGGTTGCTCATATAAACTTTCCATTTGTATTTGTAACAGATTTCTCTAATTTGGAATGTTTTATATTGAACTCCTGCTCTGTCCACCAACCTGAAGACATTTCCATCTCAGAAAGTGGCACCAGCCTCTTCCAGTTGCTCAGGCCATAACCTTGGAATCATCCTTGACTCCACTCTTTCTCTCATGTCCCAGCATTCAAATGATAGGCACATCCTGTTGATTCTCTCTTCAAAACATATCCAGAATCCAATCACTTCTCATTCCCTTCACCACCACCTTCCTGGTTCAAGCAATCATCACCAGTGGCCTCGTTGATAGTAACGGTCTTATTTTGGACTCCCTGCTTCGCTCTTACACTATAGTGTCTACTCTCAATAGAGAAGTCAGAGTGATCCTTTAAAAGTCTCATTTCTTCTGCTTATAACTTTCCAAGAACCTCCCATCTCTCCCAGAGTAAATAAAAGTCCTTCAGAGTCCTCCAAGGTCCTAGAAAATCTACCTGCTTCCCTCAGCATCTCATTCATCTCTCTGTCCTCACCTCCTGGTACTCCTTCCCTTGCTGGCCTTCAGCCACATTGCCTTCCTTGCTTCTCTACCATTCTGGAGGTGCTGTTGGCAACCTCTGTGGCTCTTTCCTCCATCCTGAGTTTTCTGCTCCTGACCCCATAGGACTCAGCATAAGAACTAGCAGTCTTCAATCTAGCAGTGTACTGTCACCAAGAGAGAACCTTTCCTATCGCACTCCTTTGAAGTACCCTGTTCAAGTCGCATGTTTCCTCTAAGCATGAAGATCAACTAAATAATGTGTGATGAAGACAAAGGAAAGGAAAGATGGGGATGCCTAATAAAACTACAAAGTAATGAGAATGGAGCCATAGCTGCTGATGAGATTACTTCTAAAAGTACCTCATATTTATGTTTCAATCTCACCTTTCATTAAAGGTGGGAATTTCATGTGAGCCTTTCTGTACCATTTAGTAGAGAGGCAACCATTTGAGATTTCCAGTAGACAGCATATTTTAGCCAAGCTCTTGAAACACAAATATATGAAGAATATGGTTTCTAGGCATCCAACAAAAGCTGCCAGGGCAGGGTTTCCTTCCAGTTTCTGAGAAACTCTGGTTAGCTTTGGCAGCTAGAAGTGTTTTCATCATTGACACCTCTAGCCTATGCAAACAATTGAATAGAATCATGAATTTTTAAGGTCTTAGAATCTGACCAAAGAATAAAAGAAATCAAATAGCTCAAATAAAAAAGTACATGTTCTGTGAGGCCCAAATTGAGAAGCACTGATGAAATTCACCAAAACAAGCATTGCTATTTTAAGTGTGTATTCTATTTTTTTTTCTTCTTTTGAGACAGGCTCTCACTCTGTCACCCACTTTAGGGCAGCGGCACTCATGCAATCCTCCAACCTCAGTCTCCCAAGGAGCTGCAACCACAGGCATGTGCCACCATGTCTGGCTTTTTTTTTTTTTTTGTATTTTTTGTAGAGACGGAGTCTCACTATGCTGCCCAGGCTGGTGTCAAACTCCTGGGCCCCAACAATCCTCCCAACTCAGCCTCCCAAAACGCTGGGATTGCAGACTTGAACCACCATACCTAATCCCACATTTTCTTTTTCTTTCTTTTTTTAACTTTTACTTTCAGTTCAGGGGTACATGTGCAGGTTTCTTAGATAGGTAAACTCCTGTCATGAGGATTTGTTAATTAAAGAAGAGTATGCACAGGATCCATCTCTAGTTGCTTTTCAACAGTGATTCAGGATAAAGATCAAGTTTCCAGGACTGACTACATATGTGCTTATCCTTTGGGAACATAGGAAAGGAACTCTTACGATGCCAAATATTCACAGAGAGCAGCCAGGAAAGAAAGAGCCCAGAAGAAGAATGAACTGGGCAACAAAAGGTACCCCAAAGTGCTTAAAGTTAATAGTTGAACATCTCCCCAAACTAAGCTTAATAATTTTAAGAGGTAACAGAAGTAAAAACTGATTGACATTAAACCTCACTTGTTTTTCAGATGCACTGTGATTTTTGCTTGACTTTATCAATAAAAGTGTTATCTCTGTCTCTTATAGTCAGTTACTAAATCATTTTAAAATGGTCAAATTTTGTCAGTGCCAAAAATTGGCATTCCTTCTCCACAGTTTTCATATTTTCCATACTCTATGAGCTTCCTGAAATTCATAGCAAGAATTCTTGGCAACTTAGTGTTAATTTTATTTCTTGTTAAACATATGTATTTTTTATTTGAAATACATTTTAATCACATAGTAAATTCTCATGTGTGAAAAATATTTATTTTTTAATAAAAGTAATGCATGTATGTGATTAAAATATAAAACACTATAAAAGGGTTTAAAATGCAAAGCAACAGTCTCCCACTCTCACATCCCACTCTGACTCCTCCTTTACCTTCCTTGAGGCTCAAAGAGAACCATATTTATTTCTTCCAGGTTCCTTGTATAGCTTTAGATTATAATCCTACATGCTAGTTTTTGATGTATTAGTTATAGTCATAATCTATTATTAGCTCCTCAGTCTGATGTATTATAATTTAGCTCCATTAGACATTTACATTGCCAATTTTTGTTTCTCTCTCAGTTGCTTTTTATTTTTGTTTTTATTAACTATAAGCCTATCTCTTGACTCCAATTCACTATTCCTCCCCACTTTTAGTCATTTGTATTTATATATTTATATTGCCAAATTTGATAACATTTCATTTTTGTTCTGTGTCAATGAATACTTGTGTGTGTTCTTGTTTCAGCTGACCCCTGTTGAGGCCTTACTATTACTTTGTATAAAGTAGCTCATTCAAGCCTCACAAGACTATAACATAGATAACTATTGTTATTCTCATGTTACAGAAAAGAAATTGAGTAACATAGAAATTAAGTAAATTTCTGGATGCACACAGCCAGTATGATTTTTAGAGCCTGTATTTCTAATAATTGTATAATATGAAATCTTCACGTTGTCTATTAAATTTGAAAGTCATTAACCACTATTTATACTTTAATGGCAATAAGTCCACCTGTAGCACCAAGTAGTGTACTATCATTACATTTAGTTTCTTACTTGGTTTGTTTTGTTAAAAGTTCCCAAATGCTTTTCCTTCTTTCTTACATTGACTGCCTTTCTGTCTACTAAATTATTTTAATACAAAAATAATATTAAATCTCCTTTTTCCCCCCTTGATATCTTTCTTCCAAAGCCTTTCATTATCCTGCTCCAAGTTGTTCTAATTTCTCTTTATTGTGCTTGTTGCCCAAGCCTCTCCTGGATGGGATCATCTTTCTAGAGCTTATGTTTTCCTTTATCTTGGTTTAAGATCTCATCATGCTACAACATACCCTTCAATAATATTCTAAGAAATGGCAGCAGAAAGTATCTTCCAGAGGCCTTAAGGTTTACCAAATGTGTCCTTCTTTGGACAGATAGTTTGACTACTTATACTATTCTAAGTTAAAAGTAATTTCCACTCACAGCTTTGAAGACATTGCTCCATTATCTTTTAGCATTCAAAATTGGTGAATGGATGACTGATGCCAAATTTACACTTCTTATGTTGTTGATGCCCTGTTTCTTCCCCTGGAAACTATTAGGATAACTTTCTCCTTGGGATTCTGAAATTTTTAACACTATGACAGTGAAGATAAGAGCAGGCTCAAATGGTGAATGGACTGAGGACCACTGGGCTTTTTTAGTCAAAAGACATTTATCTCCCCCTCTGAGAAATCTCTTCTTTTTATTTCCTTCCCTCTGTTTTCTCCGTTCTCTTTCTAAAATTCCTAAATATAAGATGTTGACCTTTTAAATAAATACAGATGTTAGTAGGTGTCTCAACTTTTCTCTCATATTTTCTTCTGTTGATGTTTATCTTTCTTCTAGGTTTACTCAACAATCTCTTCTAATGATTCCATTTTTCTTTCATTTCAGAAAACATTTTTTAAGTATCTAGAGGTATTTTTGTTCTCTAATTCTTCTTCTCTTTTTTTGTAGCAGTCTGCTTTTGTTTTGGATGTAAAATCTCTCATTTCTCTAATATTAATTACAAGGATTTTTTTCCCCTAAATTCTGAACTATGTTTTCTCCAGGATCACTTTTTTCTTCTTGTTAATTTTGATCTTTCTCTTTATTTATTGCAGAATTTTCTCATTTAGTGAGCATTGTTTGCTTGTTTGTTTGTTTCTCTTGAAGCTGGAGGCCATACAAGAGTCCATCTATGGGCTCTATGAGAGTGAATGGGGTTTACCAATTGGCAAGATACATTAAGGGTGAGTGGTTTTGGAATCAGCTCTCACACTAGGGGTCTTCAAAATGACACTACACCGAGGGCATTTGCTCCAGTGCGCTTCCTGGTTGTCTGGTTCTCCTTAGCGTGTTCACTTAATACCATGAGTAGAGACCTTTCTTCTTTGTTTGTTTGCTGCAGAAGTACATCCCTCGCTTCCCGGAGTGCTGCATACAGGAGAGGAGAGGGCTATGTCAGGGTAGCCTGTTCTTTATTTGGTCCTTTTATTAACCTCCTATTCTGTGTCTCCTGTTTCACTCCCATTTTCTGCTCTCCCTGTAAGCCTAAGAGCCACACTCATCTGGTGCTGTGCAGGACCAATGGGCATGTTTCTTGCCTACAACCCTCTCCCCTTGCATCTCGGGCTTCAGCTTCTTCTCTTCCACCTTAACAAACATCAATCATCCTTACACTTCTGGAAAAATGCTGACAGCTCTACTGTGATGATGGCTCCCTTACTGCTCTCCTCATCGTCACAAGCTTACACCTTTACTATTGATGTTCAGAGACTACAGTCTTCACTAGCAGAATGTGCTGGGTGCTGTGGGTTGGCTACTGTACATTGTATGTCAACTTTTTTCCTCAAAATGTAACCCTCTGCTGGTACTGAAGCTATTCCTTTCCATTTCTCATTGTTCTTCCACCTCCATTTAAATACCTCAGAATTCCCAGTCAGGAGGCTTAGGTATGAGGTGTTTTTTGTTTGTTTGTTTGTTTTGTTTTTTAATTCTGTGGAGGATTGTAATATGTAACTGGGGCTGAGAACCACCAGTCCTGCTGTAGACACAGAGAAGGCAAGTGGCAGACCATCTCAGGGCTGATATTTGTCTCTTCGTATGACCTAAATCAAATTTCCTGACTTTACAGACATTTGTGAAAGACTTACTTAATTATATATGAATAGCCTAACCAAAGTTTACAGAGTTCCGTATCAAGCTACTGAAGTGTTATTATCAAGTTCTGTTAGTGGTCAAATACAAGTAAGTGTGTTTAACAGTCATAGGATGAGGACATTGCTGAGTTCCGCAAGTCCATGGTGTGATGAAAAATCTCCCGTGGTGCACATTCACAGGAAACTTAGGTCTCTGTGGACACTCATGAATGAAGTAATGCTACATTACTTTTAAATTTTATGTAAGGAAAAGTATGTATTTCTTACTTTATGCATATATCTGACAATGTCCAATCAATTCTGCCAATGAATTACTAATATGATTAAACTCCCACAAGATGCTATTGTAAACATACATTTTTAAGTGTTTAAGTTTACAAAACTTCTACTTGGAGCATGATTGGTTTCCCTTGGCTAGAAAGTTCTGAGTTCTCTGTCCATACCCCACTTTTAAGTGAAACCTGCTATTCTCTGAAAGATAAATTTTCTCACTATGAAAAAATCCTGGAATTCTAGTGTGCATCACCTGGTGGATTTATTGGGAATGCAAAATCCTGAGCCTCAACTCCAGAAAGTCAGATTCAGAAGATCTGGGCTGGGGCCCAGAAATCTGCATTGTATCAAGTTGTCCATATTATTCAGATGTAGAGGGTACTTGGACCTTCCTTTGAAAATGCTACTCTAAGGCATCAAAGAAAAAGAGGCAGAGTAATTAATAAGCGTGTGCCTTCTGATAAATAATGGGAAATAGATCAGAGAAAATCCATATGTAAAGGTCTCTAAAGTACCCGAGTCCCACTGGGGTTAAGTTGGTGGTAATTGCTCACATTATACATATACATTATATATCTGAAAAGATATTGATGTCATTATCAGGTTAATTTCATTTTTTTTAAAGAAAAACTTATTTATTTAGGTAAAGAACTTGCACCTATCAAACTACCAAACTTTGAAATGACAATATTTTACTTTGATATGTGAAATACTAATTCCACAGAATAATGTATCTTCTGCACACTGATCAATTTGTCTCTTCTAAACACAAAAGGTATGTAGCCTCAATCTGACCTTTGAAAATAAATTTCAGTTTTCATACTTGCCTTTTTCCAAGAATATCTCTTATATTCTGCATTTGTTCTGCATTTGTCAGGGCATTATGTCAGGGCAAACTGCAGACTCAAAAGTGAGCAGAGAAGCATGTTGAAACTAGAAGTCTTTTTTTTTTTTTTTTTTTTCTGTCAACTATTTTCCTGAAAGGAAAGATCACCAAAGCGAGCTATTTGGTTGAATGTAAATATTTAAATAAAGGCAAGATTACATTTAAGCCATTTTATTCATTTTTCTGAAAACCTGCTATTTTTCACTGTGTTATAAATGTAGGCAGGCAGAAACCTGCAAACATGAACTCTGAGGCAAGAGAATGTGACAGAAGTCTTTGTTAGATTCTTGAAGAAGATTGGCCCGTCTTCCTCTAGTGTCTATCCACCAGACAAGTAGTTATGATGGCTTTATAGATATTAATTTCTGCAGGGAAGTTACTCACCCTGATTGAAAAGCCTAATGTGATTGAACTCTAAATAACCATGGCCAGACGCCAAGTGAAATTTCCCCTTTCCCCCCTCCGTCTTGCCCATTTTCACAATCCTAGACAAGGGTTGTTTCAAATTCTACTCCCCACCCACTCATCCCTCTGCTAGTTAAAGCAAATGCCCTTGCTTTCCCTCCCTTGAGTTGTTTTCCCTAGCTTGCATTTCTTACTGAGCTATGTTTGTGGCCAGTATTCAACAGCTGAAATGTAGACTGATTTAGCAGGGTTTAGATCTGCTCAGCTTGCAGTTAAAAAATGTTTTTAATTCAAAAATGATTAATCTCTTAGTATGCATAAAAATTGTCCCTTTTTTTGGCTAGTCACACAAGAAAGAGGAGAAAAAAGAGGAGGCAAAGTGAAAAAGAAGGGGTGCCTGGACAACCTCCACGATGAGGCCAGCCCTGGGTCTGTCACTGAACCCTTGACCTTCCTGTAATCTACCAGTTTGTTCACTCTTCAGAGCTTAGAAATGGGTTTAGGTTTTCTCTCTCCATTATTTATCTCATTATTTACTTTTAAAAAAAGAATCAATTTATCTACAAAAGATTATGAACAAAAAGTAAAATTAAAATCAAGACAAAAAAGTTGAATTATTCACATATATTTAATAGAGTGATGAGAGTATGCTAAGTCTTAAGCCAAGCGTTTATTAGTATGTCAATCATTTTTATTCATTAGAAAATGCATTTACTCATTGTTCACTGTATGCCAGGCACTGAGTTGAAACACAGGTCCCCCTGATTCATCTCATCCAAACTTAGGAAACAGTGTAATCTTCATTTCTACCTGCCACTTGTATTTATTCACTTTATCCTACAAAAAGTTTTTCATTCTCTTCTCTTTGCTCTGACAAAAGAATATTTCCTATGTTTTCAAAATCTTTTAGAATGTCACAATGTATAATGAATTCTCAGACTGTGGTGTCTGCTGGAATGGGACTGCCATCCAATGTCTCAGTCTATTTGGAGGATAGAGGAGTCAAAATATCACAATCCAGTGTTGTAATCATATTTGCAATTTCAAGTTGAGGTTTTTTTTGGTTTTTTGTTTTTTGTTTTGTTTTTGCCTGATAGGTAACAATAACAACAACAACAACAGTAACTATTTCCTACTTTTTTTTCCTGGGCACTAATGGTATAATGTGAGTACAGACAACAGAAACTACTGATAATCAAAATATTTCCAGTTGGTTTTAATTTTTTTCTTTTATCTACAATAGAATACGAGCTTGCCTTTGTTTTACAATACTTCAAATTACAATATTTCAAATCTATGAAAATAGATTGGTTCTCTCTAGTCCTATGATTGAATTCTCTAGCCCAGGAGTAGGAAGGGGCTGCTCCATCACAGGCTGCTGCAAGCCCCACAGCAAGCAAAGCTGACATGGAGAGGTATTGATGAGGTAATTAGGCTTATGAGTGAGGACCAAATAGTGTCAAATAATGTCATTCTATCCTTTTTCACTAATCTTTAAAAGCTAGGGGATGGGGAGTTTTGACCATTTCCTTCTAGTACTCACAAATTACAAGCGTTGCATTCCAAACTTCTGTTGCCAGCCTAGGTTTACAAAATAACTCAGGGATTAGATTAGCAATGAAAGGTTTGGGAATATGACCTAAGATTTTGACTAATTGAATGCTCTTTCCTTTACAATACAATATCCTGATCTTTTGCTAGAATTTATTTTTTGTAGGTTATACAGGCAAATAAAAGGATCTTTTATGGAATCCCTAATAGAATCCTTTAACTTTAGTCTTCAAGATGCAGCCGGGCACCGTGGCTCATGCCTGTAATCCTAGCACTTTGGGAGGCAGAGGCAGGTGGATCACAAGGTCAGAAGATTGAGACTAGCCTAGCTAACACGGTGAAACCCTGTCTCTACTAAAAATACAAAAAATTAGCCAGGCGAGGTGGCATGCGCCTGTAGTCCCAGCTACTCAGGAGGCTGAGGCAGGAGAATCGCTTCAACCTGGAAGGTGGAGGTTACAGTTAGCCGAGATCATGCCACTCCACTCCAGCCTGGGTGACAGAGCAAGACTCTGTCTAAAAAAAAAAAAAAAAAAATTAAGAAAAAAAGAAAAAGATGCAAGTCTGAGCAGCTGTCACAAGCAGCCAATTTTCAGTTAGAGATGTGTATGGACACAAAGGCAAGGCAGAGGTTGGAAGAAGTAAGAAGGAATGTTTTCCTATTCTTCCCTGTCCTGCCCCAGGTCACAATGTATCCATGACTCTCTCATTTCAATATCAATTTTGAAGGAAAAATTAGCGCCTGCAGAATAGCTGAATATTCACAGAAGCACTGCTCTTCCTTTTAGCACCTGCACAATCTGAAACCCAAAACAATTGGAATCTTCGTTCATTAGATCAAACCACAGGGTTTAAAAACAGCTTTATGAAGAGAGAGGCTAAACTACTGCTCTAAGTCATTTCCTAACCTACGCTACAATCAGGTCACAAAACCTGACAAATTTAAATGCAGTTTACCTTGCTTTCAAAATCAAAATCACAATGAGATATCATCTCACCCCAGTGAGAATGGTTATTATCAAAAAGACAAAAAAATAGCAAATGCCAGGGAAGGTGTGGAGAAAAGGGACCTTTTATACATCATCAATGGGAATGTAGTATACAGCCACTGTGGAAAACAGTAGGGAGAAACCTCAAAAAAAAAAGAAAAGTAGAACGACCATTTTATCCAGCAATCCTACTGCTGGGTATTTAGCCTAAGGAAGAGAAATCAGTGTATCACAGGGGCCTCTGCACCCCCATATTTATTGCATTAGTATTCCCAACAGCCAAGATATGGTATCAACTTCAGTGTCCCTCAGTGGATAAATGGACAAAGAAAATGTGGTATATATACACAATGGAACACTATTTGGTCCTAAAAAAGAAGGAAATCCTGTCATTTGCAGCAACATGGATGACCTCGGAGGACATTATGTTAAGTGAAATAAGTCAGGCACAGAATGATAATTACCACATGTTCTAGTTCATATGTGGGAGCTAACAAAGTTGAGCTCATAGTAGAGAGTACAGCTGTGGTTACCGGAGGCTGGGAAGAGTAATAGGGAGGGAGTGATAGGAAGAAGTTGGTTAAAGGATACAAAATTACAGCTACATAAGAAGAACAAGTTCTGGTATTATACGTCACTGTAGGGTGACTATAGTTAACGATAACTTATGGTATATTTTCAAATAGCTAAAAGATAGGATTTTGAATGTTCCCAACACAAAAAAATGATGGATATGCCAATTACCCTGATTTGATTATTACATATTATATACATGTATCAAAATATCACTCTGTACCCTGTAAATACACACAATTATAATGTGTCAATTAAAAATTTTTTAATTTAAAAAACTTGCTTTTACTTATTATCATAAATATACAATAATTATTATATTCCTGGTTCATGACAATCTTTTCCCTTTAAATGCTGCATTCTATTGAAATTTAAGAAACACTGACCTAAATGCACAAGTTCTCAAACTAAAGGCCAATCAAGCACAAATATTTACTTTAAAATAATTACTTTTGTAGAAAAAAACTAAATGATCTAATGAATATGAAAGATGTTTGAAAAGTTTTTAAATGCTAAGAATGAAAAGTCAGTTGCTTGATCATCATTGTCAGAAATGTCTTCTGGTACAGCACTTATCACTTGATAAGATGTACATAAATGACTTGGAAGGAAGCTACCCTGAACTATGAAAATATGGAGTTATGAATAATTAACAACAACAACAACGGTGATCCTATGAAATTAGTTATTTACATTCTGCAAACATATACTGTAAGTGAGGAGAATGAGAGATTGCTAAAGAAGTTGAAGGAGAGAAAGGAAGGAAATATAGGAGTTTGGATAGGACTATATGAACATGGTAATATTAAAAAATAGAATAGAGAGAGTGCAAGTCAGAATGTAGAGTGAACAAACTAGTGAGAGCAAGAGAGTGAAGGAAGGAAGGAATTAAGGTTTGTCTTTTGTTTTTAAGGCAATCTGAAATGCAAGGTTTGTGTGCTGTTTTGGGATCTGCCCAATGTTGTATTTCTGTGTACCCCATTCTTAATACACTATATTTTTTCTCACATTTCTGTAGGTTCATTGATGGAAAGTATGGTAGACCAATTGCAAAAATATTCTCAAATCTTACCTTTTTAAAATATCCATGTCTTTGTAATGTGGATTGGATATTCCACACATTAAGACTTGGAGTCTATTTCCTCATCACTAGAATTGGAATTGGTCCTGTGACATACTTCAGTCTATAAAACCCACAGAAATAATGGTTGATGGCGCCAGTTCTGAGTCTAGGCCTCAAGAGGCCTTACATACTTCCACTTTCTTGAACTCTTTTGCTACTATATGAACAAGCCTGATCTATCCTGAGAGACCTAGTCATCCCCTTGTTCCAACCAATAACCCAGACACAGCTGACTGCAGATGCTTGAGTGAACTCACCCAAGATTGGCTAAGCCTGGCTCAGATCTTCCGCACTGCCTAGACAAACCATAGACTGGTTATGATTTGTCTATGTCTATAAACCATAGGCTGGTTATGGTTTGTCTATAATATGTCTATAAACCATAGGCTGGTTATGGTTTGTCTAATAACAATAATACATCTGTATTGCTTGTGCTGCTAAATTTTGGATTGGTTTGTTACACAAGAGCTAACTGATAGAGAAAGGCACAGGTTTCTAAAGATTATCAACAAAGAGGATAACAAGGACTTCTGTTATTTATTCAAGTATTTATTGAAAATCTACTGTGCATCCACGTATGTTTATTGCGGCACTATTCACAATAGCAAAGACTTGGAACCAACCCAAATGTCCGTCAGTGATAGACTGGATTAAGAAAATTTGGCACATATACACCATGAAATACTGTGCAGCCATAAAAAAGGATGAGTTCACATCCTTTGCAGGGACATGGATGAAGCTGGAAACTATCATTCTTAGCAAACTATCACATGATCAGAAAACAAAACACCACATGTTCTCACTCTTAAGTGAGAGTTGAACAATAAGAACACATGGACACAGGGAGGGGAACATCACACACTGGGGCCTGCAGGGGATGGAGGGGGAAGGGAGGGATAACATTAGGAGAAATACCTGATGTAGGTGACAGGTTGATGTGTGCAGCAAATCACCATGCCATTTCTATGCCTATGTAATAAACATGTACGTTCTGCACATGTAATCCAGAACTTAAAGTATAATTTAAAAAAAAAAAAGAGGAAAAAAAAAAAGAAAATCTACTATGCATCAAGGACTGTATTAATTTGTTACAAATAAACCTGCTATTATTCTTTGTAATTGGATTAAACTGCAAATTTTAGTCCATCCAATTTTCTCCTAACTTATTCTAAATTTTTATATTATTGTTTCATTCGTCAGGGAATTTTGCATGTTTAAGGCCTATTTATATTATTATTTTAAGAGTGATCTGTTGATAGTTTTTCCTTACTTTTCTACTAAGTCATCAATTTTTTTAATTAACTTCTAAAAACTCCTTATATATTAGAGAAGCTGTTGTTTGCAACACAATGGTGGTATTCTCTGAGATTATCATTGTCATTAGAATTTGCTTATATCTTTTTGACATAAAGATTTTTTTCATAATGTTATTTTATTTTATGTGTTTGAATATATTATGTATTACTTATGTTTTGTGGCATCTATATTGTTAGTCATAATTTAAAATTCTCCCTTATTACAAGGTTTAAATGAATTCTTCTATAGTAGTTATTTTACACTTTCATGTTTGACATCAAGTATTTCATTTATTTTGCATTTATCCTGGTGTTAATGCGAGACATGAATTCAACTTCTGTTACTCCTTTCTAGTTTAATTGCATTGTAAGTAAAGTGTGCTCTAGGTACTACTCCACCTTTTAGAATTTACTGTAGTTTCATTATGGCCCAATATTTTATGAATGTTCTAAAAAAGAAGGCCTAATCTTTCTTTTTAGTGGACAGAGCTTGGTAGGTATCACTCAAAGGTGTCTTATTTCTCATATTATTTTGGTCTTTCATATCTTTATTTTTTGTCTGTAGAGATGTCACAAATTGAAAGAAATAAATAAGATTTCCTATTGTTTGTATGTTTCTACTGATCCACAAATCTCTTTTATTTATGCTTTTTAAATGTTGCTGCTTAGTTATTGAGCCATAGATACTATTATTAGTTTTTATCTTCATTAAATATAAACTGATTTTTCTGTTATAAAAAGTCCTTCTTTGGTTCATTTAATGTTTTTGGACTTGAATTTCAAATTGACCACTACTTTATTTTTGTTGCCACTTGCCTGGCATATTACTACCAAATCTTTTATGTTCAATGTTTTTGAGTCTTTTTTTAAAAAATGTATATTTGTTTTAAATATTATGGAGTTGAGTTTTGCTATGTGGTACAATGTGAAAATATACTTTTAAAAACAGGCTTTTTCAGGCCTATTATTTTTAATGATATAGTAGGTTGGTTTGGTCTTGATTTCTTTATATTATTTCATGTTGTATTGTGTTTTAAGCACTATGACTATATCATCCCACTGTTTTCTGGCTTCTATAGTTCTGGATGAGATGTCAGTTGTTAATCTTATTGAGGAACCCTTGTATATGATGAGTTACTTTTCTTTTGTTGATTTCAAGATTCTCTCTTTGTCTTTCAACTGTTTGTCTAGGTGAGTATCACACTGAGTTTATCATATTTGGAGTTTATTGAGTTTCTTGGATGTGTAACTTTTTCATCAAATTTGAGAGCTTTTTGACCATTTTTTGTTCAAATATTCCTTCTGCCCCCATCTATCTGGACTCTTTCTGGACTCTCAATGTGTGCATGTTGGACTCCTATCGATGGTGTTCCTTAGGTCTCTGAGGCTCTGTTAAGTTTTCTTCATTCTTTTTCTTTCTGTTCCATAAATAAAAAGTAACCTACTTTCAAGTTTGCTGGTTCTTTCTTCTGCTGGTTAAAATCTACTATTGAGTGCTTTTAGTACATTTTTTCTTTCAGTTATTGTACTTTTCAGTGCCAGGAGAGTTATTTTTTGTTGTTGTTGTTTAAAAAAAAGAAAAAAAATATATATATATGTGTGTATATATATGTGTGTGTATATATATATTCTATCTCTTTATTGATATTTATTATTTGGTGAGACATTATTCTCAGATTGTCTTTTAATTCTTTATGCACGGTTACCTTTAGTTCTTTAAACATTTATAATAGCTAATTTAACATCTTGCTTAGTAAGTCAAATGTCTTGACTTTCTTAGTGACAATTTCTATTGATGACTTTTTTTCTTTCTGTGTATGATCCATACTTTCCTTTTTCTTTGCATATATCATGGTTTTTTGCTGAAAACTGAACATTTTAAATCATAAAATGTGGCAAATCTGGAAATCAGATTCCCCCCCCTTCTCCAGCATATATTGTTTTTACAGTTTGTTGGTTTAGTGACTTTCGTAGGTTAATTCTATAAAGTCTGTATTCTTTGTCATGTTTAGCCAGTAAAGTTTGTGCTAGATTAGCTCAGTGGTCAGTTAGTAATTGGACAGAGCATTTCTCAAATTTCCTTAAACCACACATCTCCTATCCTTTGCTAAGAGGCTCTGTGTGTATGTTAAAGTATGTTTTCATTGTTTGGCAAGCAGTTTATAGCTCTCCATTAGCCTTTACTTCCTGCTTGTACAGAGAGAGCATCAAGGTAATTCAGAAGTGACAGAAGAGAGACTTTTCATCTTCCTTGGGCATTCATACAACCTTATACATGTACATAACCTACTAGATTACCAGGAATATGTCAGAGTTTTTAAGGCCCCCAAAGTCATTTTATTCCCTTTTTTCCATGGAAGTTTTTGGTCAGCCTCTTGTTAGCTCCAACTAGTAATGCTGTCTCAGGCAGCCACCATGTTAAACAATAACTACTGGTTGTTTTCAACAGATTCCCTGTGGGCAGATGTTAACAAAATGTGAGCTCTAAGTGAGGTCAAATAAAGACAAGCCTTGAGAACAGAGATTTTCAGAAACTTGCCAGATAGGTCAAAGAGTGACAGTTTTTCTGTGGTGATGTTTTTGGTGGGAGTTCCAAAACCATTCTGCTGCCTCCAGTGTCTTCTAGGCTGCAAGTTTTTATAGCTAACATGGTTGCGAGGCTGTTGGTTATCAAAGCTCCCATAGAGCTGGGAGAGGATGATGATAATAGGGAAGTTAAAAAGCCATAAAACCCATTGTTCTTACTTAGATTCAGACATTTTTCTTGTTGGTTGCAAGTCTTTGATTAATTATAAGAGCTCTAAAACATTGATTGTCCTAGTGTTCTTTTTTATCTTTTCAGAGAAAGGAATTTTGGGAGGTTTTTACTTTACCATTCTTGGAGTCTGCATTGTGTTTTTAGAGTTAAAAAAATCAAATCTCTTTTATGATAAGGTCTCATAGTTTTGCTTTGTTTTACTTATGCAGTAACTATAAAATTTAGGAAGTTACATATTTTTAATCAGGGATTTACTTTTTTAAGTAACATTCTTATATGTACTTACTTTTATATGTAGTACTTTTTTTTTTAACTCTTTAGACAGTATATGTTAGCTTCTTCTATAAGCAATGCAGAGTTGGCATTTTCTTCTCTTTCCTCTCCCTTCCATTCCTCTACCACCTAAGTTTTTATTGTTTAAATCAATAAACTTTATTTTGTAAAGCAGTTTTGGATTCACAGCAAGACTGAGTAGAAAATATAGAGAGTACACATATATCCTGTCTTTTTCCCCCATACACATACCCTCCCAAATTTTTGATATCACATACCACAGTGGTACATTTGTTATAAGTGATGAAACTATATTGACACATTATCATCACCCAAATTCTGCAGTTTACATTAGAGCTCACTATTGATATTGTATATTTCATGGGTTTAGAAAAATGTATAATGATGCATCTTTACCATTATAGTATTATATAGAATAATTTCACTGCCTTAAAAATCCTTTGTGCTCTATTTATCCCTCCCACTTCATAGCCCCTGGAAAGAAAAAATCTTTTTACTCTTTCCATAGTTTTACTTGCTCCAGAATGCCACATAGTTGGAATCATACAGTATGTAAACTTTTCAAATTGAGTTCTTTCACTTAGTAATACGCATTCAAGTTTCCTCCCTGTTTTTTTATGGCTTGATAGCTCATTTCTTTTTATCACTGAATAACACTACATTGTCTAGATGTACCATAGATTATTTATCCATTCACCTACTGAAGGACTTCTTGGTTGCCTAAGTTTTTTTCATTATGAATAAGGCTGCTATAAACATCTATGTGAAGGGTTTTGTGTGGACATAAATTTTCACCTCTTTTGGGTAATACCAAGGAGTATGACTGCTTGTAGATTGTATGATAACAGTATGTTTAGTTTTGAAAAAGCTGCCAAACTGTCTTCCAAAGTGGCTGTACCATTTTGTATTCCCACAAGAAATGAATGAGAGCTCCAAATCCTTGCCACCATTTGATGCTGTCAGTGGTTTGGATTTTGACCATTCTAATAGATGTGTAGTGGTATCTCACTGTTGTTTTAATTTGCACTTCTCTAATGACATATGATGTTGGATATATTTTAATATGCTTACTTTGCATCTGTATAGCCTCTTTGATGAGGTGTCTGTTCATGTCTTTTGTCCATTTTTCATTCAGGTTGTGTGCTTTCTTATTGCTGATTTTTAGTAATTTTTGAATGTTTGGATAACAGCCCTTTATTAGATATATCTTTTGAAAATATTTTCTCTCAGTCTATGCTTTGTCTTCTCATTCTTTTGTCAATATCTTTGACAGAGCAGAAATTCTTTTATTTTAGTGAAATCTAGCTTATCAATCATTACTTTCATGGATTATGCCTTTGGCGTTGTGTCTATAAAGTCATCTACCACCACTTTGATTAATAATATTATCCTTCTTAGCATTTAATTTTTCTGTTACATAGACTTATAATGTTGATTACTTGGTTTGTTTGATTTAAATGCTCTCCTTCAGCTTTAAAAGAGGTAAAGGGGAAATTTACTCTAGTTCCCTCTTCCCCTTTCTCTTTCAATTGTTTTTAGCTGTATCATTCCTATATTTTCAGTACTTACAAAATTTATATTCTATTTGGTTACATTAGCTCCACATTTGTTTCTAATTTTGAATTGCATCTATATATATTCTGTGACCACCATGAACTCTTTTGTTGTAATTCCTGGACTTTGGTTGGCTGGAGTCTGTCTTCTTTATCAATTTTATCAATAAGGACTTTGAGGGACAATATTTTCTGGATTTCAGAATGTTCAAAACTTTTTGTTTGTACCCTTTATTCTTGAAGAATAGTTTGGCTGTATATAAAATCTTTAGCTCACATTTCTTTCCTTGAGAATATTACAGGTTTTACTTTAATAATTTTGGCATTGGATGAAGGTATGGAGAAGTCTGAGGAACACCTAAACAATTTTTCCTGTTGTTATTTATCTGATTATTATGTTTGCAATTGTTTCTTTATCTTTATGTTCAATATATTTACTGGATGTGTCTTGGTGTTAACTGTTCTGGGTTATTATTCCTGGACACAGAGTGTACTCTTTCAGTATGTGATTGTTGGTCATCTTTTTTTTTTTTTTTTAATTTATTTATTATTATTATACTTTAAGTTCTAGGGTACATGTGCATAACGTGCAGGTTTGTTACATATGTATACTTGTGCCATGTTGGTGTGCTGCACCCATCAACTCGTCAGCACCCATCAACTCGTCATTTACATCAGGTATAACTCCCAATGCAATCCCTCCCCCCTCCCCCCTCCCCCCTCCCCATGATAGGCCCCGGTGTGTGATGTTCCCCTTCCCGAGTCCAAGTGATCTCATTATTCAGTTCCCACCTATGAGTGAGAACATGCGGTGTTTGGTTTTCTGTTCTTGTGATAGTTTGCTAAGAATGATGGTTTCCAGCTGCATCCATGTCCCTACAAAGGACACAAACTCATCCTTTTTTATGGCTGCATAGTATTCCATGGTGTATATGTGCCACATTTTCTTAATCCAATCTGTCACTGATGGACATTTGGGTTGATTCCAAGTCTTTCCTATTGTGAATAGTGCTGCAATAAACATACGTGTGCATGTGTCTTTATAGCAGCATAATTTATAATCCTTTGGGTATATACCCAGTAATGGGATGGCTGGGTCATATGGTACATCTAGTTCTAGATCCTTGAGGAATCGCCATACTGTTTTCCATAATGGTTGAAAGATCTAAAATTGACACTCTAACATCGCAATTAAAAGAACTAGAGAAGCAAGAGCAAACACATTCGAAAGCTAGCAGAAGGCAAGAAATAACTAAGATCAGAGCAGAACTGAAGGAGATAGAGACACAAAAAACCCTCCAAAAAATCAATGAATCCAGGAGTTGGTTTTTTGAAAAGATCAACAAAATTGACAGACCACTAGCAAGACTAATAAAGAAGAAAAGAGAGAAGAATCAAATCGACGCAATTAAAAATGATAAAGGGGATATCACCACCGACCCCACAGAAATACAAACTACCATGAGAGAATACTATAAACACCTCTATGCAAATAAACTGGAAAATCTAGAAGAAATGGATAATTTCCTGGACACTTACACTCTTCCAAGACTAAACCAGGAAGAAGTTGAATCCCTGAATAGACCAATAGCAGGCTCTGAAATTGAGGCAATAATTAATAGCCTACCAACCAAAAAAAGTCCAGGACCAGATGGATTCACAGCTGAATTCTACCAGAGGTACAAGGAGGAGTTGGTACCATTCCTTCTGAAACTATTCCAATCAATAGAAAAAGAGGGAATCCTCCCTAACTCATTTTATGAGGCCAACATCATCCTGATACCAAAGCCTGGCAGAGACACAACAAAAAAAGAGAATTTTAGACCAATATCCCTGATGAACATCGATGCAAAAATCCTCAATAAAATACTGGCAAACCGGATTCAGCAACACATCAAAAAGCTTATCCACCATGATCAAGTGGGCTTCATCCCTGGGATGCAAGGCTGGTTCAACATTCGCAAATCAATAAACATAATCCAGCATATAAACAGAACCAAAGACAAGAACCACATGATTATCTCAATAGATGCAGAAAAGGCTTTTGACAAAATTCAACAGCCCTTCATGCTAAAAACGCTCAATAAATTCGGTATTGATGGAACGTACCTCAAAATAATAACAGCTATTTATGACAAACCCACAGCCAATATCATACTGAATGGGCAAAAACTGGAAAAATTCCCTTTGAAAACTGGCACAAGACAGGGATGCCCTCTCTCACCACTCCTATTCAACATAGTGTTGGAAGTTCTGGCTAGGGCAATTAGGCAAGAGAAAGAAATCAAGGGTATTCAGTTAGGAAAAGAAGAAGTCAAACTGTCCCTGTTTGCAGATGACATGATTGTATATTTAGAAAACCCCATTGTCTCAGCCCAAAATCTCCTTAAGCTGATAAGCAACTTCAGCAAAGTCTCAGGATACAAAATTAATGTGCAAAAATCACAAGCATTCTTATACACCAGTAACAGACAAACAGAGAGCCAAATCAGGAATGAACTTCCATTCACAATTGCTTCAAAGAGAATAAAATACCTAGGAATCCAACTTACAAGGGATGTAAAGGACCTCTTCAAGGAGAACTACAAACCACTGCTCAGTGAAATAAAAGAGGTCATCTTTTACATTAGGAAAGTTTTCTTCAATTATACCATTAGCAATTTGTTCTGTTTTACTAGGTTATTTCCCTCCTTGAGAGCTTCAAAGACTATGTTGAATCTTTTTTACTTGTTTTTATGCTACATCTTTTCCCTCCAGTTTTCTCATTACTATTCTCTAAGTTTCCTATTTGCTTTTCACATTCTTTTCTCTCTGTGCTCCTTCCATTTTTTTCCTTCTTTGTACTTCTGCTTTATAATGTTCCTTCATAAAGACAACTGACTTTTTAAATTTTAAAATTCACAATAAATATTTGGGTACAATTTTTATTTGCTCTGTGGCAACGTTTTTTCTGGCTTGTGTTCTTTGTGTTTGGAAGGTTTATTGCTATTTCTTACATCTTCTCTTATATAATCTAGGTGTCAGTGCTATGCTAAATCCTTTCATTAATGAACAATTTGAATTTTTCTGAGCAACTTTTTTTCAGAAAGTTTCATTAAGAGAAAAAACACAAGTGTACCCTTTCAGACTCTTAATTCCTTTTTTTCTTTCTTAGAGACAGACTTCTTTTTTCCAATATGGCTCATCTGTGTGGTTCTTACATAGCCCTGCACTTTTGCTTCTCTGAGATACACTGGGTCCATGAAGGCTCTTGTTGCCAGCCCCGATCACACAGGATCTACATCCATTGCTATCAGCATGAATATAGCACCTGCACTTCTCAGATAACCTCTTACCTGCAGGAAGTGCAATTTTCTGAAATCTGCTGCCCTGGGATCCTCTCGTGAATCTCTTCGCTTCTTCTCCTCATGTTTTATATGTGGCTCTTGTCTGGTCTTGTTGCTTTTGGCAGCTGTTGAACTTATTTTGAAGATTGCAGTAAACCTGCTTCTTAGTTTTGCCAAAAATGGAGTATGTAGGTTCTTTTTGTTTTCTTATTTTTTTATTTGTTTGATTTCAAAAGTAGAAGAGGGAAATATTAACACATTTATGTTAATACCAGAAGTGCCTCTAATTCAAATTTAATCTGCTTCAACGTGACCTAATTCAGTGCTGTTACTGTTAGGGCATTGAGACCATCCTGAACATGTATTACAAGACAGGATGTTGTCCAGACAGAAAATGTCCACAGTATTTTATGTATGGATCTGTAGATTAAAAAAAAAGTGCTAAGTTAAAAATAACATTGGAAATGATAATGTGAAATAATTCTGTTAAATATAAAAATAGAGAATATGGTTATTCAAAATAATTTTGTCTGGTAATTCTAGCGGTTAGAAACCACTTTAGAGAGAGTAAGAATAATTAAATGTAAAAACTAGAAGAAATTATGTCTACAGAGATCATGCTCTTTTGAGTTGTTGTAAGGTAAAAAAGTTATCCATGCATTTTCCTCAATAAAATTTGCTATAAATTCGTTTGGCCACAATTAGGATTGTAGCAGAAATCTGTAGTTTCCAGATACAGTCTCACCAAGCTTATACATCTAAAATATTTTTAGAAAGTTTTGCTTTTATAAGGTCTATATTTTATCATGAGGAAGGGGGATTATATGCTTATAAAAATTATAAGAATGCTTAAGTCTTTTCTATATAATACATAGCATAATGAAAATATTCAGGGGGCTTTGAGTGTCATCTACATACCAGATGATGTTTACTCAGAATAGCAAAATATAGACCAAAAAGAATGAGATTTTCCAATGATTTCACAACGCCAGCTGTTGCTAGAATGGTCCTAAGAAGCTGGTATATAGAGAAAATATAGAGAGAAAAGGTATTTTCTTTCTGGTTTAAAGAAAAAAGATTTCTTAAATGATTTGAAGAAGTATTTCTTCTGGGGTAATATGTATTAATAATCAGGTAAATGAAAAATAATACTCATTCCTCTTCCAGTAATTTTCAGATGTTTGGGAAGGGATATGTATGGGATATATTTATTTTATAAATAATATAAACTATAATTAATAAATATATAATAAATTAATAAATATGTAATAAATGTATGTTATTAATTGTATTAACAGATACACTTCAGAAATCCTTCCGTGTCAATGCATGTGAGAAATATTTTACATATACACTGAGATCCATTGTTGCATAGTATTTAGTTTTATAAATGTATAATAATTAATTTAACCAAATCTCTACTTGGAAACATTTTTATTTTTGTATGCATAACTTTTTTCATTTGTATAAAAATTTATAAAAGCTAAACTTCTGTAAGCAGCATTGCTCAACTAAATTTTTATGTGTATATGTGCATAAATATATGTACATGATCTATAATGTGTGAGAGGACACTTTTCTGATTGGAATAACAAGCGAGATGGAAGCAGAAGAAGGAGATTAGATAAGAGGGGCAGAGTGAGATAGAAGAGGCAGATCATGCAGGCCTTTTAGGCCACTGTAAAGACTATCATCAATCTTTTTAATTTCGCTATCTTAGTTCAGGCTGCTACAACAGAATACCATGTATTGGATGGCTGAAACAACAAACATTTATTTCTCACAGTTCTGGAGGCTGTCAAGTCCAAGATCAAGATACCAGCAGATCTAGTGTCTGATGAGGACAGTTTGTAGACAGCCATCTTCTCCTTGTAGTACCACCTGGTGAAGAATAAAAGCTCTGGTCCCTTCATCTCCTCATAAGGGCACTAACTCATTATGGAGGCTCCACTCCCATGACTTAATACAACCCGAATTTCCTCCCAAAGCCCCACCTTCAACTACTGTCAATCACCTTGGGTGTTAACACTTTAACATATGACTGCTGGGGAAGCACAAACATTCAGCACATAGTACTTGCTGATCTGAGATATAAAAGACTTCTCACAATATATGCATTGCTCATTTGTATGCCTTGGTACATAAATTGCTCATTTTACCTCTGTTATCTGTTGGCTTGTTCATATCACTCTTTTTTATTTATAAAATCATTTCTTGAAATATTAGAAATATGAGACTTTTGTGTCTTATATGTTACCACAGTTTCACTATTAATATTTTTTCCATTCTAAAGGATCTTAAAAGGTCTTCCTTATTTATGACTTACATTTAAAATATATCTTTGGGGCCAGGTACCGTGGCTCACACCTGTAATCCCAACACTTTGGGAGGCTGAGGCGGGCAGATCATGAGGTCAACGATCAAGACCATCCTAGCCAACATGGTGAAACCCCGTCTCTACTAAACATACAAAAATTAGCTGGACATGGTGGCACACACCTGTAGTCCCAGTTACCCAGGAGGCTGAGGCAGGAGAATCACTTGAACCGGGGAGGTGGAGGTTGCAGTGAGCAGACATTGTGCCAATGCACTCCAGCTTGGGTGACAGAGCGAGACTCCATCTCTCGATAGATAGATAGATAGATAGATAGATAGATAGATAGATAGATAGATAGATACTTTCCAAAGATATACATATATCTTTGGAAATTAATTTATTAATTTAAGAGCTCTGTTTCTGTTGTCTTGTCTCTTCTCTGACTCTGACACTTCTTCCTCTGTCTTACACAGACCCCTGTGATTGCATTTGTCCCACCTGGCTAATCCAGAATAACTTCATCCCAAATCCTTAATTTAATCACAAACTCAGTTATTTTGCCATGTAAAGTAACATTCACAGGTTTGGGGGATTGTAGGACATGGGCACAGAGCTTTGTGACTTGACGGCACCTGACTTATGAAAAGTTTCACCCTATAATTGAGACAGTTGAATTCACTAACTTGTGACTCCAGGTTGTATTCAAATATGGTTTTCTATTTTTTTCTGATTGTTGGACAAACTATGTGTTTCTCAAAGGAACAGTATTCGTCTTTTTGGTCCCTGAGCTCAGAGGCCGCATTTGTGGCTTGTCAACATTTTGCCAAAAGCTTTGTTAAAATAAAATAGGCCATTATCTAATCTGTGTGGAAACTCTGGGGGTGGTAAGAAGGAGAATTTTCTTACTGGGGATAAATTAATTTTGCTTTGATTTCAATAGAGTATTCATTTCTTATTTGACTCGTGAACAATTCAATATACAGCCTACTCAGTTTGGGATAATGTTTAATTTTAGGGTATTGTTAATAACAAATAACAATAATTATTTGAATACAGTCTTTTATATTTTTAAAGAACTCATTATATCTAAAGAAACTGTCTTTCTTTTCGTTGTTTATTTACCAGGAAATATAATAATGGTCAAACGGACCCTCGTCCAATCCTAAACCAAAGTAAATAATGTTTTCTGAGGGTAATGAATTATCTGGGGAGTCCACAGGCTACCGTTTAATGTGCCCATGGAAACAACGCATTCCTCCTCATCATTTCTTCCCATTAACTATCACCTCCTCTTAGCCTTTATGGCTTGTTTGGTGCATGACTTGGGTTCAGGTGATGGAAGTCAACTTTAACTAATTAAATTCTCTGTTCCTGAGAGCAGAATCTCAACAAAGTGCTCACTGAGACCTGCCCTGACAAATCTCCCAGGAAAGGCAGTGTGACATGGAGCAAAGAACACCACAGTAGGAGTCCAAAGGGCAAAGTGTTTGTCTTAGCTCTTCTACCGGTCATATGATCATGTATAGATCTCCTTCCCCATAGAGTGATGATAATACACATGCCCTGCCAAGAGCATAGGCCAATGTGTGGCATAAATCAGATCAAGAATCTGCAAGTACTTTGTAGATCATAATTTGCTGGGCGAATGTAAGGTACTACTGGTATTTGATTCCATGTAGGCCCTGCCCTAACCTATCTGAGTCTCTCTATGCTGCCTACCCAAGTATCTGGTCTCTTACCGTGAATGGAACAGCAGGAGCCCCATCCTTGGTAACCAGAAGGCAGAGTCATCCTCTGTTGGATGTTTCATTCAAACAGCTGTTTCACTCACACAGCTCATTTCTCCCACCTCCTCCAGCTCCCATCTGCTTTGCACAGAAACCACCACTCTTGGGATGTGACCCAGTTGCCTCACCACACACAGAGCCTTCCTCCCAGAACACACATACCCAGAACACAGGAGAGTCACTTTGCTGCCCCTAAGCTCACGACCAACACATCTCATTATCCACATGGTACATCCACGGTTTGCTCTTCACCGCTGCTTCCATCTCCCAGTTGCCACTTAGGAGTGTTCCTACTTCTTGAAGGTGTCAGTGTAATTTCCTTCTTATTATTGGTGTTCTCAGGATGTAATTTATTCACTAGGACTCAATGTAAATTTAGCACTTCTAACACTATTATTTACAAATTAGAAATTGGTGTTAATAATGTTGGAAAATGATTGAGTCAATTTTTTCACACCGCTCAGTCCTCGGCAGGCCCTAAAAATTGCAGGCAGACCTATGTGAGTCCTGAATGCAGAAATGAGTTATGTGACAAAGCCGGCAGGCAAGTGGTATCTTTTTGGTTGGGGCAGGATGACAGAGGTTGGTGATGGTACCAGTGGCTTTTTTATTTGGGTTGGGAGAGCGCCTGTGATTGGTGGGGTGGGGGCGGCTTCCTCACTGTGGCAGAGAAGACTTGGGTAAAGCTGGTCCTTTTCCAGGGTGGTCGTCTAGTGAGGCTAGGAGCCGGGTGTTGCTTCTGGAAGCTCATTGCAGACTGTGCCTTCTGGTCTTGTGATTCTGTAAACAACTCAATGTGCTCTAATACATTCCTTACAGCTTACACCAGTTAGAATGGATTCTGTGGTCTATTTTTGAGAACCCTGACCAATACTAGGGCAATTGTCTCCTTACATTGATTCTCTCAATAGATGATTCTTCTCTTCCCATAGATAAGAAAAGGAAGTGACTTCGGCCCAGGAAAGCCAGGCAGTTGATATAGCCAGACAGACTTCCCCCCCTCCACCCCTAGTCTCTGCATGATGCTTTGAAATGGCTGTGTGTGTGTTAGGGGTTTAAGGTGAGCAGGCAGAGCGTTTTGAACTGGACACCATAGCGTCAGCATAAGAAGTCTCCACCTTCTTCACAGGGATGCCCTTCACAGAGCTTTGCTGTGGCACTTCTACATGCACAAAGCAGATATCCTTCCTCTCCTGAGACCTTAACAGCTACCCCTATCTAAGAAGCAGTTCCCTCTTCTGCTGAGCCTAAGGAGGTGGCCTGTGTTGTGTGGGAAAGACTGTGTGTTTGGGGCGGGTGGAGAGTGGAGGAGGAGGTTCTCCCCTCTATGCTCCTGAGGGATAATCATTAACCTCACAGAGCAGGAGCTAGGGCTCAGCTCTACCCTTCAGCTTCTCTGCAGCAAGCTGCTAAGCCGCCGAATGGTTCCAGAAGTAGCTTGCTTCTTTCTTCCCCACATGCAGATCCATGAGTAGCTGTAAGCTCCTTGATGGCCAGGTCTTCCACATATTTGTAGCCTTAACAGTCTTGAACAGTGTCCCAACATGGGAAGGTGTTTAATAAATGTTCAGTTCCTGGCTAACCTGTGTAAACATGAGCTTGTGTGTGTGTCTGGGTCAGAATTTCTTCTAACTCTCAGTGTTTTTCTTTAATTAATTATGCTTTAAGCTTACACACATCATGGTTTGCCAGTGACCTAAGCAGCTTGCACAATTATCATGCATTAGGATTTCCTGACACCTATATGTATAAAAAAGAAATTAAATAATATGAAAGATTGAAAAAATATTTTAATACTATTATGCAGTCGAAACAGTAAACATGTATATAGGGTTACTTTGAGAGAGGCACTGTTCTACGGGCTTTATACACATTAACTCATTTAATCTTCACACTGCTCCCATTTTACTAATGAGAAAATTGAGACATAGAAGGAGTCAGTAATTTACCTAAGGTCACACAGTAGTAAATAGTAGATTTGGTATTTAAACTCAGGCAGTCAGACTCTAGAGTCTGTGTTCCTAACCCCTATGCAGACTCCATTTTACATTTCACTGAAGACACAGTGAGGATACATTGATTTTATAGCAAGTGACATAGCTAGGGCTCAACATAGGTGCACTTCAAATTCTGTGGTACTTATCTGTAATAACTGGCATTTGTATAGCACCTCACATTTTCTAATATCTTTCTTGTTAGTATTACTTTATTGGTATCCTTTGTTTGCATGTTGCTATAGGTGTGTGATACTTTAGGAGATTCATTATCCCATCCAATCTTCCCATTAGTCCTGTCCTATAAAATAGAGATGAGTTGTTACTTAAGGATATAAGTAACATTTAAAAATCAAATAATATCAGCAAATGCTAAAAAATCAAATAATATTGCGACAATATTGAGAAGCAAATCTATTACTCCCTCCCTCAACTCAGCCCTGCTTCCCAAAAGCAACTTACTTTAAATTTGTTTTTAGTTATTCAGCTGGTTACATTTAAACTCTAAAGTAGAGATTTTTAAATCTATTTCTTAACTTAAAATGTTCACACATGATCCATTGGCTGCCTGCTACAAAGAACAGGGAAAATTCAGCTCACTGCCAGCATCTTCTTTTCCTTCCAATGTTTATTACTTATATTAGAACTTTAATTTTTTTGAGGATGGATTATATTTGTAACTTTGAATTCTATATATTTCTAATTTTTTTGGTTCAACTGTATCTGGAACTCCATTCTAAAAAAGGGAGCATTTTAGTACATTGCACTTTCAGTTTTTCTTACCACTTTCTCTCTCCCACTTTCTGCTGACTGTATCTTGAATACCATCAAAGTTGCTGCTCTTTATATTATGTAATATGTTGTGTAATTAGAATTAAGGCCTCTGTACTTTGTCCATAAGTTGACTATAAAATTTAGAAGTCAAGAAATGGCCTACACATTATGACAGTATTGGTAGTTTTTAGTACACAGCCTAAGAATTACACTTTCTTTTCAGCCTGTTCAAATCATGACTATCGATTGAGCTACTTGAAAGAGACTGTTCTTGGGATCAAGATCAACTAGATTCTCAATCACTAAATAATCATGTCATATTTAAGGATTGATTTTTGGAATAAGAGTATTGGTTTGCCCTGGGTTCCTTCAACTTTTCACATCAAGTGTGTTCAGTCTTTCAACCATGATGGATAAAGCTTCCCCTACCTGGCCAGGCGCAGTGGCTCATGCCTGTAATCCCAGCACTCTGGGAGGCTGAGGTGGGTGGATCACGAGGTCAGGAGATCGAGACCATCCTGGTTAACGTGGTGAAACCCCGTCTCTACTAAAAATACAAACAAACAAAAAGCCGGGCATGGTGGTGGGTGCCTGTAGTTCCAGCTACTGGGGAGGCTGAGGCAGGAGAATGGTGTGAACCCAGGAGGCAGAACTTGCAGTGAGCCGAGATCGTGCCACTGCACTCCAGACTGGGTGACAGAGCAAGACTGCGTCTCAAAAACCAAACCAAACAAAACAACAAAAAAAGCTTTTTCTACCTTTTCCACCTCCTGGGATCATTATTCCCTTGTTACAATCTGGACCAGGGCTCTGAAGATCAGTAACAGACCTTCCATTCTTGGTCTCCTCTTTTTCATTCTCCTAGGTTGAAACCTGTTTCCTGGATTCTACGTCCTTTCCTTAATCATCAATCTCATGTATGTTTGAGTACAGTCTTAAACATTGTAGGTTAATAGTCTTAGATCTTAATGTCAAATACAATGAGTTCTAAATTTCTCTTCAAAGAATCAGTATGTCAGTATGTTCAGTTCTTTGTTCTCCATTTTAAAGTTTAACTTCCTTGTTCTCCTCGTCCCTAGTTTCGGTAAACAACCTTTTCCACCAGTTCTAATTAGTAGTTCACATCTGTTCCCCTGGTCACCTCCTCCGTCCTGAGTCACCCCGGTCACCTGCTCTGACCTGAATCATCCTGAATCACCTGTTTTGTAACTGCCTTTGCTGCCAAAACACTCACTTGCCACTCCAACTCCTACCCCCTCTCTCTTTAAAATAGCTAATCAGAATTAGTTTAGACTGTGCGGTCCAATCCTAGCCAATAGAGGAATGACACAGCAGTAGGGGCTACCTGCATCAGGAATAAAAACCTCTTCCCCTCCCTTGTTCAGGTGTGCTCTCGCCATTGCTCCATCCACGAGTCATACCCTTCTGTAGAAGTAAAATTGCCTTGCTGAGAAAATTAAATTTATGTTCAAGTGCTATTTCTTTTGTAGCATTGAAAATTTATTTATAATATTAATGTTTCATGTTTCTAAGTATATTAACTTTTCTTTCATGTATTTTATATTATGGCTGTGCACAGAATTCTAGGTTGGAAACTATTTTCCTTCAAAATCTTGAAGGAATTGCTACACTATCTTCTAATATCCAGTCCTTGCTGTTGAGATGTTGAAGACTAGCCTAATCTTTTTTTATTGATAGGAGACATGCTTTATCTTCAAAAGCATATAGAATGCTTGGTGCTCTGAAATCCTACCACATAATGGTAATTATTAAAACACACACACACAAACACACACACACACATTTTTTCTGAAGATCTTTTTAGTTAGATCTTAAACCTCCTAGATTGGTCTTTTATGTCTCTTAGTTTTACCTCATCTTTTCTATTTTTTTTACTCTATTTTCTTTGAGATTACTTTACTTTTATCTTCCAGCCCTCTAATTCCTATTGAATCTTTCTTTTTCTTTTCTTTTCTTTTCTTTTTTTGAGACAGGGTCTTGCTCTGTTGCCCAGGCACTATCTCGGCTCACTGCAGCCTCTGCCTCCTGGGTTCAAGGGATTCTCCTGCCTCCGCCTCCCAAGTAGCTGGGACTACAGGTGCACACCACTGCACTTGGCTAATTTTTTGTATTTTGGGTAGAGACAGGGTTTCACCAGGTTGTCCAGACTGGTCTTGAACTCCTGAGTTCAAGTAATCTGCCTGCCTCAGCCTCCCAAAGTGCTGGGATTACAGGTGTGAGCCACTGCACCTGGCCCTATTGAACTTTTCTATTTTAGCTGTCATGTTTTGAATATCTAAAGTCTCTTTATTATAGCTGAACTGTTCCTTTTTCATTGCGTTCTATTCTTATTACATGAATGTAATGACTTATCACATCATGACTAGGATACCAATTAAAATTGACAGATAATTAGAGAGCAAACTCTGGGGCCAAGCTGACCCAGATACAATCATGGGTTCTACCACTTAGCTACATGCAATTGGGTAACTGTGGAAACAAAAGTGGCTCTATTTTCATGCTAATCTGCCATGTTGATTTCTGATTAGCTCCAGTCTCATGAATGCTTCTTGATTCCTGCTTTATTTACTGTCCTTAGTGTAAGAACTTGTCAGCCTTGATGTTGTGGCAGAAATTATGGGCTATGATGCATATAGTATTCTTGCCTCTTCTGGAGGGTGCCTTTGTGTTGCTGGAGCACATACACCCTTTCCCTATGGTCTATAAGACTTGGGTCTGGGGAGTAACAGTGTGGAGATCTACCTGTCTTGCTGCTGCTCAAGACCCCATTTCTGTCGGCAAGTTCCCTCGATGAAACACTCTTTATCAACAAACTGAATTTGTCTGCATGGTTCTTTGGTTTCTCAGCTCCTTCAGCATTTGGGTACCACTTCCCGTATACAGCCCTTTCACACAGCAGTAACTCACTGCACCCTGTGCTTGTTTTCTTATTTGTTAAATGGAGATGGTAAAAATTCATATTTGGTAAGATAGTTCTCAGGAATAAATGACTTAATATATATAAAGTTCTTGGAATAATGCCTGACTTCAAATAAATGCAATATAAATGCTATTATTATTAAGTTATCTTCTGTTTTCTACAGAGTTGGTTCTTCTGTTTTATTATTTTGGTCTTTTACTTTGTGCTTTTGGTTTTCATATATATTATATATATTTATTACATATAATAAATATATAATATATATTATTTTTATATATGCAATAAATATATATAATAAATTTTATATTATAATTTATATGTAATAACTATATAATATAATATATATTATATGTTATATTTATTATATGTATTATATAATGTATTATATATATTTATTATATGTAATATATATATTTGTTATCCAATCACTTTTAAGAATAAAGAATGGGGCTCATTATTCTAGGTAATTTGTGTAGATTTCCTCCACTGTTGTGTGAATAGGTCTTTTCTCAAAAACTCCCCTTCACTGCTTTGAAATTCGACTGACAGTTTTCTGTATGTAGGCAAGGGCTTGTTAAATGACCTGCTTTGTTTCAACATGAGTGACATGGATATCAGCTGACAGGTTGCAGTTTCTCTAATTGCTAAAACAAAGAGGTTTTAAACCTCTATACCCCCAGTAAAAGCTTAAGCAGTTCAGCTGCTTTATTTATTAAGGAGATTCCACTTGCTGGTGTAGGGAAAGAGGGATGAGAGGCATTGGGCAGCAATTTGGTTCAAAGACCTCTGGATAATCTTCCCGTTTGCTCAACTTCTCATGTCTACCTTCTGCCTCATTTGCCAACTTCAGTTGGTGCCTCCAGTGAGAATACTGACTTGAACCTCTATCTCCACTGCAGTCTGCTCTTAGTGGATTTGCATCTGCACTTTGCTCTGCTCCATTTCATATTTCAATAGGTTTTCATTCTCTTTCTGTATTTCCAAAATGTGTTGGAATCTCTGTTCAAATGTTAACTCTCTTCAATTATCTTCTTCGTTAATGAAAGCCATTTTTTGTTACTTTTAAATATCTTAAAATCATTAGGATTTCCATGGAGCCCTGAGATTGATGGGAGGTTTGTTGCTCATTCTACTCTCTTGATCTGGAACTGACATCCCAAATATTATTGTTGAGATCACTGTAGATTACCAGTTAATGACTCATCCCCCACCCTGTCCCACCCCGCTTCTTGATTCTGGAGCAATTGACAACAAAGCTAAAAGTCCTATGTCTCAAAAAAAAAAAAAAAGACCACACATAAACTGTGACAATTGATGCATTATCTCTTCCAAAAACAGAAAACATGACTAATAGATGTTTGACTCTAATTGCTTCAATCAGTTAAGTCATTCCTTCTTCCTAGGAGAAGGAGAAGAAGTAAAGAGAATAGTTGGTGCCTGATCCCTGTCTTAACCCATTTGGGGTGCTGTCAAGGAATGCCTGAGGCTGGACAGTTTATAAAGAAAAGAGGCTTAATTGGCTCATAGTTCTGCAGGTTGTGTAAGAAGCAGGGCACCAGCATCTGCTTGGCTTCTGGTGAGGGCTTTTGTGCTGCATCAAAACATGGCATAGAAAGTCAAAGGGGAAGCAGGCATGTGTGAAGTGGGACCAAACAGGAGGTGGGACCTCTCTTTATAACAACCCATGCTCGAGGGAAATAACCCATTCCCAGGAGAACTAATTCTGTCTAGCCAGAAGGAGAATGCACACTCATTACCTGGAGAATAGCACAAAGCCTTTTATGCAGAATCCGCCCCCAGGACCCAAACACCTTCCAGTAGGCCCAACCACACCACCACAAATTGGGGATCAAATTTCAACCTGAACTTTGGGTGAGGACAGACAAATAACCAAACCACAGCAGTCCCAAAGACTTGCCTGTGAGGTGAGAAGTAATAGTAAGTTTCTGTTTTTGAGTTGGGTAGGAATTCAGAGTGTAGAATGGTAGAGATATCCTTTTCCATTTATTTTACAGCTCAAGTACCTGAAACTTTGCAGGTTAAATGATTGGCTCAAGGGTACAGAATTGTTAAATGATAAAGTTGGACTCTTAGATTTCTAACTTGGAGTATTTTAATTCTTCTATGCTGCATCCCTGCTCTATATTACGGTACTATGACCTCAAACATCGAAATACTAAATCTTCAAAGATGTATTTAATGAAGTTAAAAATATTTATTAATATTTAGAACTATCTTTTCTCACATGATCACAACACTGTAATTCCTAAGGCAAGAAAGGGAACTAATATCGTTTAGAAATTCCAAAAAATATACTGGAACCAAAAACATGTTCAAGTTCTCACTAATCTACAACATCTTACTAACCAGAATTTCTGTGCCCTTTCCCTCACTTTTCAGGCTTTCTGGTATATAGTTTTCTAACACAGAAAATATTTTTATTTTCTGAATTTCTCATTTCAGTCTTTGAGTTTCTTAGGAAATAGTTGACTCCATTCCTGAAAGTACCCAGTAGTAAATCACAAATGTCTGTATTTCTTAGTGCCAGAAAAAGCACAAAACGAAAAGGCTCCCTCAGGAGACATACATGTTGTGAGCTTCCATGACCTGCAGATGGATGGAATTTGGTGAAAGTCCATTTTACATATGGATGGCTCCTAACATAGCTCATCTCACAAAATAGCTGGTGATGACATTTGGCCATTTTCATGAAGCATCTCATTTTTTCCTCTGCTCAGCTTGAGATTGGTTCCTGAATTACAATCTCTGGCAGCACAGCTGAAACAGGAAACATTAAGTTGCTGGCACAGAGAAACCCCTTTCCTTTACCCTGAGATTCCATTAAAGCATCTCAGCTAAAAGTTTTTATAATAGGTATTTCCATGTTATTTGAGAAAAAGGAAACAACTAGCTGAAATAAAGCTTTCTGATGTTTTGTTCTTCGTAATAATAATTAAAAAAAGATAAAGTAAAGAGAACATACTATCCAGCTAATTTAGCTAATTCAAAACCATATTTGTGACCTGACCATCTGAATAGTTTAGAAACAGTATCTCTTCCATCATTTCAATATTTGTAGAGCACCTCCGATGTGTCACATAGTGGATGAGCAGGGCTGATACCCTACTTTTAAGGAGCTCATAAGCCTGGAGAGGGAGACAGAAGAATGAACTATTAAGGACAATATTATATATTCCACGCCATGCTAGTATATGCTTTAGGCGAGTAGAGGAATACAGGATAATGAAGAAAAGCAGCTTATCTATTCAGTGCAAAGGGTAGGGGTGGCATGAGAGATGATCATGATCTTTGAACTTAACCCTAATTTAGAAAAAAGAGACACACTTTCCAAAAAGACAAGAGAAGAAAGGGCATCCTAGGTAGAAGGAGTGGAATATTTAGATAAGGAGGCATGAAAGAGGAAAGTGTGCTCAGAGCACAAAGCCTTTAGAGCTAGAGCACAGCATGAGGTGAAGGAAAGGTAGATGACACCAGAAAATGGAAAAATGGTGTTGTTGACATGGCAATAGTTTGAACTTTGTCCTCCAGACCCGTCTTTCCCAATATCTGTGAGTTTCTTACATGCTTTTGCAGACTGGAATTGCTGGTGGTGCAGTAGAATAAACTTGCATCTGTAGTTACTGCAGAAGTTTTTCAGTCATGGTTTGAGCACAACTGCATCCTGCCCTGATCATGTGAAGAAGGAAAAATGCCCTCATGTTCCATGGACACATGCTTTCCTTAGCCCAGCCTGGCACTTCTCTGAGTGACTCTGTTTACTGCAGCAACCTGCGCTGCCACTGCTCCATCCATCTCGGGATCGCCTCCATTCAGTGTTCGTGTGAGAGGTGGTTCTGTCAGAGAATTAGGAGGATTAGCCTCCGCTGGAGCTAACGAAACCACATATTTCCTCAAATTTGTACAATTTGAGTACACATTGCCTCAAGTTTGGCAATACACCTGTGAAAATGACCAATGCAGAAAATGATCCACTGGGGACCATCCCAAGGAATTCTTTGAAATTAAGTGGACAGTGACAAGAAAACATTTGTGCTTTAGAAACTTAATGCTGAAGGATGAATTATCTACCTACATCATGATCAGAACTTTAAGCAGTATCTATGGGATGAAGATGTGCACATATATATGTATATAAATACATAATTTCAGAAAGCAGTATGGCATTGAGGTTAAGATTCACCCTAGGCTCTGGGGTGAATCAGCCTGGATCTGAATCATTGATCTCATACTAGCCTATTGTTATGACATTATATAGAGAATTATAAAACATCTCTGTACTTTAGTTTCTTTATCTGTAAAGTGGGGGTTATAATAACACTTATTTATTGGAGTTGTTGTGAGGAGTAAATGTAATAGTACATATAAAGCAATTAGAATAATATCTGGCACAGAATTTATGCTCAGTAAAATTTAGCTGTTATAAGAAGATAAATTGATAGGATAAAGGAAGAAGGAAAAGAGGAGACATAGGATAACCTGAACAATGGGAATGATAATTGATTGCATGGAAGGAATCTAGAAGGAGGTAAAAGCAAGAATCTAGAAGGAAAGAATCTAGAAGGAGGTAAAAATTGGGAGAAGATCATGAAAGAAGAAAGAGTTTCAGTATTTGAGGTGTTAAATGTGAACAGATTGTGATATACATAAAGTAATATGCCAAGTAGTCAGTCAGGTATACGTAAGTTTGAGGCTTGTATGAAAGATGGGTCTGAGGATATAAATTTTGGGAACTGCCAGTTTACAGGTGAAAGTTGGGGCTGTTAGAGTATAGGAGACAGCCAGTGAGAGAGTGAGGAGAAAACCCAATTTATCCTTAAGATAATTGCTTAAAATATTCAGATAATTTCCTCTTATTTACACTTTAAGTTAATGCGGTTTTATTTTTCTGATAATGCAAGTAACACACGCTTTCTGCATAAAATTCTGGCTGACCTTCTTAATGGTCGTGTTTAAAAAGCTGTGATTCTTCCCCACCAGTTAGCCTTTGCTTGAGGGGAAAATCTTCTTGAGTTACCCCACATTGGGACTTTCACCACAAGACAAAATGCAAAATACCTCCTGCTCTGTTGTCTTCAGTGAAGGCCAAACCAAAGTAATCAGCTGGAGTTCTCCGCTCCTTAGATGAAAGCCCAGCTGTGTCCTGTCCAGACAGGGAGCTTGGAGCCAAGCGGCGGGGGGATAGGCCACTTACTCTGTGATGGAGGGTGAATAGTGGGGCCCTTTGTGCTGCTGGCACATTGGCAGGGCAGGCTGGTATTAGAGGAGAAAGCCTATGATTACTTCAAACACAGACATTTTCCCTTCAGTGGTGTTACTGTGCAGCCTGGAAGTTAAACTGCAAAGTGACCACCAGGGCACTTCGACGGCTCCAATGCAGCAGCCCCTGGTGAGAAAGAGAGCTACCGCCTGCCTAAGGGTGCTGAGGCCTAGGACCTGCGGCTGTTTCGAAGGGAAGTGGATTCAGAAAGGCTTTCCACAGTGAACCTGTGCAAACCTTATGAGTGCTGGTCCCTCTCCCTCTGCCCTTTCTAGCCTCCGGATCTGGACAAGTCCACGGTAGATAAACCAGGAAGCCGACTCAGCTTGGGCACAGACACTAGCAAAGCTGAGCCATCAACCCCATGCCAATGAGCAAAGTTAAGCGTCAGTGAAATCACACAGGTTTTAGCAATCAAAACATCTAGAAAAAAGCGATTTTAATTTCAGCATTCCTGCAAGTTGTGCTTCACTCCTTAGGTCTTATTCTGATCACTAACGAGGAGGACTTATCATATTTTTAGTGCTAAGAACTAGCAAATCACCAAAACAGATGCTCAGTGTCGGTATTATGGGGTGGTAGGTGGTGAGCAGAGAATGTCTATTCCAACCTATTTCTAAGACCATGCCAATTTCCCTTGCATGTGGGGAGGAAGAAACAACCTAATCTTCTCTTTCCAGACTCTTGGTCAGTTGTTTTCGTGCATCTGGTTGCCCTCCTTAGCTGAGATACAAATAGAGATACGAATAGAGGATCTGCTTCTTTTGGCATTTTATTCCCTGCTGCCTCCTTACAGCCAGCTTTAGATTTACCACTCACCCTCAGTAACTCTGTTGGCTGCAATTCTACTCTGCCACTGCTTATAGACCTAACATTCCTTGGACAACTCCTCAGTATTGTATCTTTTTTTTTTTTAAGAGACAGGGTCTTGCTCTGTCACCCAGGCTGGAGTACAACGGTGTGACCATGGCTCACTGCAGCTGGGAACTCCTAGAGTCAAGTGATCCTCCCACCTCAACTACCCAAGTAGCTATGTCTACAGGTGCACACCGCCATGCCCAGCTAATTTTTAAATTTTCTGTAGAGATGGAGTCTCACCATGTTGCCCAGGCTGGTCTCAAACTCCTGGCCTTAAGTGACTCTCCTGCCTCAGCCTCCCAAATTGCTGGGATTATAGCATGAGCTGTGCCCAGCCTGTCCTGTATTCTTTGAGTGTGCTTTGTCCAAGTGTCATTAAATGCTGCACAGAGTTACTGTTTATCATAAATCACACCAGGCAAGGCCCACACATGGTGAACTCTCTTCTTGAACCTCCAGAAAATCTAAGTATATAAAGTTAAAAACAAACAAACAACAACAACAAAACCATGGCCAGTCTAAAAGTGACTGCAAAACCCTCAAAGATTTTGCATCTTGGACACGAAAGCTTATTGTATGGGACACCTCAAATTTTTTCACCCACTCTTTCTTCTTTCTTTCTTTTTGCTTTTCTTGGGGTTTCAGATTGCAGGACAGCAATGATGTCACCATACACAGCTCATGGCAGTTAGTCAAAGGAAGCTACTTAAATCCTGACACTTACCCTACATTTACCATCCTCAGTCTTTCCTCAATCTTAGAGTCATGCCTTCCTCTCCCCAAATATCCCCTTCTCTCTCCTATTTTTCCATTACCCTCCCCCCTCAACACATTTCCATTAGGAAGGCCAAGGGAAAAATAACCCACTAACCTCTAAGAAAAAAAGATCTCGGGTTTTCTTACTTGCTGATGTTGAAGGAAAAAGAAACATCAACAGAACACCTCCTCCATCCCTTTAAATCCTACCTACTACTAGGATTGGATTTCCAACTCTGAAAAGGCTTCAGAAAATACTCAGCAACTCTGCAAACATGAGTAGGAGAATTTTGATAGATTAGGAACAAATGTTACAGTCAAGACACTCTGAGAATGTTCTGCCTTTTTTATCCAGAAATATTTCAGTCGTGCTCCCTTTAAAAGACACAATTTGTTGTGTAACATATCTGACCTTTGACCCCTAGGATGTGGGGTGTCAGGTGGTGATGGTGGGATGGAGGCTTTTGCAGTCATTTTCTAGAATGAGCCTCTTCTTTAACAAGAAAAAGGGTGGTTCTCACACCTAACATGGGAAAACAAATATTTTGAAAGCAAAAACCTTGGAAAGAAAAGCTTTAATGTCTATAATTCATTCATGTCGTTTATCACAATCTAAGTGGGAGCTGACTTGAACACACTGTGTGCGTGTGTGTGTGTGTGCAAGAGAAGGATTGGGTAGGATGTCCCCCGACTCTGTTTTTTCAGAGGAGTTAAGATGAATTATAGGAAGAGTTGTTTCACTCCCAGAAAAGATTAATTTGGAAAACATTTCTTTTGACACACTGCTTATAATTAAAGTAATTCTTCATTTTTCTCTGTTTCCTTTAAGTAAAAACTTGTGGCTTTATTTAACCTTCCATCAATTAACTCTCTCAAAGAAAAATAACCTTGAGTCCCATAAACACACATATTTAATTCTTTATTGACAGAGAACAGAGGAGCGATGAATGCCACTGGCTGCAGAGACTCCAGCATTACTACAGCTCCCAAGTCAGACACCCTATGTGCAGCAACCTCCAGCTCCCAAGTCAGATACCCTGTGTGCACCAACCTCCAGCTCAAGTCGGATACCCTGTGTGCACCAACCTCCAGCTCAAGTCAGATACCCTGAGTGCGCCAACCTCCAGCTCAAGTCAGATACCCTGTGTGCACCAACCTCCAGTTTCTTGCTTTCTCTGGCAGGGGTTTTGATTTTGAAATCCTGACTCCTACAAGTTTCACCAATGCGTACAGTTAGATACAGTAATTCTACTAAAATTACGCCATTAGAAATGTTTGCGTAGGAACATTCTTCATTCATCAAGTGTGTTTCGATCTCTTTTGTGCTAGGCACTGAGGACACACTAGTGAGCAAAATAAACATTATCACTTCCTTTGGCTGTAGTCCAGTGGGGAAGAAATAAATTAACCAAATAATTAAAATAATATACAATTAAAAATAATAGAAAGCATTATAAAGAAAAGTACTTCTTGCTTTGCGAATGCCACATTAGGGGACCTGACTTATACAGAGTGAGAGGGTGTTAGGGGAAGTTGTCGGGAAAGTTATCCTTTCCTGAGGATATGTCTGAACTAAGACCTGAAGGATGATTGCTGTGTTAATCCCATGGAATTCCATATAGCAATTAAGGACACATAAAGAAAAACATGTATCGAAATGGATGGCCTTCTAAATCTAGTGTTTGGGAAACATCAAGTTGCAAGATGACACTATGATATACTGAATCATTTTTTAACGTTTTTTGTATGCCCTGTGCTTTTTGCCATGTGGCTTTGTAGTAACTTCCTCTCGAATTGTGGATTACATATCATTGCCTCACTGAAACTGGGTTTACCTGTGTCATTGGCTTTGGTTTGTGAAAAGTGGGCAGAAGTGACCATGTGTCAGTTTCAGGGGAGACCTCAGAGACATGGTGTCTGTCTTCCCATCCTCTTACATTCAGGTGATCTTCTGTGAGATGAGCAAGGCCCAGGTAGCCTCTACCTCTTCAGCCCAAACCCAGAACAAACACATATGGAACAGACATGAGCACAGCCACACCCAGAGGACCCACAGCCTACTCTGCAGAGCTACCTGTCTGAGCCCATCTGATTAAGCAAACTTTTGCTGACTTGCAAGCTCATGAGTTTGGGAACAAATGCTTATTGTAAATCACCTAGTTCTGGGGTGGTTTGCTAGATAGCATTGTTGTAGCAATAATCAACAACACAGAGTCATACAATGTAAAACCATTTATGTAAATTTTGAAAATCTGTAAAACAAAGCTATGTATTATACATGAATACATGTATAATTTAATGTCATAAGAAAAGGAATGGAAAAGAGATTCACCAGAATCACAATAGTCATTAGGGTACAGCGCTGCCTTTGACAGTATCTAAAGTGTTTCATTTCTTAAAAACCAAACCAGATCCAAAGTGTGATTGGCAAGCTTTTAGCCGTCAATAGGGTTAGATGGTAGATAAACAGACTCTGGTTCAATTTTTTTTTTTTTTTTGAGATGGGGTCTTGCTCTGTTGCCCAGGCTGGAGTGCAGTGGCATGATCTCGGCTCACTGCAAACTCTGACCCCCAGGTTTGTGCCATTTTCCTGCCTCAGCCTCCCAAGTAGATGGGACTATAGGTGCCTGCCACCACGCTCGGCTAATTTTTTTTTCTTTTTTATGTATTTTTAGTAGAGACAGGGTTTCACTGTGTTAGCCAGGATGGTCTTGATCTCCTGACCTTGTGATCTGCCTGCCTCGACCTCCCAAAGTGCTGGAATTACAGGCGTGAGCCACCACGCCCAGCCTCAAATTTAACTTTACCCTGTGGTTCATACTGCTTTGCCGTTCAATTTTCACCCACCACACCCTTGCCAATTTAATTTCAAATTGCTTTAAATTGAGGCTGAACACTATACAAATTTGGGGTGTTGCAAATATACTTTATGGGGACCAGCTGGAGAGCCAAAACTTTTATCAGATTATAAATGTTAATGGGACTATCTATATATAAGTGATTGATGGCATAATTTGACCCTGCTAATTGATTGTTTTTCACAGAATTACCTCTGCTTCTTGAAGTTCTGGTACTGTCATCCATCACTTCCAGAAGATAAGAAAAATATGTTAAATACTTCCATTGAACAGTGTTTCCTGTGACTTCTATTGTTAATTGTAAAAACTTAATTTCTGGTCTCCCTATTCGACTGTTAGTTTCACCAACTATTAATATTAACTACAATATTTATTATAATGCCAAAGTGTACAGATATAAAAAGAAATTAATCTCTGTTTTCTCACAATTCTGCCACAACTATAAAATCAAAATAGATTTATCAGTAAATTTAAACAAAATTACAAAAATGATTTTAAAAATTGACACTAGCAGATTATGTGACAGATGATGTTTGAGGAAATGATGTTCCTCTCACAAGACAAAGAGCTTACATGCCCCGCCTCTGTAGGTTTTTGAAGATTAAATTTGAAGTGATACCTAACAATGTGATTTGGTGTTTACTTAGGGCAAAGCCATTATTTCTAAATTATCTTTTCTTCTTTTTCTAACTAGCACATGACAGTAACATGGCATTTTTTTTTTTTTTTTTTTTGGTTCCAATGAAATAGTTGTAAGCACTAAAATCCTAAGGTATTGTTCAGCCATGAACATTCGGAACATCCAGATAAGCTTCTCTTAATTTTATTTTAGTTTGTCATTGAATTCAAAACACAGGATTTTAAAATTATTTTTAGTGATCAGACCCCCTTGTAGGAGTAACATTAACCTAGATTTTTAAAACTTAAAAATTCTCAATAACCATCTCTAGACAACCAGAATTGGTATGTTCATGGTGAGTAAAGTCTGATTTTAAGATGTCTCATAATTCCCACTGCCTCAGTCTTATATTGGACAAAAAAGTATCGTTCTGTGGCCTGGTTTTAAGGCTTACATCAGAATGGAATTCTTAGGAATTTAACGTTTCACCTTTCCTGACAGTAATAAAGGATCTGAAGAGTAAGAGCTCAGGGTAAGTCTCTGCAGATTTAAGGGGACTTAGATGGGAACGGTGGCTCACACCTGTAATCTCAACACTTTGGGACACTGAGACGGGGATTGCTGGAGTCCAGGAGCTCAAGACCAGCCTGGGTAACATAGTGAAATCCTGTCTCTATTTTTTTTTTTTTTTAATTAAAAAAAAAAAAAAAGAAAGAAATTGAAGTCAATTAGAAGACCGGTCAAAATTCCGGGATATGTAGCTTAAGGTCAGCGTCTAAGTTCCAATAGACAGATGAAAACCCCTGGAGGTGGGAAATAATGAAAACAATAAGATACACAAAGATATAAAGTGTTATTACTATTACATATTACTATACATATATAGGACACTTGCAAATATTAGGGGTTTAGACCCAGAGCCACCCAACAAAGAGCCTGGGATTCCACCAGTCAACACCCCCAGCACTGAGTCTGTAGAGTCTCTGGGTTTTTACCAGATGGCCTCAACACAGAAACATCCATTGGATACAGGACCTGAGAAACTGCTTGTTGGTTACAGTTGGTTTGCAGAGCAGAGGTGGTTCTTTATGAGAAGTATTGTGCCCTGTTCTTTGCCTCTCTTCCTTTCAATGCTCACTTGTTCTAGAAAAAAACTGCTGTGGAAGTCCCTTCAAGGCAATGTCTTTTCTGAAGGACAATGGACAGCAGAAGGTGCTTAAAAGTTGTTTTCTGCATGAGAATAATGATGGGAAATATTGTGGGTCTCTCTTAAAAAATGGAATGAAGTTAGCATTTAAGCCATGACTAAGTAAAAGCCATAGACAGAATCAACTAATTCTCGACCACATTCTGCATGTGCTTATAACTGACTGTAAAAAAAAATAATTATTATAATGATAAAATCAAAAATTGTTCAGGTTAAGAACTCCAGGAACTAGGTTAGTTGTTGCTTTCAGTGCTTTGTCATGCAGAGTAATAAGAACTGATAAAAATACTGGCCCCAAACCATATTGGTTTTGTTTTGTTTTGCTTTGTTTGAGATGAGTCTCGCTCTGTTTCCCAGGCTGGGGTGCAGTGGAGCGGTCTTGGCTCTTGGCTCACTGCAACCTCTGCCTCCTGGGTTCAAGCAATTCTCCTGCCTGAGCCTCCTGAGTAGCTGGGATTACAGGCATGCATCAACACTCCCAGCTAATTTTTTGTATTTTTAGCAGAGATGGAGTTTCACCATGTTGGTTAGGCTGGTCTCAAACTCCTGAACTCAGGTGATCCACCTGCCTCGGACTCCCAAAGTGCTGGGATTACAGGTGTGAGCCACCATGCCCGCCCAACCACATTGTTTTATCATAAAAATATGGAAAGAGCAGTCAGTACAGTAAAAGCGTAATAATTGTACAGATGTTATCATGCAAGCCTGGTTTACTAAAAGGAAATATCTGGGTCAGGTCTAGACCTAGAATCTACGTTCTCTAGTAATAACACACTGCAGTTCACAGAAGGGGTCTTTATCCCTGCATTTGCTTAAATTTCCTACACTAACTTAGTTTTTAAAAACACAGTGTGTCAAAGATAGATTTACTTCCTTGGGCTTTATTGCCAGATTATGGCATTTATTTCAGTGTTATTCCTAGTCTGTAACACACTAACAAAAACTTGTGATATACAAAGTAACTGCTAATATCTAGAGAGTCCCATTAGCTGTGTCCTTACAGTAATATGGAGACTTAGCAACATACATTTTGAATAATTATGAATCACACATGGGAACAAACATCATTCTGTAACATCTTGTTCTACTTTAAGTTTTTTCAACATTTGCCCCAAGAAATCTTATAATGAACTGGAAGTTTTCTTCTTTCCCCATTGTAGATATGGAGATATGGTATGACACAAGGTGTTTTCATATACCTCCTGTGACCACTACCATTTTAAATGTCTGGATGGCACACTCCTCCTGCACTTTGCTGTTGGAAGTGGTCCTTGCCAACTAAGGAAAATAGCTTTGGTTCATGTATTACTCAGCTAGGGCTACTGTAACTAAATGTCACAGGCTGGGTGACTTAAACAACCAAAATTAATTTCTTTACAGTTCTGGAGGCTGAATGTCTAAGATCTAGGTGTTTCTCAGGATTGGTTTCTCCTGCAGTCTCTCCTTACGGTTTGCAGGCGACTGTCTTCCCACTGTGCCCTCACATAGCCTTTGCTTTGTGCACGTGCATCACTGCCATCTCTCCCTCTTCTCATATTGGATTAGGGTCCCATCCTTATGACCTCATTTAAGTTTCATCACTCTTCAAAAGCCCTATCTGCAAAACACACTGGGGTCAGGGCTTCAACACACAAATTTTGAGGGACACAATTCAATCTGTGACAGTCCACAACCTCGTGGAGATAATGGATAGGCCTTATGACCATGCTCATAGGTAAAAGACACATCCCGTTTCTCCTACAGACTTTACAGATCTCATGATGCATAATCTGACCGCCAGGATGCCATGTTATTCCACCCAGTATTATAATGAACACACATACTCCCAGATGTTCTCTGCTGCCTGAATCAGCCTACAGCTGGCTTCATCACACATTTTCATGCCAGATTCAGAAATAATGCTATCATGTGCTCCAATTGATTCGTGGATGGAGTTACTTCAAGTGTCATCTTTCTGTCTGACCCAAAATTGAAATATAGTGTCATAAAACAAAGAAGGTCAAAAATATCCAGGTTAGAGATTAGAGACCACTCTTGGTACAGTCTCTAATAGGAGATGCTCAAGCAAAATCCTAACAGTGTTCCAAGCCAACAAAGCATTCAGATCATGAGGACGTTTCCTAACAAGTGTCCTTTAAGTGAAAACTAGGATGTGTGCCCTTGTTTCAGTGAAAGGCTGCTAGGATTATCTTTTCATAAAATAAAATACCATTTGCTGTGGAGGGGAGAGACTACACAACACACAAAGACATGAATGTGATCACTTGGCAGCCAGACAGAAGTTAGGAAAAGATACCTGTGCTCTAAAATAAAGAATATTCTGTGCATACCAAAAAATGTAAACTTTGTAGACTGTTGTCATTCCTTATCAAAATATACTGGAAGATACAGGGTGGTACAAACCAGGACAGAAAAACAAAAAAGAACTGCAAGACTTTATTTCCTCTTCAGTAACCACTTGGGTTTCATTTTGAAGAAGGGGGAAAGAACCTTCCACAAAATAACTTTGTCATTGTTGATTATTCGCCAGATCCCAGATGTGATTCATTCCTTTATTTGGAATCAGAAAAGAGCCACACAAGACTGTGAGTACATATAAAATCATATAGACCAATGAGGTAAATGTTGATTTGTGCAATTAGCCAGACCTGGGAGCTCTCAGTAGAAACTCCTTTGATTTTTGACTTTTAGAAAGTTATTCTACCAGAGAATTATTATGGTAATTGAAATTAGGAATGGAATTACAGTTGAACCCTAAATAACATGATGTAGATGCTAAAACTGCTATTTAGCTGTTACACTGAACTATTTGGAACAATGCAAGGACAGGGTCTACTTGTGAGAGCACTAATTTTAATTTTGGGATTGCCAATTTGTTGGCCTTTCACTGCTTCCTTAAAGGAAATGCAGGGTCTGAAAGAACTTGCCTAAGGCCTATATTCAAGGAGAAAATTATGAGCTTTGCTTCCTAGGAGGAGACATTTAACTTCTTCCTTCTTTGAGGGTGGTGCAGGCTTCACATTCACAGGTCTCAAAATCTCTGCTACAAAATGAGAGATTCCCTATGATAGATCAGTTGTAAGAGCTAACTACTTTGGAAATGATCTTGTCCTTTACAAGTGTTTACATACCTCATTATTTTTCTGAAATAAAGAGGAGCATACAGGAGTGCTACTATTAAGATGTGACTTATAGATATCATGTATCATAAAAGATCAGGGCTAAAGTTTGATTATCATAAAGCATAATTCTGACAGTTAATTTCTTTATGTCTTCATCTGTCAAGACATTAGCAGATATTTAATGAACGGATATCAAATGGCAAACATTCATTATTTATCTTTATGAGATGATTGAGAGGATTATTATGGTGGTGAATCAAGAGTCACAAAGAAGCAAATTAGAAAGTAGAGAGTCAGGAGAAGCAAATCAGTGAAAATTACAAAACACATTTTGAAAAAAGTGAGCATGGTCTGTCCTACATTTTTCCCAAATTGACAACGAATTTTACTTTTTGTTCCTATCTTTTCAAAAATATAAAATGCATGCATGTTGTGATATTCAAACACAATAGAACTAGATGAGAGTCATTGGTAACAGTAGCCCAGAGAGAAAAGCACTGTTAACCATAAGGTGTCTTGTTTTTTCAAATCTATTTTACACATATATTATCAAGCTACTATTGTTATAAAAATGGGTATATTATATATTGCTCTGCAATATTTATTCACTAATCATATTATGGGTAACTTTTGCATACGTATTAACCACACTCTTATGCTAGTGTAAACACATTAAATTTGATAAAACATAAGAAATTCTGAACTGTGCTTTGCTCTATTAAGTAGAAATAAAGATAGTTTGGAAGACTTTTAGCTCTCAACTTTATACTCTTCTGAAGAATTTAAATTTTATTCATAACCATTTATTATTTTTATGATTGATAGCTAGAAAAAGCACGTGAACAAGAGAGAGGTTAAATTTAAAATAAAGTAGAATAACAACTCAGGTGGCTGGTTGTGATTTTTCTACTAAAAATATTTTTTGAAAAATTAAGCATTTAAATAGCAAATCTTTTTACCATTTGTAGACAAATCTACAAGCACCAGGCAAAATTTTGTCCAGATTCTCAAGAGAAATCATTTGGTCTGGTAGAAACCATGTCCGCCCTTTTCCAGTTCTCTTAGGTGAGTGTTCATTCTGAGTGGCCTGATCTTGCTTGCCGTGATCATGGGTGCTCTCTTCCTGTGAGGGAAAATTCTGATTCAAAGCTTTTTGTTGTTACCAACCTGACTAATGACTCTAAAGAGCACAAGGTCCAGTAAATTCCCTGAGAAGTTTTATTTCTATGGCCTAGGTTTTTATTATTTTTTACTCTGAGGTAATGCCTGGACCCAGTAGAGGGAAATCTTTGTTTATTTACTTTGATCTTACTAAGAGCTCATGTAAAGCTGGGAACTGCATGTGAAGACAAATATACTAAAAAGTATGATTGTTTGGTATTGTGTTTCTTTCCAGTACATTGCACAGAGTCTCCTCTATAAAGGCTCCTCGGAGAGGTTTCTTTCTGGTCTCAAGTACAGTTGAAAGCGTCTAAGCAATTAATGTGTTTTTACATTACGGACAATGTAGATTTTGCAACAAAGACTGTTTCTGGCTTTTATATTACTGAAAATGTATAACCTAGATGTCCCTAGACCCCACCAGCCTAGGGGCACAAATGAGTCACATTAACATTAATTTCAAAATACTGTAGGCTGATGTGCCTCAACCCCCTACAGAGAAGACTCCTTGCTCCAAACAGCCTGCATATCCCTCAGGGTGTATTATTATGCATGCTTACATTTGTTGGTTGTAAGTAACAGAAATCAATTATTTCAGCTTAAGCCAAGAAACAGACATTTGTTATAATGATTAGGAGATGACCTGTAGAACCTAAAGGCCGAAAGGCACCCTTGTCTCAGAAAAGACTGGAACCAGAGATTCAAGTGTCATCAGGAAGCTCCCTCTGTCTTTCATATCTGCTCCTTGATGCCTAATTCTCTCCCCTTCCCTCCTTCTTCCTCTTCTACCTTTCCTCTCTTCCTCTCTCTCCCCCTTCTCTCTCCCTCTCTCTCTCAGCTTCTTCCGCTGGTCCAACTCAGTGACAGGACTTTGAAGTTTACATGACTCAGATCTAGCTACCTGGAGAGAAACAAACTATTTCTTGGTCTCAATTTGAATTTCTGGAGATGGGACTGAGTCCTGTTACAGTAGGTAGTTAGTCAGACAAGAGCAGGGCAGGAGAGTGTTCCCCACACACCAGGCAGCCATCAGGTAACGGTCAGGTGGTTGTTAACTGTCACTCTAAAATAACTGGTCACAGGTGGTGCCAGGGAACAGCAGACTCTCAATAGATACAAAACCTGAAACTGATGATCCGCAGCTTCCTGATAAGATTTCAGGAGTTGGGCAAGCAGGCTCAAGCATCCACGCTAAGATGCAAAATGATGGAGTTTAACTGGTATATGACCTTTCTCTAGGAACACTCAACTGGTAAGGGAAAAACGCCTCAGGCGAGCATATGTACAACTTTAACACACGACATATGCAGCCCCTCCCAAGTGCTAGCAGGTCACTGCAGGTGTGGAATACCAGCGTATCAAACCCCAAGTCAAAGGTCAAACCAGGCACCTGAATCTCTCAAGTAGCTCACTTCGCCCTCTTCCAACTGTACTTTACTTCCTTTCATTCCTGATCTAAAACTTTTTCATACACTTTCATTCCTGCTGTAAAATTTGCCTCGGTTTCTCACTCTGCCTTATGCCCCTTGGTTGAATGCTTTCTTCTAAGGAGGCAAAAATTGAGGTTGCTGCAGACCACTGCAGACCACCACGTGGATTCACCACTCCTAACAGTCCTAGCTTGAGTGGAGGGCCCACCTCTGTGCCAGCCCACTGTGGCAAGGGTGGCAAGTCATGTGACCCTTGAATGCCCCGGTGGCCAGGTGGGTGAGAGAGTATAGTTTCCAGAGAAGGGGATGAGCGGGACTACATTGACAGCACATGACAGCTGAAGGTGGAACTGTGGCTCTCTGGTCATGGCTTCTCATCTCATGGAGCAGTGCATTCCATGCTTCTCAAGACCACCAAGCAACATGCCGCTCTGTTGTGATGCCCTTACAACAAATTGTAAAGTTGCATGCTCTCAAGATGATGAAACATCAACAACAATCAAACATTAAGATGCTGAAACAAACCATCAGTCCTTTTGCCCTGGAGCCTTCAGTGTACCCGCAGAAAGATAAGAAGAATGTATGTCTTCATAGGAGGCAGATCTTCTCCCTGACTCCAGGCTAGGTTTATTTTGCCCAAGTTTACACAACAAAAACAGAGTGAAAATACTATTTGAGCCCACATCCGTCTGATTTTGAAATCACTTAGCATTGATGTTCCTGGTCCCTGAAACAACCTCCCTTAAGCCTTCTTGAAGTGTAATAGACTGCCTCTAAGCAAAATTGTGAAGAAGGAAAATCATATCTCAATGCCCTATAAATGAAATGTCCAAGTCCCTCATAACCGATTCCCTGGAGTCTGTTTCTCCAGGATCAAGCTCTTTACAATTACCACGAGGTATTGATTTAATCAAGAAAACTTGTGCTGAAGTACTCACTATCAAATGCTACTGCTGGCATAAAAATTGAGAGTTCACTGATAATGTTATGTGCGTGTCTCTGGAAGAGCATTACAAAACCAATCCAATTTAGATCCTGTGTTAGGCAGGAGAAGTACCACAATGATTTGTTTCTCACCCTTCTAATCAACTCATAAAGACATCTTTTTCTACACATCAATTTGCATTTGCTTTCTCACAACCCCCACTGAAATATTTAAAATAAAAAATAGAAAAAAATATATATCTTAATGATAGAAAGGAGAGAAGAGAATCATCAATAAGTCAAATATTTTGAGGAATTTCTAAAAGTTAAGTGCACATAGGACTTCATTGCAAGATATAGCAAATTGCTAGCAGTTCAACAAATACCAAGAAAACAATCTTTATGGTCCAGATAGCGTTAGAGGTAAATTTTATCCAATTCTTCCTGAAATGGGATACTTAAACTCTTTCAACAGCTTAAAAAAGAAAATAAACTTCCAAATACATTGTATCGAGACTATAAAACTGTGCAGGATATTTAAAGTACTTGTAGCCTTTGTCTAGGCAGTTCAAGTTAAAAAAAAAAAAAAGTAAGGTAAGTTATACGTTTGGGGATTTAATTTTTTAATCAAATATTTTCATTGTTAATTATCCCTCGGAAACAGAAAGTGATCATTATATTGACAAGTCTAGCCTTCATATAGTAAATATGTTCTTTTAACATACCATTCAACAAAGATAGTGTAGACATTTTAAGTCAGAGTCTAAAAGAGGTCATTTATATCACACCTGTTAACATCCATTCTGGGAAAAATTGTGAGTCTCCTATCTGTAGACCACAGCTGAGAGAATAGGGAAATGGACAATGTGGTTTCACTTTCTTATTTTACTGTAAGTCTAAAACAAACGAAGTACCTTCTTTTTCTTTCTAAGGACTTGATTGTAAATATGTTTAATTTAATTAAAATATACTAGAAGGTTAGGAAGTTGAAAAGGCTATTTATAACTATTCAAGGGAACATCAGAGCTATTCTGTAACTCCAAGCTAGTAGGTCCTAATACCAAAGCCACAGATAAATCACAGAAAGAAAACTAGAATATTAACTCAGTTATTCATAGGTATAAAATATTAAATTAACATTAGTAAATCCTATACCCCAATATCTACACTATGTCTAAAATAGGAATTGGTCTAAAAAAAATTCCTATAAAGATAGTTCACTATTTTAAAAGCTATTGATAGACCAGAGGAGATCTTACCTTGATAGAAACTGAAAGGACATTTGGTGAAATATTGCTGACTAAAATAAAATTTTTGGTAAAACAAGAAGAAATATATACTTCTTCAACATAATAAATGTTTTCTTAAAACAATTGAAAGTTTTCTTTCCTAGTTTTTCTTTTTTGTTTTAACTTTTTAAGTTAAAATTTCACATTATACCAATTTTCCATTATAAGCATAAGTGCAGGTTTGTTACATAGGTAAACTTGTATAATGGGGGTTTGTTGTACAGATTTTTTCATCACCCAGGTATTAAGCCTAGTAGTTACCCCTTAGCTATTTATCTTGACCATCTCCCTCCTCCCACCCTCCAAAGGTCCCCAATATGTGTTGTTCCCCTCTATGTGTCCATGTGTTCTCATCATTTAGCTCCCACTTATATGTGAGAAATGCAGCATTTGGTTTTCTGTTCCTGCGTTAGTTTTCTAAGGATAATGGCCTCCAGCTCCATTTATATCTCTGCAAAGAACATGATCTTGTTCTTTTTTATGGCTGCATAGTTATTCTATGGTGTATATGTACTACATTTTCTTTATCCAGTCTATCATTGATGAACATTTAGGGTGATCCCATGTCCTTTGCCATAAATAACTATTTCAAACAGTCACCATTACTTGCAAAATAGTAGCAACTTACCATTAAAGTTTATAACAAGATAAGGATTGTAAATTATTATTATTTAATATTGTTTTAGATGTTCTAGCCAATACAATTAAGAAAATAAATTAGTTAAAGAAAATAGGCCAGGTGGCGTGGCTCATGCCTGTAATCCCACCACTTTGGGAGGCCACGGTGGGTGGATCACCTAAGGTCAAGATTTTGAGACTAGCCTGGTCAACATGGTGAGACCCCATCTCCACTAAAAAATACAAAATTAGCCAGGTGTTGTGGTATGTACCTGTAATCCCAGCTACTCAGAAGGCTGAGACAGGAGAATCACTTGAACCCAGGAAGAGGAGGTCGCAGTGAGCCAAAATTCTGCCATTGCACTCCAGCCAGGGCAACAAGAGTGAAACTCTGGAAGAAGAAGAAGAAGAGAAGAAGAGAAGAAGAAAGAAGAAAGAAGAAAGAAGAAAGAAGAAAGAAGAAAGAAGAAAGAAGAAAGAAGAAAGAAGAAAGAAGAAGAAGAAGAAGAAGAAGAAGAAGAAGAAGAAAGAAAATAGGAGGTAGCAAAATTCTCAATAATGAAATTTTTTACTTGATAATTTCAAGGGAATCTATTTTAAAACTTAAAAAATTAATGATAGAGCTCAACATGGTGGCAAGCTATAAAATGAACACACACAACTCTTTCTTGTATACCAATATTGTGTGTTAAAAATTAAAATTTAAAAATTGACCAAGTTAAAATATCGCCAGACTGGTTCAATTATTTATATAAGAATTGAATTGACAAAGGTAGGATTTGCAATTAGTAAGTAAAAGATACATTTAATAACAGTAAGATAAAAGCTAAACATTTGGGAAAGTACAAAGTTATATAACCTACAGGAAAATTAATTACATATGGATTAAAAATTGAAATGTAAAACAAAAAATAAATTACTAAAACAATTACAAATACAAATTTAAACTTGGATTATATAAGCTGTTTCTAAAAGAAAACCAAAAATAAAATAAAATGTTGATTACGCTCATCATTTATGAGAGTTTTTAGAATGTCTAAGCAAACACTATAAACAATACTGAAAGTTCAAATGACAAAGTTTATATATGGCACAGACCTAATATTTATACCATCTATAAAAAAATGATCACTGTAACTTAAAAATGCTCAAAAGGCATAAACGGACAATCTATAGAAGATGAAATAGAAATGATTCATAAGCATATGAAACATCAAATAACCCAACTCCACAAATTGTCAAATAAACGCACATAATAATGGCACTTGAGTGTCTTGTTAGTTTTTTCTTATCTAATTGCTAGGGAGTTTTTAAAAGAGATTTTTAGATGAAACCAGTATGTTCCAAAGATCTGAGCAAAGTGGCACTCTTTAATATTGCTAATTTGTGAAAAACCTTTCTGGAAGAAAATTTGAAAATATGTGTTCTTAAAAACTTAAAATGAGAAGACCATCTGACTCATTTCAGATAAGAAAACAATTAGACAAATGTTTTAGAGGTTTATCACATAATAAAATTGTTTATAATGAAAAATTGGTATAATGCTAAAGTCAAATAGTGGTTGAATAAATTATAGTCAAGTGTGTTCATGTCACGAAATATAATCATGTCTGCCTAAACATATACTGTGAGTATTTATTGACTGGAAACATGTTTACATATAGGTTTAAATATGTAAAACATGTTTACAATAGGTTTAAAATAAAGAATACAGCATAATGTGACCTGCTTATCCCAGGTTGAACAAATACGGTTTGATTTCTATTTGCTTCAGATTGGTTTATTTATGTTTTCTAATTTGTCCTCAGTAATCGTGTGTCAGTTGTATAATAATCCTTCTAAAGCTTCTGAAAATTCACTTCAGTGATATAAATTACTTCTATTCATAAAAGTTACCCCAGCATTGGAGATAAATATGTTTGTACAACCTTCATTATTTTAAAAGAAACAGAGCAGGAAAGCTCCCATAGTTATATATACTACGCTTAAGGCGTACTTTCACTCCCTATAAGTTATTTCACAGTAGTTAGCCATGCGTGGTGGCCAGCACCTGTAGTCCCAGCTACACAGGGAGGCTGAGGCAGGAGAATTGCCTGAACCTGGGAGGCGGAGGTTGCAGTGAGCCGAAATTGCGCCACTGTACTCCAGCCTGGGTGACAGAGTGAGACTCCGTCTCAAAAAAACAAAGAAAAAAAAAGTATTCCAAACTAAGAGAAGGAAAGAAGACAATAAAGAAAAAGTGAGCATGGGTCTAGTCACAACACTGCCCTGTTTAACACCTATCAGATCTCTATCCTTCAGTGGTTCTCAAGCAGGCCTAATATCACTCCAGGGGCTTTGGAAATACTGCTTGGAGGGCCTTTTATGGTTGTCCCAGTGGCTGGTCAGCATGACTAACATTTCTTGGGTGAAGAGAAAAAAGCGTATCCTGCCCTGCAATGCTTGGAAAGTCCAGAACAAGAAAGACTTGTTCTGCCCAAGATGTGAGCAACACTCTTCAGTTGCGATATCCTGCTTAACTAAACCTCTTTTTGAGTAAACTTCAAGGTCTTCACTCCCCAGCCCCTGCCTGTTTTTCTAATCTCACCTCTTTCAGCTTCCCTTCCTATTTTACACCCCTTTGCCCCACCTCTATTCTTTTCCTTTCTCTCTGCTTCATGCCTTAGCCATACCAAATTGCTGGCAATTCTCATAGAGCACCAAGAAGTATTATGCTTCTCAGCTTTCATTTGGTTTAGATTATTTGCTCTGCCTAGATTATTGCTGAGCTGATCCTTTAATAATGCCCTACATATTCTTGAAGACTCATCTTAATCATCTCTTTTGCAGGGCCTTTTTTGGGTCATGGATTCCTCCCCCGTTTTGCCCTGTTACTTGAATACATCTTCATTACAACACTTAAAACCATGTACGGTATTTATTTATTGTCTATATCCTCCCACTTTACTCAACAAGTTCTTGTTGGCTGAGGAAAAAAGGTAAATTGAAAGCACCATCTCTTTTTGCTGCCATTGAAAAAGTAGAGAGAAAATAAATTCAATCAGTAAAAGAAGAGAATAAAGGTTGATTTCTACTTTCAAATTATTTAACCGGCTGGGCGCGGTGGCTCAAGCCTGTAATCCCAGCACTTTGGGAGGCCGAGACGGGCGGATCACGAGGTCGGGAGATCGAGACCATCCTGGCTAACACGGTGAAACCCCGTCTCTACTAAAAAAATACAAAAAACTAGCCGGGCGAGGTGGCGGGCGCCTGTAGTCCCAGCTACTCGGGAGGCTGAGGCAGGAGAATGGCTGGAACCCAGGAGGCGGAGCTTGCAGTGAGCTGAGATCCGGCCACTGCACTCCAGCCTGGGCGACAGAGCGAGACTCCGTCTCAAAAAAAAAAAAAAAAACAAATTATTTAACCATTTAATAAATATAATGTTTAGTATCTGCCTTCCAATTGCCTACCATCGCAGTATATCTTCCATCATACAAAGTGATTGGAAGAAATTACAAGAAAATATTTGTTTATTTGCTCCAAATTTGCTCAAAGGCCTAAATGCTAAGAAATCCAGATTTGTGTATTGGTACATGATATACATGTGTATCATGCTATTTGTACTATAGTTATGCTATTATAATGTAGATTTACTGGCAAATGCAAAGTAAGTTTAGGCTAAGATAAAATTCCAGTAATATTACTGATTGATGTCCAAAGGATTTACAAGGGGATTCCTTTTTACTGACAGCAGAATGTTCTTCCTGCTTGCAGAACATATAGTATGTTAATAGCGATCACTGACTTCAGGCGATTTTACACAGGAACATTTTGAGGAATTTAAAAATTAAGAGTCAAGGCCGGGTTTGGTGGCTCATGCCTGTAATCCCAGCACTTTGGGAGGCCAAAGCGGGCAGATCACTAGGTCAGGAGATCGAGACCATCCTGGCTAACACAGTGAAACCCCATCTCTACTAAAAATACAAAAAATTAGCCAGGGGTGGTGGCGGGCACCTGTAGTCCCAGCTACTCGGGAGGCTGAGGCAGGAGAATGGCGTGAACCTGGGAGGCAGAGCTTGCAGTGAGCCCAGATCACGCCACTGCACTCCAGCCTGGGCAACAGAGCGAAACTCCATCTAAAAAATAAAATAAAAAAAAGTCAGGGGGCCAGAGACAGTGACCTCATTTTTGTTTTAAAGCTAAATGTTTTTCTCTTTCCACTAGTATAAAGTGTTTCAAAATATACTATTTAGTCATTTACTAATAGGGAACATATTAGTTGTACTCCCATTTTAGGATACAAATACAGTTCCTTAATCTAAGTAACAAATTGAAACAATTAAAACATAAGACTTATGAAAGGAATATCATAGCTATCTAATGTTTCAGCTACCTATTTTATCTCACATCACAGACATCACTTTTTTCCCTTGAAAATTGTATAACTACAATACACTAAGCATGCTGTATGTTACTGTGACAGATACAAGAAATAAGAATTCAAAACCTTCCTTCTAATAATTCAAACTGTAGTAGGAGGGAGGAGACTAACAGATAGATAAGGTATAAGAAAGGTAATGACAATTGGGCCGGGTGCGGTGGCTCACACCAGTAATCCCAGCATTTTGGGAGGCCAAGGCGGGCTGATCACCTGAGGTAAGGAGTTCGAGACCAGCTTGACCAACATGGTGAAACTCTGCCTCTACTAAAAATACAAAAATTAGCTGGGCGTGGTGGTGGGTGCCTGTAATCCCAGCTACTCAGGAGGCTGAGGCAGGAGAATCGCTTGAACCCAGGAGGCAGAGGTTGTAGTGAGCCGAGATTGTGCCATTGCACTCCAGCCTGGGGGACACAGCAAGACTCCGTCTCAAAAAAACAAAAACACAAACAAAAAAGAAAGCAAGGTAATGACAATTCAGAGGAGAAAGAACCTTCTGGCTACAAGAGATATAATATCCGAGGTGAAAATCAAAAGATGGCATTTTAGGAGGCCAAGGCAGGCAGATCACTTGAGCCCAGGAGTTCAAGACCAATTCTGGGCAACATGGCGAAACCCCATCTCTATACAAAATACAAAAGAATTAGCTAGCCAAGGTGCTGCACACCTGTGGTCCCAGCTACTTGAAGTTTTGGACTGATTGATGTGAATGAAGAATATGACAGATTAAAAAGAAACAGTTCACACAATCATAACAATTTCACAAAGAGTAAATTATTTTATTTGAAAGTTGTGATATATCAGTTCTTTATTTGAAAAATTATGAATGGGATTTTTGCTTTCAGCCAAAATAGAGTAATAGGGACTGGATTTACCTGCCCGCCTAAAACAATAAAAAATCAGAAAATACTTGAAGCAATGATGTTTAAGACATTATATCAATCAACAAAAGACAGTGATCCATGAAAGACAGGAAACAAAGTGAGCCAATTACCCCAGCTTACTGTCGTGGGAGGGTGAATTTGTAGGCCATGGCACAGGGTGGGAAAACTTGAACAGTCTTACAGATTTCCTGAGCTGAGAAGATACAGCTGAGGATCTGGGGGAATAAAGGCAACTAGAACTTGAAGAACAGAAAAACAGAGAAGAGAAAACTGCACAGAAACTAACTCTTGAGCCCTTTATAGGGCTCAGCAGAGTATTGTTAAGCACGTGCATGTTAGGGAACCACTCAAAGCTGGGGAAAGAACTACTCAAAAAGATAAGAAAGAACAAAACCTGCCAATCACACAGGGTCAGAAATATTGTCTGTCATCATCAGTCAGACAGAAAAATTTCACAGTTCAGGGATCATCAGGTAGAGTACTCAGAATGGTCTTACCTAAAGAGTAGAGAACAATTAGTCTTAACTTATACATGAATCTAGTCCTGCCTAACAAATCTTAAAACCAAGACCCCAAAGGATCAAACTATTTCCCAATTAACTTAGCACCCCAGAACAAGCCTCAATAATACTTTTAGGAATACAAAAATATCCAACACCTAACAGCATGAAATCCACAGTGCCTGGCATCTCATTACTAGACATAAAAAGAAAGAGAAAAATATAATGAATAATAAGGGGCAAAGATCAATCAATCAAAACCAGAAGAACTGATACGGATGTCAGCCACAGAAGACAAATATATTCAGACAGTTAATATAACTATTTCATATGCTCAAAAAGTTATGTAGAGATGAAGAAAATATATAAAAAACTCAAAAAGTCAAACTCTTAGAGACGAAAACTATAATGTTTGATATGAAGACTATGCTGGGTAGAATAAATGGTAGATTATACATTGTAGAGGACAAAAAATGGCAAAATTAAAGGCATAGCAATAGAAACTATCCAAAAGTTTACATAGAGGAAAAAGAGAACAAATAAATAGTATATCTATGAACTGTGAGACAACTTAAAGTAGCCTATTATATCTTTATTGAAGACCCCAAATAACAGGAGAAAGAAAAAAGGCAAAAAAACTATTTCAAGAATAGCTGAAAATTTTCCAAATTTGATAACAACTATAAACCCACAGATATAAAAATATTAATGAACCCCAAGCATCATAAAGAAAATGGACAGAGCCAGGCACGGTGGCTCACGCCTGTAATCCCGGCAGTTTGGGAGGCTGAGGCAGGCGGTTCACGAGGTCAGGAGATCAAGACCATCCTGGCTGACACGGTGAAACCCCGTTTCTACTAAAAATACAAAAAAATTAGCCGGGCGTGGTGGTGGGCGCCTGTAGTCCCAGCTTCTAGGGAGGCTGAGGCAGGAGAATGGCGTGAACCCGGGAGGCGTTGGAGCTTGCAGTGAGCCGAGATCGCGCCACTGCACTCCAGCCTGGGCGACACAGCGAGACTCCGTCTCAAAAAAAAAAAAAAAAAAAAAAAAAAGACAATAGACAGGTGCGGTGGTTCACGCCTATAATTCCAGCACTTCAGGAGGCCAAGGCACACAGATCACTTGAGCCCAGGAGTTCAAGACCAATCCTGGGCAACATGGTGAAACCTCATCTCTATACAAAATACAAAAGAATTAGCTAGCCAAGGTGCTGTACACCTGTGGTCCCAGCTACTTGAAAAGTTGAGGTGGGAAGATCACTTGAGCCCAGGAGGCTGAGGTTGCAGTGAGGCATGATTGTGCCATTCCACTCCAGCCCGGGTAACAGAACAAGACCCTGTCTCCAGAAAAAAGAAAAGAAAAAAGAAAATTACACAGACACACATTGTAATCAAATTGCTCAAAATCATTGACAAAGAGAAAGTCCTAAAACAAGCCAAAGAAAAGAGACACATTAAATGCAGAAAAAGATAAAGTGGACAGCATATTTCTCATTAGAAACAATGCAATTGAGAAGACAATGGAGCAACATCTTTAAAATACCGAAAGAAGAAAAAACTGTCAGCCCATAATGGTTTAGCCAGCAAAATCATTTTTTGCTGAAATAAGGTGAAAAAATGTCAGACACATAAAAACTGACTGAACTAACTGCTATCAGACCTGCATTACTAGAAACATTCAAGTCTTTCAGACAGAATGAAAGTAGTACCAAAGGAACACATGAATCTACACAATGGAATGAAATGGGAGTCATATCAGTACATATATAATAGCTTTTTCTTGTTATTAAAAACAATCATCAATAGTTAACTGTTTAAGCAAAAATAATAACAATATCACATGAGGTATATGATATATGTAAAAGTAAAATGCTTGACAACACCACCACAAAAACTGAAAATGGAAAAATAGAAGTATACTATTTTAAAATTCTTCTACTACTATGAAGGGCTATAATATCCCTTGAATGTTAAACTGTGTGAAACTGTGATAGGGTAAAAATGTACACTATAAATCCTAAAGCACCCACTAAAGTAACAAGGAGTTGTAGCTAATAAACCAACAAAGGACTTAAAATGAAATTAGAAAAAGTAAATTTTTAAGCACTGCTTACCCTTCTGGCCTAATTACATAACTCCACACTCCCTTTCTGCCCTAAACATGAATACACACCCCCAAGTTGACAAAATTCAAAGTAGGTCTCAGAATAGATAAATATTACATAGGATAAAGAAGGCTATTTCATGATAAATAAGTTAATTCATCAAATGGATAACAATCTTAAAATTTATGCAGCTAACAAACTTCAAATCATATAAAGCAAAAATTGATAGAACAATTATAAGGAGAAAGAGACAATACCACAATTATAGTAAAAAATTCTAATACCTTTGTCTCATTAACTGGACAGAAAATCAGTAATATAGAAGATATGAACAATACAATAAATACAAAACACAAACCACAATAAGTCCAAGTTGACATTTACAGACTGTCCACTCACAACAATAACAAAATATAATTTATTTTCAAATGACCATGGGACATTTACCAAGATAATACCATATTCTGGACCATAAAATAAGTCTCAATCCATTTTTTAAAAATTCCAGTTATACAAGGTTTTTTTTTGACCTAAATGGAATTAATTTAGAATTAAATAATAAAGATATCTAGAAACCCTCAAATTCTTGGAAACTAAATAATAGACTCCTAAAAAGACTACAAGTCATAAAAAAAATCAAAAGAAATAAAAATTTCAAACTGAATTAAAAAATATATATATAAAATATGTGATATACTGCTATGGGTAATTATGCAACATACTGCTGAGGGAAATACACATCCCTAAATGCCTATGTTAAAAAAAATAGAAAAGCCTATCTTAAGAAACTGAAAAAAGGAAATCAAATGAAACTGCAAGTGAACAGAATAAAGAAAGTGATAAATACCGGAACATAAATCAATGTAAACAGAAGCTGTTTCTTGGAAGATCAATAAAATTGATAAATTTCTCCAGATTGATTAGAGAAAAAAAGAAAACACAAATTGGCAATATCAGGAATGAGAGAGGTAACATCATTATAGCTATTAAGAGAAAAATAAGGGATGATTGAGAACAAGTTCATACAAATAAATTTGACAATTTAGATGAAACAAACAAATGTCTTTAAAGATACCAGGTTACTAAAACTCACTTGAGAAAAAAAGGCATCCTAAATGGTTCTATATCTATTTTTTTAATTTTTAAATTTTTAAAAATGAAAATTATATTAATAGCTAATATGGTATATATTCTGGATGTAAAAAGAAAAAATTTATCATTAAAATCTTACACACAATAAATTAACTAATCAATTAACTCCATAAACCTCTATGCACCAATAGCTTCATTGGTAAATTCTACCAAATATTTGAGGAAAAAATTATACCATACCAATTATTTATTATTCCAGAAATATAAGAAAGAGAAAACACATCATTTATTCTGTGAGGTTAGCCTTATCCTGATACGAAAACCTGAGAAAGACATTGGAAGAAAGCAAAACTACCAAGCGGCCAGACGCAGTGGCTCACGCCTGTAATCCCAGCACTTTGAGGGGCTAAGGCGAGCAGATCACAATGTCAGGAGATTGAGACCATACTGGCTAACACGGTGAAACCCCATCTCTACTAAAAATACAAAAAATTAGCTGGGCGTAGTGGTGGGCGCCTGTAGTACCAGTTACCCAGGAGGCTGAAGCAGGAGAATGGTGTGAACCCGGGAGGCGGAGCTTTCAGTGAGCTAAGATCACACCACTGCACTCCAGCCTGGGAGACAGAGGAAGACTCTGTCTCAAAAAAAAAAAAAAAAGAAAGAAAGAAAGAAAGCAAAACTACCAAGCATGTATTATGTATTTTATGAACATAGAAGCAAAAGTTCTAAACAAAATATTAGCAAATCAAATCAAACATTGTATAAGAAAGAATAATACATCATGCCCAAATGGGGATTATCCTAGAAATGCAAATTTTGTTTCATATTTGAATATTGATCAATATAATTCACTATATTAGAAAACTAAAAAAAGAAATACCCGAAACCATAAAGTATGTCAATGGACACACAGAAAGCATTTGACAAAATCTAAACACATTCTTGAATTAAAAGAAAAAAGAAAAAACTCTTGGCACAGTTGGAATTTAAGATTTATCAATCTAATAAAGGGTGTCTATGAAAAACCTATAACTCACATAATTACTGGTGAAAGACTGAATGCCTTCCCTCCTAATCCTAGGAACAAGAATGAAATCCACTCTCACTACTTCTATTCAACACTGTACTGGAAATTCTAGCAAGTGCAGTAAGGCAAGATAAATAACAGCATCCAGTTCGGAAAGGGAGAAGTAAAACTGTCTTTATTCCCATACAACGTGACCATCTATGTAGAAAATACTATGATCTCACCAAAAATCCACTGAAACTAATAAATGAGTTTATCGAGTATGCAGGATAAAATATCAATAGACAATTTTTTTAAGTTTTCCATACAGGATTTCACTTGTTCACCCAGGCTGGAGTGCAGTGGTGTGATCAGCTCACTGAAACTCCAACTCCCAGGCTCAAGTGATCCTTCCACATCAGCCTCCCAGGTAGCTGGGACTACAGGCATGCACCACCACACCTGGCCAATTTTTGTATTTTTAGTAGAGATGGGGTTTTTCCATAATGCCCAGGCTGATGTGGAACTCCTAGGCTCAAGCGATCCATCTGCCTCAGCCTCCCAAAGTGCTGGGATTACAAGCGTAAGCCACGTTTCCCAGTCAATAGAAAATTATTAATAAACAATATCAATTGTCTAATATTAGCAAGAATTAGACATAGACATTTTAAAAACATATCATTTACAATAGCATCAAAAAGTAATAGTAATAAATCTAAGAAGATGTCTAAGATCTCTATATTAAAAGCTATAAAATATTACTGAGAAAAAGTAAAGCAAAGCAAATAAATGAGAAGCATACCACATCAATGAGTTGGAAGGCTCAATATTTTAAAGATTTCAATTCTCCCCAAAATTAGTCTATAAATTCAAGTCAATCATAATTAAAATGCTTATACTTTTTTTCATAAATGGAGTAGGTATTTTAAAAATTTATTTGAAAAGAAGTGCAAAAGGGTAGAAAGAGACAAGGTAATCTGAAGACAAAGAACCAAGCTGGAGGACTTATAATATCAAATATCAAGACCTAAAATACTATAAAGCTATAGTAATTATGAGAATGCTGTTAACACAATAATAAATAATGAATATGTGGGAGGAAATATAGAGTCCAGAAATATTCACATATATAGTTAGTAAACTTATGACAGAGACAAGAATGCAAAGAGTGCTAAAGGATGTTCTTTTGAATAATGGCTCTGGGGCAATTGCTTTATATGTGCCAAAATAATGCATCTGGACCTCTACCTCATATCATGCAAAAATAATTAATTTTAGATGGAGGGCAGGCCTAAATGAGAAGTAAAGCATTTAAATTCAAATATAGGAGAAAAAAATTGCAATCTTGGAGTAGGCACAATTTTTCTTTTAGATACAACACTGAAACGCATAAATTAAAAACATTTTTGCACATGTTAAATTGTACTTAATAAAAATTAGGAACGATTTATCTAAAACAACCATTAAGACAACAACAAGTGAAAACTTGAAATGGGAGAAAAATATTTGCTATACATAGCTAATAAAAGATACCCATCTAGATTCTGTGAAAGTCTACAGATCAATCAGACAGAGACAATTCAATTGAAAAGTGGCATAATATTTTAATATACAATACACAGAAGAGGATAGACAGATGACCAATACACATACAAAAACATCATTAAGTCGTGAAGAAGATGCATATAAAACTATGATGACAAAACACTGTGCACTCACTAGAAAAGCTAAAATGAAAAAGATACAGAATATCATTTCTGGCATTTAGTGAGGGTGCGAATTACCTGACATGCTCAAAAATTGCTGGTAGAAGCAAAAAATTAATTCAGCCACTTTGGAAAATGTTCGGCACTATCCATTAAAACTAAACACACGCACACACGTACGCACACACACACACGTGCACATATATCTACTTTGTGATCTAGCAATTCTTCTCAGTATATATCCAAAGAAAATATATACATATGTCCATGAAAAGACATAAATTAGACTATTCATAGCAACACTGTATAAACTGGAAACTATCCAAATGCCAACCAAAATGAATGGATTAATAAATTGTGATATATTCACACAATAGAATACTGTGCAATAATTAGGATAACTGATCTAGAACTACTCATAACAGTAATATGTAAATATCACAAACATAATGTTGAATGGAAGAAACCAGACAAAAAACAGGGGAAACTAATCAATGCTGTCAGACGTCAAGACTGTGATTATTCTTGGAGGTGGACATGGGCAGCCTTTTGGGATACTGGTAATATTTTGTTTCTTCATCTGGGTATTGTTTACGTGGCTGTGTTCAGTTAGTAAAAATTCAAAGAGCTGCACAATTATGTATACTTTTTTGGTATTCATACAATAGGTCAATAAATTATTTTTCAAATGTACATAGTGTGTAACTTTGCTTCTGTTTCATATTTTTCTTTAGAATAGATTTTTTAAAATGAGAATCCTGGGCAGTAGTCTTTTAAAAGTTGAGATTTTTACTTATTATAAATGTTCTTATTGATAACAAGTGACAAATAAATGATAAGAGGAGAAATAACAGATTATTAAACCAATTCTTACAGTTCTAATATATCCCTAAACTTTAGGGAGAAGCTATCTCATTTAACTCTCTAATATTCACAGTATAATCACGTGAAAGCTACAGAAATAGAAACTTAACAAAGATAATCTTGCTGGGAGAATTGGAAATAGATTCTAGGAATCAAAAATCTTTGCCCTATTATCATGTGATAATTTGCTGATAGACAATATGAAGTGCGGTAGAGCCAGCTTGCCTGGGAACACTTCACAGCTCTCCCCTTGCTATCTGAGTAAACTTGTGCAAGTTGCTTAACTTCTCTGTATCTATTTCCACATCTACAAAATTGGAATGATAAAAATATATATTTCACAACCTTGTTTTGAGGCTAAAATAAATTAATGCATGTAAAGCTCTTAAGAACAGTGGGTTATCTATCCCTATTAGCATCTGTTCCACCCAGTTAGAAGAATAACCATAACTGTTCCTAGTGAAAGATTTGTACTTTTTTTTTTCACTGAAACCATACTTCTCAGTTGGTATTAAATGTAAAATGGTGTTTGAACACATACATTTTCCTACTTGTCTTGCATCTTATTGAAAACAGAAATGTCTTCAGGTTTGTGTGTCTGAAACAGATTTGAAATCTATAACAGATTGCCTTATCAAAGAAACTGAAATCTCCCAGCACAAGATTATGTCTGAAAATAAAACTGCTCATGACCACCATCATTTCAAAAAATAATTGCTCTTTCTCAAGTGACTGCAGTTGAAAACCTGACTTTTCACTAAATGTACATGTGCTTTACCTCAAAAACCTATGACATTTTGCTACGAGTCGAATAGTCTTTAAGTGCTTAGACCTCAAGTGTAAAAACACATTCCTATTTTCCTCCAGTCTTAAAGACTGACCTGCATGTCTTCTAGATATGCTCTAAATAGCTCTATCTACATGTGGTAGCATCAAAAAAAGAAATCCTCGGATATTAGTTGAATAACAGGTATTCTGATAAGGACTTATTTTCATCTTTTAGGTTTTATGAGAATGAAACAAACTTGTGATACAAATTTCTCCAGCAAATATTATTTATCAAAATTAGATTTCTCACCAATCTTTCAAATTCTACATCAGAAAAAAAGATGAAGGGAAGAAAGGCACTGTTTATATAGGGAAGCTGAGCAGTTGCTCAGCAATGAGTTCCAGATGCTATCCCCATGAAGACCTTGCTTCCATGGAGGAACTTGTGTCTTTTATGGTATAAGAAGCTCAAGAGGATACATTTCCTTTCAAAACCAAATGACTCAATCCCGTCAGTAGCTGCAACTTGAAAGAAGAGGATTTGCTTACCCTGTCAGGTTATGTCAATCTACCTAACAAGACTGTGGTGGGGCCAGATTTGGTCAGAGAAATCAGACTATCTCAGAGGAATTTGCATATATGAAATATCAATTTATTATAGGTTCTGTTGCTATTTTAATTCCACTGCTCATTTATCACAATTCAAAAGAATGAGAAGTCTTCTATAACCTCACATATGGAAAACAGCAAAAGTCAGAATTTTTTGGATGGTTTGCTTTTTGAGGCTTTTTCTTCAAGAGGAATTTAACAGCTTTATAGTTGCTTGTTAAATAAAAAATTATAATAGACACAAAATCTGCTTAAATAAGTCGAAGACTTAATTCTACCATTATAATTTTCTGTGAATTTTAACTTTTCTACCATGAGTTTTGTGCATATTTTTATGTTTATATCATTCTTTATGTGATTCTGGTAAAAATGAGATTATTTGTTATCAATTTTACAGACCTGATAAGTCATTATGCATTTACTGAGCACAATTCTGTAGAACACTGATGCTCAAACTTGTTATTCCTTATACCCAGTGTAATAACTAGAAGACAAAAAGATTATATTAATCATTCTTAATAAATATCTGATTTATGAGGATACATATATATATATGTATACACACACACACACACACACACACACACAGTCCTGGAAAAAAGCATGATCTTTGGAGTCACTTAGAGAATCAAAACCCAGCTCTGCCACTTCCAGCTCTGTGACCAGAGTAACTCACTTACCTTTCTGAATCTCAACTTCTCCTTAGAGACAGTAATGTTTATGTTACAGGATTTGGAAGAAAATTCAATAAGTCCATTACGAATTAAGTATATTAATGATGCATAAAGTATATTATGCATCTGGAACTCTACCTGGTCCCTAATAGTCTGTCAGTAAATGGGAAATATTATTTTTGATAACTTTAATAAATGTTTGTTGAGTACAATTATGTGCCTAGCATTGTTTAGATACCATGAACCAAGTGACAAACAAGAGCGTCAGGGCCCCAGACTTCGTGGAGCTTATACTAGTGAGAAAAAGAGTCAATGTGTAAACAAATAAATAAGAAAACTTCAGATTCTGATAGCTGCAAATGAAGTAACTGGAAGTGGAGAGAGGCTATTTTAGAGGGGATGTCCAGGGAAATGATAAGGTAACCCTTGAGCTCAGCCAGACTCAGTCCTGTGAAAACCTGTGGAAAGACCATTGAAAGCAAAGGGGCCAGTGAGCACAGCCCTGGATCAGGAATAAGCATGGCCTGTGCAAGGAGCTGAGAGGAAGCCAGTGTGTCTGGAGCACGATAGGCAAAGAAGAAAGTAGAAGATGAGGTCACGAAATAGGTAGAGATCAAACCATGTAGGGCCTGTAGGCCATAGAAAGGAGTTTGAATTTAATTACATATAAAAAGCAAAACTACTGAAGAAGTTCAGACTGAAAAAGGTGATCTGATTCTAGTTGCTAAATGAGGAATGGATGGTAGCAGGGCGAAAGTGGAAAATGGAAGACCAATTTGGAGGTTATTGCGGTATAATAAATAAACCAAAGATGATGATAGTGTACCCCAGGATAGTAGTGATGGTGAAGATGAAAATAAGAGGGTGGATGACCTACGGGAAAGAGTCCTGTCTCACAGCTCTTTAATACTCCAGTTCTTTCAAAGTAAACACATGCAAAATTTTTCCCATATACACACCCATATGTTGTATGTATACAACACCAAAGTGTGACCTAATCTGAGCAGATTCCAGAAGTAGCCTGGCACTCCCCCTTCTGCCAGTTCAGCTCTTTTGCTGCCCTTCACTCCCACATCAGCACCAGACCAGACCCTCTTACTCCTAGGATATGCTTAATATCATGGACCCCATTCCTGCAAAACTGATATCGAACAGAAAAGCCTAGCCACAATACACAGTTTACATCCTTGGACCTTTCTTGTTTCATCCAATAAGCTTCTATGACAATATACAGGATCCAAATGCAAATGGATATGTTGTAAGGGAAGAAGGGGAGTCATAATTGCTCCAACCAATGGCCTCTAAGCCCCGGAACCTAGAGCAGCCAAAAAAATTTTTGTAATATTCAATTTAACAATGTCATCCATAGTTATAACATTACGCTTTATAAAAACTGAATGATATAGATGATTTTACGCTCGTGTTGCTGAGCTGAAGGAGAATTTTTTTCCAAAATCAAGAACTAAAATATTTTTTGATCGCTTTAGTATACTTAGAGCACAATATCTCACCTTATCACCTTCATGCATTGTTTTGACCAAAGATTACATTGTGGAGATCATGCTTACTCTTAGGTTCTGAAAGACCTGGATCTACCTGAGGACCAAAAAAGTGAACGCATTTGCTTTCAAGGACCTGCATGATTAAAAAGAAATCATCTCACCTCCAATAGTGGTTGATAAATTAGAGTTGGTGAATGATAGCAGCTACCTAGTAAGAAAACAGAAAAATGGAAGATGGCTTATATCCATAGTTTCTGTCAATAGTGCAAGTAGAAGTTTTCATTTTTGTGCAAATATGGAAAGATAATGCTTATTATAAATTAACAACATGCATGCAAAGGAGTTCTTCTATCAGCGTACACTTTAAATATACCTGGAGAGCCTACTATCTATCCTGCTTTTTCTTTTACTTGTGGACAAACTACACTCTTGCATTAATATTCTCCCTATACATCATTGTTTTGATGGATATCCTGAAGAAGAGATGGAGAAAAGTAGAGGTAAATAGCTAAGAAGTCCTCTCTCAAGTTAAAGCTGGTTTAAAAATTAATTTCTTATCATATAGGCCCTTTCATTATAGTTTATTTTTACATTCACAGATTGAGATTCATTAATACTTGGGAAATGTCATAGGGGATTTAAAATAAAAATTTTGGGAATCCTGGCCATGTTATTCTCATACTGTTGCACTCTGTTTGCATTTGCTTACTTATGAGGCTAGGAGAGAAAAGGGTAGCATCAGTCTGCCTTTAGGTTCATTTCTTCCAGTGGCCAACATGGGATATCTGTATCCACATTGGATGTTAATACAATCTGTGTTGTTATTTTAAGTTTTATGTACATTAACCAGCAATCCCAATTTTTCAATTCAACATCTACTAGCCTTCAACTACCAAATACTGAGTTCTTGCTAAAAACCGGAATCTCATCTACATGGTTTAAATATGTTATAACGAAGCAACTTGTAAGTATTTTATAAAGTGAAATCATAGCAGCCATTTTATACTGTAGGAAACAGAGTTTAAGTGGCTTATCCAAATGCATGCATCTGGCAAATGCAACTGGGCTGAACAACCAAGGAACTTTCTTTTCTCCTAGACTGATAAGTATTTGTGGTTGGTTAGCTCAGCTGGTTAGAGGTTAAAGTTCAGTGTTAATGAGGTCAAAGTCATAAATGTGAACTTTAAGTGGAAGATTTCCCCTGATTCATAAGTGCAAATTCAACATTTAACCCTAGCCAGTCACAAGGAACGGTGCATGGCTCAATATAAATCCATCACCAGTGTTGGAAGCAATATTTAGAAAACACATTTCTTGTTAAATAGCCAAAGTCATCTTCTTTTTACAAAACAATAATAAGTTAAACTTACTTTAGTTTATTTAAGCTAGGAAGTCATGTATAGTTTTTACTCTAAAAGCCAGGCAATGGGAAAAGGAAATTCAGAGAATGGTTAAGCTGGATGACACCAGTGGATCTCTCTCTCATACCTCCCTTCATTTGGCAGAGAAGAGAACAAATTAAAAATCATGAGTAGGAATTATTGTATTATTTTCATGAAATTTCTAAGCCAGAGACAGACAGCAGCAAATAGAAGGCAATCTTCTAATATCCGGTTTATGATTTTTCTACCAAACTTAAAAGACAATGCACTGTGGCCCCAAGCCTGAAAGAAATGATTTGCTGGCCACCTACTGAATGTGAAGAGCACATAGTTAACCTAGCTTTACATATGAAAGGATGGAGTTTATTGTTTCCCATAGGAAATGGAAAGTTCTGCTATAATCCTTTCTCAATTCCTAGTGACGTTCTCTACTTTTCCTTTAAGCTTATGGAATTTTACATTGAAAATTTTTCTTTGCTTTGTTGGTTTCCCTTTTCTTCTTCTCTGAATTCTAAATTGTAGCATTCTCTATAAACAATAACCCTAATATTGTCTTTCATCTATAAAACACTAACCAGTCTCTTTCAAAGGGTGTGTATTACTAAAGAATCAGGCATGTGGACTTCTAGTTCCAAAATGGTGGCACAGAAGCAAGCTGGCTTCACTGTCCCCAACAGAAAACCAAGAAAAAATATACAGTGCTGGGATTATCACTAGCATATCCCAGAACTCAAACATGAGAATGAAACACTTCCTGTGGTCACAGAGAAGTATAAAAAAACAAACAAAACTCTGAGTAGATGGTAAGAGAATCAGACTTCTACACCAGTGATGTCCCTCCCAACATTTTGCCCAGCATCAAATGCACATAAAATTTCCTCTCAGCTCACGATTTCTCCACTGGAAAAAGTGAGATTGAAGTGGACAGAAAACTTCCCCTCCAGTTTGGTGTCCCTAGCAGGTGACCTGTCCTCATCTTACTCCACAAGAACCCTAATGAGTGCCTGACGGGAGAAATATCCCTGAGACCAAGCAAAGACCAAGGAGGGAGGTGGGACTACTGTCACCAGTCTTGGAAACTATGCTCTGGAACTCAGTCAAAGGAGACACCAAATGGGAGTGGCTGTCCTGCAGCATCATGCTGTAGAGGATGCATTCCACATGACCCCTGTGCAGGAATCCCTAGCCAGCCTTCCCACACTACCAAAATACCCCATTTGCGACAATCCTCACTGGGGAAGAGCAACGCTCTGACTGTTTATAGAGCTATTATAAACCCAGGCTTAAAGTACCACCTACAGTCAAAAAAAGAGGTAGTGATCTAGCAGTAAAGAATCTCTAAGCAGGGCCGGTGGCTCATGCCTGTAATCCCAGCACTTTGGGAGGCCGAGGTGGGTGGATCATCTGAGGTCAGGAGTTTGAGACCAGCCTGACCAAACACGGTGAAACCCTGTCTCTAAAAAAGATACAAAAAAATTAGCTGGGTGTGGTGGTGGGCGCCTGTAATCCCAGCTACCCCTGAGGCTGAGGCAGGAGAATCGCTTGAACCCGGGAGGCAGAGGTTGCAGTGAGCCTCGATCGTACCACTGCACTCCAGCCTGGGCAAAAAGAGTGAGACTCCATCTAATAAAAACCAAAAAAAGCCAAGCAGAAAAGACTGGAATAAATAATCCTTCAATGCAAAGACATTAGACCTATATCCACAAGGGGAAAATGCCATCTCTAAATGGACAAAACAAGGAACCAGTGACTGACCCTAACAAGATGGCAGTATGTGACCTCTCTGACCAAGAATTCAAAATACCAGTTTTATTCTGTGTAATCTCCAAGATAACATAGAAATGCAATTCATAAATTTATCAGAGTCTTCTGTGTGGTAACACCAAGCCACGCCTGGGCCTGGAACTGAGTTGCAGCCCTTCAGCTTCGCCCACCACCTCCCAACCATGGACCCCCGCAAAGTGAAAGAGCTTTGGGCCTTTGTGAAAATGTGTAAGCAGGATCTGAACGTTCTGCACACTAAGGAAATGCGCTTCCTGAGGGAGTGGGTGGAGAGCATGGGGGGTAAAGTAGCATCTGCTACTCAGAAAGCTAAATGAGAAGAAAATACCAAGGGGAAAAAAAAAAACTGATAGTAAGAAGGTGGAGGAAGACTTAAAGGCAGATGAACCATTGTTAGAAAGAGATAATCAGTGCTGTGAAGAAAAGTCAGCATGGAGACAAATGATGTCTCAGTAAGGTCATCTTTACTTTCTGCAGAAAGGGTGCTCAGTTGCAAATGGAACAACAGCGAGAGCACAACTGGACAAGGGAGGGGAAGAGGTTCTTATTCCTGATGCATGTGGCCCCTGCTGCTGTGTTGTCCCCCTATTGGCTAGGGTTAGACTGTAGAGGCTAAACTTATGCTGATTGGCTAATTTAAAGAGAATGACGGCGGTGAGTGATTTGGCGGGAAAAATGGTTATGGAATGAGTCAGGGTGGAGGATGAGTCAGGGCAGAGTAGGTAATCAGAATGAGTCAGGGTGTAGCAGGTAATCAGAATGAGTCAGGATGGAGCAGGTGATTGAAAAAGGTTGCTTTATGAGGAAGTTAAGTTTAAAAGTAGAAGGCAAAGAACTGAACATACTGACATATTGATTATTTGAAGAGAAATTTAGAACTCATATCTAACATTCCCTCCTCTTGCATTTTCCTTACAGCTCTTTCTCTTCAAACTTCTTTAACATGCCTTGGCTTAGTTGTTCTGCTTGATTTTCCAAAAGAAGAAGCTTCTCTGGATAACCTGGAGGACAGTTAAGGGAGGTTCTAGTTAAGTGCCATTTTTATGAGCCTCTGTACCAACCCACAGATGCATGGTATGACAGCACCTGACAAGAATAAGTAAACCCATTACAGCTGTGAGGGAAGTAAGAATTGAGGCCATTATTCTTTTCCATGTAACAAACCACTTTTCTAGCCATCTTATAAAGGGGTCATTTACCCCTGAGTTGTTGGCTAACTTATTGGACAGAGCAGTCAGACCTTGCAATGCCTTTGTTATACTTTCATCAGGGCAGTGTTGTCTGGGATGAAGGTGCAACACTGAGTTTTAATTATGACACAAACTCCTCCTTTTTCTGCTAGTATCATGTCTAAGGTTATCTTATTTTTCCCAAACCATCTGGCTAGTAGCCCCTAATTATTCAGCTATTCCTTTAACAGATCGCTGTTGGTTGTAATAGATGTAGTTTATCCAAGTTACATTTTATTGTCACCCACCAAAATATTGACTCAAAACCTGCAGCTATTTGATTTTGGGCTTTAAATTGATCTGGTATTCCCCATGGGACTCTAACTGTGTCTAAATAGACATGAGAGTAAAACGACACATAAGGGGCTTCTTTTGCTTTACAATGTCTTATTTTTCCTTTCTCTGGTTGATGAAATGCCAGGGTGAAAGGGATAGCCAATTGGACTAAAGCATAAGTCCCACTTCAGTTGCTCAGCAGAGTGTTCAGTAAAGGTCCACCATACTACTACTGCACATCCACTCAGGGATGAATAAGGGCTGACTGATTGGTAAGCTTTTGAAAATTTTTAAGCTCACTGTATCCCTTCAGGTCTCCAAGGAACACTAAGTTTCCTCCCTGTCGTGAGAGACATGAAGTGAATTTAGTGTTGGGAGATGGTAGCTGCATGGCTCTCAAGAGCTTACCTGCAGGGTGTTGAAATTCAGGATATAGCAGAGAGAGCTTGGCACAACTTGTTACCCCAGGCTGTAGAATCCTAGAAAAGAGCTACCATGCAGCCCATGCTCGGTCAACTGGAACACCGCCCTAGTGGAAAGGAGACAATCTGGGCCTCTGGCCTGCCGTGCACACAAGCATAACAATTGCCTTTGTTTAACGTGTAGACGGAATATTTAATCCATTTTAACCAGGCATTGACATCTTTATAACCTGTTTCAATGGCTATGGTTTGCCTTAAGTCTCTTATTTCTACTACTGAGACCTTGCTTTTGTCATTTGGCATGAGGCAACTCATAGTTTGACTTCATAGGTTTGGGAAAGGGGCAGCTGTAGGACGTGGAGGAGGGAGAATAAAGCACACCTTAAAGAAGCCTATAGGATCCTTTCCAGTGACTTCTGCTCCTAAACCATAGAAGCGCTCTAAAGTGGGGTTAGAGTTGCTAGTGGTAGGAATAGTAATGGATATAAGCACTGACTAAGGAAAGGAAGGGAAAAGATAGATGGACTAAGTTTTCTTTAGCTTTAATTTGGTAGAGGTTGGTCCAGGAACAAAGACCCATGATTCTGATGATAATGACACTTGCTTGACTCAGGTGTGATGTGTCCATCCCTTTCCGCTGTACAAACAGTAGTCTCAATGGTTAACAGCTCAATGTAGGGTCCTTCCCAGGCTGGCTCAAGTTTCCCTTCTCTCCACCCTTTGATGAGAACGTCATCCCCAGGCCGATGCTGCTGTATTGGAAACTCCAAAAGCGGTGCCTGTCCTGAAAGACCTCTTGTTTTAAGGGAAGAGAATGTGGAGGATAAACCAAATAAATAATTTCTAAGAAATTGATCTTTTGTTTTAAATGTGGGGACATCAGCAGTGGACTTTATAGTCCTTGGTGCCTTCTTGCTGAGAAATTTTCTTTAGCACCTATTTTTATTAGTTTTTAGACCAAAGAAAGCCAAACACCATTTTATATTTAACAATGCTTCCTGTATGATTTTATACCAGATGAACTAAATTTCACCTTTATATTAGTGTGCTATTAATGTTAAACTTAATTTTAATAAAATCTTGTAGACATATTTATCCAATTTTAATGTCTGACCATAAGGTAAGATTTTTATAGACTGTTTTTAACCTTTTATAATTTTTGTTAAAGAGCAGGTTAATGCTTTAAGAAAAACCTGTTTTGCTTTTATTTTAATGTCCGGTTCACAGACAAACTGGATGATACCTCTAACTTCAGCCAATATGTTTACACACAGAATTTCCTTTACAATTAACATTTCAAAACTTGCCTAAACCTATAAAACAAATTTTTTTGACCTTTCAATGTAGGTAAAAATCCACATTCTTATGCCTCCTTATAATCCTTTTACCCAAAATATATTTTACTTTCTTTACACATCTTGCACATAAACTGTTTCTTCAATAGTTTTACATTCAGGAGGCCTAATTACTTTTAAATTACACAACATTTCTTGTGTAAATTCCCTTTTATAACTTTTTTTCATGACTTTCACAGACAGTTCTTTGATGTGCCTCAACTTTCTGACTTGTTGCAAACATCTCTTTCTTTAAACAACCAGTTAATTTATTTTAGGACATGAATTTACCATATAATATTGTTTTTACATAAATTCTCTCCCATGTTTTGTTTTCAAAGATGATAACCATTCGTTTCCAAAGTGAACTTCCTTCATGTCTATGGACTAGACTGACTTAGGCCACAAAATTAGAAGTTAGGATAATACATGTTACACTGTCAATTTTTAGCAAACTTTACCTCTGTTGAAAACTTTTTAAGTTTGGAATTTCAATTATTCTTTGCTATTAATAAGACTTCATTCAGTCCATATTAACTTAGAATTGGTATAGATGGCTCCTTCCTGATTCCGTAAGTACTTTAAGGCTTGGGTGAGTGCAAAGAGTTCCCACATTTCAGCAGACCAATTATTAGGCAATTTTCCTAATTCTGCTTCTACAAGAGTTTCCTTATCACTTACTGAACACCCATTGTGTCTTTTTCCCTGAATTAGCTGGGAGGAAACATGTCCTGTCCTGAAGGGAGTTCCTCCTAGGTCTGGTTGGACTTTTGTATGGCAATCAATTAAGATTTAGATCCCCTGTTAGGAAACCCACTGGGTTAAGGGAATTTTCAGTGGTTAATGTTAAATCATCTTTTTCTAACAGAATAGCCTCATACTTTAAGGTTCTTGAATCAGTGTGCTACATTTTATTTATTTATTTTTTTTACTTTTTGACTTAGGGTAGTTCTGACCTGATGAGGTGTGCTCACAATGAGGTTTCCCCTAAAAGTTATTTTTCTGCTTTCTTCTGTTAGCAAAGCAGTTGCCGCTACAGATTAAATGCATTTGAGCAATCTGCAGGTTACTGGGTTAAGGATTTTTGATTAGGAAAGGCTACGGGTTGTCAGTGGCCTCAGTGCTTTCAGGCTACGCCCTTATTTACACTAACAACAAGGTGATATTGGAGTGTTATAGGGTCAAGGAGAAGACCTTCAATGATCAATTATAGGTTTTTAATTTACCCTGGCACTTAAAGGAATAGGGTACACTGTTTTCTCTTTACTACTTCTCTTTTTCTCTCTGACTCTCTTTGACTCCTTCTTTGTCTCTTTTTCTCCCTCTCTGCCTCTCTCTCTCTCTCTCTGACTCTGTCTCTTTCTCTGTTTCTCTTTCTCTCTAACTTCCTCTCCAAGTTTCTCTTTCCTCTCTGCTGGTCTTTCCCTGCCTCTGCCAGCCACTTCTGATGTTCTCCCCTCTCCTTCCCCTTCCCCTAGGGGAGGGACCAGCAGTAGTGCAGCTACTCTTTCTTTCCCCCAAGAAGAAAGGAAAGGGGAGTGCTGAGTATTTTTCTTACTACCAGAGGTTTGTGTAAGATTCAACCCCCTGAAATTTGCGGAAGGCTCAACCACTCAAACCAGTGATGTCTTGTCTTGCCTGTCCTGGAAGGTTCAACCCCTCAAACCAGGGATGTCCTGCCTTGCTGCCCTGGAAGGTTGACCTGTTTCCTCCCTTTCCCCCTCTGAAGGTCCCTTGCACACTTCCTACTCATGTTGTCCTCTCAGACTGCTCCCCTAAGGAAGAATTAGACCCCTGTTAGCATTGGCATGCCAGTATAAATCCCACAGCAGGATCCACCCTAAGCCATATGAGGTAGCTACGGAACCACAGAGAGAATCCACTTACTCCAGCAGTAGGACTTGTCACCATCCACATGAACACCACCATAAGTAGGGTTGTTTGTGATCATTCACGCACACTCACATTTAGTCCTCCAGAATTTGACCACCAAGGAGGTACTTTACTGGCTCCCTTGGTCTGTGGCTTCATCTGTGGCTCCCTTGGTCTCCTTCCTTGGTCTGTGCACAGTCGCTGCTGCAGTATGTGAGGATCCTTTACCCTAGGTTGCTAGCCAGTTTCTTTCCACATTGCTGAGAGTCCTGGTTTATTCATCACACTGGGTGGGTCTCGGTTCCTCACTCCTGAGACCGCCAAGAACAAGGCGGTGGGGCACGCCTTCTCATGAGCGAAGACCGGAGACTGCCCCCAGAGGAGAATGTAATCCTGGACGAGCCCCCAAAATTGTTATAACAGTGCTGCAAAGAAAAGTCAGCATGGAGACAAATGATCTCTTAGCAAGGCCATCATTACTTTCTGCAGAAAGGGTGCTCAGTCACAGATGAAACAATAGTGAGAGCACACCTGGGCAAGGAAAAGGAAGGGGTTCTTATTCCTGATGCACATGGCCCCTGCTGCTGTGTCGTTCCCCTATTGGCTAGGGTTAGACCACACAGGTTAAACTAATTCTGATTGACTAAGTTAAAGAGAGTGACAGGGTGAATGGGTTGGCAGGAAAATGGTTATGGAATAAGTCAGGGCGGAGGAGAATAGGACGGAGCAGGTAATCAGAATGAGTTAGGGTGGAGCAGGTAATTGGAATGAGTCAGGATGGGGCAGGTGCTCAGAATGACTCAGAGTGGGGCAGGTGATCAGAATGAGTTAAGGCAGAGCAGGTAATCGGAATGAGTCAGGGTGGAGCAGGTAATCAGAATGAGTCAGGGTGGGGCAGGTGATCAGAATGAGTCAGGGTGGAGCAGGTAATCCGAATGAGTCAGGGTGGGGCAGGTGATCAGAATGAGTCAGGGTGGCTCAGGTAATTGGAATGAGTCAGAGTGGAGCAGGTGATCAGAAAAGGCTGCTTTATGCGGAAGTTAAGTTTAAAAGTAGAAGGCAAAGAATTGAACATACTGATATATCGATTCTTTGAAGAGAAATTTAGAACTCATATCTAATACCATCAAGTGAGGAAAGTGATCTAGTAATTGATAATGAAGGTGTGATTGAACCAGACACTGATGCCCCTCAAGAAATGGGAGATGTAGCAGAGGAGATGATGGATTAGGCAAATGATAAGAAAGTGGCTGCTATTGAAGTCCTAAATGATGGTGAACTGCAGAAAGCCATTGACTCATTCACAGATGCCATCAAGCTGAATCCTCACTTGGTCATTCTGTATGCCAAGAGGGCAAGTTCTTTGTCAAATTACAGGAGCCAAATGCTGCTATCTGAGACTGTGACAGAGCCATTGAAACAAATCCTGATTCAGCTCAGCCTTACAAATGGTGAGGGAAAGCACACCGACTTCTAGGCCCCTGGGAAGAAGCAGCCCATGATCTTGCCCTTGCCTGTAAACTGGATTATGATGAAGATGCTAGTGCAATGCTGAAAGAAGTTCAACCTAGGGCACAGAAAACTGCAGAACATCAGAGAAAGTATGAGCGATAATGTGAAGGGTGAGAGATCAAATAAACAATAGAAAGAGTTAAGAAGGCTCAAGAAGAGCATGAGAGCGCCCAGAGGGAAGAAGAAGCCAGACGACAGTCAGGAGCTCAGTATGGCTCTTTTCCAGGTGGCTTTCCTGGGGCAATGCCTGGTAATTTTCTCTGAGGAATATCTGGAATGGCCAGAATGCCTGGACTCAATGAAATTATTAGTGATTCAGAGGTTCTTGCAGCCATGCAGGATCCAGAAGTTATGGTGGCCTTCCAGGATGTAGCTCAGAACCCAGCAAATATGTCACAATTCCAGAGAAACTCAAAGGTTATGAATCTTATCAGTAAATTATCAGCCAAATTTGGAGGTCAAGCATAATGCCCTTCTGATGAATAAAGCCCTTGCTGGAGGAAAAGCAACCTAGATCACCTTGTGGATGTCACAATAATACAAACCAGCGTATCTCTGACCTTCTCATAAAGAGAGCTGGGGTGCTTTGAAGATAATCCCTACCCCTCTTCCCCAAATGTAGCTGAAGCATTTTACAGTGGTTTGCCATTAGGGTATTCATCCACATAATGTTTTCCTACTAGGAATTACAAACTTTAAACAATTTTTAAACCTTAAAAATATTTAAAACAAATTTAAAGGGTCTGTTAATTCTTATTTTTTTTTAACTAATGATTTTGGATTTTTTTTTAAATTATTGGGCAGGGAAGACATTTACATGTGGAAGATTATTGCTCTAATTTGAGTAAAATAAAAGTTTATCAGGGTGAGGCAAACATAACTCATTTGAGGATAAAGTTTGTGTTGGATATGTGGTTCCTGAAGCATTTTGACTTGTCTTTTTAAATGCTTTATCTTTTTCTTTAAAGAAGTATTTTAATAAAACTAATTGGGACCATCAGCATTTCAGTAGGACGTGGTAGGGACTGGAAGTACTTGGCAGGGCAGTAGCAATCTTGTTGTGTTTTATATAACATGCATCCTTGGGCAGGTTGCTCTTAAATCTTACACTGTGGTGAAGGGATGAATTTTTTGTAATGCTGCAGTAAAGTTGGAGTACTTATTCTGTTCTTGTCCAGTAGATCTAATAAATATTTCATATTCCACGTAGGGGAAATAAGGGAGTACTTTTCTTTTTATATTTCTATGCTTAAAATTCTCTTTCCTAGTCAAAAAATGCTCAACTCTGTGTCTGCTTTCTGCTTGATACATTTTTCTCTATTACTTTTCTTGGGCTAAAGACAGGCTTTTTCTACCAGCATCATCACTGCTATCATCATTAACAGCAAAATTATACAGTCCTATTTAATGCTGAATTTAATTTAATATGTAATACATATGCTAATTGTAAGGTAATACCCAAAACAACTATAAAAACAACTATAGTTTCTTACTTGGCCATGAGAATGCTTATTTAAGTTTTAGACTTCAACTCTGACAAAATTTTGTTATATCAAAAGACACTGGAAAGAGAGATTCCCTTTGGTGTTTGGTCTTCTACTTAGAAAGTAACTATTGCAGTAAGAGTTTATCTTGTAGTATTCATCTTTGTATTTTGAAGATAATAAGGTTTGAATTAAATTGATATACACAGAGGGGAACCAATTTTTTTGATCCAATGTGAATTATAAATGACATAATCCACATTCATTGTGGAGTTGTTGAGACTATGAAAGATTCATTGTCTTTGTATTCAGCTCTTCCTTAAATAGTGTAACTATACCCCTACTTCTGCTTGCTTTCTTTCCCTCCCCTCCAATGATAAAGAAAATGATAAATAGAAAAATTAATTTATCAGAGACATTTAACAAGGAGATTGAAATAACTGACAAAAAATCAAACAGAAATCTTGGAACTGAGAAACATATTTGCTGAACTAAAAATTCATTAAAGGCCCTCAATAGCAGAATGGATCAAGCAGAGGAAAGATTCATTGAGCCCAAAGACAGGCTATTTGAGAATACACAGGGGAGAAAAGAGAATGATAAGCAAAAAAAGATCACCTGCAAGATACAGATAATTACCTCAAAATAGCAAATTTAAGAATTATTAGTGTTCAAGTGGGAGATAAGCAAGAACAAAGGGTAGCAAACTTATTCAAAGAAATAACAGAAAATGTTCTAAAACATGAGAAAGATATAAATATCCAAGTACAGGAAAGTCAGAAAACACTAAACAGATTTGACCCAAATAAGACTACTCCAAAGCATGCAATAATCAAACTCTCAAAGGTCAAAGATAGAGAGAGGATCCTAAAAGCAGTAAGAGAAAATATGCAAATAGCAAAGGAAGTACAATTCATCTGGCAACAAACTTCTCAATGTAAACTGCACATGCCAGGAGGGAGTAGAATGACATTGTCCAAGTGCTGAAAGAAAAACCTGCCATCAAAGAATACTACATGCAGCAGCCATCCCTTCAAATATGAAAGACAGATAAGGTCTTTCCCAGACAAATAAAAGCTGAGAAAATTCACCACCTTCAGACTCATAAGAAATGCTTAAAGGGAGTTTTTCATGCAGGAAAAAGAAAGAAAGAAAGAAAGAAAAACAATTAACATGAAAAAAAAAAAGCATTTGAAGATATAAACCCCACTGATAAAAGGACACAGACAAACACAGAATACTTAAATACTGTAATTGCAGTGTACAATCCACTCTTAATTCTAGTATGAAGCCCAAAAGACAAATCTAGCAAAATAATAATAGCTACAGAAGTCTGTCAAGAGGTAGGTAATATAAAAAAGGTAGACTCAGAAAAGTAAAAGTCAAAATTTAGGGGAGATGGAGTTAAAGTATAGAACTTTCTCCTTTTTTTTTTTCTTTTTATCTATTCTTTTATCTATTTGCCTGTAATCTCAGCACTTTGGCAGGCTGAGGCAGGCAGGTCACAAGGTCAGGAGTTCGAGACTAGCTTGGCCAACATGGTGAAACCCTGTCTCTACTAAAAATACAAAAATTAGCTGGGAATGGTGGCGGGCACCTGTAATTCCAGCTACTTGGGAGGCTGAGGCAGGAGAATCGCTTGAACCTGGGAGGCAGAGGCTGCAGTGAGCTGAGATCGCACCACTGCACTCCAGCCTGGGCAACAAGAGCGAAACTCCATCTCAGAAAAAAAAAAAAAGATAAATTGTCATCTCCTTAAAATAACTTACTATATCTATAAGATATTTATTGTAAGCCTAATGGTAACTACAATGCAAGAACCTACAATAGATTTACTAAAAATAAAAGCAATGAATTAAAGCATGATACCAGAGAAAATCACTTAGCTACAAAGAAAGACAGTGAAGAAGGAAGAGACAAGCTATAAAACAACCAGAAAATAAGCAACTAAATGACACAGTAAGTCCTACTTATCATGAATAGCACTGAATATAAATGGACTCAATTTTTCAATTAAAAATCATAGAGTGGGCCACGCACAGTGACTCGTGCCTGTAATCCCAGCACTTTGGGAGACCGAGGAGGCAAATCATGAGGTCAGGAGATCGAGACCATCCTGGCTAACACAGTGAAACCCCATCTCCACTAAAAATACAAAAAATTAGCCAGGCGTGGTAGCAGGCACCTGTAGTCCCAGTTTCTCAGGATGCTGAGGCAGAAGAATGGCATGAACCCAGGAGGCAGAGCTTGCAGTGAGCCAAGATCATGCCACTGCACTCCAACCTGGGTGACAGAGAGAGACTCCATCTCAAAAAAAAAAAAAAAAAAAAAAAAAAAAAGTCATAGATTGGCTGAATGGACAAAGCAACAAGACCCAGCCATATGCTGCCTACAAGAAAAACACCTTACCTATAAAGGCACACATAAACTGAAAGTGAAGGGGTGGAAAAAGATATTCCATGCAACCAGAAACCAAAAAAGAGTAGGAGTAGCTACACCTGTATCAGGTAAATATACTACAAAACAAAGACTGTAAAAAGAGACAAAGAAGGTCACTATATAATGATAAAGGGGTCAATTCAGCAAGAGGACATAACAATTATAAATATCTATGTGCCCAACAGCAGAACTCCAAAGTATATAAAGTGAACATTAATAAATCTAAAGGAAGAGATAGACAACAATAAAATGATAATAGGAGATTTAACACCCCCCTCTCAGTAATGGACAGCTCATCCAGAAAGAAAATCAACAAAGAAACACTGGCGTTAAACTACCTACCAGACCTAACAGGCCTAGCTTATGTTTCATCAACTGCTGAAGAATACACATTTTTTTACCTGCACATGGAGCATTCTCCAAAATAGACCATATATTAGGCCACAAATCAAGTATAAACAAATCTTTAAAAGTAGAAATAATGTAAGTATATTTTTGGACCACAATGGAAAATCAAACATTAGAAATCAAAAACAGGCTGAGCATGGTGGCTCACACCTGTAATCCCATCACTTTGAGAGGCTGAAGTGGGCAGATCATGAGGTCAGGAGTTTGAGACCAGCCTGGTGAAACCCCTTCTCTACTAAAAATACAAAAAAATTAGCCTGGTGTGGTGGCAGGCACCTGTAATCCCAGCTACTTCGGAGGCTGAGGCAAGGAGAACCGCTTGAACCTGGGAGGTGGAGGTTGCAGTGAGCCGAGATCATGCCTCTGCACTTCAGCCCAGGTAACGGTGTGAGACTCCATCTCAAAAAACAAAACCAAAAAAAAAAAAAGAAACCAAAAATAAAAGAAATCTCAGAAATTACATAGATGTGGAAATTAAACAATATGTTCCTCAACAACAAATGGGTCAATAAAGAAATTAATAAGGAAATTTAACAATTTCTTGAAACAAAGGTACATGGAACTAAAATAAAAATCTATGGGATACAATAAAATAGTACTAAGAGAGAAGATTATAGCAATAAATACTTATGTTGAAAAAGTAGAAAGATATCAAATAACCTATGATGCACCCAAGAAAGTAGAAAAGCAAGAACCAACCAAACCCAAAATTAGTAGAAGGCAAGAAATAAATGAAATTGAGATTAAAAACAATACGAAGATCAATGAAACAAAAAGTTATGTTTTGTTTGTTTGTTTGTTTGTATTTTGAGATGGAGTCTCACTCTGTCGCCCAGGCTAGATCAGTGAAGTGATCTTGGCTCACTGCAACCTCTGCCTGCCAGGTTCAAGCAATTCTCCTGCCTCAGTCTCCTGAGTAGCTAGGATTACAGGTGCGTGCCACCATGCCTGGCTAAGTTTTTATATTTTTAGTAGAGACAGGGTTTCACCATGCTGGCCAGGCTAGTCTCGAACTCCTGACCACCCACATCAGCCTCCCAAAGTGTTGGGATTACAGGTGTGAGCCACTGTGCCCGGCCAAAATGTTGTGTTTTTATGAAAGATAAAAAAAAGTTGACAATCCTTTAGCTAGTCTAACTAAGAAAAAGAGAGAGAGGATCCAAATAGATAGAATCAAATAGAAAAGGAGATATAAGAACTGAGACCACAGAAATACAAAGAATCATTAGAGACTCTTAGGAACAACTATACACCAGCAAACTGAGAAATTCCTGGACACATACAACCTACTAACACTGAACCATGAAGGAATAAAAAATCTCAACAATACAATAATAAGCAATAAGATTAAGCTGCAATTAAAAAAAAAAATCCCATCAAAGAAAAGCTCAGGACCTTAGACCTTCACTGCTAAATTCTACCAAACATTTAAAGAAGAACAATACCAATTATACTCTGACTCTTCAAAAAAATTGAAGAGGAGGGAATACTTCCAAACTTATTCTGCAAGGCCAGCATTTCCCCAATACCAAAAAACAGACAAGAACACAACAAGGAAAAAAAAAAAAAAAAAGAAAGAAAGAAAGAAACTACCATCAGAGTGAACAGGCAACCTACAGAATGGGAGAAAATTTTTGCAATCTACTCATCTGACAAAGGGCTAATATCCAGAACCTATAAAGAACTCAATCAAATTTACAAGATAAAAACAAACAACCCCATCAAAAAGTGGGCAAAGGATATGAACAGACACTTCTCAAAAGAAGACATTCATACAGCCAACAGACACATGAAAAAATGTTCATCATCACTCGCCATCAGAGAAATGCAAATCTAAACCACAATGAGATACCATCTCACACCAGTTAGAATGGCAATCATTAAAAAATCAGGAAACAACAGGTGCTGGAGAGGATGTGGAGAAATAGGAACAATTTTACACTGTTGGTGGGACCATAAACTAGTTCAAGCATTGTGGAAAACAGTGTGGCGATCCCTCAAGGAGCTAGAACTAGAAATACCATTTGACTCAGCCATCCCATTACTGGGGATATACCCAAAGGATTATAAGTCATGCTGCTATAAAGACCCGAAACTATGAAGCTGCTGGAAGAAACACTGGGGAAACACTCCAGGACATTGATCTGGGCAAAGATATTTTTGTCTGTGAGACCTCAAAAGCACAGGCAACCAAAGCAAAAATAGACAACTGAGATTACATCAAGCTGAAATGCTTCTGCCGAGCAAAGGAAACAGTAAACAAAGTGAAGAGACAACCTACAGAATGGGACAAAACATCGGCAATCTATCCATCTGACAAGGGATTAATAATAACCCTATAAGAGGAACTCAAACAACTCAATGGCAAAAAGCAATAATCCAATTTAAGTAAGAAAAATGTGAATAGATATTTCTCAAAAGAAGACATACCAATGACCAACAGGTACATGAAAAAAACACTGAAAATCACTTATCTTCAGAGATGCAAATTAAAACCACAATAAGATATCATCTCACCCCAGTTAAAATGGCCTTCACCACAAAGACAGGTAATAACAAATTCTGGTGAGAATTTGGAGAAAGAGGAACCCTCATAATGGTGGGAATGTAAATTAGTACAACTACAATGAAGAACAGTTTTGAGGTTCCTAAAAATAGAACTACCATATGATCCAGCAATTCTACTACTGGGTATATAACCAAAAGAAAGGAAATCAATACATCAAAGAGATAGCTGCACTCCCATGTTAATTGCATCATTATTTACAATATCCAAAATATGGAACCAACCTAAGTACCCATCAGTGGACGAATGGATAAAGAAATTGCGGTATATATACACAATGGACTATTATTCAGACATAAAAATGAATGAAATTCTATCATTTGCAGCAACATGGATAGAACTGGAGGTCATTATGTTAAGTAAAATAAGCCAAGCACAGAAATACAAATATCACACATTCTCACTCATATGTGAGAGCTAAAAAAGCGCATCTTATAAAGATAGATGGTAGATTGGTGGTTACTAGAGGCCAAGAAGGTTAGTGGGGAGTGGGAGATGAAGAGAAGTTGATTAATGGGTACAAATATGCAGTTTGATAGAAAAATTAAGACCTAGTGTTCAATAGATCTGTAGGGTGACTATAGTTTATCGATACAGACAATAATCTATTAAACACTTAAAATTACCTAGAAGAGAATAATTCAAGTGTTTCTAGCATTAAAAAAGACAAATATTTAAGGTGATAGATATCCCAAATACACTGATTTGATCTGTACAAATTATATGAATTGAAAGATCACATGTACTGTGAAAATATGAACATCTATTTTTGCATCAATGAAAAAAATTCCCACCCAAGAAAGAACCATGTATGTCCTTTTAGATTCCTTTGCTTTTTCACATAGAAAATTCTAGAAATATTCTAAAAAGTGAGTGACATTTAAAAGTACTGATTTCTAGCAGATGTCTGTCTATGTAGGTGAATTCGCCTTTTCACTTTTCAATTGTATAATTTGGCAGGCAGTTGACAATGACAAACAACAAACATACAGACTAGGCAGCTGTACGGAAAGAAAAATAAATCAAAATCAGAATCCAAATGTTTAGTATGTACATAAATTACACTGTTTTCAGCAAGTTAGAGTCACCTTTTTTCCCTCAAATGAACTCAAAACAAGTGAAAAGAAAGGGATTTGACGGTGCTGCAATGCCATTAATTAAGATTTTTGCTTAAATCAGAGTGAACCTTTACATTTTGCTTTTAAAATTTGACTTCATATCTCCGTATACCCAAGTGAAAATTACAAATAAAGTAATTGTGTAGATTTTATTCAAATTTATGATAGTGTTGCTTTAAATTACTCATAAACTTGAAACATCAGGGTCACCCAAAGGGCTTATTAAAACACATATCACTGGGACCCCACTCCCAGAGTTTCTAATTCAGTAGGTGTGGTGGTGCTTCAGAATTTGCATTTTTAACAAGTTCCCATGTAAAGCTGCTCCTGAGACCACAATTTGAGAACCACTGACCTATACTAATAAAAGTGTGAATTCTTTCTCATTGTAAATAAACACCTTAACACAAAAGCAATCTCAGACGCTAATCATTTGACAAGAATCAGATTTGGATTCTATAACAATCTGGAGGAAATTATTGTACACAATTGTAGTTTGCTTCTTCTTGACAAAGTCACTTGGTCCAGGTGAGCTTCAAGTTACTGATTCCCAGCCAGATTGTCAAATCTAATCCCAAATACTAAGCTACTTTAAAAATACAATAAAATGTTTATAAATGCAGTTGATCTCATGAACACCTAACAAGTGTCCTTGTGAACTAACAGTTCATTGCTCAAATTATGTAAATGATTTATAATTTTCATAATATGCACACAGGAAATGCTAAATGAAAGAAGAAACAAACTCTCAGCAGTTTTGTTTTAGCAACTGCCTGGGTGGTATCATTCATTCAGCCTTGTTCTCATCCTGGATGAAGTCAGAGGCACTTTGCCAAGTAGTCAAAATAAATATTAGCAAGGTTAGAAAGAAGGAAATAACAAAGAAAAACTTATGTAAATAAGTGCCTTGCAGTTACTTGCAATATTGCTGCAGTCTTTAGGCAGAATAGAAATAGTCCCAGCTTTGCTTCCATTTAAAAGAAAAGTTTCTGAATTGTAAATATAAATCATGCTCATTTACTTCCACCGTGACAGTGTCTGCCTCAACAATGCAGAGTGCAGAGATTTATCGTGCTAGACGCCTGTTTTACATCTCCAGAAGCTGCTAGAAGAGACAGATCAGCGCAACCTGACTTAGAAACACTAAGGTCACTTCAGTCAGTGTGGTCTTCTCGAATACATGTTCCTGAACGAAAAATCATCTGTTTTGCAGTAGATTTTAGTACCTTTTGTTAGAAACCCCCTATGCTCAAAGCCTTAAGCAGGAATTTCAGGCTTCACTGCATCAGCCCTCCCTAGAAAGGCCAGTAACAGCCATAAAAGGGCTTTATAATTTTAGGTGAAAAGGCGTGATTACGAGTCTCAAAACCCTAAGTGCCAAAAAGCATTTTAAACAGGAGAAGACTGACAAGCCTGTCAGTGGTAATGCATCTGTATTTGCATCTGACCTGAAAGCACTTTCAACATCTGCAAGGGAAAAAAAATCAACGGAAGAAAAGTTGTCTTGGAATGAAAGATTAACGACACAGCAAAATGCCTAGTTCTGGTGGGACAGCCTTATACCCCAAATCCAGTTGTCACCTAGAATTGAACATTCTTTGGAATGAGCTCTTTCTTTAGGGTTATATATTTGTTTTCTTGCATGCTACAGTAAGGACAAGGAGGACAAAAAGGATATATTTTACATCTTTTTAAGCTGTGAACCCACAGGCACTGGTTCAAAGATGAAAATTGAGCTGTCTGTCAACTTGGATAGATGTCTGCTTTGTAAACACTTTAGTGACTACCTTCCTTGTGGTCTGGCCATGGTATTTGTAATCACTTCTTAGCATAAGGGATTGGAAAAAAGTATCAGTTTCAATAGATTGACAATAGGTCAAAGTCTCTGTTGACAAAGTTTGGAGAGTGAAAGCCAAAAATATTTTAACCATCTACTGTTTATTTTGTTTAGCATAATAAACCCATACATGAAATTAATGAATGGGTCTTGCAAAGGCATATGCAAACTAGAGAAAAAAAATTAACGTTTCTTTTATAGTTACTGGCTCATTATTCTCAGTTGCCATTGTTATCTGTAACATGATGTAGATTCACAGGTTTTGATATGGAATTTGATTATACTTATTATTATACTGTAATGCTGTACAATAATCTTATTACACTGTAAATTGTAAATGTGTTATAAATTGATCAAATACATATGCCTTTGTAAAAAGGAAAGTTTCGAAGTAATTTTGCAGTATTTTTCCAGATATGCGTAAGTCCAGTTTCAGCTGTAATTAACATAAGGAGAGCTCTCTTGAAGCCATTTACAGAATGAAATGTCTCTAGGGGTTAGTAAATTGCATGCTTTTGAGGTAATTTCCTAAGGAAGAAGCTTTTATACCTTACTATGAAATCTCTTAGACACCTCCTATGGAGCTGCAGTTGACTTTCATAAACAGCATAATGACTACATGTCAAAGAAAGAGTGATAAACTGTGGCTCTTCAAAGCAATAAAAGGTGCCTACAAGCTTTCTTTCTTTCTGCTGACATGTATAACATAAAATTAGCCCACAAAGACACTGAAAATATACTTTCTCTTGCAAAGGTGGGCAATTATTTTAAACACTGCAAAGCAACTATAGCGTCCTTGTTTAAATTTTTTTTTTTTTTTTTTTTTTTTTTTTTTTGAGACAGGGTCTCATTCTGTCGCCCAGGCTGGAGTGCAGTGGCACTTTCTTGGCTCACTGCAACCTTCTTCTGGGTTCAAGCGATTTTCCTGCCTCAGCCTCCCAAGTAGCTGGGAATAGAGGCATGTGCCACCATGCCTGGCTAATTTTTGTATTTTTAATACAGATGGGGTTTCACCATTTTGGCCAGGCTGGTCTCAAACTCCTGACCTCAAGTGATCCACCCACCTCGGCCTCCCAAAGTGCTGGGATTACAGGCATGAGCCACCATGCCCGGCCTCGTTTAATATATTTTGCTTATTATTGTTTTATTAGGGAAGAAGAAAACTCTTCGGCAATGTAAGTATTTTATTAAAAAATACACCTTAATAAAAATCATATTATACATTGTGAAAAAAACAAGCAAAAAAAATCTTAACCCAAGTTCCCAGGAACTTAATAATTATAGGCTTAAAAGGATAAACTTACATATGCAAGCCCAGGTTCTTTGCATTAAAACTTAGGGAATCCTACATATTCTTCCACGTATTTAACTAGCATCATGTCCTGTCCTATCCTATCATATCCTATCCTATCCTATCCTACCTGTCCTTTCTTAGTGTGAATAAATGTGTCACTGCTGTTCACTAATGTCTCATCATTATATGGTGGCTTAGTGTAGATGTACATATTGCAGCATTTGGGGTGTGTGTGTGTGTGTGTGTGTGCGCGTGTGTTTAATTTTCTGAGCTATTCTAAGTGCAACCAAATACTATTCATCAAGATTTTAAGAACGAAATTATTCTGCCAAAAGGAATTCATTGCAAGAGTAGTAAATATTTTGAATGAACTAGTCTCAATGGTAAATATTTCTATCTGTAATAGAAACAAAAGAAATAATCATATTATCTTGAGAATATAATTCAAAATAGAATTAAGATAAATAAAAAATCTGTTTTAGATTCCTAACGTTAAAGTAAGTAATATTTAAGAAATTTGGTGCCATAATAATATTACATTAAATTTCTTTAGTGTTTTTTTTGAGTTTTCAAAACTCTTTCAAATATACCATCTTTTCTAGTCTTCATAATAGCTTCTTAAGGCAGACAGGGTTAGTCACCATTTTCCAAATAGGAGATTGATGCTCAAAATGGTGGTTAGTTTTCCAAGTTTATGCAACAAAATATTATAAAGCCAGGTCTAACACCTGTATTCATCATGTCTAACCCAATGTTATTTTCATATGGACTCCTAATATAAAAAGATGACCAATATAAATAATATAAAGACTAATATAATAGATATAATATAAATAGAAAGATACATAATATAAATAGAAGACTATATAATTAGAATTCTATATAAATCGAAAACTTCTATATAGATTATGACTATATATAAATAGATTATATAATATAAAGATTAATATAATAGATATAATATAAATATAAAGATATGTAAGTAGGAAGACTCTCAAAGGAAATTCATCCCCAAATGTCCATAGACAAGGATTTATTTCCCATGGCCCCTAGGCATGTAAAGAGATACTTACTACCTAAACCCTCACTCACAGCACCCTCCATCACCCCAGCTGCCACAGTCCCTGCCCTGGGAATCCAGGGACCTCTCCATGATCCAACAACTGAAGGATTAAGACCTGGTTAAGCAGGAGACCTTGGGGACATTCCTCCTGTCTTCTAGCTGGAGTGTCTTTTGAATAGTCAGTGGCATGGCAAACAGGTAATTAAACATTTTGAAAATCGGCCTTGGCTTCACATGCCCATCTCAAAATGCCCATAGTCCAAAACATTTGGCATACAGAATATGGTAACTGTTCCCAAATTGCTTAGTTCTCTAGTATTTCTTATTATAGGGTGCTTCATGAGAGACTGATTTACTGATTTCTTTTTGTGTGTGTGGTGAAAACCACTTTAGGGTAAAGTGTAAAAATGAAGGGTATTTTCTGTCATTGACAAGGAATATGCGAAATCTGTGATATATGAAACATTACGAGTGTATGAGGTCAAGCATTAGACACATGAGATGAGGTCATTGTTTAATGTTTTTACTTAATAGTTGCTACTATTAGTTAATAAAGACAAACAAGGACTAATGTCTCTAGGAGGAAATACAATTTTTAACCAAATTCAATCAAACTAATATTTTTTGAGGATCTCCAAAGTGATGGTACTTGGTTAGGTATTAGCTATTCAAATTTTGGAAAGAAGCCCACAGTTCAGTGGGGTAGAGACAAATTATAAATAAATCAGGCCCAATAGATCCACTATTCTCAAAACCAATTATTTGTTTTATATTAGGTCTTTCCTCTTAGTTCAATGATTAGTATACACGTAATGAATGACAGGCAATACAATGTAGCAAGAGAAGACAAATCTACAGTCAACAACGGTTGAAGCCCTGGTTTTGCCATTTCCTTGTCTCTTAACTTTGCAAAGGTAATTTAAATAGATTCAAACACATCTTTGACCCTCATATACCAGTTTCCTAGCATTTTATATCCTTTCTGGAGTCTGTACAATTCAGGTAGAAAATGTTACAGATTTAAATCTAACTGGACTAAGTGGTTGAGTTGAGGACACAAAGGAGAGTCTAGATTTGAAGACATTTTTGGGATTAATTATCAGAATTGTGTGATCATTTTGATGTGGACTATTAAGAAAACAGAATAGATAAAGATGACCCCTAGTTTTTTAGCTTAGGGAACTGCTTAGGTGACACTGTCGTTAACGCAAGAGAGAAGGCAGAAGGAACTGGTTTGGAAAAGAAAATAGTGGCTTCTTTTTAGGACCTGTTAGGATCTAGGTACCTGTGGGAGTCACTGGACTCCTTTTGGGCACCACCTTCAAGCCTCTCAGCTATGCTTCTGATTCCAGCCAAGTCAAAATAAGCATTTGGTACAGGTTTTGACCCACTTACTGCTGACCGTGCCCATCCTGAAATATCAACTGCGGAATGCTAGCTTCTTTCCATAGGGATTTCTCTGACACTATGGTGTGCGATGCCCACGGCCAGGAAGCCCACTCACATTCAAACATATGCAACCAGAATGCAAGGGAATAAACACTAAGTGGGAAAATTGGAAAGAAATGGGTGATGGCAGCCTATGAATAGATGGGTGGATTTATTTTGGTTTTCTTTTTTATTAATTTTATTTGTTTGGTCTAGTAAATGTGTCAACTTTCATGCTGTCACCTGGAATGCTGAACGTTAAATGAGTTCACAGAAGTTAGTTGATTTTCCCTGACAGGAAGTGAAATTTTTTTCGGTTGTTGTTATTTGTTTTGTTCTGAAGGTTTGACATTGAAAGGGAATTCAGAATAAGAAGTGAAATTCTTGAACAAAAGGCTTTAATTTACAAGAGACACCTTGTGCCTCCAAAGGCATAGCTTTGAGCACTGCTAAGGACTTAGTGGTGGGTGAACCCTGTGGGTATTAGGAATCTCTTTGGTTTATGGTGCAAGGCACCAAATCCCTTCTATTAGTGGTTTCCAGTTCCTCAAAACTAAAAGCCCTTTCTACCAGAAATAAAAAACATCAGGAGAACTCTATGTAATAACTGTTGATTAAGGAAATACATAATGTTAGTGAGCTATTATAAATTCACTATGTCTTTGAAATAAATGTTTTATTTTGATAGATGAGAACAGCACCCACATAAGTTTGGAAATATAGGTCATTTATCTGGGAGTCTAAACAATGAAAGCATCAAAAATGGAGACTTCCCATTTTTCTTTATGACCATCCATTTAAAAAAAATCACTGTAATAATTGGAGGGCAATTTGGTATAAGACATACAACAAAGACAACATATTAGGGTGATATGTCTCAAACAATTGAAACACACGTCAGTTTTGCTGTTTGTATATTTTGGCAAATAACAAATGTTTTAAAGATTTAAGCTGCAATGGTTAAAATGTATATTTTTATGCATCTCATTTCTTAATTTGTATAAGAGAAAGAAAACCCATAAGAAAACAACCAGAAAATTTGATAAATAAATCATTATTTTTATTGTTATGCCCTTTTTGAATTAACCTATTTAAACTCTGGAAATATTATTAATTTGGAACAGGTTATTTCTGTATAATCTGAGTAAACAATCTTCTACTGTATGTTTAAGATGTATGTGGAAGAGAAATGTTTTGAGATAGAATGTATATTTTGAATACTTTTAAAATTTTTCCCTTGAATTTATTCAAGCATGGAGCTCAATGTAGCAGTGAAGATTCTTCAGTGAGGATACTGCATTGCAATGCAAAATAAAATCACCACAAAAGCTTACTTATTGGCTCCCCTGGAAAGTCCAAGCATGACTAGAACCAAAGCTCAAATGTTGTTATCTGTCTCTTCCCATCTCTCTGCTCTGCTTCCCTCTGGGCTGGTTTCTTTCTCCTGAGGCCTCTCTCCCTGGCTCCCAGCAGCTCTAGGCCTATTGACCCCAACAGAGACAGCCTCTATCCCAATGTCCTCATCATTCCTGGACTGGGTCTTACTGGCCTAGCTTGAGTCTCCTCTCCATCTCTTAGTCAGGGTCTAAGGAATGAAATGCCCTTATTGGCCAGGACTAGGTCATGGGTCTATTACAAGAAAAATTGTTCCCTTATACGCAAAGGGAAGGTAGGAAGAAGGTATATTCCCAAAGGAAATTGAGTGCTTTGCCAAAATAAAGAACAGTTACTGAGCCAATAAAGACAAAAATATTCAATTCACCTAGTCTTAACAATTTTTAGAGGGATTAAAGCAGAAGTTTGCTTGAAGATCACATTCTGATAGATCCTGAGACCACAGGCATCCTATAAGCCCAGGAGCCAGAGAGCAACTGGATAGGAAATGGCCACAGGCTGAGCCTTGTGGTGGTGACCAATGGGAAACACAGGGGCCTCCTCACGCTGTGGTGCTGTACGAAGCCCGAGGACCTTCACACAAACGTGGGGAAAGAAACCTGGTAGTGACTATGATGGGATTTCCTGTCAGCCTGGTCTGTTGGGTGCTTGGTGTCTGATGACTAAGATTTATGTGACCACTCATATTATTTACAGAAAGTACTTAGAGCATGTATGGATATATGTCAACTTTGAAAAAATTATATGATACCCTAGGAACCTGTGAGCTATGGATTAGAAACTGCTCTTTAGAACGAGGTTTTCTCTGATCTGGAAACTGAAATTATTCCTAAACATGCCTAGCTCTCTATCTTTTAATACAAAACTTCGGGCATTCACAGGATATGTAAGTCATAAATGTGGCGTCTAAGAATGCATATTTTGTAGTTGTCTGCCAGAGTTCAAATCCCTACTTCAAAAAATATATATGTATCTGTTTCACCACTTTCTAGTTGTGTGGTCTTGGCAAAGCTAGTTAACATTTATAAGTCTCAGGTCCTCATCTTTAAAATGGAAATAAAAGCAGTACTTACCTCACAGGTTGATGTAAAGATTTAAAAGGCTATTGCTTTTACAGTGTTAACACACTTGACATATAGTAAATGCTCAATAAATGTCAGCAGCTATTATCAAGCCCCAAGAAAGTTGGAAAGGGTCAGGGTATATCTATCACCACATTTCAAACACCAACACAAAATGCTTAGCCTAAAGACCTTCGGGTGCAGTTGGCTGAATTACTGAGGGACAGATTTGCCAAGCAGTGGAGAAGGGATGTATTGCTAGTTCTGTTTGTATTTATCATAACCCAGTTGTCAGCTGGATGCCTTCCTACCTCCACCTGCAGCCATTAACCAATCAACACATTTCCCTGGCCTCACCTACATGCTCCCAACACAAGATTTAGGTACATGTGGCACACACTCCTCATTTTCATGACCGGGAAGTTCCAAGCTTTCCACTAATTTTTGACAACACACTGCCTCTTCTCCCTGTGCCTATATATGATGCCTTGTTTCAGCCTCTGCTGATCTAGATCCAAAATTCTGCTTCTTAGCGGATTTCTGCAAAAGATCAATTCAAACCAACAATTTCACACATTCTCAAACCTTCCTAAAGTTTCACGGGATCGTGGGAAGAGGTCACATCTCATGCTGCCGTTTGACTAGACCCACCCTATTCATGCTCTTCTTCCTTTGCTCTGACCTCTCTGGAATAACAAGCAATTCTTACTTATATCCCTTGGAATGAAGTTTTTACTTCCAAGTAAAATTATCAAGATATATTTTCCTAACAAATACAGTTTTCTTACTGAGGAATTGTGTCACAGATGTTGGAGAAATAATGTTTTCAACCTCATGACATTATGTTAGGCTTTATTCTATACACCCATGTAGGAGATGCATAGTGTGCACGTACTTTGAAAAAGGTTCTATATGGGAGATGAAACCTGGAGCATAGATCTACTACAACTGAATCTACCAAGAATGAAATTATATTACATTTCAATGTACCAATAATGAATGTCAAGGATATAATGAATCTGTAAGAATTTTAAAATGAAATATTAAGGTGTTTTAAAATTCAAAATGTGGATATTTAAGTCTTGACAACTGACCGACTTTTAGCTCCATTTCAGTGATACTTTATATAATTTGTATTTATTTACTTAAACTCGGGGGATTACATCTAAAAGAAAAAGCTTGAATATCTAGCCTATAGGAAATTGAGATTCTTACAAACAATCTGTGTTTCCAAGAGAAGAGAACTCTGAAATTACACAATTATTTACTTAGAAAGCTAATAAAATATATAAACTTCAGGAAAGCAGCAGCTTTTTCTCTTTTGTTCACTAATATGTTCCAAGCTCCTGAAACAGACTCTGGCAGATAATCCACAATTGCAAATTAGTTAATACACAAGAATTCATAGAACTTCATTTATCCAACACACATGTATTATCTGCCTATTTTATGGCTGACTGGTTCTAGGTGAATTAGAGATCTAATTTTATTTTTAAGGTCCCAAAATATTAAAATTTCTACCACTTTCTTAGAGAGATTAGTAGCTCTCAGAAAGTTTTCCCTGACAGGCCGGTGCACTGGCTCACGCCTGTAATCCCAGCACTTTGGGAGGCCGAGGCAAGCAGATCGCGACATCAGGAGATCGAGATCATCCTGGCTAACACGGTGAAACCCCGTCTCTACTAAAAACACAAAAATTAGCTGTGTGTGGTGGTGGGCGCCTGTAGTCCCAGCTACTTGGGAGGCTGAGGCAGGAGAGTGGAATGAACCCAGGAGGGCGGAGTTTGCAATGAGCAGAGATCATGCCACTGCGCTCCACTCCAGTCTGGGCGACAGAGCGAGACTCCGTCTCAAAAAAAAAAAGTTTTCCCTGACAATTAAGTGTTTCATTTTTCTTTTAATCTTTCCTCATAACTCAATCCTTTAGTTTTCTGCTCAGTTGTTCTTTACTGACCTATGTACAATTAGCCAATATCTTTGTCTGAACTGTATGTATGCCCTAAACAAAGCATTATATTCCAGGCATGAAACCTCAAGTCATTTTGCAAGGAACTATCTGTTCTCTGATTTTAGGCAAAATAATTGTTTAAATGTAGTTTTGTGGCGTTGAGTTTTTTTATTTTTCACTGACATAATTGCTATTGAAAATTTCTTTTCTTACCTTCACTGGGAGCTCTTTCAGAATAACCACCTTTCCTGTCTTTACCAGTTCCATCAGTAGCTTGCTACTGCTAACATGTAAGAAACATCTACAGCCAACTTTGAGAAATATTTTGCATATATTTTTTCATGTAATTCTCACAAAATAAAACTCCTGTGGTGCAAATACTATTACTGTGAGTTCAACATAGATAAGAGAACAGGGGTCACATATAATGAACTGAGATTTCAGCCTGGGTGTTCTGATTGGAATGCTTAACCTCTCTGTTAATGTTGTCGTACATGTTAGATTAAGCTTATTTACACCATCTTTCCTTTACTTTTGGTTAATATTTTTAACTTCTGTGTCTTTTGTTGATCTATACCTCAAGACAAAATCTTGGGATTGTAAAGTTCTTATTTTTCTTCAAGGTTTAAGTAAAAATACATGTTCAACTTGGAAATATGTGTTAGTGGCCAGTTAAGTATCCACTCATCCATTCATGTCTTCCGCCATATGAAGAACATCCAAGTTTACCTTTGGGAATATCAGCCTTCTCCCACTGTGTAGGAGGCATGTGGTTTGAATGGAATTCATCCCACTTCTGCCTCCAGGTATGGACTCTGACTGATGTTAATCTATCTGTTAATCTAATCTCTGCTGATTGAGGGAGGAGCAGTAATTTAGATTGAAGTCAATCAGGATATAAAGATCATCTGACTTCAGTGATTGGCTCAGGCGGGTCCAGACTGAGATTCAGGCATCTATGCCATGGTGGAAGGCAAAAAAGTCCTCTCTCTGGCTTAGAACAGTATGATGAACTGATATGCACTCTCACTTTTATATCTAAATTTAAAATTTTTTCTCTTTCACTTGATCAAGAAATTTCTTTCACATTTCTTCTTTTGAAAGATACCTTCTATGTTTAATTCTGTCCTAGGAGTAACTTTTAAAAACTCATTCAAATTAATTTCTCTAATTTCCTAATCTTTTCTTTCTTGAAGTTCAATTTACTTGAAAATCTTTTCCTGAAACTAATTTATCAGCGCACTGAGCTATCACAGTTCAAGGTCACCAGTAGCAAAGCTGTCTCTTAACGTCACATTGCAAATTAATTAGTTCCTGCCAATAAGCGGTATATATAATATGTCTTTGTCTCCTCAGCCCACAAAAACCATATAATGCTAATGCTGGAAGGAAACTTAGGGATCATCTAATCCTACTTAATTATTTTACAGATGGGAAAATTGGGGCCAAAAGAAGTTATGTGACCTGCCTAAGGTCACACAGTTAAAGGGAGGTGTCCTGTGATTCCTGGCTCTTTCCATTAAATCATGCCTCCTCGTGTTCAATGAAGCCTACCAAAATTAAATAAATAACACCTTGTATTTCAGGAAACGAGTCCAACTCATAATGTCTGGTACAATCAGTGTGCCATAAACCATGGAGGCAGCTTAAAAGGAGCACTAAATTGAACTGAATTGATTTTCAACTCTCAATGCAAATTAATATAATTTTTCTGTGGATAAAATTCTATTTAAATTTTGATGCTCACTGAAAATTAATTTTTAAATAATTTTGGGTCATAAAGTTGACTTGATGCTTGGAAACTATGTTGCAGATGCAATGTGTTTGCTTTTATGAAACAACAGAAACTTTAGATATAAAATAACAAAATTTTTGGTAGATTTTCTTTACCTGCTTTAAGACAGTGATAATTAAATACTAAAATATTTTTTTATATGCTTCCTATAGAGCAGACAGACATTCTTCTTTTGTTCTCCTCATTTGTAGCATGGTTTTATTAAAAGCTCTCTGATCATCAGAATCAGTCCTGAAGCTTTTTTAAAGTGCAGATTTTCAACTGCATCCCAAATCAGAACCTTGGAGGGAGAGCTTAGGTAGGTGTACTGTTTAAAAAGTCCTCTGGTAATTCTGCTAGTTGGTTTAGTCAAGAAGCATAGCACTCTAGCTTTTTATGAAATATGCATCTGGAAACATTTTACTGTTAAAAAAGAAAATTCCATCATACAATCATAACCAAATATACTCATTCAGTGGACAATGGATAACTGGAATAGTTATCAAGATAGTCACATCTTCTTCATTGGTAAAAATAATTATGTAAACAAATTCCAAATTTCATTGCCTCTAAGATGCCATTAATTGTAAGATGAACCATTATTTATGTACCACTAAGAAAAAAAGAACGTTGGTGGTTAAGCTGACATGCCATTAATTCTAAGATGCTTTGTGATTTAAAGTTGATAAAAAAACATGCATTTTAAAATTGATGGTGTACAGTAAGTTCTACTGTAGTAATTGAAGTTACAGTGGTGCCTGCCAGGTTGAAAGTGAGTAAAAGAGGGAGATCAACCTCCAGGATATTAGGAAAAGGGAAAACCCGTATTAATGATTCTAGCAAGACATCTCTGTGGGTCTTATAAACAACAACATCTAAGGCTTTCCTGAGAGCTATTCATCCTGCTGAGCTCGAGTTCGCATGATGTCTTAGGGAGGAGCTTTGCATAAAACTGATGGCAGGATGGAGCCCTTCATCTACAGATCTGACTTTGATGCACACCCTCACCTTCCTCCACCTCCCACACACACTTCTCTGAGAGGTCACTGAGAAGCAAAGCATTCAAGGCAAACCATGCTTTTAAAAAGTGATTTTTCATAAGGGTGATATTCGATTGTTGTGTATCTAGGAGGGAGGATTTAATTTTAATAGGCTTCATATTATCATTTCTTGTACCAAAAATGTAGGAGTTGAATTTCCTGTTATGGTACTTGCTTCTAGTTTGTGTTATTTTAAAAAGCCAATATTTAAACTGAAAGTTTTTACTTTTAACAATACAGTATTTATTGGGGAAAAAAATGGATAAAACTTGAAGCTAAACTTTTCCACTCTCCTTCTTTGATATTCAGTATGAATAATGATACATTTGGATTTATCTGTCCTTTTCGTTTCATAACTACCCATACTGATTTCATGAACACAATATCCTTCTTTATTTATAATCTTAATTTTATATATTTTAAATTATATTCTGGTTGCTCTGCTAACTTTGTTTACTTTGATATTGTGTATACTGCCTCCATTTATGCTGTAGGCATTCCTTAAATATATTACAGTTTTGGACTGTGCATTCATCTTTAGCACTGAGAGTCCTTATTAGATTGCTGGAAGCATCCATTTGTGTAGTTTATTTGGGAGAAAGTAGGAGCTGCTTCTGTAGCTTCCATGCCATGCTGTTTTTAGTGAGAAAGGGGGAGGGGCAAGATATGTCACTGAGCAGTCACTGTTTTCATGATCGTGGATGTTCCCCCTTCATCTAAGCAATATCAACCATCAGGAACACTGCCCTTTCTCTTCATCCAGGGTACCCCTTTTCATTGTTCCTAATTGGTGGCAGACTTCCTGCCTAGGTTTTGTGGTCCAACGTAGAAACATGAACAGTGCACAGTGTGTATTTCTGCTCCTTACTAATGAACTCCAAATAATGATCCTATCCAATGCCTAGGCCCCAGCTATGCTGGGCTTCCACTGCCTCTGTCTGTGGCCCACCATTAGTGCTTCCTTTCACACATTCTGACCTACAATTTCTCTGTTCAGTTTCATCCCGTCTGCTTTCCAGTGTTCATGAATTCATCACAAATTTTGGTCTTCTGAGTTTGATGTCTTATTTTCAAGAGCAGTGACATATGTAGGCACGTTGTATGTGTATTTTTAGACATAAAGAAGGATTGACTGTCAATTTGATCTTTTATCACCTCTCTGCTTCATATTTCAGGGAACTTCAGTTTCTGGGTTCCCTGTCTACTTCTGGGCCAGTTTGCAAATAACAGACACTTGCAAAGATTACAAGATTTGAGAAGGGGAAAAGCCAGATTATTTCCCTCGCTCCTCTCTGCTTCTTGTGGCATTTTGAGCACGGCTTTGTTTCCTCTGTGACATCAGCACCCGCTCACTGCCTCCTTTTAGGGTCCCAGGCCAGGGCCGGGACCATAGCTGGACGACTCTACCTCCTGAGTTCTATCACCAGAGTGTAGAAATAGTGGCTCTCTGCTGTTTTATGTGTTTTATTTTTCTTTCTCCTGTTTTCCTTCTTTGCATTTTCATCATGTGGTAACCAATGTCCTCTATTAAATTCCTTTTATTAAAAAGACAGAATGATTTGTTTTCTTGATGGTCCCTGAATGATACAAAGTAGGAGACTAAAACCTGTTCTCAGTTCATCACCTTGAAATGAACACCTAGACATGCTAATCCATTTTAAAAGCACAGTTTAAATGCTGTTTAAAATCATATATAATAGAAAGCCATATAAGCACCCTCCAGTTTAAGTCCAGAACTTCTTAGCTAATTTGTTAGAGTAGTTGGACTATTCCAGTCCTTACACAGTTCTCCATTTTCTAGTGTACTTGCAGTAGTGCCTTAACGACAATGATTATTATTTATCTAATACAGATCATTTCCATTTAGATATTCACAACCTGGTCTAAATAAAAATCATTTTCTACTTGCACTGTATCCATTTTTCTATTTTTTTAAAAAAAATTGGATGTCAACTCTATCCAGGGTTCGGCAGTTTGTTGTCACTTTATTACCGCCATGTTTAGGATGAGAGATATTGATTCAGCCACCAACAGCCTTTAGTTATCCATGTATTTTAATTGCTTTGGCAAGCACTTTACCTGTTGCTGCTGCCTGTTCAACCCAAGAAATCAAAAATTCTTAAAACTTACTTTTCCAAAGAGAATTCCCTGCCTGCATTCTTGCTGTTTCATGACAGGCAAGGAAAAGACAGTTATCAAGGGACTGCTGTTATGCATGTCATATTTCTCCCAGGCCCTTTTCCTCTCAAGAATCCATAAGTAGCTCTTCTCTCAATTGACTCCTTGCTCTTAACTAAAATTTGAAGTTCAAATCTGCTATTATGTATTACTTTGAATGATTCAAGATTATTCATTAGCTGGTTCAGCATAATGTTTTTTTAACTAGAGGCTTTTTAATGACCTAACTTTTTTTTTTAATGAATATTTACACTGCTGAACTATAATAGCTTTCAGTCATCCAGGTGATGGTTTGTTCACAGGTATTTGCAATTAAAGCAAATATATTTTATTTTGTTTCTTTGGATTAACTATCATTTATTGAGTGCCAATTATTATATACTTCAAATATATAATTTATATATTGTTGCCTTGTTAGGTATGTTATTACCCTTATTTTAAAACCAAACTCAGATTTAGCAAATTTATATAGCTAATAAACATAGTCCAGTTTCTCTTCTACTAGATTAAACTGTTAGAATCATTGATTTTGTTGATTTGCAATATTTGTAACAATGATCTGGTGCATTTTTCAAATTTTGTATTGTTGTGACAGGACATGATTTTTGGAATAAGATTAAACTTTCCAGGGTCTCAGGTATTGGCTGCTTTTGTAAAGCAAATATATTTTAAAATGTTCTTTTATATATGAATACATCTTGTACTATGAAGTATAAACATTACAATTAAATCTGACAGCTAAAAATTTTAGTTTGAATCTTCCTTCTCTAAATTTCAAAAACAACTTCAGATTTTGTTAAGGCTCTGAGAAACCACAGTTTTATAGCCACATAGAAGCTTTTGAAAACTGGTCTATGACAAAACAACTTCCAAACGGTGTCCCTAGTGAGTTTTGAGAGTTCCATCACCTCTTTGTTAAAACACCAAATCAAAAAAAACCTGTTGGTTTATTCAATCTAAAAGATTCCATAGGACTAGACTCTTTAAAGATGAGCAAAGAACAGCTACCAAGTAAGAAAAAAAAAAGTTTTCACCTGTCATTCTGTAACTTACAATAGACTCTTCTCCATTCTGCTCAACCTCACCTGCTAGCAGTTTCACCCACTGGTCTGAGGTTACATGCTCTGTCTCAGATATTTGTTCTGATGGAAAACGTTTTACTTCTGGGAGTTAAAACAAGACTCCATGGCATATCAATGCCAATATAATTAAGATTCTCTACACAGGAAGTAAACAATGTGCATCATTTTCTATATTGATTTATTCTTCCCCACTTTCCATCTGGAACTACCATTTTCAAGCAATCGCCACAAATATGTGGAGGGCCAATTTAGCAGGCTGTGTAAGTACTTATGCTTTGGAAAACTCTTTTTTTTTTTTTGGATTCCACAGGGACAGCCAATGTGGGCACATTTAGCATCAGCTTTTAGTCTCAGTTCACTCCTTCCTGCCTAAGTTTCTAAGCCACATATGCTTTCATCATTCCAGCCCACTGACTCATTGAAAAATAAATACTGAGGTGATAATTAATTAGAAAGGCTGCATTTTCCTTTCTTACAACAAGTTAAGTGTTTCTTCCTGCCAGAATTTGGCTTTCAGGAAAGGAGGTGTGTAATGTCCTTATGTTTGGGTTTACATTGGTTCATTTTTCATCAGATTCCCCAAGCTTTGATACCTGTGGCTTAATATTCATAACATTTTGCTTGGATTTTTAACTTTATTCGAAACCCATATAACTTCCACAACCAGTTGAGACAAACCAGATGAAAGATTCCAACCACATCCACTCACCACACCAATTTGTTGCTGTTTCCTTAGGTTTCTGGTCCCCCAGCTGTGTGGCTTGGTTCGTGTGAGGCCAGATGCAGAAATGGGTGGGAAATTATTACCTAACTAAAGGAGTGTTAATCATTTCCACTTAATAGAGGGAACGTTTTTATTGCTACTTTACTGATGGAATCTTTCCCCAAGGCAAGAAACAATAACAAAATCCCTCCTACCTGCCTGTCTCAAAAGAATTCTAATCTGTCTGGAAAATAACCAGCACCAAGGGATGTTTATTGAATGCCCTCAGGGAGCTGGTACTCCTTTGGATGTCCTAGGAGTTGCAGAACGGTTTAAACAAGCATTGGTTAAGCCAGGTGAAAAGAATATACACTAAACTTGCACTCAAAGGTTCCAGGTTCCAGTCCTGGCCTGCTATTTATCAGCTGTGACCCTGGAACTCTCAAGAACTGTCACTATTTATTGAACAACTCAAATTTGCCAAGCATGCTACATTCATTTCTAAAAATGTCAGAAACCGTACAATAATTACTGAGCCCCATTTTGCAAATTAAAACAGAATAAGGCACAGAGAGTTTCAATGACCTGTTCCAGTCCAAATAGCAATTTGCTGAGCCAGGAACTAACTCTGGGTTTTATTTTTCTGACTCCAAAGGCTACTACTTTTCACGATACTATGACAAATAATTTTCCTTTTCTGAGTTTTAGTTTTGATTTACTTTAATCTAACAAAATACAGTGATTGGGCTAAACCTTAAAAATGCCTTTGAACTTGGATACCATATGATTCTATAATTGAGCCTAAGCCTTAGACTTGGGGAGATTACAGTTTGGTTCAGTTCAGCCCAAACAATACACATATTTATAAAGGAAAGCTGAGCAGCAGCACTGAGTAGGAAGGAGGTGGAGGTGGTATGAGATTAAGGGTCTGGTATTAATCTGGGAAAGCTTCCGGCCTAAAGGGTTTTCATCTGGTACAGGCAGGAAGAGGCACAATGTCAGGTGGCAGATGGGAGGAGGTCGGCTCGAGCCTCAGAGGAACCGGGGGCAAACACTGTTGCAGATGATTCAAAGTGAGAGACCATTAGCAGGTCTGGCTCACCGAATAACAGACTCTCGGGATCAAGGCGCTCGTGCTGTGGAAAACGAAAATGGGCCCCTCACGCAGTATTCTTCCCTCCATGGGAATTCAATAAACATTATTGACTGACTGACAGGTGAACTGAACTGCAGAATTGCTTTGAAGCCCACAGTTACAAGCTATAATTGAGAAACTGTCAAGAGATTCAAATTCACGGAAAACCATGAAAGAAAGAATAATGTTTCCATGTTTCGGAGCTTGCCAAAATATAAAGTTTCCTTTCTGCTGTTAATTTCCTCCCCCTTTTAATTCATTTTTTAAAACTTTTCCATCAAGGAGAATTCTATTTTGTAACTATACATAATTAATATTTAGCATTTTTCTTTTCAGAATCTTCAAAATGTTAGCAAATGTTGACAATGTAACTTTTCTAGTATCCTAGGAGGAAAAGCGGCACTGGTTGTAGATACTTCTCCAGTTTTTCCTAAGGTAAAACACTATTAAGAAAGGAATTCTAACAGCAGTTGGATCACAAGCTACAAAGTAGCTCATTAAAAAATGCAGGCTGGGAAACTACAGCAGAACTCTTTATCATGAGTTCTAATTGTTTTTGGTTTCTTTCTGTAATGTGGTATTAATCAATTGCTCCTAAATGTGGCTTAGGAGATGCAATCTTTGAACGTATAAAAACGATCCTATCTACTATGTGCCAGGCACCTTTTGCTAGAAACTTTATGTGCATTATCCTTAATCCTCAATCAATTCTCTAAGATAGAAGAAATTTCAGGACACAGTGGTTCAGTAACACCCAAAGCAGTAAAGCCAGGGGCGCAACACTGGTCTATTTGACCCCAGATTTTCTGCTTCTTCCATGCTGTACCTTATAAAAGAAAAGTTTAGACTGACAAGTACCTGTGCTTGTCCTCTAACAAAAGTCATTGACATATATATTTAATAATTATTTCAGAATATCTTTAGACCTTTACAGAATCACTTGAAATATGCCGAAAGCACAGCCACTCCAAAATATTTCTCTTACCTTGACAGGAAGGAAATTTTCAATTTTGAAGTTAATGGGTCCACCCCGACCCCATGAAGAAGTGGGATAGTTGTGAAGAAATGTTTACCAGAAATCTAAAACTGTTATTTAAATAAGGGAAAAACCTAGGGTCAGGCAAATTTGCGATGAGTGAGATCCTGCCATATTTATTAACTGTCACCTTGGAAGATGGAAGATTTTGCCCTTAGTAGGGTGATACCTAGATTTGGTGAGATTAGTTTGCTGCAGAAATGGGGTATGGAGCTAGATTTCAGGAAAGAAGAAATCAAAACAGAACAAATGAATGGCTGGCAGGAAAAATATCAAGTGTCCTCCATGGATTGGTGTCCACTGCCCCCCAAAAAAGTCTCCTTTTACCTTTCCCACTATTAAATGAAAAGGGGGAGCTAAATGATTTTCAACCAAATAACATTTCTGTTCTGAGTTTCTCTGAATGTATTTTGCTGAAAAAGGAAAGTACGAGGGCCTGTGGTTAAAAAAATATAAAAAAGTGGCTACAAAACCCAAATTTCTCCAGAGAAAAAAGAGAAGTTACACAGCAAAGCACAGCTTGAGATTTTAGCCTAAAGCATCAATAGAACAATGGGTGCATCTCCACAGACTACTCTAAATCAGAGCCTTCCATGTTGTGGATGTGCCATAGTCTGTACATTAACCTCTTCGGTACCTATTACAACTCTCTTTCCTCCTGCTTGCTTTGTCTTCAGATCTGAAAAGCATCTTCCACTGAAGCCAAGAATGGGCTTGTGATCGTGTGGTCAGTTCTCTCCAACAAAACTATAGGCTGAATTCTAGTGAAGACTTGCCTTCACATAAAAGAAGAAATCTTCCTTTTTTCTTTCCTGATGATTCCTGCCAGGAATTCAGATGCAACGCCACTTCGGCAGCATAATTTTGTGACCATGATTAGGAAAACCTCTCAGCGGGGATGGAAGAGTAAGAAAATAAGGCTTCCTTGATGACATTTGCTCCCAGCCTTTTTCCAGACTGTTGTATAAGAAAATTAAACTCCCTACTGGTTTTAGCCATTGCTTATTGTGTTTTTTGTTATAACCAAAAGCAATCCTAACAAATACATGCATCTCTGAGATGCTTAATCCTATGTGCCCTATAGTCTTACAAACTTGCTTTGCTGTTCTCACACAGATTAATAATTATAATTATTACAATGTGCCTTACAAATGTGGCACAGCGTGTAGATAATAAACTGCTCTAGGTGAATTCCATTTCTTCTAAATATAAGAAATGACATGGAGCACTATTAAAATCAAATCCATATGCATGTAAACATCTATGCCTATGTCAACATAAATGTGTACCTATAGTTGGCCCATGAGCTCAGAGCTACACCCCACACTGAGATTTTTGCAATTCAAAACAAATGTGCAAACGAAAAAATATTTCTTGATAAATGCCAGCAACCTGACCTATCCCACAGGTACTCAAAAAGCCTCAGGTACAATACTGCCATAGAAGGATTGGATGTTTGAAGACATCAGCTAGGGTAGCCTCAGTTGGCAGATAGGATTTGGGTCAATAACCACTCCAAAAATAATCACTGCAAAAGCAGTCAAAAGGCTTCTTATTCTTTATATCAGATGGGTTCTTTTTGCATTTGTGCACTTATTCTTGCCAGAAAATCAGAGACTCAAAGACTGTGAAAATATTCAATGGATGCAATGGAATTGAAGACAGTACATAAAGAAGGTTGCTCTCCATGTTCTCCTGATTTCCTCATAGAATGTGGCTCACTTTCTGTTTTCTTAGCTTTGTCTGCTACTTACCTTCCCCATGGCAAAGACTGAGTTATTTCTTCAAAGTAAAAAAACAGTCATTGTTTTATTTATTTCATGTCTTCATGTTTAATACATTGTCTTCTTTCTCTGGTACCAGTAGTAAGCTCTAATGTTCTTTTTTGTAAATTCTTGAATGAAAATATACATTAAACAAAGACAAAACATTTAAATTTCTTAACACGTACATGGCCTCTTTTTTAGTTTAAACATAATATTTAAATAAAGCAAGCAAAAGGAAGAATTGTATAGGAAAAGACTCACAAATATATTTTTTTTCAAATTCTGATATTTAATTAGAAAACCTCACCCATTATACAGCAATTAGATATCATTTTAGAGCCCTTCTTTTCCCCCAGGGGGTTGGTAGTATAGATGGGAGACTGAAATTTTCTGGCACATCAATCACCTAACACTTTCAGCCTTTCCTTTCAGGGTAGAACAGGCCTATATGAATATTTAACTACAGCTTGATTAAGGAAACTAGTGATAAATACTATAAGTTTGACATTAATCTAGGAAGGTAACTATGTACCTTGACCTATTAGCTTACTCTTCTGAAAATTCTTAACATATATTGTCATCATGTTTTAACTGCATCTTAATGAACAGACTGGCCTAGTCATTGTAATGGAGTAAAGACCACATTCTCAAAAATAACTGCTATAAATATCTGATATCTGAATAATTATTCATCTCCCTCAGTAGCATTACATTTTATTACAAAGTGAAAACCAAGCCTTCATTTTATGGTACTGGATTAGTTACCACACAATCAAGCCCAAGAGATATGATCTTCCTGCTACAAGCTTCAGAAATAAAAATTATTATGTCTTCACATCACCACACATAATATATATATTAATTCCATCAATGGGACCTAAGTCCTGTCTGGTAATCTACCTTACCATTAAAAAAAAATTTTAAGTGTTTTCACCAGAATTCTTTTCAGAGAGAACACTGAAATTCTTTAGAAAAAAATTCATGAACATTTGGGGCTGGTTGAAGGTGCAAATAATACTGTCTTCATAGTGTTCTACAAAACAAAGTGGAAGAATTTCCTGGTTATATCAGAAAGGTATGGAAAAGAGTGGAAAGTGAGACACGGAGGTAAGAGGGGTGAAACTCTACAGAAAGACACCATTTCCCAAATATCTTCAATAAAATTACAGGATCCTGATCTACTGTAGTTTGTGTGGAATAATTATTTGTTTACTTATTCACTGACTTATTAAAATTGGTGACAAGGAGAGCAGCTTGGACCCAGGGCTTTAGCAGGGAGGTGCAAGAAGTAGAAGAAAGGGAAAGAAATTTCAAATTTTAGGAGCTGTTTTATTAATACTTCACAGGGAAAAAAGCCACAAAGGAGTATGAGCTTCATAGGGTTTTTCCAGATCTTTCCAAGCACAACACAGTGAGATTCTAAGCACAATCATCCGTATATGGAAAAATATTTGCTGAATAATAATACCACTGCTATGTGCCCTAAATGAAAATTTTTATACTAACCTTTCTTAGTGAATATTTTTATATCATACTTACTTCTTATGCCTATAATTCTGAACATTCTCCAGTTAGATCATACTGAGTTGGTTACAAACAAATACAGGTATTCCACCAGGTGTCCTTTAATGCACCTGGAATAGGTTTCAAATAATGTTTAAAATTTGTTGGAAATTATATATTTTCAAAGCACAAAGATAAAGTGAATTATAAATTCTCTTTGTGCTGTTACTATGCAGCAGTCCCACTTTAGCTGATAAATACTAAGTACTTGCCATCCTTTTTGATTCATGGGAAATTAGTTTGAATTATGCATGTTATTCAAGGTAATCAGGGATGCTTCTTAGGCAAAGACTGTGATCATCCTGCTATTAAAGAAATTGGGAAAAGCATCAGAGAGTAGCTAGAATGAGATATGGAATTTGAATGACAGGACTGTGACAGCAGAAATGGGAAGATGTCATTTCCAAAAGACAGAAGACATGGAGACAAGAAAACAGGGTGTGTTTGGGAAGGAGCCTCTGGTCTCAGTCCTCTGGAGGGTGATGTACGGAGTCAGCATTAGGAGCCAGTTTTTGGCACTAGTGTTGATGTTCTCATGATGGAACAGTGGTCAGGCGTCTTTAGTGAGCTTTTCATGCACTGGGCGTTGACAAGTGAAAGCCAGAAAGGAATAAGCTGGACAATGCCAAGTGTTGACTACAGCTGGCAAATGGGTGTGAGGGGACCAAAATTATTAATGCATGACTGTTTGCCATCTTCCCCATCTGCACATCTACTCAAGAGGAATATGACTTTTCTATACCATTTCTTCCTTTTCTCTACTTGCCTAGGAGAGCCCTGCCTTGTCAGTTCCATTCTTTTGGCTCTCACAATCAAGAATGAAAAATAGATTTTAAAAAGTACATAATCAAAGAGGCAGAAAAAGGCCTGTGCCACTGTTACTGGAATGCAACAATCTTCAGAAAAACCCAATACACAAGTTGAAAACAGCTTTCCTTTTTAAAAAAAAATCCACACAAAGTTAGATAATCAGAACCAGAAGTTTAAGGGATATTCTCTGCAGGGGGTAGCTCAGCACCATTATAATTTGGACATAAATATAATTTATATTCATTGGTTAGTGTGGTCAGGGGCTATTATGGTAGGCATAAATGAAAGGCTAGGGAGATTTTACTTAATTAGACAGGGACTTGGGAGCCATCGAGGGCTGCTGAACAAGGGCCCGATGTGATTAGTATTCTTAGGAAGAATATTCTAACAATTTATCCATTTAAATGAGAGAGAAAAAATAAAAGACAAGTGAAATCAGATAGGAGACTTTGAACTATGCCTGGTGAAAGGTACTGAGGAACTATAATAAAACAGGGGAGACTGAGACTAGCAAAAAGAAAATGGTAAGGTATTTGGAAAGTAAAATTAACAGAACCATTGTAAGAGGCAAAGGAAAAGAAAGAGTTGACATTTGGTGCTTGAGGCCTCAGGAACTGAAGGAATGAGAGTGCCATTAACAGAAGCAAGGATGCCAGGAGAAAAAACTGACTTCAGGGTAGAAAGAGTCAGCTCAATTTTACCAAAGTTGTTTCTGATGTACAGGAAGAAATCTGAGTGAGGGTGCCCAGTGGACAACTAGAAATGCAAGTGCTGAGAGGAAAGGTCTGTGTCTGTAGTGCTCACTTTTCACCACTATATGTATCTCCGAAGCTCAGCATATATTAGGTGACCAATGCACACTGTGTACAAATATACACATATGCATACACATGAATGCAGAATGAACACAGAGCTGTCCAGTACTCTATTAGAGTTTTTATGACATACTATTGCTGTTTTCTCATGCTTGATTCTCTTTATAGATTCTAAGTTTTAAGTATACATTGTAGATCTTCATTATCGAGTGCCTGGTAGACATTAAATCCTCAATACATGTTGTTGAATTAATAAGTTAGTAGATCCTCTTTTAGTTTATATACAGCCCGATTCACAACTCTCAACTCCCTTTTTTATATTAAAATAAGATAGATAGATTCGCTAAATGTCATGTTAATAAATAGCTAAATGCACATACCTATAAAACTTATTTTAAACAAAGAGTAACATCATGGGTTTGTCCCATTGCTTTGGGAATATAATTTCAGGTATTTTAACATTTGATAATTCTGTTTGGGCTAATGGCTTCCTTAAAGTTGTCAGAAATTGAGGCCTGGCACCGTGGCTCACGCCTGTAATCCCAGCACTCTGGGAGACCAAGTCGGGTGGATCACTTGAGGTCAGGAGTTTGAGACCAGCCTGGCCATCATGGCAGAAACCATCTCTACTAAAAATAGAAAAAATTAGCTGGACGTGGTGGCGGGTGCCTGTAGTCCCAGCTACTCGGGAGGCTGAGACAGGAGAATCCCTGGAACTTGGGAGTTGGAGGCTGCAGTGAGCCAAGATCTTGCCACTGCACTGCAGCCTGGACAACAGAGTGAGACTCTGTCTCAAAAAAAAAGAAAAAAGTTGTCAGAAATTATATTTTCTTCCAATTACAAAAAGTCTAAAAAAGACCTTTGAGCAACAACTTGGATATGATGTTTTAAGGTAAGTTTTTTTTGTTTCATGAATGGTTGAGCTTCCCCATCACAGATGACTCATTTTTGTCCCCAGCACAAGCTTTCAGAGCAAATACTAACTGCAAAAACGAAGTCTCACAAGTCTCCTGTGGTGCCAAGCTCTTCCCAAGTTCCTCCTTCTCCCACTGCAGAGTGTGAGGGACTTCTTAAGGAACTTTCTACTGGGAGCGTGTTTTTATCCCATATTCTAGGTTAAAAGGACTATATATACATATATAGACATATATACACACACATATATATACACACACACATATATATATACACACACACATATATATATATATATATAAAAGATCTCTTTTGTTATTATGGATCATTCACTGGAGATGTTCACCATAAGGATGGCTTAATAGTAAAATATAAAATTAAAAATTTTGGTCTGCAAGGAGTTCCCCCATCACCTTTGGACTGAAATGGTTTCATGAAAGTTAAAAAAAAAAAAAAAAAAAAAGACAAACCTTGAAAACAACATCTGGTGTTGAGTTCAGAAATGAGAACCAGATATGCTTTATTATCCGTATTTCAGTTCACATGATTAGCCTGCCAGTATGGTGAAAGGGAAAAGGTTTACTAATTTAATTTGTGTTTTGTTTTGAAGAAATAATAGAAATATTTTGACGCTTAAAACAGTTACGGGTCCTTTTTTAAAGTATGCAGGCCATCCTTAAACATACAGAAGGAGTATTAGAATTAATAATGATTTTTTAAATATGTTTAGCATTATTATAATCCACTTTAAAGGATTCTCTGAAGCGTTTCCTCTAAGTAGCAACAACCAAACGATATTAAGGGCACATTTAAAAAGCCTTAAAAACTGGTTTTCCAAGTAATGTATGGTAGATGGGTTCCTGGAAAACAAAACTGAGAGCAAATAACCATTTGATTCAGCAACCTCATTGTCAGTACACATCCCATCCACAGTGCTGTCAGAAAAGAACAAGTCGAGTTTTTGTTTTTTCAAACTTCAATGATTTACATTATGAAAATGAAAAATTGAAGATATATGCAGAAACTTTGGGGAAGGGGATTAGTATAATTATAAGTTGTTTAAAATTTACCAAGCACTATGAAGTCCTTCTGTTTTACCTTTACAGTAAAATTGAAGAAAACCAAGCATATATTGTTTTTCCTGTTAAGCTGATAATATTTAAATTGATAAACATGGTATGTTATAGTTACTTTTATAGTGCTAACATGTACTAGAACCTAGAACTTCTGTACCTTAGATCTGAGCACATTTTTAAAAAATTATTTCATGCTGTTTTTCTACAAGTTACTGAAAATCCAACAAGCTATGTCCCTATATAGCTGGTATTTGGGACCTAGAGTTTAACTGCAATCAAACCTAGAAAAATACACGTATGTGAAATGCTAGGACTTAAAAACAAAGATATTAACATTGCACTTGGAACATCAGTGTGGTAAAGAATCCCATAGATCTGCACCTCATTACTTTGATGGAATATTTTTATTAATGGATTTTTCTAATTGACTTTGTAAATAATTTTATTTTCTACTTTTTCAATTGTTTTACATGTAACCTTCTCCATAACCATTCCATTCCAAGCAATTCTATGGTTATAAAAATAGGTTCTTTATTCATTCAAGTACAGAAAAAGAATCAAATTGTCTAATGCATATTCTGCATTAGTAAGATTTATTTCCTTTTTTTGAGGGGAGAATGAAAGACATTGTTTAAAATATACTCTTAAATCTTACAAATGAGAAAATTGAAGTGGAATGTTTCCCTTTCTTAAAATGGAGCGTTCTTTCTTTTCCTTCTTTTCTTTTTTTTTTTTTTTTTTTTTTTTTTTTTGATATGGAGTCTTGCTCTGTGGCCAGGCTGGAGGGCAATGGCACAAACTCGGCTCACTGTAACTTCCGATTCCGTGGTTCAAGTGATTCTCCCTGCTTCAGCCTCCCGAGTAGTTGGGATTACAGACAAGTGCCACCATGCCCAGCTAATTTTTGTATTTTTAGTAGAGATGGGGTTTCACCATGTTGGCCAGGATAGTCTTAATCTCCTGACCTGGTGATCTGCCCGCTTTGGCCTCCCAAAATGCTGGGATTACAGGCATGAGCTACTGTGCCTGGCGAAAATGGAGCTTTCTAAGTTTCATAGTGGCACAGCCCTTTGGCTATCCTGCCAAGATCAGTCCTAAAGTCTTATTCCAGTACTAAATTATCAAGTTTCCCAAAATGACCATGAATCCTGGAACATTTTTCCTTTTTCTTATTCCCTCCCTAATTAATAGATAGTTAATCCTGTTGCTTTATGTAGGATTAGCAATAATAACAGCAACAATAATAGATGTCCGTCATTATTACAATTCATTATTTCCATGGAAAAGCAGAATACTTGAGAAAATCACAAAATAGTCATAATGTATACTATCGTTTTGTACTTTATAATATATGCAGTTTGGCTTACTCCTCAAAAACAATTACATAGACAGTGAAGATTTTATTCTTCCAATGCTAATGAAATAGAAATAGGGGCTCGGAGAAGGTCAATAAGATATGCAAGGTTACTGTACTAGTCCGTTTTCACACTGCTCATAAAGACATACTCAAGACTGGGCAATTTACAAAAGAAAGGAGTTTATTGGACTTACAGTTCCACGTGGCTGGGGAGGCCTCACAATCATGGCAGAAGGTGAAAGGCACCTCTCATATGGTGGCAGACGAGAAGAGAGCTTGTGCGGGGAAACTCCCCCTTACAGTAACCATCAGATCTCGTGAGACTTACTTACTATCACGAGAACAACATGGGAAAGACCTTCCCCCATGATTCAACTACCTCCAACCGGGTTCCTCCCACAACATATGGGAATTATTTGGGTGGGGACACAGCCAAACCATCTCATTTACATTGTCAGTAAATGGCAGAGTTAGATTAAAAATCTAGGCATCCCCTTTTTTTTGTCCGACATCTTAGCAAGGCTGCGGTGTACTCTGCTGCTCTCAGAGCTTGGCAATGCCGCCCAAGGACTACAAGAAGAAGAAAGACGCTGGAAAGTCGGCCAAGAAAGACAAAGACCCGGTGAACAAATCCAGAGGCAAGGCCAAAAAGAAGAAGTGGTCCAAAGGCAAAGTTCAGGACAAGTTCAATAACTTAGTCTTGTTTGACAAAGCCATCTATGACAAACTCTGTAAGGAAGTTCCCAACTATAAACTTATAATCCCAGCTGTGGTCTCTGAGAGACTGAAGATTCGAGGCTCCCTGGCCAGGGCAGCCCTTCAGGAGCTCCTTAGTAAAGGACGTATCAAACTGGTTTCAAAGCACAGAGCTCAAGTAATTTACACCAGAAATACCAAGGGCGGAGATGCTTCAGCTGCTGGTGAAGATGCATGAATAGGTCCAACCAACTGAACATTTGGAAAAATGAAACTTTATTAAAATAAAAAAAAAAAATCTAGGCGTCTGTGCTCTGCTGCTGATTTGCAGGGGGTTCATGCTCTCAAGTTCCCTAATTCTGAAGCTACATTCACTTTGAAAAGACAGGTGAGTCAAGTGTGGACCAATCTGAAATTCAGAAGCTCTGAATTCTTCTGAGTACTCCCAGCCTGATTTAGTATTCTAAGGTGATATGACATCATAGTTAAGGGCATGGACCCCAGAGGCATGCAGACCTTGTTTTGCATCCCTAATTCCTCCACTTGCTAGCTCAATGAGCTTGAGCAAGGTGGTTTCAGTCTTAGTTTTCTTCTCTGTAAATGGAGACTTTCATGAAACTTAAATGAGATAACAAATGTAAAATTCTTGGCCACAATAAGTGTTACATTAATCGTTGCTACTAGTATTTTACTTTATGTTGATTTCTCTTCTCCCACTAACACTCTGCAACTGTTCATATGTGTATAAAAGTTTCTTAGAGGAAAGAAAATGAAAACACATACAGGTTTCATCACACACAAAAAACTGAACACACATGGAGACTTTTTCCCCCAGGGATTTACATTCTACCTCTTGGAATTACTGCAAAGTCCCTTGAATCCAAATGTAACATAGCATTTCTTATGAATAAATAATACATCTTGCTTAGCCATGTGACTCCATTTTTTAATCTCTAGGTTTTTGCTCTAATAATAAATAAATTTAAAGCTTTACTAAAAAGCTGTACTGAATTCCATTATGAATTTTCTTGCTCAACAAATAGTTTAAATAGCATTATAATTATAGATGGGGTAGGAAGGCATTGCTTTGTGAAAATATTTAACATTATTCAAAAGGGATGGAAATCAATGTTCTAGGGCATTTTAGCTTTCAAACTTTAATCAACATGAATTTATAAGATTTTTTAAAATTATATAGTCTTACATTGATTCAAAGAGGTTAGAGGATTCCTTTTATTTGTGGTTAGATCCATTCCCTTGAATGTATGCCAAAACTAAATTATGATCATATTTGATTAATCATAGTTAACAATAAATACTTTGTTTTTTCCTTGGCTCCTTTTGATTTTATCATCTCCCCTATTTAGGGTTAAAATACAGTAGCAACAAATGTAAATGTGAGAAACTTGATCCTAATTCTAAGTGATTCATTCAAAGATACCCCAGACTTTTAATACATATTTTAGATGGCGATGACTTCATTAACACACTTGTGTGCATAAATTCAGAATATTTCTGTATCTTTTAGCATGTTCTCAGTCACATGTAATAGAAAACTCAAAGTGGCTTAAATATTAAGGACATTGTTGGCTTGCATTGCTGAAAATTCAGAGATAAGATGGGCTTCAGGGAGGTATTAATCCAATGGTTCTGGCTGGGCTCCCCTACCGTTCTCTCAGCTCTGCTATATTCCACATATAATATGGTCCATGGGATGGAACAGGATAGCTTCAGAATATACAAGTTCTACAACCAAAACTTACCACAGTCAAGAGAAGAAAATAAACTACCTTTCAGTACTCTTTCATAACAGAGAAAAAAATTTTTTTTTGATTTGTCCAGTAACTCCCCTCTTCTTTAAATACTTTTGGTTAAAATTGGGTTGCATGTCCACTTGTGTACCAATACTTGATTCAGTGGGGCAGTGGAATCACAAAGGTTGGTTTCCCCTGAGGTCCTTGGCTATATGAGAAAAGGGTGAGGAAGGAAACAAAATTGGGGTTCCTTGTAAATGAAAAGAAAAGAACACATACTACTTTATAGGCAACCATCAGCATTCTCTATCTCTTTCCATATCTACCCATTCATTTTTCTGAGGGGTATTAACTAAGTTAATCAAGTTTCTGAAACAGAAATACCCATTTTGACATGCCCTTGGAAGAAAAGTGCAAATGTTTTAAATATTAAATAAATTGGCTTGAGGTAAGAAATTTTTATACTGCTGGCAACAGACCACATCGCAAGTCATGGACGAGATTAAATTTTAAGTTTAATGGCTGGGATAAGTACAAGTATAGGAAAACAGGTCTCTGAAAATATGTTTTATGCACATATAATGGTACATATCACCCCTTAAAAACGTAAACCAGAAGATTTCATACAAACTAATATGAGAAAAGAAAAATGAGGTTTCTTATGAAAAACACACTGCTTTGGGATTAGGCATGCAGGTGTGATCCAATATTAAGATTCCTATAATGCCAGTTACTACTATAATCCACAGACAAATAAAAAAGTGATCTGTCCAAAACCTAGTAACAAAACTTCTCTGGAAATGAGATTTTACTTACAAGAAGATTTACACACTACTGGTAATGTTTACTGTAATTTTACAAAATGCAAAATGAGGGATTTTCAGAGCTCTAATAAAACCAAAAGGAAAATATTGACTTTCTGGAAATGATGTTTTGGAAATTAGTGACTGTATCAAAGTAGAATTTTTTTTTTAAATTTTAGAATTTCTTTTTGATTCACTGCCCCCGTAATTGTTCCAAACTGCTTGCAAATATGTGCCCCAAAGAAGCAATTGGGCATTTTTCTAAAACTAATTTAAGGCTGAAAAGTGATTAATTCTTTATATTAATCAATTATCTCAGTATTCATAGAACAGATACTATATGCCCAGAAATAATTATAATACATACCTCCTGCCCTCAAAGAGTTTAAAATCTATTAGACAGAGTCAATCCACAAGTTAGGAAACAATTAGTAAAGAATAAAACATTGTATTTCATCAACTATTAAATTATGAATCAGGGAATATTGATGTAGAAAAGTCCAAATGAGGAAAATTGTGTGGTTTAGACAAATTACAGATGTCGTCATCACCACACCAACATCTATTAAACACTCGTCATGGACCAGGTATATTCCATATCAATTAATCTCATAACAATGCTGTAAATTCTAACCATTATCATCAATATTTTATAGACAAGGAAATTAAGGCTTCAAGCGATAAACTTGCTCAACGTCAAAAAGTTAATAAAAAGCAGGATTAGGCCGAGCACCCTGGCTCACACCTTTGAGAGGCTGTGGAGGCAGATCACCTAAGATCAGGAGTTCGAGACCAGCCCGACCAACATGGCAAAATCCCGTCTCTATTACAAATACAAAACTTAGCTGGACGTGGTGGTGCGCACCTGTACCCCCAGCTACTTGGGAGGCTGAGGCACGGAGAGTCGCTTGAACCTGGGAGGCAGAGGTTGCAGTGAGTTGAGATCTCCCCAATGCATTCCAGCCTGGGCGACAGAGCAAGACTCCATCTCAAAAAAAAAAAAAAAGAAAGAAAGAAAGAAAAAGAAACAGGATTAGGAATTGAGCACATATAGTCAAATACTGGAATCTAGTTGCTTAGCTACTAAGGCATTTTGCCTTCAGGAGTAAGACAAATTTAGTAAGCACTTGCAGACTTAGCAGTCCTTAATCAAGAAGGAGATTGAAGGGCATTTTAGGAAGAAGGACCAATATAAGTGAAAGCATAGTCACTGAAGTGCATGGTCTGTATTGAGGTCCTTAAAGAAATTGCCCAGACTGAATCTAAAGTATGGATAAGGTAGTCGTGGGAGAAAATATTGGAACAATCTAGTGGGGTTGGATTATAGAGGTTAATAAAAGCATTGAGGAGTTTTGTAAAACAATTTCTCAGTATAAAATAACTGTTCAAACTCTCTCATCTCCTCTCTTTCTCATCCTCAACTGCATTTTTAAACTCAAAGCACTTGAATCACTGGGGACCACCCAACATCTTTCAGATGTTTAGATTAAATTCAAAAGTGTAGATGTGTTCTTAATAGCTAAAAGGTTAATACTTTTCAAATCCTGGGTCAGACTACCCCAGGGTCTGCAAGAGATATTCTGATGACCTGGAAATCCCACAGGCCCCAGGTGGCTTCCCAGGACTGCTCCTTCACCTTCCATGCATTTTGCAGTCTGACATTGCCATGTCAGCTTGAAATGGAATGCAGACTTACACCATGTCAGAGTTGAAGTTCTCCTCATAAACTGAAATGGAAAGAGCTCCAAAACTGAAATAGTTTATACATACAAGTTTATAAACATGTGAGTAACCTCTAGGAGAAAAAAAAAAAATGGTCATTGTGATTGCCCCTGGGAAAGGTAGCTGGGAGGCTGGAGGACATGGGAAGAGAGGAACTGTATTTTTCCCTGTCACCTTGTACTTTTTCCATTCAGAAGGATATATATGTTTTATTGAGTATTCAAAAATATGTATATTGTGAGTGAATTAGCTTTCTATTGAAGATTATGTTCAAGTTACCTCAAAATCTCCCAATTTTCAGGTGAAACACCTCTAGTTTCTAGTTTATAATACCCTTGTCATTCTGGTTAAGTCTTCTCTGGTTTGTTGCAGTGGATCAAAAATGTTGGCACTGGAAAGTAGACATAGCATTATAGGTATTGTCTGGTTCAAAAGAGAATAGAACTGCACCGTATCTCTTAGTTGCTATAACTTTATCTATGAAGCCTCAACATTTAATTAGTTGTTTTGGCAGCTACAAATCTCTGTTGACTCATATTGTGATTGCAGTCAACTGGAACCCCCAAGTTCCATTAAAGTTCATCTTCTCCAACATGTGCTTCCAATTAGATTTTTGAACTTTATATCTATCCCTGTTAAATCTCATTGTATTTTTTTGATAATAGTCATCTACCTGTCACTGATCCACCCAACTCTATTGTTGGATTTCTTACTTTGTCTTCCAGAATACTGTGAAAAGATTTTTGGATTCTTTGCTGAAATCAAAATAAACTAACATGTACTTGGATGGATTTTATTGGATGTAGATGGGTTATATGAAAAATCTCTGTGTGTGTATACATGTGCACATGTATGTATGTACATATTAATATGTGCTTTCCTTGGAGGTGGATATATAGTTTTCACTAGATTTTCAGAAATTTTCCTGAAATAAACCATTAATGTAGTCAATTCTATTGAGATATAATATATTTAAAATTCTCTTTTTGAAATATCCAGTGATTCTTATTTTCTGAGTGCCTACTTTGTGCCAGGACTGCTTTAGATATCATGGATCCAGATGTGAACAAAATAGACCAAGCTTCTGCCCTCACTGAGCCTACATTCTAATAAGGAAGAACACTAGGTCATTACAACCAAGATGAATAGGAAAATATATAGTATGTTTTATAGCGATAAGTGCTAAAGAGCAAAAACAAAGCACAGCAACATGTATGAGATGGCTTCCTTGATGAGAAGTTGACATGCAAACACCTCGAACAACTAAGGTGACTTGAGGGAAGAAGATCCCAGGCAACAGTAAGGGCAAAGTACCCTGATAGCAAAATTCTTACCCTACCCAACAAGCAGCAAGCCTGTGTCAGAGTAAGCCAAAGGGAAGCAGGTAGAGATGAGTTATGACAGGATGTGGTTAGAAGAGCCAAAATGGTTTTCCACTGGGGATGGTATTGCCATCTCCAGTGCATTTGGAAGTATATTGGGAGCATTTTTTTCATTGTTACATGAATATGGGGTTCTACAGGCACTTGGGGCAAGCAGGGATATTAAAAATCTTACAACCTGAGGGACATTTTCACATTAAAACTCTTGTCCAAAATGTAAACAACATCCTCATTGAGAGACTTAACAACTTAAGCCATCATTTAAACCCTGGATTTTACTCTGAATGAGATGGGAAGCCATTACCGGCCTTCATACAGAAGAATGAATGTTCTAACTTTATTTTTTGAGACTAAGTCTAGCCATTGTGTCAGATATTAGGGAGCCCAAGATACAAGCACAGAGTACAGTTAAGAGGCCATCACCATCATCCATGCAAGAGATGGTGATGGGTAATGACACCTTCCTACCAGGTTGGTAGGAAGGAGATGATAATTGATAGATTCTGCATAATTACTTAAGATAGAGTCAGTAAGTATTAGAAGTATTGGAAGTGGAGTGTGAGAGAGAGAGAAGTAGAGAATGAATCCAAGATTTGTGGCCCATATAATTGGAAAGACAGAATTATCATTTCTTGCCATGATTGAACACACGGGGAGAAAAGATTTGGTTGAAGTGGGGGATTAGGTGGAAAAACCACATCAGACAGCTACTTAGATTAACAGACAGAGTTAAGTGTATAAGGATATGCATTGTATATAGATACAGTTGTGGAGAGATGAGTATATGGATATGGGTATTGACATGGTCAAAAATATAGATATAGAGATACATAAATGTGGAAATAATTCTAAAAGAAACCAAAAGTATATCAGCTATCTCTAGTTTTTTAGGTCATTGATTTTTTTTTCTTATATGTTTTCTAAATTATTTACATTAAACATGTCTTAATTTTGTGAAATGTATGCTTTATTTTGAATACCTTCAATTCAATACTACTTCATAAAGCTCACTTGTAACAGAACCCTAATTTAATTTTTCTTTTTACTAGGCTCTCTCTTTCTCCAACTCCTTATTCATCAGCTACCAACAGACTCCTCACTTTATTGGGGGATGATGCTGCTTTGGGAGATTTCAGATTTCAGCCTTACTCTACTATAGTCATTATAACCATGCAATACATTTCCAGACCCCCAGGATTTTCATTCCAAAGAGAAACAATGGAATTGTTAGCAGCTGGACGCTCTTTGAAAGAGCAAGCTGCACATATTTATTAGAGCTTTGGGGGATTGTAGGAGGAGAGAAAGAATTGTCACTTGGGTCCCCTTTGCTGGCAGCACCTCAAAGGTTACCAAGTGAGAACAGCAGTGCCCAGCTGCCCTAAAAAGCCGAAGAGAGTGAAATGTAAAACTTGAATTGCCTCTCTCTTCTCATTATGTATTATTTGTCAATCATGGATAAAAGGTGGTTTTGCCCTCCAGCTGTTAGCCCTGGGGTACGCGTATCACTCAGTGGTGCCACTTTCTTGTGGAACATTGCAAGAAAAATCAATGATTGTACATTTACTTGAAAGGAAAGGTGGGCTTTTTCCCTCATTTTAAAATGTTTTTATTTTAACCTGATGGTTTAAGCTAAGAAGGCAAAAGTCACTTGGGGAAAAAAAAAAAAAATAGACTTTGTTCTCATGGTGATGGACAAATTTAATGCCTATTAGAACACATATGAGGAACTTCTTCCTTCTTCCTACTTAAGCCAAAATATCTGAAATTTACTAGATTACTGCAGCTTGGTGGGAGAGGGATATTGTACTGCTTTACCAAGTACTGCCCTTGCCAATGAGCAATAAAAGCCATCCTATCACTCAGTGTGAAACACAGACCTTTAAAAATAGATTCATTTTGATGCCCACTTTCCACTTATTTTACAATATTAAAACACATTGCCCTCATGTGTACATTTTATTCATGTGATATAGAAAGTGCTTTCAAATATTTTTAGCACCATTTTAGGATAAATAACTTTTTATGGTACTGTGAAGAGAAGACATAAAGCTCAGGTATATTTTAAGTTCATATAATAAATACACATTAAGCCATATTGCACATGTCTTTCTGTCTAATGGTCCTAAACAAAACACCAAAGCATCATGTAAAGTATTCAAGCACATTCATATTGAAAGCTCTTCAGTATCTTTTTATTTCTAAAGTTTGCACCTTTGATTTGCATAAAGAAGAAAAGTCCCAGTGGAGGCAAAGCTGAACTTTTCTTAAGATTTATTAAACCGGAAAATGTAGCAAAAGCATTGCTAGTCACAGCTTTTATTGTTTGATAAGCTAAATACCATTCACAAAACAATTAGAAACTGTGATAAATGTATGTTTTATACAGGTAAATCAAAATGCTAACATAATTGATTACCTGCAATAAAACAGAGCCTGTTGAAGTAAGATAGAACATTTTCTCCCTCTTGTTTTCATCTTTCTTTGTCTCATATTTCCAGCTAGGAACAGAAGGTGATGTCAGTTTTAAAAATTCAACAGTGGAAGCCCCAGCAAGGCAAGCTTCCCTCTTGAACAGTAATTTACATGGAAATGTGAGGTGACTGTATCTGTTGTAAATTTTACAGAACATAGGTTTGAACAGTCAGCACAGTTTCATAGTTTCGACCCACTTATTTCCTCAAGCTTCTTAGTTTCCATGGGCAGGTTGGATATCCTGCTGTACACTCAGGATCAGTTGGAAATAAAACCACTGAGAGAGCCCCGGTGGAAGGCACAGAGCTGCCCAGGCTTCCGGCTAACGCTGTGCAAGGCCATGACATTTCATGTGGTTTCCATCTGAAGCTACGAAGGACTGGGGTTTGTCTGTCTGTACGTATGAATGTATGCATGTGGGCCTCCACCTCGGCTGGTTATGATTTATGCCTAACTCACTCCAGGCTCCATGGAAATGAACTTTGGTGAACTTGGTACAAGTTCAGCATTGTAACCAAACCTGAAATTCCACAAGTTTTGTCTGGGATTCAATTTCAAAATGAGAACATATCTTTCCAAGGTACAAGCTTCCAGCTATTGTTGATTATTTGGCTTCAATATCTGTTAATTTTAATATTGTGCATTCCTGTATAACTAGAATAACTTAAGATAATTGAAACTTACAGGACTAGCCCTGTGAGGTGGGGTAGTTGTAGAACACCCTAGATTTCAAAGCATGTTCCATAAAGGAGCTTGCAAATAATGAGGATTCTGTGGTGGTCTTTGGCAACAAACATTTATTAGTTGCTTATAACTGTCCTCTTTTCTCTCCATACCTCTACCTCATCCCTAACTCACCCTATCAAAAATGAGATGAGAAATCAGCCAGACCGAATGGTTGCTGCTCCTTTGTTGATTCTGAGTTCCCAACTTTCTGCCTTTATTTTTCTGTCTTTTACCTGGAATAGCTTCTCTCCTTTTGCCATATGCATATAACCATGCTAATTGTAAGGCCCAGTTTACAGCTTCTTCATCCAGGGAGGCTTTCCTGACTCTGTTAATTGGAAAAAACCTTTTATCTGTATTTTCATAACTGTATGGAGTGGCATAATCATCATGATGTGTGTGTGTGTGTATATATATATATAATCTCCCACCCTAGGTGATAGGATACTTAAGGGCCGGACTAATGAATCTTACTATCATTCAGTTGTTAGAAGATGACTTAGTCAATTTATACTTATTGAAAGAAGAATGAATGAATCAATAAATGAATGTTCATTGTATTCAAATATAAAGTAACAGGATAACTTGAACATATCCTTTAAGTCCCCAAAGAGAAAAATGCAGTGAAAGACAGTATTTAAGGAAGAAAGATATTTTCAGAGCCCTTATTGCTCTTGTGTATTGTCTAGTTAATGCTAACCTCACCACCACTGTCAGTCCTAGAAGGGCAAGCATTTCATTGTCCTCATTCACTGCTACATCCCCAGCCCCCAGCATAGTAATTGGCACATAACAGACCCTCAATACATGTTTGCTGAATGAATTACATAGGGAATTTTTTAAAGCAAAGACTCTTTATAGACAGGGAAATTTTTGAGGCATTAAAAGAAGATAAGATAATGCAAACAAAACAAAACCTAAAGCATCTTAAGTCCAATCACTAAAAATAGTCTCCAAATTTCTCTGTGTCTGACCTTGTCTGAGCCTCCTTGAGCTCTGAGCTCTCCCCCTGTACAACGTCAAGCCAGGGAGGCAGCCGTAAGTGATAATCTACGTAAACTCAACCACTCTCTCATTACCCCAGAGTAGATTGTAAAAACTGATACTGCCTCTTGAGAGTTCTTTTGGAGAGCACTCTCTACTTCCAAAGTAGCTCCCAAACTTGATAAGATCCAAATCTTTGGAGGAAAGATTAACATCAAACCCAGTGGGGATTTTTAATCACATTTAAACAAGATAACACGTTATCAGAGTGAAAATTAATCCACACTTCTACACTATGTTATTTGTGCAACTTGACCCATGGAAATTCATTTAACTAGTTATCTGGTCCTTTTCATGTCATAGGCTTTACAGTCTTGACATCTAAATACCTTTAATTTATGAGTATTCAAATGGGTCTTGATTATGAGAGCTAAAAAATTTTATTATTATTTCTTGCTTCATAAAGTAAGTAAAACAATCAAACTCCTAAAGGGAGTATATCAGAATCACATTTCCACTTAGAACTGCAGTTTTATAACATCAGGTACCCAAAGCTGACAACACAAACAAATTCATTTAGTTCTGCATTCAAAATGTAATATCAGCTGGAAGAAATCTACACAAAATTACATAGTATCCTACCTTTGTTCATAAAGAGATGAAGAATGGTTGGTGCATATTTTAATGAATTTTGTAAAACAACTAATCCCTCGCTTAAAATTCCTTACATTTCCAGACAGTTCTTGTGACTTTTGATGGCATCAGATCCTATTTAAAAATAGACAAAAACTTTATTTATACTGCGAACTATTCACATGTCTTTCCACAAATGATTTTAAATGGAATTCTCATTGATATTTCATTAGAAAAAGAATAAGAAGGATTATCTTCACTTAGCAAACTATATTTACTGGTTAATGGAAATGAAAATTATAAATATGATGATAGGAAAAGGAGCTTAAGATTTTCTAATACTTCAAATACCTTAATTTGATAAGCATTATTCATATATTAACTACTCAGCCAGGAAACATTTCTCAACCACTAATATGAAATGAGGAAAGCATAGCACAAAGTGGTTTGTATACAGTTTCATGCAAATTATTGCAGGTGAATTACTGATTATTTGTATTTACTTATTATAAAGAAAGGCAATTCCAAAAGACTTATCTGTTAACTCGGCTTGATACTGTTCATAATTATAATTATAATAGCTATCAAATTCTTTAAAGTTGTTTTAAAAGCATATTAATATCACATTCTAAATTAAACTTCGTTTCTACTATATCAAGCGCTAACAGGTGACAGTATAAACAAATTCATTTAGTTCAACCATTTATTTTACTTTAAAATGTTATAATATAATTCCAACACTTTGTATGTGATATGCATTTTAGTAAACTACTCATAGGATGAATTCTAATCTCCAAATACAAACTATAATTACCTACATAATTGCATTTCTGAGTTGGACGAGTGCAGTAAAATAGCTTCAGAATTCTGATGAGAAAAGCCTTCACTCACTTTCCTCAATATTTTAGGTCTTTTTTTTTTTTTTTTTTTTTCCTTTAATGAGATAGGGTCTCTCTCTGTCAGGGTTGTCAAGGATGCAGTGAGCTATGATCAGGCCACCGTACCCCCGACCTCCTAGGTTCAAGTGATCCTCCCACCTCATCCCCAGAAGTAACTAGGACTACAGGTGCACAACACAACCCCTAGCAAATTTTTATATTTTTTGTAGAAATAGGGTTTTGCCATGTTGCCCAGGCTGGTCTCAAACTCTTAGACTCAGCAATCCACCTGCCTTGGCCTCGCAAAGTGCTAGGATTACAGGCATGAGCTACCGTGCCCAGTTAACAGTTTAGGTCATTCTTAACTTTCTTTGAAAACAAAATGGCTAATTTAATGATGAGTTCAAATATACTCATATCTTCTAAAGTGTTACATTAGTCAATACACGACAAATACTCACAAAATCAGCATTTCTTCTCTACGTTCATTTACTATTAGAAATGTGATGAATAGGGGCATAATGAAGCTGGAAACCATCTTCTCAGCAAACTAACACAAGAACAGAAAACCAAACACTGTGTGTTCGCACTCATAAGTGGGAGTTGAACAATGAGAACACATGGACACAGGGAGGGGAACATCACACACCAGTGTCTGTCGGGGGTTGGGGGGCTAGGGGAGGGATAGCATTAGGAGAAATATCTAATGTAGATGACGGGTTGATGGGTGCAGCAAACCACCATGGGACATGTATACCTATGTAACAAACCTGCATGTTCTGCACATGTACTCCAGAACTTAAAGTATAATAACAAAAAAAAGGGAGCTCTAATAAACAACATAAAACTGAAGGAAAAAAAAGAGAAAGAAATGTGATGAATAGGCCAAAACTATGTTATCACATATTCCCTGTTTTTCGGAAATCAAAGCAAACCTATGACGTTGGTGGGGCAGGTGTTTTCCCTTCATGTTAAATATGAGAAATCTAAGACATAGACAGCCTGAGCTCCTCAAGATCACATAGTTGGTAAAAACAAGACACAGAGAGCTAGATTAGAAGCAAAGGATCTGTCAGCAAAAAGTTAATGAAACATTATGCATTTAGGTCAGCCAGAACTACTACCTCCATTTTCAATATTTTTTCCCAAGAACCCTGACTTGCTTTCTATGGATCATCCTAATTTGTTTTGCTTGTACTTATATGGCAGCATGTCCTCCACATCTGACCAGTTTTTTCCAATTAGATTTCTATTTTCCATTGTCGTCAGATTCAAGTGCTGGCATATCCTTACACAGTTCTTTTTAGGATGTCAATCAAAGGTCCTACAACTCTTCCTTTTGAAGCAGTTTGTACCTGAGAGAAATCACAAGGCCAGAAATAAAATTCTAGTGGTCAAAAACATGTTCTAGGAAGAAAATTGCTTTGTATATAGTCATTTAACAAACATTCACTTCATTTTTACCATGTATCTGACAATGGCTGAGGGCATTACTCCCTAGCCAACAGGTAACTACAGTATAACATGGTATGTGCTCTAATAGAAGCAACATGTTACAGAGCTCCCAGGAGGGGGTTAGAAAACACTGAGGGGGTTAGGGAAGGCTAATAGAGAAGAGAACAATTGAGACAGCCATCAGAAGATGAAAAGGAATCAGCAAGTAATTCGAGCAAAGAAGAGGGCTGGCCGGCCTGGTGTGGCACTGATATGGATCTGACCCCCTCTGGTAGAATGAGATAGGTCCCACAGAGCAGCAATTTAGGATAGGTCAGATGGCTTATAAATCCAAATTTTATGCCATATTAAAAACTTGCCCTTGTTCCTGAGGTAAACTTGAGCCACTGAAGTTTTTTTAGTTGCAATGTGCTTAGACTTGCAGTTTAGAACGATCATTCTGGGGGCATATAATGAAAGGGAGAAGAAGACTGTAGAGAATTTGAGGACCTTTTTATGCTCCCATTGCGAGAAGATGAAATTCTCGACTTTTGTGGTGGCAGGGGCAAAAAGGAGGAGATAAAGAGACGAGAAATATTTGAAAAATAGACTCATCTTATGCCTTGATGAGGAAAGTGAATCAGCAAGGATTCCAAGGTCTCCGGCCTGGCGTTTGTGAGTGCTGACAGCATCAGCAGAGAGAGAGAGACAGAGAGAGAGAGAACTCAGGAGCTGGTCTAAGAGACAAGACACTGAGTTGTGTTACAGCACTATGATCAAGCTTGCTTGTGTCCAGATTGTTCTTCCAAGTCAGTATTATAGCTGAAATTTTTTAAAAAGAAAAAGTTACCTCTTAGAGACCTGTCAAGAGTGTAAATTACTTGAACACTAAGTCTGTGGGTTGTCTGTTCTGAGTCTGGCTTCAGTGTCTCTATGTACTCCATTTCTAGAATATTAGTAGGTACCAGAGAAAGAATCCACTGTTATCTTCCAAATCAGCATCTTGGCCTCACGGGAAAAGAGCCCACCCAGCAGGTTCTTAATTGCCTGTATAGCTAACCATTCAAATATCTTTGCTGTCTTCTCTTTTTTTGAATGGCATGACTCATCAGACCACCAGGTAAAAAGCCCCAGGTCAGCAACCCAGCAGCCAGGGAGCGCATACAGAATGGTTCTTAAAGTCTCTCATTTCAGGTTTTTGTAGGTTTGTTCTTACTGAGCAGAAAGCAACTTTTACATAGTCCAGATTTATTGAGATACCACAAGTCTCACTCAGTTGAGATTAAACCTAATATGAAAACACAAATTGGTTTTCCATGCTAAGAAAACCAAAGTTACTGACATTTCCTCAGAGCCCAATATTTCATCACATGGACTAAAGCCTCTGTCTTAGTGGTAGGTCATATGTCAACAGGAGAGTTGTTTATTTTTTTAACCATGTGTCACATGACCCAACTACATCATTGTAGTAATTTTCTGGAGTGAACCAGACAACTAGGACCCTCTTTCAAACACAAATCCTGAGAGAAGGTCAAATTGGCAGCTGTTGTGTTTTTCTGAATGGGCTGTTGTAATTTAAATGTCTCATTCCACCGGGAGCTAAGGAAAGTGACATAACCCAGAAGAAGCTAGGAAGTGAGAGTGTTTGTGGGGGTGGCTGCCCTCCCATCTTGAGTCTCTGGAGTCAATGAATGTGTTTCGGGAGTACTAGATGCTCAGGGCAAGCTTCTTGGGAGGTTTCTTTAAATGGAAAAGAGAAGTTAGGCTGCAAGTAGGTGGATATGACGGCAGACTGTTCTTAATATTGTCTTCCTCAGAAAGTATTTTTAAGTAACTAATTATAGACGTCTGTTATGTTACATTCTCTATTGTGAGAAAAGAGGAAGTTGGACATCTTGAACCAAATCCGTAATACAATGAATGGAGGGTGCTTAGACAGCAGTAACAGGCAAAGATCAAGCTGATTCTAGTAAACTGCTTTAACTCAGCCAAGAAGAATATCACTAAGCACTCCTTAATTTCTTTCTTTTCTTTTCTTTTTTTTCTTTTTTTTTTTTTTAAGTAGAGATTGTTACAAAGGACCTAAACCGGACATGCAAACTATCACTTCAATATGGTGGTCAAATTTTCTCATGAAGTGTGGATCTTAATTTTTATTCTAAAATTTCAATCTTTAAATTGCACACTGAACCGGGTTTTCTATACACTAAATGGTATCAGTCATCTAGCATTCAAGAATGCCTAACACATTTTGACTTAGAATTTGGCTTGATGTATCATACTGCAAGTGACACAATGCTGCATTAAAACCCTTAAGACACAACTGCTTTTTTTTTTTTTTTTTTTTTTTTTTTTGAGACGGAGTCTTGCTCTGTCACACAGGCTGGAGTGCAGGGGCATGACTCGGCTCATTGCAACCTCCACCTCCTGGGTTTAAGCGATTCTCCTGCTTCAGACTCCCAAGTAGTTTGGATTACAGGTGACTGCCACCATACCTAGCTAATTTTTTTTTGCATTTTTAGTAGAGACAGTGTTTTACCATGTTGGCCAGGCTGGCCTTGAACTCTTGACCTAAAGTCATCTGCCCGCCTTTGCCTCCCAAAGTGCTAGGATTATAGATGTGAGCCACCGCACCCCGCCAGGCATAACTCTTAATATTGGCTGAATACTCAAGGCAGGATTTTTACTATTTATTATTAATCTTTTTTGAAGAAAACTAATTAGCATGATCTTTCAGTTGCATTAAGAGCATGTTGTAAATTCATATTTTATTAATTACATCGAACTGTAGTGTGTACAATAAATATCTTGGATATTTTCTAGTTAAAGACTTTCACTTATGAGGTTAAGATTACTATTAAAGGTAACATTTACTATAGGATCATGATAAGATTAAGGAAGTTTTTAAAGACTCTGTGTAAAAGCATAAAGTTACTGAGTGAGAGGGTCTGATGATCATGGTATAAAGTCATTTGCCATATTCCACACCTTACCATGAACTCTGAGTTTATGTTCCAAGTGATACATAGTACCAATTTCAATTCCAAAGGATCTAGAAGTTACTCATATTTAATCATTTATGTTATATATTGAACCAATTTCTCATCCTCTGTGAGGACTGCCTCATAAATTTTATAAGCCTGAAATTTCCCCCAAGGGCCATGTCCATCTGTATCCAAGTGCTCTGCGTTTCTTGGATCAAGGTGTTCTATTTACAGGCTTTGAATTGCCATGCAGCATCCAGTGATTTCAGACCATGGGTGGAAGTTTGGATATAGGAGTCGTTATCACTTGCCTGTGGACCTCCGTAGACGTGGGGTCTGGTCGTACTCTGTTCCTACCCTCATTTGACTCTCAAATCCAGGACTGCTTCTTTAGCATAGCTTGGAAGCAGAGCACACCCAACGAAGCTTTAATGACTGATTCCAAAATGATGATTTCAGAGTAAACATGGGAATCTCATCAGGCCTTCATCTGGAGCTCTTTTCCAAAGTAAATAGTTATGCAGTTAGTCTGCTCTCACAGAGGTGAAGCATAGCTCCCTGCTTAGTTTGTCCTATAGTAATTTCTTTCCAAAGGGTGCTATTTTTGTTTTTGGACTCAGAATTGGAACGGAGGAGGAGCGAGATGGCCAAATGTAAACCTCTACTGATTGTCCTCCCCATAGGAACACCAAATTGAACAATTGCCCACACAAAAAAGCACCTTCATAATATCCAAAAATCAGGTGAGTGATCACGGTGCCTGGTTTTAACCTCATATAATTGAAAGAGGCATTGAGGAAGGTAGAAAAGACAGCCTTGAATTGCGGACACTACCCCACCCTCATCTCCCAGCAACTACCATGTGGTGCTGAGAGAAGATGCGTGCGCTTGGGGGAGAGAGTGCAGTGATTGTGGGACTCAGCATTGGAACTCAGTGCTGCCCTATCAGAAAAGCAACACTATATAGAACTCAGCCAATGCCTATGGAGGGAGCATATACACCAGCCCTAGTCAGAGTGGACTCACCCATCCCAGTTGTTGGACCCTTTGTTCTAGCAAGCCCCACCCCCATGAGCTAAGATGCTATGGGGTCCTAAGTAAACTTGAAAGACAGTCTAGGCCAAGAGGACTGCAATTCTTTGGCAAGTCCTGCTGCTGTGCTGGACTCAGAGAAAGTAGACTTGGGGAGCAAGTGACCCAGCAAGACACTGGCTAGGACAGCCAAGGGAGTGCTTGCACCACCCCTCCCAAAACCCCAGGTAGCACAGCTCACAGCTCTGGGAGAGACTTCTTTTTTCTGCTTGAAATGAGGAGAAGGAAGAATAAAGAGGACTTTGTCTTGTAACTTGGATACCAGCTCAACTACAGTAGGATAGAGCACTAGGCAGAGACCAGAGGCCCTCATTCCAGGCCCTAGCTCCTCATGTTATTTCTAGACACACCCTGGGCCAGAAGAGGACCAGCTGCCTTGAAGAGAAGGACTCAGTCCTGCCACAATTCATTAACTACTGACTAAAGAGCTCTTTGGCCCTGAATAGTTAGCAGTGGTAGCTAGACAGTACTTGCTATGGGCCTTGGGTGAGATTCAGAGACATGCTAGCTTCAAGTGTGACTCAGCACATCCCCAGCTATGCTGGCTATGGTGAGAGACTCCTTCTGCTTGAGAAAAGGAGGGGAAGAGTAAAGGGGACTTTGTCTTGAAGTTTAGGTACCATATTGGCCACAGAGGGGTAGAGAATCAAGTGGGCTCTTGGGGTCCATGATTCCAGACCTTGGCACATGGATGGTATTTCTGGACTTTTCATGGACTCAAGGGGAGCACTGTCCTGAAGGGAGAGTCCCAGGCTCAACAGTATTCATCACAAGCTGACTGAAGGGTCCTTGGGCCTTCAGTGAACATTGATGTATTTGCTGCAGGCCTGGGGTAGTGGTGGGTCCTGGTTTTCTTTCTACTTTGGCTTTGTTTTTATTCTCTAGGTCTTGGCTTAACCCAGTCCCTGCCTCTCACTGCTTAAATAGAGTAGTTTAAGGGATACTGATTAATGGATTAATATCAAATTGAAAGGAGTGTTTCAGAAACCTATGCAGAGTATCTCCCTTGCTCTGTTCTCATATTTGTCTATTTCAGTGACTTGGAGAGAACAGTGTGCCTGTCAAATTTTCAAACTCTATACAGTAGAATTGATATTAATATATTTTATATTTATTCAGTGTTTTGCCATTTCAAAAAATTTCAAGATATGGTATCTCATTTGATTCCAGGAATGATAGGCACAGATGAAAAGATCAATTTCCGTTCAGTATGAAGGACTGCTTTCCATAAATTGGCCTGTCCAAATGAAACACCAAGCTTCACAAAGAAGTGAATTTCACACAGTGAAGACAGTTTTAGTAAACAGTAAAAGTTGACTCTCAGGGATTTTGTAGAAAGATACTTGGTTTGAGTGAAAGCTTGGATTAAATGGCAGCGTGCGTGTGTGTGTGTGTGTGAGAGAGAGAGAAGAGAAGAGAAGAGAAGAGAAGAGAAGAGAAGAGAAGAGAAGAGAAGAGAAGAGAAGAGAGAAGAGAAGAGAAGAGAAGCGAGAAGCGAAGCGAAGCGAAGCGAAGCGAAGCGAAGCGAAGCGAAGAGAAGGACACATTAATCCAAATATATTATCTAGGGAGAAAGAACAATTGAGAACACAGGCTACAGTTTTCTTAAAACTTTTGTTAAGATAATAGAGCTGAACTCCCAAATACACTTTTAATATAGGACTTAATCACATGTAGTTGAACAATTCGACATTTTTAAGATTTTATTTCAAAAGTTCTAGAAGTCTGAAGTAGTATAGGTCTATATCGTAGTTTCTGGATTACACCAAGGGTGTTGACTCTTCTACAGATGAAATAGGCCCCAAACTGAAGTGTTAATGAGAATATCTGATGGTTTAAGGCCAAGTGGAAGCAAGATGCAAGTGAAGACTGAAGACATCACACAGGTATAGAAAGAAGGATGCAAATGTGGACAGCAGCAGCCTGCAGAAAAAGCTGGTGTGGCCAGTTGAAGGGAGTGGATATCGAACCAGTATGGGGCAGGGCTAGTATGAGGTTACTGCCCTACTCAATTAAAAGCAGAAGAATTAAACCAAATACCAGAACTGATTTGCTTTGCTTTTTCCATAGTTGGACTAAATGCCTCCCTTCATGACTCCAAGACCAGCTCCAGTGGAATGTTTTAGTGAAATGCTCACTTGGCTTAGTTTAACTTTGCCTTAAAAAATGATCATTCCATGACTTCTTTGAAAATTTTAATGATTTTGTGATACTGGGGCAGGTGGGGCAAGAAGGGAATAGTATAAAGGATTTGGCAACTGAATAGACCAGAGTAAAATATTATTCAGTGTGAGCTTCTGTTCTTGTAAGAACAAAAAAAATCCTCTTAAATTTCTTTTTTGATTATTTGAATATTATTAAACTAAATGCTTATAATAAAGTTAGGCAGAAAAATTTAGAAATTATAATTATAATCCAGTTTGTTTGTTTAAGAAACACTTGTATGCTATATTCCAGGTGTTGTGCTTAGAACAAGTTTTTAAAAAGTAATTTTTAAAGGCCTTACAACCTGTTGAGCACACACACAAACACAACTGCATAATTTTAATTGTTTTTCAGTTTGATAGTAGTAATCTTCCCTGGGCCAACACATTTTCTTTTAGATTCCACTGAGGTGAGTTTTTTTTTCTTTAATGTGGTATGTAATATTTTAATCTCTTGCCATCTTTCATATTTGACTCATCAAAAAAAGGTTGTGAAAAGTCTTAGTTTGCCCAACTTGGGAACTTTTTTTTATCTTACATCTGGATTGCCACTGACAGGAATGCCTTGGTAATATTCCTGGAGATTCCAGATGTTCTTCAAATTTTACCATATTCCTGCCACTTGGAAAGTGTTCAGTATAGTATACGTTGCTCATTTTTTTTTTCCAGAGAAACTTGATTATAAATTACAGACAATGCTCTGTAAGTAAGTTAAACACTTAACACCCAGATCTTGGTTTTGTTGCTGTTTAACCATTCTACATTAAAAAGAACCAGGGTTCCTTGGAGAAACATCTGATTCTAGGACTGGGGCAGGAAATATACAAGATGAGCCTGGAGCATCTTACAGTGTCAGAAGGCAAGGCAGTTCTCAACAACAAAACGATAAAACAAACAGAACCCAAAGACCACAATGGTGGGGACGTGTCAAAAAGATACAGAAGCCAACTGGAAGAGCTCCTAATAGCCAAAGCTGAAACATTTGAGCAACAAAAGAACGTAGTATTAGACTATAACCTACAGTATAAAATAAATATTTATGACTCCAAATGACCTAAAAAAAAAACAGGATTGAATAAAAGAGTAAGTAGGGGAGACTAGACAATTTTTTCATGCAGAAGAACACGTCTGCCCTCAAGGAGGTGGAGCATAACTCCCTACTCCTTAAGTTTGCCCTGTGTATAGTAACTTCTTTCCAAAGAGTAAAATAAGGAAAGGTAAATTAGAGTAACTTTAGAGTATAGAACCCTGACAAACACTGCCACAGCCAGGTGATCAAGGTTAATATCAGCAGTCATAAGTCATATAGATAGTATGTACTCTTGATGTGATAAGAGTGGCACTTTACCTTTGTGATCTTTCTCCCAAACACCCATAACTCTACGCTAATCATGAAAAAAAAGAATAAACAAATCACAATTGCGGAAGAGTCTACAAAATACTTAACTGGTACACCTGCAAACTATCAAGGCTAATAAAATCAAGAAAAATCTGAGAAACTGTCACAGCTAAGAAGAGCTTAAGGAGACACAATGACTAAATGTAATAGGGTATCTTAATGGGATCTTGGAACAGAAAAAGGACACTAGGAAAAAAACTAAGAAAATCTACATAAAGCATGGACTTTACTTAATAACAATGTATCATATTAGTTCATTAATCATGACAAATATTGCATACAAATTTATTGTTATTAATATTTGGGGAAACTCGGCATGAAGTATATGGCAATTCTTTGTATTATCTTCACAACTTTTCTCTATCTAAAGCTATTCTAAAATAAAATTTTATTAAAAGAAATCTAAATATGTGATCTTATGAGTAAGTAGAAATTCCATTATCCACCTTTCAGAGTTGTAAGATCTGGTACTATTTGAGATAAGCTCAGTGTCCAGAATCACTGCACTTCGAAGGTATGAATGATTATATGTCTTGGTGTGTCTTGGAGGCACTCTGCTAATAATGCTTTTTTAAAAAAAATTAGTAAAAACAAAAGGTAATGAGCTGTCCATATTCACAGATATTAATTCCTTCTGATCTCTCAGGCAGCATTACATATCCTGGTAAAAAGCAATGGATTAAATCTGCTCTGTCCAATACTGTAGCTATTAGCACATGTGATTACTGAGCACTTGAAATGTAGCTGATAAAACTGAGATGTGCTATTGGTACAAAATACATACTAGATTTTAAAAACAAAAAAATACAAAATATTTTGTTAATACTTATTTATACTGTTTACATGTCAAATTATGTTTTGGATATAGTGGGTTAACTTAATATATTGTTAAAATTTATAACACTTGCTTCTTTTATTCTAGTATGGCTAATAGTAGCCACTTGAAACTTAAAAACAGATATGTGGCTCACATGTCTATTAGACAGTGCTGGATTAAGTAGATCCTAGGAGACTGGAAGAGTTAATGGATTTCCCAAAGGCAAACAAGGTCCCTGAGGGAATTCTTCAGACTCCGTTGTGGATTTCTAGGCTCTCACCACAAATAGCTGGATATGTGGAACATTAAGGCAATTTTTGGAGATGACTCTTGCCATCACGAAAAACCACCTGCAGTGACAAGAGGCTTTCTTGATTTTTCTCTCTTATTTCCTTGAAGATTGTGCTTAAAAAGGAGTGTTGGAGAGTAGTTTCTTAAAAGATTTGTGAGTGAGAAAATTAAAATGTATAAGGAAATATGAACCACTATAGAACACTTCTAATGTTGTCTTTTTTTTTTTTTTTTGGATGGGTTTGCCTTGAAGTTGGAGATGTAGTTTTTTCCAAACTCCATTTGGAACAACATATTTGAAAGCATGAAAATATTCTAAGGCAGTATCCATGTTACAATAAAGCAACTGGCAGAAAAATGAAACGTTAACAACTTAGTTGTTTGGACTACAGAGGCTATCAGACAACCAACATGAACAACGCACAGGAGACATTTTACTTTGCTAAATGTAAATTTCCTCTTGGTAGATGAGTGAGGAAGAACAAGTTCCAGCTGGTGGTCGGGAGAAGGGGCGTGGAAAACGTGGGTGGGTTTTCTTAAAAAAAAAATTTTTAACAAAATTGTGTTTTTTAAATTGTATTTCCTTGAGTACATTATCTTGAGAAGAAAAGAAAGAAAAGCCAAACAGAATGTCTTAGTTTTACATAAGCAATATAGGTAGATCTGATCATAAATTCCTGAATTTTACCAAGGTTTGTCATTATAAGCAAGATAAATCAGTTGTCAGTAATTACTGTCACCCTCTGCTCTGAGTAGCTCTTAGAAGGAAATTATCTGAAAAGAGATAAGCCCTGTTTTTTCAAGTAAGAGCCTTGGAAAAAAGGGCTCAGGGTATAGTTTGCCTCACTCTGATGGGCAGAACTGAGTGTGGGATGTTAGGAGATGACAGCATAAAAATACTGTGTTATAATTTATGATTTGACTATTCATGCAATGCCACTTACGTTGGCACTGTAGATTTACCTTAAAATTATACAAAATAACCTAGGCTAGCAATCTATGTATTTACACATGCAAGAGATAGATGAGAAAGCAGGGGCACAGGAAGCCAAGTTATTTGTAATTGTATAGTCACACAGGGGGTCAAGATCGGTGCTCTATAATCCTAGGCTCTTTGTATGAGCCTTCTCTGCCTCTCTTACAAATACCATGCTCAGCTGTCACACCCGTGTACTAGAAGATTACAAGACACCTAATGCCAGGTTGGCGAAGCACAGGTTGATTGAGCTTGATTCTTTAAGCTGAAAGCAGAAAGGCTGCTTCTACCTTTTTCTGTAGTCTCCCGCCAAGACCATCCCTCCTCAGCATTATGGGAGCTGCTCTCAGGGCTTTGTTAAAGGCTCTGTCTGAATGGCGTATTTTTGCCTCAGAGGCTCAATTTGGTCAATTCATATGCCGATGTCAAAACCACCAAGCTTCTAAAGCGATCACATTAGGCTCATGGTGGGAGTCTCTACACAGGAAGAGCAGGAAATGTGTCCACTGCATTTCAGCATCTGTGCAGAACAGCCGTGCGTGCTGCTCTGCCCTGGGCAGAAGCTGTCTCAGTTGGCCCTCTTTATTTCAACTCTGAAACCCAAGTCCCGTGCTAAGGTCCAGAGGAGAGGTTCACGCTGCATTAGGCGAGCTCTGCTGAGCAAGGCCGGAGAAGCACATTAGTAATATTTTAGCACTCGGCAGCTGCAAGCGTGCAGGCCCCTGCCAAGTGCCAGCCTTTGGTTCTCCTCTCTACCAGGCAGTAGCTAGTTCATTCTCTGGGCACTCAGCCACATTTCAGAGAGAGCCGTACTTGTGATGGCTGGGACAGCACAGACACACAGGACAGCACAGACACACAGCCCCCTCCACAAGGCACTACTGTGAACTAGCCTGCTCCACAAACTGTGTTTAAGAATTGAGTCATTAGCAACTAAGAGGATACAGGGAATGGTTCACTTAAAGAATTATAAAGCCAGCGATAAAATATAAGGTTCTAAATAAACACATTATAATAAGCAGAACATGATTTAGAATACGTGCTGCTGAGTGGCTTCTAAATGAGACCCAATTTTAAATACACAGATTCCGGAGCTCAATTTGTTTCCTAACTGAAAAATAAACAAACAATCCACCATTTCCTGTCAGATCCCAGGGTGGTTTCCTGGAACCAACAGAATCAATCATTCCAAACATAAGATAATCAATGTATTGGAGTGGGGGCGGGGGCAGGCAGGGGCAGGAGGAGAGGTAGGGTTTATGAAGCCTTGGCTGCCTCAGCAGTGTGTAGAAGGCATCTCAGATCTACCCAACATAAAAATCTCGTTCATATTCCCCTAGTTTTTCACCGTTAATCTCATCTAGATCAGATCTATGATTTCAATGACAAACCTTGTTCACCATGGCGTTATTGCAGCACTCTTATTTTTATTGGAAATGGCAGCTCTTATTCCAACAGACCCTTTGGCTTCTGTGTGTGGCAATCTTAGTTTGTGTCAGTTGTCAGCCTAAGGGGTTAAAATTCATTTTAAATGGCAGCACGCTAGGTGCAATTCTTCCTTTCACTTGCCTTGGGAATAATTTGGCAATTTGCATTTAAAGTCACAGAGTCTATTTGGGTTTGCGAGAGCAAATTTTATGACAATTAGACTTCTTTTTGAAGGTGCAGGAAAAACCAAAATGGCCGTTTAATAGACGTTGAGCTAATCTGACATGTTGCAGCAAAATTTTTGAAGGCAAACAATAGGTTAATTCTGTAATATTTAAGATGGATGACAATGCTATTGCAGTCAACATGTTTTTTAAATCTGTATGCTTTTTTTTTTTTTCCTCGAGAAAGAAAGAACCTTGAAGCATCCTGTGGTCTTAATCTCTTAGGAGTTCTAAGGAATTCTTTAGCCAATTAATAAAGTGCCCATTCACGTGAAGTCTATGAAAGCTAACATTTGTGGTGAGCAGGGAACGCCAGTTAATCACATATTAGGGACGATTCCTTTGTTCATTGTGCGAAAGTGGTTTCTAGCAGACATTCTTATATTCTCATACACAATATTTATCTTCTGAAAGCCAAACGAATTCAAACAAGCCAATGTGACCTTTAAATAGTGATTTTTTTTTTTCTGTCTCTTGGAAAACAATTTAAGGGGTTTCACTATATTAGTGGGATTTCCCCTTTCTTCAGTCTTCAAAAGATTTTTCTTTCATCTTCGTTTTCTTTCTCTCTAGCTACAAAATGTGCTCATTACAGGCCTGTCAGCTACAAAAGGGAGACTTTTTCTTTTTCAGCAGGTATGAAAATCTCAATAGCTTCTTTAATCTCCAGAGAGTTCTCTTCTGCTCTATTTAATAAAACTCAGCACTTCGGTTATCAGAGTCATTAGGAAGAAGGAGGATTGGAAGAAGGAGCCTTAATTTATTTTGGTGTCATATGTAATTAAACCATTTTTTTCCCCAATGGCTCTACATTTTTCCGCTACCTTTTTTTTTTCTTTCAGAATATTTCTGAAGAAAATCTCCTCATATGGAAAATGAAGATTAAGCAGCAATAAAATAAAATACCCACTCCTTCAGAAACCAAAACAATTCTACTACCAGGCAATTAGCACAAATAAGTGCCAGGATGCCCTTCACCCCCAAATAAACCTAATTCCCTTGAATATCATTGGAACTTTGTTTATTGTCTTTTTCTCTCAACTAATCTGAAACATATTTGATGAGCCAAGTTTGCTCGATGGCCCTGTACAAAAGGATGTGTGTCTGATAACATTAAAGGGCTACAAGTCTCTGTGCACTGTAGACATGACAGAGAAAGCGGATAAAGTACATCTTTGGAAGCTACAGTCAGAAATCCAGCACTATCTTAGCACATGGCAACCAAGCTCAATTAATTATTTTTTTCTAGTTAGTTATTCCTTGTTTAAGGAACCAAAAAAGTTAAAAAGTTGCAATTAATTGAAAGTACAAAATATTCTAGAAATTATCAACCTTAGGTCTTGGGGAAAGTGGATTTCAATGGCTCTCCACCGTCACCCATATCTCAGTACCCCAAAATTTAGTGGTATACAATAAGCCCTCCCCCAATCCTAACTGATGATTAATTCAAATGATTTATTTATTTATTTATTTTATTTTATTTTTGGAGACGGAGTCTCGCTCTGTTACCCAGGCTGGAATGCAGTGGCACAATCTCGGCTCACTGTAACCTCTGACTCCCAGGTTCGAGCGTTTCTACGGCCTCAGCCTCCTGAGTAGACGAGATTACAGGTGCACGCCACCATGCCTGGCTAATTTTTTTGTATTTTAGTAGAGACGGGGTTTCACCATGTTGCCCAAGCTGTTCTCCAACTCTGGAGTTCAGGCAATCCGCCCGCCTTGGCCTCCCGAAGTACTGGGATTACAGGCGTGAGCCACCGTGCCCGGCCTTCAAATGATTTTTAAGAATGGAATTATATCATTCTAGAATTTTGAAATCAGAAGAAACCCTGAAAACCCATATAATTTGGAAATTTCTAACCTGAATTTTTTTTTTCTCCCCCGAGACCGAGTCTCACTCTATTGCCCAGGCTGGAGTGCAATGGCACGATCTCCGTTCACTGCAAGCTCCGCCTCCCGGGTTCACGCCATTCTCCCGCCTCAGCCTCCTGAGTAGCTGGGACTACAGGCGCCCGCCACCGTGCTCGGCTAATTTTTTGTATTTTTAGTAGAGACGGGGTTTCACTGTGTTAGCCAGGATGGTCTCGATCTCCTGACCTCGTGACCTGGCCGCCTCGGCCTCCCAAAGTGCTGGGATTATAGGCCTGAGCCACTGCGCCCAGCCACCTGCAGTTCTTAACCTCCTAAATGTATAAACCTAATTGTTAATATGTATGTACATTCTTTGAGGGAGAGGATTCTTATATTTTATTAATTTATTGTTGTTTTTATTTTCATTTTTAAAGACAGGGTCTCACTATGTCATCCAGGCTGGAGTGCAGTGGCTATTCACAGGTGTGACCCTAGTGCACTGCAGCCTTGAACTCCTGGGCTCAAGCAATCACCCGCCTCAGCCTCTGGAGTAGTGGGGACGACAGGCACACACCACTGCACTTGGCAATTTTATCAGTTTCCTAAAAGATTTATAATCCCCCAAAATGTAGACATTATTATCTAGTTCATTCTCCATCTTCATAAGAACTTGCTACATAATAAATTACATAATAATATATAATAAGATTTTTCTAATGTTCAAGGTTAATCCATCAATTGACGATCATTCCTTGTACAGTCAGCTGGTGTTGTGTGACATTCTTCACATGCAGTTGTTGATTCAGTGTATTTAATAAACAGAAACAGAAGCTTTGTAACACGAAGAAAAATTTTCTCTAACTTGCCCTTGGTATCCAAGGTCAATTATTTTATTTTAGCTATATGGATTAACCTGACAATCTTTATTCCTTAGAAATCAATGTTAGTTCTCAATAAATCTCTATTCTATATGTAAAATATATTTAAACATTCACTTCCATACATTTTTTCATATTTTTTCACTATATTATTAAAGCGTTCAGGGCTACAATTTCTAGTCTTTATGGAATGAAATCAGAAACATGAATTTCATTGAGGAGTGAATTGGAAACCTACAAAGATTATGGATGACATATGCACCATATGGAAAACATTGTTCAAAATTCAAATTATACCTTTCAAGTGTCTCTCACATCTCAGTATGGTTTTGTTTTTCTAATATAAAAAGGTCAAATCACTGGTATTAGGTGTCTTTTGCCTAGATTGGATATGCTGCAGCACCAAGAGTCTTTTTTGTTTTGTTTTGTTTTGTTTTTCTACTTCCATTTCTCCTGGTATTAGTTTGTTCCTTCTCTCTCCCCAACCTACCTCATCCCATGCATTGTCTTCTTCCTGTTCAGCCTTCCTTACCAGAAAAAAAAACAAAACTCATAATGTCATGGAAAAGTCAACCAAAGTAAACCATCCTGACAATTACGTGGAAAACAAAAACACAAGTAATTAAAACTAAATTGTAAAGAAAGAGCCAAGATTCCCAGTAATCTGAAAATAAGAGGGAGAAAATCTCACTTTTAAAATTGATGTAAAATGTACAAAGACAACAAAATAGGATGTAGGGTAGGTGGCCACAAATGCTGGTGGAGTTTCCTCTAGATCTGCTTAAGGAAATGCCATATGTGTGGTATAGCCAAAACCAGTTTCCCTGGCAAGAAGACAGAGGAGTTATTATACAAGTATCCCCCACTTTTTTTTTTTGTTTTGTTTTTTTGAGGCAGAGTTTCGCTCTTGTTGCCCAAGCTGGAGTGCAATGGTGCCATCTCGGTTCACTGTAACCTCCGCTTCCCAGTTTCAAACAATTCTCCTGCCTCAGCCTCCCAAGTGGCTGGGATTACGGGTGCCGACCACCACCACTAAAAATACAAAAAAAAAAGCCCAGCTATTTTTTGTATTTTTAGTAGAGACGGGGTTTCTCCCTGTTGGTCATGCTGGTCTTGAACTCGCAACCTCAGGTGATCTGCCCACCTCGGCCTCCTAAAGTGCTGGGATTACAGGAGTGAGCCACCGCACCTGGACAGTACCACTTGTGTTTATACAAACACATTTCACTGGTTTCAATACTGATAGCATTCATGTGTTGCTTTCTTCTTTTTAATAACACTTTCATTTATCTAGCCTATAGAAATCAGAAGTATATGACATGAAGAGTTCTTACCCTGGTATCAAACTATCTAGGTCTCAGCCTGGAGCCACCACTTTCTAACACTGTGACTAGTCACTCAATCTCATGAAGCCTTATTTTATGTAGCTACAACATGGGAATAACAATAGTATTTACTTCATACGATTATTGTGAGGTGTTAATAAGATCATGAATGGAAAGCAACATGTCTGACACACCTCAAGTATGCCTCGAACCTCACAGTTAATAGCACTGTTATTTTTGTTACTATGAAACTCTACGACTTGAGCTCTTGAATCAGAAAACACTCCACAGTGCCCATTCGGTTGGGGTTGCAAATTTTTCATCTTAAAATCCTTCTATACAGTGGTTCTCAGGCTTTGGTCTGGATCAGAATCACCTAGAAGACTTGCTAAAATCACAGATTGCTGGGCTCCACTCTAAGAGTTTCTGATTTAAAAGTTTGGGGTGGACCCAAGACTCAGCATTTCCAACACATTTCCAATAGTAATGATGCTGCTAGTCATGGATCACGCTCCAGTGTTCTATACTGGGAATTGGCAAACTTTCTGTACAGAGTTTCAGATTGACCATTACTAAATACATCTCTGAAATATTCTAGTTCCTTAAGTGAAATGAGGGAAGTGAATTAGATTAGTGGTTTTCAAACATTTTCTAACAGTGAGGCCCTTTCTTTAAATAAAGTCTTATGCAGAATTCAAAGACTGCTACCCAATGGGAGCCCAAAGCTCTGCTTTCTTTCTTTTGCAACCTCAGGAATTACCTATGCCTTGGAGGAGAAAGAACAGTTTGAAAATGACTGGCAGTGGTGATCCGGAGACTGGAATTAGTCAAGAACACAGGTTTGGTGTCCGATGGACATGGGTTCCAGTTTAAACTCTGCTGCGTGCACTCTCTCTCTGACCATGGATAAGTTACTTAACTTAGTAAACTTCATTTTTCTCATTTATAAACAGAATAAAAACAGCACTGAACTCATTGGGTTGTTTCCAGAACTAAGAGATAGTGCACTGGAAGTCCCCAGCACAGTTTCTGGCACTGTGAGAGCTCACATGTTAACAGTGATTAAGGTTCTTTATATAATTCTTTGATTTAAGCAGCCATCAAAAAACTTCAAATATCTTTCTCCCCTCCTCTTTTCTCTTGTGGGATACACTTCAATTAGGCCTTACACCCAGGAATAAGGGATAAAAGAACAAGTGATTAAACCATTTCTATGATCTTAATTACCACTAATTTAATGAAACCCTTACTGTGGCAGAATAAAATAGTTTCTGCAAGTCTGTTCTATCAAAAGACCGTTTGGGGAGTAGAGAGATTGTCAAGGCAAGCTGGCAGGAATTATAAGCATCTTTTGATTCCCATCCACATGTCGTTTCTCATTACAAAAAGATGACCTATGACTTATCTAGAAACATCTGGATACTTTGAGGGATCTTCCAAGAACTCTCTTAAGAAAAGATTTGAACATACAAAGTGCTTGATAAATAAAAGCATAATTATGACCTTTCAAGTAGAGTTGAATGCCACTTTAGTCAAGTCTTTCAACGTTCTCCAGGATTTAAAAGCATCACTAAGCTGTTGCTTGACCTCATCTAGTTGTTCGTCCTAGTAAGAAGATGGGAAGCATTCGTGCAGCCACCTTTTCTAGAGGATGTTATTAGGAGGCGCGCTTGACAATGAGTCCTTCCTGGAATCTCTGGTGGTTATAATACTGTGTAATTGTGGGAGCTTCTGGAGTGCTCGCATGTCCTTGAACTCATGTCTGCTCCTCAAAGGGAGTGCGTTTGGTATAGTGTTTTTAGTTTCAAACAACGGGCACAAAATCAGTGAATTCAAGCAAAATAAATAAATAAATAAATAAATGAAAAGCAATGGGAAAGTCAAAACCTTGGAGGGTTTTAATGATTATGTTATTAGAGTGTTGCCATTAATGAACCTTAAATCCACTTACTCCAAGCCAGGTTTCAAATACCTGGCAGAAAGAATCTGAGTGCCTAGGTGGGCTAAGTATCATCCACACCTGGAAGAATCGGCCCCATGTGGGGCAGTTCTCAGAGAAGCAGGAAAATGAAGCTGGGTTGGTGCTTCAGGAGGGTCCAGCACAGAAAACATGTGCCAACTACACATCACTGAAGTATATGTGATCTCCACGAAAGTGCCAGAGATGAGGGCAGAGACCTAACTTCCATAAAAGGAAGACATCCATTTTTATTGTTGTTGTTGTTGAATACATCCAGACTAAAATGTTTTTATTTGCTAAAGAAAAACTCAGTATGGAGCTTACACCTGCGTTTTGATGGCCAGGCCATACCAGATGTTTCATGGCCTCTGTATTCAATAGTTCTTTTACATTGAACCGGTAGGAAGAGGGAAGCTGTCTAAGATGTTCCTTAGGGACTGGGTGAAGTTAATGATAGATGCTCTCTTGAAAGAGTCCCCTGGAACCTGTTTCTTATCTGGAGAAGTGAGTATAACATATGCTCATCAATAGCAATAGGAATAGCTGCTTATTTACAAAATTGAGTCCTCTTATGAGTCCCTTTTGTCATAATAGTATTAATAAAATAACTGGCCCGTCTCTAAGCATGGCAGGATTTTCCAGTGAATGACCCTAGATCTCTCTCCAGAAACAATCTAGATGGACCTTGTCCTGGTGGTGGGGGAGCCGTGCCTGAACTCAATTTCTCATAGGAAGTTGAATCCCCAAAATCACCAGGTGCTGAGAAGCTCGTATCTTCTATCAGTGCCCCCAACTAACTGACTTATTTTGCTTGGCAGCTGAATGTAAAACATTCATTCCCACAACCAAAGTTGCTTTCACACCTGACCTGCAAAAAGGAGGAGGAAGCAGTGCAAGGTCCCTTTCCTGGAGCCCAGCTGTGTACCGGCCCAACCATGCCTCTCTGAAGGGTGTGGTGCAGCTGGTTACCCATGAACCAGTTCACCGCTTGGCTCCACATTCTCATCCTCAGCAAACTTGTGTTAACCCTGGATTCTTTGCCCAACACATACTTATGCCTGAAGTCATATTTAGAAAGGTTACAGAAATCAAGAGACTAGAGGTAGAATTAAATGAGATTTGCTTGAATTTCTGTGTTTGTTCTCAGAGAGGAGTACACACACACACACACACACACACGCACACACACACACACACACACGTATATTATTTTAAAGGGCCAGGGTCTCCCTGTGTTGCCCAGGCTGGTCTCAAACTCCCGGGCTCAAGTCATCCCACAGCCTTGGCCTCCTCAAGTGCTGAGATTACAAGTGCGAGTCACCATGCCTAGCCCTAAAGTTCTTAAGAGGCAAAGAAGTGGTGTTTGGCAGAAGACTTCCATGATGTGTTTTCGAGGGAGTTTAATTATTGCTCTTAGGTTTTGTGTATGCAGGGGATTGAACATCTCTATCAATAAGAGTGTCCCTTTCTTTCCATTTCACATATATTTGCTTCCAGTAAGACCAGGGTACAAAGACAAGAGATGAATACAATATTGATTCAAGGTTCTGTGTGGATCCAGGACGAAGGTCTTGCAAGTATGATTCTCTGTTTTTTCTTGTTCTTCTTGTTGTTGTTTGAGACAGGGCCTTTCTCTGTCACCCAGGCTGGAGTGCAGTGGCGCGATCATTGTAACCTCAAACTCCTGGGCTCAAGCAATCCTCCTGCTTCAGCCTCTGGAGTAGCTAAGACTATAGGCATGTGCCACCACACCCAGCTAATTTTTTTTTTATTTTCTTTTCTTTCTTTCTTTCTTTTTTTTTTTTTGTAGAAATGAGGTCTTGCTATGTTACTCAGACTAGTCCTGAACTCTTAGCCTCAAGTAATTCTCCTGCTTTGGCCTTCCAAAGTGTTGGGATTACAGGTGGCAGCCACTGCACCTGGCCACAAGTATGATTATCTCATTGTCATTACTCTGCCAAGAATGTTTTCTCCTCTCTTCCTACTATGCAGTCCAAGTCTCCAAATCCCTACTTTGATTTAATTTCCACTTTTAAGATATGAAACTTCTTTACCATTTACCTGAACACCACTGAAGGGAGAGTAAAAACATAATAATTAGCCACTTTGGATGCAAATTTGTTACTGTGATGGCTGCTCAGCATTTAAACTCTTTTCCTATGTGAGGACTCTGTCATTGTGTGAATCTTGGTGGAGGATAAGGTTTTTCTTCCCTACAAAAATAGAGAGGACCAGATAACTTGCACTACTTACCCCTTGACAGCTAGGGCACTATCATTAGATCAGAACTTGACCAATAAGAATTGTCACTGGAGGCTGGGCGCGGTGGCTCATGCCTGTAATCCCAGCACTTTGGAAGGACAAGGTAGGTGGATCACTTGAGGCCAAGAGTTCGAGACCAGCCTGGCCAACATGGTGAAACCCCGTCTCTATTAAAAATACAAAAATTAGCCGGGCTTGGTGGCGGGTGCCTGTAATCCCAGCTACTAGGGAGCCTGAGGCAGAAGAATTGTTTGAACCCAGGAGGAAGAGGCTGCAGTGAGCCAAAATCATGCCCACTGCACTCCAACCTTGGTGACAGAGTGAGACTCCATCTAAAAAAAAAAATTGTCACTGAAATAAATCATTAGTCTCAATTCTTTACCCCATCCTGTGCCCATGACCTTTGCCATTGGCTTCACAGTTCTTTTCACAATGTTTTTCACTGCCCTTTGACTTTGGGTTTGCCATATGACTTGCTTTTGCCAATGGAATGTCCACAGATGTGATGTTGCAGAGGTGTGAAATGTATTTACACAATCTGGCTTGCCATCTAGAACTTCTGCCATCACAATGAGAAGAAATGTCAGACAACTCACTGATCTAATAAGAATGAGACAGGAGTTGAGATTGAACCCACTCTGAAGTCTGGAGCCAAGCACAGCCAAGCACAGCTTAGAGATCAGCTAACCCCTGCCTGACCCACAGACAAATGGGCAAGAATAAATTGTTGTTTTAAGCCATTGGATTTTGGAGTGGTTTTGTTATATAGCACTAATGTGGAAACAGTTGACTGATCCACTCCATCTTGGAACTTTGAACGTGTAGCCCTTGATGCAGAGAAACAGAAATGATGCAGAATTTATTTTATCCACAGTGATACCACATTTGGGGACAAGTGTGGAAGCCAAGTGACAAGGTCTAGTGTTTAGTAGTGACAATACTGAACTGAGGTTGGTATTGTTGGCTGAGGTTTCAGCTACCCAGTTTTTTTATGTTCTGATTTTCTTCCCTGGTTTGCTGGCCTTCTGGGTTATTTTACAACTGACAGGCTTCCAATAAACTTATTTCCTGCTTAATTTTACTGGGCCAGTATCTGTTATTTGCAGATAAGAGCCCTGTCTGAGTCAGCCCTTATGTTTCATGGGAAGTAGAGGATTGGGAAAAGCAGAGTGAAACTGGGCATTTGTGGAGAAAGCAGGGACATTAGTCCATGAGTCCACAGTTCTGGGGACAGGGTGTAGAGGAGAATTTCTCTATACTGCAGGCAGAATTTTCTTTTTATGCCTCAGAGAACTTTTGACAGTTGCTGTGTTCACACAGAACACGTAAGTAATGAGGTAGGTGAGTAGGTTCCAATTCAAAAGGAGTGATCAAAGTTTTATTTTTTAATTTTTTAACCAGTAAACTATGGTCATCAAGAATCTGCAAACTAATAAATTATGCCTCACTGAGACTTCTATTTACTAATTTTTGATACTTAGACTCCTTTCTGATATGCTAGGAACTAGTGAGGAAACAGAATAAATCATCAGGTAGGAAAAATATTTCAATGGAGAAACATAACTTTCATATAATGTGCTTCTTCATCATGTCATTCATTAACCTGAATTCAGTAATTAACAGGATTACATAAAAAACATTTAAATGTCCAAAGCCATATTTAACTATTATAAAATCATTCACTTACAGATTTTCTTACTGAGTTGTGAAGAGGAGTATAAACATTTTTTACTAGTTGTTTTTTGTCTGGCTCTTGAATATTCTTCAGGCTTTCATGAGCCTCAAAGTGTACATAATTGAGTGGTGTAATAAATGCCAGATTCTCCAGGATTTTATAAGGTACGTGAAGCAAATGTAGATATGCTTGCCATTATTGTCCTAAACCAGAAAATCAGGGAAAAGGATAAAGTTGGTATCTTTGTGGCATGTAATCTCAGGTAGCTGCATTTTAAGATAGATGAGACTTGAACTTCTTCACTCAAAAAATAAACTAATTTACTTGGCCTTAATTTTATATTTAACACAAGGCATTTGTTTCTGGAAATTGGATCACACTGTTGTATATGTAGGACTTTCATTGACTAGTATATACATTCTAAGTTTATCTTTTGCCTTTACACAAAACCCTTGGCAGACTATTCTTAATGCATATATTTAGGAGATAGCTGAGTCTGTTTCTTGTCAGTTCTAAATTTAAATGATTTACTTTTCTTGATGGTTGAAAATGCTTGAAGTCAGGGCAATGGAGGTAAATACAGTCCATTTGTGCTTCTTCAAAGAATTAAGAATTTACATAATAGATGAAAGTTTACTAAATACTGTGCACATTCTGGGTTTCCAAAGGCAAATAAGAATTGGCCACCCTTAAACACTTTTAATTCCTATGAAACATCTAGTTTGAGAAAGTAGGACAGTAGGAGGAAAAAAGGGAGACAGAGCTACAGATTCAGACAGAAAATGACAAAGACTTTTCATTTTTCACGGTAATGAAACAAAGAGAAAATAATCATTAAAATAAGGTGTAATAAGGGTCTGATGGTCTGAAAATATCAAGCATAAATTTAAAAAGTAGGTCATGAAATTCAAATATATATACTTGGCATTTACCTTACCACATTTTTTTAACCATAAAAATACAGATTTTAAAAAATAAAAGGAAAGAAAACTGTTATTCCCACTTCCTAGAGAAAATTATGTTGGTATTTCTTATAATTCTTTTCTTGTAAATGTGTGTGTGTGTGTGTGTGTGTGTGTGTGTGTGTGTATGCACCCATGCATAAAATATTTTGTAACATAATTTTTTTCTTTTTTTTTTCCTTAAAATTTGAGATGGAATCTCGCTCTGTCACCCAGGCTGGAGTGCAGTGGCACGATCTCAGCTCACTGCAACCTCCACTTCCTGGGTTCAAACGATTCTCCTGCCTCAGCCTCCTGAGTAGTTGGGATTACAGGTGCACACCATCACACCCAGGTAATTTTTGTATTTTTTAGTAGAGATGGGGTTTCACGATCTTGGCCAGGCTGGTCTCAAACTCCTGACCTCAAGTGATCCATCACCCCTGGCCTTCCAAAGTGTTGGGATTACAGGCGTGAGCCACTGCGCCTAGCCTGTAACATGATTTCATCACTAAATATATTGTGTCTATCCTTTTATGTTGAAAGTTTTACTTCAATATACATTTAATAGCCATGTAAATATTTCATTTTGTATAATAAAAAAATTTCAAAATGTATCTCCTACAACTTCCATTATTAAAAATGGAACTATAGCCCTACTGCACCCTGAATGAGTGAAAAACCGGAAGGCTGTAAAATAGATGGCCACATGCCCTCCAGGCTGTCGCATCCAGGAGTGCTTTGCTCAGTCTGAATGTTCTGTGGTATGCCCACAGTCTCATCGAACTTTTCTAAGCTCCTGTCTATTACTTTATCACTTCCCAGATCCTAATTTCTTTTGCTCAGCCTGGGGAGCATCAGTTTCCATACCGAGAGCATTGAAATGATCGTTGCACTTCTCCAGCTTGCCCAGTGTCCTGCAGTGTTTTAATAGAATTAGATTTAAATATGATACTTCAGGAGATGATTCCCGCATCTAATGCACCTCATTCTAATGTACTTCCTCTGAAGATTCATGGTAGGAGGGAGTTATTTAAAATGCGATATGCTCTACCACACTAAAAATTTATAAAACATAAATGGTAAGCTTTTTAAAGGTGTAATTTCAGGTTACAGGTAGGGTAGAGTGGAGATATATTTCCCAGTCACATTGAAATAATGAGAAGAAGTCAACTCTTCTGCCTATATGTACTTATCCTGAACAAAAGATCTGTTCATGTAGATCTAAATAAGAAACTTAGGATACCATGCCCATTTAACTTAAGTACATGTGATATAAATTAATCTTAAGAAGACATCAATGTGATTTGTGCCATGTTGTCCTTTTAAATATATCACTTCCCAAATGGAAACAATTTAAGTATCCAGTAACAGGGGACAGGTTAAATACATTTTATTGTATTCTATGGTGGGATATTCTTCAATTATTTAAAAATGATATAATAGCAAAAATCTGTAATTTGTGAAAAGACACTCATGACATTGTTAAATGGGGAGAAAAGAAGGCTACCAAATAGCATGAGCTATTCTATCCCATAAAAAATATTTTTATCTGTACATGGGTATCTTTATATGATCCATTATGGTGGTTATTTGGGACTGGTAAGATTACTGGAAACTTTTTTTTTTCTTTGTATATTTGCATTTTCTGAATTTTCTACAATTTAGTTTTGTAAGGGGAAAAATTTAAATTAATTTCAGGTATGAGACTAATGGTGTCATAGGTTTGCCGTCCATGTGATTCTGTAGGGGGCTTATTGAACCCTCTCTCAAGCACAGGGCTTGTAATTCAAAGGAAAATAAGAATCCTCTCCTGCTTAGTGACTCATACTGTGCTAGGATGATCACAGTTAGGAGCTGCTACATGAGCATGTTGCCTTGGATCACAGCAAGTAAAAACACAAGGAGGGTAGAGTAGGGGCAATAATAAGCAATGAAAGGCCTAGAAGTAATTTTCCTTCTATTTTTTTTCCTTATCTTATTTCAAGTTGATGTGGATAATTCCCTTTGCATAGTGTAGACAATGGATGAGTTGGTTTTGCCGGTATTCATAGAAAACAAGGTTGATCTAAGAATTACACAGAGAAAGAGTAACAAGTACATGTTCCATGAATGTTTCCTACTGAAGTAACCACTGTTATAATCACAGAATGTCTCCTATAACTCTTCAAAAAGCCCAAAATGAGCCCTTGCATAATTTCTAGGAAGGTAAATTCCTGAATACATTTCACAAATGTAGAACTTCCAGCTACAATAGGATTTCCAAGATCATGACAGGAAAAAACCAAATGTGTCTTCATTCTCTAAGAGCTCTTTGTCTATGTTTAAGCAACTGCTGAGGACCAGTGAAGAACAACTTGTACTGCCAATACAGGACAGTCATTGGTGTTCACAGCTGGGAAGGCTTTTGAAGGTCTTCTAACCCAAACCTGAGGGAGATGAGACTTACCCCTAAATTCTGTATCTCCCATAGGGATTGCAGCTCCCTCCCACCACTTCCCATCATGTAAATGGAAAAGGAGAACTGCAGTTTCTTAGGCTGAAGTTTTATCCCTCACTGTTTTCTCATAATGCCTTTTGGCATTTGTGCTATAACTGAGACTATATACATTTCACTGAAATGAAGATGTGGTAGTAGGAATTGCAACATGAGCTTTGACTAGACTATGTGGACAAGAATACTAAATAGCATGGACTCAGTGATATTTGTCCCCTTTAAAAGAAAATTAAATATAACAATTGAGAGCTTAGTTTTAAAGCTCAACATGTTTATTTTCTGAAACCTGGTTTATCTAGATTTCCATGACTAATTAAAAGATGACAAATTTGGATGGAGCAGAAAAGGTCCCCATGGAACAGATTAGTGTTAATATACTTAAGTAGAAAGAAAACTTCTGTAGAATTAGTGATACATGACTCAGATAACTGTCAGGTTCTGTAAAGTCTGCTGTTCACACATAGCAGCATAGCTCACCCGTACCTTCCAATGCACTTATTTCCTTGTAACTCCATTGGGTGTGATATTCAAAGTGTCCAAGATCATCTATCATTTTGTTGGACTTCTTCACAGCCCCTCTGTTTCCTGGTTGAGTTATTTATGTAACATTATTCCATATGGGAAAGCCCAGCTGTTAAAAGTTTTAGAATCAGAAATAAGAACACATTTTTATTAGATCCTTCATCTTGTCTACAGTGGGTTTTTCTTGGTTTAAATAATGATAGCAGCATACTAGCTCCTTGCTATAACTCACTCCCCTGTACGTGCTTTTGGAGAGGAAAGTGGCCTTTTCCTTCTTTGGGGGTTCCAGAAGGGGGGATTATATCAAACTAATATGAAATCAATGTGTGGGATTGTATAATCACCTGTTGAGTTTGAACTCATCCACCTGGGGTGGGCACTGCAGAGGTAAAAATGATAGAACTGTTATAGATTGGTGGTGGCATGAGAGGTATATGAGAAAGGAAAAGGGGGAGTTAACAAGATTAGAAAATTCTAAACATAGAAGGAAAGTAGCATTGTTTAAAAAAAAATAGGGTGACCCAGAAGAAGCAGGTTTAGAAAAATTCTGTTCGGGATATATTGAGTTGCTGGCAAGAGATCCAGGTTGAAGGGTCTTAAGAGAGCATGATGACTTTGTAACATGTCAACTTGGTTAGGCTGCTCATTTCCTAGGACTGCCTTCCCTGTAAGGTTCTGGTTAGTGTGGAAGACAGGACGGAGTCTTGGGTGAAATTTGTTCAACAGAGGTAAAGTAGTAGTCATTTGGTAGCTCGATTGTGATGTCACAGATGTGCTGAAAACCTTGTTACTGTGAGGCAGCAGGTGGGCCTATAACTGCTCTATCTTCCCCTGGATCATCCATCAGCCTCTCTGACTTCTTGGCCATGCATAGGTTCAAGAAGGGCACTAACTTCTTTCTGCAAGACATCCACAGTACCAAGGTCAATGACAAGAACTGACACAGCTTCTACCCTTCCCTTCCCTTCCCTTCCCGATTACCTGCCCCGTGGATTTCACGTCCAACTTTAGAAACAAAGACAACAGCCTTACAGAGACTACTCTACTAGCTCCTTTAATTGTGTAAAGTCAAATCCTTTGGACGAGTTGCCCAGCCTTCTCTATAGTTCAAACGCCCTGTATGATTTGGCCTATTTTTTCTTTCCAACTTACTCCATTCTTTGCCTCACTCAGTAACATTAAATAGCATTCTTCATGCTAGTTTTCTATGAATTTCTCCACCCCTTCAAGTCCCAAGCTCTTTCCTGTCTCTGCCTCTTTGTTCATGCTCTTCATCTGCAATAAAGTCTTAGCCTAACCATCAACTTCATGGACTGGCATTCCCTTACCACCTTACCACGCCATCTAAACCGTCCTTCAGGTGTTTCCTTCAGGGTTCTAGAGATATGGAGGCCTCTACTTTGTGGGTTTGGAATGACAGAGGGATTAATTTTCTATTCTTTGGGGGTGCAGAGGGGGTAAGGATTAGCCTGCGTTCTAGCCTGATTTCTGTTCTTCATGGCAGGTCAAACTAAGTGCCTAGGGATTCACTAAGTTGTCTATGTGAAATTTCTTTGTTACATGTTAACAGATTCAATAAAGCTTCTTTGAAGATGCTTGTCATCTTCAGAAACACTTTTTAAAAAGCAAGCAAACTATTTCTATCAAATAAAATCAAGAGAAATATGATCTTCTACTCTTTCAGAACCCGAAAGAGTTGTACTCTATTCTCTGTAACTTAATTTCCAAGGTCAAACCTTTTGGTATTATCCTGAGCCTCCAGATCACTTTTAAAACTTCGTTACTGCAAAGATTCTTTCTTTGATGCTGGCCTTCTTGAAATCCCTCATGTCTATTTCCTCATTTCTTTTTAATTTTTTTTCAGTATTTAGCCTAGCTATAGTAATCAAAGAAGTTGAGGTGGCTGATAAATTACAGGTTTTAGCACTTTGGGAACAAACCCGACATCCCTACACATTTGCTTTTAGGCTACTTCCCTCATCAAAGCTCAAACAGTAGTGTCTGGGTATTACGCAGTTTCTGAATGAGTGTTCTCATCCTCCACAAAGTGTGAAGTAACTTACCCTTGTTTCCAGTATTTATGTTCTCTCCCTTGCCCTTGCCCTCCCTTCCACCCCGAGATGAATCTGTTATGGGTAAGGACATTAATGTAAACTCTCTGAATTAAAAACAGATTTTGCTTTCCTGGTTATATTAAATTCGGTGATCTTAAGCAAAGCCATTTTGAATTCTTTTTGTTATTAATAGAAATTGGAAATTTAGTGATTTTCTTATAATGTCTTTTATCAACTGGTGGTATAATGGAGCAGAGGGGAACGTTTACAATATATATTGCAGGAAACAACTAAGATACTGCCTTTCAATTTGTATCTTAAGTATTTTTTTAGATCTAAATCTAACTAAAAATACAATTGTTACAATTCATTTGGTTACGTAAATTCCTTCTAGTAACAGGTCTGACAAAGGTTTGTCTGTGTTTACTCAGTTTTGGGAAGCTAACGGCAAGACGACCACATTCCTCAAAGCAAGACATAAGCCTTTTCATATTTCTCAGTAAATACTAATAATAGTATAAATTGGCTGAACAATCTGACTCTGATGGACAATGCTCACAGATTTTAGACAGAAAATAATAGCTACTTGCCAGAATGTTTGGGCATCTGAAGGCTCCCAGTTAAGGACAAGGTTGAAAATAACTGTCAGTAATTGATAACTGTCAATTTCATTCAGAATCTGATTTCCACCATCTCTGGGAAAATTAAAGACTTCACACCCAAAGCAAACTACTGGAGTCATGAAAGGCTCTTAAAAGCATACTGAATAATAACAGCAATATAATAGATTGAATAGCTAGTATGATGTAAAACAACAATAAAAATAATACCCCAAAACTAATCTTGGCCATCCATGAATGAAAATGCAGGTAGGGAGAAAAAAAAAAAAAAAAAAAACAAAAAAAAAACCATTTCTCTATTCTTATCCTACTAAAAAGGTGGAAATTTCCATTTTTTAACCTCTAAAAACTGCTTTCACACATCTGACAATAAGACAAAAGTAGGAGGCTCTTGAGAGTTCATCTTGACTTTTATTACACACTAGACATATATGAACTAACCAGAATGTGTATGATTCTCTGTACTCTTAAAATCACAGGAAATATATTTCCACCTCCCCCTTTTTTTTCTGATATTGGAGTAGCATTTCAGATTTTGGGGATTAGCTTAGGGCAAAGTAAAGGTCATGGAAGGCAGTGTATAAATAACTTTAATTATGAAGCTACTTTTCAGAAGCTAGTAGTAACTTGCTTAGTAATAACCACAAGGTTGTGCAGTGTTCACAATGCTGGTATTAATCAGCTACATATTTTGAACATCTACTATTACTGGATACCAAAGAAAGTGAGTTATTTAAGAATCTTCCATTCTTGTTATAAGCTTCCTATGATCCAGTAACTTCTCAAAGGTTTTGCCAAAAGCGTAAGTCCTTGCTTTTTGGGAATTTTTATTTGTGCACCCAGGAATTGTAAATGCAACCATCACTGCTTCTTGTGCAGGTGTGTGCTTTAACAATCAGGGCTGCTTTTGGCATCAAGAGTATGAGCTATTAAGAGTTTCTAAAAATACTGACCTAACTAGTCAGTTGCCTCCACCTTATATACTATTCAGACAAGTCTTTGGAAAGTATACTACTGTATTCCTAGTCCAAAATAAGGTAGGCATGAATATATTCAACCTTGTTTGCACACACACCAAGGAAGAGTTTAAATTTTTGCCCTTAAGTAGTTTTGTGTTAGGCAGGAGGAAAAACATATTCAGTTTTGAGGTAGGTCATCAATAGGAAGGAGAAAAATACAAGACAGTCTAAGATCTAACCTATGTCCACCTTTCTAGGCTTACGTCTTAATACTCCCAAAGTGGCACAAGCTAGGTTATTTCTAGTTCTTAACAGGTTACTGTGCTTTTGCACAATGCTCTCAAGTTCAGCTTAAGCAATGCTCCTCTGGAAGTTCACACCCTAACTGAACTGTCACTCTTCTTTGTTTTCTTCTAGAATCCTGGGATTATCTGAATAATAAATGCCATCACATTGTACTTTCAATACATACTTCATCTCTTTCACCTAGTGTACTATGAATTACTATGGGAAAAATCTGTGTGCCTATCTTCCTGTCTTCAGTGATGATATACTGAAAGAATGGTGTAGGAATAGAAATATTCTATTTACCAGTGCTAAGTCTTTTTCACAAAACCAGGCAGAGATCTGCTCATTTTTACTCTGTGAACTTGGAAAAGTTAATTTATTCAAATCTCTATTTTGTCCTAACTAGACTGATCATCTTATTACTAAGATGAAGGAATCTATTGCAAGTCACGTTACTATCATCCCCCGGTATGAAAGAGCTATTTTGAATTTGAACATATAAGAGCATTCAAGATAGTGCCTGGCACAGTAGAACAGGGCATTAACAAGATACTGGACTTGATCCTCAAATTATTTAAGCCATAGAAGGGATTCAGACTCTGGCCTTTTGACTGACCACCTTTTAAGACTGCTTGAAAAGACAACTCCCTTCCTATTAGTACAGCTAAAGCCAATCAGGAACTAAACATCAGCACACAAAAAATGCCAGGATAGATGGAATCAAAAGACTCTGAAGCCAAAAGGAGGCTAGGGAGAGCAACTGAACTTAGCACGCTGAGTACTTCAGTGTCCATCATCCGATCCTACCCTGTAACAACAGGTCTATGTGATAGATATTCCATCTGACCTGGAGGCCATTATCCTTAGCAAACTAACACAGAACAGAAAACCAAATACTATACGTTCTCACTTAGAAGTAGGAGCTAAATGATGAGAACTCAAGGACACAAAGAAGGGAACAACAAACACTGGGGCCTACTTGAGGGTGGAGGGTGGGAGGAGGGAGAAAAGCAAGAAAAATAACTACTGGGTACTAGGCTTAGCACCTGGGTGACAAAATAATCTGTACAACAAAACCCCTTGACATGAGATGAGTTTACCTATATAACAACCTGCACATGTACCCCTGAACCTAAAATAAGAGTTAAAAAAATAAAAGAGATATTCTATCTGATGCTTAAGTTGATCTTTAATAACCTTCTGCATCCTACCACCCCACTAAAACCACACGAGAAATATCTCAATATTCTGTGGGCTTAAAACAACCTACACTGCCCTTTGGATTAGAGAACAGGATTCAGCGGTCTTCTTTGAAAAAATACATTAAAGAACATGTTAATTGCTTTTATTCATACTGTGTCTCTCCCTGACTTCTCCAAGAGCTTGTGTTTCAAGAGGTCAGATGTTTGTTGTTACAAATACGTTGCCTCCCACTCTGTTTAGCGTCTATACATAGCAAAAAGTTTTGTATGTTTCCACAAATTTTCCCCCAAAATTATCTCTTCCTTTACTTTCCACTTACCTACTCTGAGATGCCAAATTAAGAAATGTCTTAGAATATCTAGAATATTCTTCCTCTTTTCATATTTGATTTGTCTTAGCATATAAAAAATTAGTTGACATGGCTTTCGGAAAGTCCAGTTGGCAGCAGAGCTGGACAACAGATGGCCACCCAGAAATTAGAGTCAGAAAGGTTACTTACTCAGCATGGAGACACTGACAAGAATCCTATTTTTGAGAAACCCTGAAAATCCTTGACCTGATGTAAAGCCCAAGAGGCACTTGAGAGGAAGAACAATGATTATAACCTGATTCCCTGTCTAAAGCAAAATATACCACTTTTAACTGCACAGACATGCCAAAAATATAAAATACAGCGATAATGCGTAACAGCTCTATTGCCAAAAAAAAAAAAAAAAAAAAAAAAAAAAATCCAAAACCAAACCAAACAAAAAATCGTCAGATAACAAAATACAGAAAATCAAACAAAAACCAAAAAACACCTCCAAACAAAAAAACCGCCACAGGCAACACACAAGCTTAAGATGTTACCTAGAATCCATTCCAAGTGGTTTAGTTTAAAATAAAAATAGGTGGCTTTCAGTTCCATACTTTGTTTCTGCAGAAATAACTACTAGCCTATTAAATTAGAAATAATTTTCTTTTCTTCAAAAAGGGAGTTTCTTCATTTTACCTTTATGATGAATTAATAGCTGCAAACAATCTAATTAATACTATCTACAACAGGTAATTTTTAGCTAAGATTTAAGTTCCTCTTAGCTCTGAAATTTTAACTGAATTTCAGTTGAACCTTAAGAAATGTTAACCATGACCTTAAAATAACTGCTCTATTGTAAAATTTAGAAGTCACATTCCCAATAATTCTCTTGCCTAGACTAAAAATTGTTGAAGGTCTCCTTTCACCACCCAAATTCAAAGATACTTATGCCACAGTACACAAATCAGTAGATTTGAAAACTATTTATCACCTTCAAAGTAACAAAAAAGATTCCAGCTCAAGTTGACAAAACACAAACCGGATTTAAAGTGCTATATTAAAAAACAAAACAAAAATACAGTTTCTTTAGGGCAATTAAAATGTTTCATTTTTGAAGCCGTGACACTAAAAATAATGAAAAGCACATATAAGATAATTATTTTATAACTGTTCTTTTCATTCTAAGAATGTTGTGTTTTTCAGAGAAAGACAGCTTTCTGGTAAAAATTCATGCACAAAACACTTATGTATACTTGACAAGAGGTTTCAGAGCCTACTATGCCATGTCTAGTCTAAATCCACTAATGTTAAATATCAACATTTTTCCAATACTATTTTTAAGTTACTTCTCATTTACTTTGCTCCTTAAGAACTTATAAGCTTGTTTTAAATATTTTAAATACTTGTCATAAACTAGAGTTTGCTAAGAGTAGAGGTACTCTGGTTAATGATCAAAATGGTGTGCCCAGAGGAAAAGCAAGCGCTATTAAACATGACTGCAATCCTTATCAACACAAATTGAGCCATTTTAATAAAAAAGCTAGTCCAAAAAAGGGTCTCGTTCTATAAAGATTAAATCATTTCCAAATCACAGTGAAAGGAACTTGAGTAATTAACCAATTTTGTTTTCTACTATGTGCCTTGGAGATACCTCACTAAAATTTGGTATCTGATACAACAGAATAACATTTGCAGAATGTAATATTGTAGTGACAATACTGAGGTTGATTGTTACAGACTATTAAATGGTTACATCTTAATTATTATACAGAACATTGGTCCAATAACATAAAAATAGAGAACAGCATCTGGAAATTTATCTCATTCAATGTTCAGAGATAAAAGGGTTAACCATCCTTTCCATTATTTTCTGCAGTAAGTCCTTGTTCACAATGAAATCTGACGGCAATTAAATTCTGGCATTTTCCCCAGCTACTGTATGAAGAGGATGCTGAAGGCCATTACTATACAGCATACTGCTACATAAGGACTCTTCCGTTCACCTGTTGAAAAAAAGGAGATATTCATTTTGATTAACTGAGTGGCTAACCTGGCTATGACAAGGTTATACTACGAGAAAGGGATACATAGGAATCAAGATAACATTCTTCCCTAGGAGGCCCCCATATTGGGGGTGGGACAATGACAAAAACCAGATGCAACATAAAAAACAAGCACAATGCAGAATGGGCTAAACTATTAATATGTCAATTTATTTCGAAGAGGATCTTCTTTTCATATATTTAGAAAACCTTGAAAGCATCATTTCTTTGTCACTGTGTAAACTCAGACACTAAAAAATACAATGTACAATGTAGGACAGAAATCCAAGAGAAACAATCTCAACTCAACTGAGGCCAAAGAAATATTGTTTATTTTCTTTCTATAAAAAGAACAAAATTTCCACCCATAAAAAGAAATTCGAAACACAATATTTGTCCTTACTGGTAGCAATTCGTGACACTTAAAGGCAAAGGGAAGGGGGAGCATTCATGGATGAAAATAAAGAGAGGATGGTCAATAAAATTGCATTTAAAAAATGGACAAATTAAAATGCTTAATTTAAAAAAATAGAAAAACTACTTCTGAGATAGTATGCTTACTCTGGGTTAGAAAAGTAGAACTAAAACCAACCACTTCTATATGAGTCAATTTTTCACATGCATTTAAGGAATGCTTGTATTTGGATGCTTTCCTTTGCACAAAGTAAATCTGAAATTAGCTTGTGAATTGTCTTGCAAATGGAGATCATGTCATTGTGAGTTAACTCAAACTCATCTTATTCTTCCCTGTTCCTTCAATAACCGCAACGCTATACTCATTCATAAAGCACAAACATTTCTATGCTGCCGTGAGGGCAGTATAAGAAAGGAAGAAGAAACTACTTCTAGAAATAATCCTGGGTATGTACCTGGCATCCTCTAGTAGAGATGGTTTATACTACCCTCACTTGTGCTTTTCCATGATGTTTAAAGTCAACTCTTTAATGAAACTCCTTATTCCACTTAGCAAGTTCAGCAAACTACCTTTAGAAAATGTTCATCCTGACCATCTTTATTAACTAAAATTCTCAAGGTCATTTTCATTTTTATAGCTTCCTCACTGACATGACACTGCCATATAATTGGGTTTATATATTAGTGTCTGCTCATTGTTAATTTCCACAGAAAATATTATACACATATATAAAAAAATAAACTTTTGGGGTTTTTCTGGATCTGGAAGTATTTGTTCTATCCATAGACATTTAATGGACTGCCTTTCAGCTAAAGAAAAATCTAGAAAGTGAAAGTGTTTTTACAATACCATCACCTCAACTGAAAATAAAAATCTTTTAAAATTAAAATATATCTTGGGTCACAATTTGTAAACAATGCTAATTCTCTTGGAGGAAAAAGCCCAAGTCACCAAATCAAACAAAAACAACCCCATTTGTACATAAATTTCAGAAAGACTTTGTAAGCAAGCCTGTCACTCTTACTAGGGCTATATATCCTCATTGTCTCATACAGTCTTATTAAATACTTAAAAGAAATTAATACTGTCCTAAGTTTTCCAGAAGTTCCGCTTTTTCTCATCCTTCAACTTAGACTGCTATAATTTACAGATGGATTTCATTTTCCTGTTTTTACTTTTCTTAAAAGAGACTGCCATGTGGTAGAGCTAAACATCTTTAGTTGAACTTGGGTTTTAATGTCACTTTTTGTCTGGTCTTAGGTCTGTATAAGTGAATGTAAAACAGTTACTGTAATGTGATGTGTAACATGATAAGATGATTTGGCTAGGTCTTTTCCCATTAAAATTGTATCATTTCTTTGTGGATATATTCTGTGTCAAGATAAGAGAGGAGCATATGCTTGAGAAAGCAGCATATCAACAATATTTTCTAAGTCACTTTGCCAAAATGAAAAGCTAATGCTTTCACAGAATTGGCAAGAATGAACATTTAAAATGAACCATTCAACCTATGGCATTCATACAGTCAAGAGAGGAAAATGGAAATAATAAATAAATAGTCAAAAAAAAAAAAAAAAAGGACACTAGGCACTATTTATAATTAGATATAAAAATAGATCATACTACAGGAAATCATTAAGAAAGATACAAACTAGACATCTTAAACTGAGCTATACTCTTTTCAAGTAATAATTGTGAACAAAGGGGCTGTTTGGGTGGGCTATTAAATGGAACTGTATGCACTTCTCTCATTACATAAGATGGATTTAAAATACCTTAATATTTTCTTTATGCATTAGCAACTTAATAATAAAACTGAGATGATAACTATGCGTCTTAACTCCAGACCTGCTCTTCCATTATGTTCTCTCTTTCTACTTTACTTGAGGTATTCTGACCACCGTTTCTTGGCCATATTCTTTTTCAGAGTAACTTGTCTCTGAAGCATGCAGTTTGGTGTGTATATATTTACATTTATCACTAACTATCAGTATTAACCATTGAGGATGCTCTTTTGTCATTCTTTTCTTGGTTCTTTTTGAAGTGCTTAAGATTTCTCCTATTATTTCAGGATTTGCAGTTGTTCATAACTGAGTGCCAGATAAGTCTGCATCACAAATTTCTGTAAATCTAGACTAGCCCTTCTCAACTCCAGTACTATGGACATTTTGAGCTTGATAATTCTGTTGTGATGGATTCCTTGTGCATCCTAGGACGCTTAGCAACATCCCTCACCTGTACCCACTATATGTCCCTGAGTCCAGTTGTGACTATCAAAGCTGTCTCTCTATTTTGCCAAATGTCCCGGAGTGGTAACTACTTATCTAGGCTATATCTGTGATTTTACCAGTTTAAGGTAATGATACTTATTACAAAAGAAAGACTTACACATGTCACTATAATAGAGAACAAAATATGACAGAACACTGAGGAAGAATAGCTGAATCTGTTAAAATCATACTTATTTCTCTGGAAGATAAAGTCTGTTTCAATAGTCATTATATCAGTATTACAGCCTTGAAACAGGCACTTTTCTATGAAGTCTTTTACACTTACTCTATCATTTGCCATGACAAGAAACTGGAAAGGCCAAAGAACCTTATGATTTCATCATCACAGATTTAGAAAGGACTTCTGGATAATTTAGTATTATGCTTACAATTTCCACCATTAATGGGTCTTTCCTATCATTAAAAGCTTAAGGAAAGAAAACCTGCTCTCAAAATTATTTCAATGGCGAACAACATATGAACCTTAGACGATGCTTTAAAGATTTGAAGACTAGTTATACTATAACCATCTTCAGACAAATTACATCAGTTCTCAGTTTCTCTTTCAAAAAATCTCTAAGTACAGAATATTTCATTTTATTGTGCTCTGCAGATATTGCCCCTTTGAAAAAAAACTGTCTTATGGCAGCCTTGCATTGCACAAGTCTATTGAGGCCATTTTTTAAAAGCAGCACGTGCTCAATTTGTGTCTCTGTGTCATATTTTGGTACTTCTCCCAATATTTCACACTTTTTCATTATTATTGTATCTTTTATGGCGATCTGTGATCACTGATCTTTCATGGTACCATTGCAATGGTTGTGGGGCACCATGAACTGTGCTCATACAAGATGGCAACCTTATTTGATACATGATACACCAATAAGAAACTACAGCAAGTTATGCAGAAACTAGCTAAGATAACCAATGAAAGTAGCTAAACTAAACAACAGATGAATTTCAATGTAGACAAAATTACCTTCTATTGAAAAAGATGGCATCTAGGAATTTCACAGCTAGAGAGGAGAAGTCAGTGCCTGGCTTCCACCGCTTCAAACAGCAGGCTGACTCATGTTAGGGGCTAATGTAGCTGGTGACTTTAAGCTGAAGTCAATGCTCATTCACCTGCTGAAAATTCTACAGCTTTTAAGAATTATGCTAAATCTGCTCTCCCTATGCTCTAGAAATGGAACAACTAAGTCTGGATGATAGCATACCTGTTTACAGCATGGTTTACCTAATACATCAATGGAGGAAGTAACCGCAGATAATGGCGAAAAGAGGAAGAGAACTGTAATTAGAAGGGGAGCCTGAATATGTGATTGAATTACTATAATCTCATGATGAAATCTGAATGAGTAACTTCTTACGAACAAAGAAAATGGTTTCTTGAGATGGAATTTACTCCTGGTGAGGATGTCGTGAACACTGTTGAAATGACAACAAAGGATTTAAAATATTACATAAACTTAGTTGATAAATCAGTGGAGGGTTTGAGAGGATTGAATCCAGTTTTGAAAGAAATTCAACTGTGGATAAAATGCTACCAAATAGCACTGCAGGTTACAGAGAAATCTTTCATGAAAGGAAGAGTCAATCCATGTGGCAAACTTCAATGTTATCGTATTTTAAGAACTGCCAGTCACCCAACCTTCAACAACCACCACCCTGATCAATCAGCAGCCATCAACATTGAGGGAAGACCCTCCACCAGCAGAATGATTGACTCACTAAAGGGTCAGATATAATCACCAGTGATTTTTAGCAACACAGTATTTTTCAATTAAGGTACACACATTGTTCTTAAAGACACACTGCTACTCCACACTTAACAGACCACTAATCTATACAAAACTTTTATATGTACCAGAAACCAAAAAAATTTGTTGACTTGTTTTATTGTGGTGGTCTGAGATTAAACATGCAGTATCTCTGAGGTATACCTGTATTACAAATACTTAGTTTGTATTTTTCAATCTCATGAGGTTTGTCTCCTTTATGGACCATCTTCTAAATTTTCCACATCTCTGAGAAGTTGAAAACCAAAATAAAACACAATACTCTAAAGGGCACACAGTTTATCTAATGGAGATGACTCTTCAATTCTCCATCCTATTTAAAGAGATTAGTTGTGAGAATTTAGGCTGTTGTCAGACTGGCTAACAACACTAAATGTCAAACGTAGAAAAAATATTTTTTATTATAAAAGTCTAACAGGCTTTATGAAAGAAAAAAGTAGTTATGCATAAATTCAAAGTTAGAAGAAGAGTACTGAAACGAAAGAATTTTTCGTTGGCCATGCAAATGATTCCAAAGAGGACAGATAAGAAATACCCAATTTCAGTTCAAAGTGGTATATGTACAAATGCCTTGAGTTTTTCTTTTTTTTTGAATTAAGAAGGTTTAAAAAGGATGTAATTTATTATTCAAGAATACTGATGAACGGCTGGGCACGGTGGCTCATGCCTGTAATCCCAGCACTTTGGGAGGCCGAGGTGGGCACATCACGAGGTCAGGAGCTCAAGACCAGCCTGGCCAACATAGTGAAATCCCGTCTCGACTAAAAATACAAAAAATTAGCTTGGCATGGTGGTGGGTGCCTGTAATCCCAGCTACTTGGGAGACTGAGGCAGGAGAATTGCTTGAACCTGGGAGGTGGAGCTTGCAGTGAGCCGAGATCACACCACTGCACTCCAGCCTGGGTGACAGTGCGAGACTCCATCCCCCCCCCCCCAAAAAAAAAGAATACTGATGAATGATGCAATAAAATACATTTTAATTCATTCACTTAATCATTTGAGAGTCTACTTTGTGCTGGGCACAGTGTCAAATGTTGCATATACAGGGCGACTGGACAGGAGTATATTATTAACTATAAAAACATATATGATGTTACTCATCTCTTATCATGGAAAGTTGTAAGACAACCACATCTACCTTAACTTTTAATTGCTTCTTGGTCTTTTAGCTAAGATCAAGGGTAGTACTTTAACTCAGGTCAAACAGTTTGGCTATGACCACATGGGTTCAACAGACAAAACAGTTAAACATTCTGTTACTTAAAATAGGGCAATACAGTGATTATGTTTAGATAGCTGCTCAGACAGACTTTCATTAGATGGGAATACATCCTAGTTATCAAAATGGTATACAATATACAGAACAGCGTGCTCTATACTTCCATACTGTCAACATGTGTGCATAAAACCACATACATTTATTTCCCCCAATACCAGGAATGCATGGTATTTGATATCTAAATTAGAGAGAATTTCTATCTCTGTGTTAATGAAGTATCCACCAAATCTAGTTTTATTCTTTTTTAATGTTGAGACAGAGTCTCACTCTGTCACCCAGTTTAGGGTACAGTGGTATGATCTGGCTCACTGCAATCTCTGCCTCTTGGGTTCAAGAGATCCGTCTGCCTCAGTAGCTGCCTAAGTAGCTGGGATTACAGATGTGTATGCCTGGCTAATTTTTGTATTTTTAGTAGAGACAGGGTTTCATCATGTTGGCCAGACTGGTCTGGAACTCCTGACCCCAGGTAATCCTCCTGCCTTGGCCTCAAAAAGTGCTGGGATTACGGGTGTGAGCCCCCATGCCTGGCCTACGCCTTATGCCCAAATAGCATAAGGAAAAGAGCTTGGTACAACTTATAAACTTTTGCAAAAATGCATAAAATCGGGAAGCCTGCCCTTTAAAAATTAACATACGATTTGTGCGATTATAACATAAGTAAATTGGTCAACAATTTACAGCTGAAGAAGTGGAGGGAGATTATAGAGACTTACCAATTCTGGCACATTTCCAAAATATACCCAACAATCTGCATAGAATAAAAACAGAAAAAAAGTAGCTATTGATTACTCAGAAAGGTAAATCATTCTCTTGATATCATATAGGGAATTAATTGTATATTAACATATTAACCTTTAACACTTTGCTTCAAATTTGAAATCTGCTTGTTTGATGTTGAGCCACTATCCAAGTATGAAAGTAGGACACAATGGCATATCAACCATCAATGTACAGAAACTGCTATGAACTGGAATATAAATAGTGTCATAGGTCAAATCCAGGGCAAATTAATGAGAGTCGCAAAAATTTGCATAAGGGTTTACTATTCAGTTAACTTAAAGTACTCTACTTTCAAAAGCATAGAATGTACATGGCAATTTAAGCATCGATTTTGATAAAATGTTAAATGAACATTTTTTGGTTGAATGTGACACCAAAAACATTCCTATACTAAACTTTAATTTCATAGAGAATGTAGCTCTAAAGTTAAATAATCCATAATAATGAATTCCAATGATGTTATTTAATTATGTGTCATTTACTAAGAAGGAATTAAAAATGTGCCTATATTTTCAATATAAGTAGAAAATCTCCTAGTTTAGAGGACACTCTATGTGAATTCACTAAATATGGCATGTAAAGCACATATTCTAGAAACAAGTATTAGAATGGAGACATATATTTCAATTGTATGAATGAATACATTATGAATTACATATTATATGGAATTATCACTTATTTGGCATGTATAACAAATCATTTTTGAAAAAAAGACCAACTGAGTCATCAATGAATAGAGATATCTTAAAAAGTAACACCGAGGACATTACTTTATTGGTCTGACAAAGTAAAAGAATTATAAATAGTGTCACATATGGTTGCAAATCAAGATAAATTAATATTATGTTATATAAACTAGAATTATTATCTCAAGAAAATCATAATACTTAAATTCCAGAAAAATTTATAGCATATTCTTTTTTTTTGCCGAAAGAGATGGCTGGCTAGTGAATCATTACATCTGAATGGGTAAGACTGACAGAAAACTCTGGTCAGTTAAGTTCTACATATGTTCCTCTTCTGAAGTATAACTTCCTGACCTCAAAGTAAAAGGTCTCTTAGCCTATCAACCATCAATGTATAGAAACTGCTATGAACTGGAATATACACAGTTTAGATTAAATGGAATTAGGCAAAAACATGAGTTTATTTCAAAGTATGAATATTCTGACAGGCTAAACAATTTTACTATAGAAATAAAATGACAAAAGCCATATACATCCCTGAAAATAAGCTAAAATAAAGGCCAAATTATGCTTAAATTCTATACTACTTACTGGTTGCATAACTGTGAGCAAGGTATAGTACCCACCCTCAAAGGGTTGTTATGAGGATGAAATGAGTGATTATACAGAAAGTCCTCAGAATGGTGACTTACATGTACTGTGTTCATACATAGGCTAAAGGTACATATGATGATAACTCTAGGTATCACTTAAAATTGGCTAACATTTCTTCATCAAACAATGGAATAGGTCAGGCATTTGCAAAGCCATGGCTCCTTCATTCTAGAACCCACCGAAAACCACAAGATCAAAAACTCAAGGTCTTTTTGGGTCTAACATTCTAGAAGTAACAAAATATCATTAAGAAACTGGTACAACAGGATTAATATATTAACAACTTTTATAAATGAATAAAGAATACTAACTTGGTAACTAAGAGACTTATCAGCACCACTTTAATTTTTTCCACATATTTCTCTACCTAGATATATTTCTGTAATACCCCAATTTTACTTTTACTTACACACACACACACACACACACACACACACACACACGAACCCTGTTAGTTGATTAAAAAAATGTAATTATGTTGCTTAGTTATTATGGCTAAATACCAATAAGTATATCTGCTGATAATGCTACCAGGTCTATGAAACCAGGATAAAGACCATGTAGTAATCTTCTCTTCTGCTGCTTAGTTCTATATTATTTGAAGTAGCAAAAACTGAAGTAATTTTAAACAGTGAAGTCATCAAGAACTTGCTTTATTCAATCTGTCTAGATACCTCCACCTAACCATGGTATATATTCTCACTATAATAAAAGATTATGAGTCTCATAAAAACACGTAATTTTAACAGAAAGAGACTAGGCCTATAAAAATTTCTATACAAAATAATTCTTAGCTATAAATCAAAATAAAATGGTGCTTAACATGTATATAAGTAGAAATAAAGGTTTTTAAACAAAAAGCTTTCAAACAGTTGACTGTATTAGTACATATTTTAAAATGTAAAAATAGGCAGGCTGTTTTATGTAGGAGAACTATACTACCACTCAACCTTTACTAGAAAGTTGGCAGTCCTGAGAACTCCTTTGTTAATGTAGCATGTTATGAATATATTCCTGCTCCCAAAGGAATGAGGAGCAGACATTTCCACATGCAACCTACTTGCTTTTGAAGAATTTTCGTAATAGCATAGGGAAAGGATTCTACTACTATGTAATTATTCTTTAATGAGATAAACACTTAAATATCTTAGATGGACATTATGCATTATATTAGAATTCCATTAACTCATCAATAGGAATAAGTGTTTACTAGAGTCTACCATACGCTTTAATTCTAAGTTTACAGTTGGCAGGTACAGAAGGGAAAGATGAAATGAAACTTTCTACTTGAATAGAAAGACTTCCTGTACAGCTAAGCAACAAATAATATAATTTCAACAAATCGGTGAATATTGAAGAATAAATGCAATAGGACTTTACTGAAAAAGGTGGAATGAACAGAAGACAATGTCTACAAAGAAAATGGAGTATTATCATAAAAACTGATGGACAACTAACATGTATTTTCACCTTCAGTAGGTTAAATCCCTCATGCTGTTTTTTACTCTAACACATATTAGGTCACTTCTGAAACTTATCTTTTAGTTTAGTAAGATATTGTGAATATAAAGTTTTTGAATTTTTAACAGGAAGAAAATGAAAAAAGTTATTACAAAACCAAATTACATGTAGGAATTAAATTATGTAATAATTTATATGTTAACTTACATTCAACATCTGTAAGAACTAATTTAGGTGATTAGACATCATTAGTAACATACCCCGTTTTATTTCTGTCCAGGAGGCTGGGTGCCAAGGATCGAATATAAGCACAAGTACATATAAGCAGCAAGATTACAGTCAATAGACTCTGAAAGTTGAAAATGGCAGACTAGAAAGAAAAAAAAAAGAAAAATTAATATAATAAAAACTGCATAAGTAAAAAATATTTGACAATTCCACATTTAGAGTCATGCTTTTATTTCTTCAAGAAGGCAAGCAGAACGACAAGTCTTGCAACATTTAAAACCAGAATCTTGAGGTATTCTACAGTCTTCAAGCTCTGCCAATAGCTAGTTTTATGGCCTTAGCGGAATTACCTTTTCTAAGTCTTTGGCTGGGTGGAGAATGGGAAGACAGACTTAAATGCTAACTAAAGTTTCTTTTAATTCTGAATTTTTTTTAGGATAAACATCCTTTAAATTTAAGCTATAATTTTCCATGAGTTGACAAATACTAGGCTAATAGATTTTGGAGAAAGAAAGCAAGTACCTGCACTTTCACTGTTGGATTTTTAAAAGTTATTCATTACAGGTTGAACATCCCTAATCCAAAATCAAAAATGTTCCAAAATCAGAATTTTTTGAGTGCCAAAATGATGGTAAAGAAAAAATGTTCATTGGAGCATTTTGGATTTTTGATTAGAGATGTTCAATAAGTAAGTATAATGCAATTACTCCAAAATCCCCCCAAAATCTGAAATCCAAAACACTCTGCCTCCAAGCATTTTGGATAAAGATACTTAGCTGGTATTTAATAGTTCGAGTCCTATTCAAAAAGTTAAAATTTAACACAGGAATCACAAGAAACCATAAGTTTCATAAGTTTTCACAGTCAAACAAAATCATAGATTTCCAGTTAAAGTAAATGGAGGTGGACTTATTCTATTCAAAACTCAGCTCTAGCATCACCTTTTTAAGGAAGTTTCCTTGAATCCATCTGCCTCCCTTCTCTTATTTTATGTAGAACTCCCTTTTCTATTCTCATAGCAAACTGTTACCTTTATAATAATATTCATCTCTGAAGGGTGGACATTGTGTTATCAGGTTATCAGACTCTGAATCTCCAGCACCAATCATATGCCTGTCTCATAGTAGAAGCCCAGTAAGAGATAGTTGAACAAATAAAATGAAATTAAGAAAGTGCAAGAATATTACTGTATATGTAAAAGAGATAGTTGAACAAATAAAATGAAATTAAGAAAGTGCAAGAATATTACTGTATATGTAACAAAGTAACATTTTCATCATATATAGGTAGATAAAATATGTCAGTCTCATACAACAGTTAGCAATATGCTTGTTTAGTAAACTTAGAGGCACTTTCTAAAAAACAAACAAAAAATCAGGAATGAAACAAAGAATAAGACTTATGAAAAAACTTAGTTACATAAAATTGGTACTTGTGGCTGAGTGCTTATTTGAAAAGTCCTAAAGAATTTAGTGAGAAACAATTATAGATCTTAAGCAAATTGAGTAAGGTAGCTGGGTACATAATTAAAATATATACATCAATAGCCTTCATAATCATATTATCATTCAGGAGAAAGGCAATGAAAAAATGAGCATCCAGAACGAACAACTAAAATACCTAGGAATAAGCTTAACAAGAAACGTGCAACATCGGCATCAAAGAAAAAAACGGGCAAAATCTTAAAACATATGGAAGAACATAAAAGTAGAAGAGACTGTTGCTATGGTTTAGAAATGGTTTTCTTGTCACTACCAAAGCTCCGGTTGAAATTTGATCCCCAGTAAGGTAGTGTTGGGAGGTGGGGCCTAGTGGGAGGTGTTTGGGTTTGCGGGGTAGATCTCCCATGAATGTCGGGGTGCTATTCTGCAGTTAGTGAGATCTCATAAGATGGATTAGTTTTCCAGGAAATGAATTCTTTCCGGAGAGAGTAGGTTGTTATAAAGCCATGAGCTCCTCCCTCCTTTTCACCACGTCTGTTTCCCCTTTGACCTTCTCAGCCATGTTGTGATGCATAAAAGCCCTCCCCAGAAGGAGGGCCAAGCCCTACTACTCTCAGCCTGCACAACTGAGAGCTAAGTGACCCTTTTTTCTTAACCAATTACCCAATTTCTTTTTTTTTAATAGCAACATAACATGGATTAAGAAACCTGGTATGCCAGGTTTTTATACTGGAAGGTAACATTGTAAAGACAACCTATCAATTTAAAGTGAACCCAACACCAACAAGTTATTTTTTAAACAGACAACTAATTCTGAAGTTCATATGGAAAAAATAAAGCAAGAATAGCCAGGAGAATCTTAAAAACAAACAGACAACTACTGTTCCAATGTCATTTTAATCTTTTATATATGTTTATGATAAATATGTGCAAACTACTGAAAAAGTTTTAAACACTATATACATTATTTACCAATATTCTCAAGGACAAAAAGTGCTTATGCACAATGCTAAGCAGTAGGCAAAAGGGGATCAAAGATTTCAGACAGTACATCTTAAGGTATGTAAACCTCTATGCAAAGCAAGTGGGAAAATGCTGTGATTATCTCTGGATAGTTTTTTGGTGGGGGTCGGGGGACCGAGTCTTGCTCTGCTGCCCAGGCTGAGGTGCAGTGGCGGGATCTTGGCTCACTGCAACCTCCACCTCGTGTGTTCAAGTAAGTCTCCTGTCTCAGTCTCCCCAGTAGCTAGGATTACAGTCATGTGCCACTATGCCTGGCTAAATTTTGTGGTTTTTTTTTTTTTTTTCTTTTAGTAGAGACAGGGTTTCGCTGTGTTGGCCAGGCTGGTCTCCTGATTTCAAGCAATCTGCCCACCTCGGGCTCCTAAAGTACTGGGATTACAGGCATGAGCCACTGTGCCCAGCCATCTCCGGATAGTTTTTAACCTAATTCTCAACTTTTCTGGATTTCTCAAATTGTCTAAGTGATACTTTTATGGTCTGAAAAAGACAAAAATGATTTGTAATTACCAGTTTAATACCTGTTTTTCTCTGCATAATTTTTTCATGGATATAACAAAGATAAAATTTAATGTATCTTGGGATTTAATTAAATTGGGTTTTAATCTTAAACCTGTGAAAGTCAGTGATATACATTTTATAACATAAATCAGTGAATTAGCTCATGATCAACTGTAGATAAAAAGCACAGTATCTCACAATGCTTACCTCTCAAAGGTCATATTTTTAATATGTATGTGAATATATTAATAAATAATATTGGATGACCTCATAGAAAATAAAGCAGATTTCCTCCCAGTCATCATAACTACATGTGTATTTAGTATCCACTTTGTCTGAGAAATGAGGCACTGGAGATTTAAAAAAAGGCACATGGTATGATTCCTTCCCTGCAGTTTATGGCTAACAATAGCAATTACTGATATTCACTGAGTACTTGTTTTGTATTATCCTCATGTATCTGGGGTAAATGTTATTGCCTGTATTTGATACATGATTGTTATTACCTGTATTTTATACATGAGACTGAGGCACACAGCAGTTATAATCAAGTTAAAATAGAACATGTACTTTAAAAAGTACAGAGCAACTCATTGTTGAATGTGGAAGTGAGCTATGCAGACAAAGAATGACATTTTCGTAAGAAAAAGTCAAGAAAGACTTCATGTAGAAAGCAGGAATGGAGTCAAACCTTGAAAGGGCACCATTCAGATGGGCAAATAGCAAGCTCCAGAAGAGAAAAAAATGTGGGAAAAAAAAACCCTAAAGAGAAAGTCATTACCATGTTCAGGGAATAATGAGAATCTTACTGTATTTTAAGCAAAAGATTCCTATAGTAAAATGGTTGGAAAATAAATCTGCAAAGTAGGTTTATCATCTTCCTAATGCAGTATCTAAATTCATGACTTTGTAATGTGTTCTCTTTTCTTCTCCAAATGTGTTTTTAAAGAAACATGCTTAAATGACATCATGTCCAGGATTGTTTCTAAATAATCCAGTGCATGTGTGGTGGGAGAGGGGTAGGGCTGACGATAAAATGCTGAGAATATGAGGGTTCATTATAGGCTTCTACCTCTTTATGTCTGAATGTTTTAATAGAAGATAAAAAGGCACTTAAAAACATGCCTATTATGAAAGTAGAGTGTGTATATACGTTTGTATGTGAAACCATTTACAAAAGAAAACCATTTACAAGTATGAAATATATGATATATACAACTTTGTTCTGGGGGTTTAAAGACTCTAAAGTTTAAAACAAATAATCTTAGGTGGTAAGTCTTTTAGATGTACTCAGACTCTGGTCAAAAGTGTGTTTCTAACTTATGGACATTAGCCTGCCACCTATAGCATTCCCCTTAATGCTTAGCATCTGTTGTCTGGTGATATAAAATTTTAGTCTCGGGGTTAAAGGAAACAGATGTTCCTCTTCAGCGAAAAAATAATTGCAATTTTCAACAGAAAAATGTTATTAAAAGGGAAAAGAGGAATCTAAGAAAAAGGTAAGCATATTTAATCACAAAATAGAGGAAAATATGATAAAAAGGTGGTAAGTCAAATTCATTTAACTTGTTTAATTTTTTTCAGGGCCTTTAAGTCATGAAACCTTTTTCAAGGTACTCTATTGAGTTCTGCACTATCTGTTCTTGCCTGCTTGGTGAACTGACTCATCCGTCCAACCTCAACTCAAGATGCACCTCCTTTGATGTCTTCCCTGTTCCCACTCTCCATACCAAGCAGAGTCAGGATTTTTATATGTGTATAATACATACACATAACAAGGTGTGTGTTACAGAACACATACTGTACTGATTGTCTTCTCTATTCTATTGAGGTTTTTATCAATCCCCTGTGACTATTAAAATATAGTACACAGAGAAGTCACTGAAAAATGTCAAATGAACAGGAACTTGAATACAATTAGCAATAATGAACATTTTAACAAATCCAAGAACATACTTGGATTCCAAAGAAAAAATGCACATTCAAAAACCAGTGTAGATCAGATTGCTGAATTCTGTTAGCTCTTCAAGAGAAACCTCCATGTACGGCTTTGCATTTATGTTTACTTCTCAATAATATCTTGGAAAATCAAGCAGAAAGATGCAAATTTCCTTATATTTATGTTAAGGACCTAGGCTGTAGGGTAAAATAAACACCTGAGGTAATTTCCATTCAGTATCCACATCTTATATCACCTCCTGGAATTCAGATTTTTTATTCTATCAAGCAGCAAGCTTTGAAGGTGCTTGCACACTGGAGAGTGTGTGTTCTTCTGACTTCTTTTAATTCTTAAGAGATATACAATTTCAAAAGATCTGTAAGACTGAGTAGGATTACTGAGAGCTGTCATTCTTCTAAAACACGGTAATGCAGGCCCCGAAATGATTTGTCATCAAGGGCTCTTTTATTAACCCTTTGCATTGTAGACTTATCTGACAACTCATAGTCAATGAGATCTTTTGATACGCTTGAAACAACTAGTGTTACTGCAATGAGTTAATTTACCCAAACTGGAAGGAAATAAACTTGATGAGTCAGTTACTTTATTTGATCATTTTGAAGTAAATCACATTTGGTTAGGTGTTTTGAAATAATAAAAATAATTCACAGACTTTATTTGGCCACCACTACAGGAGATGCAATAATTAATCAATGAATAGATGGAGGTTGGTCAATGAAAAGCTAAGGAAGGGTTCTAGACATGAAATTACTTACAATGTTGACAAACCTCTACAAAATGTTCTATTCTCAAGTCTATTTGAAAAATTAGAAATAAGTTTTCAGATTTTTAAAATCATTTTATTTATTAAGATATAACTTCTCATTTTCAGAGTCATTTCTGAACACTAAAACTATATTCATTAAGTCTGATTATAAGTAAGAATTCAATATAGAGATTTTTTAAAAAGATGAGTAAAATACTTCTAAGAGCTCAAGGTATTTATTAACAAAACTTTCAAATAAGAAATCTTAAAAAGAAACCACTGAAAACATTAGGAATAGAAAATGGAAAAAAAGGAATTATCCAAGCAATATAAAAGTGCAAAAAGAAACAATGAGAAAAGCAAAAGAAATATACACATCAATATGATAAACAAGCTGTGCCTAGAGAGTGCTCAATGACTGGTTACTAAGCATACTTAATCTGCAGAGAGACTAAATCTACAGTATTTTCATTAGTTTTGGATCACTTGGACACTATGTAGCTTATTTATTTTTAGGATTACCAAACAAATTGTTTAACAAATTTGTTGATTAAGCGCCTTGTTTATGCATAACACTGTGTTGGAGCTTTAAATGTTGACTGCCTCTTACATGGGAAATAAATTTTTATTGACATACTAATTCCTCCAGTTTTAAAACAAAAATTAAATATGAAAGACAACATTTTAAAACTCCAAATAGTAACAGTTTTACTTGTATTAGTATTTACTTCTTTTACATGAAACTAGTTTATCCCTTTTTGGGGGTGGAAGGGAACACAGAAATGACACTCCTGACCTGATTGTGATAAAAATTATTCAGCATTAGAAAAGTGGGTCAGCATTTATCATTTAGAAAATCTAGGTCAGGTCAGCATTTTCCAACTAGTCTCTTAAAACGGAAAACATGAAAATGCAAGGATTAGTGTGCATATGAATGCACACACACGCATATATCTAAATTGCCCAAAGTAAGTAACCAGTATTGGTTGAAAAGATTTCCACTAATACATAAAAATTATCTACATTCTCTTTTGGCGTTATTAGCATATACATTTAAACTTTGTTGCTTATCACGTGGTAGGGTGATATTGTACCAAATAGACAAGTAACCTTAGTTTAATTTGAGAGCAAGAAATCAGGCTTGATTAATATTTAGATACGAACTCATCACCCATCGCTTCTCAGCAACAGTGGCCACTAAACATTTGGGTTAATGAAGTAATCCAAGTATATAAATTTGACCTTAGATGAATCAACATCTCATATCTCTACCTGTCAGTTTCATTTCATTTGTAAAATGAGGGGGCTGGATTAAATAACCATTTGTTACAACCAGTCCTATTTTTAAAATGTACAGAGACCTTTTCTACTTAATACTTTCCATTTAACAACTTTCATGGATATGATGAGTAAAACTACAGTTCAGAGTAGAAGCACCTGAACTGTTTTCCACTGGCAACACTGATTTTGTAGCTATTTTCATCTCATTATCATGGTACCTACAATTAATTTGCTATGTTTGTGCTGCTTCGTTTTGGAGCTATTTTATACACACCTCAGATCTAAAGATAAGGCAAAAGGGTGTCAAGAGTTATTAAGAGAAGGCATACACAAAACAATGATAAATGGTAGAGTGAAAAAAATTAGAATAAATGCTTCATATATGTCTTTGATAAAAAGATTGGACAAGAGAAAGTATTCTGAAGGACAAAGAGCAAAGCCTGTTGTAAAGTACTTTGACCTTGCAACCAAGAAAAAACAAAGACTGATAAAATGTCCTATTATATGGTATAAAATCTAATTGCTTATTAGAACCACTTGGAGCTTAAAAAGCCCTCATTGCCCAGAAATTTGGATTTAACTGGTCTGGGTATCTATAGTTTCTTGAAACTCCCTGGAAGTTTTGAGACGGAGTCTCGGTCTCTCACCCAGATGGAGTGTGGTGGCGTGATCTTGGCTCACTGCAACCTCTACCTCTTCGGTTTAAGCAATTATCCTGCCTCAGCCCCCTGAGTAGCTGGGATTACAGGTGCACGCCACCACGCCTGGCTAATTTTTTTGTATTTTTAGTAGAGATGGGGTTTCACCATGTTGGTCAGGCTAGTCTTGAATGCCTGCCTCAGCCATCTGGAAGCTTTTATTTGCAATTGGTATTCAAAAACTTTGCTAGAGAAGACCAGCACCCACATCAGATTCCTATTAGCCTAATGCAGTGGTTATCAAAAGTGTAGTTCATGGAACCCTTTCATGGGTTCATAAGATCAGAACTGTTTTTATAATACTAAGATACTTGCCTTTCAACTGTGATGCCATTTTCATGGATGACGCAAAAGCAATACTAGCAACAGAATTATTATCTAAACTGCTACGTCCTCACCCACCCATGACATAAAAATGTTGCTTTTCTTCTTAATATTTTTGTGCAATTAATGATACTGTTGCATAGAAAGGGCACAGCATTTTGTGACGAATCGGTTCAGTTTAAATCTTAGCTCTGCTATTTATAAGCAGTGTGATCTTGGGCAAAGACACTTAGCTCTCTGCATCTGTTTCTTCATATGAAAAATATGGCCAATAATACGTCTTTAATAAAACCTTGTATAAAAAACACCTATCAGAGTAGGTGCTTAACCAACACAGTAAGTCCTCACTTAACGTCATCCGCAGGTCCTTGGAAAATGCAACTTTAAGCCAAAAGATGTGTAACAAAACCAATTTTACCATAGGCAAATTGATACAAACACGAGTTAAGTTCCGATGGCATATTTCTGGTCACAAAAGCATCACCAAACTTCCAAATAAATATCAAAACCCTTCTAATATTAAACACTGAAATAAATAGGAGTTATACATCCACTTAAGAAAGATTAATAAAAACAAGTAAGATAGCTGGCTTATTTCAGTACACTGTTGAAGGTGCCGGGAGCCATCTGAGTAGCTTTGAGTATAGGACATCATTCCAGTGCAGAGCACTCAAACTAGGAGAGTGTAGACACCTCAACAAACCTAATCTTCTATACATCTCTGGGATGTGGGAAGGAACTGGTGTACCCAGAGAAAATCCATGCAGACATGGGAAGAACAGACATGAAGACAACATGCAAACTCCACACAGTGGCCTCAATTGGAAATGGAGTTTCTTCCTCATAAACGTTGAGGATCTGCTGTATTTCTTTCCCATCCAATAAATCATCCAAGCTGGAGCTGTGCTTCATCACCCTTCACTAAGTACCTTCAAAATGATTTTCCTAGTTTTCCTTTCCTTTCAACCCAACGGCTCATCAGAGTTGAGACATTCAATCATCGTATACCTGAACTACAGCACTTGTTTTCAAGCTGGTCTCCCAGATTCTAATCTTCCTCCACTTAAATATACTCTCTCCATGTTGTTACCAGTTGGTTTTCTAAAATGCACACCAATTTTATTTCCCTGCTCCAAAGCCTTTATAAAGTAAGCAATTAAACATCATCAAAATATAAAGTCTTCGGCATGGCACAAAGCTCTTCAAAATCTGGCCCTAATCTTTCTAGCCTCATCTATACTTTTTTTTTTTTTTTTAAATTCCTGCCACATTGAGGCTCCATGCAACTATTGAACTTCATGCCTTTTGTTCCCATAACTGCCATTTCCTTTATCTATGGGATAGAGATCGCTGTCACCTCTAGCTAATGACCCTAATACTCTTTAAAATACAGGTGAGAGAGAATTATTTTCTTTCTTGGGGACATCTCTCAAGCAGTTCCCAGCCAGTACTACTCCTTCCACTGTGTTTAATGATTTTCTACATATCTTCCACTACAAGAGGAGAGAAAATACTTCACATCTATTCTCTGGAGACTCAGTTTAATTATGAAATGTGGGCAATCATTCCTACTTTGCGGAGTTTGTGAAAATCACTTAGCACACTAAGACAAAGACATGAAAATAAACTCTCTTACAGTCAACCAAGTAAAGGATGGGAACTGGGCATGATTTCTAACTCTGTTTGGCTCATTCTAAACCTATGCTCTTTCCACTACACGTGTTGTCATGCTACATCATAACAGACAACAGATGGAATTCACTTATTTAATCATCTCCCCCCACTGGACTGTGAAATCCCTGAAGACACCGAGCATGTCTGTATCCCCAGACTTTTTTTTTTTGAGATGGAGTTTCGCTCTTGTTGCCCAGGCTGGAGTGCAATGGCGCAATCTCGACTCACCACAACCTCCGCCTTCTGGGTTCAAGCGATTCTCCTGCCTCAGCCTCCCAAGTAGCTGGGATTACAGGCATGCGCCACCACGCCTGGCTAATTTTTTATTTTCAGTAGAGATGGGGTTTCTCCACATTGGTCAGGCTGGTCTCCAACTCCCGACCTCAGGTGATCCACTCACCTCGGTCTCCCAAAGTGCTGGGATTACAGGTCCAGACTCTTAATGGCGTACTAACTCTAGCTGGCACTATGACTGTAGAGATTAAAATACCTAGTCTTTAAGAATTCTGCCTACAGAGGGAGAAATGTAGGCAACACCTTATTGCTGTTTTCTGTGAAAAGGGTTATGCTAGAGGGATACTGGAAGTATACATGAATATCCCTATAGATACCTAAAGAGAGTAGAAGAAAATAGAAAGGGTTAAGGGAGGCTTTTTGGAAAGAGATGAGACATGAGAGGAATGTTGAAGGATGTTAGGCATTGGGGGAAACAAGGCATTCTGAAATTTTTTAGAAGTATTAATTCACAAGTGCTACAATTACTGTTCATCCTGACAGATGTAAATTACTGCTGATAAACATTTTGTCCTTGAAATGCTTTTTAAAAAGATTCTTGGCCGTAGCGGTGGCTCATGCCTGTAATCCGATGGCATATTTCTGGTCACAAAAGCATCACCAAACTTCCATATAAATATCAACACCTGGGAGGCTGAGGTGGGCGGATCACGAGGTCAAGAGATCGAGACCATCTTGGTCAACATGGTGAAACCTCGTCTCTACTAAAAATACAAAAATTAGCCGGGCATGGTTGTGCGCGCCTGTAGTCCCAGCTACTCAGGAGGCTGAGGCAGGAGAATCGCTTGAACCCCGGAGGCAGAGGTTGCAGTGAGCCGAAATTACGCCACTGCCCACTCCAGCCTGGGCGACAGAGCAAGACTCCATCTCAAAAAAAAAAAAAAAAAAAAAAAAATTCATTAAAATACAGTAATTCAGGTTTATTAAGTCATTAGCATTGGGTTACCTCACAAATAAACTAAGTTTAGGTGCAAACTCAAAGATACTGAGACACTAATCCATTTCTCAAACCGCTAAGTTAGCCTCCTTGAAACCTCACTTCGTAGCTCTGCCAACAATGTACTTTTCACATCTCACAGCAATAAAAAACCACCTGCCAGTTGTTTCTGTTTTCCACCTATGTCTGATTTATATATTTATATTAATAAGGAACAAATTACTAAGACTTATTTCATCCTCAGTTATGTTGTGTTTCTATCGATAACAACATGAAGATTTCGGGCATCTGGACATTAAAATAAGTTTGAGTCCTGGCTTTACAATCTACTAGGTGTGATCCAAGGCAAGTCAATCTCCTCATGTTTCACTTCTTTCACTTGTAAACATCTACTTAGAAGTTGTGGTGAACTTGATATTTCCATGCTTATAAACTGATTTTTTGAAAAAAGCCTGGTACATAGGACTTGATAATGAATGAAAGTATATGCTACTTTTGGAAAAACAAGCATGACAAGATAGTTTATATACCGATGATCTTCAGCACAGTATATGCATCTTGTTTTTAGCTAGTCTGATATTGAGATAATAAAAAGAGTTATCTTTGACTTGCACTACGAGTAAAATAATTCAACTTCAGTTTTTAGAAAGATGTAAAAGAATTAAGAGTGACAGTCTTGCTAGTCTCAACTGCCATCTTCCCATCAGGTGGTAAATTCGTCCAGAGAAGAAACTGAATTATTGCTATATGGGATTCTGTAGCAACTTCCGTAAACGTGGGCTCATAATTTTTCACCATGAGACTCAAGCTTTTTGGAGTCATAGTTGTTTTTGGGTCTATTCGCAGGCATGCATCCTTTGCCCAGAAATATACACATTTGGCAAATGGACTTGGAGGTGAAAGAGGAGGAAGGCCTGAGGCTAGACACCACTCCAATAAGTATATTAAGCCCCTAGAAAAGCAATCCGCCTTTGCAGAGAACTCTTAACTATTAAAACCTATAGCTTGTAAAGTAGCATTTTCAAAGTTGAGAGAATAATGTGGAAGGGTCCTGAGAGGCTATTGACTAAACAGCTGAAAACGAAGGTATGGAGTTTGGTGCCAAAGGAACCTCCCCACAAAATCAAACACTAACACCAGAGTAAAGCCCCTAGGGTGAGATAAGGAGATGCAAGAAAACAAGCGGAAACTCGAGAAGCTCTAACGCTTCAAAGCTTCAATGACCCCAGATAATCTACGTAGCCAACGTGTTAAAACACACCAACGCATTTTTTTTTTCCTAAACAAAGTAGGAAAGCGGACTTTGCATGAGGGGCGGGCTCCGCGACCCAGGAGTCTTTCTTGGACAGTCCGTCCTGATTCTCTCTGGTTGACCGTGGAGGGACCACATGGCTCCAAGGCCCACACACCCCGGGCTGCCGCACAACCTCCAGCCCTAGTCTAGACCCACAATCCCTTCTCGAAGATTAACCTCGACCCGGCAGCCCCAATTCTTACCATAGCGAGACCGGCGATACCGCAGCCACATCACCCTTCCGGGCCCCAGGCGGAAGAGGCTGCACGCCCCGTCTGCCCTTTTCGCCCTCTCCAGCCGTCCGGTTGGGCTTGTCACGGCACCGCCTACTGAGTCGGGCGATTAAGACGCTAGGATAGGCTCCTCTCCACCGGAAAAGGCGGGATTTAGACCACGCCCCGCAGACCGGCGGAAGTAGCTGATGCTCTCATTGGTTGCAAGAACTTGATCTGTGAAAGCGGGCGTTTCGGAGGAGACCGGAAGTACAGTCACGGAGAGGTAGGGTCCGGAAGTGGGGCTGCCTCTTTAAATAACAAAAATATGATTTTCTCTTTTTATCTTTTGCTTTCTTTTTAAAAAAGTTCCCTGCTATTTACCCCTAGAACTCCACAGTGTGAGATTCCCCCTCAATTTGTGAGCTCCCGCGCCTTCCTCTTGTGGGCTTTTGGGGATGCTAGGGTTTCCGGCATCATCCTCAGGGTGCGAACCTACCTGTTCACCTTCTTTTCAGTTTCTCTATTTGCATCTGGGGGATTCTTGGGAATGCGAAGCACTTTTGAAATGCTCTGTGTTGGTTGTGGGATTGGGAGGACAGTTGAATCCAGAGGGTAGTGAGCATTTCCCCAACACCGGCCTGTCCTTTCAATCCCCAGATATTGGTCAACTGTGGGTTCCATCCAGGCATCGTGACTGAAACGTACTAGGCAATTTGGGGTCAGGAAAGAACTTTCTGTGGTAACCAATGGGAAGGAACTGCCCTTTACGGACTGCAGCAATTGATAGGTACTTTAGAGAGATCAACTGGCAAGACAAATGACAAGCCAACTTTTAATCAGTAGTAGAATTTAGCTTTTTCTGATGTTAATTATCCCAATAGGTGAGGTTCTGTTACACACACACACACGCACGCACGTTTTTCTTTCTGCATTTTATCGATGGAGAAACAGGAGCTTTGACGTGTTTGAATTTGCGTAGTTCTTGGAATTCTGATAAAGTATTAGAAAGGAGAATTTTTCACTCTTTGCCCCCTTAAGGCAACCTTTTGGCTCTAAATGTGTGGTGTATTTTTTCTCAGGCAGCAGAGGGTTCTTTTCAGAATGTTTTCAATTTTTTATTTATTGACTTAGAAGGTGGATAGAGAGAAGGTAACTCAGGTGAGATGTTGGTTTACGAGCTGTATTCGGCCTATGAGACCGTTTTGTATTTAGGGCAACACAAATGATTAGAAGATTTGGGATTCTGCTGTTTGTGTTTACATCGTTCACTAGGGCACACAACGGTTTTGTTTTAAACTCTAACTAACTTGATATTTGAGTCTGTTATATTTAATTGTCAAGAGTTGGTCAATTACACAAATTAGCAAGTATTTACTGGGTGCCTGCTTTATTCATAGATCTTGAGATTGCAGCATAGGAACAAAGATGGTCTGTTCTTTTAAGGAATTTAATAACGTTGTGGGAGAGGGGAAAAAGAAAGGTATAAAAAAAATACAGTACTCTCCACCTGAGGAAGAAAAAAGTCTTTTAATGTTCTGTCTTGTAATTCCTTTATATTATACCTTTTAGGTCTTGCCATTCAAATTAAACAAACTTGGTTTAGCTATGGAAATTATGTTGTGCAACTTATCGAGCTTGGCTTTTAGGGTAGTAAATGTGTCTGTAGACATAACTGCCCTTGCTTTCATGTGAAGATTGTCTTGATCTTTGTTACACTTAAGAGTAATACTTCTGTATGAAGCTCTGCTTCAGGCTACCTGTGAAGAGCATCAGAAAGCTTAACTTGTAGAGATCACAATTGATTTGCTATGTCTATATATTTTAATTAACTTTAGGCCATGGCTTCTTATGTACCTGAGCTTCAAAATAGTAAAGAACGACATTGCCAGTTTTTAAGTTATCCATGGAGAGAAACATATGTGCCAATAAATGAGGCTGAACAATATGTATAATGTTTATTGCATTTATGTAAAACATCAAAGTTAATCTGACGTGAGTTTTTTTGGGAGGTGGTAGTTTAGCTGCATCGTCTTACATAAACCTGCTACTTTTTGGTTTTCAGATTATATCACAATTTCAAAAGTCTTTCTGGCAGCTTTGCAATGAATCCTCATTTAAAACCATCTTGGATCCTTTCCTTACTAGAAATAAAATCTGACTGTGTTATTCCTTTGTTCAAAAATTATTATTTATTTTATTTTTGAGACAGGATCTTGCTCTGTTGCCCAGGGTGGAGTGCAGTGGCACAATCATGGCTCACCCCAGCCTCAACCTCCTGGGCAGAAGTGATCTATCCTCCTCCCTCAGTATCCCCAGTAGCCGGGACCATGGGTGTATGCCACCATACTTGGCTTAATTTATTTCATTTTTTGTAGAGATGGGGCTCACTATGTTACCTAGGCTGGTCTCTAACTCCTGGGCTCAAGTGATCCTCCCGTCTTGGCCTCCCAAAGTGCTGGGATTACAGGTGTAAGCCACCGTACCGCGTCTGACCTGTTTAAAAATTTTTATCTCACCTGCATCTGGAAGAATATTTCCAACTTTGTTTTCTTGGGTATATTCAAATCATATGTAAAAATAGTGATATTTATATTTTTCTGTGGAGCCAGTGCAAAAGCGTCCTCAGTGTTATGAGGATTAAACGAGTTATTACAAGTAAATCATCTAGGCAAGTGTTTGGCATACAGTAAGCACTCAGAAAGTGTTGTCTATTGTTGTGCATGGCTTTGGTAAATTAAAAGTCTCTGGAGAGGAGGAATTATAATGGAGGAACTGTTGAATTGCATATATTAGGCACTAAATACAGTAGTCTCTCCTTATCTGAGGTTTTGATTTTGACAGTTTCAGTTACCTATGATCAACCACAGCCTGAAAATATTAAGTAGAAAATTCCAGCCGGGTGTGGTGGCTCATGCTTGTAATTCCAGCACTTTGGGAGGCCAAGGTGGGCGGATCACTTGAGGTCAGGAGTTCGAGACCAGCCTGGCCAACATGGTGAAACCCAATCTCTACTAAAATACAAAACTTAGCCAGGTGTGGTGGCATACACCTGTAGTCCCAGCTACTCAGGAGACTGAGGCAGGATAATCAATTGAACCCAGGAGGTGGAGGCTGCAGTGAGCCGAGATTGTGCCACTGCAGTCCTGCGTGGGCAATAGAGCGAGTCTCCATCTCAATTAAAAAAAAAAAAAAAATTCCAGAAATATTTCATACATTTTAAATGGCATGCCTTTCTGAGTTGTGATGAAATCTTATTCCATCCCATTCCATTCAGCCTGAGGCCATGAATCATCTCTTTGTTCAGCATATCCCTGCTGTATAAGCTTCTTGCCTTTTAGTTGCTTGGTTATCAGATTGATGGAGGTGGTATCACAGTGCGTGTGTTCTAGGAATACTTATTTTACTTAATTATTGCTTCAAAGCACAAGGGTAACGATGCTGGCAACTTGGTTATGCCGAAGAGTAGCTGTAAAGTGCCTCTTTTAAGCAAAAAAGTGAAAGTTCTCCACTTAATAAGGAAGAAAAAAAATGTCATAAATTGATGTTGCTAAGGTCTATGGTAAGAACAAATCTATCTGTAAAATTGTGAATAAGCAAAAAAATTTATGCTAGTTTTGCGGTCACACCTCAGACTGCCAAACTTATAGCCATAGTGCGTGATAAAAACTTAGTTAAGATAATAAAGCAATTAAATTTGTGGGTAGAAGATGTGAAAAGAAACATGCTCAGATTGAAGGCAGTTGATTGGGTTCAGCCTTCCCCTGGGGCCTTGGGGTGTACACTGTTGGATAAGGAGAGGACTGCTATAAAAGGTTTTAGTATTAAGTTGGTATTGCATTTATATCACCAGACCACTTTCTCCCCATTTTCTCTTTTTACTTTGTTGCCAGTGTTAATGATAGGGTTGATTTACATTACCTTTTACATTACCTACCTTTTTTCATTCACTGTTATTCATATATATTGAAAGACAATTGTTCTGCTTTTTTCCTCTCATCCTCAGCTAGCCTTCCTAACCTCAGGTAGAGGTTTTTCGTGTTCAAGTGTTAGTCCTTTTTTTCTCCCCACTTGTTCTCATTCTCTTCCCACATGGCTTTTGAATTCAGACTGAAATGTACATGAGGATCAAAGTTAATACAATTTTATTGTGTTGGGGATTTTTGTTAAATAAGTAGATTTCCAGCTGCCCTTGTCACACACAAAAAATAAGGTAGATGGTAGGTGTTAATCTCCTTCACTAAAGTAACCATTTTACTATCTATATGTATTCTAGAATGTCAAGTTGTAAACCTCTTAACCTTTCTCCATTTTCAACCCCATTTGTTTGCTCTTCTCTGCAACAAAAATCCTCTGAAGAGTTTTCTATGCTCCAAGTCCCAATTCCTCTTTTTCTACCTCTGCATCTTCATTTGCATATTTAAAAGATATCTTGAACTCAAATGTCCCAGACTGAACTCCTTTCCTCCCAAACCTTTCCCATTCCTTCTCATCTGAATTGATGGCAGCTTTATACAGCCAGTTGCTCAGTTAAATCTTTGGCGTCATCCTTGACTCCTTACTTTCTCTTGTATTCCAACAATTCCTGTTGGCTTTTTCTATGAAGGATATCTAGAATTCAACAGTTTTCTACTATTTCTGCTATTAGTATACTGATCATCTCTTGTCCGGATTTTTTGTTATTGTCCTGTATCATTTCTTGCTTGCATTACAGTAATTGTGTTCTATTCTCTGCTTTTTTCAGTCCTTGCCTCCCTACAGTCTATTCTCATATGTCAGCCAGAGTGATACTTTTAAAATATAAATCAAAAATTGTACATTTACATGTAAGATTCTAAATGCAATATGTTATCCTAGATTGGATCCTGAAACAGAAAGAGGCTATTAGTGGAAAAACTGGTGAAATCCAAATAAAGTCTATGGTTTAGTTGATAGAAATGTATCAGTGTTGGTTTCTTAGTTTTGATAAATGCACCGTGATAGTATAAGATGTTAACATTAGAAGAAACTGGGTGAGGGGTATTTGGGAACTTTCTATTATCTTTGCAAATATTCTGTAAATTCAGAATTATTCCAAAATAATATACAGAAGAATATAACATTACTTTTTTGCTTAAAAACCTTTCGTGAATCATTTGATTCATAGTAGAAGCTAACAGCCTTACGTTGGCCTACAATAGTCTACATCAGTCTTGTCCAACTTGCAGCCCACAGGCTGCCTGTGACCTATGATGGCTTTGAATGCAGCCCACCACAAATTCGTAAACTTTCTTAAAACATTATGAGATTTTTTTTTTGGTATCATTAGTGTTAGTGTATTTTATGTGTGGCCCGAGACAATTCTTCCTCCAGTGTGGCCTAAGGAAGTCGAAAGATCAGACACCTCTGCTCTACATGATCTGGTCTCCCATTACCTCTCTAACTGCATGTCTTTGTGTTCTCTCTCCCTTTGTTTCAGCCACACTTACCACCCTGTTTCTTAAGTACACCAGACCTGCTTCTACCATAGGGCCTTTGCACTGACTGCTTATTCTATCTAGAATGCTTTTGGATCCGTACAGCTAATTCCTTCACATCTTTTACATGTTGCTCAAATGTCACCTTTGCAGTAAAGCATATCCCAACCTCCCTATTTAAATTACAGCTTTGCAACTTCCATAGCACCTACCCCTATACTCTCAGTCTCCTCCACCCTGTTTTATCTCCTCTTTTTACTCCAGCATTTATCATTATTCTATATATGTTTTACATATTTGTTACATGTATTTTTAATTGTGTTCCCCTACTAAAATGTAAAATCCATGACAGCAGGCATTTTTATCTGTTTTGTTGTCTTATGCCACATTCTAAAGCATTTGTGTGAGGCATAGAAGTACTCAGTAGGTTTTGGTTGAATGAATGAGTGACTTGATTGGGTGTTTGAATCTGTAATTTTTTTTTTTTTGGAGATGGAGTCTTGCTCTGTTTCCCAGGCTGTAGTGCAGTGGCGGCAATCTCTACTCACTGCAACCTCTGCCTCCTGGGTTCCAGCAATTCTCCCGTCTCAGCCTCCTGAGTAGTTGAGATTATAGGTACATGCCACCATGCCCAGCAACTTTTTTGTATTTTTAGTACAGATGGGGTTTCACCATGTTGGCCAGGCTGGTCTCGAACTCCTGACCTCAAGTGACCCACCTGGCTCGACCTCCCAAAGTGCTGGGATTTATAGGCATGAACCACCACACTTGACCATGAACCTGTAATTTTTGATTTGCAGTCTGAAACACTGAATTATTTATCACTTTCGTATATCATGCTATTTCTTGCCTCTAAGCCTTTACTCATGTAGACTCTTCTACTTGGAATGCCCTTCCTTATCTTTCTTCCTCTGCCCCTAAGTTGTTTTCACCTAACCATTTCTCTTTAAAGAGGCATATAATATTAGATGTAACTCAAGGAAGCCTTCCCTAAAATGTTAGGCCAGGGTGAGTGCTGCTTTTCAGAGGAGCTCCCTCCCTACCTCTGCATTTTACAAACTTATATTATAATTCTCTTTGGGTGTCTCTATTTCAGTAGAGAGTTGCGAATGTGTCTTACTGATCTTTGGGATATACAATCCTGGTACATTGGAAGTAATCAGTGAATGTTGTAATGCATTAATGGCATGATGAAAGACACTCAGCTATGAAGCATAGTTTTGATTTCAACCTGGGTCTTTTGAGTGTAAAATCAATGGCTTATTTGCTATTCCTTGTTTCTTAGGAGAAAGGTGGCTGTCTTTAAAATAATTGAAAGGTACTGTATCTTTCTATACAAGTAGGAGGAAGTTAATGCATTTTATAGCCCTGGACAATTTGTTCCTTGTCATTGTTGAAGCTCACAGCCCTGATGAAAGCGAGTTGTGCTTTTTTCTAAAGCATTGGCTGAAATCATTGATCAGGGTTCAATTGTAGACAGCAAATTTTTAATGTTGATGAAATTAGGCACTTTTGGAGAGAAAAACGTTCTTGAGGTTTGTGTTGCCAGTAAGAAGAAATACATGCCAAAATTCCAAACTGTTCATGAGGCATTTATGTTTTTACTAGATGCCATTACTACCAATAACTTCGTATTACATTAAACTTTTGCTTGTGTACCACTGGGAAATCCCAGAGTGTTTAAAGATGTTGCAAAGATTTTCTTTCAGCAATACAGAAATTTGCTCTTAAGATTGATTTAATTATGATTAGTTTGTTAACAGTATCTCTGACACGTAGCACAAAATTAAGTAAACTAATTTTGCATTTAAAATACTGTTTGTTTAATGCTAGATAATGAGCTAGACTTCCCAACTACTCTTTATAATTGGCATTCTGAATTCAAACTGCCGTCTGAATATTGATCATTGTTGTCGCAGCCTATAAACTAAACCAGTTTTATCTTTACCTAGCCCTTAAGACTAACTAAAAAGGAAATAGATTACCTGTATAGATTCTGAAAAGGCTTCCACATTAGTAATGAGGTTGCAAATGATAATTATGCTGAGATTAAGTAATCAAAAACAAATATTACCTGGAGGACATTGTATCCTGAATTTGTGTTCATTTCCATAGCTTTGCTAATCCTACAGAAGTGACTAAAATGTTGAAGTAAGCAAAGAGTTCAATCTGGCCTTGTGTGAGAGGATGCCATTAACTTGTAATTTTACCTGAGCAGTGAATGAGAATTTTATGAGATAAAGAAGGAACTTGCTCAATTGGAACAGAAGCATATGGCTGCTAAGAAATAAGATGCAGCCATTGTTGAAATTTGTCAGTCTTGACAGTATAAATATTGACATGCTGAGACATGTCAATATTTACCATAGAATTTGGAAGTTGCCAAGTTCCTGTTTAAGAAATGTGACCCTAGCATTGGACACAGTATATCAATAAATATGGAATATGTCCAAATGAACAGCTGCTCAGGGAAAATAAAATTACATCTGTCTAAACTTCGAGGCACTTAAAAAGTTAAAGTTAAAAGTTTGTGATTTTTTTTGGTAATTTTTCGGTAGATGCTTGTATGATATAGTATACTAATAGGGTTCCATGTATAGGTTTAACATAAAAATGACAGTATCGTTGCTATTTATAAATTTGTAAATTAGCTGTGCTATGATACTCATCTATAAATTGAATTTTAAAAACTTGCCTAGTGTTGTGTTTAGGAACCAACCCTTCATTTTCAACTTTGTTCTTAAGGAGAAATTGGCTCATCATGACTTAGATATTGATTTGGGGAGACAAAAGTTTATACTCTTGAGAACTTCTTAAATGGCAACATAGAAAATAGAAGTTTTTGCACTTTAAATGTGATAAGGAAAATTGACCTTGTTATCATTATCTGACAAACATGTCTCAGTACAAAATCATATCATAAATCACCACTGTTAATTCCCATCTGAATATTACTATATTTTAACAAAGACCTTTTTGATGTAAACTAGACATTTGAACTTTTATATCAAGTCATTAGAACCACACAATCTTACATTCTTTTGCAGACTTCTAGAAGAAGTTTAAGCTTAGCAATTCTTTGAACGAGAGTCCTGAAACAATCTTAAGAACATAAAACATGGGTATCAGGACTTGTTTTCTCATGGCATCTCCTTTCTAATGGTAGCGATAGGTGACTTTTAAATAGTAGTCTAATCATTTAACCACTTCATAATATTGTATGAGTTCTTAGAAGAAGTGAATGATTTATTAAGTCCATATAGTAGCATACATTGTAATTAGCTATAGAGTTGACCCTTGAACAATACAGGGGTTAGCAACGTCAACCTCTCAAGCAGTTGAAAATCCATGTATAACTTTTGGCTCCCTCAAAACTTAACTACTAATGGTTTATTGTTGACCAGAAACCTCATCAATAACATAAATAGTTGATCAACTGTTATATATTTTGTGTGTTATATGCATTATGTACTCTGTTCTTACAATAAAGTGAGGTAGAAAAAAGTAAATATTACTAAGAAAATCATAATGAAGGGAAAATATATTTACTATTCATTAAGTGGAAGTCAGTCATCATGAAGGTCTTCATTCTTTTCTTCATGTTGAGCTGCCTGGGGAGGAGGAGGAAGAGAAGGATAGATCTCGCTGTCTCTGGGGTGGCAGAGGTGGCAAAGGTAGAGGAGGTGGAAGAGGAGGCAGGAGAGGCAAACACACTTGGTATAACTTTTATTGAAAAACTTTTGTGTGTAAGTGGACCCACACAGAACAAACCTTCAGCTGTTCAGCGATCAACTGTGTATGTCCCTTAATTTAATTTCTCAGTTTTTATCTGGTGGTGGTTTTTTTTTTTTTTTTTAAAAAAAACAGTTTTCTAAGACATTGGCTGATGCTCTCTCTTCCTCATTTTGTCCTGAGTCAAAGAAATCCCTTAGATATTAAATCAGACATACCTGAACCAAATGTTCTTACCTAACTGCCTAAACATGATCTTTATATTCTGGAATGTTCTAACTTGGTTGAACTTTTTTGGCCATGAGCTAAATAGATATCTCTGTTTTATATGACCTCTAAACAAGGTTTAATTAAAAAATCAGGCATTTCTAGGCCAGGTGTGGTGGCTAACACCTGTAATCCCAGGTCTTTGGTAGGCCAAGGCAGGTGGATCACCTGAGGTCAGAAGTTCAAGTCCAGCCTGGCCAACATGGCGAAACCTCATCTCTACCAAACATACAAAAATTAGCCAGGAGTGGTGGTGCCCGCCTGTAATCCCAGCTACTTGGGAGGCTGAGGCATGAGAATCGCTTGAACCTGGGAGGCAGAGGTTGCAGCGAGCCGAGATTGCGCCACTGCACTCCAGCCTGGGTGGCAGGGTAAGACCCTGTCTCCAAAAAAAAAAAAAAAAAAAGCATTTCTAAATAACAGCAGCCCTATAAAATTTGTCCTGGTTGGCTGTGCACAGTGGCTTACACTTGTAATCCCAGCACTTTGGGAGGCCGAGGCGGGTAGATTATTTGAGGTCAGGAGTTCAAGACTAGCCTGGCCAACATAGTGAAACTCTATCTCTACTAAAAATACAAAAATTAGCCAGACGTGGTGGTGTATACCTGTAATCCCAGCTGCTCGGGAGGCTGATGCAGGAGAATTACTTGAGCCTGAGAGGTGGAGGTTGCAGTGAGCCGAGATGGTGCCACTGTACTCCAGTCTGGGTGACAGAGTGAGACTCTGTGTCAAAAAAAAAAAAATTTTTTTTTCCAGGTCATAGCGTGTTCATTGTTTCAGCAAGCAAGATGTCATACTAAAATACATGAAAAAATTAATACAATCTTACCTTTGAAAATTTAATAATTTAGTAATTTATTTTGGTCTATGCCTCTTCACTTGGTTTGGAGCTACATGCCTTGTTAAAATGAAAAGCGTGTACCTCATTTGTCTGGATATTTTGTATTTCTGATGTTTCATTGGGCATTCTTGTACCTTGGCCAAAGTGGAATATTTATGCAGGCAGAATTGAATTTAATAATACGCATTTCAATTGTAAAGGAAAGATAATTTTCAAGGCATTGGAATTGTATCGTCATTGCTACTGGTGAATCTACTAGTTGATTGTTGACATTTCATTTTCTGAACATTGGATTCCTCAGGCAAACCTTCTCTTATACCTCTTAGTTTTGTGTATATTGATCCTGTAATTTTTTTACCTTAGAAAATATAGCACCTTTATATGTCATTTAGCAGGTATTTGACGTATCTTGTCATTATTTTATTACTACTTTAACTCTGCTGTAGCAAAATTATATACTATCTTGTATATATTTACTTTTAAAAAATAACTAACAAGTTTAATTATAATTTATATAGAGCTCTGTAGTGTCATGTTCTCCGAAGTGGATGAAAATTTCTGGAGAGAAAGTATCATTTTTTTTTTTTTTCTTGATCTGCTGGAGTTCTTATTGAACACAAAGTTTGCACATACTGCTTCCTTAATGAATGATTGGTAGATGGAGTGGAATTTTTACAGCTGACATTCTGCAGATTGATTTCAGTTCGTTATTTCAACTTATTGGGAATTTTTAAAACATATTAAGTGACTCTGAAACTAACTTAACTTTGAATAACTTTTCAGATCAGCATTTTAAATTTTGCAATGCAAAATTGCTTCACTTGCACAAAGTAGTGTGGCTTCATTTGTTAATAAACATTTCACTAATTCTTTTGGGGAAGTGTTTGATTAAAAATAATATTTTTTTCTAAGACATATAACATTCCCAACTTCTCCCTAATGAGAAAATTTTTCGTGATAGTTCTGTAGTTTGAAGATTGTTGATGCATGTAGCATTTCCAACTTATTTCTAATAAGATAATCATTCTTGATTGTTCTGAAGTTTGAAGATTATTAATAATTTGACTTCATTTTCACTTCATTGTACTTTATAGGCAGGAAGATGTTTGATTTAGTGCTATTTCAGAATCCTTTGAAGAATTCTGACAATCTTTTTTAGTATTTCGTTTCAAAATTGATATTAAGTGGTAGCCATAAAGAGGCCACCAATTGATTAATCTTTCTGATCAATAAGGTAATTTAAAGATACCCTTTTAGCTGTGTGGCCTTGTTTCACTGCTGCCTGCTGGAGATAGTGCCAATTTTGCAGTTAACTAAGTGCTATCAGACACTACCCTTGTAGAAGCACAGCCTCCTAAATTGTGATACCTTGATAACAAGTGACTTCTAATCTGGATTAATTTTGTTGCTTGCTTCATTCAAATGTTGGAGAGGCCAGCACTTGGGAATCTAACAGAATGGTACTAGAATTTTGAAACTATCAAAGTTCAATTTCAAACAGCCATTAGCTGAGCTTTCTGCTGAGTGATTCAGTGTATATAATTCAGCTCCAGGCCCTTTCCATCAGGAGAAGAACTGGCAGAGAATCTGCTGAGCATGATTATCCCAATATCGTTCCTATATTAAACCCTCTTTTTCCCCCATTGGGGGAATAAGATAACTGACTTGGGATCCTTGGAGGCCAATCATAACTCCAATTCTCTGACGCCAAGTGGATATTCAACAACTCAGTCCAATTCAAACACTATCTAGGGTTAGTGTCAGATCTCACAGGTTCTGGGCTCAGTCCCACAAAATTGCCCCCACTTCAGGTGCCAGTCACAAGTCCTGAGTCACCTATACTTTTGACCAACCAGTTATAAACAGGTTTCCCATGATACCACGCTTCAGATTTGATAATTTGCTATAATGGCTCACAGAAGTCTGAAAAATATTTTCTTTACCTTTACTGGTTTAGTACAAAAGATAGAACTTAGGAACACCCAAATGATAGATGACACATAGGGAAAGGTATGGGGGCAGGGGAACAGGCCTTCAATGCCCTTCTGTGGGCATGCCACCTTTCAGCACCATGATGTGTTCACCAAACAGGAAGCTGTTCACATCTCCTTGTTCAAGAGTTTTGTTTTTTTGAGACAGGGTTTCACTCTGTCACCCAGGTTGGAATGCAGGTAGCACAGTCATAGCTCACTGTAACCTCAAAGTCCTGGGCTTAAGTGATCCTCCTTCCTAAACCTCCAGATATGTTTTGGCTATTTCCCCACCTAAATCTGATCTTGAATTCCCACATGTTGTGGGAAAGACCCAGTGTGAGGTAATTGAATCATGGGGGCAGGTCTTTTCCATGCTTTTCTCGTGATGGTGAATAAGTCTCACGAGATCTGATGGTTTCGTAAGGTGGGGGGAGGGCTCCCTGCACAAGCTCTGTCTCATTGCCTGCTGCCATCTGTGTAAGACATGAATTGCTTCTCCGTGCCTTCTGCCATGATTATGAGGCCTCCTCAGCCAAATGGAACTATAAGTCCATTAAACTGTTTTTCCTGTGTAAATTACTGAGTCTCAGGTATGTCTTTATCAGCAGTGTGAAAATGGACTTATACACCTCCCAATTCAAATTTTTATAGAGCTCAATCTCCTGGTCTGGGTGCATGGGAGGAATGGAGGGTTGGGAGGAGGGTCTGAAAATCCCAGCCTAGTAATCACTTGATGTTTCTGGTGACCAGCTCCATCCTGAGGCTATCTAGAGGCCCCACTCTAAGTCACTTCGTTATTATAAACTCAGGTGTAATTGAAAGCAGTTCCTTATGAGTAACAAAAACATTCCTATCACTCAGGAAATTTCAAGGATTTTGCCAACTCTGTGCAAGGAGCAGGAGACAAAGTTCAAACATATTTCTTATCACATACACACAGTATTTTTTGTTTGTTAAATTTTATTTATTTACATAATAGGTTATGGTTGTTTATACTTATGGGGTTCAAAGTGATATTGTAATTTTGAATACAATGCAGAATGATTAAATTAAGCTAATTAACATATCTATCCCTTCAAGTATTTAACATTGTTTATTCATGGCAACATTGAAATGTACAGTACTGAATTGTTAGCTCTGTTCAGCATGCTGTACAATTGATCTAAAATAAAAAAGTCAGACTTATTTCTCATATATAACTGAGGCTTTATACTGTTTTGACTATTGTATTAGCCCGTTTTCACACTGCTATGAGGAACTGTCTAAGACTAGGTACATTATAAGGAAAAGAGGTTTAATTGACCCACAGTTCTGCATGGCTGTGGAGGCCTCAGGAAACTTACAATCATGGCAGAAGGAAAAGCAGGCACATCTTACATGGTGGCAGGTGAGAGAGAAGAGTGAAATGGGAACTGCCAAACACTTTTAAAACCATCAGCTCTTGTGATAACTCACTCCACTCTTATGAGAACAGCATGGGGGAAATTGTCCCTGTGATCCAATCACCTCCCACCAGGTCCCGCAACATCTGGTGATTACAATTCGAGATGAGATTTGGGCGGGGACACAGCCAAACCTTATCAACTGCCCATCCTCTCTACCACCCAACCTCTGGTAACCACCATTCTACTCTCTGCTTCTGTGAGTTCAATTAATTTAGGTTGTACATTTAAGTGAGAACTGTGGCATTTGTCTTTCTGTGCCTTACTTCATTTAGGGTAATATCCTCCAATTCCATCTGTGATGTCACAAATTACAAAGTTATTTTTATTTTTTAAAGTCTGACTAGTGTTCCATTGTGTGTATATGAATTTTTTGGTATTCATTTATGCTCTGATAGACATTTAGGTTTATTCCATAACTTGACTATTGTCTAGTGCTGCAGTGAATATGAGAATACAGATGTCTTTTCCACATTCTGATTTTAAAACTTTCAGGTAAATACTCAGAAGTGGGATTGCTGAATCATATGGTAATTCTTTTTTTTTTTTTTTTTTTTTGAGACAGAGTCTCGCTCTGTCAACCAGGCTGAAGTGCAATGACACGATCTCCGCTCACTGCAAGCTCCACCTTCCTGGTTCATGCCATTCTCCTGCCTCAGCCTCCCGAGTAGCTGGGATTACAGGCGCCCGCCACCAGGCCCAACTAATTTTTTGTGTTTTTAGTAGAGACGGGGTTTCACCATGTTAGCCAGGATGGTCTTGATCTCCTGACCTCGTGACCCGCCCACCTCGGCCTCCCAAAGTGCTGGGATTACAGGCGTGAGCCACTGCTCCCAGCATCATATGGTAATTCTATTTTTAGTTCTTTGAGGATCCTCCATACTGTTTCCATAATGGTTATGCTGATTTATATTCCTACCAACAGGGTACAAAAGTTCCCTTTTTTCCACCTCCTTGCAAATGTTTGTTGTTTTTGTTGATAATGGCCATTCTCACAGATAGGAGGTGATATCTAATTGTGATTTTAATTTCTATCTCCCTAATGATTAGTGATGATGAGCATTTTTTCAATTATTTGTCAGTTATTCAGATGTATTCTTTGGAGAAATATCTATTCAGGTCAATCTCTCACGTTTTTATTGGATTATCTGTTTTGTTTCTATAGAGCTGTTTGATTTCCTCTTATATTTTGGATATTAGCCCCTTATCAAATGTATGTACTACAGATATTTTCTTCATTCTGTAGGTTGTCCCTTCACTCTGCTAATTGTTTCATTTGATGTGCAGAAGCTTTCGAGTTTGATGTAATCTCATTTGTCTGTCTTTGCTTTTGTTTCCTACGCTTTTAATGTCAAATCTGAAAAAAACAACAACAAAAAATCGTTGCCCAGACCAGTGCTGTATAAATTCCACCCTGTTTTCTGCTTGTAGTTTTATAGTTTCAGGTCTTATGTTTAAATCTTTAATCCATTTCGAGTTGATACTTGTATGCGGTATGAGATAGGGGTCCAATTTCATATGGCTATCCAGTTTTCCCTACATCATTTATTGGTGAGATTGTCCTTTTCCCATTAAATATTCTTTTTACCTCTGTCAAGAATCGATTGACTATAGATGTATGAGTTGTTCTCTGGACTCTCTATTCTGTTCCATTGGTCAATGTGTCTGTTTTGTATGCCTATTTACAAATAGGCATAAAATGTTTCTGTTTATAAAAATAAAACACTACTATGCTGTTTTAATTACTACTCCTTTGTAATATAGTTCGAACACTTTGTTCTTTTTGCTTATGATTGCCTTGGTTATTTGGGTGTGTGTGTGTGTGTGTGTGTGTGTGTGTGTGTGTATTTCCATATAAATTTTAGGATTCTTTTTTTCTACATCTATGAGAAATAATGTTGGAATTTTGATACAGATTGCATTGAATCTTAAATCACTTTAGGTAGTATGGATATTTTAACAATATTCTTCCAGTCAATGAACATGGGATATCTTTCTATTTGTTTGTGTTTTCTTCCATTTCTTTCTTTAATGTTTTATAGTTGTAAGTGTCCAGGTATTTCACCTCGATTAATATATTCCTAAGTATTTTTTTGTAGCTACTGTAAGTAGGATTGCTCTATATCTCAGAGGAAAAGCTTTCAGTTTTTTCCCTTTGAGTATGATGTTATCTGTGGGTGTGTCACATATGGCCCGTATTGTGTTGAGGTACATTTCTTCTGTACCTAATTTGCTGAGGTTTTTTTTTTTTTTTTTTAAAATAAAAGGACATTAAATTATTTTTCAAATGCTTTTTCTGCATTTTGTGAGATGATCATATGATTTTTGTGTTTCGTTCTGTTAATGTAGTGTATCACATTTATTGATTTGCATATTTGAACCATCTTTGCATACCACAAATAAATCCCACTGATTATTGTGAAAGATCCTTGTAAGGTGTTGTAGCATTTGGTTTGCTAATATTTTGTTGAGGATTTTTTAAATCTGTAATCTTCAAGGATATTGACCTGTAGTTATATTTTCTTGGGATGTTCTTTTCTGGCTTTGGGATTAGAGTAATACTAGCCTCATAAAAAGAGTTTGGAAGTATTCTGTCCTCTTTGATTTTTTTTGAATAGTTTGTAGAGAATTGGTATTAGTTCTTGAAATGTTTGTAGAAGTCAGCAGTGAAGCTATCAGGTTTTGGGTTTTTTGTTGGTGGAAGACTTTATTACGACTAGAAACTCCTCTCGTTATTGGTCAGTTCAGAATTTCCATTTCTTCGTGATTCAGTCTTGTAGGTTGTATGTATCTAGGAATTTGTTCATTTCCTCAAAGTATTCATTTTTTTGCTATATAATTGTTTATAATAACCTTTTATGATCCTTTGTGTTTCTGTGATGTCAGTTGAAATGTCTTCTCTTTTATTTCTGATTTTATTTGAGTCTTTTATCTTCTTCTTTTGGTTAGTCTAGCTAAAGATTTGTTAATTTTATTTTTATTTAGAAAAACTTAGTTTTGTTGCTATTTTGTATTTTCTAGTTTCTATTTCATTTGTTTCCGCTGTGATCTTTTTATTATCTCTTTTTTTTCTGTGAACTGTGAGCTTAGTTTGCTTTTCTTTGTTTATTTTCTTTAGATGTAACATTGTTTATTTGCAACATGTCTTCTTTTTTGATGTGGCTATTTATTGCCATAAATTTTTTTTCTTAGAACTGTGCATTTCATAAATTAAGGATGTTCATCATCACTAGGCCTACCTTACAGGAATTGCTAAAGGGAGTTATTTATGTCAAAATAAGGGCTGATAATTAATAACAATAAAGTTATAAAAGCACAGAACCTAAGGGTATAAGTAATACTGATCAATATTCAGAATATTTTAGGACTGTAATGGTGGTGTGTAGTGTAATTTTATCCTTAGTACAAGGGTTAAAGGACAAAATTATTAATTGCAACCACAGCTACAATAAACTTTCAAGGGATATATTTTTTAATATGATGTAATTTAGACTTCAGAAACATAAAATGGCTGGGTAAAAGTGTTGAGTTGTATTTAATCAATGTTAAGCTGCTATGAGGTTAAAATAGACAGAAGTGTAAGATATTCTTTGTAAGCCTCATGGTAGCCAGAAGGTAAAATTCTATACGAGATGCACAGAAAATAAAATGAAATTCAAAAGATTCAAGACATACCGCTACAGGAAGCTATCAAACCACAAAGGAAAATTGCAAGAGATGAAGAAGGAAACAAAATATCTTTAAGAAAAAAAAAAAAACCTAACAACAGAAAATAATTAACAAAATGGCAAGAAAGTTAGTCCTTTCTTTACCTATCAGTAATTATACTGAGTGTAAATGGGTTATATTCTCCTATAAAAGACAAGGAGTAAATGAATGGACACACAGACACACACACACACACAGACACACACACACACACACACACACACACAAGACCCAACTACATGCTACCTACAAGGAATTCACTTCACTTTTGAGGATGTACATAGACTGAAAGTGATGAAATGGAAAAAGATATTCTACATAAATGGAAACGAAAAATCAGCAGGAGTAGCAATACTTGCAGAAAAAAATAGATTTTAAGTCAAAAGCTGTAAAAAGAATAAAATGAAGGCATTATATAATGGTAAAGTAGTCAGTTTGCCAAGAGACTATAACAATTATGAATACATATGTACCCAACAATGGAGCACCTAAATATATAAAGCAAACATTAAAGAGTGTACAGAGATAGACTATAATACAGTAACAGTAGAGAACTTCAGTGCACCACTTTCAATAATGGACAGATAATGTAGTCAGAAAATTAATAAGGCAGCATTAGACTTAAGCAGCACTTTAAATGAAATGAACCTTAACAGACATATACAGAGTAGTCCATCTTAACACCAACAGGATATACAATCTTCTTAAATGTACACAGATCATTTCCGGGATAGATTATAGGTTAGTTCACAAAGCACATCATAGCAAGTTTAGGAAGACTGAAATCATATCACGTACCTTTTCTGACCACAATTCTATGAAACTAGAAGTCAATTACAGGAAGAATTTCAGAAAATTCAGAAGTATGCTGAAATCAGCAACATGCTTCTGAACAACCAATAGGTCAGTTGAGAAGTTAAGAGGAAAATTTAAAAATATCTTTAGACAAACAAAAATGAAAACATGGTATGCCAAAATTTATGGGATGTTGTAAAATTTTGCTTGTCTGGGAAATTTTTTATTTCCTTCTTATTTTTGAAAGACACCTTTGCTGGGTAAAGTATTATTGGTTGGCAGCATTTTTTTTATGCTCCCTCAGAGCAGTTTGAATGTATCAGCCCACTCTCTCCTGGTCTGGGGTTTCTGCTAAGAAGTTTACTGTTAGTTTTATTGGGACCCCTTTGTGTGTGATTTCTTTATTATCTTTTGCTGTTTTCAGAATTTTTTCTTTCTCTTTAATTTTTGATAGTTTTATAATTACATGTTATGGTCAACTCCTCTTTGGTTTGAATTTGGTTGGAGATCTCCTTTCTTCATGTACCTGGATGATGGCTTCCTTCTTCTGATTAGGGAACTTTTCATTAGTTATTTCTTTCATATGCATCTTCCCACTTTTTTTTTTTTTTCTTCTTAATTCCTGTTATGTATAGGTTAGGTCTCTTGATGGTGCTCCATAATCCCCATAGGTTCCCTTCCTGCCTTCTCCTCCTCCCCTCCCCTCCCCTCTTCTTTCCTTTTCTCTTCTTTCTTTTCTTTTTTTATTTTCTCCTCTGACTAATTTCAAATGTCCATCTTCAAGCTCACTGATTCTTCAGCTTCCTCAAGGCAGCTGTTCAAGCTTCCTATTTCATTTTTCCGTTTAGTCATTGTATTCTTTATCTCCTGGATTTCCATTTTTTAATTGTTTATATTTCTTTGTGAGACTTTTCGTTTTGTTCATGTATTGTTTTCAAAATTTAATTTTCTGTTTGTATATTTTTGTAGTTAACTTTTTTTTTTTCTTCTCAAAAGAGTCAAGGTTTCACTCTATCTCCCAGGCTGGAGACTGGAGTGCAGGGACAAAATCATAGTTCACCATAGCCTTGAATTCCTGGGCACAAGGGATCCTCCTGCCTCAGCCTCCTGAGCTGCTGGAACTAGAGGTGTGAGCCACCATGCACGGCCCATTTAACTTTTTAATAAGGATTATTCTGAATTCTTTTTTTTTTTTTACACCATTTTATGGATTCCATTTTCTTTGAGATTCATTATTGGAGCTTTATTCGTTTCTTTTGGAGGTGTCATGATTTCCTGAGTCTTTGTAATCCCGTATCCTTGTATTGGTGTTTGCACATTTGTGGAGACAACCACTTTTTCCAGCTTTTACAGGTGTTCATTGGCAGGGATAGAACTTTACTATTTATTCTAGCCTATACTTCTGGAGGGGCCAGCTAGTAATAACCCTTAGCAGATACAACTTGCTTTTCAGTTCTCTAGAAAGCTGGCCTGCTACCTTTGCTCTGAATTTTTTTTGGGGTAGCTACATAGGTTCTCTTATCTGACAGGACCACTGTCTGAACTCTGCAATTAGTCTGAGCTGCTGAATGGGCACAGAAATTTCCTCTGATCAGCCTTGGCCACAGGGTGTATTCCTTTATTTGAGTTCAGCAGTTGGACAGGGTTGCAGGAGGGTCCTTGAGGTTAAGTGGATTGGGATGGATGGACCAATTTTTATGCTCAATAGAAATGCTTATTAGAAATGCTCAGTGGGGTAGGAAAGTAGGCTTTGAGGCTAGGGACCACTGTGGTTAAACTCCCTCCTGTGTCAGAACAAGTGCCTGCTTGTTTTCAAAATCTGCTGAGGATCTGTTGTGGGGTGGAGGCTGGCAAGCTTGTCCCAGTTGCTCAGACTGGCTAGTCTTCTAGTAGTTCTCTGTGTAGGCAGGATTACTCCTGGACTGCAGCAGAGAGAGGCTGTAGCTAAGCAGAGGCCCTTCAGGATCTGCTGTGGATTGGAGGCTAACAAGTCTGTCCCAGTGCACAGATCATGAATCTCCTAGCAGATCTTTGTACTTTTAGGATAGTTCTCAAATTGCAGTGAGAGGGGCTAGAGCTAAACTGGACCTGTTCACAATCTGCTGTGGGACAGGGGCTGGTAAGCCTGTTCTGGTATTACTAAGATGGATGCTTCTTTCAGCAGTTCCCTGTCCAGGCAAGATAGTCCCCAGCAAGAGGATTGGAGCTGAGACTAAGCTATTCCAGGATCTGCTGTGGGATACAGGCAGACACACCTGTCCCAGTGGCTAAGACTTACACAAATCCCAGAAGTTCTTTGCATAGGTGGGATCGTTTCCTCGCTGTGGCAGAGAGGGGTTGGAGCTGAGACAGCCCTGTCAGGATCTACTGTGGGAAGGAGGCTGGTAAGCCTGCCGTGGTGACTCAGATATGTGAGTCTCCCAGCAGTTCTCTACATGGGCAGGATACTTCCAGGGCTGTAGGAGAGAAGTGCTGTAGCCAAGAAAGGTCCCCCTTGGGGTCTGCTGTGGGATAGAGGGTAGCAATCCTGTCCCAGTGGCTCAGATGGGTAAGTGTTTTTCTGGGTTTTTGTGTGAGCAGTAATAAGTGGGGACCACAGATGGGGGGGGCTGGAGCTGAATTATAGGGTAACTTTTGGGTCCACTGCCAAGACTGATGTTGGTGGGCTGACCAGCCTTTGTGGTGCACTTGGGTATGTAATTCCTCCAGGACCCTTTGGCAGATGGTTTTAGTTGCAAAAGCCAAAGGGGGGCTGAAGCCAAGCCATTTGGCGAACAGGATTGTTTCTGGGTTTGAACCCAGGAGCCCAATCTGTGTGTCTAGGTGCAAGTTTGTACCCTCAAAATGACCTTCCTAAGTCTCGGGCTCTGCTGGGGTTTTACAGCCTCCTACCTGAATCCCAGGACTCCTACAACAAGATTTTTGTTTGTGGATGGGTGCAGAATTCTTATTGTAGGCGTACACATATAATTTTGGAAACTTTATACTCAGTGTTTTGAAAAACATATGAGCCAACATTTAAAAGCCAGTTGACTTCTACATAAAAATAGGAATTTGTTAGTTTCTTGAATAATCTGAATGACAGAACACTAAGGACCGGTACTTACCATTGATAACAACCTGCTTTGCAGTGAGTAATGGCTACCATCTTTATATGGTACTTGTAGTTTCTAGTGTCCCACAGTCCCACTCATCATACAATGGATGCATATGTCCTCACTCCTGATCTTCATGGCTTCTGGAAGTATTAGAACTTGTACCCTAACAAGAGAGAATAGAGCTTGATTTAAATTTTAGGTATAAATTTCAGTCTACTTTGAGAATATATAACCCAAGGGACCTTAGAATAGAGTCTTGCTTATACTTTGGACCTTCTTCTTGCTGGAGTTGTACAAAATGTATTCAGAGATGTGGTCAAAATGACTTAGACTGAGAAATTGAAGCGTGGGAAATAAGTATGTAGTTACTCATCCAAGTAGGAATGTAAGTCCTTATGTGCTATTTATAACTGTTACTATCATTTGAACTGTATGAAATTGTCATTTTTATAGGTTAAAAATTGTGAAATGTTGGTAATTTTATATAGTTCCTAGTTTTATATTGCTGAATTTGAGGATATGTTATAGGTTTTGTTTTGTTTTTTCCTCAGACTAAGTTCCTCAATTCTATCACTTGTTCTCTTGTTTGTCATTAAGAAATAGGCAGATAAATGGGTACAGTTTTAAGTAAATGATGGGTTTGTGAGTGGGGGGAAAAGTACATTGTTTATAAGTCTTATTCCTTTTTCATACAAGTGCTTTTAGTTACATTTCAGTTCCGAAACCCCCCCCTTTTTTTTTTTTTTTTAAGTAGAAGACTGTATATAAGCTTAATTGGTGATGTTTCATAGGAACACCCTCACTCTTTTGGAATTGAAATATGAGAGGTGTCAAAAATTTTGAGGCTTAAGAAATCATAATTACTAAGTTCTTGTTGAAAAAAGACTGCTGCTTAGTTAATGCTGTTTCAGGTACTATCTTATCTCTTCAGTTCTGTTAAGTGTCATTCTCACATGAAACTGCAATTAGAACTAAAGTGTTCTTGTGACAGTCTAGAAAGTTTCCAAAATGATAAGTGTACTCTCATCCTTTCTGCCAAGTTTATTTGTAATCAAAAGTGGCTGTTAATAATATGAAGGAAATTATAGTCTTGGAACTTAGGGTCCAATTTTAAGGGCACCTTGGAGCTAGGTATTAAATAGTATGTGGGAAATTTGTTCATGCATTAGGTCATTTTATTGCTTTTTAATACCCACTTTATAGGGTTAGAGTAGGAAAGGAGAGGAAGTGAAATTTATATTTAGCACTGAAACTAATGATTATTAATGGTGTTTGTAAAAGATAAGCAGAGGAAATGAGAAGTAATATGATATTTGGAATGGCAGCAACTGGCATTCCACAGTCATGAGAGGTAATTAAGGAAGGACTGTGACCTCAACCAAGAGGCCTTATTTTTTAGATTTATTTTATAGTACTAATGCTGTATTCCTAAAGCATCAGATTAATTTAATGTCTCCCTTGTACATCAGCTGTATATTACAAGTTTTTGAATAAGATTATGTTAGCAGTTGTAACTGTATTTTACTACCTTATGGTGACCAAACATCATGGTTTGCCTGGAATTGAGAGATTTTCTAGGTCTTGGGACTTTGTTTGAAAATTAGGAAAATACCAGGATATGTATTTCCTGGTATTACCTGGTAATACCTTACTTTCAAAATTACTAAAATGGAGTTAATTCTCACATGATTAGAAGGATATTTAGTAATCCTGTGAATTCTTTACACTTAATGTTTAGAAAAAAGTCTAACTTGAAAATATTATTTTAGGAAAGCACTTTTTATATAGAAGTGTTGCTGAATATTTTTGTTTTAATTGCTTTGGAAATTTAAAGGCAAATTGACGTTGTGGTAATTTAAAAAAAAAAAAAAATCTTAATTTACCCTTTGGTAGCACTAACCAGCAAGTTGGCAGGCTGTTAATAATGAAAATGCTAGCAATAAATTATTCAGTAAAAAAAACCTTTAATGTGGGGAGTGGGAATTCTGATAAAAAGGTAAAATGCAAATAGTCGGTGCTTTTAAAACATACTAAACAAGAAATAATCCTTTTGTTTGCACTTAGTTTTAATTGTGTGATTGTCTCAGAAGTGAATAACCTAGTAGTAGTTGCATAAACCTTTCTTTCCTTTTTTCTAGCAATTATATATGTTCCTGTCTTTGAATTTTTATAATGTGATAAGACTTTAAAACAATCTGTGACCACACTTTTGTTTGCAATTTAAATTTTCTCTTTTAAGAATAAAAATAATAAGGTCAAACAAAATAATATAACCAGGAATCTAATTACAGACTATTAACAGCATATGCTGTGTGCTAATCTTTATTCTGAACTCACTTTAGGTATCAGCCTACTTTTTTCAACAAGGGGGCACTTAAGTTAATTGCTTCATTAGAAACATGCATTTAGCACTTTCTGATCTGTAAGTGCAACTCTTTGGCAGAGCTGCAGAAGTTTGAACACCTGCAGCCCAAGCAGCTTAAAAAGAAGTCATAATTTACTATAAAGGAAAATAAAAGAAGCTCAAGTTCAAAATGGTGTTATCAATGATATAGTGTTGTAACTAACTTGAGCTGACCTAAGAGAGAGAGTTGGCTTTTGCACTGCTCCTTATCAGCATCCAAAAGGGCATACAAAATTCTTTGTAAACTAATTTAAAAAGTGTCTTGTTTATTCAGAAGCAACTGTGAATGGTATTTGTTCAGACCTTAGATCACATCAACTGCATACCAGCCAACAACTTATTTCTCTTCTAAGAGAGAGGCCAAGTATCAAAGACACAAAGTACTAAAGATAAGCTTCTCAATTCTCAACTGTTCTGAACTCTCAATAAAGCTACTGATGTACAAATTGGGGTGGGACCCAACTGTTTCCACCTGCAGGCTTGTCTTAGATCCTTGGCTCTGCCTGGGAGAGGTGCTGATACTAATGTGACCTTTAGTGCCCTTAGAAAACAAAACACAGGCTTTCTTATAGCCCTAATCAATCAGTCCCTCTGAAGAGTATTCCACCCCCTTTCTTCAAGTAGTCCTGGGGCAAAAAACTATGGCTCACTATTCCTGTTTACAGGGCTGGTGAAAGCAAAGGGATCGTTCATTTCCTCTTATTGAATCTTAAAAGACATTCCAAGTCATCTTTTTTTCTGTTTCCATGGGTGATTCTTATTAGATGTTTTGTACTTGATATTTTGTAAGAGGGTGATCTCAGTAAGTAAAAGAATGAAGTGCTTTCAAACCTCATTCAAATAGTATGGTATTAGGAAATTAAGACTTATTTGATATAAAGAACATTTCTGAGATGGCTGAGGCACAGGATACTTTTAGGATACTGTGTTGTCACTTATGGGTTATTAATATGTTAATTGCTTAAATATGGTTCACAGGTAGTCTCCAAAGTTTCAAATCTGAGTTTACTAAATAATAGAATCTTTAAAATAAAATCATATCATTTTTGTTATGAATACCTAGAATTAGAAAATTGGAAAATATTTGAAACATGAATAATTCAAAGATGTTCTTAAAATTGATCCCCAGATGTCTTTTTGACATCATTGAAATTAAAGCCCTTTATATTATTGTGAAAGTAGGAGTTACTGACAGGTATCTGGAATATTGAATTTTAAACTAAATTTTCTCTATAATTAGAAATTTGTCACTTGGTTCAAATATGGTTTTAAAAAAAGCAATGAAACTAATTGCTATTTCACAGTAATTGTAAGTGCTGTATTTTCCTTTCAAAAAATTATATTAATAGTAACAATAACCATGGTTCTTAAGGTAAGTTTAAGAAAAAATGATCTGCATAAGTATGTGTGCATCTGTGTATGTTTGTATGGAAATACTGTACAGGCAAAAAATGCTATGCCATTAGTTGTTTCTATACCATCCTATGTACCCCACCCCCAAAATTGTGGGTTTTGGGCCAATTAGAATTATGTAAGCCTTGAACTATATGTGTTTTTCAATGATTGGCATAGAAAAACAGTAACACAGATTTTCCAGTAATTTTCAAATTTAAGGATTACAGAGCATGTGAATAATTTACTGCATGTTAAGTGTATTGGCTAATTGATCTAAAATAAAATATCCACAAATGGATAAAGCATTTCAGAATTAAGTACATCTAGGCAAAGGACCTCTTTGTAGGAAAAAATTTTGACTAAATGGAATATTTAAAAATAATAATTTTTTTCAATGATTATGATGTCAAACCTACAAACTTAAATATACCTAAAATTTTTACATGCCTAATTGATGGGGCTACAAGGATTACTTTATAATGGTTTTTAAAAGGATCATCTAGTAAGAGATTCTTGCTATGTGATTAAATAATAGTTGTAATATTTTCATGTTGGAAGTTTGTGCTTTGTTCCTGATCCTGACTTTTTATAATGTTTTCTTTTTGCATTTTTATAATTTTTATGTTATTTCTCTAGTTTTGCTTATTAGCTTCTACAGTATAAGCATCTTTTAATGAAACTCACAAAATCAATTTTACAGTATCAGGTGTTACAGTATTAGAACAAATATAGGTATTTGCTTGAACTAAGTAGTATGTGTCATTTTACAGTCTGATAAATTTGAAGTCAATCTGGGCAAGATTCTAGAGTGATTTACCAGAAGAATTGCTTTTGGATTAAAAGAAAAAGAACCTATCATTGCTATAAATAAGAGTAGGATCACTAATTAACAGTTTTAATTTCTTTTTTTGTTGTTGTTCTTTTAGATAGCATTGATAGACTGGTAGAGTAGATAGATTTTGCCAAGGATTCTCCTTATATTCTTGTGACTTAGAAATATAAGTGGTGTTCCCACATAGTGTTGATGATTGATGTCTTCTCGAGGGTGTTTCTAATGGCAGACTATACAGGTCTATGCCTGAGCTTGTCCTGCTCAACATTTTATGTGCATGACTTGAATACTTAGAAGAAGAGGTTTATCAGATTTCTAGATGACAAAGTCAGAGAGATAGTAAACGTGTTGGGTCACAGGAACAGAATCACTATTCAATAACAATGTAACCTTAACAAGCCAATGTAAAACATAAAATTGAACCCCAGCAAACACATCAGACAACATCAACAAAAATTACAAAGGATAGAGTAAAAATGACTTAGTAATAACATATGTAGAAAAACAACTAAACAAGGTTTAGTTTATATTAAACTCAAATAGGAGTTTTTAGAATGATGTAGCTGCCAAAAACACAACAAAATACCCTCAACACAACCCCATCACTCTCACTATCATTAAAAACAGTAATTAAAACCGAATATGATATTTCTTTGAAATTATAGAAGTGCACTATTTAGGATGAAGTAATAATCTTTGTCTATTTTTTAATTGTTTATAGAACAACTAGAGTACCAGTTGGGACTCAGTGAACTATGCTTTGAGTGGCAGAGATTAACTGTAGTAAATTTTGTGGAGATTAATCAAACTAGTGAGGGTATCAGAAATCATCTTATAAGAACTGTTTTCACTGCAAGCATATAGTCTTGAGAAGAGGCCTGTTGTGTGTAAGACGATCTAGACTTAATCTGTATGGCCCCTACTGGTATTACTAGGAAAAATGGGTAGAATTCATGGGTGACAGATTTGAAATAATTTTAAATGAATCCAAGGATGAGTATTTGTGGAAAGACTTCTTTGGGACAGGCGTAGACTTTTCAAATCCTGGGCAGACATATCCAGAAGTCAGCAGTAGGGTATAGGAGATCAGAGTTGGAAACTTTTTTCTTGTAACTTGATCCAGGATCAGAACTGGCTATTTTGTTTCCCACATGTCTCATATGATTGCAGAATATAAGCTTGGTTAACTATCATTTGATGGGAAACTGGAAATAAGTCTTAGTTTTGTTTTAGAGTAGTCTTAAAACAACAGCTCCTTATCTGGCAATGCCTGTCACACGGCAGAAGCTCCCTAAGCATACCTCTTTCATGGTCTAACCCTGTTTCTTTATCTGGTAACTTTAGAAGTCTGGTTCTTCTTAACTTCAGATCTACTAGACTTCCACATTCCTACTGACAAGCAAAGTGCTGTGGTAAGAAGAGCAGGTGGTGGATTTGAGTTGTTGCACCACCACTTAGTGTGTGATCTTGGATATTAAACTTTGCCTCTGTTTTTTGATTCATACAATGAGGATCCTGTTAGTTGCTATATTCATAGGGTTCCAGTAAAGATAGAGCTGATACATATATGTCAACATACTTCCATTAATTATAGTACTTAATGGATTATTATTTGGTCACTAAGAATGCTAGGCGTAAAACTCTGTGCCACCATGAAAAAAGCTGTTTATAAGATTTATTTAAACATGGGTGTCTGTAGATAAAGACAGAGGGAAATGTTTAGATAATCATTGTTTTGGGAAGGGCGAGGTTAGGTTTTTAGAATTTTTATATTATGTGGATTTCTGTTTGTTCAAGTAATGAAGTTCTTGTGCAGTTGCAAAGTACTTAACAAATGAATGATGATGATCTTAGATCTGAATCCCTTCTAACTCTAACTTCCAGTATTACATTGTGTACTCCTAATTCTTCTTTTTTTCTTTATTGTATGAAGTAAAAACTTGGGTAACATGAAAACCATGGAAAATGTTTGGAAGAATGTGCAGTCATCAGAGTTCTCATACACCAGTTGTAAACTGGTACAACTCTTTTAGAAAAGTATTTGCTGTGTAGTACCAAAACTGAATATATCCATATCCTCTGATCCAACAATTTTACTCTTAGGTATATACTCAACAGAAATGCATATATATTTGCTAGAGTGTTTCTGGCAGCACTATTTGTAATAGTCAAAACCTAGAAAGTACCCAGATGCCTACCACTAGTAGAATGAATAAATAACCTGTCTTGTACTCATTTAATACACTACTATACTGCCCTGAAAATCATCTATCACTGTAACACATAGTGCAGATGAATCTTTCAAACATAATGTTGAGCAAAAGAAGCCAGGCACAAAATAGAACATGCTGTATGATTATATTTACATAAAGTACAGAAATATTCAAAGCCCTCATCTCTGTTAGAAGATAGGATAGTGATTATTTGGAGAGGCCAGTGACTAGAGAGGAGGGAGTGTGAGAATGAATTTTGGGGTAGTGACATTCTGCTTCTTGATCTAGGTTCTACTTACATGGATTTGTTCAATTGTAAAATTCATTGAGTTGTACTTTTGTACTTTTCGTATGTGTGCTTTTCTGTCTATATGTAATACTTAAATACAAAACTTAAAAAATGCAAAAATATTTATTGGCCTCAGGCTGTGATAATCTGATGCAACTCATCTCTATTACAGAGTGCCCCTGTCTCAGTGGATAGGGTGTTTCAGTCACTGAGCCTGGGCCTCTCTGTCTTAGATAAGGCATGACTGGATACTGCCAGCTGTTGGGTTCTGAGATTTCCCCCCCCGCCATTGAATTATGCTTACTCAACTTTTTCATTCCACACGGTGTCTCCAGACAGAGACTAAGATATTTGGTCAATTTTATCCTTTCTAATTACTGCAATATTTCAGTGGTGAGATCACTTCCAGGTCATTCTCACAAGTACTTGCAACCATTTCTTTTGTGGTAGAGAAACAGCCTGTTGAATCTGGGGAAAATAAATGGTAAAATTTACTCTGCATATTGTTGAGATGATAACTTTCTTTTTTTTTTTAGTAGAGATGGGGTTTCACCATGTTGGCCAGGCTGGTCTTGAACTCCTGACCTCAGGCAATCCGCCCACCTTGGCCTCCCAAAGTGCTGGGATTACAGGTGTGAGCCACCGTGCCCAGCGGAGATGATAATTTTTATCTTCATTACTTGGAGAAATCACTTTCCATTTATGGGCCTCTGTTTTTCTCCTCTGTAAAAATTGTGAATTAATATTGAAGAAAACTATGAATTTACTGAATGAATATATTATTTACTGAATTTAATGATTGAATCTAATGGTTGAACCTATTATACAGCTTTTTTGTTCTGCTTATTTTCTTATTTCCTTGGTGTTTATGTAGCTGAGAGGCCAGTACAGAAAAACATCATTATTTGAGTTACAGTTTCTTTTAAAAATATTAATTGTATTCTCCTGTTACAGGTATTAAGAAATGGAGAGAAAAATAAGCAGAATCCATCTTACTTCTGAACCCAATATTGCTCATTTTCTACAAGTATCTTGGGAGAAAACACTGGAATCTGGTTTTGTTATTACACTTACTGATGGTCATTCAGCATGGACTGGGACAGGTAATATTAAAAACAAAGTTTTTAAAAGTAAAATTTGAGTGTGCTATTCTTCAGTCCTCAGGGATACTTCTCCAATAGATATTGGGTAAGATACGAATTTTACTTGCTATTGCTGTCAAATTTATATACAGGTTTGTAATATTTAATGCCACTTTCTCTAATTGATAGTAATAGAAAAACAAGAATGTGTCCTAGAAAATTCTGGTTACCATTTGAATCTTAGTAACTTGGATTTGTTCAGAGTTTTAAAATGATCTCTTTATAGAAAATATAAATAGTACTTTCTAAATATATCTTTTCTCAGGACCCCAGGGAAGAAGTCTGGGACAGAGGAAGGAGATTGGTTAGGTAAATGGGTTTGTGTTGCCTTGGGGCAATGGAGTAGTGGTAGGTTATTTATTTATTTATTTTCCCCAATGAACATGTATTACATTTGTAACAACACAGGACCAGAGCCTAAAAATTTGTAATGCAAGGTTCACACCCATATTTAGGATCTTGGCTGTGCTTTTAGGAAATACATTTTTTATTTTTTAACTCTTTGTTGATAGTATTTTAAAAATGCTAATGACCATCAAATCATGTATGGAACATGATGGATATAAAGTAAAAGTATTTAGAATTATATTTTCCTTATATAGGAAGTTTTAATACTCTTCTAAAGTATCTTATTGAAAGATTTAAAGAACTATTTTTATAATCATGCAAAAGTCTTTTCTAGAGTTATGTTGTGAATAATGTTTTCTGTACGATAATTTTTTCATGTTAATTTGTATACTATTTATATCTTCTATTAACTTTAGAAATATTTCTCTAGAATTTGTTACCATGATTATTATATATCATCTTGAAAATTACATTGTACAATTTTGTTTCTTTCTTGAGCATTATGAATTCTGTTATACAACACAGTCAAATTGAATTTATACTTACAGAGTTTCAAAAAAATTGTCTTTTTTGACACAGAACAAGTAATGTTGATGTAGGGATTCCTGTAAAATACAGAATTTTCAGGGATAATATTTGCAGTACTTATTATGATATCTATTTAAGCTACACATTTCTCTGTAAGAGAAATCAGAAATCAGGTTGGTAGTTGCAGTTCAAGAGTAGAAGATTGGTCAGCTTAATTTTATGTATGCCAATTCAGAAGACAATATTTCTTGTTTTAGGGTGAAGGGTATATAAGGCTAAAGACCAGGGCAATAGATTAATGCTGGTCATCTGGGTGAGAAGAGCAGTTCTAACAACACAGCTTGGAAACAAATCCTAGGGGAAGTGGTTGCTTGTATGTAAGGAATACTGTATTTATAACTTTAGATATTTCTAATTGGCAAATGGCATATTCCATATATTAAGTTATTGTCAGACAGATGACCTTATAGTGTTTCAGGAACCTTAATTATCAAAAGAAGAGACTGAATTCTAATCTAGTCCATAAGGCTCATTCACCAAGACAAAAATCAATGATAATATGTTATTTGAAATTTTTTATCACTAAGTATTAGGGGGAAAAAGAGCACTTCATTAACTCTTTATCTCTTAATTTAACCAGAAATGTAAGTTGATCTTAAATTTATGGAACATTTCATTTATATCATACAAATTGTGCTGGCATCATTCTTAATGATATTAACATGAATTATCGTTTCACTAGACAGTATAGATCTATATTGAGCGTAAGAGACACATTTGGTTTGTCAACACTCTACGCAATTATCTAGACCAGTACCTACGAAATACGTTCTCAATGAATACTTTTTTGATTGAAAGAATGAAAGGATGTCTCAAATATATAAAACTGGTCTGAGAAAAAAGAAAATAAATTGTTCATTTTAGAGTTAGCATGTTTTTGAATGAAAACTCCAGTTTTATATTTACTTATTGTTGACATTTATCATAACTGCAGTATATTCTACCATTTATTTTTTAGCTAATGGAATTTAGAGTGACAAACTGTGATATCAAACTTATGTATTCTTTGGTAGATTGTTAACATTTTGGCTTCCTGTACCAAACACGCTTGAAAACAGAAAATTTTATAGTGTACTATGTGGTCATTTTATTTTCAAAAATATCTAATAATGTTTAAATCTCTCATGTGTTTTATGCCTTCATTCATTTCTATTTTCTTGTTTACATATCAGGGACAAAATAGGAAATCCAATAATATAACAGCGTGCCCATGTTTAGTTAAGGCTTATTCCGTAAATGTGATCTGGTACTTTACATGTAGACAATAAAATCAAATTCAATGAGGACATTGAAACAATTAAATAATTGAAACGTGGAAATGGATTTCCTTCCTATACCTCATCCTGTTTTTTTTGTTCAACATTTTGATTGCTGCAACCTTCAATTTGGACAACTTTTTTTCTCTTTTCATTTGAGTGAAATTAAAAGGATGTAAGTTTCCTTTTAATCTCCCCCACACTAAACTTACTGATGTCCATTAGCAATGTTTTATCTAATGAATGTTTTTAAGGTCCAATTATCTAATTATCATGTGGTCTATCATCACATCAATATTACAGGGGGTTATATCACAGGGTTAAGTCACAAAGTGGGTTAATGATCGATGACTGTGACTTATATAAGAATTCTTATTGGCAGTGGGAAACTTGTATCACCCATCTCTGGAGTAGTTTCAAGTTTATTAAAGAGTAAATTAAACTTAACTAATTGTTTTATTATCCACTAACTAGATCCACTTATAATTATCTTAAGCATTAATATTTTTTGACCTATATGGAAATAATGACAGAACTCAGTGGAAAGAGGACTTTAATAAATCAAGCAATGAAATGGGTTTATGATGCAATACCAACTGGAATCCTAATGGTATGGTAAGACTGTATGTCTTCTGAGCTCCAGTACAAGCTTAGGATGTGTGCAGGCTTTTGGTTAGTTATATGTAGGTATCTGAAGGAAAAAAATCTTCTTTCCTCACATCTTCATCTAACTATAAACACTGCAAAAGTGATGCTTTTCAGTGTCAAAGTGAGTCTCAGTCTGACTCCTACTAGTCTGAGAATGGTTCCTTGTTTTTTGGTCATGTTGCCCTGCTCATGTTTTATGCCTTATTATGTGGTTCAGATGCATTCTTGCTGAATTTTATTATTTCCATTGCTTTTATTCTTGGTCACTGAAGTTTTAGAGCATCGAATGCTTACAGCTGTAGTTTTTCCAGATGTTCTTGGCACAGAATTCAAAACTGGTGACCAGGTTGGTTTTTCAGGATTAAAGCCCTATGTAGGCAGTCAGATTTCCACATTTACTTTTATAGGAAATTTTCAAGTACATTTTTGAACAAATACTTGTTTTATATAATTTCCTTTCATATGTTTTTTTCTCCTTCAAAAATTAAATATTCCATAATCAGCACAGTATTCATTGGGAGAGGAAAACAAGAGGATATCTATGATGATAACTGACAAGATATCTAAAATGTTATCTAAGATATTAGCACTTGAATTTGAGCTCCATAGGCTAGCATTTTAGGAATGAATGAATGAATGATTACATATTTTCAGACAGGTATCTTTTCATTTTAATGAAATTTAGAATACTTTTAACTAGATGCTTTTTAAATAGTTGTTCTCTATTTTCTTTTGTGTTTTCTTCAAGTTTTTCTATGACTGCATTAAAGATGGCATCTGCAAATTTATTTCCTATTTCTCTGTGAAATAACTGTTCTTCCTAGGTATTGGTGAGTTAAAGTTAGGTACTTTTTAACATAATGCAAACATAAAATATGAAATTATTCCTTAAATAGGAAGCATTTATCTTCTTATTTTTGTTTTTTTAGAAGAGCTACTAGGGCTTTTGAAATAGGTTTGATAGTGATGATCATATTAAATATGTCCGCTTCCAATAGAGAAAATGTGAAAGTGTTTTAGAAGCTGTTAATATATGAATATAAGCTATTTTTATTCTTACCTCGTTTCAAACGTTGTGTGAAGTATGAGAATCATATTTTATTATCAAAACTTGTTATCAAAAATTGATCATATAAAATATATTGGTACCTTTCAAGACTCCCTTTTTCATTGACTGTCATGGGTCTTCCAGACACTTGATAGCATAGAGACCAAAGGTATGAAAATATGTCTTCCATTTTAGGGATACTTTAATCATGATTTCCTTATATTCTGTAATATTTTATACTAATGTTGTTTTTCAAAATTATGGATGGAAATAATTTATCCAATGTTTCATATCTCTGCTTCACCTCAAAATAAAACATCCAGAGAGACATGAGTTAATCCCAGCTTCACCAGTTACCTACTACATCACCCTAAACTATTACTTGATCTCTGTGAGCCTCAGTTTTCTCTTTTGCAAAATGAAAATAATATCTGTTTTTCAGTTTTATAAGGAATTAAAATAGATAAGTGTAATGCATAAGTATGAAATTATACAACCATATGGGACTTTTATTATTACTGTGATAGCCTAAATTAACACAGGAAACCATCCAACCACACACACATTCCAACAAATACGAGATTAAATCTTGTAATTTTAAAAACAAACAAATATGCAGACCCATTGCCACTTTTGAGTGTAAGAAAGGGAAAACCTCAGATGCCATGTTTGAAGAGGTATTTCAAAACCAAAGTAATTGATGGGAATTAAAGCTTACCTGTACATTCATGGAATATCTGAACTAGATACACGTCTAGATGACAGTGAGTATAATGTTTGAGTGAAGTGGAATGTTGAGGCTACAGACCTCTTATGGAATTGGAGTTGAGCTCTCAGTATAAAGAAAGGAACCTGGAAAAATATACTGTTAATAAAATAATCTTATAAAAAAACTACTACTCTCTGTCCTGAGGATGCAGCATAAAAATAGAACAATCCCTGGGATGCCGAGACGGGTGGATCATGAGGTCAGGAGATCGAGACCATCCTGGCTAACACGGTGAAACCCCGTCTCTACTAAAAAATACAAAAAACTAGCCGGGCGAGGTGGCGGACGCCTGTAGTCCCAGTTACTCAGGAGGCTGAGGCAGGAGAATGGCGTGAACCCGGAAGGCAGAGCATGCAGTGAGCTGAGATCTGGCCACTGCACTCCAGCCTGGGCGACAGAGCGAGACTCCGTCTCAAAAAAAAAAAAAAAAAAAAAAAATAGAACAATCCCTAAGGACTATGAGTGAATAAAAGTCTCAAGAAAAATCAGAACCCTAAACCTGTGTTATGTGTGTATGCAAGGTTTAAAATGGAACACTTTGCCTCAAGTGTAAAAATCAAGGTGAGAAATTAACTTTCAAAACTAGTCTCGAACTGAGAAACTTGTAATGACCCCCAGAAAGGCAAACCAGCAACCTTCATTTAAGAACACTTCTTCCCAGAACACTTGCCACTTTGGCTAGAGGCAAGCCGTACTCAAACGTTACAAAGCATGAAAGGAAAACAAGTAAAACAAGAATTTTTCCACAGATAGAAGAAACATAATTTATACTCCAGGAGCCACACATAAATACAGAAATGAAAGAGATCTTAAAATACGTTTATTTAAATATTTAAAAGAAGGGTAGGGTAGAACAGGATATAATGGCAAAGGAACAAAGATAATACCTAGAACTGAAAATATGATTACTGAAACAAAAATCTCAATGATAGATAAAACATCAGCTTTAAAAATACCTAGATAAGAGAATTGGAAGCCAGATCTCTAGTATAGTATGTGTTGCAGAGGAGATGCTCAGTACATTTTAGTTTCCTTCCCATTCTTTCCTTATTTTCCTTTCATCCATATTTTCTGTTGTTGGCACATGATATGAGAATAATGAGCTCCACTTTTGCTTTTGTTTTACCCTGCTCATATGAGTGAGAAATACACTGTAGACTATTGAATCTTTGATGCAAGGAAGGAAGATGTTATAAAATATTGAGCTTATTATTCATTATAGGAAATTATCTGGCTTTGACCTAAGAGCAGGTACACAAAGTGGAATTTTCTGTAATAACTTACAATGTGTTTCATCTGAGGACAGAGAAAGAATGTCAAGGGTTTAATGTATTTCACATGAGTTGTGAGTCTACATTAATGCATTTCTTAAAAATTGCTAGTTCAATAAAAAGGAATAACTTGATTTAAAAATGTGTAGTATAGGGATTGATTTTACTTGTTTAAATTTCTCTTACACGTGATAAATTAGTACTAACAGATAAACTAATATTTTCTCATGTGTAGTCATTTACTTTTCATTTTAAAACTTTTGTTAATATTTCCCATAGTTTCTGAATCAGAGATTTCCCAAGAAGCTGATGACATGGCAATGGAAAAAGGGAAATATGTTGATGAACTGAGAAAAGCATTGGTGTCAGGAGCAGGACCAGCTGATGTATACACATTTAATTTTTCTAAAGAGTCTTGTTATTTCTTCTTTGAGAAAAACCTGAAAGATGTTTCAGTAAGTAAAACTTTCCAAAATGTTACATAGTAAAATGTCAGAGCACTTATTGAGGGATTATATTTAAATTTAAGTAACTACTGTATTATTCCCAGAACACCTCAGAAGCAAAAGCTGGAAAAGTACTTAGTTTCCGAATTGGAAGAGACTTCAAAGCTAAAGTCATTAAATATATTAATGAATCACGAAAAATAATTATTGGAAAATATATTTAGTTTTTAATGCTTGAAAAATTTTAAAGTATTACAGAGTTAATTATAATCTTGAAAAAGGTGGGATCAGAAGTTTTAGCCATTGTGACAGGTCTTATTGAAATAAGTTTTGTGAAATATTGATTTTAAGAAATAAAATATATTTGAATATCAAATAATTATGACTTATTTTCTACTTTATTAGAGTGTATTTGAAATTTAAAAATACATAGTCAGGATTAAGGATACTTTATTTATATTGTCAGATTTAAAAATATTAAAATAGAAATAATTTGCAGCCTAAGCTTTGCAGACAAGATTATCTGCTACTTATTCTGCTCAGTTCCTGCACCAATTCAGATCAAGGCAGGTGGTTTATTTATTAAAGTCTTGCACTAATTATTTGTATATTTTACCTAAGTTGAATAGATATTGAATTTGTTTTTTTAGCTGGTGGTTTTTAGTCATATGTGAGAGCTATCATTTCTGAAGGAGAGGGAAGGAAATGTTTGCTACGTTAAGTTAACAAATAGCTATTGAGAATTTGTTTTAGAGCTCAACTTAGTTTAGAAAATTATTTTAAAACAACCTTTTAAATTCAGAATAATTAAAGAGATTTCTTTCATTAGAGAAACATTTGAAGAAACAAATGGAATGATTATAAATATATATTATCATGTAGGGAATAATACAGAGAAACTAGCCTTAGTAATTTATATTTAAAATAAACATTTTCTAATTAGCTGTCAAATTATGTAAGTTTCAATATGCTGTGTTTCTTAAAATGGTAATTTAAAATAGGTTCAGTAAGAAGGTTGGAACTAGCTACTACAATTTTGTTATTTATCGTAAGTGTTCTTTCCTATGGCCCAAGCTCAATCAGATGATATTATATATTACAGAAGTGCAGACTCTTCGAATATTTTGAAGCAGATCATTGCCAAATTGGGATCAATGCCATTTCCCATTCACTAAACATTTGCATGTAACAACTAGCATTATTTTGTGCAGCCATTTTCTAGTTTTTATCTGTTTCATACATATTGATACATAATTCCAAATTAGTGAGGTACATTTTGGAAGGCTGAAAGGCTTTTGATATTTTTGACATGGTAAAAGATGGGGCTTGGTACAGTTGGCATTTATATTAATCTGTTCTCACACTGCTAATAAAGACATAACTGAGGCTGGGCAATTTATAAAGGAAAGAAGTTTAAATGATTCACAGTTCCACGTGGCTGGAGAGGCCTCACAATCATGGCAGAAAGAGAAGGAGGAACAAAGTTACGTCTTATATGGTGGCAGGCAAGAGAGCATGTACAGGTGAACTCCCCTTTATAAAACCTTTAGATCTCATGAGACTTACTCACTTTCATGAGAACAGCATGGGAAAAACCCACCCCCATGATTTGATTACCTCCCACCATGTTTCTCTTACAACGTGTGGGAATTATGGGAGCTACAATTCAAGATGAGATTTAGGCCGGGCGTGGTGGCTCATGCCTGTAATCCCAGCTCTTTGGGTGGCCAAGGTGGGTGGGTGACCTGAGGTTAGGAGTTCCAGACCAGGCTGACCAACATGCAGAAACCATGTCTCTACTAAAAATACAAAATTAGCCGGGCATGGTGGCACATGCCTGTAATTCCAGCTACTTGGGAGGCTGAGGCAGGAAAATGGCTTGAACCCAGAAGGTGGAGGTTACAGTGAGCTGAGATCACGCCATTGCACTCCAGCCTGGGCGACAAGTGCAAAACTCTGTCTCAAAACAAACAAACAAATAAGAAAACCAAAAAAACAAGATGAGATTTGGGTGGGGACACAGACAAACCATATCAGCCTAGATGGAGTACTTGCCATGGCTGGCAATACATCAGGTTTTACTCCTTCTATGAAGAAAGAGCTTTAAGTCCTCTTGATTCATGTCTTCTACAGTTGGTTTGGCATCTATCAGCATCAAAGACTCATAATAATCCTGAAAGATTTTTGCTTGCCACCCTGAAAGTAAACAACTTTATCAGAGCCAGCATCTTGAACTACAGGTACTACCTTTTCAAGAAGTGTTCACAAGAAATGGAAACAGCCTAAAAGATTACCAGCAATGCAAAAAGTGTGCTGGTTCCCTACAGAATGTCTTAAACCACTACATTGCAGTCTAAATAGCTGTCTCCTTATTTATTCATTTATTTATTTGTTTATGAGAAAGAAAAGGCTATTCTCAGAACAGTTTGATAAGGAGGAGTTTGTTCATGGCTTGACTTACTTGAGAGGTATTTTGGATATTTAAATGAGGTAAAACTTCCAGTGCTGTTGTCAGCCTTATGGATGGATGCAGCTGAGAGATCACAAATTCATTTGGCCAAAGTGTCATGGTTATCTTCAGTATTTAGGATGTGCTTCTGCAAACTGATTTCAGAGTGACAATATCTCATAAATTCATCTGCTGGCAAAAAAAAAAAAAAAAAAATTGCAGACAATTGGAATGAAACATGGCAGACAGAATACTTTTTTGAAGCTAATTTTGCTTGGATGACCTAAAAATTGAGGAGTTTGTAATACTTTTCTTGATGACACAGACATCTGATTGTTGCCAAAAATGACCTCCTAAACTTAGAAGAAAGGAAAAGAATGAATATAAATTCAACTCAAAAAGTTGTGAGTTCTGTTGTTTTTTAATGTAAGGTTGCTCCCCTGTGACAAAGAGTTGCTCCCAGATGCATACCTCTGAGAGTCAGGATTTTAGACATTTATTGCCATCAGTTCAAGAAATTTTGTGTATCTAATTGTGTGTTCACTGTACAATTTGAACATTTTGGATATCTAACTTATATAAGAATTGTTTGAAATTTATATTTATAACAAATTTTCTTTTTTTTTTCTTAAAAGGAAGTAACCACTATTTTAGTATTCAAAAATACCTGATATTTTGAAAATACTATCTTATGGTTTGTCTGAGTGAGAGAATTACAAATTTCTCTCTCTCTCTTTTTTGAGATGGAGCCTCGCTCTGTCATGCAGGCTGGAGTGCAATGGTGCAATCTCAGCTCACTGCAACCTCTGCCTCCCAGGTTCAAGTGATTCTCCTGCCTTAGCCTCCTGAGTAGCTGAGATTACAGGTGCATGTCACCATGCCTGGCTGATTTTTGTATTTTTAGTAGAAACGGGGTTGTGCCATGTGGGCCAGGCTGGTCTGACTTCAAGTGATCCGCCTGCCTCAGCCTCCCAAAGTGTTGGGATTATAGGCGTGAGCCACTGCACCCAGCCAGAATTACCAATTTCTAATGTAGTGAAATATTTTAAATTTTAAACTTTTTGTCAATATTTATACACATGTTTTAGGAGCAGTGGGTCCAAAATTTTCATGAGATTGCTTTTGAGCTTATCCTCCCTAAACTTCCCTTAGGCGTTAATTGGCTTTTCTTTATAGATAACATAGATCCTTTCATTTTAGCTTCATTCTCATTTGAATAAATGTCGGGTGAACAGCTACACACTAATTTCTTTTCTCCATAGAGTGTGAACCCATGTGACCCTTCCTGCCTAGTGCTCTTCATTTAACAGTAGATTGTTCTGGTTGAAAGCATACTGTGGTGCCAGCATTTGGAACTCCTCATCTCTTCAGCACAAGGACTGTCACTCACACAAGAGATCATTTGTGTGCTTTAGGTCACTGTTTTCCCTCTACCTTTAACAATTTATCCTGATTTTGCCATACAGACTTTGTCCTGCTAACAATGCATCTTAATGAATAATATATTCATCTTCCTTGTTTGCTTTCATATCTCACTCTGTTTCTTTAGAAAAAATTCATTTATGAGTCAAAGAACTTAATTCTTTTTGATAAGAATAAACTTGGGCTAATCATTTAACCTTAACTTCCTCATGATTCTGTTTTTTCATCTGTAAAATTTTAAAGTGATTTCTTAGATTAATTCCAGCTCAGCAAACATGTTGTAGAGCTACATATATATGTATATGTATGTATGTATATATACATGTGTATATACATATATATGTATATGTATGTATATATACATATCTATACATGTATGTATATGTATGTATGTATATATAAACATTTTGGCTATAAGGATATGTCTTTCTTAAAAAAATTAATTTAATTTTATTTTAGGTTCTGGGATACATGTGCAGGACCTGTAGATTTGTTACATACGTAGGCATGTGCCATGGTGGTTTGCTGCACTTATCAACCCATCACCTGGGTAGTAAGCCCAGCGTGCATTAACTATTTTTCCTGGTGCTCTCCCCTTGCCTGGACCCCCTGACCAGTCCCAGTATGCATTGTTCCCCTCCCTGTGTTCGTGTGTTTTCGTTGTTCCCCAGTGAAGGAAGCCATGAGGTTTGAAGAAAAATTAAACATGATTTAGTACATATATATATCTGTATGTATATACATCTCCACACACACACACACACACACACATGTATATAGTGAATATCTAAAACACTAGAATTTGCTACAAGTCTCTAGTAGAATTAATGCAAAGTCTTCTATTTCTTTACCCTCATTTCCCCTAGTACTTAAATAGCATAGAGGTTTATTTTTCAGTGATATAAAAATCCAAATAGGCAGTCCTGAGTTAATATGATGGTTTTATGATTTTGGAGACACAGGCTTCTTTGTTGCCTTGGCTTTTTTTTTTTTTTTTTAATTGTGACAGGGTCACACTTTTTTGCCTAGTCTGGAGTACAGTGATGTGATCATAGCTCACTGTAACCTCTGATACTTAGGCTCACAAGAACCTCCTACCTTAGTCTCCCAAAGCACTGAGATTACAGGCATGAGTCAGTGTGCCCAACAGTCTACTTTGTAATTTTTAACAGATAGTTTTTATTTCATAGTCCAAGATAACTTGTCTAGTTTTACTATTATGCTCACCTTTGAGGCAGCAGGACCCAGTTAAAGAGACAGGAAATAACATGTGCTTTTTTCTTTAAGATAGTCACTCCCAAATTTGATACATTCCTTTTGCTTACGTCCCATTGGCCAGAATGTAGTCACATAGCTTCACCTGGCTGCAAGGGAATCCGTGAAATGTAATCTTCAGCTGCATCCTGTGCACAGAAGTTTTAATTACTGTGTAAAAACTGGAAGATGGATATTGAGGGTCAAGTAGCAATCTATGCATTTAACATTTAGGGAAGATTGAAACATCATTCAGAAGGCTTTGTTGTTTTTGTTGCAAGGATATTTGTTTAGTATTTCATTACAAATAAGGGTTTCAGTCATCTCAATTTAAGAAATGTTACAACATAAGGTATATCCTGCTCTATCTCACTATATTTTATAAGTTTTTATTTATTTTTTAGTGGAAAATCCATTCTAAGTTTCAGACAGCCTTCCCACATTATTTAACTGACATTTCTCAGATATATGAAAATGAAGTAAAACCAGTTAGCCAAAATAAACATCCAGAGTTCTTTTTTAAAACAGCAGTCCAAAATCCTATATTATTGCCATGTGTCCCTGTGGTTTGAGGGACTCTGAATTCAAAGGGCTATTTGCAGATGAAATATCAGAATTGTAGCATTTATTGTGTCTTCTGCCAAAGATTTTGTCAAAAATAGTAATGACTTTCAGGTCTGTGGGAATATGGGTTGCAGATGTGTTGTTTGAATGTCTGAAAAGGAAATCATAGTATTCTTTATTTTGGTCATAAAAGTATTTGTGTACATGTGCTATTTTGATACTAAACACTGTATAATTTTGTGATCTTTTTGGAATGTGAGGACTAAGTAATGTAAGTGGTGAAGAAATCCCATTAAAAGTATACGGTTTCTAGCTAATCCATACATTAAATTTTAGAACTACTTTGAAAAACAAAAATATCAATGTTTAGTTATACTATTTTTTGTTTATGGACCTATTTTATTTCTTGCTTCATATTTTTCTGCCTTTATTTAAAATGTTTGCTTTGATAAATATTTTAAAGTCATTATATCTTAACTTTTTTGTTCAGAAAAGAAACAACTTAGCATAATAACAGAGCAGAAGAAGGCATGGCATGGTGGCTCATGCCTGTAATCCCAGTACTTGGGAAGGCCAATGTGGGAGGATCACTTGAGGCCAGGAGTTTGAGACCAGCCTGGACAATATAGTGGGACCGTCATCTCTACAAAAAAAGAAAAATGTAAATTAGCTGGGCATGGTGGGACATGCCTGTAGTCCCAGCTACTTAGGAGGCTGAGGTGGGAGGATCACTTTAGCTGAGGAGTTTGAGGCTGCAGTGAGATAAGCTAAGATTGTGCCAGTGCACTCCAGCCTGTCCAGCCTGGGCGACAGAGACAGAGTGAGACCTTGTCTCACAAAACAACAACAACAGCAACAACAACAACAACAACAACAACAAAAACAGAAGTAGAAAGTAGCATGTAAAAACTGTGTTGTAAAAGGACATTTCAATTTAATAATATTAATATTTGCTTTTTTTCAGTTAATCTGCTTCAGCATGCAATCTCATACTTCATCAAATGCACTTGGTATTGTCACTGTTTATACATGAAACAATACATGCTGAAAGTATAAGTGAGTTGCTAAGGAAAACAGAGGTAGTAAGCTAAGCTAGAGTAAAATTCAGGCCTGTTTTATGAATCCCAAATCAATTTTTAAAAAATTTGTTTAGGGATAATTTACGAACAATTAAATGTACCTATGGTGAGTTTACAGTTTTCAGTATTCAGGAAAGCACTTTCAAGCCTCTTTGCAGTCAGGCGCCCAACTACCCATTTTCTTCTCCCAACCCTACCTACTCTGAAGGCCCCAGACAGCCATTGGGCTGCTTTCTGTCGTTATAGATCAGCTTTACATGTTTTAGAATTTCATATGAATGGAAGGAACTGTGCAGTGTATATACTTGCTTATAACTTTATTTGCATAGTATAACATTTTTGAGATGTCTCATTATGTGCTGTATATCAGCATTTCATTCCTTCCATTGCTGAGTAGTATTCCATTGTATAGATATACCACATTTATGGTGATTTCAAGTTGTGGGTTGATGTGAATAAAGCAGCTATATACATTCATGTCTAAATCTTTTTGTGGGTATGTTTTAATTTTTAACAACTTTATTGTGATATAATTAACATAAAATGTGCATATAGAAGGTATACAACTGGGTAAATTTTAAAATGTGTACATACCCATAAAACTATCACCGTAATCAAGATGATAAGTCCTTAACCTGCTCAAATTTTTTTGTACCCATCGTAATTCCTTTCTCCCTCTCTCCTACCTCTTTACTCAGTCCCCAGAAAACCACTGATCAGATTTCTGTCATTATAGATTGGTTTACATTATCCATACATTTAACCATACAGTATGTACTTCTTTTTTTGGTCTGATTTCTTTTATTCAGCATAATTGTTTTGCGATTCCTCCATGTTGTTGTAAGTTTTAATAACTTATTCTTTTTTTCCTGCTTAATGGTGTTCCATTTTATAGATATACCCCAATTTGTTTATGCATTCACCAGTTGGGTTGCTTCTAGTTTTGGACTATAACCAATAAAGCTGCTATGAACATTTAAATATTTGTATGGACATATGTTTTATTTGAATAATATATAGGAGTAGAATAGTTGGGTTATATGGTAGGCATATATTTAATTTTTGAAGAAACTGCCCAACAGTGTTCCGTAGAGTTTGTACTGTTTTACATTCCCATGATCAGTATATGAGTTCCAGTTTCTCCACATCCTTGTCATTACTTGGTATGGTCAGATTTTTCATTTTAGACATTTTAGTGGGTGTGTGACCATATCTCATATTTTAAATTAGCATTTCCCTAATGTCTAATGATATTATTTGCCATCTGTGTATCTTCTATAGTGAGATATTGGTTTAAATCTTTTACATTTGTTTTTATTGGGTTGCTTATTTTCTTACTGAGTTTTGAAGAACTCTTCATATCCTTAACAGATACACAATTTGCAAATACTTTCTCCAAGTTTGTGGGAGAAGCAGATAATTTCTTAATTTTGAGGAACTGAATTTTTTTCTTTTATTAATCTTGCTTTGAGATCACTTCTAATACATTTTTGCCTAACTTGTTACAGACTTATGCTTTCATGTATGAACTCTATAGTTTTAGATTTTTACATTTAGAGTCTGTGATACATTTTGAGTTAATTTTTTTGTTTGTTTGTTTTATTTTTTGAGACGGAGTCTCGCTCTGTCGCCCGGGCTGGAGTGCAGTGGCCGGATCTCAGCTCACTGCAAGCTCCGCCTCCCGGGTTTACGCCATTCTCCTGCCTCAGCCTCCTGAGTAGCTGGGACTACAGGCACCCGCCAACTCACCCGGCTAGTTTTTTTTTTTTTTTGTATTTTTTAGTAGAGACGGGGTTTCACCGTGTTAGCCAGGATGGTCTCGATCTCCTGACCTCGTGATCCACCCGTCTCGACCTCCCAAAGTGCTGGGATTACAGGCTTGAGCCACCGCACCCGGCTGAGTTAATTTTTGTATATACTTTAATGTATGGGTTGAAGTTCATTTTTTATATGACTATTTAGTCATTCTAGCACCATTTGTTGAATTCCCCGCTGTATTTTTCTTGCACTTTGTTGAAAATCAGTTAACCATTGTATGTATTATTGGTCTATATTTGGACTCTGTACTGCCCCATCTATCTATTTGTTTAGCTCTGTGCCAGCCATAATCTGTCTTGATTACTTAGGCTTGTGATAAATCATGAAGTCTGGTGAAATCATGTCGTATAAGTTCTTCAATTTTGTTATTTTTGAATTTGCTTTAGTTATTCTATTATTTCAAATATTTTTATGAGGTGTAGAATTATTTTCTCAATTTTTCCAAACAAGTCTGCTGGGATCTTAATTGGGAATGCATTGGATCTACAGAATTGACATCTTAACCATATTAAGCCTTCTGACTCATAAATATAGTACATCCATTTATTTAGGTCAGTGTTTCCTACCCAGGGGAGATTTTGCTCATCTAGGGTCACTTGGCAATGTCTGAAGACATTTTTGATTGTCACGGCCAGCAGCTCCTAACTGGCATCCAATGGGAAGAAGGCAGAGAGATGTTGCTAAGTATTCTATAATGTGCAGGGTTTCCTTCCATACCAAAAATTATATACCAAAAATTATCTGAAACAATGTCAGTAGTGTTGAATTTATAAATCTTCATTGAGGTCTCATCAATTACTCAGCAATTGTTTATAGTTTTCAAATTATAGATCTTATACATTTTATATTAGGTTTATCACTTTGAAGCAGAAAGTGAGGTCACTGAATTAAAACTTTCCTTTTTTTCTGATACACAATTTGGGATCTAAATTTCATTCCAGATTCGACTATAACTTCATTCCTCACATTTTGGTATGTTGTGTTTTCATTTTCATTTAAAATATTTCCTAATTTCCCTTTTCATTTTAGTCTTCACCCTTGAATTAATTAGTAGATTGTAATTTTGTTTTCAGTTTTGTTTGCTATTACAGATATCGTGCCAATACTCGTTTTTAATTTAGGTCCATTGTTGTTAGAAACTTTATGTGACTTGAATCCCTTGAAATTTATTGGGACTTGTATTATGGCACTGAATGTAACCTTTGTTCAATGTTTTATATGCATTTGAAAGAAATACTTATTTGCTATTTTTGGGTGTTATTAGATTTTTGAGTGTTAATTTTTGGGTATTGATTAGATCAGGTTGGTTGGTGGTGTTAAGTTTTCTATATTCTTGCTTATTTTCTGTCTACTTCTTTTAAAAGTGACTGATAATGTATTAAAATCAAGAACTGTAATTCTGTATTTGTCTTACTTCTCCTTGAAGTAATATCAGAGATTACTTCATGTATTTTGAGCCCTTGTTAATTAGGTGTAAAACATTAAGCTTTGACATGCTGTCTTGATGAGCTGCCCTCTTTGTCACTATGAAATGACCCTCTAATTCTATGATGTTATTTGTCTTAAAAATCTACTTTATACATGTTCTTACGCTCCTCCAGTTTTCTTTTGATTGCAGTCTGCATGGAATATTTTTTCATCCTTTTGCTTTTAATTATTTTTCTCTTTATATAAACTAGATTTCTTTTAGGAAGTATATAGTTGGGTGGTGGTGTTTTAATTCAGTCTATCAATCTGTGTTTTTCCATTGGGATGTTTAGGCCATTTATGTTTTATGTAATTATTGACAATTACATAAAAAATGGTGGTTTAAAAATCTACTATCTCTTGTTTGTTCCATCTTTATTTTATTTACTTGTTCCTCTCCATTTTATTTTGGGCTAAGTATTTTTTATCATTCTATTTTATCTTTTTAGTTATCTTGTTATCTATAACTCATCTTTATGCTATTTTTATGTTTGCTTTAGGGTTTATAGTATGCATCTTTACCTTATCACTGTATGCTTTGAAGTGATATACCATTTCACAGATATTATGGCATCATACTTTCATTTCTCCTTTTATGAGCTTATGCTGTTGTGGTCATACATTTTTCTTCTGCATATCTTACACACTTCACAGTTAGTGTTACATTAATATTATTTTTACTTTTAACAGTTAACTTACCTTTTTAACTTTTCATTTTGAAATAACCTTAGGCTCAAAAAGTTTTAACAGTAGTACACAGAGGTCCTGTGTACCCTTCACCCAGCTTTCCCGATGATAACAATATATAACTGTAGTACATTATTGAAAGCAGTAAATTGGCTTCGGCACAATACTGTTAACTACAGACTATACACAGATTTTTATCAGTTTTTATGTGCACTGTTTTTATTGTTCTTGTTGTTGTTTTGGCATATAGTTATGTGAATTTTGTTCTACATGTGGATTCATGTAACTACCACCATAGTCAGGGTACAGAACTCTTTTATTGCTTCAAAGAAACCTCTTTATTCCCTTGTGTTACCGCCTTTATATTCACACTATCCATCCAATGTAATTCCTGGTAGCCACCAATCTACTCTTTGTCACTGTAGTTTTGCCACTTTGAGAATATTAGTGGAATTGTACAATATACATCCTTTTGAGATTGGCTGTTTTTTACTGACCATAATACTTTTGAGAGCCACCAAATTGTTGAGTGTATCAGTAGATCATTTTCTTTATTGTTGAGTAGTCTGTTATTACTTCGTGCAATGCCATGGGTGCACCACACTTTGTTTATTCATTTATTCACTGAAAAAAACCTTTAGGTTGTTTCCACTTTTTTGACTAGTAGAAAGCTGCTTTTGACATTCATGTACAGGTTTCCATGTGAGCATAAATTTTCATTTATTTAGTACAGGAGTTGGCAAACAATAGCCTGTGAATTGGCTGCCCATTTTGGGAAATAAAGTTTTACTGGAATGCAAGCATGTTTATTTTTTTTTTTAATATGTTGTCTGTGTATACTTTTGTACTACAGTGGCAAAGTTGAATAGTTGCAACAGAGTCCTCTATGGTGTATAATGACTAAAATATTTACCTTTCGCCCTTTTGGAAACAGTTTGCTGACCCCTGCTCTAGGATAAATACCTAGCACTGTGAATGCAGGGTTGTATGGTAAGTATGTGTTTAACTTTAAGAGAAAGTGCTACATTGTTTTCCCAGATGGGTGTACCATTTTACATTCTTACCAGAAATACATAAGATCTGCATTCTTATCAGCATTTGGTATTGTCAAAATTTTTGCCTTTAGCCGTTCTAATAGGTGTGTTATGGTATCTTATTGTGGCTTTTATGAACATTAATCGCTAAGGTGCTGAAAAATGTTTTCATGTGTTTATTTGCCATGTGTGTATCCCATTTGGTGAAGTGTTTGTTCAAATCTTTTACCCCTTTTTGATTGTATTTTTGTTGTATGTGTAATTTGTAACTATCTTCTTTAGTCTCTTGCTGGTCTGATCATTTTATTAACAGGGTCTTATGTAGAGCAAAAGCTTTTATTTTTGATGAAGTCCAATTTGTTGACTATTTTTCTTTTATGCTTTTGCTTCTGGTGTCATGGCTAAGAACTCTTCGCCTAACCCTATGTCATACAAATTTTTGACTATGGTTTCTTTTAAAAGTTTTGTAGTTCTGTATTTTACGTTTATATCTATTATCTATTTTTGAATTCCTTTTGGTATAAAGTATGAGGTTGAGGTTCACTTTCTTGGCTATGAATGTCAATTGTTCTAACATCGTTAGTTGAAAAGACTCTCCTCTCTCCATTGAATTGCTTTTGCCTCTTTGTTAAAAATCATTGACTGGACTTAAGTGGGTCTACTTTTGTATTTTCTATGCTGCCTCATGGATCTATGTGTCTGTCCCTCCACCAACACTACACTGTCTTAATTACTGCAGCTACATCCTTACCCTTAAAATTGAGTTATGTGGGCTGGGCGTCGTGGCACACACCTATAATCCCAGCACTTTGAGAGACCGAGGTGGGTGGATCACCTGAGGTCGGGAGTTCACGACCAGGTTGACTAACATGGTAAAACCCCGTCTAGTAAATGCTAAAAAATTAGCCGGGTGTGGTGGCGCATTCCTGTAATCCGAGTTACTTGGGAGGCTGAGGCAGGAGAATCACTTGTACCTGGGAGGCAGAGGTTGCAGTGAGCTGAGATCACACCATTGCACTCCAGCCTGGGCAACAAGAGTGAAACTCCATCTCACCAAAAAAAAAAAAAAAAAAAAATTGAGTTACATGAATCTTCCAACTTTATTTTTTTGAAAAATTTTATTTTAAATAATTTAGTTACTTTTTACACTTTTAAAATCAGTTTTACTCTAATTATGAAAAAAATTGAGTCTTAGAGTTTATCAACATGGTATATCTATATAAGTTTACTTTGAAATGTTGCATCAGAATTTTGTAGTTTTTAGCATACAGATCCTATGCACATTTTGTTAGGTTTATGCCTAAGTATTTCAATCTTTTTGGCACTGTTATAAGTGGTATTATGTTTTAAATTTGTACAGTGGTTCATTATGAGTATATATTAATAGAAATTCAACTGACTTCTTTTGTGTTAACTGTATATTCTCCAACCTTTCTAAATTCCCTTATTTGTTCTAGGTGGTTTTTTTTGTTGTTGTTTGCTTTTAAGATTCTTTGATAATTTTTTTCTCTAGACAGTGATGTTATCTGCAAATAGATGCAGTTTTAGAGGCTGTCTCAGAGAGCTTCAAGGCCTAGACAGCAGAGACTTGCTACAGGGATGGGGCTGCCACAGAGTCCCCATGAAGTCAATGCCCAGGGGAACTGTGGGGTGTGAGCTGCTGCTGAGAGCCCCCTTCTCTACTACTGCAATGCCTGGTAGAGCCGTGGGAAGAAGGCCACCTGAATACTCCAGAACTAAGAGCCACCAGTATGCAGTGCTAGCCTGGGAAAGCTTACAGACATCGGTTTTAAATGTGTGAGAGCTATAATGTGGGCTGTGCCAGCAAAGCCATGGGGGCAGGAATGTGCAAGTCTTAGAGACTCAATCCTTCCTATGTATCTGGAAGGTGGGACATGGAGCCATGTAAGATTATTTTCCAGCCTTATGATCTAATGTTGTATGCCTTATTGGGCTTTAGACATTTCTGGGACTTGTAACTCCCTTCTTTTTTCCTGTTTCTCTTTTTGGAATAGAAATATCTGTTTTATACCTGCATTGTGTTTCAGAGCGACAAAACTTACCTGTTTGATTTTACAGGGAAATTTGCTTCAGGATTAATTGTTCCTTGAGTCTCACCCATATCTGATTTAGATGAGACTCTGAACTTTAGACTTTTGTGTTGATGCTGGAATGAGTTAAGACTTTTGGGGCTATTGGGATGGAATGGATGTATTTTGTGTGTTATAAGGACATGAATTTGGGGGGCTAGGGGTGGAATGCTATGGTCTGAATAAGTCTCCCAAAATTTGTGTGTGGAAAACTGAACCCCTGATATGGTTTGGCTATTTCCCCACCCAAGTTTCATCTTGAATTATAGCTCGCATAATTTTCACATGTTGTGGGAGGGACCTGGTGGATGATAATTGAATTATGGGGGCAGGTTCCCCCATACACTTCTTGTGGTATTAAGTCTCAAGAGATCTGATGCTTTTATAAGATCCCTTGCACTTGGTTCTCATTCTCTCTTGCCTGCCGCCATGTAAGATGTGCCTTTCATCTTCGGCCATGATTCTGAGGCCTCCCGAGCTATGTGGAACTGTGAGTCCATTAAACTTCTTTTTTCTTTTTTTTTAAATAAATTACCCAGTCTTGGGTATGTCTTTATCAGCAGCATGAAAACAGACTAATACAATCCCCAATGCAACCGTGTTAGGAGGTGGGACGTAATGGTGCATGTTCAGGTCTGGAGCAATTTATTACTCCATATAGATCCAGATTTCCGTGTAATAATATTTTCCTTCTGTTTGAAGGACTTCATTTAATATTCCTTATAATGCGGATCTGCCTAGGATGAACTTTGTCGGGTTTTACATATCTTCCAAAGTCTGTACTTTGCCTGTCTTTTTGAAAATTATTTTCAATGGGTAGAGAATTCTAGATTGACTTTTTCTTTTCTTTTCTTTTCCTGTACATTAAGAGCATTGCTCTGTCTTCTGGCTAGTTTTTTAGTTGTTTTTTTTTTTCTTTTTTTTTTTTTGCTGAGAAGTCATCTGTCATTCTTATCTTTTATTTATTTATTTATTTTTAATTGTTTTTTATTATACTTTAAGTTCTAGGTTACATGTGCACAACGTACAGGTTTGTTACATATGTATACATGTGCCATGTTGGTGTGCTGTACCCATTAACTCGTCATTTCCATTAGGTATATCTCCTAATGATATCCCTCTCCCTTCCCCCACCCCACGACAGGCCCCGGTGTGTGATGTTCTGCATCCTGTGTCCAAGTGTTCTCATTGTTCAATTCCCATCTATGAGTGAGAACATGCAGTGTTTGGTTTCCTGTTCTTGCGATAGTTTGCTGAGAATGATGGTTTCCAGCTTCATCCATGTCCCTACAAAGGATATGAACTCATCCTTTTTTAAGGCTGCATGGTATTCCATGGTGTATATGTGCCACATTTTCTTAATCCAGTCTATCATTGATGGACGTTTGGTTTGGTTCCCAGACTTTGCTATTGTGAATAGTGCTGCAATAGACATATGTGTGTATGTATCTTTACAGCAGCATGATTTATAATCCTTTGGGTATGTACCCAGTAATGGGATGGCTGGGTCAAATGGTATTTCTGGTTCTAGATCCTTGAGGAATCACCACACTGTCTTCCACGATGGTTGAACTACTTGACAGTCCCACCAACAATGTAAAAGTGTTCTTAATTCTCCACATCCTCTCCAGCACCTGTTGTTTCCTGACTTTTTAATGATTGCCATTCTTACTGGTGTGAGATGGTATCTCATTGTGGTTTTGATTTGCACTTCTCTGATGGCCAGTGATGATGAGCATTTCTTCATGTGTCTGTTTGCTGCATAAATGTCTTCTTTGAGAATTGTCTGTTCATATCCTTTGCCCACTTTTTGATGAGGTTGTTTGATTTTTTTCTTGTAAATTTGTTTAAGTTCCTTGTAGATTCTGGATATTAGCCCTTTGTCAGATGGGTAGATTCTAAAAATTTTCTCCCATTCTGTAGGTTGCCTGTTCACTCTGATGATAGTTTCTTTTGTTGTGCAGAGGCTCTTTAGTTTAATTTGTCAATTTTGGCTTTGGTTGCCCTCACTTTTGGTGTTTTAGTCATGAAGTCCTTGCCCATGCCTATGGCCTGAATGGTATTGCCTAGGTTTTCTTCTAGGGTTTTTATGGTTTTAGGTCTAACATTTAAGTCTTTAATCCATCTTGAATTAATTTTTGTATAAGGTATAAGGAAGGGATCTGGTTTCAGCTTTCTACATATGGCTAGCCAGTTTTCCCAGCACCTTTTATTAAATAGGGAATCCTTTCCCCATTTCTTGTTTTTGTCAGGTTTATCAAAAATCAGATGGTTGTAGATGTGTGGCATTATTTCTGAGGGCGCTGTTCTGTTCCATTGTTCTATACCTTTGTTTTGGTACCAGTACCATGCTGTTTTGGTTACTGTAGCCGTGTAGTATAGTTTGAAGTCAGGTAGCATGATGCCTCCAGCTTTGTTCTTTGGGCTTAGGATTGTCTTGGCAATGCGGACTCTTTTTTGGTTCATATGAACTTTAAAGTAGTTTTTTCCAATTCTGTGAAGAAAGTCATTGGTAGCTTGATCAGGATGGCATTGAATCTATTAATTACCTTGGGCAGCATGGCCATTTTCATGATATTAAATCTTCTTATCCATGAGCATGGAATGTTCTTCCATTTGTTTGTATCCTCTTTTATTTCGTTGAGCAGTGGTTTGTAGTTCTCTTTGAAGAGGTCCTTCACATCCTTTGTAAGTTTTATTCCTAGGTATTTTAGTCTCTTTGAAGCAATTGTGAATGGGAGTTCACTCATGATTTGGCTCTCTGTTTGTCTGTTACTGATGTATAGGAATGCCTGTGATTTTTGCACATTGATTTTGTATCCTGAGACTTTGCTGAAGTTGCTTATCAGCTTAAGGAAATTTTGGGCTGAGACGATGGAGTTTTCTAAATATACAGTCATGTCATCTGCAAACACTGACAATTTGACTTCCTCTTTTCCTAATTGAATACCCTCTGTTTCTTTCTCCTGACTGATTGCCCTGGCCAGGAAGTCCAACACTGTGTTGAATAGGAGTGGTGAGAGAGGGCACGTAGAGGACTACGTGCTCGGACTACGTGCTCGTAAACGAGACGTTCCCCATAAGTCCTGCTCTTGCAAACGAAGCAGGGCATTCCCGATAAGTCCTGCTCTTGCAAACGAAGCAGGGAGTTCCTTCCCTGTAAACAGGGAGGACAAAGGAGCCAGCTGCAGACAGCAGACCCTGGGGGCTTGTTTATGTGTAAGCATCTTGAAAATCCAGAAAGTCAGGGAAAGGTCAGAAAAACAACAATGTGTCTTGTGACTTGGCAACATTCCACAAACGACTGTATAAAATAAAGCAGAGCATGCCATTCGAGGCGGCCGCCATGTTTGTCTTGTCTTGTGTTGTCTTGTGTGTTCATTCCTTTGTTTAGGAAACACGTGGACCCCAACAAGGGCATCCCTGTCTTGTGCCAGTTTTCAAAGGTAATGCTTCCATTTTTTGCCGATTCAGTATGAAAGTGGCTGTGGGTTCGTCACAAATAACTCTCATTATTTTGAGACATGTCCCATCAATACCTAGTTTATTGAGAGTTTTTAGCATGAAGGCTGGTGAATTTTGTCAAAGGTCTTTTCTGCATCCATTGAGATAATCATGTGGTTTTTGTCTTTGGTTCTGTTTATATGCTGGATTATGTTTATTGATTTGCATATGTTGAACCAGCCTTGCATCCCAGGGATAAAGCCAACTTGATCGTGTTGGATAAGCTTTTTGATGTGCTGCTGGCTTTGGTTTGCCAGTATTTTATTGAGGATTTCTGAATAGATATTCATCAGGGGTATTGGTCTAAAATTCTCTTTTTTTGTTTTGTCTCTGCCAGGCTTTGGAATCAGGATGATGCTGGCCTCATAAAATGAGTTAGGGAGGATTCCTTCTTTTTCTATTGAGTGGAATAGTTTCAGAAGGAATGGTACCAGCTCCTCTTTGTACCTCTGGTAGAACTCGGCTGTGAATCCATCTGGTCCTGGAGTTTTTTTGGTTGGCAGGCTATTAATTATTGTCTCAATTTCAGAACCTGTTATTTGTCTATTCAGAGATTCAACTTCTTCCTGGTTTAGTCTTGGGAGGGCATATGTGTCCAGGAATTTATCTATTTCTTCTAGATTTTCTAGTTTTTTTGTATAGAGGTGTTTATAGTATTCTCTGATGGTAGTTTGTATTGCTGTGGAATCGGTGGTGATATCCCCTTTATCATTTTTCATTGTGTCTATTTGATTCTTCTCTCTTTTCTTCTTTATTAATCTTGCTAGTGGTCTATCAATTTAGATATTTTCAAAAATCCAGCTTCTGGATTCGTTGATTTTTTTAAGGGTTTTTTTGTGTGTGTGTGTCTCTTATCTCCTTCGGTTCTGCTCTGATCTTAGTTATTTCTTGCCTTCTGCTAGCTTTCGAATGTGTTTGCTCTTGCTTCTCTAGTTCTTTTAATTGTGATGTTAGGGTGTCAATTTTAGATCTTTCTCTTGTGGGCATTTAGTGCTGTAAGTTTCCCTCCACACACTGCTTTCAGTGTGTCCCAGAGATTCTGGTGCATTGTATCTTTGTTCTCATTGGTTTCAAAAACATCTTTATTTCTGCCTTCATTTCGTTATGTACCCAGTAGTCATTCAGGAGTAGGTTGTTCAGTTTCCATGTAGTTGACTGGTTTTGAGGGAGTTTCTTAATCCTGAGTTCTAGTTTGACTGCACTGTGGTCTGAGAGAGACAGTTTGTTATCATTTCTTTTCTTTTACATTTGCTGAGGAGTGCCTTACTTCCAACTCTGTTGTGAATTTTCTAAGTGTGATGTGGTGCTGAGAGGAATGTATGTTTTGTTGATACAGGGTGAAGAGTTTTGTAGATGTCTATTAGGTCTGCTTGGTGCAGAGCTGAGTTCAGTTCCTGGATATTCTTGTCAACTTTCTGTCTCATTGATCTGTCTAATGTTGACAGTGGGTTGTTAAAGTCTCCCATTATTATTGTGTGGGAGTGTAACTCTCTTTGTAGGTCTCTAAGGACTTGCTTTATGCATCTGGGTGCGCTTGTATTGAGTGCATATATATTTAGGATAGTTAGCTCTTCTTGTTGAATTCGTGCCTTTACCATTATGTAATGGCCTTATTTTGGTCTTTGTTGGTTTAAAGTCTGTTTTAGCAGGCACTGGAATTGCAACCCCAGCTTTTTTTTGTTTTCCATTTGCTTCATGGATCTTCCTCCATCTCTTTATTTTGAGCTTATGTGTGTCTCTGCACGTGAGATGGGTCTCCTGAGTACAGCACGCTGATGGATCTTGACTGTTTATCCAATTTGTAAGTCTTTTTTTTTTTTTTTGAGACGGAGTCTCACGCTGTTGCCCAGGCTGGAGTGCAGTGGCGCGATCTCGGCTCACTGCAAGCTCCGCCTCCTGGGTTCCCGCCATTCTCCTGCCTCAGCCTCCTGTGTAGCTAGGACTACAGGCGCCCACCACCGCGCCCGGCTAATTTTTTGTATTTTTAGTAGAGACGGGGTTTCACTGTGGTCTCGATCTCCTGACCTTGTGATCCGCCCGCCTCGGCCTCCCAAAGTGCTGGGATTACAGGCTTGAGCCACCGCACCCGGCCCAATTTGTAAGTCTTTTAATTGGAGCATTTAGCCCCTTTACATTTAAGGTTAATGTTGTTATGTTTGAATTTGATCCTGTCATTATGATGTTCGCTGGTTATTTTGCTCATTGATGCAGTTTTTTTCCTAGCATCGATGGTCTTTACATTTTGGCATGTTTTTGCAGTAGCTGGTACCGGTTGTTCCTTTCCATGTTTAGTGTTTCCTTCAGGAGCTCTTGTACGGTAGACCTGGTGGTGACAAAATCTCTCAGCATTTGCTTGTCTGTAAAGGCTTTTCTTTCTCCTTCACTTAGGAAACTTCATTTGGCTGGATATGAAATTCTGGGTTGAAAATTCTTTTCTTTAAGAATGTTGAATATTAGCCCCCACTGTCTTTTGGCTTGTAGAGTTTCTGCCGAGAGATCTGCTGTTAGTCTGATGGGCTTCCCTTTGTGGGTAACATGACCTTTCTCTCTGGCTGCCCTTAACATTTTTTTCCTTCATTTCAACTTTGGTGAATCTGACAATTATGTGTCTTCAAGTTGCTCTTCTCAAGGAGTATCTTTGTGGCCTTCTCTGTATTTCCTGAATTTGAATGTTGGCCTGCCTTGCTAGGTTGGGGAAGTTCTCCTGGATGATATCCTGAAGAGTGTTTTCCAACTTGGTTCCATTCTCCCCGTCACTTTCAGGTACACCAATCAGATGGAGATTTTGTCTTTTCACGTGATCCCATATTTCTTGTAGGCTTTGTTTGTTTTTACTTTTTTTCTCCTAACTTCTCTTTTTACTTCATTCATTTGATCTTCAGTGACTGATATCCTTTCTTCCACTTGATCGAATCGCCCACTGAAACTTGTGCACGTGTCATGTAGTTCTCATGCCATGGTTTTCAGCTCCATCAGCTCATTTAAGGTCTACTCTGTGCTGTTCATTCTAGATAGCCATTCGTCTAATCTTTTTTCAAGGCTTTTAGCTTCTTTGCGATGGGTTCAAACATCCTCCTTTAGCTCGGAAAAGTTTGTTATTACTGATCATCTGAAGTCTTCTTCTCTCAACTTGTCAAAGTCATTCTCCATCCGGCTTTGTTCCATTGCTGGTGAGGAGCTGTATTCCTTTGGAAGAGAAGAGGCACTCTGGTTTTTAGAATTTTCAGTTTTTCTGCTCTGGTTTCTCCCCATCTTTATGTTTCATCTACCTTTGGTCTTTGATGATGGTGACGAACAGATGGGGTTTTGATGTGCGTGCCCCTTCTGTTTGTTAGTTTTCCTTCTAATAGTCAGGACCCTCAGCTGCAGGTCTGTTGGAGTTTGCTGGAGGTCCACTCCAGACCCTGTTTGCCTGGGTATCACCAGTGGAGGCTGCAGAATAGCAAATGTTGCAGAACGACAAATGTTGCTGCCTGATCATTCCTCTGGAAGCTTCGTCTCAGAGGGGCGTATGAGGTGTCAGTTGGCCCCTACTGGGAGTTGCCTCCCAGTTAGGCTTCTTGTGTGTCAGGGACTCACTTGAGCAGCCAGTCTGTCCGTTCTCTGATCTCAAACTCAGTGCTGGGAGAACGACTACTCCCTTCAAAGCTGTCAGACAGGGATGTTTAATTCTGCAGAGGTTTCTGCTGCCGTTTTTTCAGCTATGCCCTGCCCCCATAGGTGGAGTCTACAGAGGCAGGCAGGCCTCCTTGAGCTGCAGTGTGGTCCACCAAGTTCAAGCTTCCTGGCCACTTCGTTTACCTACTCAAGCCTCAGCGATGGTGGACGCCCATCCCCCAGCCTCGCTGTTCCCTTGTAGTTTGGTCTCAGACTGCTGTACTAGCAGTAAGTGAGGCTCCGTAGGCGTGGGACCCTCTGAGCCAGGCACGGGATATTATGTCCTGCTGTGCTGTTTGCTAAGACCATTGGAAAAGTGCAGTATTAGGGTGGGAGTGTCCCGATTTTCCAGGTGGGAGGTGACAATGTGCTAGCATCCCTTCCTTGCTCTTGGCGCCGCCTCGTTCTTGGTGTCCATTCTGCCCGCTTGAGGAGTCCTTCAGCCCACTCCTGCGTATGAGGGCCCCTCTCTGGAGGTGGCTACGGCTGGAGCTGGCTCCCTCTGCTTGCAGGGAAGTATGAAGAGAAATTCGTGGTCAGGATCCAGGGCTGCGCTTGGCGCTGGTGGGCTGGTATGAGTTCCAGGTGAGCGCGGGCTCAGCAAGACCCACACACTTGGCACGGCCAGCCAGTGCCTGCTGGGCTTGATTGGAGGCTGAATCCTGTGCTTGGATCACTGTTCCCTCTTCGCGGGAACATTGGCCATGATAGCAGGTCTCTGTCTCTCGCTTCACCTCTTTTCCTCTTGATTGTCTGGGATGATCTCCCTCTGGGCTGCTGGAGTGCCTGCTCTAGGTGCGGTAAAGCCCCGCAGCGAGTGCCAGTGAGAGGTGAATCCGACTGTGCTTCTGGAACTTGTGGGGACTTGGAGAACTTTTGTGTCTAGCTAAAGGATTATAAATGCACCAATCAGCACTCTGTGTCTAGGTAAAGGTTTGTAAATGCATCAGTCAGTGCTCTGTGTCTAGCTAATTGGGTGGGGACATGGAGAACTTTTCTGTCTAGCTAAAGGGTTGTAAACACACCCATCAGCACTCAGTGTCTAGCTAAAGGTTTGTAAATGCACCAATCAGCACTCTGTCAAAACAGACCAATTGGCTCTCTGTAAAACGGAACAGTCAGCTCTCTGTAAAATGGACCAATCAGCAGGATGAGGGTGGGGCCAGATAAGGGAATAAAAGCAGGCCACCCTAACCAGCAGCAGCAACCTGTTTGGGTCCCCTTCCACGCTGTGGAAGCTTTGTTGTTTTGCTCTTTGCAATAAATTTTGCTGCTGCTCACTCTTCGGCTCCGCATTGTCTTTATGAGCTGTAACACTCACCACGAAGGTCTGCAGCTTCCCTCCCGAAGCCACTGAGACCATGAACCCACCAGGCAGAGTGAACATCTCTGGACACGCTGCCTTTAAGAGTTGTAACACTCACTGCAGAGGTCTGCAGCTTCATTCCTGAAGTCAGCATAGACCTCGAATCCACTAGAAGGAAAAAACTCCAGACGCATGTGAACATCTAAAGGAATAAACTCTGGACACACCATCTTTAAGAACTGCAACACTCACCGCCAGGGTCCACAGCTTCATTCTTGAAGTCAGCAAGACCAAGACTTGGTATTCAGGAACCAATTCTGGATACACAGGTACCATCTCTCATGGCTTCCCTTGGCTAGGAAAGGGAATTCCCTGATCCCTTGTGCTTCCAGGGTGAGGCGATGCCCTGCCCTGCTTCGGCTCATGCTCCCTGGTCTGCATCCACTGTCTGACAAGTCCCAGTGAGATGAACCCAGTACCTCAGTTGGAGCTGCAGAAATCACCCGTCTTCTGTGTCACTCACACTGGGAGCTGTAGACTGGAGCTGTTCCTGTTCGGCCATCTTGGAACCTCCTCCTACCTTATCTTATATGAGGCAGTATGCCTTTTTTTTTTTTTTTCCCCTCAGCTTTTAAGTTTTTTTCTTTTTTGTCACTGTCTTTAAGCGAGTTGATTATAATATGCCATGATGTAGTTTTCTTTGTTTATTGAGCTTCTTTGATCTATTTGTTTATAGTTTTTCTATTTTCTCCTTTTTTGGGGATTCCATTTAGATGTATATTATGTTTCTTAAAGAGGTCACACAGCCCACTGATCCTATATTTCCCCCCCACACTTTTTTTTGCTTCCTGAGGTTTGTTTTGGATAGTTTCTATCACTGTGTCTTTACATTTGCCAATCTTTTCTTCTGCTGTGCGGTGTCTAATGTGTTGTTTTTTTCATCTCAGTCATGGTGGTTTTCATCTTTCTAAGTCTTTTAAAATACATTTCAAGTTTTTTTTTACATTCTTGAACATATAGAATAAAATTGTAATAACCTTTAATGACCTTGACTATGAATATTTCTTAATCTTTGTTATTTTTGATTGGTTTTGATACATTTTTCTGCTCCGTATGTGTTCTGTTTTTCTTTTTCTTTGCATGTCTATTTATCTTTGATTGTATGCTAAACATTGTGAATCTTTTTATTTGGTACAGTATATTTTTGTATTCATATACACTTTTGCTTTGTTCTGGAACATAGGTAAGTTACTTAGAAACAGTTATACTTTTTGCTTTTGCTTTTAAACTTTGTTAAACAGGAACAAACATTTATTTTAGATTTAATTTTACCCTGCTGTTGAGGCAAAATACTTCTGAGTCCTTTTTCCTGATCCCTATTTTTTCTATACAAGGGAGTAAAGTGAATAATTTTGTGATTATATTTGGCATTTTAGCTTTGTGTATGAAATACATCATCTTGTCTTTTGTCAAGTTAGATCACCAGTTCTGTTGACCCACCTATTAATAGATTTGTGCTTATTTTGCTCTTGCAGAAACTTTGAAAATCTGAGATATTTTCTTCCTTTCTTGCCCTCTGCTCTGGTATAGTCTTCTGGAAACCATTGCTTCATTCCATGCACATAAGATTTTCAGTGTCAGGAAAAGAATTATCCAGGTACCTGTCAAAAGTTGTGTTGCTCCTCATTATTTAGTTACTGTTTTGGAATTTGGGTTTTCTTTTGACTATCATCTTTCCCCACTTTTAATAAAAACTTGCTATTAATTATTGTCATTAAGTTATAATCATTTAAAATCAATTAAAGATACAACAGTTAAGGTGAACTTCAGCCTTTGAAATTCTCACTTCAAAATTTCAAATTTTCAAAATATTTTTGGTTACCTACATTCTGAATGCTGTTTCAAATTGCTTAGAAAAAAATTTAAGATTGATTTCTGAAGCAGCAAAAATCTACAGTACTCTTTATTGACTTAATTGAATTATATTCAGTTATTTTCTTAAATAGGCATTTTCTTTATTTTTAAAAGCAAACTGTTTATTATGGAATTCAGTCAAGAATCGTATTAACGAGTTCTGGAGATCTAATTTATACCATGGTGACTATAGGTACCAATATTGTACTGTATATTTGAAGGTTGCTAAGAGGATGGATCCTGTGTTCTCTTCACAAACACACACAAAAGAGGTAACCGTGTGGTGATAGATGTTAATTAGCTTGATTGTGGTGATTTTTTCACATTGTAGACATAGATCAAGTCATCAAATTGTGTACTTTATATACAAACAAATCCAGTTTTTATTTATGATTACCATCCAAAAGTTATAAACAAGTAACCAATTGAAAAAACTAACAGAATCTAAGATATTTTAGGAATTTCTAAAATCAGATGATGATGTTGATCATGATGATGGCTCGTAATTCTATAAAATAATTGCTAATTAAATTGATTTAAAAGGGATATTTTATATATGGATGCAGAACAGAAATCTTCACTGATGATAAATATTAAAAATTATATAATAATTAGACTTAATTGGGATGTTTCAGTGGGTGAGTTTGGAGGGGATGCAATGTAGTATAGTTGTGTTCACGGTCTCCAAAAATACTGAATTTAGCAAGTTTAGCGAGGCAGCTATAGAAATATTGTTCAAATTACATTATAGTTGTTAATCATTTTTGAATAGCTATAATCTTATATTTTAAAATGTTACTATTAAAACAGTTTATAGCCAGGAGAATCATATTGTGCATCTGTAACCCATTCTTGGCATGTTATTGCCCACTGCCTATGTAGTGATGAACCCTCCTGACTACCTGGATTTGAATCTCAGCACAGCACCTTTCAGGGTGTGAGATTTTGGAAACTTATTCAACTGTTTGTCCTCAATTATTTTGTTTGTAATTTAGAAATAGTACTAGTACTGGCCTTAGGAGGTGGTTGTAAGGATTTAATTAATTAGTGTGTGTGTGTGTATATGTGTGTATTCTAGGACAGTCCTTTCTTATATCCTTTAAAAGTCTTTGTTGTTAGTATTTACTTGTCTATTCTAGTATACAGTAAACTCTTTGAGGAAAGTGGTCATGTTTAGCTGGATTTCAAACTGCAGCAAATCCATATGTTCTGGGGATGGCCTTTTATTGAGAGGAAATGTTTGCATAGTGGATAGAACATAATATCTAGGCCTGACTCTTGAATTTAATTATTTCTAATCATATATTTCTCAGCAAACATTTATCTATTTTATAATGGAAATACTTGAGTTCAGATAGATTAATAATGTTAACTCACAGGGTTTTATGCTTGTGGACACTAAGGTTGATAAGTGTATGCAAATACTTTATAAACTGTGATTTGGTATACTATAGGATGCCATCGGGCTGATGTTTTTCATTTAGAAGGGCCTCAAATATATGCTTCTGATGTTATCTCTAAATGAGTTTATACACATAATCATAGCAGACATGCTATGTACCTATTTATAACTGTTTCCCATTACAAGCCATATTGCTTGAAGTACACTCTGAATAACATAGTTTTAAATATGTCAATCCAGTTTTTATAACCTTTATAACCTTTTACTATATCTGGAGTCTATTGGGAGTGGCTTGGGTCTCCCTTGACCTTATGAGAGGCCTTGTTAGATATTTATTATTGCTTGCTATATACTTTATCAAATATGTTTACTAGTAGACCCAGAACCTCCAATTTCTTTGTTGAATTTTCTGGTAGAGTAACATAATATGCATTGATTGAAGTATACTTATAAAGTATACTGTAAGCAAATATGTTAGCAAAACCTAGCATACAACAAAAACTAGCACACTTTGCTAGTATACTTTATAGTATAAGTATACTTTAATTAATGCATGTTATGTTACTCTACCAGAAAATGCAACAAAGGATTATCCATGTCCTTACTTTTTTCATTACATTTCCAGTCTTGTAATAATTAAAGGCCAGTTTCTTTATTTGTGCAACTCCTGGTAAGAATGTGATATTTTTAGCTACAAATGATTCAACAGCAGTTCTGTTGGGGGGAAGTGCTCATAGTGACTAGAACAGTGATAGTGGATTATAGTGCTATTTTCCGATTTGTTATAGTTCTTGGTCATTTATGTGTTTTGAGAGGTAATATATATTTTTTATTGCTTAATTTTAGACTTACGGAAAAGTTGCAAAGAACAATAAAGAGAATTTCTGTATACCTTTACTCCTGTGTTCCCTAATGTTCACATATTCCATTATATAATTATAGTACAATTATTAAAACTAAGAAATTAACATTGGCATAGTAATCTACAGATTTTATTTCAGTTTCATCAGTTGTCTCACTAAAGATCTTTTTCTTGTCTAGCATACAATCCAGTATCCCACATTGCATTTCATTGTCTCTTTAGTCTTTTACAGTTTATGGAAGTTCCTTAGTGTTTGTTTTTCATGACATTGATTATTTTAAAGACTACTGGCCATTGAGATTATTTGTAGGACATCCCTCACTTTGGATATTTCCTCAAGATTAGATTGAGTTTATACATTTTTGACAAGAATACCATAGAAATGATGTTGTACCTTTCTCAGTGTAACATATTGGAGTGTACTTGATATTCATAAGCATTACTATGGGTGATATTAATTTTGAATACTTGGTTAAGGTTTTGTTTGCTAGGTTTTGCTAATTTCTCCTTTTGTAATTAGTAAGTATCTTGTGGAGAGATATTTTAAGAGAATACAAGTATCTTTTGTTTCATCAGACTTTTACCAACTAATTTTAGCAGAGATAGCAAATACAGTCACATGTTGTTTAACAGTGGGCATATGTTCTGAGAATCATTAGGTGATTTCTTCGATGTGCAGACATCATAGAGTATACTTAACACAAACCTAGATGACATATCACACCTAGGATATATAGTATGTATAGCCTGTTGCTGCAAGGCTACAAACCTGTACAACGTGTTGCTGTGCTGAATACTATAGGCAGTTGTAAGACAGTGGTAAATCTTTGTATATCTACACATACCTAAACACCCAATAGGTACAGTAAAAATAAGGCATTATAATCTTATGGGACTATGCTTTTCCTTGTTGACTGAAATATTGTTATATGGTGCATGATTGTGTGGTTGGTTGTATACTCATACATATACATCTACACTTCTGCATTTGACTATCTGTATTTATGTTAAAAGCCATTAGTTCAATGTAGAGTTTACTCTAGGCTTTCCTTCTTTCTTATTTGTAACTTTCTCTGACAGTGAAATCTGGCTTTCATTTTTCGCAATATGTTCACTTATTTTCTCAGTCCTGGTGTGCATGTGTATTAGTCAGGGTTCTCCAGAGGGACAGAACTAATAGGATATATGTATATATGAAAGCGAGTTTGTTAAGGAGAATTGACTCACATGATCACAAGGTGAAGTCCCACGATAGGCCATCTGCAGGCTGAGGATGTAGGAAGCCAGTAGTGGCTCAGTCTCAGTCCAAAAGCCTCAAGAGCAGGGAAGCTGATACAGTCTATGGCCAAAGGCCGGAGATCCCCCGGCAAACCACTGATGTAAGTCTAAGAGCTCAAGGGCCGAGGAACCTAGAGTCTAATGTCCAAGGGCAGGAAGCATGCAGCAGGGGAGAAAGATGAAAGCCAGAAGACTCATCTTATCTTACCTGTCAGCTTTCAGTTACCTTCTTTTATTCAAAACTGTTATCTCCTTTCTTGGTATTCCTATAGATTTTCTATATTTCATTATTACATTTACATTGAATTGTGGGCCAGCGTTTTAGCTGCCTGTGGTTCAGCACCTTGTTGTCATAGTTCCCTCTTTTTCTGTGCTTAATAATGAAAGTTACTAATAATGAGGATGGCTACTGTGTGCTGTACGTGATACTCTGCCCTGTACATGAAACTCTGATGATTTTATCCAGTAGGTCCTGTTACCATTTCACTGTTATGGATGAGGAAAGTAACTCTCAGTGGTGTTTAATTTGTCTGTAGCCAAATAGCTAGTGAGTGGCAAAGCTGGAATTGCAGGTGGTGTGGCTTCAAAGCATATGGGACTAATTACAATACTGTATATCATGTCTTTTAATTTTGTATTTAGTTAATGTGCTTAAATTTTTATTTAGTTCATTTATTAAAGTTCTGTGACATTCTTGATATTCCAGGTGTAAAATTGGGAGGGCCTTGGCCAAGGGAGTGGAAGTAAAAGTAAAGTGTAACAGCAAGAGAAATTGAACATCTACATGGAATTAAGTTTGGTTAAGTTTGTAAGGATATTTGAAGTTTTGTGAGGGTGTGTCTCCTGTGTTTTTTTTTTTTTTTTTAATTGTCATTCATTCTGATTACATCAGCAAAAGGAACCCGTTCTGTAGACGGCAACTGTGTATATGACATCTCAAGAGTCACCAGTTCATTTGTACATTGTTTTAAAATTAAGAGATCTCAGCTGTGATTCTGTTTTTATTTGCAAGTGCTAAATGTTAGACATTACTAAAATTTGCATCAGAGAAATTGTTTGTTTAAATAATTTTAACAAAGCCCCGATTAGCATAAATGTTTCTTAATGGGTTTGCCAAATGGGCTTGTCGATTGGGATACAATGCTTATGTTACAATTTTGAATATATAGGTGTTCCTTTGCAGTTGATAACACTTAATTGTAGAGATTCAAACAGTTACCAGTGACAATACTTTTTGATGAAAAATGATAACCTTTTCCATACTATTTTATAGGCACCTCATAACTCTATGGAATACGTGTGATTATTTGTTAGTATTATTTTAAGGTTAAATGACTTACCACAGTCCTGCTCCAGTGCTGTTTTGGTATTTTGAGAATTAGTTTTGTTATTGGCATATTTTAATCTACCTTTATACTGAAAATACTTAGGTATAGTAAGGTCTGTTGCATTTATAAGTGAAGCAAAAATACGGAAATATAATATAAAACAGCTACCTGACCAATTTTAAAGGAATGTACTACTTCATATTCCTAGTTCACCCACTTTGATCACTATATGTGTATCAAAATATCACATGTATGCCATAAATATATAAAATTATGTATCAATCTAAACTAAATAAAATTATAAGAAAATAACTGCTAAAAGCAACATTCTAACATTTTGTTGTGGGGTTGGTATTTTCATTTCTTTTGCTCCTTATTTCTTCCTGCTGATCCATATTTCTGTCTGATATCATTTCATTTTATCCTGAACAAATTCCTCTAGCATTTCCTGTAGTACGGGCTTGCTGGCAACAAATTCCCTTAATTTTATTTTAATTTTGCCTTCAATCTTGAAGGACTTTTTCTCTGAACAAAGGATTCTAGACTGAAGGTTTTTTTTTCTTTTCTTTTGGAAATTTCAATGTGTTGTTTTGTTTTCTCATCTACATTTTTTTTCTGATAAGTTAGCATTCGTTTGAATTATTGTTCTCTTGCATGTAATTGTTTTTCCTTGACTGCTTTTAATATTTTCTCTTTAACTTTGATTTTTAGCAGCTTGACTATGATGTGCCTAGGAGTTTTCTTTCTTTCTTTTTTTTTAATTCCAATAGCTTTTGGGGTACAGGTGGTGTTTGGTTATATGGATGAATTGTACAGTGGTGAAGTCTGAGATTTTAATGTACCAGTTCCCTAATTAGTCTACATTCTGCCCTATATGTAGTTTTTTTTAATCCCTCACTCCCCTCTGCCCTCCCCCCTCTGAGTCTCTAATGTTCATTGTATCACTCTGTATGTCTTTGTGTATAGCTTAGCTCCCACTTGTGAGAACATAAAATATTTGGTTTTCCATTCCAAAGTTACTTCACTTAGAATAATGACCTCCAGCTCCATCCAAGTTCCTGCAAAAGACATTATTTCCTTCTTTTTTCTGGCTGAGTAATATTCCTCTGTATGTGTGTGTGCACGCACGCACACGTGTGCGTGTGTGCGTGAGAAATTGAACATCCACATGTATATACTGAGCTAATTTGGTCAAGTTTGTAAGGATATTTGAAGTTTTGTCAGGGTGAGTCTCCCCAATAGCCTTACAAACTTCACCTAATGACGATTTCTCAGAACATATCCCCACTGTTAAACACCCGTGCATACATATACCATATTTTCTTTTTCCAAGGAGTGGACTTAAAAAAAAATTTTTGTTTGTTTGTTTTGTGTCTCCTCCCCGCCCACCCCTACGGATTGGCCGAGCTTCTTGGATCTGTGAATGTTTGTCTTTCAATCAAATTGGGAAATTCTTGCCTACTATTTTTTAAATGCTTTTCTACCTCCATTCTCTTTTTTCCTTTCTTCTGAGACTTTAAAAATCCTTCTGATGTTTGTCCTGCAGATTGGATAATTTATATTGATCTTTCTATAAGTTCATTGTCTCTATTTTCGTCTCAATCTAGTGATTTAAAAAATTTTATAGTTTTTTTATTTGTAATATTTCCATTTGGTTCTTGTTTATAGCCTTTATTTCCCCCATGAGGTTTTCTGTATTTTCATTTGTTATGATCATAAATTATTTTTAATCCTTAATTATAGTGATAATAGCTAATTAAAAATCCTTGTCTGCTAACTTAACCATCTGGATAAACTTATGTCAGCCATTCACTGTGAATATTCTTCAGTGTGTTTTTATTTCTCTACTTGGTGAGAACTTTTAGATTTAATACTGAACATTGTGAATGATGTAGAGAGGAGATTGTCTTAGACTCATCTGAGGAGTATTTTTTTTTTTGAGGTAAGGAGGAGTCTGCTTTCTGAGTCAGTTAACTTGGCTGTATTTCAACTTCAAACTTTGTTTCCCATGTGGTAGGTGTTAGCTGAAATTTCAGGTCAGTTCTTTTAACCCTAGCACTATTACTTGGAGTCTGTCTCACATATACTTCATTTAAAGTTTAGCAAGAGATTTGAACAGTTTATCCATAGAGTTTAGAGCTTCTCTCCTCTGCTTCTTCCTTTCCAAAATTCTCTGCCTCACTTTTCAAGTGCTGTGAGTTCTCTGAAAGCCTGTCTTCAGGATCTTCAATTTAATAGAACTGGTTTCTACTAAATTTTAGCTGCTTTGCATGGCTGATATTTGGGCCCTCACTCAGGTTATGGGAATCTTATTCAGTGTTACTCTTTTTTTTTTCCCCAGAATCAATCTGCTTTCATTCACTTTCCTGTGCAGTCAGGTCTTTTTTTTTTTTTTTTTTTTTTTTTTCTCTCTAATATTTTGTGCTGAGTTTGTAATTGTTATCTATGATAGGATTGTTCCTATGGGAATGGCCCGACCATGACTAAAAGCAGAGCTCTATACTTAGCTTTTGAGCTCTCTGGTCCCTTATGTCTCATGACTTTTCTCTATATTTCAACAAAAGTATGTTTATATTATTGAACTTTCCACTTGTTAGGAAATTGGTACTGTGACCTAATTCCTTAGAATCAGTCTTTCTGCTGTCCTAGTTTATGCCTTGCCTAATTAAAGTCATGCCTCTATTTGAAAAGTGGAAAACTTCCAAGGAAAGTGAGCAGCTGGTATTGACACTCAAAAGAGTTTTATGAAATGAAAGTAAGCAAAGGGCCAGTTAGGCTGAACTTCAGGAAAAAGTATCTAATGGTGAGATTTGTGAGACTAAACAATCTGGCAAGGGACTCTCTCTGACCTATTTCAAACTGAATTGGAAAAGTCAGGGAAAAAACAAGTAATAAGCCCAGGTCATGCATTGGCAGATGGACAGTTTGTATGATCTCATACTTACCTTTCCCAGTGGCTATTTGGTTGTGGGGTTATTAGCAGAAAAGCACTTTAGGTTTTACGTTATTAATATGAATGTCTGAATTGGACTGAGAAAATAGATGTCTCAAAAATGCTTAAAATTAATGATAAAAATTCTTCTGTAAAGTAAGAAATATATTATTCATTTTTATGGGGTGAAATTCTATGAGAGCAGGCACAGGAGCTTTCTTATTTATCATGGTATTGCAAGCACCTAGCATAATGCCTGGCCAATAGAAGACATTCAGCAAATATTAGCATTATTTCTACTTTCACTATACCTTACTAAAAAGTGACACACCCACAAACAAATGTCAACTATCAGAGGTGACAAAGTTGATGTTTTCCTTTATTTCTCTTATTTTTCTGTATGTTTTCTTTTTCCCCCTGAGTCCAGAAAGCCTGAATTTAAGGTGATTAGGTTTTCTTTGTGATTTTGTCCACAGGAAAAATCAAAAGGATTTAATTTTGTCCACAGTGAAATGTTACTGCAAGAAAACAAAGTATGAAAGATATTTGCTGGGAGAGAGAATATGAAGCAAAGCAGTTAATCATACTGAATATGAAGTCAGATGGTCCTGACTTTTAATTCTGGCCCCAAATTACACTTGTTCTGTGGCCTTTGACAAATACTTGATCTGTGGTCTTTAACAACTTCTCAAGTTTATCTGAACCTTAGTATCATCGTGTTTTAAAAATGTGGTTAGAATCCATGGGGTATGGTGATGTACACCTGTAGTCCTAGCTATTTGGGAGGCTGAGGTGGGAGGGTCTCTTGAACGCAGGAGTTCAAGTCCAGCCTGGGCAACATAGTGAGGCTTTGTCTCTAAGAAACAAACAAAACTGCATACACATAGGAAATAATCAACCCAAGTATCCATCAACAGATGAATGGAGAAGGAAAATATGATAGATCTACAAAATAGTATACTATTCAGCCTTAAAACACAAGGAAATCCTGTCACTTGTGGTGACGTGGATGAACCTGGAGGATGTTATGTTAAGTGAAATAAGCCAGGCACTGATTGACAAATACTATATGATTTCACTTATATGTGGAACCTAAAAAAATTGAACTCATGGAAACAGAGAGTAGAATGATGTTTACCTGGGGTTGGGGGTGGGGTAGAAGGTGCTTGAAGAAATTTTGGTCAAAGGATACACAGTTTAATTAGGAGAAATAAATTCAAGAGATCGGTTGTGTAATAACACAGGGACTATAGAAATAACATGTACTGTATTCTTGAAAATCACTAAGAGTAGATTTTAAGTGTTGTCACCACAAAAAATCATAAGTATGTGAAGTAATACATATGTTAATTAGCTCAATTTAGCCATTGCACAATGCGTATATATTTCTTTTCTTTTTTTTTTGACACAGAGTTTTACTTGTCGCCCAGGCTGGAGTGCAGTGGCACGATCTTGGCTCACTGCAACCTCCGCTTCCCAGTTTCAAGTGATTCTCGTGCCTCAGCCTCCTGAGTAGCTGGGATTACAGACACACGCCACTATGCCCAGCTAATTTTTGTATTATTGGTAGAGATGGGGTTTCACCATGTTGACCAGGCTATTCTCGAACTCCCGGCCTCAGGTGATTCGCTCTCCTCAGCCTCCCAAAGTGCTGGACATCATCTTATATGTGATAAATCTATCAATTAACAACCGATAAATTAATTAATTTTAAATTAATCAGTTTTAATTTATCAATTAAAAATTAATTGATTAAAAAGTATGGATAGCTAGCACCTATTAAATATTAGAGGTATGAATTTAAAATGAGATTAGTATATAAAATTGTTTTGCATTGTATCAGATACATAATAGGTGCTTGATAAAATATAGCTGCAGTTCTGGTGGTTATTCTGTTCATCTTAATCTTCTTTGTAGTTCCTTCTTTTTGTTTTTTAGGTAGTTTGATACTTTAACATGGGGCCAGTTAGTGGCTTTGTGACCTTCAACATTTTTGTCTTAACTTTTACTCTTCAGTTAAATTGTTTATGAAATGAGGGGATGAATCAATTCAGATTTGCTCCCCTGAATCAACTCTACTCGGTGGACTTTTCTTGGAGAGTTATTCATTGAGTACTCTGAGATTACTTCCATTGCTCACTAGAAGACATGATGTAATTCTGAGTTTGTGAACCAGATTTGACATCATTCACTATCCATTTATAGCTTCCGTCTTTAATTTTCAATAGGTGAGAACATAAAATACACTTTAAAATACTTGTTTATATAACTTTACATTTTAAAAAACAATGATTAAGTGCTCACTTTATGTTATACATTGTATTAGATGCTTCCATTGAGTTTGTGAGGGTTAAAGGCAGTGGCTGAATCCTGGAATAGATAGCTTACTTAGGACATCAATAATAATGATAATAATAATAATAATAAATACTATTATAGTGAAGATATAATAATAACAATGAAGAAATAATAAAAAATAGTAAAGAGATTGTATCAAATGTACTCAAAATTAATACATTTTTTGTAGCAGTATTTAACAAACTGTAAGAATTTAAAACTACCCGCAAAAAGAAGAGCTTATGATATATTATTTTTGCAACATTGTACAGTGAATAGCACTATCCAAAGCAAGACCTTTATTATTGAATCAGAATACTGAAATATAGTGCATTTTGCTTTAATTATCAAATAAATCATATAATTGACATGGTAATATGACTATATTCCTTTATGTTTTCATTTCCTAATGGTATCTGTAGCCATGCATAGATTTGGGTCAATCCACTGATGATTCTTTTTGTTGGATCTTGAAATGTGAGAAAAGTCTCTACATGGTATTCTGCTGTTCGCAGAGCTTACTTTGGCCTGTTTTTCTATATAGTTACTAATATTTAGCAGGTAGTCTTCAAATGGCTGAATGACATTGAAGTGTGTTGCATTATCTTCTGGTCTACAATATTTAGTTTTTTTTTGAGATACAGGATATATATGTAATGGATGTTTCATTATGTGTTATACTTTCATAATATGCTATACTTTAATAGTAGCATAATAATTAAAGGCAGCTTTAAAGCAAAATGAATAGCTCGTTCAATCCAACAAAAACTCCAAATTTTCTAGTGTTGTTAATTATAATTGTTGCTCTCCTTTTTGTCTTTTGAAACAGTGATCAAAGAAGTTGCATTTCCGTGTGATTCAGTATTTTGAAATATTTAGTCCAACTCAACGTAGTATTTCATCAAAAGAAGATGGTGTGAATGCTGATTTATAAATGTACTGATACGCTAACCTGCTAAGCCGCTATCTGGCAGGTTGTAAATATCCTATATGATAGCAATTTTTCAGGGTTTTGGGTAGTGATAGCAGAACATGTCGTTTCTCCCTATTAAGACAACAATTTGGTTGGTATACTTTGTTAAAATCCAGCTGCAAAACCAAAGTGGACCACCCACAGAGAATCCAGTTAGAGATTATTGAGGTTTGGCTGGCTAAAGTACTGCCACTTAAACAAATATCGTTGCCAGTTCTGTGACTCAGTGCTTGATCTAAGTAAGTGATTACTTAGAAATGAATTTTTCCAGGTGTCCAAGCTTCTGAGGTTCTGTATTTAAAAAATAATAGAATAATAAAAGCAGGAAGAACATCCTTTGAAACAAATCATTAAAACCTGATAATTAAATTTAATCTCCTATTAGTGGCTAAATTATAATACTTTCTTTACTTTTGGTATAGCAAGCCTCTTATAATGATTTTAAATGATGATAAATAGCTTCATGTTTAATACCAGCACTCTTCATAAAATATTTTTTTGTATTGTCTGTGTTTTGCCATTACAATGAGATTTTTGAGAATATAAGAAATGCAGTTGTTACTCTGATATCATTTTATTGGATATCCTTGAATTATGCATATTCATAGCAGTATATCGTAATGAAGTCAGTGTATTCCTTTTTTGGGGGGAAGCATCTTAATGTTAAAAGCTTCCTAAGCATTATTTTCTAGAACACTGTTTGAATAGCAGTGTAACTGTGTAGTCTGATGATATATCGTTTGAATAACAGAGGTCACATGGAGTTCTGAGTATTTCCCAGATAACTAACTGCTCAATTAAGAAAAAAAGCTTACTGAAAGATGAAGTGATGCTTTCAAGGGTCACAGAAAATACAGGTGCATTGAAGACCTCTCTAGGTATTAACTAATTACTGAGGGTACAACATAAATATACACACATGTTCTTATGTTGATGGAATATGAATAATGAGATTATTGGACTTGTGTGTTGTGTGATTTATTCCAAAAATGTATCCTACCCTTTTTGAAATTTATTCTGTGTTCTGTCATAACAGCCATAAATCAGCATGAGGAACTATTGGATTTACTATGACTTGAATTGTTACCTCCATGATAAAGATAAACGTAATTATTCAGGAAATTATTTGCTTGTATAATTTATAGTTTGCTGGTCAAGAGGATTTTTTATATCATAATAGATAAATAGATATCTTATTAGAAAAATAGCCTATGAGGGTTTTGTTTTGTTTTGGAGTGAATGGATTGTTTATTCTGGTATGATTCCATTGCTATCTCAATTTATTTTTCTTTCTTTCGGGTGCAAGTTTAAAATAAGATTTATTTAAAATAAAGCCATGCATTTTCAAATAGCAAGGCTTCATACATACATTTTAGACACAGAAAAAGTTATAAAAAATGCCAAATGTTTCCATAAAATTGAAATAGAATAATTAATTTTATTTTGGTGTTAAAAAAAATGTAGTATTTCAAAACTAGATTCTGAACTCCATGAAAAACATAAATCATAAATATGACAGTATTTTCTTCATAGGATAGTATTTTATATGAATAGTTTAGAGTCTCTGACAGTCACAACTAGAGGAAATAAGATCAAGAACCAGAATGAGTTTTATTAGGCAGGTGACTTTCCTCTTAGTAAAATAGGCTTTTGTACTGCTGAAAAGTGCCATATGAAAAGGAAGAACTGTTGATGTATTGAATCAGAAGAAATTGTATTTTCCTTTACAAAAAGGTTCATAGAAAATCCCATTTATAAAAATTTTTCATCAGTATATTATTTTTTATCAGGCCTTAAAAACTGACCAACAGAAAAAACTTGAATTACTATAAACCTGATGGAAGTGGTTTTAGTTTAGTTGAGCCTATATTAATGATTTAAAATCTTCATTAAGTTCCCATAATATAACAACCATATTGAATTGGGGAGGAAAATAAATAAATAAATAAATAAATATCCATAACACAATTTTTTCCATTACCCTCATCAATGTTCTGTGTGCACTAATATATTCAACAAATATATTTCTGCTGAAACCTTACCACTAAGAGTCTGAAACTGACTAGAAGCAAAAATCAGGTAAAAGAATATAGTAACATTAACCAAATGTGCAGTTTGATGTGGAAGAAGGTTTAACTTTTATTACACAAATTCAGTTCAGTGGAGATTATTCAATACTATGCTTGATTAAAATGTTTTCTACATGCATTGCTTCCCCTACCAAAACATCACATCACTACAGACTTGGGACTTTAGCCCCAGGAAGTACTCCAAAGCAGAACAATAGTTAGCCAGGTGTTGGCATAACTAGTTATTATTTTTTAAACGTGCATATTACAAAACATACCAACTAATGACTAAGGTGATAGAAATGCAAAATTGAAGAAATAGTTCTCAGCAACTAAAGTATTGAATTAACTGTTACTAAACAATAAAAGGTTAGCAAATGTTAATTCCATTGTTGTTAATGATAGTTTAATATTGATGTCTGAATAGTCAAATTAAAAAGATATAGTCAAATTTTTTAAAAGTAGTGTTTAAGGTTTTTTTAGGCAACTAAGGTTATCTTCCTAAATTGAAACTTCATGCCTAAGAATATTTAATGATATATGTAGGTATAATTCAACTAGAACTTCAAATATATTTCAAAGACCTTTAAAAGAAGGTTTTTGGAAAGATCTATGTTCTTTTTAAAAGTATTTCTTTTATGGTTGTAGGTCTAACATTTAAGTCTCTAATCCATTTTGAATTAATTTTTGTATAAGGAGTAAGGAAAGGATCCAGGATTCCTACTGGATCCTACCATAAGAAGCTTCCTACTTATGGCTAGCTAATTTTCCCAGCACCATTTATTAAATATGGAATCCTTTCCCCATTTCTTGTTTTTCTCAGGTTTGTCAAAGATCAGATGGCTGTAGATGTGTGGTATTATTTCTGAGGGCTCTGTTCTGTTCCATTGGTCTATATCTCTGTTTTGGTACCAGTACCATGCTGTTTTGGTTACTGTAGCCTTGTAGTATAGTTTGAAGTCAGGTAGCATGATGCCTCCATTTTGTTCTTTTGACTTAGGATTGTTTTGGCAATGCAGGCTCTTTTTGGTTCCATATGAACTTTAAAGTAGTTTTTTCCAATTCTGTGAAGAAAGTCATTGGTAGCTTAATGGGGATGGCATTGAATCTATAAATTACCTTGGGCAGTATGGCCATTTTCACGATATTGATTCTTCCTATCCATGAGCATGGTATGTTCTTCCATTTGTTTGTATCCTCTTTTATTTCACTGAGCAGTGGTTTGTAGTTCTCTTTGAAGAGGTCCTTCACATCCATTGTAAGTTGGATTCCTAGGTATTTTATTCTCTTTGAAGCAATTGTGAATGGAAGTTCATTCATGATTTGGCTCTCTGTTATTGGTGTATAAGAATGCTTGTGATTTTTGCACATTGATTTTGTATCCTGGGCTTTGCTGAAGTTGCTTATCAGCTTAAGGAGATTTGGGGCTGAGACGATGGGGTTTTCTAAATATACAATCATGTTATCTGCAAACAGGGACAATTTGACTTCTTCTTTAATAACATTCAGGACATAGGCATGGGCAAGGACTTCATGTCTAAAATATCAAAAGCAACGGCAACAAAAGCCAAAATTGACAAATGGGATCTCATTAAACTAAAGAGCTTCTGCACAGCAAAAGAAACTACCATCAGAGTGAACAGGCAACCTAGAGAATGGGAGAAAATTTTTGCAATCTACTCATCTGACAAAGGGCTAATATCCAGAACCTACAAAGAACTCAAAACAAATTTACAAGAAAAAAGCAAACAACCCATCAAAAAGTGGGCAAAGGATATGAACAGACACTTCTCAAAAGAATACATTTATACAGCCAACAGACACATGAAAAAATGCTCATCATCACTCACCATCAGAGAAATGCAAATCAAAACCACAATGAGATACCATCTCACACCAGTTAGAGTGGCAATCATTAAAAAGTCAGGAAACAACAGGTGCTGGAGAGGATGTGGAGAAATAGGAACACTTTTACACTGTTGGTGGGACTGTAAACTAGTTGAACCATTGTAGAAAACAGTATGGCGATTCCTCAAGGATCTAGAACTAGAAATACCATTTGACCCAGCCATCCCATTACTGGGTATTATACTGAAAGGATTTTAATTCATGCTGCTATAAAGGCACATGCATATGTATGTTTATTGTGGCACTATTCACAATAGCCAAGACTTGGAATCAACCCAGATGTCCATCAGTGACAGACTGGATTAATAAAATGTGGCACATATACACCATGGAATACTATGCAGCCATGAAAAAGGATGAGTTTGTGTCCTTTGTAGGGACATGGATGCAGCTGGAAACCATCATTCTCAGCAAACTATCACAAGAACAGAAAACCAAACACCGCATATTCTCACTCATAGGTGGGAATTGAACAATGAAATCACTTGGACACAGGAAGGGGAACATCACACACCAGGGCCTATTGTGGGGAGAGGAGGGGGGGAAGGATAGCATTAGAAGATATAACTAATGTAAACGATGAGTTAATGGGTGCGGCACACCAACGTGGCACATGTATACATATGTAACAAACCTGCACATTGTGTATTTCTACCTTGGAACTTAAAATATAATAAAAAAAAAGTATTTCTTTTTAAATTTTGACATAATTGTAGATTCATATGCAGCTACAGAAATAATAGTTACAGAGATCCTGTATGTACTTTGCCCCGTTTCTCAAATGGTCTTGCAGTCAGTCTACAGTACGATATCACAACCAGAAAACTGACACTGATACAGCCTACCCATCCTATTTCATCAGTTTTAAATGCATTCATTTTTTTGTGTGTGTGTATTAAATTCGATGCCATTTTATCTCATGTAGGTTCCTGTATCTGTCACCAAAGTCACGAACACATTCCATGACCAGAAGAATACTTCCTGTTGTCCCATTCCTAACCCCTGGCAACCACTAATCCATTCACCATTTCTATGATTTTGTCATTTCAAGAATTTTGTTGTATCAGTGGAATCATAGAACATTCAATCTTTTAGGTCTGGCTTTTTTTCACTCAGCATAATTCCCTTGAGAGCTGTCTAAGCTGTTTCATGTAACAATAGTTCATTCAACCTTTCTCTCTTTTTTTTTTTTTTTTTTTTTAGACGGAGTCTTGCTCTGTCACTCAGGCTGGAGTGCAGTGGCATGATCTTGCCTCACTGCAACCTGTGCCTCCCGAGTTCAAGCAATTCTCCTGATTCAGCCTCCCAAGTAGCTGGGATTACAGGTGCCCACCACCATGCCGGGCTAATTTTTGTATTTTTAGTAGATAGGGTTTCACCATGTTGGCCAGGTTTGTTATTATATATTCCAGATAGTAGAGAATATATAATAATTCTCCAAATGTAACAGTAAAAATTGATGTAGAAAATGTGCACAAGACATGAACAGACATTTCACCAAAGATGATATATAGATGGCAAATAAGCACATTGGAAAGATATTCAGCATCATTAGCCATCAGTACGCACCTACCTATCAGAATGACTAAAATGAAAAATAGTGATGATAACAAAGGCTGGCAAGGATGCCAAAACACAATCACACATGCATTACTGGTTAGAATGTAAATTTTTAAATTTCCCTCCACTCCTCAGTGTCAGTGATTTTTTTGTAATTTTCATATGTTGAATTTCTAGTAACAGATATAATCGTATTTAAAGTTGTGATTTATATACTCATCTTTTTATCAAACTTTAAGTCTGGAAGATGTTTAATTTCTTATTTCTACCTGATTGTCACCATGTTGTTACTGGTAGAAAACACTTTTTATTCACGTAATTGTGTTATTTTATATGTATTTTTAGAACTTTTTTTATTCGGTGAAAAAATACATGGTACTTCAGCCTCATTAACCTCTTATAATGCACTGTGCACTGTGGAGAAAGCTAGTTGGATTTTTGGAAGCAGATAGATCTTTATCATATAGTTAAGGAAAGTGTTGACCGCCAAGGCCATCATTCTAATTTTGAATACATATGAATTGGCCTTTTTGCTGCTTACAGTTTTGGAGTCTTTGGTGGGGATACAAATGCACATCCCTTGGAACATTTATCGTTTTATGTTTTACCCTAGAAAATAACTGTTGTGAAGATGTCAATATAGAATTATTTTGTTTCAGGCATCCAAAGACTCATCATGAATTAACTTAGGGAAAATAAAGAATGTATTGCCAGTTGAGCATTTCAAAGCCCCAAATCCAATATTCGAAATGCTTTAAAATCTTACGTTTTGAGCACCAACATGAAATTCAAAGGAGATGTTCATTGGAGCATTTCAGATTTCAGATTTTTGGATTCCTGATGCTAAACTGGTGTAATGCAAATATTCCCAAATCCGAAAGAATCTGAATCTGAAGCACTTCTGGTCCCAAGAGTTTCAGATAAGGGATATGCAATTTGTATAAGAAGCGTGGAATATCATAAGGAACTCAAGAACCGAAATGTAGATGAACTGTAGGCATAATTAGAACCAGGGACAATTATTAACTATTTGTTGTTCTTTCCCTGAGTTTTTCTGGTTTTTCTTTTTCATTCCATTTGGCTTTCTTTGTCTTTAGTTATATTATGGCCCAGGCATCAAGAAAAACAGTCTTTGTTTTATTAAACTTTAGCGTTTCAAAATTCCAGGAGAAGGATTTCTTTTTTCTCCTGTGTTTTGATTTGATATCTACCCTTGACAAACCTATTGGACAAATTGAAAAGTCACCACAAGGTGCCTTTCAGTCACCTACAGGATATGGTTCAGCTTCACACAACCTTCAAGTCTCCATTATCTGGCCTGTGCCTTCATTCCACTGTCATCTCTTATCATTCTCAGTCTTACTCTTTTATATCCAACTACACTGGTATGGCTTTTAGTTTCTCTGCAGAAATCACACTATTTTTCTATTTAGTGTTCTTGCTGGTATTTTTACCTTGTCTGGAAATTCTTTACTCCTCCACTTATTCTTTAATACAAAAATTCTTAGTCCTGGGGCTGGGGTAGGAGAAAGAGGAAGGATATTGTTTCAGCAAGCGTATCTATTATTGTAATAATCACATATTTGGAAAATTAAGTTTGTTTCTTGGTTTTAAATTCAAATTACTCAAAGCAAAGTTTGTTGTAGTCTTGCTTACTAGAAATATACTCATGATTCTTGGTCAGACTTCCTTGGAGACTCACCAGATTCTTTGAGGAGGAACTTTGATGTATTTCTAAAGGGGGAAATGTTTAAAATAGTTTAGCAAACTTGCTTTTGTCACTGTTAGGAAGAATGTTCTTAGTCCTTACATTTGAGCAAATCATATACAAAACTACTAATTGCTACATGCATACCAGTCAACTGCATATAGCAGTTATATTAGCGTAAAAAGTTGTGTGCAGGCATTGATTTTATGTGTATTACATGATGTGAAATTGGAAACAGTTGTGTAATAAGTATAAAATAAATGTGTATTGATTGAATCTTGAATGCTGTCCTCAGTAGACTTAATTCCAGCACTTGAAGATTCATTGTAGACTAGCCTATACTAGTGTGAGTGATTAGTTACTTGGATGACTATAGTGTACACATTTTTCCACTGTATTGAAAAATGCACCTAAAATACTGTTAAAATTTTTAAGAGCAATTATAATATAATAAAGAATAATTTCAGCAATTAGAATATTTTAAAACATTTACACCATTTTAATGTCAATATTCATTTCAGTACCAAGACAAAACCTAAAATAACCTTATTTAAAAGAATGATTTCTTTCAAAAATAATTTTAAAAATAGTTATTTCTAGGATATTTTGTCTAAACCTATTGTTATTTTAGATGTTTTTTTCTCTAGTGTTAAACAGGCAATATGAACTGAGTCTTAATGTCTCTTTACATGTTGATTTGTCATGTAAATATTACTCTCACTCTCAAGCCTGTTACCAGTTCTCTGTCACAGTCAGAGCAAAAATCCTCACCTCTCATCCTCTTTTTAATTTAAATCTTTACATTCAAAGAATTTTCTTCACTGTATTTTTGAAAATGCCATTTTCCTGTGCTTTGGCTACCACCCTGTTTGAATATTGAGCCTACTCTAAATTTACTTAAAGAGTTATGAATATGTGTTTGGTAACTGTAGTTTGTTTTGTAGTTAAGGAAATGTTGCTTGTGGTTACAATTCATGTGCAGTTATTTTAGTTAATTTTGGGAACCGTAAGTGAAATAAAATTGTGAGTGTTTGCCTAAGTAATTTTTTTTTGCTTTTTTGTTGGTACCCTGTTTAAATTCTAGAAGGAGAAATATGTTATTTAGAGAGAGAGCTGTAAAGGAAATTTGGGGAAAACAGAACAAGATATGGATGTAATGAGTTTTGAAACCTATAATGAGGGGGAGAGAGAAAGTCAAATAAAATAAAATTTTCCTGATTGACAAAGAGAAAAAGACGTTTTATTGTGATAATCTTATTTCATTATTTTTTTAATATCAAGGATTCTGGTTATTTAGTTACTGTTTCTCAAATTTTTTTTCACTGAACTATCCCGTCTTGGCCGAAAAGTACAAACTGGGTGTATGGCCTATTAGCCAGCATAAATGCAAAATATCTTTGAAGTGGCTTATACTGCCTGAAATAGTTCATGTGAGACTTTCTGTTAACATTGCAGAAAGCATAAATTTACAAAGCCAAGAATAGTAGAGGGGGTCTAATAAATACCTATAAATTTTTGGAAGATGCAGATGCATAATTTGTAACTAAGTGGTATGGAGAAAGGGCATAGGTGCTTTTAGCGGAGGTTGCTAGAGAGGCAAAGGGATTCCTAAGCAGAAACCCCCATGAATTGGAAGTACCAGTTACCTCTAAATGTGGACATATAAAACAGTGCTGAAACCATGAGGATTTGTTTAAGGCTTGTAAGGGACACTTAGACCACCCAGGCAGTTGTACACCTAGTTCTCCCTCCTTTCATTTTTAGAAAAAAAAAAAAAATCAGGGTTCACAGCACTAAACACTGGTAAAGGAAGATTGAGGGATGGACTGTACAAAGAACGTGAGGATTAAATGAAAGTCTGCATAATTAAAAAAGGGAACTGGCTCCCTTCCTTTGCTTAGTTGCAAGTCTTCTAGCAGCTCATCTTTTAACTCCCAAGTAAAAGCATAAGCTGATCCATAGAAAAGACCATCAGATATTGGCAGTTAGGGAGGTCATTGAATGGAAAGTCTCTGTGTGATCACACTATCCTCTGTCCTTCCTACTCTATCCTGAAGCTTCCATACTCTGTTCTGCCTGTTGTGGGATGCCTGAAAAGTTACTTCATGTGTTTGTTTCCAGAGTAACTGTTACTTTGTAAATAGAGTTTATAATCAATTTTTTAGTTCCTCAGTCTTAATTGTGAATAGATAGGCAAGGCTTGCCTGGCATTTGGGGAACTCCTGTAATATAAACGCAGTGATCAAATAAAATAAAAAAACATGAAACATCTTTGAGAAAAAGAGACCTTGAGAGAATAGAATAGCCTTTTAGTAATTTAGAATTAATATTTTCAGATAAACATAAGCGGCTTGCATCAGTAAAGCAAAGATAGAATATATGCTATTAAAACAGAGCTGTCAGAGAAAGAAAAGAGTTGTTGGAAATTAAAATAAAGTTTTAAAAATATTAGAATGGTAATACATAAACAGAAGCAGTCTTCCAGGAAGAAAAATTAAAATAAAAAGAGATGAACAATGTAAGAAGAAAGATAAGAAAACTTGATGATCAATCCAGGATGTTTATTCTCTAATAAGAGTTCCAGAAAGAAGAAAATGATAGAGAAGTTAATTTAATAAAATTCAAAATATTAGTGTATGAATGAAAAATTGTTTAAAAAATACTTTGGTTATTCAGTTATTGAAAATGCCTATCCTTATTTTTGGGTTTGTTGTTGATCCTACTTGCTTTTTATTAAGAATCCACATTTAGATGGGTAGTACATTATATAGGTAATATTTACTCAAATGCATTTTGGAAGCGTTTGTTCATGTAGATATTCTCTCTCTCTCATAATCTCATTGTTATGAGGAAGTACTCCCTAAATCTAAATGCTTATATGAGATTTTATCTCTTGAAAACAATTTGAGAAAAGCTGGTTACGTTCAATACCTTTAACTTCATGAGGTGATGGCATTTCTACCAAGTAAAGGACGAGTAACATCATCTTCCGTAATGGTCTTTTATGTTTCTGTGCTAGGAGAAAGTGCAGACAACAAATGGATTAGATGATCTCATAGTTATTTTTCCATTTAAAAATAATTCTTGTTTTTTTTTAAATATATTGAGAAAACAACTATCCTACATATAACAGTTTACAAGAGGGATTGGATCTCTGTAGAGATTGTGGAAGAATCATTATCTATATTCCAAGACCAATATAAAAGGATTTTATATCGGTAATTAATATAAGATCAGTGTCAACCTATGAAAGAGACTTTGAGTATATTTTTAAAATAAATCAATGTAACTTAGTTGATATACACTAAATAAATAGAGTTATTGAACGCCAAATACTGTGAAATCATCATGGGTTTTGAAAAACAAAAGAGGAAAGTGAGGAGGAAGTAATTCATGAATAGACAAAGACAATTTGAGGTTAGGCTTTCAAGATTCATAATAAATACTAAATTTTTTTCTCATAAGACAGTTGCACATTATACTAAAGAATTGCAAACAATTTTAATTGTGGGAGGCAGAAAGGAATGTCGTCCAGTTTTACTGTAATAAACTGCTTTTTTCCCTTTAGTTGTGAAATAGAAAATATGATAGTCCTGAAGAACTAATCTTATATTAAAAAATTGAAAAAATACAAAATCTTTATTCTTTCTAATTGGCATAGTTATATTAATTCCTTTTATGATTCTCCTCTTTAACCTCTTGCCAGATTGCTTTACTTGTTCGAGTAGTGTTTGGACTGTGCTACTATGAACTGACGTCAGTAACAGCCCAAACTATTCTGTTCCTCAGCCATACAAATCGAGAGAAGAAATTTGTTGGAAATGAAATACTTTTAATGTAAGTTTTGTGGAATTTTGTAACTACAAAATTCTGAGATTAATGAACAGAGGGCAACCTGGAAAATATAAAAACAATCATTGGTTTGAGGTAGCAAGATATTTTGGAACTTTGCAAAATTATTTAAATTTTTCCATATTGTCATATTTTAAAAAATAATTATTCATTTCAGTTCTGCTTATATTTCCAAATTATATTTTATTATATTTGCAAGACAGTAATTCCTTTCTTTAGGGAATTTATAATTTATTAAGACTATTAGTCGTTGGGATGGGGTTGATGGAGAACATAAGAAAGTTTGAGGGCAATGGGAATGTTTGACCCAGCGTGCTAGTTCATGCAATTAAATGATATCCATAAATGCCCCAGAACACTGCCACGTGAGTGAAACAGGCACAGTGAAAGGAGAAACGTTCAGGAAATTTGGTGAATATGCAATTATAATACAGTTATGCATGACCAAGTTATGTGTATATGTAAAATACAAGACTTTTTGTTCTGATGATAGGTGAAAAATCAAGGGGCCTCACATGACATTGTTTCACACAAGTCAAATCCCTATCTTCTTGTATGGAAAATATCGAAATTATTCTTTAGTCGTGAAAATTTGGGACCAGGGTAGGATGGGAAAAGTAGAAATTCTCATAAATAATCAGAACTAAAATATATGATAATGAATCAAAATCTCTTAGCTCAATGCATTGAAACATTCTTGGTGGCAAAATTTACATTTGTGAAAGGCTCAAACTTAGACACTTTGGTGTTATTTCCAAATAAGATTTTACCTACAGTCTATAGACACTTGATAGGATAAAAGAATACATTCTTTTATCTTACCACTGTAAAATTTACATCCCATTGTCACCTATATTGCACTGTGAATAGTTTTAGAGCTTCTGAAATTCTGATTATAAAAGCATAGAGTGAATGTTGTAAATCAGTAAATGTTAAATGTAAACATTTAAAAGAGATCCTAATTTTCAAGACCCTGCTAGATATGTCTTCATTTTTCAATATGCCATGAGCTTAAAATTTAAAAAGAAATAGAAGTAGCCCTGAATCTTATTTTCCAAATTTTGTCCTTTTTATTAAAGAACAATTATTTTTATCAAAAAATTACATTTCTGAGAGCCATGAAAAATGTTAACTTTGAATGACAGGATAAACCATTTGAATTATATCAATCAGGGAATATTAAATTATTTGAGGGAACAAACCGGAAAAAACTCAAGTCGCCTACACATATGAGTGTACAACAATCAGCTTTCAAATTTCTGATCCAATATATTGATCATATTTCACAACTCTTTGATGCATTTATTATTAATTATAATTTTGTATGTGCAGTATCTATTTGGAAAGCAGTATCAACGATTCTTCTTCCTTTGTTAGTATTTTTCTTGAAATGTTCTAGGGATTGGTGGTAACAACCTCTTTGTTCCCAGGTGTCAAATGTTGTATATTTCAAAATGAGATTATATGTGTGTTTCTGGAGATGCTGCCATTGTACCATGTGGGATGATTGATAACCTTTCATTAATATTATTCTGTGAAGTTCTTAATTTATTCTTACTTCAGAAAATATTCTTTCAGAATTATAATTAAGTGGCGTGTTCATGTAGGAAGTTAGTGTTAGTTGCCTTTGGGTAAGGTTTCTGCTTTTCTTCTCTATGTATTTCTATGATTTATCTTTTGGTTGTTTATAGACCATTACCACCTATGTGCCACAGAGATAGTGCAGACCTTTACCCACCCTGCCACCTCCTTCTTTTAAGCTTTTCCCACTTAAGAAAGAGACCAAATTTAAATTTGTTTACTTGCATTTTTTTAAGTCGGTCATATACTATTCTAAATTTGTCATTTTCAGGCACTTAATATGGTGCTTATGTGGGCCAGTTAATTATTCTGAGTACTTTGCAAATACAAGCTTATTTAATAGTAATGGCAACCCTATGAGGTAGATATTATCATTGCCATTTAACAGATGAGGAAACTGATGCAGAAAAAGGGACATAGCTAGTAAGTGGCCACAGTGTTTTCAGTTTTGTTAATTTTTTTTTTTTTTTTTTTTTTGAGACGGAGTTTTATTCTTGTTGCCTAGGCTGGAGTGCAGTGGCGTGATCTCGGCTCACTACAACCTCCGCCTCCTGGGTTCAAGCAATTCTTCTGCCTCAGCCTCCCGAGTAGCTGGGATTACAGGCCCTCACCACCACACCTGACTAATTTTTTTCTTTTTTTTTTTTTTTTTTTGTATTTTTAGTAGAGACGGGGTTTCACTTTATTGGCCATGCTGGTTGCAAACTCCTGACCTCAGGGAATCCACAGGCCTTGGCCTCCCAAAGTGCAGGTGTGAGCCACCACGCCTGGCCCTTTTTATTCTTATGAGATGAATAATCTAAATATAAGTCATCTTTACCTTTTAATAGAGACACTACCTTTTAATAAATAAGAGAAGTAAAATAATTCCTGATTGTTGAAGTCTAGGGGATCCCTTAATATTTATTAATCTATCCAATTTCTATGTATTTCATTTCAATTCAAATTAGTTACATTTGGCCATTTTTTGTAGACTTAACAGAATTAGTTGCTAATAGAGGAATAGATTGCTGCAAGTTACTCATGAAATACTGTTCTCTCCTTCAATCAGCATATTTGTTCATTTGTTTATTAAAAGCATAAGGAACTGCAGTAAGTAGGCTACATTTTTATGTTGTGCTATTTCATGTGAATTTGCTACAGTGAACTTTTGATTTGCTGATAGCAGCAAGTTTTTGGAACTGTTATCTTAAATTCTGGTTTGGCATATGCCTTTAAAATGTTATTCGATCTTCCTGTAATCCCAGCACTTTGGGAGGCGGAGGCGGGCGGATCACGAGGTCAGGAGATCAAGACCATCCTGGCTAACACGGTAAAACCCCGACCTTACCAAAAATACAAAGAAAAAAAAATTAGCCGGGCGTGGTGGTGGGCACCTGTAGTTCCAGTTACTCAGGAGGCTGAGGCAGGAGAATGGCGTAAACTCGGGAGGCAGAGCTTGCAGTGAGCGGAGATCAGGCCACTGCACTCCAGCCTGGGTGACAGAGCAAGACAACGTCTAAAATAAATGAATACATAAAATAAAATGTTATTCAATGTAATTTGAGTAGCTGTTAAAGTCAAGTGTGGTTTTTTGTTTGTTTGTTTGTTTTTTTCGAGACGGAGTCTCATCCTGTCGCTCAGGCTGGAGTGCAGTGGGGCGATCTCAGCTCACTGCAAGCTCCGCCTCCCGGGTTGACGCTATTCTCCTGCCTCAGCCTCCCGAGTAGCTGGGACTACAGGCACCCACCACCTCACCCGGCTAGTTTTTTGTATTTTTAGTAGAGACGGGTTTCACCGTGTTAGCCAGGATAGTCTCGATCTCCTGACCTCGTGACCCACCCTCCTCGGCCTCCCAAAGTGCTGGGATTACAGTCGTGAGCCACTGCGCCCTGGCGTGCTTATGTAAAATTTAAGACCATTTATTATCCACAGCGAAGATGCTAATGCCCTCTTAAAGTTGGTTACTCTGCTTGCTGTTGTCATTTTTAACTGAATAACTAAACTTCCTAAACTTCACTGAGTTATTCATTAGTGAATTGGGGTTGGGAGGAGTGATAAGTAAAATAAATGCATTTTATTTCCTCCGTTATCGTCAGATTCCTGTTTGAATTCAGTGTGTAATAATGGCTTATGGAGTTTACCAGTTTTAATGGAATCCTTACTGCCTCTTCAACTGCTTTGCTTATTGCTGAAGGATAGAAAAATGTGGAACCTTTTGATTAACTCTTATAAATCTACTGAAATGTATCACAGAGTTTACTACTGAGTCATTTTATAACTTTCTCCTTTTTGCTTTTAATACACTTTTTTTCTATGTGAATACAGTTACTGAGTTTCTGGAAACATAAAGTTCTTGGGTTTCTAGAAACATAAATAAAGAACAGATGGCTGTTCACGCCTAACAATGAATATGATGGGAACAGAGGACTTTCATCTTGTCCCTAGTGGTCACCATGTCAGCCATCATGTGGTGGACATCTGTGACTGTTGAGCATAGTCCCTGCTGCTGTTTTGGAGTCTCTCAGGTCTAGTGTTAGTGATATTTACATTAGCTTCTTTTTTCTTCTTCTTCTTCTTTTTCTTTTTTTTTCTTTTCTTTTTTCTTTCTTTCTTTTTTTTTTTTTTTTGAGATGGAGGTGTCCAGCTCTGTCACCCAGGCTGGAGTGCAGCGGCGTGATCTCAGCTCACTGCAACTTCCACCTCCCAAGTTCAAGCAATTCTGCCTTAGCCTCGTGGATAGCTGGGATTTCAAGAATGTGCCACCACACCCGGCTGATTTTTGTATTTTTAGTAGAGATGGGATTTCTCCATTTTGGCCAGGCTGGTCTTGAACTCTTGACCTCAAGTGAGCCACCTGCCTGGGCCTCCCAAAGTGCTGAGATTATAGTTGTGAGCCACCGCGCCTGGCCTACATCAGCTTATTTTCAAGAAATCTCATTCTTAGTCATTTATTAGTCTGCAAAAAATATAATTCTGAATAAATGAGAATTGAGAAGGGTCCCAAATAAGGGTAACTTTCTTTTAAATTGACCCATAGTTGTACAAGCTGATTGATTAATATTGATCGATATGTCTATTCATCAGCATTGGGAAATTGTGGAATTGAGCTTCATTAATGAAACCATTTTATTGGACACATATGTGTAAAATGCATGTCTATTGACAGAGCACTATAAACAAAATAAAGCATTAAAATTTAGATAAATTCAGGGAGAAGACCACATGTAAGCATTTAAATCACAACAGATTCATGGTATTTATGACTTTAATATCCAAATCATGAGCAACTCCTATGGGTGTATGACAGGGAATTGTCTGGAATTGTATATAGCTATGAATTTTAATTTTGTACCACTGATACTTAGGTGGGTGGGTTGCCTATTCATCCACATATAATATGAGGCTTTGTTTTGTACTTATCATTACAATAAACTTTGAAGTGTTTAAAACATCATGTCTTCGTGGAGAAATGGTCATCAAGTAAGACAATTTTAGGGAATACTGAAAATGCTCTTAGCTTGAGATGTAACAAATTGTATGAGAAACATGTCCCTTGAGAACAGTGTGGCTTTGAAAATGCTAGGAGCTAGGAGAAAGATTTGTTTTTGTTAATGTGCAGAATTGTGAAAGTTTTAGAAAATCCAGCCACCATGTCAAAGATCTTCTGTATAGAATTTTTAAAGAACTGCTATAGTAGAGGGCATTAAGATTTTTAAATAAAATAAAACAAAAACCTATTGGGTGTTAACTTAAAAGATAATTTTAAAAACTTACCCTAAGTTCTTAGAAAGTCTTCTCCACCCTCATGACCTCTGCTAGCAATATAAGAAATTACTGAACTGAGTAAATCTTCAGCGTCTCACTATCTTATATTACCATAGAATTTAAAACTCCAGAATATAATGAATTTATTCTATCAGTCCAGCGCATGAGTGAATGTCAATTGTTTAAGTTGTGCCTCAGAGGAATTTTTGTTATGCATCTTTTAAATAATAATATTTTCAATAAATCCAAAGTCCCCAAATCATTGCTCTTTAGACATTACTAAAATCAAAAACAGCAAATTTAAACATTTACAGTTTGGACCTAATTTAGCATGTATCACAGTTTATTAAAGTTATCTTCTGTTGGAAATAGCTCCCTTAGTTCTGGAGATCTGTTGTGCAGCATGGTGACTATAACAATACTGTATTGTGTACATGACATTTCCTCAGAGAGATCTTAAATGTTCTCACGACACACAAATAAGAATGCGAGGTAATAGATATGTTAGTAGCTTGATTGTGGTAATTATTTCACAATGTATATATGTATCTCAAACATGTTGTACAACTTAAATATATACAGTTTTTATTTCTCAATTATACCTTAATAAAGCTAGAAGAAAATAAAAATGGTAAGTTAATCAAATTTTTTTCTCTCAGTCTCTCATATTTTCTCCCAGATTTAGTAAGGGTACATCTGTGAATCACATTGATTTCATTTTATTAAAAAGCTTAAGAAATTAAGAATAAACTATAAGTGGTTGTAGCAGACAATATAAGAACTGTTAGAAATATGAACTTGCTTTATGAATGCTATATTCTGATTGTGTTGCATTAAACATGTTTATTTTATTTAATTTTAAATAAAATATTTTTCTCTTAAAGCTTCTAATAATGTGAAATGTTAAAGAAACAATTATATGGTTAGGTAGGAATTTGACTTAATCTCATTATAAATAGCATCCTAAAATTTTACAGCTTTGAACATTAAAATTAGTAATAATTTTGCGATTCAAAATGAAAAGAAATGTCAACCTTTTCTGACACAGGTCATAATAAAATAATTCCCCCTTTAAAAAACATCTAAACACACATAACCTATGAGAATAAAATTAACATAGCTGCTGTAAGGAGTTTTAAAAAAAATTCTTAGCATGTCTTGAAGTGATAAACATGTCTCTTATTAGGTGAATCAATAGATATTATTGATTTATATATTATAGATACAATTCCAAAATTATGAAAAAGATACTGTGGAACTAGAGAATTTTATATCTTGACTAGAATACCAGAATAGTGGTAATATTGCTGATTGAAATTATTGAAGATAATGATAAGTTATCTTCAGGCCATGCATTTATTTATTTATTTTTAAGTTTTATTTTGAGTGTTACATATGCAGCTTTGTTCCATAAGTAAACTTGTGTTATGGGATTTTGTTGTACAGATTATTTCACCACCCATATATTAAGCCTAGTACCCATTTTTATTTTTCCTGATCTTCTCCCTCCTCCCACCCTTCACCCTCCATCCTCCAACAGGCCCCAGTGTGTGTTGTTCCCCCACCACTTGTCCATATGTTCTTATCATTTAGCTTCCACTTATAAGTGAGAACACACAGTTTTTGGTTTTCTGTTTCTGTATTAGTTTGCCAAGGATAATGGCCTGCACTTCCATCCATGTCCTGCAAAGGACATGATCTCATTCTTATGGCTGCATAGTATTTCATGGTGTGTATGTACCACATTTCCAAATTTTTCTTTTTCTTTTCTTTTCTTTTCTTTTTTTTTTTTAGATAGAGTCTTACTCTGTTGCCCAGGCTGGAGTGCAGTGACGCGATCTTGGCTCACTGCAACCTCCACCCCCTGGGTTCAAACAATTCTCCTGCCCCAGCCTCCCAAGCAGCTGGGATTACACGTGTGCTACCATGCCTGGATAATTTTTTGTATTTTTAGTAGAGATAGGGTTTTGCCATGTTAGCCATGCTGGTCTTGAACTCCTGACCTCAAGTGATTAACCCACCTCAGGCTCCCAAAGTGCTGGGATTACAGGTGTGAGCCACCATGCCTAGCCACATTTTTCTTATCCGTTATATCATTGATGGGCATTTATGTTGATTCCATGTCTTTGCTGTTGTTTCTGTTGTGAATAGTGCTACAATGAATATACACGTGCATTTGTCTTTATAATAGAAAGATTTATATTCCTTTGGGTATATACCCAGTAATGGAATTGCTGGGTCAAATGGTATTTCTGTTTTTGTGTCTTTGAGGAATCCCTACACTGTCTTCCAAAATGGTTGAACTAATTTACACTCCCATCAACAGTATGTAAGTGTTCCTGTTTCTTTTTTTTCTTTTTTTGAGATGGAGTCTTTCTCTGTTGCCCAGACTGGAGTGCCGTGGTGTGATCTCAGCTCACTGCAACCTCCACCTCCCAGGCAGCTGGGATTTCAAACATGTGCCACCACACCTGGCTAATTTTTTCTTCTTTTTTTGTAATTTGAGTAGACATGGGGTTTTGCCATGTTGGCCAGGCTGGCCTTGAACTCCTAGCCTCAAGCGATCTGCCTGTCTCGGCCTCCCAAAGTGTTGGCATTATAAGCATGAGCCACCAGGCCTGGTCAAGTGTTCCTTTTTTCCACAATTTTGCCAGCATCTGTTGTTTTTTGACTTTTGAATGATAGCCATTCTGAGTGGTGCGAGATAGTATCTCATTGTGGGTTTTTTGGGGTTTTTTTGTTTTTTTTTTTGAGACGGAGTCTCAGTCTTTCACCTAGACTGGAGTGCAGTGACGCAATCTCGGCACACTGCAACGTCTGCTTCCTGGGTTCAAACAATTCTCCTGCCTCACCCTGCTTAATAGCTGGAATTACAGGCACGTGCGCACGTGCCACCATGCCCTGCCAATTTTTTTTTTTTTTTTTTTTTAGTAGAGATGGCGTTTTGCCATTTCCTAGGCTGGTCTTGAACTCCTCACCTCAAGTGATTCACATGCCTCGGCCTCCCAAAGTGCTTGGATTACAGGCTTGAGCCACTGCACCCAGCCCTCACTGTGGTTTTGATTTGCACTTCTCTAGTGATCAGTGATGTTGAACTTTTTTTTTTCATATGGTTGTTGTAGACTTATAAATTCCAAGTGGACAGAGATTGTGACTTTTTCTTTTGTCATTCACATGTATGCCTAGCAGAACACTCAATAAATGTCCAGTGATATTCATGAAAGTAATGTGAGTGATCAGATTCGTGTTGTATGAGATTCTGACAGTACAAGGAACTGATCTGTGTTGTAATCTTCTATCCCATTTCAGGTACATAAAAATGCTGAGGGAAAAAAAAGGGGAGAATATGCATGAGTCAGAAAGGAAAAGGTAATTCAAAGCCAGGGCATGAGTTACGCTGCAGTGGCCAGGGTGTCATTTGGTCTATACATAAACTCTATGGACTTGGACTTGGGTTTTAATACTTGTGTGGTGATAGGAGATTAGGAAATTAGGGATGGGTTTAGTGGAGGAGGAGGAGATGCACTTGTGCACATTGTTTGAATGGAGTCAGAATTTACACTGTCCTCATATCACAGGGATCTCAAGATAAGAGATAGTGATAACTCCTGATACTCTTGCCAAGCAAATGCTAAACTATTCAGAAGCTAAGGCAAAGCCTGCACAGATGTGAATCTTATGGAAAGAATAGCCCCTCTGAAGATAAGTTCGTAATAAAAAGCTCCAGCCACATGAATTAACATGACTAATATGATATATTCAGCAGCCACAAGACAAAGGAGATTTATTACCATAAAACATGAAGTAATGTGACAAATTTAAAGGAATATAAAATATATTTGAAGTAATTAAGCAGTTTTTTAGGGAATACTAAGCATAATTAAATGTAGCAAAGGAAAATAAACACAGAAAATAGGAAAACAAAAAGATGGTAGATATAAATTATTAAATCAGTTATGCAAACAAACTCTCCAGTTAAAAGACAGATTCTAGATTCTATAAAAAGCAAAATCCAACTGTATGCTGTTTATAAGAAACATCTAAAGCATAAGGATTGTAAACATAGGAAAGCAAGAGATAAAAATAACATACCAGACAAATACTAATCAAAATATAAGTGAGATAATTTTATTATCGTACCAAAATTACACTTGAAGGCAATAAATTGCTTAGTAGAGACCAAATGATTAGGAAGACAAAATAATCTGGAGAATGTGTATCCCCCTTACAATGTAACCTCAAAATACATAAAGCAACAATGGACTCAATTACAAATTGATATTTAGAAATACAAAATCACATTGAAAGTTTTAAAAACACCTCTCTCAAAAACCAATATATTAAGCAGATGAGAAAATAGATTTATACAGTATATTTTAACAAGGTTACTACTATAATGGAAGGAAGGATGGATGGACAAATAGATCTGGCAATTAGAGAATGTACATTTTTTTCTTGCATACTAAAACATGACAAAATTTAAGTATGTACTAGGCCATAAAGGAATTCTCAACCAGAGACCAACACACAGTCTAAATTTCTGTAGTAACTTAATTACAAAAAGATTGTCTTCCTCGCAAATATAAAGCCCACAAAAACACAAACACAAGAAAATTAATGGGCCAAAGAAGACATTAAAAGAAAGATTATGAAACTTTTAGAATTGAACATCAGCCAAAATACTACTTGTCAGAACTTGCAGCTAATGAATTAGCATAACTTTAAATGCATATTTTGGTAAAGATTGAAGATTGATGTACCAGGTTTTCAACTCATGACATGTGATCTAAGAAAGAGGGTGCATAACAAAGAGAATCCCCAGATTGATGCTGAGGGGAGCTCCCAGATGACCAAAATACAATTGACTCTTGCAGCAGGGGTTGGTCAGAGGGCCTGGAAGGATGAATCCAAGGGAGCTGTGGGTGGGGGTTAAGTGGGTGATTATCTGATGTGCTCAATCATTTCGAATTAGAGTTAAAATTTGCCAAATCTGAATTGTTTGTAATATTTTCCCCATTCTTATTTTCCATCTATTTATACTTTGGATTTATTTTCTTATTTCTTAGAAAATAGTCATTTTTCCAAAGTTTGTTTAAGTATTATATTTCCTTTTGAAATTATAGATTCCTTTATTTCTTACTAAATGTAAAGGAAGTACTTTTGTTCTGTTTAAAATATATGCTGATTGGACAACTCAATTTCAGATTTGATTTTTCTCTCTACATCATGGGAGTGAATTTAATTGATTTTCTTTTAGTATTTGATTTAGGGTAAACTGTCACTTTTAATCTAAAGCGTTCTTTTGTTTTCTCTGAGAGAAGAAAGTTGACCTGAAAGATTAAACACAAAGCAAGTGCTGTGCTTACTAACATAAAATGAACAAAATGGACACATTATGTCATGGGCTTCTTGTCCCCCTCAAAAGACAGAGAGTAAGCCAACCCAGGCCATCATTCTATTAAGCTAGAACAGCTGGAGTCTGACATTTTTCTTCTCTAAATTTAAAGACTGGCTCATGTTCATAGTGGGCACTACTTGTCTTTTACACATTTGGTTTCCTGTGTTCTTTTTGGCTTGAGATCCTTGTTAGTGTGCAGTATGAATTTGAGGGAAAAAAAAATCCTTTTCATTTTAGGATGGAATATTTAAAATAAACAGGCTGTGTGTTTTTTACTGTGGAAACCAGACAGTAAGTGTGATGGTAAACAGAATGATTTCAAAAGACTAAGTAATTAAATGCTAACAGACTGCAATAATACTATTATTATTTCATAAATTTTATTTCTACCCTAATTATTGAAATGCTTTCTGAAGTAATTTTATGATTTACATGTTAACCTTTTGCCATATGTGATTTTTGAGTTTTAGTAGAAACTTAGCCCCTTTTTCTATAGAATAGAAAAACTTGAAGGTATATTGTTGCAGCAATTATGATTGTTAGAACCTTATGAAGGTATTAGATTCAGGAATGACATGGCATTTTTCATGTTTGTTTACTACCAATAACATATTTAGTAACATTGTGTCTTGTGAGCTTGCTACAACTGTATGCTTTCTTCTGTAGTCTGTTCATAGGTGCTTACTCTAAAAAAAAACCTAGTTGTAACTCTCCAACACCTTTAGTATGTAATTTAAAATTTTATATAACACAAGTAGTTATTTATCTTCGTAGTGAATCATTTTGTGCCTTATATGACGTTTGGATAAAACTGAGTGAGACCAAATTTGCTGTTAAAAAAAAAAATCAGCTTGACTCATTTGTAACAGCTCTACCATCCTCATCTTTGTTATCCATGTTGTTTCATTCAAAAAGCTGTATTTTCCATTTACTAAGTGTATTACTTTTCTATTGCTGTGTTATAAATTGTTACAAACTTAGCAGCTAAAACCAACAAGAATTTGTTATCTTACCTATTATTATTTCTATAGGTCAAGAGTTCAGGCATGGCACAACTGGGTTGTCTGCTCAGGATCTCACGAGGCTGAAATCAATCAGTTGGGCTGCATTTTCATGTGGGGCTCCGGTTCTCTTCCAAGCTCATGTAATTGTTGGCAGCATTCTGTTCCCTGCTGCCTCTTAGCTAACCTTGCTCTCAGCTCCTAGAGGCCATTTTATGGTACCATCCAGATTCAAAGCCAGCAACAGACAAGTTCCTTCAAGTTTAATTCCCACTCCTCATGAAGATCCTAGTCCCCTTTAAGACTTACTTGATTTGATCAGGCCCAACTGGAATGATCTCCTTTTATAAGTCAGTTTTGTCATGTAGGCTAACCTCATCATGGGAGTGAATATCTCCAATCCACAGTTCTCACTCACACCCAAAAGCAGGGGGATTATACAGGACAGGCCATATACACCAGTGGGGGGGAATCTTGAGAGCCATCTTAGAATTTTGCCTACTACTAAGATGATAGAAGCTATTAGGTAGATATTTCTTCCACTTTCTTTTCTATCTTAAATATGTCTGTATTCTTTTCCTCCTCTAGTTTCAGAAAAGGAAAAATCCTATCTTGTTCTAAGTCCGAATTCTCCAGGGCTGGTCTTTCCCATCCTTCCTTAAATTCACTCTATTAGACCTGCATTCATTCCCATTCTTACACTCCACTTTTCTCTTGTATTTTAATTTCCCCACCCTACTTGCTTCCACCTCTCGACTTACACGCATGCATGCCTAGTCCTTAATTCTTTTCACTCAAGTGAATCTCTCCGCACTTTTCTACTGCCCAGATTTAAGTTTACAATCTTTTCTTGCTGATACTTTTGCAAACAACCGATCTTCTTATCTCTGGTCCTACCTACTCTCATCTACCACCAGAGGAGCATTTCTAAAATGCAGATCGAATCAAATTATTCTCCTGCTTAAAAATCACTGGGGAAGTCCTACCTTGTCCTTATCAGAGGACAAAATGCAGTCTATAGATACTTTGTATTTGGCCCTTACATGTAGAAAAAAAATTAAATGAGTTTCCAACAATTACAATTGGGAATGTACACTTAAAAAAAAAAATCTAAGTTTCTGGCTTCTCTTGGAAAATTAGAAATCTGAGTATACTGGCAAACAATTCCAAAAGATAACAATCTACTACCACTACCTAATAGCTGTCCTGAAGATGGGAAATGCTGTCTATATTTTGCCATTCCATCAACTTGACTCATTTGCTGTACCTACCTGGCCTCTGAAGATACATGACTTTGTAAGCCCTAGCCTAGAAAATAAAGGCCAAGCCGGGCGCGGTGGCTCACGCCTGTAATCCCAGCACTTTGGGAGGCCGAGGCGGGCGGATCACAAGGTCAGGAGATCGAGACCACGGTGAAACCCCGTCTCTACTAAAAATACAAAAAATTAGCCGGGCGCGGTTGTGGGCGCCTGTAGTCCCAGCTACTCGGGAGGCTGAGGCAGGAGAATGGCGTGAACCCGGGAGGCGGAGCTTGCAGTGAGCCGAGATCGCGCCACTGCACTCCAGCCTGGGCGACAGAGCGAGACTCCGTCTCAAAAAAAAAAAAAAAAAAAAAGAAAAGAAAGGCCAAATGCCTTAGCGTAGCATTCATGATTTTTTTCTAACTTTATCCCATTAACTCTTTTCAAATTGTTGTTTTGGTTATATGATTGCATTTCAGTTTCTCCTGCCAGATTATAATTTTCACAAGGACAGGAAGTATGCTTTACTTATGCTTTCATGCAAAGCCCCTAGCACGATTTCTAACACATACTATTGATTTGAATAGTGCTAATTTTACTTTCACTGATGCATTGACTTTATGTGTCCATATAATTGGTCAAAAGGCAATATGGATAAAATACGTTTTTGCTCTCTAGCACTACTGAAAAATCGTAAAGCAAAATGTTGTTTTCTATCAAAAATGAATCAATAGAATTATTTCGATTTGCAAAGGACAATACATAGTAGTACTATGATGGTACAGCGGGTGGTAGAGAACCTTCATTATTTTCAGTGTCTTGATCCTTTCATTCTTTCATAGGAGTTTGGGAATTGGGACTTCCCTGTCAGTGTTTATATGTTCAGTCTTGTGAACTAGAGAAAAAATAGAACTGAGAGAAAATAGGGCTTCCAGTTGGCTCTAGATCCTTCTTTTGCAAGATATTGAAAAGCTTTCTGTTGACATCCATCGATCAGTTAATATTTATAACTTTTTCAAACAAGCCTTCTAACCATTGCTTGTCCCTAAAGACTATTTCAAACTGTGATTCTTTAAGGTCTTTTTGAGAATAATAGGTTTGGTTATTGGAGGATTTAATACAGATGATTAATGGAATTTCCACTGTAGTTCTCTCTGTTTATAATTGAATTAACACATAAAAATGTAAATGGGATTATTATAAATCTAGAAGGATGAAGTTTATAGTGCTCTATGTACTTACTTTGTTCTGTTAGATTTTGAGGATGGTCTTTCCTCTGCAGACTTTAATTTTGTTTTTCAGACATGTCATATTAAAGTATAAGAAAATACATCTTTTTATTCAATATGTCATAAAAGTATTTTTTCATGAAATTAGAAGTAGCTACTCATGTTAAAAAGAATCATAGATTGCTTTTGGCAATGAGAGGAAATCACATTTAATTCAAGACAGGGTGGTTCCTCTAGGTTACTCACTGATGAGACAACAACAATGGAAAAATTTGCATCATTGCTCTTTCCTCTCTGTTAAATTGTGAACAAGTTCTTTCTGTGATCCTGTTTTTGTGTTGTGTCTCACAAGTTCAAAACATTCTGGATTATTCCTTTTTTCAGTGGCTGTTCGTAGTGATGACATCAGTTGTCTACAAGAAAATATTTGCACTTGTGTTATAACAACAGTCACTGTTTGTTATAGTCTCTGGTTTTATTTTCAGATTTTGTTATTTGTAATATGAAATCCATGTTTATGAAAAAAAAATGAATAAAAGTCGTTCTTATTTTCTTTACATCTTTCTATTGCATTACGTAGAGGATGCCCAGGGCATTGTAGGGAAATTTGGGAAATGAGCTATCTTTAGGATATAACCACAGATTTGATAAGGCTGAAATACTAGCCGTTGCCAGTCTTGATGTTGGAGTCTGATTATGTTCCTATATGTTGACATTTTGATTAATGTTTTATGCTGCTACTCTTATCCACCAAATTTGTTCATCTACTCTGAGATTGCTGTACTTGTGAAAAAACATGATATTAATGAACACTCTTTTTTAACACTTCTCATACTATATAAGTTACTTATTTATAAATCGCTTGCCTGCTTAACTGAGTGTTACTACACAGGGAAAAGGGTGTTGCTTTAGGAAGTTGCTTTTGAGGTAACTGTTCTACATATTCAACTTCAAGAAGTCTTTCTAGATTGTATAGTCAAGTTAGATTTTCTAAAATCATAAAGAAGAGATCACCAATAACCATTGAAGATGGAAATGTATTAGAAATATTCATACATATCAGAGTATGTCAGTCAGGGGAAGGTAAGGACAGAATGGAATATAGCCACTTTTGGCCCCCAGTCATACCAGGCATCTAGTTCCTATAAGACTAATATGTAGTGAACTAGAATATTAGATCTACCCAGTTGAGAACAACTTAACCTTGTAGGAACTGCCTTCTATAGTTTGCTTAAAATCACCACTTGATTGTTAATTCTAAGGGGTCATAGAATGTGACAATTGCTGTCACTTAGTACTTAGAATCCCTTTGGGAAGAGTTTGGAACAAGTATCTTAAGAAGCAGTCAGCTATCTTTATACTCACTCTTTCTGTGATTTTCTTTTTCTTGTATGTTTATCCAATTTAGCAATACCTGGGTGGCAAATTTATTTATTCAAAACCTGGACTTCTAAAAACTTACCATGAACTTGTAGATGTGTAATTACTCCGTTTAAAAATTAAATAAACCTGTGGGAGCCACCTTGCTAAGAAGGGGCTTTGACTGTGATAGGCACACCAGGCATCATGGTGTCTGTCGTCTTCAACTTATAGCCAAATACCGATTTATAAAATTATACTAATTTTTAAGAACCCATATTCTGTAGTTTTGTGAATTGGTTTATTAAGGGGGGTGCCTTTCCCTAGTTAATTTATTTTTAACCAGGACTATAAGTGCCAAAGCATTTCTTGTAATTGAACATAAATCTTTGGTCTGGCCTTCTGAGTCATACAATCAAAGAAAAATATTTAAAAAATTTTTTTTGAATACTCATTGTGTGTCTGACACTGTTTCTCTATGGATATAACTTCTCATATAGCTATGTATCTTAATATAGACTGTATTGTCAGAGTGATACTTTCCCTTCCACTGCTCCTTTAGTTTTAGGGATTTATACTTTAGCACTCCATTGAATGAAATGTAGTTATTAAATTGTCAAAATACAGTAACTGCTGTACTATTTGAACATTTTTTGGCCATGGATAAGTGTTCTCATTTGAGATTGCTTTTTGAAAAACAATTCACTGAAGTGGAACTGGAGTAATGCATAACAGTTGATTTCTTTTGGACTTAACTGCAGCTATGTTTCTGGTTTTAAAATTTGCTAACACCAAGGCAATATTCTATGTAACATGACTTATTTACATAGTTACCACACAACAGTTGGTATTTCATACAGTAACATTATTTCATTGCAAACAGTAATTTTAGTACTGCAATAGTTCAACAGTTGTATCTGGCTGCGTATATAGTTAGAGCTTTTAAAAGTTAAAAATTCATGGTGTCGTATTATAGTTTGTATTAATTTTTATGAAAATCAATTTATTAGTATTGTAGGCCTTATACTACTACTCTCTTTTCATTTATATAAAGCAGATAGTCTGATTAATCGTTCTATAATGTAGATTGCCTTGTTTACATACATGGTAGGAACCAAAGAATGTCCAATTGAATTTCAAGTTTTCATGTAGCATTCTACAGAAACTTATTGAGTACACCTCATGTATTCCTTATATTAGTTTAGTCTTAGATTCAGAGTTTGAAAACTGAATTTATTACTATTAACTCCCTCCTGAGACTTCTGTATTAACTGACATAATGAATGAAACGTAGTAAATACTTAGTAAATGTTACTTAGTAGTAAATGTTACTTAGTAGTAAATGTTACCTCGTGGTCGTGGTAGTGGAAAACATTATGGTAAAATTTTTAAACTTCTTGTATCTCATTCCAGTTACAGCTCCTTATATTCAATGCTATTGAAACTAAAATGATAAAGATATTTACATCCCATAATAGGAATATCTGGAAAAAAATTTAAAAATATGTATTTGAAAGTGACAACATGAATGAACAAGAGTTATTAGTAAACTTTTATAAATAAACTGTTAGTAATTCAAGATATTTTGACCATAGTAAATACTGCTAATTGAAATTGGAGACTGGATGCAGTGGCTTACACCTGTAATCCCAGCACTTTGGGAGGCCAAGGTGGGAGGATTGCTTGAGGGCCAGGAGTTTGATTTTTTTGTTTTTATTTTTTTTTTGAGATATTCTTGCTGTATCGCCCACACTGAAGTGCAGTGGTGTCATCTCGGCTCATTGCAACCTCTGCCTCCTGGCTTCAAGTGATTCTCCTGCCTCATCCTCCTGAGTAGCTGGGACTACAGGCATGTACCACCATGCCTGGTTAATTTTTGTATTTTGAGTAGAGATGGGGTTTTGCCATGTTGGCCAGGCTGGTCTCGAACTCCTGATCTCAGGTGATCTGCCTGAGATTGCTTTTTGAAAAACAATTTTTTTTTTTTTTGAGCCACCACATGAGCCACCATGCCTGGCTGAGGCCAGGAGTTTGAAACCAGCCTGGGCAACATAATGAGACCAGGAGTTCGAGATTACAGTGAGCTATGATTCTACCACTGCATTCCAGCCTGGGCAACACAGTGAGACCTTTTCTCTATAAAATAATAATAATAGTAATAATTTTAAAAATAAGATAAAATCACATTAATTATGTCAGTAATAGCTACCCCTATCTTGGTTATTGATTAGCGTAAGTTATAATCTATACCAAACATTATAAACCTTTGGCCAGTGTTTGTTATGGTTGTTGCTTAGACACAATTCATTTACTCTTTTATCAACCAACAAATACTTTTTGGGTGCTAAGGATATGGTGATAAAGTTAAATATCTTTCATGGGACTTTCTGATTGTGGGTAGATGGTTAGACAGAAAATACATAAAGTAAAAAAATAAGGTAATTTTAGTGAAAATTGTTGTGAATACTTGGTGACAAATGAAGGTGCCACCTCTTATGTACCCATAACAATTAAAAATAAAAATAAAGTTTAAAAGATTGAGCAAGGTGCAGAGTAGAGGCTGTGGAAGGCTTATCTGAACTTTCTTATGAAGGAAGGTGGGGGTATGTGGTAGTTACTTTCTAGGGACATGTTTTGTAACATGATGCCTTCCTTTCCTGGGCTAATTTGCAAAGATACATGTATTTAGAAGTAATTTTAAGACAAAATAGGCATATAAAATATTGGATTTTTTTTTTTTTTTTTTTTGACAGGGTATCACTCTGTCACCCAGGCTGGAGTACAGTGGCACGATCTTGGCTCACTGTAACCTCCACCTCTCAGCCTCAAGCGATACTCCCACCTCAGCCTTCTGAGTAGCTGGGGCTACAGGGGCACGCCAGCACACCTGGCTAATTTTCCTGTTTTTTAAAGAGTTGGAGTTTCACCATGTTGGCCAGGCTGGTCTCAAACTTCTGAGCTCAAAACATCTGCCCGCCTCAGCCTCCCACAAAGTGCTAGGATTACAGGCATGAGCCACCACTTCCAGCTGGGAAATGATTCTTGGTACCAGTTAATGAAGTTGCATCATAATATATTTTTAGATAAAATTATTAAAATATTTGTTTCTTAATATAAATAAAGCAGTAATATTAGCATATGTGATAGACATGAGACACATTTTAAATCAGTAAATTACCCCCTTATCAATTTTCTATTTGTAATTGCCTTTAAATGTTATTTCCATAAAAGGACTTAATGCTAAATATGCTGGTTTTTTTTACATTACCTATAAATTGATTTTTGTTCCTTTATTTTGAAACAGCCTTTAAGGTAGGTTTCAGTAAAAGCAGACAAAATGTGTACAAAAGCATTGACTTTAAAACAAGAATGGGAACAAGAAATAAGGAAGAGGAAACCTTCTGCCTCAGAAAAGCTTTAGTTTTAGTATAAGCCTTAATTTTTAGTACTTAACGGAAGGAGAATTGATTACATTGCTCCCATGATCTATTAAGTAGTAAAGCAGTAACATTATCAGTCTGTTCATCAGAATACCTTTAATACCTTTTTTTTTTTTTTTTTTTTTTTGGTTTTGATTCTCTAAAAACATATCGAGCTTAGGTCTCATTATATGAAGGGCATTGAGAAACGCGATGAACAATATACAACAATTATGAAGTCATTTCTGCATGTAGATTTTCTTTATATTGAGACTCAATTCGTTGAAATTCTAGGATAAAAGTAATTCTAATAGGGCCAGAGTGATGTGATTTAATTATGTAGCAAATGGATTTATTCAGTGGTGTACAGAAACGAGAAAAGAGAACATGAAGATTCAGGTTGGAATGGAGGGCTACAAATGTTTCAGGAAAGTGGATCATGGACTTTGAAATGGGTAGTTGTGAGAGATAAAGCTTGAGAGGTAAGCAGGTTCTGACCAAGAAAAGCCTTGTGGGCCAGGAAGGCTTTAGAATCTTAAGCCAGGATTGACATAATCAGATTTACATTTTGAAATATCACTCTGATAAATGTAGAGAAAGAAACAAGTCACTAGAAGAGTCTGGGAGCCTAGTTGGAAGGCTGTCACAGTAATCTAAATGGCATGCTTTGGGGATTGGAACTAAGATAGCTATAATTGAGATTGAGATGGGGGGACAGAGTGAAGAGCTATTTTAGATGTAGAATCGACAGAAACAGGTGATTGAATGGATGGGGAAGATGATAAGGAAAAGCAAAATCCAGGATGATGCTCCAGATTTTAAATTGGGTTACTAGATGGGTGGAGGTTTTGGTTACTGGGGGTAAAGCAGGTTTTTTGGGGGCAGAGGGGGAATGGATGCATTTAGTTTTAGATATGGTAAATTTGAGGACCTTTTGCGACATTCAGTTGCAGACAGCTAGTAGAAGGGTTAGTGTATGGGTATGAAGGTCAGAATACTGATCTGGACTAGAGATACAGACTTGTAATTCATCAGCATATTGGCAGGTGAAATATCATGATATCCAACTTGAGATAACTCTAGGGGGAGAATGGGGAGAAAGAAGAGGAGTTGAGGATAAGAATGTCCGGCTAATTTTTTGTAGTTTTTGTGGTGACAGGGTGTCACCGTATTCGCCAGGATGGTCTCGATTTCCTGACCTCGGGATCCACCCGTTTCAGCCTCTCAAAGTGCTTGGATTACAGGTGTGAGCCACGTGGCGGCAGGCGCCTATAATCCCAGCTACTTGGGAGACTGAGACAGGAGAATGGCGTGAACCCGGGAGGCAGAGCTTGCAGTGAGCAGATCGCGCCTCTGCACTCCAGCCTGGGAGACAGCGAGACTCCGTCTCAAAAAAAAAAAAAAAAAAAGAATGCAGCCAGCCATCACAGGACTGGCACTAAAGCACTACCACAGAAAGGAGATTGATCAAATGCAGTAAGGGATTAAGGGATATAGGATGAAAACCGGGCAAGTGTGGTGTCAGAAGCCATGCCAGTGCAAGCAAAATAAAAACATGTCTGTTGGTTTTGAAAACAAAGGGCATTGATGGCATTGGTAGAGAGAATTTCAACGGAGAATATAGAAAAGGGAGGAGGAAGACAGTAGTAAAGGGGGATTAAGGGAGATTTTTTAAATGCAAAACATTTGAATTAGCTTAAACATTAAAAGGAAAAATGTACCAAAGTATTAAGAGTTTGCGAATGCTGGAGAAAAGATAATTGACATCGGAGTTTTTGATGTGGTTTTCATGACCTGGTTTTGGGTTACTTCTCCAGCCATATCATTTCCTACTTGCCTTCTCAATCCCTAATTCTCAGTTACATGTTTTCAGTGACTCAAATGTGTAACATTCACTGTCACCTCTGAGGCTTTGCATGTGCTACTCCTGCCCAAAGTACTCCTCCTCTACTCCTTATTCCCCTTGCGTGGCTAGCTCTTATTTAGCCTTCAAGTCTCAGCTTGATTGCGGTTTACTCCACCAGAATAGATTGACCTGCCATGTACTACTACAGCACTTGGCATTTCTTGTAGTAACAACCATCAGGCTTTAATGTAATGACTGATTTAATTATCCATCTCTCCTTCTGGATAATGTGTCATGAAAGAGAAGAAGCATTTTTACCGTTTTCACATTGTCTGTTATTTCTCTTCTCCAATGTCTAACACATAACGTATTCTTAGGTATGTATCGAACGAAAATGTGAAAAATGAGTGGGATCCCTAAAAAGAGTGAATGCTATCTAGAGCAAAGATGAAGAAATTATTCCTGAATTGTAGTAAGAGCATGTCTCTCTCTCTCTCTCTCTTTTTAAAATATGAGGCAAAGACTTGAAAGTGGTGGAAAAATACTTGGTTTATCTTTGAAAAAGCTAGGGGTGGAGTTTGCCAGGGAAGTATATTATGGAAGTGCAGGGTTTCACAGAATCCAGTGGGATTAAGTAGAGCTGTGAATACCTGAGGTCAACGTTGTAAACAATCGTTAGTTTTCCAGCATCTGCTTTAACTTCTTGGCTCTGTTTGCAGACCTTGTCTGCTTCATTGTTCTCATGGCCAAAAAAATGTCTTCTGTGCCCCAGCTCTGTGGGAACCCACCAGCACCCAACACTTACTCTCTACCAGTTTGCATTATTCACAGATAACTGGATAGGTTCAACCCATCATAAATTGTTTCTTCTAGAATCAGATTAGTCTAACCCTGCTCCACTCAGCTCTGGCTAGGGGACTCATGAGATGATCTCTAAAGAGGTCAACCTGGATTATAAGGTGATGAATTTTCTGAGAAAAGATTTAGAAAGGTAGGCCATAATTATCTTTAATTAATAGAATATAGATAAGAGTCTAAGTGTCAGGAATCTGAAAGAGTTCATACTTGATCTGGAATTTTTTTTTTTTTTTTCTGAATTAGAAGGCAAGGTCATCTGCTAAATATAGAAAAAGTGTGAGAATGGTGGTGAAGGTTTGGAAAATCTGGTGCAAGGAATAGTTAAAGGGCCTTACCAGGAAAAACCAATAAGATTGCTCAAAGCAGCAGCTGATAATAGTGAATTTTTATCATTTCTCCGGTAGCTAGTGTTCCTTTGCCCAGTTGTAGAAATGAGAAGGCAGATGTTTATATTGATCTAAATTGAAAGAGATTGTGGTTGAGGATGTTGTTAAGAGTGTGTGGTTGGAGAAGGATTTCATGGAATCTGGATTATATAGAGAAGCTTTGCAGGCAGAAATGGACTTCGGAAAACAGATGATCATAGTATAGGAGGGAGTATTGTAATAGAAGTCAGAGATAAGAGCAATATGAGGGTAAAAGGTTATAGTCAGAATGGAGAACACTGGAATTAAGATATGGAGGAAATCCAAATATATGAAATGACAAGGCTGAGCTAGGACTATGCTCATTAAAACATTTCAGCGGCTCAAATTTTCAAATGATCACTCAGAAGTAGGCCCCAAACTCTATATCTACAGGGAGTTATCAAGTGTCTTTCTCCACTTTGAGAGAACCCCAAAACTCTTCTTGCTAATTTCAAATGTGACTTTGACTTTATGTTCTTGGTAACAATAAGAAAGAACCTGTTGAATAGCATTTTTTATTATTGTACATTAGGTTGCTATAATGTGTTGGCCAAAAATAATTTTGCGTTTGGCATAATTAATGTTTGGAAGTTCTTCTAGAAAATATTTGGTTGGGCACAATTAGCTTTTTCAGGAGGTCATTCTATTCTCGCCTGGAGTATCAATGAGCTATGTTACTAGACTATAAAAGAATACTTTTATATTCATTGTTGATGTTAATCCATCAACAGTGAATGTTCTATAGCCATAGCAAATAACCTAAAAGTAGAACTAGTTTACCTTGCCTCAAACAATATTTGTTTTTGTTTTAATTTTTATCTTATCAAAGTTATATATGTATAATTTAAAAAGTCAAATAGTTTCTACAAACCTTATAATAAAAAATTGGCAGTCCTGTACCCACCCCTCCCTGTCCCTGATTTTACTTTAAACTTTCTTTTTTTTTTTTTTTTTTTTACGAATTCTGTTTATCTCTAAGTTTCTAAATAACTGCCTTGTTCCATTTCCTTGTTTTTTTCAATTTTAGATATTATCTATTATCTTTTTATTATGAAAGATGAGTAATTTTCTTAATTTATTACGACCTCCAACAAACCTTTTCAATCTTCCCTTAATTTCCAATATAGTTATGGCTTAATTTTTTATATTTTAATTGCACTAATATTGAGTATTTTATTGTGACTCTTTAAATATTATCAACATTAGAGAGATATAGAGAACATTTCCTTTCTTGAAAAACGTTCTAGAGTTTTTAAAAAGTAAATATCAGTTTTTTGTATATCAATCTACATTATATCCAAATTCTCTTGACAGATGTATTAGTCTTCTCTCAGTACTTAGACATGGTATAAAATGCATCAGTTCCTTTTTTTATGTGTGTGATTCTGTCTCCTCTAACTCTACGGTGTCAATTTTAAGCTTCCTGTAATGATCCCATCTTAGATTTTGTCTCCTATTTTTCATTTATGTGTGTGTGTGTGTGTGTGTGTGTGTGTGTGTGTGTGTGTGCGCGGCACATCAAGCCTGTAAGTGTGGTTTCTACCTAAGCTCTAGCGCTCATTATGTGGACTAGAGCATGTCCTCTCGGGAAAAGTCATGTAAACATGGATTCAGTCCTGTTTGAGTGTCTGCCAGTTTCTGTCTGCTTTTGGTGGTTTTCCAGTCCCTTGAAATAGTGTTTTTGCTGTTGATTTTTGTTTGTTTGTTTTGTTTAGTACAGAGTTTATAATTGTTATCTTTACAAGAGTTAGTGTAATACAGCTTACTTTGCCATTACCTGAACTGGAACTACCTCATTGTTAACTTTTCATTACTTTTTTTTGGCAAGAAAATTCAATTAAATGCATGGTTACCGTCCGTCATACTCCCCAGCTTCTCCCAGTCTCATTAAAAAGATGTTAAAAAGATGCTAATAGATGCTAACTACCTTATGGGCAATTTTCTTATTAAAAAACACCTTGAAGACTTTAAATTGTTTTTTAGACCAATAATTTGTTTTTATCTTGTCTCTAGGTAAATAAGATTATATAGCAAAGTAAATATTACAAGTTTTTCATGCAAATATTTTGAATTGAAATGTATTTTTAGAAATTTGGCATTAAATCATAAGTAAAGTTTAAAAAAATTTTTAATAAATATTTTTGAATGAAAACATTTGGCAGAATTTTTAATCCATTGTTTAGAAAGACAATTATTAAGGTTTGAAAAATTTCTTAGAAATAATAAACCAAACATAAAATTAACATACTAAAATTTGATATTTTATTTTTATTAGGAATTTTTAAATACTTGTTATTTTTATGATTTTTGAAAGATCACTAGTTTTGAGTTTATTCATTTATGATTAAATAATAATGGCCTTATAGTTAACACAGTAAGTTTTTATGAAAATTTTTGTTTCAAATTTTTAATGTCAGTGTAATAATGCCTTTTAACCAGTCATGCTATTTCATCAAATAAGTTTAGTTCAGTGATTTGCATGGCGGGAGGGGTGGTGGAGATTGGCTTAAATATCTGACATTTTTAAATGAGAAGGAACTAGGATTTTATAATCAGGAAAAAAATTTTTACTGTTTTAATTTAATTTTTCTGGACAATGTTATGAGAGACCTGACTAGTTGTTACTAAACAGGGAAAACTGGTTTACATTCAGAAAAAAATTACTCATAGTATTTTACACTATGTTCAATTAAGTTATAGTTTCTGAGTATCCCATAGCATGATATTTTATCATATTATAACTTTTGGCCAATATTTGCTTACTCACTGTTTCTATGAGCAACAGAATCTACGCAACAGCAAACAGTGATCCCAGCCCCAGTTAGATTTTTCTCTTTCATAGGCACTCTGGAATGCTACTGTGTTAAAGTAATCAACCATTTTAAAAAGACAAATCAAATTTAAACTGACTCGAGAGTGTAGTTTTTTCTACCCTTAGATGTTATTTTTGTTGTGGTTTGTTTGCAAAATCCTTCACCAACCATCTTTAGATATTGTTCACAAGTTTCCTATTGATAAATTATTAGTCTGAATACAAAGTTTAGAGTTGTTTATTCAGGATTCCACTACAAATCGAGGTCAATACTGGGATTCTAACGTAGAGATTGCTAAGGTTCCCATATACTGTAATTGTTTTGATATGACCAAGGGATAAAAAAGAATAATAAAAGACTGAGTAGGCACTTGCATTTATATTTCTATTTACAGATTATTTAATAGTGTTATCAGCTATAGTATAGGAAGTCTGATTCAAAAGTAAACAATGGAAAACATAACCAAAGGACATAAATATGGGCATCTTGATTAGATGAAAAAATATGATGGTCCTAAATGGGGGAAATTCAGTATTACTTTGTATTTCATTTTGGAAAGAAATTAATTACTTTCAAAATAATTTGAAAATTAGTGTAGTTCCAAACCACATGCCCAGCATTTAAAAAAAAAAAAAAAAACACTTTACTGAGGTATGATTGACATACAAAAAAACTGTATGTATTTTTTTATATATATATAACTTAATGAGTTTGTTGATAAGTATACACATGTGAAACCAGCATTTTTCTTTAAGTTGCTGTATTTTGTTTATTTTGGTTTGAATTTGTCTGAAATTCATAGTCAGAATTTCATGGGATGTTCTTGTTAAAACTAGATGATGAATGTTTGAAAAAAAGAATTATGAGATGGAGCTTTTAGTTCTTAATAATAAAACATAGTATAAAGCTATAATAATTAAAGGAGCATGTTATTGGTAAATGGATAGAAACTAATGAGACTGAATAGCAAGCTCAAGAATATACTTAAATATACATAAATACTTAATTTCTAATAATGGTATTTCATATGAGTAAGGAGAGAATAGATTGCTAAATAACTGGTGAAGAAATAATGGTTAGATATTTGGAGAGAAAAATTTAAAAATGAAAATATAGGTGAATAATCACTTTCTTTGATAGGCAAAGACCTTAAGAGGAAACTATTTTAGACTTGATTACTTTAAAATGTATATGCTCCACAAGTAACATTGCCAAACCAAAAAAATACTTGCAACATGTATGACAAAGTATTAATTCACTTCATTGGCAATTTCTGAACTCTTAGTATGAGCATAGAACTTATGCTTGGAGTGGGGAAAGGAAACAGTAAACATTTATAAATTAGATAATTTCACATAATCACAACTTTTATGAAGATTTATAAAATATTGTTTCTCAATACTTGTACTATTGGCATTTCTTTTCAGGACTGTTGGGAAAATTCTAGAATGATTATATCCTAGTTAAGGAAGCCAAGGAAAAATCTCTAGAAAAGTAATATTGAGCAGAGAATTGAATAAAGGAGAAAGTCATGTGTATTTTGGGGAAAACATTCTTGGAAGGATCTGCAAAGACCCTCTATTAGTATTTTGTTAAAGGTGAAACAAAGTAGCACACACTTAGTGGTTTCCTTGTCCCATCCGGCTCCTTGAGGCTTTCAGCATTCCTGAACTTGTGACTACATCACTCCCAATTTCTGCTTTGTTCTCACATCACCTTCTTACTGTGATCTCTTTCTTTTCTCTTGTAAGGACCCTTGTGATTACATTGGACCCACCTGGCTAATTTATGATACTCTCTCTACCTATCTCAAGATCTTTAAGCTAATCACATCCCTAAAGTCCTTTTTGCCACATAAGGTAATATTCACAAGTTCTGGAGATTACAACAACACAGACATGGGGAAGGGGGACTACTATTCAGCTTCCCACAGACCCTGATTCGGTGTGTTCCTTTTCAATTGCTATAGTAGCAAATTACCACAAACTTAGTGCCTCAAAACAACATAAATTTACCAAACATAACATAAATACATATTTTACTTCTGTGGGATAAAAGTTCAATATAGGTCTCACCTAGCAAAACTCAAAGTGTCAGTAAGGTTGCGTTCCTTTCTGGAGGCTCTACAGGAGAACCCATTGCCTTGTCTTTCCCTGTTTCTGGAAACCACATACATTTTTTGGCTCATGGCCGACTTCTTCCATTTTTAAGGATAACGATTTTATATCTCTCTGTGTGTATCTTCACCACTTGTCCCTCTGACTGCAGCCAGGAACATTTCTCTAATTTTAAGTATTTACGTGAATACATTGGGTTCACCCAGAAAATAAGGAAGGATAATCTCTCATCCAAAGATTATAACCTTAATCACATCTACAGAGTCCCACTTTGCTGTGGAAGGTAACATCCCAAGTTTCAAGAATTAGGTTGTAGACATTTTTGGGGGAACATCATTCTGTCTACCACATTCAGGAGTATTTTGACCTATTCAAGCATAGAAAGAAGGCAAGTGGCTGGGGCACAGCAAAGGCAGGGAGAATGGTAAGAGATGAGACTGGCACGGTTGTCACAGGCCAGACTGCTGTCCATTGGAGAGTATTTCAAGAGAGAATAGGATGTCATAAATTCAAGAAATAAATCAACATTAATCTACAGAAGTTTCTGGGATGATAAAAACAATGAGATGATAGATTCTGTATCTATCTGTTTTTGGATGTATCTGTACTGCCCAGTACAGCAACCACTACCTGTATGTGGCTGTTGAACACTAAAATGTGACTTGTATGACTGAGAAACTTTCTTTTTAATTTCATTAAATTTAAATTTAAATAGTCACGTGTGACTAGTGACTACTGTATTGAAGAGGACAGATAATAGATACATTTTTGGAGAAGTTTTGCTATGACAGAAGCAGGAAAATGGACAATAGCAACTAGAGGGATATGGGATTAAGGATGTTTTTTGTTTTGTTTAGATTGGTAAAATTAAAGCATATTTATATTCATTATTTATTATTGAATAACACATTACCACAAATTTAGCAGCTTAAAACCATATACATTTATTAATCGCACTGTTTCTGTGGGTCAGGAGTCCAGGTATGGCATTGCTAGGACTCATCTAAAAGCTGCAATTAAGGCATTGTCCGGGGGCTGTGGTCTCATCTCAAGGTGAAGGATCTGCCTTCAAGCTCAGTGGGGTACAGGCACAGTTGAGTTCCTTGTAGCCTGTTGGAATGAAGGCCTCAATTTCTTTTTGGCTATGATGGTTAATTTTATATGTCAGCTTGGCAGGGCCATGGTGCCCAGATGTGTGATCAGGCATTCTGAGTGTTTTTGTGAGGGTGTTTTTGGATGAAATTAATATTCAAACCAATGGATTTTAAGTAAAGAGAATTGCCCTCTGTGTTAGTATATTCTTGTGTCGCTGTAAAGAAGTTCATGACAATAGGTGCTTTATAAAGAAAAGAGGTTTAATTGGCTCATGGTTCTGCAGGCTGTACAGGAAGCATGGTGCCAGTGTTTGTTCCTGCCGAGGGCCTCAGGAAGCTTCCAGTCATGGCAGAAGATGACGGAGAACTGGCACGTCACATGGCAAGAGTGTGGGCGCGCGAGAGAGAAGGGGGAGGTCCCAGATCCCTTTAAAAAAGCAGATCTCATGTGAACTGAGTGAGAGGAGGCCCCACCTGGAGATACAGATTTGGCAGTTTTCAGCTTATTTTTAATAATGGAAGCTGTGATTGTGAATAACCCTATCAACCTCTGTAGAGTTAAATAAGAAGAGGGTCAAGGAATTGTTCCAGGAAACAATACTGTTTTACTTCTGAGTAGATGATAGAGAAACCTACTGAAAAGATGTGATGAGATCTGGAAGAGTGTCAGGGAATCCAAGATTCTGTATAGAAGGAATACAAATCTACATTTCTTCATCAGCACCTAATACCAAAAATAAAGCAAATAATAGGCATCCCCTGCCCTCTCCCTCTGACCAATCAATTATTATAGGGAAAGTTTTCTAGCTGATTGAGTCCATATACAATAAAATGTTTCATTTTTAATTCTAACAACTAATTAGGCCAGGATATGTAACCTAAATGTAACTATATTGTCCATGAACCAAAAGACTCATCACCTCTATTTAAGACAGTAATAGCGTGAATATTTATAGCCCTTCAATGTAAAGTAACTTCTGAGATTTCTGTACTATGTAGACTTTTATGGAATTTTTTTCTTTTTTGCTCTCAAGAACTCTCTGATTCCCACTATGACTTTTGCAATTATTAAGACCTAAATAACAATTCTTAGATGACACACTTGAAATATTAAATCATATAACCTAACCGTAAAATGCTTATAATTTGTATAGCACAATAATTACAATGTGGCATACTTTTCACCCCTAGATTATTGCATTTTAATTTTAAGAACCTGTGAGATCCAAAATACATGGAGCCTTGCTTGAGTATATGATCAGCCTGAGATGTTTTAGCATTTTTTATGAGTTCTAAGAAATTTGGGCAGTAATATGTTGTAGTTGGAAAGATGAGATTAGTAGTTTTACAAATATAGTTTTCTTATCTTTTTAGAAGGAGTCCTTATCAGTATCCTTTTCTCAGTTCCAGTTACCTTTTAAGATCAGTGTGAGCAGTTGCCGACTGAGATATGTTACTGTCCCTTTTAGAAGGTGCATTTGTGATGTTCTTTATTTAAATCTAAAAGAAACATTTCAGGCCAGACTCTGTGGCTCACATCTCTAATCTCAGCACTTTGGGAAGCCAAGGCAGGCATATCACTTTAGCTCAGGAGTTCGAGACCAGCCTAGCCAAACAGTGAAACTCTGTCTCTACTAAAAATAACAAAAAGTAGTCAGGAATGGTGGTAGGCGCCTGTAATCCCAGCTACTCGGGATGCTGAGGCAGGAGAATCACTTGAACACAGGAGGCAGAGGTTGCAATGAGCCAAGATCATGCTGGTGCACTCCAGCCTGGGTGACAGAGTGCGAATCTGTCAAAATAGAATAGATAGAATAGAATAGAATAGAATAGAATAGAATAGAATAGAATAGAATAGAATAGAATAGAATAGAATAGAAATTTCAGAAAGCCACTAAACTGAAGAGTTCAGGATATAAAGCCTTAGGACACATGTGGTTGATTCAAAACTACAACAAAAAGTTGACCAACTTGTAGTTGATCATGAGCATAACTAGGTCAAGGTAATACAGTTCAGTCACCTTTTTTAAAACATATCTTGATTAATTTCCTATATTACGAGAATTTTATAACGATCACAACTATATATATGCAACTGTGTATATATGTATGATAGACAGTATTCTGCATTATAAACTGTAATGGACAGACTACTGTTTTTAGTATACACATATCTAGTTACAGCTAAGCTTTTCTCTGATGTGAATAAATTTAAAAGCACTCACTGCAACAAAATGAGATTCTATCTGGTCGTTATTCGCCTAGTAATAACATCAAGATACCTTTATTTTTCATTTTCCTTTAGTTCTACATCTTGGTTCCCAGTATAGTAATGAAGATTAATTCTTCAAGTTTATTTAGTCTACTTTGATAATATATTGAAACTGAAACCCTTTAGTGGATATATTTTAAACAGGATATCAAATCTCACCTTGATAATCTCCTGTCCTCAGAAACACTTAGAATGGCCACAAATAACTCTCTAGGAATTAATGTTACTCATAGTATTTATTTTATGTGCTTTACTGATACTGTATATTCTTTTATTTGTGTGGTCATTTAAAAGAACCTGAAAACTGAGTATATAACTATACATTCTTTAAAAAACATCTGTTTTAATTCTTTTCAAATCTGTATATTATGATAGTATTAAGTGCTAGTAAGCAATTAACTGCCCTTTTTGTTTAAATTATACTAATCAATAAATAGCCCTGTCATGTCTTTAAACAGCTGTCATGTTTATAAATATATCAATAAATAACCCTGTCTGGTCTCAATTTCTTAATTTGGACAGAATCACTGCCCAAATCCCTTACCTATCCCATTATAGTTATAGTTTCTTAATGAGGATTATTCCAATAAATAATCAAAATTTTATCCAACACTTAGTATGGGCCAGAGCTTTGAAAGATATTTTGGAGGCTATGGAAGAAATAGAAAAGAGGGTCCCACATCTCAAAAAGCTTCAAACCTAAAGGGAAAGACTGCATTTCTGAAACAACCAAAGAAAAATATAAGCAGGATACAACTGAGTAATACATTGTATGAGACTGAAATATTAAGACTAGAGAGGCCAATGTAGGCTGATATGGTTTGGCTGTGTCTCCATCCAAATCTCATCTTGAATGGTAACTCCCACAGTTCCCACGTGTCATGGGAGGAACCTGGTGGGAGGTGATTGAATTACAGGGGCAGGTCTTTCCTGCATTGTTCTTGTGATAGTGAATGAGTTTCACAAGAGCTGATGGTTTTAAAAACAGGAGTGGCTGGGCACAGTGGCCCACGCCTGTAATCTCAGCACTTTGGGAGGCCAAGGTGGGCAGATGACCAGGTCAGGAGTTCGAGACTAGCCTGACCAACATGGTGAAACCCCATCTCTACTAAAAATACAAAAATTAGCTAGGTGTGGTGATCCACCCCTGTAATGCCAGCTATTCAGGAGGCTGAGGCAGGAGAATCACTTGAACCCAGGAGGCGGAGGTTGTAGTGAGCCAAGATCGTGCCACTGCACTCTAGCCTAGGCAACAGAGTGAAACGCTGTCTCAAAAAACCCAAAAAACAGAAGTTTCCCTGCGTAAGCTCTGTTTTTGCCTGCTGTCATCCATGTAAGACGTAACTTGCTCCTCCTTGCCTTCCACCATGACTTTTGAGGTCCCCCCAGCCTCACTCATGTAAGTGCATGTGGAACTATAAGTACATTAAACCTCTTTTTCTTCCCAGTCTCAGGTGTGTCTTTATCAGCAGTGTTTAGAAAACCGACTAATACATAGGCTAACTTAGTTAAAAAGAACTTGGCCTGGGCTTGAGGTGATGATAAGTGATTTAATCTTGGACTTGAAGAGTTGACAGAAAGATATCCAGAATAAGCAAACCCCTGGCTAAAGAAAATGTGTAAGTTTTCTGAAATTGATAATTTTTAATGCGGATTAAATTTAAAAAGCTAAAGTATTTATTTCATCACTTAGAATGATAACCATTAAGAGTCAACTAGTGAAACTTACTCTGATCATACACACACACACACACACACACACACATATATATATATATATATTTTTTTTTTTTTTTTTTTGAGATAGAGTCTCATGCTGTCGCCAGGCTGGAGTGCAGTGGCGCGATCTCAGCTCACTGCAACCTCTGCCTCCTGGCTTCAAGCAATTCTCTTTCCTCAGCCTCCTGAGTAGCTGGGACTACAGACGCACGCCGCCACACCCCGCTAATTTTTTTTATATTTTAGTAGAGACAGGGTTTCACGGTGTTGCCCAGGCTGGTCTCGAACTGTTAAGCTCAGGCAAAAATCCACCCACCTTGGCCTCCCAAAGTGCTAGGATTACAAGCTTGAGCCACCACACCTGGCCGATTATCAATATTTTAAAAGTCAATTGCCCTTCTTTACATAGAGAAATGCAGACATAGCTTAAACTCTTAGATTATAGATTGAGGTTCTTAACACAGATCTGTGTACTCTGAATTATTAATAAAATTGAGAACTAACTACAAAAAAACTCTTAATTTCTAACAGAAGAGACATGCTCTCAAAATGTCTTTAATATGTGCTTTCTGACTCTGCTGTACCATTTGAAGTCATGGTTTTATACTGTAGGTTATTTTGAAGTGACAGAATAATAACTAAAGAATAGCAGTGACAGTAACCTTATATGTCAAACTAGAAACTGGAGTGAAAAATTTAAAAATTGACACAACAGTACAATATAGGTTTTGTGCTAATTTGCTGGCGTTAAAATGATACTTAAATTGCTGCTTTCCTTTTGTTGTGGGACAGAATAAAGGTGGACTGGATGTAGAGGTAGAACACATAAATATTTTATACTTCTCATCTCATTAAGCCTGATATGAGGCCCTTTTTGAAGTCCAGTGCATCTAGGCGTGTGGCCCCTTGCATCTGTAATAATGTGCATAGGCTAGAACAGCAGCAGTGAAGGTGAAAGAGTGCTTCCTGCTCCTGGCTATGAACCATGTGTATATATAAGCCAAATGCTCATACTTTTGAGAATTTAAAAAAATTAATCTGAGTATTTCAAGTAAAATCCTTTTCTTTCATTAAATTTCTAGATACTTTTAGTTTATTTTTATTGTGTAGAATAACAGATGTCCTTATCTATTGAAGGACTAGAAACTGGTGACAATAATTAGAAATTAGATATAATAAAAATAGTTGTGTACTTTTAAGAAGAAATGACATTTCATGTTTATTTTACACTAAGTAGCTGCAAAAAGATCTAAGAGGGTTTTGGAAGTTTTCATCAGTATATTTGAGTGATATTTTGAAAGAAGTTGTTATTAGTGATTTAAAATTAGTCCTTTGTCATCTGAGATAGAAGTGTAGAGGGCTGGACTTGTGTTTATCTCTTCATTTATATTTTACTGATTATTTTATTTCAGGATCAAAGTGTGGGATGAATTCTTTGTCCTTTTGGCATTTTGAAACTTTTCAAGTGTTAAAAAAACTTTTTCTTTCTAAAAATGTCCACTTCTCTCCAACCTACCTGAAAATTGTTATAATGAAAGAATACGAAACCACTTTGTGGGTTTGTGTTTTGCTAGTGTAACCTATTGGCTAAAATAAAGTAAGCTTATTTTTTTTTCTCCTGCTTTGTATCAACTCAAAACATTAATATTCTGTAGATGACATTTTTTCCTTTGTTGTTGTTATTGTTGTTGTTTTTGAGACTGAGTCTTGATGTGTCGCCCGGGCTAGAGTTCAGCGGCATGATCTCGGTTCAAGTGATACTCATATCTCAGCCTCCTGAGTAGCTGGGCTTATAGGCATGCACCACCATGCCTGGCTAATTTTTGGATTTTTTGTAGAGAAGGGGTTTCACCATGTTGGCCAGGCGGGTTTCAAACTCCTGATCTGAGGTGATCCACCCACCTTGGCCTCCTAAAGTGTTGGGATTACAGGCATGAGCTACTACAGCTGGCCAGGTGACATATTTCTTTAACTTTGTGTGTATATTTACACTCAGAGAAGCTTCAAAAGGTAACTGTTCAAATTTGCTTTCAATTTATTTATTGTTTATATAGGTAAAACTTTCTTATTTAAGCTTATGTGCCTGTTAAATGAACGATATTTCATTGCATGAGAAAACTGCAACTGCTTTATCAAACTGTACGAATGCAGTTTCACAGTGGATGTCTACTTTAGTGAAGTCTGCTTTTATTTGTAAATTGTCTAATAAAGATTTGTCTCAGAATCCTCAACCATCTTAAATATTTCTTAACCTGTGTGTAACGTATTTATAGAAATATTCTTTTAAAAGCAATACCTTTCGGAAATCTTCTTATCAGATAAATGCATAATAGAAATTTGCGATCTTGGAGGCAAAAAACAAAAACCCAAAACAAAACAAAAATTCTCATTTTACTCTTCTTCTACAGACTCAGTACTACTAGCATCTTTCTTTGGAATTATGTGTAGGTTCTGAACCTAATTCTTCCCCTACTTTTTGTCTAGTTGGGACACTCTCTTACCAAGAAGCAGCACAACAGCATAGCATAGCAGAATCTTGACTTTACCCCTTCAATAGCTTGCATAACTACTCTGAATCTGAGTTTACTGGTATATAATATGGATATGATAATAGTTCTTTTACGGTGAAGATGTATCCTAGTTTATATTTTTGCTACGCTTGAGCTATATTTCAACCAAAAGATATGGTAACTGCATAGTAATCATCATCATAATTTGTTATCTGTTATAATAATTTTAATTTTCAGGATAATTATAATCATTATTACTAATCATTGTGCTTCAGCATCCTTATCAGCCAAATGGGGAATACCTGTGTTTCCTTCAGAATTCCATAAGTGTAACTAAAACTATTAGAGTATTTTATTTTAAAGTGTACCCTAGTAGAGGAATTAAGGTATTTTTAAGATTCTTACTTTTATGCAGAAGTACTAAAGCTTGACACTTAACTTTATTATTGGCAATTTATGGTAATACATTATTGTCTTTAGATAAAAGAGTTAATTATTGTGTAGCTACTGGTTTCCTAAAACTCTACCTTTCTCTTAGCTATAACAAAATTTTGAGCTTTCTTCAATAAAAGGTCAGTTATTCCATTTTAGCATTTGCGTGAATAGAAATTAGAGTTTAAAATTCTCATATATAATTCCTTTTCTTATTCTGAGCAGAAAGACTTAAAATTAGGCTTTAGCAAACAGATGGTAGTATGCTTATACAGTATTTATGTTGCTTTCTTTTCTGCTAGGAGATGGGAGAGTGACTTACCACTTACAAAAATTAGTCCTGGGCTATATGTTGATTTATATGATAAAGTAAGAAACTTTAGGTTGTAGCCCAGTTTTTTTGCTCACTGTTTGTATATCTGGTAAATGCATTGTATTTAAATCTTTCTTACACTTTTTTCTTCTCAGAAGAAATTGTGTATGCTTAAAACGATGCTGCTCAATCTTGATATTTTCCTCAAATTAAACATGTTTTTGTTTTATTTTAGTTCAGACTTGGTTCCTTCAACCTAGAGAAAGTTGAAAACCCAGCTGAAGTCATTAGAGAACTTATTTGTTATTGCTTGGACACCATCGCAGAAAATGAAGCCAAAAATGAGCACCTGCAGAAAGAAAATGAAAGGCTTCTGAGAGATTGGAATGATGTTCAAGGACGGTGTGTACACAGTTTGCTTGTGGTATGAAAATACGGAGCCCTTGTCATATTGTTATAGCTTTAAGTTAATGATTTGTAAATTTCCAACATATGTAGATTAGCATATATTTCATACAAAATTTGTCATTAAGTTTAGCTTAACTGAATATGATTAAACAAAATTATTAGTCAATATTGTATATTATAGAAGTACATTAACACTTTTATGTCATTAGTATGTGGTGGCACCAGCAAACTTATAAACAATAGGGAGCAATTGGGCATTGAAGATCAATACCCATTAATACTAATAAATAACTTAGTAACTATTTATAAAGATTAATTCAGCTCAAATTATAGGATTAATAATGAATTAAAAAGAGACATGAAATAAAATAAACATAATTGATTTCTTATTTGGAATCAGTGAGTGGCACCTATTTCAAGTGATAGTGTTTTGGCTCCCAATAGAGACTTATTTCTCCTGATTTATTGAAAATTCATACTATAAGCATTTTTAAAGGATGAGCTGATTGTGGCTACTGGACAAGACATTTGGAAGCCTTTTATTTTTCTGGCTTTTCCTCTTTTTAAATGAGGAAGAAAAAAATAATTTTTTTTTTAATTATGAACTTTCTCAACTAAATATAATCTAGGCCGGCCCAATGTGTAACCTTTATTATTCTATTCTCTATAAGATGTTTGAAGGAAATAAAATGCATGTGATGAACATTTATATCCTCACTGAGTCATATATAATATATATATGTGTGTGTATGTGCACATATAGTGTATATATATGTATGTGTATGCACACACATATATATAGTGAGAAAGAAAATGATGTCTGAAATCATTATGTGGAATATATATATAATAATGATAATAATTATTAGTACATCCAGTAGATTTTTTAAATCTTTTGCTTAAATAACGCTAAAGCATGGGAACAGTTATCCAACATATTTAGAGTATTTTTAGTGCAACCATTGTGATTACTCTATATGGACATTAGTGAGTATATGTGGAAGTATATGAAAAATGGTGAAGGTTTTACCACTGTCAATATATGTATGTGAAAATGAGGCTGACTAAAAGCGGTTATTTTTCTGTACATTCAATTATATTTATTAACTAATGCAAAACATGTAAAATTAAGTTCCTAGCACCTATGTTATTTGACTTTCATGTATTGTATTAGGAAAGTGGTTTTGTTCTATCTTAGATCTAAATTAATTTCTATCTCCAATTATATATATTATATATAAATAATACAAAAATGAGACCAAATCCAAACTGTGTATTAGGAAACCATGCAGAAAAAGTTAATTTTTCTCTTTACTGCTTATTCATGAATAAAGATGAATTCTATGTCATGGTATGAATAAGTATCAGGTATCTGTACTACAAAGCATTTCTTGGACCTATATCTGTAGCTTGGGTGTATTTTCTATTTAATATGTGAAATCAAATTAAAGAAGATGAGCTATGGTCATGATAAACCATTATATTTAAAACTCAGAATACCCTCAGGATGATAGGAAATTTGATCCACAAATTGCCTACAAAAATGCAGACTGGGTACTTGGTACTTGAACAAATTGCTTTAAAATGTCTGCCAGAGGTTGAAAGAGGTATTATCTCATCAGTATTCAACACCACTCCCATAGAATTGAAAGCAGCAGGGAACAAAGATGAGGAATTAGAGACGAATGCACCCTGTGCTGTAACAGTGTGTGCGAGGGGCACATATTATATGTGGCTCACAGATGCTTGATTTGCTATTTCTGGACTATCCAGCAAGTGCTTTTGTCTTGTTGTGGCAAGAGATTTCCTGTTTGATCAAAAGCACAGCCATGTACCCTGTCACCTGCCTTATTATGATCCAGCTTTTTTTTTTTTTTTTTTGATAATACTGTGTCAGATGTCTTCTTCAGGGTCTATAGATGTGTGCCTTTGGGGTGGCCCTATGTACTGAGAAGAAAGAGTCCACTCCAGAGGATTCTAGTCTCTTTATTGTATTCCAGATCTTAGATTAGTAGCTTTAAATATTTCCCAAATTTGGTTTTCTCTCCTTTCAGAGGACAGAGACCACTTTAAGGAGCTGCAAATACATCTTGATCATGGCCAAGCAGCAGTTTCTTAGTGTTCCCTCACTAGAGCCTTTGCATGCTGGAAAGGATTTACAGCTTTAGCTTCCATAAGGCAGTAGTTCTAATTAAGTGTCTTTAGGGAGATTAGAAATAGGACATGAGCATATGGAGTTAGGTAACTGGGGACATAGAAAGTAGAGAATCATTAGCGTTGGGGCCATGTTAAGCTTGGCAATAGTTTTGGGGGAAGCCTCTGATTATTCTTGTGTCAGTGTCCATGATCCAAGCATTTCTTCTATACTACATATGAAGGGATGGGAGGGTGGTGTTAAAATAGTGGGGAAGGACACAATGTAAGGGATGGGAATTCCTGTAGAAGCGAAGGTAAATGGGTCTGGGATACATTTACTACACAATAAGATATTATATGAGCATAAAATAGTTGTGTACACGTGTTTATTAACGTGGAAAATGTTGATCATATATTAAGGTAAGACGTGCATCACCACAAATATAAACAATATCCCATTGTTTGCAAAAATATATTTAAATAGAGAGTATCTGGAAGAAGAAAATTAAATGTTAATAGTGTACATCTGGAATTGTAGACTACATTTTCCTTTAATTTTGGGGAGTATTTTTTGTATATGTTTTAGTATTTAAATATGTATCACCATTATAATCAGAAACAACTATAAAGCTATTTTCATTTGGGATGATGGTGGAGAATAAACAAGGCTTGAGTGAGGAATGAGAAATTACAGCATAAGTAAAAAGTGTGAGCTTTAATGCATAGAATTTTAACATATATATTTGCTGTTATTTTAAATTACCACTTAATAATTGTATTCTTGGCTCCATTTTGAACAAGTGGCATCACTGCATTAATTTTGTATAGTTGAGATAAAGGAGGAAACATTTAAGATGTGTATATAAATCCTTAGGTTACTGGCTATATTTATTTAGTGGGTTTTCTACTTAATTACTAATAACGACTCTCAGGTTCCATGTTACTGAATAGATGTTTTGTTTGCACTCAGAACTCTGCTTAGAAATTATCTGCCTTTATTCTGAGTTATAGTTATTAAACCCATAATTGGAGGCAGTTTTCAGTGAATTGGGTTGACACTCACAGAATCATCAGAATAAAAGACCTTGAAAGCTCTTCTACTTCATCTCTCTGCCTTCAAGATAGAATCACATTATATCCAGATGAATTCAGTCTGATTTTTAAAGACCTCGAGGGGGCGGAGCAAGATGGCCGAATAGGAACAGCTCCAGTCTCCAACTCCCAGCGCGAGCGACACAGAAGACCGGCGATTTCTGCATTTTCAACTGAGGTACTGGGTTCATCTCACTGGGGAGTGGCGGACGATCGGTGCTGGTCAGCTACTGCAGCCCGACCAGCGAGAGCTGAAGCAGGGCGAGGCATTGCCTCACCTGGGAAGCGCAAGGGGGAAGGGAATCCCTTTTCCTAGCCAGGGGAACTGAGACACACAACACCTGGAAAATTGGGTAACTCCCACCCCAATACTGAGCTTTAAGCAAACAGGCACACCAGGAGATCATATCCCACACCTGGCCGGGAGGGTCCCACACCCACGGAGCCTCCCTCATTGCTAGCACAGCAGTCTGTGATCTACCGGCAAGGCAGCAGCAAGGCTGGGGGAGGGGCGCCCGCCATTGCTGAGGCTTCAGTAGGTAAACAAAGCTGCTGGGAAGCTCGAACTGGGTGGAGCTCACAGCAGCTCAAGGAAACCTGCCTGTCTCTGTAGACTCCACCTCTGGGGACAGGGCAATAACAAACACAGCCAAAACCTCTGCAGACGCAAACGACTCTGTCTGACAGCTTTGAGGAGAGCAGTGGATCTCCCAACACGGAGGTTGAGATCTGAGAAGGGACAGACTCCCTGCTCAAGTGGGTCCCTGACCCCTGAGTAGCCTAACTGGGAGACATCCCCCACGAGGGGCAGTCTGACACCCCACACCTCACAGGGTGGAGTACACCCCTGAGAGGAAGCTTCTAAAGCAAGAATCAGACAGGTACACTCGCTGTTCAGAAATATTCTATCTTCTGCAGCCTCTGCTGCTGATACCCAGGCAAACAGGGTCTGGAGTGGACCTCAAGCAATCTCCAACAGACCTACAGCTGAGGGTCCTGACTGTTAGAAGGAAAACTATCAAACAGGAAGGACACCTACACCAAAACCCCATCAGTACATCACCATCATCAAAGACCAGAGGCAGATAAAACCACAAAGATGGGGAAAAAGCAGGGCAGAAAACCTGGAAATTCAAAAAATAAGAGCGCATCTCCCCCGGCAAAGGAGCGCAGCTCATCACCAGCAACGGATCAAAGCTGGACGGAGAATGACTTTGACGAGATGAGAGAAGAAGGCTTCAGTCCATCAAATTTCTCAGAGCTAAAGGAGGAATTACGTACCCAGCGTAAAGAAACTAAAAATCTTGAAAAAAAAGTGGAAGAATTGATGGCTAGAGTAGTAAATGCAGAGAAGGTCATAAATGAAATAAAAGAGATGAAAACCATGACACGAGAAATACGTGACAAATGCACAAGCTTCAATAACCGACTCGATCAACTGGAAGAAAGAGTATCTGCGATTGAGGATCAAATGAATGAAATGAAGCGAGAAGAGAAACCAAAAGAAAAAAGAAGAAAAAGAAATGAACAAAGCCTACAAGAAGTATGGGATTATGTAAAAAGACCAAATCTACGTCTGATTGGGGTGCCTGAAAGTGAGGGGGAAAATGGAACCAAGTTGGAAAACACTCTTCGGGATATCATCCAGGAGAACTTCCCCAACCTAGTAGGGCAGGCCAACATTCAAATCCAGGAAATACAGAGAACGCCACAAAGATACTCCTCGAGAAGAGCAACTCCAAGACACATAATTGCCAGATTTACCAAAGTTGAAATGAAGGAAAAATTCTTAAGGGCAGCCAGAGAGAAAGGTCGGGTTACCCACAAAGGGAAGCCCATCAGACTACCAGCAGATCTCTCGGGAGAAACTCTCCAAGCCAGAAGAGAGTGGGGGCCAATATTCAACATTCTTAAAGAAAAGAATTTTAAACCCAGAATTTCATATCCAGCCAAACTAAGTTTCATAAGTGAAGGAGAAATAAAATCCTTTACAGATAAGCAAATGCTTAGAGATTTTGGCACCACCAGGACTGCCTTACAAGAGACCCTGAAGGAAGCACTAAACATGGAAAGGAACAACCGGTACCAGCCATTGCAAAAACATGCCAAAATGTAAAGACCATCGAGGCTAGGAAGAAACTGCATCAACTAACGAGCAAAATAACCAGTTAATATCATAATGGCAGGATCAAGTTCATACATAACAATCTTAACCTTAAATGTAAATGGACTAAATGGTCCAATTAAAAGACACAGACTGGCAAACTGGATAAAGAGTCAAGACCCATCAGTCTGCTGTATTCAGGAGACCCATCTCACACGCAGAGACATACATAGGCTCAAAATAAAGGGATGGAGGAAGATTTACCAAGCAAATGGAGAACAAAAAAAAGCGGGGGTTGCAATACTAGTCTCTGATAAAACAGACTTTAAACCATCAAAGATCAAAAGAGACAAAGAAGGCCATTACATAATGGTAAAGGGATCAATTCAACAGGAAGAGCTAACTATCCTAAATATATATGCACCCAATACAGCAGCACCCAGATTCATAAAGCAAGTCCTTAGAGACTTACAAAGAGACTTAGACTCCCATACAATAATAATGGGAGACTTCAACACTCCACTGTCAACATTAGACAGATCAACGAGACAGAAAGTTAACAAGGATATCCAGGAATTGAACTCATCTCTGCAGCAAGCAGACCTAATAGACATCTATAGAACTCTCCACCCCAAATCAACAGAATATACATTCTTCTCAGCACCACATCGTACTTACTCCAAAATCGACCATGTAATTGGAAGTAAAGCACTCCTCAGCAAATGTACAAGAACAGAAATTATAACAAACTGTCTCTCAGACCACAGTGCAATCAAACTAGAACTCAGGACTAAGAAACTCAAAACCGCTCAACTACATGGAAACTGAACAACCTGCTCCTGAATGACTAGTGGGTACATAACGAAATGAAGGCAGAAATAAAGATGTTCTTTGAAACCAATGAGAACAAAGATACAACATACCAGAATCTCTGGGACACATTTAAAGCAGTGTGTAGAGGGAAATTTATAGCACTAAATGCCCACAAGAGAAAGCAGGAAAGATCTAAAATTGACACTCTAACATCACAATTAAAAGAACTAGAGAAGCAAGAGCAAACACATTCGAAAGCTAGCAGAAGGCAAGAAATAACTAAGATCAGAGCAGAACTGAAGGAGATAAGAGACACAAAAAACTCTCCAAAAAATCAATGAATCCAGGAGTTGGTTTTTTGAAAAGATCAACAAAATTGACAGACCGCTAGCCAGACTAATAAAGAAGAAAAGAGAGAAGAATCAAATCGACGCAATTAAAAATGATAAAGGGGATATCACCACCGACCCCACAGAAATACAAAGTACCATCAGAGAATACTATAAACACCTCTACGCAAATAAACTGGAAAATCTAGAAGAAATGGATAATTTCCTGGACACTTACACTCTTCCAAGACTAAACCAGGAAGAAGTTGAATCCCTGAATAGACCAATAGCAGGCTCTGAATTTGAGGCAATAATTAATAGCCTACCAACCAAAAAAAGTCCAGGACCAGATGGATTCACAGCTGAATTCTACCAGAGGTATAAGGAGGAGTTGGTACCATTCCTTCTGAAACTATTCCAATCAATAGAAAAAGAGGGAATCCTCCCTAACTCATTTTATGAGGCCAACATCATCCTGATACCAAAGCCTGGCAGAGACACAACAAAAAAAAGAGAATTTTAGACCAATATCCCTGATGAACATCGATGCAAAAATCCTCAATAAAATACTGGCAAACCGGATTCAGCAACACATCAAAAAGCTTATCCACCATGATCAAGTGGGCTTCATCCCTGGGATGCAAGGCTGGTTCAACATTCGCAAATCAATAAACATAATCCAGCATATAAACAGAACCAGAGACAAGAACCACATGATTATCTCAATAGATGCAGAAAAGGCTTTTGACAAAATTCAACAGCCCTTCATGCTAAAAACGCTCAATAAATTCGGTATTGATGGAACGTACCTCAAAATAATAAGAGCTATTTATGACAAACCCACAGCCAATATCATACTGAATGGGCAAAAACTGGAAAAATTCCCTTTGAAAACTGGCACAAGACAGGGATGCCCTCTCTCACCACTCCTATTCAACATAGTGTTGGAAGTTCTGGCTAGGGCAATTAGGCAAGAGAAAGAAATCAAGGGTATTCAGTTAGGAAAAGAAGAAGTCAAACTGTCCCTGTTTGCAGATGACATGATTGTATATTTAGAAAACCCCATTGTCTCAGCCCAAAATCTCCTTAAGCTGATAAGCAACTTCAGCAAAGTCTCAGAATACAAAATTAATGTGCAAAAATCACAAGCATTCTTATACACCAGTAACAGACAAACAGAGAGCCAAATCATGAATGAACTTCCATTCACAATTGCTTCAAAGAGAATAAAATACCTAGGAATCCAACTTACAAGGGATGTAAAGGACCTCTTCAAGGAGAACTACAAACCACTGCTCAGTGAAATAAAAGAGGACACAAACAAATGGAAGAACATACCATGCTCATGGATAGGAAGAATCAATATCGTGAAAATGGCCATACTGCCCAAGGTAATTTATAGATTCAATGCCATCCCCATCAAGCTACCAATGAGTTTCTTCACAGAATTGGAAAAAACTGCTTTAAAGTTCATATGGAACCAAAAAAGAGCCCGCATCTCCAAGACAATGCTAAGTCAAAAGGACAAAGCTGGAGGCATCACGCTACCTGACTTCAAACTATACTACAAGGCTACAGTAACCAAAACAGCATGGTACTGGTACCAAAACAGAGATATAGACCAATGGAACAGAACAGAGTCCTCAGAAATAATACCACACATCTACAGCCATCTGATCTTTGAGAAACCTGAGAGAAACAAGAAATGGGGAAAGGATTCCCTATTTAATAAATGGTGCTGGGAAAATTGGCTAGCCATAAGTAGAAAGCTGAAACTGGATCCTTTCCTTACTCCTTATACAAAAATTAATTCAAGATGGATTAGAGACTTAAATGTTAGACCTAATACCATAAAAATCCTAGAGGAAAACCTAGGTAGTACCATTCAGGACATAGGCATGGGTGAAGACTTCATGTCTAAAACACCAAAAGCAACGGCAGCAAAAGCCAAAATTGACAAATGGGATCTCATTAAACTAAAGAGCTTCTGCACAGCAAAAGAAACTACCATCAGAGTGAACAGGCAACCTACAGAATGGGAGAAAATTTTTGCAATCTACTCATCTGACAAAGGGCTAATATCCAGAACCTATAAAGAACTCAAACAAATTTACAAGAAAAAAACAACCCCATCAAAAAGTGGGCAAAGGATATGAACAGACATTTCTCAAAAGAAGACATTCATACAGCCAACAGACACATGAAAAAATGCTCATCATCACTGGCCATCAGAGAAATGCAAATCAAAACCACAATGAGATACCATCTCACACCAGTTAGAGTGGCAATCATTAAAAAGTCAGGAAACAACAGGTGCTGGAGAGGATGTGGAGAAATAGGAACACTTTTACACTGTTGGTGGGATTGTAAACTAGTTCAACCATTATGGAAAACAGTATGGCGATTCCTCAAGGATCTAGAACTAGATGTACCATATGACCCAGCCATCCCATTACTGGGTATATACCCAAAGGATTATAAAGTATGCTGCTACAAAGACACATGCACACATATGTTTATTGCAGCACTCTTCACAATAGCAAAGACTTGGAATCAACCCAAATGTCTATCAGTGACAGATTGGATTAAGAAAATGTGGCACATATACACCATGGAATACTATGCAGCCATCAAAAAGGATGAGTTTGTGTCCTTTGTAGGGACATGGATGCAGCTGGAAACCATCATTCTTAGCAAACTATCACAAGAACAGAAAACCAAACACCGCATGTTCTCACTCATAGGTGGGAACTGAACAATGAGATCACTTGGACTCGGGAAGGGGAACATCACACACCGGGGCCTATCATGGGGAGGGGGGCGAGGGGAGGGATTGCATTGGGAGTTATACCTGATGTAAATGACGAGTTGATGGGTGCAGCACACCAACATGGCACAAGTATACATATGTAACAAACCTGCACGTTATGCACATGTACCCTACAACTTAAAGTATAATAATAATAAATAAATTAAAAAAAAAAAATAAATAAATACTGAAAATAAATAAATAAATAAATAAACTAGCAATGGAAGAAAAAAAAAAAAAAAAAGACCTCGAGAGATATCTTCATCTCCCCTTGGTAGCCCGTTACAATGTTTAAGAACTGTCACAGTCAGAAAATTCTTTCTTCCATCTATGGGTAATCTGAATCCTTCACGGTATAGTTGAAGGCCATTTCCTCTTGTTCTCTTGTCAGAAAGGATGAGGAACAGCTGTTCACCATCTTCTTCCGTACTTAAAGGCATATTAAATCTCTTTACCACTGCTTGCTTCTCCAGTTCTTTTTAGCTTTCTTTGTCCTCCCAACTCTCCTCAGACTTTCTATTGCCGTATAACCCTGACCTGGGCCAGATATAATTTTGGCCGGAACTGATTATTAATTTAAGGGTTACTGCACTGTGTCTAAGTACCATATTTCACGTTTATGTACCTATTATTTTATTTTGAGCTATCATTTAATCTATTGTTTTATTTTTGGTGTTATTTCTGCATGAAATTGTTGTGTTTTTCCTCCTAGTTTGTTATTGTTTTGAAATGTTATTCTTATATTGTTTTCCCACCCAGAGATATTTTATTTTGAATATTCAGTATTTTTGTGTATTTTTTTTGTCCTTTTAATTTTTTTTAAAAATTACTATTTTTTTTTTTTTTTTCTGTCCGAGGTTTTAGATACCTCAGTGCTAGGTTACTCATTAAATTTAGCATTATTGTTCTATTTTCCTAGTTATTGTAGAAAGGATGAATTATCATTAGACCTTTCTTGTTTGGTGTTATTTATGATTTTGTTCCAATTTGAGATTTGCCTGGATGTGATCCTTGAACTAGTGTGGTCTGATCTAGTTGTGCATGGGCTTTTTGTTAGTGTCACCAGACTTAGCAGTGAATCCCATGTCTCTTCTCCACTAAATGTTCTCACCTAATAATTCCTGTCTAATTCTTGAGGGATAAGCTTGACAGGAAGCATGTAATGGAAGGCATAGTAACATCATAATGCCCTAGGAGAGGATTGGCATTAAAAATTAGATGGGAATGATACTACGTACCTCTTAGTTACTGATTAATGGATAAAGGATAGCATTCTCTGAGTCTTGAAAAATTAAGAATTAAGAGTAAATTCATGTCATGCAACTGTTCACACAAGTACTTTTTCTCCAGTTAGCTCCTACTCCCCCACTTTTCTAGGAAGTGTTGTCCAGTTTGATCATCAGAAGTTTGGTTGCAAAAAAATCCTAAAACTTTGCTGAAACCAAGCAAGGTTAACTCATATGATAACATTCATTCTATTTACTTTGTTTCCCTGTCACAGAAATGTTTCCTTTGACAGCATAGTTCTGATACTGGTTACTTAAGATGAACAATATTCTTTAGGAATATTATATGATATTTCATTTTTATATTTATTTTCACTTTGAATGTGTCACACCAAATGTTAATTTTAATAAAGGTTTGGGAATTAGCTTGTTAATTGTTAATAACGTACACAATCTTTCAATAAAGAATTATCGAAGTGACTTATATGGAAATTAAATATGGACTTAAACAAACCAGATAAATTACTAATTGGCTACCATTCCTAAAATTTAATATAAGAAATTGTAATAGATTTGTTTATGTTTTCACATGTTGGTTTTTACTTTGTATATGTTTGAAGTATGTTATTATATACTCAGGTATTTCAGTAATATATATGTTTTAAAGTTTTTTATTATTTTTTTTGAAAATATTATAGGAAGATGAGAATATCGTGCTTACATAACACTGAATCTGAAATATAAATGTAGTGACATATCTTTGCTTAAAATAAACTATCAATATTGCTAGCTCCTTTTCAATATTCAATTTTTTTCTAACATCTTTTTATATACTTCTGTCTCAGAGAACTTTGCTGAATGAAGGGAATACTGCTAGATTGATATTATTTGACGCAGTTTTTAAAAAAGCTGAAGATGAAAAATATTACTTATACAATGGTGAATAGCTATTAAATCAGTGAAAAAAATGCAATATTCAGAATCACTGTTTTTCTGTTTCCTTATAAGATGTCAATATTAGCCATTCTCCTTGGCTCTTCTCCTTTGCTGGAGGGCTATAGTCAGACATGGTGCCCAGCAGGAATGGCATAATCCTGAAGCTCCACTTTTATAAGAACTGGCAGTGGCCCATAGCGACATGGTTCACGCAGCCTGCAAGGAAGAGCCACAGACATGAGACCAGACAAGTCAAAGCCCACTGCATTGCCCGGTGCCTTGTATCTGGACCCATTGGCCCCTAGTAAAATGTCCCACATGAGGTTTCACACCAAGTACAAGCTGGCAGGGGCTTCAGCTTGGAAGAATTAAGGGTGGCCAGCATCCACAAGAAGATGGCCTGGACCATTGATTTCTCTATTGATCCAAGAAGGTGAAACAAGTCCATTGAGTCCTTGCAGGCCAATGTATAACAGCTTTAGGAGTACTGCTGGAAGCTTATCCTCCTTCTCTAGGAACCTCAGCCTCCAAGAAGGGAGACGGCTACACTGAAGAACTCAAATTGGCCATCACACTGACAGGACCAGTAATGTTCATATGGAATACCTATAAGAAGGAGAAAGCCAGAGTCATCACCAAGAGGAAGAGAACTTCAAGACTGCCACATCAGACTGGGCGCAGTGGCTCATGCCTGTAATCCCAGAACTTTGGGAGGCTGAGGCGGGCGGATCACGAGTTCAGGAGTTCGAGACCAGTCTGACCAACATGGTGAAACCCTGTCTCTACTAAAAATACAAAAATTTGCCGGGCATGGTGGCGGGCGCCTGTCATCCCAGCTACTCAGGAGGCTGAGGCAGGCGAATTGCTTAAAACCAGAAGGCGGAGGTTGCAGTGAGCCGAGATCGTGCCACTGCACTCCAGCCTGGGCAACAAGAGTGAAACTCTGTCTCAAAACAAAACACAAAACAAAACAAAAACCTGCCATATCAATGCCTGGCTCTTTGGCCTCTGGGCAAAAAGGACCAAGGAAGCTGCAGAACAGGATGTTGAAAAGAAAAAATAAAGCACTGTTGAGGCCTTGTAATAAATCAGCAGTAAACCTGGGAAAACAAATAAACCAAAAAGATGTCCATATTAATTTACTCACTTTATTCGTTTGTCTGATAAGAACCTACCAAACCTCTGTAGAATGCTAAACACTATGCTGGGCACTGAGGATACCATGGCCAGTAAAACACACATGCTCTCTGCTTTCCTGGAGTTCACATCCTTGGCAAAGACTATGCTATAAGAATTTGCTGAAATTGGTCCCAGAGAATATATTGCCATATTTTCCTTTTTATCCTATGAGAGGTTTGAATTCTTTGCATCTCTAGATAGGTAGATTGTTGAAAGTTTAAGGGTGTGTATATAAAAGGTATCTAATTTGGACATTTGTGTTTCTAATTTCACTGAAATATATATGTGTGTGTCTGTATATGTACACACATATATGTTACTACTGGTATATATGTGTGTGTGTGTTTATGTACAGCATAAAAATACTAGGATACTTGTATATCGAACAACAACAATGTAAATAAGCAGTATAAAACGGCATTGAAAAGAATACATAAAATAATTTGTATTTGAATCTCTAAAATAAGAATGTATTCATCATGTATGCGTGTGCACATTTTAAGTATATACAACCTCAGCTATTTTGCTTTCTTTACTTTATATCTCTCTTGGGAGCTTAAAATAAATACAATCCCCTGTTAGCTCATTGAGCAGTGTAGGACGAATTATAAACAATAGAGAATTTTATGTTTTGTCTCAGGTATCTAAATTTGAAGATACGTAGTGTTTTACATTTGCTGTTTTATTAATCTCTCCTTGGATATATCAAGTAGAATACTTTCATTGTATATGTGTATTGTGTTTCTATATGTATTTGTATGTGTGTGTGTGTGGTGCTCGCTTATAAGAATATAACTGGATAAGTCGTGTTCTTGTTGTAGAGCAGTTCATTGTCTAGTAGAGCAGTCAAGACAAATTAGCTGTATTGCCTTATCACAAAACAAGATTGTAGTTGCTTTTATAGTAATATTAACATAGTACTGAGGAAACACAGGCTACATTTACTCTTGTTTGAAATTTATCCCATAAAAACATTCTTTTGTAAATAAACCATAGATGTCAATAAATTATTATCTTTAGGCATTTTGATTTTCTAAAGGCTTATTTGTATCAATTTTCAATTTTGATCCTTATCTCAGTACATGAATTACATGAATAACCAATAATTTCTAATTGTGTATTTAACCATCTTTATAAAACTTTTAAGTCAGTGAAAGCATATGTGAAAATAATCTTTAATTGTATTTTCTTTGAAAAATTTTATTGAAATCTTCTTGATTATTAGATTGAATTATGTTAATGGTAAGCAGAACTGCATGACTAATTTGTTTACTTTTTCAGATTTGAAAAATGTGTGAACGCTAAGGAAGCTTTGGAGACTGATCTTTATAAGCGGTTTATTCTGGTGTTGAATGAGAAGAAAACAAAAATCAGAAGTTTGCATAATAAATTATTAAATACAGCTCAAGAACAAGAAAAGGACATCAAACAAGAAGGGTATTTTGGCTATCTAGTTTTTGGATGACAGATGTATAAATTTAAGTGGAATTTCTTCCCAAAGTTAATGAACATTAGGTGCCAACTTTTTAGTCATATGAGATAATTTGGTAGACTGGATGTGGATGCTCAGGCTGTTAGACGGGTGCCATGGGCTAGAGAGTTCTCAGCATGCTCGCTCCATGTCTGCTCAACTGTCTCACCTACACTTAAATTTAAAAATTGACATGAGGCTTATTAAAGTATTACTTAATTCTTAGACATTAGTAAGAAATATTAATTTAAAAACCCTTTCATCTGCAGAACTACAAAGTTGGATGCATATTTGTAATCTTGATGTCTAGGCAATAGTTAACTTTTGAATCAAGTTGTTAATATTAAATTCCAGGGAGCATTTATTTTACCTGATTACAGTGTGATTACCAATCTTATTCTTCTTTAACGTTTTCTCTGAGAGTAGATATGTACTTGATTTTTATGGAAGAATCATAAGTGACAAATGGCTGATATGGGTTTCAACGATTATAACTTTTTTACACATTAGCAAATACACGTTAGGGTCTATTGCTTTGAATCTTAGTAAAAGTGCAGAATTACTAGTGACATAGTATAAAAAAATTTGATATCAGCTAGTCCTAGTACAGGTACTGGTCTTGCAGTCATACCTATTAGTTTATAGCTTTGGACACATCACTTTTTTTTCATAATAAAGGTAAAGATACCCATCTTAGGGCTTTGCAGAGATCAAATGAAATAAGGAACTGCTCTGAGATTAGTAAAATGTTAAATACCCTGTGACTCACAGAGATAATTTGGTAGAAAAAAGTATTTTGATAGAAGAATAGTACCTGATAAGAAACTGATTTAATATTAATTATAATGAGTACTAAATTCAGATTAAAATTGGGTAAAAGAGAAACTTGTTCTTAAGAGAGTTAATATATAGGTTTTAAGATGCTTTCATCTAAGTCATATAAATTTTCAATATGTTTGTCTAATTAGAATCTTTTTCCAGAAATATTTTCTATAATTACTTACTGGTAAATTTGCTGCCTAGCAGGGGGTGAGCCAATGATTTATAATTCTACCTGTCTCTGTTTCTAGGGAGACTACAATCTGTTCGGAAATGACTGCTGACCGAGATCCAGTCTATGATGAGAGTACTGATGAGGAAAATGAAAACCAACCTGATCCCTCTGGGTCGGCTTCAGGTAAGAGAGATATAAATTTATCTCCTTTGTTGAATATCTCACTTGGGCTTCTTACTCTAATGACAAGAAACCATAATGGAAAAATGTTGTGAAAAACCTTATTCTATGAAAATTCTTTAGCATTTTTATTTTAAAGACTCAAATTTTTAATGTTAAAACTTAATATTATTTGTAAAATGCAGCAACTCGTTAGCACAGCAATGTGAGCCAGCATTCATACACATATACTCCAAGGTATACTATTCCTGGTTAAATATAACCAGGAAAAGCATAAGCAATGAGGAAGATACACCTTTATGCTAAATATCTTCAGCTTAAAGCTGGTTGCCTTTAAGATTTGAGATTTTATTTAGCTAAAGCCATCGATAGGCCACTGGAACAAAGTAATCAAGAATGCTCTAAATTATACGGAAGCTGAGGCCTTCTTTCACTCTTCAGAAAAAAGGATTACAACAAGTGACATGTAGTAGAGGAAAAGAGAAGGGGAAAAATGGCAGTTTAGTTTGAAGTACCTATGACTTAGTCCTTTGGATCAAGTTTCCAGCAAGCGTTTAAACCCATGAGTTTTTTTTTAAATATTTTATAGATTTCTTAGTGGCAGTGGAAACAGGAGCCTCTGAACTCATTTTATGCTTAATTTTGACCTAAAGCCAATACTATAAAAATAAATGTTTGATTTATTTATTTAGAAAATATTTTTGAGGTCCTATTATGTAACAGAAACTTTGCTATGCATTAGACAACAAAACACAAAAATCTGTGCCGTTGTGGAGTTTAAATTGTAATCAGGAAAATATATAAGATGAACAAATGTAAAATATGTTAGGTCGATAAGTGCTAAGGAGAAAAATAAACCAGAGAAGGCCGATAGAAAGGTCAGGGTGAGAATAAGGATGAGTGTTGTGATTTTAGCCAGGCTATCAGAAAAGGCCTCAGTGAGAAGGTGAAAGTGACTTGGCTATCTTGGGGAAGAGCATGCCAAACAGAAAACAAAAACAAAAAAACAGTAAGTACAAAGTTCCCGATGCGTTTAAGCAATAGTACAGAGTGTAATCTGGATAAAGTAGAAAGATGAAGACTGGGAGAATTAGGAAATGAGATGAGAGAGATGATAGGACCTCATCATGTGTAGGGTGAGGTAGGCTACCATTAGAACTTCTCTTGTTACTTTGAATTAACTTGGAAACTACTGAAGGATTTTAAACAGTCAAGTGACATAATCTGACTCAAATTTCAACAGGATTAGTCCGTGTGTTGTATTAAGAATAGACTATAGGATGACAAGTGCAGAAGAAGATATAACAGATGGGAAGCTAGTACAACAGTTGGGTGAAAGATGAGACTGGCTTAGACCAGAGTGATGGAGAGGTGATGACCAAGGAGCAGATTCTAGGTATGCTTAGAGGCAGCAGGTTTTGCTGAAGAAGGGGTTTTGACTGAGCAAGTAAGACTGAGAGGGAGCATCCAGGAGGTAAGAGGCAAAAATATAAATGTGGTATCCTGCTGATTGATGGATTTAGCAATACAAATGTTATTAAGGATCTTAATAGAACATATTCACTTGGTTGGTGAAGGAAGGAGATAGGAGAGAATAGGAGTTTCAAAGGGAATGGGAGGAGAGAACTGGAGATGAGACAGGCAACACTTTCAACAAATTTCACTGTAAAAAATGGGAAAGACATGGGGCAGCAGCTGGAGGGGGAAGTAGGATAAAGAAAAGTATTTTTGTTTGTTGTTTTTAAATAAAAGAAAGAAAATGTTTGTATACTGATGAGAGTAACTAAAGAGAGCAGGTAAAACCATCAAGGCAGTAGACAGGAAAAACTACTGGAAATCTGTCTCTGAAATTATAGGTGGATGGGATCCAAGGGACAAGTAGTAGATTGGTTTAGCCAGGAGCGTAGTCACTCCCCTGAATGACAGGAGAAAAGGTAGAATAAATAGACAAAGACACAGGAAAGTATCTAATTGCAGTCACAGAAACTTATTAACATTGATTAAATTGGTTGAATCATCTGATTCTAATCAGATTTGGATTACACAATACACACACAATCATACGTTTGCACGTGGGAATTAAATTTCTTTTCATTTGGTAGCTGTGCTTGTTTTACCCTAGTGTCCCATTTAAAATGAAATTATTATTTAAGAATCAAATATAGAAAAACTCACAAAGATAATTTGAACTCTTTCCAGTTTAAACTTTCAGATTTTTTATTAAATACAATGACCTTTGGTCTTCTTTCTTAGTCAGAGTATCTTACCAACGTTTGAAGTAGCTGAAGATTATTGATGAGAAAATACATGGTTAAATATGACTACATGAGAAAGAGGACTTTTATGTATTCAGTCTATTTTAAGTAAAACTTTAAGCTATAATTGTACTATTTTCAATTTGGCAAAATTATCCCTCTTCTTTAGTTTATTTTTTTTCTATATTTTCTATATTTCTGTTTTTTCTATATTTTTCTATATTTTTTCTATATTTTTCTATATTTTACAATATTTTTCTATATTGTCTTTATTTCTTTAGCCCACATCTAGTTCACTACACCTATGATCTATAGGTCTCTGTTTCCTTTTTTCTTTTTTTTTGCATTTAACTTGCTTTTGGTAAGTTTTTGATGTCAAGAATTAATAGCATTTTTAATAGAACTTTACCTTTTTCTTCTGCTTCAAAAAGAAATATTTAGGAAACAGATGCTTACTAAAATAGAAAAATAAATCTCAGATCTCAAATGCTTGTTGCTGAACTAAGAACTAGATTTCATAGATCTCAGAAAGAAAATTATAGATGTTAAACAACAAAATGGGCCACCCTATAATTTACCAGTTTCCACAATTAATTCTTCTACAGAGACAAAATATGTTTTTAGTCCATGGGAGATAATTCTGTTGAACACAGCTTTCTCTTTTTGGTACTCTATGTAGTATTACTGTTTTTGAGGCAGAACAGTGAGAATTTCTTCCTTATCTTATTCTACCGTCTTGATAATAAATTACTTGCTCTTTGAATACAAATAAATTTGTGAATTTATTTTAGATATTGCAGTTTCCTGTATGCTTTTCCTACAATAAAAACAAGAAAGAGAATCTGATGGGGATTAATACATTTATTCAGACTTTCAGAAAGCTGTCTTTAAGTAGCTGAATATATAATTTGGTAGTTATTTTGTTACAGTAAATGGATTTTTATCGTTAATTATTAAAATGCCCAAATTTCCTCTTGAGTTCACTTATTACCCAATTTCTTGATGATAAAATAGAGGCTTAGTGAGATCAGGATCATTTAGTGATATGAAGATGAATATGATAATCCGAATCTGAGTACGGTAAATTTGAATTGGATTACACAATAGACATACAATCATACTTTTGTACATGGAAATGAAATTTCTTTTCATTTGGTAGTTATACTTGTTTTACCTTACTGTCCTGCTTAAATGAAATTGTTCTTTAATAATCAAATGTAGGAAAATTCACAAAGATGGCATGATAATTCATTCACAAATATGAAATGGTAAATTCATATTTACCATATTCACTCTAGGGAAAGGTCTGCTTACTTTTATGCATATATACAGAAGTAGAGTAGGGGTAATACAATTTGAAGGAAATTAAGTTACATTTTTATGAATATGCAATCAATTTTATTGCTTTTTTTTTCCTTTAAAGCTTCATATTTTTCCCACTGCCACTAGGATTATTGAGGAAATCACTAATGATAATGTAGATCAGTCTAATAAACCACATCATGCTCATATGTCCTGTACGATATAGCATGAAAAACCTCTAAAATACTCATTTTCTTGGCTAAAAGGAAATCCCCAAAGTGTTCTGAAACGTGAGTATCACAGTCAATATCACCTTACACTACATTTTATATTTTTCCATAGCAAGATTTACTTTTATTATGTCTTGGATTTTAGAATTTCCAGATAGATAGTGAATGTATTACTGACTATATTTCTTAAGCTATGGCTGCACACTAAGGCCCTGGATTTCACTTTGTTTTATATTAAGATTGTGATAAATAAAATAGTTGCTGTAGTCTCTATTTATAGCTCAAGCTTTGGACTGGGGATCACTTTCACCCCTATTAAGTTGGTATTAAGTACTTGTGGCTTTAAGGATTTCCTGCTTAGTCTGGGCTCCCTCTGCCTCCAAAGTGAGTGTCTGTGTGTGTTTGTGTGTGTGTGTGTGTGTGTGTGTGTGTGTGTGTGTGTGTGTATGAATTTAATAGAAACCTATTGGGCTATTATAGGTACTGTGAAACAGTCTTCCCTATAAGAAACTCTCTTTTTCTTTCTGTCTAAATCAAGGAAAAACATGATGTCCCTATCTGAGGAGAAATGTTGTTAAACTATGTCCACTAAATAGCAGAACCTCACCAAAATATGTAGAGATAGAAGCACCATTATGTATAGCCTTAGAGCCAAAACCTGCAACAACACTACATGCAATTGGCCTTTTATTTGCCCCAACAATATCAGGTATAATCTAAGAACAGCTTATCATTGTGCAGTTTTAAAATACTGCTTCACAACCATTTTCATGCTCTAATAACAGAATTGTATATGAAAACAATTTTAAAATATATATGAATATTCTAAGAATTTTAGCCATTATGAAACATTTCTTAGTCTTAACATAATTCAAAAAGCATGTAAATATTTAGTGGAAAATTTGAATTTATTTTATAGAGATAGGATTTTTCTTGTGAAACATTTTGAAAAGCTATGCTTAATTGGCTCCTAATTAGTTAACTATCGTAAGGCTAATTATTTTAATTCCTCATTAATTATTATAATATATAATCACTATTTCAAAATTATAGTTATTTCTATTAATAGAATTGATAATATTTATTACAATAATAGAATAATTAAGTCAGCCTTAATAAAATAGAAATAAGAAATCTACTTTTCTAGAATGTTTTACTCTTTTCAGCTGCATATTATAGGTGCACAACCATTAAAAACAAATATAATAAACTTTCCTCCCACTTTTCTGCATAATTACTAGCCCACGATTTAGCACATTAGTTTAATTAATCCTGCTTCCTAACCAACAGGAAGGTCCCTGTATAACTGCTATCAGTAATTTAGGCTTTCACTTAGTTGGTAGGCTTCCTGAAAGGAAGTGTGATTATAGAATAGCCTTTTTGAAAATAAATGAATGGCTATGTCCAACAGTTGATGAATACTGATATAGTAGCTTTTAAAAATAGAACAGAATCCAATATTTTTAAGTATCAAAGGGCTTGTTGCTTCAAACAGTGAATGTCTACTCACAGAGGGGATAACAACATGTACTGCCAAAGAGATTACTCAGAAACTCAGCTTTAGAATAACAGATTATGCTCTTAGTCTTACCCAGCTTGTTTATCATAGACACATTTATTTATAAGTTTTAAATTAAAAGCTTGATTTATTTAAACCTACCACCAATCTGGAAAAGCAAGTTAAGTGTATTTCCTAGCAATAATGGGCTTTTATACATAACCATTGTTGCTAGGAATAACATTATATGCTTTGGAAATCTAGACTGTATAGTTCTAGATCCCGTTATTTAAGCTCATTGTTTTTCCAGTGAGGGAACAGAGGCCTAGAAAGATTGAGTACATTACTTTTGGTTACACAGGGGAAAATAATGAAAAAGTATTTGCTTTGTAAAATAATTAACCACATCAGCACATCTACTCTTGAAATATTATAAAAACCCTTGCAAATTTTCTAACAATGAGGAAATTGCCACTGATACAAGAGAATGAGAACACTGTTATCTCCTATGTAGAAAAAAAGATCCTGTTTGTACATACATTCTCAAGAAAGATAGTCAACATCATCAGACTGAACAAGTAAGTCTTCATGGTAGGTAGCTTGTGGAGAAAATAACAGAATGCATATATTTCTTTTGAAGTCATCCCTGTGTATATTAATTTCTTCAGATTTTGACTTACTATTTATTTACCTGAGAACTCTCAAATGTCTCAAAGGTTGTTAGCAAATCTATGATGGTTTCTCATTTCCTAGTATTAAAATATAGATTTGATCAGAACTCCTAGGCAAGTATTTCTACATCTTTATATGTTTGGGGGGAGACAAAAATTATTTCATTGTTATTTGTCTCTGGCTATGGATGAGCGACGAAACTGGCAAATCCTTTACCCCCAAATCAATTATGAATCTAAAATTGACCCAAAAATAAGCAAATAAGTACTTCCAAACATGGCCAAAGGCAAACAGCGTTATAAGAATTGTTTATTCTTGAAAAACTGCTGAAGTTTGGGGAAGAACTGGGAGTCTGTGGATTTCTTGCTTGCCTGAGACTGCGTCTATCACTGTCTGCCCACATTCATGAGCTTGGTCAGTATGAAAGTTGTGCCAGCATCTGGCTGGCCATGAGGACTGGCAACTGCTGTACCTGAGCTAAAGAGGGCTCACTCAATTTGCAGCAGAGGGTGATACAACCAGCAGCACTGTCAGTAGAAGTAATGATCTTGGTGGCAGTGGGTAGGTGTGTTGGGCCAATGGATCTACTAAACTGGTTGTGCTCGTGATTGGGGCAAACATATTCCTAGCTGAAAGTGTTCATACACTTTTGCAGTGGAGACTGAAGAGAGGGCCCAAGCTATTTTTACAGTTCTGGCCTAACTTAGAGATAATACATATCTTCATAGGAGAATAGAAAAAGAGAGGCTGGGCCAGGCACGGGCTCTCACGCCTGTAATCCCAGCACTGTGGGAGGCCGAAGTGGGCGGATCACGAGGTCAGGAGATTGAGACCATCCTGGCTAACATGGTGAAACCCTGTCTCTACTAAAAATACAAAAAATCAGCCGGGCATGGTGGCGGGCGCCTGTAGTCCCAGCTACTCGGGAGGCTGAGGCAGGAGAATGGCGTGAACCCGGGAGGTGGAGCTTGCAGTGAGCCGAGATCGCGCCACTGCACTCCAGCCTGGGCGACGGAGCGGTACCCATCTCAAAAAAAAAAAGAAAGAAAAAGAGAGTCTGGACTTTGAACATACTCCTCTACCCGCCACCACGCCCCCCAACAGAAGAAAAGAAACCTATTAGCTTGAGGTGTTTGTATACTATTTCTATCCATTACTGGCTGACCTCAAAACTGTCTAGACACGAGTAACCCTTTTGGAGCTAGGCTTAAAATTTAAAAATCAAGAATAAAATAAACTATGCAGAAACATCAGTTATCACTCATCACAAGAGAAACAGATTTCATACATTTACCACAGGTAAGTTAATAAACAAATAAACAAAAAGCAACAGTAGCAAACTTCAGAAAGAAAATAATCGAAACCCAGAGTTATTACAATATATTATTTAAAATAATTGTTTAGTTTTCAACAAATTGGCCATATAGAGAAACAGGAAAGTGTGGTCCATACTTGGGGGAAAAAAGATGTTGAATTTGGTAGACAGACTTCAAAGCACAGTTTATATCTATATCTGTATCTATATATACACACATACACACATATGTATGTTTATGTGTATATGTATATATACACATATATACATATGTATACACACACACATTTGTATACTAAACTTAAGGAAAACATGTTTAAAGCCTTAAAGGAGAGTATGATATAAATGTATCAACAAGTAAAGATTCTCAGTAAGGAGACAGAAATTATTTGAAATAAACAATATGAAAATTCTGAATTTGAAGAGTATAATAACTGAAATGAGAAAGTTACTATAGCAGCTGAACACCAGATTCAAATTGTCAGAATAAAAAACATCAGTGAACTTGAATACAGATCAATAGAGTGAATAATTTTAGGAACGAAGAGCAAAGAAGATGGAAGAGAAATGAGCAGATCCTCAAGAGACATTTGGGACATCACATGTGCCAACATATGTGTAATGTAAATTCCAGGACAGAAGAGAGAGAAAGGTAGAAAAAAATACTTGAGAAAATGAGAGCCAAAGCTTTCTAAAATTTTATGAAAACCGTTAATCTAAGCATCCAAGCAACTCAGTAAACTTTGAGTGGGATAAACACCAAAAGATAGTCTGGGCATGGTGGCTCACGCCTGTAATCCCAGCACTTTGGTAGGCTGAGGCAGGCAGAACGCCCAGGGTCAGGAGTTCCAGACTGGCCTGGCCAATATGGTGAAACCCCATCTTTATAAAAATTCAAAAATTAGCTGGGCATGGTGGCACGTGCCTGTAATCCAAGCTAGTTGGAAGGCTGAGGCAGGAGAATCTCTTGAACCAGAGAGGTGGAGGTTGCAGTGAGTCGAGATCATGCCACTGCGCTCCAACCTGAGTGACAGAGTGAGACTCCATCTCAAAATAAATAAATAAATAAATAAATAATACTAAAAGATACATTGAAACACATCTACACAGAAAACATTTGAAAGCCAGAGAGGAAGAAACATATAGGACAGCATCTATATAACAACAACAGACTTATTATCTGAAGCAGTGAAGGCCAGAAGGCAGTGATATGGCATTTACAAAATTCTGAAGGAACAAAAAAAGAAATCAATAATTTTATATCCAGCAAAGTATCTTTCAAAATAAAGACAGTTATTAATTAACAGATTCATTGGTAACAGACCTATTTTATGACACATACTAAGAGAAATCTTCAGGGTGAAAGGAAACAACATGAAATGGTAACATGAATCTACAGGAAGAAATAAAAATAACAAAAAACATAAAATATTTGGATTAATATAAAATATAAATACACATTTTCTTTTTTATTATTGTCTTTTATACCAGATTGAACAAAGGAATAATTACAACACTGACATTGGGTTTATAATATAGGTAGATACAATATACATGACAATAATATGACAAATTGGTTAATATAGCTATATGAGAGCAAAATTTCTATATTTGCCACATGTAAAGATAATATTAATATGAAATAGATTAGTAAGTAAATATATTGAATTAGCAATTTAAAATATTTCCACAAAGAAAACCCTGGGCCAAGATGACTTCACTGGTGTTTTCTATTGAAAATTTAATGAAATTATACCAGTTCCTTGTAAACTCTTTCAGAAAATAGAGGAGGAGCGAACACTTCCCAACTCGTTTTGTGAGGCTGATATTATCATCATATCAAAGCCAGACAAGACATTGCAAGAAAATAAAACTATAGACAAATATCCATCATGAACATAGATGTAAACATTTGAAACAAAACACTAGCAAAAAGCAGCCAGCTCCATACAGAAAGTATTATACAATATGACCAACTGAGATTCATTCCTCTAATGTAAAGATGGTTTTGCATCTGAAAATCAGTTAAATTATTTCACAATATTAATAAAGCACAAAACCACATGATCATCTCAATAGATGCTGAAAATGTACGTGACAAAATCCAACACATGTTAATAACAAACACTCTCAACAAACCAGGAATATAAGGGAACTTCCTCACCCTAATAAAGGCATCTAGGCAAAAGACCACAGCTGCCACATACTTAGTGGTGAAATACTGAATGTTTGCCCCTCAGTATAGGAAAAAAACAAGGTTGTCTGCTCCCATCACTTCCATTCAACTAGAAATTCTAGGCAGGGTCATTAGGCAAGAAAATAAGATAAAAGGTATTCAGATTGGAAAAGAAGTAAAACTGTCCCTTTTTGCAGATGATATGATCTGGTGTATAGGAACCCTAAGGAATTCACGAAAAAACTCTTAGAGCTAATAAACTGACGCCAGTAAGGTTATAGTGTACAAGGTCAATATACGGTAACCAATTGTATTTCTATATACTTGCAATGAATAAGCAAAAATGAAATTAAGAAAACTGCTCCTGGCCATGGTGGTGTATTCCTGTAATCCTAGAAACTCAGGATGCCAAGGAGTTTGAGGCTAGCCTGGGCAACATAGTCGAGACACCCATCTTTACAAATTAAAGAATTGGCCGGGCGCGGTGGCTTACCCCTGTAATCCCAGCACTTTGGGAGGCCGAGGTGGGCAGATCACGAGGTCAGGAGATTGAGAACATTCTGGCTAACACGATGAAACCCCATGTCTACTAAACAAAAAATATAAAAAATTATCCTGGCATGGTGGCGGGTGCCTGTAGTCCCGGCTATTCTGGAGGCTGAGGCAGAAGAATGGCATGAACCTGGGAGGCAGAGCTTGCAGTGAGCCGAGATCGCGCCACTGCACTCCAGCTTGGGCAACAGAGCAAGATTCCTTCTCAAATATAATAACATTAATAATAACAATAATAATAATAAAGAATAAAGAAATTAATGAAAAGAATTGCCTTCACAATAGCACCAAAAAATACCTAGAAATAAGTCTAACCAAAGAAATTCAAGACTCCTACACTGAGAACTATGCAACATTGTTGAGAGAAATTAAAGAAGACTTAAATAAATGGGAAAACATCTTGTACTTAGAGATTAGAAATTTAATATTGTTGGCTGGGTGCAATGGCCTACGCCTGTAATCCTAGCACTCTGGGAAGCTGATGCGGGCAGATCATTTGAGCTCAGCAGTTTGAGACCAACCTGGGCAACATGGCAAAACTCCATCTCTACAAAAAATACAAAAACGTTAGCCAGGCATAGTGGAGCATGCCTGTAGTCCCAGCTACTTGGGAGACTGAGACAGGAGGATTGCTTGAGCCTGGGAGGCAGAGGTTATGGTGAGCCAAGATCACACCACTGCACTCTAGCCTGGGTGACAGAGCGAGACACTGTCTCAAAAAAAAATCAATATTGTTAAGATAAATACTTTCAAATTGGTACATAGATTCAATGAAATGCCTATCAAAATCCCAGCTGGTTTTTTAGCAAAAATTGACAGAATAATCCTAAAATTTATGTAGAATTTCAAGCGAGCAAGAGTAGACAAAACAATCTTGGAAAACAAGAAACAATTGGAGAACTCTTTCTGAGTTCAAAAGCTACTACAAAGATATAATAACCAAGATGATGTAATAATATTATTATAAAGATAGTCATTATATTGTGTCCGGAATTGGTGGGTTCTTGGTCTCACTGACTTCAAGAATGAAGCCGCGGACCCTCGCGGTGAGTGTTACAGTTCTTAAAGATGGTGTGTCTGGAGTTTGTTCCTTCAGACTTTCAGATGTGTCTGGAGCTTCTTCCTTGTGGTGGGTTCATGGTCTCGCTGTCAGGAATGAAGCTGCAGACCTTCGTGGTGAGTGTTACAGCTCATAAAGGCAACGTGGAGGTAAAGAGTGAGCAGCAGCAAGACTTATTGCAAAGAGCAAAAGAACAAAGCTTCTATAGTGTGGAAGGGGACCCCAGTGGGTTGCCACTGCTGGCTCAGGCAACCTGCTTTTATTCCGTTATCTGACCCCACCCAAATCCTGCTAATTGGTCCATTTTACAGAGAGCTGATTGGTCTATTTTACAGAGAGTTGATTGGTCCATTTTGACAGAGTGCTGACTGGTGCATTTATAATCCTCTAGCTAGACATAAAAGTTCTCCAACTCCCCACTAGGTTAGCTAGATACAGAGTACCAGTTGGTGTATTGACAAACCTTGAACTAAACACAGAGTACTGGTTGGTGTATTTACAAACCCTGAGCTAGACACAGAGTGCTGATTGGTGTGTTTACAATCCTTGAGCTAGACACAGAATGCTAGACAGAAAAGTTCTCCAAGTCCCCACTAGGTTAGCTAGATACAGAGTACCAATTGGTGTATTTGCAAACCTTGAGCTAGACACAGAGTACTGATTAGTGTATTTACAAACCCTGAGCTAGACACAGAGTGCTGATCAGTGCGTTTAGATCCCTTAGCTAGACATGAAAGTTCCCCAAGTCCCCACCAGACTCAGGAGCCCAGCTGGCCTCACCCAGTGGATTCCTCACCCGGGCTGCAGGCGGAGTTGCCCACCAGTGCTGTCAGGCCGGCACTGCTGGGGGACCCAGAGCAACCTCTGCAGCTGCTGGCCTGGGTGCTTAGCCCCTTGCTGCCCTGAGCCGGCGGCGCTGGCCGGCCACTCCGAGTGTGGGGACCCCTGCCCCTGCACCTGCACCTGCGCCCACACCCGCAGAAACTGGCGCTGGTCTGTGAGTGCCGCACACAGCACCGTTTCCCGCCTGCGCCTCTTCCGGCTCACCTCCCCTCAAGCGGAGGGAGCCAGCTCCGGCCTTGGCCGGCCCAGAGAGGGGCTCCCACAATGCGGTGGTGGGCTGAAGGACTCCTCAAACGCCACCAGAGTGGATACCAAGGCTGAGGAGATGCGGAGAGTGAGGGCTGCTAGCACGTTGTTATCTCTCAATGTCAGACATAGTCTCACTGATAAAATGAGAATCTAGAATTGAGACTGTAGAAGTAAGCCTTCATGTTTATGGTCAATTGGTCCTCAGCACAGCTGCGAAGACAATTTAATGGGGAAAGGATAGTCTTTTACACAAACAGTGTTTGGACAATTGGGTATCAACTTGAAAAAAAAAATTACATGGGTGTTTATCTCACATGAAACACAAAAATTAACTCAAAATGTATGATAGGCCTACATATAATAGCTAAACCTATGAAAGAAAACACAAAATCTCTGTGAACTTAGTTTTAGGCAAAGAGTTCTCAGCTATAATATCAAAAGCAGAATACATAAATGAAAAAATTGATAAATTGGATTTCATCAAAATAAAAAAATTCTGCACTTCAAAAAGGCATCATTAAGAACATGAAAACACATGCCATGAATTGGGAGAAAATATTTGCAAATCCTATGTCTGATAAGGGATTTGTTTCTAGAATATATAAAGAATATTTACAGCTTAATAATAAGAATATAAACAACTGGGTCAAACAGTTGGCCAAAGACTTCAATAGGCATTTCATTGAAGAAGACATAAGAATGGTTAATAATCACATGAACAGATGCTTAACATCATTTGATCATTAGATAATGCAAATTACAGTTAAAATCGGATACCACTACACACCAACCTGAATGCATATAATCTAAAATTAGAAAATAACGTGTAGGAAAGGATGTGGCAAAACTTGAATCCTCATACATTTCTGCTGGGAATGTAAAATGTTACAACGACTTTAGAAAACTGGCCGTTCCTCAAAAAGTAAAATACGTACTTACCCTATAATCTAACTATTCTAAGTATTTACTGAAGAGAAATGAGAACATACATCTTCATAAAGACATATTTGAATGTTCATCAGAGCATTAGTAATAACCCCAAACTGGAAAATTCTAAATGTTCATCTTCTGGTGAAACGTTAAATAAAATGTGGTCTATCCATACAATAAAGTATTATTTGACAATATAAAGGAGTAAACTACTGATATATACTTACTGTGGATGAGCCTCAGAAAATTATGCTAAAGCAGAGGAAACCAGATGCAAAAGATTGTTTATTGTATGATCCCATTTATATGTAATATCAAGAAAAAGGGAACATATATAGATACTGAAAATAGATTCAATGTTTGCTAAAGGTTGGAGTGGAAATGGTGATTAATTCAAATGAGCCCAAGAGAATTTTTGGACATGATGAAGCTGTCCTAAAACTGACTGAGATGATCATTGTACAAGTATAAATTTGCTAAAACCATTGAATTGTACATTTATACTGGGTGAATTTTATGGTACATCAATTGTTCATTAATAAAAACTTTCTAAGAGTTTCTTTCTAAAAGAAAAAAATAAGCATTTGATCATCTTGAGATATTTCACAACACACACACACACACACACACACACACCAAAAACCAGTTGTGAGGTCGGGCGCGGTAGCTTATGCTTGGAATTCCAGTACGTTGGGAGAACGAGGAGGGCGGATCACCTGAGGCCAGGAGTTCGAGACCAGCCTGGCCAACATAGTGAAACCCCGTCTGTACTAAAAACACGCAAAAAATTAGCCAGGCATGGCGGCATATGCTTGTAGTCCCAGCTAATTGGGAAGCTGAGTCAGGAGAATTGCTCAAACCTGGGAGGCAGAGGTTGCAGTGAGCCAAGATCACTCCACTGCACTCTAGCCGGGGCTACATGGAGCGAGACTCCGTCTCACATACACACACACACACACACACAAACCAATTGCGATAATTTGGGCTCTTGAGAAAAGTTCTTGGACATCCTAGGTCAAGAAAGCCAAAGTTCAAAAGTGCAAGTTTCATTCAAGAGTAAATTAATCCAGAGGGTAATGAAATCCAAGTGTACTCCTTGTTTTTCTATTCTTATTAGTATTATTTTCTATTATTGCTTTGATAAATCTCTAATTATTTTCATAAATCACTGGAGCTATTAAAGCATGAAGAAGAGCTGACCCTCAGCACAAGGAAGCAGATGGCAGCAGAATTCTGTAGCCTGTGTAACTCTTACCTGAAGTTTTTATTATACTCAACTTCCATGAATGCCTTCTCTCTCAGTGTATTTTTGTTGGTGTCTGCCTTCCCTCCTGCCCTTTCTCTCTAATTCTTACATTCAAATCCCAAGGGAAGTGGCTTAAGGGTCTCTTCAATGAGAATAGAACATCTTGTAGGTAAAACTCTTGCTCTGCCACCCACAAGACTGCTAGTTCGAGCCACAAGACTGCTAGTCAGCCTGCTACTTGGTTGCATTTTTACTGTTTTGCTCCAAGTATCTGTGACCAGGATTGTATAAAGTATAGCAATTTGACATTAACTTGTGTCTTCTATAGGCTGTTTCAATGGGCAATATGTATATGGGAAAAATTGTGTGGTCACTTATTTAACTTAAACATTTAGTTTCTTGAGCTTCTCAGACTCTTTAATATGCTAATGTGCGTGGTGATAGAGGTAGTACATGCTCTTCAACATTTCTCAAACTCATAAAACTTTATGAACTTTTTTCAGTGGATATTAGTGTTCCCTGCAACCCATGTGAGAAATCCTGCATTAGATGGTTTCGACTTTCATATGAATGAGGTGGAAAAGGGAAGGTATCTAAAGAAAACAAGTATTTCCTAGGACAGTGTTTGTATGTCTGTTTTAAGAGGACATGTACTAAATATGAGGAGAGGATCGTATATTTGAGGATACAATTTTAAAATGTAGCATAAAATAAGAATAATATTAAACCTCAAACATGCGAAGACTTGGAAGAATTCTGAAAATGGTTACAAAATTTTGTGTGTGTGTGTGTGTGTGTGTGTGTGTGCTTTAACCATTGTTGTAAATGGTAAAAACGTTCTCAGATCTCAGACTACTCTGAGAATTTACTTATCTTACCACAAATGTCCGTTGGCATAACTAATGTTAATAGATGACAGAAACAATACACAAATGCTACTTAATTTGGTTTATTTTGCCTCAAGTTGAGTTCTTAACTTGCGGTTTTTAAGAAGTGTTTAGTGAAAGGATCTCTGAACTCTGGATTTATGTGTAAAATGTTCTATGTTTATCTGTGTATATATCTATATGAATATGTTAGTTTGCTAGGGCTGCTGCGGTAACAAAGTACATAAACTGAGTGACTTGAACAACAGAAATATGTTTACTCACATTCTGGAGGCTAGGATCCTGAAATTAAGATGTTGGCAGGGTTAATTTCTTCTGAGGGTTTTGAGGGAATGATTTATTAACCAGGCCTCTCTCGTTGGCTTATAAGTGACCAGCTTCTCCCTGTTATATCACATTTTCTTCCCTCTATGCCTATCTCTGTTCAAATTACCCTTTTTATAAGGGCACCAGTCATATTGGATTAGGGCCCACCCTAATGACCTCATTTTAACTTTATTACCTCTGTAAATACCCTATATCCAAATAAGGTTGCATTCTTAGGTCCTGGGAGTTCAGACTCCAAAATATCTTTTTTTGGGTGTGTTGGGGGATGGGGGGGATTTCCACCCATAACAATGCAAATAGGTCTATATTTTTCTGAAGCAAGGATCCAAATCAAGATGGTGGCAGGGTTGCTGTTTTCAAAAGGGACCACATTCTAAAAATGATTCAAAACCATTGATCTAAGAGACTGATATTTAAACTAGAAAGGATGGAGTAAGACTTGTTAAAAGAGAACTGAAGTTTACAATAGATGAGATGATGAGATAAGAAGAACAGAAAGTAACAGCATTCAAACAGATAGCTAAATCACCATCTGTGGATTAGATTGGAGGTTTGCTTAGAGCTACAGTGTTCAGTAAGGTTGCCACTAGCTACATGAGGCCATTGAAGATGGAAATGTGGCTAGTCCAAATTGAGATGTGCTGTAAATGTATACTACACACTAGATTTCGAAAACCTGGTAGGACTAAGTATGAAAAAAGGAATGTGGTATGTCTTATTAATAAATGTTTATATTATACGTTGAAATTGTATTTTGAGTATATTTAGTTAAACACATATTATGAACATATTCTGTTTCTTTTTCCTTTTTAAATGTGGCTAAATAGGAAATTTAAAATTTTATATGAAATATATGTATTCAACACAGTCATCTTGAGGTTCTCAAGTTTTTTCTCATGCTGATTTTGTGGTTCTAGAATAGATTTATATTGCTTTGAAGAAGAAATCAAATTGTACTACCAAGTCTTTATGTAGTGCTTAATGTAAGAGGGTCTTTAGGTCATGAGATCTAAGGACCCATGTCTGACTAGAATTGTGGGTATAATTGAGTATTTTTACCTAAGAAAGACAAAAGGTATTGTACTGTTTTTTTGATTACTTGTAGTAAAACTGACTTAAGAACGCCTGGATCATTTATTTGTTTGTCCCAGGAACATGAAGCTAGACTTGTGCATTGCCCCTGTTAAACAGCAAACCATGACTGAGTTCAGACAAAAGATGATGTGAATGCAGCAACAATTTCTAAATCAGTTAAATGTCTATAATGCAATATGTAGGATTGTTGTCTTTCTGGGATTGTGACAGGAATCTCTGCCACAAACAGCACATCTGGTCCCCTGAGCCAATTCATCAGCATCGCCTGTAAGCCATATTTAAGATCAAAAGGATAGACAAGGTTACCAATGATGAGGTTCTGGAATGTTGCCAGCCCATCAGCACTATAATGATACTTGCCACGACTTAACTCTGAGGACCTGGGGATGTGTGAAGGATGGATATCAGCAGGCTCGCTAAGCAGATCCTGAATGCGTGGTATAGTGAAACAGAACAGTTACAAGTAGGGTGGCCAGAAGAAAAGCTCAATTTGAGACCCTTAGTGGCAAATTCAAGCCTTGTGATAAAACTCAGGAATGCTGAGAAATAGTAAACCTAGTTAACACCCAGGATTTTTTGAGGAGAGAGAGAAAGGATATAATTTGGGGAGTGACAAAATAAAAAAGATCTCAGGGTACTGCTGGTCACATTGCTTTTCGAGCCATATTATCTTTTAATTTAAATGAATAATTTGGACAAAATCAGAAATTGTAAATTGTTGATCCTTTCTGCGAACTAAGCTACATATTTTCTTTCTTCTTCGGTGACATCAGTGTTTTAAATAATTGATACAAATGCATTTAAACAGGGCATTAGTTTCCTGATTTTCTGTAATCTGCAACCCTCCTTTTTATCTTAGATCTGGCTCACATTGTTTATTCCTATCACTTGCATGACTTCTAAAAGTATTTGTGACCCTTGGAGGAAGATAATGATACTGATGATAATGACTACTGCTGCTGTACTAGTAGTACGTCTAATTCTCCTACTAACAATTATTGTTACTACTACTTCACTACTACTTCTACTTTTTGAATTACTATTATTTTTTATTATGGCATCACTACGACAACTGCTACAGACTCATTAATTTAGGCACCTAAATTATTTAAGCACTATTTCATTTAACTTAACTATTCTATGAGGTATATACTATTATTATCACCCATTACAACTGAAAGAACTGATGCACAGAAAGGTTAGAGAACCTCCTAAGGGTGAGCTGGCTAGTAATTTGTAGAGTTAGAGTTCTAACCCAAGCAGTCTGATTACAGAGCTCATCTGTGAGAGCCCTCCTATCCTAAAGTTCTTTATGTTTATTGAAATAGAACACTCTAATTTATTAAAATCCTATAGTTGAGTGTGAGTTTGTATTTTAAATTCAATTATATTCCATGCCTTCATTTTAATAAAATAACTTCGAGCTCCTTAAAAGAGGTGGAATACATTATTTCTTTCTCATCTTAATGGAAGAAGAGAAGGTGCTTTTTTGGTGGTTCTGTTACAATTTGATGGCAGAGCAAATAAAGCAGGAGAACAGTGATTTATGCTCAGTCCTAGATTAAAGGGCTTGTGTAAAGAGGTTATTAAGTATTTATTTAATAAATACTAAATTTAATATTGATTAATAATATTAAATGTCCATTTAGACATTAAAATAATAGATTTAGTTTTAAATGTAGACATATACTATTAATATTTTATTTAGTGGATATAAATTTAGAATTGTTATATCTTATTGGTGAATTGGCTTTTTTATAATTATGAAATATCTCTAATTATCTCTAGTAATGCTTCTTTCCTTAACATCTTCTTTGTCTGATAGTAGTATAAGTATCCCAACTTTCTTTTCTTTGGTGTTTACATAGCTTATCTTTTAATTTTTTTTACCATTATTCTTTCAATCTTTTGTATATTTAAGATCAGTCTTTGTGTCAACATCATATAGTTGTTTGGTAAATCTGATAATCTTTGTCTTTTGATTGGAGTGTTTATTCCATTTATAGTTCATGAAGTTGATTATATAATTTATATATTTTAGGTTAGATCTACAAAGATTCTGTTTGTTCTTTATTTTAATTATTCCAACTTTCTTCCTTTATTATTTCTTGTAGATTGTTATGATTTTGTTTTAGTGGTTACTCTACAGATGGCAACATATTCTTAATTTATTACAGTCTAACACAAATTTTCACTTTCACACTTTTTTAAACAACACTTTGGTGCATTATTGCATTATTGTTAGCACATATTTAAATTTGCCTTATATTTTTAGACCTCATAAAACATTGTTATTGTAGTTTGGATAGTCAGTATTATGTATATCTGTCCACATCTTTACCTTTTACCTTGTGCATTATCCCTTTTTGTTCATATGTATTTTTATGTGGAATTCTTTTTCATCAGCCTGGAGAACCCTCATTTTCTTCTTAATTTCTTTATTGACCAAATTCAGGAACATGTTGTTTAATTTTCATGCATTTGTACAGTTTACAGAGTTTTTCCTGTTATTAATTTCTAATTTTATTTCATCATGCTCAGAAAATATATTTGATACAATTTTAGGTGTTTGTTTGCTTTTTCTTGTTTTTGTTTTTTGTATTTTTTGTTTTGTTTTGAGACAGGGTCTCACTTTACCACCCAGGCTTGAGTGGAGTGGTGTGATCACGGCTTACTGCAGCATCGACTTCCCTGGCTCAAGTGATCTTCCCACCTCAGCTTTCCAAGTAGCTGGGACTACAGGTGTGTGTCACCACACCTGGCTACTTTTTGTATTTTTTGTAGCGATGGGATTTTGCCATGTTGCTTAGGCTGGTCTCGAATTCCTAAGTTCAAGCAATCTACCTGCCTTGGCCTCCCAAAATGCTGGCATTACAGGTATGAGCCACCATGCCTGGCTGATGATTTTACTTTTGAAAAATTTGTTGAGAGTTGTTTTGTCGTCTAACATGTCATCTATCCTGGAAAATATTCCATGTTCTGATGAGAAGAATGTATATTCTGCAGCTATTAGGTGAAATGTTCTATAAATGTCAAGTCCATTTGGTCTAATATGTAGTTTAACTCAGATGTTACTGTGTTTTGGTTTTTGGTCTATTTTTGAAAGTGGAGTTTTGAAGTTCCCTATTATTATCATATTGTCATCTATCCTTTTCAGGATACAATTCTGTTTCTTTCTATTCAAAGGAGTCTATTCAATCTCCTTTCCAGTCTATTAATAATCTCTATATATTTGGGTGCTCTGGTGTTGGGTGCAGATATAACAATTGTTACATCCTCTTGCTGAATTGACTTCTTAATCATTATATAATTACCTCCATCATTGCTTTTTGCAGTTTTTTTGTTTTGTTTTGTTTTGTTTTACATAAAGTCTATTGTATCTGATAAGTGTAGCTACTTTGCTCCTGTTTTTGGTCACCATTTGAATGGAAAGTTTTTTGGGTTTTTTTTCATCCACCCTCTTTCGGTCTGTATGACCTTACAGATGAAGTGAGTCTATTGTAGCTAGCATATACTTGGGTCTTGTTTTTATTAATCCATTTAGCCATTGTTTTAATTGGAGAATTTAGCCTATTTACATTGTAGATTATTATTGATAGGTATGGAGTTATTTCTGCAATTTTGTTCATTATTTTCTAGTTGTTATTTTTTTGGGGATAATTTGTTCCCTTCTTCCTTTGTGCTTTGATAGTTTTCTATAGTAAAGTGCTTTTATTCTTTTCTGTTTCTCTTTTGTATATTTATTATAGCCTTTTGTTTTGTGCTTACCCTAAGGTTTTCATAAAACATCTTATACTTCTAACAGTTTACTTTAAGCTGGTAGCAGCTTAATTTTGAGCACATACACAAACTACACTGTTGCTCTCCCTCTTTATATGTTTTATGTTTTTGATATCACACTTTATATGTTTTTATAATATGCATCCCTTAGCAAATCATTGTAGCTTTAGTTGTTTTTAGTAGTTTTGGCTTTTGACCTTTATATTGGAGATATAATTGATTTATCCAGCGGCACTATAGCATTAGAGTGTTTTGAATTTGACAATGTACTTAATTTTACCAGTGAATTTTGTACTTTAAATGTTTTTAAGTTACTAGTGTCCTCTTTGTTTGTTTGTTTTGAGACAGAGCCTGGCTCTGTCACCCAGGCTGGAGTGCAGTGGCAAGATCTTGGCTCACTGCAAGCTCCGCCTCCCGGGTTCACGCCATTCTCTTGCCTCAGCTTCCTGAGTAGCTGCGACTACAGGCGCCTGCCACCACACCCGGCTAATTTTTTTGTATTTTTAGTAGAGACTGGGTTTCACCGTGTTCGCCAGGATGGTCTCGATCTCCTGACCTCGTGATCCGTCCTCCTTGGCCTCCCAAAGTGCTGGGATTACAGGCGTGAGCCACCGCGCCCGGCCAGTGTCCTCTTTCTTAAGCTTAAAGAACTTCTTTAACCTTTTTTGTAATGCGTGGTGATAAACTCTCTCAGCTTTGGTTTGTCTGAGAAAGTTTTTATCAGCTCTTCATTGTTGAATTCCTCTGTGGAATTATTCAATTCAGATATAGCACTCTTCAAACGTATGATTTCCATTTGGCACTTAAAAAAAAAAAACAACTCTCTGTCTCTTCATTGAAATTCTCAGCTTGTTCTTGCATTACTATTTCCACTTCTATGAGCATCTTTCAACCATTATTTTGAATTTCTGTCAGATAAATCACAAAACACTACTTTATTTAGGTTAGTTTCTGGAGATTTATCTTGTTTATTTGTTTGGAATATATTCCCTTGTTTCTTCATTCTCCTTGAATATCTGTGTTGATTTCTGCACATTTGATAAGATAACTACCTCTCTCCTTCTTGTTAGACTGGTCTTATATATGAGAATGTTTTAATGAACCCATTTGGCCAGAGATTTTAAAATTCCTCTCAAATCTTTGTGTTTGTCCAGACTGTTATCGCTGTTTTTGGTGAGCCCCTGAAGCTTATTATGTGCCTTGTCTGGTCAGTACCTGGAGACCAATATGATAGAAGCCAGACTCTTAAGGTGTAGCTGGTATGGTTGGGATGTGGAATGTATTTTCTAGTTCCTTTGATCTTCATCATGCGGCTGCGTGTGGGCATTTATTTTTCACTTTTTCTGTACTGAGACAGGGAGAGGAACTATGGAAAATGCCTATTCTCATGTTCATGCTGTACCTTTTGATCCTAAAGGGATAGCTGCTGGAAGTGGGCTTGTTATATGTCCACCTGCTTGTTTTCTGTGTTCTCTGGTTACTCAGGATCACAAAGCCCCCTTGACTTTCATGGCCAAGTTGTTAAGGAGACAGTCCCTTAGGTAGAAGCTGCGGAGGTTATGGAGCTTGGTGCATCGCCATATTTATTCCAGGAAAAAAGGATAGGTCTGGATTTATCTCTGGGGTGAGCTGGAGGAATGTTGCATGAAGTGAACTCTGGTTTCAGCTTCCAAAGGGCTGCTATTGTTTGCCCTGTTAATTCCCCAGTGCAAGTTCTTTGGAAACCAGGCTAACAATTAGTCACTGGAGATGTGTGTCCTAAGCCTCTGCTAAGAGATTGTGAGAGCTGCATGTTCCTGCCCCTTTTCTGCACCGCTCTGAGTGGGTCTAGGCTCTGGAAATTTTTGAATGCCTGATAAAAATCACCTCTTTTTTCTTTGGTCAAGGGAGACTCATATGCCTTCCGTTCTCAGAGCTAGTGGGTTTAGGATGGAGTCCTTCTGCAGATAGCTCTAAAAACTGGGGCTTTTAATGTGTGTCCTAAACCTCTTCGGGGAATAACAGGTATCTGCATTTTTTTAAAGCCTCTTCTTTACACCACTCCAGGGGATGAAGTCTCTGGAGGTGCTTGTGTGCCCACTTAAAAATGCTTCTTTTTACTATGGTCTAGAGAGATATATGTGCCAGTTCCCTCTGCTTTTGGAGCTAGGAGATTTAGGATGCAGTTCCTTAGGTGGATGTTGTAAGAGCTGTGGTGCTTGTTGTGAGTACAGACACTTCCTAGGCTGGCAGCAGTTTATTAATCGACTTTCCCATTAATTCCCTGATACTAAGTCAGAAACCAGGTTAGTAGGTAGACCCTGGAGTTGTGTTTCATAAACCCCTCTGGGGCTGGAGGGAGGGTGGAAAGAGAGCATCATATATTTCTTTTTAAGTCCTTTTTCTGTACTGCCCCAGGGGGTTTGAAGTCCCTGGAAGTGCTTGTGTGCCCGGATAAAACCACAGCCTTTTCTGTTACGTATAGGTGTCTTTCTGGATACATAGGTCTACTCCCCAGTGCTCACATAGTTGGTGAATTTAAAGTCAAACTATGGGGAAATGTAGGATTAGGGCCTTCTATGTGGGATCCAGACCCTCCTTTCTATGAGGAGAAGCTGGATGTTGGGGATTTCTTTCCCAGTTTTATGGTACACTGTCTGGGATGGGATCTGTGCCTGAATGTGTCTCAGCTTTTTCTATTCATTAAATGTAGATGTTTTCTCAGTTGCTCAGTAGGCTGAAAGTCTTTCAGTTGGTCTCTGACTTCCTCTCAGAGGTGATTGATCTGTAAATAGGTGTTTATTCGGTGCATTTGAATCAGTAGTTTCCTGTTCACCATGTTTCTGACACTACAGTGGCTTGGTGTCTTTTGTCAGCTTTAGAAAAGTATTGGTCATTGCTTTTTCAAATATTGATTCTGTCCTGTCCTTTGTCTTTTCATTTTCTGGGAATTTAATTACATGTATGTTAGACTTTTCCCTGTGATAGAGTTTTCCTCATGTTCTTTTGCATAATTTCAATTCTCTTTTAGCTGTCTGTGCTTTACCCTAAATATTTTCTGGTGATGTACTTTATTTATTAAAATTCTTAGTTTTTGTTCTTTACCCATTTCCCTTTTATATTGTATGTCAGTTAGGGATGTATTTTTATCTGATGTGTAAATATGTTTCTCTCCACTCCCTTGTCAGCTACTTAAAGGTAGTATTCTCTCACTGCACCCAGTTCATTGAGTGTCTTGAAAGTAATAGGATGCTGTAATTTTTTAAACTACTTAAATTAATGAATACAATTTATATCTATGCCCCATATTGTTTACTGACGGATGATTATGTAATATACCTTGAAAGTACATTACTGCATTGGTTATACATTTTGACATATACAAAAATGCCCAAACTAGTGTTGAACATGTCGTAGTTATATGCTAAATAGGACTATAATACACTGTTGATATCATTAGGAAATAGTTGTCTGAAATTGTCTACATGAATTTTACTGGTTAATGCTCTGTTTCATGAAACCCATTTTCAAGATCATTGTCTAAAGGTAGTTGTTAGCTTGTTCTCCAGTTGGTATTATTTCAGCTGCAAGTAACTAAGGCTCAATAGGTAATAATAAAGATTTTATTATCTCACATAACAAGTTTGAACATGAAGGATTTCCGTAGTTGGATAATTCATTATCTCTATAATGTCATCATGCACTCAGGTTCTTCTTCTATTCTGTTCTACTCAGGCTTTTTATCTCATGAGAAAAAAAAGCAACATTGCAGACATTCTTCGAGCTCATATTTATCATAGGTTTATACAGATTTCTTCTCAGGGATTCCTAAAGAATTATTACACTTGTGATGATCCTGAAGCCATCACTTGTAGGGAGAATAGCGTACCTTCAGTGACTTCCTTAGACTAATGAAGGTGTCCTCTCTGGGGCTTACCTGTAAAGAATGAACAAAAATGGTTTTCTTTAATCAACAAAGAAGGGGAAGAGGAGTGTCCTCTGGCTAGACTTGGGAAAAGATAAAACCAAGGGTAATTCCCTGAAAAAGTTCTATTTTCTGTACCAGTATCATGCTTGGAAAATTGTTGATTAACCAAGTAATGTCTTAGGAAAGAAACTAGGTATCTATATTTTAAAACTATGCATTTCCTTTATTTATTAAAATGTTATTTAGTTTTCATTCTGTGACAATATAAATAACATAACAATCTTTACAATAAAGTAAATTCCTTTGTTCAGAATTTTGAATGTATGTGGTAGGCTAAACTTTGATTTCAAGTTGAATTTTCACATTGTGATACTACTTTTAGATAAGGCATCTAGATTATGAATTACTTGCAGCAAAAACCATGTATTCTTGTGCCTCTAGAGTTTCTTTCTAGGGTCTCACTTGTGTAAAGGTTTTAATGAAGTAGATTTAGATCTCTAAGCCAACACTTGAAAAAGAATGACTGTTTTCAAGAATTACTATTATAAGTTCAGTACTGCTCAGTTCATGAAAAATTTGAGTTCACACCTAAGATTTTAAAGTTGGCCATTAATTAATGAGTATTCATTTACAAGGGGCACCCAGGTTTCAAAACATTATTTTGAAGATTGTTGTGTTTCTGTATTTGCACTTAAACAAAAATACCATCTGATAGTTACATGCAACATGTAAACCTTGGTGGTAAATTTTATTCACTAAAAAAGAATTATTCCATTCTGTTCTAAACTTAGGTAGAGTGTACTGGATACTGATTTCAAGTATAAACTTGCTTCACCAGTTTTGGCAATATTTTCTTCCATAAGGTCCTTAGTGATATCCTGCTTTCCCTTTTATTTTAAACATTGCAATGCCTCCTTTTTCAATTAAGAAGTAATCAGAGGTGATACTCCTTACCATCCCTATATCTGCAATATAGAATCTCTGTGTGTCAATAATGGCCAAATATTGGCACTGTCATGTGTTTCAACCTAATATTTATAGTTCCTATGGTGCACAGAAACAGGACCCAGTTCCATTTGGAGACATGTTGAATGCAGGTTAGCATCATAACTAACTCCTAACAAAAGATGATTAAAATGAACAGAAACAACTGTAGAATTTAAACGCTATAGACTTGCCACCTCTCTTGATACAAAGTTCCACTACTTATTACTGGAGGTAATTTTTGTGGTATTGGCAAGGAACTGGAAATGGTTTGTGATATGAACAACAAAAAATTGTGTGAGCTGGACTTGAGTTTTGGGGCATTGATGTATGCCGTGATCCTCTCAGGCATTGTGCTGGCAGGTGTTATGATGACTACAAGGTACATAAACTAACATGATGCAAGGCAGCCTGAACTCTTTCCTTAATATACCACCTTGACAATCCTAAGATCATTAAAATTTCTGTGGCCAGTAACAATGACAGTGGTGATGGAGGATCAGGGGTGGTATCTAGTATTGTTAATTCAAAGACCAATGATGGGTTCTGAAGAAGATGCTATCCACCCTGCTCTGAATGCATTTCCAATGGTTCATACTTTGCGGGGGCGGGGGGGGGGGGAGGTTAAAATTGAGTATACATAGGAAAATAAATTTGAACTAGAGAAATATCTTCAGAGAAATTATGCTCATTCCGTTAAAACTTTATTCCAGGAGACAAAATGTTTAAACATTTGTTTTTTGTTTTTGTTTTTGTTTTTGCTGAAGATGACTTTTATGACCAAATACATTTGGAAAACACTGAGTTAATAAAAACTAAATGGGTTTATTCTAAACTATTCAGTCTTTAATATGGTAGATGATATGCAGTTTCAGTCTCATTAAATACTGCATGCACCATTTTCCACAGTTGAATGTTTGCATTATTAGAAAGTTAATTTATTTTCAACAGATCGTGAGATTAATGAAAATTAAATAAAGTGCGAAACAATATTTGATATATTTTACTTTTTAATTTGTGCTTCTATACTAGAATTAATTTTGTTGATATTAAATTATGTCTTTAATAAACAGTATCTACTGAAATAGAGGCCCCCTTCCATTGCTCTGTGCATTTATCTTTTCTATCTATTTTATCTTTTCTTTTTATTGGTTATTCTCTGCCATAGTGAGATTTGCAGCACGTTTGATTTGGAAGTGCAAAATTCTGAAGTTAGGTAATATATTTTACCATAACAATTTTAATGGCTTCAAGTTATAAGAGATTTAAAAGATAGTAAGCAATTCTGCCTCTCCTAACAAACTTTTGCCACTTTCTTATTAAGAAACAAATTTCAAAGACTAATTAATGTGACCTTCCTTTTGAAAAATCTGACGGTTGTTTTTCAAGATTTTTCAACTACATAGCAAACCTACACAGGCATTCTTTCTCTGCTTTATTATCATATAGCTTTCCAAAGTGAAAGAAAATTAGGCTTTGCCACCACTGGAATCCACACTCACGTAAATAATTTCTTTAAGGCATGATGTGTGTGGAGTATTATGTAGTTATCATTTCTGTGATAAAGGAGATTGTAAATAATGAATTATTTCTTTTTAAAATTTAATTTTTTTAAGTGACAGCCTTTTTTTTATGCTTTTTTAAAACTTAAACAAAAATAGCATCTGATGGTTACATGGAGAGCTTCCTATAGACATGCTGTCAGTTGGAAAGCATTTATATTCAAAGACAAGTTCTTATAGCATATGTTACAAGGAGTGTGATTGGCACCTAGGTCCCTTGGCAACTCAGAATAAGAAATTTATAAACATAAATGAAGATGGTGCCACTTTATTAACATCTCTCTACTCATTTCATGTTTATGTAGGGACCAAAAATTAAAAACTTTAACTAAATCTATGTTCTCTTATAGAAGAAAAATGTGACATCTCTTAAACTACTAGTTCTTTGTAATTCTAAACAGGAAAACTTACCTTCTTGTAAGAATTCATTTTTTTTTTTTTTTGTATAGGGTTGCTCGTGTCTTATGCGATCTGCTTGTTTAAAACTCACGTAAAGGATAACAGCCCACTGAAGATAGAAGTCGTACTTCTAATTTCAGTGTCAGCATTATGAAAATAAAATATATAAACTACATGTCTGTAAGGAGAGGCAGCATAGCCTATTTTAATGGAAAAGATTCAGACTGTGAGCTGAGAGCTCATGTCTAATCTTCCCTTTATTAATATGAATAATGATAATCATCTTTTTCCTATGTCAGGCAGGGATTCTGGAAGCTGTATATATGTGAAAGTATTTGCATCCTATGGAGTACACAGACTAGTATTATTCTTACCAATGTTACTCATTACAGTAGGAATTTAAAGATCTCAAATAAATTCTAGATTTAGTTTTCTGGGTTTCCCATATTCCATATTTTTGTTTTCTGTGTTCTGAAAGGCAGTTGAGTTTATTTAGTGTTAATTCTGCATCACCAAGCCCAGTGCTGTGCACACAGTAGGATTTTTAATGTTTGTTTATGAAGTGGTGAATGAATGCTTTGCAGTACAACTGAGTAATTGAGACAAATACAGTAAATGGAGTTTAAGTTGAATGATTCTTTTTAAATCATTTTGTCTGCCATGTTTAAATACCATTAGTAAAATGTTGACAAATTTGGACTCTTATCGTTATTAGCTAGCATAACATCAGGACTACCTAAGAGTTTCTTTTAGCATTGTCACATTGCTAAACAAAGCTTAGCAGTTATGACTTTCATTTGTCACAATTTCCTACCTATTTCAGAAGCATAAAGTATGGTTTATGCTGGTTGTTTGTCTCCAACCTTCATAACACTTATTTAAACATTGCGTTATATCCAAATTAGCCTAAAAACACTCCATTCTTTCACTGTTCTTTGGCTGGTGTGCCCCTGACTCACTGATTCATTGACTGTGATTGATTATAAACTGCCAGTGAGATCCACTTCTATGGATTCGTCATTTGTTACAGTTTAAATGAGTCACAATTCCCTCTGCTATTGGACTTTTTAATGTGTAATACGGTGTTTTTAATGACCTTCCCTGCAAAATATGCTCCTTTAATCTCAGGTCAGCCTGGTTTAAATCTGTTTTGTTGGACATTACCCCATAGAAAATTTGTGTCCCTCATTATTCTCCTCTTTCCATGAAACCATATCCTGCAATATTTTAAAAGCCAGAGTGCAAAGTAATTGTGTCTCCATAAAATATTTTCATAAAGATAAACAGCCACAATATTTTACATTAGTCTTTTCACCAAAATCACCTTTTATAAAAATTTTCTTCATTCCTAATAAATCGTATGAAGTTCCACAAAGGCACCCTTTTAGTTAGTCGTGTACTGGCCTGTTTGTGAACTCCTTAAGAGAAAGGATAAAACCACTTTTGCTTCCCACTATCATCACAGTTCTCTATGCTTAACAACTTTAAAGAGCAGCCAACAATTTTCATCAAATCAGATTGTCCTAATACTTCCATAAAAAAATTTTGTAAAAAAATTATTTCTGGGACTGCTTCACAAAGGTCTTTATGAGAACTGTTGCTTAAAGCCAAAAAAACTTCAAGAGCAGGAACATAGCTGTCTTGGAATTTTCAGACCAAGTAAAAGAGTAGGCATTAGAGCATTGAGACTTTCCCCTGAAACTGCTTGTTTAGTTTTTGGTGAAAAACTAAATACTGTGAAATGTTGTCCAAATTCATCTTGATATCCTCCTATCTCTCTTCCAAAAGAATATCTAAATTAGGATGATTAGGGTCATTAAATCTTGTTCAAGAGCAAAGCTATTGAATCTTGTAAATTTCTGGTCAAAAAAAAATAATGGGAAAGCGAACTAACATTGACTTTATGCTGTTATTTTGGGATTCTGTGCAGCTAGTTGCTTTATATAATTTATCTCATTTCATCTTGACCACAATCAATATTAGGCCTTTATGGCTGTCATTTCAAGAAAGGTTAAGTAATTCATGCAAGGTTACACAACTAGCAAGGGGAACAGCCATAATTTGAACCCATTTATGACGGACAAAAAAAGCCCATGCTATTTAATTACCCACTCTGTTATTTGTGCTCTTTTACCTTCAATTAATAACTAGACTTGGTTGTTAAATGAATCTTAACCATTTTTTATGGGTGAACTAACAAAAGTTAATGTAAAGAATATTGAAGCCAAAAACTAAGTTGTCAGTTATCATACTGGAAAATAAATAGTAATGCAGTCATCATTTAAAAGTCAGCTGGATGCACAGAACGGATCAATCTGTAAAGAAACTTTCTTAGTTTAGTAAGTCTGATGTCAATATAAATCCTACTTATTTCTCCAGCTTTGACTTGGATAACCACATCTTCTGTGGCTGGCTGTGCAGTAGGCAAATGGAAGTACCCTTGATTCTGACTTTTCTCTGGGAGTGAATCCAGAGAGAAAACAAGCAGCTTTTCTATTCTTCCTCATCTTTAGGCACCCTAGAGGAGGTTGCTGATGTTAGTAATCAACTATATCCCTTTTGAAGACTTAGTTTAATATATGTTGATTGTTTCCTTACTGTTTGTCTTATTGGGGGAACCCATTCTTCTCCAGAAAAAGACAGATCCTCTCTTGGATTTATATATATGTGTGTGTGTGTGTGTGTATATATATATATATATATATAATGCAGAAACCTTTCTTCTAGAACTTCTATATGTAAAAGAATTATAAGCCAGGCATGGTGGCTCATGCCTGTAATCCCAACACTTTGGGAGGCCAAGGCAGGTGGATCATCTGAGGTCAGGAGTTCAAGACCAGCCTGGCCAACATGGTGAAACCCCATCTCTACTAAAATGCAAAAAAAAAAAAAAAAAAAAAAATTCGCCAGGTATGGTGGTGCGCACCTGTAGTCCCAGCTACTTAGAAGGCTAAGGCAGAAGAATCGCTTGAACCTGGGAGGCGGAGTTTGCGGTAAGCTGAGATCACACCACTGCACCCCAGCCTGGGTGACAGAGCAAGACTTCATCTCAAAAAAAAAAAAAAGAAAAGAATTCTAGCTATCAACAATAATCACCGAGTAATATACAGCACAGTTATTTACAGCACTGTGGAGATCTAGGGTTTAGTTTTAGTTCTACCAGTACCTTTGCTCACGAATAAAGGCATTTTATATGGACATCTCTAAATCTCACTTTTTTAATCTGTGAAATTTAAGGAGAATATTAGGTAATCTGCAAAATTCTATGAGCTCTACATTTACAGTTTTCTAGCACATTTAAGGCCTACCTTTTGCTTTATAACGAGGTCAGGAAAGTCTACAATGTGCCAGGAGGTAAGTGTGTAATGCTGTCTGATGAAAGTATATTCCTGAGTTTTCCTCCACCTATTGCCATCCCAGTAATTTTGAAAGGAATCATATAAGTGGCTTACGGCTGAAATCACAAGCTTTATCTTTTTCCATCTGATTTTTCATAATATGCATTCTTAGTTATTTACTTATTTATTCATTCATTTATTCACTCAGTCACTTATTTAATTTTAGACATGAGGTCTCACTATATTGCCCAGGCTGGAGTGCAGTGGCTAGTCACAGTAAAATCATACTATAGTACAGCCTTGAACTCCTGGGTTCAGCGATCCTCCCACTTAACCTCCATACTACAGATGTACTCTATTGTACCCAGCTTCTGTCTGATTTTTGAGAGGTCCTATGGTATTCGATAATTCTCCTTAACAGGAAGGATAATCTAGAAATGTAATCAAAGGGAAACTTAGGCTGGTTATGAAATTATCTAGCTTGAGATAGAATATTTCTCCTTTGTCACAGGATAATGTATGATTTACCTTATTTGTATTGCTAAGGGTTTGAGGGGACTATACTATATTAATCTCAGGCTTTGGAGTCTGACTTCACTAAAGATATGTGATTTGACATTCAAAAAAAATTTAAGTCTTAGTTGTCTCAATTATAAAATAGAGACTATAGATTTAAAGAGGTTTAACTTAATCCTCTTTAAATAGATATATTTGTATATGATGTATAATGTATATTATTAAATATGCATATAATTTAATATGGTATCTATCACATACTTAATAAACATTAGCTTCTATAGCATTAATATTAATATTATTTTTATTGATGGTGGCATTGGTAATGGTAAAAAGTAACACTGTTGGCTGGGCATGGTTGGTTCACACCTATAATCCCCAGCATTTGGAAGTCCAAGGCAGGTGAATCATTTGAGCCCAGGAGTTTGAGACCAGCCTAGGCCACATGATGAAAACCCATCTCTACAAAAAATACAAAAATTAGCTGGGCATGGTGGCATGTTCCTGTAGTCCCAGCTACTTGGGAGGCTGAGGAGGGAAGATCACTTGAGCCCAAGAGGCAGAGGTTGCAGTGAGCCAAGATGACACCACTATACTCCAGCCTGGGTGACAGAGCAAGACCCTGTCTTAAGAAAGAAAGAAAACAAATAAAGTACCACTGTTCTCAGGGATGCAAGGATGTTTCAACATATGCAAATCAATGAATGTGGTATGTTATATCAACAAAAATGACCAAAAATCATAATCACTTCAATAGATGCCAAAAAAAGCATTTAATAAAATTCAGTATCTTTTCATAATTAAAAAAATCTCAACAAACTAGGTATAGAAGGAATATACCTTAATATGACAAAGGTCATGTATGACAGACCCATAGCTAGTATCATACTGAACGGGAAAAAACTGAAAAGTCTTTTCTCTAAGATCTGGAACAAAAAAGGATGCCCACTTTTATGACTTTTATTCACAATGTTTATTCCTGGAGAGGGAGTCCTAGACAGCAATTAGGCAAGGGAAAGAAATTAAGGGCATTCAGTTTGGAAAGGAAGAAGTTAAATTAGCCTTGTTTGCAGGAGATATGATTTTATATTTAGAAAAACTTGTAGATTCCACCAAAAAACTATTAGAATGGATAAATTCAGGAAAGTTGCAAGATACATAATCAACATACAAAAATCAGTAATATATTTATATGTTAACAGTGAAGGATCTAAAAAAGAAACTATGAAAGGAATTCCATTTAAGAGAGCTACAAATAAAATAAAATGCTAGGAATAAACCTAACCAAAGAAGTGAAAGATCTCTGCAATGAGAATTATAAAACATTGATGAAAGAAATTAAAGGGTCCACAAAAAAAAAAAAGGAAAGATAATCCATGTTCATGGCTTGCGAGAATCAGTATTGTTAAAATGGCCATAGACCCAAAGCAATCTACAGATTCAATGCAATCCTTATCAAAATACCGATGACATTATTCACAGAAATAGAAAAAATCATCCTAAAATTTATGTGGAACCACAAAAGACTATCATAGCCAAAGAAATCCTGAGCAAAAAGAATAAAACTGGAGACATCACATTACCTGACTTCAAATTATACTACAAAATTGTAGTAACCAAAAGAGCATGGTACTGCCTCATAAAAACAGACACATAAGCCGCTGGAACAGAATAGAGTACCCTCAGAAATAAATCCATGCGTTTACAGTGAACACATTTTTGAAAAGGTCACCAAGAACATGCATGGGGAAAAGGACAGTCTGCTGCTGGGAAAATTGGATATCCATATGCAGAGGAATGAAACTAGAACCCTATATCTCACCATAAACGAAAATCAAATCAACATGGTTTAGAAACTTAAATGTAAGATCTCAAACTATGAAACTACTAGAAGAAAACATTGAGGGGGTGATTCAGGACATTTTTCTGGGCAAAGATTATTTGGGTAAGACCTCAAAAGCTCAGGCAACCACAGTAAAAATGGACAAATGGAATCACATCATACTAAAAAGCTTCTGCACAGCAAAGGAAAAAAAAATCAACAAAGTGAAGAGAACAACCCACAGAATGGGATCAAATATTTACAAATTACCCAACAGGGGACAAATAACCAGAATATATAAGGAGCTCAAACAACTCAATAGGGGGAAAAAAAATTCTGTTTTAAAAACAGGTAAAAGATCTGAATAGCAATTTCTCAAAATAAGACATACAAATGGCCAAAGGTATATGGAATGATGCTCATCATCACTAATCATTAGAGAAATGCAAATCAAAACTACAATGAGATATCATCTCACCCCAGTTAAAATGCCTTTTCTCGAAAAGGCAATAACTGATGTTGGTGAGGATGTGAAGAAAGAAGAACCCTTGTGTAATCTTGGTGGGAATGTAAATTAGCACAGCCTCTATGTGAGAACAATATGGATGTTCCTCAAAAAACTAAAGTAGAACTACCTTACAATCCAGCAATCTCACTTCTGGGTGTATATCTAAAAGAAAAGAAATCAGTATATCTAAGTGATATCTTTATTCTCATGTTTATTGCAGCACTGTTCACAATGGCCAACATATGTATCCAGCCTAAGTGTCCATCAATAAGTGAATAGATAAAGAAAATGTGGTACATGTGCACAATAGGATATTATACAGCCATAAAAAAGAATGAAATCCTGTCATTTGCAATAGCATGGACGGAACTAGAGGATGTTATATTAAGTGAAATAAGCCAGGCACGGAAAGACAAATACTACATGTTCTCACTCATATGTGGGAGCTTAAAAAAATGCAAATCAAAGAGCTCACTGAGATAGAGAGTAGAATGATGGCTACCGGAGTCTGGGAAGTATAATGTAAAGGGGGTGATAAAGAGGGGACTAGGGTAGGGTTAAGCAGTTCAAAAATACAATTAAATAGGAGAAATAAGATCTAATGTTCAGTAGTACAACAGAGCAACTGTAGTTAGTAATGTACTGTATATTTCAACATAAAAGGGTGGAATAAGAATGTTTCTCACACAAAGAAGCGATAAATGTTTGAAATCATGGATATCCTTATTACCTTGATTTGATTATTACACATTGTGTAATGTGTAATGACATGTACCCCATAAATATGTACAACTCTTATGTATCCATAACAAAATAATTTTTTAAGTTACCTATATTACTATTTTATATAAATTTTCAAAAAAATATATAAAGAAAATATGGTGATAGTATTCATTCCAGTAATTAAATATTTTAAAAATATTCTTGGAATTAATCTTATTTGAAATCGATAATGGTATTATGAAAATAACATGAATTAGCACAGTGCAGCCTTGAACTCCTGGGTTCAGCGATCCTCCCACCTAGCCCTTCCCACTACAAACGCACTCTATCATGCCCAGCTTCTTCTATCTGATTTTTGAGAGGCCTTATGGTATTGAATAATTCTGCCTGTCAGGAAGGATAATCTAGAAATGTAATCAAAGGGAAACTTATGATGATTATGAAGTCATCTGGTCTCAGCTAGAACATTTCTCTTATGTCACAGGGTAACATATGTATGTTTTACCTTATTACCTACTAGCGGCAGTCCTCAGAAAATGAGATCTTGCCTCCTTAATGAATGCTTTTGGTTTTGGGAAAAGATCTGTCAGGCTTCAGAGAAATGTTTTTGGGAGAAATAATGAGCCTTCACATCCCTTGTGTTTTCAAAATTTGGACGAAGCTGCTGTATTCTAATTATTTTAGTGTTTATCTGGGTCAGTAGATGTTATTAAATGCATACAAAGCTCTATCCTGAGCGAATTCTCTAGCTTGCAGCCTAATTTTAAATAAGACAAAAATAAATATTAAAGAATGAGATCAAAAATATATAGTAATAAGCACTAATAATTACCAAGACACACAAAGTAATAATTCATATATGTAAGTAAATGGAGAACTGTATTTATGTAAGAGATTTTTCTGATGATGACATCTGGTCTTTCTCAGAATCATTTTATTTAAATAAGTTGACATTACTTAGCCTAGTTTTTCATACTTCAAAAAATCTCTTCTTAAAAACTTTTACATTTTTGGTGACAATGATTTAATTTTTTTTTGTTACTGACAAACCCGAAGGCCATTTAGCTAAAAGAAAAGGACTCAACCTTACTTCTTTTATGAAAAATAAAATGATTCCGAGATAGCTGCTAGAAGACTACAAATGGGTGATAAGTTTCAGGCAGCTCCTAAGTAGGCTGGTATCTCTTTAGAAAAGATGTTTAATTCCTGTTCACGCTAGACTGTGCCATTAATAATTAAATGCCTAATGAATCTGTTCTCACAGAATTTTAAATTTTGCTGGGGAGAATAGAAATAATTGCAGTGTAGAAGAAAATAGTGTGCTAGAAAGTATCAAATTGATTTATTTACTCTAACATTTGTTAAATGCCTATTAGGTGTTGGGCCTGATGTCTGTCTCCAAGGATGCCACATTGAATAAGATATTGTCTCTGCCTTTTAATAGTTCACTCTCTAGTTAAGGAAAAAAAAAAATCTAAACAATTAGTTGGAGTGTAAAGTAGGAAATGTTAACATGTTGCTTTGTCATAGATGGTATCAATATATGTTAAATATATTTATGTTATAAGGTTATGTAAATGTTAATGAATGAATGTTTAACTGCTTCATAGAAAGTGCAGTGGAGAAAAGGAGGAAGATATGACTCTTCACCTATGATTTACAGAGTACGTTATGCTGCAACTATATATTAAGGAGTGAGCAGGAGAGCTAAAGTGAGCAGATCAAGAGGGCAGCACAGGACATTCCAGGTAGAGAGAATAACATATGCAAAGGCATGAAGATATTTTTCTTTTTGATTTAAAGTAAAATAATAGTGTTGGGGCCGGCCTAGTGACTCATGCCTGTAATCCCAGCACTTTGAGAGGCTGAGGTGAGTGGATCACCTGAGGTCAGTAGTTCGAGACCAGCCTAGCCAACATGGTGAAACCCCGTTTCTACTAAAAATACAAAAATTAGCCGGGCGTGATGGCGGGTGCCTATAATCCCAGCTAATTGGGAGGCTGAGGCAGGAGAATCGCTTGAACCTGGAAGGTGGAGGTTACAGTGAGCCGAAATCACGCCATTGCACTCCAGCCTGAGGGACAAGAGCAATATTTTGTCTCAAAAAAAAAAGGAAAAAGAAAAAAAAAAGAATACTGTTGGTTGTGGTGATGCATATCTGTAATCCCAGCACTTTGGGAGGCTGAGGCAGGAGGATTGATTGAGGCCAGGAGTTCAAGACCAGCCTGGACAACATAGGCCCTGGCTCTACAGGGGAAAAAAAACAAAAACACTGAGTGTGGTAGCATGCACCTGTAGTCCCAGCTACTCAGGAGGCTAAGGCAGGAGGCTCACTTGAGCCCAGGAGTTCAAGGCTGCAGCGAGCCATGATCTTGCCACTGCACTTCAGGCTGGGTGACAGAGTGAGACCCAGACTCCATAAATGAATGAATGAATGTAAAATAATAGGACATATTCAAGTAAGGGGGAGAGGCTGTGTTACTGATTCAGAGTTTGTGTGGCAGAGTGACAAGAAACGAGCTGGATAGAAAGCTTCAGAGAATTAAATTGACATTTTAGAAAGATAACTCTGACTGGAGTGTGGAGAATGTCTAGAGAAAGAAGACCAAAAATGCAAAGATAAATGTAAAGGGGTATTGGATCCAAACAAGAGAGAAGTGATGACCTGAACTAAAACAGTGTCCTCAGAAATAGAGAGAGGGGAGAGCTGAGAACTATGTGGCGATAGAATTGACAGAACTTAATTATTTGCTAATTATTACGAATGGGGGCATTCTGACTTTTAGGTTTCTACTTTGATAGTAAAGATAGTAATCAACACTAATGATGTAAAATGCTTACATATTGAACTTTTACTTTGGGGACACACACACAAAAAAATGTCCAGGAAACACTTGGAACTCTGTATCCAGGGTTACAAAACACACAAAGGTAGATTCTGTATTCTTGTGTGTACATGATAGCTGAAATTGTGCAAGTGAGTGAGATCACGAGGAAAAGCCAGTACCATGGTATATTGGGAGTTCTAAAACTTACCCACTAAGACCAGTGTCAGGAAGAAGAAAGATTGCATTTGAGGGGTTTCTAAGGTAGCCCAAGTATTTTCACAAGTATGTGAAAACCAGTGTTTATATTTAATTGACATCTTGCGAATGTCCCGCTGGACTTTGTAAAAGTGATTCATTCACTGACTTAAAAATTCAAGGCCAGGCACGATGGCTCATGCCTGAAATCCCAGCACTTTGCGAGGCAAAGGCAGGCGGATTACTTGAGGTCAGGAGTTTGAGACCAGCCTGGCCAACATGGCAAAACTCTGTTTCTACTAAAAATGCAAAAATTGGCCAGGCGTGGTGGCACACACCTGTAATTCCAGCTACATGAAGTAGGAGGCTGAGGCACAAGAATCACTTGAACCCAGGTGGTGGAGGTTGCAGTGAGCCTAGATCACACCAATGCACTCCAGCCAGGGCAACAAAGTAAGACTAAGTCTCAAAAAAAAAAAAAAAAAAAAAAAAAAAAAAAAAAAATCAGTAATATGAAGTAAATAAAAGAAGAAAATAAAAATTTTAGTTGTAAGATTTTTAAGTTAATGTGCACTTATTAACTCATTGCAGCCATATTAGTGATTTATATTGAATTTCAAGAAGCACGACATAATTTTACACAAATCTATCTTTTTGTGTAATGAATATAATATACAAGTGAATTAATTCTGTTAAATAAAATAGTACTTCCCTACTGTCAGTTCACTGATCCTTTTTTTCTTCTCATTTCAGGAAAAAAGTATACCTTTAAAAAGTGTCATATACTCTAGATAAGAAAGTTCAAAACTTTTTACTGAGACCCACAGTAAGAATATATTTCACCTTTCAATCAAGTACTGATCCTTGTACAATGCGGGGTTTAGAGGTGCTTACTTCCCATACAGTCAGAATACCACATAGAACTTTTGACTTACCCAAATCTTTACTAATAGCCTCACCGATAACATAAACAGTCGTTTAACACATATTTTGTGTTTTATGTATTAAATACTATTATATATTCTTACAATAAAGTAAACTAGAGAAAAGGAAATGTTATTAAGAAAATCATAAGGAAGAGAAAATATATTTACTATTCATTAAGTGGAAGTGAATTCTCAAAAAGGTCTTCACCCTGGCATTCCCCTTGAGTTGGTTGAGGAAGAGTGGGAGGAGGAGGAAGAGGAGGAGGAGGAAGGGTTGGTCTTTCTGTCTCAGGGTGGCAGATCCTGAAGAAGTGGAAGAGAAGGAAGGGGAAGCAGGAGAGGCAGGCAAATTCAGTGTAACTTTTATTTTTTAAAAAAATTTGCATATAAATGGATCCTCACAGTTCAAATCCATGTTGCCCAAGGGTCACTCGTATACACGTTGTGTGTGTGTGTGCGTGTGTGTGTGTGTGTGTGTAAGCTGACACAAACCTTGCATGAAACACTACTTACCCTTGTTTGTTCCTGTGCTCAATACTTTTAATCTCCTTAATCTCTTTCAGTGTTTTGCTTCATGGATATTTATTCTATTTCTCACTTTTACTAACTGTATGAGATTGTAAATATGAAGTTCCGAGATTATAAGCATGTACAATTCTCCTTTATCTTAAAACAAATAAACAAGAAATATTTATCTCTTGCTCTACTTATTTCATTTTCATTTTATTTTATTTTATTTTTTTTGGCACAAGGTCTCACTTTGTTGCCCAGGCTGGAAAGTCGTGGTGTGATCATAGTTCACTGCAGCCTTACTCCTGGACTCAAGTGATCCTCCTACCTCAGCCTCCCAAGTAGCTGTTGGGCCTACAGCTGTGCGCCACCATGCCCAGTTACTTCTTATTTTAAAAATTATGATTGAATCTAACCTTCATTTAACTCCAAATTTCTAACGTATATATAATCAACACTTCCTACTTTAACCTTCCCGTCACTGAGGCCCTTTTTCCTGCACTTACTCCCTTAGCAATCCCATCCAAAATCAATTTCCTTGGTAATAGCTAGCACTTGTATAACAACTAATGTGCCAAGCTAACTGCTTTACAATTGTTAATATAGTTTACTCACAACAAAAATATGAGGTAGGTTCTGTTTTTATCCAGAGTGAGATTAAGTAGTTTGCTCAAGATTACACAGATGATAAGCAGGGCAAGTAGGATTCAAAACCAGGTATCATATATAACCAACTCTTAAACTAAATTTCTATAACACCACATTGCTATTTAGATTTTCAATTATGATATCTTTCTCTCATCTTGTTTTTTTTTCTCTCTCGATGTGTCATTTGTGTTCAAAATTAAATTTTTCTATAAAGACTGGAATAATAGTCTAGAAGTAACGGTAGTTGGTAAATATTCTTCTATATGCTTGTATTACTTCAAGGGATGAGGATAATGTTTTAACGGAAGTGATGCCATCAAGTTAGTTTCACAATGATGAAGAAGGTGAGTGAACACTTCAGGAAAAATGAAAATATATTCAGGGGTGTATGAGTGTGCTAAGGCTGCCATAACAAAATACTACAGACTGAGGACTTACCAACAGAAATTTATTTTCTCACATCTTTGGAGAAGTGGAAGAAGAAGATGTTGGTCTTTTTGGTTTCTCCTGAGACCTCTCTTCTTGACTTGCACATGGCTACCTTCTTCTCTGTACATGCACTTCCCTGGTGTTTCTTCCTCTTCTAATAAAGACATCGTACTCACTGGGCTAGGGCCCACCTCCTTGACCTAACTTAACATTATCTACCTGTTTTAAGGACTTATTTCCAAAGACAGTCATATTCTCAGGTGTGCTGGAGATTTAGGACTTAAGAATCTCGGGGGAACGCAATTCAGTCTTTTAAAAGAAATATCTTACCAACAGAAAAGGTAGTCTACAGCATGCAGTTACCCTGGAAAGGATCATGGATCAGTTTAGTGAGAATGAGAGCTAGGAAAGAGACACCAGAAGGGAGGGTATTGATCCTGAAACCAGTGTCAGCTGGATAAAGGAAGCAAGAGATTGGAAAATTGGAAGCACATTTTAATGTTATGGAGAAGGGAAGGACAAAACAGGAAGGTGTGTGTTAGGTTTGTTGACCTACCCAGCATTCCTAATTACAAGCAGAAAGTTGATGTGCATGCAGGGTTCTGCAAAACTTAGAATCCCTGCTGCATGCCTGTCACTGAGAAAGATTAAATTAATAGAGAATGGAGGAAGTGATATTGGAGATGTGGCAGATGAAGGCACGCTCTTAGAGCATATCTTTCAAAAACAATGTGCAAAGTTAAAAATGTTTTTGGAATTGAAGTGGTGTAACTAATTTAAAATATATTTTTCTATTATTTCAAGGATTGTACTATTATATAATGGTATATATAATAGAAAAGGAAATATAACTCTCCTCATTATGTACTAGAAGTATTAGTGATTTCTTCTTTATGGGTCACATTTTCCCGTTATTTCATATGTCAGTAATTTTTTGTTATATACTAGACATTCTGATTTCTATGTTGTAGGATTTTGTTGTCTTTTGTTAAAGAGCATTGACTTTTGTTCTGGGAGACAATTTATTGGAAAGTCAGCTTGCTCTATTTTCTTCTTTTCTGTAAGCTCAATTAGAGTGGGTCTAGACCTTTTAGGGGTGTCACGTGAGTGCTTAGCATTTTCAGTGAAGTTCTGCATCTCTTAGTATGTGACATCTGGATTTCTGTTCAAATCACAGCTCATGGCTCTTCAGTTAGCTATTTTCTGCCAGGTCTTCAGCCTTGCTTTGTGCATGTGCAGCTTAATATGCATCCAATGACTTATGATAACTCCTTTTGGGGCTCGTTTTTTGTGTAGTTAATGCTTTCCCACCGTTTTGCCTTATAAATTCTAGCTATTTCAACAGCACCAAGCTCTACTTTGTGCCTCTTTAGTTGAATGAGGTCATTGTGGTCTGCCTGGGCTCCACCTACATCCCTGTGTTGAGGTCTGGAGTACAGCAGGTAGAAAGACAGAGTGGTCCTAGGGCTCACCTCTTGTATTTCTCTTCTTTCAGGAAGCACAGTCCTGCACAAACTGTTGTCCAATGTGGAAAACCAGTAATTTCTTCTTGAGAAATTGAAAACATCTTTAACATAAGTTTGGCATAGAATTAAATTCAACTTCTTAGAAATTGGTTTTTGCTGAAATCAATTTTATATATTTCATACTAATAACACTACTGTTTTGAAGTTAAATATACATATATATTACAACATATAAAAGATAAATCACACTAGCTTGGAACAATAATATAAACCACTTTGTAAAAACCCCATCCTGAGAAGGAGCAGCATGTTAAAACCACTTGTGTTGAGAAAAGTGTTCTGAGAATGGTTCTATTAAGGAAAGTTTGTTTTCTTAGCTTTTGATGTCCTCGGGTAACAAAATCAACATTCTTCTGTGTTTAATGAAATAAGTTGTAAAAAAGCAACAGGTGTTTTGGTAATAAAAAAAAAAAAACTATTCAGGGCTTAAATCATTAGAGTACCCTGTTTTCTTTATTATAATTAATGAAACAAGAGATTTTGAAATTAATCTGTTGCTGTGTAGACTTAGAGAGAGGAGTCTAGGAAGTGAGTTATATGACCTTATTGACCTTTGGACCTATCGTGTTTAATATAATTACCCACAATTAGTAGATTTTTAAATTATTGTCTAAAAATATAAACAAAATAGAAATATGTAGCTACTAGAAACCTAGAAATGTAATTGTTATTGTCATAGAAATGCATGAATAAATATAAAATAAAGGAAAAATTAGACAGATTGCTTTTTGAATAATTGCATAAGATTTCTTGGCTGAAAATTAATAGATGTTAAAATGTGCCAGTTTATTTAGATTTCCAATAAAAATGTTCATTTGATATCTGTATTTAAAAGTTATTATTTACCTAAAAAGCAACTATGTATAGTGTAAATAATTGTTTGGAAGACATTTGAAAATATCTTATTTGATCAGGGAGGATAATACAGATTAACTTTAGAAAAGGTTCAGTAAAAATGTATTTCTCGATCTGTTCTCTTTCCCCCACTTTTCCCACTCCCACCTCCATCTGTCCTTTTAATACCTCTCTCTTGATCTCCTCTACTTCCCTCTGCAACAGTCACATTACCTACAAGAAATTGATTATTGTCTATTGAATACTCGTTCTTGAAGGTCACTGTTTCTTTCATCCTTGTTTTTCTATGGATAAAAAATCTCTCAAATTATTTATGGAAGTTTCTTTCAAGTTAATTTTTTTCTATCATTGTCCTTTTTTCTATTAGGCATAATATTTCTCACTTTTACTTACAGCATTTATATTTTTTATTTTCCAACTGATATACCAATATGGATATAGATATCTATGTCTATCTATGTATCTATTCATCTGTCTGAGCAGTAACAAAAATACAGACTTTTTCTTTCTTCTTCTGTACTTTTCCAGCTGTGTTATGTTAAACTCCCTTGTGTAACTGTATTCCTTGGCTAAGATATCTGGTAACCATTATTTACAAATAATATACTCCTTTGTACAAGACTAGAATATTCTCCACAGGGACATTTTAAATGCCAACTCCAGTTAAATGTGTGAGGCTTTGAATTCAGTGTTGGCCTTATAATGAAAATTACAGACTTTTTAAAAAAGAAGTTATGTTTATAGATTAACAAATCTGGCAAAATTTTAGTCTGTCACTTTGTCCACATTTAATTAGAAAAAGCTTTGTGTCTTTTATATTCTACTTATATAATCTTCAGTATTTTCCTTGGTGCTATTTTTATTAAAACAGTAATTTTTGGGGCACCTAATACGACCAAGCAACATGATGAATCATGTTTCTAAATGTCAGTTTATCATGGAAGAATTAGAACTTTTAAAATGTGAGCATACATGAAGCATTTACCTCATTGGAAAAATGTTTCTTATTTAGATATTCTTTTCTCATTTTTTTCCATTTTATACAAAATGATAATACTACGAAATTATCAATCCTTTAAAGTAACAGTTTGTGCATTTTAACTTATAAGATAAATGCATTTTGCACAAAAGCACATTTTATGAATTTCAGATAGTAAGATAGATAACTTTATGAGGCATACTATGATTTGATGTCCCCACTTCCAATTTCATAAGATTAAAATACCTTATGAGATTGAAATATGGACTTCCTATCTGTTTATAAATCTTAGTGGAGTGACATACACACGTTAACCTTTTTTAACTGTATTTGCCTTCTTTGATTGTGTTTGCTAGGTACATACAGATTTTAGAAAGGGAAGATAAAATATTTTAAAATAGTTTTGCTGATTGCCTGCAATTCTGCTTAGCAAATTTAGTTCCACAAGCAATGGATTTAATCAAACCTGACAGGAGTTAATACCAGTTGGAAAAACTTATGAACAAGTATGCGTAATTCTAAGGATTTGGGGCTGTTGACCAGAAAATCATAAACACTATTTAGGTAGCCAACCAAGTAAGATGATGATGCCTTCATCCATATCTTACAGCAGGGGTCCTCAATCCCCAAGCAGCAGACCAGTTCTGGTTCGTGGCCTGTTAGGAACTGGGCCGCACAGTAGTAGGTGAGAAGTCATCCAGGGAGAATTACCACCTGAGCTCCACCTCTTGTCAGATCACTGGCAAAATCATCCCCCCAACCTCACCCGGTCCATGGAAAAATTGTCTTCCAAGAAACCCCATTCTTGGTGCCATAAAGGTTGGGGACTGTTGTCTTAGATGAAGGAAAACAATAAAAAATTAATTGGGAACTATCAAGAAATCTGACCAAGGAAGCATCAGAGAAACTGATATGTCATCCACAGAAGATTAAGATGATTACATCTTAATCTTCAACTTCAGTTAAGCTAGTAAGCTTAACTTACTAGCAAGTTGAAGCTTTCTGTATTGATGATATATTTTAGATAATTGAAAACCTTGAGTGATTTCTTTCTGAATACAGTTTTTTAGACAATTAGTATTATCTAAAATTGTATAATTGTAGAAGTAAACTGACCAGGAAAAGAATGACATTTTAAAAAATACTTTAGGGAATTTTATTTTTGTTTTGAAGGCAATAGAAAAGGATCTGACTTGATCAGAGTTGCATTTTTAGAAAAATTCCCCTAGATGTTTTAATGAGAATTAATTTTATCTGCTTGGCCATGTATAAACTATAGCAGTAATCTAAGAAACTGTGGAAGTATTGGAGATGCAGATAATTATTAGACACACCTAAGAACTTTTTATGTGATACTGATTAGATTTGCATGATGAAGTTTTGAAAGGCATCAAGACTGATTCCATATTTGGGGCATGACAAGTTTTGTGGACAATGACATTAAGAAAGCTTTGACCTGAACACGTTACTGAGACAGCATGCTTAAAATAAGGAGTTCACACATTGCTAATAATCATTGTTAACTGTAATTTGAAGATAGCTAAACAGTCTTCATAAATATAAGATTTCATTAAAAATACATTTATAATAAACCATGATAAATTTACCAGTTATTATTCTTGTCAAATAGATGTTCAAAGTAACTTTAGCTTTTAATTGTCTAATTTTGAGTACCAATAACCAAAGGATATACAAATTAATCATTTAAAAAATAAAAGCCTTATGAGATTTTTGTTGAAAATTTTGAAAAATCATAAATAACATGAAGTGGTACAACATAAAGAAAACATGTGTATGTTTGGAAATGAAAATTCTATTTGGGCAATGCTTTTTGACCCAATACTACTAACTTAAAAGTGCTTCAAAATGGTCTAAAAGTGCATTAGTCTGTCTTACCAAATCTGGATAATATAATCATTTTTAAAAAGCATCATAAGGTAAATTACAGAATCAGGGATTTTTTATACCAGAAGTAACCACTTAGTCTAATTTTTCCCCGCCTAATTTTACAGATTTAAAAATAAACTTTTACAGAATTGTTATGTGGCCTGCCCATAGTTATAAAGACAATGACTCACAGACTCAAGTTTGGAATTCTTCTAAAGTATTTTATTAATTCAATATAAACATTTTCTTAGTTATTTGACCATTTGGTGTGGAATGTTTCTTATTCCTTCTAAATGAAAGTGTTGCCTAATCCCATTCTGTTTTAAAGCTAGTTAGGACATGTCTAGTGTTGCAAATCTGGAAATCTCTTTTTTGAAAATCATTTCACAGTTTTCAAGGAATGCCGCTGAAATTTAGCCTTCTAGTTTCCTTTTCATAGAACAACTACAAACTGGCCAAATTATATCACAGAGGCATCAACCTTGTTGTAAAGGAGTTTAAAGAAGTGCATATAGAATGTTTTGTCCTAATGTATCAAAATTATTCCAGATTTTTCTGTGATTAAGCATGCATTGGCAAAATGAAGTGGAAAGATTTATCATTGTCAAATAAATTCAGTTAAGTTCCTCTTCCTACCCCTGTTAATGATCAGAGAGAGAGAGTCTGTGATATATAACACTGTTCTTATCGACCAAATTAACCAGATAATCAATCATGCTAATAATTCACTCTGCCAATTTTATCAGATTTTGATTTTGACTTACTAGTCAGGCTAGTGATCTTGTCCTAGTTCTAACCAGGTAATGTAGAGTCACTGCAGGTAATATGCTAGTAATATATTATTTTTTAAAAATATCCTGAAAGATTTCCTATACCATTTCTTTTACAAAGGTTTTATATTTTATTTATTTTGTCCAATTTTTAAATTTATCCTAGTTCAATGAAAACCTCTCTAAGCTTTGTAAAAAGTCTAAGTTTTATTAACAGTTGAGTAAAATAAAAAACAACGAAAATTTCAAAAATCCTTAGAAATCTCTATGAAGAAATCACCAACAAACGTCTTAGGTTGACAGAAGTCAACCTATGAAAACAATGAAGCTTTGTGTTGACTCCAAACATTTCATGACATAGGTAGCTGTTGAAAGCTGAGAAATTTTAGTTTTGTTTTCTGGAAACTTATTAACCATTTAAAGTGCTTTCAGAGATTTGTTATTTTTAACTTCAAAATGATATAAATTGAAGGTTTAATGTTGCTCTTTCATAAATTGCTTTTTCCCACTAATGTTTTTCTTTTCTTAATGTTAACTGGAACTAGCACCAGCAGGCATATAATCAATAATATGGTATTTCACACGGATGCAAAATAACTTGTAAGTTATTTATTATTAGGTTCCATTAGTATTTAAGAATTTATAGCCATTGATGAATATTTATTGAGAAATTACTTAGTGTTACACACCATTCTAATCTGTCTTGATTTATCAGTGAATAAGACAAACTTAGTCCCTGCCTTCATGGAGCTTATAAATATTAGATACATTATTGCAAGTTTGATCAAATCTAAGGATGTTTGAGGGCTACCCAAAAGTTCTACCGAAAAAGGTGATTGTATAGTTTCAATTCAGATTTGCTGTTTGAGTTTATTCTGAAACATCCTGAAACCTAATTCTGAAGCCAAGGCTTTTATTAAATCAGTTTGCTCAGAGTGAGCTAGCCCTTTAATTTTCTCTTTTGGAAAATGTACTTCAGAGCCATCTGATTGTAAGCATTATGCTTTCAAAAAAAAAGCATCTATATAAGAAGAAAAGCAATGTAAGAAATCAAGTTATAATAGATATTTGACAATGGAAAAGAAAAATCAAAGGTTCACAGATTAATTTGGGAAATGTAGTAAACAGCTGGAAATCTGTGCCTACCTTAGAACTATTAAATTAGTTCCTTTTTAATTGCTTGTGTGACTTATGGCTGTCTTACAAATAGTTGTGTCTTTCCGTCCTACTTAATTATAAACTTTTTGAATGCATGCTGGTAGTATCTTCTGGATAGTGCCACAGTTCCAGAGTTTTTTCAAGGAATGCCTCTGAAATTTACCTTAATATTTGCCTCTGCATAGAATACTTCATAAAACACTCAATAAATATTGGTTGAATGAGTGGAGGAATAAATGAATTCTTAAGGTCTGAAGAAGTGAATTCCTTTGGTTGTAAAGTTTTAAGAAACAATTTTTAAAAATTAAACATTGAGGCTGGGCGCGGTGGTTCACGCCTGTAATCCCAGCACTTTGGGAGGCCAGGGCGGGTGGATCACGAGGTCAAGAGATCGAGACCATCCTAGCCAACATGGTGAAACCCCATCTCTACTAAAAATACAAAAATTAGCCGGTTGTGGTGGCGGGTGCCTGTAATCCCAGCTACTCAGGAGGCTGAGGCAGGAGAGTGGCTTGAACCCGGGAGGCGGAGCTTACAGTGAGCAGAGATGGTGCCACTGCACTGCAGCCTGAGCGACAGAGCGAGGCTCCGTCTCAAAAATAAATAAATAAATAAATAAAATTTTAAAAAATAAACATTGAAATGTTTTGTAGGCATAGAACAATAAATATCTAATATAATCAACTTACTATTTTTTATGCTGCAGATACTTCTGGGGTCTGTGGTTTATCCTTAGTGGCCCACTCTGCCTCTGACATTGAGAGTATTGGATTTCCAAAGATGACCTTTTGAGTTACCCCAATGTCAGTAGGTATTTGTCATTAAGTCTGACTTCTAGCTGTACTGGCTGAGAGAGGAGCCTGACATTTGGGAAAGTATATGTACACAGATTCAAACACATACATTCTTAAGTGTTTGGTGTTATGTTAATAATCAGTTTATTTGGTGATTGCTAATTCATAGATTACACCATTGACTTGTCTTGTAAGATGGTCGTCAGTTATTCAGGTGAGATTGTGAAAACTGAGTAGCAACTGATTACAGATTTGAAAATGGGCATTTGATAAATGGCATGAAAAAATAAGGTTTGCTTGTTTGGTCAGATTAGAAATTTACTGCCTCAAGACAGGTCACTTTAAGATACTGCCTATTGAAGTATGGTGTGATAGACCTTATCTCAGCCTCTTTTCTTGATTATCTTTGTACTTGTCAGCAAGACAAACTACAGAGGCACAAGATAGCCTGAGGCATAGTTGGTTGTTTTCTCTTGGGAAAGGAAGAATATGTGTTTTGAAGTTTCAGATTCAGTTAGGGTTGTATTTTAAGGTTTGGATTTTGTGCTTTTTTTCTCTTAATATTTTATATCTTTTGAAATGAAACAATGACTTATTGATTCTAAATATTTTATAAACACTTGTGAAATGAATAAATAGATAAAACAGCCAAAAGCAGTCATAGTAGACTGAGTACTCTGTGTTCATAATAGATGCTGGCTCTGTGACAATTGGAATATTTTGAATTAGGAAAACTGGTATTTATCTTACTTTTTTTATGTCTGTGAAAAGATATAGTAGATAACCTAAATGAATATTAATTTGGTCTTTTGTTAACAATATACTGTTTTAAAAATAATACCTTAATGATGATATTGGATATTTCTGATACTTTTTTATTCAAAAATATTTGTAAATATTTTTTATTTACATTTTACATTGTACATTTTTATTTACTCTATTTTGTCATCTCAGAAATTATGGTTTATATACATTTTCTCAACTGAGAAACTTAGAAATTCTGTAATATACCCAAGGTAAATGCAGAACTGGAGACCCAAACCCAGGCATTCGTACTCCATTTTACCCTACATCTCATCTGGATGTTTATAAGTAAGTTTTTGATTAAACAATAAGATGCACATTTGAAAATAAGAGATCCAGTCTTCATATTTCTCTTGTATAAAACTACTGAGTAATATGTTAGGGTTTAGCATGAGGCATGGGTTCCAGCTATAGGGTATTCATAATTTAATTGGAGAAACAAGAGATAAACATAAAAAGAGAGTAACAATATAAGATTGTATGTATAAGATGAGTGATTCAAACTGTAAGTCCTACAGAGACAGGAAAGATTTCTGTGGATTGGGACTACTAGACGAGGATGACTGGAATGAGCTGGGCTGTGCTAGAAGGAGGCACATAGATAAGCCAGTAAAGGAGTAGAGGGCATTCCAAACAGGGGAAGTACAGAACAAAAATAAAGGTATTGTTACCCGGCAGCCCTTGGTATAGCTTACATACATGGTAGAAGATTTGTGGGAGGTGTGGTTACAAAGGCAGGTGAGGGGTCACATTGTAGAAGGATTTGAATGCAGGGCTAAGATCTTAGGACTTCATTTTGTAGGCAATGGGAAACCACTCGTGGTTGGTTTGTCTGGACATGGCATTTGCAAATAGTACACATTTTTTTTTTTTCATGGTCAAGACACCTGAAGATTAGAGCCTGCTTCCTTCTATAAGCTACATCGCCACAACTGTGAATAACATGCTTCAGGACATTGAGGGGTGTGTGTGTGTGTGTGTGTGTGTGTATGTATTTGAGGGGGCTAGAGATGGGCATATCTGTGTGGCGGGGAAAGGGGAAGAGAGGTGGCAATCTTCATTCAAGTATTATAGACTCTTTCTGTGTGTCAAGCTATATATCATATGAAAAGAAAAACATCTATAAACATGAGATAATAATGAGCACCTTATAGAAACAAATTATAAACCTGAAAAGTGATTTGTAAAAATATTGAGATTTAAAGATTTCTTGGTCAGAAGCTGAAGTTTACCAGGTAATTTAACTTAGGGGATTCAGCCAAATTCCCGGCAGCTTAGCCAACAGTGTCATTTCATTCCGACATTGAGAGTACCCAGGGAAGCTAACTCCCTGTCTTTCTCATGTCTGAACTGCTGTTGCCAAGATCCTGCAGTTCGTCTGTCAGATGAGAAGAAGTGTGGCTTTTTGTGGAGCCACCTTTCACAGTAACAGGGCTTGTGAAAAGAGTCCTCATTTTCGAGATGCAGTGAACCTAACAAGAACTTGAAATTCGTCCCATGGCTATACCAATCAGTATTCCAGCTGTAGTAAGTTAATTGGCAATGGTTTTTTGTTTTGTTTTGTTTTGTTTTTGTTTTTTCTCCTTTTGTCTTCTTTAAAAAAAAATAAATCCTGGAAATGGTGAAAGACACGTTGTCATGACAAAAAAAAAATGATGACAATATTAAAAACAGAATTCTGGAGGTGGCATCTTAAGAAAAAAACCTCCCCAGTCAATATTGAATCCATACTTTTCTGCCTGAATTTGAAAACTTGCAAGCTGATTTAACTATCTCTCTGCCTTGTTACTCCTTCCATTTCTTTTCTGCTGCCCATATTTATCCTGTCTCATTTCCTGCACCTTTCATGCATGCTGTTACAAGGCCACACTCCTCTTCATTACCCTTTGAACATTTGCCATTCTTTTCCAATTCTGTTCAAGTTCTCTCTCATATCTAAAATGAATACATATAACTAATATACTTAATATGAATTGATTTTTTTAACAATGAGATACCAGACTTGAAAGTGAAAACTTGAATTATTGCACTTGAATGTATATGTAAGGTGATGAATATTATAGACATTTTTGAACTCCTATCTGTGACCTCCTATTGATATAGTTCGGATCCCTTCTGTTGTATATGAAATAGCATTGCTCATTTGGAGACTCACAGTCATTGTTCAAGGGAGCTAATGTCAGAACAGAATTGTAGTATTTAGCATCAAGACCCAAAGACAATGAAAAGACCAAACATTATCACAATTGGAGGAAAAAGGCAGGATGAGTTGAAATTTGAAAAATGTAGACTAGGCGCGGTGGCTCACACCTGTAATCCCAGCACTTTGGGAGGCCGAGGTGGGTGGATCACTTGAGCTCAGTAGTTCAAGACCAGCCTGGCCAACATGATGAAACCCTGTCTCTACTAAAAATACAAAAATTAGCCAGGCATGGCGGCAGACTCCTGTAATCCCAGCTACTCGGGAGGCTGAGGCAGGAGAATTGTTTGAACCCGGGAGGCGGAGGTTGCAGTAAGCCGAGATCATACCATTGCATTCCAGCCTGGGCGAAAAGAGTAAAACTCCATCTCAAAAAAAATAAAAATAAATAAGAAAAGAAAAAAAATTTGAAAAATATTCGAGATGAGCAATTTAATACTTAGGTGCCAAGTATTGGAGTAGTGCCTTTTTATCCTGGTTTCAGGGTAAAGAGAGAAGGACAGAATGGATTGTTTTTGCCTTTTTTTAAAGGCTAGATGGGTATTGAAACTTCATTGTAAAGAAATATTTGAAGTAAGAGCATCTATTACGATATGGTCTGCTATTACATTTATGTGAAAAACTGAGGGGAACACTGTTCCCATGGTGCAAACACAAACCAAAAAAGATGTATTCCATTTAAACTGTAACTAAGCTTATACAGCTAGCTGTTTTTCTTCATGCCAATTTTATAGAAAGGTTACAGTGTAATTATCAAGAGGAATGCATCATAATGTGGTGAACTGGCCGGAAGTACTTGGTCACACACAACTTCAGTTTATTTGTGGTTTAATAATGATAGTCACCAAGAAGTTTGAAGTATGAGAACATTAGCTACTTCTCCCACAATTTTGTTTCAAGGCAATTAATAAAATTCTCAAATCAAATTTTGCCACACATACAATTATTAACTATTTACTTGCAAGTAAGCACAAAATAATTCATGAACCTGTCCTATAAGTTTGAAAAAAAATTGCAAGCTCTCTGTCCTTTTAGGTTTCCCAGTCACTACCTCATAGAAAATGTTCATTTTTGACAAATAAAAAGTTTCCTGAACAACCACAGTTGTTCAGGGTTCATAGCTGGACACAGAACCATTTAAAAATTTAGTGGAAGATTATCTCTAGGTGTAAATAGGCCTCATGAGATTTTTACACCTTGTCTGTAAAATGATGGGCAGTATTTCTAATATATTTTAGCCAGTCTGTATAACACTGGTACTTTTAATTCACTCATGAAAATCCATATGCAATGTTCATCAAGTTAGTTTACATGCTTTGTTTTTATCAATAGGCATACATTTTGTCATTCAGTATACTTATTAGTAAGTCATCAGTTATTGATTGAAATATGAATAACAAAAGGACCTGGAGTGACCCCCTTAGGAGTACAGATTTCTGATCCCATCAGCCTGCTCCTGGCTGGTGCATTCCGGATTAGATGCTAGAAACATCTTGGTTATAGTCCACCCTCACTAACATACCTTTAGTAACGTTGGATTTTAAAGTAAGTTGCAGACATTGTAACACATGATGTAATCACTTCCCACATACGGTATCCTTTTTGGTTGCCAATTTGTAAGACATCATTTGGAGTTCTGAAATGAATGGCAAAACTTTTCACTAATTATATTTTTAAAAATTTTGCCTTGTATTTTGATTTAAACTTAATATTCTTTTTTCCTAGATATCTGCTGTGACATTAAATATAATCTTTATCCAGTTTATACATCTGTAATTGAAATGTCCTCTACCTCTAAGAGTTTTGCTAGTTTTGTTCATAGACAAGCATATACTTGTACTTTCATTAGTCATCTCTTAGCTTAATAGCATTGGGAAATCTTTCAGCTTGAATGTGTTTTAAAAAAAAAACCACTTCCTTTTTAATTTACCCTTATCTATTCCCAATACATTTTTAGAGGCTAATAAAAAAATGTCCTAAAACTTAAACAGCTTTGGGAAGTAAACTATGCTTTGATGGGCTTTCACTTAATATTTGATCAAAGAATAGTTTACCCACTAGGAAAACATACTTTTTAATTGTCATAATGACGAAATATAAGAACAAAAGCTGTGTGATTTGGCAAAGTCACTTAACCTCTCTGAAGCTTTGTTTTCCTTAAAAATAAAATGAAGATAGTAATAATAAGTACTTTATGAAGTAATTTTAAGGATTAACAAGGTAATACATGGAAAACCCATAGCAAAGGGCCCAAAACATAAGATCTGGAAATTAATAGTTATAATAGAAAAAAAAAAAGAGAGGAATTTCAATAGAATGTTCAACAGTGTCCATGTTGTCTCGGAGAGATCAAGTAAAGCATGAACTACACAGAGTGAGAACTCAACATGCAAGCTTTTCTGCCAGAATGTAATATATGTGTACCTGAAAAACCACTCATGCTGCAAAATTACACAGTAAAAATAACGGGCTTAAGGGAGAAAAAATTAAACTTTGGGCACACTATTCAAAATCGACTCAGTTTCTCCCATTCTGTAGCAATTTACCCATCTGACAAAGGGCTGGTATCCAGAATCTACACTGAACTTAAACAAATTTACAGGAAAAAAAAAAAAAAAAACCCCATCAAAAAGTGGCCAAAGGATATGAACAGACACTTCTCAAAACAAGACATTTATGTGGCCAACAAACATATGAAAAAAAGCTCATCATCACTCGCCATCAGAGAAATACAAATCAAAACCACAGTGAGATACCATCTCATGCAAGTTAGAATGACGATCATTAAAAAGTCAACAAACGACAGATGCTGGAGAGTATGTGGAGAAATAGGAATGCTTTTACACTGTTGGTGGGAGTGCAACTTAGTTTAATCATTGTGGAAGACAGTGTGGTGATTCCTTAAGGATCTAGAACCAGAAATAGCATTTGACCCAGCAATCCCATTACTGGGTATATCCCCAAAGGATTATAAATCATTCTGCTATAAAGAAACATGCACATGTATGTTTATTGCAGCTCTGCTTACAATAGCAAAGACTTGGAACCAACCCAAATACCCATCAGTGATAGACTGGATAAAGAAAATATGTTACATATTACACCGTGGAATAGTAAGCAGCCATAAAAAAGGATGAGTTCATGTCCTTTGCAGGGACATGAATGAAGCTAAAAACCATCATTCTCAGCAAACTAACACAGGAACAGAAAACCAAACACTGCATGTTCTGCTTATAAGTGGGAGTTGAACAGCGAGAACACATGGACACAGGAATGGGAACATCACACACCAGGGCCTGTCGGTGGGTGAGGGGCAAGGGGATGGATAGCATTAGGAGAAATACCTAATATAGATGCCGGGTTGATGGGTGCAGCAAACCACCATGGTGCTTGTATACGTATGTAACAAACCTGCACATTCTGCACGTGTATCTCAGAACTTAAAATATAATAATAATAAAAAAATCAACGCAGTTTTGTCATTGTTGCTATGATTTCTAGTTACAGTCCTAATAAAAATACTAGCTCCATTAAATCTCCAAAAATACTTTCACCCAGCATCAAAGATCATTTTGATCGAATTATTCCATGTGTACAATATACATGATGTTTTGTTAGTAGTAAAGTATCACATGCCATCTAACTGACCTGATTCAACGAATCTGCATAAAGATTTGAAAGAGTAGTTTTGCTATATATATATATATATATATATATTTTTTTTTTTTTTTTTTTTTTTTTTTTGAGACGGAGTCTTGCTCTGTCACCCAGGCTGGAGTGCAGTGGCCGGATCTCAGCTCACTGCAAGCTCCGCCTCCCGGGTTTACGCCATTCTCCTGCCTCAGCCTCCCGAGTAGCTGGGACTACAGGCGCCCGCCACCTCGCCCGGCTATTTTTTTGTATTTTTTAGTAGAGACGGGGTTTCACTGTGTTAGCCGGGATCGTCTCTCGATCTCCTGACCTCGTGATCCGCCCATCTCGGCCTCCCAAAGTGCTGGGATTACAGGCTTGAGCCACCGCGCCCGGCCAGTTTTGCTGTATTTTAATTGTCACCTTACGTCAATGCTAAAACAGCAAGTTAATATTTTGCTCACAAATGATATGGATGTGCATAATTTTGTTGGGTCACATTCTCATCTCATTTTATTTTAGCTGCTGTAAGTAAAGATGATTCCATTATTTCAAGTCTTGATGTCATTGATATTGCGCCAAGTAGAAAAAGGAGACAGCGAATGCAAAAGAATCTTGGGACAGAACCTAAAATGGCTCCTCAGGAGCATCAGTTTCAAGAAAAGGAAAAGTAAGTCATTTTGTTCTTTGCCAAGAAGTGAGGTGACATTTTTGAAAATCTAACATATGATCTTAAAAATTATATTTTCATTTTGAACTTATTTAAAGTTATTTTTAAGAAAATGTGATTTTTGAATTGTAAAATGTTTGAATCAATATATTGTTTCTGGTATTTGGTTAATTTCTATTCATATTTAAAGCTGAAATGCTGAAAATGTAAGCAAAAATTTTTTTCTCATGGTTTTTATAGATTAATTAGAAACGGCATGTAGGATACTAAAAATATTAGAATCCAACTTGTGTTCAGTAAAGTGTTTCAATCTAATTTACTGCTTAAAAGAGACCCATATAGCATTCAAATTAGCCATTTAATTTGGTTATGCCTGGCATTTTTTTCAAGTAAAATGTCTCTTTCTCATCATCTGTTTATTTCTATCAAATTTTGGCATTGTATATTCTCACTGTTTTTCACTCTTTGGTTCTGATTACCCTGCATCAGCCTGTATTTCAATTTAGGTGTGATGAGTTGCAAAGTTGAAACACTTAATATTTCATTACAGCAAAACAATGAGCATTTATAAAGAATATTATCATTTGGGTGTGTGTATATATGCTCTGAGAATTTATTTTTTCTAAAGTTTTTGTTAATTCAGTAAGTAGTTATCAAATGATGATGCTGTAGCAGATGATTTTATAGTTCAGTGATTTTCACAGTATGGAATGAGGTTACCTGGGGTTTTCCAATGGCCCTTTCTAGGTGTCCATAAGGTCATCCCGTCTTAAATTCCATACCTGTGGGAGGCTGGATTTTCTTATATCCTTCAGTTAAAATAACATTTCACAGCTGACTGAATGCAGAAGCTAGTGAAAATCCAACTTTTCCATCAAACCAGCTATCAAACAGATTTGAAAAATATAAAACAAAGCCCTCATAACATTTTTTTCTGGAAAATATGTTTCATAAAGAATGTATTATTCATATTATCATATTCTGGATTTGTGTTATTTTTAAATGGAATAATGAATCTGTTTAAATTTTCTCAGGTTTAATTTTCAATATGGCAAATAGTCCACTTAAACTAAAATGTGGAGTCAAAATTCGAGACCCTCAAAAATTTTTTAAAGTATAAAGGGTTCCTGAGAGCAAAAAGCTTTAAAATTCTGTTATAGATAATAAGGATGCAAAGAAGCACAATTCATGCCATCAGGAAACTGGCAGCCTAGTGGGAACATGTTTTAGTTTCTAGCATATAAATGTTGTATAGTGGGATTATTTTGTCTATCACTGTGTTTTTATTCTCTCCACAATTGGCCTGATCTACATGTACTTAAAATTGCTATCTCTATACTATACTGGGTCCCTAATGTCTTTAGACAATATATGCAAAAACCCATAATGCACTAAATTATTTCTGGTTTGTGCTTACCATTTGAATTTATTCATAACTTATAACCCCTTGATAGAGCTCATAGAGTTCAAGGCATAGTGTGATCTCTTTTATATAGGGAACCAAAAATATTTTCAATTTACAAACATTGAAATAGCCAAACTATTCCTATGGATTAATATGGGAAAGAATAAAATTATAAGCAGTTTGAAACATTCCAGAAACTAAGTACTTCATTCAGTCAGTTAGTAGACAAGTGAGTAATGAGTTGAAATTGAATTATATGCCAGGCATAATATTGATCATGCTGAGGATCCCAGACAGTAGAAAATAGACACAGCTCCTGTCCTTATGGCACTTTCAGTCCAATTGTTTTGTCTGATAATGACTTCATGGTTTGAGGGAAGAAGGAAACATTGGTTTTATGTTGCAGAGCTGCATCTTAGATCTTTCCATTCTATGTGTGAACCAAAGGTAAGGTTTTGAGGTTGCTAACATTTTCTGAGTAAACTGTGTTGCTTAAGTGGGTTTCTGATATGCATGATACAGAGATGAAAGAAGTTTAGCTCTGAATCAAGACTAAATATTTTTATTTAGCTTTTTAATAAAGGTAACGTGTTTGTTTCTCCAAACATACAGACAGTTAATATTATGTTCCTTTTCTTTTCCATGTTTAGGTGATTGTGTCAGTGTTTATGTTGTATATTTTCACCATTTTAAAAGTTGACAAAGTTGATGTAAACCATAACAGCTTTTGGAAATGATCTGCTAATGATATCATTGTAAGCCCTTTAGGCAGACTGCCCCTGAGTAGAAATGAAAAACACCTGTTAGATGTCAGGGAGCATTTTAAAGATTAAGAGAAATTTAGTTTAGCATGTATCACTCAGATGTTGAGTGGTTGATACCCTACTGTATAATGCCTCCTCTTTTGCTCAAATAAAACAAAATGTTAAATTATGTATTTTTTTCTTATTTTTTATACTATAGGATTTTTTTCCATTTTGAATACAGGAGACTGAAATTTTATGCCTCTTAAAATTTTTAAATACTAGTTGTACTTTCCCAATTTTTTTAAATTAAGAAAAAGAAGCTTCTATAAAACAAAAGCAAAAATAAGCCTTAGCTCTTAAAAAAAACCTCAGAGTAAGACATTCTAGATTACTAATGGCTAGCCCTTATTTTATGTTTTAAAATTAAAACTGCTACATGTTTTCCTGCCTTCCTAAAGCATGATTTTTTTTCTCTGACAGCTGGTCATCAAAAACATAAACATCAATTAGGTTCACGTACTCTATATGTAGACTCACAAATAAACGCAGATGTGGTTAGTTTGCTACTTATGGGTGAAAATACATCAGTCCCTACCTCTAAACTTCAGTTTTCTAAGCCCTTCTGATTGCATGACCTTCAGTCCCTTCCAACATTCCCACCAGACATCTTACATGTGATTCCACTGTTTAGCTTTTCTATCTCTGCACCTCAAGAAAAAAGAAACAGAAGTAGGGGAAGGAGTGGTCATAAGTACTATGGCTTAAATATTTTGTGTGTGTGTGTGTGTGTGTACAATACTTTGTGCAAGTCATTTTACCTTTCCAAGGTTCAGTTTTCTCATCTAAAAATGAAAGGATTATACTAGATGATCTGTAAGATCCCTCTCAATATTTATAAATCTATTATGTATTTAACTGTTCACCGCTTTCAAAACATGAATATGATTTAGCAATAAAATACTTCCATATTTATTAACTATTATTGATTAAAATTCATGAAGCAATTAAAAATATGAAATATCCATGAGAAAAGTATTCATTTTTTAAATTTAACTGTTTATAGATATTTTACAATGTAACATTTTAAGTACTTTAGAAATGCCATAGGGTTATTTTGCATTCTGAGAAAAACTACTTATCTATAAAACAAAATCATAATAATTTTTACATTTAGTTGACCATTTATTGCGATCCTAAGTCATTGTTATAGTGACAAGGTATAGAACGAGAGAGAGATATAAAAATAAATCAGAATTTTGATAAGTGCTGTATATATTATCTCTCATTTAAATCTCACGCAAACCCTACAAGATAGGTATTAATTTATCCTTCTTACAGATGAAAAGCAACCAAGGCTCATAAAGATGTAGTTCTTTTGCCAGAGCAGCACAGCCAGTGTTTTATTCCAGAGTTTGTGCCTGGTTCACTTACTCAACTGGGTTTATAACCTTTTCAGAGACAAGGATATATACAAATAATTTTGTGCAAAGCAAGGGGGGTACATCAGTCATAAAGTTCTAAATTGAAATCTTTGGAATTGTGTTTCAGATTTGTAAGTGCACTATTATATGTGGGAATGGATTTTGGGCATTTTAGTTTATCTGAGAACCACTTTTTGGGGGGATGGGGAAGCTTTCCTTTTATTTTGACTCAATATACAGAGAGAAATGACTTTAGTTAATACCTGAAAGACTCTGCAAAGTTTTTAGCGACTTCAGAACAAATATAAATAGCTGTAAAAGGAATACAGATATAAAATAAATATAAATTATTAAATTCACAGAGCTTTATAATGAATTTTTTATTAATGTTGTATACTTTCAAAGTATCTGAACAAACCATGTCTATCAAATATAAAAGAAAATGTGTGGTAAAGTTGCTTTTACCAATAAAAATACTAAATAGTGAAATATAAAAAATAGTTTTCACAAGAAAATGTGTTTGAAAACTACCGTAGAAATATTTAACCACATTCTGGAAAATATTAACATATATTTATGTCATATTAAAGATGGAGAAGTGAGGCTGGGTGCGGTGGCCCACACCTGTAATCCCAGCACTTTGGGAGGCCGAGGTAGGCGGATCACAAGGTCAGGAGACTGAGACCATCCTGGCTAACACGGTGAAACCCTGTCTCTACTAAAAATACAAAAATTTAGCTGGGCGTGGTGGCGGGAGCCTGTAGTCCCAGCTACTTGGGAGGCTGAGGCAGGAGAGTGGCGTGAACCTGGGAGGCGGAGCTTGTAGTGAACCAAGATCGTGCCACTGCACTCCAGCCTGGGCGACAGAAGGAGACTCCATCTCAAAAAAAAAAAAAAAAAACACAATGATGGAGAAGGGAGCTCAAGCCCTGTGTAAGTGTATTTGTTTTTGAGAATAAGTATTCCTAAATTTTCAGGAATTAAGTTTAAGTAAAAGAGTGAAATGAGATAGTGATGACGCAGGTCTATTTTTTTCATTGGGATCCTTCTTTAGCTCCTCTCTATGGTGTAAAAAGACAATAGGTTTTTAGCTTTTTCCTCAAAACAGATGTAAAGTAGCAGCAAAGCAAAGGTGACCTCTCAGAGTGTTTGGGCTTTAAAACAAAATTTAATGAGTTGATAGAAACATGAATAGTGAGCAACTAAATATTGTTCATACAGGAAAAATTAGCACATTACTTGGGTTTTTTAAATAAATTGTGAAAGCTATCCTACAGATAATTTCTCAACAGATTGTCAAATGTTATCATTGGGCGATCTGACATATAAAGTAAAATGTTATCCTTATATGAAAGTAATGTTTCTGCAACCATGTAAGAAAAAATATTAAGAAAATTAGTAAGTTGAAATGCATTGTAATAGTCACAGTTTTATAATTGAATATTCCCATGTGGTTTGGAAGTTCTCTTAAAAAATGCCACTTCTAATGTCTTAAAACCATTTTGTAACCTGAGATAGATGTATTCTGTAAACCTCTAAGTTTACTCTAAAAAATAATGATACCATCTGAAGTGGAAGCTATGCAAATATTGACCCTATTCTGTTAAGTAATGTCACAAACTTATTGCGCACAGAAATTAAGTATTTATTGAACGTCACACAGCTAGTGAGTGATTTTAATTTAAACAATTTTTCAATGGATTAATGAATGACACACTTTTCAGTGTTTCTGAAAGAGAAAAAGAGACTGTCTTTACATGGACGAGCTATTTTAACTTGCCAAATTTAGCCATAAAACCAGTTTAATTATTACTATAGTGTAATTATCATCTTACAAATTAAACTGTTCAGCATTAACCAGCCACTACCATTTATAAAACTCTTTGACTATATGGTGTTCATCTTCAGTTTACTGTGCTAAAGAAAATAACACCTGCTTATAAAACTAGAAGTACATGAAATATACATTCTAAGTACATTCTATAGAAACAATTAGTGACTGTTTTTCAAGAGTTTTTGAAATTCTGAGTCCTTAAAGAATTTGTATGGGAACAAAGATTTTCTACCACACCCATCTTTCTTCTGTTCTTAGCCATGTTTAACTAGAAAAGATTAACCGAGAATAAATTATTACACAATTTTACTTCTTTTAGTGATAAGGAAAAGATTCCACAGAAAGTTTTGATTTTATAGTTCATGTCACCACAGCGTAATAACTAGTATATCTCATTAAATTCATCTAGGAAGCCTGGCTTCATTCATTATTTTCAATTCTAAACTTATGTAGGATTTCTAATACTTTTGGCAGTCCCTCACAATGTTATTTCCTCTGTAATTCCTACGATAACCTCTCAGTTGAGTTTGCATTGTAGGCCTACCACATGATTTCACATTGACTAAGGAAATCAACAGTAGACACTTTTTGTTGAGAAGCACAGAATTCTGACTATGGCTTCTCTCCCACTGCTAAGCAAACTATACACATTCCCTGAAATTATATAATTTATTCTGTATGAGAGAAAACAAGCATTAATCATATCATTACGTAGATATATAATCATAAACTTTTGAAGGAATTCAGGATTTAGGGGAAACACAGCAAAAAGGATATAGCTTGAAGAACCACCATTTGAACAATATCTGAAGGATAAAGAGGAGTGAAAGGGTACAGTAGGGAGTAGAGAGCAGCGTTCAGACAGGAAGCAGCCTGTGAACCTGTGCCCAGGTGGAATGTGTGAGTGTGATGAGAGTGGAGGGAGCACAGAAGAGAGGGCCTGAGATGAGTCTGAGGGGTACTGGGAGGCTAGACCAAGCAGGTTGTGTGGCCCATGTTGAGAATTCAGCTGTTCCTCAGGGACAGGAGAGCATTCCAGTTTTTCACATTTCAGAAAACTTTTCTTCTATTTTTCCTACCTTTTGATACTGCTTTTTAATTCTTGTTAAAAGTTATCAGATTGACTAGAAAACACTGATGTTTTGGTTTTTATTGCATCTTTTTAGATGTCAAAATTTTAAATGATCTAATGCTATTTTACTTAGTTTCTTTCTCTTTTTTTTTTTTTAACTGTACTTTCGAACTGCTTAATGTTGTCTAATTTTGAACTCTCAATAATAAAACTTTCTTTTTTTTTTGTAACACAGGAAACTAGAAAATTGAAAACATACTGAAACTTATGTGGAGTGCTCACTGGGATAATAGATTAAATTGGCATCTGTGAGCAGTCCTGAGGTGCAGAATTGTACTGCTATTTTGCCTTTTTTTGGTAAATATAAATGCTTTTCCTTAAGGAATATTTTTAGATCTTTGAAGATTTCTCACTTTTAGTAAGACTCTGAAATCCTTGAATCTGGTATATATGGATAAATATTCATTAAAAAAATTTAGTGTGGCTAATCCATACAATATGATTATACTCAGGAAACACTTATCCTGTTCTGTCAGCTAGCATCAACACCAAGAGTTATTCAGCCTAACCATATGCTGTACATTCCTTGTTATTTACTATCTTGCATCACTTGAAATCTTTATTTGTAGGGTTGTTTGGTGTGTCTTTTTATTTCTGTAGATTAAAATGAACCAGCTGACAAAGGTTGCAGAAACTATGAAATTACTTTCATATTTATATATAGTGTTTTAATATCAGGTAAAATCCTGAGTGTAAGCAAGAACATTACAAAATTACTTTCTATAAATTTATAGAGGCACAATGTGTATCTAAATAAAATAGCACTATATTTGGCCTTTATTAGGGACCTAGTTTAAAATTTTATTGAAGTCATGCTTTATATATATTCAACATAATCACCATGAAACATTTTTCACTTAAATCTTTTGATTTAGGATCTATTATTTCTTCCAGCAGTCTACAAAAGATAATACCATAGTCCCTCCTTATCTATAGTTTTATTTTCTGTGGTTTCAGTTACCCACAGTCAACCACAGTCTGAAAATATTAAATAGAAAATTCCAGAAACAAACAATTCATAAGTTTTATATTGTGTGCCATTCTAAGTAGCCTGATGAAATCTCACATTGTCCCACTCTGTCCTGCGGGAGATGTGAGTCATCCCTTTATCCAGTGTATCCACACTTTATATACTATCTACCCATTAGTGACTTAGTAGCTATCTCAGTTTTGAGATGGAAAACACATAGTATATATAGGGCTTGATAGTATCTGTGGTTTCTGGCATCCACTGAGGGCTTGGAATGTATCCCCCTAAGATAACAGGGGAGTACTGTACAAAAAGATCCTGCTCTGTTTGTATCAGTAAGTAAAATAATCTATTAATAGCATTATATTGGTGTGACCTAAAGCCAGTTGTGTCCAGGTATAGTAGATGGATTATTCTAACCAACTGATTAATTAATTAGTTACGTATTTAACCAAATTGGATCTATTTCCCAGTCTTACTGAAATTAGCAGCCAGGTAATAAAATCAACCAACTAATAGAATATTCAAATTAAACAATTTAATTATTATGCCCTTCACAGTTTTCATTCTATAGCACTATATAAAAGATAGGTACCCTAGAAAGAGTGCCATATTGAAATAAGCTTGGAAATTGCTACATACCATAGCTCCCAGAGTCCCATGTGCCCCAGCACCCAAAATTGGAGATTTATATTTTAAAGGCTCTCAGAAACCCCACAGTAAGTAATTCCTTTGACCTAGTTTAATTTCTCAAATGCCCTTAAGCTTGACATCCACATGCAATCTGCCTCCACTCACAATCAAAGTCCAAGAGATCATATTTTGCAGGGTACTGATTTAGCATATGGACCCTCAAAATTATTGAATATCAAGGATTTTTTAAGATATAAGGACATTTCAGCCATAATTATAGAATGTAAGGCATTAAAATGAATTACTGGAAAAAAAATGTTGGTGTATTCCCCCTCCCAATCCTAGTACTTAGGAAACTTCCTCCTTGTCCCACTGATGGCCCAGTTGAGAGTAGTAGGGTTATTTTCTAGAGAATTTCAGTGATTGGAATACATAAAGACCCCTAAAAGGAGCAGTTTAGCATCATCTCAGCTACAGGATAAGACCATTAGAGTAGTTTAGGCCCAAAGTACAATAAATACTTGTAGAGTCTTTTTTTTTTTTTTTTTTCTTTTTGAGACAAAGTCTCGCTCTGTCACCCAGGCTGGAGTGCAGTGGCGTGATCTCGGCTCACTGCAAGCTCCGCCTCCCGGGTTCACGCCATTCTCCTGCCTCAGCCTCCCAAGTAGCTGGGACTACAGGCGCCCATCACCACGCCCAGCTAATTTTTTGTATTTTTAGTAGACACGGGGTTTCACCATGTTAGCCAGCATGGTCTCCATCTCCTGACCTCGTGATCCGCCCATCTCGGCCTCCCAAAGTGCTGGGATTACAGGTGTGAGCCACCACGCCCGGCCACTTGTAGAGTCTTTAGATATTTTTATGCAGTCTTTGTTTCTGCAGGCTAGCAAGTAAAAATATATAGATTAACATCTTTCATACTGAAGTCTCAAACATGATTTAGTCTTCTGTGTGATGTGTCTCTTCTGAAAACACAAATCTTGAACATATTGTTCAACAAACTGAGAAATTTTAAATTCTAACTTTTCACAGATACTGGATGCTCCTTGAATTGTAGTGAAGGAGTTTTAGCTATGTGTTCTGAATCAACCATTTGAGTGGCTCCTTTAAGTCATTGTGTAGATGCAGAATTTCAAGTGAATACTGGATGCCAAAACAACACACACACCTTAGAGTGAGTTTTTCATTTAATTATCTAGGACTACACAATCTTATCACAGTCTTGTGGCTGCAAGGGGCAGAAAAATATGCAGCATATGTCAGCCCAGTATTTCCCCACCTCCATAGAGTGCAGTGGAGTATTGCACAGCTGCCACTGATACGGTTTGTATAAGGTATTGCCTTCCTGAACCTACAAAAGCTCAGTTCTTACTTTGTTGTGCCAGATGCTTACAGTATTATCCTTGAAGAAATTGCCCAATCCATGCACTTTTGTTTTGAGAAGTTATTATAAACATCAGAATTTTCATGGTTTCCTATTAAAGCTTTTCAGGGTCCTAAAGAGCTCATTTCCCCCCACAGTAACCCAGTTGCAGTCACATAGAATTTATGTGGCAATATTCACTCTTAATAAAGATTCTTCTTTTTAATGGAGTTTTGAAGAAAGTTATTTGTTTGCTTTCTGATATCTTCTTCCTATGTTTTTATTATTAATGTTATGAATTATAAAAATTAAAACAGTAAGGCCGGGTGCGGTGGCTCATGCCTGTAATCCCAGCACTTTGGGAGGCCCAGGTGGGCGGATCAGGAGGTTAGGAGATCGAGACCATCCTGACTAATACAGTGAAACCCCGTCTCTACTAAAATACAAAAAATTAGCCAGGCATGATGGTGGGCGCCTGTAGTCCGAGCTACTCGGGAGGCTGAGGCAGGAGAATGGCGTGAACCTGGGAGGCGGCGCTTGCAGTGAGCCAAGATCATGCCACTGCACTCCAGTCTGAGCGATAAAGCAAGACTGTCTCAACAACAACAAAAAAAAACAGTGAGGGGGTAAGAGTCTGCTATTAATTCATTTATTTTTTAATAAAATGAACTTTATTTTATTTGTTTCCCAATTATAAAAGCAGTTCATGCTCATTCCAGAAAAATCAGAAAACACACAGAAACAAAAGAATGAGCATATGGGAAACTCTGATCCCACTCACCAGGAGATGACCACCATTAAGACCTGGTACTCTGTGTCTTTGCAGATCCCTCTCTCTTCCACATTTCATTTACAAAACTAGGCGCACACCGGTTATGCTATAACCCACAACTTTTTTTTTCTTCCATTTAGCAATCAATATGGTGTAATGTGGGAGAAAAATAACATCTTTGAGAAACTATGTTTTAAAAGCAGTTGATTAATTTGAGATATGTAATAGTTTATATATAGAGTTACACATGGAATTACACATATATTACACATACGTGTACGTATGTTTTGCCAGAATTTCTCCAGGAAGGCTCTAACAATTTGTACTCTCACAACAGTGTTTGCCTTTTGGGTTTTTTATTTTTGTTGCTGTTTACCAATTCGTTTTAGAAATATATAGAGAGAGGGAGATGAAATTGCATGTGCCAACTTAAAATGTGGTAGTTGACCATCCCGTCTTTTCAAAAATAATTTATTTTCATACCTTGATTCTTAAACATTGCTAACAATGTATTCAAAGTTTAAATCTCAGAGTATTTGAAAATTATTTTTTAATTTAGCTGGATAATATAATAATCAGATTCAAATATCTAATTTTTGTCCGTCTTTGGTACCTGAACTTTAGACTTTTTAAATGTCAAATTAGGTACATAAAATGAATGTTCAATTACTATATATTTACTCTGGTCATCATGAGCAAACCTCATTTTTTACACAACTTTAATTTTATCATAATGTTTATCTTAGTTGCAAAAGTAAACACGGTGGTGGTTTTAAAACGAGATAGGTTTTTATTAGCTTCACTCTATGTTTACCTAACTGGTCAGGCTGCAGCTCTCACTTTGCTTGCTGCATATTTTGATTAATGGCCCCTTGGCCTTGTTCCAGAGTATACTGATTATGGTCAGTGCACTTCAAAGATGATTTATTAATTGTGTTTGTGACCCAAAATAATTAAATAAAGATTGATCATATGCATTATTATAGATTTGCCAATAAAATCAACAGTCACACTTTAAGAAAATGTTTGCCCGAAAGGATTTTTTAAATATACAAAAAGGACAAAATTTTTTTTTAAATGTATTCTGTATTAAAAACAGATTTATGGCCTCTTAAAGCATGATTATTAAATGTATCATAGGCTTGGTCTTGTAAGTGCATGAATTGTAAGTTCTACTTTAACATAATTTCAAGATAATATGTTTCATTGGAGCTTACATAGGTGTTTTAAAAAAATATTTCCATGTTTACAACTCACCCTGGGAACAACCTTTACTACAATTCCCCCAGGCTATTACATACATTTAAATCTTAAATTACTGACAGACTCAGATGTCTGTTTAAAAAAAAAAAAAGTGTTTATAGGAGGCTTTTATAATCTTTCCAAGTTTTAAGTAAAGGAGATTTATCATATGTTTCATATATGTTATACTCCTGTCATTTGAAAGACTGTGATACATAAAATTTCTCTAAATTTGCCTTGATAATTGTATTGTTTCAGGCATTTTAAGCACTCTACCAACATAGAATAATGTGTAAATATTCACTGTACATGGCCGGCAAAGTTATTAATCAAAGGAAATGACTCCTTGCTTATAATTTGTGGTTCAGTATTAAAGGAAAAATAGGAGGTATTTTTTTTGGTATACTTTACCCAAAATATACACTATAATGGTGAAATTCCATAACTTAAATCATCTAGTATGGTATGTGACTCAATGTGAAGTATTTGGTCCGTAGTAAAACATTATGAAATAAAATAAAATATTTTATCCCACTAGAAGTGTAGACTGTTTCATGTTGTCTGAAAAGTATAAACTAGTTATGCCAAAATAAGAAGATATGAACACCAAAAGTAACAGATGTCAGCAAATGGAAGAAAGAAATCAGATATGAGAATAAAAAATAAACCTCAGAAATTAAAAATATATAATGATCCATTAGTATTATTCAAGGACTTTGTTTGTTTTTGGAAAATTTTTACTAAAGGACAAAAGCACAAACATGCTTTGTTTAAACATCATTATTCAAAAATACTTTTAGTAAAATTTTAGGACATAATATTTTGTTTAATTGAAAATCTTTTACAATAACCTTGTTTCTAAACAATTCCTAAAACTTATATCTCTAGATCAAATATGTATATGTTACTTTGTAAAATGTTATTTTTGTAATAAATGAAGATAAATTACCAGTGTATTAGATAAAGCAGTGTTATTATTACCACCATTATTGAATGTTTGTATGGAGTCACTTCTAGAAATACAGAATAAGAAGTTGATACAGCCTCTGTCTTTGTCTTTGTATATGAATAGAACAATGAAGGAGGAGTAATGAATAGCACACATATGTTGTTTGCTTTTGGGCCACATTTCATTTTCTGACAAACTATCTTTAATATGTATATGGCTAACTGTAATATGTCTAGATTGTGCCGAATTCCATAGTAGGTATGAAAGCTATGAAATTTCAGAGGAAGGAGAGTTGCTAATCTTTTTGGAGGTATATGGAATAAGGAGATAGGATAAAATCAGAGAAGACTGACCAGAAGGAAGTGTTCTTTGAGTCTGGCTTTGGAGTTGAATGTTGTTTCCAAAGGCGTAAACACCTGAGGAGGTGTTATTTGAGTTTGGCTTTGAAGATGAATGTTATTTCTAAAGGCATAAACTGAAAGAAAGAGAGTTGTAATTGAACCCAATCCACAGCATCCCCCTATTTCTTTTAGTAAGAGAACTCCTTTCCACCACCTGCTCTATCCACAGAGTTTAACAGTGCATATGCCTACCAACCTAGAGGCTACAATTCCGAGCCTCACTAGCAGTGATGGGTGGCCATGTTGCAAAGCCATTGCTAATGAGATATAAATGGAAATGATATGGACAATTTGGGGATCTTGCCCATAAAATGATTGGATATACATTCCTATGTCTCTTTCTTTCTTCTCAGCCATCTTAACATTTAAGGAAACCATGGTAGGAGATGGGAAAGCAAGATAGGAGGAATCATAGTCCCTGGACAGTCTCAGGGAGCAGGGCAGCATACCCACCATGGACCACCCAGCTACCTCTGGACTGTTGCATGAGAAAAAGAAAAAGCCATGGTGGTGGTTTGTTTTTGTTTTGTTCTCTTTGTTAGAGAAATCTGGAATAGTCCCTTACTAAAAAGAAGGACTGTCCTGTCAGGGGAACAGCTTGTATAAAACAAATGCATGGAGAAAGAGTCTGAAAGATTGAGGACCAGTGCCTATATCATTGAGGTGCTTAGAAATATGAATAAAGCTGGCAAAGCAGGCAGAACATAGAGCACAAAGAGACTTAGATGCTAAACTTATTTATTTGGACTTCTTTTATGAATGCTACAGGGAACTGTTAAAAGGTTTTGAGTCAAATAGTGGCATAATGAACAGTGCTTTACAAAAATTTTCCTGGAAACCGTATATTGGATGGAAGGAAAGTTTATGGATTGGCAGTAAAGATAGGAGGATACTCTAGTAGTAATCCAGGAAGAGTTATCTGAAGAATAGTGACCGTAATTAGTGTAATAGTGAATGTGATTGGAAGGAACAGCAGGGATGAATTGAGAAACATTCGAGGTTGCTATCCTCTTACTACCAGAGATCTGGGAAGCCTCATCGGTTATTGAAAGCTATTTGGTAAACTTGGTCTTTACCAAATAAATCATCTCTCTTAATTTAGAAATCAGCCTACCACAAAAGATGGATAAACAAAACAAGTCATGGGGATTGACTTCTCAAAAGACTGGAAAAACTCCCTTTTCCATGCTGCTGTATTTATATACTCAAATATATAGATTGTGATGCGTTAATATTATATCATTTTACATCATTTCATTTATTTCACTATTGAACTTAATTGTACCTATAAGTAATTTATCAGCAAGCTTTCTTCAAATTGTGCTCTAAGAAGGGTTACTCAGGAAGGTGTATTGTAGCCTCTGAAAACCTTCCTTGTCATAGAGGTTCTTGTTTGCTCCAACCACAGGGAATATTTTCTCTGGACATGTGTTTTGATTGTGATCTGAAGGCATGGGGTTTCTCTTACTTGGGGATATATGATATTCTCCTTATGGAATACAGAGAAAATCAACTTTTTCACTGACACATTCTGTTATGGATATAGTGCTGATTTTAAAGAGTATTTTCCCTAGGACCATGATATATGATGTTCTAGAAATTTCCCAACTTTAGAGAATAAGATATGAATTGAACAAATCAATTTAGCAAACCAATGAAGTAATGAGATATTAATATAAAACCAAATGGACCTATATATCCCATTTCAAGGAAATCATGAAAATGATAATTTTCTATTTATTGAGGTTTATTTTGGGTTAAGCAATAAATGGCACCATATAAAACATAGAAACTGTTGGAGAACATTTTATCTGTTCTCAACTGCTATGTGGGCAAATAAGGCAGATGAAGATCTCAGTGTTCTCACTGAATAATAAGATGGTCTGTCAGGTCTCAAGTATATTTTTGGAGTCTTCCATTTAAGCTGTCAGGAACATACACCAATAACTTCCAGAAGAGGAAAACAAACCCGTCATAGGAATGAAAATTTGGCATTACACATTATCCTTAGACAATGGTTATAGGCCTCTGCCTTTTATCTCCACCTTAATATAGTAATGATGTACCTACTATGTGCCAAGCACTGTGTCCTATGCTGGGACTATAGCACCAAACGAAAGAGACCAGGTGCCTTCCCTCAAGGAGGATAGGATGTAATTTCAGAAACACACCAATAAATAATTGGTGTACAGTATGATAATGAGGCCACATGGTGTAATAGTTCTAAGTACATCTAGAATGCCCAATTAAAATGAATACTAGAGGGAGGCACAAATAACAAAGAAAAAAGTCGTTACTGTTTTTCATTAACCAAGGATGGGTGCACAGATAAGTAACTCTAGGTGAGAAAATATATTACATTTGATAGAGTTCAAAAAATAACCTGAAATTGGGAATTCGGTAAAAATAGACAGTTACAAAAAATAAAATATTATAAACTAGCATAACCTAACACATAGTAGATATTCAATAATTGCCAAGTAAGTGAAGTAACAAATGGACCTTTTGTATAATACAGGAAAGAAAATATTAAGTTGATCTAACCCAGCAGAGTCTTCCCCTTTTTGGAAAATGGTACTACATCTGTACTAGAGGTCCCCAACCTTTTTGGCATCAGGGACTGGTTTTGTGGAAGACAATTTTTCCATGGACCTGGGGTGGGTGGGGGGATGGTTTGGGGATGATTCAAGCACATTACATTTAGTGTGCACTTTATTTCTTTATTACATTGTAATATATAATGAAGTAATTATACAACTCACCATAATGTAGAATCAGTGGGAGTCCTGAGCTTATTTTCCTTTAACTGGATGGTCCCATTTGGGGGTGCTGGGAGACAGTGACAGATTATCAGGCATTAGATTCTCATAAGGAGAACACAACCTAGATCCCTCACATGCACAGTTCACAATAGGGTTTGTGCTCCCATGAGAATCTAATGCCGCTGCTGATCTAACAGGAGGTGGCGCTCAGGTGGTAATGTGAGTGATGGGAGGCAGCTGTAAATATAGATGAAGCTTACTTACTCACCCACCACTCATCTACTGCCATTCAGCCTGGTTCCTAATAGGCCATGGACCAGAGGTTGGGGATCACTGGGCTATACAGCAACTAAAGCCTGAAATTTAAGAGTTATCTTTAGCTTCTTGTTTTCTCTCACCCCTAGCTCTACTTCATTTGTCAGTCTCATACTTTATGCTTCTAAAATATCTTAGAATTTAATCTCATGTTTTCTATTTCTGCTGCCACTAACCTAGTCTAAGCTATGATCCTTTTGCATGCATGACTGTAACCTACTCCCTTTTTTCCCCATTTCTACTTCTCTGACCTCTAGACTGTTTTCCACATAGTGAACTTCTGAAAACACAAATTGGATTATATCTTTATACTTTTCCCTATGTCTCCAGACTTGCCATCCGTTTCCTAGAGTATTCCAGTGCGTTCCCATTGTACTTAGTCTTAACTCATTACCATAGGTTATGTACTCTGAATGATCTTCCCCCTGCATCATCCTGAAACAAATTGTGTGGTTTATTCATTTCTTTGGGAGAAAAAAAAAAAAAAAAAAAAAAAATATATATATATATATATATATATATATATGTATGTATGTTTGAGACAGATTCTCACTCTGTTGCCCAGGCTGGAGTGCAATGGCAAGATCTCGGCTCACTGCAATCTCTGCCTCCTAAGTTCAAGCAATTCTCCTGCCTCAGCCTCCTGAGTAGCTGGGACTACAGGTGCCTGCCACCATGCCCAGCTAATTTTTGTGTTTTTGTAAAGACGGTTTTGCCATATATTCAAAGACAGAAGGGGTTTTATTTAGCCCATTTAATCACCTACTAACTGAAATGCATTCCTGGATTGTCTTTCACAGTCACTGTGAACCTGATTGAAATTTTCTGCTGGTTAAAGTTACCCGAAATTTTGAAAATTCTTATTTCTCCTGATATTTATATTATTTTACTTAATTGCTTACTGCCTTTTGGCATCTTTTGAAACTTGAAAATTATTGTAATCCTGTCCTACATTTCAAATAATTTACAATGATAGGGAATTGAATTCAGTAACTCATTCTGAATGTTTGGAATATCATAGATTATTATATACTCTAAGAATCCTAAATTTATTACTAATTATACTCCTATTTGAATTACAAGCAATAAATGAAATAATGTCAATCTAAAATAGAATAAAGTCATTGTTTTTGTTTTGTTTTGTTTTGTCTACTTGTTTCACAAAAAATATTGGAATGGAATGTATTTATTATCTAATCCAAAATAATAATATATGGCACATAACCATTACATAAGTGCTTTGTGGGACAAAAAGGCATATTACTTTAAATGAAAGCCCATTTTACCTGGTAATGTCTACTCTTTCATCACAGTTTTGCCTTCTGTATTATATCAGATAAATCTACATTAAAGTCACTCATATAAAATAGAGTCATGTTGAATACATAAAATGTGTACAAATGCATCATATTCTCTCTGTTCCCCTCTCCTACATAAAAAAGGGGGAGGGAAGAGAGAGAGGAAAGGGAACAATTTAAATAGTGCTGGGCATTCTAGTCCAGCATATGCCCAGGAGTAGAAATGAAATGGGAAACATATATCTCCTTTCCCTAGCTGTTTGAATTCCCGCTATCTTTCTATTATGTGAGCACTACATTTAAAGATAAACCTGTACATGCAACTAAACACAAGGCAACCATGTAACATTTTCTACTGCTTCATGGAAAACAAATAGCCATAAATCCCAAAATAGGAGGAAACCTGTTGATCCTGGGGTGCTGGACCAATTGAAATTTGTATAACATGCTGGACATTAGTATTTTCCTAAGGAATTTTTCAGGATAATTTGATTTTCACATTAAGACCTACAATTAGAACTCTATCACTAAATTAGATATAATTCTATTTAACTTGAAGACCATTTTATACTCTGTATTTTTTCTTCTGCAAGCTAAAAGAGCCTAAGTTTGTAACATTTTTGTGTATAATATTGTTGTCACACATCAGTCTCTTAGTTGGATTTGCTTTTCACTTAATGCATATAATTTTCCAGTGTTCCATTAAACTCATGCCCCCCCCCCCAAATCCTGTTTATATCTCAGACATGGTGTGCTCTTTACAGAAAATAATGGGCTACTACACTTCTGTTAGTGTGGGGTGTTCCCTTGTTGTTACACCTTTTTTTAAAATTATTATGTATTATACTTTAAGTTCTGGGGTACATGTTCAGAGCATGCAGGTTTGGTACATCGGTATACATGTGCCATGGTGGTTTGTCACACTCATCAACCTGTCATCTAGGTGTTACGCTCCATATGCATTAGGTATTTGTCCTAATGCTCTCCCTTCTCTTTCCCCCCACCCCCCAAAAGGCTGTGGTATGTGATGTTCCCCTCCCAGTTTTTATGTGTTCTCATTGCTTAACTCCCACTTATGAGTCAGAACATGCAGTGTTTGGTTTTTCGTTCTTGTGTTAGTTTGCTGAAAATGATGGTTTCCAGCTTCATCCATGTCCCTGCAAAGGACATTAACTCCTTCTTTTTTTGTGGCTGCATAGTATTCCATGGTGTATATGTGCCACATTTTCTGTATCCATTCTATCATTGATGGGCATTTGGATTGGTTCCAAGTCTTTGCTATTGTAAATAGAGTTGCAATAAATGTACATGTGCATGTGTCTTTATAGTAGAATGATTTATAATCCTTTGGGTATATACCCAGTAATGGTATTGCTAGGTCAAATGGTATTTCTGGTTCTAGATCCTTGAGGAATCACCACACTGTCTTCCACAATGTTTGAACTAATTTACACTCCCACCAACAGTGTAAAAGCATTCCTATTCCTCCACATACTCTCCAACATCTGTTGTTTCCTGTCTTTTTAATGATCACCATGCTTACTGGCGTGAGATGGTATCTCATTGTGGTTTTGATTTGTATTTCTCTGATGATGATGCGCTTTTTTTCCTATGTTTGTTGGCCACATAAATGTCTTCTTTTGAGAAGTGTCTGTTCATATCCTTTGCCTACTTTTTGATGGAGTTGTTTTTTTCTTGTAAATTTGTTTAAGTTCCTTTCAGATTCTGGATATTAGACCTTTGTCAAATGGATAGATTGCAAAAATTTTCTCCCATTCTGTGGGTTGCCTGTTCACTCTGATGATAGTTTATTTTGCTGTCCAGAAGCTCTTTAGTTTAATTAGATCCCATTTGTTAATTTTGGCTTTTGTTGCAATTGCTTTTGGTATTTTAGTCATAAAGTCTTTGCCTACGTCCTGAATGGTATTGCCTAGATTTTCTTCTAGAGTTTTTATAGTTTTAGGTTTGACGTTTAAGTCTTTTAATCCATCTTGAGTTGATTTTGGTATAAGGTGTAAGGAAGGGGTCCAGTTTCAGTTTTCTGCATATGGCTATCCAGTTTTCCCAGCTCCATTTATTAAATAGGGCATGCTTTCCCCCTTGCTTGTTTTTGTTAAATTTGTCACAGATCACATGGTTGTAGATGTGTGATGTTATTTCTGAGGCCTCTGTTCTGTTCCATTGGTCTATGTATCTCTTTTGGTGCCAGTACCATGCTGTTTTGGTTACTGTAGCCTTGTAGTATAGTTAGCAGTCAGGTAGCGTGATGCCTCCAGCCTTGTTCTTTTTGCTTAGGATTGTCTTGGTTATATGGGCTCTTTTTTTTCTGTTGTTCCATGTGGCCATTACACCTTTTATTCCTGAGTTATCACTACTTTTCTAGTTGTAGATGCTGCTGCTCCTGTGTCAGGACTCACCACTATGTGAGCAAGCTACTTAATGAGTCTACGCCTCAATATTATAATTTATAAAATGGGAATAACAATACCTACCTCGTTAAAATTAAACAGATGACAATTATATTATGCCAGGCACATGATAAATGTTCAATATTGGTAAATGCCTCAACTCTTGTTCTTGTTCATTTTGTTTTCTCTTTCCAGTACTGAACTGTCTAGGTTTGAATGTAAATGTCTTCCAAGTCAGGTTAATTACTTGGGGAAAAATTACACTACAAAAGCATTTGTCTTTGTTATGTTTGATAATTTATAATCTGATGATTTTTATAGTCTGAAATTCCAGAATAATTACAAAGTATCAAGTGTTGTGTTATGTAACTTTTTTACCTTCCCTGCTCATGCCATGTACTTTGTGTATTTTGAAATCATAAGCATCTTTTCAACAAATATTTGCTGAGTACCTAATGTGAGCCAGACAGTGACTTAGGCACAGAAGAAAGAAGACATGGTGGTGAGCAAAACAGCTGAGATGATGTTTTAGTCGTGTGATACAAGTGAAAAAGAATAAATAAACATGGACACACTGTAAAATAATAAAGAAATATGCAAATATTTAAGGTGATGCAAAAGATAGTGATGAGGTGGTTCTTTTTTGTATAGAATGGTCAGGACATTGGCATTTCAGCTGAGCCTAAATGACAAGCAGACTTCCTGCAAAGATTGAAAGAAAGGTAATGCAAAGGCCCTTGGGCGAGCAAATCCATTGTATTGAAGGAGTAGAAATATGTAGTGGAAATGAGAGGGAGTGGTATGCGATGTATGTATCAATGAAATAAGCCTCAAGGGTCAATGGTCTTTAAATTTTATTCAAAGTATAAGGGTAAATTTTAAGGGCAATGACATTGACTGATGTTTGTTTTTAAAAGATTGCTATTAAAAGTATGTGTAAAATGGATTTGGAAGTAGGGAGTTATCACTGTGTGGCAAATGGATTTGGAAGTAGGGAGCTTGTGATCACAGACAGATCAGTTAGGAGGTTTTAACAGTAGTCCAAGTGGAAGTCAGTCTTAGAGTAGGCTAATAGAGGACCTAGTGAAGAATTCTTAGATCATGTATATGTTTTAGCAGTAAAGTCCCCAAGACTTGCTAGTAGGTTTGGTTTAGAATAAGGGAGAGAGAGGAATCAGAAGGATTCCTATGTTTTAGCTTGACAAACTGGGTAAATGGCGCAGCTTTCAGACATGGGAAGAACTGAGAAAGAAACAGCTTTGCAGTTCGTAAAAATAGATGGTTTTGTTTTGGCTAGGTTAGGTTTTAGAAATTTAACAGACATCACAGCAGAGATATCAAGATATATATGAATCTAGAATTCCTGCGATAAGTGAGGTATGGAGATAAAGATTGGAGAGTCCTAGACATTTTGGATTTATGAACGTGATTTTAAAGTGAGCACAGACAGCATAAGTGGCTGTTTTTCTTCAACAATGTGTGGATGGTTCCTAATGTGTAGATTTACACAGCAAATACAATGAAAGTAAAGAAAGGGATTATTGTGGTGTCAGATTTACATGCATGATTCTTTAATGCATCGTAGCATTTGTGGAAAAATGAATACAGTTGGTCTTTGAATAACTATTTTGTTGATTATACCTGGATTTGATACCCAGGTGATTCCTTCCTGGTCTCTTAACTCAATTTTAGTATGATCCCAGAACTGGATTTAAATACAGACAGTCCCTGATTTACAATGGCTTGACTTAGGATTTTTTGACTTTATGATGGTGCAAAAGCAATATACATTCAGTAGAAACTCTACCTTGAATTTGAATTTTGGTCTTTTCCTGGACTGGCGATATGTGGTACAATACTTTCTCAAGATGCTGAGCCAAATCATCTAACACAGAGCCTATTTTAATAATGAAGTGTTGAATAACTCATGTATTTTATTGAATACTGTACTGAAAGTGCTCTGAGCATGTCTAAGATAGGTTAGGCTAAGCCATGATGTTTGGTAGATGATATGGTTTCAATACTTGTTTCTTCCAAAATCCACGATAACATTTAATCCCAAATGTGTCAGTATTGAGAGGTGGGACCTTTAAGAGGTGATTGGGTTGTGAGGGCTTTACCTTCATGAAGGGATTAATCCATTCATTTATTAATGGATTCATCATTCATGGATTAATGCATTAATGGGTTATCATGGGAATGAGGCTGATGGCTTTATAAGAAGAAGAAGAGAAATCTGAGCTGGCATGCTCTGCCCCCTTGCCATGTGATGCCCTGAACAATCTCAGGATTCTACAGAGGCTTCACCCATAAGAATGGTCTCTCCAGATGTGGCCCCTCAACCTTAGACTTCCCAGGATCCAGAACTTTAATAAAGAAATTCCTTTTCTTTATAAGTTACCATTTCCTATTTAATATACCCAACCTAGTGTCTTTGTGTGTTTTCTATTGCTTATAACAGAATCTTGTTAGAATTTGTTGCTTATAATAGAATCTTGTTAGAATTTTTTACTTAGAACATTTTCAATTTGTGATGGTTTTATTAGGATGTAACCCATCATAAGTGAAGGAGCATCTATATATTTAGTATTAGAGGAAAGTTCTAAGAGGACATAATTAATTTACTTAAATCACACTTTATATTGAACTCATCTATCTATGTAGAATCAGTGAATCAAAAGAATTTGTTGGGAGCCTTTCAAGTTGTAGATTCTGATTTCATAGTTTAGTCAGGCAGAGAAAACAAAGATATGTGAAACCATAATAGAGCAATTATTTGGGTAACTGTGATAGTCATTAGTTCTGTTCACCAAATATTTCCAGCTCTCTGCCTTCTGGGCACATGATGAAATTGCAGTTCACAGCTATCATTGAGTAAGACTATATTAGTTCTTGCCAGCAAGTTTTGATTAAAAGTGACATGTGTGACTTCTGAGCCAGAGAACTTTCTTCTGCCATAGCAACTGGCAAAGTTGGTGGCTGCCCTGTCATCCTGGATCCTGGAGTAAAGAGACAGCACGGAGTGGAGCCCTCAGGCCGCCCATGATGGACATACAACAGAATGAAAAATTAAAGCTTTGTCATTTCAATCCACTGAGATGTTGGGGTATTAGTTACTGTATATAACCTGACCTATTCCAACTGATAGTTAGAACTATAGCATATTTTTAGCACCATCATACTCCTGTGTCCATTTAAAAATAAGAAACCATAAGACAACATTGGTTGAAAGTTTAAAATCATTACCATGAAGTGAATATTGACACCTTCACTGTAAGCAGTATAGTCAGAATCGTTGTTTAGCTACCTTGTTACAAATTTATAAGTATGTAACACATCTCTAAATGTTATAATCTGGGAATTTTTTTTTTTCTGTCTGTACCAGTGTGATTGTCTAGTACAGAAACTTTAGGATAGCTATACATTTTTTGATGTTTTTGCAAAAATAATTTAATATCTTGTTTAATAAAAATACAGCATTTTCATTTAATATCATGTTTAATAAAGAAAACAATATCTTGTTTAATAAAGCATTTAATATTTTGTTTAATAAAGAAAAATACATCATTTTCAAGCAGGTAGTAGGAGTAGATTTTATTATTTACAGAGCTGTTCAACAAATGCTCTTTTATAAGCTCATCAATTTACCAGACAAATGGAGTCAAGCTCCCATCCAGAGGTTAAGAGAGAAAACACTCAGAGGTTTCACATCACTTCACCCCACCTAATGACTTCACTTTCCATTTGATTTGTTGTCTGGCTCAGTTAATTATTGAACTAAAAAAATGTATTAACCAAATTGAAGCAGTAGTCTTCACTCCCACTAAATATGCAGAGATTAACCACAATGCAGATGATCTGGAAACATAAATTAATTTTAGTCATAGAATTTTTGAGGTAGAAATATAGTAAGAAAGACTTTTCTTTACTAAATATGTCAATATTTATGAAAAGTGATATATCTTTTATTTTGATATTAGATATATCAAAGTTGATATATCTAAATATATCAATATATCAAAAAGTGATAAAATAAGACAGATATCATTAAGTAGTGATATCTGTCTTAGTCCATTTTTACTGCAATAATAAAACACCATAGTCTGGGTCATTTATAGATAAATAGAAATTTACTTCTCATAGTTCTGAAGGCTGAAAAGTCTAAGATCAAGGTTCTGGCATTGTGTCTCATGAGGGCTTTCTTGCTGCATCCTCACAAAGTTAAAAAGGACAAATGCTATGTCTTCCCATGATGGAAGGCAGCAGCGCAAAAAAGGGCCTAAACTAATTTTCTCCAGCCCCTTTTTTAACTGTACAAAAAATAAATAAGTTAACATTATTAAGTTACTACTTAAGTCCTTGTGTTGTTTTTTAAAAACAATCAGTTTGAGGCCAGGTGTGGTGGCTCATGCCTGTAATCCTAGCACTTCAGGAGGCTGAGGCAGGTGGATTACCTGAGCTCAGGAGTTTGAGACCAGCCTGGGCAACATGGTGAAACCCTGTCTCTACTAAAATACAAAAGAAATCAGCTGGGCATGGTGGCATGTGCCTGTAATCCCAGCTACTTGGGAGGCTGAGGCAGGAGAATTGCTTGAACCTGGGAGGCAGAGGTTGCAGTGAGCCAAGATCACGCCACTCCACTCCGCCTAGGCAGCCGAGCAAAACTCTGTCGCTTTTAAAAAAAAAAAAAAGATATATGTATATTTATATATACATATAAATATATATTTAAATATATAAAATATATAAATATTACATATATACATATATATACATATATACATATATACATATATACATATAAATATATATTTATATATTATATATTTTATATTTGTATATATATTATATTTAGTATTTTTTTAATATATGCTATATATTATATAGTATATATGTTTTATATATTATATATAGTACATATATTTTATATGTATATCAGTTTAAAACACATTATTGAAAGTGAATACACACAATAAATTGAAAAATAGGGATGCGTAGTGCTGGATACGTACCAATTAACTTATCTTCATCTGTTGCCTGCTGTTGTAGACAAAATTTGACACACAATTAGCATATTGACAGAGCAGCCAGAATACATAGGAGAAGTGGCAAACTACTAGAAATGTAGCTTAAAGCTCTGAATCAATCACCAGAAATACTAAAAATAAAACTTAAAAAAAATTCACTGTTTATCTGGGGGCTAACCACACTGTGGCACTGAATTATCTACTACTCACAAAACAATTTTTAAAATATCAAAAGTGCCAGAGAACCTTCATTAACACTGTTTTTAAGTCAAAGTTTTTACTTTAAATATATGATGATTACTCAAATACCCTAAGCCATATGGCAGGCCCTATCACAATAAGTTACAAATAGTCTGAATTTAATAACTTAAGTGTGATATGGTTGCTTTAATACATACTGTGTGAATATCTTAATTAACCTCTTTCAGGTAAGGTGATAATTAAAAGATTTAAATTTACAGTTTCAATTTCTGCTCAGAAGAATGATGTCAGTATTCTAGCAATAGTGATGGCATCCCATTATTGTAAATGCAGAACATGATAATGTCTGCATAAGTGAATCTATAGTCTGTGTGCAAGTTTTCAGTGGTGCAAGTTTATAACCAAAGCTGGGTTTAACAAATGCTTTCTGACTTCTGAAAACATAAAAATGCTTGCTAAAATGAACAAACTAAAGTTAAAAGTCAGTGACACCAGTTGTTTTTTCCCATTTATGCATGATGAACTTCATGAAGCATTAACTCCTGAGGTATATTTGTTTCTGGATCATACAGCTTACATGCTCTTCTTTCAAAGGCAGCTACCATCTGCTTTACAACTTCATCGAAAAGCAATGTGGCAAACTGAGAGTGTAGAAGAGATTGAAATTCAAAAGAAATTGAAAAATTAGAGGTACACATTTTTTAGTAGCCTGGAAGATCTGGGCTAAAACACCAGTCTCCAAATGATTGAGAAGTTTCCCATCAGCACAGGATGCCTTTCCGAAATGAGATTTCACCAAGGTTACTACTGATGTGTACTGCCCCAACACAGGTGGAAACCCAATTTCTAATTGTGTTTGGCAATATGCAGATCTCTGATACTACATCTGATATTTTACACCAAGGAATGAAATGCTTGTAATCCTCTATTCCTGATACTACATCATGCACTCCCTGCATGTTTCCTGAATGTCTTATAATTGTTCTCTCTGAATATTCTTTCCTTTTGTTTATTAATGGTGCCGCGATTTTGAAGAAAGTTCTTGCACATGTCTCCTTAGGCAAAACTGAGGTATGCAGTAGAAGAGTTCTGCTCATCAGTATACCACAGGAAGCTAAATATCTGACATTCTGCCCAGGCCCCTGCACTGGAGCCCACACTCTGACCACTGTAGCCGACTTCAGATGGCATCCCAAGGCCACCCTTCTCAAGGCTGTCTGACCAGTCCAAGCTGCCATGATAGACTCCTCTCCAGCCCTTTTATAAGACACGAATCCATTCATAAGGGCAGAGCCATCATGACTTAATTACTTCTCCCAAAAGGCCCCACTTCTTAATATCACCTCATTGGGGATTAAGCTTCAACATGAATTTTAGAGGGTCACCATCATTCAAACCATATCAATCTGCTTATCTGTTGTTTAGTTGCAAACTGGCATAGAAAGCCAAATGAAGTATGAGGGACTTTATTCATGGTCAATGTATATGCCCACTGTGTATCTCATTAGGATTTCTCTATATATCCTCTTTCCTGGAGTTTCTTTTAGTGCAAGGTTTACCTACACTACATGATAGCTATAGGAAAAAATCCTGGTATTTCAAGCTAATGTTTGTGAAGAACATCCCCTGTATCTTATGACTTGCAAAATAAATAGCATTACACTCAAAAGACATCTTGCAATATTGGTATAGTTAGTTATAAGAATATCAAGCAATATAAGGTAGGAGACCTGGGTTCAGGTTTCAACTCTGTAATTTCGTAAACCATATGACTTTTTAACCTCTTTCAACTCTGTCTCCTTCTTTCCATGCCTCCTTCACTGCTTTGATTTAAGCCCTTCTTACATAGCTCCCTTTCAGACTTGACTCCAATACAGCTGCCAGAGTGATCCTTCTAAGATGTTAATCAGTGTCAAGTCTTTTTAATGAGTCCCTACGGTTCTCAAGATAAAGTTCAAACTCCTGAGTTTAGTATACACAGGCTTTCATGAGCTGCGCTTTCCCTAACTCCCTGGTCCTAAGATTGTAAAGTGAGACAGGCTGTTAGCAAAATGCAGCTCACATATGTGTTTGGTCGAGTTTGCACTGGTGGTTGTTTTTTTTGTTTTTTGTTTTTTTTTAATTTTGTACCATCATTAATTTAAAAATTGAAACCTTTCATGGCTTTGGAAACTAGAAGATATTCCCTCACATGGTGGCAATTGGCTATACTGACTGTTCTCTTTAGAATGGACATTCACTCTTACATTTACTACAGTTTCCACCCACAAAGTTTTACCCCCTTATGTAACTTGTGGGCAATTTGCATTTGCCTCTGGCCCCATCTCTAACCACTTTTTTATGTTCATCATTTATATCACTGAACTGTGCCAAGTTCCTCCAATGTTGTCTGATTACCCTTGCCTGGAATTCTCTTCTGCCCTTTTCATTTCTGTCTCACTAAAAGTGCCAAGTAACAAAGGTATTCCCCCCAAAGGGCACTATCTGCTTTTGATTAGCCACCTTCTTATAGAAGCTGACTACTTGACAGATCATTGTCCAAGGACAACAAAAGGCTCATCCAGTAGGCACCCAATGGCATTTAACAGGAAGGAAGTATTGATGCTTCAAGGAGGACATTTATTTAGCCTTAATACTAACCTATTTGGCATCATAAGTAAGAGAAAGAAAAGATGAAGAAATATGTCAGAAATAGATTCTGATTCGAATGCTACAATTGGGGTTAGTTACCATTAAATAACAGAATGGAAAATGGATGACTCCTGTGGCAAATGGTTTGGGGAGAGACAATGTCAAAGTTGCTTGGCATGACAATGAGTGCCTTAAAACCATTTGGCCTAGAAGTTTCACCTGCAAGAATTGGTCCAAGGAAAATAACCATGAATGTACACAAAGAACTGAATGATATTTATAATAGCAAAAAAGAAGAAGCAATTTAAATGTCCAGCATTAGAAAATATGTTAAGTCATTAGTTTTAAGACAGTACTTCTTAAAGTATAGGATTCCATAGGTGTGTGTTGACAACCATGTAAGAAAAGCCCCAGGCTCTTCATCACTACTTCAATCAGAGTAGTTTCAGTTTTATGTGTTTATACATTAAGGTTCCATGTGAGACTTTGTTTAGAAAAAAAAATATCATAAAAATACATATTTGAAAACCCTTGGACTCTATAAATTCTAATAACTTATACAACAATATATATTTGGAAACATGTATGTTAGCAGCTCAGGTAATCTTTGGGTAGTGACTTTTTTTTTTTTTTTTTTTTTGGTTTTTGCTTGGATTTGTCTGTGTTTTCCATATTGTCTACAGCGACCATGGTACTTCTATAACCAGACCAAAAAAAAAAAAAAAAAAAAGATGTTGCAAAAAAAAAAAAGATGTTGCAAAAAAAAAAAAAGGAATTGACAACAAATAGGCCACAAGCCACTGAAAATTTTCCAGCTTACCATTTTTGGCACTCAAATAATAGGTTTGTAAAGCTGCTGTAGTTATGAAATTTTCCCCCTAAGTATCATAGGTTATAAAGAATGTTGGAGATACAGTTCAACACCCTCATTTTACATTTGAAGAAACTATGTCCAAAATGTTTCACTTTGTTGAAGCTAGAGCTTGGACCTTGTGGTCTTCTGATTCCATTGCTTTTTCTGCTATCCACCTAATTTAGAAAATGGATATTCATAATTCTCATTTCTTCCATTTATATCTACCTACCTAGTTGGAGCATTAACATTGTGTTACTACTTTTTCCTATGAGTGAAAATCAGTATTTTTGAGGTGCCAGTGATCCAAATTTCTCTGTTTAAAAAAATTTGTCACAAACTAGGACATTAAAACAGGTCCAAAAGCTGTCATATAACTAATTGTTCTGATTTACACAATCGGAGTTTTATAATTGACTTTATTCCACTAATTCATTAAATGTGTATGTTTAGTCAAATTTATAATTTGGAATTGAACTAAACTGACTCCAAATATTCTTACTGTTTTCATTCTCTCTTGGCATCTACAAGGAAGACATTAAGTACATGTTCCATGTGCCCCACCTTCCTTCTCAGACATGAATGTACTTGTGAAGCACTCTGTCTTGTATTTCAGGGTCTTAACTCATCTCCGAGTTATCTTACTATGATCACATTGATCTAACCCCCAAAGTAATGGCTTTGTGTAATATTTTCTATGTATGTATGTATGTCAGGACTTTCCCATGGTTCCTTCTCATTTTAATGTTGAGAAGTGAAAACTGGGTATCCAGTCAAGCTTGGAGAGTCTGAAGAAATAGTATGAGGTAATGTGTTTCAAATAAAGGAAATTGAGAAGATTCATAAACATAAGTCACTTCCCAAAAGCCTTCTACCAACCCAGAGCAAAAAAAAAAAGTGAATAATTCATGATGAAAGGTAATCAAATACATAAAATACATAGAGATTTTTAAGGTGAAGTTGATATAGTTTGTTATTGATGATCCTATTCATGAAAAAACTTAGAAAAGAGGGACTTTGTAGAGCACTCTTTTCATTTGACATGTAATTATTCTGGTAAAAAGTGAAATCAATATGCCCAATAACATATCAGATCTATAACCAACCACACGATATTGTGCCTTAACTCAGTGACTAAGAATTTTTTTAACCATTTTCTCTAAGAATCCTAATGTTTTAATTTACTTAAAATGTAAATCAGATGTGTATCTCATAGAAAACATTTTTCTTAAAAGAATTGTAATTAAAACTGAAATCATTCATAAAGTTATTTTTACCAAAATAATTCTTTTGAACATCACATGTAAGAGATTTGGGGTGAATTTTTAAATATTTTTAAATGTCATAGTTTTATAACCTCTTCTGATTTAGTCATTCTCATTGTTTTCATGCACTTGGGCTGTGGTTCATTTACTCTAGGATTGAGCATAGAAGCTCATGGATGTAAAAATGGAATTTGATTTGTAAACAATCAATTTAATAACTTGAATTTGCATGTAAATATATTTTCTCATGATTAATCCTTTGTTGACATAATATGTCAATGTTTCCAAGGAAGCATTCACATTTAGGGATAACTATGCTATTAGCTAAAAATTTCAATATAGAAATATTATTGTGACACCTCTTAGTTAAAGTTTTAAGTTAAATACTTATAGTATATGCTATTAGAATAGCACTACTTGATTATTTTCTAGATAATATTTAAGAATAATATTTTATGTATATATTAAACAGTACAGCTTTCAAAGCACACACGGAGATTACTTCATTTAGTTTTCACATATACCCTGTGAAAGACAGAAATGAGGAAGATTATTTAAAAATTAGGATAGTGAGATTAGTGACAGAGTCAAAATTTCATGGCTGTTATTTGATAGGGCAGGCCTAGAACCCGACGCTTGCACAGGATTATTTCTGCTAATCTTTTAACCTCTATACGTGAAGGTGTGTATGCTAGAATTGTTTATAGCTTAATAAAAAGCAAGTTGCAGAATTGTACATATGTTATAAAGCAAATAATAGAAACAAAAAATACCAAATATTTTCCATTGTTACCTAAATAAATTTGTAGAAAGGTTACATATAAACTATTAAGATTGGTTATCTCTGGGGTATGTGGGGCTGGAATTGACACTGAGGGGTGTTTCAAAGGGGATTCTAGCCTTATCTGAAATACAATCTAAATATATTTCTGTATGGCTTGTGAAGTTAAAAATTTTTCATTTAACTTTAAGGAATGTACAGGTACACTGTGAGAGTTACTGAACTATACCAGGAAGGAGTGGGAATGGACAGAGAGGTAAATGGAAGAGTTGCTGCTGTTTCATGAATAAAAACAGGTAATTACACTGTCTTTGGAATCCCTATGTAATTTTTTTGTCTTGTTTTAACCTACTGGTTGGCAGAAATAAAGGAATCAAAAGATCATCTTTTCACAATCATTCTAATATGTTCATAGTTTTGGGAAATATTCAGCAAAGATTAACTGGCCATGGTGGCATATTGTGCAACAAATTAATATCAGTCGGGGGGGTTGTTTGTTTCATTGACAATAGCACTGGTAAATTAAAAGTAATAAATTCAGTTGAAAACCACGTGTAATTCTGAGTCGTATATGTTCTGATCCCATTGGTAACTCCTTTGGGCTTTGTTCAGCGGGGTGGAGGCATGGTTCATGATTCCCTCCACTGTCACTTCACCCTCCTGGAATGTAGTAACTGATTTTCAAAAGCTGAAACCATGACTTTTCACAGGAGCTTGTTATTCCTTTTTTCAAAGTTCGTTTGAATCAGAAGTGGGATTAGTCTAAGATATCCCCTGTGCTTGGCATGTGTTTCTTTAGAGAAGCTAGCTGATCCAGCCCTTAATTCCTGGTTAGTAAGATAATAGACATAGCTGGGTGAGGTTCTAAAGATGGAATAATTTGGCACAACACATCTCTGACTGAAATCTAAATGTGTCTCTTGAGACCAATGGACTGAATTGGTCTGTCTGCGTAAATTTTACTTTCCTTTCTCAATTAATCAACTTCATGTCTGAAGTGTCTAAAAGAAGCTCTTCTCTGACTCTTCTGGCTCACACATTCACTTTTCTGTCTGACAGCTTGTCACCTTTATTCTAGGCCCAAAGCATCCAACAAGTAGTTTTTGCCCTTGGCTCTCTGATATGATTTTCCAAAATGTACACTTTATAATCCAGGAAATCCTCTGCATTCATGATAGCCATAACAGTGATGGCAGTAATAAGAGCAGCTAACACTTATTTAGCCCCATCTGATTATGGGGACTGGCAAGTCTGAAATATGTATTGCAAGCAGACTGGCTGGAAAGTCAAATAGGAGTTAATGCTGCAGTCTTGAAGCAGAATTTCTTCTCTTGGAAACCTCAGTTTTTGCCCTTAAGGCCTTTCAACTGATTGGATGAAGCCCACCGTATTTTTTAGGGTAATATCCCTTACTGAAAGTCAACTGATTGAATATATTAACTACATCAGCAGAATAGTTCATAGGAACACCTAGAATAATGTTTTATTGAATAACTAGGTACTCTTACCTAGCCAGTTGACACATAAAACTAACTATCACAAGCTAGGAACACAGAGTACATGAGAAGATTGAGAAGGAATGTTGAGAGAGGTGGACAGTGGAGGGTTGTTGCAATAATGTGGATAACTGACGATGTGCACCTAGACTAAAGTTGTTGAGGACTAGATGAAAATTGTGGGACAAATCTAAACAATGTGAAAGAGGTAGAGTTGACAGTATCTGATGACCATTTGGACAAATAATGTAATCAGTAGTAGGAGACTGCCACCAATAATAAATTCATTGACCGTCAGTTTTCTAGTCTGGCCTGTGAAGCATTAAGATTCGTGTATGTTGCGTATCTAGGATTTGTTAGGCATACTGCCTCGGTGTAAGGACACAGAGTTTTTGAATGACTCTTCTCCAGCCCATTCTCCTGCCCTCTTACCCTGCCTTTTCACATCAACATATTCTTAGATAGGAAATTGAAAAAGAAGGGCATAAATTTTGAAAAGATCCATTAGTAGGCTTGTCATTCTGCCCATTCATAACGTTTCAGGGACAATATGAGAAAAGAAAAGAAACATCTTTTGTACAAAACCATTGGCTGCAGCTTAGCCATCTTGGCTTACAAACAGTCTAAAACCCAATATCCTAGTGTAACAGAGAGAATAGCACAGCTTTCTGTGCCTTATTTCACACGTGTTAATGTGAAGGAAAAAAATAAAGCAAGTTAATTTTATTAATGTTGATATTTGACTATGCCAGCCAGAAAAGTTACCATTTTATAATTTACAATAGTTTTATATTTACATTATAAAGGATTCAGAATGGAGATGGAGAGAGGTATATAGAAATCTAATCATAAACTCCTCATGATACATTTCCATTCATATAATATTCAAAAGACTGGAATTGCTTTCAATGTTTTGACCATCTGTATAGTGTTAAGTTCCTCCCTAAAATGTGTAATTTTCTTATTTGAATATGTTTTAAATGAATGAATAAATGCATGTCATATATTCATCTTTTTTCAAAAAAACAAGTTTTTTGGTTTGTTGATTTTCTCAATTGTTTTCGATTTTATTGATTTCTGCCCTAATATTTATTATTTCTTTTCTTCTGCTTGCTGCAGGCTTAAACTGCTCTTCTTTCGCTAGTTTACTAAGATGAAAGTGTAGGTTATTGTAGACCTTAGACCTTCTTTTCAAATATATGCATTTAAGGCTATAAATTTCCTCTCTAAGCACTGCTTTTGTGGCATCTCACACAGTTTGCTTACTTGCATTTTAATTTTCATTTACTTCAAAATATTTTTAAATTTTTCTTGTCTTCTTGAGCCATATGTTCAGAAGTATATTAATCTCCCAATATTTTGGGATTTTTCTGCTATCTTTCTATTATTGATTTCTAGTTTCATTTTCATTGTGGTTTAAGAACATACTTTTTATTATTTCTATTCTTCTTAATGTGCTAAAGTGTTTTTTATGGCACAGAATGTGGTCTGTCTCTGAATGTTCTATGTGAACTTGAGAAGAATATGTATCATGCAGGTGTTGGATGGAAGATTCTATAAATGCCAATTAATCAAGTTTATTGATAATGCTATTCAGGACAACTATATCCTTTCTGATTTTCTGCCTACTTGATCTATCAGTTACAGAAAGCAGGATGTTGAAGCCTCCAACTCTAATAATGCATTTGTCTTATTCACCTTTCAGTTCTATCAGTTTTGCCTCGTGTATTTTGACATGCTTGTTAGTTGCATACAGGCTTAGGATTATTATGTCTTCTTGTCTATTATGTCTTTTTTGCCTGAAACAGTCTTTATTTCTCCTTCACTATTGAAAGATAATTTCATTGAATATAGAATTCTAGACTGGTAGCTTTCTTTCTTTCAACACTTTAAATATTTCCCTCCACTCTCTTTTTGTTTACAGGCTTCTGATGACCACTGTAAATCATACCTTGTATCTGGGTATGTGAGATATTTTTTTACCCTCTGGCTTCTTTCAGCATTTTCTATTTGACTTGGGTTTTCTGTAGTTTTTAATATGCTATGCCTAGGGATATGTTGGTTGGGCTTCAGGTATGGTGTTCTCGAGGCTTCCTGAATATCTGAATTATGTGACTGGCATTATTTTTAGAAAATTCTTGATAATTATTACTTCAAATATTTTTTCTACTCTGTTTTCTTTTTCTTCTGGTATTCTAATTATATATATAATTATATATTTATATTATCTATAATTATATATACTTTTTATAATTATATATATAATATATATAATTATATATACTTTTTGAAATTGTCTCACAGTTCTTGGATATTCTGTTCTATTTTTTCATTCTTTTATCTCTGTTTCAGATTATATCATTTTTTCGTTGACCTGTTTTTAAGCTTACTGATTATTTCATTGACTGTATTTAGTCTACTGATGAGCCCATAAAAGGTATTCTACATTTCTGCTACAGTGCTTTTGATTTCTAGCATTTCATTTTGATTCTTTCCTGGAGTTTCCCTGTCTCTACTTACATTACCCATCTGTTCTTGCATATAATCTACTTTTTCCATTAGCATCCTTAATATATTAATCATAATTACTTCACCCTGTCTGATGATTTGAACATCTGTGTCATATTTGAGTATGGTTTTGATGCTTGCTTCTACTCTTAAAACTACATTTTACTCCTTGCTTTCTGGAATGCCTTGTAATTTTCTGTTGAAAGCCGGACATGTATCAGGTGATAGGAACTGAAGAGAATAGACTTTTAGTGTGAAGACGTGCATTTAGGTAAGAATTGTGCTATATTTAATGTTTGTTGTAGCTGTAGGTGTCAGAGGCTTCAGATTCCCTCCTGCTGTCCTTGCTTTTGTCTCCACTGTTAACTTTTGGCTTTCCTAAATTCTCCTCAGAGACAGTCTGCATCATTCAGCTCTTTCAACTGCAATCCACTGTTATAATACTGGAGTCCTGTTGGTGTGGTGGTATGATGTGGGAGAAAAGCATTCTCGATTTTTATGATTAAATCTTAGTCCTTTAGCTGACCTGTACCTTGGGGACTGTGACTTCTACAAGTATTTCTCTGGTAGTGTACCTTTTTTTTCCCCTTTTAGGTGAAACAAGAATGGTGGAGGAGGTTGAAACATGAGCAATATCCATAACCCACGTGGTATAGGGTTAACTTCTTTCCTAGAGAGTAGGCCTTTGTTATGGAGAAGGACGAGGGCATATTTCACAATGATGACTCTCCCCCTGCCAGAATCAGGAGAAGCTCTTTCTTGGATCTTTACCATGAAAATCTGGTGTGGTTCCTGGACATAAACTGTAGGAAACAATGGAGACTCCCTGAGACTGTGGCCTCCAGGAGTTTCTCACTCTCATGCTAGTCTACTACATTAAGTCTCCAGCAGTTCATTAAAATTCCCATTTGAGTGTTCCTGTCAGTTTTTGGCTCCAGTAGCCTCTATCCCAGGTAACCACATCTCACTTGTGACTCTCTGGGTTTGTCTTTCTCCAGATTTTTGGATGGTGGTTTGCCCTGCAACCTCAGTTGTCTAATTCGTATAAAAAAAGTAATTGATTTTCAGTTTGTTCAACTTTTTCTTGTTAGGGTAGAAGTAAAGATTATCTTTACGTATTGGATATCTCCTTCATGTAATGAATTTATTTAATCCATAAATGGAAAGCCACAATATTGTTATTTTGACTTATATATATATAGTATAGATTTATATATAAAGTGGATACCCTTTTATTAATTCTGTTTAAGAAAATAGAAACTTAAATATCTATATTTTATTCATTTTATAAATAGAACATTATTACTATTATATATCTTAAGTATTCTGATCATATTCTGCACTATGTGCTTTGTAAAGATTATCTGCTAAAAATCAATCTTTAGTAGTTGGCGCTTTGTAAAACATATTATTAAGACCCAACCTGGCGTTGCTTGTCTGAAAAATAATTTAAAAGAATCTGTTTCACTTTATCTGTTACTCACTTAAAGGGAAAATTTTCATTCTGACTTCTTGTTTAAGAGTTCATGTAGCAATTTCTAGAGTTTAGGGATTTTCTAAATTAGTACAAAGAAGTTCAAGTTCTCCACAATTTTTTCCCTAATTAAATAAATTGAATTTTTATCCTTTTGTCAGTGCCCACTATTCAGAGTTCTGCAAAGTGCTGTGCTACAAAATTACCACCCCTTATGAATATTGGCATGTAAAGACTTACTCTTCCTTAGGCACTAGAATGTGCCTTTATTGAAGGGGAAATGTAGTATACCCACAAAAATCATTACTTTGTTGTTTTGTTGGGTTTTGTATTTTTATTCGGCTTACATAGATTATTCATGTATTTTCAAAACTTTAAAATCAACAGATGAATGTGAATACATTCTGGTAGAAAATAAAGTGAATGTTACTGGTATCTTGTAATCTCTCTAAACATCTATGTATGTAAATATTTGTGTATCTTTTTTTTTCTGAAATGTATGACAGTTCTCAAAAGCAAGACAAAAGAAACAAACAAAAATCACGGGAGGCACCCCAGTGAACTGGAACACTTAAAGGACAAAAGTTTAAAGACAGGTTCTAAGCCTTGATTTGCCACCAGTTTGTGTGACTTTGAGCTCCTTTACCACCCCATCCCCCCTTTTAAAATTTCAACCGTAAATGGGAATACTGTACTAGGTAATTAGTAAGAGCACTTTCAGCTCATAAATTGTATAATTCTATGTCACAGTCCACACTGAGATTATCTTTAAAAAACTGGTCATTTTTCTGTAAAATTTGCCCATTTCCTTTGTATATTTTTCTTTATTTTGAGTTGGAAAGGAAAAGAAAGAACAGTGAAAATAAAATAATACCTTAAGTATAATAGCAATGCTTTTCTTAGATCAAAATCTATTACTGGACTTACATGTAAACCAGGTAAATAGATGCTTACATAGAATGGCTATCGGGGCAGCAGAATAGAATATATTCCCTCACACTTCATCTGCCTTTGTGCCGCAATGCTATGTGTGCTCTACTTCTTTAGATTAAGACAGCTGGGCCTGTTTTTTTCAAATTCATATGTACCTGACTACTTACCGACTTTATCAACCAAGTCATCTTAATTTATTAGGTATTTCCTCTGTAACAGCTCATTTGGAGCCACTATATGTTACAACTTTTGATTTGGACGTGATGGTAAGAGAAGACAACTGGATTCTGAGGCACTGCTCAGGCAGGGTAAATGTTGACTTCAGATATAGTTCAGAAGGATGGATGGATGGACGGAGAGACAGACAGACGGACGGATGGACAGATGGATAGACAGACAGACAGACAGATAGATGAGTTATATATATGTTTATGTTTATGTAAATACTATATATATTGTATGTGTATTTCTGGGTGTGTGTGTGTGTGTGTATTTTATGGTGCAGTAGAAAGTGTAGGACTTGAGGACATCCTGTAAATGAGATATCAAGAAAGGTGAAGCAAAACCAGCAAACTTTGTAGAGAAAAAAAAAATGTAAACTTTATTATTTCTTACAGAGCAGCATCTCATAGAGTTTGTTCCTTGATATGGTGAAAATTGCTTGGCAAATAACAGGTTTCCTAGTCATATGCTTTTGGGAAACTTCACAGGCTATAGCCCTTGCCTAAGATTCCCGGTGCACATTGTCATGTTGGCATTATTGAACCAGTATTTTCCAAATGTGTTTGAATGGAGAACCCCTTTTACTGGAGTGTCTCATGGAATTTTGGAAAACACTGGCCCAGAGCAGTTTCTGATTATAATTATTATAGCTTCCGCTAAGTATCCGTCAGTATAATTGGGATTGACTAAATATTTTTCTGCTGAAGAATTCAGAGTGTTTCATGTTATTCCTTACCCACAAACTTAAGCTCAAAATCTAATTTAAAACAAATCTTTAAATATACATTTGACTTACCCATTGTTTGTTTTATGATAATTAAATAGCAATATTCTATTTTGTAAATAAAACATTTTGGGTAGTACTATATTCTCCAAATTAATGAAATTATTTAACTTTTGTAAATAAAATTAATGAATAGTTCTGCAAGTTAAACAAAGCAGTAATCTTGCCTTATTCTCACTGTTACGGGCTAGTTAATATCCCAGTAGACTGAATACACAAGAAACCCTTTTTCTTTTTCTTTTTTAGCTAGTTGTTTGAGCAATAGCATATTAACTACATGATTTTTTAATAAATTCATAATTTAATCAAATGTATGTTTTTGTTTATTTTCTAAATTAGATGACAAAACTGTATTTTGGATTTCTCTTAGTTTATATGAAAAGAAGAAATTAAGTCTTAATCTTATTGTAGATGTGATGAGAGGATAAAATGCTCTTTTAAATCTGTACATATGGTAATCTAGGTATAATTAGTCACAGTTGTCATAAACAATAGAAATAACAATGAGATTTATTATAGGCCTTTTATCTACTCAGTGTAAATTTATTTAACAATTATAATTTTACATGTAAATAAGGATGTGGAACTCAGGATTTGTCAGCTGACTAAGCCTGCCTTCCCAAGGTTTTATTCCCAGGCCACCACACCAGAGACTGTGTCCCTAGCTGTGAACCCTATAGTAGACATTCTTTACTCTTTCTTATTTACTGCCAGTCATATTTCTCTTATGTATCACCATATGTCTTTCTTCCCTTCCAAAGGAAATGATATTCTAACTCCTAGTATAATACTACACTATGCTTAACTTATCAGTGCTTTTCTCAAATTGGACTTACAGAAATTACTCACATATATCTCTCATCTCATCCATTCATCCCTTCACATTTCTTCACATTTCTTTTTTCTCTTTTCTTTTTCTTTTTCTTTTTTTTTTTTTTTTTGTTTAAATTGCTCTCTGTTTGAAAATTATTATTCCTTCACATCTTTTATAATTTAACCCATCAAAAGTTACCTCTTCTAATCAGACTTTCTTGGAAATCATGAGAACAATCTCTCTTTCCTCTTTGAACTTGTAGGCTGCTAAGTACATCCTCTAATATCGAACCCATTTTGCCCTGTATTTATGTATGTGTCTTCCCTTCATTATCAGTTTGTAAATTTCAGACAGATGTAGCACCCCTGCATTTTCTGTATTTCATGGCACTTAGCATACTTGTACATTGAGTGATAGGTATGCAAGAGATATTTTTTGAATTGATAAAAGAGTGAATGAATGTGTTTTTACATCAGATCCTCTAAGAAAAAGAATATACAAGTACAGAAGAAATTCTGGTTTTGAACAGAGTAGATTACAAAAGATACTTTTAAAGTAAAACTATAAAAATTACTGATACATCAGTATTCTTTTAAAAGTTGGTTTTATTTTAAAAATTGTAGATACCAGTGATATTAATAGCTAACTAATTCTTCTGGTTTCTTTTGAAATCTCTTTCCCAAAGTATTCAGGGATGTCTGACTTTTGGTGTTTTATTTTTTCTCTCTTTTAATCATAAATAGGTATAAACAGTGCTTTAAATACTCTGAGTACTAAAGAATAAAATTATGACAAAAAGAAAATGACCATGACTAATTTTTAATACTGCCTGTTGGTAGCAACCAGATACACTTGCATTCTAACCAGTGGCATGTATTTGTACAAAAGTTTCCAAGTACACAAGAGGAACTTGCAGGTCATTTTTTGCCAAATAGTATTTTGTGCCAAAGAAATATAATTAAAAGATGATAAGGATAATAGATTCAGTTGTTGGATTTGTACAAATTTAAAATGTTGGTATTTTGAACAAAAAATGTAAAGTTACGAAATATTTCAAAGATAGAATAATAAAAATAGCTTTACCGATTACTTCAGCTGTATTGTGCTCTAAAAAGTCATGTACTCCAATTACTCATGACTATCAGTTAAACTTCCGGTGAACTGGCTAAACAAAAATGTTTTAGGAGCAGTGGATAACTATGTAATATTTTACTAAAAAGAATTAGTGTGTCTTATGAGAATTATGGGTGCAGATTGCCATTAGCAGCAAATTTTATCTCAATAGCTTTTTATGAATTAATTGAGAAGACTTCTGGTTGCCTTATTAGTTCATAGGCAAATAATAATGAAACTAACATAGTTATGGTTAAAAGATCATGTATCAAAAATGAAACATATAAAATACAATATCAAGGATAAGGCCTGAATTTTAGGTATTCATAATTTACTGGTGATGTATTACTAGTTTATGTAAATTTAGTTAGCTTTTCTGATAATGCTTTTTTTCTAGCACTCACTTTTTATAGTGTGATTTTATGGAACAAGAGATTTCTTGGAAGCACTCTATGGTGATATGATAAAAATCCTTGAATCCATTTAAATAGGTTAATAGCGAAGTTAGTAGACAAATAGTGCTTCCCTGGGGTTCTGAGCATCATTTCTCAAAGTTTTTTATGTTAAGCTTTATACCTTAGAAGGTTAGTAAATGCTAAATAAGGAAAAGAGTGAGGAGTTTGCAGACTCTTCAAATATAGGAATCAATGGACTGAGTAAAAGTAAGAAGATTTCTTCTGAAATCTTTTCATATACTAATGTGCATCGTGAACTCTCAGGAGGGACATACAGTGAGTAGCACTTGCAAGAATTATTTGACCACAGAACCACTTTTTAATTGAACATCACTTACCAGTATGGAACATGTTTTCTGAAACACTGTCCTCCTAAGTGTTTCTAAGTGGGGAAAAAATAAAAATGATGTGCATATAGAATAATCTACCTTACATATCTGTCATAAAATGTTGTATATAATAAGATGCCATGAGAAAAGGCACCCACTTTGTCATCATAGAGCTCTCATGTTAGGGGAGAAACTTTATAAATAAGCCGACAGATACAATAAATAATTGTATTCCATGATATATGCTTTGAGGGAAACAAACAGGGTTTTGAGATAGAGAATCACAGAATGAATCTGCCCTAGGTAAGATGGTCAGGAAGGACTCCAGGCAAATAATATTTAAGCTTAATGTAAACAGAAAGTACTCATCTTTTTAGAGGTGAAGTATTCCATGAAGAAAGAAGGACATGCAGAGGCTCCAAGATTGGAAGAAACTGGCCGTGTTTAGATAGAAGTATACACAGGAAGTCACACACACACACACGCACGCACACACACATGCACAAACATGCACATGCACAAGCGTATCTAGTGTGAAGAGGTAAGCAGGATCCAGATCATGCAGAGCCTGGATGCCAAAATGAGAGTTTGGAATTTATTCTGTATGCTTTGGGAAGCTTTTGCAGGGTTTCAAAGAGTGAACTGTGTTATTTGATTTACATTGTGAGAAGATCACTTTTTCTACTCTGAGGCAGATTGATTAAAAGTGGCCACGAGTAGAACTTTAGAGGACCAGTTAGGAGGCTGTTGTAATCCAGATGAGAGATGAAAGGGATACTGTGTTATCAGACTGAAGATAGAGTTTGATGCTTTCCAGTGGGAGATAAGAGGGAAGTAGCAAATAAGCATGACCTTGATCTTCTTTTCATCCTTTTCTCTCCTTTCCAAATAGCACAACCAGAGATATTTAGCACCACTGCTTTATGCCAAAGTATAAAGTATGTAAGTGACAAATCTCTCTTGAGTTTGACTTTATTTGATGTAATGTTTGGACGACTTCCAAAATGACCAACAGAGACAATGTGTAAAATCTCTTGAAGTTACATTTTCCCTTTGGCCTGTTTTATTCATCTTATTCTGACGTTTTAATTTCTTTCAACACACCTTTTCGCTTTGAAGAAACCTCATTTGCTTTCACCTTAATTATGACAATCTTGCATAGGACATACAAATGAACAATACGTTGGTTCTATAAGAAATAAGAATTTCTTTGAAAAGGATATGCCACCATGGCATTCTTTGCCATAGCTATTCTTATTAGTATCATTTACACTAACCAGATGTTATTTCCCCTAAATTTAAATCATCCTTAATACCATTTATGGACTTTAAGTCAATGATAAAAATTTTATTTATTTTATTTTTTGTGGTACATGAATTATATTTTATTAGATGGAAGGAGGTTGTAAAAGTAAAAACAGAAATTAATTAAAGTAAAAAACAAAAAGAAGAGCAATAAATTAAAAACAGCCCTCTGGAAAGATTAAAAACATTATTTTGGTGAGATTTTGAAAGGAAACAAATTTGAAATATGGGAAAAGTAAGTAATACTACTAAGGAAAAAAGTAACAGAGATTAAAATAATAAATAGAGATTACTATGACCATTATATACCAATATATTTGAGTCTAATCAGAATAGACAAATTACTAGAAAAAAAAATGTGAAGAAGCAGTTTAAAATATTCCCATTAAATAAAAACAATTCGGTGCAATCTTACAGACAGTTGCCAACAGACTTGCAAAGAACAGATCATTCAAATTGTACAAAAACCTTGAACAAATAAAAGAATGAACATCTTGGATAATAAAGGCAGATAATATTATTAACAGAAGGGAAAATTACAGGGCAATCTTATATATGCATATAAATGCATAATTTCTTAACAAAATATAAGTAAACAATGTGATAACATTTCAAAAAATAAAACATCTTTTCCAATTTGGAATCATACTACAAGTGTTAGTGTCATTAAATATTATGTAACAGATAAAAATTTAATGATAAAAAAATTAAAACAAGACTAAGTTATTGAGGAACCTCTTTCATATAGAGTACTTGTGCTACACAGAAGTATTTTGAAGATTAATTTTAACTTCACCTATTCAAATTTAAATTACACATGCTTTTATATGTTAGCCAAATTTTATGTAAATGAGAATTGTAGAGAAATTAGAGAAGTTTGCTTAGAATTTGCTGCATGTGCATTTACAAACTGAATTTCTTCAAAACACAATGCTTAGGAACATTTTCTCTTGAGTTTTCTAAGATTATTAAATGAATACACCAACACATATTTTAAATAGCTATTAATATCAGTTAACAGAAATAACAAGTATTTTTGTTTTGGAGGTTGGTTGTGAAGAAGAAATACCTAATAGTGAAATTTATTAAATTTTAAATGATATTATAGAGTAAGATTATGTAATGCTTTAAAAGTAGACTTAGATATATGTGACTTAAGTATAATAGTAGGCCTAGTTTTTGTTATTTCTCTTTGGGATTGAAATTGTTAAATAGGAACATGAATATATGTGAAGGTATGTCTTTTCACACACACTTCAAGTTCTCGTTATTTCTCATCTTATTTATTATCTTTTATTCCTAATGCAGCTGTCTCTGCTCCCATCTCTAAGCCAGTCTCTACCTTATTGCCAAAAACAGCAGATTAACGGAATCATTAACAAAAGATTTTGTCTTTCTAAAAACTTAACATGCCATTCCTATTTGTAATGTATTCGGTTTAAAATGCAAACTTTTCATCTTGCCATATAGGACCTTTTAATGCATCATTTCTTTATGTCGCTGCCTTACACAGCAGAAGCATATTATCGTTATCATTACCATTTTGCACTTTAGGAGATTGAAGCTTAGAGAGGTTAAATGAGTTCAACAAAGTCATAAAGAACATAAGTGACAGTATAAATTACACACTGTATGAATCCAGTCCTTTGAAGTTTGTTGAAAACTGTCTTATGGCACCATAAATGTTCTACGTGTGTTGAAAAAAAACTGTCTACAATTGGGTGAAGTTTTATATACACATGTATTTTTTTTCAGTTGATCAAATTTATTACTCTTGTTATTAAGATTTTCTGTATTCTACCCATTTCCTTCTGTTTATCCTATGAAAAGAAATGTGGTAAAAATCTCCCGTATGTCTTTGTAGTTGTCAATCTAAGGCTGTATAATTTGATCACATAGTTTTATCTTCCTGAAGAAGAGACTCTTTCATTATTATAAAATGGCTCTCAGTATTTCTCATGTTTTTATCTCAGTCTGTTTCATCTGATATTAATATAGCTACATGGGCATTTTTTTGATTAGCGTTTCCCTGGTATAACTGGTTGTTCACCCTTGTTACTTTCTACCCTTATGTGTCCTTACATTTTAGAAATCTCTCTGACATAGTACATTTAGATGGATTATTTTCTTAATCTCATCTTGTAGTTTTTATCTTTTACTATTTTAGAGGAAATATACTGTTTCTCGTCTTTTAGTATCTACTCTAAAATTACAACATGCTCTCTTAACTTATGAAAGTATAAAGTCAACCAAGTACCCTTTGCTCTTCTCAGTCAACAAACAGGAGTCTTCTGATTTGGAAGACATTAATTCCTTTAAGTGTTAACTCCCTTAACTCCCTTAAATGTTAACTCCCTTAATTTCCTCTAATTCCAAGTAACCTGCTAACTTGCATGTTATTTTTATATCCTTGGAGAAAGTTTAATTCTGTCTCTTTCTAAAGAATAAGATATTCTCATGTCAGTGCTCATAGTCAATGCTCATTTTAATTTATCTGAAAATTTATAGCTTTCAATTTTTTTCTTCTTGCTTTTTAGCCTTATTTTCCTAGATTATTTTACATTTGCATGAAGTACATTCTCTAGAATTTCTTCCAATGAAGTTCCACTGGAAGCAAACTTCCCAATCTTAGTGGACTGAAAATATCTTTATTTCACTTTCTATTTTTGGAAAAAATTCTACTGGAGCTAGAATTCTGAGTTATTTCTTTCAGCATGCAAAAATTTAATTTCATTGAAAGTTGAAAAGTTGGCCAACAGTTTAACAATCATTCCTTTGGCGGTAATCTTTTCTTACTGGCTATTTTTTAAGATTGCCCTTATGTCTTTGGTGTTCTGAAACTTCTATATGATACAACAAAATGTAGATTTCTTTTTAGTTATTTTGCTTGCAATTTGTGATTTTTGAGGTGAAGGTTTGGTGAAATTCATCAATTCTGAAAATTTCTCAGCCATTTTTTGTCAAATAGCTCTTCTGCCTTGTTCTCTTTGTCTCTTCCTTTTGTAACTCCAATTAGACTTGTCTTCTCACTCTGTTTTCCATGTATTTTAACCCCTCTTTTATATTTGACTTTTTATGTTGAATTCTCCATAATTCCTTCTAGCCTTTCTTTCAGTTTGCTAATTATCTCTTCAAATACGGGCAACTAATCTCTATTAAACTTGACCGTTGAATTTTGAATTTCAAGTATCATATGTTTTATTTTTAGATATTACATGTGTTGTTTTCAAATGTGCTTTGGCATTTTTATAGTTTTCTGTTACCATTTTAAGCTTATATTTTATTTCTTTAAGTATCATCAACATGGTTATTTTATTGTTGTGCCTGTTAGTTATAATATTTGAAATCTTCACAACCAACTTTTGTTGCTTTTGTTTCTACTAGTCTCACTTATGTTCTTTGCCTCTTTATGAGTGAAGTAATTATTTACTGTGCGATAGTCATTTTTCATGGAAAGTTACTTGTGGGAATTCTTTGAGGCCTAGTATGAAGGCATTTTTCCTGAAAAAATTTGTCTTTGCTTCTGCTATGTACGTACACTATTGGACCACTTTAAACTAACGATTTGAGGTTGTTTTGTTTTAAAACTACATGAATTATATTAATATGGGCTGCAAACATACCCAAGTGATTTGCAAACATACTTTTTGATTACAAAGTGAGTAAGTAGTGTCCCACCTTTTTAGAAGGTCTCTTGTTAGACTCTCCACTTTGGACAAGCCCTAGGCTTTGTCTCTCCCTGCTGTGCTTCCCAAGTCTGTAAAAATACCTCAGTAGATCTCCAGTGCTATTAAGAAAAAGAAAAAAAGTGTATGTATGTTCTCTTTCTCTCTCTCTTTCTCCAGCAATTTTAGTTATTTTAAGCAGGAGATATTAGCTGAACACCTGGGCTTTTATATAGTTGGATGCAAGCATTCAAATGCATAAGCTTCTGAAACTTAGCAAGAATTATACTAAAAGTATAATGTAGAATAACCTTATGGTCAAAGCTTATTAAATGGATACTAGCTAATTATGTCACACTAATTTTATCTTTGGGGTGTGTGTGTGTGTGTCTTTTGTTTTTTTTTTTTTAATTATACTTTAAGTTCTGGGATATATGTGCAGAACATGCATGTTTGTTACATAGGTGTACATGTGCCGTGGTGGTTTGCTGCACCCATCAACCCGTTATCTACATTAGGTATTTCTCCTAATGCTATTCCTCTTCTTGCCCTCCACCTCCCATCAGGCCCTGATATGTGATGTTCCCCTTCTTGTGTCCATATGTTCTCATTGTACAACTTCCGCTTATGAGTGAGAACAAGCAGTGTTTGGTTTTCTGTTCCTGTGTTAGTTTGCTGAGAATAAAGGTTTCCAGCTTCATCCATGTCCCCTGCAAAGGACATGAACTCATTCTTTTTCATGACTGCATAGTATTCCATGGTATATATGTACCACATTTTCTTTATCCAGTCTGTCATTGATGGGCATTTGGGTTGGTTCCAATTCTTTGCTATTGTGAACAGTGCCGCAATAAACATACATGTGCATGTGTGTGTGTGTGTGTTTTTTTTGGGGTTTTTTTTTTTTGTTTTTTTTTTGTTTTTTTTATAGTGGAATGATTTATAATCCTTTGGGTATATACCTAGTAATAGGATTTCTGGATCAACTGGTATTTCTGGTTCTAGATCCTTGAGGAATTGCCACACTGTCTTCCACAATGGTTGAACTAATTTACACTCCCACCAACAGTGTAAAAGCATTCATATTTTGCCACATCCTCTCCAGCATCTGTTGTTTCCTGGCTTTTTAATGTTCACCATTCTTACTGGCATGAGATGTATCTCATTGTGGTTTTGATTTGCATTTCTCTGATGACCAGCAATGATGAGCTTTTTTCATGTTTGTTGACTACATAAATATCTTCTTTTGAGAAGTGTCTGTTCATATCCTTCACCCACTTTTTGATGGAGTTGTTTTTTTCTTGTTAATTTGTTTAAGTACCTTGTAGATTCTGGATATTAGCCCTTTGTCAAATGGATAGATTGCAAAAATTTTCTCCCATTCTGTAGGTTGCCTGTTCACTCTGATGATAGTTTCTTTTGCTGCGTAAAGGCTCTTTAATTAGATCCCATTTGTCAATTTTGCCTTTTCTTGCAATTGCTTTTGGTGTTTTAGTCATGAAGTCTTTGCCCATGCTTATGTCCTGAATGGTATTGCCTAGGTTTTCTTCTAGGGTTTTTATGATTTTAGGTTTTACATTTACGTCTTTAATCCATTTTGAGTTAATTTTTGTATAAGGTATAAGGAAGGGGTCCAGTTTCAGTTTCCTGCATATGGCTAGCCAGTTTTCCCAACACCATTTATTAAATAGGGAATCCTTTCCCAATTGCTTGTTTTCTTCAGGTTTGTCAAAGATCAGATGGTTGTAGATATGTGGTGTTATGTCTGAGGCCTCTGTTCTGTTCCATTGGTCTACATATCTGTTTTGATACCAGTACCAAGCTCTTTTGGTTACTGTAGCCTTGTAGTATAGTGGCTTTGTTTACCCTGTGAGGGGAAAACCGCCTACTCAAGCCTCAGTAATGGCAAATGCCCCTCCCCCTACTAAGCTTGAGCATCCCAGGTCGACTTCAGATGGCTGTGCTGACAGCGAGAATTTCAAGCCAGTGGATCTTAGCTTGCTGGGCTCCATGGGGGTGGGATCTGCTGAGCAAGACCACTTGGCTCCCTGGCTTAAGCCCTCTTTCCAGGGGGAGTGAATGGTTCTGTCTCGCTGGTGTTCCAGGAGCTACTGGGGTACAAAAAAAAAAAAAAAAAACTCTTGCACCTCGCTGTGTGTCTGCTCAGATGGCCGCCCAGTTTTATGCTTGAAACCCAGGGTCCTGGTGGTGTAGTTACCCAAGGGAATCTCCTGGTCTGCAGGTTGTGAAGACGATAGGAAAAGTGTAGTTTCTGGGCCAGAGTGTACCGTTCCTCACGGCACAGTTCCTCACAGCTTCCCTTGGCTAGTGGAGGGAGTTCCCTGACCCCATGTGCTTACCAGGTGAGGAGATGCTCCACCCGCATTCAGCTCTCCCTCTGTGATCTGCACCCACTGTCTAACTAGTCCCAGTGAGATGAACCAGATACCCCAGCTGGAAATGCAGAAATCACCTGGCTTCTGTATTGGTCTCACTGGAAGCTGCAGACAGGAGCTGTAAATCCTCAATTTTATGTTTGATAGAAAACAAAGATCTTATTCAAGGAGAACAGCTCATTAGGGTTCTTGTGATGAGGAGGGATAAGATCAACTACAAAAATAATAATAGCTAACACTATTAAGGATTTACAGTGTAGCAACCTCCCAAAGTGCTTTACATGCATTACCTTTTTTAATCCTTATAATAATTCAATGGGATAGTTAGTATTTGTATCCCCATTTTATATATGAAGAGACTGAGGCACAGAGTCACAAATAATAAATAGTACAAAAGATGTCTGGACGAGCACGGTGGCTCACACCTGTAATCCCAGCACTTTGGGAGGCTGAGGTGGGTGACTCACTTAAGGTCAGGAGTTCGAGACTAGCCCGGCCAACATGGTGAAACCCCATCTCTACTGAAAATACAAAAATCAGCCGGGTGTGGTGGCACATGCTTGTAGTCCCAACTACTTGGGAGGCTGAGGCAGGGGAATTGTTTGAACCCAGGAGAGGGAGGTTGCAGTGAGCCAAGATGGTGCCACTGCACTCCAGCCTGGGAGACAGCAAGACCATCTCAAAAAAAAAAAAAAAAGATGTCAAACTTGGTTAGTAAGAATCTAAAGTACTCTATAGTAAGAATCTAAAGTATGCTGTATACTATATTGTTGCCCTAGCTGTAAAATAAAATGAAAGATATTTTTATTTATGCACAGAGAAAAGTTTCAAATATATAGTATAGGGGATACGATTAAAGCAAAACATTTATACATTTGTAAGAACAGTTATCCTGTAGTGTAGGAGCCATCACATAAGATCACGTAAGTGTTGGTTGGTGAATGAATGCTTTTATTATGAGAAACACTAATGATAATTGTGGTGGTATAATAATAAATTATAAGGAAAGTAGTAACAACAATTTACGATTGTTCCAAATTGTAAAAGAGAGAGATTACTCTTATAATAAATCTTTTAAAAAAATGAGTCAATTAAAATATATTTAACTTCATGCCTCTATAACTTCCAAAAATCAAGTACTGTATAATGTAGTAAAAAATACAAATAATACAATAGCAAATTCACGTAGAGAGGCAGCACCACATAGACTATTTATATTTGTAATGTTATATGAAATAAACTGAGAATGAAAGATCTAAGATAATGATACAAATGAGTATAATTTCTAGCTCAAAAAATGTTTACAAATATTATTAAAGAAAACATTGACAATATTTGTGAGCATGGCAAATAAGGGTACAGTTTTTGACAATATGATAAAACTAATGACTTTGCACTCAACTACAATCAACTCTTAATTAATTGACCTAATTGGGATGAGGTGAGGAATAAATAGAAAATCACAGATTACCTAGAAGTGGTTAAAACAGAAATAATTTAAAATGTGACATAAGTAAATTTTTTAATAATCTAGTATTTTAGAACACAGTTCACGGATACGATCCAAAACTGTAAAAGTAATACAAGTACTTTTATTTAAGATCACAAGAATCATCTGCCCAAAATTACTGGGCTGTTAAACAACTTATTTTTGTTTGTTTGTTTGTTTGTTTTTGAGATGAAGTCTCACTCTGTCGCCCAGGCTGGACTGCAGTGGTACAATCTCAGCTCACTGCAACCTCCGCCTTCCAGGTTCAAGTGATTCTCATGCCTCTGGAGTAGCTGGGATTACAGGAGTGCACCACCGCACCCAGCCTTAAGCAGCTTCTTGGTAAAGATCTCTGTATTCATCAGACTTGAGTTAACCAGACTCGTGACTCTTTTCTCTTTCTTTGCTCTCTTACCTGAATTCTACCAAAATCCTTTGCTCTGTGGTATTAGAATACACCTATAAGGCTGTGTCATCTATTGGTTACTACAAATGTCTTTTGGCATGTGGATATTTTATTGATGTACAGAATTTTAATTTTAATTTGTTCACAAATCTACTCTCTGTGATTATTACTTTAGTTATCTTCTACCAGAAAATGAAGATTTGAGTATCCATACAAACGTAGTCATTTAGAAAAACTCGATCAAAAAAAAAAAGAAAAAAGAAAAACTCTTGATCAAATTTACCTTTGCTTTGCTTCTATAAAATGTATCTATAAATTTTCCATAAATTATTGATTTTTTCATAAGTTTGATAGTTAGATAAGACTGTAATTTAATTCTATATTTAGGTGGATAAGACTAATTTGCTTTAAGTTTCTTCTAAAGCACTTAAACTGGCTAGTATATCTACCTAAAAGTATCTGCTAAATTGAATTACTAAACTGAAGTTGAATTTCTGAGTTACAAAATAAAATTACAAGCAAACAAACTCATTCATGTCTTGGTACCATTTTATAGTTATTGGGAAGAAAAATAAAGTTTCAGTAATTTAGTTTTAGTTACCTAAGCAAGGTCTCCCAGAAGCAATTCAGTAGAGCTAAGACTAGAAGTCAGGTTTCTTAACTCCTTTCTTAGTGTTATTTCATGTCCTATTTGCTTTTCAAATTTTTTTATAGTAAGCTTTATTTTTAGAACAGTTTTAGATTTACAGAAAAGTTGAGAAGATAGTACAGAGTTCCCATATACCTCACACTCAGTGTCTCTTATTATTAAAATCTTACTTTAGTGTGGTATATTTACTACAATTAATGAACCAATATTAATAGGATGGCTGAGAAAGTGTTTAGTTCCTAGAGGTGGCTATTGAATGAAGGTTAAATCTACTCTCCTGACCCAGCTCTATGATAACTAACTCTTCTTGATGTTTTACTCTCTGACTATAGCTAGAGCTTAATTATACAAAGTCTCAACAATTAAACATTCAAACATAATTCATTAAAAGAGAGAAACATAACTGAAAATAATCTGGTTTATCATAAGTGAAATGGGAAACTTGGCTCTGTTTTTTTGCAAGGAGAGGTAAAGAGTGTTTATTTAGTAATTACCTATCTTAAATCTTTCTGAGTTGGTAGCAGATTCGTGTTCAAGGAGCAGGAAAAATGGAAAAACATAAGTTTAAATCAATTCTTTTTAAATAGCTATTTTTATTCTTTTGTATAAATAAAATTTCACAGGCTTCAAATTCTCATGCTTTACTTTTAAACCCAAGATTGTTTTTTCACTTATTTATTCATATCATGCCTTATGGAAATTTTTTTCTGTATTTTCTGTCTTTGCTGGTATTCACCTGATTAAATATTGCTCTAAAAATAAAAATAAAAAAAGAGAAACATGATATCAAGTATTTTTTAAACTAAAAATGTCCATGGAATTTTAGAATAATCTCTTCAGAATCACAGCACAATGAGAACTGATTCTCAGGATGATCACCAAAGATATAACATTTTGATCTGCAGCTTCTGTTTATCAAGTCAGGAAAGTATAAGGATATGTTTTGCAAAAGTTTATAGGCAACAGTTTTTGCTCAGTTACCCAATTTTTTAAAGTACTGTTAACTATACCAAGTTTAGCCCTGAACATTTTAGTGAATTCTCTACCAAAGTTGCAGATTTCTAATGAATAGAAACCATGTGGTCCTCATCAAGTACTGTTATGATAACTATATGGGCTGATGTATAATCAGTACTTTTATATATATATGTACACACACAAACAGATATACATACATATTCATGAAGATCACAAAGCAGAAAAATGAGTCGTTACAAAAACCATATAATTTGCCATCACATTAAAATTTACTCAATATTAATTAGTCATTTGTATGTTCATCTCACTTCAAATACGAAGAGAAAAGCATTTCAGTATATAAAATCAGAGAACATCACTGAATTTCATGTGAGATTTTCTGGTCACATTTTAAAATAGGGCAAAACAATAAAAACTTTCAAGTTGTCAAGTAAATCTCAGAATTGTGTACTTTTCTCTTAAGAATGACTTTCAAAGCACCAAATAATTAAGATGTTATGTTAACATGAATAATTTCATAAGCAAATGGAAACCACGGAAATGGAGTAATACAGTTCTCAGTCATTGTTGTTTGATAATTTGCATGGTTTAGGCTTTTTAAATTAAGCAATACATAGCATTGATGAAGAGTGGATGATGTGAGCAGAGCCACACAAGCACTGTCCCTCGCTGACTCCAGCAATAGGACTGATGGGGCAACAGGAACTGCCTCCGTGGAGTGCTTTAGCCCAGGCAGTGAGTGCATTAGAGATGCTGGAAACTCTGACTCACGTTTCTGTGGCTTCTTTTCTCCTCTCGTGAGGCACAGAATAGAACAGAACAGAGCACAGAAAGCAGAAAGAAAAAGGGGGAACAGAGGAAGGGAAATTTCATAACTCTTTAGAATATTTCATTGTTCAACTCTGGTCATACCTTATTTCCATGGGAATAAGTAGTCTGAATTGGTTGTGCTTGGGATTCAGAGCCTCTACTATGCCAGAGTAAGCACACACTTCACCTTTCCCCTGTTAACATAGTCTAGCCTCACCCTGGCCAAATATTGAAAAGTACAAGACTTCTTTCTAAAGCATCTGAATCCAGTGCACACCTTCTTGCTAATGGACAAATTCTGTAACTGCTAAAGGAATTCTGATGGAGTTTTTAATTTTATTAATTCAAATTAGTAATGCTTACTCATAATGTTTATGCATTTGTTAATTCAACTAGTAATGTTCTAGACAGTGATCATACATTGTTCCTGCCAATTGTTTCATGCTTGGAGGGGCAGAGTAATAGAGAATAGGTAATATTTCTATCTATGGCCCTTCCATAAACAGATCTGACAGATTCCACACAGTATTCAACACTGAGGGGCTACCAGCTTTCCCTCATATAGCTCCCTGAATATACTTAGAGTATAGCTGAGGGATTAACAAATTCGCAATATCTCTATTTCTTAAGGCAAAATAGGATTTGTGTCTTAAGAGAACTATAAAGAGAATACCTTTAATTGAAAGTCTTTTGAGAGACTCGTAAGCAGAGTGTCACAGACCAAGGTTGGAAGCCACATTTAGTTGTGATTGTCAGAAAGCTTTACATCCAAGTAGTAAGAATCTGAGTTGATGAATGGCGGAGGCAAGGCAGAATCCCTGACAAAGAATGACAAATTCAGAAGCACAGAGATAGTAAGAAAAAAAAAATTATTTAGGAGCAGAAAGCATTTACTTCGGTTGGAACATAGGGTGTACTGGGAAGGTTGAGAGAGAGAGAACTGAAAAAGTAAGGTGACAACCGGGAAGCATTTTATGTATACACCTGTTTACTACATGTACATACTGTAAATATTGGCTTTCTAGAACCAGTAGAATTCCAGATGGAAAATTCCAGATGAAATAATCAAATAGCTTAGCTTTAACAGTAAATAATTGAAATTTATGTTTTCAGTTTTGTGACAAAAGTTTTTATGAAGCATACAATATACTCTGTGTCTTACCAGAACATATTATATATTCCTCTTCCATGGAGCCCTAAAAATTCCTCAAGTGTATTTTGGAGGACCAAGAAAAAAGTTGGTAAATGAGAGAATGTTCCTCCTTCCGTCTCTCCCTCATTCCCAGGGCAGTTCACCTTTTTACTGTTTTGCTTGTTAGACGATATCTGCAATATTTCATTTGAAGAAAGTGTTCCATCAATAAAACAAAGCTTGAGCCCTGTAAGAAATTCTTGTGTAGTCATATTACTAAGAAAGTATTTAATCATTCTCAGCATTCCATTTCTTTTAATATACTAGACATAAATATCATGGAGAGATGAATGGATAGAAACAAGCACATGGATGGATAGAAATAGTAGTATTTGGTGTGGGATCTTTTCATGAAAAGTTGTATATACAGGAATAAGTTAATAACATATTATAAAATTGAGCCACTTTTAACTATTTATATTTTGGGGGAAATAGAAATCTTACTTTATACATGGATTTAGCCATTTACAAAATAATTTCCCAGATTCTTAAGAAAGATCAGTGCCAAATTTTCTCCACACTTTCGTACAGGTTTTGTCCTTAATTCAAAGGCTCCCCTTAAAAATAATACTCTTTACATTCTAAGAACATGTAGGTACTTGTAATATTTGGCATGTATTTTACCTAACAGAAATGGGTTCTTATTAAATACATATTTCCCCAAATTAAAATAGCAGTAAATATAATTCGTTATATTTTTAAAATAAAATGTTTCAAACTAACATTTACTCCTTATATAATCCACAAATCACTCATTAATATTTCGATTGCACAATTATTTAATATTTGTCCTTGTCTTAATTCATAATTATTTCTGTTATCTAATATTTTTAATCCAAATTTCCAAATTTGACTTCAAATTTTTATACTCGTGTAGGAATTCATGACATGAGAACCGTATTTTTCATTTATTGCACAGCAAGCAATAAATCTTTAGAGAATGTCATCCATAGAAATGTAATTTGCAGCCAAGTGTGGTGGCTCACGCCTGTAATCCCAGCATTTTGGGAGGCTGAGGCAGGCAGACCATGAGGTCAGGAGATCGAAACCATCCTGGCTAACATGGTAAAACCCCATCTTTACTAAAAATACAAAAGAATTAGCCGGGCATGGTGTTGGGCACCTGTAGCCTCAGCTACTTGGGAGGCTGAGGCAGGAGAATGGCGTGAACCCGGGAGACAGAGCTTGCTGTGAGACGAGATTGTACCACTGCACCACTGCACCCCAGCCTGGGCGACAGAGCAACACTCCGTCAAAAAAAAAATATATATATATATATACACGCACACACACATATATATACACATATTTATATATATACACATATATATATAACTTGCAATTTTGAGAAGGCTATGCATGGCAATCACATTAATTTAACAAATATTGAAATAATAACACTGAAATTTTCACTAGGCTTTATTAAGCCATTTCTATTAAGGGAATGTGGTTTCCATATGCCTTTGAACAGAATTATATGTAGATCTTCTAGAAAATGGATTAAGGTTTTAGGAACAAAAGGGATTTTTAAAATATACCATCTATCACATCTCTGCAGTTGTTGACTGGTATAAGTACGATGTGAAAGTACCACAAGTTAGTAAGATTTTAAAAACTAATTTTTATGTTATGGGACATTTAGAGAAAACATAAACATATTCAAAATATTCTTTTATGCTTAGTAGTATAAATTTTCTTTTTAAAATTTATTTATTTTTTATTATATTGTAAGTTGTAGTGTACATGTACACACTGTACAGGTTTGTTACATATGTATACATGTGCCATGTTAGTGTGCTGCACCCATTAACTCGTCATTTACATTAGCTTTATCTCCTAATGCTATCCCTCCCCTCTCCCACCACCCAACGACAGGCCCTGGTGTGTGATGTCCCCCTTCCTGTGTCCAAGTGTTCTCATTGTTCAATTCCCACCTATGAGTGAGAACATTCAGTGTTTGGTTTCCTGTTCTTGCAATAGTTTGCTCAGAATGATGGTTTCCAGCTGCATCCATGTCCCTACAAAGGACATGAACTTACCCTTTTTTATGGCTGCATAGTATTCCATGGTGTATAGGTGCCACATTTTCTTAATCCAGTCTGTCACTGATGGACATTTGGGTTGGTTCCAAGTCTTTGCTATTGTGAATAGTGCCACAATACACATATGTGTGCATGTGTATTTTAATAGCAGCATGATTTATACTCCTTTGGGTACATACCCAGTAATGGGATGGCTGGGTCAAATGGTATTTCTAGTTCTAAATCCTTGAGGAATCGCCACACTGTCTCCCACAATGATTGAACTAGTTTACAGTCCTACCAACAGTGTAAAAGTGTTCCTATTTCTCCACATCCTCTCCAGCACCTGTTGTTTCCTGACTTTTTAATGATCGCCATTCTAACTGGTGTAAGATGGTATCTCATTGTGGTTTTGATTTGCATTTCTCTGATGGTGAGTGATGATGAGCATTTTTTCATGTGTCTGTTGGCTGCATAAATGTATTCTTTTGAGAAGTATCTGTTCATATCCTTTGCCCACTTTTTGATGGGATTTTTTCTTGTAAATTTGTTTGAGTTCTTTGTAGGTTCTGGATATTAGCCCTTTGTCAGATGGATAGATTGCAAACATTTTCTCCCATTCTGTAGGTTGCCTGTTCACTCTGATGGTAGTTTCTTTTGCTGTGCTCTTTAGTTTAATTAGATCCCATATGTCAATTTTGGCTTTTGTTGCCATTGCTTAGGTGTTTAGACATGAAGTCCTTGCCCATACCTATGTCCTGAATGGTATTGCCTAGGTTTTCTTCTAGGGTTTTTATGGTTTTAGGTCTAACATTTAAATCTCTAATCCATCTCGAATTAATTTTCATATACAGTGTAAGGAAGGGATCCAGTTTCAGCTTTCTACATATAGCTAGACAGTTTTCCCAGCACCATTTTTTAAGTCAGGAATCCTTTCCCCATTTCTTGTTTTTCTCAGGTTTGTCAAAGATCAGATGGCTGTAGATGTGTGGCATTATTTCTGAGGGCTCTGTTCTGTTCCATTGGTCTATATCTCTGTTTTGATACCAGTACCATGCTGTTTTGGTTATTGTAACCTTGTAGTATAGTTTGAAGTCAGGTAGCGTGATGCCTCCAACTTTGTTCTTTGGGCTTAGGATTGTCTTGGCAATGCAGGCTCTTTTCTGGTTCCATATGAACTTTAAAGTAGTTTTTTCCAATTCTGTGAAGAAAGTCATTGATAGCTTTATGGGGATGGCATTGAATCTATGAATTACCTTGGGCAGTATGGCCATTTTCATGATATTGATTCTTCCTATCCGTGAGCATGGAATGTTCTTCCATTTGTTTGTGTCCTCTTTTATTTCGCTGAGCCGTGGTTTGAAATTCTCCCTGAAGAGGTCCTTCACATCCTTTGTAAGTTGGATTCCTAGGTATTTTATTCTATTTGAAGCAATTGTGAATGGGAGTTCACTCATGATTTGGCTCTCTGTCTGTTATTGGTATATAAGAATGCTTGTGATGTTTGCACATTGATTTTGTATCCTGAGACTTTGCTGAAGTTGCTTATGAGCTTAACAAGATTTTGGGCTGAGACGATGGGGTTTTCTAAATATACAATCATGTCATCTGCAAACAGGGACAATTTGACTTCCTCTTTTCCTAAGTGAATACCCTTTATTTCTTTCTCTTGCCTGATTGCCCTGGCCAGAACTTCCAACACTATGTCGAATAGGAGTGGTGAGAGAGGACATCCCTGTCTTGTGCCAGTTTCCAAAGGGAATGCTTCCAGTTTTTGCCCATTCAGTATGATATTGGCTGTGGGTTTGTCATAAATAGGTCTTATTATTTTGAGATACATCCCATCAATACCAAATTTATTGAGAGTTTTTAGCATGAAGGGCTGTTGAATTTTGTCAAAGACCCTTTCTCCATCTGTTGAGATAATCATGTGATTTTTGTCTTTGGTTCTGTTTATATGCTGGATTACGTTTATTGATTTGTGTATGTTGAACCAGCCTTGCATCCCAGGGATGAAGCCCACTGAATCATGGTGGATAAGCTTTTTGATGTGCTGCTGGATTTGGTTTGCCAGTATTTTATCGAGGATTTTTGCATCGATGTTCATCAGGGATATTGGTCTAAAATTCTCTTATTTTGTTGTATCTCTGGCAGGCTTTGGTATCAGGATGATGCTGACCTCATAAAGTGAGTTAGGGAGGATTCCCTCTTTTTCTATTGATTGGAATAGTTTCAGAAGGAATGGTACCAGCTCCTCTTTGTAACTCTGGTAGAATTCGGCTGTGAATCTGTCTAGTCCTGGACTTTTTTTGGTTGGTAGGCTATTAATTATTGCCTCAATTTCAGAGCCTGTTATTGGTCTATTCAGGGATTCAACTTCTTCCTGGTTTGGTCTTGGGACCGTGTACGTGTCCAGGAATTTAACCATTTCTTCTAGGTTTTCTAGTTTGTTTGCATAGAGCTGTTTATAGTATTCTGTGATGGTAGTTTGTATTTCTGTGGGGTCGGTGGTGATATCCCCTTTTTCATTTTTTATTGTGTCTATTTAATTCTTCTCTATTTTCTTCTTTATTAATCTAGCTAGCTTTCTCTCAATTTTGTTGATCTTTTCAAAAAATTAGCTCCTGGATTCATTGATTTTTTTGAAGGGTTTTTTGGTGTCTATCGCCTTCAGTTCTGCTCTGATCTTAGTTTTTTCTTGCCTTCTGCTAGCTTTTGAATGTATTTGCTCTTGCTTCTCTAGTTCTTTTAATTGTGATGTTAGAGTGTCAATTTTAGATCTTTCCTGCTTTCTCTTGTGGGCATTTTGTGCTATAAAATTGCTTCTACACAGTGCTTTAAATGTGTCCCAGAGATTCTGGTACATTGTATCTTTGTTCTCTTTGGTTTCAAAGAACATCTTTATTTCTGCCTTCATTTTGTTATGTACCCAATAGTCATTCAGGAGCAGGTTGTTCAGTTTCCATGTAGTTGAGCGGTTTTGAGTGAGTTTCTTAATCCTGAGTTCTAGTTTGATTGCACTGTGGTCTGAGAGACAGTTTGTTATAATTTCTGTTCTTGTACATTTGCTGAGGAGTGCTTTACTTCCAATTATGTGGTCAATTTTGGAATAAGTGTGATGTGGTGCTGAGAAGAACGTATATTCTGTTGATTTGGGGTGGAGAGTTCTGTAGATGTCTATTAGGTCCACTTGCTGCAGAGTTGAGTTCAATTCCTGGATATCCTTGTTAACTTTCTGTCTTGTTGATCTGTGTAATGTTGACAGTGGGGTGTTGAAGTCTCCCATTATTATTGTGTGGAAGTCTAAGTCTCTTTGTAAATCTCTAAGGTCTTGCTTTTATGAATCTGGGTGCTCCTGTATTGGATGCATATATATTTAGGATACTTAGCTCTTCTTGTTGAATTGATCCCTTTACCATTATGTAATGACCTTCTTTGTCTCTTTTGATCTTTGTTGGTTTAAAGTCTGTTTTATCAGAGGCTAGGATTGCAGTCTCTGCCTTTTTTTTTTTTCTTTTTTCCATTTGCTTGGTAGATCTTCCTCCATCCCTTTATTTTGAGCCTGTGTGTCTCTGCACATGAGATGGGTCTCCTGAATACAGCACACTGATGGGTCTTGACTCTTTATCCAATTTGCCGGTCTGTGTCTTTTAATTGGAGCATTCAGCCTATTTACATTTAAGGTTAATATTGTTATGTGTGAATTTGATCCTGTCATTATGATGTTAGCTGGTTATTTTGCTCATTAGTTGATGCAGTTTCTTCCTAGCATCAATGGTCTTTACATTTTGGCATGTTTTTGTAATGGCTGGTACCGGTTGTTCCTTTCCATGTTTCGTGCTTCCTTCCGGGTCTCTTGTAAGGCAGGCCTAGTGGTGACAAAATCTCTAAGCATTTGCTTATCTGTAAAGGATTTTATTTCTCCTTCACTTATAAAACTTAGTTTGACTGGTTATGAAATTCTGGGTTGAAAGGTTTTTTCTTTAAGAATGTTGAATATTGGCCCCCACTCTCTTCTGGCTTGGAGAGTTTCTGCCGAGAGATCTGCTGTTAGTCTGATGGGCTTCCCTTTGTGTGTAACCCGACCTTTCTCTCTGGCTGCCCTGAACATTTTTTCCTTCATTTCAACTTTGGTGAATCAGACAATTATGTGTCTTGGAGTTGCTCTTCTCGAGGAGTATCTTTGTGGTGTTCTCTGTATTTCCTGAATTTGAATGTTGACCTGCCTTGCTATGTTGGGGAAGTTCTCCTGGATAATATCCTGAAGAGTGTTTTCCAACATGGTTCCATTCTCCCCGTCACTTTCAGGTACACCAATCAGATGGAGATTTGGTCTTTTCACATAGTCCCATATTTCTTGGAGACTTTGTTTGTTTCTTTTTACACTTTTTTCTCTAAACTTCTCTCTCACTTCATTTCATTCGTTTGATCTTCAATCACTGATACCCTTTCTTCCAGTTGATTGAATCGGTTACTGAAGCTTGTACATTTGTCACGTAGTTCTCATGCCATGGTTTTCCGCTTTATCAGGTCATTTATGGACTTCTCTACATTGATTATTCTAGTGAGCCATTCATCTAATCTTTTTTCAAGGTTTTTAGCTTCTCTGCGATGGGTTCGAACTTCCTCCTTTATCTCAAGAAGTTTGATCATCTGAAGCCTTCTCTCAACTCGTCAAAGTCATTCTCCATCCTGCTTTGTTCCATTGCTGGTGAGGAGCTGCGTTCTTTTGGAGGGGGAGAGGCGCTCTGATTTTTAGAATTTTCAGCTTTCTGCTCTGTTTTTTCCCCATCTTTGTGGTTTTATCTACCTTTGGTCTTTGATGATGGTGACGTACAGATGGGTTTTTGGTGTGTATGTCCTTTCTGTTTGTTAGTTTTCCTTCTAACAGTCAGGACCCTCAGCTACAGGTCTGCTGGAGTTTGCTGGAGGTCCACTCCAGACCCTGTTTGCCTGGGCATCAGCAGCAGTGGCTGCAGAAGAGTGAGTGTTGCTGAACAGAAAATGTTGCTGCCGATCCTTCCTCTGGAAGCTTCGTCTCAGAGGGGTACCCGGCTGTATGAGATGTCAGTCTGCCCCTGCTGGAGGATGCCTCCCGGTTAGCCTACTTGGGGGTCAGGGACTCACTTGAGGAAGCAGTCTGTCTCTTCTCAGATCTCAACCTCCATGCTGGAAGAACCACTACTCTCTTCAAAGTGTCAGACAGGGACATTTACATCTGCAGAGGTTTCTGCTGCCTCTTGTTTGGCTATGCCCTGTTCCCTGAGGTGGAGTCTACAGAGGCAGGTAGGCCAACAAAATTTATCATCTGGTCATTTTGGTAGAGTTTCTCATAGAGCAAACATCAGAACAAAAAGTTTTATCTGTATCTATTTTATGTATATTATTAAACTCTTACAATAATGCATACCACTATTTTGTGCACACTAATTTAAGTAGGCCCTTTATTCCAGATATAGTTTCTGTACCTATTTCTTCTTTCTAATAAAGGCTTTTTATTAAATATTCAATATAATATCAATAATTCATATAGCCTTTTAATATATTTTATAAAAGATTCATAAATATGGAAAGAAAGTCCTTTGTGAAACTGAAAAATATAAAAGAATGCAAGAAGCCATGCATGGCAGCCTCAAAATTGGTAAAGGGGCCTGGAAACATGTATTCTGCCACAACCTCTACCACAACTGCCTCTTGCCACACAGAAAGCTGAAGAATAGGCACAGAAATCTGCTACAGAAAACCCTCTCATACTCTGTCAAGACTTTGCTTGTTGAGGCTAAAAAACAAAAACAGTAAAATGAGTTAAGAGGATACCCTTTGCGTCACTTTCACCTTCAAAATATCTCAAATATTTCACAGAGGAGACTGAGAAATACAATTTTTAGCTTTCCAGTTTCTACAGTAGCAAAAATCATCCTAGAAAGAGAGTGAAATGAAAGAGGAGCAGGTAAATCCACAGAATTTACACAAAGAGTTTGAGGTTATTTGTAAGACCACTCTAGGCTCTATCATTCCCTATGTTTTTGTAGAAATATTTTCTAAGCAATATAAATTAATAGAATTAACTATGGAGAGATCACCTGTTGTGTGAGGAGCATCATATTAGGTCAAGATATGAAGATACTTTAAGAAAGCCTTAACTTCTGCTCTTTAAGAGAGTACCTTAATACAGAAACAGAACTGATACCTGCATAGGGTTAATACAAATTAAATTATGTTTAGGAATGCTCAGTGATAAAAATGAGTTGGAAATGAATTTAGGAACTTTTCATATGGGAGGAGAGTTTTGAAAGAAGAGGCTTTCTCTGAGAGGAGGGGGAAATGCATTTCTGGGTGGTGGAAGACAGCTTATTGGCAGTATGGAGGCAGGAGTGAATACATTCATATGTGTGATTATAGTTGGGTGGTACAGGAGTCAGCATGGAGAAGTTGTGGAAATGAGAGTGCTAAGATGCATGTAGTTGCTAAATAGCCAAGAAGCTCAAATTGGGAAACTGATTTTTTTAGTGAAATTGTCATGACTTTAGTAAAGTCATTGGTCTAGGCTCTCATAAAGGAAGTTAGGAAACAGAACACTTGCAAAATTCATTTTGGGGATGCTGAGATGGCATTCAAAGGGCAAAAGGCAAAACTCTTATATCTACTGCTGATGAGATTTGACAGAAACCATGCCAACAAATACCTGTTTTCTTGTTGTTGTTGTTGTTGTTGTTTTATGGTAAAAGTAACAATACAGGTGGTCAAAAAAACAAAAACCACGTTATAGAAAAAGCATAAATTGAAAAGTAAAAGCTTTTCTTATATTTCACCCTGCCTCTGAATCTTCTAAAGATTACTGCTGTTAACTTTCTTATGTATCCTTTTAGAAAGCACTTTTCTGACATAAAGATCATGTATTAATGTACACAGAAGGGACCATGATGTGTACACAGTACTGTCGCTGTCCACTGAAATCTTCTAATAGACAACACATTTAGATCTAACCCATTCTTGGTTATGATTCCAAAAAATCTCATTGTATAGACTTTCCATAATACTTGTAACCAGTTTACTGCTGTAGGATATTTATCGGGTTTTTTCCCCCAGTTTTTACCTATTTGCCCCATTTACCTTTCTGGGCTCACATCTGATTACAGCATGATTTACTCAATATATTAGGCCTACTGTGGAGACATACTGCTCAGAAAAAAAGATTCCTTTCATACTTTTCTCCCCAACACTAACTCTGCTCCAGCCATGCCAATCTCTTACATATTTGTCTAACACATCAGCTGTAATCCTGCTTTTTGCACAAGGATTCCTCTGCCTGGAATACTCTTTAGATATTGACTTGCTTCCTCCTTCACACCTTAGTTTCTATTCCAACTTCTCAGTGAAGATATTCTTGATCACAGTATTTAATATTGTAACCTCTCCCACTCCTAATATATTTCCCTTTAAAATTTTTCTCTGTAGACCATATCAATCTCTAAAATATTATATTCTAATTGATTTTACTCATCCCTTTTCACTAAAATATAAGTTTTATAAAGACAGTAATATTGTGCGTTATTTAATTATTAATACATAGCTTTCTGAGTAAAGAATTTCTAGACATCTTGTGTCCAACCAAGAACAAAATCTTTAATACAAATCTTATTCTTCGTTAATATTATTTTATTATTTAATCTCATTCTTGCTTCAAATACCTCCTTTTGATTCTCAGATATATCCTAGCAATATAGATTTTTCCTTTAATAAATGTTACTTCAATATATATTCCTTGTAAAGCAAAGTAATAACGTGGTAGACACTAATTTTAAAAAATTGTATCAGTCAAATAAATAAATTATAGCCCTTTCTCTAACAAAGGGATGTAAGTATTGCAGTTCTATACTTTGATAATTATCCTTTAACATGCTTTTTAGATAATTGTTGCCTACTTAAAGAAAACCATTTGGTCGCACAAGGAAACAGTCTAATTGTAAGTGAAATTGACATAGGATGTATATTATTCCAGATTCTCTATATCTATAATGGAAAGAAATAGTAATGAGTGCAGTTAAAATGTAAATGATATACATGATAACAGCTTTCAATAGGCAGTGTTATTCTAATACAGACATAATTCATTTTATTGTGCTTCACTTGTCGCACTTTGCAGATATTGCATATTTTACAAATTGAACATCTCCAGCAACCCTGTGTTGAACAAGTCTATCAGCGCCATTTTCCCAACAGCATGTGGTCACTTTGTGTCACTGTCACATTTTTATAATTTTCACTATACCTCAAACTTTTTATTATTACTATATCTGTTACGGTTATCTGTGATCAGTGATCATTTATTTTACTATTGTAATTATTTTGGGGTGCCACAAACCATGCCCATAAAATATTACAAACTTAATCAATAAATGTTGTATGCATTCTGACAGCTTCATTGCCTGGCTGTCTGTTCATCTCCCTCCCTCTCCTCAGGCCTCCCTATTCCCTGACCCACAACAATATTGATATTAGGCCAGTTAATACCCCTACAATGGCCTCTAAGAGTTCAGATGAAAGGAAGAGTTGCATGTCTCTCATTTAAATTCAAAAGCTAGAAATGATTAAGCTTAGTGAGGAAGGCAAGTTGAAAGCCAAAAGTCAAAAGGTTGACTTTCACCAAACAACCAAGTTGTGAAAGCAAAGGAAAAGTTTCTGAAGGAAATAAAAAATGCTACTTCAGTGAACACATGAATGACAAGAAAGTAACACAGCCTTATTGCTGAGATGAAGTTTGAATGGTCTGGATAGAAAAATCAAACCAGCCACAAAATTCCCTTAAACCAAAGCCTAATCCAGAGCAAGGCCCTAACTCTCATGAATTCTATGAAGGCTGAGAGAGGTGAGGAAGCTGCAGAACAAAAACTGGAAGCTAGCCGAGATCGGTTTCTGAGGTTTAAGGAAAGAAGCCATTTAAAACAAAAAATGCAAGGTGAAGCAACAAGTGCCAGTGGAAAAACTACAGCCAGTTATCCTGAAGATCTAGCTGAGATAATTGATGACAGTGGCTACGCTAAACAAAATCTTTCCAGTGTAGACAAAACAACCTTCTTTTGGAAGAAGATGCCATCTGGGACTTTCATAGCTAGAAAGAAGTCAATTCTTGGCTTCAAAAGAAGAGGCTAACTCTCTTGACAGTGGCTAATGCAGCTGGTAACTTTAAGTTGAAGCTAGTGCTCATTTATCATTCTGAAAATCCTAGGGGCCTTTAGAATGAAGCTAAATCTATGCTGCCTTTGATCAAGAAATGGAACCACAAAGCCTAGATGATGATACACCTGATTACAGCATGATTTACTGATTATTGCAAGACTGCTGTTGAGACCTACTGCTCAGAAAAAAAAGATTCCTTTCAAAATGTTACTGTTCATTGACAATGCACCTAGTCATCCAAGACCTCTGATGGATATATACAAGGAAGTTTGTGTTTTCATGCCTGCTAACACAACATTCATTTTGCAGCCATAGATCAATGAATGATTTTGACTTTCAAGTCTTATTAATTCAGAATTACATTCTGTAAGACTGTAACTGCCATAGATAGTGATTCCTCTGATGGATCTTGGCAAAGTAAATTGAAAATGTTCTGGAAAGGAGTCATTATTCTAGATGCCATTAAGAACATTCATGATTCATTGGAGGTGGTTAAAATATCAACATTAACAGGAGTTTGGGAGAAGTTGATTCCAATCCTTGTGGATGATTATGAGGTTCAAGACTTTGGTGGAAGAAGTAATTGGAAATGTGGTAGAAGCAGCAGGAGAACTAGAATTAGAAGTGTAGTCTGCAGTCTTACAGTAAAATTTGAATGGATGAGGACTTCTTATGGATGAGCTTCTTGAAATAGAAACCACTCCTGGTGAAGATTCTATGAACATTTACGAAATTAGTTCATAAAGCAGAGGTAGGGTTTGAGAAGATTGACTCCAATTTTGAAAGAAGTTCTACTGTGGAAAAAATGCTGTCAAATAGCATCCTCATGCTGTAGAGAAATATTTTGTGAAGGGGTCAATCAGTGTCATAAACTTCATAGTCTTATTTTAAGAAATTGCACAGGCACTCAATACCTTTGGCAACTACCACCCTGATCAATCAGCAGCCATCAATATTGAGGCAAGATGCTGCACCAACAAAAAGGTTACAACCTGCTGAAGGCCCAGATGATTATTAGCATTTTTTAGCAATAAACATTTTGAAATTATGTACTTTTTTTTTTTTTTTTTTTTGAGACAGAGCCTTGCTCTGTCACCCAGGCTGTAGTGCAGTGGCGCAATCTCGGCTTATTGCAACCTCTGCCTTCCGTGTTCAAGCAAGTGTCCTGCCTCAGCCTCCCGAGTAGCTGGAACTAAAAGGCGCCAGCAAACACGCCTGGGTAATTTTTGTATTTTTAGTAGAGATGGGGTTTCACCACATTGGCCAGGCTGGTCTCGAACTCCTGACCTTGTGATCTGTCCGCCTTGGCCTCCCAAAGTGCTGGGATTACAAGCATGAGCAAGTTATGTACATTTCTTTAGACATAATGCTGTTGCACACTTAATAGGCTACAGTGTCATGTAAACAACTTTTTCTGCACAGGGAAAGCAAAACATTTATATGACTCACTTTATTGAGATTTTGACTTTATTGTTTTGGCATGGAACCAAACTGGCAATTATCCAAAGTGTGCCTGTATTCACTAAATAATAGTTTTGAACTTTATGATTGCAGTAAGTTTATGTCAGTTTCACTTCAGTTTTTTAGGGTTGCACAATTTGCCACAATTTTCATCACATATTTTGGAATGATGTAGCAGAATACATCAAGAAAATCTCCAGTTCTTTTGACAATGTTTATTAGAGCTTTTTGATTCTTACGTCCGTGGAAATGCTTGTGTATAAATCTAGAAAATCTCAGATTAAATTATTTTCTTGGTAGCCTTGCCTGTTCCTATTAAGCCACAGAAAATATTAATAAGGTTAATATGTTAACTTTTTTTTCAAATTATTGTTAATCTCAGCATACTATGAAGAACATGAATGTGCTGTACACACAAACAACTTGATATCTCACTAAATAAAAGACACGTGTGTTAGATCCATCTACCTTTCAGGCTCAGACATGGTTTTTTTTGTTTGTTTGTTTTTGTTTTTATTATTATACTTTAAGTTCTAGGGTACATGTGCATAACGTGCAGGTTTGTTACATATGTATATTTGTGCCATGTTGGTGTGCTGCACCCATCAACTCGTCAGCACCCATCAACTCGTCATTTACATCAGGTATAACTCCCAATGCAATCCCTCCCCCCTCCCCCCTCCCCATGATAGGCCCCGGTGTGTGATGTTCCCCTTCCCAAGTCCAAGTGATCTCATTGTTCATTTCCTACCTATGAGTGAGAACGTGCAGTGTTTGGTTTTCTGTTCTTGCGATAGTTTGCTGAGAATGATGGTTTCCAGCTGCATCCATGTCCCTACAAAGGACACGAACTCATCCTTTTTTATGGCTGCATAGTATTCCATGGTGTATATGTGCCACATTTTCTTAATCCAGTCTGTCACTGATGGACATTTGGGTTGATTCCAAGTCTTTGCTATTGTGAATAGTGCCACAGTAAACATACGTGTGCATGTGTCTTTATAGCAGCATGATTTATAATCCTTTGGGTATATACCCAGTAATGGGATGGCTGGGTCATATGGTACTTCTAGTTCTAGATCCTTGAGGAATCGCCATACTGTTTTCCATAGTGGTTGAACTAGTTTACAATCCCACCAACAGTGTAAAAGTGTTCCTATTTCTCCATATCCTCTCCAGCACCTGTTGTTTCCTGACTTTTTAATGATTGCCATTCTAACTGGTGTGAGATGGTATCTCATTGTGGTAGGCATGGGTTTTTTAACTCCACAACATTAACTGGAATTGTGAGATACAGATAAGATCATAATGTAATTGCAAAGATGTGATATTCCCTGAAGAATTTTCTATCTGTGATCAACATGCAAAAAATTTAATGTGTTATGGTAATGTTCTTTATTATCCATGATTAAGTCACACGAAAATGGCACAAAGACCAGGAAACCAGCCAAGCATTCACTGGAGGCATTATTCAGTGTCTGAGAGATTCAGTTGATTTGTATGAATTAAGAAATATTTTACTATCTAATGTCTATCATTTAAAATAAAACAACCCTTTTAAAGATGATAATTGTAAACATTTGAATTATGCTTTTAATTGGAAACGTAATGAGCTTGTACTGTTAAGCTGGTTCTTATTTTATGTTCTGTGCTTTCACAATTAACATTTACTTACTTGTAAACTGTGTTATCTGAAGAATTGTTTACATATCTGATATCTGCATAACTCTGGAATATTGTTAGACATTTAATAGGAACCTAATTATAAAACAAATTTATTTACTATATATGCCATTAAAAACATTACAATTAGCCTGTTTAAGCCTCAATGTATCTCAATGATGAACTCTATCAAATGCTATGAACTCACAATTTGTCATGACTTTATATGCAATTAAAGACCTCAGTGAAATTATTTGTGTTTTTATCCCACAATTATATAGTACCTACTCTGTGCCAAGAAATATGCTGTGGACTGAAGGTACCAACATGAATAAGATACCTTTCCCTCACTGCGTGTGATAGGCTGAATAACCACTCCCTCCATCTCCCCCAACCGCTGCATGCGCATGTCCTAATTTGTGGAACGTGTGAATGTTATCATATGGCAAAGACTTTGTGGGTGTGATCAAGTTAACGATTTTGATCATCCTAGGATTATCCTGGATTATCAGAGTAAGCCCAAATACATATATCTTTATAAGAGGGAGTCACAGAGAGATTTGGCACAGACAGAGAAGAAGGCAATGTGACATTGGAGGCAGAGATTGGAGAGATGTGGCTCCCAGCCAAGGAATGCTGAAACCACAAAAAGCTGGAAGAGGAAGGAACAGATTCTCCCCTAATGGCCTCAGAGGCAGTGCAGCCCTGATGATACCTTGATTTTATCCCGGTGTTACTGATTTCAGACTTCTGGACTCCAGAACTATAAGAAAATAAACGTGTGTTGTTTTAAACAACCAAGTTTGGGTAATTTGTTACAGCAGTCATAGGAAATAAATGCACTGAGGAACTCAAACTTTAATGAAAGAGACAAACACAAAAAAATAATCGTTATAGTACAGCAAGAGCCCTGTTCGAAGTATGTGGGAGCAGATGGGGAGCATGGGTGGAGTATTGACTCTGGCGGATCTAGTACTTTAAAGCTCCTTAGACGATCTGAACTGAAGCTTGAAATAAAATAGTGTTTTCCAAGCAGGGAAGGGAGTACAAAAATGCAGAAACCAAAACAATATGATGAGTTTTATAATGAAAAATGGTATTTTGAAATGCACAGTTTAAATAAGGAAATAATTAGCCCTAAAATAATTTTCATTGATTTTATATTTTTGATTACTCATATTTGTCAAAAAAGTATATGGCTGTAAAGTATCCTTGGAAAAAGTAATAGCTAATAGCAAATATACTGCAAAGAAGATAAATGAATATTCCAGCATTACAAATTATTTTCTATCATTGCCAGTTGCTGAGGATTTTAGAGAGATTTTTACATAGAAATATTAATTAAACCATATCAGCAGTACCATACTTTAATCAGTTGGAGAGAAATTATTTATTCTAGTTATAAAAATAATTACCAATTCCTCAAATTCTAATAAAAATAAGGCAACAGTTTTAATAAAAATATTTCTCTTCTCTTCTTCTATTTTTTTTTTTATTAATACAAATTTTTGCCTAGAAGTTTTTGGCCAAGTGCAAAATAAATAGAGGTCATTTTTCTTGTGTTCTCTTGTCAGAGTTGGACAGTAGAAGTGGTCAGATGAATGAACAAAAATATCTGATACTGTGTTTGGAACTCCTAGAAATTTTGTAGACTAGACAGAACTTGGGTGAGTTTTGAAATCTGTTTTCAAGGTTAATTTAACTATTAGAGAGAGAAAAAATGGTAAAGAAAAGATGTTATAAGCCAAATGAAGATTTACTGTGGTATAGATCAGGTATCAGTGATTTAGCAATGAAACCAAAGGAAATGAAAAGTTATAATATGAAGGACAGTTTGATTATCCAGGGATGACAGGAAAAGCAAAATGCCGCTGTTGTTTTCAGAGCCGATAAACTGGATTAGTTGATCATTAGATACTTAGATACTGGAAAATTGATTCATACTAAAAATTTCAGCATCTCCACCTCACCTGAAAGCCATGGACTCACAATCCCTTCCCATACCTTCCAGCTTCTGGCCCCCACACTTGGTAAACTGAACCATGTTACATCCCAGTTACACACAGGGAGGTCTCACTTCATGTATAATTGTGGTAGAGGCTGTTCTGTGATAATCACCTCTAATATGATCTAAAACTTTACTATTAATGCAAATAAACACAGAACTGAGAGGGAGATTAGAATTCATTTAGACAAATATCAATATTCTGTTTGTTTTTTATCAATGATCTAAGATAACTCTTCTATTGATCAAACATTAATAATATTTTATTCATAGAAATATCCTCAATATCCTTATCCTTGTCAATAGATGTAAGAGGAAAAGTAGAAAGTGTTGATCAATATTTTGGGGTTTCTTAAATACATAAGATGCTACTGGCTTTTGCCATTTCTGCAGCTTTTTAGTGTATCTAAAAGAAGGTAAATATAGTTTTTAGTATTCTAGGAAGACAGACACATACTTGAATTCCATATATGTTCATGCCAGTGGAGTATTCCTATGGCTGCCTTTGTTTCCTCCCAATACACTCTAATGATTCACCCTAAAACTCTGCTAAGATTATGAACTATTTGACATTCGGTAGTACCTTAGGGAGAGTAAAGATTTTGATTGACTCAAGATAATATACATAGAATCATCATGTAAATTCAAGAACAAAGCCACTTTATAAAAGCATACTAAAAGTAATTTGAAAATAGACTTACTGGGAACTCAGAAGATTTACCTCAGTCTCAGGTGATCATGTAGAATGGACTATCCCCCACCTTTGGCTACTTTAAGAACCCTTCAAGTGATTTTTTTAAGTTGCTTCCTAGAACAATGTAGCACAATCCAGTCTTCTTTGGCACGTAGGCATCTCCTGTTCTATTCCCTGGTATGAGCTTTTGCTAGTCAACATTTCCCTTTTGCAATGAGGCTGGAAATGTTTCTGCCTCCTAATAAAAGCTATCACATATTTGAGCCTGCTGTTTTTTAGAGTCCATGACCTTATCTGCTTTCAGCCAGATTCTGTGATTACTTATAGGCAATTTTCTTCTAAATTTCATTTTATTTTGTTATAATTCATAATGGAATCTGTCCTTAATTGTTTTCTTTTTTTCTACAAGTTTTATTTTAAGTTCAGGGGTACATGTGCAGGACATGAAGGTTTGATACATAGGTAAACGTGTGCCGTGATGGTTTGCTGCACAGATCATCCCATCACCCAGGTATTAAGCCCAGCATCCATTAGTTATTCTTCCTGATGCTCTCCTTCCCCCAACACCCCCCAACAGACCCCATTGTGTGTGTTGTTCTCCCATTGTGTCCATGTGTTCTCATCATTCAACTCTCACTTATAAGTGATAACATGTGATATTTGGTTTTCTGTTCCTGCATTAGTTTGCTGAGGATAATGGCTTCCAGCTCCATCCATGCCCCTGCAAAGGACATGATCTCATTCCTTTTTGTGACTGCATAGTATTCTCTGGTGTATATGTACATATTTTCTTTTTCCAGTCTGTAATTGGTGAGCATTTAGGTTGATTCCATGTCTCTGCTACACACTGTTTTCCACAGTGGTTGAGCGAATTTACACTCCTACTAACAGTGTAAAAGCGTTCCTTTTTCTTTGCATCCTCACCAGCATCTGTTGTTTTTTGACTTTTTAATAGCCATTCTCACTAGCATGAGATGGTATCTCATATGTTCGTTGACTGCACTTATGTCTTCTTTTGAGAAGTATTTGCTCATGTCCTTTGCCCACTTTTTAATGGGCTTGTTTGTTTTTTCCCTATAGATTTGTTTAAGTTCCTTGTAGACTCTGGATATTACACCTTTGTCAGATGGATAGATTGCAAAAATTTTCACCCATTCTGTAGGTTTTCTGTTAACTCCAACGACAGTTTCTTTTGCTGTGCAAAAGCTCTTTAGTTTAAGTAGACCCCATTTTTCAATTTTTGCTTTTGTTGCAATTGCTTTTGGAGTCTTGGTCATGAAATCTTTGTCCATTGCTATGTCCTGAATTGTATTGCCTATATTTACTTCTAGGATTTGTATAGTTTTGGTTTTTACATTTAAGTGCCTAGTTTACTTAAGAGTTTTTCAATACCTAGTTTCTTGAGAATTTTTAACATCACGTCCCTAATTTTTTAACCATGATTAAAAGAAGTTTTATAATCCTTCTAACCAAGCTTGAGCCCCATCGCATTTAATATTCTTTATGGGAAAATTCATTTGGGATCTATATATTCTACTAACATGACATTTTCCAGGCTTTGAACTACAATACGGTTTATTTCTTGAAGTTTTGCTTTTACAAGTGTAATTCTGACATTGCATAACATGAGTTTTTTGTAATGTCCAATTACGTTTCTTTTAGTCTTATAGCAAACAATTCGTGCCAGAAAGCAGCTTGTAATCTATTTCTTAAAGAGTGTTAAGAGAAATAGAAAATCTAAAGAAGCATATTAAGCATCCCTTGACAGTTTGACACTAGCAAACTGCCTTCCTCAATTGCTTGTCCCCATTCCCAAAGGATTGCTAAGGAATTCTTATTGCCGTTCCATGAATATATATTTCACAATGAACAATACATTGTTTTTAAAAAAATAGCTCTTTTACACTTAATGGCATACACCTGCATGTTAATCAGAGCTAAAAGCTCATAATGAATATTGAATTGCTAGAAAATGCTCTTCCAGGAAGCATTTCTATCATGTTTTTAAACTTGTTTGTTTTGCTTATTGAAGTATAGTTAACACAAAGTAAAATTCATGCTTCTTAGGTGTATAGTTCTATGAATTTTGGCAAATTTATGTAATCAGACTGGGAACATTTCCATCATCCTAAATTTCCTTATAATTATTTGTAGTCAATCCTCTTTCCCCACACCCAGCCCTGGCAACTGCTGACGTGATTTCTATCTCAATAGTTTGCCTCTTCCAGAATGCTGTATAAAATCCTACGGTATATAGCCATCTTGAGTCTGGCTTCTTTCATGTAGCATAATGCCTTGAGATTTTTCCATGTAGAAATATATCAGTATGTATCATTGCTTTTTCTGAGTAGTAGTCCGTGTGCAGGTGTACCACAGTTCGTTCATCTATTCATTCACCTTATGAAATTTTTCACTAGTAATAATTTCATTATTGTGAAATTTAGCTGTTTATGTATTCTTTTTATACAAAAAAGGTAACTATATGAGGTGATACTTATGTTAATTAGCTTGATTGTTGTGGTTGTTTCATATTGAATATGTATATAAAATTTTCAAATTGTATACCGTAAATATATACAATTATTTGTCAATCAAATCTCAATACACTGAAAAATATATGATGGAAAAGTTAAATATTTCAGGAAGGAGTAAATATACCACAAGGATTAAAGGAGTAAAACCTCAATTAGTGCAAAGAAGTTTAATAAAATTCAGCACTCAGCTATAACAAAACATTTTTGCAAGCTAGGATTTATGAGAATCTTCTTAGGTATACAACAAACACCAAGAAATAGAAACATCTCTTCTCAACAAGATGCCCATGATCACTACTTCCATTCCACACTGTGTTGTCGGTCCTAGCCAGAGAATGCATAGCACAAAAAGAAATAAAATGTGTAAGTCTTGAAAAGAAAGAAACTTTTCAATATTTATGTTAGTCCATTTTCACGCTGCTGATAAAGACATGCCTGAGATAGGGAAGAAAAAAGTTTAATTGACTTATAGTTCCACGTGGGTGGAGAGGCCTCAGAATCATGGCAGGAGGCAAAAGGCACTTCTTACATGGCAGCAGCAAGAGAAAATGAGGAAGAAGCAAAAGCGGAAACCCCTGATAAACCCATCAGATCTTGTGAGACTTATTAACTATCACGAGAATAGCACGGGAAAGACTGGCCCCCGTGATTCAATTACCTCTCCCTGGGTCCCTCCCACAACACATGGGAATTCTGGGAGATACAATTCAAGTTGAGATTTGGATGGGGACACAGCCAAACCATATCAATATTCATAGTGCATATTATTGATTACATAGAAAATTCAAACGAATCTATAGGTAAATACTTGGAATTAATAAGAATATTTAGCAAAGTGACTTGATACATGACAAAAAAACAAAAATTATTGCATTTCTATACACCAGCATCAGAGTTAGAAAATACTTTCAAAATATACAAGGGTTAAATAATAAAAAGATGGAGCAAATTATAAAATTTAAAGGACAGGAATATTCAGTATCTTAAAGATTTTTATTCTTTCTCCATTATTTGTAGATTCATTTATTTGTCATCAAAATTCTAACAAGATTTTGGCAAGCTGTTTCTGAAATTTACATAGAAGAACACAAGGCTAAGAATAACCAAATCAGTCGTGGAGAAGAATAAAGTGGGGAAACTTTATCTACCAGAATCATGACTTATTATATAGGAATAATAGTAAAGCATGATATTAGCACTGGGATAGACAACAGATAAAGGAAAGAATCGAACAAGACACTCATGCGTATGTACAAATTTGGCATATGGCAAAAGTGACAATAAAACTCACTAGAGAAAGAATCAACTATATAATAAATAATACTATGACAATTGAGTTTTTTATTTTTAGTTTTTTAAATTTTTCTTTTAGAGGTAGGGTCTCATTATGTTGCCCAGACTGGACTGCAACTCCTAGCCTCAAGCTATCATCCCACTTAAGCCTCCTTATTAGGTGGGACTGCAGACATGTGCCACTGCACCCAGCAAGTTGATTTTTTATTTAAAAAAATAATGAAATTTGATCCCCCTCTTCACACCTACATGAAAACAAATTTCAAATGAATTTAAAATGTGAATATAAAAGGCAATAGTTTAACACTTTTGGAAGAAAACACAGGAGAATATTTTTAAAGTCTTAAGACAACATATTCTTAAATAAGACTGAAAGAGTGCAATGCCACAAAAGAAAAATGTATAAATTTGACCACATTAAAATAAGAAGTGTTGGTACATCAAAGAACATTATAAAGAAAATGACAACCCATGTAGTGAGAGAAAATATTTGTAACCCATATAGCTGACAAAGAATTTGTATTCTCTAAGTCAATTAAGTAAAAGCCAAGAAAACAATAGTAAAATAGGCCAGAGACTTAATCAGACATTCCAGAAAAGAAAAGCACAAATAGTTTGAAACATATAAAAATATGGTCAACATCATTACCTCTCCATAAAACACTTATAGATTTTAAAGGATAAAAGAGAAACTTTTCAGTAGAAAAGCATGGTAACCTTGTGATCAAAATCAACATCATCAGTAATGGTACAAATTGAACCATATACCACCTTGATCAAATGCAATAGGAACACAGCAGCACTTCTGTAATAGTCCTACCAAAGGTGCACAACTTTAATCAAACCATGAGGAAATCTCAAACAAACTCAAATTAAGTACATTCCATTATATCAATTGGCCAATTATCATCAGAAGTACCTGAGGAACTAAGGAAGAAGCCTAAAGTGATGTAACTGCTAAAGTTTTGTGTGATTTGGGACATTTCGAGATAAAGAACATTAGTGGAAACTGAATGGAGGTTGAAAATTAAGTTGCGGCAATGTATCGATGTTAATTTTCTGTTTTGATGGTTGTATTGTGCTTAAGTAGGAGAATGCTTAGAAGGACATTTATGGTCACCAGATACAAAACTATTCAGAAGTAACATGGGCAACATATTAGCAACTTATTTTCAAATAATACTCTTCCTGTAACTTCTTTCCACATAAAAGGGAATTTTTTAATCCTACAAAAAGATATAATTTTAAATCATTTTGGCAAATATTTAAAGTTCTGGCAATATGAGGTATTGAAGAGGAAGATCAACAGGAGCTCTTATACACTACTAAAGGAAGTAGAAAACAGTATCACCCAGAAATTCATACTATGCAAAGAGAAAATCTAGTACATTTGCTCCAAAAATTCATATTAAAACATTCATAGCAGCATTATTTTAGCAAAATATAATAAATTATAGAATTATATAAGATACTATTACACAACATTGAAAATTAAAAATATTTATAGATGAGTTATAGTTTCTTAATGGTGAGTATAAGAAGAATGCTAGCTACAGTGATTCCATTTTTATAAAACTCAAAAAGCAACATTTATAAAAGCTATTATTTAGGTATATGTATACACATAATAAAACTTTTCTTTTTAAGGCAAGAGGATGATTAACACACAGTATAAGAGAGGGTTATACCTATCTGGAGAGGCAGGGGGAGCAGATTGGATATAACTGCATTGGCAATTTGGGGTTCTTAGGTTAGGTGGTAGCTTTGCAGGAGTTTAATATATTATTATGCCCTATAACATGTATATTACATATTATGTCTATTATTAGTATATGTATCAGACATTACATAAAATATTTTCGAGTAATTGAAACCATTGAGCAATTTAAGATAGCAGGTTTGGGTTTTCCCTTTTAATGCTGGTAAGAAAACATTCTAAGGCTGGAGAGAAAGGGGAAGATATATAGAAAGATCTGTCTGTCAGGACATTTTTTGACTAGTGTAGGCAAACAGTAAACACAAGAAAACCCTGGGACTGAAAAATTAAAATATTTCTTGGTATTATATCCCAGGGGCTCTGGTTATTTGAGACTATTTAAAACTATCCCTACCTCAGCATTAAAATACAGCAGGAATAGGTAGATGCACTACTCTGGTCATCTGTGATGCTGTGTGTCCTCCTGGTGTAGTTTAACCAAAGTTCTCAATAGAAGTAGATTTTGGTGTGCTGATGTTTTTGTTTGTTTGTTTTAAAGAGTCTCTCTGAAGCAGAAAAACTACTCCAAAATGTCTTTGCTCTTAAGTATAGAGTTCCATTTCTATTTATCAGATGGTGCTCCAACATATGAAGAAAACAAGCAAATTGATTATGTAACAAGGTAGACAACTTTATGAAACACAGACTAGTGACCCTTGGAGCTCTAAGACTCAGTGTTACAAAACATAGATGCTTCCTAACAGCTTTTTCATGTACTTTGTTTGCATTGAATCCGTATATATGTTATTGGAGAGAAATTGATCAACAGTAACCCTTACACACTGCTAAAGGGAGTGGAAATTAGTTCAGACACTTTGAAAAATAACTTGGCACCATTTTGTAAAAGATGTTAAACATTCACAAATGGTATGACCCAGGAATTCATACTATGCAAAGAGAAAACCCATATATATGGAGTCAATGCAAACATTTAAACTATATGCAAAAGAAAACTTTCATGTCGAGCTCACGTTCTGCGATACTATAAATGAATGTTTACCCTACAGTCATTGATTAGGTAGATAAGAGTTGTGTGGTCACTAAACATTTTATTTTATGTTGAAATAAAATTCTTTGAAATGGAGGTGATAGAACGTAAACTTTATTGGTACAACTTTTCTTAGTAAGAAGCAACAATAGATACCTGTCCCAAAGATAACTGACTGAAAAAATAAAATAATCGCTTCATCACAAGGATAATAGAGCAAAGCAGCAGCAGAAGAGTTGATATCTGAACATCTCCAAGTACTCGTTTTTGTATTTTTCACTACTTCAGGATGGATAGTACTATATGGCTTCAACAGAAGTGGAGTGAACCTGTTACTAATAAACCTGGGACTGATGTGTAATTACGTTTTCAGTGTTTCATCTGTGAAACACCCTGGGTTATTTTACATGGAAGCATCTGGTTCACATGTGTCCAGTGGTTATTCTGTGGTGACTGACATCTGTATTCTTCTAATAAAGTCCCAGTTGCACAGATGTGAGCTGTTGCCTTCTTATAAAGACAAAACTTACAATTGAAAAATCCTAACCTTAACTCTTCTTGAATATGAACATTTCAAGCTTCTATACACAGAGAGAGAGAAAGAGAGAGAGAGCGAGCAATAGGAGATGGACCACTTGCACTGTGTCTGGAACATAATATAAATATTTCATGTAGTGTCTTTCAATCATTGGACATAGGTATATAGGCACCTTTATCTCTTTTTATGTTTGTTTATAGCATAGCATCTGTTTTAGATTGTAAGCTCAAAGAAGGCAGTTACCCTGTCAATTTAATATTATACAGACAGTGTCCAGTAAAGCATAATTCACTTTTGAGTGCTTGCTAAGTATTTGTCAATCAAGATGGTGATGTTAATGACTTTCAGGAAAAATGGAGTTTATAATCTGACTGTAAACACCTCTTGCAGTTTAAGAGGTAAATGCTGTACATGGACTTGCTTCTTATTTCCCTCATTATAATTAGACAGGTAATGCCTAAAACTTTGTTGTTTTGAGAAGAATTTATTTATGTTAGAATAATCCTCTAGTGATATGTGATATATGAGATTTTAAAGTGGCAGACTTCAAGGCAAGTTTCATGAGGGAAGTAGCATTGTAGCTCAGCCTTCAAGGATAGATATAATTTGGACACATAATAATGAAGGGAAAAGAAGGAGAGGCCATTGGTGAAGAGCATGGAGAAGACAGGCAGGCATGGGTTCAAGTCCTTCCTTGGCCAATAAGTTATGAGACCTCAGTGAATCAGTACGATATCTAAGGGTTTGTGTTCTCATCTGGAAAATAGACACTGTATTATTGTGACAATTACATGCATAACAAGCTTAAACACAGCATTTGGCATAAGGAGAACATTTAATACTTGTGGACAGCTGTTACTCTTAGGACAAATTAGCCATTTTGAATAGACTTTCAACAGAATTTTGAATATAGAACTTGAAAAAAAAAAATACCTGGAGGGAAACCCTAGGCTATGTGTGAAGATCTGAAACTTCTAGTGGAATTCTTACTTGCACAGAGAAAGTCAAGGTCCAGTTCTTAAGACATCCTTTTCCATCTTAAGTTAGTCTTTTCAATTACATGTGTGGCAGGGTGACATCAAAGTATAGTCATGTATACTCAAAATATCAATACCATAATGAATAAAATACTATCAATGTGTGAGGTACTTTTAGTCCTTTTATTTATCTTCTGCATGCTAGACTTGTTAGTATTGTGGGCTCTGACTCTGAATCTTATGAAAAACACCTGTTTGCCTTATTTTCAAGTTAATAATAACCATTTATTTTATGTGTAAGGAGTTTGTCCTGTACACATGCATAAGCAGACACAAAACACTTATCATCTGTAATAGGTCATGTGACCTCCTCTAAATTCCTCAAGAAAAATTAACAAAAGTAGCACTCTGTATAATATTTATGAGGTCCACCTCTCATGCATAGTTTCAAAACTTTTTATCACTGGCAAGGAAGGGGGACAGTGATGTCTAAAGAGAAACCTAAAGAATTTATAACCACGTTCTATTTTGGTAATATGCAAATATTTTACTAAATACTCTCTTCATTCCTCCAAGATTTAAACCTTTTTTTTTTTTTTTTTTTTTTTTTGAGACAGTCTTGCTCTGTCACCCAGGCTGGAGTGCAGTGGTGCAATCTTGACTCACTGCAACCTCTGCCGCCTCCCGGGTTCAAGTGATTCTCCTGCCTCAGCCTTCCAAGTAGCTGGGACTACAGGCACACACCACCATGCCTGGCTAATTTTTGTATTTTTAGTAGAGACAGAGTTTCACCATATTGGCCAGGCTGGTCTCGAACTCCTGACGTCATGATCTGCCCGCCTCAGCCTCCCAAAGTGCTGGGATTACAGGTGTGAGCCACAGTGCCCAGCCTAAACCTTTTTTTTTTCTTTCCAGGTTTATATTTATAGGAACAACCACTGTGATAGCTGTTTCCATTAATGTCTTTGTATCTCTGTTGTACTTTAATCTTTCTATAGTAAAAATCACATCATATCAAAATAGAACTTTCATTTAAAAATAATTTAATTTCCAGGTAATGAAAAAGCATATATGCTACTCTCTTGGTTGTAAGACCTACTTCTTCCTCTGACATTCCTAGGAATAAAAACTTTCAGGAACTATAGTGTTATAGTCAACTGTTATCAATTAGAATTCAATAGACCAGTTACCTTAAGAATATTACCTAGAAGGAGTATATTCAAGGATGTTCATTGAAATGTGGTTTACAATGGGCATTTACCTTGTTTATCATTTTTGACTATGAATCAATAATCAGTTATATTTCTAAGGTACCTCAGTGTAATGGAATACTATGAGGTTATTAAAAATGATCAGACTATTATGTAGACCTGTAATTACTGACAAAGAAAGATTCACCAACAAATTATTAAGGGAAAAATTGTATATAAACTCTTTTATAATACAATTACTTTTAAAAATATGTACATATGTACATTATATGTATGTGTGTGCATATATATACATTTAAGATAGATACTAAAATATCAACAGGTGAAGTCACAGAGGATTATCTTTGTTTTGTCCTCTCTATTTTTCTGAATTTTCTAAAGTTTTTGCAATGCATATGTAGTGATTTATATACCAAAAAATAAATACTTTTTATGGTTACTGGAATCTATAAAGGATTTAGAATTTCTGTAGTATTTGAAATCCTACTCTTCTTAAGAAATGATAAGGGAAATTCATTATTTGTTTTTACCTAATATTTATTTTAAGTAGTAACTATTTCACCTAAAGAGTACTTATTTGATTATGATTCAACACTCAAATTAAATTAAGGAGCTGAGAGAAGATAGAAAATTTAAATTTATAACTTTGGGTGAAACCTAAAAGCTGGACTATTCTCCTCTGTTCTGAAAATACAATAGAACTTTAGACCTAGAATGGACCTTCAAATGCAGAAATGGCCTATTAACCCACCCTACCTAAATTTTAGATATTTGCATTGGGTTTGTTTGGATTAGAAGGGTCTATCATTATTTTAATAAAATTAAAATATAAACAAACTTTTACCTTAAATGTACAGTGGCCTGATATAGCAATCAACTCAATTTTTGTTAGGATAAAAATTGCTTACGAAAACAATTATTATTGTTAGGATAAGAATTACTTATAATTATTAACAGCTAAGTATTTTTTACAAGTTTTGGGAAATTGTCACATACTACACGTTTAATAGTATTTTATGTGTAACATGAGAATTTTTATGTACATATCTACAAATATAAAAAAGCCTTCTGTAAGAGAAGATGTGTTCCTGTCATTAGATTTAGAACTTCAAATGGATTTTTAATCCTACAAATCAGTACTTTGTACATTCTTCACTGTAGCATATTATAATTAATTGTTTAATATAGTTTTGATCAACTAGATTGTGAGATTTTCAAGGACAGGAGTGTTGTTTATCTTTTCATCTCAGAGGCTAGCACAATGCCTGACATTGAGAAAATACTGGTTGAAGTAAGGAATATTTGAAAAACAGGGTTTTACAATTGAGTTGATTATTAGTTAAGTTTTTATAATTGCTACCTCTAATAGCTCTTCTATGTAATAGACTAAGTAGTCTTTATAGAATGGTCTGAAAATATCTGTTATTTATAACTTTTCTGAAAAATTTGTCCTGAGTTTAAGTTTAAAAATAAGCTTTTTTTAAAAAAAAAAAATGACCATTTCTTAAGTTGCAAATCTCCTATATGTGGAAAATTACACATAAGCAACCATGGTTCCTGCCTTCTGAACACTTAATATTCTTACAGATGGGTTTTTTCTTTTTCTTTTTAATTATTATACTTTAAGTTCTAGGGTACATGTGCATAACGTGCAGGTTTGTTACATATGTATACTTATGCCATGTTGGTGTGCTGCACCCATCAACTCGTCAGCACGCATCAACTCGTCCTTTACATCAGGTATAACTCCCAATGCAATCCCTCCCCCCTCCCTCCTCCCCATGATAGGCCCCGGTGTGTGATGTTCCCCTTCCCGAGTCCAAGTGATCTCATTGTTCAGTTCCCACCTATGAGTGAGAACATGCGGTGTTTGGTTTTCTGTTCTTGCGATAGTTTGCTGAGAATGATGGTTTCCAGCTGCATCCATGTCCCTACAAAGGACACGAACTCATCCTTTTTTATGGCTGCATAGTATTCCATGGTGTATATGTACCACATTTTCTTAATCCAGTCTGTCACTGATGGACATTTGGGTTGATTCCAAGTCTTTGCTGTTGTGAATAGTGCCGCAGTGAACATATGTGTGCATGTGTCTTTATAGCAGCATGATTTATAATCCTTTGGCTATATCCCCAGTAATGGGATGGCTGGGTCATATAGTACTTGTAGTTCTAGATCCTTGAGGAATCACCACACTGTTTTCCATAATGGTTGAACTAGTTTACAATCCCACCAACACTGTAAAAGTGTTCCTATTTCTGCAACATCCTCTCCAGCACCTGTTGTTTCCTGACATTTTAATGATTGCCATTCTAACTGGTGTGAAATGGTATCTCATTGTGGTTTTGATTTGCATTTCTCTGATGACCAGTGATGATGAGCATTTTTTCATGTGTCTGTTGGCTGTATGCATGTCTTCTTTTGAGAAATGTCTGTTCATATCCTTTGCCCACTTTTTGATGGGATTGTTTGTTTTTTTCTTGTAAATTTGTTTGAGTTCTTTGTAGGTTCTGGATATTAGCCCTTTGTCAGATGAGTAGATTGCAAACATTTTCTCCCATTCTGTAGGTTGCCTGTTCACTCTGATGGTAGTTTCTTTTGCTGTGCTCTTTAGTTTAATTAGATCCCATTTGTCAATTTTGGCTTTTGTTGCCATTGCTTTTGGTGTTTTACACAGGAAGTCCTTGCCCATGCCTATATCCTGAATGGTATTACCGAGCTTTTATTCTAGGGTTTTTATGGTATTAGGTCTAACATTTAAGTCTCTAATCCATCTTGAATTAATTTTCGTATAAGGAGTAAGGAAAGAATTCAGTTTCAGCTTTCTACTATGGCTAGCCGATTTTCCCAGCACCATTTATTAAATAGGAATCCTTTCCCCATTTCTTGTTTTTGTCAGGTTTGTCAAAGATCAGATGGCTGTAGATGTGTGGTATTATTTCTGAGGACTCTGATCTGTTCCATTGGTCTATATCTCTGTTTTGGTACCAGTACCATGCTGTTTTGGTTACTGTAGCCTTGTAGTATAGTTTGAAGTCAGGTAGCGTGATGCCTCCAACTTTGTTCTTTTGACTTAGGATTGTCTTGGCAATGTGGGGTCTTTTTTGGTTCCATATGAACTTTAAAGCAATTTTTTCCAGTTCTGTGAAGAAACTCATTGGTAGACTGATGGGGATGGCATTGAATCTATAAATTACCTTGGGCAGTATGGCCATTTTCATGATATTGATTCTTCCTATCCATGAGCATGGTATATTCTTCCATTTGTTTGTGTCCTCTTTTATTTCACTGAGCAGTGGTTTGAAGAGGTCCTTTACATCCCTTGTAAGTTGGATTTCTAGGTATTTTATTCTCTTTGAAGCAATTGTGAATGGAAGTTCATTCATGATTTGGCTCTCTGTTTGTCTGTTACTGGTGTATAAGAATGCTTGTGATTTTTGCACATTAATTTTGTATTCTGAGACTTTGCTGAAGTTTCTTATCAGCTTAAGGAGATTTTGGGCTGAGACAATGGGGTTTTCTAAATATACAATCATGTCATCTGCAAACAAGGAAAATTTGACTTCTTCTTTTCCTAACTGAATACCTTTTATTTATTTCTCTTGCCTAATTGCCCTAGCCAGAACTTCCAACACTATGTTGAATAGGAGTGGTGAGAGAGGGCATCCCTGTCTTGTGCCAGTTTTCAAAGGGAATGCTTCCAGTTTTTTTCCCATTCAGTATGATATTGGCTGTGGGTTTGTCATAAATAACTCTTATTGTTTTGAGATACATTCCATCAATACCGAATTTATTGAGAATATTTAGCATGAAGGGCTGTTGAATTTTGTCAAAGGCCTTTTCTGCATCTATTGAGATAATCATATGGTTTTTGTCTTTCGTTCTGTTTATATGCTGGATTATGTTTATTGATTTGCATATGTTGAACCAGCCTTGCATCCCAGGGATGAAGCCCACTTGATCATGGTGGATAAGCTTTTTGATGTGCTGCTGGATTCGGTTTGCCAGTATTTTATTGAGGATTTTTGCATCGATGTTCATCAGGGATATTGTTCTAAAATTCTCTTTTTTTGTTGTGTCTCTGCCAGGCTTTGGTATCAGGATGATGTTGGCCTCATAAAATGAGTTAGGGAGGATTCCTTCCTTTTCTATTGATTGGAATAGTTTCAGAAGGAATCATGCCAGCTTCTCCTTGTACCTCTGGTAGAATTCAGCTGTGAATCCACCTGGTCCTGGACTTTTTTTGGTTGGTAGGCTATTAATTATTGCCTCAATTTCAGAGCCTGCTATTGGTCTATTCCGGGATTCAACTTCTTCCTGGTTTAGTCTTGGGAGCGTGTAAGTGTCCAGGAAATTATCCATTTCTTCTAGATTTTCTAGTTTATTTGCGTAGAGGTTTTTATAGTATTCTCTGATGGTAGTTTGTATTTCTGTGGGGTCGGTGGTGATATCCCCTTTATCATTTTTTATTGCATCTATTTGATTCTTCTGTTTTCTTCTTTATTAATCTTGCTAGCAGTCTATCAATTTTGTTGATATTTTCAAAAAACCAACTCCTGGATTCATTGATTTTTTGGAGGGTTTTTTGTGTCTCTATCTCCTTCAGTTCTGCTCTGATCTTAGTTATTTCTAGCCTTCTGCTAGCTTTTGAATGTGTTTGCTCTTGCTTCTCTAGTTCTTTTAATTGTGATGTTAGAGTGTCAGTTTTAGATCTTTCCAGCTTTCTCTTGTGGGCATTTAGTGCTATAAATTTCCCTCTACACACTGCTTTAAATGTGTCCCAGAGATTCTGGTATGTTGTATCTTTGTTCTCCTTGGTTTCAAAGAACATCTTTATTTCTGCCTTCATTTCGTTATGTACCCACTAGTCATTCAGGAGCAGGTTGTTCAGTTTCCATGTAGTTGAGCAGTTTTGATTGAGTTTCTTAGTCCTGAATTCTAGTTTGATTGTACTGTGGTCTGAGAGACACTTTGTTATAATTTCTGTTCTTGTACATTTGCTGAGGAGTGCTTTACTTGCAATTATGTGGTCAATTTTGGAATAAGTGCGATGTGGTGTTGAGAAGAATGTATATTCTGTTGATTTGGGGTGGAGAGTTCTGTAGATGTCTATTAGGTCCGCTTGCTGCAGAGTTGAGTTCAATTCCTGGATATCCTTGTTAACTTTCTATCTCATTGATCTGTCTAATGTTGACAGTGGGGTGTTGAAGTCTCCCATTATTATTGTATGGGAGTCTAAGTCTCTTTGTAAGTCTCTAAGGACTTGCTTTATGAATCTGGGTGCTTCTCTATTGGATGCATATATTTAGGATAGTTAGCTCTTCCTGTTGAATTGATCCCTTTACCATTATGTAATGGTCTTCTTTGTCTCTTTTGATCTTTGTTGGTTTAAAGTCTGTTTTATCAGAGACTAGGACTGCAAGCCCTGCTTTTTTTTGTTTTCCATTTGCTTGGTAGATCCTCCATCCCTTTATTTTAAGCCTATGTGTGTCTCTGCATGTGAGATCAATCTCCTGAATAGAGCAGACTGATGGGTCTTGACTCTTTATCCAGTTTGCCAGTCTCTGTCTTTTAATTGGACCATTTAGTCCATTCACATTTAAGGTTAATATTGTTATGTGTGAACTTGATCCTGTAATTATGATATTAACTGGTTATTTTGCTCGTTAGTTGATGCAGTTTCTTCCTAGCATCAATGGTCTTTACATTTTGGCATGTTTTTGTAATGGCTGGTACCGGTTGTTCCTTTCCATGTTTCGTGCTTCCTTCCGGGTCTCTTGTAAGGCAGGCCTGGTGGTGACAAAATCTCTAAGAATTTGCTTATCTGTAAAGGATTTTATTTCTCCTTCACTTATGAAACTCAGTTTGGCTGGATATGAAATGCTGGGTTGAAAATTCTTTTCTTTAAGAATGTTGAATATGGCCCCCTCTCTCTTCTGGCTTGTAGAGTTTCTGCCGAGAGATCTGCTGGTAGTCTGATGGGCTTCCCTTTGTGGGTAACCCGACCTTTCTCTCTGGCTGCCCTTAACAGTTTTTCCTTCATTTCAACTTTGGTGAATCTGATAATTATGTGTCTTGGAATTGCTCTTCTCGAGGAGTATCTTTGTGGTGTTCTCTGTATTTCCTGAATTGGAATATTGGCCTGCCTTACTAGGTTGGGGAAGTTCTCCTGGATGATATCCTGAAGAGTGTTTTCCAACTTGGTTCCATTTTCCCCCTCATTCTCAGGCACCCCAATCAGATGTAGATTTGGTCTTTTCACATAATCCCATACTTCTTGAAGTCTTTGTTCATTTCTTTTTCCTCTTTTTTCTTTAGACTTCTCTTCTTGCTTCATTTCATTCATTTGATCCTCAATCACTGATACTCTTTCTTCCAGTTGATCGAGTTGGTTACTGAAGCTTGTGCATTTGTCACGTATTTCTCGTGTCATAGTTTTTATCTCTGTCAGTTCGTTTATGGCCTTCTCTGCATTGATTATTCTAGTTATCCATTCTTCCATTCTTTTTTCAAGATTTTTAGTTTCTTTGCGCTGGGTACGTAATTCCTCCTTTAGCTCTGAGAAATTTGATGGACTGAAGCCTTCTTCTCTCAGCTCGTCAAAGTCATTCTCCATCCAGCTTTGATCCGTTGCTGGCAATGAGCTGCGTTCCTCAGTTGAAAATGTAGAAATCACCCGTCTTCTGTGTCACTGGCGCTGGGAGCTGGAGACTGGAGCTGTTCCTATTCAGCCATCTTGCTTCGCCCCCCGGGTTTTTTCAGTTGTTCCTTTTAGTCACTTCCAAATTTCTTTGTTATAGAAAAGTGTTCAGTGATAAAAATAGGAAATATTGAACGTGCTTTTTCTCTTACAATATGACAAATGGGCCTATTTTTATAAAAGGCAATAAAAGAATATACTTTAGCCATTTAAAACATTAAGATTTAAGTTTTTATCATCTGTGGAAGCCCAATAACATTTTGAAGGGAGTCTTGGAAGTTATGTACATTTTAAGGGAAATTATGACCAGACTGTTGAATTCAGCTGCATGTTTTCCGTGCATGTGTAGAGCCTGTTGGATTTTCATGGTTGTCTTTTGGGGCTGCATGTGAATTCATGTATGACAACTTTCCTCATTCCAGACAACTGTTAGAATTTCTTGGTTTAACGTTTTAATTTCTGTTTATGCTTTCTGATTTTTGAAATCTGATTCTTTTTCTTGGTTTGTTATTGATTGTGAGATTGGGGATAATAATTTCCTATTGATTATGTGGTCACATTTCAGAATAAAGGATGTCTAGAGCTGAAGACTTTATATCAGCTTTCACTTACTTAAATTATCAAGAAAGAAGTATGATTGCTTGTTTACTCTATTTTTTCTCAATAACCAGATATAAGAGGTTTAAATTGACTACATTCATAAACCTTTAATAATAATAATTTAATGTAACGTAGGTTAATAGAAAACCCAACTAACTAGTCTCCCAGTAGTTGGGTTCTGAGTGTATGTGTGCTTAGAAGTTGACCAGCATTTGTTAGTGAGACTTTCAGCCATTAGGTTTGAAACACCATTCATTAACCACAACTCTCTCTTCCCAATCATTCCAGTGGAGTGGGATATAACTAAGCTAATGGTGTTAGTGTAAACTAGTAAGCATTTAAATTTATAAACATCCAAAACAACTTGAAAAATAAACATTTGAAGTTACCTCAGAAAGGAAAGTGAGCCAACTACTGACCAGCTATAGTTGTCAGAGATTAAAATTTCATTTCTGAGCCATAAATAAGATTTAAATGTTTTTCTATGTGATAACATTTCTAAAAAGTTTATAATGTTGCCCTGTGATTTAGAATGGATTTTATTTTGTGTAAATTGTGTATGAAACTTGCTATAGCTTTTTTCACACTCAACTCTAAGAGAAGGCAAATTCCCTTGACAAGAGGATTTTTGGTAAATTTATTCAACAGAACCTCAGTTCTTTATTACAAGGAACTATTCTTAATTCTGAATGAAACAATTCTAAATCATTGTCCCTGTCCTCAAGTTACTTACAAGATAAGTAATAAAGATGTCCACAATTAAAGTCTATGGTTGACACTCCTTCCATTGAGAGGCAGTTTCAATATGTGTGGGCTTTTTTGACTCGTTTATAAATAGTAGAATACAGAAGAAGTGATGCTGCGTGGTTTCCGGAGCCTATATCAGAAAAGGCAACTTTGTGCTTAGAGCCCCAAGTTGTATATGTCAGACTACCTGAGACTTCCCTGTAGCAAGGAAGCCACACCAGTGTACACTCTCCAGTAGCCAGCCCTAGTCTTTGAGGCCTTCCAACCCATCCACCAGATATGAATGAAAGAGCTTTTGGATGGCTCTCAGCCTTGTTTCGACCCCAGCTTTCTAGTATTCTCAGCTAAGACACTGACACCTTAGAGCAGAGACAAGCTATCCACGCTGTGTCCTGGACAAATTGCAGACTCACATTAAACAGAAGCATAACAAAATGGTCTTTATTTTATGCCAGTAAGTTTGGGGTGGTTTATTACACAACTGTGATTACTGGAACAAAGACTTACTTGATTTAGTGTATACTATGGGTGAATAGGAGATAATGACCTTCTCTCCTGGAGGAGTCATGGGAAGCCTCACGAAACAATGACATATGAACTTGGAAAGATAATGACCTTCTCTCCCGGAAGAGTTGTGGGAAGCTTCACAGAAACAATGACATATGAACTTGGCTTTGAAAGATGAGACTACTAAGAAGTCTACTAAGTAAAGAAGGTAGAAGAGTCCTAAAAGTGAGGGAGCTGTGTGGAATAGCCTGGAGGCTAAGAAAGAATAGTGTGTTTGGTGAATGACAAGAAGTTTGGTGTGGAAAGAGCATTAGATAGTTAGAGCCAGAATGGTGGTCAAGAAGCTAGAAGTTGTACAATAATTTTTTTGTTATGCCAAGGAAATTTCAACTGTAGCCTTTAGGAGTAGAAAATAATAATCAATTTGCCTTGTAGAAAGATAAGTAATTATCAGCAGTGTGTAAGGTAGGCTAAAAGGGAAAGAAGTGAAAGGCAAGGAGAACAGGTAATTGTTACGTACATAGTTCAGATGACAGATGATTGAGGCTGAGATATATAGCTTTCCTGTAATAGCAAAATAAGATCAGTTAGATAACAGTGGTTGTTTGAATTGGTAAATTAATTATGTATTGAATTCATATGGTCAAGCCATAATAAAGACTACAGTCCACCTTGCATTTTGGCAAATTAAATCAATGCCTTTATAAAACATTCATTTTATTAAATGTATTAATATTGCTGAATGACATCTAAAAGCTTCCTCCACTATGAAGTTTGGAGAATTATTATTTTTAATCTCTTTTTTATATTTTCATTAAGCCATTGATTATAGTAGGACATTTAAAGAAATGAGACCACATTGTATCAGTTAAATTCTCTAATGGAACCATGTGTTATTCGCACTCTGTTCCTCAAAAGGAACATTAGTTCGGAGTAAAGTCCTGAAAAAATTAGTAATTTGTGTAATTGTAAAGATTTTACAGTCAGAAAATATGTATAGTATGTTTAGTTAATATAGTTATGTGAACATAGCACACAGCTGTGGTCAATGGCGTTCTGTATGGATTTGATTGACTTAGCATTTGAAATTACTTCACATGTTTTTAGTGTGATAAATAAAAGTGCAGCAGTGACATATAACTTCATATTGAAATCATAATACCATACATATTAAAGACTTTTCCAGGGCAAAAAATGGCTGGATAGGTCTTTCTCCAGTAATTCTGAGCGTAGGCTTGTGTTGCCTTATCTACACAGCAAATTGCTACCGATTGTGGAATACAGTGATCTGTTTTAAAAGCCTTCTGCCTCTCTGTACATTTTGGGTTTACTTTACAGTTTGGTTATATTTAAAACATTAATTTAAAAGTTTAATATTTTTAATTCAAAATCAAAAGTAACAGAATTTTATATATTATTTCCATCTGACTTATTCTAGTGCTGACCCCTTTTTAATATCTTTAAGAAAGAACACCTTCCAGAATTTGAATAGTCTTGCTTTATAGATTCACTTTTCATTCACACATAAGTCTTCTTTAAAAATTCAAGCTGCAAAAGTAACACAAGAAGAGAAAACTAAACACCATATGTTCTCACTCATAAGTGGGAGTTGAACAATGGGAACACATGGACACAAGGAGGGGGAACATCACACACCAGGGCCTGTCAGGAGATGGGGGGTTGGGGGAGGGATAGTATTAGGAGAAATACCTAATGTAAATGACTAGTTGATGGGTGCAGCAAACCACCATGGCACCTGTATACCTATGTAACAAACCTGCACATTCTACACATGTAACCCAGAACTTAAAGTATAATAAAAATATATATATATTCAAGCTGCAGAATCTTCCTTAGTCAACCATTTCATGGAAAGCCTAGAGAAATATTCAGCAGAGCATTAAACCAAATATGAAGCCCCTCTAAGCTCGTGGCCCTGTGTGATGTACAGCACCGGTCACATTCCCATGATGGTTCTTTAACAACCAGCCTTGCTCTTTAGAACCGTTGGAGTGAAACACAGCATTCTGTTTTGTTATCCCCCAGACAAGGGCTACTGTAAGTTTGTATTTAAGGGAATTCAGAAGTTCAGCATTGCTTCTGCCTTGGATTGATTGTTTGCTCACTTTAAATCCCATGTCTCTAGCTCAGTCTCTGACTCACAATAGACACTCAATAAATAGTGGATGGGTAAGTGATAGATGATAGTGGTTGCCAGCCTGTCTCAATGATTCTAGTTCAGTTATCTCTCGATAAGACCCAATGGCCGTTTCTTTGAGCTATAGATAACATTACACTGACCTTGCAGATCCCTCTTCCAACCAGCTTGGGGGATTTCTTTCAACTCGGGGCCCCTGCTCTTGCTCGACCTCTTTTCTCTACTCAGTTTTCCTGAAATCTATTTAATTCAGCAGATTGGAATAATAATTAAGCCCTAATAACAAAGTTAAGACTAGAGTGGTAGGCAGAATAGTACATCACCCACCCTCTTCCCCCAGAGATGTCTACGTCTTAATTCCTGGAACCTGAGAATATGTTAGACCACGTAGCAATGGGAAATTAAGGCTACAGATGGAAATAAGGTTGAAAATCAGCAGACCTTAAAAACAGTGAAATTATCCTGGATTATCCAGTTAGGTCCAATATAATCACAAAGGGCCTTAAGTAGAAAAGAGTGGCAGAAGAAGAAAGTCAGGGGAAGAGATAAGACTAAGCAAGCAACGTCAGAATGATGTGTAGTGAGAAGGAGTCCACCTGCCATTGCTGACTTTGAAGACAGAGGAAGGGAGTGGCCTCTACAAGCTAAAACACACACACACACACACACACACACACAGAAACAGCTTCTCCACTAGTGCCTCCAGAGAAGTACACAGCTCTGCCAACTTCTTGACTTTTGATCAGTGAGATCTGTCAGACTTCTGACCTCCAGAACTGTAAGATGATATATTGGCATTGTTCTAAGGCATTACGTTATGGTAATTTGTTGCATCAGCCATAGGAAACAAAAAGCACTCATTCCACGCTACGGTGAAACTACCACCCTTGGTCTCAGTTTAGAAATCACTATCCTCCATGGCTGGTATTATTGTCTACCCCTTCTCTTGATAGCTAAAAGTAGAGTTCTGTCTTCTTTTTTGTGTATTTCTGTTTTCCTTCAGTTTATGGTTTCAGACTAACGGATGTTGTTTTCTCAGCAAGGAAGGTAATACAGCCTATTCCAGAAGACACTAGTTTCTTGGGATGTTAATGGTGAAGAGATTGTGAGATTGTGAGAAAAGGGGCTTCTGCCACCAAATTCATTTGGAGAACCTAGGTTAAACAAGGTTCTTTTCTCTTAAAGCACTTACAAAAATATAATGTATGTATAAGGTTTAAAAAAAAAAAAAAACCCAACAGTTTAAGAGAATATTCAGCAAAGGTGTCCCTCTCAGCTAAAATTCCTCTCAGCAGCTACCATTTACCTGTGTATCCTCCCATAGCTATTCTAGACACTTGAGCACATACACACATATATACATGCACATTTGGTATAATGTATATACACACACATTCTGGTTTTCTGTATATGCTCTTCTACACGTTGCTTTTGTTCCTACTAATTAACAGATTTCCTAATTAACAGAAATTTTCGTGTATAATATGTATATGAAAGACTAAGAGAACTTAGTAGATGAAGACATTTTCTGAACATTTTGGACCACATATTTTTTTAGAGAATATCTTACAGAACTACTTTTTGAGACACACTGCACACAACCAAGCTGCCTTCCTCAGAAGAAAAAAACATCCTCTGGAGTAGAAATAAGAGTTAATGATGACCCCCCACACCCATTAGAATGGCCTAATGTAAAGGGTATGGATTTTGGATTTTAACCTAGGCTAAAATCCTGGCTCCATTACTGACTTGACTGCCTGCTGACTCATGCTTACTGGCTGCATGGTTGCGGGTACATTGCTTAACTTTATTGAGCCTTCTTATTAATACGCTCTCATGTATTCAATTATTTGTTATTTGGTTAATACATGCAATCAGTGGAACTTTTATGTGCTAACTATTGTTCCAAGTCAAACAAAGCAGAATCCCCCTGACTGGAGAGGCTTCTAGGCTAGTGAGGGAAGTTTCATTTGTAGCACAGCAAGCGGCAGTAAGCTCACGGATCACCTGGCTTGTCTTAAAGGAGTAACTTTCCACCAGCGTGACAATTTTCCACTTCTATAGGCATAGATCAACAGTAGCAAATGTCACCTATATGATTTCAAAACTTGGAATTTATGCAGGACATTTCAAGTATTGATTTTTTAAGTATCTTTGTACTTTGGTATTGTTTAATGAATTACCAGAACAGTTTTATTTATCTGAATAAAGTACAGCAAGAGTGACAAAATCTTTAGTCATTATGAAATTATGAAATTTCTCTGTAAGTGACTTGCATCCTTGTAGATTCTGGGTATGTTCATCTTAGTGGTTGACTTTAAAATTTGAATTCTCCAGAACTAGATAATCTTATTTTCAAATCTATAATATATGTGTATTTTACAGGAAAATTTTAGAATTCTCATCCTTTCCCAATATCTGTAAAGCATGTCAATTCATTTTAACATTACGTGTATTCACTCTTTATTATTCTGTTCATTCTATTTCCATTTTCTTCCTGCTCTTGATGAATTTAAACAAATTCTTATTCATTAGAAAAGTCTTATTCATTAGAAAAAGATATCTTTAGGAATGTAACTGAAAATAACAAATGCAATTTCTTTTATTTGCCATTTTGTCTGCCAGAAAGTTTCAGCTTCTCTTTTATTTTCTAGGCCAACGAAATGACGTGTAGGCTTAGTGAATTCCAGGCAATGTTCAGCACTGGTTTTACTGAATCTGGATGACTTCAGTCTGTTAATTTATTTAGGAGATGGTTTTGGTTTTTATAAGGTCAACTAGAAATTTGTAGGCTACTTTTCCCACTTATTCTAAGATCAATTTTTTTTAATACTAACATTTAAAATTTGAAAATACAGTGGTAACTTTGGTGATGTCAAATCTTTAAGCACATTATTTAAAACTTTTCCATTTAAGAGGTGTTTCCATAATTGACTTTATTTCATAATGGGAATTCTGTTAAGGTCAATCTGATAGCTGCTTAGTTATTTAATAGCAGCAAGTACCTGATATTTTGATTTGGCTGGTTTTTAAGGTCATTTCGATTAAAGTTTCATTTGAAGTGTTCTAAAAACAAACCGTAAAATATTTGGCTTTTTTTTTTTTTTAACCAAATGATGTGTGCCCCATCCAGTGCTTAGGATGGATTCTCAATTTGTATACTGCCCTTACCTTACCTCTCATCTTTATCCCTCTCCCCATATCTGAGCTTTTCCCTAGTCCTCATCGGTGATGAGGAGGATGGATGCCAGGGAAGTTTGTGATAAAAGAAAGATGTATATACTTTTGTTATTTTAACATGAGTAAAACAGCTGCCTCAGAATGTCCTGCCATGGTGGATAGGCAGGAATTGACCATTTGCTGGATTTTTGCCGTGACTGCTGCAGTCTGAGAATTTGAGACTTCATTCTCCCCAAAAGAAAACATTGCCTGTTCTTCTAGTCTGTAATAAATCATGAACATAGCAGCATCCTTCCAGGCTATTCTTCTCAACTCCAGATAATTTATAGTGGGTGAGACTCATTAGCCTGAAGTGTATTTTCAGGTTTGTCAGTCAGAATTGTATAGAGAGCCAGTGTTTGGGTGGCAAGTGGAAACAGCACAAGCTGTGGGCACGCAAAGTCAACTTGGCCCTTGGCGTCTGTGACAGCGCTCCTCCCTGGTTTTACTCATTTTTAGAGCCATTCCTTTTTTGACTCATTTCTTTCTCTAGCTGTCTGTTCCTACAATTTTAATATTCTCCACTATTTCTTACTAAACCTTTTCTCTCTGATGGTCTCTTCTCTGGGTGATCATTTCAACTCACCCAGTTGCCTTATAGCAATGACTGCTGTCTTGGTGCATCTAGTCCATACATCTCTCCTGAGTCCTATACCTGTGTATTTGTTAACCTATTCAACATATATCTGCATTTGAATATCCTTTGGGCACTTCAAACTCACCTGTTATGTCTGAAACTGACGTCTTTATGCCTAATCCTAAACCTTCTCCTCTTCTGTGTCACCATCTTCACAATAGCCAAAGCTACAAAATCTAGAATTCTGAGAATATTGTCACGGAAGAGAAATAATAAGATCCAGAAATAGCAGATCGGATCCCAAAGTATTACGTGTGTGCATACAAAGATACACTGACACAAATCACACACACACACATACACACACACACACACTCCATTGTTCAAAGAGTAATATTGCATAGTTTTGCATGGTTTTGAAATTTAAATAAATATAATCATTTATTTAAATGTGTGTATTTTTTTTTAAGAGATGGGGTCCCACTCTATCACCCAGGCTGGCATGCAATGGCATGATCATAGTTCACTGCATCCTCAAACTCCTGGGCTCAAGGGATCCTCCTGCTTCAGCCTCTTGAGTAGCTAGCACTACAGATGTGTACCACCACACACAGCTAATTTATTTTTTACCTTTTTTTTTTTCTAGAGACGGAGTCTTACTGTCTTGCCCAGTAGTATGGTCTCATACTTCTCATACTACTAGGCTCAAACGATCCTCCCGCCTCAGCCTCCCAAAGTGTTAGGATACAAGTGTGAGCCTTGCTCTTTTGCTCAACATTATGCTTAAGATTCATATATGTGTATAACTGTATAATCTCGTCCATTATATGAAAATTTAATAATTCCCCTATTTTCCTGTGGAGAGACATTTGGGTAGTTCTTGTTTTTCACTGTTGTAAACAATGCATCTATGATTGGGTACATATCTCATGATACACCCAATGTTTCTCAAGGGAACGTACCTATGAGTGGAATTCCTAAGTTATAGGAATATACCTTCATATACCTTGACAGTTATTGCCAAATTGTTTTATAAAATGGTTTCAAACATTTGTTCTCCTACCAGCAATAATTTATCTAGTTATTCCGCATCCTCCAAAATCTTTGATATTATTGTACATTTTAATTTTTGCTTATCTGGTGTAAACTATTTCACATTGGCTTTAATTTGCATTTTCTTGGTCACTAATGAAGTTGAGCTTATTATCATATGCTTATTTACCTCCAGTATTCCCCTTTTTGGAAGTTCCTATAGTCTTTGGCATATGTTTTGGTTTTTAAAAAATCGTTAATAGGAGTTCTTTGGATATTCTTTGTTACTAGCATATGTTGCAGTATCTCCTCACAGTTTATGTCTTGTCATTTCATTCTCTTTAAGGTATCTATTGATAAACAGAAGTACTTACTTCAAATGCAATTCAGTGTATCAATCTTTATCTTAATGGTTTTCGATTTCTGCCTTGAACAAACTTTCTTATTTCAAAGTAATAAAGACATTCCCCTGTATTTTCTTCTAAAAGCTTTAAAGCTTTGCCTTTCTCACTTAACTGTTTAATTCACCTGGAATCATACTTATTTGACTTTTGACACAAAAAATTTGAATTCTATGTGTGTTGTATAGGTAGAGATATAGTTAGGCCTCAAAAAATTAGTTATTTTACCTAAAATAACAATTTATTTTTTAAATTTAGATCATTGTTTGTGTCAAAGTCGAACAAGCATGATTCTTCAAGTGTTATGGTGCCATCAATCACTATTCATTTTCCTGGATCTCTCTGTTTGCTCAGGTTGACACTATGACGTATTTCAGAAATACTACTCTCAGAAAATATACGTCACTCTAAACAATACTAATGCTTCTCGTTTGAGTAGGAAGGGATTGCTGTTCCAGCCATAGTGATACCATTTTAAACTTGGCTGAGAAAATGTCTTTACAAAATGAGACAAATATCATTTTAAAGATGTTATTAATTTAACTCCTATAAAGTTAAAAGAGAAGTCAATCATTTATTCTAATATTTTTAGAGAAACTTTCCCTGGATGAGACTTTGTTTTTAATAAATCTAGCTTTTGATGTACAGTGTTCATTGTTAGTTAGATGATGTAGTGCAATTTTGATTCAAGTTGTAGGTTGTGTATGTGTGTGTCTGCGTGTGTGTGTTTTAACACAGTATGAAATTCAACTAATAGAACATAGAAATCTCTGCAACTATATTATTGAGAATATACACCACCTTTTAGTGAGAGTGTCATCTGGAGAAGTTTCATTATATTCTCTTTATTTGAAAGAAGACAGGCTTTAGCCTGTAACTTTAGTTTCTTATTCTGTCATTAATCTTTCCTCTTTAATTCACATTAATCATTTATTCCACAAATATTTCTTGAGAGCATGTATTTTGCAAAGTAGTCTATGCTGAACTATTCAAGCATAACAAATTCAGATTCAGGAACTGAAAGAGCTCTAAGATCATTTATAATAACCTCAGCCTTCCACAAATGAAGAAACTGGGGTCCAGCAGTGACCTGACCAAAATTTCTATTGAGATTCAGAATATCTAGTTTCAGAATATCCCCTATTGAACCACTTTGCCCACAGAAAACTATCCGAACATATACCTGAATGTTAAATATTAATATACTTATAGAGATGCCTAAAGCGATAAGTCACTCTTTATGAACAAATTATGTTATTTAGTTGTTACTTTCCAGCTATTTATAACATTGTTAAGATAAAAAGACACATTTGAAAAAATTAGATAAAGTAAATGTTTAACTGAAAGCTTTCTGAGAGCAGGAGTAACACATTTGTTCTATTTTCCTAACACAGTGAGCTGTTCATAGTGTATAATCAACAAGTACAGTATTGATTAAATAAACAAAACTATATATTGAAATATAAGATACAGATATTAGGTACTGTAAATGACTAGAGGAAATAAAATTATGAATATGAAATGAAATAGGAATATGAAAATAAAGTAAGTCTTTATGGAAGGTTTAGAATTTAAACAGAGCCATAACTAATGGCTATAATTTCATTAGGAACACCCAAGTTTCTATTTATTTGTTTCTCTCACCTTATATTAAAACTTTAGATACAGGTTCTCTGAGTTGTTTTTTTCAAATTATACTAAGCATGATTCCTTAGAACAAGCATGTTCATGAAAAAAATATAAAAATGCTAAGGTATATGTATAAGGATACTAATTGTTGTCTTGTTTATGAGGGCATTTAAATATTGAACCAACCCAAACCTCTATCAGTGAACTAATGGTTAGTATATCAAAATTAAAATTAATGATGAATATGGATCTAAATTTTTCAGCATGAAAATACATCTCTAATGTATTATACAGTGAAAATATCAAGCTGCAAAACTATAAATGTATAGAATGATCACATTTGTGTAAAAAAAAAAAGGCTGTGAAAATACAAGTAATGCAAAATAAGATAGTAGCCATTTGTATTCGTCTTTTCTCACCCTGCTATAAAGACATGTCTGACACTGGGTAATTTATAAAGAAAAGAGGTTTAATCAACTCACAGTTCTGTAGGCTTCACAGGCTTCTGCTGCTGGGGAGGCCTCAGGAAACATATAATCATGATGGAAGGCAAAAGGGAAGCAGGCATATCTTCACATGACTGGCAGGAGAGAGAGAGCAAAAGGGGAAGTGCTGCACACTTTTAAACAATGAGATCTCATGAGAACTCACACATTATCACAAGAACAGCAAGGGGGATATCTGCCCCCATGATCCAGTCGCTTCCCACCAGGCCCCTCCTCCAACATTGGGGATTACAATTCACCATGAGATTTGGGTGCAGACACAAAGCCAGACCACATCATGCCATCCCCAGCCCCTCCCACATCCCCTTCTCACATTTCAAAACACGATCATGCCTTGCCAACAGTCCGCCAAAATCTTAAATCATTGCAGTGTTAGCTCAAATGTTCAAGTCCAAGGTCTCATGTGAGATAAGGCAAGTCTCTTCAACCTATGAGCCTGTAAAATCAAAACCAAGCTAGTTTCCTCCAAGATACAATGGGGTACAAGCATTGGGTAAGTGCTTCTGTTCTAAGTGGGAGAAATTGGCCAAAACATAGGGGCTACAGGCCCCATGCAAGTTCAAAAACCAGCATGGTAGTCATTAAATCTAGAAGCTCCCAGATAATCTCCTTTGACTCCATGTCTCACATCCAGGGCACAGTGATGCAAGGGGTAGACTCCCAGGTCCTTGGGAAACTCTGCCCCTGTGGCTCTCCAGGGTAGAGCCCCCATGCCTGCTTTCATAGGCTGGTGTTGAGTGCCTGCAGCTTTTCCAGATGCATGGCACAAGCTGATGATGGATCTACCATTCTGTGGTCTGGAGGACAGTAGCTGTCTTCTTACAGTTCCATTAGGCAGTGTCTCTTTGGGGACTCCAACTACACATTTTCCATCCACACTGCCCTAGTAGAGCTTCTCCATGAGGACTGTACCCCTGCAGCAGACTTCTGCCTGGACATCCAGACATTTCCATACATCCTCTGAAACCTACGTGGAGGCTCCCAAGCCTCAGCTCGTGCACTTTACACATCTGCAGGCTTACCACCACATGGAAGACACCAAGGCTTGAGACTTGCACCCTCTAAAGCAATGGCCTGAGCTGCATTTTGGCCCCTTTTAGCAACAGCTGGAGCAGGAGCAGCCACAATGCGGGGTGCCATGTCCCAAGGCTGCACAGAGTAGCAGGGCCCTTGGGCTGGCCCACAAAACAAGTCTACCCTCCTAGGCCTCCTGGCCTGTGATGGGAGGGGCTGCCATGGAGATCTCTGAAATGCCTTGGAGGCACTGTCTTGGTTATTAACATTTGGCTCCTGTTTACTTGTGCAAATTTCTGCAGCCTTGAATTCCTCCCCAGAAAATGGGTTTTTCTTTTCTACCATATGACAAGGCTGCAAAATTTTCACTTTTATTCTGCTTTCCTTTTAAATATAAGTTCCAGGTCATTTATTTGTTCATGCAGATGAGAGTAGGCTTTTAGAAGCAGCCAGGCCACACCTTGAATGCTTTGTTGCTTAGAAATTTCTTCCACCAGCAACCCTAAATCATCTTCTCAAGTTCAAAGTACAACAAATCCCTAGACCAGGGGCACAATGAAATGGTCTTTGCTAAAGCATAGCAAGAGTGACCTTTACCCCAGTTCTCGATAACTTCCTTATCTCCATCTGAGACCACCTCAGCCTGGACTTTATGGTCCATATCACCATCAGCATTTTGGTCACAACAATTTAACAAGTCTCTAGGATGTTCCCAACTTTCCCTCATCTTCCTTTCTTTTTCTGACCCCTCCAAACTGTTCCAACCTCTGCTTATTACCCAGTTCCAAAGTTGCTTCTATATTTTCACATACCTTTATAGCAATGCCCCACTTCTCTGGTTACACACATACTATCACAAGAATAGCAAGGGAGAAGTCCACCCCCATGATCCAATCACCTCCCAACAGGCCCTTCCTCCAACATTGAGTTCAAAAAGAGATTCAGGTGGGGACACAACCAAGCCATATCAACATTTTTGTGTTCTTTTTTATGCTTTTCAGAATTTACAAAATGTCTAACAATAAACATTTATTACCTGTAAAAATAATAAAACTGTTTTAAGAGTTGTGGAGAGAGTTCTAAATTTACTCTATTGACTCGCCATGGATATAAAAACTCAATGATCTCCATTCAGGACAACTTTTACTGAGTATCTGTTATGACTAGGCACTATGAACAGGAGTCAAAATCTATTTCTTAGCTCCTCATGACCTCAGAAGGAATTGTAAATTGTAAGTGAAGCACCAGGAATCTATTTATCCTTCAGTCTGGTCACTTCAGAATGGTCCTTTGGTCATATGCTGATTTTTTAAAAAACAAAATTGATAGATCTCTGTGTTCTGGTGCACAGTATCTAAACAATGGGCACAATTACGGAGATCTTTCCATGTCTGACTTTTTAAATATGATTTCAGCTTTTATTTTAGATACAGGGGGTACATGTGCAGGTTTATTATAGGGGTATGTTGCAGGATGCTGAGGTTTAGGATAGGGATCTCATCACCCAGGTATTGAGCATAATCCCCAATAGGTAGTTTTTGAGCCCATGACCCCTCCCTAATCCCCAGTGTCTATTGTTTCCATCTTTATGCCCATGTATATCCAAATGTTTAGCTCTCACTTGTAAGTGAAAACACAGGTATTTGGTTTTCTGTTCCTGCATTAATTTGCTCTGGATTATGGTCTCCAGCTGCATCCATGTTGCTACGAAGGACATTGCTTCATTCTTTTTGGTGGCTGTGTAGTATTCCATAGTGTATATGTACTATATTTTCTTTACCCAGTCCACCAATGATGGCCACCTAAGTTGATACCATGTATTTGCTATTGTGAGTAGTGCTGCAATGAACATGCCAGGGCATGTGTCTTTTTGGTAGAAAACTTTGGGTTTTTTGGGAGGAATATGCCCAGTAACAGGATTGCTGGATTGGATGCTAGTTATGTTTTAAGTTCTTTGACAGATCTCCAAAGTACTTTCCACTGTGGCTGAAGTAATTTACATTCCCACCAACAGTGTATAAGTGTCCTCTTTTCTCTGCAGCCTCTCCCGCATATATTATTATTAGAATTTTTAATAACAGGCATTCTGATTGGTGTTAGATGGTATCTCATTGTGGTTTTGATTTGCATTTCTCTGATGAGTAGTGATGTGTGGCATTTTTTTTCATATGTTTGTTGGCTGCTTGTGTGTCTTCTTTTGAGAAGCGTCTGTTCGTGTCCTTTGCCCATTTATTAATGGATCGATTTGCTTTTTGCTTGTTGATTTAAGTTCCATATAGATTCTGGATATTTGACCTTTGACAGATGCATATTTTGAGAATATTTTCTCCTATTCTGTAGGCTATTTACTTTGTTGATAGTTTCTTTTGCTGTATAGAAACTCTTCAGTTTAATTAGGTCCTGCTTGTCAATTTTTGTTTTTGTTGCAATTGTTTTTGGGGACTTAGCCAAAAATTCTTTGCCAATGCCAATGTTGAGAAGGATATTTCCTAGGTTTTCTTCTAAGTTTTTTATAGTTTGAAATCTTACATTTAAATTTTTAATCCATCTCGAGTTAATGTTTGTATATGTTGAAAGGTAGGGCGATATGGTTTGGACTTGTGTCCCCACCCAAATCATGTGTCTAATTGTAATTCTCAATCTTGAAGAAGGGGCCTGGTGGGAGGTGATTGGATCCTGGAGACAGATTCCCCCCTTGCCATTCTCATGATAGTGAGTGAGTTCTCATGAGATCTGGTTGTTTAAAAGTTTGCGGCATCTTCCCCCCGGCTTCCTCCTTCTCCAGCCGTGTAAGACAGGCCTGCTTCCCTTTCACCTTCTACCATGAGGCTTCTCAGCCATGTTTCCTGTACAGCCTGTGGAACTGTGGCCAATTAAACCTCTTTTCTTTATAAATTACTCAGTCTCAGGTAGTTCTTTATAGGAATACAAGAATGGACTAATACATAGGGGCACACTTTCAATCTTCTGCAAATGGCTAGCCACTTTGCCGTGCACCATTTATTGTATCTGCCTTGCTTGTTTTTCCATTTCTTACTTTTAATTGAGATAGTTCAGTTATCTCTTTTGCCTAGGAGGAGTACAAGCAACTCTAAGACATTTGGCCAGAGAAAAGTGTTTAATGTGTTTTGAGTTGACAAAGAAAACGTATACCTGTAATAATTATACTTTTATCCCATACTGTATCATTTTCTCCTCCTTTGGAATATATTTTTAGATATTTAATTACATGTTACAATAATTATGCCTGTATTTATTGTTAATTTTAACATTGCAAATCCCAGAGGGTAGTACTTGTCATCTTGAATGCATTAATGCCTAGCACCTTGGCACTCCTGTGATGATAATATTGTCTGAAATTGGCTTGCTCAGAATAAGACAGAACATGTCCCAGGTCTAGTGGCAGCCAACCATAGTTAATTGTCTCTAATCATGATGCCAAGGAGAACTCATTTCTAATAATCTGTGCAACCAGGTAAGGGTGCAAGCTTTTGAAAATACTCATCGTCTAAACATACTTGATATGTGGGGGTTTTCAATAGTTATTCTTCTCTGCTGTTAATGGAAACTCGTATGTAGTTTATACAGTATTAGCAGATAATAATAATAGTTTCCAAATATTTTGTGGGAATTTATAAGCATTTTCATTTACATCAACTCGTTTCATCTTTAGACCACCTCTAGAAAAGTACTAATATCTCAGTTTTACAGTGGAGAGAATAGAAGCCCAGTTAGTTTAAATGACTTGCCTAAAGTTACATAGCTAATATGAAATAGACCTGGGTTCAAACTTGTTTTTCCTGACTTCAAGTTCCATGCTTTCTCAGCTATACCAAGGTGCTGTAACTCCACCATGGCCTTCAAAGTTGGAAATAGAGGGGTATTACCAAGTGTTACTGGGTTAGCTCAACCTAATCATAATCACCCCGGAAGCCACCTCTAATTGATAAAATTAAGCATACTTTATTTAGGTTCCACAGAGAACCACTGACAAGGTTTCTACAAGGATATTAACAGACACTCCAAAGCTTTACTTCTGATTGAGCACTGTTATTCTCCAGCACAGTCTTTCTAAGACCAATTAATAGTGATCATGGCAGTCAGCCTGTTATCTTAGGGTTCAAAGAAAATATCTACATAAGTATAGCACTCAATCCATTGAAATAGTGACTACAATACGAACCTGAGTAAAATTTAGTTCACTAAATGAAGATATGCAGATTCGATAAATGAATATGGGCCAACATTTCATCAACAACTGCTATAAATGTGAAAAATCATTATTTTTCATATATACACATAGTCATCCGACCCACTAAAGGTAGTTCATGGGACCAAAACTTTCTGCTGCTAAGAGATTAAAATGCACGTTAATCGGTAGAATTTAAGAAAGCCAGAGTAAAATGTAAATTGTGATGAAATCATTAAAGGAGTAACTTGAAAAACCTTCTATATCCTGGCATAAAAGTGATTATAGCATAGAGGATAGAATATTTTATTTCTTGACCTCAATTATGAGTATTGTTATAGGTTTTTGAATTTTCCTGGGGTCAGAATAGAGACAGATTAATTCTAAAGCAGTTAGAGAAATTAGTCTCTTCATCTCTTTCCTTACAGTTAACAGCATAGAGAAGTAAATCTCGAAACCAATTTTGAAACAGGATTTGACTGTCATTTCACTTATGTGTCTCTTCATTTTCTTTTACTCTATAACAGAAGTTTTTAAAAATAAAACTATTTTGATTTTCTTTTCAACTCTAGGCCTGATTCTTCACTACCTGAGACATCGAAAAAGGAGCACATCTCAGCTGAAAACATGTCTTTAGAAACTCTGAGAAACAGCAGCCCAGAAGACCTCTTTGATGAGATTTAACAGTCTCAAAAAACACTTTGATGTTCACTAGACTATGTTTTCTATTCATTTCTTTAAAATGAAAAGGCAGAATTTCAAGTTATCAGCTATTACTGTACCTTACAATTTAATTACATACACACTGAATTGAAACCATTGTGCAAAATGAATTACACATGTATACGAAGATAGTATTTGATGATGACACTGGCACATTATTCTAAACTATTCATTCAGCATGCCTATAATTACCTAAAATTTCAGACTTCTTGTTGCAAAGGCCACATTTATCATATTCATTCACACATATTATATGTGATAGCTATCTAACATCCTGTCTAGGAAGATTTTGAAAATAGGACAAAGAAAACATCCTTTTAAAATGTCTTCAGCCTTTTTTGAATAGACATATTAAAACATATTCTGAACACTGATGTTTGAGCATTTTAATTTGTGTAATGATGTATAAAATATAATTTTAGTTTGTACATAAACATTCTGAAAATCTGATAATAAAATTTTTGATACATTCAAGGTTTTGTGTTCTTAATAAAATGTGTTAAGTTAATTTTTATTATAGTAAGTAACGGGTTTTTAGAAACTGCTCATTAATGTAAATGTAACCCCCTTTGTGGCAAAAAAAAAAAAAAGCATATTTTTCAGGGATTATTGATAAAAGATTTATCTTACACATACACGGGCCCTTCTTGAAGACAAGGACCTTGTCATAGCTCTTTGCAATAACATCCGGCACTATTGTCTTTGTAATCACTCTTTCTGCTTCTTAACCTTTCATTCTATCTTCACTTCTTACCTGTTTAATATCCATTCCTTCCATGTTACTCAAAGTTAACAATATCAGAGTTAGCCATGACCACCGTGTTGCTAAATCCAGTGATTGGCCCATTCTTAGTCCTCATGTTATTAAGCCTGTCAGCACATTTTATATAGTTGATTGCTTCTCCCCAGTAAACATTTTCTTCACTTGACTTTTGCTATAGCATATGCTCTTTGTATTCCTCTTTCTTTCCAGTCACTAATTTTTTAGACCTTTTGGCTGATTCCTTCTCCTTTGCCCAACAAAGGATTTTTGGGCAAATGTTTGAATGCCCTGGGTTTAATTTTCAGCCCTCTTCTCTTCATTACCTACATTGTCACCCTAGGTTATTCTAGGTCGTTTGTGGTTTTGAATGCCATCTGTCTGCCGATATCTCCAAAATTAGCATAGTTTTCTTTGTAGTCAAATTTTATATATACATGCATATATATGGATATACATGTGTGTATGTATAATTTATCTTTAACTTGTCACAAAAGGAGTTTCTTAAGATTTCTTAAAAATCGTTTGTATTAAATCTTGATACATCTTGGCATCTTTTTTTAAATACAGACGAGTACAGTTATCTACTTTTACCTTTCTTTAGATGTTTTAGCACATCCAAAGCAGAAATTTGATTATCCTGACCATCATTTCTTCTGCTGTCTTATATTTGGGAAATTTCACATACGCAGTTCCTTGAAGCTAAAATCTCACGAATCTTCCTTGGTGTCTCTGCTTTCTTCTCCTTGCACATTCTGTTATTTTTACTTCCAAAATACAAATTGACTCTCCCTCTCTGCCTCTCTACTACAGCTACACTGCTTCCTCACTGGTCTCCCTGCTTAATTTTCTATTCTCCTACAATGAAACCAAACTGAATTTTTAAATCTTAGATAAGATTATTTTCCTACCTGAACTAAAACCTACCAATAATAAACCACTGCCCTTTGAAAAAAGTCTGGACCTGTACCATGGCCTACAAAGTTTGATATGATGGCACCCCTGCTTACCTCCCCAACCTGATTTCCCACCCCTCTCTCTTTACTCCCCTTGCCCCTTGAGTAGGCCAGAGCTCAGAACCATTGTATTGCTAATCTGTCTGCCTAGAATGCTCATCTTCACAAGGTTGGTTTCTTTATCTTTCAGATTTAGAACCAAATGTCATCTCCTCGGATTTCCCCGAAATATTTAGGGTTGTCCACCTTCCCAGTCACTCTCTGTCCCATTAAAATGGTTTTTTTCATTATGCATATCACTCTCTGGAATTACTTTTTCATGTCTCCTCTCCCGATGGAACATAAGCCCCATCACAGTAGAAACATGGCCATCTGCTTTACCTCTCTATCCCCAGTATTAAGAACAAGGTTCATAGAAGCTTAATTAGTGTTTGTTGAATGAATGCATGCATGTTTATCACATAGCAAGCACTCAAAAGTTTCTTTACTTACTAAACCATTTTGAAAGGATTGAAAGATTGAAATTTAGCCAGATGACTTGATACAAAGAAATAATTATTCAGAAAGCTCAAGTACTCTTTGTGGTTAATGGTAAATAATAGGTATATATATGCATGCACATAGGTGTTTTGTTTTGTTTTGTTTTTCAGACAGAGTCTCACTCCATCACCCAGGCTAGAGTGCAGTGGTGTGATCACAGCTCACTGCAACACCTCTGCCTCCGGGGTTCAAGAGATTCTTGTGCCTCAGACACCCAGGTAGTTTTTTACAGGCACGTGCCACCACACCCGGCTAATTTTTTGTATTTTTAGTAGAGATGGGGTTTCACCATGTTGGCCAGGCTGGTCACAAACTCCTAACCTCAAGTGATCCACCCACCTCGGCCTCCTAAAGTGCTGGGATTATAGGCATGAGCCACCACGCCCTGCAGGTTTGACAGTAGAGGGAGAATAAGAAAAAAATTACACACATACACTATTAATTAGGAAAAGGATTTGACTAAGTCAATGGGATAGCAAAATATTTTAAATAGAAATTTTCCTGTACTTTAATTTCTTTGATGGCTTACATGTAAAAGGAAAAAAACTTTTAAATATATGAAATTTAAATATATAATTATAAACTATAAAATTCTACTCAGTCACATTGGAATGTCACTATACTACTGAACTTAGCACTATCCTGGATTTACCCTGTATCTTTCCAAAGTGATTCTGTATGTGAAATACCAGAATCTCAAAATAATATTATCTTACCTGAATAGACCACAAATGACTAACCAAAATTAGTATACAACTGTATATGTGTGTCTATCTATCTATATACATGTAATGAAAGAGAAGAAATTTTCTCATCTTTTGGCTATTAACTCCCTGGTGATAAGAGAGATGTAGGGAAGGTATTTCCTAAGTAATAATAACAAGTCTATAAAGGTCATAATATTTAGAAAATGTTTGTTTATATTTTTCTAAGGCAGCAGATCTTTTCAATCATTGCTGTGTGTCAGATCGATTCAGTTGGTTAGAACAGAACATAGTAAGCCTATAATCTTGGGTTCCTCCTTTATATCTCATATGGAGAAATTGAAGACGTGGTTTTATATTTCTTGCCTTATATAGACAGAGACCTATAGATTTGGTATAAACATGTCCAGATCCTATCATTCCATACCACATTTTCTCCTCACATTTTTTTCATTGTCTATACTCTAAACAGATTGTTGCAGAATGCTGAAATGGAAGGCACAGAAATTGAGTTACAATGCAGCATGGCTTTTTTGACCTTATCATCTTCACCTCTAAGATAAGGAAATTACATTTCTGAAGGATTTTTCAGCTTAAAATGTATAATTTTTGGCCCTGGCATCAGATGGTATGGCCCCAGCCTCATTACGGAAGTTAATGAAAGAAAAAAAAAATCCCCTGTCAAGAGATGTCTTTATTATGTGGTTTTAAAAGGTCAAGAAACTACTTTAGAAAAGTTTTTCTGAATGGTCTATAACTCAGATTTGTAAAATACAGGACCCTGTGTTTTTGAGCCAAGCAGCTCTTTATTGGACAAGTTTGATTCAACAAATGTTTTTTAAGGATCAGTTATGCACAAAATACAGAACTGGGCCATGTGAAAAATTAAAGGATAAATTCATCCTTTCAACAAATACTTGTTAAGTATTTTTGCCAGTCTCTGTTCTGGACACTAGATATGGCAGTGAATAGCACAGACAAGTATCCTGTTTCTGTTGAGTTTATATTCTAGAAATGAAAAGAATGGAGTATATGGGAGGGGGTTGCATTGAGTTTTGGGCCTGAAACTACTATGTAATGGACTATAATATGAACGAGTGGTAGTATAGATGGTATAAAAAAACACAAAATTTAAAGGTATGGATAAGAATCCATGAAAGATTCAATTAAGAGATTATGAGAAATAGGGAGGGTTGGAGAGTGAGCTGAGGATGTGACTGTCTGCCTCGGATCACATGAGAATACAGAAGGTACTGGAGGTGGGTTTGGGTGGGTATATGGCATTAATGCCTAAATTTGTCATTATGAATCAGTGGAATGAAGTGGACAAGTTACAAGGTATCCCAGAAGCAATGTTGGCCAAGGGTGGTTTAGTGGTGTGAACAGTGAGCGAAGTTACGTCATGAAGACATGAGAAGAATTGAGCTCTGCAGTTCTAACTGGCACTTCCTTGGGAAGGTATGAGCTGTCAGAAAATCGAAGGTCATAGGACCCTTCCTGGGTGTCTGGGAATTGGAAAGGAAAGCCAAACAAGAGGTCTCTTGATGGATTTGCCCAGAGGAGCGAGCAACCCTTACCTTTTCATGTTTCTGTCATTCTTACACTCAGTATTATTTATAGAATCAATTTTTAATGAAAATGAAACTAAATAGCTGACATCTAATTCATAAAGGCCTCACAAATTTACCTGTAAGACAAGAAACCCCAAAAATAGGTAGTTACATTTTGTATTCATTTCAATGATTTTGTGAGGGAAAATGATATAGTAACACAAAAGAACTATTCATGCATCCATTTGTAGCTATTGTCTGAATTTAACATTTTCACTACTGATCTGACAGCTTCTAATAAATGCTTTTTGGGAAGGTAGACTTCATTTGTAAGTGTTGTATGAACTAACCTAAAGTGGTTTTCTCCATATTTTGATTACTGGAAATGGATACCTTGAAAAATGCATTAGAGCAAGCATTGTATGGTTCCTTCATTAACTGACCATCCACCATCACTGTTCCTGACTACCAACTCCCTTTCTTATCTGCTCAGAAACACTCTCCAGCCTACATTAAACTCATTTTCTCCCTTTCATATATCCACATATCCTCTCATTTAACTATTTCCTCTTTTTTTCTTTTCCTCTCCTCTATTTGAATAAAATTCAACATGAATTTTATTGTTCATATGTTAATTTGTCTTCCCTCTTTCAAAGGACTTTCATTTAAAACTCTCATGTCACAATCTCATAAGCAGCTAAACTTTCTAAATGAGGGTCTCAATGCCCCTAAAGGCTCTTGGTTCTGCAGGAAAGTAGAGACATTAGAGCCCTGCACCCATCTTAATATTGGATTTTCTTTTAAGGGCAGAAGCAGTTTTGGTAGCCACTGTTCCAGTAAATGAAATATAGACCAGTTTTGAACCACTTACTTTTGATTTAGAGAAAATCTCTAACTTAATTGCAGTCTTAGAAATAACACAGCCAATCAAATTAATATAGGTGGATTAAACAATTTATATAAAACCTGCTCATACAAGACCCTTCTAGGAATCTGTCTTTCCTTGCATTCCGCCAAAAGCTGGGCCGGAGACAAGGGCATATATAAAAGCAATATGTTTGGGGATGTGATCCCAGGAGGGGTCTGGAGGGTGGGACAGTAAGCATAAAACAGGAAAGGCGGAGAAACCACTACAAGGATGCCTTATCAAGACGGCCACCCCATTGATAATATACGTTTCATCCCACCAGGGTCTTCTCAGGAACCTTTTGAAAGTTTTCTTGAAACTGTACATGCAAAGATGAAAAGGAGAAGCCTTTATCCACCACTTGCTGTTTCCTAGTGGTCAAGGGTAACCTGGAAACATTGTTCTCCCTGCTTCAGGTTTCCCATGTGTGAATACACCACACCAGGACTTGCAAAGGGCAGGAAACAAGAGAAGCAGGGGTGCTAGTTACACCTACTTGTCGTAGGGGCAAGACTAGCTGGAACTGAGTGCCAAAGAAATGGCTGCTATTGATATAGGGCTCAGAGAAATTTGAAGTAGTGTACAGAAGAGCCCAATATAGTATTCATGCTTTATGTTGCATGACCCTGCCCCACTTCCTACCCCTAGCCAGAGTTGATTAGATCAGGGGAAGAAAAGTCCTGGCTAACTTGGGTTCTTGGCCTGGCTGACTTGGGTTTGCTGAAGAAGCCAATCTATAAATTACCAGAGAAAGCTGATCAGAAGAGAGAGAAATGAGCAAATTTGCACACAGAAGCAGAGCACCCTGGGGACTGACAGGGGAAGTAGCCAGTGCCCGGAGTGGCCTTCATTCTTACATATTTCTGGACCAGTTCTCATATATACTTATCCTTAGAAATCACTGCCTCCGTTTCTGATGTTTTATTAGTCGAATGGTTCTTTGAAACAAACAAGAAAGTACCTAACTAATAAGGAAACAATACATTCTCTAGAGAAGATTTCAATTAATTTCCATTAGCTTCAATTAACAAGTTTGCCAAAGTTAACACTACGATTAAAGGAATATGTCAGAAGAGCTTTACTCAATACTGGTAGAGACAATTAAACTTCTTTTTTTTTTTTTTTTTTTTGAGATGGAGTCTTGCTCATCACCCAGGCTGGAGTGCAGTGGCGCGATCTCAGCTCACTGCAAGCTCCACCTCCCGGGTTCACGCCATTCTCCTGTCTCAGCCTCCCAAGTAGCTCGGACTACAGGCACCTGCCAACGCGCCCGGCTAATTTTTTGTATTTTTAGCAGAGATGGGGTTTCACCATGTTAGCCAAAATGGTCTCGATCTCCTGACCTTGTGATCCGCCCGCCTTGGCCTCCCAAAGTGCTGGGATTACAGGCGTGAGCCACCACGCCCAGCCGAGACAATTAAACTTCTGAATATGATAGGAAAATAAAATCAATTTTGTAACTAAATATGTGTAATTTTCCTGATATAAATATTTAAGTTTATTAAAATGCCATTACATGCAGCTATGGTCTTATCTACATTAGATGTATCTTCTAATCACTGACAGATCTTAGTAATAGAGTGAAATGTCTATGGTCTTTGGCAACATAGCATGGTACTATATATTTTATAAATAAAAAATGTCAAATATGAAACTTCACAAAGATGGCCACCATTGGTAGAATAATATGTATATTAATCCTTGAGACAATACAAAGCAACATATTTTACTTCATCTTATCAAATAATCAAGAGACTACTTTAGAGTTATAGCATTTTTATGTTATGACAAGGAGTTCTCTCTGTCACTCTCTCATACATGATGTGTTTGAAGCCCTTAGTAGGGTTCTAGATAATCCACTGGGACAAGTTGATTGTAGTGATGATGGAAGATGTATGCTTAAAGGTGATGGTTTCATCATTATACTTTGCAAATATTTAGGGAAATTCAACCAGGTGAAATTTTTCAGAAACACCTACTGACAGTATTAGGAACAACCTGTTTCTGTCTCCTGAAGGAGGTATAATACAGTATATTCCTCTGAGGAACTAAGTTTACAGAAGAGTAATTATATTACTATCAAAGATTAAATGCTTCTCATGAATATTTGCTCTTTAATGCCAAAATTCATTAACTTGCTTTGGCCAGTAAAATGTGAATGAAGTAACAATATGCCAGTTTTGAGCCTTGAACTAAAGAGACATTACATGCTTCTTCTTGCACTTTGGAAGAGTCAAATCTCTGCCATGAGAAGAACATGCCCCAAGTAGCTGCTGCCCCTCCCACATGGGCTTCTGATGAGTTACAGAGCAGAACAGAACCTGATTCACATGCTGGAGCCATGCCCACTCCCCTGAAACCTTTAGAAGAGCCATCCAGCTGAGCTCAGTCTAGATAAGCTGAACCACAGTCAATCATGCTATCCTGTGAGCATGAGTAATGCTTGCTACCAAAAGCCACTGAGATTCAGGATAATTTGTTACATAGCAGTGTTTTGATAATAACTGACTAATACAGTTACTTATATGGAATAACAATTTTACAACATTTGTAGTAGCTTCTAGTATATTCATGGAACAGAAATCAGGTATCTTCTGGCTGGAACCTGGTAATAGGAATTAGGAATGTGGGTTTGGGGACCAGATCAAGCCAAGTTTCTACCATGCTTCTGACAACTGTTGACTGTGTGACTTACTTAGTTTCTCTGAACTTAAGTTTTCTTATCCATACAATGGGAAATAAGATGATGCACCATAAAGCAGCACAGTGCCTGGTACACAGTAAGTGAGGAGTATGTGGAAGTTCTTTTGTTACTATCATACTATAAAATCAACACAGAATGGATCTACAAGAGTTACGTATAACCAGATTATCCATGAAAGTGATCCTTTCTTTCAAACTCCCTATCCTTGGACCTTCTTCCTAAGTCTGATGCTGTCCTAAAGATTTTTATGAGTTTCTGTAGGATATATTTTCATAGCCACTTCTGCTGTGAATTCCTGCTTCTACAGGACTCTGAGCCTCATTCATGTTTTGTTCTTTGTCAGCTCCGTGCTGAGCCATCATGGAACTTACCTCCTTTTCTTTCATTTCCATGACAAATTTCTGTGTGTAGCAGAACTTATTAAAGGTTTGGGTCAGAGAAAGTTGCTTATCCCAAAGAAAGCCAGCAATTTATATTTGATTTTTACCATAACTCTATTCTTTTTTTTTTTTTCTTGGAGATAGAGTCTTGCTCTGTTGCCCAGGCTGGAGTGCAATGCCATGATCGCAGCTCACTGCAACCTCTGTTGTCTGGTTCAAGCGATTCTCCTGCCTCACCCTCCCTAGTAGCTGGAATTACAGGCATCTGCCACCATGCCCAGCTAATTTTTGTATTTTTAGTAGAGATGGGGTTTCACCATGTCGGCCAGGCTGGTCAACTTTATTCTTTAAAGTCTTCTAACTCTGTACAAGAAATTCCCATTGAAAACGTATATCCACAGAGTCCAGACTCCTGCCATGTTATCTATTCCTTCCCTCTGTCCCTCCTTCCCCTCTCCTCTCTGCTTTCCCGCAATTCCTGTTACCTTCTCATGCAAAACAACTTAGCTTTCTTTTGCTCCTCTCTTTTTATCAAATAGTCATGTAGCATGTTTTTATGTAACACATTTTCCCTAGCACTAAATGTTAATACTTTTTACTCCTTCATCACACTTGCAATGTCATGTTAAAGATGGCATGACTTCCAGGCAAAGCAAGTACCTGATTAAGGTACTGACCTTTCTAGTGAAGTAATATGATTATCAAAATTAAGGTGAATTTGTGATCAAAGTATAAGAAGTGAAGAATTTTAGAGGAGAACATTGTCTGTCCAAGTGCTATTTAGGAAAGAAAAAAAAATCTATCTCATTGTTTCAGGTATGTTCATGTATTCACGTATTGATTTATTTATATTCTCCTCCAAAAGATAAAACTGGAATTCGTCTATACTGACCACAACTGGTTGTCTTTCCTTAGGATCTGGAACTCCACAGTGTGGTTACATCTGACTTGGAGACAGTTTTTCATTTGCAACAATTTATTACCAAAGGCTACGTGTATTTAACAAGAATTTTATGTTGCAAGACTTATGGCATTTGAGGAAAAGAAGAAAGAAGTACATAATAAAACAAACACTAGTGTTTTCTTGAGGAATTTTTTACCAAATATTGCCATTTCTGAATATCATTTCTCTCTTGGTTTAATTTTTCTGTTATTGTCCTAACCTATCATACAAGATATCGATAACTTTCATAATTTCCTACAGTCAGCAAATATTAAGTTAGGGGTTTGGGGTGATAGCAAACTAATTTATTATTTCACTTTTATTATCCTCTGTATCAATAATCTTATTTATTTCAAGAACTTAACATCTGGACTAAATGCAAGAACATGAGACCTTAAGGTTATACACAAAGTTATCAACTGTGGTTAGAAGAACACAAGTCCTAATGTGTATGTATGTGTGTTCACCCATTTATTGAACACTTTGTGCCAGGCACGCTGCCAGGCACTGGGAATATTAAAATGAAGACATCACTTTTGGCTTCCGGGTTTTTGGAAGTCTAGACAGAGGAAGGAGGCAGATGTGTAAACAGATAATCAAGATAACATGGTAAGTGCCGTAAGAGAGTTGTGCCCAGGACATTCAGAGGCACAAAGGAGAATCGGCCTGCTCTTATTACACTGGGAGAAGCAGCGGTGCGCAAGGAAAATTTGAGAAGGAGATAGATGAAGTTTGAGCTGAACTTCAGGGAAGACCCAAGGTTTGCCAGGAGGCTTAGGTACTCTCAGTCACTTGGGAGGTGCAGAGGAAGAAGAGAGTGTGGCCTGATCAGTATCTTGTGGCAGGAGTGAACCCCAGGGCTGAGAAGATAGGGTAGGCTACCCACTAAGAGTCTTGAATTTGGCAATAAGAATTTAGATTTTAACCTGAATAACCAGGAGTGAAAGGATCTTAAGGGTAGGAAACGGATAAGCTGATTAGATTCGTGCTTTTGAAAGGGAGGTTTGAAGGTAGCATGAAGGCACAACCACACGCACTCAGAGCTCTCCTATTGCAGGCTGTGTCATCCGCCGATGCTATTCCCAGTCTGTCTGGGAAACTGTCAAACTCCACTTCATACTAAGGAGTATCCATAAATTAAATGTTGCAAACAGTCTTTGGAAGTTGAGAGACTACTGGCAGAGGAGCGCTTAACCTGCCTACAACCAAGAGGGCCTCTTTCTAGTACTCGGCCCTTGGGCTTTGATATAAGCAGAAGTGGTTTTATCATTTCTTTTAGAAGTGATTTGGAGAGAATGTTTTGTTTTTAAGCCTCCTGTGGAATTGACTTCCTTTTTTGAACATTCCCAACCCACTTTGACATCTTTATTTCCTGCAGAATGCTACTCCTGTATACTTTGAAAGTAATTGCTGTCACTGTCATCATTAATTCGCCTCTCTTTGCACCTCCTTCCAGAGTCTTCAGATGCAACTATGCTGTTGGAAGCAGTGCTCACATTTTTCTTAAGGCTTCAGCATTTTGTACAAAGGTACCAGATCTGGATCCAGTCCATGTGGAGGTTTGAGGGGAGTGGAGTTCAATACACTGGTACCATTCAATGAATGTTAAAGAACACAAAGCATTGTGAAAGAGGGGCTTAAATTCTGAAAGGAGACATTGTGAACTAACCTTTTATTCCCTGGGATTTTGATTCCAGGACAATTAAGAGCTATAGAATATCCTTTTTCCCCAAGTACAAAGTGGCAGAAATAGCACTTTTTAAAAAAATGAAATTATATTTTGTTTTCAAGTTTCAACAGAAAACTTGAGACAGTATTTCTCATCGTCTTTCTAATAGACTCTGGAGAAATAGTGGCTAACACTTCTAACATGTTAGCCACTATTTCTCCACAGATTTTAATGGGAAAATGAAAAAGGAGGCACTTTTCCCACCTCCCTGATGATTTTTGCAATAACTGAACTTTATAAGAATATTAAAAAAAATATTTTATGAGTCAGTCTTCCAGTACACTTGAAAATAATCAGGTTTTCTATCACATCCCTTCATCTCCTTATCAGGAGAGCATTTGCAACCAGGCCATCTATGCATGTGGCTGAATAGTACCATAGAATCATTGAGAATGTCTTAAATATTAAAACAACTACCAATGTCCCTGAAGCCCTGAAACAAGTGGCAGCATCCCCACTTGGGGTCACCTATCAGTCCTGTGAAGAGGACACCTACAGCAGCCACTCCTTATCAAGAAAAGTACGGTTGAGTCTTTATTACACTTAATTAAAGAACAGCTGAAAGTCCCGTCTTGCACTTTCAACACATGGTTCCAATTAGTGTCCCAAAGCAGAACCCTGACTTTGATAAAAGCATTGATGTGCACCTTTGGTGCCTGTACAATGCACTCTTTCATTTTACAAGGTGGCTAAAGTGCAGTTTTAAATATATATATATATATTTTTAATATTAATGAAAACCCAGGAGTATAAGCTTAGAAAGAGGTGAAGAGAAGTAAACACAATTTTATTAGAATTGCCTGCCGTAGGCTTCTAGAACCTAATAGGAAGGGAAAACTGGTGTCCTAGAATCTGGGAATTAGATGTGGAAATGCTTAATTTCGATCATCACTTCTCACCTTTTGCCAAAATAAAGAGAAATAGCAAGAGGAAAAAGTAAGATAAAACAAGTAAAATGTTTCACGACTGCTTCACATGGTGAGTGTTCCTCACTGCCCCAAGAACGGTGGAATGATTTTCCACTCTGGGTCATGGGAAAGCAATGATGTCTTTAGTCCCAGAAGGGTGAGACACATACAGTTATCCAGTGCTTCATGAAAGCTGAAAACAATCCCCTTTGTGCCTGGCTTTCATTTTCATAGGTACCATTCAATTTTTGGCAGATAATACATAGGTTAAAGAAATGTGCCCATCAAGAATAATAAAAATCATTCCCTAGATTCATTACAAATTTCATTATTAGGAAACAGTCTCTAAAAGTGCCAAGGCAAGAACAAAAATATGAGTAGAGTTAAACTGAGCAAGTGGATTTCTTCAGACTAATTACAACTTGAGAAAAAAAATAATTGAGATGATCTTTCTGAAAGCTTCATTCTTGGAGACTCGGTGACAATAAATATACTATGTCTTCCCTTGGTTTTCAAAATTATAAAATGAGTTTGCCACTTTTCTAGAAGGGATCCCAAATAGTGACGAACTGAAACTGTGCAAACCTGTTCTTCTTACAGGAATCACTTTTCCCCTCCCTCAACTTATGCCCCCTAGTAACCACTGGTGATATACCTTCATCAGGCAATAGAGAGAAGTATGCCATCTTCAATGAGTCCCTTTTTAACGGCTCCATTAACTCTTACTGAGTTGACTTATTTATGCATAGGTGAGTATTACACATCATTAATGAATAATTCCAGATTTCAAATATCTCTAAATCTCCAAATCGTGATTCAAACTGAACTGTGCTATAGGTACATTTCCTATTCACTCATGAAATCTTGGACTTCCTAACCTCCAGAACCATGAGCCAAATAAAATCAGTTCATCATAGATCACCCAGGCTGTGGTATTCTCTTACAGCAGAACAAAACTGCCAAAGACAGGATCCTTGATTCCTCTATTTCTCTCACAACCTACATCCAATTCATAAGCAAAACATACCCAGAATTAAATTATTTTTTTCTACCAACTTCAGAGCTAAAACAAGTTAGTATCCTATTTCAATTGGGTTATTTCAATAACCTCCCAACTAGTCACCCTACAACTCTTCAAATAGGAGGCAGTGACCATTTTAAGGTGTTGGATTCATATTCCTTCTCTGCTCAAAGCTTTTCCATACCTTCTTGGCACACTCAAGTAAAAGTCAAGAGCTTTACCACTCCATTTCTCTGGCTTTATCCACTATGCTGCCCTGTTTTGCCCTCTTTTTGCTTCAGCCACACTCATGTCATTGCTGTACTTTGAACAAACCAAACCACTCCTGCTTTTGAACATGCTGTATTTCCTAGCAGGAAAGCTTTCCCCTTAGGTCTCCAGAGTTGCTTCCTTACTTTTTTCACATTATCCAGGGAGGCCTTCCCTGACCACCCTATGTAAAACAGCACCCTCCACCCGCTATCTGTCACATAAGTATTTTCCTTGCCCTGATTAGTTATTTTCCGCACCACCTATCAGACCTGGCATATTATATAGTGTGTTTATTTGGTTTTTTCTTTCTTTTGTTTTTTGGCCATCTGTTCTCACCAGATTGTAAACATGACTAGAACAGGGATTTGGTCTGTTTTGTTCTCTCCTACAACTTTGTTGCCTAGATTGATGTTGGGTACACAGTAGATTCTCAATCGATATTTTTCACATTAATGATCTAAATCTACATTACTGATTAAATCAGTATCATGATAATTACATGAGGAATAAGTCGTAGAAAGGTTTGTTGATCGGATTCATTACAATTCTAGTATAACAAACCCTTTACTAAATCTCACTCGAAAGGTTGTCTAAAGTACAACATCAGATTCTCTTAGCATTGATAGTGTTCACATATTGCATGTCTATGTGCAAATCATATGTCTAAGCCCCATCATTGTAAGGCTGAAAATGAAATCATATTAACTTTAAATATTCAAAATAAAACCTTAGCCTTCACCCTATGTGACTGTTGTGTTCCTCTCTTTGCAAACCCATCCTGCTTATTCTTTGCTGTGTCAGTCAGCCATCTGGCTCAGACCTTAGGCCTCTGCTCCTTGCACAGTCCACTCTGCTCACTTCTCAAGCTCCCTGAAAGGGTTTCCTCAGGCTGCTGCCACTGCCACCGTACTGCCTCATCCCAAAAGTGGGCATCAAGCTTTCTCTTGAAACTTGACATAACACACAGCACAGTGGAAACCAGGCTGCCACTTAAATAAGTCCTTATCAAGCTCTCCAGTGATCTTCATATTCTGAATCCAATGGAGAAGATGGGAGAAACTGGGATTACAGGTGCCCACCACCATACCCAGCTAATTTTTTTTTTTTTTTTTTTTTTTTTTTTTAGTAGAGAGGGGGTTTCACCATGTTGACCAGGCTGGTCGCAAATTCTTGACCTCAATTCTTGATCCACCCACCTCAGCCTCTCAAAGTGCTGGGATTACAGGCATGAGCCACTGCACCTAGCCTCTTTTAGTCAATATTTTAGTGGCCCTCAAGTGTACAACATAGGCAGCTCTGTATACCACACACGGGTGTGGAACTGGTTCAGATGCTGTATGGAGAAAACACAGCTAATGAAAGTGCTTCACACTGTTTTTAAAACATGCCGTGGATCCTTATTTCAATAAGCTCTACACTGAACCCCAATAAGAAAAAAAAAAGGGAGTTGCTGTTATTGGGGTAGGATTCTGTAGTTGTGTTTCCTTATCTTTTGTGGACAAAATTTATTTTGCAAGCCATTGATCAAGAGAATACACTTAACAGTCAAACAATTGAGTTCAAACCTCAGTTCAGGGTGACCCTTGAAAAGTGTCTTTCTCTCCCTGAACTATAGTTTTGTCATCTCCAAAATGCAGTCAATCATCCAGGTGGTTCTGAGGACTAAAGGAGATAACGGAAAATGGCAATAAGCACAGGGCCTGGTGCACAAGAATGGCCGTGTGAAGTGTGAGGGATTGTTCGTGTTCATCTGCCATCACTTCTATCCTAGCCTAAATCTGTTAGAAGGGGAAGGATGAATGTGGTGTGATGCCCAAGGCAACAAAACTTGGTGCTGGTGACTAACTAACCACTCTCCCTAGGGTCACAGAACAATTGCTTTTTTGTAAACTGGGTTAAATCACTCCCTGGTGTGACTAACAATGACTAATACAGCAGAAGGGAGTGGGCTCCCCTGGTGCAAGGCACTATTGGGAAGTTGGCTGTGCTCTGCTTACAAAAATGTGGGTCATCAGTGAGCTCTAATTCTTGTAGATCCTACAATAGTCCTTAACTTGCAAAAAGTTTACTCATTTGCAGAAAAGATTTCAACACTTACGATATACTAAATATACTTTCTGGGAATTCCTTACAGACATCCTAAAGTGAAATACACTCCATTAATGGTGTGTTAATAGCCTTTTGACAAGGCAGGCTGTGTTAGTGTATAAGATATTAGAATGGATAGAGACATAGAACTTGGTAGATGATAGGTAACAGCGAATATTAACCAGAAAACTCATTTTGAAAACAGAAAAATGACCCCTTTTGACCACAATATTGAAATTCTTTTATTTTTATCTCTCTAATAGCATAGTGAGGCACAGTATTTCAACTAGAGGTAACAGAAACGTTATTAACATTAAGCAAATATGTGGCAACTTGCATAACTTCTTAGAAGTGAGTAAAATCCGGTTCCTCATATTTTCAAGATTCCTTTTTACATAGTGCTCTAGATAGGATTGCAAAAGCAATGATCTTGCAAGAAAAGGGACCCCACTGCAAATGGGATACACCATTAAAATACAAAAGAGGAAGCACAAGCCAAGCAAGCTGAGATGAAAAAGCTAGCATTTTTCTTTCTTTGTTTTCTTTTCAAACTTTTATTACAGAATCAGAGGGTACATGGGCAGGACTGTTACAGACGCATCTTGCGAGATGCTGAGGTTTAGGGTATGACTGAGCTTGTCACCCTGGTATTGAGCATAGTACCCAATAGATGGTTTTTCAACTCTTACTTCCATCTCTCCCTCCCCCATTTAGTAGTTCACAGTGTCTATCATTCCTGTCTTGTGTCCCTGTGTACCCAATGTTTAGCTCCCATTATAAGTGAGAACATGTGGTATTTGGTTTTCTGTTTCTGCATTATTTGCTAAGCATAATGGCCTCCACTTGCATTCAGATTGCTGCGAAGAACCTGATTTCATTCTGTTTTATGTCTGCATAGTATTCCATGGTATGTATGTACCACATTTTCTTTATCCAATCCACCATTGATGGGCACCTGGGTTGATGCCATGTCTTTGCTATTGTGAATAGAGCTGTGTTGAACATACAGGTGCAGGTGTCCTTTTGGTGGAATAATTTACTTTCCTTTGGGTATATACCCAGTAATGGGATTGCTGGGTCAAATGGTAGTTAACTCTTAGTTCTTTGAGAAATCTCCACACTGCTTTCCACAGTGGCAGGACTAATTTACATTCCCACCATCAGTGTGTAAGTGTCCCCTTTTCTTTGTAGCCTTATCGCTATCTGTTATTTTTTAATGTTTTAACAAAAAACATTCTAACTGGTATGAGATGCTGTCTCATTGTGGTTTTGATTTGAAAATGTGAGTCTTTTTCTTCCCATATATTTAATCTTCTCTACTCATTTCAACCTGGTCTAATTTGCTAACCCAAATCTAAACTATATTGCCACATCCCTGCCAGGATTCTGAGAGAGTACAAGAGCCCCAAACTCAGGTATTAGCTATTTCAGAGGTGCTCTTAGTCCTCCTAAACGTTCCTGGACCACTGTGAGGACTTTGGCCCCTTAAATCATATTATTGAGAACTAGACAATGCAGTCACAAGACCTCTGATGCTAAGTGTCTGATTCTTGTTGCAGATTCCCCAATACTCCAATTCTCCAAGCCGTGGATCTTGGGCTGTGATTTCTGTCTATCATAGGAAGTGTCCTCATCCCTGGAAGAAAGGTAGATCCCCTCAGAACCATGTCAGTCCTCCTCCCCACATCTTGCATTGTGGCTCAATCAGACATGCTCTCAATAAAGTTCCCAGGAACAGAGAAATCATTATTATTTCCCCACTTCTTTACTTATCTCTGAAAGATACAGAGGAGGGCTAGTGCATTTCAGGTACCCTACTGACCCTACTGCCTGTCCAAGTTGTTTCTGCTTTTTAGAAATGTCTAAAAACTCTGGCTGAACTCATAATTTCCCTTCCACCTTTAGCCTACCTTGTTCCTACGTGGGCTTTTTCAGTTTGGTGTGTGTCATCACTGAATACGTGGTCACCTAAGTTGGAAACCTCATTGTGATTATTGTCATTGACTTTTTTATCTCTGTGACTAAGCATTGTTCCCAATTCCAGCCCCCAATCCATCTTCAAATTCTATTGTTTCCTCCTCTGTAATAGCGAATTCTCTCTATTCCCACTAAAATTACCATCGTGTGTTACCTACATCCATATCACAGCCGCCTACCAAGTGTGTCTTCCTCTAACTCTGCCCCATGCCAACACTTTCTCCTGCTTTAGTCACTTTCCATCTCCATATTCTTCATTCTTCTGCCTTCTCTGCTCTCCACTGCCTTCAGTAAAAGAAGTCCAATCTTCATAAATTATCTTGCAAGGCCTGTTCAGCATATGATGCCTCCTTACTCCTGTGACATTTTCAGTATTCTCCTCTTTGTCATCCACTCTGATTGACACTAATCCACCTCAGCTCTCGTGCTCTTTCTTTGCCTCCAAGCCCTTTCATCCACTCTTCTCTTTGTCTTGAGTACCCCTTCTCACTAAGCTCCCTTCATTCTCTGGCTAATTCCTATTTGTTTTGCAAGTCTTGGATTCACTGTCACTTTCTTCAGAAACCTGTTACTGACTTTCCAAATCCTGATTAGGCATTCCTTGGGAGTATTATCTTACCATATCTTCCTCACCAAAACACTTAACATATTCTATTTTAACTGCATATTTGTTTTTCTGCTTATCTCAGACTGTCAGTTTATAAAGACAAGAACCCAGTCTTTCTTTTTTCCTTGTACCCAGAACAAGTCTTCCTGAATGAATACATGAATAAATGAGTGAGTATAATGGAAATAAACAAGAAAACATGTTTAAAAGGAGCGATCCACATGTTACATGCATCTGAGAGAGCAAGGGAGCTGAGAAGGAAGAAGTGAACTGTGGACTCAGAGGTAGATGGTCTATGACCACGGCAAGAGCACTTTCAGTGGAGTGATGGGACAGAAGCCAGAGCCATGTAGATTGAAATTAGCTGGGACGTGAGTGTGTGTAGACAGCAAATGTATGGACAAATTGCTTAAAAACTTGTGCCATGATAAAAGGAAGACATTGTCGATGCAGGAAGGAGAAGGGTTGATTGCAGGAACATACACTTGAAAGACTGAAGAAATCCTTTGTAAGAAAGTCAGAATTATCCTTAGGGTCACCAAAAAGGCAGACACACACAAAAAAAGGAAAGCACAATTGGGCAAGAGTCCACAAACACATTTTAAATCAAAGTTCTGATAAAATGTGCTAGCACAAGTAAGAAAATTCCAGAAAGCACTCGCAAAGTAAGTTTACAATGTTGCTTAGCTCTGCTTTGTGCTGCAAGTAATAACTGTATTGGTAGATTTTGCTGGCCTGTTGTGATAACAACATAAAGGGAAACAGCTGGCACTGGGGTGCAGGAAATCCTTTTGCTTTAATACATTATTAAATATTTAAGTCACAAAAGTATGAAGAGTCAAACATCAATCCACCATGTAATCACTTCCCAGGTTAAGGAATAAAAAAAAATTATTAAATACAGTTGAACACCTAGTGAATCTAGAATTTAAAATGATATTTATCCCAAATGTGCAAATTTCCAAAGTGCAATTTATTTTTTAGCATGACAAATGTTTCCACTGTGGGAAGTTATAACCAACTTGTAGAAGTTTACACAGAAAATATTTTCAGTAAACTAAGTGGAGGGCAGAATTTCAAGAAGAAAGTGTGAGGGACGTGATGATAAAAGCAAAGGAAGACTAGCAGATGTGCCCCAGGCCCTCCTCATTGTCATCAATCATAAGCCTGTCCTACTCCGTGGTTCCCAAGCAGTAGGTCTTGGACCCCTGGGGGTAACAGAATTTATTGTGAGGGGGTCTGTAAATCCATATGCACATTCAGTATGGAGAGACTAAATAAATAATATGTCATACACACACATTATTTTTAAACTGTCTGTAGTTGAGGTGATGAATAACTTACAAATTCAGTTACTTGCTTCACCAAATTAATAGCAGCCTTTGATCATTAATGTATTTTCTCAATCTACAGACATTAAAAGTATAATTTCTAGCATGACACAGTCCTCATACTCAAAAAATTTGGGGCTATCGCTATTGTTATTTGCTAGAAAACATGGGAAAAGCCACTGGACAATCATTTAAATGGGAAATAAAAGTTTGATTTAATGTTTTAATAGTTGTTTGCATTATAAAAATATCACTTACAATACATTTCAAGGAATAAGCTTGTTTTATTCACTTTTTGTTTCTGCAGAATGCTTGAGTGCTAAAGCCCTTCTTAGTCCATGCTCAGTACCACAAGGCAGTCAGACCTCAGAAAATGAAATAGAACATCCAAGGACCAGTTCTTTAAGACTCTGAGTGGAGTTTATCTTACTCTTTTGAACACCGATAGTCCTTCCTTTGGTGAAAAAAAGGGAGGCGGAAATCTCACCTTCTTCCGCTTGCCTTCTACTTGCCATGCCCTGAGCCCCACTAGGCAGCTCTACCCAGCACTGGCTCCTGTTTCTAATCTGACTGCCCTTCTTTGCTTTATTCATGCAGAGGAGCTCAAGGCTCCTTGTGCACCCTCATTTGCTGAGGTCCTTAGCACGCACCCTTCATTGAGTGTTGAATTGCTTTTTAGTCATCTATTTCAAATGCCTTTGTTTTTCCTCATCATAAGAGAATAAATGAATTGAAATATCTGAGCATATAATTCATATTGTTTGTTGAATGAAATTGATTGTGGAGGAAAAGCAATGTCCCATTCTTTTCTCAACTTCTCTTTCTCACTGTTGCTAACTGAACAATAGAAATTCTCTTTTGAATATAGTCGTGTTTTCCAAAAACTCTTCATTGAAATATTTTCTAAAGTGAGACAGCACTAAAGAAGCACACTGACCCAGCATCATCACTTTGAGTGCCAGAATGAGAAACTGAGTTCTCTATGAATTGTCTTTCAATCCTGATCACATGAAGACAAAAATCTTAATTTAGTGTTGGTGTGTATTTAACACTCTTCACATTGCGCTTTGCCCTTTCTCTATTTTTTTAACAGAGACAATGTCTATGCCTTACTTTTGGAGTCTTCAGCAGAAGATAACAGTATTTACCTAAACTTTGAAGCATTGTTTCATATTCATTGTGTATATCTATATATATAATAGCTACCTTCTATTTAAGACAAGTGATATGGTTTGTAAATCTGTTTACAGTAGTGACATAATCTTTTAAAATAATAGGAAAAGTGGTTCCATTTAAAGAAAAATATTCGGATAATTGATGGTTTCATGGTACAGAAGAAAACATGTGAGCTATTCAAAAACAAAGTTTGTGAGGACCTGCTCTATCACAAAGCAAATACATTAGTGAGAAGCAAAGAGTATTAACCTGTGATCCTGAACTCTTTTGTCAATGTGGAAAAGCCATTCATCATCCAGCATCCTGTAAGAGGACCCAGAAGAGGTTACTTTTATGGCCATATGAGGTGAGTAGGTGATATGCTATGGCTGTGTCCCCACCCACATCTCATTTTAAATTGCAGCTCCCATAATTTCCACATGTTGTGGGAGGGACCCGGTGGAAGATCAAATCATGGAAGTGGTTTCCCCCATACTGTTCTCATGGTAGTCAATAAGTCTCACAAGATCTGATGATTTTATAAGGGGCTTCCTCTTTTGCTTGGTTTATATTCTCTCTTGTCTGCCGCCAAGTAAGACGTGCCTTTTGCCTTCTGCCATGATTGTAAGGCCTCCTCAGCCATGTGGAACTGTGAGTCAATTAAACCTCTTTTCCTTTGTAAATTACTTAGTCTCAGTTATGTCTTTATTATTAGCATGAGAATGGACTAATACAGTAGGCATATGCGAGTCATCAGAGTCCTGACCAGGCTTTCTGCTGCATGTGTATACATTGTTACCCATAGCACTGGCCCCATGTCTTTGAATGTGAAGAACAATAATAAAAGGAATGTGACTTTCATTACATTTTAACCTGGCAGCACATCACTTTTCCCATGCCACAATGTCACAGAAGCCATTCATTCAAGGGGTTTATTACATTTTGAGATGCTGACAAAACAGTTCTCAAGTGCATTACTCAACTCCAGTCAGACGTCACTGGCTATCATTTCAAAGCCAGTGGGTGTAAAACTTGCTGTTCTTTTCTATTTGTGAGATAATCCTGGCTCTCCCTTCCCCTCCAGGATATGGCTGCCAAAAGGAATTAATGCCATACCAACTCCATCCACGATGACCTCCAAAACAGAAGTAAATGTTTCTTATGCTTACTTAAAACATTTCCCCAAAAGACTGCAAATAGTACAAATGCCTACTCCAGTGATGGATAATTCCAGTAACTTTTTTTTTTCAGCCAAGTGAAGATAGCATCACAAGTGGGGATAAAGTGAATTGGAGTCCTTGACTTTGATGTTCCAATCCTTGACCACTTACTGCCTAACTCGGCTCTCAAATCAACCATTCAACCTCTTTTTTGGAAGTCATCTTCCTTGAAAATGAGACCTACTAGCATGTACTTCTTGCCTAAGCAACAGATAAAGTGGAAGCTGTACAGAGGCAGTAGTCATGGCCTAATCTACAGCACAGAAGTTCTTTCCAGAATTTTTTTTTCCCAAAAAAGTTCGTAAATCACACAGCTTCATCAGTGTCAAAGGTTACCGTCAGACGGGGGGCACTTCCTTCTGCTAAAGACTAGGCTTTTGCCTTGTATGGGCTCATTTATCATCTATTTCGATGTGCTTATAGAAATAGTGGACATTTTCTTCTCCTTATATTCTTAGTTTGGTGAATATTATCTACATGAGTCATTTTAATTTTTTTTTGTTTTAGTTCTCTGTTTTTGTGCTGCGAGACTCTGAATTTCCAGATCACTGCCAAAAATGGAAAAAAATATGCCTTACTTCCCAAAGACAGAGGTTTTATAAAATGAGGATGCCATTTGTTACCCATCAAACATACTTGCCTTTTGGCATCACTTGGAATATAGAAGAGACACACTCACATTTCTCCTAGGACCAAGATAGATAGCAAAACTTGATCTTGGAAATACACAAAGATAATACTGTTACCTTTTTCCTCGCCATTGCTGAAGAACTGAATTGAATTGAAATACATATTTGCTGAGCAGTAAGAAAAAGTTTTGAGAGAATAATAGACTTCATTTAAAAGTGGCAAGACAGAAGTAGTGTCTTGTGTGGACAAATTGGTTTGTATGCTTGAGCCACATAGTTCACAGAGAGTAAGAGGCGTCCAGTTTTGAGAACACCACGCCATACACTGTCGACTCCTGCTAGTTATTTTCTTCATGATTCTCTAGTGAACTGAAGAAACAAATTAACATCCAAAAGTTAAACTCTGTTTAAATAAAAACACAACATACACCGAATGGTTAATCATACTAAATGCTTTTATATCCCATCTTAATAAGGGACTAATTGGATTAAATTTTAATTATCCAGATATAAAGTAAAGCATATAGTAGTGAATTTTTACAATGTTTATTACTATAAAAAAGATAAATGGTTATTTATAAAATAATGTGTGAACCTTTTCTTGATCCTGAGGGGTCAAAGGAACAGGTAAAGACTAATAACACTGATAAGAAACCATATGTGGAAGATTGTGGTGAATAAAATAAAAAAGCCCCAGGGACATTTCGTTGTGTCTGATTTGGCCCAATCTGTTGACCACCTTGGCTTTTAATTCCTCTCATTAGGAACAGTCTTCAGCAAAGATAGCCATTAGGCAAATTACAAACAGTGTGTTAATGTATTTGATGAGGTTTTCTACTTTTCTTTCTTCGAAGCTTTGAAAACTACCTCTGGTGATTATTATAATTGAAGTCCATTTGCACATTGATTTTTCTTTATTTCTCTTTAACCTTGATTTTGGCCTCAATCTCCACCAAGGGGAAGTAGCATTGCTGCTAATCCCATCTTGGCAGAATTATTGGGATCCACCCCAGCAGTCACCAAAACATTCAGGTTTAGTCAGAACACGAATTCGTCACTTCATAAAACCAAATCTTTTCTCCATCCCACAATAACCTGTTCTTAGACCAAAGGGAGAGTGAAAGAGATGTGAATCAACTCACTGAATAATAGGACCAGACCCTCCCAGATGTGGAGAGATCTGAGACACTTCCATTTTTTTTTTTTTTTTTTTACTCTCCTTGAAGATTTAAAATAAAATGAAGAAAAAAGACGTGTCAGAACAGAATAGCAAACATTATAGCACATTTTAAGTACTTAAAATCGTGCTTTAAACAATTAAAAAAATAACCTTTCTGGAAGGCAGGAACAAATGGCCCAATTACGGCCCTTTGTGAATATAAGGCCCTGACTAAATGGCCCTCCTGAGGATCCTTATCTCTCAACCATCATAGCTGCTGCTCAGAGGTGGATGGAAGTTTCAGGACTAGTTAGACTCATTGTATAAATAAACAAATGTGAATAATGTAAATGATGTGCTTGAGAGCACAGCCAATTAGCTGATGAAAAAGCATATGGCAATGGGCTCTCTATGCAGGTGGAAGAAACATGGAAGGCACAGAAGAGTTTTTGGGTGTGTGGAAGGACTACTTGCAATTGATAAGGTGATGAATACTGAGAGCATCATTGCAGTAAAAATAAATATTGGGCAAAACCACCCTAAAATGGACTGAGTCATGCCCAGATGTGGCTAATCAAGACTCCAGATTGATAGTTCCACATGATTTCAGAAAGAGCTGCAATTATGATGTTACTTCCTAAGATGGAGGAAAGACAGCTTCCTTTTTTTTTTTGTCTGAAATTTCTTATTTCTAGTATTCTTATTCTGTCTTTAGTTCTCCAGTTGGGAATCTATGTGAGAGCCCTGTGGAGACAGATGACAACCTTTTCCATGGAATTATTAAGCTAGAAAGCAAGGATGTTAGGATTTGATTTTGGTTCAGTCTTTTGTGAGACACATTCTTCTTTGAGTCATGCTTTAATAATTTGGAACTCAGCAATGACTTTATTTATTTGGGGGAATTTTACTTTTCTAGAGAGCCAGAATAATTCTTCCCTTTTAGATATCACAAGCAGACATTGGAAAAAGCAGACACTGGAAAAGCTGCTTTTTGTATCTTTCTCATAGGATTCTGGGCTCCTTAGTAACTTGGCCAGCCATCTTGAATCAAAAGTTGGGCAAGTGCTATTGGCGGTGTTTCCTCATAGATCATTTCCAGCTGTTACCTCAACACTAATATGAGACCTTCTGAATTCAAGAAAACTTGAACTTTTCATTGGATCCCCATATAAAGATTGGATGCGATGATTAAAAAGAAGTGTCCAATCCTATGCTGTGAGAATGTCAAGATCTGGATATTACTCTACCATTAGTGGGAATTTAACTTGATATGAATGTTCTAATAGGCAATTTGGCAAGACAAAGAAAAACCCTCAACATTTTTAAAATTCAAGATGGCAGACGGAACACACGCATTAACCTCCCATTTCTTCCAAGATCTTTGCATTAAACATATGCATCTATAGAATAGAATACCCCTTTATATGTATATGTCTCAGAGTTGAGTAAGGAAAATTAAGTCAAATAGTTCAATAGAATTCAACACAGGGAACTACATATGAAGTTGTAGGAATATCTAAAAAGCCAGATAAATTAGGGACACCCAATACCACCACCGGGGCTGAAGCAACCAAGGGAGAAGGCATTGCCAGAGCACAGGGTCCAGGACTGCCTGGCAGGAGCTGGAACCATGGATTAAGTGGGTGTTTGGGGTCTAAATGAGATGGAACAAATGTAGCCACATCAAGACAGACTGCCCAAGGCAGAAAGAAATGGGAGAAATATCCTGCCTTTGTCATTCTTCCCTCTCTTCAATATCCCACCAGCATTTCCCAATGGCCAAGCCTGTTGGAAGCCAGTTGGCAAGAAAATGTCATTTGCGGGGGTCAGTTCCCTGTGGTAAAGAGCAGAGTCTGGCACAGCAGACAAGAGAGAGTAGTATATGTGCATCCCTAAAGGATGACACATTTTAAAAATTCCTGGAATATGAAAAGTAAGTGGGAGCCATTTAACAGAAGAAAAGGGCAGAGAAATTGTCAGCCTACAATAGACTCCGAGAGCTCTTCAGAAGGAAAGAACAAATCTGCCTGTGGAATCCCAGAGATGCCCTGAGTGCAGAAGCCAAAATCAGAGAGAGTACTTAAAGATCTGACTACCCTAGAATTCTTCCAATCAGTGCCTCATTGCCAGTGTATACAACAGTGAGAAGGCAGCCAACAGTTTACCCACAGGCAAAAGATATGATGAATCCTTACTAAAAAAACTGAGAAAACTGTGAAAAGCAAAAATTTCTGTATTTACAGGTACCTCAAAGAAAAGCCATTATCATCCGGGCATTTTCAGAGACTCAGCATGACAACGAGCTCCCAATCCACTGATCCTACGTCAGAGTTACCAGTCATCGCCTCGCCCATTGCAGCAACAAATTCAGTAAGAAAGAAAAGAGAACTATTACGAAAATAATCTTACACAAAAGTAGGAACATCTACTCCATCAGCTCAGTCCACTCTTCTTAATAACAGTCAGAAATCATTAGCATGTAAAGAGAACTTGCAACATAAAAAGAGAAATAACACATTTTACAAAGTAGAAAAATAACTTTGGAGTAAGATGAAATGATTTAGGTAACAAAAAATAAGTTAAAAATCATTCTTATCAATGTTTTCCAAAAGATTAAGGAGACCAGCTGCGGTGGCTCATGCCTGTAATCCCAGCCCTTTGGGAGGCCAAGGCAGGAAGATTGCTTGAGGCCAGGAGTTTGAGACCAGCCTGGGCAACATGGTGAGACACCTCCATCTCTACAAAAGAATAAAAACAAAAGATTTAAGGAAATATTACACCTACAAAACAAGAAATAGAACAATGTGAGAATGAGAAAGAGGTCTTAGAGATTTAAAGCATAATTTCCAAAACTTAAAATGTATTAGAGATGCTGGAAAAAAACATCAAAGCAGGTTACCAAAATGTTAAACAAAAAAGTAAAAGATGGAAAATATGGGAAAGAAACTGAGAGGGCCTGTATTCAACTAACACAAAATCCAGAAAGAGGAAAAGGCAGTGTTAAAATTATTTAAGCAAATAATTAAAAAATACAGACTAGAGCTAAGGACAAGAATCTTCCATTTGAAATGGCCCACTGAATGTCCAACTCAATGAATGAAAACAGATCTCCCACTAGCCACACTGTGATGAAATTTCAGAACAATATAATTTAAAAAGAAGAACCCAAAAGCTTCTAGGAAGAAAAAAACTCACAAGCCACGAAGGAGAGGGGTCAAAGTTCTGCAGTAAAATTATTTTCCACTTAGAATACTCCATAAATATAATGTCAAAGATACAAGCACTAAGTACCACCATCTGTGTATCATCTCTTATGAAGCTATTTGAGTGTGCTTCACCAGCAGAATCTGTAAACTAGGAGGGTGTAAACAGAAGAACTGACCCAGGACAAAGTAAAGGGATCTCCCAAGTTGTGGCCAGCCTAGGGAGCAACCAGTCTTGAGAGTAGTAGGATAATAATCCTCAGGAGATAGGCTTCTGGGACAATGTGTAGCTCGTTGAACAGCTAATATACCTTAGAGTGTGAAAAATCTAAAGAACAAATAACAAGGGTGGGATGAGAAGTTATAGAAATTCCAGGGGAAAAAATTGTACAAGAAAATCTTGAACAAATAGAAAGCAAACTGAATGCTGCGATTTTAAAAAAATCTGTGGACCATCACGCTAGTATTTAGATGGCCCAGATTCCTGTACAAGTGCTCATGAAGAAGGCTCTGGAAGCCTAGTGCATCACTTGGCATGGCACGTATCTGTTTTTGCATTAAAATGTAACACTGCCAAATCAGTTTATTAGTTTTCTCCTTAAGAAACAACCTAAGGACATAACATGGAAGATTTATTTGTGTTTGCAGGAGAGCACAGAAATGTTAACTACTTAGATTACTTAAAAGTCAAAGCAGGAAAAAACAAGAGGTGGAACACAAGTTTTCTGAGGGGAAAGATGGAAGGAAAAATAGAACTTCAGTGATCTCATCTTTTAAGGAAATGGTCAAGTATCAAGAAATACTGTCAAAATTGGAAGAAAAAAACAGGAATTTAGCCATATTATCTAAAGATACAAAATAAATCAATATTAAAGCCAAAAGTCATAACATAACAAACATTGAGAAAAGAAAACAGGAGGGTGTAATTAAAATGAGCAAATCCTTATCTGCATCTCAGGGAGTCACTGCATATTGTCTAAAGTAAAGAAGTAAGTAGAAGAATACACATACTATCTAACCTTGATTCTCAAAAGTGTGGTCTGCAGACCAGAAGGACTGACATCATTTGTTAGAAAAGCCAAATCTTGGCAAAACTACTGAAATGAAATCTGCATTTTAACACTATCCATGCATATTTTATAAACACATTAAGTTTGAATAGCACTTTTCTATAATAGTGATTCTCAATGCTATGCATTATTAGAGTCATACGGAGAACTTAAAACATTATTTTAAAAAGAGCAAAGCCCAGTCCCCAACTTCAGAAATTATGCTTTAAATGGTCTGGGATGGAGCCCAGAAATCAGTACTTTTTTTTTTTTTAACGGTTTCTGAGGTGGTTTTAATATGCAGTCATGGTTGAGAACCTGTGATCTAGAATCATAGTGGTAAGTGACCAATAGAATGAAAAACTTGATTTTGAAAATTTACTTCTGGATCTATCTGAGCAATGTGCTGAAGATAGAGAAACATGGGGAAGAAGACTGTTATTTTAATCATGAGAAAATGTGTAATCTTTGACCTGTACTATGCCACAAGTATTGCTTTGATATATAGCTTTACCTTGCATGCATGTATACTTTGATTCAGCAATTATACTTCTAGGAATTTTCTAAGCACAATAACTCATTAACTATAAAAAGTGTATGTTCATGAAAATTCATCATAATATTGTTCTTAATTTTAAGAATTATGGAACAATATAAATGTTTATCAAACGAATAATAAATAAAAATGTACAACACAACAGCAGAGCACACTTGAATAATAATAAATACCTGATTAATATATTGCTATAAGTCTACACTTGTAACAGAACTGCTAGTTGTCCCTTAGTATCCATCTTTTCCCTCTTTTATTGTAACATAGCCTTTGATTTGGGGATGGTCACAGGGCCAGCAGGGATGATTTTCCCACCCTCTTTTGCAGCTAAGTATATCCAGGCTACTAAATTCTAGCAATGAGATGTAGGGAAAAGTTTTGTGTCATATTAGCTGTGGGTTTGTCATAAATAGGTCTCATTATTTTAAGATACATCCCATCGATACCAAATTTATTGAGAGTTTTTAGCATGAAGGGCTGTTGAATTTTGTCAAAGGCCTTTTCTGCATCTATTGAGATAATCATGTGGTTTTTGTCTTTGATTCTATTTATATGCTGGATTACATTTATTGATTTGCATATGTTGAACCAGCCTTGCATCCCAGGGATGAAGTCGACCTGATGATAAGCTTTTTGATGTGCTACTGGATTCGGTTTGCCAGTATTTTATTGAGGATTTTTGTGTTGATGTTCATCAGGGATATTGCTCTGAAATTCTCTTTATTTGTTGTGCCTCCGCCAGGCTTTGGTGTCAGGATGATGCTGGCCTCATAAAATGAGTTAGGGACGATTCCCTCTTTTTCTATTCATTGGAATAGTTTCAGAAGGAATGGTACCAGCTCCTCTTTGTACCTCTGGTAGAATTCGGCTGTGAATCTGTCTGGTTCTGGACTTTTTTTGGTTGGTAGGCTATTAATTATTGCATCAATTTCAGAGCTTGTTATTGGTCTATTCAGGGATTCAAATTCTTCCTGGTTTAGTCTTGGGAAGGTGTATGTGTCCACGAATGTATCCTTTTCTTCTAGATTTTCTAGTTTATTTGTGTAGAGGTGTTTATAGTGTTCTCTGATGGTAGTTTGTATTTCTGTGGGGTTGATGGTGATATCCCCTTTATTATTTTTTATTGCGTCTATTTGATTCTCTCTCTTTTCTTCTTTATTAGTCTCGCTAGTGGTCTATCAATTTTGTTGATCTTTTCAAAAAACCAGCTCCTGGATTCATTGATTTTTTTGAAGGGTTTTTATGTTTCTATCTCCTTCAGTTCTGCTCTGGTCTTAGTTATTTCTTGCCTTCTGCTAACATTTGAATGTGTTTGCTCTTGCTTCTCTAGTTCTTTTAATTGTCATGTTAGAGTGTCAATTTTAGATCGTTTCTCCTTTCTCTTGTGGGCATTTAGTGCTATAAATTTCCCTCTACACACTGCTTTAAATGTGTCCCAGTTATTCTGGTATGTTGTATCTTTGTTCTCATTGGTTTCAAAGAACATCTTTATTTCTGCCTTCATTTCGTTATGTACCCAGTAATCATTCAGGAGCAGGTTGTTCAGTTTCCATGTAGTTGAGCAGTTTTGATTGAGTTTCTTAATCCTGAGTTCTAGTTTGGTTGCACTGTGGTCTGAGAGACAGTTTGTTATAATTTCTGTTCTTTTACATTTGCCAAGGAATGCTTTACTTCCAACTATGTGGTCAATTTTGGAATAAGTGTGATGTGGTGCTGAGAAGAATGTATATTCTGTTGATTTGGGGTGGAGAGTTCTATAGATGTCTACTAGGTCTGCTTGGTGCAGAGCTGAGTTCAATTCCTGGATATCCTTTTTAACTTTCTGTCTCATTGATCTGTCTAATGTTGACAGTGGGGTGTTAAAGTCTCCTATTATTATTGTGTGGGAGTCTAAGTCTCTTGTAGGTCTCTAAGGACTTGCTTTATGATTCTGGGTGCTCCTGTATTGGGTGCATATATATTTAGGATAGTTAGCTCTTCCTGTTGAATTGATCCCTTTACCATTATGTAACGGCCTTCTTTGTCTCTTTTGATCTTTGTCGGTTTAAAGTCTATTTTATCAGAAACTAGGACTGCAACCCCTGCCTTTTTTTCTTTCCATTTGCTTGGTAGATCTTCCCCCATCCCTTTATTTTGAGCCTACATGTGTCTCTGCACATGAGATGGGTCTACTGAATACAGCACACTGATGGATCTTGACTCTTTATCCAGTTTGCCGGACTTTGTCTTTTAATTGGAGCATTTAACCCATTTATATTTAAGGTTAATATTGTTATGTGTGAATTTGATCCTGTCATTATGATGTTAGCTGGTTATTTGGCTCATTAGTTGATGCAGTTGCTTCCTAGCATTGATGGTCTTTACAATTTGGCATGTTTTTGTAGTGGTTGATACCAGTTGTTCCTTTCCATGTTTAGTGCTTCCTTCAGTAGCTCTTGTAGCACAGGCCTGGTGGTGACAAAATCTCTCAGCATTTGCTTGTCTGTAAAGGATTTTATTTCTCCTTTACTTATGAAGCTTAGTTTGGCTGGATACGAAATTCTGGACTGAAAATTCTTTTCTTCAAGAAGTTGAATAGTGGCCCCCACTCTCTTCCGGCTTATAGAGTTTCTGCCAAGAGATCTGCTGTTAGTCTGATGGTCTTCCCTTTGTGGGTAACCCTACCTTTCTCTCTGGCTATGCTGCTCAACAAAATAAAAGAGGACACAAAAAAATGGAAGAACATTCCATGCTCACAGATAGGAAGAATCAATAATGTGAAAATGGCCATACTGCCCAAGGTAATTTATAGATTCAGTGCCATCCCCATCAAGGTACCAATGACTTTCTTCACAGAATTGGAAAAAACTATTTTAAAGTTCATATGGAACCAAAAAAGAGCCTGCATTGCCAAGACAATCCTAAGCCAAAAGAACAAAGCTGGAGGCATCATGCTACCTGACTTCAAACTATACTAGAAGGCTACAGAATGAAAACAGCATGGCACTGGTACCAAAACAGCGATATAGACCAATGGAACAGAACAGAGGACTCAGAAATAATGCCACACATCTACAATCATCTGATCTTTGCCAAACCTGACAAAAACAAGAAATGGGGAAAGGATTCCCTATCTAACAAATTGTGCTGGTAAAACTGGCTAGCCATATGTAGACAGCTGAAACTGGATCCCTTCCTTTCACCTTACACAAATATTAATTCAAGATGGATTAAAAACTTAAATGTTAGACCTAAAACCGTAAAAACCCTAGAAGAAAACCTAGGCAGTATCATTCATGACATAGGCATGGGTAAGGACTTCATGTCTAAAACACCAAAAGCAAAGGCAACAAAAGCCAAAATTGACAAATGGGATCTAATTAAACTAAAGAGCTTCTGCACAGCAAAAGAAACTGCCATCAGAGTGAACAGGCAACCTACAGAATGGGAGAAAATTTTTGCAATCTACTCATCTGACAAAGGGCTAATATCCAGAATCTACAAAGAACTCAAACAAATTTCCGAGGAAAAAACAAACAACCCCATCAAAAAGTGGGCAAAGCATATGAACAGTCACTTCTCAAAAGAAGACATTTATGCAGCCAACAGACACATGAAAAATGCTCATGATCACTGGCCATCAGAGAAATGCAAATCAAAACCACAGTCAGATACCATCTCACACCAGTTAGAATGGCGATCATTAAATAGTCAGGAAACAACAGGTGCTGGAGAGGATGTGGAGAAATAGGAACGCTTTTACACTGTTGCTGGGAGTGTAAACTAGTTCAACCATTGTGGAAGACAGTGTGGTGATTCCTCAAGAATCTAGAACTAGAAATACCATTTGACCCAGCGATCCCATTACTGGGTATATACTCAAAGGATTATAAATCATGCTACTATAAAGACACGTGCACACGTATGTTTATTGCGGCACTATTCACAATAGCAAAGACTTGGAACCAACCCAAATGTCCTTCAATGATAGACTGGATTAAGAACATGTGGCACATATACACCATGGAATACTATGCAGTCATAAAAAAGGATGAGTTCATGTCCTTTGCAGAGACATGGATGAAGCTGGAAACCATCATTCTGAGCAAAGTGTTGCAAGGACAGAAAACCAAACACTACATGTTCTCACTCATAGGTGGGAATCGAAAAATGAGAACACTTGGACACAGGAAAGGGAACATCACACACTGGGGCCTGTTGTGGTGTGGGCAGAGCGGTGAGGGATGGCATTAGGAGATATACCTAATGTAAATGATGAGTTTATGGGTACAGCACACCAACATAGCACATGTATATATATGTAACAAACCTGCACGTTGTGCACATGTACCCTAGAACTTAAAGTAAAATTAAAAAAAAAAAAAAAAAAAAAAGAACTAACAAACACTCTGCCAAACAGCAGCAAAATCTACATTCTCCTCAAGTTCACATGGAATATTCTTCAGGATAAACCACATACTAACTAGGCCACAAAACAAGTCTTAACAAATTATACAAAATGCGTTTTCCAATCACATTGTAATGAAACTAGAAATCAATAACAGAAGGAAAATCCACAAATATGTGGAAAGTTAACAACATACTCTTAAACAATCAATGAATCAAAGAAGTCACAAGGGAAATTAGAAAAATACTGTGAGACAAATGAAAATAAAAATACGACATACAAAAATTTGAGATGGTCCAGGTGCAGTGGCTCATGCCTGTAATCCCAGCATTTTGGGAGGCCATGGCGGGCAGAATACCTGGGGTCAAGGGTTTGAGACCAGCCTGCCCCACATGGCAAAACCCCATCTCTACTAAAAATACAAAAAATTAGCCTGGTGTGATGGCAGGTGCCTGTAATCCCAGCTACTCAGGAGGCTGAGGCAAGATAATTGTTTGAACCTGCAGTGAGCTGAGATTGCACCACTGCACTCCAGCCTAGGCGACAAGAGCGAAACTCCATCTCACAAAAGAAAAATTTGAAATGCAGTGAAAGCAGTGCTAAGAAGAAAGTCTATAGCTATAAACAAACATTTAGTAAGAACAAAGATCTCAAATCAACAACAAAACTTTACACTTCAAGGAACTAAAAAAAGAACAAACTATATCCAAAGTAGCAGAAGAAAGGAAATAATTATGATTAGAGCAGAAACAGATAAAATAGAGAATTTTTTTAAATCATGAAAATAAGAGTACATGTTTTTAAAATGATCAACAAAAAGAGATAAAACTAAAATAACTAAAATTGGTAATGAAAAGTGGGCATTACATGAAAGAAACGGGATTATATGAGAGTATTTTTTAAAAATTGTATGCCCACAAATTGGATAAACTAGAAGAAATGGATAAATTCCTAGGAATACACAACCTACCAAGGGTGAGTCATGAGAAATAGAAAATCTGGACAGGCCAATAATTAGTAAAAAGAGTGAATTTGTACTCAAAAACTTCCCCAAAAAAGATAACTCCAGGACCAGATGACTTCACTAGAGAATTCTACCAAACATTTAAAGAATTAACACCAATCCTCTTCAACGTCTTCCAAAAAATTGAAGAGTAGGGAACAACTCCAAGGTCATCCTGTAAGGCTAAGATTACCTTGATACCAAAGTCAGACAAAAACACTACAAGAAAAGAAAACTACAGACTACTATTCCTAATGGATATTGATGCAAAATCATCAACAAAATACTAGTAAACTGAATTCAACAGCACATTGAAAGGACTACACATCACGACCAAGTGGGATTTATTCCTGGAATGCAAGAATGGTTTATATACAAAAATCAATCAATATAATACATCATATAACCAAATGGAGGACAAAAAACATATAGCCATCTCAACTGATGCAGAAAAAAGCATTTGATAAGATTTAACACCCTTTTGTAATATATTAAAAAAGAAACACTCAACAAACTAGGAATAGAATGAAACTACCTCAGCATGTCAAGACCACACATTAAAGGCCCACAGAAAACATCATACTCAATAGTGAAAGACTGAAGGCTTTTCTTTTAAGATCAGAAACAAGACAGGAATGCCTGATATAACAATTTCTATTCAATGTAGGATTTGAAATCAGCCAGAAAAATCAGGCAAGAAAAGTAAATTGGAAGAAGTAGAATTATCTTTCATAGATGACTTGTATATGTAGGAAACCCTAAAAATTACACACACACACAAACAAACCTGTTAGAAGTAATAAGAGAATTCACAGATTTGCAGAATACAAAATCAACATATAAAAATCATTTGCACTTCTACAAACTAACAATGAACAATATGAAAAGAAAATTAAGAAAACAACTTACAGTAGCATCAAAAGAATAAAATATTAGGAAGAAAATTAATAGATGAGTTGAAAGACTTATACAATGAAAACTACAAAACATTACTGAAGGAAATTTTGAAAGATACAGATAAATGGAAGGATATTCCATGTTCACAGATGGGAAGGCATAAGATTATTAAGATAACAATATTACCAAAATGACCTACATAATCAATACAATCCTTGTCCAAATCCCAATGGCAATTTTTTCACTAAAATTTTTTAAAAAGTTATCCTAAAATTCACATGGAATTTCAAGGGACCCTGAATGGTCAAAACAATTTTGAAAAAGAACAAAGTTGGAGGACTCTTACTTCTTGATTTTAAAACCTGTTACAAAACTACAGTAATCAAAACAATGTGTTGCTCGCATACAGACAAGCATCTGTAACAGTGGAATAGAATAGACAGCCCAGAAATAAACCATCACAAGTATTGTGACATAATCTTTGACAAGATTATGGGGAAAGGACTGTATCTTCAACAAATGATGTTAACAAAACTGTATATACACATGGAAAAGAATGAAGTTGGATCCTTATCTTATGTCATATACAAAAATTTACTCAAAATTGATTAAAAACATAAATTTAAGACTAAAAACTATAAAACTCCTTGAAGAAAACATAGGGGAAAATCTTCGTAATATTTGATTGACCATGATTTCTTGGATGTGACAACGAAAGCACAGGCCACAAAAGCAAAAATAGACAAATGGGACTAAATCAAACTAAAAAACTTCTGTGCATCAAAGGACACACTCAATACAATGAAAAGGCATTCTGCAGAATGGGAGAAAATATTTCCGATTATTTATCTGATAAGCAGTTAATATCTAGAATATATATTTTAAAAGACCTACAATTCAACAACAAAAAATCAAACAAACTGACTTCATGGGTAAAGTGAGTAAAGGACTTAAATAGGCATTTCTATGAAGAAGATGTAAAAATGGCTAACAAGCATATGAAAAGACGTTCACTATTATCTATCATCACAGAAATGCAAATTAAAACTATGAGCTATCACCCCACATCCATTAGTATGCCTAATATTTTAAAAAGTAGAAAATAACAAGTGCTAGTGAGGATGGAGAAATATTGGAACATTTATGCACTGTTGGTGGGGGTGCAAAATGGTGCAACCACTATGGAAAACAGCATTGTAGCTCTTCAAAGAGTTAAAAATAGAATGACCGTATGATCCCATAATTCCATTTATAAGTATGTATTCAAAATAATTGAAAGCAGGATCTTGAAGAGATAACTACACAGCTGTGTTCATAGAAGCACTACTTGCAATAGCGAACAGGTGGAAGCAACCCAAATATCCATTGACTGGTGAATTGATCAACAAAATACAGTACATATACACACTATAGAACAGTATTCAGCCTTAAAAAGGAAGGGAAGCCTATCACGTGCTACAGTGTGAATGAAACTCGAGGGCATTATCCTAAATGAAATAAGCCAATCACAAAAAGACAAATACTGAATGATTTCATTTACACGAGGTATCTAGAGTAGCCGAATTTATATAAACAAAAAATAGAAAGTTGGCTAAAATGGGGGGAAAGGAAAAGTAGAGTTGTTTAATGGGTATAAAGTTTCAGTTCTACAAGACAAAAAAATTCTGGAGATCTATTTCACAACAATGTGAATAAACAACATTGCTGAACTGTACACTTAAGATTAAGATGGTAGACTGTATGTTATGTGTTTTTATCACAATAAAATATATTTTGATAAATAGCAATTCAAAGTGTGTGACTTTGAATGCACATTAAAAACTATAGAAAAGTATACAACAAAATGGTCATAATAACTAGCAACACTACAATGGAAACTTCTTAACTTTCTAAATTCTCTGAGATTTGTACAGTAGGCATATAATATTTTTATAATTATAAAAAATGAAGCTGTTTCCACTTTTAAAAATACAAAACAAAACTTTTATTGGGGCTTACTATGAGTGAATGACTCATATATGGGAAACCTGTATTTGCCAAAGAAGCAATTACATTCTCCTGAGAAATTCAAGACTCACCACCTTCTAGGGGACTTTTGTGTGGTGTTTGATTCCTCTGGGACAGTTGGATCTTCTGTCTGGTCTAGGGAAGAAGAAGCAAAAGCTAGGTAGCCCTCTAGCACACAAAGTGAAAAAGCTAGCTGTCTTCAAAGAACAATTTTGTTTCATAAATTTCTTTAACATTAAAAACCTGTAAAGCAGAGGTGGACATGGCAGGAGGAGGAGCCGGTTAGGACGGGGTGGGGGGATTAATTGCTTTAGACAGAATTTCCCAGCCCAAGTGTACATTGACATTTTAGCTTTGTGTTGCAACTCTTTTATCTTGACCCTGACTGGGTCCCTGAGTCACAGTGACAAACAAGTGGGTCATTACATCATCATTGTTTTACGACTATTTGTGCACGTCCTTCTGGTTCTTGAAGCTATAGTCTGTCACTACACTGTCTTGTGCTGAAAGGGGGTCATTCACCATTTTTCCTTTATTTTAAATGATTGGCCAGATGAAGCATCCATAAATGTGACAAAAAACAAGTTAAACTAGATAAGAATCTCCAATATTATTAAAACCAAATGTTCAGAAAAGGAATTTCACTTTAAACATCAAAATGCCTCTGTTCCTCTGTGAAACTTTTTGATTCTACCAGATACTTAAGTCTATCAATAAGCTAATGTACATCACGATCAGCAAGTTCCTGAGTGATACTTGTGTAGGATTTCTTTTGTGATATTTAACCATTCTAACAAGAATGGCACCATATACCAACATGGAGTGCTTTTCAACCACCCCCCAAAATTAGATGGTATGGCAAGAATCTTGGCAATCCAGAGTTATTAAACAAAAAACACAGAAAAATTAATAGAGGCATTGTAAAATAAAAATGTTAGTTATATTTGCATCAAAATACTTAACAAATCTTATCTTCAATCTAATGTTAGAATTACAGTACTAGCCTATTTCCATTCTTGTTACGAGGTTTGAACATACTGCTTTAGCACATCATCCCCATCGTTTCTCATTTTGGGGTCTTCTCTGTTTTTAACAAAGAATTCTAAAATGCCACATTTCCAGTTCCCTTTTTCCTTTTCATAACTCATTTTCTCAGTTTGGAATACGTTGTCAGTTTTTGCAGGAGTGAATGTAGTTGCCAAAGATAAAAATTGTTTTGACAATTTAGTAATGGTTTTTGCACTATGAGTGATATTCTTTTCTTTTTTTTTCTTTTCTTTCTTTTTTTTTTTTTTTTTTTTGTGATGGAGTCTTGCTCTGTTGCCAGGCAATCATTAATAGTATTGGTTGTAATTTTAGAGTTATAAAAAAATAAGGAAATCGTGAGAAAGAAAAGAGAGGAAACAGGAAGAAGATAAAGGAGAGAACAGAAAAAGAAAGAAGGAAAGAAGAAAGGAAGGAAAGCAGGAAGGAAGCAGCAAGGGAAGAAGAGGAGAAAGACAAACAGACAATCACAAAGCAAACTTTTCAGGTAACTGTTTCTTCCAGTATTGGCAATAGTCCAGACAAGTTAGTTGAATTTCCGCCCCAAACCCAATTTGAACAAATTCTCAGATCTTCAGAATAAAAATAAAACGCGTATAAAAATGATCTACAGTTGTTTTATTCAATCTGAGTGTTTTCGCTAAATCCTAGAGAGATAGAATGCTGCTACAATTTTTTAAAACATAATTTAAAAAAAATATCAAGCAAAGAAAAAATAAACACATTTTCTTAGTGCCTCCAGGATAATTTGGGTAGCAAGCCACATGAAATTTTAGAGTGAAACAGTGCTGACATAGAAAACATTCTCAGTATCTGGGTCTTTAAAAATTGTGCTAAGCTTGCAAGTCCATAGCAGCTCAAGAGTAAGAACTTTCTTAAAATGTTTGTTGGTTTTTCCTTAGTTTATATGTAGCCAGCTGGTTTCTGACCTCTTTATGTAAATATCCAGCTTTTCACATAATCAGATTCCATATTACCTTGTTATGACATCATTCTGGGCAGGCTTTGATCCTTCACTAACGTTTTCAAACTATGCACATAAACTTAAATAACAATAAGAAGACTGCTACTTATCCAATAAATACTACTGCTGATGTTGTGTGTATTTTGTGTGTGAATATGGATATAGACACAGATATAAATATTTGTTGTTTGTATATATTTGCATAATAACATGTAGACCTACAGAGGGGTTAGCAATATACTGAAAAGTATATCCTATTTGAGTCTAACTTATTGAATATTCAAAAATATTTCATATATTTCTGGTGAAATATACATTTATTTTAAGTTCCCTTTTTCTGCAATTGTTACTGTTTAATATTTTCATTCAACTGATATTTTTTAAAACAGGTGAATTGAAGTGTAGGATTTAGAGACCATGTTATATATTTTTCCACCTGGATGTATAAAAATAAAGGTTAAGCTATATTCTTTGGCAATCCAGGGGCCAAGATATAAAAGACACAATGATTTTCTAAATAACCAAAAAAATGGCTTATTTAGTGTCTGATTAAGATAAATGACATAAGGCAGCTGTAAAAAGAATTCCCACTAGCCATTGACCCACAAACTGTGGAGTCATTTTTCACTTTTAGGAAAGTATCAAAATCAACTTAAATTCACAACAAACCTTTGGAGTTGTAATGAAATGTCCTAAATTCTGCTTCAAAGGGTATTGACTAATGTTATTTTTGAAGTTAAAATACACTCTGATTTCTATAGAACTTTGATGGTTGTTAAGCAGGAGTCATGTTTCTACAGGATTATTGTATCCCCCACACTAGAGCAGTGCACAGTACATAATAGTGGTCAATAAATATTGTTGAATAAATGAATGAATTAAATAGTAATAATATATTAGCTTGTGGAGATTTGAATACTAAAAGTAATGTCACCAAAAAGGCATAGAGCTAATAGATATATAATAATAATAATAATAATAATAATAATAAATGTTTATTTCCTGCTTTTCATGTGCCAGGCATTTTGCTAAGTGCTTTATATGCATTCTCTTACACCAATGATCAAATTACCCCTATAAAAGGTAGTGGTTAGGCTATCTCACAGGAGAAACTCTGGCTAAGAGAATAGTACTAATGTGCTCAAGGTCACACAGCTAATAAATGATGAAGCTGAAGTTAAAATTTAAGTCATCCTGGCTCCAGAATATACATTTTTTAAAAAAACAACTATGCTCTCTGTCTCGACACACTGTGGTTTCATGGTAACTTTATTATAGTCTTTAAGTTCAATCATGAACTATAGCTATAAAGAAAAGAAAAACTGTATTTTACTACTTCCAGAAGAATGGCTTTCACGAAGCATTAAATTTTCTACTGACTAGCTAAATGTTTTTATTAATATAATGTGCAGAAATTGCTCAATAATACTATGCTTTTTCTACATAGTACATAGGAATTTATCCTGTAAATACATTTTCACAAATGAGAAGAGAAGTAGGTATAAGGATTTAACTACTGCATTTTTTTCATAATAACAAAAAACTAAAAATAATCCCAATTCAACTCAGTAGAGGCCTGGTTAAGCAAATTATGAATGTGTACTGCAGTGTTACACAGTAATTAAAAAGATTGATGGATGAAATTCCAAGATTGAAAAGAAAACAGCAAATTTCACGAGTATGCATTAATCCATTTACCTATCATATTGTGCGCTATAAAAGATGTGCACTTTTTACCCACTTTGTAACCTTCTGTAATATTTAGATGTTTTCCATAAGTGTATAATATTTTTTCAATTAAAACAACACTTTTTATAAAAAGCATTTTATCCACATAAGGAAAAATAAAATAGCACACAGTTCTGTGACATGTCTCAAGCTTCATGATTAGATTACATCTAAGGACAGTAAATGTATACCCACAGAAGCCCAGAGCAACCATAAGATTTATTTAAACATTCAAAAATGTGTTTAAAATTACAAAAATTAATATAAACTTTCCATCTTACTAGTAATGCTCTTTTTGTGTTAAACAAGAAAATAAAGATAATATTTTAAATTACCATTACAAAAAAAATCCTAACTGATCAATTTGTTTTTGGATAAGGTGCTTGGATTTTGAAGCAATAAAATTCAGAAAATGTTCCTGATACTAGGGATGATGAGGAAGTAATGTAAAATGGATGAGACTACAGACATTGGAATCAAGTAGATCTGGTCCATCCAAACTCTTGACCACTTCTCAGATGTAATCTTAGTTGAGTATTTAACTTTTGTAGGCCTTATTTTCCTCATTTGTAAAATGTGGGTACAAATCATACCCTGTGTGGAGCTTTAAATGATGTTGGTAAACATGATGTTGTGGGTCAGCAGGGAAGGTGGGGTGGGAGGGGAGAGGTTTACATGCCAGGTTCAGCATTTTTTTTTTTTTCCTATCTTGGTGTCAGAATATTTTAAGCATCTGGATTCACAGCAATAAGGAAATACCAATGGCAATGCTAAGGAAAGATGGCCGGCCGGATTACTGCCAACAGGTACAACGTCTTCACATTTTTAACATTTTAAAAATACTATTTCTAATATAAATTTTATATTTTACTAACTGTATCTTTTTATTTACCAACCCAATTGCTTCTTTATTTAACATACTCAATGGACCTCCAATCAGATTGTTTTATTGAAGGAGGGAAATATTCATCAAACAACATTTTCAGGGAAGAAAGACATGGCTGATGCTTTTTTCCCTTTTAAATCATTAATACTGTTAATTACTGTCCAGTAAAAGAAGAGAGGCAAACGTTTCATGGGAAGCAACGAGATCAACTCTCTGCATCCAATACTCAAACTTCATTCACAGTTGCAGCGTTCCCATCACATAGTGAAACATTCATAGTTCAGCCATGGAGGTGTCAACTGACTCAGAGAAAAGCCTGCTAAATCGGCCAGCTCTCTGAGCCACTCTTTGTTATTAGAAGCACAATGAGTTCACTAATCATGTTCAGAGTTTTATCTTTTGTCATCATGTTATTTATTTATTTCCTTCACAAGGAAAAACATGTTTCCGATCTGGACCCGAACACATGATCACCCCTTTCCTTGGGATAAGCTAGTATTGAGTCTACATAAGTAAAGCCAAGTTTTAAAGTGACTTCCTATATTCACTCCAACCCCAAAATAGAAAATTACCATGTTCTCCAAAATGTACCATTTCACTTTCATGGAGTTCATCCTAAAATACTGGGAGATATACGAGAAGTAGTATGGTCTCAGTGTGTGAGGCGAAGTGTGCTGAGACACTTAGGCCTCGATGGGCAGTTTCCCCTTAGGATAAAGTCCAAATACTTTCCCATGGCTTGTATAATTATTCATGAGTGGCCCCTGCTGTTTTCCACTTCATTCCTTCTTCCAATTTCATTTCTCAGTTTTTCTACATGTACTCATTTCCTCGTGTGCTAGGAAGCCTTCGGAAGCACAATTTCTATGGCCTGGAACCATTTCCATTTTAACTATTCTATGTGACTTCTCTCTCACTCCTACTTTTTACTCTTTCTTCATCTTTCAGCCAAGTTGTCACTTTCTTTGGGAAGACTGCATGGGCCCTGACTGGGTGAGGTAGCTCTTCAATATGCTTCTCGCATTAGAGTTCTCCAAAGAAACAGAACCAAAAGAAATTTTCTTGAGAAAATTCATAAGAAAAAAATTGAGAAATTTTATGAGATTAGGAGGGCTGAGAGGTCCCACAATCTGCTGTCTACAAACTGAAGACCCAGGAAAGCCAGTGGTGTAATCATTCAGAGTCCAAAGGCCTGAGACCACAGGAGCCCATGATGTAAATCTCAGGCTGAAGGCCGGGGAGGATGAGTTCAGATGTCCCAGCTCATGCAACGAGGCGGGAAAAAGGGGATGAATTTCTCCTTCCCTTGCCTTTTGTTCTATTCAGGCCTTTAACAGATTGGATGATGCCCACAGACACCGGGGAGGGCAACCTACTTTATGGAGCCCACTGGTTCAGAGGCTCATCTAGTCGTTAACATAATTAAAATACTGTTTAATCTAGGCACCTTCTGGTCAATCAGGTTGACACATAGAATTAATCATCACACTTACATGTTTATGCATATTTTTACTCTCCCGCTGCAGTTATCACAATATATTAAAAGGTCTATGAGGGAGGAGACCTTGCCCTTCTTGTTTACTGATGAATTCCCAGTGCTTATCACAGTGTGCCTGGCATAAAGGAGGAGTTTAATACATAAGTGAATGAATACTGTATTTTTTAATACTGAGCATCTAAAAAGCTTCTTTACTCCAGAGCTTCAGAAGAAAACATGAGATAAGTTGACATTGAAAAGTAGGATTTTTGTGTAACCTATTGATTCACTAATGATTCATACAACAGCATGTATGAATCTTAATTGCATTTTGTTAAATGAAAGAGCCAGACACAAAAGACTGCACAGAGAATGATTCCATTCATATGTCATTGTGGAAAATGTAAAACTAAAGGAACAGAAAATAGGTCAATGGTCTCCAGGGGTTCTGAACGGAGGATGGGGAAATTGACTACAAAGTGGCAGCACAGGGGCACCTTAGGGTCATGGAGTTGGTCCGTATGGTACCTGTGGTGTTGGCTCCGTGACTCCATGTATTCATCAAAACTCAGAGCTGTACAGTGTCAACCTGTATGCAAATGCAAAACAAATTAACTAGGATGGAGGAAAACCCAGGATATGAAATCTGACATTAACTATATTACAAATGAATTCTCTCAGATAACTTCATTGAAGGATATAGAGAAGAAAGAGCTGACCTAAGTAATTTTAACAAAATGTTTTGACTGATAATGTAAGGTTAAATATGAAAGAAACTGTGTGTCAAAACTTGGTGTCAGTTGGTAAATTTATTTCTCATGGGGTACAGTTTAGCAGTCCTTAGTGTATAGAAATACACTGTGATGCCAAGAGCCACTTTTCTCACTGTTAGAGAAGAAAGCTACAAATAAAAGAGCAAAGGCTAGAATGAAATCTGTTATACAGATTAGAGTCAGAGACGTCAGAATAAACTCTTGTTTATTTAAATAGAGCTATATAGATATAAAACAGAAATTAAAATATATGTTTGCATCCATACAAGCAAAGAGATACAGAAATATATTATATACATTTATATAGGTGTTTATATACACACAGATATGCATATAAATATATAAATATATATATTTTCTGTGTGTGTGTGTGTGTGTGTGTGTATATATATATATATATACAGAAATAAATATATTTCCTAGATATTTTTTCTGAGAAGGCCTAGAAATAGTGAAACGTAAATAGAAACAAGCACTTCAAGCTCATTGATTTCTAAATACCATTCTCTAGTAAAATGAATTAGGACTCCTTGAAGGAATTGCTGATTCTAGGACTGTGGTAGGAAAGATACGTGATGAGCCTGGAGCATCTTGTAGCATCAGAACATAAGGAAATAGTCATGTTAAATGACAAGGATACGTTCTGAGAAATGCACCATTAGGTGATGTTGTCATTGTGTGAACATCATAGGATGTACCTATATAAACCTAGATAGTATAGCCTACCACATACCTGGGCTATAGGGTATGGCCTATTGCTGCTGGGCTATAAACCTGTACAGCATATGGCCATAGTAAATGTAATAGAGTAGGCAATTGTAATAGAGTATTAAGTATTTGTGCATCTAAACATATCTAAACATAGAAAAGATACAGTAGTCATACAGTATAAATGATTATTTTATGTATTTATTTTTTTGAGATGGAGCCTCACTCTGTCACCCAGGCTGGAGTGCAGTGACACAATCTCGGCTCACAGCAATCTCCACCCTCCCAAGTAACTGGGACTGCAGGCATGAGCCAATGCGCCAGGCTAATTTTTGTATTTTTAGTAAAGATGGGGTTTCACCATGTTGGCCAGGCTGGTCTCAAACTCCTGACCTCAAGTGATCTGCCCACCTTGGCCTCCCAAAGTGTCAGCTGCACCTGGCCTAAATGATTTTTTAAAATGGTATACCTATATAGGGCGTTAACCTAGGAGCTTGCGGGACCGAGAATTGCTGTGAGTGAGTTGGTGAATGAATACGAAGGTCTAAGACATTACTCTGTGCTACTGTAGACTTACTTTATAAACACTGTATACTTACGCTGCATTTAATTTATTTAATATATTTTTCTTTCTTTAATAATAAATTAACCTTAGCTTACTGAAACTTTATAAAACTATAAAATTTTCTTTTTTTTTTTAACTTTCTGACTCTTTTGTAATAACACAGCTTAAAAAACAAACATGTTGTATATATGTACAAAAATATTTTCTTTATATACGTCCTTAGTCTGTAAGCTTTTTTCTACTTAGGTTTTTTTTTTTTTTTAAACCTTTTTTAACATTTTTGACAAAAACTAAGACACAGACAATAGCTTGAGCCTACACAACGTCAGGATCATCTTTTACCTCCACATACCCGCTGGAAGGTCTTCAGGGGCAATAACATGCATTCTGCTGCCATCTTACATGATAATCATGCCTTCTGGAATACCTCCGGCAGGACCGATCTGATGCTGTTTTACAGTTAACTTTTTTGTGTGTGAGTCGAAGGAATAAATTCTAAAATAATGATTTAAAATACAGTATAATTGGAAATACATAAACCAGTAACATAGTTATTTATTATTATATACTGTATATAATTGTATGTGCTAGAGTATATGTTGGTTTGTTTACACCAGCATCACTGCAAACGTGTGAGTAATGCATTGCCCTACAACGTCATGATGGCTACAACATCACTAGGTGATAGGAATTTTCAGCTCCATTATAATCTTATGGGACCACTGTTGTATGTGTGGTCTATTGCTGACTGAAACACCCTCAGGCAGCACATTACTGTAATAAAAAGTGTTTTATACCAGCATGCTGGCATGTCAAAAGTACACAAGAGACAACCTAAAAGAGCTACCAATAGTGAAGCTATAAGAATTTGAGGCTGGGCGTGGTGGCTCACGCCTGTAATCCCAGCACTTTGGGAGGCCGAGGTGGGTGGATCACCTGAGGTTAGGAGTTTGAGACCAGCCTGGCCAACATGGAGAAACCCTGTCTCTACTAAAAGACACAAAATTAGCCGAGCGTGGTGGTGCATGCCTGTAATCCCAGCTACTCGGGAGGCTGAGGAGGGAGAATCGCTTGAACCCAGGAGGCGGAGGTTGCGGTGAGCCGAGATCACGCCATTGCACTCCAGCCTGGGCAACAATGGCAAAACTCCATCTCAAAAAAGAAAAAAAAAAAAAAGGTTTTGAGCAACTAAATAAATAACTTTATTGGATTATAAACCACAGAATAGATAATATCCATGAGTCCAGACACATAGAAATAAATGATTAAATAAGCAGAAGAGGGAGATTAGACAAATATTCATTTTGGAATAATTCCAATTAACAAATATAGAAGGAATTAAGGAAATAGAAAATCATCATTAGAACCCACAGTAATATTTGCTGCAGGCAAGATCTAGGGACAAATGTAAAAATTCGTGAGTGAAATGTTAAGGAAAAACAGGATGTTTGTATGGTCTCAAAGTATTTCCCTCAAACTATGTATTATTTATTGTGGTAGTTTAAAAATATGTCCACAAATCAAGGACGTGGAGTTTAATTTCTCTCCTCTTATATGTGAGCTGAACTTGGTGACTTGCTGCTAATGAATAGAATAGGGAAAAGGAAAAAAAGTAATTTTACATTCAAGAAACTTGGCAGACACCAGGTTACCAACAGATCTTGGTTAACACTACCAGTAATGAAACATATCAAAACCATGTGCCTTTTGATATGATGTACTGAGAAGGACACATCACTTCTATGAATTTCTTCCCCCAAACCCATAACCTCAGTCTAATCATGAAAATACCAGACAAACCCAAATAGACGGACATTTTGCAAAATACCTGACCACAGAGTGTTACTGTGATGAAAGATAAGGAAAGACCAAGAAATTGTCACAGACTGGAACACACTAAAGAGACATAACAAGTAAACGTCATGTGTTATCATGAACTGGATACCGGAACAGAAAAAGACATTAGTGGGAGAACGGGGGAAACCTGAAGAGAATTTAGTACCAATGTAAATTTCCTAGTTTTGATAAATTTACCATAGTTATGCAAGATGTTAAGGATAAAGGGAGCTGGGTGAACGGTATATGGAAGCTCTCTGTACAATTTTTGCAACTCTTCTGTAAATCTAAAATTATTTAAAGGAAAAAGGAAAAAGGAAAAAAGAAAGGACATTGGGAAGTTAATTCTTGAGTTCACAGGAGTATCAGACTCAAGGGCCACGCAGACAGAAGCAATGTCCCAAATGATACAGTGAAACTGACCTGCCCGGTATAGTCGTCCCTCAGTATCTCCCTCATTAAAATCCACAGATGCTTCAGACCCTGATATAAAATGGCATAATATTCACATTTAAGCTATGCACATCCTTCCATATACTTCAAATCATCTCTAGATTACTTATAATATCTAATTCAATGTAAATGCTATGGAAATAGTTGTTGTACTATATTGTTTAGAGAATGTTAACAAGAAAAAAAGTCTGTACATGTTCAATACGGGTAAATTTTTCCCCCCAAATATTTTCTGAGAGTGGTTAAATCATGGATGTGGAACCCACAGACACAGAGGGCCTACTGTATATCACTACTACTGCTGCTTGAACTGTCAACATGACTGGCACAGGACATGAGATTCTCTTACAGGGACGGTGGCCACCACTGCCTTGGAAGTGGGATCTTATTGCAATTGTCACTGACTCTAGAAATATTTCTCTGAGACTTTACTTCCTTGTGTCGATGGCCCTCTATTGAAAATAGGGGGTGTGTCCTATGAATGATTAGTAGAGGCCACGTCATGTGCATATGCTTAATTTTAAGAGAAGTGTCAGGCATTTTTCCAATTTCTCTATTGGGAGAAGGTCCCCAGATATATGACAGGAGTTCAGATAGCTGGCAGCCAAGAAGAATGAAAAAATATCTAATGTATTTTGTGAATCTAATGTTGGTACAATTAGAACTTTCAAGCCATGTAAAAGAAATCTTTGAATAATTTGATTCAGTATATCTAATTGTGTCAACAGAAAACTAGATAGAAAAATTAGGTAGAGGGAAGACTGCTTTTTTTAAGCTTTCTAAGATACATGTTTTGATTTGACTTTACTTTCTAGTATTCACTCTCTACAACTGCTCATTTTTCTATATCATCTGTCCAGGCACTTCACTGAAAAAAAATAATAAAAAGAGAAAAGAGGAAAAATACTGAGCTGTTTGTTCACAAGTAAAAATATTTATTCCCCTTTCATTAAAGATAATATGTTTGTTCACAAAGTTTCTTTTTAATTTTTACATACACATTGTTTACTATTTGCTAATAAAATGTATCAACAATTTCGTTTATAAAAGAAATCAAATAGATATTGATGCACACTTAAGCCTTAAAAATTAGATAAGCACTTTTATTTTTTCTTTTTCTTCTAGCAATGAAGACAGTGCAGATTGGTGTTTGGGCAACTCTGAGCTATTATCATCATAGCAATATTGACAAGTTCTCATTTGTCATTACCATATTACCTTCAGCCACATTCATGGTCTCTGCTCCTGCCTCATTTATTCTCTTTAAAAACTTATGGACAGTCAACTGGCTTTTGAAATGGAGAGAAATAGAGCTGATAAACTCTGGCAGATAATTACATTCTTGCCTTCACAAGAGAGTCTAGCTGCCACCATGATAAAGTGTCCTAGGAAAGAGAAAGGCAAAAATGTCCTTTTCAGCATTATATATTAACAGTCGCCAAATTTGGAAGAAAAAAGATATTAAGTATATTTTTGGGTGAAAAATTCAGTATAAATTCCACCACTCAACTGAAATCTTAACTCATGATGGAGTTACCCATTTGTGCAATGAATGCTGGCCTTGACTTTCCCATTGTAACTCAGCCACATTGAAATATATGGCAAAGCCTGGGTAGGCTTAGGCAATAGAGAGCTGGGGTTCAGATTCGTGCCTTGGAAACATGCCGTCTCAGCCGTGGGAAAAGAAGACCTCATCTCCAGGTTATTGTTGCCTTGTGAATGTTTTAGGCCTAATTTAAATTCGGAAGTTTTCTTTCTTTGTAAATCTGAAGGTAAAAACAAGAGAATATTCTTTCCCTCTGACTGAGTGAAAACTCAGGAAATACAAACTCCAGAAAAAGGATTGTCACAAAGAAAACCCTTATTACTGCCTCCAGCATCCCTAGATAATGGGGAAAAAGGAGATCGTGCCCCTCGCCTAGAAAATAGCTAAGAGTTATAAATCTTAACACTCCGGAGGGGCGGAGCAAGATGGCCGAATAGGAACAGCTCCAGTCTCCAACTCCCAGCGCGAGCGACACAGAAGACCGGCGATTTCTGCATTTTCAACTGAGGTACTGGGTTCATCTCACTGGGGAGTGCCAGACGATCGGTGCTGGTCAGCTGCTGCAGCCCGACCAGCGAGAGCTGAAGCAGGGCGAGGCATTGCCTCACCTGGGAAGCGCAAGGGGGAAGGGAATCCCTTTTCCTAGCCAGGGGAACTGAGACACACAACACCTGGAAAATCGGGTAACTCCCACCCCAATACTGCGCTTTAAGCAAACAGGCACACCAGGAGATCATATCCCACACCTGGCCGGGAGGGTCCCACACCCATGGAGCCTCCCTCATTGCTAGCACAGCAGTCTGTGATCTACCTGCAAGGCAGCAGCAAGGCTGGGGGAGGGGCGCCCGCCATTGCTGAGGCTTAAGTAGGTAAACAAAGCTGCTGGGAAGCTCGAACTGGGTGGAGCTCACAGCAGCTCAAGGAAACCTGCCTGTCTCTGTAGACTCCACCTCTGGGGACAGGGCAATAACAAACACAGCCCAAACCTCTGCAGACGCAAACGACTCTGTCTGACAGCTTTGAAGAGAGCAGTGGATCTCCCAACACGGAGGTTGAGATCTGAGAAGGGACAGACTCCCTGCTCAAGTGGGTCCCTGACCCCTGAGTAACCTAACTGGGAGACATCCCTCACTACGGACAGTCTGACACCCCACACCTCACAGGGTGGAGTACACCCCTGAGAGGAAGCTTCCAAAGCAAGAATCAGACAGGTACACTCGCTGTTCAGAAATATTCTATCTTCTGCAGCCTCTGCTGCTGATACCCAGGCAAACAGGGTCTGGAGTGGACCTCAAGCAATCTCCAACAGACCTACAGCTGAGGGTCCTGACTGTTAGAAGGAAAACTATCAAACAGGAAGGACACCTACACCAAAACCCCATCAGTACATCACCATCATCAAAGACCAGAGGCAGATAAAACCACAAAGATGGGGAAAAAGCAGGGCAGAAAACCTGGAAATTCAAAAAATAAGAGCGCATCTCCCCCGGCAAAGGAGCGCAGCTCATCGCCAGCAACGGATCAAAGCTGGACAGAGAATGACTTTGATGAGATGAGAGAAGAAGGCTTCAGTCCATCAAATTTCTCAGAGCTAAAGGAAGAATTACGTACCCAGCGCAAAGAAACTAAAAATCTTGAAAAAAAAGTGGAAGAATTGATGGCTAGAGTAATTAATGCAGAGAAGGTCATAAACGAAATGAAAGAGATGAAAACCATGACATGAGAAATACGTGACAAATGCACAAGCTTCAGTAACCGACTCGATCAACTGGAAGAAAGAGTATCTGCGATTGAGGATCAAATGAATGAAATGAAGCGAGAAGAGAAACCAAAAGAAAAAAGAAGAAAAAGAAATGAACAAAGCCTGCAAGAAGTATGGGATTATGTAAAAAGACCAAATCTACGTCTGATTGGGGTACCTGAAAGTGAGGGGGAAAATGGAACCAAGTTGGAAAACACTCTTCAGGATATCATCCAGGAGAACTTCCCCAACCTAGTAGGGCAGGCCAACATTCAAATCCAGGAAATACAGAGAACGCCACAAAGATACTCCTCGAGAAGAGCAACTCCAAGACACATAATTGCCAGATTCACCAAAGTTGAAATGAAGGAAAAAATCTTAAGGGCAGCCAGAGAGAAAGGTCGGGTTACCCACAAAGGGAAGCCCATCAGACTAACAGCAGATCTCTCGGCAGAAACTCTCCAAGCCAGAAGAGAGTGGGGGCCAATATTCAACATTCTTAAAGAAAAGAATTTTAAACCCAGAATTTCATATCCAGCCAAACTAAGTTTCATAAGTGAAGGAGAAATAAAATCCTTTACATATAAGCAAATGCTTAGGGATTTTGTCACCACTAGGCCTGCCTTACAAGAGACACTGAAGGAAGCACTAAACATGGAAAGGAACAACCGGTACCAGCCATTGCAAAAACATGCCAAAATGTAAAGACCATCGAGGCTAGGAAGAAACTGCATCAACTAACGAGCAAAATAACCAGTTAATATCATAATGGCAGGATCAAGTTCACACATAACAATCTTAACCTTAAATGTAAATGGACTAAATGCTCCAATTAAAAGACACAGACTGGCAAACTGGATAAAGAGTCAAGACCCATCAGTCTACTGTATTCAGGAGACCCATCTCACACGCAGAGACATACATAGGCTCAAAATAAAGGGATGGAGGAAGATTTACCAAGCAAATGGAGAACAAAAAAAAGTGGGGGTTGCAATACTAGTCTCTGATAAAACAGACTTTAAACCATCAAAGATCAAAAGAGACAAAGAAGGCCATTACATAATGGTAAAGGGATCAATTCAACAGGAAGAGCTAACTATCCTAAATATATATGCACCCAATACAGGAGCACCCAGATTCATAAAGCAAGTCCTTAGAGACTTACAAAGAGACTTAGACTCCCATACAATAATAATGGGAGACTTCAACACTCCACTGTCAACATTAGACAGATCAACGAGACAGAAAGTTAACAAGGATATCCAGGAATTGAACTCAGCTCTGCAGCAAGCAGACCTAATAGACATCTATAGAACTCTCCACCCCAAATCAACAGAATATACATTCTTCTCAGCACCACATCGTACTTACTCCAAAATCGACCATGTAATTGGAAGTAAAGCACTCCTCAGCAAATGTACAAGAACAGAAATTATAACAAACTGTCTCTCAGACCACAGTGCAATCAAACTAGAACTCAGGACTAAGAAACTCAATCAAAACCGCTCAACTACAGGGAAACTGAACAACCTGCTCCTGAATGACTACTGGGTACATAACGAAATGAAGGCAGAAATAAAGATGTTCTTTGAAACCAATGAGAACAAAGATACAACATACCAGAATCTCTGGGACACATTTAAAGCAGTGTGTAGAGGGAAATTTATAGCACTAAATGCCCACAAGAGAAAGCAGGAAAGATCTAAAATTGACACTCTAACATCGCAATTAAAAGAACTAGAGAAGCAAGAGCAAACACATTCGAAAGCTAGCAGAAGGCAAGAAATAACTAAGATCAGAGCAGAACTGAAGGAGATAGAGACACAAAAAACTCTCCAAAAAATCAATGAATCCAGGAGTTGGTTTTTTGAAAAGATCAACAAAATTGATAGACCACTAGCAAGACTAATAAAGAAGAAAAGAGAGAAGAATCAAATCGACACAATTAAAAATGATAAAGGGGATATCACCACCGACCCCACAGAAATACAAACTACCATCAGAGAATACTATAAACACCTCTATGCAAATAAACTGGAAAATCTAGAAGAAATGGATAATTTCCTGGACACTTACACTCTTCCAAGACTAAACCAGGAAGAAGTTGAATCCCTGAATAGACCAATAGCAGGCTCTGAAATTGAGGCAATAATTAATAGCCTACCAACCAAAAAAAGTCCAGGACCAGATGGATTCACAGCTGAATTCTACCAGAGGTACAAGGAGGAGTTGGTACCATTCCTTCTGAAACTATTCCAATCAATAGAAAAAGAGGGAATCCTCCCTAACTCATTTTATGAGGCCAACATCATCCTGATACCAAAGCCTGGCAGAGACACAACAAAAAAAGAGAATTTTAGAACAATATCCCTGATGAACATCGATGCAAAAATCCTCAATAAAATACTGGCAAACCGGATTCAGCAACACATCAAAAAGCTTATCCACCATGATCAAGTGGGCTTCATCCCTGGGATGCAAGGCTGGTTCAACATTCGCAAATCAATAAACATAATCCAGCATATAAACAGAACCAAAGACAAGAACCACATGATTATCTCAATAGATGCAGAAAAGGCTTTTGACAAAATTCAACAGCCCTTCATGCTAAAAACACTCAATAAATTCGGTATTGATGGAACGTACCTCAAAATAATAAGAGCTATTTATGACAAACCCACAGCCAATATCATACTGAATGGGCAAAAACTGGAAAAATTCCCTTTGAAAACTGGCACAAGACAGGGATGCCCTCTCTCACCACTCCTATTCAACATAGTGTTGGAAGTTCTGGCTAGGGCAATTAGGCAAGAGAAAGAAATCAAGGGTATTCAGTTAGGAAAAGAAGAAGTCAAACTGTCCCTGTTTGCAGATGACATGATTGTATATTTAGAAAACCCCATTGTCTCAGCCCAAAATCTCCTTAAGCTGATAAGAAACTTCAGCAAAGTCTCAGGATACAAAATTAATGTGCAAAAATCACAAGCATTCTTATACACCAGTAACAGACAAACAGAGAGCCAAATCAGGAATGAACTTCCATTCACAATTGCTTCAAAGAGAATAAAATACCTAGGAATCCAACTTACAAGGGATATAAAGGACCTCTTCAAGGAGAACTACAAACCACTGCTCAGTGAAATAAAACAGGACACAAACAAATGGAAGAACATACCATGCTCATGGATAGGAAGAATCAATATCGTGAAAATGGCCATACTGCCCAAGGTAATTTATAGATTCAATGCCATCCCCATCAAGCTACCAGTGAGTTTCTTCACAGAATTGGAAAAAACTGCTTTAAAGTTCATATGGAACCAAAAAAGAGCCCGCATCTCCAAGACAATCCTAAGTCAAAAGAACAAAGCTGGAGGCATCACGCTACCTGACTTCAAACTATACTACAAGGCTACAGTAACCAAAACAGCATGGTACTCGTACCAAAACAGAGATATAGACCAATGGAACAGAACAGAGTCCTCCGAAATAATACCACACATCTACAGCCATCTGATCTTTGACAAACCTGAGAGAAACAAGAAATGGGGAAAGGATTCCCTATTTAATAAATGGTGCTGGGAAAATTGGCTAGCCATAAGTAGTAGAAAGCTGAAACTGGATCCATTCCTTACTCCTTGTACGAAAATTAATTCAAGATGGATTAGAGACTTAAATGTTAGACCTAATACCATAAAAATCCTAGAGGAAAACCTAGGTAGTACCATTTAGGACATAGGCATGGGCAAAGACTTCATGTCTAAAACACCAAAAGCAACGGCAGCAAAAGCCAAAATTGACAAATGGGATCTCATTAAACTAAAGAGCTTCTGCACAGCAAAAGAAACTACCATCAGAGTGAACAGGCAACCTACAGAATGGGAGAAAATTTTTGCAATCTACTCATCTGACAAAGGGCTAATATCCAGAACCTACAAAGAACTCAAACAAATTTACAAGAAAAAAACAAACAACCCCATCAAAAAGTGGGCAAAGGATATGAACAGACATTTCTCAAAAGAAGACATTCATACAGCCAACAGACACATGAAAAAATGCTCATCATCACTGGCCATCAGAGAAATGCAAATCAAAACCACAATGAGATACCATCTCACACCAGTTAGAATGGCGATCATTAAAACGTCAGGAAACAACAGGTGCTGGAGAGGATGTGGAGAAATAGGAACACTTTTACACTGTTGGTGGGATTGTAAACTAGTTCAACCATTATGGAAAACAGTATGGTGATTCCTCAAGGATCTAGAACTAGATGTACCATATGACCCAGCCATCCCATTACTGGGTATATGCCCAAAGGATTATAAATTATGCTGCTATAAAGACACATGCACTCGTATGTTTATTGCAGCACTCTTCACAATAGCAAAGACTTGGAATCAACCCAAATGTCCATCAGTGACAGATTGGATTAAGAAAATGTGGCACATATACACCATGGAATACTATGCAGCCATCAAAAAGGATGAGTTTGTGTCCTTTGTAGGGACATGGATGCAGCTGGAAACCATCATTCTTAGCAATCTATCACAAGAACAGAAAACCAAACACCGCATGTTCTCACTCATAGGTGGGAACTGAACAATGAGATCACTTGGACTCAGGAAGGGGAACATCTCACACAGGGGCCTGTCATGGGGAGGAGGGAGGGGGGAGGGATTGCATTGGGAGTTATACCTGATGTAAATGACAAGTTGATGGGTGCAGCACACCAACATGGCACAAGTATACATATGTAACAAACCTGCACGTTATGCACATGTACCCTACAACTTAAAGTATAATAATAATAAATAAATTTAAAAAAAAAAGAAAAATAATAAAAAACAAATATCCATTTGAAAAAAAAAAAAAAGAAAATCTTAACACTCCAGGAAAGGGAAGGGGAATGACTCAAGTATTATGATACAAATGCTAATGATAAGAATACAAATAGCTAACATAGCTTGAACATGTACCATATGCCAGACATTGTTTTAAGGGCTCTATATTGATAAATGTTTTAATCCTCAAAATAACTCTAGGTACTACTTCCTGACTTAGCAGGTAAGAAAGATGGGCACATCTTTTAATCAAATTGCTAAGTGACACAGCAACTGAGAGTGAAAGGCAGAATTTATACTCAGGGACTTTACCTAGACCCCACCACGTGAGCCCTTGAGGAGTCCCAGGTCCTTTTTATGCTTGAGGGGAGGGCAACATGTTTGTTAGGTTCCTGGTCTGACTGCGTGTTCTGCTCTGCCCGAGTGGTTGCTGGGAGCAGTCGTAGCTCTTAAAATCAGCCTGACTTTTGCAGAGGAAGCCACATGTGCAAATCATACACACATTTTCTCAATTTATATCACTAAACACCAACCACCTCCTTTTATTTCACTACAGCATTTGCACCAATGTTGAGACTCCAGCACTGTTTTAGTCAGGGTAAGTCATTGCAGCTGCTATAAAAAGCTTTGTTTGGGGGGAGTTTTCTTTGCTGTAAAAATCTCAGTGGCCTAATATGATGAAATCTTCTTGCCCTTGTTCCTGTCTGATACAGGTTGTCAAGGGGGCCCTGCCCCCATCAATTCATTCGGGAACCTAGTTTACTTCCATTTCCAACACAAGGCTTTTTATTAACATCTAGCAGGTAGATGAAAAAAGAGAGAGAGAATAGAGGATCTCAAGAGAGGCTGTTAGAGACCAGGCACATGGCTTCTCCCAACATTTCATTAGGCAGAATGTTAAGAGGTTAGGAAATGTGGAAACAAGACAATCATGGTGAATTTGTGAGCACTGGCCTTCTCTGCTAAAAAATAAACCAAAACCCAAAACCAACACAAAAATCAACTAATTTTATGCACCGTATTTATGTGAGAGGCTTCAAATAATTTAGGACATCAAACATCAAAGGGACAAAGTATTATTTCTTTGGTGCCTGGGGAGGAAAGGGTAAAGTTCTCCTTACAAAGTAGCATAACACACTGCAATCCACTCCTATCCTCTGGGTAACACTGAGATCAGCTTGTAAACCTGGCTCTTGGCTCACCTTTGACTTCCTCTTCAAGCTCTGGTGTCAATCCCTTAAATTCTGTCAATGAAGTGATCCCACCACAGCTTTCTCCACCACTAAGGCATTCATGTTCATACTGGAGACTGTATTTCTTTGTTTCATTGATGTTATCTTAACAAAATGTATTGCTATTCACTACTCAGATTTTTAAAATTTTATTTATTAAAAATAAAATTGAGTATTTTTTTCAGATACATTTAGCACTAACTCTGTAAAATATAGAAGCATGAAAATATAAAATACTCTGAAATCATTATTTTCAATATTTGTGCTGAGTAATATCAACTATCTCCAAACCATCAGAAAAATGCTCTGAAGTTAGGAAACTATGAGCATGTCAGGAGAGCAAAATGACTTATAATGGATGGCTCACTTCATTAAAGCATTTAGCATTTCTTATTGTGTTTGCTTTGGAAGCAATCCACCTTGCTTTCGTGATAAAAGAAACACATAGCTGATCACCAATGATTAGTCAAGTATCCAGGTTAAAAGTTTAGACTCTGGAGACAGACTGTTGGATTTTATTAACTGTGTGTCTTTGGGCAAGTTCCTCAACCTCTTCATGCCTCAGTCTTCTCAACCATAAAATGAAGGTAATAATAGCATCTATCCCATTAGAGTTGATTAAAAAAGAGTAAATAAATTTAATCCTCATAACAACTTTATGAGATAGCTACTATTACTTTGTATTGATACATGTAAAAATGTGTAGAGTAGTGCTTGGCACATATTAAGTAATCAATGCATATTAACCATGATCATCATTAGCATCATCAATATGATTTTTGTCACTCTCCCAATCAAAAAATAATTTTTGCAGTTTTCAGATAAAAACTATTTATTTTTGTTTCTAAATAGTTGAATACTCTAACTGTGGACTGTGGTCCCCAAAGAAAGGGTAGAATGAGGATTAGCCATCAATACATCCAATGGTCGAGTCAGTGGGCTTATGCACTCATTCTCCATTACTGATTAAAGTTAGACATGGTGACTCACAACTATATTCCCAGCACTTCGGTAGGCCTAGGCAGGAGGATCACTTGAGGCTTGGAGTTTGAGACCAGCCTGGGCAACATTGTAAGACCCATGGCTCTACAGACACCTTTTGAAAACTAGCCAGGTGTGGTAGAATGTGCCTGTAGCCCCAGCTACTTTGGAGGATGAGGTGGGAGGTTTGCTTGAGCCCAGGAGTTCAAGGCTATAGTGAGATCAGTGAGATAGGATCAGGCCACTGCAATCCAGTCTGGACAACAGAGTGAGATCATGTCTCTAATAAATAAATGAATAAATAAATAAATATTGATTGATTCATAAATTCATTCAATGAATGTTTATTACATGTCTACTATGTGCCAATATTGTAGCTCTACTACTTTCTAGCTGTGTGTACTAGAGCAATTTTCTTTACCTCTCTGAGCTTGGCTTTCTGCATGTGAGAAATAGAAATAACAATATCTACTTCCATCATTGTTGTGAAGAGTATATTCAACAAGAAGTTTTGTAAAGTAGTGGCACAGTGCCTGGGGCATAGAATGATCTCTCAGTAAATAAATTATCCTCTCAAAAATTAATATGAAAAGGCTTTTGCTCTGAAACAGAGTTCTTTCTTGCAGTTTTTCAAACTGTAGATCTTGTTTGATTGGTAAGTGGTGAATCAATTTTTAAATAATTTTTAAAAGAAAATCAACATTCTAAAACAACATTTCTAAAAAAGAAACAGTACAGTATAATAAAATAAAGAGAGTTTTAAATAGAATAATGCAGATAAGAGTGCATCATATGTACTAAAACTTTGGTTTCATTTACGTAAATACCTACATGTGTATGGGTATGGGTTGTATGTAAACCATCCTTCTTACTAAGGGCTTCAGTCAAAAAAGTCTGGAAGCTTTTTAATAGTATATGAAGAGTGCTATTTTGGTACCTTTAAGTGCCTAGAAATAAGAACACTGTCTGTGTTTGTTATGATGTGGCAGAAATAGCACACATAAAATTTTAAATAAATCAATACCAAACTTGCTTGTTGGTTTGGTGGAAGGGGTTAAAACTATTGTCTAAAAATAAGATATCAAGATTATTAATAAATTGCACTTTTCTATGCTACTTCTGCTCACTGCCATCCTACAAAATCAAAAAGTTATTTGTAATTTATATGGATATACTATAACTTTGAAACATTCTGCATTAAACCTGCTTCCTCATAGGTGAGGTGAAATCCAATAGTCCTCTGTTATTTCTATTATATGTACTGACACAGACTAAAGGGAAGAAAGCTGTCACCAGTCATCTGAAAGACTCAGTGAATAATTGCCATCTTCTCAGGAGAGTCCCTTGCTCTAAAAGCCTTCAACTCCAGATCATTTGCCGTTAGAGTTTCTTGGGCACATAGGCCTCCTGTCTCTTTTTCCAAATTAAGGGCACTCAACAGAGTTGCCCCACTGGGCACTAATGAATTCTCTGAGACTAATCTACACAGTAATGAGAACTGGAATCTGTCACTCACTCTCCCAGGAGCTAACAGTTCACACACTGCTACATCATCCTATTAAAATAACTTATTAGCTATGTTGCTTGTCTGCTACTATTCATCATGAAGGTGTGAGCAAAGAGACATGTACTTGAACAACTGATGAAATTTAATTTATATTGTTCTCCATTTTGTTTTTATGGCTGAATGTGTACATGCTGTAAGTAAACGTAAGCATTTTATACAGGTCATAGGTACCTTAAGGAAGTATCAACAAAATTACTACTTTTCACCAATTAGATGAAACAAAAAAAGGTGAAGTAAGAATTGTCTCAGTCCAAATATGTGAGGAAGCATGTATACCCCACTCCTTGCATTTTTTGTCTACCAGGAAATATTTTTGCTTTCACAAGAGGCTTTCATTATAGGTGTAACACATTATGCCATGAAACCATTGACAAATCATTCTTGGAGCTATATTGGAGAAGATAAATTTATATGGAATAATCAGGAGTTGGGTGTAACTTTTATCACAAATCCACCAAATTATGTAAACATTTCTTTGCTGTTTATTTTTGTCAGTATAATATGTCAGTAAGAGCATAGGCTTTGACCTCATGTGGAGGTTAAGTCCTGGTCCTCTTGTTTGATACTTGTGTGATCTTAGGGGAAATTATTTAGCTTTTTATCTTCATTTATTTCATTTGTAGAAAAATAGGAATAAAATAATACCTATCCCATACTTGAGGTTGTAGTGTGGATTAAATGTGCTTCAACAGTGCTTATCTTGTGGTTAAGTCCTCAATAATACCCATTAATGTTAGTATAGTCACCATCATAATCCAGTCCTTCTCCACCAGAGAAAATAACCAGAAATCATTTTGCATTAAAAAATTTTTTTTTTTGCTTTTGATCGAGCTATTTGAAAACTGCAACTAAATAGTGCAGCTCAAAAAATATTGGAAAGCAACATTAAGACTTGTGATCAGCCACCCTGTGGCCTCATTCTCAACCACCTTCACTGAGGAGGAGCATTTCTTACATGCAGTGCTGTAGCTCTACCCGTCAATAGCTTTACAATTTTGAACAAGTTTCTTTAACTCTCCAAGTTTCATGGTTTTCATCTTTGAAAAAGGAGAGATATTACTTTGTTTCTTGTGGTGTTATGAAAATGAAATCAAATGAAATAAACTTTGTAAAACATCTTTCAGCGTGCCTCGCATGCGTAAGTACTCAACAAGCTGCAATAGTTGTGAATGTTATTATTCGTGATGCCACTGACCCACTGTCTGTAAGGCACAGCTCTAGATTATTTTCTGACACTTGTTTAGGTGCAGACTGTACCCTGTCTACCCTTGCTGGGTCTCTGTTATGTCCTCAAAGGCCCACAGTCCCCAGAGGGCTGCCTGGAATTGGACTGATTATAGAATAGAACTTTTCAAACTAGATCATGTCATACTTAAATAGAATTTATAACTTTGGCCTCATTAGCTCAACCTTCTAGCAAACTACACAAAGTAGCCTGTGCTGATGCCCTAGTTGTTTTATTCCTAGACCATTCATTAGTTAAGTACTGTTAAAACAATTTTTAAAATAACAGCCAAATTTATATTATTAGTAAATAACACTATTCACCAATTTTTTATATAACAATTTTTAAATAACAACTGAATTTATATTATTGGTGAATAACATAAGCCACTCATAGCCTTTCAAATTTATTGGAATTTAAAGAATATACCAAAAATAACAATCACACAGGCATAGCTGTCGTGTAATAGGTAGAAGAGATTTCAGATTTTTTTTAGAGTAAATAAATTCATGAACAACTAGCAATTAAAATCTCACCCAAATTCTATCTAAACAAACTTAAGAAAGAATTCTTTCTTACACTTTGAGCATTGGCATGAGTGGGTCCTGAGGAGTTTTATAGCCACATGGAGCATACAAAATGAAGTGTTGGGTTTCCATTGTTTTGCATGAAATATATCTTTCCGGACATGTGTTCCCTACAAATCTTATCACAGTTCTCTAAAATGCAATTCATTTTGTTTAAAAGAAAATTATTAATAATCTTGAAAATGCATATAAAGAGATATCTTCACTTTTGCTTTTCTTGTCTATCCTGAAACATCCTCAATAGATGGTCCACTACTTTGAAGAAAAAGAAAAAATCATAATCAGAATATAACAATAGCAAATACTTCTATAGTGTTTCCACATGCTATCACATACAGTATACTTTACATATTTTAAGTTATTTAATCCTCACAACAACCTTATGAGGTAGGTACTATTTTTATCTCCATTTTTTACATTGTGAGAAAGTGAGCCACAGAACAGTGACTTTCATTTACTGAAAGTCACATAGGTAGAAATATATAGAACCAGAAATCAAACATGATGGTTCTTACCCTAAAATGTCATCTGGTCAAAATTGTTATGTGGCAAAAGCATTTTATATTTATTAACATTAAACATCAAATGTATAGAACATGATGGTGTACATTCCTGTCTTGAAATACAGTACAGTCATGCATCACTTCATGACAGGGAAATTTTCTGAGAAATAAGTAGTTATGCAATTTCATTGTTGTATCATAGGGTACAGTTACACAAACCTAGATGGTAGAGCCTACTACACACTTAGCCTAGGTGGCATAACATATTGCTCCTAGGCTACAAACCTATACAACATGTTACTCTACAGAATATTATAGGCAACTATAATACAAATTAAGTATTTGTGCATCTATATATCTAAACATAGAAGAGATATACAGTAATACAGTATAAAATATTAAAAAAAGATACAGCTCTATGGGGCAATTACCATGCGTGGAGCTAGCAGGGACTGGAAGTTGCTGTGGTGGGTGAGTGGTGGGTGGATATCAAGGCCTAGGACATTACTGTGTGCTACATTAGACTTTATAAACACTACACACTTAGGCTATGCTAAAATTACTTAAAAATATTTTTCTTTCTTAAATAATAAATTAACATTAGTTACTATAACATTTTTACTTTATGAACTTCTAAATTTTTAAATTTTTGACTGTTTAGTAATAACGGCTTAAAACATAAATACATTGTACTGCTGTACAAAAATATTTTATTTTATGTCCTTATTCTGTATTTTTCTATTACCTTTTTTTTTTACTTTTTAAATTGTTTTGATAAAAACTAAGACACACACACATTAGGCTAGGCCTACACAGGGTCTGGATAATCCATATTACCATCTTCCACCTCCACATCTTGTCGCACTGGAAGGCCTTCAGGGGCAGTAATAGGGATGAAACTATCATCTGCTATGATAACAATGTCTTCTTCTGGAATACCTCTTCAAGGACATGCCTGAGGCTATTTTAGTTACCTTTTTTAATAAGTAGAAGGAGTAGACTTCAAAATAATAAGTATAGTATAGTAAATACATAAACCAGTGACATAGTCATTTGTTATCATTATCAAATATTATGTACTGTACAAAATCGTAATGTCCTGTATTTGTATTTGACTGGCAGTGCAATAGGTTTGTTTATACCAGCATCAGGACAAATATGTGAGTAATGTGTTACACTATGATGTTACAAAGGCTACAACATCACTAGATGATAGGAACTTTTGAGTTCCATTATTATCTCATTAGACTACCATTGTATATGCAGTCTGTCCTTGACCAAAAGGTTGTTATGGTGCATGACTGTACTGGTATATAATTCCTAAGGAAAAAAATTCCTTCTTTCATATGGCCTGAGTTATCTTAAACTACGCTATGTTTCTTTCCTGTTTGTGTGGTCTTGGATAATTTATATGTCTAGCTTAGATAAAACAAGTAAGAGAAAATATTTTTAAAAATTGCGTTAAAAATATTTGACTCAAAATTGAATGGGTTATTGGCCTTTGAAGGTGGAACAATGACTAAATGAAGCTCAGGGAAAACAATACCTATAGCTATTCTGGAAAAAGCTGGTTATAGGGATAAACCTGTTAGTGACTCCCTAACATGCAGCATGCACGTGGTTTGAGAGGTGACCCTAATTCCAGCAGATAATTTAACACACATCTATCACAATGTAGGATCTTTCATATATATTGTTCATAAGTACCTTCACAAGTTCAAGTTGATTTGACTAAATCAATTGTGATCATTCTGTTTTCCCTGTCACTATTGTTTGGGAACTAATACTTAAGTCCATCAGAACTCATCGTTTTTCTGGCTGTCATTTGCTCAGGAATGTGTAACCTAAGTTGGCCCAAACAGAAACCAATAGAGAAACTTATCTCATGGTTTAAAGGACTTACTTTTGCTCCCATTGGAGAAAGAGCTTTGGGATGAAGTTATCTCTGTGGACAACAGAGGAAAGAGGGACTTTCTTGAGCTGCTGAATCAGTAAGCCCTGGGAGCCACACCACCTTTCACTTCCTTTTGAGGGAAAAATACATCTTATCATAGTTTACATTTGTTTTGGTCTGCCTTTCTGTTAATTTGCAATCCAAACACAGCTAGGAAACTTGTCTTCACAGTTCAAAAGCTGCAATATAGAGCTGAAAAACACAACATGAGATCTTCACAATACAGCCACAAGTATCAATAACTGAATAGACCAAGTAGAGAAAAGCATTTCAGAGCTTGAAAGCTATCTTGCTGAAATAAGACAGGCAGACAAGATTAGAGAAAAAATAATGAAAAGGAATGCACAAAACCTCTGAGAACTATGGGATAATGTAAAAAGACTAAATCTATGACTGGTTGAGGTACATGAAAGAGACAGGGAGAATGGAGCCAAGTTGGAAAATATACTTGAGGATATCATCCAGGAGAACTTCCCCAACCTAACAAGACAGGCCAACATTCAAATTCAGAAAATCCAGAGAACCCCAGTAAGATACTCCTTGAGAAGATCAACTCCAAGACCCATAATTGTCAGATTCTCCAAGGTTGAAATGAAGGAAAAAAATGTTAAGGGCAGCCAGAGAGAAAGGCTGAGTCACCTATAAAGGGAAGCCCATCAGACTAACAGTGGACCTCTCAGCAGAAACCCTACAAGCAAGAGATTGGAGGCCAATATTAAACATTCTTAAAGAAAAGAATTTCCAACCCAGAATTTCATATCTAGCCTAACTAAGCTTCATAAGCAAAGGAGAAATAAAGTCCTTTTCAGACAAGCAAATGCTGAGTGAATTTGTCACTACCAGACCCGCCTTGCAAGAGCTCCTGAAGGAAGCACTAAATATGGAAAGGAAAAACTGTTACCAGACAGTGCAAAAACACACTGAAGTACAAAGACCAATGACACTATGAAGCAACTATATCAAGTATGTAAAATTAACCTTAAATGTAAATGGGTTAAATGTCCAAATTAAAATACACAAAATGGCAAGCTGAATAAAGAGTCAAGATTCATTGGTGTGCTATATTCAAGAGACCCATTTCATGTGCAAAGACACACTTAGGTTCAAAATAAATGGATGGAGGAAAATTTACCAAGCAAATGAAAAGCAGAAGAAAGCAGAGGTTGCAATCCTAGTTTCTGACAAAATAGACATTAAAACAATTAAGATTTAAAAAAAAAGAAAACAGAGAAGGGCATTACATAATGGTAAAGGGATCCATTCAACAAGAAGAGCTAACTATCCTGAGAATATATGCACCCAATAAAGGAGTACCCAGATTCATAAAACAAGTTCTTAGAGACCCACAAAGAGACTTAGACTCCCACACAATAATAGTGGAGGACTTTAACACCCCACTGTCAATATTAGACAGATCATTGAGACAGAAAATTGAGATATTCAGGACTTAAACTCAGCTCTGGATCAAGTGGACCTGATAGATATCTACAGGACTCTCCACCCCAAAACAACAAAATATGTGTTCCTCTCAGTGCCACATTGCACTTACTCTAAAGTTGATTGCATAATGGGAAGGAAACCACTCCTCAGCAAATGCAAAGGAACTGAAATCATAACAGTCTCTCAGACCACAGTGCAATCAAATTAGAACTTGAGATTAAGAAACTCACTCAAAACCACACAACTACATGGAAATTGAACAACCTGCTCCTGAATGACTCCTGGGTAACTAATGAAATTAAGGCAGAAATCAAGACATTCTTTGAAACCAATGAGAACAAAGAGACAATTTACCAGAATCTCTGGGATACAGCTAAAGAAGTATTAAGAGGCAAATTTATAGCACTAAATGCCCACATCAAAAAGCTAGAAAGGGGCCGGGCGCGGTGGCTCATGCCTGTAATCCCAGCACTTTGGGAGGCCGAGGCGGGCGGATCACAAGGTCAGGAGATCGAGACCACGGTGAAACCCCATCTCTACTAAAAATACAAAAAATTAGCCGGGCGCGGTGGTGGGCGCCTGTAGTCCCAGCTACTCGGGGAGGCTGAGGCAGGAGAATGGCGTGAACCCAGGAGGCGGAGCTTGCAGTGAGCCGAGGTCGTGCCACTGCACTCCAGCTTGGGCGAGAGAGCAAAACTCCGTCTCAAAAAAAAAAAAAAAAAAAAAAAAAAAAAAAAAAAAAAGGCCGGGCGCAGTGGCTCAAGCCTGTAATCCCAGCACTTTGGGAGGCCGAGATGGGTGGATCACGAGGTCAGGAGATCGAGACCATCCTGGCGAACACAGTGAAACCCCGTCTCTACTAAAAAATACAAAAAACTAGCTGGGCGAGGTGGCGTCGCCTGTAGTCCCAGCTACTCGGGAGGCTGAGGCAGGAGAATGGCGGGAACCCGGGAGGCGGAGCTTGCAGTGAGCCGAGATCGCGCCACTGCACTCCAGCCTGGGCGGCAAAGCAAGACTCCGTCTCAAAAAAAAAAAAAAAAAAAAAAAAAAAAAAAAAAAAAAAGCTAGAAAGATCTCAAATTGACACTCTAACATGACAGCTAAAAGAACGAGAGAACTAAGGGCAAACAAGCCCCAAAGCTAGCAGAAGATAAAAAGTAACCAAGATCAGAGTGAAACTGAAGGAGATTAAAACACAAAAATCCCTTCAAAAAATCAATGAATCCAGGAGTTTTTTTTTTTTAATTAATAAAATTGATATAACTACTAACTAAAATATATATACTACTAATAAAGAAGAAAAGAGAGAATCAAATAGACAAAATAAAAAAGGTAAAGGGGATATCATCACTGGCCCCACAGAAATACAACCATCAGAGAATACTATAAACACCTCAGTGTAAATAAACTAGAAAATCTAGAAGAAATGGATACATTCTTGGACACATACACCCTCCCAAGACTGAACCAGGATGAAGTTGAATCCCTGAATAGACCAATAACAAGTTCTGAAGTTAAGGCAATAATAAATAACCTACCAACTAAAAAAAAAGGCCACGACCAGGTGGATTTATAGCTGAATTCCATCAGAAGTTCAAAAAGGAGCTGGTAGCATTTCTTGTGAAACTATTCCAAACAACTAAAAAGGAGGGACTCCTCTCTTAACTCATTTTATGAGGCCAGTATCATCCTGATGCCAAAACCTGGCAGAGATACAACAAAAAAAGAAAACTTCAGGCCAATATCCTTGATGAGCATTAATGCAAAAATCCTCCACAAAATACTGGCAAACTGAATCCAGCAGCACATCAAAAAGCTTATCCATCAGAATCAAGTTGGCTTCATTCCCAGGATGCAAGGCTGGTTCAACATCCACAAATCAATGAACACAATTCATCACATAAACAGAACCAAAGACAAAAACCACATGATTATCTCAATAGACAGGAAATGCCTTAAATAAAATTCAACATCCCTTCATGTTAAAAACTCTCAATAAACTAGGTATTGATGGAACATACCTCAAAACAATAAGAGCCATTTATGACAAAATCACAACCAATATCACAGTGAATGAGCAAAAGCTGGAAGCATTCCCTTTGAAAATAGCCACAAGACAAAAATGCCCTCTCTCACCACTGTTATTCAAAATAGTACTGAAAGTTCTGGCTAGGGCAATTAAGCAAGAGAAAGAAATAAAGGGTATTCAAATAAGAAGAGAGGAAGTCAAACATCTGTTTGCAGATGACATGATCCTATATCTAGAAAACCCCATCATCTCGGCCCAAAACTTTCTTAAGCTGATAAGCAACTTCAGCAAAGTCTTAGGATACAAAACCAATGTGCAAAAATCACAAGTATTCCTATTCAGACCTAATTCAGACCTACGAACTGACCCAGAAAATCATCCACATTTATTAAGCACATAATTTAATGCATGTCTATCACAATGTGATAATGTAACACACGTTTATCACAATGTGATATCTTTCATATTTTTTGTTCATAGGTATGTTCACAACAAGTTCAGGGACAGTGCAAAAAAAACAATGTGCAAAAAAAAAAAATAGACAAGCAGAGAGCCAAATTGTTAATGAACTCCCATTCACAATTGCTACAAAGAGATTTAAAAACCTAGGAATACTGCTAACAGTGAAGTGAAGGACCTCTTCAGGGAGAACTGCAAATCACTGCTCAAGGAAATAAGAGAGGACACAAACAAATGGAAAAGCATTCCATGCTCATAGATAGAAAGAATCAATATTGTGAAAATGACCATACTGCCCAAAGTAATTTATAGATTCAATGCTATTCCCATTTAATTACTATTGACATTCTTCACAGAATTAGATAAAATTACTTTAAAATTCATATGGAACCAAAAAAGAGCTTGTATCACCAAGACAATCCTAAGCAAAAAGAACAAAGCTGGAGGCATCATGCTACCTGACTTCAGACTATACTACAAGCCTATAGTAACCAAAACAGCATGGTATGGGTACAAAAACAGACACATAGACCAATGTGTCTCACAGATCTCAGAAATAAGCCTGCACATCTACAATCATCTGATCTTTGACAAACCTGACCAAAAAAGCAATGGGGAAAGGATTCTCTATTCAATAAATGGTGCTGAGAGAACTGGCTAGCCATATACAGAAAATTGAAACATGACTCATTCTTTGCACTTTATACAACAATTATCTCAAGATGGATTAAAGACTTATATGTAAAACCCAAAACTATAAAAACCCTAGAAGAAAACTGAGGCAATACCATTCAGGACATAGCAACTGGCAAAGATTTTATGATGAAAAGGTCACAAGCAATTGCAACAGAAGCAAAAATTTACAAATGGTACCTAATTAAACTAAAGAGCTTCTGCACAGCAAAAGAAACTATCATCAGAGTGAACAGAAAAACCTACAACACAGGAAAAAAATTTTCCAATCTATCTGTCTAATATCCAAAATCTACTAGGAACTTAAACAAATTTGTAAGAAAAAAACAAACACCACCATTAAAAAGTGGGCAAAGGACACTTCTCAAAATAAGACAATTATGCGGCCAAGAAACATATGAAAAAAAGCTCAACATCACTGATAGATAGAGAAATGCAAATCAAAACCACAATGAGATACCATCTCATGCCAATCAGAATGGTGATTATTGAAAAGTCAAGAAACAACATATACTTGTTAGGCTGTGGAGAAATAGGAATGCTTTTACACTGTTGGTGGGAATGTAAATTAGTTTAACCATTGTGGAAGACAGCATGGTGATCCCTCCAAGACCTAGAATCTGAAATACCATTTGATCCAGCAATCCCATTACTGGATATATACCCAAAGGAATATAAATTATTCTATTATAAAGATACACGAATGTGCATGTTCATTGCAGCACGATTCACAATAGCAAAGACATGGAATCAACCCAAATGCCCATCAATGATAGGCTGAATAAAGAAAACGTGATACATATACACCATGGAATACTCTACAGCCATAAAAAGGAATGAGATCATGTCCTCTGCAAGGACATGGATGGAGCTGGAAGCCATTATCCTTCACAAACTAACACAGGAACAGAAAACCAAACACTGCATGTTCTCACTTATAAGTGGGGGCTGAACAATGAGAACACATGGACACAGGGAGGGGAACAACACACACTGGGGCCTGTCAGGTGGGGGCCAGAGTGGGGAAGGGGGAGCATCAAGATAAATAGCTAATGCATGCAGGGCTTAATACCCAGGTGATGGGGTGATAGGTGCAGCAAACCACCATGTCACAGGTTTACCTATGTAACAAACCTGCACGTACTGCACATGTATCCTGGAACTTCAAATAAAATAAAATTTAAAAAAATAAATACAAACACCTGCCATAGAGCCCTCCTGCTTTTAAAGGAATAATTAGAATCTGTGCATTCTGAATCAGTGATAATTTAATTCAGACCTATGAACTGACCCAGAAAAACATCCACACTTATTAAGCACATAATTTAATGCGTGTCTATCACAATGTGATAATGTAACACACGTCTATCACAATGTGATATCTTTCATACTTATTTTTCATAGGTATGTTCACAACAAGTTCAGGAACAGGGATATCATTATCCACATGTTTTAAGTTAAATATTTCCTGAAGTCACACTGCTACTTGTTGAAAAATTCCCATTTGAACTCCAGTCTTTGAGATCCAGTGTCTCTGGCAGTTTGATGTACATGATTCAGGGCAGGTAGCATAGGAATGCATGAAGAACTCTACACCATTTCAGTTGGAGGCCATTTCTATTCATGGGGTAGACTATTACTAGCTTATATATTATACTCTATCACTTTTTCCTGCTTATTTTATCTTGTGGGAAAACACCAAAATCATCATATATGTAATATTCTTTAATTCTATGTAAGTTGAAATACAAATATCTGTTCTGGCATAGCTAAGATTTACATTTCTCCAGTTTCTTTCCAGTTAAATAATAATATTATATATACCTATATACGTATGCATGTGTGTTTCTGGAATTTGTATGAAACATTAATTTAGCTTCCATTCCATTTCTTTTATTGTCACACAATTCTTGGATTTGCTGTTTTACAACATTCTAATGCAGTCCTAAATGAAAAACATTTGTTTTTCTAGGGCTGCATGCTGAATTAGGATTGGATAACAAAGCAAGTAGAGATGACTATCACATATGAGGGTGAAGCAATCCAAAGTAACAGATGACAAGGTTTCTATGGAACTTTGTTGCTTTGAAAAGCCTCAAGTTCTTCAGAGAGTGCTACTGCAGATTTTCTCAATTCTTACAAAACAATTGGTCTGGAAAGGTAAAAACTCGAGAGTCACCAAAAAATCTTTCCTCTACCTTTCCCATCCAGTGCTTCCTACTGAGTATGTTTCTTTTGAAGCCAAGATAACTTGCTCTGTTGCAGTTTCAGAAAATAGTGTGAAATTAATTTTTATCATCACCAAGAACTGGAGTCCAAGCCCAAACCTCCCACACAAATCCCTCCAACACGGAGTTGTTGTAAACCCAGAACTGGGTCATCGTAAGTCCCAACAAACGCAGGCACTTTGGGAAGCAGGGAAAGTTTAGACTTTGACCAATCATGCCAGCAATGACTTAACTTCAAGGAGCTCAGTACCAAGAAAGAGACAAGCAAGGCTGCCCAAAGTGTATTCTGCTGAATAGCAACACCAATGGATATTCACAGGTATTATGTTTAAAAGCAGTCCATGGACACAGTGTGTAGAATTGCCTATATTTATTTATCTAAGGAATCTATTTTGTGTGTGTGAGGACGTCATGTTAACAGACCAATGTTCTATAGAACACACCTTGGGAAATACTGGGCTGTGGCATGAGGAGCCCCATTTGAAATAAGTTATCCACAGGAAATAAAGAGGGTACAAGGGAGAACATTTGTTTCTTTGTATCCATTTTTGTTTGGAAGTATTGTTTTGAACGATTGTTTAAATTGAAATAATAATAACATTTTTGCATAGCATGTAGCATTACCTTTTCCAGAACAGTTTCATCTTCATTTCTTCTTTTTACTGCCAAGGAACCCTGTGATGGTACTTCAGATAGCTGTATTCAATTTCACTGTTGATGAAACTGATACATAGAAATGATGAAGGCCTTTTACACTCAGGATAGGCTAAGTCAGGGGATCAGAAAACTAGGCCACACAGGCCAAATCTGGCCTGCAGCCTGTTTTGTACAGTCTGGAAACTAAGGGTATATATATATATATATATATATATATGTAGTAATAAACCTTTAAAGAGGAAGAAAAAAGAAAAGAATATTTGACAGAGACCATATGTGGCCCGCGAAGCCTGAAGTATTTACTGTCTGACCTTTTACAGAAAAATTTTGCCAGCACCGGGACTAGCTTATACGGTTATGCTGTGGTAACAAACGATACTCATATCTCAGTGATTGTGCCCAACAATATATATTTCTTGCTGATGCCACATGCCTAAGTCAATGTGTCAGGAGTCTCTGCTTATCTGGATCACTCAGGAACCTGAGCTGCAAGAAACTTCATGTCATGATGTGCTCCGTGGTTACCTCTGCGATAAGAAGGAGATGTGAGGAGCTGCGTACTGGCTCTCAGAATTTCCACCTGGGTGTGAAACGCTCCACTTCTGCTCATAGTTCACTGGCCATCCAAGTCACACGGCCTCATCTAACTTCAAAAGGGTGGGGAAATAAACGCTACCTTATACCTGGAAGAATGAAATCCAAAAATATTTGGTGAACAACAGTATTAATACTGGATACCTGTGAATGTGAGTGTGTGAGAGGGATATAGAGAGAGTGTGTGTGTATGTGTGTGTCTGTAGAAAGCTAGTTCAGCAAGTGAGGTGTTAGAAACCATAGCCTCTGAAAGCTTTATTGATTTTCTTCATACATATGTATAAGATATAGATATATAGTGATATGGTTTGACGCTGTATCCCCACTCAAATCTCGTCTCTAATTGTAATCTCCACAAAGTTCCTCCTTCGCTCCTCTCTCTCTTGCTGCCGTGTGAAGAAGGTGCTTGCTTCTCCTTTGCCTTCCACCATGATTCTCCACTTCCTGAGACCTCCCAGGGCATGTGGAACTGTGAGTCAATTACCCCTCTTTCCTGTTTAAATTACCGAGTCTCAGATATTTCTTTACAGCAGTGTGAAAATGGATTAATACATATAAGAACTTCTATTATATATGGATATGTAGATTTCTCTATTTTTACATATTGAATTCTTATAACTGTATCTACTATATATTCTATATTGAATTCACATATATAAATATATGCAGTAGAGATCTCTCCATAGCTATGTATTTATCTATAGATATATATTTTACATATATTGGATAATATAAAATTCAATATATAATAGATAATCTGTAGAATAGGATTTCCATCTATATAGTAGAGATCTATCTATCTATCTCTGTGTGTATAGAGAGAGGGAAAAATGAATCAATCGGGTTTCATAGGACATGGATGTCGGGTTTTAGGTGTGTGTATGTGCATGTAGGCATACTCTACATTATGCTGTTGATCACATAGAGAGCACACATGAGAGAGAGGTGTATGTGTGTACGTAATCAAGAATCCATTATGTACAAGTTACAAAATGAACATGAAAAAATAAATTTAAAGGTTCTTTTGATATGTAGTTTTCTAGTGTCAAAGGGTTTAACGTTTCTTGGCTTACAACAGTGTAGGTTGTCTTATGTTAACGTGTTCCCTGAAAAGCTGTTTAAAAATTAAATCATACAATTTTTACTTTAAAGATCACAACTTTGGGGAGCTCTTTTCCAAAAGAGAAGAAAACAAAGAAGGAAGAAATTTCTAGTAATGTGAATAATCAGCTTCTAGTTACATCTTTGAAAGCTGGAGCCTGTGTGTAATAAAAATGCTTAAAATAAAGGTCTCTCAATTTTTTAAGCAGCAAGAAAATACTTGGAGAATTAAAAGACAATATCTATTAGCATTAGAAGAAAACCTGCAGATGATTCTAGTCTACCTTCCTTATTTTATCGATGAAGATGGTGAAATTAGTAATGACAAATTCAAAAATGTAAATTCTTATACATTTTTTAGTTTTTGGATTCTCTCTCAACCATATACTTCTTCTCTTAGAGTAAACCTTTTTTTTGGTCTATGTAAAAGCACTGTATCATTTTCAAATCATGGTCAATAGATTTTGGATGATTTCATGTTGAAAATTGTTGCTCTGTATGACAAAGGGAAGCCTGCTTCCTCTATCCCAAGAACAGTCTACTTGGTTTTTAAAAGGCATTGTGAATGTATAGCATCCTTACTGCAAGGCTGCATGCACAAGGCCGAGCTGTTTCTGAAAGAATTCCACACCTGACAGGATGCTGGCCACACCTTTCTTGGCTCAGAGACAAAGCAAGGAAATTGTGGAAGATAAGTAATTGAAGAAATCATTTTCTTCCTCTTCATGTATGCTTCTTTTCTTGGATCTGGGATTATTGGTGGGTTTATTTTTTGTCTCTTTCCATCTTTGACACTTTCTTTTTACTTAGGAGATGCCAAATGAGAGACACATAAATTATGAGGATTTTTTTTTTTTAAAAAAAACCCTGCAATTGACCATTCTATTGGTGCATGCTTTATCACTTGCAAGATTCACAAATAACACAATTTCTGGTGTTGGGGGGCACCCCAAAAAGGACAATTTCTTTTCAGAATAATAAATCACAATATTTAAAGGGAAGAGATCTTGTGAAAAAGCTATGAGTCAAAGAGTCCAAGCCTGGCTTCCATCTGTGTTTGGGGAACAGTTAACAGCAATGTGTGGGAAGTCAAACAAAAATGGAGAGCTGAGATTTTCTTTGCTTTTTAAAACAAGGATGTTTGTTTAAGGAAAGTATGTGTGGGGGAAGTAAGGGGGAGTGCTGTGGCTCCTGTGAGAGAAAGGGGACGTGGGGAGACACATGCCAGCAGTTCAAAGGATTTTTGTGCATGCAGGATAGTAAATAAATTGAAGAGTCAATTTTTATAAAAAATATTTGCCCAGCCAAAGAGGGAAGTCACTGAAATTGCAAGGTTGCTGCTGAGTAGTTAAATCCTCAGGTAGGGCGTGGCTTGTCACCGTTACTCCTATCCATCTCAGTTGTCTTCTCTGGGCCTTTCCATATTTTCTGTGAGAGTCTCCATATTTCCATTCAACTTCTGGAATTGACCTGTATCACTGAGAAACGTGATTAAGCTGCTTTAAAAAGCCTCTAATTTCCATCTTGCAAAAGAAAAATATAAATGCAAAGATGGTGCCATAGCTACTAGCTCAGTTTCAAGGCATCTGGGTGTCAGACATCAGAATATAAATCAGGGAAGGCATTTTACCAGATAGTGTGTATTGTGATGAATAAAACACAGAGGAAATGGGGACTTCATAAAAATAAGAAGTATAAATATCCAGTCATGAAAGGTACATATTTGTTAAAGATTATGTCTATTGAAATGATGAGTTGGAAGAATCATTTTATATGACTTTACTGGCTCACGAACATAAATGACTTTATTGGCTCATGAATATAAACAACTTAAAATATGACAAATATATTCTTTAAAAGGAGTCAGTTATCTCTTTAGGTTTTCATTATCTTTCAAAGAGAAACAAATTTAAGAATCTTAGCTTTCCACCAATGAAATTACAGTCTATCTTATTCTCTATGAAGTTATGAAAATGGTAAAGAAACTTTAAAAGATCTTATCTCCACATATGCAAACCTTTCTTATTTGTGCAAATTCAAGTTAATATATGGATGTAAAAGCATAGTTCATATTTGTAGTGAAATTGAACTTATTTCAAAGAAAATATCTCCACATATAGAGTATCAATCAATTTCAGAAAATAAAAAGTCTTCAAGCTTTACATATTGCAAGCTTGAGATATTGTGGGATCATATTTAATCACTGATGGGTTAATGTTCTAAGCAAACTATAATTAAAAATAAATAGGTCTCTAAGCTACCTAATCCTCAAGTGTGCCAAATGAGGCAAACATTTCACTTCTGTAAAAACAAACTTCTAATTCTAATTTAAAGCATTAGTTGAGCCTCCCATCAAGGAATTTTGTGATGTTTGTTCATTTATCTAAGATACTTTCTTCAGACTTATGAATATTTATGAACCACAGGGTTCAATCCAGTATTATAAGAAGTAAGAGGTAGTGTCTTCTAGACGTAAAGGGTGCTTATAATTCTACTGCGCCTCCAGATACTCACTGGCATCTTGTCACGCTTGAATGAGCCATTCAAAATAAAGCTGCCATCTAATCGAAGTACCTGAAGTGTAAAAATGTGAGAAGAATTTAATGAAGCATAAATTGTCATTTAGTTGAAGATACAGACCCCTTTACTGTAGCACAATTAAATAAAACATAATGGAGGCTTCTATTCATCAGTCCCAATCGCCTTCTGTTTTGCAGACAGGAAAACTACAAGATCAATTAATGTCTTTATTGTGGACTGTGGTGCATGGAGAGTAAATGTATTCTCTCCCTCTCTCTTTTCCTCATCCCTCCCCCAACCAGGCACGCATTTTATATGTGTTTATAATTAAGAATTTGTCATGTATAAGACACTGTGTTCAATGCTAGTGGGAAATCTAAGATTAATCAAAATGGCCCCACTATCTACTGAAAGCAATAGCCTTTATCAAATACCAACAGGCTTTTTTTTTTTTTTTTAACAAAAACTTTATTATGCAGCTCTCTAGGCTAAGAGTGTGAAAGGCCCAGGCATTGAAATTTGGAGCAGATATAGCAGTTCAATGGAAAAAACAAAACACAAAAAACATCAAGCTATTTTACGGATAACAAACTTTCTCCTGATTGTGAACTATGTTGAATTTCTCAGGCATACAGGTGAGTCTATGGGGTAGCTATGGGCATGAAAGTGAGTGGTTTAATAACTGAGGGCAGAGGAAGCAGAGGGCTGTGGGAAGATTAACAAGAGTCAAGTATACCCACTCTCCACTTATAATTCTGCAGGAACCAAGAAGTTTAGGAAATGAGAATGACAACTGGCTGAGAGAACATCAAGGTCCAGGAATGGAAATGGCAGCTGGCTGAGAGATCAATCAGGTTCAGAAAATGAGATTAGCAACTAAGAGATCTAAAAATCTACCAAGAGCATACGAAACTATTTACTCATGCATTCGTTATTTTAGAAAATATTTCTTGAGCACCTATGTATGTAAAGTGCTTTGCAGGCCAGTCGCTAGGTATATAGCAGTGAACACAGTTTATACGTTTTGTGCCTTTTTGTAGTTTATGATCTAGTGGTGAATGGTTGGATGTTTATGCCATGAGGCTATGTCACCTACCAGTTTTCCTCATTGTACCCTACGGGATCCAATTCAGCATCACTCATTACATTTAGTTGTTATGTCTCCTTAGACTTATTTAATCTAGAACAGCTCTTCATTCTTCCTTTCATTTTCTTGACCTTGACTCTTTGAAAAATATAGACCTGATATTTCATAGAATATCTCTCGCTTTGGGTTTTTTGATGTTTCATTTTGATTAGAATCAAGTAATGCTTTTCAGGGGAGAAATATCATAGAAGTGAAGCTGTGGCCTTCTCAGGGCATCATGACTGAGGGAGACTACATTGCATTTTGGATTAATAGAAGCCTGGCCATAGTTTGTTTTTATTTCTTCTTATTACTCTATGCTTTTTTTCCCCTAACTTCTTCTATCTCCATACTTTAGATATTTATCTTGCTAATATTTACCTAGTCTGAATGTTTGCTCTAAACTCCAGCCCTACAAATACACTTACTTGCTTGACACTGCACTTAGATTGTGCAAAGGCACTTCCTACTCAAAATATCCAAAAAAAAAAATCAAAGTCATGATCTTCCACTAAGGACTCATCCCGATAGAATGTTTCCCATCTCAGCAAATGGCATCACTATCTAATCAATTATGCAAGCTGAAATTCTAAAAGGAATTCTTGATGTTTCCTTCTTCCTCATGCCCTCTTAAATCAAATTTGTAATTAAGTTCTGTCAGTTATACTTTTGAAATATTTCAAATGATAATTTCTCTCATTCTTCACTTACAACATTTTGGTACAAGACACTATTATCTGCCAACAAGCCTACTCGGAAAAATCTAGTTGGTCTTCCTGCATCCACTCTCACCCCTTCCAAACTTCCCCCATATTGCAAATAGGGTAGATTTTTTAAATGTTATTTTGATCAAGTCACCATTCAACCCCACCCCAAATTCACTGTATTAAATCCCATTGCTCTGAGAATGAAGATCAGAATCACTTAGCTCTCATAAAGCTATACGGTCAGAATTTTTCAGGTCTCCACACCATCTCAAACCACTAGCCGGCTCCCTCTCCCTCTACCTTCCAACTGTATTAACCTTTTAAAGTTCCTAAAGCAACTCCTGGCCCATTCAGCCTTTGTATATGCTGTTCATGTCATCTGGACCAAACCTCTTCCACTAACTTAGTTAAACCCTGATATGGTTTCCCTGCATCCCCACCCAAATCTCATCTTGAATTGTGGCTCCTATAATTCCCACGTGGTGTGGGAGGGATCCAGTGGGAGATAATTGAATCATGAGGGCAATTTCTCCCATACTGTCCTTGTGGTAGTGAATAAGTCTTACGAGATCTGATAGTTTTACAAGGGGAAACCCCCTTCACTTGGTTCACTTTCTCTCTTGTCTGCCACCATGTAAGATGTGCCTTTTGCTTTCTGCCATAATCATGAGGCCTCCCCAGCCACGTGGAACTGTTAGTTCACTAAACATCTTTTTTCTTTATAAATTACCCAATCTCAGATACGTCTTTATCAGCAGCATGATAACAGACTAATACAAACCCCATTCATTTTTCGGATCTCAGATTCAGGGAACCCTTTCCTGACTACCTCAGAGTAGGTCAGGTTGTTCTGTTACATGCCTCTGTAAGCTGATATGGTTTAGATTTGTGTCGCTGACCAAATCTCCTGTCAAATTGCAATCCCCAGTGTTGGAGGAAGGGCCTGCTGGGAGGTGATTGGATCATGGGGGCGGATTTCCCCCTAGCTGTTCTTGTGAAAATGAGTGAGTGTTCATGAGATCTGGTTTTTTAAAAGTGCATAACACCTTCCCCTTCACTTTCTTCCTCCTGTTCTAGCAATGTAGGATTTGCCTGCCTCTCCTTTGCCTTCTGCCATGATTGTAAGTTTCCTGAGGCCTCCACAGCCATGCTTCCTGAACAGCCTGCAAAACTGTAAGCCAATTAAACTTCTGGTCTTTAAAATTTACCCAGTCTCAGGTAGTTTTTTATAGCAATTCAGGAATAGACTAATACATAGGCAGAACACTTATCTCTACGTGTAATTTTAAATTATTTATTGTGATTATTAGAATAATATCTATTTTCCCCAGAAGAGTGTAACACCACAAGGGCAAGGACTGTTTGATTTTGCTCACTTGCCTGTCCCAGCAGTACAGCACCTAGCACAGCACATAACATGTAGTAGGTATTCTATAAATATTTGTTGAATAATTGAGTAGCATAGCTGTAAAGGTGTGCTGTACAGTTCAGTGGAATAAACAGTGGAATGGACATGAGCTAAGACAATCCATTATGGCTAAACTTCTGCCTTAAGAAAAGCAATGTGCCTTTAGAACTTTTGGGTCTCCAAACCTGAAATACTTATTAGGGCATCCCATCATAAACCAAAAACCATTGCTTTTAATCATGAGTATTGAGTGGTTTTAATCATTCTTGGAAATATTTCCTGAACTGTGCTGAGCATATTATTGATTTGAATTTCTCAGGGGGAAAAAATCCTTTTTTCTTGGTATTGACATAAATTTATAAACCCAATTTTTAAAAGATTAACAATGATGAATGAAGCAAGGATGATATATCTATACCTATAATTTTTCTAAATAAGTCAATGGCTCTCTATTCCCTCAGTCTCAGTCCTGACCATCTCTGCATAAGCAAAACAGCCTGATGACATTAACTTCCACAGATTCTCTCAACACAACATCCATCAAGCATATGACTAAATTCAATGACCATCTACTTTCAGCCAACCTATATTTTTTCTTTGATTTGTGCAGATCTTCAGTCAAAATGTAGCTAAGGTTATTTTGCTATAATAAAGCTTAGTTATCAAAAGATTAGGCTAGGATCAAGACGTGCTGAGAAGAGAGGAAAGTTATTGCATGCTATTTAAAAATTTTCAGGCCATTGATTTTATTTGGAGACACCATTTACCCTAATAACATGTAGAAATGAATAACTTTAATGCACCTCAAGAAGCATACACAGTGGTGTTAAAATCAGTCTTGGTGAATCAGATTATTTTTTAAGTTTACAAACTGTGTTTGCTATTTTGAATAATACTACAGTAAACTTTTACAAGTGATATGCCTGGAGGGTGGAGTTAGGAGGGACTTTCTGGCTGGTTGTGGTGGCTCATGCCTGTAATCTCAGCACTCTGGAAGGCCGAGGCAGGCAGATCACTTGAGGTCAAAAGTTCAAGACCAGCCTGGGCAAAACCCCATCTCTCCAAAAAAAAAAAAAAAAAAAAAAAAAAAAAAGAACTCTCAATATCTATGCATCTGAGATTTTTGTAATTTTGTTTAATTTGATTTTTAATAATAAACATATAATACTTTTGAATTTAGCAAAAAGTAATACAAATTTTTTAAAAGAACCCATTTGGTGAATTATTTCTCAAAACTCAAAGTTTAACTTCTGCTTCCACTTACAATTTTGTAAATCATGAGTTTGACCCTCCTAATGAACAATGAGAACAGTCCAGTTAAGCAACAAACTTTGGTATTAAAACTAATCAGAGTACCACATTAAAATAAAAAGAAGTAAACTTAAATCCAGCAAATGATTAGCCATTCCCAAGAAAGAAGATATTCGCAGCTACTTTCATCTCTGATGGAACAGTGAAAGGAGAAGTTGCCGTAGAAGGGAGTGACATAAAACCAGCCAAACTGAAAAAACTGTAGCAGTTGCCTGTGAGCTTACATGATGGATTAAAATCCCAAGAAGTTCCAGACTCAGAGAAAGTCTCCACCTATCCACTAACTGTTTACCAAGGTGTTCGCCTCTTGTTGGGGAATAGAATGCTGAAGGCTGCAGTCAGGGCAGGAGAATGAAGACAAATCCTGAGGATCTCCAGGCCTTCTTTGAAAGAAATGTAGCATCTGCTGAAGGCTGGGAATAGGGCAGCAGAGTAAAATATCTTCCAGGCTCTCAAGGCCCTCATTGAATGCATTATCTAAGATCTCCAAAGATGAGCCAGAAATTTGCTGGGATAAAAAGGTCAATACTTGCACTAGAAAGCAAAGAGGTTTTTCCAGAAATTAAAAAAGCTGGTAGTTACAGGCTGTAAAGGTGTCTCCCACATTCAGAAAGCTGGTCGCCTGGCTATAGAGCACAAAGAGATCTTTGGAGTTTTATGAATGCTCAGATCTCAAGTCCTGCTGGAGGAAAGGTCCTGATTCCAATATCAAATTATTTGAATCCAGTGGTGAACTAAATAACTAAAGCTTTAATGAAGCCCAGACACAGCTAATCTACACATTAGATTGACTCAGGCCCTCATATTAGTGGCATGACAGAAGTAGGATGTGCCTTATTCTGGAGGTAAATATTATTTAGGCTTCACTGTTGGCTTACACACAATGTTGAGTACACAATACAAAAATTTAAGTCATGCCAAGTGGTAAGAAAATTTGACCCATAGTCAAGAGGAAAACTGGTCAACAGAATTAGATGCAGAGAGGGTCAAGTATAAAATATGTCAGATCAGGACTTTAATAGTGCTGTGATAAACACACTAAAGAGTCTAGTGGAAAAGACAGAAAACAATGTTTTATTTAGTTTTAGCTATTTTTTTCTATTGTATCATATAAATAATGAGCAATACAAGGCTTGCTACTTTTGCTTAATGTCATTGTTCTGTGATGTATTCATGTTGCTGCACACAACTATAATTTGTTTTTCAGTGATGTATAGCATACCATTGTATGACTACACCATAATTAATTCAACCATTCAATTGTCAGCATACATTTGGGTTTCTAAATTTTTACTCTTACAAGGACTTCATGATGCACGATCTTGTGTAAGTCTCCAGTATGCATACTCAAGTGTTTCTCTATACACTATACCTACAAGTGGTTTTTAGCAGATGGTACATTTTTTTCCCTATAGTAGTTGTATAAGCGGGCATGAGTTCCTATGCCTTTATATCCTCACCAACACCAGATGTCAAACTTTTTTATTTTTGCCAAGTGATGGATATTAGTTGGGATCTCATAGTGGTTTTAAGCTTCAGTTCTCTAATTTCTCATGACATTGAGAATCTTTTCATATACTCATGGTCTATTTGTGTTTTCTGCGAGAAACTTAACTTTTTTCTTATGAATTCATAGTAATTATTCATGTATTCTGCAAACAAATAATCTGTCAGTTATATATGTTGCAAATCTACTCTATTTCTTCATATATTACTGAATCCACAATACACTGCTGTTATTTTACTATAAACATTTAATTGTTTTTTTAAATGTTAAAAATGAGAATATGTCTTGTATATTTACTGTTTCTGACAATCCTCATTCCTTTATGTAGATCCAAATTTTAATTTAATATCATTTTCTTTCTGTCTGAAGAACTTCCTTTAACATATTTGATGGTGTATATCTACTGATAATGAATTGCCTGCCAACACTAATTTGTCTGAAAAAAGTTTTTTTCTAAACTTCCCTTTTGAAATTTATTTTCACTGGGTAAAAATTCACTGTTGTTTCCTTCACAAATTTAGTGTTATACCTGCATTGTTTACTGGCTTGCATAATTCCTGACATGAAATCTGCCGTTATTCTTATTTTGTACCTCTATTGGTAACGATTTCTTTTCCCCAGCACTTTAGAAATGTACCAGGATCTTATTGATTCTGTGGCTTCTCGTGATAAATCTGTGGTCATTTGAATTGTTTTTCCTTTGTATATAAAATATCATTTAAGAATATTTTTCTATTCTCTCTTCTCCCTTCCTTCTGGGATTATAATTCCATGTAGATTAGACCTATTGATCCCGTCCTACAACTCAGTAGACCCCATTATTTTTATTCTCTCCCCACCCCTGACAGTCTGTCCTATCCGGTATTTTGTCTCATGAATTCTAACTTCCTAGGCTTCCTGAAACTCTGATCTCTACCTCCTCAACTCAGTGAAACTTATATGTTTTGTAAGTCTCCCCACTCCCTGATGGCCTGTAAACTGTCTCCAGGAATAAGTTCACTCTTTTGTGAACTCTGTGATTTATTTTGACCAATGTCTTGACATTATTGTTTTAGATATTTTGTGACATTTTCTAATTGTTTAGGATAAAAAAAGATGTATCTGGTTCTTGTTACTCTACCAGAGCCAGAAGCAAAAGTCTACTATCATCTTCTTACAAGGAAAACTAAAGCCTCGAACTTCTGGGGAGTGAGTAGATGCTAAATGCAGAGAATGATTACAGTTTCTGGTCTTCAGCAGTGCTTGGATGGAACCTGGAGCTTGCTCCTAATCAGTCACTCAGTCCTTGCCTCCACTTCACCACCACATTCCATGATCAAATCACCCTGAGGGCTCCATTATTCCAACACCATGCAGCAGCCACCTCTTCTCAGTTACCTGATATGGTGATCTTTTTGCAGGTGCCCCAAAACTACCCCCGGGACTACAGAACCAAAAAGGTGGCGGAACTTTCCACAGGATATTATCAAAGCTGATCCTCGTGGGGTGGGGGAGGGGGGAGGGATGGCATTAGGAGATACACCGAATGTAAATGACGAGTTAATGGGTGTAGCACACCAACATGGCACATGTATACATATGTAACAAACCTGCACATTGTGCACATGTACCCTAGAACTTAAAATATAATAATAAATAAATAAATAATGATCTTGATAGTGGGAGAGCAAGCTGATTGTAATAATGGAATCTGTATAATACCTAGAAAATGTATAAATCTTGTTCTTATTGGAACTGCAAAAACTAGCCACTGACAAAACTGACTCCCATATTTTTACTTCCTTGAGACGCATTACCTAAATAAGCAGGTAAAATACATTTTTAAAATAGATGCTCATGTAGTAAACTTGTGCAAAAGAGGGGTTCTATAATCTGGCATTGGAGTTCCTTTGACAAGCACACCTGGGAGACAGTGACAATGAGAGTGAAGCCTCAGGTTGGTTTCCCCATCGCCATGAGGATAGCTTCCCATGCTGAATGATGACGTACTTTCATATCTGTGTGATCTTCATACTTTCCACAGGGGCGTACCAAAATATCCACCTCTGCTTTCTTCCTACATTTGCACTGTTCCAATCAATGAATTAATTTGGTACCAAAAATAAAAGATACTAACTTATCTATTAAAAATGTTATACAGGCCAGGCGTGGTGTCTCACGCCTATAATCCCAGTACTTTGGGAGGCAGAGGAGGGTGGATCACCCAGGTCAGGAGTTGGAGACCAGCCTGACCAACATGGTGAAACCCCATCTCTACTAAAAATACAAAATTAGTCAGGTGTGGTGGCACATGCCTGTAATCCCAGCTACTTGAAAGGCTGAGGCAGGAGAATTGCTTGAACCTGGAAGGCGGGGGTTGCAGTGAGCTGAGATCAACCCATTGCACTCCAGCCTGGGCAATGAAGTGAGACTCTGTCTCAAATAGATAAATAAAGTTAAACAAATTAGTAGTGGAGGTTAGCAACTTTTACATAGTAGTTGGCTATTGAGAGAGGAATAGTTGATCTATGTATTTTGACTTTCAGCCTGAGTTTTTCTTTTATCTCAATAAGAGTTTCATGACAGTAAAATACTTGAGATGTTAATTTTAGGGCTAGGTTTTCTCTTTAGTATTTTAAATATATATAAAGTTATTAGTTATGTGTTAATGTTTTAGACTTTCTAAAATACAATTTTTTTTTTTTTTTTTTTGAAGCAGAGTCTCGCCCTGTCACCCAGACTGGAGTACAATGGTACTATCTCGGCTCATTGCAACCTCTGCCTCCCATGTTCAAACAATTCTCCTGCCTCAGCCTCCCGAGTAGCTGGGATTACAGGCACCTGCCACCATGCCCAGCTAATTTTTGTATTTTCAGTAGAGACAGGGGTTTCACCATGTTGACCAGGCTGGTCTTGAACTCCTGACCTCGTGATCTGCCTGCCTTGGCCTCCCAAAGTGCTGGGATTACAGGTGTGAGCCATTGTGCCTGGCCCAGTACAAATGATTTTTATCGAGTACAGCTTCTTTGCTTTTCTCATTTGATTTTTCCAGGCTTAAATTGGTTATCATGAATGTTTAATCTTCCAAATTCACTTGCACAATGATAATCTTGTTTTCTAAGGATTATTAGATGAGCATAAAGCTTTTGAGCCAAATAATAGTTCATTCCTAGAAATAGGAAGCAAAACGTTGCCAAGATTAAAACAAGCCCAAGCACCGAGGTTCAAGGTCGGTTTGAAACAGAAACCACAAATTTTGATTGGATCTCAACTTGACAGCGTAAGACTCACATGAATTGTTTTTAGTATTGTATAGCAGAGATACGCATACACAGTCTAACAAAAGGAGACACGGAGACCAGTTCAAAATAGCATAACGTTCAGAAAAGAATTAAACACTCAGGTCTGTTTTAGTGAACAGGGGTCTGGAGCCCCTGAGTCTATGTCCTGTCACTAAAACACCTGGAGAAAGTTAACAGGAGGACAAACGCTGTCAGAGAAGTCAACTAAATGTTCTGAGGTAAATGAATGGCACGCACACAGATCTATGACAAGTACACATTCTTCCTCAGACAGATAGACCAAAACTAAAATATGAAAGCTCAAAAGATAGAGTTTAAACATGAAAATAAGTCAATTTTGAAATTCTCATTTTCTTACTTTACATGATGTCATTAACTAGGCCCAAATCTTCTTCCCTGGGTATCAGAAGTCTAGAAAAGGCAAAAAGATATTTATAAAATGCTTATAAGTCACTAAAAAGGCAGTGTAAATATACACTAAAACATTTTATCTTTATTTTATTTATTTTTTTTGAGAAGGAGTCTCGCTCTATCGCCCAGGCTGGAGTGCAGTGGTGCGATCTCCGCTCACTGCAAACTCTGCCTCCCAGGTTCAGGCCATTCTCCTGCCTCAGCCTCCCAACTAGCTGGGACTACAGGTGCCTGCAACCACACCTGGCTAATTTTTTGTATTTTTAGTAGAGACGGGGTTTCACCATGTTAGCCAGGATGGTCTCGATCTCCTGACCTCGTGATCCACCCTCCTCGGCCTCCCAAAGTGCTGGGATTACAGGTGTGAGCCACCGCACCTGGCCAACATTTTACTTTTAAAGTGCTACTATAAAATGTTACTATTCTATAGTTGAAAACTGGTTTCTCATTGTCAGTGGATCTCATGGAATACCACTATTGAGTTTGCTAGCACTTCACTATGTTTCTTTTCTTTTCCTTTTCCTTTTCTTTTCTTTCTTGTTTTTGGAGACAGGGTCTCTCTCTGTCACTCACATGGAAGTGCAGTTGTGCAATCACTGCTCGCTACAGCCTCCACCTCACAGGCTCAAGTGATCCCCCCACTTCATCCTCTTCAGCAGCTGGAACCACAGATGTGAGCTACCACGCCAGGCTAATTTTTGTAGCTTTTGTAGACAGGGTCCTACTATATTGCCCAGACTAGTCTCGAACTCCTGGGCTCAAGCAATCCTCCCACTTTGGCCTCACAAAGTGCTGGGATTACAGGTGTGAGGCATCATGCCCAGCCTACTGTGTTTCTAGGAGAGCCTCTCAAATTCAAAAACACAGATCATAACATTTTTAAAAACTCTTTAAAAGACTCTGAAACATAATACACATGAAAGAAGTATAAAACATAGACAGTAAATTATCATGAAACAAAATACCGTGGAATGATAACATGGATGAAGAAATAGAATAATGTCAGCAACCCACAAACCCTTCCCAAGGTTCATGACATATTGAGTTGTTCATGAAAAATAGCTCATAATGGTTTTGAAGAATAAAAAGAACGTTGTAAATCATATCTTCAAAAATTAGTATCCCATATAAGTAGCATATACCAGACTCATTGGAACAGTCTTGGTAAATTAAAACCCACAATAAGCCAAGATTTCTATTCCGTTTGAGTACAACATTTCCAGATATGAGCTAGAGATCATGAAAATCATCAGCAGCTGACTCGACGTGGCCCTAGTCATGCCTTGCTTCACGATGATATTACACTGCTATGCTCTGAGACCCACCCAGGGGCTTTGCTTTGTGATCCGAAAAGCCATTTCCCTGTCTGAGAAAACAGGCAAATATTCCGGTCTGGAAGCAAAATTTGTGAACTCATCTCCTCTCCCAAACATTCATTCAAACTTGTCTCACCTTTCTCAGAGCCTGCCTCTGCCTCCTCACAGGATACATTCTACCCTGGGCACCAGGAAGACATCATCATGGTCATTATTTAATGCACTATCTGTTTTGTTATTGCCTGTTAGCTTTTTTTTTTTTTTTCCTCCAATTATACTTGGAGGGTTGATTCTAGACAGGTTCTATTTCTGCATTCCCAGCAAGCAGCTTTGTGCCTAGAACTCACTGTGCATATAATGCACATTTATGGATGAAAGCTTTTAACCTGGATCAGGATGGCTCAGGTGACATGGAGTCTGGTCTGCCTGTAGGAAATTGATCCTTGTTCTATCATCACCCAGTACTACAATGTTAGGCAAGTCATAAGTTATGCCTGGTTCTCAGTATTTTAATCTACGAAACAGGGATGACCGGTGAGGTGATCTCTAAGAGGACCATTCAGCTCCAAAATTCTTTTATACTGATAAATGCTCAGAATACTTGAGTATGAAATCTTCCAAAATGATGGCACCCAATTTTCACACTAAATGGGAAATCTTGATTGTCCTCACTACTATTCAAAACTGTGATTTTCAGATAAAAACAATTTTAAAACAAATGTATTTACCTTTCTCAAGACCACCCAAAATGCTTAGCAGATTGGTTTTTGAACGACAGGACAAATTCTGTCCTGTCCTGGAGATGAAACGCCACCTAGTGGATGCATTCCTAGGCAGTGTGTTCCCCACCGGAACAAGAGGGCGCTTTGTTCTCTGTGGCTGATGGCTTCTACTCAGTTTCTCCTTTCTCCATCTGACACGCCTATCTCAACCTTGTCATTGCTTTTGCTTTCTAAAAATTATAGGAATACTTATCTTGGTAAGAGAAAATGTGTGTATTTGAACCATGTTTGATTTAATTTTTACCTATTTGCTTTGCATTGCCAGCGTAGTTGGCGTTTTAAGAAAAAAGATAAAGTCCAGCATACTCAGACTAAGTCTTTTTAGTCTCTTATCAATTTGGTTTGAAAACAATCCTTGAGCATTCGGAGACGCCTTGGCTAGACAGACAGAAAAAGGATGGTAGAGTTCACATGTCTCCTAAGCTGAACAGACTATAGCGCCCAAGCTTTTTTCCAGTTCCTCACCAAAGGATCTATCTGCATTTTACAATTTTCCTTGTTTTTTTAAGAGAAACCATTATAGATGACTAATCTAGAGCTTTGGACGAGTAAAGTTACTTCAGTGTGAAGTGGAATCTTTGCCTGGATAATGTTTTCACTGAGCTTAAGGAAATTTAAGCGACGGCTACTTAAAATGAACAGAAGGACAGGATTACACTAGTTATTTTTTTCTCTACCTAGCAGAAAAATATCCATAAGTTCTGCCTGTTGAGGTTCAAAGAAACTTAGAAAATGGTGGTCTTAGCTAATTAATGAAACATCAAGAGGATTGCTACAAACCTCTAGCCCAGCTTCTGATGCCTCTAAGGTTCGTTACCATTTTTGCAGCAGAAACTTACTCGTTTAACCAGAGCTAATGATTCCTTCCAGCAGTCCCACGGCAGCCAGCTCTTCATATTGTAATTGCATCACTGAGGCTCTATATGTCTCCAGCCTTTCCTAAAAAACCTTTTTTTCTTTTCTTTTCATTAGTCTTTTTTCTTTTTTTTTTGCTAAGTACATCCAAGCCAGCTCAGGGTATTTTAATTTATATTTCCTACAACCATTAACCTAGTGTAAAATTTCTTCACTTCTCTACAGACTTTTGTTTCTCTTTCTCTGACATCTCTTACAGTATCTCAAAAAAATGTGGACGTTTTCTGAACCTAGAAATAATTATTTTATTCATCCTAATATATATTCAAATTAAAGTTGTCTCCCTGGCCCCATCTTCCTTTCTTCTTTCTTTCCATAAATAAATAAACACTCTCAAAAACAGTTCTAAGGTATTAATACAATCTCCCTGAGTTCCAGAGACACATTTCCCAGTGGCAATTCTGTGGAGCCTCAGTCCTAATGAAACCACTCAAAAGATTATGTCAAGATTTCGAAGTAATAGTCTTGTCCTTCTGCTCATGAACAGGTCTTATACACTTGCTCTTCTCGCTCATACCATCTAGAAGAGGGCATATAGCTCAATTCAAACAGCCAAAAAGAAAAAACTATCAGAGGAAACACGGAGAAATTACAACCCTATAGTTAGCTTTATTTATGCTTCTACCCACTCCCACTGAAGGAATATATACTGTCATTCAAAAGCCACTCCTGTTCCTCCAATACATTTCACACTCAGAGTTCCTACAGAGATCATGGGCAAACATGAATTTCAAAGTCAATGTGCCAATAAATAAGCATGCAATAAATGTCTATTCATATGTATTAGTTGTCTTAGGTGTTGAGTAGAAAATGGAAATAAAGATAAGGCACAGTTCTTGGATTCTGAGAGATTACAATATAATTTGGCAAGATGAACATGTAAACATTCATGGGAAACAGATAAGCAGGCATATCATAAATCAAATAGAATTTTCCTATAGATATAATGGCAGAATTGAGGTTTGTGTTGTTGACCAGGGACTTGATGCTAAACCTTGTATAGAATTAATCATAAGTACAGTATAAATAGTACACCTGCATTGTATAAATGTTTCTAACAGATATATCAAGAAGTCAAATAAAGAATCTTGGTGTAGTCGGCTGGATGGTGCCCACCCTTCAAAAAAATATGCCCATGTGTTAATGCGCAGAACCTGGGAAAATGACCTTATTTGGAAAAAAAAAATGTATCTTTGCAAATCTAATTGAGGATCTTAAGATGAGATCATCCTAGATTACCTAGGTGGACCCTAAATCCTATGATGTGTCCTTATAAGAGACAGAAAAGAAGACAAGACACAGAGAAGGCCATGTGAAAACAGAAGCAGAGATTCAAATTATGCAGCCACAAACCAAGAAGCCCCTGGAGCCCCCTGAAGCTGGAAGAGCTTCTCTTAGAGCTTTTGGAGGGGGAGCAGCCCTACCAACACCTTGATTTCAGGCCTCTAGTTCATATCCATGAGAGAATGAATTTTGTTGTTTAAACTACCAAGTTTGTAGTAATTTGTTATGGCAGCCACAGGATACTAATACACATGGTATCTTAGTCTGTCCCTGCTGCTGTAACAAAATACCACAGACTAAGTAATTAGTTTTGAAAGCAAGAAATGTATTTCTCACAAATCTGGAGGCTGAAAGTCCAAGATGAAGGCACCTGTAGGTTCAGTGTTTGATCAGGGCTTGTTTCCGCTTCTAAGATGGCACCTCGTTGCTACCTCCACTGGTGGGGAAAAACAGTGTCTTCACATGATGGAAAGGCAGAAGGGCCTAACTAGTTCCCTTTAGCCCTTTTATAGGATTGCTAATACCATTCATGAGGACAGAGCTCTCATGGCCTAATCACCTCCCAAGCACCCTACCTCTTAATCTTCAGGCTTAAGTTCCAACAAATACATTTTAGAGGGACACATAGATTCACACCGTAGTACATGGTAGCCAATCATGTAAAACCCTGTTGATGGTCTTCTTTTATTTACTGTAATTCTTGCCTTATCTTTACTGTAATGAATCAGAAATTAGAAGCACAGCCATATGGGATTAATAAAATTCAATAGAGTTCCTATGGGGATTGTAATAGCATTTTTGAAGAGATGCCTAGGGATGATGATAAAATTTAGTTTATCCTTAAGTTCTGGGTAACAAGTAAAGGCATTAAAGGGTAAACTTTGAGAACGGGTGTGGTGGCTGACACCTATAATCCCAGCACTTTGGCAGGTGGAGGCAGGTGGAACACCTGAGGTCGGGAGTTCGAGACCAGCCTGACCAACATGGAGAAACCCCATCTCTACTAAAAATACAAAACTAGCCAGGCGTGGTGGTGCATGCCTGTAGCCTGTAATCCCAGCAATTTGGAGGCTGAGGCAGGAGAATTGCTTGAACCCAGGAAGCGGAGGTTGCAGTGAGCCAAGATCGTGCCATTGCGCTCCAGCCTGGGCCACAAGAGTGAAACTCTGTTTCAAAAAAATAATAATAATAATAAAGAATAAACTTTGAGTCATCTGTTTCCTTCAAACCAAGCTCTGTCTGGCTTCTTAAGCAAAATATAATGTTAAAATTGTATTGTTATTCTTATATGTAACACAATTGAGAAAACAAGACCTCAAATCTTTAAGACATCTAAATCAATTGTTTTGAGCACTTTGATCTACTACGATGTTACTTCATCATTTTGGAATCCTTAAAGCTATGCTTGGATTTGATAACCACAGCCAAAGTCATATGTTGTTAAATTTGATCCTGAATGAGCCTAATTAAAAGCATTTGTATTTTAGTCATAAGACTTACTCTTTATCAAATATCAATTATTTGAAGTCATTATTTTTCCCTTTAATAGTCATATTAGGGGAAAATTTGAGATGCAATTCTAAAATAATGAGATTAATTCCCAAACAATGCGAGGTGCAGAGTAGGCATGCGATATATAAAGATGTCTTCAATGAATTAATTTATTCATCTAAGAGTTTGACTTTTTCATTTTTTCAAATAGAGTTTCACTCTTGTTGCCCAGGCTGAAGTACAATGGTGCGATCTTGGCTCACTGCAGCCTCCGCCTCATGGGTTCAAGCAGTTCTGCTGCCTCAGCCTCCTGAGTAGCTGGGATTACAGGTGACTGCCACCATGCCTGACTTTTTTTTTTTTTTTTTTTTTTTTGTATTTTTAGCAGAGATGGGGTTTCGCCATGTTGGTCAGGCTGGTCTCAAACTCCTGGTCTCATGTGATCTGCCCACCTTGGCCTCCCAAAGTTCTGGGATTATAGGCGTGAGCCACCACACTCAGCTGAGTTTGACTTTTAGGCAACCTCTGATTAAGATGTACATACTTAAAATTTACCTGCTAGAGTTGAAGATCTCTATAGAAAGTCAGAGATGGCTGTAAAATAAAGCCCATCTTACTTCCTTATGCAGAAGAAACAGCTGCAAATTCCTGAAGGGGCTGGAAGAGTGAAGCTAACCTGAAATTAAGTAAGAGAGAGGGTTAGGACCGGGGTACACTAGAAGGCACACACTCTGTCTTAAGAGAGTAGCTACTGCTGAGCTGTAACCAATGGGTGCCATGCAGAAATTTGAGCCTAATGTTGCCACTTTTCTCATATTTTCAAGAAAAGCCAGAAATATAGACGAGAACATTTGCCATTTTAAAAGTTGGCAATGAGTTCACTGAAAAAGAAAACACTCTGTGTTGGCCAAATAAAACACATCTGCTGGCCAGATAGGCCTAGAGCCCTCCAGTCTGGGTCTCTATTTCTTACCATCTTCCACTTCTCTTTACTTCCCTTGGATATCTTTCTATTTCCTCTTTCTTTCTCTCCTTCCTTTCAATTTCTTGAACCGCTAATTGATTAGAAACCAGAATCTGGAAAAGAAGTTGTACAGGGCAGGAGGACTGGAGCACTGGATGGGTTCTGAACGCCAGAGCAATGCTTCTCTGGAACAAGGCAGAAAGCAGCCCTGGGAAGCAAGAAAAAGGGCTGGGCTGTGGATATCATAAATGCTGAAGTTTTGTCCATCATTTAATGATTATATCTAATCACTGGAATGTTACTTAACCCCTTTGGTTCTTAGTTTCTCCATCTATAAAATGGGGATAATTGTGTCAATATCCCTTATACAGCTATTATAAAACCAAATGAAACAATAGTTTTAAATGAACCTGATCAATATAAAGGGCCATATGATTATTAATCAATATCAACATTATTAATAATGAAAGAATTATTTACATGCTGATGCTTGTTATTATTGTTTATAATTCATAAGAAATGTGCATAACCAGAAGCTAAATACTCATAAATTAAACATGCCGTGGTGGATTATACAAGGCAGTATACTTAGTGTAACTCACGTGATAGAGACTAAAAGTGCTATAAAATTTCATAGGAAAAGAAGATTAATGACAACTAGACTAATAAAGGAAAAAGTCTTAGAGTGAGACAGACTTGGAAGGCTACAGAGGATATTCTTAATTTTATTGGGTGGTTGCAGGTGTCAAAACAAATTTCACTTTGGAATTACATTTTCATGAATATATTCTATGTGGAGCACCAAATGTATTTAGTTGTTGGTTTCACAACCTTCATTCATTCACTCATTCATTCATTGATTCATTCAGCTGATATTTAGTGACCACTTATATGTGCCAGGTATTTTGATAGCTGCTATGTATACACTGTCCATGCCCTCAAAGAGCTTACTATCAAGAAGTTAAGTTTGGGCAATCCTAGGTTAAACAAAATAAAACATTCTTGGGTAGAATTATTGTATACATGTATGTGTGTTCAACTGAGAGACTCTCTGGTCTTTTAGTATCCTTGAGTCTGGAAATATAAAGAAAATGGTATGTTATAGTTCTTTTAGATTAGTGATTGTACCCATTGTTTAAACTTAGAGATGCTGCACCGGAGAAGTTGTCTAGAGGTTGAAGAAAAACTACTGAGCATATCATTTGAAAACAGAAACATGAGACTGCTTAGAAATAAATATGTATACATAAAACCACTGTGACTAAATATAAATCCTTTCAAAATTGTTGAGTCATGTTATTACATACTTTATTAGTTGATAGAATGTCTATCATGAAGTTGTCCTTGATTTTTTTGATTATTATCGAAAGTTTCCATAAGATTGCTGGTAATGTGATACCAAGGATTTTCCTGTCTCATCCTCCTGAGGAACTAGGACTACAGGCGCCCACCACCATGCCCACCTAATTTTTGTAATTTTAGTAGAGACAGGGTTTCACCATGTTGGCCTGGCTGGTCTCGAACTCTTGACCTCAAGTGATCTGCCCTCCTCAGCCTCCCAAAGTGCTGGGATTACAGGTGTGAGCCACCACACTCAGCCCTGAAGAAAAGATTTTAAATCGAAGGAAAATAGAAAGTGTAAACAGAGTATTCTCTTTAAATTTCTTTGAGATACTATTATGTTTGAAAGCAGAGGGCACAAATACAGTCATTTTTGTCTTTGGTTCTTTCCTATAACTGTAAGTTCTTTAACTATCTCCATATCAGTGACCCACATTTCTAGTAATGTGACTAGCAGGTTTCTATTCCCACTTAACAGATGCTGGCAGGAACAATGATAATGGACAATACATGCATAAACACATAAAAACAGATCAAGAAACCAAACCCAAACAATAACATGTAACAAATAAAGTTCTTTCCAGTTGAGCCTGAAGAGAGTAGAAGCCTGGTAATCAAAGAAATGCTTACTAAAAGGAGAACAAACATTTATCACTTGACTGCTATAGACTAACAATTATACTCTGTGTAATATTTCCGAGGGCACAGTTAGGTGGTTGCCCTAATCAGTAAATTTCTGCAGGGAAATGTAAAATATACATACTTTGCCAGCTTGCTATGGAGATGTTCCTCACAGCTTTGGTTTTGGTGGATCTCACTGAAACTACCTAAGCAATCAATAGCACAGGACTGGATAAGTAAGTCATCGTACATCCAAACTGAAGCTTAATAAAAATGTTTAAACGTTTTCTGTGAAACTTATGCTTTACACACACACACACACGCACAGATCTTTTCTAATTTTTCTAATTGAGTCTTTAAGATGCTAATGTATATTGAGTTTTCAAAACATAATTCATATTTAATGTTTATTGGATCAGAAAATTCTTTGTCCAAGACATAGTTGATAGAATTACTGCTGTAAAAAACTACTTTGGATTCTATGTTTTCTACTGTATTTATTCCCTTTTTAATTCTATGTACCTCTGTTACGACTTTTACAAAGCTGTAGTATCTTTAAGCTAAAAATGGGTCACAAAATATTATATATGACATAGTTTTTTATTTTATGCACTTTTATATGCATAAAGCATATAATTTATTTACATATTTTCATATATAAATTGATATTTATATTTACATATTTTCATATGTGTATTACATATATACATTTATATACACAGTATATATAACAGTATATATGTAATATACATATATATGAAAATATGTAAGTAAAAAATTCTAGGAAGCCAGGCATCAAATAATTTGTCACTAAAGAGTGACATCATTGATAATGTGTCTTTTCATTATTATATTATTTTCTTTTTGAAAAGTGTACGTACTGAAATGAGTTTCTCATTATACATTTTTAAATGATTGTTTTCAACAGGATGACATACAAAGATTAAAAAGTTGGAAGGTTTGGGATTCCACCTAGGATATAGAGCAGGGCATCAGAGGAGAGCTATGAAAAACAAGGTAGCATTTAGGCAATTGCGGGACAATAGGAAATCAAGCATTTTTAGATGAAGATTTTGGACAGGGAAGCCATATCACCTGCAGAAAATTTATACGTGATTCAAAGTGGTTCAGTTGTATTCACTGATGAGCTGGACTCAGCTTGTACCATCAGTATAGAGTCAATTGTGTACATCTCTTCCCAAATATGCATTCAGTGACATCACATTGGTAACTTGAAATTGGCCTGTTGGTAGTATTTAAACCACGGTAATTGGCAAACACTCAAAATAGTCCCCCCTTATTCTTAAGGGATACGTTCCAAGACTCCTGGTAGATGCCCGAAACTGTGGATAGTTCCTAACCCTATATGTAGCTTGTTTTTTTGCTCTGATAACAAAGATGGCTACTAAGTGACTAACAGACAGGTAGTATATGCAGTGTGCATATTCTGGGCAAAGGGATGATTCATGTCCCAGGTAGGACAGCAAGAGATTTCATCATGCAACTCAGAATGACTGCAGCTTAAAACTTACAAATTGTTTCTTTCTGGCTTTTTCCATTTAATACTTTCAGACTACAGCTGACCACAAGAAACTGAAACCACAGAAAGTGAAAATGTGGATAGTGGGGACTACAATAAATCAGGGATCCTTCACCTCCAATCTGGAGAGCAAATTGCTAAACAGTGTCATAGCAATGGTTATATCCAACTTGTTCATTCACCCCAAAGTATGTTCTTACTGTTGTCCACCACATGCTTATCCCTCATGGCAATTCACATCTGCTTACACTCTTTACAAACTTTAGCGGGAAAGCGATTAGGTTAATTTAATTTCAACTTGACAAAACAATCTTCAGAAGCAAAGTTTGGGGAAGCCCATCTGCTGTATGTAGAGGAGATACGTTTTCTCCATCTTGACTCCAGCCACCCAGCCAGCCAGCATTATAAATTGAGAAGAGTGAGAGATGGTAATCACCTTATATTATTTCAACCTCAAGTGCCTAAGTGAGCTAGTAAGGTGTTTTCATTCACTTGGCTCTAGTTCCTGTTCTATGAATTGACTTTTATTTTAAGATGCAAGTTATTTCTGTGGCCAGAGATACTTTTGTGTTAAAATTGATTTTTCAATAATGTATGACATAGCACTGATCTTGTATTTTTAAAAGACTTTGGCCTTTAACACTTGGGCTTTCTCTTCTCTCTCTTCCCTTTTTACTGTTGCTTTTGTTTTGCCTCACTTTAGGGCCTTTGGCATTGAGAAAGTTATATTTAAAGCTTTTAAAAAGTGGGTGCATTTATTTATAGGCCTTTTATGCACAGTAAGGGTATTTCACTTCCTCAATCCCATCCCCAGTCTGAACCAGCATGAGAGGAATTTATTATAAATGAACACCTTGGACTGAAGGCCTCCTCTTTGCCTCCAGCCACTCACCACCTGGGACGGGCTCCCCCAGAGATTGCATAACCTCTGGGAACCATTTCACTTCCCAAGAAGGTTGGCCACTTTCCATCCCCACTACCTCAGATGTATGCATGTCAATTGCTTCACCCAAAGGCTAGAATAATTTTCTCATCTGAATTGGCTTTTGTTTGAAGCAATATAAAGATGGAAGGATAACCTCAGGAAAATGGATACTAAAATGTACATTTGTTTTTTATTATTTTAAAAACATTTTTTAGAGATATGGTCTCACTCTGTCCCCTGGGCTGGAGTGCCGTGGTGTGATCATGGTTCAGTGCCACTTCGAACTTCTGAACTCAAGAGATCTTCCCACCTCAACCTCCCAAGTAGATGGGACTGCAGGTGCATGCCACCATACATGACTAATTTTTAATTTTTTAAAGCTATTTGTCAAGACAGGGTCTCTCTTTGTTGCTCAGGCTGGTCTCAAACTCCTGGGCTCAAGTGATATTCCCACCTCTGCCTCCTAAAGCACTATGATAAAGGCATGAGTTGCTGTGCCGGGCCAAATGTACGTTAATTATAACACTCGTAGCCACAAGCCCATTAGCTCTCCTCTGACTTCCTAGAAAATGACAGCCAATGGCTCAGATCAGAGTGTCTCAGGAGATGACTTTTTTGAGGGAGTTTTTGGAGGGCTACATGAGCTTTCAGTAATTCCCCAAAGCCAGGAAATATACTCTTAACCAGATAAAGTGCTCTGTTGACACCAGATAAGCTGCAAAGCATAACAGGGTATCTGTTAATGATCCACCAGGGTGCTTAGGGCAAGCAGGCCCTTTACAGACCCTATTTAATGAGAGAGTTTCTTGACGAACCACATGAGACACAAAGTAAAATAAAATGAAAATTCTTTACAAGAATCTCTTGCAGCTCAGCTGATATGTAACTGCGTTTCTAATAATGTACCTAAACTGAATCAACAACTACTTTCATGGATTATGTTCTTACAGTTTACTGAATTTCGCACTGAACAACTCTATATTCCACTGTCATTTCTGTTGCTAATCCAAATAATATAAAATCAACTAACTGGCCAGGAAAGAGTGATATATCCTCTTTTCTTCTCTTTTCCCCAAATTAGTAGATGAGAAATTGCATTTGCTTAAGTTCAACTTACTTCATAATAAAGATTCAATACCTAAATGCAACACAAAATGAATTGTAGACTATTTGGTGCCAACTGTAAACTGAAATATAAGGTTGCATTATGTATGACTGAAAAGATGGTCACACCTTTCTTGGTGTGCATAAAAAATTAAACTATTCACACCATAAGAATGAGAATGTAATTCTGATCAAGATGAAATAAAAGGGCTTGGATCTGTCTTCCTGCCAGAAACAACCAAAATATTGGACGAAATACGTTAAACAATGGCTTTCACATAACTGGATGTCAGGTAAGAAATGTCACTGGATGACAGTGAGAGGTAGGAAATAAACAATGTGATCTTTATCATTGTCCCAGTTTACTGCCTAGAGAGAGTTTTCAGGCCATGGTGCCAACTGTCTAGGTTGTGGAGGAACCAACTTTCATGCTCTGCTGTTAGTTCTGTAAAGAGCACAATGACTTTGGAAAAGTTTACCAGTTTCTTAAACATATACCTACCATAAGACCTGGTTATTGCACTCCTAGTTATTTACTCAAGAGAATGAAAGCCTATGTCCATAGAAAGACGTACACAAATGTTCATAGCATCTTTATTTGCAATGGCCAAAAAACCTGGAAATAACCCAAATATCCATGAATAAGTGAGTGGATAAACACACTGTGATATCATCTATGCAATGGAATACTACACCAATAAAAAGGAATGATCTGTTGATACAATAGCATGGATAAATCTTAGAGAAAGTAGCAAAACAGTACAGACTGATTCCATTTATATAAAATTCTAGAAAATGTATACTAATCTAAAGTGACAGAAGATCACTGGGTGCCTGAAGGTGGGGGTAGAGGTGCTGGGAGGTAGCGATTACAAAGGGACACAATGAATAGATAGATATATTTATTATTTTTACTGTGGTTATGGTGTCATTAGTATATACATATGTCAATAGTTGTCAAAAATGTATACTTTGAATATGTGAAGTTTATTCTATGTCACTTAAAAATATTTTTTAGCTGGTAATGGTGGCTCACGCATGTAATCCCAGCAATTTGGGAGGCCGAGGTGGGTGGATCACCTGAGGTCAGGAGTTTGAGACCAGCCTGGCAACATGGCAAAATCCCATCTCTTCTACAAATACAAAAATTACCCAGGCATGGTGGTGCACACCTGTAATCCCAGCTACTCAGAGGTTGAGGCAAGAGAATTGCTTGAACCTGGAAAGCAGAGGTTGCAGTGAGTCAAGATCACACCACTGTGCTCCAGCCTGGGTAACAAAAGTGAAATTCTCTCTGAAAATAAATAAATAAATAAATAAATATATTTAAATTGTGGTAAAATATACATATCATAAAATTACCATTTTAACCCGTTTTGAGGGTACAGTTGAGTGGCATTAAGTACACTCACATTGTTGTGCAACCATTATCACCATCAATCTCCAGAAAACTCTGAATCCCTATTTATCATGATTAAAAATTATAATATGGTAATCATAATTATTGATATATTAATACTTATATCTCAATAAAGCTTTTTTTTTTTAAAGCCACAGAGAATTTTTTTTTTCTGCTTTTAAAAATGAATACACATCAGTAGACACTAACCTGATAATTGGTTATTTAAGTGAGCAGTTACCCTGTGCTGGGCTTTGGGCAAAGGCCTGTGTCTATATTATATCCATCAATTCTCACAACAACTCTATGACGTAAGTAGTGTTACAATCCCTATTCGACAAATGAGTAGACTGAGGACTTCTTTTCTGAGAAAAGGTGAAATTAAGTAGCTTTTCTAAGTGTATTCAGCTACTAAAATGGTAAAGCCATGTTTTGAACCTGGGCAGCCTGCTGCTAATTCAACCCTTATCTATCCAGGAAAAATTTTTCAATGAGGTGAAGATAGGTGCACTAACAATTTTAACCTCATTTTCAGGGCTGAGAGGGAATCAAAGTATCTCTGAAATAGAAACCATATGTGTTCTTTCTCACTATTCATTTTTTCACCAATTTTTCAGGATATTTGTGTGTCAAGCACTGCTCCCGAAACTTGGGATACAAGTACTAAAACAAAAGAAAACAAATCCCTCCTGGCCCTTGCTTTTGAAGTGTCTTGTATTCTGTAAATTTTAGCCTGCTGGGATAAATGTTATAATGGAAGTACATACAAATTACAGTAACTAATTCTTCTGGAAGCCTTCAGAAAAATGTCATTGAATAGTACAAACTTAATCCAAGGTTTGAAATTTTGGCCAGCTTTTTGTCTAGATAGACAAAGGCTAGGAAGCAGAGAAAGAAGTTTTACAGGTCTTAGAAGCAACATACACAGATGGTCTCAAGAAGCGAAATGTTATCAAAGACAGAGAGAAACCACTGGATATGTACTTTTTAGGCCAAAGTGTTATAAGAAGAATCATCAGTGATTGAGTTGGAAATTTCTGGAAAGTGAAAAGGGTTATTTGGGAGTTCATTAGGCTATTACAATTTCCAGAAATATTTGAACATAAAATTCATTGTGCTTTGTGGCCATGAGATAACAAAAGTAGATGAACTTGAGAAGTTTAGCTGCAATACACACTCCAGGTCACAATGTGTGACCTAGGACTCTAAGTGCCTGGTATCTCTAAGTGGTGTACTGGTACAATGAAAATAATTTGGATCGGGACTAAACTTTTGTGGCAAGCTAAATTTTACATGATAACAAGACCACCTCAAAGCTATTTTACTAAATATGCTTATGAAACATGCTTTACACACTTTATACTTGTATGAAAATGTCATAAAGCTACTTTTCTATATCCCCTTCTCTTTAAGAAAATGGAGCATTTGAAATATGAAAACTTTTAATGATCATTTTTTCCCATAAGGAATCCTATTCTTGTAAAAATCACCGTGTTACTTTTGTTGGTAAATGTTAGGTCTATACTTTTTAGTAACAAATAAACTGAGGTCTCTTAGTTATCTTCTTAGGCAATCCCTGGTTTTACTTTTATACATTATTGACTCAATTTGTAAACATTGCATTAACTTTGTAGAAACCTCAAAGATAGTTTTCTTTTTTGTAAAGGCTAGAATTTCCTGAAGATTTTGGAGTTTCAGTTCATGTTTATTATGACTACCTCAGGGACTGATAGGAGTCTGCAAACATGGGTAAAGTATTACAAAAAGTTCTACTGAGCTTATTTCAAGAACATTTCTATCTGTGAGGACTAATACCAAGGCTGAAGCTATCGTGTTGTATTACTTTAAAGTGTGGTGGAGAAAAAGGAAAAAAAAAAAATGGTGAAAAGAAGCATTTAATTGAGGAAGAGCAATGGAACAAAAACATCAATTGATTTTTCCATGTTCTTGCGTAACACTGAATGAGGTAGCAGCCAAATTATCAAAATCAAAATACTATGTCCCCAGAACAGTTTATCAGAATGTCCGGGATGGGAAGGACTTACAGAGCACTTAACTAAGTTTGAAGCCACTTAAATGTGATAAGTAATTTTGTCACACACTCTCCCTCCCCTTTGGAAAGAGGGGTGGGAGCAGAGCCTCTGTGTTCTGTTCAACTTCAGTTTAGCAAAGAAGAAAAAATAAATATGTGACACCCTATGGAAACAGTAACAATTCTCTGGGAAAGTTACAATATACTGGCTCTTTGGGAATTCAGTTGCAACTTTTTCACAGAGTAAGTAACGCTTGAACCAGAGGGCATCTCAGGTCTGAGAAGAACAAAATATATCACAATAAATCCACATTATTGTGCTTTCACAAGATATATATAAGCTTGCTTGTTATAATCTCACTCCTGCTCTCCCTGCTCCCCAACTTCTTTCTTTTATCTCCTCCAAAAATCATGGAAATGTATGAGTATATAGATGTATATGGTATACGCTACATGGGAATAGCAGAAATGAATCCTGTCTTAGCTGCTTGAGACAGTTTCCGTCTTCTCCGAGCTTAAGTTTCTCTTCTATAAAGCTGAAATAATATCTCTTTTTTTTCAATATTATGAAGATTATGCTTGGCCTGTAATAGGTGCTCAACGATTGGTGGCCATTAGTATAATTATTTTTATTACTGTCATTATTGTTTCATTGGAGAGTGAATGGGAGACATTTAAACAGCTCATGTGAGAATTTAGCATCTTTTGTATATTTTAATCAAACACTTCCCTGTAAATAAAATATCTTGGTTTTGATAACAGGGAAATAATGTGACAATTAGATGTGTCACTAGAATAGAAGGCAGATATTAATGCCAACCTTGTGTATTTACACCACTAGAACATCTTTTTAAAAACCTAATGATAGTTACCTTATTTGAAATTTGAAAACTACAACTAGAAACTTTTAAATGTAACCATACCCAGCATTTTTTGTTAAAAATCATTCTAAAATCATTATTTTAAGATGGCTAAAGGTACAACCCCATGACAGCCACTAGCAGCCAAGTGAGCCTAGCCCCATATTGCCTTAGGGTAGAAGTCTTCCTGCTTCCCTTCCAGCCCTAGGAATAACTAGAGACCATCTCAGCCTTCAAATGCAAAGCTGATGTTCAAGCAATAGTCGTTGAAAATACCTCTACTAATCGTGACATATGATATAGTAACACAGTAGGGTTCTGTTTGCAGTAATACAGCATTAAATATGGGTAGGAAAATTGAACGAATGAAGAATGCATGTTTTCTAACTATTCTATTTCCTGTGGAACTTCGCTGCACAAAGGGGAAAGAATTGGACTTTTCAAAGTAGGAAACAACTCCTGTAAATTAAACTATGAATCCCACTGTGCTTTTAGAAAAGTATTGCTTAGGTCTGCGGAGGCAAAATCTGATTTCACCATTGCCGGTATTATGTGCACGTGTTTTAGAGCAGCCGGCAGATAAATTCAGGGCTTTGTTGTAATTCTTTAAATATAAAATGTTGATGCTACTTTTTTGTTAAGGCTGCAGGGTTCGTATGATATATCCTACTGATAAAAACTATACTTTGTACTTGCGTACTTAAGCTACAAATTAATTATTTCAGTACTCAACTGCATCTCCCAATTAAAGTCTAATTTTAAGGGCAGAAAATAAAAATTGACCTTTCAAATAAATGGATCTCCAAATATCAAGTGATTTAAGTAAACTAAATTTGAATCCTAGAGTTAATCTTTCTTCGTAAAAAAAATCTTCAGTCATTTCTGTCAAAATTGGACCTCCCAAATGGAGTTACTATGTATCTATTTCCATCCTGAAACCACACATTTGGTTCACAAATCAAGTAATTAGGAGTACAAAGGGATCTTGGGAAGTGCAATCACTTTACTGGCACAGGCAAGTAAAATATGGATGCTCAATTTCCATCTTAATGCATGCAAATGATAGACCCACACATAAGGGCCTTATAACCATCCCCGTGCACAGCCTTTTGCTTTGGCTATTAGGTTGAAGGCAATATCCTGTTACTCTGAGCATGTTGAACAATGTTTTGCATGAGAATTGCCTCCAGTTCTATTTTTGTTCAAATTTCTAACTTCATTTCTAATCAAGATTGATTGTCATACTTAAGGCATTCTTTTGCCTAAGAAGGTTGAGATGTTATTGTATTTCATTTTATAATGAAACCAGTATATTTTTCTTTTTGGGTTCTATAATCCTTGTAGGACCTTGGATCCAGTGTTTACTATATGTGTGGTCTAATCTTCTTGGGACCTCCTGTCCTCATCTGAGAAATGGGACTGTACTTGGGGTTGCAATGTACAAAGCACAGAGGTTGTGCACTCTGTGAAAACTGTACAGTGATAACTTTATGTTGAACTCTTCAAGGAATTCCTAGATTGTTTTCCAAAGTGGCTCCATCATTTTATATTGCTACCAAAAGAGCGTCAAGATTCTGATTTCCCCGCATTCTCACCAACACTTGTTATCACCTGACTTTTGATTTTTAGCCATCCTAGTGGCTGTGAAGTTGTGCCTCATTATGGTTTTGAACTGCATTTCCCAGATAGCTAGTGATATTGGGCAACTTTTCATGTGCTTAGTAGTCATTTGTATATCTTTTTGGGGAAATGCCTCTTCAAATTTTTTTGCCCATTTAAAAATGTGATAATTTGTCTTTTCAATATTCAATTGTAGATTTCCTTATATATTCTGGATACAAGTGTTTTATCAGATAGGTAATTTTCAAAATTGTTCTTCCATTCTATGGATTGTCTTTCCACTTTCTTGAAGATGTCCTTTGAAGTGCAAAAGTTTTTTATTTTGTCGAGGTTCAAATTATTTATTTTTTTCTTTTGTTGCTTATGATTTAGTATCATAGTTACAAAATCCATGTCATGTGTTAAAGAGGCACAATGACATATTTTGAGAAACCCTGGTCTAGTTGTCAGATGGTCCTTGAGTTGTGCAGTTCATTCTTTTGGAATGTGTTCTGGATTTATTAGAAGCTACCGTCTATAGAAAGATTAGCCTAAGCAAGATCCTGGCAACGAGACATTATATTCTGTTTATTCATCCATTGAGTGACTACTGGAGCACTGCAGGCATTATGGAAATTAGAAAGAGATGCCAACTGTGGCAGATAGTGTCCCTTGGGTGCAAGTTTTGGTGGGTTTTTGTAACAGGCGGGCCCATCCTCTAGTTCACTGTAACCCTGTGCTGGGCCAATGACCTTAACTAGCAGAACTTGAGTGGGTTTTCAGGCCGTGCTCATCTCCTTGGCCTGACACATTTGTGTAGTACTCAGACTACGCACACATATGTGCCCACACATGCTGGTCCTGGCCACTTTATTGGGTACTTTATTTTGTCATCTCATCTAATACTGACATTAACCCTGTGGTGTAGATACCATTTTGTCAATGAAGAAACTCCGTTCAATTGGTTTCCTTAGTTGAAAATGAGTAAATCACAGAGCGGAGATTCATACCCTCTATGTCTTCAGTTCTAATATTCTTTCCATTATGCCTCTCTCACATTCTAAGGACACTCAAATTTTGACACCTTAAAGCCTATTAAATTCCTTCAACTGAAACCACCTTAGGAACTGCCTGACATGTCAGGAACCTATTTACCATGCTGAAGTCTACACTAAGTGTTCTGCTCCCTTTGTGTTGCTTCCCTGTATCACACACCTGGCTTTTCCATTCATGACTACCAAGTATTAGGCAGTGTTTCTCTTCATCTATTGCCGAACTGTAGCAAGGTCTCTTTTACATCTGTGAAGTTGCCAAAATACTATGAGTTGGAGGAAATCCTGAATTTGTGTAGGGGATTGCCTTATCTCCAGAATGCCTGGAAGTTTTTATTCAAATGTGAATGTGATGGTTAATGTTAGGTGTCATTGTGACTAGACTGAGGGATGTCTAGATGGCTGGTGAAGCATTGTTTCTGGGTGTGTCTGTAAGGGTGTTTACAGAGGAGATTGGCATGTGAGTTAGCAGACGGGGAGCAGGCATTATCCAATCGGGCCAGTGAGCTAGAACAAAGCAGGTAAAAGAAGGGGGATATTCAGCTTGCTTAGCTTCCTTTTCCGCTATCTCTTCCGGAGTGAGATGTCTTTTCTCCTCCTGCCCCTGGACATCAAACTCCAGGATCTTTGGCCTTTGGATTCTGGGACTTGCCCCAGTCACCTCCTGGGGGATCTCAGACTTTTGACCTCAGATTAGGGGCTGCACTGTCAGCTTCTCTGGTTTTGAGGCTTTCCAACTTGGACAGAGCCACACTATGTTTTTTTTTTTTTTTTTTTTTTCGTCATCCCCCAGCTTGCAGACAGCCTATTATGAGACTTCATCATTATAATCAGGTGAGCCAGTTCTCCCTGATAAACTCAGACACACACACACACACACACACACACACACACACACACCTCTCTCTTTCTCTCTGTCTCTGTGTGTGTGTGTGTGTGTGTGTGTGTGTGTCTGAGTTTGGTTCTGTCCCTCTGGAGAGCCCTGATTAATACAGATTTGAAGCACAGGCATAAAAATACACAAGGACATAGATAGAAAGTCAAGGGGCTATGGCAGAAGAGACTAAAGGAGAGGATTTTATAATTTCTTTGTAGGGAAATCTTTTTTTTTTGCTAAAGAGACACATGTTGCTGCATTTTGGAAAACATGCTTTTTTTCCTTGCCAATATATTTTGCACTGCCTTCTACCATATTTTATTCTTCTTTTGTGGAGGAGCCTGCCTCTTTTCTCTCTTTTCCTGATGGGAGAAGTGAAGAAGAGGCTCCAAGAGAATATTTCATAGATGATAAAGATGTATGTAAGAAGTGGAGCTCAGCATATCTCCTCAGGAGATGAATTTGTCAATCGTCCTTGCACCTATCTGAAAAGAAGCAAAAGTATTTGAAGAGAAGTGACTGCAAGGACAGCATGGGTAGCCTGTGCTCCCCCTGTTTGGTCAGACAAGTATAAGGATTGGCGTTTTTCATTTTAAGGGCTAAGTGACAGAGCCCTGCTCATTCCCCTGGCCAGATACATTTACGCAGTACTCGGACTGACAGAAACTAGACTAAAGTGGCCTTGCTCTTGTCCCAAGGGTGGCCAATTAGAGGAGGGGACCACAGCAGCAGGGGATATGAAGCATGTCAGCTGGGGTAGAGTTAAGGAAGACAAAGGAAGAAGAAGCATGGTTGCATTTCCTAGGGCAGAAAATTGTATAGCAGGGATATGTCTTACGTGTTTCAGGAAAGTGCACATGTGTGTCCTCCAGGTGATCAATACTGGGACATCTGCCACACTAGCAGCATTGGCTGTGAGCACTGTTATCCAGGGAAGAATCTATAATTCCAAAGTGGATTACAGCAGCTGCCAGGTAAGTAAGAGAGTCCTGTCCCTTTCATTTGTCCCCACTTTGCTACTTCGTAACAGAGAAGTTGAAGCCTAGGAGACTGATATCAGCAAGATAGGAGAGAAGGAGATGCCAGCTTTTATCCCTCCACAGAAAAACAAGTAGACAACTATTCACAATCAAAAATATCCTTGGAAGGGATCCAGGTTTCAATTACAAACCAGCAGCAACACAGTGGAGCAAAAACTGGAGAACGACTGCACAGAAGGGATAGCTGGAGAGACTGGCATACTTGAGACATCTGGAGATGGCTAGGTTCAAAGAAGAAGAATGGGGGCTATCAGTATCAGTCATGTAATGGATTCTACCCTTGTCCCCTGTAACCTGCTTGGCAGAGGACACCAGTAGCTTTCACAACGAAAGTAACCTCCAGATAGGGAGATGCTGCTGAGCTTGCTACACTCCCCAAGAAGGAGTCACTGTTGTGCCTCTATGCTGCCTTTCTCAATCCTGTGTGTACTAAAGATCCTTAAGCTGTGGCCACCCCATGCATATCTGCACTCCAGATCCTTGCTCTGTGGTCACACCACATGTTCGTTTGCCCAGGACACTGGAGCCACTACTGCTGCAAGCTTGCCCATCCCTTGAGCTCATAGCTGAGGCCACTCTGTGTGCATCTGTACTCTGGACCCTGGCTCTGCCACCTGAGAGGGTCTGTACCTCAGATGTGGAAGCCACCACCCACACCTTGGATCCCATAGTCAATGTCACTCTGCACACAACTGTCTTAGACCCTGCCTCTGTGGCTGCTGCAAGAGTACTGGCACTCTAGATACCAGAGCCATCACTACAGCAGGTCTATCTGTGTCCTGATCCCTGGAGCAGCAGTAGACCTACATGTGACCATGCTGCAAACCCCAGTCTCCACTGTCACTCCACATGTACACAAGCTCCAGCCCCTGACACTGTGGCTACTCTATAAAAGTGCACATCAGACACCCGTGCCACCCTCACCATGAGCATATGTGCAAGCCAGACTTGGTACCATGAAGGATCCCCTTGGCCATGAATTCCCCTGTGGGAAAAGTAGAGATCAAAAGAATCTCGGTAGCCTTTTTCACCTAAAATCCCAACTGCCCTCACCACCACTGTGGATATCCTCAGTCGTGATCACCAAGGACTCCCACAGTTTCTGCTGATGCCAGCTCAGCTGACGGAATCACATGAAGGCTATGCCTCTGCACCCTCACCGGAGCCAGAACTGTTGCACCCTATCCATCTAGCACCTTCACACCAAACTAGAGGTGAAGGTGTTTTCCCACTGAAACTAGCCCATAAAGTCTGAAAGAGGTGAAAACTCCATTAAATTCATAGATACCTATGTAAAGCAAGAATAACCGTGAAAAACCAAGGAAATATGTAACTACCAAAGGAACCATAATTTTCTAGTAACCAACCCCAAAGAAATGCATACCTACAAATTGCCTGACAAACAATTCAAAAATATTTGTTTTACGGAAGCTTAGTGAGCTACAAGAAAACACTAATAGGCAACTTAATGACATTAGGAAAATAATACATGAACAGATGGGAATGATATTAGGAAAACAATACATAAACAGAAGGAGAAGTTCAATAGAGAGAAATACAGTCTTGAATGTAATGTATGTGTGCATGAATGAATGAATGTATAGTCTTAGTGACAGGGATACATTCTGAGAAACGTGTCATTAGATGATTTGGTCATTGTGCAAACATCATAGAATATACTTACACAAACCTAGGTAGTATAGCCCACTACACACCTAGGTTATATGGTATAGCCTAGTGCTACTAAGCTACTAAATACTGTAGTCATCTGTAACACAATGGTAAGAAATCATGTGTCTAAACATAGAAAAGATACAGTAAACATATGATGTAAAATATTTAAAATGGTACACTAGTATAGGGCAACTCCATTATAATCTTATGAGACCGCCATTTTATAAACAATTCATCACTGACTGAAATGTTGGTATGTGGCATATGACTGTAATCAAAAAGAGCTAAACATAATTCTGAAGTTGAAAAATATGATGATTGAAATGAAAAGTATAATAGAGAATATAAACAGAGGAAAGAATCTGTGAACTCAATGACAGGGCATTTATAAATATCCAGTCAGAAAAGAAAAAGAAAAAAAAGAATGAAAAGGAATAAAGAAATTCTTTATAGGACACCATAAAAAGTGCTAACATTCACAGTATAGAATTTTCAGAACTAGGAGAGGAGAGAAATGTACAGAAAGTTTATTTCAAGAAATAACAGCTGAAAACTTTTCAAATCTGAGGAAAGATATATACATGAAACTCAAAAGTCTCCAACCAGGTTTAACCCAAAGAAGACTTCAGAAAGACATACTATAATCAAACTGTCAAAAATCAGAGACAGAGAGAGAATCTTGAAGGCAGCAAGAGAAGTTCTCACATGCAAGTGTACCATTATGAGGCTATCAGTGTACTTTTCAGCAAAACCCTTGCAGGCCAGGAGAGAGTGAGATATTATTTTCAATGCACTGAAAGAAAAAAAAAAACTGCCAGCCAAGAATACTTTATGTGGCAAAATTTTCTTTATAAATGAAGGATAAAGACTTGCCCAGACGAACAAAAGCTGAGTGAGCTCATTATCCCTAGACCTTCCTTACAAGAAGTACTAAAGGGAATCCCTCAAGCTGAAATGAAATGATGCAAATCATTAACATAAAACCATATGAAAGCACAAAACTCACTAATAAATGTAAGTATGTAGACAAATTCAGAATATTCTAATACTGTAATGGTGATGTATAAATCACTTACATTTGTAGTCTAAAGGTTAAAAGACAAAACTATTAAAATAAGTATAACTACAATACTTTTAATAGATACACAGTGTGAAAAGATGTAAAATGTGACATCAAAAACAAAATGGAGGAGAGAATTAAAAGCATAATTTTTATATGCTATCAAAATTAAGTTGTTATCAACTTAAAACAGACTGTTATACCTATCAGATATCACATATACATCTCATAGTAATCACAAGGCAAAAACCGATAATAGATACACAAAAGGTAAAGAAATCAAAACACATCACCACAAAAAATCATCAAATCACAAAGGAAGACAACTAAGAAAAGAACAAAGAAACAAAGAATCTGAAAAATAGTCAGAAAATAATTAACAAAATGGCAATAATAAGTCCTTCTAAATTAATAATGATCAGGAATGTAAATTGGTTAAATTCTCCAATCAAAAGACATAGAATGGCTGAATGAATAATGGATTTTTTTTAAAAAGAAGAATACCCACCTATATGCTGCCTAAAATAGGCTCATTTAGCTTTAAGGACACACACAGATTGAAAGTCAAAGGATGTAAAAAATATTCCATGCAAATGGAAACCCAAAAAGAGCAGGAGTAGCTAGACTTAGGCAAAATAGACTTCATCAAAAACTGCAAAGAGAGACAAAGAAAGTCATATGTAATAATAAAAGAGTCAATTCATTAAAATAATATACAATTATAAATATATGTGCACCAAACAATAGAGTACCTAATATATAATGCAAATATTAGTAGATATAAAGGGAGAACTTGACAGCAATACAATGATAATAGAGGACTTTAGTACCTCACTTTCAGCAAGATTGATCACCCAGACCAAAATCAATATGAAAACATTGGACTTAAACTACACTTTCCTTATTGATTTACACTACATAAATGCTGCAAATTCTAGCCAGAGCAGTTAGACAAGGCAAAACAATAAAATATATCCAAATTTGGCAGGAAGTACAAAATTGTCTGTTTGCAGATGATATGTTCTTACACAGAGAAAACTGTAAAGACTACACCAAAGAAACTGTTAGGACTAATAAGCAAATTCAGTCTCAGTATACAAAATCAACACACAAAAACCAGTTGGGGCTGGACGTAGTGGCTCACATCTGCAATCCCAGAGCTTTGGGAGGCTGAGGTGGGTGGATCACCTGAGGTCGGGAGTTTGAGCCCAGCCTGACCAACATGGTGAAACTTTATCTCTACTAAAAATACGAAAATTAGCCAGGCATGGTGGCACACACCTGTAGTCCCAGCTACTTGGGAGGCTGGGGAAGGAGAACTGCTTGAGCCTGGGTGGTGGAGGTTACAGCGAGTTGAGATTGCACCACTGCACCCCAGCCTAAGTGACAGAGTGAGATGCCATTAAAAAAAAAAAAATCAGTTGAATTTCTATACATTAACAACAAACTATCCAAGAAAAAAAAATTAAAAGGCCAACTTTGTTTGTAATTGCATCAAAAGGATAAAATACTCAGGGGTAAAGTAAGACAAGGAGATGAAAGATCTGTATAATAAAAACACTAAGACATTGAAAAAAGAAACTGAAGAAGAGAAAAAACCATATAGAAAGATATCCTGTGTTTGTGGATTGAAAGAATCAATATTGTTAAGATCCTCATACCACCTAAGATGATTTATAGATTCAGTACAATTCCTATCAAAATTCCAGTAGTATTTTTCACATAAACAAAAAAAGCAATTCTAAAATTCAGTGGAACTACAAAAAACCCCTAATAGTAAAAGCATTTTTGAGCAAAAAGAACAAAGCTGGGACATCAAATTTCCTGATTTTAACATATGTGTGTGTGTAGTAGTGGTAGTAGTAGTAGAATATTATTCAGCCTTGAAAATGAAGGAAATCCTGCCAGTTGTGATAAGATGGAGGAACCTGGACAACATTATGCTAAGTTAAATAAGCCAGACACAGAAAGACAAATACTGCAGGATCTTACTTATATGTGGACTCTAAACAGTTGAACTCATAGAAGCAGAGAATAGAAGGGTGGTTGCCAGGAGTCAGGGAGTGGGAGAAATAGGGAGATGCTGATCACAGAGTACAAAATTACAGTTATAAGATGACTAGATTTTGGAGACCTAGGTACAACATGGTGACTGTAGTTATTATTTTTTCTTTTTTTTAACTTGACCATAGTTATTAATACTGTACTGTATACTTGACATGTGCTAAGAGAGTAGATCTTAAGTATATTGATATGTTAATTAGCTGACTGCAGCAATCATTTCACACTATATATGTATAGCAAAACATCACACTGTACACCTTAAAATATATACAACTTTTACAAGTTAATTATACCTAATTAAGACAAAAGAAAGCAGTAGAAGCCTAGAAAAAGCAAGAGCAGAGGTCCCAGAGCAGACTGCCAAGGCCCCAGTCCCACTCCAGTGTTGGGGAGGGAAAGGAATTGTAAAAAGCAGACTTCTCTGCCCAGTTCTTCTCCTCTGAGCCACAGGCATAGAAGCTTTGCTGGAGGGAAAGCCTTAATTAGTACATGAGATTAGCATTTTACACTGTAAAAACAGGCATTTATTAATTAAAAGTGTTCAGATAGTTATGGAATCTATCCAAGATTCAAGAACCTTAATCTCAACAGAGGAGATATTTGACATACCAGTTTAGGCAGTGATTAGAAAGAAAGGAAATTCCCAGGTTTTAATTATTAAAACTCCTTGAGTGGGATCTACAAAATAACCTGGTTTTCAGCAATCTGAAATTTTTACTCAGCTCTGCTGTTTCCTACTCCCTCCCACGGCTTGCCAAATATCACCCATGCATCTGTTCCCAATATTATCTTCTCCTCAGTTTTTCCATTTGCCATAGAAACTTTCAGTCTTGATTAGGTATCTCTGGGTCATCTGAGGAAACAATTTCCAATTGTAATCAAACTTTTAGCTCATTCCTCAGGTTCGTACATTCTTGCAACCTCCTTCCTGACTTCTCTCCACCTCCTTCCAAAAATGCAACTGTCTATGCCACCGTGTATAGGTATTTTCTATTTCATTTACAGCCTAATGTGCCTATCCTTATGAACAGTGGTAAATTGGTCTTTGAGACCTGAGAATACGTTGTTTCAAGATATCGAATCACGTGAAGTCTATTGGTTAAGAATGTGCATGAGGACTACAGAATTAACAGTATTATTGCTTAAGACACTCTCAGGAAAATGCAACCACAGTTACCACTTGGGTTGCTAGGGCTTTACCTCCCTCAGCTGCAAGGGGAAAAGAGACTTTCTTGGTCCCTGGAACAGGGGCTGAAGAGGAGCCTGGGCTGCTGGTGGCACATGGTAAGTACCAAGAAAACGAGCTAGGTAGGGCTAGGGTATCCTGCCTACCTTCTACATTTTGGTTTCAGCGTTCCTTGTTTCTTTGGAAATCTTGGTGTATTGGTCCCTTTCTTCTTCCTTGAACTTTCCCCGTCATTGCGTTTTCCCCTTCTTAAGCCACTGCAGGACACACTGCCTCTTGGGAATTTATAAGGGTGTTTACTGATAAGAAATGAAAAGAAGAAGAAGAGAAGGAGAGAGTGGATAAAGGGAACAAAATGAGTACCATTTCTACTCCCTTCCCATCCTTCTTGCCTTTGATCATTTAAACTTTTAAATGTTACAATTGGCACCCCTTGGGTGGGAATCAGCCCACAGACTAGTTTTGTCTGGCCTGTTTAACATTTTAAAAGCTGGAAATACTGGACCAACAGTCCCACATTACAATTGGCTGGAACTAAGCAGTAATGAGTCTTTAGATGAAGAGACTCCTCTCTATTCTCTATTGTTTACTTCTCTACTTCACTCTTTTATGATATCCCCATGGCCTCAGTAAGTCATTTGAGTTTGCAATGTTTCTCAAAGCAGAGAGTATATTGTATTCCTGTTTTCATCTCTACTCTCTAATGAAATTCTCAGGTGTAGAGCACTCTCAAATGATGTAGTCATTTTACATTTTCTCTCTCTCTCTCTCTCTCTGTGTATATATATATATATATACACACACACACACACACACACACACACATATCTGAAGTAAGAAGACTTTGGACTAGGGTAATTTATAGCCCTTCTGGACCTTAACTATCATGATTGAAGGTTCATTTATTATTCCTGGGACAATAGTTTTCAGGCCTTATCTGGATAATTCTTCCCAGGAATTGAGATGAGAGGGAATCAAACTAGGTCTCTGGGAGGGAGAAAAAGCACTGAGACTCAGGCTGGGGATTTAGCTATGAGGCAGCCCTGGGTGTATGAAGGTAGCAGTAGGGATGATCCTGGTGGAGGAAAGGAGCTGAGAGAGGAAAGAGTTGATGGAAGAGTTCATACTTATCTCCAATATCCTAAGACTTGTCACCTTATCCTCCTCCAACCAAGGTAGCAAAGCCTGCAACCCTAACCAGGCTTGGTAGTGATGAGAATATTGGGAGTCACAGCAGATGTAATTGGTATCCCACCCATAGTCCCTCACCTGTATCATTTCTGGGCATGCTAGCCCAAGTTCTAATTGCAGCCCCTACCTACATCTTTTAGCTTATTGCTTTCAGTGGTCCCTTGTCCTTTGTGGAAATAAATCAGAGCCCAGTCTGCCTGTGCACAGGACAGAAATTGGACAGGATAAACACTCCCTGGAGAAGCCCTCCACAAGCAAGTGTATAAATACTTCAGCTCCCTCACCTCTTAGATGGGATGCTTCTGAGGTGCATGTCTGTTCTGTACTGTTCCTGAGCATTTCTGATGGGAATAAGCTCCACTTACCCAGAGTGCAACCTGCTGGAAATGCACCTTTTGCCATCCTCCTTCCCTTCTCTGCCTCATTTCCCACTTCCTTATAGATGGTTGTTGATCTCACCTCTCAAATAAACTATTTGCATTTGAATTCTTCTCACAGGGTTTGTTGCTGTGGGAATCCAAACTAAGATAGTTAACCTTGTGAGATGATATGGGAGGGAGGAGGCAAGAAAAGACAGCTGCCACAAGACCGAAGATAGAACAAAAAGTTACCAAATGAGTTGTAGAAATGGGGATAGGAAAGGTCATTACACATTCTCAAGTTCTTTTGTGAGGGAAGCTTATAGATTGCATATTATATTTTAAATCATATTATTTTAACTTTATGATAACTAAGGAGGAGAGTTTTTCGCACATTGTTCTTTTCTCTTGTTTTCTAGTGACTACATTTGACACTGGTGCCCAGTAGTCAGAGACCCTAGTACCCTTAGAGTGTTCAATTTCCCTTAGCTTCTTTTCTTCTTAGGATGACAATCAATGTTTTTCTTTATCGTTCTCCTTTTTTTCACATAGTACAAATGTTTGACTATGTGTAAAATGTTGTCGTTTTACTAACTATATTGCATACACCAATGTATATAGTTGGTAAATATATATACCAACATGTTAGTAAAATAACATGTTGTTATTTTACCAACTATATTATAAGAAAATAAGAAACATGATTTTGTCACGTGCAATAAAGTTAGTGTGTGGGATTCAGTGTTAATCACATATGTGCATGAAAAAGATTTTCCACTAAGGGAGATAGATTTGCTGAACTATCATCCTTCCTTCATCCATTTGTAGTCAATGGGTTGTTTTTCTAAATGATGTCTAGCTGAACCAGCCAATGGAGGCAAAAATATTTATGTATAATTTTCCTCTAAGTTCACTAGTCATTTTGTAGATCAGTTGTAACTTTGGCTACTCCAATGAGTTAATTTCTTTCTAGAGAGATTATAAACTCCTTAAGGATGGAAAATAATTGTTACTTTTTTGAATAATGCCTACTATCTAAAACAATGCACATAAAAGGTACTCAATAAACTTTTGTTGAATTGAAGAGAGAAAATATAAAAAATTGAAAGCAGTCTGTTTGTAATAAGTATTTGCTGAGCCTTACAGATCTTCTTCTCTTTTTTGGGGGGAATTATTACAACAAATATTTGACCTTTGATTCGTAGGGTTAAAATGTGATTTCTCATATTTTAATGGGAGCAAGCATTAGTCCTGCAATTCTTTTTGTCAATAGAATAAAAATGGAATGTATGCTTGCTACTTCTATGTGCTAGTTGATACCCATGCTGAACACTTTTCTCACAACATAGAGGTTTCCTTGTTTTCTGTCTTGCATTCTACCTTTGCTCACCACAGACACATTAATGATGGCATGTGTCTTTTTGCATCATGCAGCTTTCCTTATGCTCCTTGTCTCGGTCCCACTGTAGTCAATTAAATACATGGAAACTGGTAGTCACTGAAAATAAACAGCAACTGCAAACGTTCTGCCTCTTAAGAAACCTTCTGCATTGTATTCCGCCCTGCCTCATTGATTCTAAGATCTCTACCGCTTCCTTGTGTTCAGAAACCAGACTCTTCAGTTTGTCTTGCTCCAGTCAGACAAATGCTTTATAAAAATGACCTATATTTTTCAGACTGTGGGGAGGGAAGAAAAAGACTTTGAGAAAGTGACTAAGGAGGGAGTAAGAGTGATACAATCTTTGATTCAATTTAGTTGGACTGCGTTCTTTATGCCTTCATCTTTTTCTTTATAAAAAAGATAGCGTTTTTGATGCTCTGCTCCAGGCAGCCTCCCAGGGTGAGTGCAGATGTGCTGAGCCATTTGGCTGCCTTGAGGACAGACTCAGAGAGCCTCTCTTCTCACTAATGAAGTCATCTCCTCTCGGCAGCCCGGCCTCTCCCATCACTCCATGTTGGAACTTGGCTTTGGCTTGCATAGTTCTGTCGTGATGTAGATGGTCTTTCAGTTAAGTTCTAGAGAAATCTGCTCAACCATGAAGAGGACATTTACAGCATAGGAGAAAAAAAATTTATTAAAACAAACATTTTACTGTAACATTTTGATTTGGGGGTTGGCGAGCAAAAACTCAATATCTGATTTCTGGGAAAAATCTAATGTTTTATGGCTTTCTGAGGAAATTTGTCTGTGTTTAATTTATCAGACCAATTTTATACTTCAGATTAAAGCACAATGAGATTGCCACCTTCACCTTGCCTTTTGCAAGATTTCTTTTTTAAGAATAAAAAGAAGGCAACAAAGACCTTATATTTCTGTATTTCCTAGAAAGCCAAAGAGAATTCAAAGTGCTGGATAAAATGTCTGTCCCTAATCTGTAGTGTTTTATTTTATTTTATTTTTTTAAAATTATAACACAATCTTAGAGGATGAGCTTCCTTTTTCTAGGGTCTTTGAAAGTTAATAAAAGTACATTTTTTAATCTGTAGCATTATTGCATCATCCAGAGAGGATAATTTGCTTCATCGTGCCTAGGATCAGTCAGATCAAGGAGTTGAAACTAAGCTCTTTGTTTTCTGAATTTGAATGGTACTGGAATCTTGTCATCCCTAGAGCAGCAATAGATGATGCCATGTCTAAGAGCAGTTCACCTGATCAATAAAAAAGGAGAAGTCTGAAATGTGATCCTAAAGAACCTCGGAAGGAGGTTTAGATGAAGATAATAAAATTCCCTGGAGACACATCTGCCATCTACACCTTTCCTCTCCAAGTCATTGGCTTGCTGCCCCTGAGCTCAGCCAAGATCCCAAAGACAAGATCAAAGCAAGGAAGCAAGGCACATAGCTTCTGGCTTATGGTTTCTTTCAGACACAAGCATTGTGAATGAAGATCTTGCTTTATTTATACCTGGGATCTTGGAGTTTTCATAAAGAATATCCCCAGTACAAGGACATGATTTAAAGGGGGACTCACAGAATAAGATTTTAATTACTGATTGATTCATACTTGAGTGTAATGGACAAATAAATACAATTTTAGTTATAAAACCTGAAAAAAATATATTTTCCCATTCAAAAACTTCTGATAGTTTTGTCAGGCATTGGAGAATCAGAAATAAATGCTCTCTCATTTTCTTTCTCTTGATGAAAGAAAGTCATTAAAAACAGTTACATAGAAATAATAATACAACCGTAGACTCTATTCTTAATATACCCAGTATGTTTTCCTTTTTCTTTTTTATCCATTCTCTATTTTAGATAGCTAGAGGGGAAGGTCTGCCCTAGAGACAGAAAGAAGATCTCCATGGGATATAATTTCATTTTAGTTATCTGATAACCTGAAGAAGTATTTAATTTTCTGAATAATAATGTTACAAGTCAAAGAAGAGAGAAGACAGGCAGTATAAAGCTTTTCAACATTGTGCATATTCTAATTCCTTAAGTCAGCTCTGAGAAAGTGCCTTTGTCCTGTAGAACTATTCGGTCAAGGGTTGTGATATCTCTTGGCATTAAAAGAAACTGTAAATTTTGGAGGACTAGAGAATCAAATTTGGCAACATAAATGAAAACATCCCAGAATGTAAAAAGTATCTAACCCATCACTTTCAACCATGTTCCATTATGTACAGATGGCATTATTTATAGAGAATTTTAACTATTAACATTTCCCTAAAAATGGGCATTAATCTGCTATTACTTGCTTGTTTCTGCTCTAGTTCTCCTTTGTTGAAAGGTTTTACTTAACTGTATCATAAAGGGACAAAAGGATAATAGATAATAAACTTTTCAGACTGGCAGATCTGTCACTCACAAAAACGCCTTGGGCAGGTTACTTGAACTCTTTGAAGCTCAACTAGATTTACTCAAATTTAAGAAAGAGAATAAAAATCCGTATCTTGGAGTGTTTCACAGAAAGGTCTACCTTAATGTCTGGAGTATTTATTTCCATGAAGATTCATTTTATTTTATTTCTCCCCCTTCCTGAATCAAGCAATCCTGAATCTAAAGTTGCTATGAGAAGCACTGAAAAGACGACTGGACTATTAATGGTGTGACCTTGGGACAGTCACTTTCTGCACCTTAGTTTGCTTACATGTTATACATGAAGGTTGAAGTCTGATTCTGCTCTGTGACTATCATTCTAAATATCTGATGAAATCAAATTTCAATGTTTGCAATGGTAGTACAATAAATTTACTAAGAATAAATAATTCACTGCAAAAACAAATCGATTTCCAAATGATGTAACTGATAGTTATGTTACTCACGGCAGTGAGCTGATAAATAACAAAAGAAATGAAAGATGCACATTGTGAGACCTGAAATCATCCTGACAAGTCTTCTACCTGTTTATCACTTAAAATCAATGACCACGCTGAATGCCTACAAATTACAAAATATAAAATAAATCTTATAAATGTGCATGCATAAGAGTCTAGGTTACTAAGAGTTTTAAAGTGTAAGTTTAAACCAAACTAATCAAAGGAGTTGAGAGGAAAAATTGGCTTTCATCTTTAATCACTACTGTTCTGAGGTCCCATGTTTAATATAATTTTCTAAGTAGAGGCTTCAGAGAGAAGAGTTGTGAGGATACTTTCTTATTTGTGTAGAAGGAAAAGTTTGCCACCCATTCTAGTATCCCTAGTGTTATACTGATGTGCACCTTGGATTTATTTTGTTCCTATTGTATAAACTCATACTTGACTTCAAAGAAAAGGAAAATCTAAAGTCCCTCTTTTCTAAGGGGACAGAAATCCTTTGTGTCAACTGTTTGACCCTTTGCTCTATAAGGTCCTATTGGAAATCTTTTGTAGCACAATGCACGGGACTCTTCCATGTGTTGATGCCGTTTACACAGTGGAATGGGCCTCACTGAAGAAAAAAATCGCATAAACGCATGAAAGATTATGGTCTTATTTCCTGACAGCATGAAAGGTGATTGATACTTCCAAGAAGTCCCTGTTACTCAGGAAAATTATCAAATATTGTACTCAGAGATACTTGGAAAGACTGAATGAAAGGAAGAACGAAGAAAGCAGAATCTAGACTTATGTGGGGAGAGATTTGTGGCGGAGGAAAAGTATTCTCTTTGAATTCGACAAGGGATTTGCCTGGGCGAATTTCCTGTCCAGCCCTTTATTACCAGGGTCTTTTGACGCCGGGCTCCCCATTGGGCAGTTCCCTGGGAGTGCAGTGGGGAATTCTTACACTTTCCCTCTAGGTCTCCGAAGGATCTCGTTTTCTTAGTGTCTCTTTCAGGTTGGCAGGAGCCTTGAGCCTGACACTTCCCTTTGATGGGACAGGCAAGCTCTGTGGGCGCGTAAACACGCTGTAACCAAGTTCTTTGCTGATTTTACACTTTTGTATGCTCCCGAGAAGAAGTGATCGTACTCAATTGTCTATTGCTGGCCTGCCCCCTAAGAGCCTGGGGGCTCTTTTCCCCTAACCCAGAACTAGCTGCACGGGGGGCGGGGAAGTGGGGGTGGGGAAGGAGTGGGAGGGCAATGGTTTCCGCGAGCAGAGCGATGTTACTGAGTGAGTGCCTGAATGGGGAGTGCTGCTGTCCCCAAGCCGATTGGTACTTCTTGTCAGGAAGAAACGCCAAGAGGTGGGAGTGCCTGGGGAGGGAGGCAGGCGGTCCCTACCGCAGGCGCGGGGAGCTGCCTTTCCGCCCCTCCGCCTGCTTTCCAAGCCTGGGCTCTTAGGAGTGGCTGAAGCTGTGGAGCGCTTTTGGAGCCTGTGAATGAACCCTCCTCCTCTCCCTCCTCCTTCTTCTCTCTGAGTCTCCTCCTCGGCTCTGACGGTACAGTGATATAATGATGATGGGTGTCACAACCCGCATTTGAACTTGCAGGCGAGCTGCCCCGAGCCTTTCTGGGGAAGAACTCCAGGCGTGCGGACGCAACAACCGAGAACATTAGGTGTTGTGGACAGGAGCTGGGACCAAGATCTTCGGCCAGCCCCGCATCCTCCCGCTTCTTCCAGCACCGTCCCGCACCCTCCGCACCCTTCCCTGGGCCACCACGCTTCCTATGTGACCCGCCTGGGCAACGCCGAACCCAGTCGCGCAGCGCTGCAGTGAATTTTCCCCCCAAACTGCAATAAGCCGCCTTCGAAGGTAATCATGTTTCTTTTGTTCCCCCCTTAAAAAACAAAACCAAAAAAACTTATAGAAAAAACCCCACGATCTTAGAAAAAAGAAGTACATTGCAATTGGTAGAAGGCTTTAATTAAGGCAAGGAGCTGTAAGGCGAAGTTAAGAAAATGTAGGCACTTAAAAAATGCAGGTAACTTTCAAAAGGGCTTTTGGGGAGAGGGATACAGAGGGACCTTGGTGTTGAAAAAGATTCAGACAAAAGAAACGCAGGGTGGAGTGGGGGTAAAATGACTAACGGAATTGGGGGAAGGGAGGGAATAAATTGTAGAGAAATCATAGAAAAGTGGTGGGTTCTTGAGCTGGAGAGAAGAGAGGGACCTTTGGCACTTTGATTTTTTTTTTTTTTTTTTTGTTCTTAACACGCTCGAGGCAAAAGTTTGAATGGGGACTACCAAGACTTGCCACAGACAAGTCCCCGAAGCCGCCTTGGTGCAGGCCACCTGGTTTCCCAGCCCCTGGTGTGTGGTCAGTGCCTGGTGTTCCTGGAAAGCCACTCCCGGGCAGCTCCTGACAGTGCGACCCGGCGCCCAAGCAGCCTGGGACCTGCGCGGACCTGACCCCTTCAGACCGCAGGCAGTCTGGGAGGAGGTCTGGCCGGGGGAGGTGCAGGATCCCCGCCGTGTCTCTTTGACGACTTGGGGACTGTCACGGTTCTCTCCCGGCGCCCCTGGGTTCTTTTGTCCTGCGCGCGGTGCGAAGGGGCCAGCAGGCAAGGAGCAGAGGATGGGGGGTGGGGTTGTTGGAGCTCCGCGGAGGTCTGAGAGGCCCCTGGGCGGGAAAAGCCTGTTCTGAACCGGCAGGGATGTGCAGTAATCTCAACAAGCAAACCGGCACCCAGAGCGCACTGCAGACAAAGGTGGCGCGGGGACCCGCATCAGGGGCCTCTGGGTCCAGTGCTCTCGCCCAGACTACAGGAGTCCTCCGTTTCCTTACATATCCCCCACCCCCTCCTAGTTCTCCGCTCTAGTTGAGCAACTTTACTGGCAGGTCTAGCGGCAGCGGCGCGCGCGTGTGCCGGGAGCCCCGGGGGACGTCCTTGGCTGGAGCGCCCCACTGTCCTGCAGAGGCGTGGGCGTTGTAGGGCGACATCCCTGGTGCATGCGGACCGAGGGCATCCGGGTTGTCCTGGCTCGTGGTCTGTGTCACTGGGCGTGGAGCGGTCTGGGTGTTAGGCAACGGAGAGCGGGGTACAAAAATAGTGTCATAGCCTAAACTATTTGCTCTCCAATCCAACTGCGTCTCGGCAAGTCCTGCATGTCCCTGGAAGATGCTGCGGGAAGGGGGAGAAATCTACACGGTGCCTGGAGAGTTGTGCGCACACCCGCGGCAGAGTCTCTCTCGGTCGCGTTTCTCATCTTTGTGTCTCCCTCTGTCTCCATCTTCTCTGCCTCCCTTCCCCTCTCCCAGCCTCTGTTCTGTCTCTCTAGCTTCTGCGTCCCCTCCCCCACAGCTGACAAATGAATGGCTAGTGTGAAATCCCTGCCTTCCCCGTCCTCCAAGGCAGCAGGGAGGGAGGAGCGAGGGAGGCGGTGCGCTCCTTCGGATCTGCCCCCAGTTCAGCGCACAGGACTTGCAGAACCTAGATGTCTAGGAATTGGGAGTTTTGCGGCGGGTGTGGGCGCCCCCTAATGGACAAGTCCCGCACGGGTTGAGAAAAACGAGCCCCCCAGACCTAGCGAGCAGCTTTCACAACCTTGTGTTCAAGGATGGAAGGCCCTAGTTTCCCCTTAAGTCATTCATTTTGCACTCCACAATCTGCGGCGTACATCTAGGGGTTTGGACGACCCTGAAAAAAGGTCTTGGTATGTGCAAAGTGCAGAGACGCCTTCTCGCGAGTCGGCTGGAACGCACGCGGCGCCCTGAGTCGAGTTCGCCGCTTAGTGGACTAACGCACATGGCCTGGGTGGGGCCAGGTTTCAGAGGTCTCGACGCGCCACCCTGTGCGTCTTTAAGAAAGATAATACAAATGCCGCGCTCTCAAAACCCATAACCACTTGAACCCAAGGCTAGGGCCCCGCCCCAGGATATTGCAAAAGAAGGGCTTCTAATCCAAAACTTAAACTTCCTCAACTTAAGGGCGCGCGTCAGACGCGAAAGTTGAGAGAAGGCGGGCGGCGGGAGGAAAAAAGAAAGGGAAGGAAGGGAAGTGGAAGGAAAGAGGACAGTGGAGGGGAGGGAAAGAAGAAAGGAACGGAGATGGGGCAGACGGCATTCAAACAGCCAGGAACGGACCGGAAGGGTTCGTTTCGGGGTTTGGGTCTGAATTTTGAGACTCATTTTAGGATACTCTTTTTTCTTTCCCAGCGGCAACAAATGTGACTGCAAAGGCGTGTCGGGATGGAAGGGTGGGAAAGAACCAGACGAGCGGAGGTGGGCCAGTCCCGCCCAAAGGGGCTGGGTCTGGGAGCCGTCCCCACTCGCTCAGCCCGCGCCAAGGGAGGACCCGCAACGGGCGCTACCCGCAGCGGCTGGGTTCGCCAGCCGCCACGTGGGTTGGAGCTTCGGCTCCCAGCCCGAGACGGGTGTGACTTCCTGGGCTCGGAGACTGCAGTACAGCCGCACAGGCGGTCGGCGCAGCCGAGGCCCCCACCCACCGAGGCCAATGGGGGCGGGGCGGGGAAGGCGGGGCCCGGCTTAGCCGAGAGCTCCGAGTGGCCTGGCCCGGAGGGCTCCGGGCCGGCTGCGTCTGGAGCTGACCCGAGTTGCATCCAGACCGCGCTAAACACTCTTATTAAAAGGCTGTTGAAGGGTGTTTTTTTGTTTTTTTTTTTTTTTTGTTGTTGTTGTTGTTTTAAGTTTTTTTGCTTGCTTCTTGGGAGTGGTAGGAGGGGCATAGTGCTTTTGTTTTGAGGCAAGGGAGAGGTTAACATTTACTCCAAGCAAACTTTTTATCAGAAAAATGTGACGACTTTATACTGTGTTCCATTTGTTGACTTTTTAAATACATTCACGTCAGTCTAAAGATCATTTTTAGTCAATTAACAGATTAATTTCGTTCCAGACTATCATAAAGAGTTCGCCTGGAATGGCAAATATTGCCATTCGACAAGACTAATAGAATTTCATGGGGACAAATATGGAAGGGCTGCGAGTGTCACTGAGGTTCCTGTGCGTCAATGAGGAGCCTTAGCGGGGACCTGGCGGGGACTGGAAGCTCAGCACCTATTTAGGGAGTGGCTGAGCTGGAGACCTGGACAAGCTTGGCGCAGACGAGACGGTGCTACTTAGAGCTGCATTTTAAGTCCTCCCATTTTGCTCTATATTGGAAGAACTGGGTTTTAAAGATCTCTTCTATCACCTCAGATTCTGTAGCTAACATCCACGTCTTTTTCTTTTTGTCTGCTGAAAGCTGTGACCTAATTGTTTTAAGTACTTCTTGACAATTTTGCCAAACCCATCCTGAAAATACATAAAGTCCTAAAACAGGATGTTGTGAGTGTGATATAAAAATAGGAAGGTACCAATGGAAGCAACAATTAGTGTTCTGAGATAGAAGCGGTTCCCAGTTTGTAACTTGGAAATGTTAAGAGCAAGTACATCAGGGAGAAGGTCTCCAAGAGTCTGACTTCTTGCTCTGGGCTCTGAGTAAAGAAAGAAATATGTTAGAATTATATTGTCTGCCGGTTCCAATGGATTCCAATGTGTTTGAGCAATTACTTCCTCCAGCACCAAGTCCACAGTCCTTAATCTTCTTGTGAGAAGATTAGGTAGGAAGCGGGATGAGATTCAAGACAATCATTTAGGATTTATGTCAGAACTCAAAGTTCTGTTTCTTTTGGTAGATAAAAACAGAGTTGGTTTTAAATTGTATTTCCTGCTTTCAAAAAAACGAGGTTTGAAAGGAAACCCCCTAGATTTACATAGGTTTACAGATGTAAGTTTCTTCTTTTTCCCTGTGTTTGCAAACTGGAGGGAGATGCCTTTGATATTCCAGAATACCTGTATCTATACACTTGTAAATTCTGGTTGGAAAGGACTGAAACAGCTAAACCAAAGGTGACGATGATTAATGTTAAAGATACTATCCATTGTTCTCTCCTTTGTTGCATTATTAGGCTTAAATACTTTGGAGTTAATGATTGGTCACTTAATTGAGTAACAGAACCTTTGAGAGCACAAAGATCAACTAACTCTGTCTCCCAAAGTCTGGCAACTAAGCCCTCTTTTCCTGGTGGGATTTAAACACTTTTGTTGACGTCATTCATGGACAAACATCGGTAAACACTGTATTTAAAATGGGATATTGCCCTGTGATGGAGCAGAGCTTCTCAAGACACACGGTTCTTTTGAGGGAAAGAATTAATGACTGTATGTAGTAAGGTATTTTTTCACCACCCACCTAGAGAAACCAGTTAGGACTGACAAACACTCATTGTTGGGAGTTACTTACTCTGGTCTGAGAAAATATACTGATTGTTACATAGGTCTGTATTTTACCAGAAAACATAAAGCATGTACTCTCCCTGATTTGGAATCAGAAAAAGGGGGATTAGAGATGAATGTCTTGGCCAAGCTCCATTTCAATTAGCGAATTTTTGCCAGTTTCCTCTTGTAGCCTAGACTTGGTAAAGTACATATATATAAAATCTCTCTCTCTTTCTGTGCATGTGTGTATGTGTGCGTGTGTGTGTGTGTACAGGGTTTTTAAACACTGCTAAGTTCTTACCATTGAATGTGTTAGAGGTGGTTGTATTTCAGAGGTCAGTACAAAGAATCTTTGTTTAATGTGTCAGTTCTGTTTTCTGAAACACACCTCTGGGTAGATTTACCATCTATAAAAGGATACAAATGTATATACTTTCCACATATATATACATCCTACCTCATTCTTCTAAGGATTTTAAGAGGTGTTTATGTCTGTAAAATGAGATTACATATTTTACAATAAACACATATATTGATATAATATTTTTATTATTAAATTATTGATTTGATATTACTTGAGGTATAGTGGAATGAGCACTGGACTTGGAATCAGAAAGTTTGAGTTGAACTCACTAGCTGAGAAAACCAAGCAAAGACTACTTTTGGATGTTTAATGTCATAATCTATTGAATGAATATGCAATTATAAAGATCAAAAGAGCAAGTACTTTGAAAAACTATACAATAAAGGGATGATAATATATTGTGTCTGTGGGATTCATACTGATCTAATTCTATAATTTTAATAATAACCGCATTACCCAAGCCATGTAGTTTCTACTAAACCTATAAAATAAATCAGAGAGGGGCATATTGTTTTTAAAATTGTTCAGTTTCATTAATCAGAAGACAGATTCCAGAAATTGACTTAAATGAAGTTGGACATTCAGTGGAAAAGAAGAATTATTCAATAAATGGTTTCAGGACCATTGATGGGTCCATGCAAAATAAGAATCAGTCTCTACGCAAAATAAGAATCAGTCTCTACCTGATTTCTCATCGTAAAAGAAATGTAAGATGAATCAAATATGAAATGTAGGGAATAACTTTTTTAAAATGATAAAAGAAAATCATAGGATTAAAAAAATAAGTTAGGAATAGAGAAACCTGTTCTAAGCAAAGCATGAAACCCAGTGCCATTCTAGGAAATATTGATAGATCTAAGTAAAAATTACACAAAAGCAAATAACACATTTGGAAAACATCTATGACATATGAGAGACAAAGAGCTAATAACTCTCGATAGTCCATGGACTTTTATAAATAACTTTGAAAAGTTCACATCTATCAAAATATGAACAAAAAATTATGTACAGGTAGTGGCAGAAAGAGACATAAAGTTTTAAAATTATATTAAAAATCACTCAGCCTCATCTGTAATTAAATAAATAGTAATTAAAACACCAATGATATGCTACACCATTTTTTCACCAGAGGAGTAACAAAAAAATAATTTTTTTCTTTTCTTTTTTTTGAGATGGAGTCTCGCTCTGTTACTCAGGCTGGAGTGCAGTGGCACGATCTCAGCTCACTGCAACCTCCACTTTCCAGGTTGAAGCGATTCTCCTGTGTCGGCCTCCCTAGTAGCTAGGATTACAGGCACCCACCACCATGCTTGGCTAATTTTCGTGTTTTTAGTAGAGTGGGGTTTCACCATGTTGGCCGTGGCGGTTGATCTTGAACTCCTGACCTCAAGTGATTCACCCACCTTGGCCTCCAAAGTGCTGGGATTATAGGCGTGAGCCACTGTGCCTGGCAAAAAGAAAATAAAAAAGTTTGATGCAAGTTTGTGTTGGCCAGGTTGTGGAGAAACTGGGTCTCTCATATACTATTGTATAAATGTAAATAGGTTCCTCTACTTTAAAAAATAATTTGGCAATCACATGTTTTTGATTCTTTATCAAAATTTTTAAAAAGATGTAGATACTCTTTGATCCAGCAATTCTACTTCTCAACATTATTACATGGATGGATATTGGTACCAATGTCACCCAAGACAAATGGACAAGGATGTTCTTTGCAGCATTGCTTCTAAGAGCAAATATCTGGAAACAGTGTAAAGGCTCATCATAGAGAACTGTTTAAATAAAAGTTGCTGTATTCCACCTAACGGAAAACTATGCAGCTGTCAAAATAACATGGAAAAATTGTATTTGCTGATTTGGAACATTCTCCAAAATATAATGTATTTTAAGTGAAAAAATTGATAGACAAAACTGTGTATATAGTATACATCTAATTATGTAAAATGGGTGTATATTCATTCTTTGAACAAATATTTACTGATTGTTCTAGGCATTGTGGATACAGGAGTGAACAAAACATCAAATACTGCCCTGTTGGAACTTTTATGATGGTAGGTAGAGAAAGGCAATTCCCAATCACATATGCAAAATGGTGATATGTGCTAAGATGAAAATAGAGCATGGGAAAGGGAATAGAGTACAGCATGTCTTAGGTAGAGTAATGAGAAAGGAGTTCACCAGACAGAGAACAGAGGAGTGCTAAGAGGTGACAATGTGAAAAAGCTTAGCCAAGTCCAGGATCAGGAATCCAGTTTCAGGTTAGTAATAAATTCACATGATGCTATTACTTGTATGAAGTAAATTCATGAAATTTCACACCTAAATCATGTGATTTCTCTCTGCATTACAATGATTCTTTCTGTGAGAAAGAACCGAGGAGCAATATGATACATGATACTCATTACATCTACTTTGTAGCTGAGGTATCCTAGAAAGTTGGTTGTCTGGGGTAACTAGTTAGCAGAATGGTGGACAAAACCACCGTGTCTGTGCCCTTAAGTCACCCCTTGTCAGCTGATCTTCCCCCAAATCAAGGGAGAATACTAAATATCTATTTAATAGAATCTTGGCTTTCTCTCTGAGGCTGCCCATCCCTGGCGTGTCCCTTATCCTCCCTGCAGACATTTCTCATGGATAGGAGTTCTATTGACCTTGTCTTTTATGTCTCCCAGGCAATTAAACAGTCTCAGTACCCTGTACCTGGATTGTTCAATGACTTTCTTTCCTTCTCAATGACTTCACTGGAGTAGAAGGCTAAATATAGGCATTCGCTCTCGTATCTCTCAGGTCTTTCCATGCAGACAGACTTGTTATCACTAGTAGACGGTGCTTATAAGAGAGACATGGAAAAGTGGAAGAATGGAAATAGGGATTTGGAGTGGTGCTAAAAACAAAGAAAGAGGCTTCTGAAAGCTTTCCATTTAATAAAATCAAACATAGAAGACACAAGATGTAACTTAATGACCAAGGATAGGGGCATAGCCTTGAGAAAATTAGAGAAGTGGAATGAATGCCTTGGACTCCAAGGAAGAAGGAATGGAAATGTAGTTCTGAGGCAGCTAACATCAATAAAGCCCTCTGATATATTTACTATGGAAATAAATGATCATCTTTTAATTCAAGGGTTGCAAACTTAGGTGACTGCAGGGTCGAGGCATGGAGTAGAAATGGGTAAGAGACTAAGTGGGGGCAGCAATGGCCGTGAGCACACAGACTCAAGGGGAGAGACTGCTGCTTGGTTAATGCTCATGATCAGCCAGCTGAAATATAGACTTAATGTTGCTAGACCTTCTGAGTTTTTGAAAGAAGTTAGAGATCTGATATTTAGTGTAAATGGTCTAATTTTTAAATTGAGTAACTCATTCAAACATATTTATGCAACTTATTCAAATGTATTTAGAGCATGTCTGATCTCTTCCTTGTATTCTTACCTAGTCTTAGGGGTAATCTTAGGAATAGTGATGTGTATACTTGTTATACCTATATAGATGGAGGACCATTCTCCTGTCCCCAACAAAAGACACTTTTATAAGGATTAAGTGTGGCACAAAGAGTTTGTTTTTAGTATTTAAATTGAGTAGGAAACTCAAATGCAGAAGAGCCTTTCCTTGGTCACACCTTTGGTTTTTTTATATGAAATTTGACTCTCTAGATATTGACAAACATCATATTATTGGGTCATGGTAAATCTTCAAGTGGACTGATTCAAAAGCATTCAAAAGTATTTCAGGTGTTAAGGAACTGTTAGCACTGAGTTTCAAAGGTGTTTCTGCATAAGAAATAGAGGCACTGATCATGTATTTGATTTACAAACATTCCTCAAGGATCTACTCTGAACCTGGCACTGAAGAAATATTGTGGGAGTTATTAAGTTGAATGAAGTACTAGCTCTGCCTTCCAGAAGCCTACTGTTCTACAGAGGAGATTAGACGTGTTTACAGATAACAATTTGAAGTACATAGCAATAAGTTATAGGATGACTTATTCCAAGCATAAAGTGTATAGTGCTACTATAGTGGTAACCTAGGTTATAATTTTCAAATGTAAGAGCCCCAAATACTATTCTTTTTACTCTTAGTGATATGAAACTATGTTAGAACATCTGCAGAAAGTCTGAATTAGTAATTTTAATAATAAATATTGCATACTGATATATTGTATATCACTGAGATTTATTTTATATACATTATTATATCAATTCCTGTGATCACTTCAATAAGTACTAATTTTCACAACTAAGTAGCTACGGAAAATGAGGTTTAGAAAGATATAGTATTTTACCTAAAGTCACACAATATAAGTAGAAAATGCAGAACTTGCATTCTGGGCTATTTGACAGTGGATCCCAAACTTTTAAAATTAGGCTTATAAAGATTTCCTGGAAAAAAAGAAAAATAAAAAATAGAGAACAAATTTTCCTGAAGGAAAGTAGGACATTATTATTTATAAGTATAATTAAAGAAAGAGTTCTTATTTGGATTCAGCTAATACTCATGGAATGCATTTTCTTTAGCACCTTTTTATGAGAAAATACAATCTTACTTTGGCTGTGCAATTGATACCTTTATTTTTCCTTGAAATATTGTAATAGCATAGAGATGTGGTGTATACTTCCTGCTTGCTTTGCTGTCTTATCAGAAATCCAGAAACGTAGAAGCATTATGGCATTTCCCAGTTAGTGTTTAACAAAATCTATTACTAGATCCTAGTGATTATATGATAAATAACAAACTTAATTAGCAGGGTTAATTTAAGATTATCAACCATATGTTTTTCATTGTGAATTATCAGTTGGTCTATAGATGGAAAATATAGGATGTATAATGTATTAGCTTAAAAAAAGCTCTTCAGGAGATATCTAGAATTATATAATTTTAAAATTTTGTTTTCAAAAGGTCTAATTTTCATTTCAAAATATATGAAGAAATCAAATGCAGAAAAATATTAAGAAAACAGGTCTTAGTTAATTAAATACTGTACAAATCCAAGCCCAATTTATGTTCCAGTGTTCAAGATCAGTTTTGTAATTTATGACTAATTCAGCATTTGCTTGTTTTCAATCTAGGTTTGCTAAATAATATAGAATTTATTTTCCAAGGAAGTTATTCAGGGTCCCAACTAAAAAAATATATATCAGTTAGGATGGTTTCAGCTGTAAGGAACAAAAAGTCACGATTTTATTGGGTTTAAACAATAATGACATTTATAATCTCATATAAAATGAAGTTCAAAGGCATGGTCCACTCTGGGTCTAATCCTTAAGGACTTACGCCTTGCCTTTGCTGATTCTTTCTCAGCTTCATTTCCAGAGGTATCTCACTTACTTATGGATGCAAAATCCCTACAACAGTTCCAGCAGAAGTATTCCAGCATGATAATGTCCAGGGAAGAAAACTGACCACCTCTTCCTTTGTTCTCTTCTCAGGATGAATCTATCTTTCCCAGGGGCCCTTCCCTGGAGGAAGAGATCCCCTCACATCTCACTGGCCAAAACTATATTATATACTGTTCCAAATCCAATCATCGGAAAAGGGAATGGGACCTCTGTAATTGACTTAGGATATCAGGATCATCCCTTGGGCTGCGGTTTGACCCAGGTCCTCCAAAGTATATGGCTGAGGGTAGGCACTAGAATGGAACCAGAGTTGTGTTAGAAAGGAGAAACACATGGCTATTATAGAATAGTTCTAAATGTTACCAAGGAGGGCACAACTGTGGAGACCAAATAATCTTTTGCCATTCTTCTGAAGTTGGCACTTTGATTTCTAGATGGTTCCCCAACACTGGTACTTATCCTCCTCATAATTATAGCTGCCTTGAAATTTGAGCTCGAAGGGAACACTCTGAGACCCAGATTGTTAAATGTCTTTTCCAAAGTCATGCAATAAATTAACTGGCAAAGCCAGGGCAGTTTCTTGACTCAGTACAGGGTATTTTCTTTCATTCTTTACTCTTGAGACTTTAGAACTGTTGGTACCACTTTAAAATTCATGGCAAGAACTGGTCACTTTTGTAATTAACACCTCCTTATAATACATTTATTTTGTTTGTTTAGCCAGCTAGAAACTACATGGAGTCTGTGCTTTAAAAAGTCTGTGCTGAAGTCCTTATTCTCTGTTTTGGTATTATGTGCATGAACCACCAATTGGTTTCTTCTCACCTTACACTTGATGAAGATGTCTTTCGTTCAACATCTCTCTCTATTGCTCCCCATCTTCTTTTGCTCCATTTATGATCAGCTTTCTGTTTCTAAATAGACTTTGTGATCACCCATTTCTCTTTGTGCCAGCTCCTAGCCACTAGTTACTTGAGCTGTGGTCTCTATTGTTCTTCCTACAGCCTACCCACTTGTGGTTGTCACACACACATCCACATTGTTATATGTTCCCAAACTGTATTCTGGAATGATTTTGGCAATGGCTGCATTGGATGAGATTCAAATTAATAAAGCGTTGAGATAACTTCTGCTATTACAAGTTTCCTCCTGTTTTTATAGTCCAAGAGGAGCTACTTCTTCTACTCTTATTACTTAATACTTAATACTACCCTTATTACATACAATGCACAAAAAGCGTGTGATTTATGACCTGCTCTAAATCTGAATGCTGGTGATTTACTTTGTGTTTTTCTTAATTTCTAGGCCAAGATGTTGATAAATATAAACAGCATCTTATGGATGTGTTCAACCTTAATAGCAACCCATGCGCTACATAAAGGTGAGTGTGCTAACAACTTCTTTGGTGTTAATTGAAATAAAAATGTAAGTGCTGGAGGACGAAATGGTAATGTGGAATCACTGGAATAAAATATTGATTTTTAAAATCTATTAAGTGCTGAAAACTATTAGTTAAAATATTATTGGACTAAAAACATTAGTTTTAAATAAATAAGTCAAAACAAAATAATAAATAGGACGCTAATGATGCAAGTGAGCTTTCAGTAACTTCCCTGATTACTTTTACGCTTTGCAAAAAACCTCGTATATGGTATTGGGCATATATTAAAATTCTAACACTATTTATCAAAAACTTTCCTATGCAAAAAAAGAAACACTATTAAACACCCAGCGGACTAGAATTTGAAAAGAATTGAGAAGATAAAGAGAAAGCTGACAGCCATGTTTTTGCCCTTACTTCCCTTAATTTTCTTTTTTAAAAAAGCAGTTGGATATGCTTATGCCCTAGTTTTTTAATTTGAAATTTTATATTCTTCCAACTAGGGTTCTACAATTCCAAGTTTATTATTTAATATATTCAAGGTGATATATCAAGGAATTTGAAGAAACATACTATCCAAGAGTTTCACTCATCTGCTTCTGTCTGTCTAATGTACCTCTCCAGACTCAGATTCCATTTCCTCCTCACACATATGTGTCAGACTCACCTTTTATGGTTCTCTAGATGAATTCCTTTTGCAAAAGTTTAAGTATCACTCTATCTATCATCCATCTATTTATTTACCCATCCATCCATCCATCATCTATGTATTCATCCATCCATACCTCCAGCCATCCATTCATCTGTCCAAAATCTTTCCATCTGTTCGCTTATCAACATCTATCCATTCATCCATCCATCCATCCATCCATCCCTCCATTCATCCATCCATCCATTTCTCCCACTCACCCATTCATTTGTTCACCCATTGATGATATTTTTTGAATACCTTCTTTGTGCCAGATATTATTCTGGGTATCCAGGAATATACACATGAAGGACTCAAAATTGACGTATCTTTCATTAAACTTATTTCTCTAGTTATAGGAGACCAGCAATAAACAAGTAAACAAACAATCCAGGTACTTTCAAATTGATGAACATAAAACAGAGTGACATCATAGAGAGTGGCCTGAGTTGGAGGAAGTTGGTAAGACCTCCTTGAGAAAGTGACACTTAAAGTGAGATGAGAATGATGACAAGGAACCAGCCAGCCAAGACCTGTCTGTAAATTAGGAAGAAACATAGTGTGTTTGAATAGCAGAAATGTCACTATAGTTGAAGAGCAGTGATCAAGGGGAAAGTAGGAGACATGAACAGAGAGATTAGCAGAAAACAGCTCATCTAAATAATAATAACACCCAACACTTGAATAGAACTCCCTATGATCCAGGAACTGTTTTAAGTGCTTAACATTAACTCACTGAAACATCCACACCCATGTATTCTATTGAGGAAACTGTGGTACCAGGAGAGACTAAGCAGCTTGCTCGAAAGCCCATACCCAGTAAGAAGCAAATTTTGGAGATGAACCAGTTCATGGGAGTGTGTGCTCTTTACCACCATGTTATACTTCTTATCTATATGGAACATTGTAGAGTTTAAAAAAGTCTAGATTTTCTACTCAGGAGGCTGAAGCAGGAGAATCACTTGAACCCGGGAGGCAGAGGTTGCAGTGAGCCGAGATCGCATCATTTCTCTCTAGCCTGGGCAACAAGAGCTAAACTCCGTGTCAAAAAAAAAAAAAAAAAAAAAGTCTAGATTTTATTCCAAGTGCAGTAGGAAGCATTGAAGGGTTTCAGCAAAGAAAGATGTGAGTTGATGAATGTTTTACAAATTCTATTTTTGATAATCTATGCAGATTTGATTGTAGGAGAGCAAGAGTAGCAGCAGAGATATCATTTAGGAGGTTATTGTGGTAGCCTGTGCATGACATGGGGGGAGGGGGGTAGTTTAGATCATGTAGCAGTAGAGATGAAGAGAAGTGAATTGGATATGTGGAGATGGAGAAGTCAGATCCACTGATGGATTGGATGAGGTGTGTAGTGAGGGCATGAGAGGAGTCAAGGACAAATTGACTCCTGGGATGGCTCTCTTTCCCCTTTTCGCCTCCGGATTCCCCTTTCTAGCCAATTTAAAAGCTCCTCCTTGGCTAGGTGCAGTGGATCATGCCTATAATCCCAGCACTGTGGGAGGCCAAGGTCGGAAGAGAGATTGAGCCCAGGAGTTCAAGAGCAGTCTGGGCAACACAGTGAGACCCCATCTCTACAAAAATTTTAAAAAATTAGCCAAGCATGATGGCTTGGACCTGTAATTCCAGCTACTGGGAAGGCTGAGGCAGGAGAATTGTTGATCACAGGAGGTCGAGGCTGCAGTGAGCCCTGATCGCACCACTGCACTCCAGCCTGGGCGTCAAACTGAGACCCTATTTCAATAACTAGTAAATAAATAAATAAATAAATAAATAAATAAATAAATAGATAAATTCCTCCTCCACGTTCCCCTTGTCTCCTGTGCTGTTACAGGTATAATAACATCTACCATGCTCTTGGGATAAGTAATTGCTTTTCTTCCCAAGTAGACTACTGTAAGCTGCAAAAAAGCCTTTCATCTTCTAGCAGAGTGCCTGACACCCTGACAGCACTTAGTCATTTTGTGTGTTGACAAAATGAGTGAATAAATAAATAAATGCCACAGTGGATCACCCGGATGGTGTTTAGAGTCTAGGCTCCACCAACTGGATCATGAAGACACACTAATCAGATGGTGAAGCCTAAGAATTGTCTTCCTCAAAGTTTTTGGGAGGTGAAGGTGAAGGTCACAGAGAGGAAAGGACAACAGCAACCAGTGAATATGGAGAAAAGGATATGAAAATGGGAGTGGCATTTGGATGGGCAATATTGGAAGGGAATTTACAGGGAAAGTAGTAGGTGACCATCCCTCGGCGGAAATTTAGACTTTCCACTTAAAGAAAGAACTCACACAACAAAAAACAACTTGCGGTGTAGCTCCTTTACAGCGTTTACAAAAATAATTTTGATAGCCAACAACATTGAGTAATTTCCGCATGTCTGTACCTATTCTTTGTAAATCCATGATCACTGTTATTAGATGTAATTAGTTTGGGAGTAATTTCAGGAGAATTTTTTTATATGAGAGGTGAAAGTTGCAAATATACGAGCCATGTAAAACAGATATTCTGGATTTATAGTGGAAAACACAGTAGTAACTGGTTGTTGAGTCAAGACAAGTACTTTCATCTTAAGGTTTTTTCTGTTTATTCCCAGTCACTGACGAGGTCAACGACTAACATAAATGAACACCTTGTCTATTGTTATGGGCTTTATTTTAACCCAGGAAGAACTATTTCCTTTAACAATACATTATATTATCTTATAAACTGTCCTAATCTTTGATTATCTACCATTGACCTAGTTATTTTGATGTTCCCCTTATAGTAGGAAACAGTCATGCACAGTCATGAATAAGTGAATGAATTAGATAGTGATATTTGTCACTTGAAAGGGTGATAAATTCCCATATTCTCAATCTGACATTTATTTGGCCAAGATCTGTGGGTGTGTGTTTGCTCAAACTGTGCAGATGGAATTTACATCATCTTTACTCTGAGGAATCTACTGACAGAGAACGAGGAGTAGTTGCTTATTCATTATTTAGTGATTTCTCCCTTACTGTACTCATTTGGACCACAAACCATCGGTAACAGCCAACGTTTTGTTAGGATTCATTTTTATTACTTGAATGGTCAGCGTTTCAGACAAATTCCTGCAGGTAGCAGATTTCTTTTAAACATGCATACTCTGTAAACATTATACTCTGAACTACTGAATTTCTTTCTTAAAATATTTAGATTTAGTGAATTTCATTTTTGTGACCCAGTGCATTAAGACCGGAGATTTAATACACAAAAGATTTGACCACACAGCTTTTTGTTAATCTTGTTAAGATTGTATTCACATGAGTATATTATTTATATCCAACCAAAGCTTTTAATTTTCTTATGTATATAAACATCTAGAACAATAAACAGCCCTTGGGAAATTGCTTTTTAACACTATTTTGTTCCAACATACCTTTTCTTTACAGCACAGTTGTTTAGCAATACTCTATGTTTCAGAAACCTCCCTACTGGATAGATTGGGTTGAATCTTATGTCTGCCCCTGTATACTTAAAATTGTGAAGATAAATATAATTTGGTAAGAAATATTGAAGAATTGGAAGACATTTATTTTAAACTAATTTTAGAGGACACGATAAAGAGTTTCAAAATTCATACCAGAATTGAAGTTGATGATAAAGCTGTTTATTTTTCCATTTAAAAATAGTACTTTATTTGTGGCAAAGTTAGTCATCTAAATAATTCTTCAGGAAGGAAGATGAGATTTCCTAGAACATATGATGAATATAAATTTGGAGATTTTTAGATCACAAAATTCTCACCCTTTCTCTTCTGAGAACCATATCTTTGTGTTATCATCATCTCCCTAATTAGGTCCAAATTAAAGGAATATGAAATAGGTAGAAGGTACTTTCAGATAGTCCTCTGTGAACCTTATGGATTTATTAAAAAGATCATGAAATTACTAAAAGATTTCAGTTCAGATAGTAATTAAATACTTATAGAAATAGGATGCATCTAGACTTTGAAAAGGAACTGAAATGAACACTTCTTTTGCTTAATTTAGGGGCAGAGGAAGCACACCAGAGCTAAAAGATTCCTTGATTAGTTGTCAGGAGGCATGTGTTCTGACTCAGGTCTCTCAGCAGCCATCTGGGAGCTTATCCTTCCTCTCAGTGGAGCATCCTTAGTAAGGAATTGGACCAGTTTTACTTTACAGTTGAGCTAAGTTAGAAAATTTACTTTGTAAGCCAAGGAGGCCATTAAAAGTGGAATTATTCCCTTGTAATGATATTCCAAAATGATAACAGTCTTAGCAATATTTCAAAGGATAATTTACTACAGCTAATAGCACACTTCATTTTGTTTTTATTTAATTTCATTAAGTGCCTTAAGTCTGTTTTGGATAAGCTATATGTAGATTAATAAAATAATAAATGCATGATGACAATGGTTATTATACATTTGAAATAAATTAATGATTTATATTGTAAGTACATTAAATATGATACTATATTAATTATTTTGGATTTATTTGCATCACATGAAATATTTTATAGGCCAATTCTTTTATTAGGTTAAAATTTTAATCTTTAGCAACAGAATTTTTTTTCTTAAAGGGTATAATATCTCCATAGTATCTTCTTGCAATTTTCAAAATGCTTTTCTCCAACTGTGTTTACATTGAGAATCCAGTGTTTACATCGAGAGTGATATCATTTCCAATGCATGCCCATGTTGAGATGTGTGTTTCCAATATGTTTGACCACTAGCAGAGAGTTAGATATACATCATTTCGTTGGTTAAAAATCATTATTTCATTTCACCTAGAGGCTACTATTAACTTGTTGACCATATTTTCATGAAGTGAGCATTGTTTGTGCATTATCAACAACTTCCATTATTACTAACATATTGTCTAGCTTAATTAATAGAGGCTGGAAGATAGAGAGGAGAGTGGGAGAGAAAGGGATGGATTACTCTAAGAGTGAAAGAACGTTTATTTTGCATGTAATGGTGTTAAACTGTAGCCAATATATTCTTTATCATTAACAGTTTAAGAGTTTAAACAGAAGGACATTCTGCAGATAAATATTTTAGGAGGGTTAGGTGAACAGAAACCAACCTTTCCCCACTGTATAATTGAAGGTAATATCTCACTGCAAAGTGATGGTAGCTGGATTTGTTATAATTATGAAAGCCTTTGGTTCCAACACAGGACCAAAGAGCATCCTTCAAATGTTAGACTTTCCCTGGTTCCAGTCCTATGAAGCACTTTTTATTTCCACTTCATATTTGAATTTTGTTTTCATTTCCTCTATGGTAATGTGGCAGTTATCGTAACAAACATTTTTTGTCTTTTGACCTGTAGACATAATTTTCATCTTTCAGCTGCTCTTCTTAATGTTGGTCCAGTCCTTTAAACCTGCCCTATGGATTGTAGTCTGCCCTTCTTTGCCCTTAATTGCTTGATCTCTTATGCTTGCCTTATTTTATCGCTTATTTTGTTCATGTTAAACACTAAGTTAAAAATATTTTAAAATGAATGATGCGACGACATAGAAATGAGCATTATTAATCCCTGTTGTTGTAAAACATCATTGAAATTGTATGCTATTCTCTTTATATAAAGTCATTCTAATTATTTCACATGTTGAAGATGTAACCAAACTATTATAAGGGCTGCTTATTCATTCACATATTGAATAGATTCAGTTTGGGTTTTTTAAGATTGTTAATTTGGTATTTTCTCTTTCCTCTAGTCAAAGTGGGAAAAAGCCCACCTCTGAGGGGCTCCCTCTCTGGAAAAGTCAGCCTACCTTGTCATTTTTCAACCATGCCTACTTTGCCACCCAGTTACAACACCAGTGAATTTCTCCGCATCAAATGGTCTAAGATTGAAGTGGACAAAAATGGAAAAGATTTGAAAGAAACTACTGTCCTTGTGGCCCAAAATGGAAATATCAAGATTGGTCAGGACTACAAAGGGAGAGTGTCTGTGCCCACACATCCCGAGGCCGTGGGCGATGCCTCCCTCACTGTGGTCAAGCTGCTGGCAAGTGATGCGGGCCTCTACCGCTGTGATGTCATGTACGGGATTGATGACACGCAAGACACGGTGTCACTGGCTGTGGATGGTAAGGCTTTTAGTATCTGCAAGAAGGTAGTATAACATGACACCTGGTTCAGAAGCATTGTGAAATAGCACTCAGAAGTAACTGTTGTTTGGGGTTTGGATGAGTGGAAAAACACCCATCAATTCAGTAGCCCATGTCTTTCACCAAAAATGAACTGGTATTCATTCAAAGGTCAAGGCAGGTGCATTTTTGGCAACCGCTTCATTGATTCCATGAAGGAAAGTATTGTGTACTGAAAATAACGAATACCTCAAGGCATGACACATAATTTAATAATCATTACTTCAGTGTTGAGTCTTATCAGTGATTCTTTTTCAAGACTCTAAAGGCAAATCTACATTTTAAAAATTATTACATATGTGTGTATGCACATGTACATACATATACACACATACATATACATATATACATGAAAACCCTTTCCCCCTTTTTTCTCTCTTCATATGATCATTAAACTATTTGAGTTTGCTTTTAAGAAATTCTATCTTAACTTACATTGAAGAAATAAGGTATTTAATAAAAACCCTGGTACATATCAGAGTCTTAAAAAGGCCAACACTTAATAAATATTTGAACTTGATCAAACAGAAATTTAGTATATTTTTTAAGATTAATATCCTAGTTGTTATCCATTAAGTATTGCAGTGAGACATTTTAGTTTCACCCTCTTTTCAGGGGTGGTTTATATGTCATTTGAATTTAAGTTGGGAGACAAAGCAAAGAAAAATTGCTTTAATTGGGTACACACATAATGCTGTAGCTCTTGGAAGCGTAATATTTTGGCAAGTTATTAAGCAAAATTCTAATACCCAGACATGATGGAACAGATTTTCTTCCAATCCTCCATTTCCCTATAAAATATTTACCTTTCAGAAATATATACAAAGGGTTTTATTAAAAGTCTTTCTTGTGTAGCCAAAAGGAAATACTTTGAATTTCAGATGCAACACATTAACTTTCTAAATACCCTTTTATATTCAAATTCTATTGCTTCCTTCTATAAATCTATTTTTATGTTGTCTAGGCATCCACTAAGTATCCTGGGTTCTTCTAACCTTTTTATCATTTATTTTTGTTAGCTTCACTACTGTGATTTCTCTCTCTCTCACTCTTCTGTTTACATATCACTTTTTAAAATCCCCAAAGGAGTTTAACAACTTCTTACAATTTTTCATCATTAAAGAATTAGCAATGGATTTGCCCCTTGCCCCTCTGAAACAATGAAAATCCTCCACTTAATCTCCTTAGCTCCATGGGGTCTTCAAATTATTCCAGCAACTGCAGATACTTATACAGATTGAAGTTCCCTGCCTTGGTCGAGGAGGCCTCTTTGTGCCCCTTTACTGCCAATCTTCAGTGCACATGGAAGATTTTTAATTACCAAGAAGACGATTTGAAGCTTTGATCAACATTAAACTAATCTAAATCTATTCAAATTCTTGCTTAAGCCTTAGAGATCATTTTAAGCTATCTCTTATATTCACCAGATAGCACCATATGTATTTCCTGGCAATTTTAGAGAGGTTCTATGAAGGTACAAATTGCCATTTGATTATTATTATTATTTTTTTTGGCAAAATCTCCTATTTGAGTCATAAAATATCAGAAATGAGAAAATGAATGCTAGTTGTCATTGCATCTACTTAGTGCCTGTGCAGGTCTTTTTGTGTTGGCACTGATCTGAGGTACTTATCTATGAGATGGGTAGTCTTTTCCCCTGTAGTTATATTACTGTAGTAATATAACTTGGAAGACAGAGACGATCTGATGACAGAAGGATGAACACGTGGGAGACAGTCTTGTAGCTAGAAGTCAGGCTGCAGAAGATAAACTGTTGTCAATCCCAGGAAATTACTAGGGATAAGAAGAGCGGCATGTATCTTGGAGACCACAGTTTATTCCAAATAACAACAACAAAAAGTGTTCTTAAGTGGGAGGACTCTTAATAAAATCTCATTCATAAGACCTGGTTGCCTCAGTTTCTGTTTTTCAGTGACTTCTCTGGCACATTAGTTCAATCCACTTTGATGTCTTGCAGAAATGAGTCATCATATTTACTCCAGCTAAAAATGGAGAGACTCTTGTTGACATGGGAAGAGAGGATCCAGAGCTCCACCCCCTTGCTTGCTCTATCCTCATCCCTTTGAAAATTTCTTGAGCCTTGGAGCACAATTCAGAACCACTAGTTTATACAACCCCTAAAATACAACAAAGTGGAATTTGAGGCAAGTATCAGGAGCTTCTACTAGGAAGAATTTGATAATTTATTTCAGGCTTTCTTTGGATAAAAATTATACATGTTATCTGTCATAGCAGAGACGCTACATTATGCTGGTCAGGTAAAGAATATGATAAACATTTGAATGATACATGGTGGTCTACTCAACATTTGAAAATCCTTTACCTAATTTGACCTTCACACCAATCAAGTAACATACATATTTTTAGTTCCACCTTATGGGTCAGGAAATTAAAGCTCAGAGAAACTGACTTGTATAAAAGTAAGGAGCAAATTAGGGATTGGAACAAGTCTTCTCACTCATAAATAGTCCAGTGTCTTTCCCACTCTGGTACATTGTCTCTGAAGGTAAATATCTCAGTGTTTTATATTTGGAGGAAGTGGTGTTAGTGAATATTTTTATGAGACAGGTGAGTGTTTCATGCATAAACATTGGGTTGACCCTGGATAAAGTCCTGAAGTAAAAGTTGATCTTGTGGTCCCTTTAGGTCTTTGTATCTTCTGCAGAATCTACTCCCTTTAGGTATCTGGTGTTCCCATGATAGACTGAATACTACCTGCAATCAGGACAACTATTGGGATTCAGTGACTTAAATCTCTTTCTTGGATCTAGGAGATCTGCTAGGAAATGTTCTGATGGAGCAGAATGGGATGTCTAGATGAATGGCATTTTTGGAGTCCCTCAAATCAACATGATTTTGCATAATGCTGCATAAAGTAAAAGTAAATGATTATTATGATATTACTGTGTATCCAACCAAGTTGATACATTACTCCAATGAGAAATTTTGCATAGTGCAGTGGGAGATTTGAACAGGCTGGCAATTGTTTGCTGTTGTCTTTGCAGGGGTTGTGTTTCACTACAGGGCATCAACCAGCAGGTACACACTGAATTTTGAGGCTGCTCAGAAGGCTTGTTTGGACATTGGGGCGGTCATAGCAACTCCAGAGCAGCTCTTTGCCGCCTATGAAGATGGATTTGAGCAGTGTGACGCAGGCTGGCTGGCTGATCAGACTGTCAGGTAAGAGGTCTGGGGGCCACAGGCCTTCATTATTAACTTGAGAGTGAGAAGAAAGTGCCACTAACTAGCCATTTATTTCCCCAGATATCCCATCCGGGCTCCCCGAGTAGGCTGTTATGGAGATATGATGGGAAAGGCAGGAGTCAGGACCTATGGATTCCGTTCTCCCCAGGAAACTTACGATGTGTATTGTTATGTGGATCATCTGGATGGTAAGATGTTTAAGTTTCTGTATCTTTGTATGAACTGAGAAAATTGAGGGAAGACCAGAAGTGCATTGGAATAGAGCAATTCTTCGTGCTTGTTTGGATTCCAAACGGTGGCATTTTGTTTATACGACTGTATGATTTTGCGGTAAAATAAGCCGAAATTAAAGTGGAAAGGGAAGGAGGAGTGTGTAAATGGTTATGCAGGTTAGAAATGTCTTCAGTTAATGGCAGGTTTTCTTACAGTCATGCTGCTCTTGGACTGTTTCCAATACACTTTTAGAGCATTGAGAATAGAAAGCTGTAAGGGTGGTACCTATTCTGGTGAGAGCATAAGATAAAAATCATGTGAAGACAATCCACGGTGAATCCAAGTACTGATAAACACCTCAGAGCTAACTAAATAACTCCGTAAACTAGCCCAGAAGGAATTTTCAAGTTTCACTTCCTGTTTATTTTGTTACACTAATATTCAGAGCAATCCTTCCTTCATTCAACCAATCAATACATTAAACCAGTTAACACATAAAAAATCTCCTACTGTGATTTTTATAGGTACTCTGCTAGTTGTTAGAGATGTGAAGTCAGTTAAGATATAGCCCTTCCTTCTAAGTTGCTTACAGTCTGATTTTGGCACTGTCATTTCTCCGTTGCCTGAGTTAGATTCTTAAAGACAAATTTGAGTTCAATAGTGCTGACATCTAAAGAGCATGGTGCAGCTTTATTATAAAGGCTCAGGGGGGCGGGCTTAGTGGCTCACGCCTGTAATCCCAGCACTTTGGGAGGGCTAGATGGGAAGACAGCTTGAGTTCAGGAGTTTGAGACCAGCCTGGGTAACATGGTGAAACCATGTCTCTACAAAATACCAAAACTTAGCTAGGTGTGGTGGCATGTACCTGTAGTCACAGTTACTCAGGGAGTGGAAGAAGTGGGTGGGGGACAGGGGGGCTGAGGTGGGAGGCTTACTTGAGCCAGGAGATAGAGGCTGTAGAGAGCCGAGATTGTGCCACTGCATTCCAGCGTGGGTGACAGAGCGAGACCTTGTCTCAACAAATACATAAATAAATAAAATAAAGGCACATGGAATAGAAGTTTCTACAAGTTTTTATTTTCATTTGTATTAACAGCTATTATTAGAATCCTAAAGGTATAGATAATAGTGTTAAATTAAATTATACTTTTAATTTTGACTAGGTGCACATAAAAAGAATGATCTGAATTTTCTTATGTTTAAAATGAGGAGGCTGGACTAGATAATTTCTATGGTCTCTTTCAACCTCAAATTTCTGTGGTTCCCTGATTCTGTGACTTGAATAAGCAACCTTAGAGCCTGAAAGCTAGAATATAAGCAGCTGATATTTTCCTAATGTCTTGACTAAATTTGTATCAGAAGGCCTGCTTTCAAAAAGGGTGCTTAGGTGTGGTTCTCTAGAATCTTAGCATTCTTATTTTCACTATCACTGAAGATTGCCAGATGTATTTTCTAAACCAAAAGTGCAGATGTGAGCAAATTTTATTTTTGTATACAGGAAAAGGGAAAACATAACATCCAAGCTATGGTTGAAATATATAAAACTAGAGCTTTTCTCTTGTGTTTATTTTAATTGACTTAAAAAAATATAATAGAAGATGGTTGGTAGGAGAATCTGATTCAATAATCTAGGAAATAAATTGGGTTGCTGCTATTTTGGTAAGGTGGGAATTTGTATCACTGTTGTTTTAACTTAGTGTAATATCTGCAAGGGTGATAGTTATAAACAATATCTGAAATGCTAGTAATACTAGAAATGATCCAGAGGTAGCTTTTGCAAAAGTATATGTAAGATCTAATTAGCCTAAAAGCTCTTTACCAAATATTATTTAAATGGTGGGCTTTCATGGCCTGATTCAAATATGAATAAGCATCCCAAGCCAGATCCCTTGGTGGCAAGATAGGCTTATGTACCCAGGAAGCCACCAGCCAGAGAGCTCTAGAGAACCCCCGTGTGTTTTTCAGTTTGCTCTGATAGAGGTACTATCAGCTCTCAGCTCTCTAAGGCTATAGACTGCCCAAATTCAAAATTATTTTTTCAAGCCCAGAGAGGGATTTTATAGAAGTCCCAGAAATTTCAGGGCCTCTGCAAGTATTGTTTGAAGAACTTTTGACAAGTCTTGGTGGTGGGAGTCCTTCCAGGGATTTCCTAGTCACACTGTCTTCATTGAATGATGGCTCCCGACAATCTGCTCATAGTATCATAACCAGTGTTCAGGAACTGGACTCTGTCAGAAAAGGAGCTCTGAGGATGAATGTATATCTCCCATGATGAAGGACTTACTAGTCTTATAGACCTCCTCTCCCAGTTCCATAAACACAGTCACTTCTAAGGAAGCCAGTTTATGTCCCAATGTAACCAAACTGTAGTTTATAAAGTTATTTTGGATAAATCTACATATTTGGTAACTGAAAACTTGTAATGTGGAATATAGCATAACTTTACTTAGGGTCTTTATACCAAATCAACAGAATTTTAATCTTTTTGTTTTAATATGTAAAACTTGGAAGAGAAATATAAAAGAGTCAGTTCAAATATTAATTCAAGCACTCGCTGAAATTTGTGTCAGCAAAGTAACAAGGCATTTATTTGTTTCATAGAAGAAATTTGACAAATCTGGAGGATATTCACCATGTTTACAATAACATTGTTCCTGACATTTTTTTCCTCCTTGTTCATTGACTCTTGGACTAAGTATCAAATCTTTGGACACTGCTCTTTTCTTTCTTGGCTTGAAAGTGAGCAGGAATGGGGGTGAAAGGTAACTTTTATGGCTGATGAGGTAAGAGGAAGATCATGAAATCATTCTTGTAAGGCTTCTTTCATTTCTTAACTGAAGTATATGTCTTCCCTTTTGAAGTAAAGACCATTGGCTAATCTGTGAATTAATAAAAAATTCTTGTGGAAAGTTGACTACATAAAATTACATCTGATACTTCAATTACCATGTTGATAAAAGATTATTTGAAGGTGAGTCAAGATTCCTTGTAAGAGGCATTGCTAAATTCATCAGTCAAATAATTCCCACCTATATTTTATTGTATTTGGGGGAGCCAAGTGTGAGTGTATGAGAAATGGTGGGGACAGTAAAAGATTTGATGTATTCAGAATGCATGTAATGGAACACACACACACACACAGGAGTTATGAACCAAGGTGCAATTAATTTAGATCAGAAGCTGTATATCCCAGATGGTCTGATGAAAAAGCCAATTAAGTATAAAATGAAACCTTGCTCAAAAAGGCAATTAATTTTCTGTTTTAATTTAATTATTTGTTGTGAAAGATATATAGTTGACAGAATGTTGACCTGTTTTTTCTCCTTTCTTGTTTTATAATGTCATATTTTCCTGACATATGTGTTTCTCTATAAAATTTAAATAATTGCACTAAATTAAATCCTGCCAGTTTTGGGAGAAAAATCTAGTAGAGTTCTTTTCCTAAGGTGGTGATTATAACAGTTATGCATATTCAATGAATACTTAATTCTGCTTTTCAAAATAACCTATTAAGTGTTAAAGAGTAATTACATTAGCTATATTCACTAGTAAACATTTAAATATCAGCTTGTGTTCTTAGAAATGGTCTGGAAATTATGATGGCTTATTAGACATGATTCAATCAGTAATATAATGCTATTATTAAGAAATTAATGAAATTAAAATTTATAAATGGGAATCTAGAAATTAAGATCCACAAAATAATCCTTATTAGGAATTTTAAACTTTGTTTCCCAGTAAGACAGATTTGGAAAACATTGGGAGGGTTTTAAGGTAGAGTTGAGATGATTAAATGGCTCAAGAAATTAGGTAAAGGATCGGAATTATTTAAGAATGAAATTAATAGACTGACTATTTATTTGGCTTCCTGATGGTAGCAGGTACTTTAAAAAACAAGTTTCTTTTTTAGGCATTTAATTTACCCCACAGATAAATTGGAGGATTGCAGATGAGGTCCTACTACCTTCTTTCATTGTTGACCCACTTAGTTTCCTTGCAAATGAGTCAATACTTCCAGTCTTGTCCCCAGACCTGACAAATGGTTGGTTCAGGAGTTTCTTTCCCTTATGACATAGGCCTATCCTCTTATGGCCTGCATTTTCTATATAGCCCTGCCTTTTGGTATTTACTTCACCTGGGTTAACTACTATCCTACTATTCCAATTCCCTGGTTTTTTACACAAACTTCCCAGCACTTTGACAGGCCTATACTGTGGGCACTCTCTTTCATCTCATATTCCCTCCTGAAGACCTGGTTGATTCTTCTCATCTTTATCATCTCTGAACCTTGAACGTATGACTATAATTACCCTCTTGCAAATATTTGCTTATACTTCTTTCTCTCCTACTAAACTATGGATTTGGGGAAAGAAGGAAACATACAAGTTCATTTCTGTATGCCCAATATTTCCTTAGCATATAGTAGGTGCTCCATAGGTAGAGCTGAATAAATGAGTGAATTAATGCTTCTAAACCATTAATGCCTCCCTACTCACCTTACTTTACAATTGCTTTCTGGATAGTTTCACACTTCTCTAGGCTCCATCAGTATCCTACCAGCTTCCTGATTTTTTTATTGCTTTAATTTTCTTATTAGTTTGTTTAATTTCATTTTTGTTCTCTTATACATAAATTGTAAGCCAAAAGTCTTGTGGGACCTATGGGGCATGAAAGAATACCAAAAGAACTAAGAAGTGAACAATGAAGATGTTAATTTCTAGTTTTGCATGTTTAGCCCCCGAATTCTCTTCTGAATTTCATACCCATATTTCTAGTTTGTGAATCACTTTTGAGTTTCATTTTTGGTTTTGGTTGTCACATATAGTCCCCATCACTTTAAGAGTACTTCGGGGGATCTGTTTTACTACCATCAAAACACTTAAACATCATTGCCATGTAATTCTCCTACTTAACGTTGTGCGTTGGTTTTGTTGGCTTCATCCACAAGCATATACTCTGCCTGGTCTTCAAATCCTAGACCTGCTCTACTGCAATCTATTGACCCTTGGTTCCCACACTCTTCAGTGTGACCCCACACACGTGCATCTTGCCCTTTACAGACCCTTTGCTTGCTCCTGCTTGCAAGTCTGCTCTGTTCCTCTCAGGGAACACACACCCGTCATCCCTTCAACATTGTGATTTTGCCTGTGCTTGAAGACTTACTGCTTCCAGGATCCCCCTTTTGGCTATTGCAGCTCACACTGAAATTTCTTGACTCTGAACTTCTACTTTACTTAGAGTTAGTTCCATGTGATTTATTGCTTAATTGCTTTCTGGTTTCTTTGTGTTCATAAAATATAAAATGTTATATGTTTGTTTTATTTCAGCAAAATTATTGTAAGCTCTAGTAGAGATAAGACCGTAAACTTCTATATCTTTCCCAACTGCAATCAAGAGCCTGTTCCAATCACAGACACATAATAGTTATCCAACAAATAGTTGGTGGTAATTGTAGTATTTTTCCAATCTTTGTCTCTTCTGGAAACTGCCTTCCACCACCACCTTGCCATTTATCTATAACACTTGAAAAAATGCTTTGCATTATTTACCAAATTCAAAAAGATCTACTTTTTACCATTATTTAATCACCATGATACAATTTTTTTCTCTTTGTATTTCTCCTCTCACTCTTTTCTTTGATGTCTCTTAGAAATTACTCCTTCCCAGAGATACTCCTTTCTGGCCTCTCATGATAATTTATTTTCCTTGCCTTCCATTCCTTCCCAGCAAATTGTCCTCTCTGGGATTGCTTTTCTTGTATTAATACCTATTCATCAATTATAGGTTATTATTTTTACTGTTTCCTGATGTCAAACTCCAAGATGGCTTTGTCACCGCTGTGACTTACCTAATGCCTCCATATCATTCTTGTGACTCACCTAGAACCAGAACAACTTTTGCATTTTCGTTACTTTATGAGCTCCTTTAAATATGAAAATCTAAGCATTTAGATAAACATCATCAAGTAGGTCTTAAAGCAGGGTTAGTTCTAGCTTTGTAGAGGTTTTGACTGAACCAAAATCAGATATCAAATCTGGAAATTGTGTAATTTTTTTCCTATAGATTCTCAGATTGCCTGTTAATTTTAATGAGATTTACAGTATGTAATCCACAGAATACTTCACTGATGGAGGTTATTTAAGAATTAGTGATTTGTGTCCTTACTGGGCTTATTCAGTTAAAAAGCCACATATCAGCTTGAAGAGCCTCTTGCACACTATGATTCAGCTGATGGTTAAAATAGTGATTTTTGATTTCAGAATCTCTTCACATTTGTTGCAGTTGGGCCTAGAAGATGCCGAAAACTTTTTATGCTCTGTACCTTCCTATATAGACTTTGGAGATTAACACACCTTGCTTGGAGTTGTTTCTGTGTACAGTGTTTGAACAGTCTACCTAAGAGCCAAAGAGGAAAGCAATTAAGCACAGCATGGGGGGAGCACCTCTGGAAGATGATGTCCTTATTCAGTATAGTGACTTCAGTAAGATTGACTGTGAGGTAGCTTCATGAGTAGAATGAGGAAGGAAAACATCTACTGTATGGTTGGAGTATTATTTAACTTAAATCTTATGAAATCTTTGTCAGGAACTTTTTAAAAGAAACCTCACCTTTGCCTGTAAGGAAACTGAGGCACAGACATTAAGTGATTGGATATGCCTTTTTTTCTTCTTCTACTGCCATAAACTCACGGGACCACCAAAGATTCCCCAGTAGAGCAGCAGACAGTCTTGCAAGCCAAGAAGATAAAAAGTACCCTCAAAGCTCCCCCAAATCTCTGATATCTCATTAGAAAAAATCATAATTCTTATTTGAGCAATGATTGCATTACAGATAGGATTACAATGATTGGGATTGCTGGGTCAAATGGTAACTCTACTATTAACTTTTTGAGGAAATTCTAGGCTGTTTTTCAATGTGGCTGTACCGTTTTACATTCTCATCAGCAGTATATTAGGGTCCTGATTCCTCCACAGTCTTGTTAACACTTGCTATTATTTGACCTTTTGTGTAGCCATCCTAATGAGTGTAAAGTAGTATCTCTATGGTTTTCAATTTTATTTCTCTGATGGCTAATGAGCTCCAACATCTTTTTATGTGCTTGCTAGTTATTTATCAATCTTCTTGGTAGAAATGTCTACTCTGAAACTTTGCCCACTTGTGTTGTTTTTTAATTATTAAATTGTGAGTGCTCTTTGTATATTCTAGATTTGTATGTCTTCTCATGTAAATGATTTAAAAATAGTTTTTCTGATTCAGTGAGTTGTCTTTTTACTTTCTTGATAAGGCCCTTTGAAGCACAAAAGTGTTTAATTTAGATGAAAAGTCCAATTTGTCTATTTTTAAAATTTCTGTGCTTTTGGTGTCATATCTAAGAAAACATTCCCAAATCTCCAGTCATGAAGATTTATCTCTGTGTTTTATTCTAAGAGATTTATAAGTTTTAACTCTTTTGCTTTTATTTTGATCCATTTGGAGTTAGCTTTTGTATATGGTGTGAGGTTGGAGTCCAAATTCATTCTTTTGGATGTGGTCCCAGCACCATTTGTTGAAAAGATAATTATTTCTCCATTTAATGACCTTGGCACCCTGTTGAAAATCAATTGACCATAGGTAGATGGGTTTATTTCTAGACTCTCAATTATATTCCATTGATCTGTATGTCTATCTTTATGCCGGTACCACAATGTCTTTATTACAATTGCTTTGTAGTAAATTTTGAAATTGGAAAGTGTGAGGCCTCCAACTGTGTTCTTCTTTTTCAAAATTGTTTTCGTATTCTGGATTTCTTGAGTTCCCATATGAATTTTAAAATTGGCTTGTCAATTTCTGCAAAGAAGCCAGCTAGGATTCTGATATAGATTGCAATGCATCTCTAGATCAACTTGGGGTATATTCCCTCTTAGCAATATTATGGCTTCTGATCTGTGAACCTCAGATATCTTTCGCTTTTTTAAAGATATTCTTTCATTTTATTCAACAATATTTTGTTCTTTTCAGAGTATAAGTTTTGCAGTTCTTTTGTTAAATTTACTTGTAAATATTTTACTATTTTGATGCAAATGCAAATATAATTTTCTTAATTTTGTTTTTTGATTATTACAAGTGTATAGAAATGCAATTGATTTTTATATATTGGTCTTGTATCTTGCAACCTTGCTGAACTTGCCTCTTAGTTCTAATTGTTTATTAGTGGATTCCTTAGGATTTTCTTTATACACTCTCTTTCATTTTATAATCTTACTTTACATAAGTAGAACGGTCTTGACATAAACTCCTTGAAGCATGTGACAGTCATTTGCTTTAAGGTTTTGATGTCAGGGTTTCCTGGAGTTCTGAATCAAAAGAACTTCTTTGGAAATACAGTCGCCATTTACCTCCCAGCTGTGAAAAGCCAAAAAAACCCAAACTACGCTGATCCTCCTGTGTTGACCTGAGGTCATTCTGTGCCTGTCAAACCAAATAACACGTTCAATCTTTTGTATATTTTGAAGACTCAGAAACCCAGAAATTTTTAGAACCTCTTTCTCACTCTAATTAAAACCTACTGCTCTGTCAATGGGAAAGAATGAGTCCAGACATTCTGAAAACCGTACAAATGTGTTTACATTTTAGTGGGGGCTTCCTGCATCTTTAACCTCTTCAAATTGACATAGGTAAGATCTTGTGTAATAACACATTTGCAAATATGCAGATTCATTTTCAAATGAATACAATCTGATTTAGAGAATATTAACTATCATAGTAGACTATGGCTAATTCTCTAATAATTAATTACAGGTTAATATTTTTAAAACTCAAAGACTATGCTTTAAGCCACATTATGCTCTACTTTAGCCTAATACAAGGGAGAAATTTGGAGAGGGCCCTCCTAGCTTTCTAGTCTCATTACTCCCAAATTAGAAACATTACCAGCCTAACACTAACTGTGGGGTCTAAAATGAAGTTATTTTGGCAGCCCTAGAGTTTTCTTGTCTCGGTTAACAGAAGATTGGCCTTTGTGCAGGTTAAATAATCAAATCTTAGAGGAAATTGACTTGCTTTTAAATTATCTACAAATGTTAGCCCTTAAAAGATTATATAGCTGTATATATTAGCTGTTAACCAATCCATGTGAAGCTGATGGACTTTGTGATTCAGTGGATAATAAGCATTAGTTTTTGCTGCTTTGATCTTATGTTTATCAATACAGACCAAAATACGACAGAGAGAGAGATAGACAGAGAGATAGAGAGAGAGACACAGAGAAGAAAAAGAAAGTGTTGAAAAAGCTTAAAAGTCCAACACGTCAAAGCTAATCATTTTGTTGAATTGTTGCCCTTACCTTGATACTTGATATATTCTGTTAACGATTTTATCATATGGGTATTTAGAAGTTCATTTCATGTAACTACTTCCTGCTTACTCATCCCATTTACTTTTGCATCCATTTATTACTTATATACCATTTTGACCCAGATAGCAAGGAAATGTGAAAACATTTAACAATCTTGAACTTTTATAGTAAAACAACAACAACAACAACAACAACAACAAAAGCCAAAAAACCAGGGAGTTCTGGTCCCAAATTTCCAAAAGGAAATTATAAATTAGTCTATAAGAACTGATTTTCAGACCAAATAGTGCAGTATAGTAGAGCTATAAGCACCAATGAACAGAAGAAACATAATCATGTATCACATCACCCAGCAAATATACTCTGCTAGAAAACTGGTGAGATCTCAGCTTTGACTGCCACAGAGAGCAGCCCATTTGCTGCAGTCCAGGAAAGAACTGTGTAATTATCTGTGATTAAGTCCTCCTTTCACCTTGGTGATTGCAAGAATTGTCAGTGGGGGAGAAAGATACTATCCCAGTTTTACTCTAGACTCAGGCTTTTTAATCATATTGTTGAGTGACTCCTGAGTATAAACTAGCTTTTGAACACTTTGGGTCATTTTTAATGTTTTGATTTGTTTTCATCATTGCTTGCCATTTCAGTATGTGTCATGTTTGAGTCAGTCAAGAAGCAGCTTTTCCACTTAGCAAACAGAATTGTGAAAAAAATATACATGGTCCACTTTCTAGGGAGTCTTGTAGCAGCTATTGGTCAAATTAGAGTATTTTTTCTCTTAATTTCTGATGTTAATTCCCACAATTAAGATAACTTTAGTTTGTGGAATGTCATCAGATATTAAAGTCTTACAACATGTCTCCCAATTTCTTCTAGGGCATCCCTGGAAAGTTGAAATAACAGGAATATGTCAAAGCTATATGTATTTAATTTGAAATTTTGGAAAACTATGGCTTAAGATACTGCATATGCTTTCCATATGAATATGCAAATTATCCTATGCATGAAAGGCTCTGTTATATATCATATTTTATACGTACACTAATCTGAATATATATGTATGTACCTTGATGAATTTTTTTTTTTTTTTTTTTTGAGATGGAGTCTCTCTGTTGCCCAGGCTATAGTTCAGTGGCACGATCTCAGCTCACTGCAACCTCTGCCTCCTGGGTTCAAGCAATCTTCCTGCCTCAGCCACCCAGTAGCTAGGATTACAGGCATGCACCACAACGCCTGGCTAATTTTTGTATTTTTAGTAGAGACAGGATTTCACTGTGCTGGCCAGTCTGGCCTCGAACTCCTGACCTCAGATTATCCACCCACCTTGTCCTCCCAAAGTGCTAGGATTACAGGCGTGAGCCATTGCGCTCATCCTGATGAATTCTTATTATAACAATTTAACTTACTTTAAACCTGACATCTTAAGTAATGCATCACTTTGTTTATATAAAATATATTTGATATATTTCCTGATGTATTAGTCCATTTTCATGCTGCTGATAAAGACATACCCAAGACTGGGAAGAAAAAGAGGTTTAATTGGACTTACAGTTCCACATGGCTGGGGAGGCCTCAGAATCATGGTGGGAGGTGAAAGGCACTTCTTACATGGTGGCAGCAAGAAAAAATGAGGAAGAAGTAAAAGCAGAAACCCCTGATAAACCCATTAGATCTCATGAGACTTATTAACTATTACAAGACTAGCATGGGGAAGACCGACCCCCATGATTCCATAACCTCCCCTGGGTCCCTCCCACAACACGTGGGAATTCTGTGAGATACAATTCAAGTTGAGATTTGGGTGGGGACACAGCCAAACCATATCGTTCCACCCCTGGCCCCTCCAAATCTCATGTCCTCACATTTCAAAACCAATCATGCCTTCCCAACAGTTCCCCAAAGTCTTAACTCATTTCAGCATTAACCCAAAAGTCCAGTCCAAAGTCTCATTTGAGACAAGGCAGGCCCCTTCTGCCTATGAGTCTGTAAAATCAAAAGCAAACTAGTTATGTCCTAGATACAGTGGGGGTACAGGTATTGGGTAAATACAACCATTTCACATGGAAGAAAAACTCCAAAATGATCTCCTTTGACTGCAGGTCTCACATCCAGGTCATGCTGATGCAAGAGGTAAGTTCTTATGGTCTCAGGCAGCTCTGCCCCTGTGGCTTTGCAGGGTACAGCCTCCTTCTTGGCTACTTTCATGGGCTAGCATTGAGTGTCTGTGACTTTTCCAGGCACACAGTGCAAGCTGTCAGTGGATCTACCATTCTGGATTCTGGAAGATGGTGGCCCTCTTCTCACAGTTCCACTAGGGAGTGCCCCTTTGGGGACTATGTCTGGGGGCTCCAACCCCACATTTCCCTTCTGCACTGCCCTAGCAGATGTTCTCCATGAGGGCCCCACCCCTGCAGCAAACTTCTGCCCGGGTATCTAGGCATTTCCAAACATCTTATGAAATCTAGGCGGAGGTTCCACAACCTCAGTTCTTGACATCTGTGCACCCACAGGCTCAACACCATGTGGAAGCTGCCAAGGTTTGGGGCTTCCACCCTCTGAAGCCACAGCCTGAGCTGCACACTGGCCCTATTCAGCCATGGTTTGAGTGGCTAGGGCACAGGGTACCAATTCCCCAATCTGCATACAGCATGGGGACCCTGGGCCTGGCCCATGAAACCACTTTTTCCTTGTGATGGGAGGGGCTGCTGTGAAGGTCTCTGACATGGCCCGAAGACATTTTATCCATGGTCTTGGGGATTAACGTTAGGTTCCTTGCTACTTATGCAAATTTCTGCAGCTGGCTTGAATTTCTTCCCAGAAAATGGGTTTTTCTTTTCTATTGCATAGTCAGTCTGCAATTTTTCAAAACTTTTTTGCTCTGCTTCCCTTATAAAACTGAATGCCTTTAACAGAACCCAAGTCACGTCTTGAATGCTTTGGTGCTCAGAAATTTCTTCCGCCACATACCCTAAATCATCTTTTTCAAGTTCAAAGTTCCCACAAATCTCTAGGGCAGGGGCAAAATGCTACCAGTCTCTTTGCTGAAACATAACAAGAGTCACCTTTCCTCCAGTCCCCAAGTCCCTCATCTTTATCTGAGACCAACTCAGCCTGGACCTTATTGTCAATATCGCTATCAGCATTTTGGGCAAAGCCATTCAACAAGCCTCTAGGAAGTTCCAAACTTTCCCACATTTTCCTATCTTCTTCTGAGCCCTCCAAACGGTTCTAATCTATGCCTGTTACCCAGTTCCAAAATTGCTTCTGCATTTTCAGTTATCTTTTCAGCAACATCCCACTCTACTGGTACCAATTTACTGTATTAGTTCATTTTTACACTGCTGATAAAGACATACCAGAGACTGAGAAGAAAAAGAGGTTTAATTAGACTTACAGTTCCACATGGCTGGGGAGGCCTCAGAATCTTGGCGGGAGGTGAAAGGCACTTCTTACATGGCAGTGGCAAGAGAAAATGAGGAGGAAGCAAAAGCAGAAATCCCTGATAAACCCATCAGATCTTTTGAGACTTGTTAACTATCATAAGAATAGCACAGGAAAGACTGGCCCCCATTATTCAATTACCTTCCCCTGGGTCCCTTCTACAACATGTGGGAATTCTGGGAGATACAATTCAAGTTGAGATTTGGGTGGGGACACAGCCAAATCATATCAGTTGACATTTTATTTACTGTTTTCAATTAGAGAAAAATAAAACATTCTCTCATGGATAGGCAACATTTAGAAACAAGTTCCAAATCTGTGCTGTAATTACAACTTTGATAATTGTCCTATCAATTTAGCTGCTTTGATGAGGCTACTCCTGGAACTTATTAATAAGCTTCTTGTCAAACTAAAAAAAAGATGCTTGTTTTCCAGGAGAGCAACTATCCGGTAAATCTAAAAGTACATTAAATTCTTCAGGTACAACTATCCAGGAGCAGAGAGAGAACACAACCTAGTTCTATGCTAATAAAATAGGCATTTTCTCTCACTGAATGCTGTGCATTCCCCGTCTAACTCTAAAGGTTGTACTGTGATTAAAAACTCAGGAAGAACTTTTATTATTCTTATCAGAGGTAAAAAGGTAGCTTTACGATACCCTCTGGGTAGGAGCTTACACAGCTGGGCCAATTAAATCATGTTGAGAAACAGCAACTAAGCAAACTTGCCTATTTGATTTGCCTGATTTCCCATGTTTGCTGTGATCAGTGGCTTTCTCTTTTGTCCATTCCTTGGGTTCCTGATTTGACTTTCCCTCTAGGCATTAGATTTTATCTTTGGAGGCATCCTTCTATGACCATTCATTTTTGGACCAAGCCTGGATTTACAATTCTGTTGCTGGCCCAGACTTCATTTCTATCCAGTTTCATTCCACTGTGCTATAGTTTACAACATATAATTTGACTTATAAATAATTCCTGACTATGGATTTAAAGACTGAAAATAGATCAATAGAAACTTTGAAAATGTTAACATCTTCATTTCTTTTCTCAGTGTGGAAATAGATAATGTTTAGCTTAAAAATCTGCATTTTTTTTTGTGATATATGGGGTTGAAAGACTTATTCCTGGAATTTATTGTTGAGGAGAAAGCCTGTTGCTATCTGCCATACCTTGGTTTACTTTGTATAAAATGAGCTTCTTTTTAAGTAATGAGCTCTTTCTATGTTCAGCTTAAATTGCTGTCTTAGACCCTTCATCAGAGTTCCCCGCTCTGCCTCATTCCCCTTTTTGCTCACTTGCAGTCTTTGACATAACCCTGGGAGGCAACTGGCATCATATATACTTTGCTTTGTTGTCTCCTGCTTCAATTCTGACTGGGTACCCAGTCTGCTCACTTTGCTTCTATCTTAAACAGGCTGAGACACACCAGAAACTTAGTACCAAGTTATGTATGTTGTAAGTTAATTGAGATTCCTCTTCTTGATTAAAATACACGTCTTTAGAGCAGTGTTTTCCAGAATATTCCATAAAACAGATTTGTGTACAGATGTCCCTGCTTAATAATAGAGAGTTGATACATGGAAAGGACAGAAGTTTGGACATTTAACTTATCACATTTGGTATAGATTGGGTGTTAATTATAAGAGATTAAAGGCATACTCAATTCTATAGTGTAAATGCTTCACTGTATCATTAGGTTTTTGAGGTGAGCAAGGTTATGTTCGCACTAAACAATTATGATTTAGGAAAGCTTAGATAGTTATTTTTTAGAACATAATTTAAGTATTTTTTTTTCTTTTCTCATTCTGTAATAAAACAATAATTATTGCTGAATAAAATAACCGACCACACATTATCTTAACAGATTAATTATTTTAATCCTCACCTTAAAGTAACTCAATTGATTCTGGTTAAATCTTCCTTTTTTCATCAGAATTATCAAAATCCCAGTGGTAATGTTTCTTGCAATATGTTTTATAAAAATTTTATTTGGAAAGTTTGAAAAATTTCTACACACAATTGAAAAGATAAGTTGGGCACAGTGGTGCCTGCCTGTAGTCCCAGCTCCTCAGGAATCTGAGGCAAGATGGATTGCCAGAGGCTAGGAAGTTGAGGACAGAGTGTGCTATGATCATGCCTGGGAAAAGCCACTGCACTCCTGCCTGGACAACTTAGCAAGACTCCATCTTTTTTGAAAAGGAAGGAAGGAAGGAAGGAAGGAAGGAAGACGAATGGCATTGGGGATAACAATTTAATCAGAGTAGTAAAATGATCATTCTATGGGTATCAAACAAATAATTGAAAATTGTATACTTCAAACAAGTGAATTAAATAATTGATATTCTGATATAAAGTCAGATTTAACAAGAGTTTCTACATGAAAAGTTTTGTAAGTAGGTCAGAACTGATTTACTACTACTAAGAGAATTCTCTTTGTAACAGGCCAGCACCTACTGAAGCCTTTCTTTCTTTTAATACTGCAAACATGTTTGCTGTTTAAAACTGGGAAACCAGCTACCCGTGAAATCATGCTGCCATTTTTTCCTCATTAGCCCTTTGGTCTGGTCTTCCTTGGAGAAGTTGATGTCCCCCAATAGATAGACTAACAGTGCAGTTGGAGAAGCAGAGTTTTACTCAATTAATTATATTTATTTGCCCTGCTGTGGTTGGCCAATCACACTTCTTACTTCAGAGGAATGGTAGTTTTGCCTTAAGGTAGGAGTATCTCAGGAAATGCAGGAAACTAAGGCAACACAACTAATATTCCAGCTGTAATAACAAGTCCAAGGGTTCTACCTCTCAGGGAAAACTGTTGGCACACTGCCTTCTTTACACTTGCAGCCCTTTCAGGCCTCAGGCAAGTGTTATTCTGAGGTGAAGGAGGCTGTTCAGGGTGACGTAATTTCTCTGCCTTTCTACATGTTGCTTTGAGCCAAGTCTATGGTGAGATAAAATGCCTGTTTCAGGCAGCAGCCATCTCTCCAAAGCTTTGTAGCAGAGTTAGCTTTATTTAATGTGCTGTTAGGAAGGATGGGGGAAAAAAGAGACCTAGCTTCTTAATAAGAACTTGAAGAGCCATTCATTTAACAAATCTTATTGAATACATACTATGTAACTGGCACTGTGACCCTTATGCTTTTAAAATTTATTTGGAAGGGAGACACTGTGAGAGCAGGGAGGGGGAACTTTTTCTTTGAGTGTATTGTTGTATTTGAGATTACTGTCCTTTGCCAGACTAGATAATTAAGAATAAAAAGCTATGTTCACCTCTACCATTTCTTTCAGTTAGGTGAAAGTAATTTCCCTCTCCCTTCTTCAAATAGCTCTCACTGAAATTTGGCCTAGTTTTCTCAATAGCAGTTTTAGATATATAGTGAGAAAAGCTGATATGTGTGCTTTGGCCATTTTCCCCATCACTAATTTTTCTTGTTTTATAGTGCTATCGCCCACTCAGAGAAAGTAATAGCACTATTCATTTTAAACAATTGCTTGTTACATCTGGATTTAGTCAGATGAAGATCCAAATCATGACAGCTCTTTGGATCCCAGTTGTCTAATATATCATAGAATCAGAGGTCAGCCTCAGTGAGATGGAAACAGGACTCTCAGCTACAATAGTGGGCTATCAACATTTTAACTTTCTATTTCAGTTTTCATTTCTCCTCTTGCCTGCAATATTGGCTTAGGTATTCTCTAATTCTGCCTCTGTCTTTGGTTACTTTTGCTCACATGTGAAAAACATAATTTAATTTGTGTTGAATTTATTTCAGCAAACTGTTATGTTAGTTAGCTAAGTAAAAGTCCAATTTAATAAACTCTAAAATTTCCAGAATCTTTCATTGTAACATGTTAAATGATAATGAATATACCCTCTGCTAATTAGACTTAGTAATAAAAAAAGCAACTGTCCAGCCTTTTCTTGTTAATCAGTCAGCAAATTAAAAAATCTGTTTAACCAATCTCACCACTTTGGGAGGCCGAGGCGGGTGGATCAGGAGTTCAGGAGTTCGAGACCAGCCTGGCCAACATGGCAAAACCCCGTCTCTACTAAAAATACAAAAATTAGATGGGCATGGTGGCAGGCGCCTGTAATCCCAGCTACTTGGGAGGCTGAGACAGGAGAATCTCTTGAACTCGGGAGGTGTAGGTTGCAATGAGCCCAGATCGTGCCACTGCACTCCAACCTGGGCGACAGGGTGAGACTCCATCTGGGACCCGAGCCGGTGGCGGAGGGGGGTAGTATTTTCTCTCTCTCTCTCTCTTTTTTTTTTTGATATGGAGTCGCGCTCTGTCGCCCAGGCTGGAGTGCAGTGGTGCGATCTCAGCTCACTGCAACCTCTGCCTCCCGGGTTCAAACGATTCTCCTAAAAAAAAAAAAAAAAAAAAAAAAAGTATCTTGACCTAGTTGAAGCCCCTGCTAGCACTTGGGATGTCTTTGTAAGAATTAGCAAAAAGTGCTCCCTCTGCGCAGAGCAAGTGAAACAAAGGCTTTCTCCAAAGAGGCTGCAGTTTCTTTGGCTGGCTGAGAGGGAGGCGACCTTGGCCCTCCCTACACACTGGGCCCGCTGCTCCTGTGCAGGCCACAACCTTCCTGACCATCATGGCAGCCCTGTTCCTGGTACGGGAAGGCAGGAAGTAGAATTCCATACCGCTCTGAGCTCTTTCCATCTTCACATTTCTGGAGGTTTTCTTATTTTTATTTTTTATTTTTATTTAATGGCGTTAATTCTTTTTGTTGGTAGTTATAAATGAGAAGGAAAGCCGGATAATTACGATTGGATTTTAGGATAAACAAAGTGGAATAACCGTGGTGGCAGTTCAATGCAGAATTTCCCCTCCAACATGCAGTGTTAGGAAGCACATAGCAGGCTTTAAAAAAAAAAAAAAAAAAAAAAAAAAAAAAAAAATTCCTGGATAGTAATCTAAAGAATCACTCAGAAGGATTTGTTTATTTTTAAGAATGTATTATAAAATGTTATTATCAAATGACTGATTCTATGGCCAATATATACACACACACACGTACAGAATAAAACTTCTCTGGTATGTTTTATTTATGATTATGTATTCATAATTATAACGAAGCTAAGTCACCATTATGTTTTCTGCTTTAAAGTATCAGAAGCTGCTACCTTGCCATGAAAAAGTATTACATGCTTCTCCAATTGCTCCCCCACCATATTTATCCAACAGGAAAGGAATGAATAATAAAACTTTGGGCTTTTTTTCCCCTCTTCTTTTTCCAGGTGATGTGTTCCACCTCACTGCCCCCAGTAAATTCACCTTCGAGGAGGCCGCAAAAGAGTGTGAAAACCAGGACGCCAGGCTGGCAACAGTGGGGGAACTCCAGGCGGCGTGGAGGAACGGCTTTGACCAGTGCGATTACGGGTGGCTGTCGGATGCCAGCGTGCGCCACCCTGTGACTGTGGCCAGGGCCCAGTGTGGAGGTGGTCTACTTGGGGTGAGAACCCTGTATCGTTTTGAGAACCAGACAGGCTTCCCTCCCCCTGATAGCAGATTTGATGCCTACTGCTTTAAACGTAAGTGTTTGATACCTTTTTAAAAATTACAGATTAAAAAAAATGCTTCGAAGCATGCATTGATGTTCAACTAGCCGTTGGAATGGATTCCATGTCTTGCAGTTTGTGCACGGAATGGAAACAGTTCAGTGATTTTCAAAAGCAAGCAAACTGAACAGCAGTGATATGGTTAAAACCACAGGAATTCTGACAAATGGATTTTTAGAGGGGTGAGGAAATATCAGGTTAAGCTTTAACTGTGCTCTGTTCTGTCCAGAGCCACAGAGCATATTTCTGAGTATTTTATATTAATTGCAGTCCCTAAATTTTGCAATTTGCTTATTGGTGCTACAGTGCTGAGGCCAAGTGAGGCTGAGTTAAATCCTTAAGATTGTTTATTTTGTCTTTGGTATCACTCTCTTTCTTTGAGATGGCAGAGAATTTAAATTTTAGTAATTACAGGTGAGTACTTGAAGCTGACATGGATACTCAAAAAGTCATAACTAAAAACGAACTATACTATCAATAAAAATCTCCATTTATTTCAAGTAATGGAAATTCATGCCTTCTAATCATCTGTAATATCATATTGAAGTACAGTATGTGTTCTTTGCAGCCTATAACAGAGTATCTTTACTTAGGTTTACTAATTAACATTGTTTTTTTAAATAATGTTTCTCAACATTCATAATTATTTTAATTTTCCAGATGTCCTCAAATAATGTTAGCAATAGTCACATGATAAAGTATCATAATTGTAGTATGCAAATTAAACGAGCAAGTAATCTAGCATCTCATTGGAATATTTACTGAACCATCTGTACTGTGCTAGCTAAACAAAGATCTCCCAGAATTTTGGTGACCTTGGGTATATCCAAGACAGAGTCAGGTTATGTTGAAACAAATTTGTAAACAATTTTGACTAAATTTCCGATGTATCTTGTTACAGCAATATGTCACTAAAATGAGTACAAAATGTACTAGCTTATATAATTGATTTCTAGAGTGAAATACAAAGGCATTTTTAAGCAACCAAAAAGACACAGACTGTGATGTTGTAAGTAGTCAGTAGAATGGATGTTCGTGCAACCAAAAGGTTTGTTTTCACACTTTTATCTCCTACTAAGAAGCCTCTGCTTGGATCTCCTCCCTTAGACTCAACTTGAGTGTTAAAGCCATGTGTTGTGTATTAGCTTGATACAAGCTGGTCAATCCATAAAGGCTGTAGAAATGCTAGCTTTTGTTCTCAGGCCCTGAAACAACAGAATTCTTCCTTAATCATTTTCAGGAAAACAACAATAACATAAACCTTATCTCTAAAAGTAGACAGATGTACATTCCTTTAAGCCACATTGTCACAACAATGATTTTTCAAGTACTTCAGGCTCTAAAATCAGTTTTACATTACGTGACTGACATAATTAAGGCACAAAATCAGATTGGTATGCTGTGGGGAAGGCTTGGAGAGGTTAAATTAGGGAAGGAGTAGAATTATCCAGCCTGACTTCCTTATTTGATATTTTCTTGTGCTTTATTAATAAAACTGGCACTGGAAAACTTTTAAACAACGTTTTTCGTCTCTCTGTGGGTAAAATTTAAATCAAAGCCTGTCTATAGCCACAAAGACTATTATTAAAGAATTTATCCTGATGTGTTTTAAATTATTTAATTGAAAAATACACATGAAATAACAAGGTACTTATGTTTAAATAGAGTAACCACCTACTAAAAATCTGCACAAAATTCAAAAAATGTTTAAAAGCTTATATTCATTTTTATCTCTCTAATTCATTTCATGTATATAACTTGTAAATATAATGGATTCATATTTTGCTTTCTTCCCCTCCTAAGCATGTGGCTAGATTCTTATTTATTTCCTACTTAAGATGTTATTATATTCAGAATTCATTCAGTACATAGAAAGTTAAAAGAGTTTAGCCATATAGAAACCTTTCTCTTTTTTTTGAGACAGAGTCTCGCTCTGTTGCCCAGGCTGGAATGCAGTGGCACGATCTCCGCTCACTTCAAGCTCCGCCTGCCGGGTTTACGCCATTCTCCTGCCTCAGCCTCCCAAGTAGCTGGGACTACAGGTGCCCACCACCACACCGGCTAATTTTTTTGTCTTTTTTAGTAGAGACAGGGTTTCACTGTGTTAGCCAGGATGGTCTTGATCTCCTGACCTAGTGATCCGCCCACCTCGGCCTCCCAAAGTGCTGGGATTACAGGCTTGAGCCACCGCGCCCGGCCTAGAAGCCTTTCTTAAACCACACATAATGCCAATAGTTTTCCAAAATTTCTAATTTATTTTTCAAACTTTTTTTTAGTGTGTGGGTATATATATATACACACACACATATATATACACATATATATACACACACACACACTTTTTTTTTTTTTTTTTTTGAGATGGAGTTTTGCTCTTGTTGCCTAGGCCGGAGTACAATGGTGCGATCTCAGCTCACTGCAACCTCCACCTCCCAGGTTCAAGTGATTCTCCTGCCTCAGCCTCCCAAGTAGCTGAGATTACAGGCATACAGCACCATGCCCGGCTAATTTTGTGTTTTTAGCAGAGATGGGGTTTCACCATGTTGATCAGGTTGGTCTCGAATTCCTGACCTCAGGTGATCCACCCATTTCGGCCTCCCAAAATGCTGGGATCACAGGAGTGAGCCACTGCTCCTGGCCTAGTATATATTTTTAAATAATTTGAAAAATATTTTCGAAATGACTTAATTGATGTCCACCTTTCCCACATAGTCAAGTAGTGACTAAAGGGTAAAATTTGTTAAGAGTCATGGCCTCAGCTACAGTTCCAAAAGTGATTTCAGAGATATACAGCTGGCTGGTTATGTAGAGGAATTTAGAAATATAACCATATTTTTCTTGTTTGCTTCTACCAAACGTAGAAAGTGTTTTTTAAGTCACTTGGTGAATGAACAATGCCAAATCTTACTTTGCTTTAATTCCCTTTACCTCACAAAGTCACTGACTAAAACATTCACAACGACAGACAGAAAATATAAAATTAGGCTTTATTCTTTTCAAATAAATTTGAAAAGTAGGCAAAGTAATGTCTTTGTAAGATAAAGTTTTCCTGTATATCTTCTCCTAATGATTAAACAATTTAACGTATTTATTTTTTTGACTTCAGAATTTAGCAAGTTCTGTGAAAGTTGGAGAGTTATATAAGGCTTTGAAAGATCATTTCATACATCCCCAAACTTAAGTGAATCAAAACCATTCAAGACTCATGATCATCTCTCACCGAATGTTATTAATTATCTCCAGAGAGGGAGATGGAACATGTTTCCTAGAAAACTCATTCTAATATTCCATGACCTGCACTCTCAGATAATTTTTCTAATTAAGTACTTTGCATTTGAATTTGAACCCATGTTTTCATTTTTGAGTTGGAGACCAAAATCTGAATAACAGCCCTTTCTATTGTTGATCACAACTGTTTATTTTTCCCTCAGCATCTTCTCCAACTGAAACAATTTTCTTGTTTTACAGTTTCAACCTCCAAATTTCTAATCATTGATAGGTTCTTGCTTTGAAGTTTCATCATTGTTTTTCACATTCCTCTATTTATGATTAAGCTTGGAAATCAAAATGGTGGTCCAGAGAAGGCTACATTAATTCCCACCACTTTCTATCCTATCCTATATACTCATTCGCTGTTAAAATTGGCCTGCCCTTCTAACCTGTGGTTAGTTCATTATCTTTTTTGTGTGTGCCCTAGTTCATAATCTGACCACATGTGTCAAAACTAACCTTTCCCCAATTGGTATATTAGAAATGTTTCCTGTTTACTGAATTGAATTTGTTAGCATTCCATCACTCATACAAGTTTAAAAAGATAGTTTGAATTGTAATTCCACTGCTCCAATCTTTACAGTTTTCTAACCATGTTTACATTTAGTTATGTATAACAAATTTAATATAGAAGAACCAAGTTAAAATTAGTCATTTCTCAATAATGTAGATAGCATGGGAATGAGTTAAATTGAGTATCATGCTGCTAATAGGGGTTTTAAGTTTTATTAGGAAAATCTGTCTCATGTCTCGCAACAGAAGCAGAGAAGATGGCCCATAGGACAAAAATGCCATAAGTACAGTGATGTGAAACATCTGTGGGCAGACAGCTGCAAAGGTTGGAAAGGAACTTTTGTGGGAAAAGAATTGTGTTGATTTATGTTGGCTTCCTCAATAATAAAGTTGAAGGAATGCTGGTAGTTTTCCAGAACCAAAACATCTCCATGTGAATGCACCTATTGGAAGGACACTGTTAGAATAACCTGGAATTGTTTTTATCTTTACAATAGTCATCATGAATACAGTGGTATTTATTCTTAAAATATCTCTTTGTAGATTTGTGCTTTATAAAATTATTTCCTTTTCTGGAATGGCTGAAACAAATGGCACAGATCCTCAGATACACTGACTTGTGATCAAAATCAGCTGTTAAGTTGATGAAAAAGCCACCCAAACTGAAAAGGAAGTCTGAGGTTTTCCATTCCAAGTAGTAGAATTAATTAACTTAATTAAAAGCAGACCTTTTCTTTTTTTAAATAGGGCTCTAAAATTATTGAAAACCCTTGTTTTTGGAAACAAAGTCACATCAATACTGGCTTTCTAGAACAGATTCTCTAGGACATATTGCTACTACTTTATTACACAGCAGGACTAGAGGAAGGAATGCAACAGCAAACTCCATAGTAATAATTGACAATGAAATCCAGTTATTTAGTTTTAAAAATATGAGTCAATATTTAAAACACTATAAACATATTTTCATAGCATTGTAGAAAGTTGCTATCAGAGAGCTTGGATTGGAACATAGGAAGCCTGGATTCACAGCCCCTCATGCAGTTGTACCTGTTTCTAAGTTAATTTCATTAGCCAAGGAAATACTCAGAGGGAAAAAGTAAATTTAGCTTTTTTGTTGCTATTAATAATAGTATGATTAAATTTTCTCTAATATGCTGTTTGCTAAGTATTTATATTATGTTTCCATGGGAACTTTTTCTGTATGTATCTTTTTACTATTTCCCCAAAGAATGCAGTTATAAGACAAACATGAAATTTGGCAGTTAAATGAAGTAATGGTTATGGAATTTCAGAGGATAGAGAATTGAATTAAAATAGTCATCCACATTTTGGGTTTTTAAGTTGTTCATGTCAATCAAAATAGAACAACGCTTCTTCCAGGAAATGAATGCAGAAAAAGCTTTACTTTAAAAAGGGGAAGAAAAGGTTATTTAATGTTTTTAAACTCCAATTCTTTTTTGGTTTAGTTTTGCTTTAATATTAGAAAGATAAATAATGGCAGACTTTAAAGAATATTTAAATGTATCATAATGTAACTAACCATCAAATGTTCATGATAAAATCAGTGAGGCTGAGCTTTAAAATGGTCTGGGGGAATGACCACAACTAATAACAGCTTGTGCCAGACAAAAAATAAGGAACCTGTTACAGCCCTAGTCTGATTTACAATAAAATCATATCCTTTTATGATTAAGTTTTTACAGAGCAAATGGAGCTAAAAGGTAGCCTGTTTTGTTTTTTTGAGGGCTCCTGTTCTGGAATTATGAAAAGTAAAAAAGAAGATACTATAGATACTATGGCTATTACATCTCTTTTCAGGGCAAACAAGCATTTACTCACAAATATAGCTTTAAGTCCTATGGGATATAGCAAAACAGTAACTGCAGGTTTCTTCAGGACAGTTCTTTCGAGTTCAGTGGCAACTATTAATAGGTTTTTATTTTTAAAAATACTGATTTTTTTAATTAAAAAATAAAACAATCATTATATACTAGGCTGCTGCCTTTTCCCTGTGTTGAGAAAGAACCTTGTTTACAAACTGTTGCTTTTATACACAATTTAAATTTCTTTAAACAGGCCAGGCCATTCTCTGTAAATCTGGAGACATTCTAATGCAGCATTTTATGATGACAAGTTACTTTATATTGCCTGAGCCTGTTCTTACTGATGCTCAGGGTTGTTCTCAGTGATTTGTAATTACAGACCTAAAATACATTATGTGGGTACTTTATTTCCTGTTCTACATTTGTGTTTCAGGCTAAAGTAAGCCTGAAAACAAGATCCTTAGGAGATACAAACAGAGTGTGTAGAACATAGAACAAAATGTAGAACTACAATAAATGCCAACCAGCCTCTGCCAGGCACATTTTATAATTTATTAGAAACAAATCTATACCATGAAGTTGAAAGAAAGATGAAGACACATGTCCAACACCTGGGATCAAGTGAAGAGTGGTATTAAAAAGTTTTAATATCCTGTTTTTATGAAAGTCTCCACATTATGGACAATGTAATGGTTTATATGTAACTTGGACACATTTGATGTGGCTTTTTTGTTGTTTTGCAATCTGAGGCACACCCTCTCCCCTGAGATAATGCACAGCAACTTCAAAAGAAGGGAGTATGTGGAGAAAGCTAGAGGCAGGGTTCAGAAGCCTCCAGAAGAATAGTACTCAATTCTCCTGTGAGGCTTCAAATTGACACTGTAGTTTCTGGTAAATAAACAATCTACTGTATCCAAAATCTGCATTTATATTTTTGGGAGCTTTTCCTTATCTTGAAACTCTATAATATTAATTTTCCTTAACTGATAACAGTCATGCATACTTTTAGGTAAAAGCAATGATAACCCTTATAACGTAAAACAACTGATCAATTTATGACTATTAAGTGTTCAATTATCTGTCCCTGGGTCAATTCCAGTATAGTTTTAAGACTCCTCTCCATCACAGAACATTTCTGGGTCACCCCAAAATACTCCCTGCAAAATACTCAGGAACACTTAACAAACACTGGGCATACAACTTTTTATTAGTGACTTATCTAATCAACTCTTTGAAATTATTTTTCTAGCTAAAGAGGCTACAACCATCGATTTGAGTATCCTCGCAGAAACTGCATCACCCAGTTTATCCAAAGAACCACAAATGGTTTCTGATAGAACTACACCAATCATCCCTTTAGTTGATGAATTACCTGTCATTCCAACAGAGTTCCCTCCCGTGGGAAATATTGTCGATTTTGAACAGAAAGCCACAGTCCAACCTCAGGCTGTCACAGATAGTTTAGCCACCAAATTACTCACACCTACTGGCAGTAGCAAGAAGCCTTGGGATATGGACGACTACTCACCTTCTGCTTCAGGACCTCTTGGAAAGCCAGACATATCAGAATTTAAGGACGAAGTGCTCCAAAGTACAACTGTCGTCTCTCATTATGCCACCGATTCATGGGATGGTGTCGTGGAAGATACACAAACACAAGAATCGGTTACACAGATTGAACAAATAGAAGTGGGTCCTTTGGTAACATCTATGGAAATTTTAAAGCACATTCCTTCCAAGGAATTCCCTGTAACTGAAACACCATTTGTAACTGGAAGAATGACCCTGGAATCCAAAACTGAAAAGAAAACGGTAAGCACTGTTTCTGAATTGGTAACCACAGGTCACTATGGATTCACCTTGGGAGAAGAGGATGATGAAGACAGAACACTTCCAGTTGGATCTGATGAGAGCACCTTGATCTTTGACCAAACGCCTGAAGTCGTTACAGTGTCAAAGACTTCAGAAGACACCACCGACACTCAGTTAGAGGACTTGGAGACAGTCTTAGCATCCACAACTGTTTTGCCTTTAATTATGCCTGACAATAATGGATCATCCATGGATGACTGGGAACAGAGAGAAACTAATGGTAGGATAACGGAAGATTTTTTTGGCAAATATCTGTCTACTACACCTTTTCCATCACAGCATCATACAGAAATAGAATTGTTTCCTTATTCTGGTGATAAAATATTAGTAGAGGGAATTTCCACAGTTATTTATCCTTCTCCACAAACAGAAATGACACATAGAAGAGAAAGAACAGAAACACTAATACCAGAGATGAGAACAGATACTTATACAGATGAAATACAAGAAGAGATCACTAAAAGCCCATTTATGGGAAAAACAGAAGAAGAAGACTTCTCTGGGATGAAACTCTCTACATCTCCCTCAGAGCCAATTCATGTTACAGAGTCTTCTGTGGAAATGACCAAGTCTTTTGATTTCCCAACATTGACAACAAAGTTAAGTGCTGAGCCAACAGAAGTAAGAGATATGGAGGAAGAATTTACAGCAACTCCAGGTACTATAAAATATGATGAAAATACTACAACAGTGCATTTGACCCATAGTACTTTAAGTGTTGAAGCGGCCACCATATCAAAATGGTCATGGGATGAAGATAATATAACATCCAAGCCTTTAGAATCTACAGAACCTTCAGCCTCTTCAAAATTGCCCCCTGCCTTACTCACAACTGTGGGGATGAATGGAAAGGATAAAGAAATCCCAAGTTTCACTGAAGATGGAGCAGATGAATTTACTCTTATTCCAGATAGTACTCAAAAGCAGTTAGAGGAGATTACTGATGAAGACATAGCAGTCCATGGAAAATTCACAATTAGATTTCAGCCAACTACATCAATTGGTATTGCAGAAAAGTCAACTTTGAGAGATTCTATAACTGAAGAAAAAGTTCCACCTATCACAAGCACTGAAGGCCAAGTTTATGCAACCATGGAAGGAAGTACTTTGGGTGAAGTAGAAGATGTGGACCTCTCTAAGTCAGTATCTACTGTTCCCCAACTTGCACACACTTCAGAGGCAGAAGGATTAGCATTTGTTAGTTATAGTAGCACCCAAGAGCCTATTACTTATGTAGACTCTTCCCATACCATTCCTCTTTCTGTAATTCCCAAGACAGACTGGGGAGTGTTAGTACCTTTTGTTCCATCAGAAGATGAAGTTCTAGGTGAACCCTCTCAAGACATACGTGTCATTGATCAGACTCACCTTGAAGTGACTATTTCTCCGGAAACTATAAGAACAACAAAACTCACAGAGGAAACAACTCAGGAAGAATTCCCTTGGAAAGAACAGACTGCAGAGAAACCAGTTCCTGCTCTCAGTTCTACAGCTTGGACTCCCAAGGAGGCAGTAACACCACTGGATGAACAAGAGGGTGATGGATCAGCGTATACAGTCTCTGAAGACGAATTGTTGACAGGTTCTGAGAGTGTCCCAGTTTTAGAAACAACTCCAGTTGGAAAAATTGATCACAGTGTGTCTTATCCACCAGGTGCTATAACTGAGCACAAAGTGAAAACGGTTGAAGTGGTAACACTAACACCAAGCATTGGGCCAAAAGTATCTATAAGTCCAGGGCCTGAACAAAAATATGAAACAGAAGGTAGTAGTACAACAGGATTTACATCATCTTTGAGTCCTTTTAGTACCCACGTTACCCAGCTTATGGAAGAAACCACTACTGAGAAAATATCCCTAGAGGATATTGATTTAGGCTCAGGATTATTTGAAAAGCCCAAAGCCACAGAACTCATAGAATTTTCAACAATCAAAGCCACAGTTCCAAGTGATATTACCACTGCCTTCAGTTCAGTAGACAGACTTCACACAACTTCAGCACTCAAGCCATCTTCCGCGATCACTAAGAAACCGCCTCTCATCGACAGGGAACCTGGTGAAGAAACAACCAGTGACATGGTAATCATTGGAGAATCAACATCTCATGTTCCTCCCACTACCCTTGAAGATATTGTAGCTAAGGAAACAGAAACCGATATTGATAGAGAGTATTTCACGACTTCAAGTCCTCCCACTACACAGCCAACAAGACCACCCACTGTGGAAGACAAAGAGGCCTTTGGACCTCAGGCACTTTCTACACCACAGCCCCCAGCAAGGACAAAATTCCACCCTGACATTAATGTTTATATTATTGAGGTCAGAGAAAACAAGACAGGTAAGTCTTTGCTTTCTAGACTGCCATTGAAGGCAATCCGCATTTTATCTTGAAAGTTACTTTTGGGAAAAAAAAAATCAACATACCAAATGCTGCCGTTAGAAGATAACTGGAGTGTGAAAAATAAATGTTTTAGCTTCATATATTTATACAAGAATTGGAAGAATATGTTAAACAATGTGGAAGAATGTTAGATACAATTTTATGTTAAAAGTCATAAGAAGCCCTGCTTTGTCATCTAATATAACCAAATCATCACTGTTACATCACTTCAGAACATGCAGAACAAAATGTTTTAATTTCAGTGTCTTTTCATACATTACTACTCAAGTGTAGCACTAGACTGTGTTAACATTCCATTGGTCTTTAACTATTAACCTTCAGTACTTACAATGTGGATGGCTAAAATGGTTTTGCATATCCCTAAGGTTAACAGAAAGATATTTAAAGGTTTGCTTTGGTTTTTCTTTTCCAGGATTTTACAGGTTTATTATATGGCTTGTGTGGTGGGTAATAGGTCTCTAATGTAAGTGTTATTTTAATGTAAATGCAACATATTCTTATGCTGTTGTTTTGGGGTATTATACTGTGGTTTTATCTATTTAGAGCAAATACAGCCTAGCTTAGTTGTAGGGAGTATTATAGTTTATTGTATTAAATATAATTTCAGAAGGTGGCTATGTATGCATTATCCTTGCTTCCTAAAAACCAGGCTGTAACGTTGTTTATTTTATGATTTAATTATTTTACCGCTAGGAATATTTGTGATGTCTTCTATTCCACTCAAATATTTTAGCTCTCTGACAGAACCCGTAAAAGCTCTTTGTTTACATTGATTAATACTTGCAGTTGTCATGATAAAATATGATTTATTGCTGTCTAAAGGTGAGACCCCACCATCTTTTACATTTGATGAACTGAGTTGAGAATATATAGCAAATGCAGTTCAATAAATCAATTCAGGTTTGTCTCTTTCTAATTTAGAAATTAAGATCTTGTTTTTTTGTTAATTTGCTATATTCTCATTTTCATATAGAATTAAATGAATAAGTATTCATGTTTTTCTTGACCTGGCTCTGAGAAGACAGAATAGAAGAATTTTTTTTTAAGCAGGGTTTCTATCTTGCTGTTGGAATATTCCCTTTCAAGTGTCATTTTTCTGAAGACTGATGCTATCCTCATTAGAGTGCTCAGGAGTGCACCTATTGGAAACAAACAAGTAGCGTTATTGTCAAGTGTGTTTGCATGTTGTGCTGTTGGTGGAAACTTCATGGCTTCTATAGGTTTCTACTCTCCAGAATTTTCCGTGTGAAAACTTTCTTGTCAGTGAATAGTAGAGAAGAGAACACACCCACAGAATATTAAAATTAATCTCCACTTCCCAATATAGTTTCAAAAGGTTAGGATTTGATCATGATTTTCTTGCTAATGATATTGTTTCTTGGAAATCATAACATATTTCCTCTTTTCTACATCCTTTTCCATCTCTCGGAACTGGTGTAGGAAAGAGAAAATGAATTGCCAAGAAGTCGGAATGAGGATTGCGTTAGTAAGGCTGGAAAAGAGACAGGAATATAACTATGAAAGAAAAAAAGTAAAGAGAAGCAAAAAGTAAATGACTACTAACACTTAGTTTCATAATTCAAACAAATACTTGAATGGATATGCAGATTGTTTTTCAATTGATATTATCCTGTTAGTGTAGATAATAAGTTGAGTTGAATAGTATAAAATCCAGTAAAAATGTTCTGCATTTAAAAACTCTTCTAAGTGGGAAACTGCCAGTTAAAGTTAGGATAGTCAAATTACAAAATGGAAAAAGTGAAACTTGATCTCTCTGAAAGAATTGGCAGTCATCAGAAAAAAAGAACTAAGTTATAAATGGTTACTGGAAATGGAGGGTCTGAGTAAGCTAAACCTGAAACAATTTATTACAAAGGTGTATATTTATAAGCGAATTGTGGACTTGATTCAGCTAGACCTGGGAGACATATATAGGTGTTTCTTCTCCTTACTTCTGCTTCTAAAATGTGGAACTATAATCCACCTTCAGATTAATTTTGTTTTGTATAATAATAATGGGTCAGAAAACTGTGCAATACTTGGTTACTTCCGTCAGGCAGAATTCTAATGTGAGAGTGTGTGTATGTGTGTACAGGGGAGGGGATGTATCTGTGGAATAATTACATATCTACCTACCTACCTTCTTACCTACCTACCTACCTGTCATCATCTGTATTTTTATGTGTTCTGTATATGCTCTTCTCCTTAACTAAAAGCATTGTTTATTGTCTTCATAAGACAATGAAGTTTACTCACCTCTAACTGCTCACCTATACTAATATTATTTATTTTCTATGAGAAATTTTATCTTCCAACATTTTGAGCTTTGGCAAGGGAAAATCCTAAAGCAGATGTTCAATTAATGAGTTTCAAGGCAGGTGTATACCTTAATAAGGAAAAGTGCACATGTGCCTGGAGAACCAACCTTTTTATGTATCAAGGCACACTTTTCCAGACTGGAAAGTCCTTGGTGCGTGTGTGAACTTGTATAAATCTATTCACAGGAATAGAATACACCTTTATATATACTGTGTATCCAAGTAAGCAAAAATACCACCCATGCTATTCTAAACCCAGGCATTCAATAATTTTTTGCTGTACTCAGCGAGTCATATAAATCTTTTTTTTTTTTTTTTTTTTTTTACTACTATGAAACAAAACATGCTACTCAGGACACACTTATGTTATACTTGCTCAAATGGATCTTAATAGCAACTTACGGTGCTGTTGCTAGAGGGCAACTGTAGTTAGCAGTTAAAAAAATCTGAAGGAACTTTTCAGCTCATAAAAGTTTTATGAGCTGAAAAATGCTATGGGGTGTGTTTAACAGTGGTTCAGGGGATACTGAAAACTTTACTCCTGTCTATTTCAGGAGTAATTTGCACACCTGCATTTTGAAAAATTATTGAAAGGCTTTCTTTGTGAACATGCATGAAGGCCAGAATTTGAAGGTGTAGGAAGAGTTTCTTCAACTCTAGACTTTTTTTTTTAAAGAGCACTCCTCTAAATCATCTAAAATGTCACAAGGTAGTGGAACAGAACTGCGAATGTTTTTAAAAACTGACAAACAGGTATTTTTAAATCAAAGAATAATTTAGAAATGTATGGATATTAAATACCAACGTTATTATGCAAATGCTCATAGTTATAACCTTAAAATAGGCAGCTTATTACCTTTTTTAACAAACAAATTCATATATGCTACTTACTATGTGTCAGACCAGGTTGATGCTCTCTTGTTAGGTGTTCTTTTTCCTACTAGTTTTATAACTTATATCTACCCAAATGTATGTGTGCAGATGCAAAGCAATATTAAATTAAATGATAGAAAGATTAAGATGTTAGTAAAATTATTAGTGTAATGCTATTAAAGATTAATTAGATTTTGAGAAATATACAAAAAGCTAAAGACTTATTGTCTAAATATGGTGTTATGGAAAGGATAAAGAACAAGGAACATTGGCTCTGAGGGCAGGAGACATCTGGGCAGATACCAATATTTACATCATTGATTGCAGAGTCATCACATTTTTTTTTTTGAGATGGAGTCTTGCTCTGTCACCCAGGCTGGAGTACAGTGGGGTGATCTCGGCTCCTTGCAATCTCTGCCTCCTGGGTTCAAGCGATTCTCCTGCCTCAGCCTCCCAAGTAGCTGGGATTACAGGTGATCACCACTATGCCTGGCGAATTTTTGTATTTTTGGTAGGGACAGGGTTTCAGCATCTTGGCCTGGCTGGTCTTGAACTCCTGACCTCGTGATCCACCTGCCTTGGCCTCCCAAAGTGTTGGGATTACAGGCGTGAGCCACTGCACCCAGCCAAGTCATCACTTTTTAGAAGGTAATATTTATTTAAGATAGTCTCATATAATTTTTTTAAATCACATATTTCCTATTTTTATAGAATTTTATAGAAAGTTTTAATTATAGAAAAATTATTTTCTGATTTGTTATTATGAGATCCAGGTCCTTTCTTCAAACAAAATGTTATCGAGAGCCCCCGTATCTTGAACAGACAAAAGAGTAGCTGTGTTGGTTAATGTTTTAGGGGGACATGGGGAGCCTCAATCCCTTGGGACCTCCTCCTCATCTCCTGTGGTGGTTTCTAAAATAACATGTACCTAGAACACAGCTAGAAAAAGAATGATATCTAGACAATTCAAAATAAAGCAAAAACAGTGACTCATTCCTGAGAGAATTAAGTTATTAAAAGTAAAAATATTTCAAAAATTGGTCTGATTATATCTTTATCTCATTATAATGATACACATTTAACATTTACCTTTGAATAGCACTATGCATGGTGCTGAATAAAACACATTAAACAAATATTGTTTCAATCTTATTGATGCCTATATGTCATCAAGATAATATATAATGGTATGTCAGAGTCTCACATGTATGTGCAAAACTAAGTCATCATCAAATTCACACTTTGGGTTTGATACTTTCAGACCGCTTTTTCTATATATTATCATGTCTAAACCTCAAAGATAGTTTGTGAGACAACTAAGACAACTAGGGGAAGCAGATAGGCAAACGAAGGTACACTGAGCCTGACATTCTTGGCATTGGGTCTAGCAGCCCTGGCCCTCTTTGGAGCATTTTTGCTATAAAGTGATTCTCTCCCCTGATGAGCTCTGAGAAAACAACCACCCCCTGCCCAGTCGCTTAGGTACTGCCCTGTCTGTCAATTCCTGAAAGAGCAAACTCTGGGAAGACTGGTTTCTCATTGGCATTCTAGTGGTTTGTTAAGAATATATAATTTAGATTTGGTTGCTGCTAATATGGGGCACTATGCATGCTATTCAGATACCTGACATAGCAAGGAAAGCGCGTGCTGAAATTGGTAGTATGTTATTCTGCAGTTCTGGGCAGCTTCTTTCCTGTAGAATTTTGGAGCACATCTCTGAAAGTGGATCGGTCTGGTGCCTGCACACGTCCGTGGTTCCTTTTCCTGAGCTCCAACTGTGGCTCTCTGCCAGAGAAGCACATTTTTCTGCAGAGAATTAGGATGGCTTCCCCCATCTCTCAAGGACTGTCCCTTTTCTAGAAAAGAATCAAGTTCCTCTTCTATTAGTCAAATAAAAGGGAGGAGAATGTTTGTCTTCCTTTCCTTTCTGTAGTGTTAAGAAAATAAAATGACCGTAATGATTCTAAATTATCAGTGAGCTTAACACTATACTATAGACCAAAGATTACCTTTTAAAAAAGTCCTTTGAGGTGAAATATTTTGTATATATAACAAATAGGTGCACATATAAACACACACATACAGAATCTCAATATTTTAACACCACTTTGAGTAGTTTTACTAACCCACTAACCTTGAGGAAAAAGTTAAGAAATTGAAAGTGTTTTCTTCAAAAGTTGAGGTTTAACAATAAAAGGCATTACTTTGATAACCAAAAGGAACTTTATCTTCTTCCTAAAATGAAACAATGCCTATTCTGAAAATGGCACTTACAGTTACAATTTGCCATTATCAAAGCTACCACTGAGGTAGGGACATTGTCTAAAACAAATACCACTTAGCATTTATTGGCAGTTACCTTGAGAGAGACCCATGCACCATCTTCCAGCAGAGCACAGTCAATCAAATCACCTTCAGGTAAAGCTATAGCATGTCTAGTCCTTTGACAGATATTAAAGGTGGTCATAAAAGAAACATAAACCATAGGCTGTGCTCCTAAGGCCTTTAAGTGCATATTGGCCAGATAACATTAACACAATCAAATACAATTGTCATACTAAAACATATAGTGACACAGTAGGTAGTATGGTATGACCAACTGTGAATGATAGGTGAGGTCAGAAAAGGAAGGAATCAATAATGGCAGGAAGTTACAGAATATTTCATGAGAAGGAGGGGACTTATGCTAGTCTCTGTTGGAGGGATAGATTACAATCCAATTAATGAGAGGCCAGTTATTAGCCAATTGCTTCCCAACTTAGGCTCACCAGTGGGGTTAAGGAGGCCCAAGTATAAACAGCTGTTTTTCTAAATAGAGCTTCTAAACAGCTTCTGAAGGAGGCCATGTCATCCCAGCACTATTTGACATGGCCTGCTTCGAAAGCTGAGTACCTTCATAGGCTTCACGCAGAAACTAGTACAGTTTCTGGAAACCAGAGTTATTCTCCCAGCTTCTTGAGGAAGGAGTGTTCTCATACTTTTCTGAGCTTCAGTGATTCATACATTTTGATAAGACAGCATGTTCTGTGGGTTAAGTACATTTACCTTTTCAGAATATATTCCCATGAAGTATCATGGTTCAGAATTACACACTTACAAAGTTAAATGGCATAAAACTACTTTGTAAAAAGTGCTTACACTCTCTAAAAGGTGATTTAAAGGTTTATAACATCTCAATTCAAGTGAATACTGAATCAGTAGGATTATAGAGCAGGTGCTCTAAGTTAGGGAATCTGGAGTCAGTCTCTCCTTTGCTTACGTGCAATGTGGACCAAGGGATTTCTCAGTTTTTCTGTCAGAATTTTTAACATGGTAAAATGGCTATTACTATATGGAATGATATTTCCTAAACTTCAACACATACTCTTTCTCCAAATCACAGAGTTTATGAAACAAAGATACACACACACACACACCACACACACACACATATACAGATAATATACAGATACATTTTTTCTAATTTATTTAACAGTCAAATAATGACAATATACTAACTACAGTAGAACTGGATTTTTTTGAAGTAGATTCTAGTTAATATTCTGAACCAACATGGAGATGTAGTTAGTTTGTTTCGTAGGATACATGGAAGAGGCAGTTAATGTGGTAGAAAGAGCCTTTGGAAAGAGACCTGGGTTTACTGTCAACATTGTTACAGGAGCCACTCTGTATCCACAATTCTGTGTCCTCTGATTTGACCAAACATGGATAGAGAATATTTGAAAAAAAAAAAAAAAGCACCACAATAACAAAGAACAATACAACAATAAAAAATAACACAAATAAAACCCCAACACACTGTAATAACTATACAGCATTTATATTGTATTAGGTATTATAAGTAATTTAGAGACAACTTAAAGTATATGTATATGAATGTATGTATAGGATTCCTGCAAATACCGTGTCATTCTATAGAAAGGACTTGAATACCATGGATTTTGGTATCATTGGGGGTCCTAGAACCAATCCCCCTTGGCTATTGAGGGATAACTCTATTTACAGTCTGTTTGGTCTTATATAAATTACTTAACCTGCACAGGCCTCAGTGGTTACATAATTAAAAATTTATAATAATACTACAACCTCACCACATTGCTTAAAGAAGGGGATCTCAGAGTGATTGCCACATGCAAGTCGCTGGGACAGGTATTTCACACATTTAATACTCCTTCAGTGACTAGAAAGCACCAAGCACAATGCCTGATACATAGTAATGACTTAGTACAAATTCATCCCCTATGGGCTTTAAAAATTATTTCATTTCCAACTTCTAAGTACAGGAAAATATAGACTGTTTTGTACTAAATAGGTAAAAGCGAAATGATCTTAAAATTCAAGATCATTTATGCCACAAGGAGCCAAGTATAATTGTACTTTAGTGTCTGCTTGACTGAAATAACTTCTTAAAATTTGAACCTGACATAGGTTGTGTTTTTTTGGGTGGTGCCATTTTGGGTGCAAATCAGAAGCAGCTGCAGCCCTTATTTAAAATTTAAATGTAGTATTGGCTCTATAGGACCTAAGAATAGAATTTATTAGCTTTTTGCTTTTTCTCAGGTGTGAAAGTTTGGCTTATGATTTTGATAACTACCAATTTAATTTTTTTCTCATAAAAATCATTTTACAAATTCTCGATACATTTCCCCAGGTATTGGGCCTAGCTTCTTGCATATTTATAGAATGGATGGACATTCCCTGCTGTCTTTTTGTTGTTGTCAAGGAAACCCCCAGTTCTCTACACAGGGATTACATTCTTCTTTCTTAATAGCTCTTAGATCGTTCATTTGTGCAATGAATAAAAAATGTATTCACAGGTCCAGACAGTGTTCAGAACTTTTTTGGTGGGTGAGGGGCGTAGCTAAGGGGAGAGACGTGCCTGGTGAGAGGAGCAATAGGAATAAAAGAAAAGGAAAAATAAATGCTTGCTGAGGTTCCATTTTAATGAGGTAAAGCTGAAAAAATTATGCTTTAAAAAAGACATTGCCTATTTTTGTCAGTTTAGAAAGTGTATAACATTACTTTTCATTGAGGCCAGTGTTTCATGTACAAAAATGTTAGTTATTAAGTGGCTTCATTAAGAGAATGGTTCCAAGAATGGGGCCCAGGTTGGTGGGAGTGGGATGGATGAGGGAGTAGTGATATGTTTTAGTAGAAACTATTTTCTCATTTCTATTGAAGTATTCTGAATTTTTTACAACCTAATTGAGGTGATATAAAATACGAAAATATTCCTTCATCCTGGGGCATCATGTGGACATCTGAGAATTCATTGATTACATTAAAAATGGTGTTCCTTAGAGAGAGTGCCAGTATTTAGACCTCTTGAGTATGAATCAGGAGGGAAACACACATCCATTGACAAGAAGATGGATATAATTATTTTTTAAGAGTGATTTGATCCTTTGGAGGAAAATAAATTCTGGTGAACCTTCTAAGTAACTGCTAGAATGATTGGGTAATGTATCCAGCTTTTGATTCTCCATAAATAATGTAAGTCTTAAAAAGGAGATTTTAAACTAGAAAAAAGGAATCTCTGGAGTGAGAGGAAAAGTTTGATTATATTTCAGTATCTATGTCTATGAAAAGTTGATACACGGTGTCACTGTGTTATACCCAAACTTGCTTATACACATGTATAACCAGTACACAGTAAGTACCGTGACTGGCTTTTAGTGATGTTATCTTTTGACCTTGTAGTACAGTCTCCCTGGTGTCTCACAAGGGTAGTTTACTAACTTTGGCCATGTGCTTCATACAGTAGGTTTCTGGAGGTTTTGTTTTTTCTAAGATGGGAAAGGGAAAAGGTAATGTATTTTTCTGGAGAGTATATTGGAATATAGTATAATCATCATTTTCACTATGCTGCACTTCGGGACGGCTGTCTATTGTATTTTTTAAATAAGAAAACAAAATCTTTTTGTTACACATTAAAATAAAATTCATTTTAATAAAGAAATGTGATCCTAATATACTCTGCTGAGTAGATTGGTATACATTTATATTTAATTAAAAACTCTTAAACTTAAATTGTAAAATTCCCCAAAGAGAACGTGAACTTTAACCAGCTGCCTATGCATCTTAGCAACTATGTTTTGTGTCTGGTAACAGTATGACTGGAAGACTTGTGCTCTGTCTACACAACTTTCTTATGAAGTACTTAAAAATACTTGGTGAATAATTTGAGGTCAGCTAGCAATAAAGCTTTGTGTGAAATGTCATTAAAAAAGCCTATTAACCATGGTACTGGTATATTCAAGTCAAGCTGTTAAAATACATTCATATAAACATAGAAAAGATTATGCATACACTCTGTGGAGTTCTGTGGTTTGACTCTTGAAATCCAAATAAAAGTTATATTGCTTTTTGAGTAAAATTCTAGAATAGAGCAGTCTTTTATAAGACTAAGAGTTTCATCTAAGAGCTTGGAATGTCAATTACACCATTGGGTTGCTCTGTTCCTGCGAAATAGAGCAGATCACCATTTCAGAATGAGATACCTCCTCTCACAATAGCACAGGTGTACCCTCCACCCCCTTACTATACACCACAAAGAAACGTTTCTGGTTTACAATAATCTCTGTTGAGATTCTCTAATAACATGTGTGGTGGGTGGAGGTGGTGACAGGAAATGGGGATGAAGAGGTAATTTCAGAGGAAGAATAAACTAAGGGGGCAAGTAGGATTTGGTAAGATGCAAGGGGTTAGTGACAGACATTTGGGTGACATGGCAGGGAAAAATTTATCTGCATATATTAATAATGATAGGTTTTATATCCCACCTCTCCCTGCTATGAGATGTTAGAAGTATGGGAAGAAATAAACTATACTGATAGAATAAAATTTCGATTGTATGTATAAGAAATGTCAGCAGAAAATTTTAACTTTAAAACCCTAGGTAATTAACATTTATCTCTCCTTCAAACTCATATTAAGAAATCCAGCCAGGTGCAGTGGTACACACCTGTAATCCCAGCACTTTGGGAGACTGAGGCAGGAGGATTGCTCAAACTCAAGAGTTTGAGGCTCCCTGTAATGGTACCCCTGCCATCCGGCCTGGGCGACAGATCAACACCCTGTCTAAAAGAAAAATTCAATAAAACCATTTGCAAGTTGTCACGACTTATTTAAAGAATAATAATGGTTGCTTAATTGTGAGACTATTACTTTCAGAAAAAGGAAAAAAATAATTTCAACTCCCATTTTGCATATTTTTTGAAATTACAGAATTCCTGTTTAGTAGACAGTTTTTTTTCTGGGGATCTAATATACGACATTAAGACTGTAGTTAATAAAATTGTATTGTATGAGGGATTTTGTTAAATAAGTAAATTTCAGTTGCTCTTCTCACAAAAAGATGGTATATATGTTAATCTGCTTCCTTTTACCATCTATATATATCCCATAACATCATATTGTAAACCTCAAATACACAATAGAGTTTATTTTAGAAAAAGAAAATTTCTATCATACTTATTAAATGAGCATATTATTTTATTTATATGTAGATTTACTTCTCAATTACTTAATTTATTTTGATGTGCTGCCAGCTTCTTGATGAGAAACGTAAGATGAAACTGCATAATACATTTCTGTTTTCTATCATTTTGAAGGCAAATCAGATCAAATTGTTGCGAGGTGGGTGGAGAAAGGAATCCTAACCTAAATTCAATGATTGGTACATTTGCAATAAGTACATTCAGGAAGTTTCCCATTAAAATAGGGGAAAAGAGTGTAGTAAGGCCAGTTCTCTAACTTACTGGCAGGAACATTTGTTTTAGAGAGAGAGAGAGAGAGGAACGGGGCAAGAAGAGACTTGGAAAGTACACTTGGGTCTCTCTGAAGTTGACAAGAGAGTGTTTACCCTAGGGTCTGATACATAACAGGCACTTAGTAGATTTTGAGAAATCAATTAGTGCCTGAAGAGATACTACATTCAGGGCATGCATGGTTGTGGTTGTAGTGAATTTCATTTTGTGTGCAAAAACCAATATGAAGCAATGCTGTGTTTGTGCAATGTATGCAAAGGTTCAGTCTCTGATATGCTTGTACTGCTGTGATTGAAACATTATCATATTTATTTAGGTTGGAAAATGGAATTTACTACATCAGACAGTTGGGTTTTTGGTGCAAAATTCTGGTATGATAGTCTAAAATGGCAAGGAAGTCCTTATAGATCTGTGAGCAATCGGAAGTGTTAGAGTTCTTGCTCTGAGTAGAATATGAACTAAAAGAATACTGTACTTTGTCAATTGGAGCTAAAATCAGAAACTATAAAGTGAATGCCATAGTCTTTAGTAGAATTAAGTATTCTTAATATGAGTTGATAGTTAGCTAAATTATTGTATAGTACTGATTTACAATTAGAGTTCTTCTTTATTTTCTTTCCTGGAAAAACAAAACAAACAAACAAACAACAAAACATTTCAGTGAGCATTATGACCATCCATCAGTTTCTTACCATACTGACATGTGACATGTTGGCATAACTTTGTGTCTTCTCTCTCTGCTTTTCTCCACCCCACTTTTTTTAGAGCCACGAACATACTTGACAGAACTTCCATCTGTAATTACTCAATAAGAAGATCATGAGATATGTCTGTATCAGTCTTATTTTTTTAAAGTAAAGAATTTACTTAGAAACCCAAGTAAATCTATAATAGGAATGAGTGTTTTTACCCTATTCTTGGCCTAGGAGTTTGTAAATATACAATATTGATCAGATATTTCCTTATTTATCCTTGTGTTTGGCTGGAGAAACCTAGCTGAATGGCTTGTTTTAACTTCATTATTTACAAGAGGGTACAAAATATGGTAGAGGTTCTTTATATGCTTGACACTGACCCATATTTCTTACTTAAAATCTTTTTTCTGTATTTAAATGAAAGTTATGGTGTCACCAAACAGGGTAAGTAAGAATTTAGTGTATCTGTGTCTAATATTTCTTAATCATCAATTCTAGTTTTATTTAAGTCTAATGAAGCAAAATAAAAGGGTTGCTTGCATGTGAAATGATAGTATGAGCAATTTAAGATATGCACATTTTTAAACTCCAGTTAAATCCCACGAAATCGTACTGAATAGTTTAACTGAGTCTGGCTTAATTCAACTATATTCAAATAGTTTTAGCAATGAGAGACTCCTGGCTTAGATAAAAATTGTTGATGTGAATATTTCAAGAGATTCTTTAGTACAGAAGGCATTTTAAATGCTGCCTCTCATATAGTTTAAACATTTTCTTCACATTCTTTTTTCATAGCATAAAGTTTACCTTCAATGCAAACTGTATTAAGAGGATGTTATCATCTGAATATTTTATGGTGTCCTGTTTTAAAACATATACACCATGGATACTATATATAAGATCAGAGTAACAACTTTAGTGACCTAATATTGAAGAAACCTAGTCTTTTTAATTATATATATTTTTAAATGACACGGCATTTAATAATTTCCCTGCACTTGGCAATTACTAATAATTGCAACATCTGTGTCAGAAATAATTTGTATTCATTTAATGTTTTTATAATACACTAGAGTTATATATTTATCTCACTTCTCTTTGTGGTAGAAATATTTTCTCATTCATTTGAATATCCATGTGCTGTAGTTTGTGTAGTTAAAAAGCTGAATATATAGAATGGAATGGAATAGAGAGATAAGAAATGAACTGTAGTGTGTAAAAGTTCAATAGGAAGGGTGTTTAGTTAGGGTAGGAATAACCCAGTCCTACACAGAAGTATTTTAGTGAAATAATTTAGTGAAGATGTGGTGGCATACAAAAGAGAGTTTTCTTTCTTGTTTCTATTAGAATAAAAGGGATAAATGTATATGTCTTCTGATTACATAAAAGTCTTATTGTCTGGGATTTTTAATTTAAAAAAAAATCAAGGAACTTCTGTGGAATTTGTCTTAGTAGTTCCTACACTTCTATATTTGTCTTGATTCATAAAATAGATTAGCATATAAGCAACACTGATTCCTCTTCAGTAGGGTTTTTTCTTCTCTGATGGAACAGCAAATGCTAGATATTGTTGCTTCTATACATAGAAGGAAATAGCTTCTTGCAACAGGAGCAATTCAGGAGAAAACAGTTGTTTTCTCCCCTTTAGATGATAGGGTGGGAAGCAGGGTTGGCTCCGTCATAATGGTTTCTCCTCAACACTTCTCGGGTTCAGCCTATGCATATGTGTTATGGATTGGGGATAGTTTGAAAACGAATTCTGCAGTATTATTCCTATGGGCAAGGTGGTGAGTAGTGTGGAATTCTTTGTCTTCTTTATGGATCAGTACATCCACAGGCACATTTTCATACTGCCTTGTCACTAAAAGTAAGGCAGCTGCAGTGACAGGACCCTGTCCTGGGACAGTTGAATGCCTCGATCATGAGGCCTCAGAATTTCCTCTTTCCTAGTGCCCAAGACAAGGAGCTTTGCTGATGTATTTCTGATAGCAGAAAAGGCCATTGAGCTTAGTGGTTGGTACCATATGGTAATTTACAATCTAGGAAATATTCTGATGACATGTGCTTTTCGAAGAATGCTAGTTAGAATATTTAGATAGGAGTCCTGAACTTTCTTCAGAGAAGATGTTAAGAAGAAGAACTAAAATTGACCTAATCTGGGTCACATCCCATGAAGGATAAAGGTCTACAGGTGTGGAAGGCTCTTTCTGGTCCTTTCAGTGAGCTATTTCCAACAGAGCCCTCCTATCCAGAGCTTCCCACTCTTGTGCATGGGATGTGGTTAAGCTCTTGTCTCAGTGCCACAGTGGGTAGAGGATGCCATTGCAATATGAAAGGGCTATAAATAATACTCTCTTGTTTTTCTATAAAACAATCTGCTCTAGAACAGATTATAAAGGGGCCAGAAGGAATCTCTTCTCATTTTCTTATTGAATAGAGAGTGTATAAATATTCCCTTACATAAAGGACAATTACTTTTTCTATATAGATCATATATAGAAATAGGTCTATAGAAAAAGTAATTAATTCTATATGATATGGCCTTGATTTTTAATTTTTAAATTGTTTTTATATGAAATAGTCTTAATTTTACTCTTTTTGCAGTTCACACAAAGATGAATTCCTGTACTTCAAGATTGCATTGTATATGTGATTCCTTGCTTCATTTTAAGGACTATGTCATTTTCTTAAATGCGTTGATGAGTGTTTATAACCTGTTTTAATAATGTTAAATTGAATTCATTTTTCTTATTGTTAATACAAAAACAGCAGATTTGAAGACTGAGAACCATATAAGAGGGTGATTGCACTTAATTATGAAAAGATTTGAATCCTTCTTTTTGTGTGTGAGTGTGACCAACCTTGCTATCAATTTCTTCTGTCATACACTGCCAAATTTTCTATTTAAGTATTGTGAAAACTCTGTTTTTTTCAGGTCGAATGAGTGATTTGAGTGTAATTGGTCATCCAATAGATTCAGAATCTAAAGAAGATGAACCTTGTAGTGAAGAAACAGATCCAGTGCATGATCTAATGGCTGAAATTTTACCTGAATTCCCTGACATAATTGAAATAGACCTATACCACAGTGAAGAAAATGAAGAAGAAGAAGAAGAAGAGTGTGCAAATGCTACTGATGTGACAACCACCCCGTCTGTACAGTACATAAATGGGAAGCATCTAGTTACCACTGTGCCCAAGGACCCAGAAGCTGCAGAAGCTAGGCGTGGCCAGTTTGAAAGTGTTGCACCTTCTCAAAATTTCTCGGACAGCTCTGAAAGTGATACTCGTCCATTTGTAATAGCTGAAACGGAATTGTCTACTGCTGTGCAACCTAATGGATCTACAGAAACAACTGAATCTCTTGAAATTACATGGAAGCCTGAGACTTACCCTGAAACATCAGAACATTTTTCAGGTGGTGAGCCTGATGTTTTCCCCACAGTCCCATTCCATGAGGAATTTGAAAGTGGAACAGCCATAAAGGGGGCAGAATCAGTCACAGAGAGAGTTACTGAAGTTGGTCATCAGGCACATGAACATATTGAAACCGTATCTCTGTTTCCTGAAGAGTCTTCAGGAGAGATTGCCATTGACCAAGAATCTCAGAAAATAGCCTTTGCAAGGCCTACAGAAGTAACATTTGGTGAAGAGGTAGAAAAAAGTACTTCTGTCACATACACTCCTACTGTAGTTCCAAGTTCTGCATCAGCATATGTTTCAGAGGAAAAAGCAGTTACCCTAATAGGAAATCTTTGGCCAGATGACCTGTTGTCTACCAAAGAAAGCTGGGTAGAAGCAACTCCTAGACAAGTTGTAGAGCTCTCAGGGAGTTCTTCAATTCCAGTTACAGAAGGCTCTGGAGAAGCAGAAGAAGATGAAGATACAATGTTCACCATTGTAACTGATTTATCACAGAGAAATACTACTGATACACTCATTACTTTAGACACTAGCAGGATAATCACAGAAAGCTTTTTTGAGGTTCCTGCAACCACCATTTATTCAGTTTCTGAACAACCTTCTGCAAAAGTGGTGCCTACCAAGTTTGTCAGTGAAACAGAAACTTCTGAGTGGATTTCTAGTACCTCTGCTGAGGAAGAGAAAAGGAAGGAGGAGGAGGGAACTACAGGTACGGCTTCCACAGTTGAGGTATATTCACCTACACAGAGATCGGATCAATTAATTTTACCCTCTGAATTAGAAAGTTCAAATGTCCTTGTATCTAATGATTCAGGTACCAGGAAAAGTTTTATGTCCTTGACAACACCAACACAGTCTGAAAGGGAAATGACAGATTCTACTCTTGTCTTTACAGAAACAAATACATTAGAAAATTTGGAGGCACAGACCACTGAGCACAGCAGTATCCATCAACCTGGGGTTCAGGAAGGGCTGACCACTCTCCCAGGTAGTCCTGCCTCTCTCTTTATGGAGCAGGGCTCTGGAGAAGCTGCTGCTGACCCAGAAACCACCACTGTTTCTTCATTTTCATTAAATTTAGAGTATGAAATTCAAGCCAAAAAGGAAGCAGCTGGCACTTTGTCTCCATATGTGGAAACTACATTCTCCACTGAGCCAACAGGACTGGTTATGAGTACAGTAATGGACAGAGAAGTTGCTGAAAATATAAGCCAAACATCCAGGGAAATATTAATTTCAGAACGATTAGGAGAACCAAATCATGGGGCAGAAATAAGGGGCTTTTCCACAGGTTTTCCTTTGGAGGAGGATTTCAGTGGTGACTTTAAAGAATATTCAACAGTGTCTCATCCCATAGCAAAAGAAGAAACAGTAATGATGGAAGGCTCTGGAGATGCAGCATTTAGGGATACCCAGACTTCACCATCTACAGTACTTACTTCAGTTCACATCAGTCACATATCTGACTCAGAAGGACCCAGTAGCACCATGGTCAGCACTTCAGCCTTCCCCTGGGAAGAGTTTACATCCTCAGCTGAGGGCTCAGGTGAGCAACTGGTCATAGTCAGCAGCTCTGTTGATCCAGTGCTTCCCAGTGCTATTGGAAGGTTTTCTGGTACAGCTTCCTCCATTATTGACGAAGGATTGGGAGAAGTGGATACTGTCAATGAAATTGATAGAAGATCCACCATTTTACCAACAGCAGAAGTGGAAGGTACGAAAGCTCCGGTAGAAAAGGAGGAAGTAAAGGTCAGTGGCACAATTTCAACAAACTTTCCCCAAACTATGGAGCCAGCCAAATTATGGTCTAGGCAAGAAGTCAACCCTGAAAGACAAGAAATTGAAAGTGAAACAACATCAGAGGAACAAATTCAAGAAGAAAAGTCTTTTGAATCCCCCCAAAACTCTCCTGCAACAGAACAAACAATCTTTGATTCACAGACATTTACTGAAACTGAACTCAAAACCACAGGTTATTCTGTACTAACGACAAAGAAAACTTACAGTGATGATAAAGAAATGGAGGAGGAAGGCACTTCCTTAGCTAACATGTCTACTCCAGATCCAGTTGCAAATGGCATGGAATCTTTTACAACTCTCCCTGAAGCTACTGAAAAGTCACATTTTTTCTTAGCTACTGCCTTAGTGACTGAATCTATACCAGCTGAACATGTAGTCACAGATTCACCAATCAAAGAGGAAGAAAGTACAAAACATTTTCCCAAAGGCATGAGACCAACAATTCAAGAGTTAGATACTGAGCTCTTATTCTCTGGACTGGGATCAGGAGAAGAAGTTTTACCTACTCTACCAACAAAGTCAGTGAATTTTACTGAAGTGGAACAGATTAGGAACACATTCTATCCCCACAGTTCTCAAGTGGAAAGTACCTCAAGTGACAAAACTGAAGACTCTAACAGAATGGAAAATGTGGCAAAAGAAGTTGGACCACTCGTGTCTCAAACAGACATCTTTGAAGGTAATGAGTCAGTAACCAGCACAACTTTAATAGAAATTTTAAGTGACCCTGGAGCAGAAGGACCCACGGTGGCACCTCTCCCTTTCTCCGCGAACATCGGACATCCGCAAAATCAGACTCTCAGATGGGCAGAAGAAATCCAGACTAGTAGACCACAAACCATAACTGAACAAGACTCTAACAAGAATTCTTCAACAGCAGAAATTAACGAAACAACAATCTCATCCACTGATTTTCTGGCTAGAGTTTATGGGTTTGAAATGGCCAAAGAATTTGTTACATCAGCACCAAAACCATCTGATATGTTTTATGAACCTTCTGGAGAAGGATCTGGAGAAGCGGATATTGTTGATTCATTTCACACTTCTGCAACTACTCAGGCAACCAGACAAGAAAGCAGCACCACGTTCGTTTCTGATGGGTCCCTGGAAAAACATCCTGAGGTGCCAAGCACTAAAGCTGTTACTGCTGATGGATTCCCAACAATTTCAGCGATGCTGCCTTTTCATTCAGAGCAGAACAAAAGCTCCCCTGATCCAACTAGCACACTGTCAAATACAGTGTCATATGAGAGGTCCACAGATGGTAGTTTCCAAGACCATTTCAGGGAATTCGAGGATTCCACCTTAAAACCTAACAGAAAAAAACCCACCGAAAATATTATTATAGACCTGGACAAAGAGGACAAGGATTTAATATTGACAATTACAGAGAGTACCATCCTTGAAATTCTACCTGAGCTGACATCAGATAAAAATACTATCATAGATATTGATCATACTAAACCTGTATATGAAGATATTCTTGGAATACAAACAGATATAGATCCAGAGGTACCATCAGAACCACGTGACAGTAATGATGAAAGTAATGATTACAGCACTCAAGTTCAAGAGACCTATGAGGCAGCTGTCAACCGTTCTTTAACGGAGGAAACATTTGAAGGCTCTGGTGATGTTCTTCTGGCTAGCTACACTCAGGCAACACATGATGAATCAATGACTTATGAAGATAGAAGCCAACTAGATCACATGGACTTTAACTTCACAACTGGGATCCCTGCTCCTAGCACAGAAACAGAACTAGACATTTTACTTCCCACGGCAACATCTCTGCCAATTTCTCGTAAGTCTGCCACAGTTATTCCAGAGACTGAAGAAATAAAAGCTGAAGCAAAAGCCCTGGATGACATGTTTGAATCAAGCACTTTGTCTGATGGTCAAGCTATTGCAGACCAAAGTGAAATAATACCAACATTGGGCCAATTTGAAAGGACCCAGGAGGAGTATGAAGACAAAAAACATGCGGGTCCTTCTTTTCAGCCAGAATTCTCTTCAGGAGTAGAGGAGGCATTAGTAGATCATACTCCCTATCTAAGTATTGCTACTACCCACCTTGTGGATGAGAGTTTAACAGAGGCGCCTAATGTGATGGAAGGATCCAATGCCCCATACTACACGGATACAACATTAGCAGTTTCAGCATTTGCAAAGTTGTCTTCTCAGACACCGTCATCTCCGCTCACTATCTACTCAGGCAGTGAAGCCTCTGGACACACAGAGATCCCCCAGCCCAGTGCTCTGCCAGGAATAGATGTCGGCTCATCTGTAATGTCTCCAGAGGATTCTTTTAAGGAAATTCATGTAAATATTGAAGCGACTTTCAAACCATCAAGTGAGGAATACCTTCACATAACTGAGCCTCCCTCTATATCTCCTGACACAAAATTAGAACCTTCAGAAGAGGATGGTAAGCCTGAGTTATTAGAAGAAATGGAAGCTTCTCCCACAGAATTTATTGCTGTGGAAGGAACTGAGATTCTCCAAGATTTCCAAAACAAAACCGATGGTCAAGTTTCTGGAGAAGCAATCAAGATGTTTCCCACCATTAAAACACCCGAAGCTGGAACTGTTATTACAACTGCCAATGAAATTAAATTAGAAGGTGCTACACAGTGGCCACACTCTACTTCTGCTTCTGCCACTTATGGGATCGAGGCAGGTGTGATGCCTTGGCTGAGTCCACAGACTTCTGAGAGGCCCACGCTTTCTTCTTCTCCAGAAATAAATCCTGAAACTCAAGCAGCTTTAATCAGAGGGCAGGATTCCACAGTAGCAGCATCAGAACAGCAAGTGACAGCGAGAATTCTTGATTCCAATAATCAGGCAACTGTAAGCCCGGTGGAATTTAATACTGAGGTTGCAACACCACCATTTTCCCTTCTGGAAACTTCTAATGAAACAGATTTCCTGATTGGCATTAATGAAGAGTCAGTGGAAGGCACGGCAATCTATCTACCAGGTAAGATCACAACATTGATAAATCTGTTTTCAAACCTGGAAACAGTCCCTTGGTGCTAATATTTATATGTATATAATTTTTATTGTGATGTTAAATCAATGGAGAGTTTCATGTTATTCACATAACAGCAGGCCAGGCCACAGTACTGAATTCATAATGAGATGAAATGACAGTAAGTATAGATTAGTTTTGGACGTTAAAGTAGACTTTGTATTTTACTGGGTTTTAGAAATAATATACAATTACAACATGGAAAAGATGAAATTATTAATGTTATAAAAATTCAATTTGTTTTTACTCACTACTAGAGTATTGCTTTGTCATATGTCTCATAGTTATACATTTTAGGTTTAAAAGTAGATAAAAAGTCCTATTTTTAAAAACCCTCTCATTGATGGATGCTATTGGTGCAGTATCAAAATCTGTCAGGCCTTTAACATTTGAGAGTAGTAAATAGCTCTAATAACTATTTCAGAGTTTGTGCAGTATCAATATCAGCTCATACTTGTATGCAATATCCTTGTTTAAGACAGTTTACATAATGCATCAAACACAGTGCCTACCAGTAGTGAGTAGTCATTTATTATATAAACATATTGCCTATTGAGAGTTTTCTGTTTATTTACTGAATGTATGGAAAGCATGAATTTGATACTGATTCATATAAGCCATCTCTTCTGATTGTCACAAAAAGGCTATATAAGCCCTATGTGAAAGAGTAAGAGGTGAAGATTCAGAGAGGTTCAGTAACTTGCCCAAGGTGGCACAGCCACCTTGTGGTAAAAGTAGGATTTGAACCCAGCTTAGCTCTACATTAAAGTCCATAGTCCTTTCACTGCTCTTTGCTGGTTTCAGTATAGTATAAAAATAAACAATTGATATTAAATAATATATGAACCAGGAATCTTGGAATATTTACTTTGTAGAATTTATTTTCGTCTTAATCTAGCCTGAGAATGTTAAGAAATCAGTTCTAATGATGTTTTCCCAGAATGTTATTATTTAAATTAACAATGTTAGTGGAATCCACAAATAGACATCACCAGCTAGCTGCTACCTGGAAAAAGAGAAAAAAAATCCGTACTTTAATGTCTGTCTTGGTTGAAAATATATGTTTTATTTTAATTAATATGTTTTATGCCATGACTATCATTAAAATTATTCTTCTGATCATATCAATGTTACCTTTTGTGCCACCAGTGCTTTATTTTGATGTGCTTCAGAAAGAGTAAAATAGTCAGAAAGTACAATGTTTAATAAATGGCTTGAAATATTTTGAGGAAAATTGATCAAAGGTAGTTGACATTGGGTTTTTTGTTATCACTGTGTTTAATCTGTAAATGATAATCTAGTAATTTGGCTAATATTTATCGTTTTTAAATTTAGGTCAATATACTTCAGTTTGTTAAAAATATGCTATAAAAATAACTGGTAATAACTAGGTACATATAGAGTTAAGTTTGACGAATGAGAAATATGTACCAATTATCCAGTGTGCAATATTTACCAAGAATTATAGTTTGCGTCTTCATTGCAAAACAAATGGTCTCTTTAGTTTCATTCAGTAAACAGCAGCTCATATGGGATTACCTGGTCTATCTGTTGCAGATTCAGCTTTCAGAGGTTAATATGAACTGTTTAGGGGAGAATAACATTCATAAAAACAGAAGTTTCCTTTTAATTGGAACAACTTCCAGTTCACAGACTCATTCAGTCCTTGTCTCATAGTCTCAGCATGGTGTCTAGTGTCAGTGGTGGGAATAGTAGTAGTACTTCTTCACATTTGTGTGGCACATCACAGTCTGATAAAGCACTTTCACATAGTGTCATTTGGATTCAGCACAAAGGGCAGCATGTGGCTATGGCGTGTGTTAACTGCAGTCTTGTCATCCTGGCAGCGTACTTGTACTTTCAGATCCAGAAAGCTAAAAGTGTTAGGGAGGTTTCAAACAGTTTTGGAACTACAGGAAAAACTGTCTTAGAAAATTCAGGGAAGTTTGTGGAGCAGTTGATGCATCTGAGTTAACCTAATTTTAATGTGAATCCCAAACGTGGGAATGAGTTCCTATCCAGGTTTATATTCATCCAGAATTTACTTAACAGTCAGAATTTGAGTTTGACTTTCTGGTGTGGGGAAGCCTCAGTTATCTTTTATAGCAGTACCTTGTTTATCCTAATATTCTTTAAGCTAATGTTTCATAAGAAGTTAGACATCTTTCTTCTTTTACGTGTAATTATTTCAGGGTTTCAGGACTTAAGATTCTTGAAAATATGGGTGTATTCCATAGATAATCTAGTTTATTTCAATTATTTTGTAAAACTTTCAACTCTCATTTGGATCTTTGAACATTTGGAAATGTAAGCAGTTCTGAAACAATATACAAAGAATAAGTATAAACTCAATGAAAATACACTTACCCAAGCAATATTGCAGCGTAAAATATATGCTTCAAGTGGTATAAAAGTATTTGCACTTAGAAAATATATTTAAACTGTTTGTCCTCATAAATTTATGTCTTCAACCTTCATATTTATCTCCCAGGAGTGTCAGTTTTATTTGTATTTTAATAAGAAAATTATAATAAAAACTTGGTGTTTCATTTTAGGTGAGGTTTTTGTATTTGGGTTTGTTTTTCTACAGTAGAGTTTAATCCATGTGTTGCTTTTCTTCAAGTATAGTTTAAAGGAGTACATTTGGAACGTGTTTTTGGAAAAAGCATATTAATGTAGCAGAAGAGACTTCAGTGCACACTTTCGAAGAAAAACAGTTTCTGAGCATTAAGTGGTAAAAGGCAATAATAATTCAAATGACGATAACAAGCCAACCTGCTAAAAAGAATGCATGTTCTGTGTATCCAGCCATTTCACATGAACTAACCCCATTTAAAAGAATACATTTTCCATTCACTGTGCACATATGTGTAATCATTTTTGACTAAAATCAATTGCCATTATCATGCCAACTAAATCTGCAGTAGAATATATTAGTTGCCAGATACAGTACAAAAAATATCATTTAAGAGTAATCATGATTGAATCCCAGAAATGAATAGATGCAATTTGTAACAATTAGTTATAATGCCAAGAAACACTCCAGAGAGTAAAGTTAATGTTAATTTTTATATGTAGTAACTCTAAATTGCTATGGTAAAGCCTATAATATGGTAGCAATATGGGGCATTTTATGCTAAAATACACTGAAACGTTAGAGATGGGCCTAATTGCTTTTCTTACTTTCCTGAATATGGTAGGACCTGATCGTTGCAAAATGAACCCGTGCCTTAACGGAGGCACCTGTTATCCTACTGAAACTTCCTATGTATGCACCTGTGTGCCAGGATACAGTGGAGACCAGTGTGAACTTGGTAAGATGGTACTTGACTGAAAGGGTGCAGTTCTTTCACAGAAGATATATTGGGGGAGAATTTATGTTGTCGAATCAATCAGAGATTTCAGAGAAACCCATGTGTAGATTAATTATATGTTATTTGAAGTTAAAATCTGAGGGTAATTAAGTAGGGGCTGGAAAATGGGTACAGACGTTCAGTGAATTCTGTTAACATACCCAAGACTCAGTGAGGCCTGCTGAGCCTTTTTGTGGTTTTTACAGGTAGAATTTACAAATATAAAGATGCATGAATATTAACAAAAATGTACATCTATCTCCCAAATCTGCATATAAATAAAAATCAATTTCAGCATAAAAATCTTTTTAGAAAGCTAGACTTAAAAATTAGGAAAATAATAAAAGGTAGAGAGCTTAGTCCCTAGTTTTCGGATAAGTTTTTCTTGTCATTTGGAATGGGAAAGACCTTTCCCTGACTCGCAGGAACCAGCCCAACGTGCCTCAGCCTCAGGGAGCTGTGCAATTGCTGGTTCCTGCCTCTCTTTCGGTTCCAAGGAATATAATTGACCCTTACATATTCTTATTTAGGCATCCTTCTCTTTAAAGAAAAAAGAAGGCACCAGTGTTGATTTGGCTACATATAGACCTCACTTCTGAGAAAAGAATGATGAAATATGTTGTCCAGATGTTCCTTTTAGAGATATCATGAAGGTTTGCTTGATTTGCTTACAATGGTTGAGTAAAGAAAGCTCACCAATAACACTTTAAATTATACATAAATATTGAGATACAATCCCAACATTCATATTAAAAGAGTACTTAAAAAAAAAAAAGTCAACGAGGCCGGGGCGGTGGTTCAAGCCCATGACCCCAGCACTTTGGGAGGGCAGGGTGGGCGAATCGCTTGATCCCAGAAGTTCGAGACTAGCCTGAGCAACATGGCAGAACACCACCTCTGAAAAAAAAAAAAAAAAAAAAAAAAAAAAAAACCCCAAAATTAACCGTGCCTGTAGTCCCAGCTACTTGGGAGGCTGAGGTGGAAAGATAGATTGAACCCAGAAGGTCGAGGCTGCAGTGAGCCGTGTTCATGCTACTGCACTCCAGGCTGGGTGACAAAGTGTCTGGCACTCAGCAAGCACCATAAACATGTTTGGTATTATTACTATATAATAGCATCATTACTAAGACCATTTCTTTAGGTAAGAATACATTATATGACTGAGAAATTTAACTTGCTTTGTTTATTCATTTAAAAATATTCTTAAACATTAAATTTTTAGTGTAATTGCAAAATGCTATGGAAATAAAGTCACTAATTTCATCAGGGGAGATCATATGTAGAAAGATTAGAATCTGTGTAGAAAGATTTATTTGACATAGATTTTAAAGTTGGGAAGATTTGACAGGTGGTGGAGGGAGATATGGACACAACAAACAAAAGCACAGAGGCCAAAAACTACAGAAGGCATTTGAATGACGGCCTGGATCCAGGTATGCCTACTTAGGGGTTTGGGAGAGAGAGACATATTGGGAGACAGTACCAGAAAGCAGGTTGGGTCTAGAAAGCCCTGACGGTCTAAGAAAGTCCTGAGTTCAGGATACCGAATAGTGTTACTTCACACTCTAGTCAAGTGATTCTGAGACCTTAGCATGCATCAGAGGGCTGGTAAAACAGATTGTTGTCTCCACCTCGAAGTACATGATTCAGTAGATTTGGGGTAGAATTGGAAATGTGGATTTTTAACATTCTTAGGTGATGCTGATGCTGTGGTCCAGGGAGCTCACCTTGAAGACTGCTGCCCTGGGCAATTGGGATCCATGGAATGTTTGAAAGTAAAAGAATAAAATTATCATGACTGTGTTTTAAAAAGATGACATTTAGCAGAGTGATGGATATATTGGAGAGGAAAGGGCCCAGGGATGGTGAGGCCAGTTAGATACTTTGAGTATTCCATGTGCGAGGTAATCAGAGAATGAGCCATGATTGGAGGTGGGAAGGCTGGGGGTGTTGGTTCTTCATTAGTTTTGGGGCTTATCTGTTTCATTTATTAGCAGTGGAGACAATGACCCTACTCTGAATACCTTTGACATTTTCTTAGGGTTGCTAAATTTAGGAAATAAAAATTCAGGACGGCCACTTATATTTGAGTTTCAAGTAAAAAAGGAATAACTTGATAGTATAGGTTTGCCTTAAATATAGCACGGACATACTTATGCTAAAAAATTGTACTTTTTTAAAATCTGAAATTCAAATTTAACTGGCTGTCCTGTATGTTGTCTTGTAACCTCACACTAAATGGAATTCTTTGATACTTTTTGAAAGTATTTTGTGAGCTTTTACTATTTTGTTTCAGATTTTGATGAATGTCACTCTAATCCCTGTCGGAATGGAGCCACTTGTGTTGATGGTTTTAACACATTCAGGTGCCTCTGCCTTCCAAGTTATGTTGGTGCACTTTGTGAACAAGGTAAGAGTTATTGCAACATTTGTGTGATGAACATTATTGATGTTTTTTAGCAATTTTGGCCTCAATGCATATTCTTTCCTGCAGTGGAAATTCACATTTCCTTAGGTTTCCTTATTCATGGATAGTTCAAAATGTCTGAGTCATAGTGTTGACTTGATTATGGTTGTTTAGCTGATAGACTGGAATTGCAGGCAGGCACACTGAGCTGAATTTAAAGACATCCAGCCAATAGAAGGAATATTGTCATATGTATTTTTCTTGGGGACAAGCTAAGCACTGACCTTACTGTGGCTCGTGTACGAAGGAGTACTGAATTCAATGCTAGCTGTTTTTATTTTCTCCTTCTAAGCACTTGAGACTCAATGGACTTATTTTTCATAGTCAATCATATCTGGAGAATGAGTTGATATAGTTGTTAGAATACATTTGCCTTGGCACATGCTAAGTAGAAGATATTGTGAATCTGCTCACCAGGAAATTTTCCTACTAAAGAAAGGTTGACTTTTTCTGAATGAAAGAAAGCCCTATGTTCACGATGGCTTGAATCTCATGATCCCTGTAATTTGCATTTTATGGCCAACCTGAGAGTATATTTTGGGTGGTTAATGGGAGCATTTCTTGGTCCATCAATAAGAAACAGATTGCGTGCTAAGCACACTCAGCTTTGGAATGTTGATTTCCTCTACTTAAACTCGTACAGTGGTTTGGCTTTGATAAAAGTGTTCAGTGCCAAACTTCCATTCCACCAGACAAACTGAAAATGCATTAGACACTCAGGCACGTTGGTCTGGTCCCACATTCTGCTTCATGGTGTTAATCTGGACGTCACTGCAATGAATGCAAATCCAAAAGGAGCATGTATTGAATTGCCATTCCAAGTGGATGGATGATGGCTACATTTTTAGGTGTTGGTTTTTTCTTTTTTTATTGCATAGGGTGAATCTGTTTGTTTTAGGTTTTGAATATAAAGATAGACCAAGCAAGATCCTCTTCTTAAAGTAGAAACATTAGAAAGATGGCATTTGTTGAAGAAAACAAAAGCCTGAGACAGTTGAGACATTGCAATATGTTAAACATGATTCTGGCTTCTGTTAGTTCCAAGTACAAGAAGCAATTCAAAAAATCATTTGTTCAACATGGCACCTACTGTCTTCCAGGCACCGTTCTGGGCATTGGAGATAGAAATACGAACAAAACAAAGTCCCTGATCCTGGTGACTTAGCATAACTCTTGGCAGAGAAGAAAATGTAATACTTTACAGACTATCAGATGCATCCTGGAACATTTCATTTGGTTGGCGTGGCATTTCTATGCATTAAATGGGCTAGAAATTAAGGCTCAGAGAAAAAAAAGTAATATGTTTAATGTCACACAGCTAGTAAATCATACAGTGGGAAAAGTGAACCTAAATGGCTTAACTCTACAGCCCAAGTTTCTTTGAATATCTTCACACTTCTACAGTAACTCTCAAAGATAAACCCTGTATTTATGTTTATCTGATGGATTGAGTAGTAACAGATTTTTGGAAGGGACTTTGGTGCTGTTGACCTTTTCTCTTTCTTTTCAAAAGAATATTGAAAGTAAAAAGTGTTAATTAATTTTATTTCTGGTGCCACCTAACTTTCAGGTACTTTCTATTTTATTTTCAAGCAAGTTTGATTTTCATGCACATTCTTTGCTGAGAAACATCGATCCCAGTCTGTTTATGCAGTGCAGCTGTGCTCCTGTGATTTATTGCCAGGATACTGAAAGATTTTTTTCTCCTCTTTTCAGGTTGCCTGAGAACAAATGTTTTCTTCATTAACAGCAATTTTGTTGTCTAAACAATTTTCTATCCAAAGTTCGGTGATGACCGTGTCGGTGTTCCTTCAGCTGACATTTTCTGTTCTCTGCACTAGTAACTTCCCAAGTCACAGTTACTCTGAAATGGGGGACACATTTTGGTGCAATAATTACAGATACACACTCTAGAAAAGGCTATTGGAACAGTAGAGAGGCAGTTCTGGCTGCACAAACTGCCCTGGCCAAAGTCAATGATACAGCTTGCGTAGTGAGAAGCATAGAGGATGGGCACTTTCTTAGGACTTGACGGCTATATGTCAGAGATGTTGAAAACATTACCTGTACAGCATCAAAAGAATACATTTTTGGTGAAATTGTTTGTGATAGTTTCACCTTCTATGTTCCAGGAGCTGTGCACACTACAATCTGGGTTTGTATTGTAATCTATCGAAACAACCTATTTTTTTGTAACCTCTTTAAAACCTATAGGAGTTTTAAAGCATAAGATGTCTTTCCATCCATTGAATGATTTTTAGGAAAATGTCATCCACAAGGGTTGCCTTTTAATAAATAAAAAGAGTTTCACATAATTTTTAGGTAAGGTTGAGAAAACAAATAGACTATTTCTATGAATAATATCTCCTATCAGAATAGCATCCTGGGAGATGCAGCTTGACACATTATCCTTCATTACATATTTGTTGAATTCATGAATAATAAAATTTAAGTGGCCAGGCATGGTGGCTCACGTCTGTAATCCCAGCACTTTGGGAGGCCAAGGCGGGTGGATCACCTGAGGTCAGAAGTTCGAGACCAGCCTGGCCAACATGGCGAAACCCCATCTCTACTAAAAGTACAAAAATTAGCCGGGTGTGGTGGTGAGCACCTGTAATCTCAGCTAATCAGGAAGCAGAGGCAGGAGAATAGCTTGAACCTGGGAGGCAGAGGTTGCAGTGAGCAGAGGTCATGCCACCACACTCCAGCCTGGGTGACAAGAGCGAGACTCCATCTCAAAAAAAAAAAAAAAAAAAAAAAAAAATGTAAGTGAATCAATGTGGATAGTTGGCTTTATTTTTTTTACACAAAAACTAGATATATTTATAATCATTGGGAAGCTATGATTTAGATAGTACAAATAAATACATTCTCCCAGTTTGGTTTTAACAGAAACTCTGCCTCTGTTTATTGGACCTGTGTTCTGATAGGAACGTATGCATCTGCTAACTGAGACTGGCATTGTTAGTAGTGACGTCGTCACTCATCTACATTTTGTGATCATCTGGGTTTTCTTGTTTAGGAGGAAAAATACTTAATGATAAACTATTTAGAAGACAAAAAGGGCTGGGTGCGATAGCTCACGCCTGTAATCCCAGCACTCTGGGAGGCCAAGGCAGGTGGATCACCTGAGGTCAGGTGTTCAAGACCAGCCTGGGCAACATGGTGAAACACCGTCTCCACCAAAAAATACAAAAATTAGCCAGGCATGGTGGTGCATGCCTGTAGTCCCAGCTTCTAGGGAGGCTGAGGCAGGAGACTCGCTTGAACCCGGGAGGCGGAGGTTGCAGTGAGCCAAGATCATGCCACTGCACCCCAGCCTCGGTGACAAAGTAAGACTTCATCACACACACATACACACACAAAAGACAAAAAAGGGGAAACCAAACTAAAACCAATTGGGGTAATAGCAGATAAGAAAGGGTATGTAAAAAAGTTTTTTCTGATGTATTATTCAAGAGGTTAAGATCCTCCAGAATTGTACATCGTGTATCTTAAGTTAAATGATAATGTCCATGGTTAAGGAAAGTTATATGCCATTACAAATCACATTATTTACATTGGCATAAGAATGTTCTAAAAAAATGTTTGATTCTCCTCCTCTGTAAACTAATACCCTCATATAGGAAGAGCTGTGTTCTTCCTACCCCTCTCACCTTACCTCTAAATTCTTACAAATGAACTTCCCCAAAGCGAAAACACTACATCCAAGTAGCCAAAATTTGCTTCATTTTGAGGCACTGAGTGCTACTTTTATACCAAACCATCTAGCTGTGTCTTGAGTCCTTTCCTATGAGACTTGGTGATCTCCAAACAACACTTTAATAAACGCAAAACTTCCAGTGCACATTACTCAAAAGAATTAGTCAGCTGGCTGCAACTAAACAACAGGCCTGATAGACTAAACTGAAATAAATACTGCGCTCAGATAAGCTGCATCTGTTGTGTGAGTATGGTTTTAATCACTGAAGCCAGGAAAGAAATGAAATCTTTCAGAATTCATACTTTCCCACGGTTATAGAAAGAGGAGTAACAGGAATGAGAGTCAAGAGACAATCTGAGTTTCAATCTGGCCACCAAAACTAACATATAAAGCAAACATTAATTTAGTCCAGTCGTGTTTTCTTCTATTAATCGGCATATTTGGGTGGGGGGAGATACTTATTAGGTCCTCTGGAAGGTTTTCTTGGTGCCTGAAATTCTATAAACTTTGCAGTTTTGTTAGTTTTTATATGCAACAACTTCAATATAATTGTGGGGTGTATTTTGTGAAAGTCAAAATTATTTCTACTGATTATGATTTAATATATAGTGTAACCCCACCTGTGGATGAGTGATTCTGTGGGAAGACTGCCAGTGAAGAATACAGTTGCTGTGAACAAGGCTACTTTCCTGTGGAATTATGTAAAAATTGGCAACCTAGAAAGTGTAGCTGATACTGCCAGTGTAAAATTTAGATATATTTGAAAAATATTTTCATCTCACTGGAGTATCAGTTATAGTGTGCTTATTGTGACACACACACACACACACACACACACACACACACACATATGTATATGACCTGGTGGAATAGGGGAATGAGTTAAATAATTTAGTTTATTTTATTTTTAATAAACTTAAAATCTTGATGCATTTTCATTGGGCGTTACCTATCTTACCTTTCTTTTTAGGAAGAAGGCATACAGCTCTAGTTATATCCCAAAAGGTACCTATTCATAACGGATTTTTTTCTCTTTGTCAGTTTCCTATGACAAGAGCCTGTGACTTCTCAGATATCTCTTTGGGAAGTGGGAGAGGACTACTTCCAGAACCTTTGAAGTTGTTATGCAAATAGGGCATTCGTAATCCTATTAGCCGGAATTCTTATCTATCACTTGAATGAGTCTCTTAGAAAAGTTGTGTTGGTAAGGAATTAGCCCCAGTTGCTTCACAAGTAAGTCAGCCAACACTATAGCCGCCCAAGAGATTTTGGCTGGCCCCTCTTCCAGTTTTCTCTGGTTTTAATCAAGGAAGTTGCTGTTAGATGCTGCCTTTGCAGTCCAAAGATGTACAGCCATCCACTTCACACGAATCAATTGGGCTAACTTTAAAATAATTTCTTTGTCATCATGACTAAATTTTATGAATCAGTTACTTCAGGGACATTGCACAGATACTGGCTTGGGTATCCTATTAACACTTGGATCAGGGTGCCAAGTTTGAATGATGTGTGTGTGTTTAATAAGCTCCTGCCTGTTTCTTCTCAGACACTGAGACATGTGACTATGGCTGGCACAAATTCCAAGGGCAGTGCTACAAATACTTTGCCCATCGACGCACATGGGATGCAGCTGAACGGGAATGCCGTCTGCAGGGTGCCCATCTCACAAGCATCCTGTCTCACGAAGAACAAACGTTTGTTAATCGTATGTACCAAATAGACATGAGTTTCCGGGAACTTCACTCTTTCTCATCACTCTCTTAGTTTTGTCTGTGTGCAAGTGAAAAGAAGTAGCTTTTTCAATCATAATACAACTTATCAAATCCCTCATCTGTGGGTTACTTAAAATCATCTCGCCTAAATCCCCCATTTTGGGAAACATTCAACTATAATATATGTAGGCATTGGTTAGTCGGCCGGCAGTAATGGTTGAAACACTTGCTATAGGTTGAATCATAAGAAATTGCTATTTGATCATTTTTAAATTTACAAAAACAGCCAATTCTTATGGCTCAATAGAATTCTTACTGTGGTTATACTTTCATAGTCTCTATTTTGAATATTTATATGCCTGTCTAAAATTACAGTTACTTTCAGTTATTTTTGTCCTGCTAATTAAAATTGAATTGTTAATAATAGTACCCTAATCTTACCCTTTGGGCATATTGATTCTCATTCAAGTTTCTAAATATTTTAAACTGTGGAAAGTGAGCTCCATCCTAAGAACTTGAATAGGTGGAGATTGAAAGCTAATGAAACTTAATATCAGAGCTGTTTAATAACTCCTTCAACTGCAGCAAAAAGGAGGGCAAATGGTTTTCATGTAGCAATATGTAGAAATTTGTTGCTCATAAAGCATTTTTTTAGGAGATAGTGTCTCACGATATTGTCCAGGCTTGTCTTGAACTACTGGCCTCAAGTAATCCTCCCACCTCTGCTTCCCAAAGTGCTGGGATTATAGGCGTAAGCCACCATTCCCAGCCTCATGAAGCATTGTTTGATGTTCTATTAAATATTTTCTCATGATGCCTACTATCTTTTAGAAGTTTGTTAATTTGTAATCTGGATAGAGGTTCATTTAACTTTACTGTGTGATATCCTTGCCAGTGACTCATCTTGTGGTAAAAGTAAATATTTTTGAGGATAAATTTGTAGAACTGTCTAGGTGTTCACTAATTAAAATGCTTTGAAAAAAAACACATGGCTTCCAAAATGAGGGTAGCATGGATAAGATCTGGCACATTTCATTGGGCCACTGAATTTTTGCCAATGGCATCACTTAACAACAACAACAGAAAAATAGAACATTTCTATCATGAGTGAGGATGGAAAAAAAATTAATTATAGTAAATTGCTAGGGAAATTATTGTCTATGTCATACTTTAATGCTTTACAGTGTTTGCACATTAACTTTTTCATTTAAAGCACATTGGGCAGAAGAGCAAAAGATAGACTAGGAGAGATTTTTATGAGCAACTAAATAAACATGATTCATCCTGAAAATAATTTTCTTTGATATATTTTCATCCATATATGGAAAAGTAGTACCCATATCTGTGTGGTTTCCTATCCCTTAGGTGTGGGCCATGATTATCAGTGGATAGGCCTCAATGACAAGATGTTTGAGCATGACTTCCGCTGGACTGATGGCAGCACACTGGTAAGATGTCCTTGAAAATGATGTCAAGTTCTACCTTCTGGAAATTTGGTACTGTGCACTGATTGCACATTACAGAGGGTGCATTAGACTGGAGACAAGTGACTTGCTCAAGGTCACTCAGTGAAACAGGGAAGGGTTAGAAGAGTTCCAAGCTAACTGATCCAACATCCAGTTCTCTCTTCAATGGTTGTGGTTCTCTTTAAAAGAGGAGTGTACTAGATTTCCATCAAACCAGAAAACCAGACAATTAGTAGAATTACCTTGGGTCTGTCTTTCAGATGGTTATCTTTGCTTTTTCTAGCTTCAGAGCAAGAAGAGAAGAATAAATGTAGGAGAAAAGTCCTTTTAAAAAAATACCGTTCCCTCTTAAAAATGGCATTGGAAATCTGCTATAAGGCATGGCACATTTCCAAGCAAAAATATGCATTTATTTTTATCTTAAAGAAGATTGTTGATATGATCTTACGAATCTCTGCTGACTAATTACGTATTTCAACTGGTTTTCTATATTTTGAAGAAAGAAGTGACTTGGAAATGCTGGCCACAACTTTGAGAAGGCTATAATAGTTTCTTAGAATAGGTGAAGCTGTTTTGAGTCACTTCTACTAAACTCAAATAAATCTAATTTTTTAGAAAGCGTTCAAATGTGATTGGCTATACTAGTGGTACTCAGTGCTGGCTGTTCATTAGAATCACCTGGAATATGTAATTAAAAACTGGTGCTTAGGCCTTATCCCAGGTCCATTACAACAAAACCTCTAGCCGCTGTATTTTCTCAGTGTTCCACAGGCGATTCTGAAATGCAAAGTTGGGATCCACTGGGCTAGATAGTAAGTGTAAATTAAATTCTAAATTAGAAACAAAGTGTAAAAAATTGAAGATAATTTTAAAGGCCTTTTTGTGTGTGAATTACTTAGGTACTTCAATTTCATTCATTATCTGCCACTTGTTTGGATTTAATGAGTTTGGCAAAATATAAGGTTCATTCTAAAACAGATGCCAAAGTAATCTCTGCTTTTGGAAGTTCTGCTGTGTCTTAAGGGAAGCTGCTCCGTCATGGACACACTACTCACTTTATCTATGTGTTAGCCACTGTATTAAGCCCTTGCATATGTTTATTCCCCACAATAACTGTTACAAGAGGCATTGGGTTTTCCTTCACCTGTTTGACAGGTGAAGAAAGGGAAGGTCAGTTAGACTGAGCTATTTGCCTGGAATCACAAAGCTGTTAACTGATGAAGCCAGAATTTGAACTTAGGCTTGTCTCCAAAGCCACAGTTTCATCTGACCAGTACCTTCTTGGCTTTAAAAAGAGTATATCCTTTATTAAATTTTTGCTTCGAGCAACCCAAAATAAGACCTGAGTTTCTCTCTCTGTCACCACTGTTTATGTTTAATCAACACTGTTTCACTGTTTGTCATTGAAGTTCTTAAGTAGGTTCTTTGGCAAGATGTGAGAAAAATAGGGAAAAGTAGGTTGTTCTTAAAATATGTTCCCAGTAAACTATAGGAAACACAACCTTAGAATCAGTAGTCTCAGTTTCTTCTATTAATAGTTGTCCTGGCTGGATGTATTGGATGTGTATTTGCAATTGTTGCCTCTTTATGTTTTCATTTTGCTGTACTTAGGGGGATAATACTGGTCCATTCCATTAATAGCGATTGGTATGGCATGAATCTTTACATTACATTCATTTTAACTGAAGATAATTTTGTTCTTATTAATTTCTAAGTGAACATATGATTGAGATTATTTCTATATATTATAAACTGTTTTTTATAATTTTATTAACGTATATCATACAGTGTATACATTTAATGAGTTTTCCTTGTTAAATGTGTACTTCATTCTCACGGAATACATTGGGTTTTAGGGTGCCACTATTACGCCTACCTCCCACAAATTTCCCTTATTTATAGCCCAGTGAAAAGTGCAGGGTTTTGTGAGCCCCCATCATGTATACAGAAGCTGACTTGCCCAGGACTCAGCTGGCCATTTCTATCTAGTTACTACTTACTTGTGCTTTGCAGATGCAGCCCATAACTTATCCCAAAGTGTACCTATTGTCTGGGTTCCTATAGATTCCAGCCCTGAGCCTAGAATAGCTGCATTTGACCAGGTGGAGTGTATGAAAAATCTCTTTTGCCTACACATTGACCCGACTGAACCAAGTCCCGTCTATTTCTAATCTGTCATTGGTTACACAGATTTGATGTGTGTGTTTTTATTCTTAGCATGTATGTGTGTTACTAGATGTTTATTCTGGTCTCTCCCTTAGCAGTTCACGTCTTTCAAGAAGTGATTCTTTTCCCTGCTTTTTATTTTTCATGGTGTCTGAGATAAAGTGTAATCCTTTATTCCTGTGTGCTTGGTTAAAGAGACCTCATATTGGTCTATATCTGGCAGCTATGTGGGTTCTGTAGAATATCTTAGGAAATTTATCTTCCCTGCCAAGTGCCATACAGGTGAGCTTGATTCACCATATGTCATTATTCCTCTATGCCAAAGCAAGGCAACTCAACTAGTTTTTGTCTGTGGCCGTTAATTTTTAATGTAGGTACACAAATACTCTGAAAAACATAACAGTTACCATTTCCATAGTCTAGAATGGTCCTAAACGTGGTAAATTAGTGAGCATTGCACCTTGTCAAAAAAGAAATATTGATTTTCCTCTGAAATTTTCCTCTGAAACTTCCAGAGGAAGATAACATAAGCTAATATAGATAATTATACAACATAAACAAGAACCTTACTCTTAATTAGTTGGCACTTTCACTTGAAATGTAAGGATTATGGAGAATGCACCGAGGGCCTCAGTTTGAAGAAGACACGTGATGAAATGTATTAACAAGCAAAGTTTATCAAAGAAATGACACAAGTAAATCCAGAAAAAAAACTCTGACAGACCCTTGGTTTCTTCTTAATTCACTCTTTGTGTAAAATAGAAGTGTGCTAAGGAGTGTCCCTTAACTTTGAACATTCTGGAACAGAACAGACCATCTGTCCTAGAGCCTGTCTCCCTCGCATTCGACTGATCTCCTGCCCACTTTCTTGCTTTTGTAACCACCCTTTCCTCTATCCTTTTCCTCTCTGACACAGCCTAGGTGTCCCTTAAACTCCTTTGTAGTTTTTTCTACAGTCACCATCCCCTTAACGGGTTCCATATGTGTGCAGGCCTTTGAATAAAATCCTTCTGCTTTGTTTCGCTGTTTACTCCAAGGTTTTTGCTTTTAAAAATATCCCTAACAGTGAAGTCTTGGTCACAGGGAGCAGTATCTGCTTATACGTGGAATGGTGTTAACTTGACTGTGTGCAATTTTAAGGACTTTGTTTATGTTTTGGAGTGATTTCTCTCCTCTTCAACACCCTCTCTCCCTCCATTTTTTTCTTTGAAAGATTTATTAGAGCTTTTCCGTCTTGGGTGGTAGAACAGTATTAAAACAAAAAGAACCTTTCATATTTACCTTAAAGTATCTTTTGATATTTAGCCTTACAGTCCAGTAAGAACAGACAAGTTTATATTAGGTCTCAATTTCAACGATCCTTTTTACTGAAATAATTAAACTTTGCTTTCAATAAACTTCCAGTATAAATGTATCATATTTAATGTTATTATGCTATACAGCTAGACTAATTCAACTAATATACTAAATTAATGATGTTGTTTGGCTAAATGATCTAAATTGCCCTTATTCTTGAGATTCTGATGGATTCATTCCACATTACTGGCCACTATAATAGAATGTTGTTATCATTGATAAAATGCCAAATTCTTATTTCTGTTATATTTTAAAAATCTATTAATTTTTTTATTTGGGGTGTTTGCCCAATAAATTTCACAAAAGTGAATTCATGAAGAAAATTGTGTCTAGCCTTATCCTTGTGATTTATATTAAGATTATTTTCTTTTAATACATTTCAGTTTTTACTTTGTCACTTGGCTTTCTCCTAACCCAGTTACTCTTTAACTTGACTATTGTAAACTTGAGGATTGCTCTCTATAGCAAAATGCACCTACTGCTTTATTGGAAACCCTAACAAATAACTTCACTAATGAATTGCTTTGCTTGTCACCCAAGTAATATCTTCAAAGACACTCAGTTAAACCATCCAAGTTAAATATACATTAAAGCTGGCAAACTTAAACAAACTTTTCTTATCTAGCTTATATACTATTAGCTGACTTATAAGTTCTTTCTTAAACCAACTGTTAAATGAATGACTAGTCAGAGTGTTTTCCTTCAAATCTGTTTTCCAGTGCTAATGACCTTTCCCTTCCCTGGCTATGAACTCTTCTTGCTCCCTTAAACTTCTTCAGTGTCTGCTCATTGCCTTCAGTATCAAATTTTAATTATTAGTACGGCAGACAAAGCCAATCCATTCCACCTGCCACTTCCTAAGCGATAGCACCTCAAAAATACTCTCAGTTCCTGGAAGAAGCCATGGGTTCTCACTCTTGGGGGGCTTTGCCTGTACTGGCCCTAGTGTTCAGCATATTCTCACATCTTGTCCTAATTTCATCTCACAAATAGTCAAATACCCTGCATAGCCAAGGGTCTCCTTCCGGGAAGCCTTCCTTGCTGGGTATAACTCAGAGCTCCTCTTTTGTGCTGCCACATCTTTTCTCTCCTCTTCCCATCTTAACTCAGGCCCCTGTGAAATTGACTTGCTGACACTGAGCCTTCTGAGATAGGAATTAACTTTCATCTCTGTTTTTTCAGCATCTAGCAGAGTAGTTGACATAGAATAGATATTTAATAAATATTTGAATGAACAAATGATAATCAGTGTACACACATTGCTCAGCTAACTCTATCTTTTGAATCCTGAAATGAACACATTATGTCTTTTGGCTGAATCTCTTTGCGACATTTTTGTTTACCTAAATTAAAGATTTTATTTAAAGTTGTACCAGTATGAAAAACATCAAAACATAATAGATGGGTTTTATGGTGAAAAGACCAAAAAAAAAAAAAAGATATTCTTTAAAAATAGAAGTATATAGTCGAACATAGTGCATCTTATAAATGTATCAACCCAAAGGAAAACAAGTGTTTTTACTAGAAATGATGACAATTTTGTCCATGGTTGTCCTAGAAACAACTTTGCAATAAACTTTGGGAATTAAAAATGGAAAGTAAACTTTCAAACTCTGCCACCCCTGCAAGTTTGAGTTATATCAGGGCTGGTTTTCCATGAAACTTTAAGAAACCAACAATTACTCAAAACTTTGGAGGAGGATTTTTTTTTCCAGATAGGCACATATTCCGTAGGTATACTTTCTGAAGAAAAAAGAGTTTTAGAAACCTTATTATTTATATCCAAAATGGAGTGAAACAAAGAAAAGGAAATATCACTCCCAAATGTTATCAGCTCATTTTACTTTTTATAGATGCTTTGGCTAAGAATGGTTTGGTTGCATAAGATGGGATAGGGCTTCATTTGTAAATCCACTATCTGAGGCTGTTTATTCAAGTGCAGAGGAAGCCAGACAGGCAGGGAACGTTATGGAATCATTTATATTTATCTATCAATATACCTCCTGGCAAAATGATTTCACAACACTGTTTTCAACTAAGGACTATAGTGTCTATGGGACAGCCCAATTAAAGAGCTATCAGAAACTCTTACATGCCTTCATCGTACTCTCTTGTCTGATAAACCTCTCCAACAAGTGGTTTAAAATCAAATTGTGGAGCTCAGACATTTAAAGCTGTCATATTGCTTCCTTCTCTCTTGGACCCTCTGGAGTAAGAGTCTCATGAGGGGATTCTCTGGGCTCCACATGGCTCCTTACTTGCCTTTCTTCAATGATTTCCCCCCAGCGCCATCAAAGCTGACCCCTCCCCACTGGACACTGTTGTCTTCAGTGGATCAGATGCACTTACTTCAAAGGGAACCATCACTTTAGATGGCCATGTGTAGAGGTGAGGACTGAATAAAACTGACATTGCCATTCCAGTTTTAGAATATTGAGGAGCTTTTGGAAGATTTAGTTTGTTCTGCAGAAAAAGCCCTGACTTTATTCCTAAACATTTTAAAAATCATTTTCTGCATCCCCTTCACTTTTTTTACTTCTGTCATCTCTATGTTGTCAGGACTCAAATGTCACCCCCCATGAGGCTGCTGGCTTCCCTGCTTCCTGGGAAGTTGTCACAGCTTCCTTCTTTTCACTTTCCATTCCACAGTTGGGAGAAAACAGAGAGACTTTCTCCTCCATTTGTCCAAATGTGGTCAGGAAGTTCTAGAACAAATTACTAAATCACAGATTCATAAACATCTTATTTTCTAGTTCTAACCAACTCATCTTGCTATGGCAGTTATGATATAAACTAAAAAAAACCTAATTGATAGGATAATTAGTACAATTGATTGTACAATTAATCTTCATAACTTAAATTCTTCTTAAAAATATTTCTGGAAGATAACTCAATTTTGCATTTTGTTTTTCATTTTGGTAAGCATAGTTCAGCTTTGGCAACTTAACACCTACAATTTCCAACACCCGCTTGTCCCCCTTCACCAGTTGATTCGAGTTGATGCACAAGAATAGCTAGATGTGTGGATTTGACTCTAAATCCAGAGGCCCCTTCTTCTTTCATAAATAAACACATCAGTCTGTCAAGCAAAGTATTGTGAGAAAAGCCAACTTTGAAAAAGATAGAAACAATAAAGAAATAGCCCTTAACCTAGGAAGAGACACTTAAAAGGGGCAGAAAAAAGGGAGTAACAAATCACAGACCATAAACCATTATTCTTTTCCTGCAGCAATGTATCATTATTACCCTTTCATAAACACAAACGTTCCTATTCCCCTTCCTCTCCCAGATGTCTTGGACATTGTAAAGAGAATATGGAGTATTAACTAATTCCGGTGCTTTCTAAGCTTGTTTGTAGGTTTCTGCTCGTTTGAAAGGATTTCACATGATTTGGCAGAAAAACAATGCAAAACAGAATCTCCACAACAAAAATTTAAATTTTCCTTTTCCTACCTGAAAATCTTAGAAGACTTTCTATACAATGTTTGCGGATGGATGTGTGTCAGCTGTGGTGTGACATTAGCTCTAAGTCAAATACCATTTCTCTGTGAACAAGTCACACTGCATATCAACATTAATTTAATTATGTTAAACTTCACAGTCTTCATTGTATTAAGCCAAAAGCCAAGGAAAACATATGCTCATTTCTCATCCTTTAACACATTACTCGTGAGTGGAAGAATTCTCAGATTCCTTTCTGCAAAAGACTACTGAGTTCTTAATGAAAATTTCGACTTGTGTTGTAGTTTAATTTAATTTGGAATCAAGAACTGATTCTTCCGATTCTAAATATGAGATATTGTGAGTCATAGAGTAGTCCTAGAACACAACCCTACTCTCTGCCTTGTCTTTCAGTTCAGACAACAAGTGGTGGGTTGAACAGCTGGAAGAACCATATTTACTCACTACTGGAAAATCATTTTATAATTGACAAGATTATTATAAAGAATAAGAAAAGGAGATTTAGTGCAGTAGCATCTCACAGATGCTTTTCCAACAGTCTTCTATGCAACCTTAAAATCACGTGCAGATATTTAAATCTAATTGCTAATTAGTTTAAGGCAATGCATAACCATGGAAAAGGCCAAAAAAAAAAAAATGTTGAATGAGTTTTGGCAGTCTCTCCTTACATTTGGATCGTTAGCCCTTCATGACTGGAGACCTGTGCAAACAAGCTTGGGGTAAAGGAGCCTACTGGCACCATTCATTCTATGGATTAAATGCAAGTTGCTCTGTGGGCCTCTGCCTGAGGCCCCCTCTCTGACAGTGGTCTCACAGTGCAAGTAACTCACATCCTTCTGAAAATGCGTTGATAATTACTGCTTTGTAGGGCAGTGAGCTCACACTATTACACAAGATTAGTGCTGTTCTCAAGAGCTGGCCAGATTGTCTTTCCCGCACAGAGGTTTGCCAGCTAGGAAAATAATGGGCATATTGCCACTTTAACAACTATCAGGAGACCCCAAGTTAGTTTTTCTTCCCTTCAGCATATTCATGTTTGTAGGATCCAACTCCAGGCTGCCAGCATAGGGTAGTGACACCAAAACAAACGGCTCTTTCTCCTTTAAAACAAAGCTGCTCTTTTCTTTTCAGTTGTCGGTCAGCGAATTACCCTGTTCAACTAAAAGACAGCAGCAAAACCATAACCTCCCTTAAAATATAAATAAATAAGGACCCAGACTAGACTAACCTTAAGCAAGTACAAGGATCAGAAGAAGGTTTATCTTTACCTTGCAGGGAAGTCATTTGCCCCTAACAAACAAGACAAAGTTAAATGCCCACTCCCCCTCCAGACTGCAAACAAATGTCTATTGTGTACACCAGCCATCTAGGGATAAAAAAGTCATTTTAAAGTTACCAAATGTTTTGATTTCTGTAATAAGTAGTCTTCAGAGCCTCTTTTCAGATAACCATTTGACCTGTGTTCTGAAAGGCTGGTGCTAACCCCAAGTGGTTATTCTGTTTGTTATTTAATGAAAAGATGGTTTCTTATCGGCGTATGTTTAAAACAGGTACCTGTCCTCTTGGGAATGTGTTTTCTATTTGGAATTTGCTTTCCTACTTCGGCGGTTATCTGCTTGCCCTTGGCATCCAGTGTGTTTGGATTGAATTTTGTAGCTCTGGGAATACAGCAGTGGCCCAGGTGATGAAAAGAGTTTGCACACAAAGAAGTCAGTTCTTACTGCAGGTGTCACGTTTTCATAGCTAATCTAGACAAATTGTTACTGAAAAACAAACTAACTGTGATTCACACTGCAGACATTGCATTTGTGTGCTTGGGTGTTGATCTATGATCTGACCTGTCCTAAGGATTTTAGGTGGATATTACACATTTGGCTTTGGTTCTGATGCAATTTCACCATTGATGTAAATCACCTGATAATTTTAAAAGACAGAATGGAAAAGAATCAACTGCTGTAGGTGAACATTTTAGTCAGAAAGAAAATCCAGATTATAGACAGAATGGACTTCAACAGAATAGAATGCAGTCAGGTTGGTAAATACTGGTTCACTGAGGTCTGTCTGCTTGCAAAGTGTTCTCTTTGTGTTTTCACTCACCAAACTGAAAGAACATATCCCAGACAATCTTTCAATTTTTTTTTTTTTCTACATGGAGTACATAATCACAATTTGGGGGGACGTATTCTAAGTTCTCTTTTGTTAAGTGGTGTAGCTGTTAATTCATAATATGAGAGTAGATACATATCACCACCTAGTGGTCGTATTGTATTTTGTGTTTCAAACCGCATTCGCAGAACTCCACCCAGATACACACAGGAATAATACTATCTGTAAATCAAGTTCCTGTAGCTTTGAGTAGTTTCTAAATTCTAGTATAAATTGCATGATACTGTGATCCTGAAAGTTAAATGTGAAATGAGAGGATTTTTCAAACGCAGCATGAAACTAACACATGTAGTGCTTAGTAAAATCCTAGCAACTAAGGCATATATTAGGACATATCTGTCCGGTGTTTTCACTTTATACACAATAGTAGAACCCTCGAGAAAGTTTTCCTTGGCCAGTTTCCTTGGGAGGTGAACCGAGAGGGCTTTTGCGGGGTTTTTATAAATGAATTTTTTGTTTTTTTTACTGTGAACTAAATTAGCACTGTTTGGAGGAAAAGAGAGTAAGTGAAGAGCAGTGACTGAACCGTTCAAGAGAAAAACTTCCAAATCATAATTTGAAGTTCAGTAAGTTCTCCTGACAATTAAACTAATATATTGTGAATGGCTTGACTAGACACATGTCAAGAATGATTTTTCCCAAAGGGGTGTGTTTGGCAAAATCCATAAAATCTGTACAACATCATCTTTAGTTGGTCATTCAAGGTAATCTAAACTATGGCGAATTTTAAAAAACAAAAGGTGACTGCATCTAAGCTGAAAAATTGTAGATAATATATGGATAGATAGAGAGTTGGAAAGTAGGCCCTTGGCAGTTACAGAGTCAAGATTTGCAGTTTCAGTTATACATGAGATCCTGAAGGTCTGCAGTATGAAAACATTTGTACTTTTTACTCAGGCACAAATTTGAACTGTACCCAATGACTGGCTAGTGTGTAAAAACTCTCGGTGAGCTCTCAAGTCTGTCTATTGGACAGCTCAGTTTTCCCACTGCAAGAAGTAGGTTGCTGTCTACTCTGCTGACCATTTTGGTTGTTCTCTACTGTATTTATGGCAGGAAATTATCTGCTACACAGATGTGTGTTAATAGAAGCATTACCAAGTCTTAGGTCTTAGGCACTTCTTTAATGCCAAGAAGTACTGTATGTGTGTGTGTGTGTGTGTGTGTGTGTGTGTGTGTGAGTCTCAAATTTATGACTCACAAAAATAAGGACTTTAATTTTGTCTAGTGTCTATGAAAATTCTGTCTCTTTTTATTTATATTGTATGATTTAGGAGCCAGTAGAGAGGAAAAGAAATAGAAAGATTCTAAACAAAGACTCTGACTCTTCTGTAGAACCAGTGTTCATTGATTATTTTTTGTGGTTATTTGACCAAGTTAAGGAATTGTGAAATCTCAGTGAAAAGAACTTGAAATGGGTTGAGTATTATAAAGAAGCGCTAGTTATTGATTAGGTTGTGATAAGAACAATTGCTCTTAAAACTTCTTAGTCTTTTGCTCATAGATGAATTTGCTTCTCTGTGTGATGTGCAAGGGCCAGCTGGGACTTGACTGTGACAGCAGTGACTGATACTGGATGGTCTGGTTTCCTTTCTTCAACTGAAAGTAGTGCTAAAGAGGAACCCAAGAAAACTCATTTTTTAACACAAAGAAGGAAAAAAAACTCCTGATTTATTTCTAAGTCTTATCTATTTCTGAAAAACTGCTTTTGTTTTGTTTTGTTTTGAGATGGTGTCTCACTCTTGTTGCCCAGGCTGGACTGCAATGGTATGATCTTTGCTCACTGCAACCTCCGCCTCTCGGGTTCAAGTGATTCTCCTGCCTCAGCCTCTCCAGTAGCTGGAATTACAGGTGCCCGCCATGACACCTGGCTAATTTTTTGTATATTTAGTAGAGACGGGGTTTCACCATGTTGGCCAGGCTAGTCTCGAACTCCTGACTTCAGGTGATCCACCTGCCTCGGCCTCCCATAGCGCTGGGATTATAGTCGTGAGCCACTGCACCTGGCCCTGAAAAACTGATTTTTTTAACCTTTGCAAAAAGGCAGTTATCCATCACTGCATAAGGAAAAGGTCTATTAGTGTACATTACATTTGCATCATCAGTTTGTTTTGTTCATGCTTGTGATGCTAGTTATCTGCTGAGATTTTAGGTCATCGATCATGGCTACCTGGTACGTATTTTAAAAGATAAAAGATATCTCTGAATGACAATTGGGACTTCCTAGACACTGTGTAATTAGAAATTCTCCTTGAACAGATGTAAACCCCATCTGAATTTGGTAGATTGTTGGTAACTTTCAAAAGCAGAGACCTCTCTCCACCCACTATCATCTTTTTTTCCTTGGTATATTGATTGAATTAAGTTGGAGACTTGCAAAGAACTGGGAAGGAGAGAAATAACTCTCCAATCATTCTGAGTGAGAAAAATAGTCAAATTACTCTGAGACGTGTAGAATTGAGGTCACTCTGACGGTTAAGGTTGCTGGCGCGCACAGAAGTCATGTGCACCACAGAAGACCTGCAGGATGAGTCTTCTCTTTTGTGTATTAAATTGTGAGACAGAAATAAATTTTTGACAAATACAGATTATTTGGAACAAAATAATCGAAACATTTAGAGTTCAATAGACTTCGATGAATAGCTTCAGTCTGCTCTGAGTTTTCACCCTCTGTTAGGATTGGTTCACAATGAGTTCTCTAGTTTGTGGAGAGAATCACACTTATTAGCTGTTAGATTTTGTCCAGGGTTTTTTGAATCATTTTATTATTTTGGCAGCTGATTTGCTTGAGTTCAATTGGGGGAAAAAGAAAGAAAAACAATAGCTGAAAAGTGACTGATTCCTGCTTAATTGAAATAGTTGCCCTTTTTGGCAAGTTATTACAGACCTGGAGAACTAGTTAATTAATTGGACTCTAAAAATAAAGCAATTTTATCATATATTATCCATCATTAAGCAGTTATATACTAGATATAAAATAATTATCTCTTAATAAAATGCAAGAAAAATGTGCATCTGAGATGGCTTTCCTCTACATCAACTATTTGCTTTTTTTGTTGTTTGTTTTGAGACGGAGTCTTGCCTGATCCTCCAGGCTGGAGTGCAATGGTACGATCTTGGTTCACTGCAACCCCCGCCGTCCAGGTTCAAGTGATTCTCCTGCCTCAGCCTCCTGAGTAGCTGGGATTACAGGCGCCCGCCACCATGCCCAGCTAATTTTTTGTATTTTTAGTAGAGATGGGGTTTCACTATGTTGGCCAGGCTAGTCTCAAACTCCTGACCTCGTGATCCACCCGCTTCGGCCTGCCAAAATGCTGGGATTACAGGCATGAGAAGTGCTGGGATTACAGGCATGAGACACTGCACCCAGCAACTCTTTGATTTTTATGTCACGATTTCCTCTGCCATCAGAAGAGAGTGAAAATGCAAAGTAATTTTAGGGTTCTCTTACAGGTAGAGTAGTGATCTAATTCTTGTCCCTGGGAGGCAACAAGAGTTTGAGGTATGTAGCTGAACTTGAGTCCCTGAGGCACAGACAAACATGCAAGGGAATGACCAGCATTTATTTTTACCTAAGGGGTTAAAATGAATCTCCCTAACCCATGCTGGCTTCTGGGAATAATTCTTAGTTTACACATTCAGCCCTAGAAGAGGGTTGATCCAGGATAGATCACTCAGGATGTTTGCTCATAATTCCAATTGAAGAACAAAGAAATCCAGATGGGAGGTACTGAGTTTTTCCCTGCTAATTCCAAGAATCTGTATTCCTGTATGTTTGAGATACCATATTGTGCGAGAAGATCTGTTACATTCTTATAACCCATAATTGATTCCCTGAGAAGGGATTCCTTCTTAACATTTAACTTTAGTGAAAAGAAAAGTACATTATTGAAGCTAAAGTTGAATATTTTTTTTAATACTCTCTCCCTGTAAGTAATGTTAAATAAGGCTGTAAAGAATTCAGAAGGACACAAAGAAAGTTGTTAAGAAAACTGGAGTTTTCTTTGCTAAGTCAGTTTGGCAATAACATGAAGCAAAATCAAAGCATCCTAGCCAAGATAAATCTGCACAATGGAATGATCAGATATGAGGTAACAGTGTGACATGCCTGTGGGTATCAGACATTCTTGTAAAAACCACAGATCTAAAATTTAGTCCTGCACCATTAAAACACAGCTCTGCCAAGCAACAACAGGAACACTCATTTTAAGTCATTGCGGCAAGCCAAATGTAATTCTCACCCAAAACAATTAAATCTTTTACCAGAGGCCTGAATCTGGGCAATTTGAGCCCTGAGAATCACTTTAGTGGCATGGAATCCGAATCTCATTTCAGTGTGAAAATGAGATGGTTATTGTTCAGATCAGGAGGAAGTGTCAGCTGCAAAATACAGGGCAGTCAGGTGACTTTAGTAACTTGAAGTGATATTTGTTAAGACTAGATTTAAAAATGATTAGCTAAGAAATTTGTATTTTTTGTGAGAAATGCACATATCATTTTATAAAGTTCATTTTTAGCAATTAGAAAAATAATGCTCACTCTAGAGAACTTGGAAAATATAAAGAGTAAGAATATATAGAATAAAATATTATCTCAGTCTCATATCACTCAGACATAAACTCTGGAAGATTTTGCCACATTTGCTTTTGGTCTTTTATATGCACACACACATGCAAACACAAACATGCACACATACATCCACCCATACACACAGCTGTATCTGAGAGCATGAGTAAACTTTGGATCATTATAATATAATAATTTAACACTTCTTTTACTATCCCCCATTTCTTCATTTATTCTTCAAAGAAAATGTTAAATGGTGATACAATATTCTATTTGTCTGGCTATATCAATTTATCGAACATATGTTTACTCTATAAATTGTTTTCCCTTTACTGCTAATAAACATAGTATTTCATATAAAATGTCATTCACATCTCTGATTATTTTTTAGTACAGAATTTTAGAAGTGGAATTTTGGAGTCCAAAAGCGAGAACTTTTTGAGGCTCCTGATATGCATTGCCAACTGTTTTCCAGAAAGGTTATTTACTTCCACTGGCTATGTCTGTAATTGCCTGTCTCACCTATTTGCTAGCAGCAAGTAGGATGTTTGATTAGGGATTGGTGTGGATTGGGAAGAATGAAACACCCTCTGTGGTTCATTATTTCTAAGTATCAAAACTATTTATTAAACAACTGGCCGGGCACAGTGGCTCAAGCCTGTAATCCCAGCACTTTGGGAGGCCGAGACGGGCGGATCACGAGGTCAGGAGATCGAGACCATCCTGGCTAACACGGTGAAACCCCATCTTTACTAAAAAACACAAAAAAACCAGCCGGGCGAGGTGGCGGGCGCCTGTAGTCCCAGTTACTCGGGAGGCTGAGGCAGGAGAATGGCGTAAACCCAGGAGCCAGAGCTTGCAGTGAGCTGAGATCCGGCCACTGCACTCCAGCCTGGGCAACAGAGCAAGACTCTGTCTCAAATAAATAAATAAATAAATAAATAAATAAATAAATAAACAAACATAAGTATGTGCCAAACATAGTTTCTGGCACTGAGGAGACAGTAATGAGCCAAAGAAACCAAAGCCCTGTCCTCAATGAGTTTACATTCTACTAGGAGAAAAAAATGCAATCAGTGAGTAAATTATATAGGATGTTAGAATATGATAAATGTTATGAAGAAAAAGAAAGTAAGAAAGGGAGATGGGACAGTGTAGGTTGGGACAAAGAATGAGGGAATAATGGACAGTGTACACATAGTATTAGGACGTTGGAAAATTTTCCACCTTTGAGGACATTACTGGTTTCCTGTAAGAGACTAGTTGGAAAGTAAGCTAGAAAATATTGAGCTCCTAAATCCAAATTTAATATTCGGCGAACTCTGGAATCGTTGACCATAGAGAGTACTAAATATAGATTTTGTTAGTTTTAGTGGATTCCTATTCTTTGGTTTTAAATTTTTATCCTACTTTAACTCATTCATTACAAACAACTTAGTTCTGTATCAGCAACAGGCAGAACATGACATATCTCTGCTTTGTTGATTATCTACTAAAGGAGAGTATCAAAAATGTAAAAAGGAGGCTTGGTGAGTGGAGGCTGAGGGATGATGAGGGAAATGAGCAACGAAAAGGAAAATACGGAAAGAATTAGAAAGCCAGTTCAGAGCCAAGGTGAGTTCCTGGTTGCAGGGAGACCTACCAGTCAAGGAGTACTTCAGTGAGTATGGTCCCCTGAGCATCTTTTCCGGGCCATTTGGAGAGTAACACAGTGGGACCATTTAGGCTATAAGTTGGATTTAAATTTGCCTCACTTCTGGATTAGGTTTTCCCCCGAGAAATAAAACCACCCTTCATGCTGTATTTTGGCAAAAAAAAAAAAAAAAAAAAAAAAAACTTCCTTAAGGGTCTCTTGGTTTTTTGCAAGTTTATCACTCTTCAAAGACTCTTTTTTTACATAGCAGTGATCTCTTGTCTCATGTCTTAATTCTGGCAGGATTGAGGAGGACACAATCCAAAAAGACAAAAAGCTAGAAGACTGAAAGGAAAGCAGGTTTTCAAACTTTAGGTCTTTTCACAAATTATTTTATCCAAGATCTAAGTTTTTTTTTTTTTTTTTACCATATTTAAAAGTTTTGAAAACCACTTGTTCTGAGAAGAAAGATTACAGACATCCTCTAGTATATTAATTATACTGTTTTGGTTTTAACTAGAGTTTATTGGTATACAAATCTCAATTTCATAGGTAGGAGGAAAAGATTTAAAACACAAAAGAAACATTTGGTATTGAAAACACTGCAGATAGCTAAGTATAGTACTTTGGGTAAATACAGTAAAATGGATCAGACATATTATATATTTTAAAAGACATAAAAATAGTGATGGTGCTGTTGGGAATAAGTAGGTAGTAAGAGTAGTTGGACCCTCCTTTTTTTTCATTTTTGCATTCACTGATGCTCTGAATTGAGAATAGTTGCCTTAAATCTTATATACACTTTAATCTCTAACTTTCTCTTTGCCAAACAAAGTCACTTAACTTATTGTCTCAAACCATAAACTTACTTTAAACTTAATTCAAGGAAAGACTAACAGATCTGTAGGCCCAGAAAAGACAGTCATATTAGCCATTGTCACATAAATTTAAATCTGTATTTCTAGCATGTTTTGGAAGTTTGTCACCACTAATGTTGTCATGCTAGACATGATAAAGCATGAGAGTAGGCAAAGCATGGTGAGAAAGTGATGCTCAAATTGACCCAGAAAGGCGCTGAACAAACAAACTTGTCTCATACCACATTCTAGTTAAGAGGACCCAGGACTGGGAAACTGGTCTCTTATTTATAGGGCAATATTATTTTCGTCTTATCAAAGTTTGTTATTTTTGAATAGGCACAGCGACTATGTTTTTTACACAATTATTATTGCCAGGGAGGCAATCTTTTAAGTAACAAAGAAATGAACCTAAACCAGAGAGTCCTGGGTGCGTAATATCTCTAAGGTCCAAATAATTCCCTATTATGCTGGATTGTGGTAACAGATAATGCATATTAAGTACCTAGAAAAGGGCTTCATCTATTGTAGATGCTAAATGAATGACACATATGATGGAAGGCAAAAGATATTTCCAATTGTATATTATTGCTCAGAGTAGGATATATATATATATATATATATATATACACACACACACACACACACGTATATATAAAGGTAACCAGCAGAGAAATGTCAAACCCATAAAATCCTTTTCAATGATCTCAACATACATTTCACAAAAAAAAATCTATGGTAAGATCTACTTTTGAAGGCGTATCTTTTTATATCAATATGCATAAATGTCATAAATGTTTCCACTAAAAACATTTCATATTAAATCATAAAGGACAACTCAACTGTATGGTACAGATAAGAATCACATCTAAAACAAACTAGCTCTGAAAAGTTGTATATAAAATGATTAGCATAGGTATGTCAGATAAATACAAAAAATAAATATTGCAACTATCTCAACTTTTTTAACCAAATAGATGAATTTGGGTGAAAAGCAATTACAATAAATGAGACAAAGGTACTTTATAGTAGTAAAGATAAGAAAAGACAGGCTGAAAATTCAATTGAACTATCATCACAATTATATAAATTTATATGTGCACATAAGAGGTAGAAGAAAACAAGATTAAAATGATGAGATTTTTTTTCTCTAGTTCTACTTCCATTAATTTTATTGAATTAATAATATGATGAAATTTCCTAAATTGAGGGTTGATTATATATTTAGAAATCTAGAATAACTAGACCAAAATTTCTCAATGATATCTCATTGCCAAATTGTAGACATTTGTTGAATTAAAGACTTTGAGACACATATATTTTCTACTCACAGTTTAAGTCTTTTTCTTTACCACCAAAATAATTTCAGCTATATGAAACAACAGAAATTGTTGAGTCTATTCCAATTAGATTGTGATATAATACCGTCGTTGCTCTTATGTTACTATTTGACTAGCAAGTAGTTACCTTCTCCCTCCATTTTGACAGCAATACGAGAATTGGAGGCCCAACCAGCCAGACAGCTTCTTTTCTGCTGGAGAAGACTGTGTTGTAATCATTTGGCATGAGAATGGCCAGTGGAATGATGTTCCCTGCAATTACCATCTCACCTATACGTGCAAGAAAGGAACAGGTAATGATTACTCCGTTAATAATGTGTACTTAATCTTCATTTCAGTTATAAAGATAATTCAGGAATTTGTGATTCAAATTCATTGTTTGAGACCTAAACTGGGTATGTCCATGGATGTCATCTCTCGTTGCTCTGGAATAGTTCACTCTTCCAAAACGATTGAAAAGTTTGTTTTCAGCAATGTTCTCACCTTAGATTTCAGGTCCTTAAAGATAACAACGTGGCATTAATGTAGGAATGCTGCCTGGTAATATCTTTAAGAAGAACAACTGCCAGCCCAAAGGACAATAGACCTTTTTATTTTTATTTATTTATTGTTATTATTATTATTACTTTTTGAGATGGAGTCTCTCTCTGTCATCAGGCTGGAGATCTTGGCTGGGTGGTGGGATCTTGGCTCACTGCAACCTCTGCCTCCCGGTTCAAGCAATTCTCCTGCCTCCGCCTCCCAAGTAGCTGGGACTATAGGTGTGCACCACCACACCCAGCTAATTTTTGTATTTTTAGTAGAGATAGGGTTTCACCGTGTTAGCCAGGATGGTCTCGATCTCTTGACCTTGTAATCTGCCAGCCTCGGCCTCCCAAAGTGCTGGGATTACAGGTGTGAGCCACCGCTCCTGACAGAATTCTTTTTTTTATTTTGATGAGTAGAACATTACAAAATAAAATACTTGTCTATATTTTTAAAATCTAGATGTCTAGCTTTTTTAAGAAATAAGAAGACCTGGTACCATGTGACCCATATTCAAGTTTGTCAGTGGTTTCAAGTACTAGAGCTGAGAACCACTGCCCTCCCTTGGTTGGGGCTGCAATCTCCATTTATTGCAGTCCTCATTGAGTCCTTCCTTTGTTTTATGTGAGTCTGTGCCCCAATCCTGAAAGACACAATCCCAAATGCCATAATCCTAAATGCTGAAATCCCAAAGGATTAAAAGCCTGAAAATAGAGTTCTGGAAAAAAACAAAGTTTAAAGACATTTATTTTAAAGAGAAAAAAATTTTAAGACATTTATTTACATTTTAAAATGATGATTTATTAGAGAAACATATAAAAACATGACAGCGTGCTTCATAAGCCACTTTAGACAATAAAATAAATAGACAATAAAAACATACATATATTTTCAAGCATAAGCACTCAGGTATACTAATGGCAGTTGGGGAAAACCCAAAATGTATGAACGCACATCACTCTGGTTGTAATTATGTGCACCAGCTTTATAACGGTGGTCATGTGAAATACTATGATGAACAACAAATCTTTTCACAAGATTGATAAAAAACTGAGATGGGTTACCACCGCATGTTCAGTCGCTCAAAGAGCCAAGATCTTGAGAAATCTTATCTTTCATAAATGGAGATGTACAAAAGAACATCTCTTCATTTATTGAGGAAGTGTCAACCTTTTTATGTTGAGAACCAAGGAAGGAAGCTGAAGCCAGTAGTGTAACTCTCAGTCTGAGACCGAAAGCCTCAAGACCTGGGGGGCCTCTGGTGTGTAAGTCCTGGAATCCAAAGGCCAGTGAGCCTGGAATTCTGATGTCCGTGGTGGCAGAAGTCTGTCCCAGCTCTCAGAGAAAGACCAGCTCACCTTCTGTATCTGTTCTCTCTGGGCCCTTGGTTGATTGGATGATGCCCATCAACAATGAGGGCAGATCTTCCCCACCTCATCCACTCACACTGACACATTAATCTTCTCTGGAAATACCCTGAGACATGCCCCAAATAATGCTTTCTTAGGTTTCTAGATATTCCTTAATCCAGTCATGTTGACACCTAAAATTAAGTCCACAAGTCTACCCCTTGCAGCTTGGCACCCACATGCATCTTGTTAAACCATTATTTAAATTTCCAAATAAAGACAATGACAAGGTAATATAATGATTCCTCCTGACATGATATAACTATCCTGCATACAACCAAAGATGCACTAATCCCTTCCCTAGAATTTGGCTTTCAGGATTTCAACATATTTCAGAATTATGATTTTGGGGACTTTAGATGTTGGGGATTTTAACCTCTACGGATTTTGGTCTTTAGGAATTTCAAAATTTGGGATTATGACTTTTGAGATTGTATCTTTTGGGATTATAATTGGCACTGTTTTTTTGCCAATTATAGGCATTTGAGTTTTTTAATCATTCCCTTAGAAAGCATTTGAGTTTTTTAATCATTCCCTTAGAAGTTTATTTTATGCTTGTAAACTATGGAACACAAATGCCATCCTTATATCTGTAGTTGAATATTTATAAGATAAAACAAGAACATGTGTAATGTAAATTTTATGAGAATTGTTTAGTTAACATTAAACAGAAAGTATTTTAAAAGCTAATTTTTTAAAAGGTGTGTTTATCATTGGCCAATTTCTAAAGCACGCTGTACAGACTTTTTCCCTAAACAAATAGAAATTCTGTAAAATATTTTAACCTGTTTGCAATTAATAATGGTGTTATCACATGAATATTTAGCCCCTAGACCCAGACTTTTACCCACTTCAAATAAGAGTACAAAGTACAAATACAAAATATAAACCTATTTGATTCATTTGTCTTTGGATACAAAAATAATAAAAGTAAAAATCACACTCTATAAACATTTTAGTAAAGATTTAAACCCCAATAATGAGAAATTCTATTAGAAGAAAGAGAACACTAACATACACAAAGCCTGAGTCTCATGAAAGTCAGCTGTTAGCAATGAGTACGTTACTCTGCTATTTTCTCACCCGAGGTAGAACGTATTCTCAATACCTTTTCTACATGAGAAGCTTTCCTGACCACATCCCTTACTTCAGCACCTCTGCGATGGGATTCGTAAAAATAGCAAATCAAGTATTTTCTGTTTTTCTTTTTCCAGCATAGAAAACTTTACTAAATTGTTCGTCTCTGTCCAAATGTCATGTTTGCCATTTGTCTCCAAATGGTTCCCGGAGTCATACTTTTCATTTTATGATTTATACATTCTTACATTTCCTATTTTATTTTTTCCTATAGCAGGGTTTCTCAACAGCAGAGCTATTGACATTTTTGGTCAGATAATTCTTTATTTTAAGAGGCTATCCTGTGCATTAAAGCATGTTTAGCATAATCCCTGCCCTTTGCATACTACATGTCAGTAGCAATTTTACATCCCCTCTGCCTTGTAAAAGGCAAACATGTTTCTAGACATTGCCATATGTCTCCAGAAGAGGTAAACTGCTCCACGTTGAGAACCACTACCCTATACCAAAAAAGATTCACAAAAACACCATGATTGTTTACATTTCCCAATGGAGAACAAATTTTATAAAATACTGATTCTACCTCATTAAAGAAGAAGAAGAAAAAAACCCACTATTTTTGTATTTTATCTCCCCTACTCACTGATTTTTATATTTGTGCAGTCAACTCTTTGCTAATCAGTACTTTGGGGAAGTTTGGAAATGTTTATAGGCTTTTTAAAAAGATACCCTTTTCTGTTTTTAGATATTTTAAACCTATAGACCTATGTAGTTCTCCTTTTAATTAACTATTAAATACTTGCAAAGAATTATAATATATATACAAAAGGCATATTTTTAAAAAGAACACCTCAATGCATACTATCCATACATCTATGGAATATCCTGTGGGTTCCTCTCAATCCCATCCATTTACTTCTCAACTCCCACCGAGATAATGACTTAATTCCCTTGCTTTTCCCTTTTCTATTATGATATACACTTGTTTCACTAAACAATAAATTATTTAGTTTTTTACATTTTTGAACTTTAAATAAGTGGAATCATACTATATATATTCTGTGCTTTGCTCTTTTTTTGTTCAGCATTATGTTTGTGAGATTTATTCATGTTGATGCATGTAGTGGCATGTTCTTTGTTTTCGTTTCTGTATTGTATTGCTTGTATGACTATACAACATTTTACTTATCAATTCTCCTGTCAGTGGACACTTGAGTTATATTCAGTGTTTTTGCTTTTATAAATAATGTTTCTATGAACATTCTTGAACTTCTTCTTGGTCAACTTTTGTGAGTTTCTGTAAGATATATTTCCAGGAGTGAAGTTGCTGAGTCATAGGATATATGTACCATAAAATCTACTTTAAAAAGCCAAATTTTTTTCCAAAGTGGTGGTACCAATTTTCACTCCCACCAACAATCTGTGATAGATCCTGTTGCTCTACATCTTCTCCAGCATTTGGCACTATTGGACTTTGAAATTTTTGCCAATCTGGTGGGTATAAAATGTAATCTCTTGTGACTTAATTCACATTTTTTGATACGTCTCTCTGAATATCTTTTCATATATTTATCAATCACCTGAAGCTCTACTTTTGTAAAGTTTCTGTTCATATCTTTTGGTTATTTTTGAAAATTGTTTACTTATAATCTTATACATACTAATTTGTAGGAGTTCTTTTTATATTCTGGTTACTAATCCCTTGACAATTTTATATGTTGCAAATATGTTCTCCCAGTTTGTCACTTGAGTTCACCCTTACCTAAAATTTTCTGATGAACAGAATTCTTAATTTTATTGATGTTTTTTCCTTTATGATCTAATCTTTTTTGTATTTTAAGAAATCTTTACCTACTGATAACCTACAGGTCACATTGGCAGGCTTCCAAATTAATCCACCTGGGGGAGGTCTTATGATTCATGGCTTACATCCTGTCCCTGAGTAAACAGTTTTATCGTGAGTTCCTCAAATCTTATCATGAATTCCTTAAACTGTTGACATACTGATTAATATGTAGCCTACTGACACTGGAAAAACACTGATTTGTTTGTGAATCATGAGGTTTTACTGATTGTTTTGCACATAGAGCATTTTAGCTTGTATTTTGTAGTCTGTAGCCAATGATTATAACCTCTGTCTTGTACCCTCCAATGAAAATCACAACTCGGGTCTGAGGAGTTGGCCTCCCTTCTGAACTTCCCCATAAAAGCCTTCCAACCTGTAGCAGATTCTGGAATATGCCCAACTTTGTGGTGTGTCTTCCCAGGTAGATCCTCGCATTTCGCTTCCAATAAACCTTTATCAAATTATTTCTGCCTCAACAGCCTTAATTTTGGTTGACACTATCCTGAAGTCATAAAGATATTCTATAGTTTCTAAATGTTTTATAGTTTTGCCTTTTGTGTTTATATATTTCAACCATCTAGAATTTATTTTTAATGTATTCTCTGAAGTACAGAACCAAGTTTATTTTTTTCCGTATGAATACACAAGTGTTCAAATGAAAAGACTATACTTTCCCTCTGCTCTGCCGTGTTGCCTCTTTCAAATATCAAGCATATGTGTATAAATCTGTTTCTGGTCTATTTTCCTGTCCTTGCCAATACCACACTCACTGAATTATTTTAGCTTTTTAATAAGTCTTCATATTTAGTTTCAGAAGAAATCTATACAATTATTTCCTCAAAAGTATAAAAATGACTTCAAATTTGTTAGCACCAAATCAAGTATATTGAATTATTGAATTGATCATTTTTAACCTTCTCTATCACTTTGGTCTTATTCCATCTGATACTTGCTATTATCTGGACCCTAGTATAGGCTTTTCATATTGCAATAAAAGAAGTGTGCACCATGGAATACGATGCAGCCATAAAAAAGAATGAGATCATGTCCCTTTTGGGAACATGGATGGAGCCGGAGGTCATCATCCTTAGCAAGCTAACACAAGAACAGAAAACCAAATGCTGCATGTTTTCACTTACATGTGAGAGCTAAACAATGAGAACATGGGGACACAAAGAAGGGAAGGACAGACACTGGGGCCTACTTGAGGGTGGAGGGTGTGAGAAGGGAGAAGATTAGAAAAATAACTATTGGGTATTAGGCTTAGTACCCGGGTGACAAAATAATCTGTAAAACAAACCCCTGTGACATGAGTTTAGCAATATAACAAGCCTGTGCATTTACCCCTGAACTTAAAAGTTAAAAAAGAAAATTGTGCAGGTATCCAGATTGAGGTCAAGCGGAGGTAAATTAGAAGGTCAAACATTTAAATTAAACCAAAATTTGTCATTGCAAAAGAATATGGTTGTAAACAGTCTTCTGAATATGCAAATATATTTAATAACTGTAAACTTTTAATATTAGAATGTTGGCATTCAAATGTTTGGTACCAAGGTTTCTGATAATCATTTTCCCACTGAATATTTACAATATTTCATGAGAGAATGCGGCATGTTTTTGTGGGCCTGTGGTGTCAGAATTCTTAAACAATAGAAATTTCCACTTAGGGAAAATTATATTTAAGTTACATTCATATTAAAGAGATATAGGAAAATACAATAATTTAATCAAAGTTGATTTTTTTAAAGTATATCATTTAAAATAAGTGTGCTAATGTTGAATAAAACTATGTTAACACAAATTCAATTAAATCAATATTCCAAGTTTTTGAATTTTAAAATGAAGATATTTCTTTTACTTCTACTTCTTTTTTTGTTACTTATATTATTGCTGTTTATTGATATTTATAATTTTTCATTGTAAATTTAAAATGATGGTTAAGAATTCCAAGCTTTACCCTCATTTACCTGTCTCAAGGGTTTAAATTTATATTCATTAAGGTATTTATGACATTCAGGCATGAATATTACGGTCTCTTTTTCTTGTACCAATACAGAAGACAAAAAAGAGCAAATAAACGTAAATGGAACCAAAAGATATTTGTATTTAGGAGTCTTTGTCCATATTTAAAAACTATAATGTTATTGTAGATTGTAAGGTTTTTGTTTGTTTGTTTTGTTTTGTTTTGTTTTTTGAGATGGAGTCTCGCTCTGTCTCCAGGCTGGAGTGCAGTGGCACAATCTTGGCTCAACGCAACCTCTGGCTCCTGGGTTCAAGTGATTCTCCTGCCTCAGCCTCCCATGTAGTTGGGACTACAGGTGCCCACCACCACTCCCGGCTAATTTTTTGTATTTTTAGTAGAGATGGGGTTTCACCATGTTGGCCAGGATGGTCTTAATCTCTTGACCTTGTGATCCACCCCCCTTGGCCTCCCAAAGTGCTGGGATTACAGGTGTGAGCCACCATGACCGGCCTGTAGATTGTAAGTTTCTATAAGGAGGTAATAGTAATAGTTAAATTCATTATTGTCCCAATGAAGGTAATTAACAAATAAAAACTTACGGATGGTGATGAAGACAATATGCTTTTTAATTTGGAATTTTCGTCAGAAAAGTGGCCCTTCCAGAGGGGTAGATGAATGTATGACCATTTAGCCCTATGGTTGTTTAATAAAACAAATTTCAAGATGGCATAATCTGAGATTTAAAGTAGGCCCAGAGCCTCAACATTAAATTTTTTTCTTGAAAAATTTCATATTCTTAATTCTGAAAGATTGCTTTTGATGAAGTTGCTTACTTTGCTACCATAAAGAAAGAGAGAAAAATAAGAGACTCATATTAGCTGAAATACTTAGATTATTTGGAAGTAACCCAATTTGCTTTCCTTTAGTTGCTTGCGGCCAGCCCCCTGTTGTAGAAAATGCCAAGACCTTTGGAAAGATGAAACCTCGTTATGAAATCAACTCCCTGATTAGATACCACTGCAAAGATGGTTTCATTCAACGTCACCTTCCAACCATCCGGTGCCTAGGAAATGGAAGATGGGCTATACCTAAAATTACCTGCATGAACCGTAAGTGGTCCTTTAGAAAGAATGGACTACCGTGCTATAACAACTACTAGACACCTTCATTTTACGGCTGTGGTATCGGCAGTTTAGGGTATGGAGCAAGTAATATTGTTGTGTTTTCTTTTTTTCTTTCTTTCCTTCCATGTAGCATCTGCATACCAAAGGACTTATTCTATGAAATACTTTAAAAATTCCTCATCAGCAAAGGACAATTCAATAAATACATCCAAACATGATCATCGTTGGAGCCGGAGGTGGCAGGAGACGAGGCGCTGATCCCTAAAATGGCGAACATGTGTTTTCATCATTTCAGCCAAAGTCCTAACTTCCTGTGCCTTTCCTATCACCTCGAGAAGTAATTACCAGTTGGTTTGGATTTTTGGACCACCGTTCAGTCATTTTGGGTTGCCGTGCTCCCAAAACATTTTAAATGAAAGTATTGGCATTCAAAAAGACAGCAGACAAAATGAAAGAAAATGAGAGCAGAAAGTAAGCATTTCCAGCCTATCTAATTTCTTTAGTTTTCTATTTGCCTCCAGTGCAGTCCATTTCTTAATGTAAACCAGCCTACTGTACTATTTAAAATGTTCAATTTCAGCACCGATGGCCATGTAAATAAGATGATTTAATGTTGATTTTAATCCTGTATATAAAATAAAAAGTCACAATGAGTTTGGGCATATTTAATGATGATTATGGAGCCTTAGCGGTCTTTAATCATTGGTTCGGCTGCTTTTATGTAGTTTAGGCTGGAAATGGTTTCACTTGCTCTTTGACTGTCAGCAAGATTGAAGATGGCTTTTCCTGGACAGCTAGAAAACACAAAATCTTGTAGGTCATTGCACCCATCTCAGCCATAGGTGCAGTTTGCTTCTACATGATGCTAAAGGCTGCAAATGGGATCCTGATGGAACTAGGGACTCCAATGTGGAACTCTTCTTTGCTGCATTCCTTTTTCTTCACTTACAAGAAAGGCCTGAATGGAGGACTTTTCTGTAACCAGGAGCATTTTTTAGGGGTCAAAGTGCTAATAATTAACTCAACCAGGTCTACTTTTTAATGGCTTTCATAAAACTAACTCGTAAGGTTACCGATCAACGCATTTCATATGGATATAGACCTAGGGCTCTGGAGGGTGGGGGATTGTTAAAACAACACACATGCAAAAAAAAAAAAAAAAAAAGAAATTTTGTATATATAACCATTTTAATCTTTTATAAAGTTTTGAATGTTCATGTATGAATGCTGCAGCTGTGAAGCATACATAAATAAATGAAGTAAGCCATACTGATTTAATTTATTGGATGTTATTTTCCCTAAGACCTGAAAATGAACATAGTATGCTAGTTATTTTTCAGTGTTAGCCTTTTACTTTCCTCACACAATTTGGAATCATATAATATAGGTACTTTGTCCCTGATTAAATAATGTGATGGATAGAATGCATCAAGTGTTTATTACGAAAAGAGTGGAAAAGTATATAGCTTTTAGCAAATGGTGTTTGCCCATTCTAAGAAAGGAGCGAATACATAGAAATAGTGTGGGCATTTCTTCCTGTTAGGTGGAGTGTATGTGTTGACATTTCTCCCCATCTCTTCCCACTCTGTTTTCTCCCCATTATTTGAATAAAGTGACTGCTGAAGATGACTTTGAATCCTTATCCACTTAATTTAATGTTTAAAGAAAAACCTGTAATGGAAATTAAGACTCTTTCCCTAATTTCAGTTTAGAGCAACTTGAAGAAGAGTAGACAAAAAATAAAATGCACATAGAAAAAGAGAAAAAGGGCACCCAGAGATTGGCCCAATATTGATTCTTTTTTATAAAACCTCTTTGGCTTAGAAGGAATGACTCTAGCTACAATAATACACAGTATGTTTAAGCAGGTTCCCTTGGTTGTTGCATTAAATGTAATCCACCTTTAGGTATTTTAGAGCACAGAACAACACTGTGTTGATCTATTAGGTTTCTATTTTTCTTTTCTCATTACAATGCACATAATACTTTCCTGTATTTATATCATAACGTGTATAGTGTAAAATGTGAATGACTTTTTTTTGTGAATGAAAATCTAAAATCTTTGTAACTTTTTATATCTGCTTTTGTTTCACCAAAGAAACCTAAAATCCTTCTTTTACTACACTGTGACTGGTCTGGTTATTTACAACTTTAAATCCTAATGTGCACCAACATTTTTACATTCTGGTTCCATCATGGAGAGCAAGCTTCTAGCCTGGATGAAATGATTCTGTGGCAAGCAAAGAAATGATTATATATATACCCGCAAAAGTTGCGGTAATAATTCTGATAATGTTTTTATCTGAATACTATGTATTAATTTCAAATATGAAAAATATGCAATGGAAAAAGTGATAGCTCACATCACAGAAATCTTCCTAGGAACGAAGGCAAGTGTTTCACACGTAATATATCACAACAAGCTTATGAAACAGGGGTCATCATTACTGATTGATGAGGGATCGGGCATAGAGGGCTCATTATTTGTCCAAAGTCATGCAGTTAGTGTGTAGCAGAAGCAGGAAATCCCTACAGCCTACACAGCATTTCTAAGAAAAATATAAAATATTATATCCCTGATTGTTACACATTTAAGGGGTTAATTTACTGGTGAGGAAATCATATGCAAATAATTATCAGAAACTGTCAAAAATATAAAGTTATCATCCATTCAGATATCCATCCATTCCTTCAGTTTTCATTCATTCATTATTTAAGTATTTAATGTGTGCCAGGCACTGTAATAGGCTCTGAAGATTCACCAGTGAATGAGGTAGACAGGATTTTGCCTACATAAAGTTTTTATACTGGCTGCATCCCATTGAAATTATCATAGAGCCATTCTATTCAATATCTTTATTGATAATCTGCAAGAACCAATCAATACATTTTATGCTCTGAAGTTATAGCAAAGATATAAAGGTCAAAGGTGAGCTGAAAATTATTTTAAGGTTCTTTCTAGAAATGTCAAAAATATACAGGGAGTTTGGCATGAATAAGTGTGGAAGAGAAGAGATTATTTTCCTTTCTGAGCTTGTCCTTTTAGTGTGCACTCTGTCATATCTTTTACATAGAATTTAAATATGATCCAAGGGAATATGTAAGAATTTATATTAATTGTGCATATATACCCTTCTTAGATTATTGCTGGATCTAGGTACAAATAACAGAATCTCTGGGATGTTTAGAATACTGGGACAGAGTGAGACATTAAAAAAGAGTTACACTAGTCAAAGTCAGCAAGAAGTAGTTCTTTGTCCATTTTTAAAGGTTAAGTGTCATATCAGAGGGAAGAATGTGCCCCTGCGTTGGAGGCTATTTAAGAAGAGGTGGTCTTCCAGGGTAGCTGTATTACTGAAGAGGTAAGAGAGACTGTATAAGGAGGGATGCATCATTTTAATGTGATAGTAAATAGACCTTTGCTGATCTTAAGTAAATTTTCAATGTAGTACCAAGAGTAGGAACTGAATTAGCCTTAAGCTATTTGCCCGGAAATCATATATCATGTACAATAAACTCATGGAGTTTGCAAATAAAGAGAAAAAAAATAAAGTAGTTGTAAAAAGGTTCAGGGTTAATTTTGTGCATGACTTGTTCATGACTATTTCCTATGAAAAGAATCTGTGAGAGAAAATGTATTCTAGATAAGGGCAAAAGATGTTATTATCAAGTGGCTAAAGACTCAGTGATGAATACAACATTTGTAAAGTGTTTTCCTTTATGTTTCCTAATATTAGAAATGCAGTGAAATTGTTTCTGGAAAAAAAAAGGTCAGCAATGTATGTTAGCACTGATATTGGTGCATCTTTCTTTTTACTGTATTGCAACTTGCATTTGCTCTAAACAAATCAGAATTCACCCAAATGATTCTTTTCTGAAACAAGTCTAAACAGAACATTTATAAAGGTCCTTGAGTGAGTCATTCAAGATTGTATAATCTTTTCCCATTATTACTCATTTCTGTATGTTTAGATCCCAGCTGGACAAGAAAGAGCAAATGCCAAAATAGAACAAGAATGGTTTTGTTGAGGTGTTTACAGAATAAGCAAAGCCTGGGTTTTAATTGGAATTTAATTCAGAGTTCTGTCTGAGTCTATCAAATGATCCCTGTTGAAGATTAAAAGTTTACTGCCTTAGGCAGTAAGTCTTAAATTATTTTTGATAGTATTTATTCTAAAATTTTAAAAACTGTGTACCTCTCACAGTTTAAGTTGTCAACAAAAATTTTTTTTTCATCATAAAGTTAAACAACGATAGAGGATGTAATTTTTGACCTATTTTAAATATTGCCATTCTAAAACAAGCGTATAACATCACTTTCAGATATATTCAGTGGAATCTAAATAATCTAAATATCATAGTAGTTTGACCCCCTACATCATTCTTTTAAAAATAGTCTTTATTAACAGTCAAAAATTTTTTATTTTTACTTTCTTAGGATTAATGTTAAAATTTAAGTTCCTCTTATAGAATGTTATCAAAAATTATATATTTATATGCTTAGAAGTCTTCTATTAAGCCATCAAACTTAAGTACATCAAAATTTGTAATTTAAAGTTTAAATTTTTTTTCCTTGTGAACATAATCCTATAAAAGTTAAAATTTTCCTGGACTGAGTTATTTTTGTAGCTTACTAATATACAATTGATCAAAACAATATAAAGCTATTATAATGTTTGAAATATTACACAAATTGTAAAATTTTGTTGGAAATATGTCTTAATGAGGTAATTAGGGCTGTTTTTCCCAATCTGCATTTCCATAGGGAAATATTCCTTAAAATTAGAATGTGGCATAGCTTAGCACATTTCACTCTCATTTTGTTTGATAGATTTACATACCGAGAAAATCTGTTTACATAAGTAGATGAAAATGATAGTTTTATTGTGCACTGCTACTCATTTTTTAAAGCAATTTCTGAGTTATATGCCAAAAATCACAGTGATCTCTCAAAAGTTATTTTCAAATTACCTCTCAGCTGACATGTCAAGTCCTCCTTAATTTTTTTTTTTTTTGTTTAATAAACACTTGGTTTGAAAAAGGATTTGTCACACTGGCATCAGAATTATTCAGTGTGAGTTGTCTTTTATTTGTTCTAATTCTTGCATTCCATGGCAATGTATCCTAAGACTCAGAATGGATAAGAGGTATGTTTCATGTAGTGGTTTATTTATTTATTTATTTTTTATAAAGTAGTAAAGGAGCAATTGTCTAAAGTATTGGTCCTCAAAGTTTGTTCCCTGGAACAACAGCATTAGTTTCACGCAGGAACTTGTGAAAAATGCAAATCCTCAGACCTTACCCTATCGAGTGAGAGATTATGGGAGTGGGGACAGCAGTATGGGTTTTTGCAGACACTCCAGTGATTCTCATGCATTCTAAAGTGTATGAGAACTGGCATAAAGGGGGACGCAAAAGCAGAAGCAGGAGCCTCCACCACAGACACCTCCCTAGGCAAATGAGTTTTAGAAAAGCATCCAGGTGGTAATCAAAGTTCTGGAAATGACTTCACTTTTGTATATCCCTTGGAAAGTCTTAGGGCACTCACACCGTAGGAGTACTACCCTGGGAGTATACTAAGTTTTCGCCAGGTTTGGAGAAAGCTGCTTTAAGATACAGAGTCCTTCAAGTGCTTTCTGATTTTTAGTACGTCATCTGTCCATATTTCTGACCTATGTGTTCTACTAGTCTGGTGGTGATTACTTCCCAACCTTTTAATGGGCCTCTGGTTTTAAAGAAAAATGTGAGAAAGGTTTTCTTTACAGGAAAAACTGAATAAAGCAGCATGATTAAAAATACTAATTTCTTAAAGACCTGATACAAAGTTTTAAATGTAGGAATTAAGAGAAATTTAAAAACAGAAAGAGAAGCAAAGAAGATATATTGTAATTTCTCTTCAAGAGCCAACCAGGAAAAGGAACCTCAAATTCAATGATGAGCCTTAAAAGAGGCATAGGTGGGAGAATCCTTTGGAGTGCACTGATCTCTACATTGCTTCAGTTCCCAGATCACCTCATCCTCTCCTATATTCATAAGCCAGATTAAACCCATTTTTCATATAATAATACATATTGAGCACTTACCAGGTTCCAGGCAGTATGTTAGGTGCTGGGGATACTGTCATAAACAAGATTAGCTGAGTTTCTGTTTTTAGGGAGCTTACAGTATGATGAGAAAGATTAGTAATGGCATTAAAGTAGGAAGAGTCTGATTTCTCAAAATGCGAAAGCCTCTGTTCTTGACCATCTTTTTTTTTCCACTCTCCATCTTTGCCAGATTCCATTCGTAACTGTAGCTTAAATCCCTACATGATTACTTCCGTGTCCAGTTGGTTGGATTCTACAGGCACATGAAGATCTTTATCTTTCAAGTTGAACTATTATCTCTCTCTCTCCCCCAACCATTTTTTATAACTAGTAGTCATTCTGGCTCCTAATTTAATGCCCATGTTTAATCAATTGCCAAATTCTGTAATTCTACCTCCAAAGCCTTCTCATATCCATTCTCTTCTCTCTATCCCAACTGTCCTCAATATCTCACATAGCCTTACTATCTCTAGACACACTGCTTTCCAAATTACCTTTCAAACTACTGCAGAGTATTCTTTAAAATGTGCACATCAGAGCTTGGCATTCCCCAGCACAGAATTCTTCAGAACTTAATGCCTACGAAATAGAATCTAATTTCATATGCATAGACTTTACCTACTTGTCCAATCTAATATTCTGCAAAATGCTGTGAACAAAACCCCATACTATTTGATTTCATGTCTTGATTTAGAAATCGTAAGTGGAAAAACTATCGAATTTAAGTTCTAATGTTTTTATTTAATTGATCACTTTGGTTTCCTGTTCAGTCTCTGATCAAATGTCAGACTCTTCTTGTAGCAATTGTATGGGAGGCAGAAATGGAAGACTGAAACTGCCATTTGACTCAGTAGGACATAGGTGTGTCTTTCCAGGTAAACTCTGCACTCTTCTCCTGCTCTGTGCTCTGAGATACTGACAGTATAGACTGCTCCTATTGGGTTCAGCCACGGAGAGCATTGCAGGAAATCAGAACCAGAGAGGATAACTCTATATCAGTGTGTAGCCCCTTGGCTCCTCCCAGTCCTGTGGGATTGCCATGGGCTGGTGGTACTCTATAAGAAAGTTATTAGATCCTCCTGGGCAGCAGTCTCCACAGAGTCCTCTTTGCCTCCTGGTTCCACAGCTGCTCATAAGACCTTTCAGGACTGGCCTAGTAAGAGCTCTCCACTGTTTTTGGCCCCACGGATACTGTATTATGAAGTGTGATTTCCTTAAGCTTCTCACTTTTGTAAATAATCCCTTTATTAAACACTCTGACTAATTTTATTCGTGTCATCTATTTCCTGTTGGATTCCTGGCTGACAGTGTTATTTGATGCATTTCTTCAGGGGAAATGATGGAAGTAACCCCATTCATTTCGTTCATAGGATAGGCATGCTGCATTGCACACTGGTTCCCTTGGGTTATTTCTAAGGCGTCTTATTGTGTACTTATATGAGGTTATAGCTTTAATTCCTTTCTGGTAACCATTATACACAAAGCATGTGATTGTTGTAACTGCCAGCCATTTTTCTGCCTCAGCTATGTATAAACATGGCCACACTGCAGACTTCTTCGTCTGAACGTTGTGTTTTCTGGCTTAAATTTCCAAAATAAAATGTATTACTCCTTAACTTGAGTTCACAATCAAGGTCAGTTTTCAATGCTTGTTTTGTAATTAGGAGGAAAAAAAAGAGGAGGAGTGAAGTAGTATAGGTGCATAACAAGTTTCTCTGAGACTAAATTCCAATATTTTTGGAACTTTATGCTTTATGGTTACCCACAGATAAAGTAGGATGAGAAGGGAGGAAGACATTGCTATTTTAAACCTGCCAACAGATATTGTTTCTTTGGATAGAAGTATGCCTTTATCCTTCAGAGATGAATTTTTCCCTCTAGTTTTTGGAGAAGTCATCCCAGGGGAGGTCTTCAAGTTACACAAATTTAAGACCAAGTTCATACTTTGGGATGAATTGGTAAAAGGAGAAACTGAGCTGCTCTGCATTAAAAAGTAGATGTTGTTCTCTTCTCATACAAAATGTTGTATCTTTTAGATGGAACTTTAATACATATTCTGTTCGTTTTCTCTGGGGTCTTGATAAATTCTTGGCCAAGGCTTTCTGTGTTGAAGAGGAAAGCTGAGTCCAGCAACATGGTGGCAGATGTGCTGAAATCAAGAGAAACCTCTCCTAGAGATCTGTGCAGAGGCCTATACACTCTGGAAGTAGTCTACTAAAGTACACTGTTTTAAGTGTGGCTTGGTTGTGTTAGAATTCTTTACGTTTCCTTAAATTCTCAGGATAATTTAGTTAAGTCTTGGCTATGCTTTTCAGAACTAAGACATGGACCATGGCTTCATTTGGGTAGGGTTGAGCAATAATAGATCAGCAGCAGTCTTGGTAAGCCTCATAAAGATGGTTGGGAATCACATGCGTGGTATGCGAAGGCTTGCTGGGGTCAGAGTGATGTGCAGGGCAATTTATGGAACAGGGCAGCGTTCCTTAACAAAATGTGCCAAGAACATTTTGTGAGAGGGGCCTCATATGATTTTTAAATTTTTGGCAGGTAACGTGTGTTTTTGGGAATGCTGTTTTGGTGATAAAGAGAAGTGCAACTTCTTAAAACTAAATTTGGGAATATCTATATGATTCAGGCTTTCTTATAAGTAGTATCTTCATTGCTTAATATGTGGCAATATTTTGACTTTTAACTTTGAATATCTTCTCCTTAAACATGAGGTAAATTAATAGATAATTTCATTTTGGATAAGGATATGTCATTCAAAAAAGTGATTAGGAAAATTGTTAATGAACATAATAAGCAAAGAAAATAAAAGTAACCCAGCAAAAGAAGTAGAAGAAAATTAGTTCCAATGGTGGGGGAAAAAAATAGAAAATTAGTAAAGTAATTCCAGATGAATGAGAGTAAAACAACAATATCATTATTTTGGAAAAAGATTGAGGAAAGAAAGAAGACTTTCAGGGATTTTAGAGGCTCTAATAATCTAGGTTGAGCCAAAACATACCATTAAAAAGCAGGCTTTGGGATTCAGTGATGCTCTGATTATGAAAGGAGGAAAGATGAAAATGGTAAGTGCAACATTTAGCATACAGAATTGAGGAAAATAGAAATAGTATAAAGCATTAATGTCAACACAGTAGACAGTTTACATGGAACACCAAGAAATATTGGAAGCTCGCTACCAAAAGGACTAATGTTAGTGAAGGGCTTGGGAATTTCAGATTTTATAAGAATGAAACAAATTTAGAATTATTTTTTATTTAAATGAAGGTTTGAAAATACAAAAATAATAGCCCTGCTTATCCACAAAGGAGGAAGTTCAGGATAGAGATTAGACCAAAGGACGAGAGATGCTGAAACAACTGAGAATGAATGGGCCACTGTGCTAAAGCTGGAAAATATGCAGCTAGGCTGAAAATGGCATGGGCAATTAGTACTTATTGAATATTGCCTAAATCATAACTCTCCATTGCACACCATGAAAACATTCCAGATATGTGCTAAATTATGTCCTTGCTCTTTTGTTGTTGTTATTGTTAATTTATTAGCTAAATAACACCTGTTCAGTGTAAACTTGTGGGAAAATACAGAAAAGCACAAATAGGAAAGTAAATATTCAAGAGACTGTTTCCTTCAGATCACTACTTTTAACCCACACGGATCCAAAGAGTGCTCAATAACTGTATGTAGAGGGAACTATTTATTGGGTGCCAGTCACTCTCCTAAGTGTATTGCCATCTGTTTCTTTTCACAAGAAAGTAAACTCCGTGAGCACAACGCCTCCTCTGTCTTGTTCATCACCATGTTCCTAACACCTGCAATAGGGCCTGGCATGCAGCAGGCACTCAATAAATATTTATTAAATGAAGGACTAAATCACCTCTTCCAGTGTTCCTATCGATTTTATTGTCATGCCTATTTGCTGATGAGGAAACAGAGGTACAGCGAGATTATGCTGACTTCCCAAAGCTGCTTAGTGATGGGAGGTAGAGCTAGGATGTACACCTAGAAAGTTTGACTCTGGAGCTCATTAACGCATTTGGTTATTACTCCGTAGGTAGTGGGGAGTCGGTAGAAAATAAGGTCAACGTGATGGTATTAATAACATCACACTGGGCTGGGCGCGGTGGCTCACGCCTGTAATTCCAGCACTTTGGGAGGTGGGCAGATGATGAGGTCAGGAGATCACGACCATCCTGGCTAACACGGTGAAACCCTGTCTCTACTAAAAATACAAAAAAATTAGCTTGGTGTGGTGTTACGCACCTGTAATCCCAGCTGCTCCAGAGGCTGAGGCAGGAGAATCACTTGAACCTGCAAGGCGGAGGTTGCAGCAAGCCGAGATGGCGCCACTGCACTCCAGCCTGGTGATGAAGCGAGACTCTGTCACAAAAAAATAAAAAATAAAAATAAAAAATAACATCACACTGAAACTAAAACAGAAACCCCTTACCTCCATAAGACAGGTATTGTCAATAACCTATTACATTATTCATTGAGCAGTTCTGTCAACCAGCAGCATCAGAAGCTGAGGACAGAAAAAGAAAACTGTAAAGCCATTTGTCTCTCACTACTCTGCTCCAGAAATACGCCATCCATGGTTGTCTGGCACCTAAATTAGTGGCTGAATGATTTAGCAAATAAGAATCACAGAGCCTGTTGGGATTTCTAGAAGTTCACATAAATGAATGTTTAGAAAAAATATAGGTACAATTTGTGTCTATTTAAGACTGCAGAGTCAGAGTGAATGTCAGAGTCATTTCATTCTGGATTTCAGCACATTGTGACTTTTGTTGTTGCCTATTTTACCAAAATAAATATTTGCCACTTATTTTGGGATGCTGGGAACACGCCAGGACATCAGTGGAAATGTCTAGAACAGAATCGGAAGTTGTTTTCCAGCAAGCTGTGGACAAATCTCCATGCAGCCATTTTGCATGATCCTGGAGATCAAGAAATGCTTGCATGAATTTTCAAATACAGTTTACATTTTAGCATTCACAGGAGTCACTGATATGCCTATGGCATACCCTAGTTCACATAAGCATACAAGTCTGTGAATTTCTGAAGTGAATGGAGATTAAATAAAACAATCCAACTTTTACTTTCAAAGAAAATGTAGCAGAAAAAAATGACAACGTGTTCTAAGTTTTGATAAACCTTAGGAATGTACTTCAAATTAGGCTATAAATGTAAGAGCACAAATTCATTCCTTTGTTCATTTAGTTTTTCATTCATTCACAATGCTTTTTAAGCACAAACTACATTTCAGATATTATTTTATTTCTGAGATTCATTTCAGACTTTGTTACATTGTTACTACAATAGGACAAGACTCTTCTGGGTTTTAGTAATTGCTCCTCAAACATGAAACATTCAAGCCTCCAGAAACGACCTGACAACATCCAACACTTATACTGGCACACTGAAAAGATATGTTATCTGTATCAGGATTAAAGACATCACAAGGTAGAGCAAGCTTTGTTGGAAACTAGAAATAGCCTGTGAGTTCAAGTTGGAAATAAATGTTTGGAGGCAGGAAGGAAGATTGGTATTCAAGCAACAAGTAGTTGTAATAATAAGTTTGTAATAATTCTGTGCCAAATAGGGACTCTCTATTTGAAACTATTGCCTCAAATATTTCATTCAACGTCATGTCTTATGCCTTCTTGTAAGTTGATTTAAGACGTACTGAGACAATGTCAAAAAACACAATGTTCTAGCTGAACTTTCTTTTCTTGTGTCTTTCAGTTCCTTGTTTAGGAGTTGGGAACTGGTTACTTACACTCAAAATAGACAGGAAAGCCCCCTTGAGTATCCCGAATGCCACTGAAAGATCCCGAGTTGACCTGTGGACTGGGGCAAGGCAGGATTGTCAGACCACAGTCAACAAAGGCAGAGCAGGTGTGGTAGAAAGCAGATGGGCCAGAAATCAGAAAATGTAGGATCAGGCCGGCGCAGTGGCTCACACCTGTAATCTCAGCACTTTGGGAGGCTGAGGCAGGTGGATCACTTGAGGTCAGGAGTTCAAGGTCAGCCTGACCAATGTGATGAAACCCCGTCTCTACTAAAAATACAAAAATTAGCCGGGCATGGTGGCAGGCACCTGTAATCCCAGCTACTCGGGAGGCTGAGGCAGGAGAATTGCTTGAACCCAGGAGGCGGAGGTTGCAGTGAGCAGAGATTGCAGCACTGCACTCCACCGTGGGCGACAGAATGAGCCCCTGTCTCAAAAAAGAAAATGTAGGCTCATACCCCAGTGTCTATCCAGTAACTGAGGGACTTTTGACACCCAGCCCCTGAGATTTAGTTTCCTCAGATAATGTGGCTGGCTCCCAATTGGACCTAAGCTGGTGGTTAGGATTTGGTACTGTCTGACAAACTGTGAAGAGGTCATTCTTAGGTATCATTTTTATGAACACATGTTTTGGGGGGTTTTGGTTTAGCTGAAAACTAAAGGAAAAGATTTTTCCTTCTTGTTTCCTTGGTGGAAAAGTGAAAGGACAGAGGTCTATCCTATGTATATCTACCATTTAAGGCAGAAGAAGAAGGAACTACTTTTATTAGAGATTGAAACCAAGACATATGCAGCGCTGTGCTTCACAACATGAGGGGCAGAATGTGATCTGTAGTCATAGGGCAAGAGGCAAGGGAAATTGTGTCACTCTGGTACATGAGGGCTTCAGGGAACATGCCAGGGCATCAGTGGGAATGTCTAGACACCCAGACAGAACCAGAGGCTGCTTTGGGAGCTGGAGATGCTGTTAGGGCCTCTGCATAGATGGAATCAAGAGTCAGATGATTAGTTATTTAAGTCATTATGATCCCTTCAAGGCTGTTCTAGTGAAAACGGGGTAAATGAGGCTAAAAGTGTTTCAGACATTTTCGTTTAGTAGTAGTAGAGCCCTTTCTACTCACAATGAAAGCGTATTCTGAACACAGACACATAATACAGATAGAAGTAGAGCTCTCTGTGTTGAAATGGTAAGAACCTGGAGCTATCGACTTCGCTCAACCAGCATCTCTGTTTCTGACAGCTCCCTAAGTGCTTCCAATTTGCAGCCAAGGTGGAGGACCACTGCCTTAGAGAAATGCTTCTCAAACATTAATGTACTTACTAGTCACCTGGGGATCTTGTTAAAATGCAGGTTTCTATTCAGGAGGTCTGGGATGGGGTCTGAGGCTCTGCAAGTCTAACAAGCTCCCAGGTGATTCTGATGTTGCTGGTAGGTAAAACACACTTCGACTAACAAGGTCTTGGAGCACTGGTTCGCTCACGTTCGTGGGCATAAAAATCTCATAGGGTGCTTATTAAAACAAAGATTATTGTGTTTGGCTCTCAGAATGTTGGATTCAGTAGGTCTATAGTAGGGCCTGGTAATTTGCATTTCTAATGTGTTCACAGGTGATCTAGCTCTGGGCATGATCACATAGGGCAATATTTCCAAAACCTGGCAGAACTTGGCAACCTCATAATGTATACTCATGCTTGGCACCGCCACCCCTCCCCACTTCCCTTGGCCCTCCATCCCTGCCACTTGCAGAATCTGCTTTAAAGGCTCCTTGGTGATTCCAATCAAACCATTGACATAAGACCTTGTAGGTCACATGAGGACTTGAGATTCCATTCTGAATACATAATATATATTCATTGTCTCTGCTTTTCAAAATAATTTTTGACTGGATTAAAGATATTTTAAAACAGATCACTGATGAAATCCTAACACCTGAACTATACATTTTCATCTGGTTCCCTATGAATTATGTCATCTGAATATTATCTGATGAATATTATTTCAGCAAATTATTTCATCTGAATAATTCCCATGAGGTAGATACTGCCTCCATTATCTCTTTTATTACAAGTGAGGGAGACTCAGAAATGTTGTTAGCCAGACGGTTCTTTAATTCCTGTAGAGAAATAGATTAAGAGGTTCAAAATTGGTTAATTTTGGAATCTACTCATGCCAAACTAGCTATATTGTTTTCCTCCCACTTTCTATTAACTTGGGTCTGTTCCATTATGGGTTATGTGGCAGAAGCTAATTACTGGGAGCCTGTAATTTGAAGTGACAGGTAATTGAAACTTCAGTCTCTATGAATATCTGTGTAATGCATAATACATTATTAAGAACTAATTATTTAAAACACAAATGAAGCTGATTGAAGTCAGCTGCAGGAATTGGTGGTTAATATTAAAATTGAACTACAGATAATTAACTTGGGTCCAAAAAAGCTCATTTCAAGCTAGCTAGCAAAAATTATTTTTTGTCATTTGTTATTAATTATGACATGCTAATAAGCCTAATTTTATTTGGTCCATGTATATTTGCCTCATGTACTCAGGATAAAAAGCAGAATAGAAGTTCTAAATCCAAGAAAGGAAGAAAATAATCTATCCCACACTTGTATTAATATTTAACTTTTTGTTGAATTAATACTCTGAGGTTGCCAACACAAACCTCAGTGGAAATGGTGATTCTTTTGAAAGAATATTAAATTGGATTTTAGTTTCAAATGGGATGTTATTATTTTATAAAATTTTATCACCCAAATTTTTCTAAATGGAATATCTAATTAGAACAATAGGATGCATATCCCAATAGTTTATGTATATACACTGTAAAAATATATGCTATATAAATAATATATAACATATGATATATCATAATATATTATATAACATATGATATATAATAATATATAAGCTATTATATATGATATATCACATATAATATATTATATATCATATTGAGATATAATATATTATATATCATATTATGATAAAATATATTATATATTATATAATACATTGTATATTATATCATATATATAATATCATACCTAATTTCCTTCTTGGTTTTTGTTTCTGGAATTGTCCACCTGAGGCTTTGTATCCTGCAGCAGCATATGATGATGTATCTTGTATAAGCACAGGAAACAAGTGAAGATTTTTTAAAGTATAGTTGAAGTAGTACCTATTGATAAACATATTTCTGTGGTTTGTGGAAGAGATCCCAGAAGTGTACATTTCTCCAGTACAAATACGCCATAGTGCTATGAAGATAGCAGCTCTAACTTCCTCTGCCACCTATCTGCAACTTTGGGCATTGGGAGCAAAATTAAAATCCTTGCCCATTAAAATCCTTGTGGGGCTTTAGAACTATAACCTCTAGTACTTAGTTTTCTTCAAGAGCAACAATCTCCAAGGCTAGCTACCTTGAGGATTTATAAGTTTAGTATAGATAGAAATGACAGATTTTCCTGCCCCCAGGTCTTCTTGTTGATTATTAAAAAATATAGATTATTTTCCTCATCAAATATTTAGGGGGAAAAAAACTGATAAAGATAAGATTTCTTAAAGGTCCCCTGGCCAAGGTGGACACTTTGGCAGTACTTTTTTTGGTAGCATTTGACTCAGTTGATCTTTCACTTAAACTCCTCCTGTAAACATTTTCTTCATTTGACTTCCAGGAATCAAATTCTCCTGGATTTTATTCTATTTCTTAGACATCTTCCTTGCTGGTTGCTCCACATGTTTTCTATTTATGTTTTCTCTCTTGTTGATATTATCCAGTCTTGTATTTGTAAATGACATAAATGTGTTTATGACTTGACCTAGACCTCTACATTGAGCTCCAAACATAGCCTACCCTACATCTCCACCTGGATGTTAATAGGGATCTCAACTTAACACACCCAAATACAAACTCGTGATCTCCCTCCTACTTGCTCTGTCCATCACCTTCCCTATTTCAGCACCACGACTGCTACCACCCTGGTCCAGGTCACCACTATTTCATGCTTGAGTTAAGCACTAATAGCCTACTAGACTGTTGGGTCCATTCTTTCTCCACTTTGGTTTAATTTTATCAGGGCAGCTAGAATGAGCCGATTCAAACCCAAATCGGACTATGTCACTTATTATTGAATGTCTCCAGTGAGTGCCCATCTATCTCAGAGTAAAAGACACAATTGACTCCATTCCTTCTGCTGCTGTTCTCCCTGCGCTCACTCTGCTAAGGCCTCACTGGTCGTCTTGCTGTTCCTGTGCATGCCAGGCCCACTCCCTTAGTGCTTTGCGCTGCTTTTTGGTCTGCCTGGATCAGTTGTCTTTCAGATACCCGCTTGGCTTTTTCTTTCACCTCCTACAGAACTTTGCTTTAAAAAAAGTGCCACTTTCTCAGAATAAGACTTACTTTTTTTTTTTTTTTTTTTTTGAGACAGTCTCACTCTGTTAGCCAGGTTGGAGTACAGTGGCACGATTTCGGCTCATTGCAACCTCTGTCTTCCAGGTTCAAGTGATTCTCATGCCTCAGCCTTCCACGTAGCTGGGATTACAGGCATGTGTCACTATGCCCAGCTATTTTTTATTTTTATTTTTAGTAGAGACGGGGTTTCACCATGTTGGCCACATTGGTCTCAAACTCCTGACCTAAGTTGATCTGCCTGCCTCAGCCTCCCAAAGTGCTGGGATTACAGGCATGAGCCACTGTGCCCAGCCAGTAAAACCTTTCTTGAACATCTATTTAAAATTCCAACCCCCTTGTTCAACATTCGTCTTCACTGACAACAAGAACAACTGGCCCCTTGTAGGCACCCAATATTTGTTGAATGAATGCATGATTATCTCCCTATACATAATTCTTCTGAACATTTGAGCAATGGGTGACCCATGTTTACAGAACAGTATCTTACCATACTCTTTCTCCATATTTCTCATTGCTTGTTTGTTCTAAAAGCTAGATTTCCATTTTCTATTTCTTTCATTCAATAAATAGTTATTGATTTATTTCCATGTGCTGGACCTGTGCTAGGTGCTGAATAATACAGTAATGAAACAAACATTGTCCCTATTATCAGAGAAAGACATCGAATAAATAACACAAAGACATGTAATATTATAAATTGTTGTAAGATGTTGTGAAGGAAGAAACAATGTACTGTGAGGAACAGTAACAGTGGAGGGAGGGTATTTACTTTGGTGGGATGGGAAGGCCACCCTAAGGAGGTGATATTGAAGCTGAAGTGAGTTGTGAAGAACCACAAGAAACCAATAAAACAAAATATGAAGACTGGGTTGGGTGGGGGAAGTACACATTTCAGGGAAAGAAAACAATCCTATAGGAAAGCTCTGAGAAAACAAAAAACATGGCATATTTGAAAAATCAAAAGGAAGCCAATGTAATTAAGGTGGGGGATTGGCAGTTCCTGTAAGTTCCACAACATTGTATAATGATTAAGGGCTTTGATCCCTAGAGGCCGACTCCCTGGGTCAAATTCAGGATTCACCTCTTAATAGCCTGTCATATTTGACAAGTTATTTACTCCGTGCTTTAGTTTTCTCATCTGTAAAAGAAAGACATAGTGCTTATCCCATATGGTAATTGTGTTACTAAATTAGTGATTGGATGCTAAGTACTTAGGATATCTTCTGCAATGTAGTGTCTTAGTCTGTGTGAGCTGCTATAACATAATATCTTTAATTGGGTGGCTTATAAACAAAAGAAATGTATTTCTCACAGTTCTAGAGGCTGGAAAGGCCAAGGTCAAGGTGCAGGCAAGTTCAGTGTCTGGTGTGGACTTGTTTCCCAGTTGCCTTTTCCTGTGTCCTCACAGGGTGGAAGAAGTCTCTTTTATAAGGGCACTAATCCTATTCATGGGAGCTCCACCCTCGTGACCTAATCACTTCCCAAAGGCCTTGCATTTGTCACAATCCTCCCTTTCTTTCCTACCCAATGAATAACAAGGGTCTTCCAGAGATTTCTGGTAAATAAGATTTTCACAAGTCAAGTCTTCTAATCGACTCATTAACCAAAATACTTCAACAAAGCTTTTAATTCAAGTTAGCACCTAAAAGCTAAACACTGACATCAGGCCACTAGAGTGAACCCAGTAAAGTGGAACATAACTTTCAATATTCTATTTGCATCTAAAACTCGTTTTGCTAAAATAAAAAAAATTTACTAGTTGATATCACCAATTTGCATTAGCACTGGTTGTTCAGTCTAAATTAGTTTTCTTTTTTGCTTCCAGGATACCATTATATTTTTCATGCCTTATTTCTATAAATATAATAAAAATATATTAAGAGTATCCATACACAACTTCTTGGCTGCAGACTAGGTCTGAATGCAGAATTGGCAACACATATTAGAACAATTACCAACAAAAAAGTCTTTTTCAAAGTTCTTTATGTGTTTCCCTTTCATGACACAAAGGACTAAGCAATGCATTATTTTCTATGCTATAATAAAATCATCCATTTTTAGCATTTTAACTGGTGGAGAAAATTATTTTGCTCTAAATGAAAATAGAAATTCTAAGTGCTAGTAGATGAATTCATATCGAATTATCTAAATTCTCTTATGGAAAGGCAATACTGGGATATTTAAGTTGAAATATTCTGCCTAGAAATCAATGCACCAGAAGCCTGATTTTCTGTAGAGAATGTTCCTTATTGTTGTAAAACATATTCCAAATTTCTGTGTATAGATTTATTTAATAAATTTTTACATTAATCCAATTTTAGTATTTAAATATATTTTCAGAGGGAAGGGGAGGGCCCTCTCTTTGCAATAAAAACCTTGTGTTGACTCTTAGGATAGTTAACTTCTTGCAGACACTTACGTTGTATGTTCCCTTTTCTAACAGTCAGATTTGTAACAAGCTATCTGGTATAGTGACAAATAAGCAAGAATTGCCCAAATCACCATGGAAGATCAGGGCACATCTTGCATTTTGCGTCCCCCAGAAGCATCTACTCTGCAATCTGCTCTAGTTGTATCATTTTTCTTTAACCAACCAGATCTGAGATAACAAAGATGAGTCCTAGGGAAAGAACAAGGAAATTTTATGTAGATTATTCTAACTTTGCATTTTATATCTTCTATATTACCCATGGCATCCCAAAATAGTATGATACTGACTTAGGGTAATAAGGGCCTGGAATACAAATGGAGAAAAGACAAAATACTCTACATGAACTGCCTGTACGTGAAATACTCCATTTGTAAGAAGTCCTTACAAAGAATAAACAACCATTTGTAGTTATAAAAATTATGTACAAGGACTTGGACAGTTCCCACCAGGATAGAATAATAGAGACCAGATTTATCCTTTTAAGCAAGAATTAGCAAAACAAAGTATATAAAATAATGGTTTTCAGATATTGAACATCATGCAGCACAGGACAGTCATCTCTGCAAGAAAAGAAAGCAATGTGGCAACTGAAAAGATGCCTTTCTATTTGCATAGATGAAAAGAATATCGCCGAGAGAGAATGTACCACTGGAGCAGGGGCCAGAGGGTGAGAAGGATGCGACATGGTACAGGAGAAAGCAATCCTTAAACTCTGGCATCAGCAAGACCTGTCCTTCAAGCTCAGCTCTTCCATTTACTCAATACACACAGCAGGCATCCAAAAACAGGAGAAAATGTTTATCAGATATCACATTTGAGGCAGAAATTATCACGGAGGGAAAGAATAATGAATTCAGAAATAAAGAGAAAAGGTTGTAGAATAGGCCATTTTTTTTCCTTAAATATTGCTTCTGCCCTATTCTCTCATCCCTTTCCTTCCTATACTCCAATTAAACAGATTTATACCTTTTGATTATGCTTTGTACATCTCTTACTTTATGTTGTTTCTTCTATTTTTGTTTCTCTTTATGCTTCTTTTCTGCATATTATTTTTCTTCCGTTTTCTGATTTACTGATCCTGTTTTATATTGGGTTCAGTCCATTATAAAACCCATCCAATGATTTGTTAATTTCAAATACTATATTTTTCTATTCTAAAGCATCCACTTGATTTTTTTTTATATTTCAATTTTCAGCTTAATTCTCAATCTTTTCTACTATTTGACCAAATTTCCCTCTAATGCCTAAATCACTTCTCTCTCTCTCTCTTTCCCTCTCTCTCTTAGTTTTTAGTAAACCTAATGTATCCTAGGTATTGGAATGCCTCATAGGTTTGGATATTGTGAGTAAAAAACAAAGAACTGTAGAAGTTCTTATTGATTTCTCGCAGAGAGAGTTATTTTTAGTTCTGGTGGGCAGATCTTATTAAGGTGTGATTTTATGCTCTGTTAGGGTTAGGCTAAAGTTTTCTGCCTTATTTGCTCTTACGTGTTGCACTTAGTTCTTGTGAGTTTTTTCCACTTCTAGTGCCTGCCCCATCTGAGTGTCTAATAAAGTTTTGTGATATTTACTGATGCCTCTCTACTTTGGTGGAGCTTAACCTCTATAACCTCTGTTTTCTCAATGCTGTATGCTGCGGAAATCTGTGATCAGTTTTTTAGCTTCCCAGCTGCTCTGGGTTTTGTAGAGTCTCACTAGACCATGTGCAGCTAATGTACTGACCAATAGCTTGTGGGGAACACATATATCATTATCTGAGCTTCTTTTCTGAGTTTGACTCAGTCTCCAGAAATTTGCTTCATAAGCCTGGGCCCTGACCACCAATATCTGTCTCCTCATCCCTGCAATACTTTCTACTTGGACCCAATTTTCACAGGGTTGAATGTGGGAAAAAATGCTTTAGAGAAAAAGCAAGGGGAAATGTGGAGCTCGCCTTGTATGTTTTGTTTCTCTCAAGGGTTATAGCACCTGTATTGCTTTCTCTCCAGTATCAAGCAGTTGTTTTGTATATGTTATCCAAAGCATATGTTTTGTATGTGTTTCATTAATCAAGGACAAGATTCTCTATCATGGCCAGAACTGACTCCCCTTTACTCTTCAACTTACTATAATTTCCATCCTATTATTCCATTTAAGCTGTTCTTGATAGGGTCACCAGTGACTTTCATGGTGCCAATCCAGGGTGTTCTTTTCAGCCCTTATCCTACTCTATCTCAGTAGCATTTGACACAGTTGACCACTTTCTGTCTTTTTTGGATTTCATGCCATATACCCATATACCCTCAGTTTTCCTTTTATTTCAGTGGCCATTCTTTCTCAGTCTCCTGTCCTGACTTAGCACTCCTTTACCCAGCTTTAATGCTGGACTTCCACAGCCCTCTGACAGGAGTCTTAGGTGCTCTTGTGTCCCACTTTACAATCCTTCTGTAGGTGATCCCATTCAAATCCATAACCTAAATTTATCTCTTCTCATGATTGCCACAATATGCTGAAACTTTCAAATTTATATTTCCAGCCCAGGCTCCACTTCTAAGCTTCACAACTTAGATCTCATGGTCTACTTGAGATCTCCACTTGGATGACTTACAAGGATTTCCAAACTTAACAGGTCTAAATCTGAACATTTTTGTGCTCTATACTGATCCCTTGCCACACTTGCTGTCCCAGTTCCCCATTTCAGCAAAGGACATCTTTCTTCCCCTTGTGTCTCTTGCTCCACATGTGAAATTCATCCTTGATTCTTCTCTCTCATTTGAATGCACTAGATTTCAGTACCTTGTATTTTGGTCAGATTTTCAACTTCATGAGAGTCCCATAACTTTGCTGGCTGATGACCTGACTGTTGTTCTGCCCTGGACCAAGTCCACAGTTCTGGAGCCCTCAGAATCTTTCCTGTTAGGGTACTTGAGGGCATAGGGGCTGTGAACCCTGAAATCTCACTGTATCGTAGCGTAGCATAGCACAGATACAGAAATTTGTAAGCAAGACCAAAGTAATAATAAATATTAATTCTTGTCATCTATGCTGTGTTTTAGATGGTTAGAACATTTAGGATTAATTTTTAAATGATTTCTAAGAGTTTTAGAAATGTTGAGAGCTAGAGAGATGGGATAAAGATAGATTCTGTAAGGTTTTTCTTATGGAACAGAGTAACCGTTTCATGAAACAGCATTTGCAATTTCTGAAACTCTATTAACTGGATGGACCATCAATTTATGTTTTACAGGTTGAAATTTCAGGCTTTTATCACTCATAGATAACTGAAAGCTTTAGATTTAGCATATCCTCCAGTCTATTAAATGTCTTAAAAAATTAAAATGCTTATTAAAAAGAACAGTATATTTTAGCTAAAGAGTTCGTACAGAATGATCTGAATCGGGGGTGTCCAATCTTTTGGATTCCCTTGGCCACACTGGAGGAAGAATTGTCTTGGGTTACACATAAAATACACTAATACTAATGATAGCTGATGAGTTAAAAAAAAAAAAAACAAATCACAAAAATATCTCACCTTTTAAGAAAGTTTACAAATTTGTATTGGACTGCATATGGCCTGCAGGCCACAGGTTGAACAAGCTTGGTCTAAAGAAAACGATATTTTTATTTTGTTTTATTTTATTTTTTGAGACGGAGCCTCACTCTATCGCCCAGGCTGGAGTGCAGTGGCGCATTCTCGGCTCACTGCAAGCTCTGCCTCCCGGGTTCACGCCATTCTTCTGCCTCAGTCTCCCGAGTAGCTGAGACTACAGGAGCCCGCCACCACGCCCGGCTAAGTTTTTGCATTGTTAGTAGAGACGGGGTTTCACCGTGTTAGCCAGGATGGTCTCGATCTCCTGACCTTGTGATCCGCCCGCCTCGGCCTCCCAAAGTGCTGGGATTACAGGCGTGAGCCACCGCGCCCGGCGATATTTGTATTTTTTGTAAAATTGCTTTAGAATCCCTAGATACAGCTTAGGACCCACTGACCCTGGGTAACCTTGAGCAGGCCACTTACCTCCTCCATCTTCATTTTCCTCATTTATGAAATGGTGAGCACGATGGCTTTGCATGGGCAACAATAAGTAGCAGTGAATACTTCCCCTGTGCCAGGCGCTCTATGAAGTGACCTGCATCTGATTTCATTCTTACAACTACTCCTCTAGATAGGAGGTAAAAAAAAAAAAAAAAAAAATCATCTTCATTTTACCTGAGGCTTGGAGAAGATAACCTGCCAGAAGTCACACAGCTAGTAAGTGTGGCATCCAGACAGTGTCTCCAGAGCGCAAAGTTTCTAACCACCACTCTGAGATGATCATGATCATTCTTTCCCAGTGGGCGCTTATGTCTTACTTACAGAGTGATGCTTAATTTTATGTGTCAACTTGACTGGGCTGTGGGATGCCCAGATGCCTGTTTCGTGTTGCTGTAACAGATTACCTGAGACTGCCTAATTTATAAAGAACAGAAATTTATTTCTCACAGTTTCGGAGGCTGAGAAGTCCAATATCAAAGAGCCAGCAGACTTTTGTGTCTGGTAAAGTCCTGGTTTCTATTTCCAAGATGGTGCTTTGAATGTTATGTACTTTGGAGGGGAAGAATGGTGTCCCTCACACAGCAAAATGACAGAAGAGAGAGAGCCCACTCCTGCAAACCCCCTTTATAGTGGCATTAATTTATGCCCTTTAAACTTTCCATTAAGGCCCACCTCCCAACACCATTTCATTAGGAGTTAAGTTTCTAACACATGAGCTTTGAAGGGAACAGAAACATTCAAATCATGGTGCCAGATATCTGGTTAAACATTATTCCTGCATGTATTTGAAAGAGTGGTTCTGGAAGACATTAGCATTTGAATTGGTGAACTGAGTAATGCAGAGAGCCTTCCCCTGTGCACTCATTGGGTTGAACATCACCAATCCAATGAGTGCCTGAGTAGAAGAAAAAGGCAGAAAGAAGTCAAATTCTCTCTCTCTGCCTGACTGCTGGAGCTGCGACTTTGCTCTTCTCCTGTCCTTGGGCTGAGACTTACACCGCTGGTGCTCCTGGTTCTCAGACCTTCCAACCAATGTTTATACCACTGGTTTCCCTGCATCTCCAGGTTGTAGATGGCAGATTGTGGGACTTAGCCTACTTCTCTATCAATGTATCTGTCTAAAACTGGTTCTGTTACTCTGGATGACCTTGACTAATAAAGCTTTTGTTGTTGTTGTTGATGGAGTCTCATTCTGTAACCCAGGCTGGAGTGCTGTGGTATGATCTTGGCTCACTGCAACCTCCACCTCCCAAGTTGAAGCAATTCTCCTGCCTCAGCCTCCTGAGTACCTGGGATTATAGGTGCCTGCCACCACACGTGGCTAATTTTTGTATTTTTAGTAGAGATGGGGTTTCGTCATGTTGGCCAGGCTGGTCTCAAACTCCTGACCTCAAGCGATCTGCCCCTCTCGGCCTCCCAAAGTGCTGGGATTACAGGCATGAGCCGGTGTGCCTGGCCCTAACAGAGCTTTTAGGCATTGGAAAGCAGCACAGATTTCAGTCAGGCCTCTGCATTTGAAAACTGTCTGCAGTTTTGTCTATAGTGGTCTTTGAGATTGTCCCCTTATTGGAGTGAGACATCTCTGTTGACTTCTAGTGCAGTTTGGGTCTAGCCTGATTCAGCAGCTCACTATTTGCTTCTAGAGATGAATAATGGGAACTTAGACTGGCCTTTGTTCCTTGATTTTTGGCTCATCTCTGTCATTTCTTTCTTTCTAGGATATATTTGCAATTATGACAAAGAAATCATGCAGACTGTAAGCATTATGTTACCTCTTTAGCATTTTCTCCACTGAATCATGTCCTAGTTTCCCTTGGCAACCATACAGATTAACCTCTTACAAACCAGGTCTCCCCATAGTTTTAGCATTTCATAACTGAATCCTGTTTGTCAATATAATTGCATGTTATCCAGAATCCAGATTATTCTTGCAGTGGTGTTTAGGGGACAGGATATTTTTCCATTTATTATTTAATACCTTTTCAATCCTGATGGTGAGAAGAACAGACCAGGAAGAAGGGAAGGATGATAAAGTGTCAGGGTAGTGTGTTTTCAGACCAGCAGGCTTTTGTGCTATCTATTTAATCACTGTGTTTGGTTGGGGTGGGTGGGGATTTGTCTACTCCTCCACACAGGGCCAGTAGAATCAGTAAATGTTAGTGTTAGAAAGGATCACCCAGCATTCCAGTCACAAAAGAGATGAGGACATAGAGGCCCCTAGGGGCTCATTGCCTTTCTCAAGGTCCAGCAGTCAATATACATTTGACTAGGACCAGCTTCCCTGGCACCAGTGCTGTCAACTGTGTGTGGTGTCACCTCTTCCACCCCCAAACCACTACAAAACTGAATCTGTGGACTGGGATTCATACCTTTTGTGTTTCTGAAAAAGATACGTTCAAGTCCTCACCCCGGCACTGTGAGTATGACGTTATTTGGAAATAGGTTCTTTCCGATGCAATCCAGCTAAGGTCATATTAAATTAAGATGAAACCAAAATGCATGGACTGGAATGCTTACAAGAAGAGGAGAGGACACGAAGAGACTCACGCAGAAGTCCATATGAAAATGGAGGCAGAGATTGGAGTGATGCACTCAAGCCAAGGAATGCTCAGGATTGCTGGCCACCACTAGAAGCTAGGAAGAGGCAGGGAGGGAATCTCCCTGAGGTCTTTGGAGAAAGATGGTTCTGCCACCACCTTATTTTAAACTTCTAACTTTCAGTCTATGAGAGAATAAATTTCTGCTGTTTCAAGCCACCCAGTTTATGGTTATTTGTCATGGCAGTCCTAGGAAACACATACAAGGTGGCTATTACGTATAATTTTATTTTTCTGTAATTCAACATGACATTTATTTTTGCCTGAGTTCTTCCAGGTTAAGTAGATACTTAAGCTCGGTCAATTTAGGTTCACCAGGCTGGGCATAGTGGCTCATGTGTGTAATCTCAGCACTTTGGGAGTTCAAGGTGGGTGGATCATGAGGTCAGGAGTTCAAGACCAGCCTGGCCAACATGGTGATACCCCATCTCTACTAATAATACAAAAATTAGCTGGGCATGGTGGCATGCACCTGTAGTCCCAGCTACTTAGGAGGCTGAGGCAGGAGAATCGTTTGAACCTGGGAGGCAGAGGTTGCAGTGAGCCAAGATTGTGCCACTGCACTCCAGCTTGGGAGATGGAGTGAGACTCCATCTCAAAAACAAAACAAAACAAAAACAATTTAGGTTCACCTGCCCCTTTCTTCTTCCCAAGGTGGTGTCTAAGCTACAAACCCTTCACGCTTGTCCCACCTAGTTGTTGGGAGATACTCCTGTTTGTGTCCCCATGACCTCTACAGGTCCAATGGCCCTAGTAGCTTCCAGCATATCACAGGGTACATGATTCTCAGACAGGCAGTTCACACTCCTGTACACCTAGCTGTGGTGCTATAAACATTTTCTCAGTGAGAGTTTTCGTTGTCATGACAGCTCTGCCAGGGACGAAGGCTTTGGGTCTCCTTTCCCAAGACCACTATGTATTTCTCTCATCTTTACCCTACCTCTGCAATCATGAAAAATAATTAGATCCAATTTTCCCCAACCTCATTTCTTAGCACGCTTCCTATACTCTTTATCTACGTTCTGAATTCTCTTTCTTAGACTTTTAGACCACAAAACCCCAATATTTGACTGCTTTTTCAGTGTTCTGTTTTGTCACATCCCTCCCCTGAGGCAATGACTGCAGAATACTTGCTACAAGGGAGAATGGGAAGGAAAGTGAAAAATACTGATGGAAAACCAAAAAATATTAATTAGTCAAAACTATTTTCTAAATAAATGTGATATGGGAGAAAAATACAGTCCTGAAGCCAAAGAGACATGGAATCAGATACCGATGATGCTACTTTCTAGCTTACTAGGGCAAAGTACATTTTGTCTCTGTAGGCTTTGCACTCCCATTTACTCATATGGGGAAATTAAAAACCCCATCTTCTAGAGTTGTTGTGAGGATGAAATTTAGTGAGATAATACATGCAAAGTCAAAGTGTCTCCCAGGCTGGTGTGGTGGCTCACACCTATAATCCCAACACTTTGGGAGGCCGAGGAGGTCGGATCACTTGAGCTCAGGAGTTCAAGACCAGCCTGGGCAACATATTGAAAACCTATCTCTACAAAAATACAAAAAGTAGCCGTGCATGGTGGCATGTGTCTCTAGTTCCAGCTACTCAAGAGGCTGAAGTGGGAGAATCTCTTGAGCTTGGGAGGTAGAGGCTGCAATTGAGCAGAGGTGACAGAGTGAGACACTGTCTCAAAACAACAACAACAACAACAACAACAAAATGTCTCCTTTCAGCAGAAGCATAAAAACAAAACAAAACAAAACACCTCGCCAATATTGTTGCAGAAATTATTTAAGACTGAGCTGATTTCCCAGTTCTTCCTAAGTGGTTCTTTAGGAAGACCCATAAAGCCTCCATAAAGACACCAGCTATTGAGTTTGAATATTCATGTTGAATGTGGTTTCCCACCGGTAAACAAGATGCTGCTATGGCAGATGTCTGGCTCTTTAATTTTCTTCCTTTTGTGAAGGGAGAAATAACCTGATGATGAGAGCTAGATTTTCAATTCATTATTATCTTTATTTTTGAGCTTTAGTGCACTTTGGCCCTTGTGCTTTCCTGTATCCACGGGAATACGCTATAGACAGAAAAACATTTTATATTTTAATCTTCCTGGCTCTTAAATTGTAATGCTATTGAACACTCCTCTAAGGAATTAGGTGTGCTGTAGCGCTTTTTCAGGAGCTGGCAAAACCCAGGCAGAGCTGGTGTTGACTTTGCCAGATTTTCCTTCTCTAAGAAGTTGTCATGCAGAGGCTGAGCCACTAGATGTCACAAATGGGGAAGTGTTCTGCCCTGCTCTCTGCGGTTTTCTCCTGCAAGGAGAGGGTGAGACCCTATACTCCTTCTTCAGCTGGAGTGATCACCAGCATCTTACCAGTGACAGGCTGGGAATGTCTGTGGTCCATCTTTATAGCCAGGAAGGCTATACATCTTCTCTATCCATATACACACACACACACCTATATATATATTTAATATATGTGCTTATTTTATATATATATATATATATATCTCCAAGATGGAGATTGTTTGAGAAGACTTGACTTGGAATACTGGCTATGCAGGATAAGAGGAAGATAAAATGATATAATTGAGGCAAAGACTACGGAATTACCACCCTAGGGATTTTTTGTATTGTCTTGATAAGTGGTTCCCACAGTGACCTATGACATGTGAGGGACTGTACTAAGGCCTAGGAAAGAAATGGCAACAAAACAGTGGGTTAGTGCAGAACGCAGAAAGGTGGACTATAGTGAAATCAGAAACACAAAGACACGTAGTGAGTTTTCCTGTAGCTAAAGATATTTACCTTGAAGAATTGGCCTTTCAAAATTATTTCTGTTTTATGTTAATGTTGAAATCCTTTTATTTTATGAAATGATAATATTAGTAGGAAGACGTTTTTATTTTAATATTCTTATTGGAAAAATTAAAACTTGGCAGCTTTATTATAGTATTCTTTTTTTTTTTTTTTTTTTTTTTAAATTCTCTGGTCTTTAAAGTCTTCAAGTCTGGGGGCCCTTGATATCTCTAAATGTCTATACTCAGAACTGAAGATGCCTCCCACTACAGATTGTTATCCTCATCACACCCACTTCTCAGCCACTACCACTGGAGAAGCCAACAGAGAAAGTAGAAGGAAACACCCTCCAGATAAATTCAGATAAAACTGAAAATAAATAGAATTCTATATTGGGTAATGAATAGCATTAAAGCTTTCCCTAGGGAAACAGTTTCACTAAAGTACAGGGTTTTGACAGAAGATTGTTGCTACGTATTAAATTTGGATCTCTAAAATTGCTTTATAGAACATACTTTATTTTTTACAGGGTCCCCAGTGGAATTTAACCTATCCAGTATTTTTCTGGCAAACAGTTCCGTGGGGTGGGGTGGTATCAGATTGGATAACTCTCTACCTAAAATAACTGACCCTATCAAATGAACACAACGTTCTCCTTCCCCGTCATAGTCCATTTGGCTCAGATCATTTAAGAATCTATAGACAAACCTGTTACAAAAGGATGTTTGGCTAATGCCCATGAGAATCAAAAAATGATCTACAAGCCAGGCCTGGTGGTTCGTGCCTATAATCCCAGCACTTTGGGAGGACAAGGTGGGTGAATCACCTGAGGTCAGGAGTTCCAGACTAGCTGGCCAACATGGTGAAACCCTGTTTCTACTAAAAATACAAAAATTAGCCAGGCGTCGTGGTGCGTGCCTCTAGTCCCAGCTACTCAGGAGGCTGAGGAAGGAGAATTGTTTGAACCTGGGAGGCGGAGGTTGTAATGAGCTGAGATCATGCCATTGCACTCTAACCTGGGCAACAGAGCATGACTCCATCTCAAAGAAAAAAAAAAAAAATCTATGAATATCCTAAAACTAAATGTGACCATATTAGTGTATGTACCAATAGCCCTCAAGTAGAGAACTTGCTTTTATACTGGGGACAAATGTTTAAGAAGTCAAGAATATGCATGAATGAGAGGAAATGGCTCTTTTCTCTAGAATGGTGAGCAGGACAAAGAGTGAAAAGAACTAAGCTCTTCAGGACAGCTCTGGTGTACTCCAGGATAAACTATACTTCATGATAAGCATCTTCTTGGTGCCTACAAACATGAACAACGCTGGACAAAGAGCAGGGCTCTCCTTGACTGGAGAATTCTAAAGGAAGCAGAATTGGCATAGGCTGGCAAGGTAGTGGTGCAGAGATTATTCGAGTACCAGGCACAGCACTGTGTACCTGGACAAGTGTCCAAAAGAACAGAGTAATTTCCCCAAGACAAGGAGATACATGTGACGTGAAATGGCTCTTTAAGGAAGGCTTATTGGAAGTGTTCAGAAAATGGTCTTTAGCTGTCATCCCTTGAGGAAGTGGCTGTGCTCCAGATGTTCACATCTTGCCCAAAGACACATCCTTCCTAGGGCAGCCCACGTCCAAAGACTGACTGCTATATAAAGGCTCAGAGTCATTTCACCACAATGTGGGACTACTCTGAATGGCCATTTGAACTCCAGGACTCCTCAAGGAATCAGCTGAAGCTGTGCTAGTCTGAATCTTTTTGTCCCTTCAAAATTTATATTTTGAAAATTAGCTGAGCATGGTGGCGGGTGCCTGTAGTCTCAGCTACTCGGGAGGCTGAGGTAGGAGAATGGCATGAACCCGGGATGCGGAGCTTTCAGTGAGCCGAGATTGTGCCACTGCACTCCAGCCTGGGCAACAGATCGAGACTCCGTCTCAAAAAAAAAAAATTTATATTTTGAAACCTGATTCCCAATGTAATAGTATTAAAAGGTGGAGCCTTTAGAAGGTGATTGGATCACGAGGACTCCACCCTCATAAATGGGATTAATGCCCTTATAAAAGGGGCCTCAGAGAATTTGTTTGGCCTCTGTTATGTGAGGACACAGCAAGAAGGTGCTATCTATGCAGCAGAGAACCCTCACCAAACATTACATTTGCTGGTACCTTGATCTTTAAATTTCCAGCTTCCAGAACTGTGAGCAACACATATTTATTGTTTATAAATTACCCAGTCTAAGGTATTTTGTTATAGCAGCCCATAAGGACTAAGAAGAAAAGGGGTAGCAAGAGTGGGGTGCTGATGTAACAAATACCTAAAAATGTGGAAGCATCTTGGGAACGGGGTAGTGAATAGAGGCTGGAAGAATTTGGAGCTGCATGCAACAAAAAACCTGCCTTGTTATACATGTAACATTAAGGTGGATTCTGGTGAAGGCTCAGAAGAAGAGGGGAGATGTAGAGAAAGCCTCAATCTTTCTAGAGATTACCTAAAAGATGGCAGGCAGGATGTTGGTGGAATTATGGATGGTAAAAGCCATTTGGATGAGGTCTAAGATGGAAATGAGAAATATTTTATTGGAAACTGGAGGAAAGGTGATCCTTGTTATAACGTGGCAAAGAAGTTAGCTGAATTGTGTGCATGTCCTAGTGCTTTGTAGAAGGTAGAACTAACTGATGAAAGAAGATGTTTGGTGGAACAACTACCTAAGCAAATTGCTGAGGTACAACATAGCTTCTCTTGACTGCTTATTGTAAAATTTGAGAAGATTAAATTTATAGTAAAACATGAAGCGGAACTTATGCCTGGCCATGTTGTAAAGAACAAAAAACATGTTCAGGACAGAATACCAATGGTGTAGTCAACCTAGCCATTGACAGGGAGATTAGATGGAAGGAAGTCACATGCTACTTATCAAGATGATGGAAGAATAACCCTGAATGCATTCCAAAGATCACTGGGGCTTGCCACTTTCATCACAGGCCCAGAGTGCCAAGGCCCTGGGGACAGAATTATGTCAAAAATGGAGACTTAGGTGACCGTGGGGCTTTGGTGCTCATCCTGTGCTGCCTAAAGTCTCTGCTCCTCTCATTGTGGCACAGCACTCCTTAGCCGTACCATGTGGTTCAAGGTGATTTAAGTGTGGCTCAGGCCACCTCTCTAGAGGGCAGAGATGGTAAACCTTAGCTGCATATGTTCAATGCCATCTCCAAAAATGTGAAGAATACACAAGCTGTGCAGCATTGCTGCCTCCCTTTAGATTTCAAAAGATGCCCTGTTGAGTCTTGGGGCTCTGGTGGAGAACTGCACTCAGGAGTGGGGTCACCACAGAAAGCCCCCACGAGGGCAATGACTAGTGAAGCTGTAGAGGCAGGGGCACTGCAGAGACTCCTTACTAGGGCAATACCTAGTGGAGCTGAGAAAGTGGACTCACCCTCAAGAACCCAGCTCAGTAGAGCTAGCTGGGTGCAACTCCACTCTGGGAGATATGCAAGCACAAAACTCAACCCAAGAGAGTTGTGGCATTGGCCACACCCATCAAAGCCATGGGAACAGGGCCACCTAGAGCCTTGAGGTTCCAGCTCCTGCCCTTGTGTGTCCAAAAGACAGAAGGTCAAGCCAAAGAACATTAGTCTCCAGGCCTAAGATTTAATGTTTGCCCTATTGAGTTTTGGACTTGCTCGATACCTATTAACCTTTTCTCTTTTTCTCTAATTTATTCCTTTTGAAATGGGAATATCTATTTTATGCCTGTCTTACCATTGTATTTTGGAAGCACATAATTTGTTTGATTTCCCAGGCTTGCTGATGGAGGGAAATTTACCTCAGGGTTGAATTGTACCTTGAGTGTCACCTATGTTTGATTTAGCTGATATTTAGGTGAAATTCTGAACATCAGACCTTTGAGTTCATGCTGGAATGAGTTAAGACTTTGGGGCTGTGGGAATGAATGTATTTTTCATGTGAGAAAGACATGAACTTGGGGGTGCAGGGGTAGAATATTAAGGTCTGAATATGTCCCCTCAAATTCATGTGCTGAGATTTAATTCCCAATGTAATAATTAAGAGGTGGGTGTCTTTGAAAAGTGCTTAGGTCATGAGGGCTCCACTCTTAGAAATGGGATTACTGCCTTTATAAAAGAGGCCCAAGAGTGCTCGTTTGGCCTTATACCTTGTGAAGACACTGCAAGAATCTATGAACAGCATCTATGAAGCAGAGAGCCCTTACCAGATACTGGTGCCTTGATTTTGGGATTCTCAATCTGCAGAACTGTAAGAGATAATTTTTTGTTGTTTATAAATTACCCAGTCTAAGGTATTTTGTTACAGCAGCCCAAACAGACAAAGACAGGCTGCTTACTAATCCTATATGACAGCTTGCCTTCCTCCGCTGCTAACTGTTTCCTTTTCCTCTCCTACACAGGCACTCCCTAATAAACATTCCACATGCTAACTCTCCCTCAAAGTCAGCTTCGTGGAGAAACCAACCTGCACTGGAGTAACATTCAAGGTTTTTCTTGTCATCTTGAAGCAAAACTGGGACACCTTTTAGCTGATGTAGCTGGAGGAAATACTGGTTACAAGTATAAACAAACAGTGTTACTGTACATAAAATAGTAGATTCAAAAAAATGGTAGCAAATAATGTTTTACTATATTCTAATTCCAGATAACTTGGTGAACTCAGTTCTTTTCAAAATCCAGTTTAAATGTCTGTGACCCTGTTATTTTCTCTGTAGCTTTCTCAGAAAAAAAATCAATCTCTTCTTTTATTTTGCTCATAGATCACTTAATACCAGTGTCATACCAAGGGTATGGGAGATGGAAGGGGTTTGGAGAAGAGCAGTCAGTCCTGGGCAGGTAACAAAGGGGTACATTGTGGAGAATTTAAAAACTATAATAAAACTGATTAGAAGCCAGCCTACTTTGTATTATCACTGTGTTTGTGCAATTTTAAGTGATGTCAGTAACAAAATACTCCTTCCATCCATGGAAAGTGGTTTCCCCTTTCTACCCTCACAACAATTACACACATACACTCCCTTACACCTTGTTATACTATGACTCAGTGTATGGCATACATCAGCTACCTTGCATTATATTATTAACTCCCAGACTATGAGTTCTTCATGTCAAACTTAAGTACAGCTGATCTTTGCCCCCTCCTTTTCATCTCTGTATGATCCTTATTAAAGTAGCTGACCCGGAGTAGACACCAATAATTTTTAGTTGAAGAAATAAAGGACTGTAATTCAGTTCTTCATCCACATGTGGGAGTAGCTAGTTAGCACAGAAATAATAAAGTCTTCCATCCCCAAAGCTTAACCAATGTCCCAAATCAATGCCATTACATTTCCCTCAAATGTGTTTCTCTTAGTTTTCCACATAGTTATTAAGTCAAAACTTCACTCTTTCTGGTGATGGGGTTCAGGATACAGTAACCCAAAATATGACTGTAAGAGACCAGAATATTTTTACTAAAATGCCAGGGGTTTAGTTTTGGTCCCATTGCTTGTCCCACAGAAAGCCAATCACCAATACAACAAGTATTGCCAGGAAAGAGGCTTTTTATTTAGGGGACGTCAGCTGAAGAAGTGAGAGCCATACCTCAAATTTGTCTCTTCCACTTGACTAAAATTTGGAGTTTATATGGTAGGGAAGGAATATAGTTATGTTCAGGGAAAACAGGAATCAGGGACAAGTAAGAAAGCAATCAAGATGGATGAGGGGCATGGCTTCTCACTGTCTGGATTTCAGGAGTTGCAGTTTTTGCCTGAGGGTTGGTTTCCTGAGGAAGGAACTAGAGCAAGAAAAATTTAAGTTTCAAGTTTTAAAACCAGGGAGAGTCAATTTCTGTGTTTATTAAAAAAATCATAAACACTACTTCCATGGGACAATTGAGCCAGTTTCAATATGCTACCCCAAATAAGTCTCTTTGGCATATGGATTATTTTGAGCTGGTTATTTTGAGAAACTGCTGACTAAGGAGTGGTTCTTAAAGGTTATCCTTTGGTTAGAGAAATTTACATCTATGCAGGAAATCTCCGTGTATAAGAGTGTCTCCCTTTCTGCACCAAGAAAAGGTAGGATGACTAAATCACTAGAGATTCTTAATAGATGGAAAAGGCATCAACTTAAATGTCCAGAAATCCTTACCAAAGGCACCTGGTGTAAGGGGGAAGTGGGCCTGAGTATCAGCATGTGCTCAGCCTATCAAGCAGTGTGTCTGGTGCCATAAGGCGATGTTCTATCTCAAGGTGATATATCTGTCTTCTCACAGATGTCCTGCAGGGTTGACTTTTTTGATTCACAATCAAGAGAATGGTGAGAAGTCTGAATGAGAGAAAAGAAGGGAAAGGGCTAGAGAAGCAGATGGCTAGGACTGAGAAAGGAGGCTTTTAGGAGAGTTAGGGTGAGAAAGGACTGAAGCAGCTCCAGGTTGGGAAGGAAAGGCTAGGGGAGAAAAGGGATTTTAAGAAGCATTGCTCATATGTAGAACCTGAGCTACTTTGAAATTTCTTTTGATTGCTAGGCTATGTTTTCTTTGTCTGCCATAGTGTTAGCAAAATCACATTACATTTCAGACTCTATGTCTCAATTTAAGTAGTTAAACCATCAGTTAAAGTCTGTAACTGCCTTCCAGGTCAGTGTGTGTCTGGGACAATGAAGGAATCCATTCATCTTTGAATTCACCAACTATTTGACCTTGAGAAAGTCAACACTTTTTGAAACATCTACTTTTTTCATCTGCAAACTAAGGTAATAATGGCACCTCTCCCATAAAATGATTGTGAGAATTAAGCAAAATCATGTATGAATGAAGCCCTCCGCTCAGCCTTTGTCAAAGAAGGAGTGCTAAATAAATGATAATGTCCTGTTATTGTTTATGTTGTTAGAATAGTAAAAATCAAGCAGAATTCTTGGCAGTCTCAAAGAAAAATTATGTGTCCTAGCAAACTAGATGGGGCCAAGAAGAACCCCTGGGACTAACTGAATTACAGTGACTGGAATCAAAACATTCTACTCCTTGCAGTGGTTCCTGTCATCTGCAGATGCAACATATTTTTATTTCTAACTGCAAACATGTCATATTTTCCCTAAATAGTAGTTTCCTATGTTAAGCATTTCATATAATTTTAGCATTATTCTGTATCTCATTAGCTTAAATATTTTTCTTCCATATTCCGTCTTGTGTGCTTGCTTCTACTAAATCTTCCTTCTATCAAAATAATACAAAGATTGTAAAACTCCTCCAAATTTGAATTCAGTGATGAAAATGAGCTTAACATCCCACCTCTTTTCTCTCATAGTCATTGCCCTTTCTCTCCTGCTTCTAAGCTTATTCCTTAGACATTTCACCTGAGAATGACTTGCTCCTCAAGATCTCAGCTCTTTCACTTTCAGAGGTAAAAGAGGGAGAGGCCTTTAATCAGTTGAATCTTCTTGTCTCATAAGGAAGCAATAGCAATAACAACAAAACCACACTGCCTTAACAGCTAGTTGTAATTAGAAGCCAGATACAACTTAAAATAAAATTCAAACAAATAAACAAAACACTAGGACAAAAGCTCTTTGAGCCATAGTGGTCCAAGGGGATGCTATCTGTCCCTTTGTTTCCTTTCACTTTCTTCTACAGCTCACTCTTTGCTTGTTGTATTGCAGAGTTCTGTCCTCTCACACCATTTCCATATGTACGTTGTTCTTAATCAATGGTCTGAGGACAGTAGCACAATTTCTGCCTGGAGTCCATGAATTTCAAAACTTTTAACAATGTGTGTGTGTGTGTGTGTGTTCATGTGCACAGGCAGATATTTTCTGGGAAAAGGATCGTATCTATCAGGAAAATTCCAGATGCCCCTCCAAAGTAAGTCATACTTTGCAGGACTTAGATGGTTTATCCAACCCTCAATTCCATTTACTTCTGTTTTCTTCCTGCTCTTCTCATTGCACTTATACTATTTTTGTACACTAATGGTTCTATGTAAACATTTTAGATTTCAAAGCAGATATATTTCTTGCTTTTTCACTACTGTCTGAGAGGATTTTCTTTTAGTTCAATGCCTATATAGTAGGCATTTCGAGTCAAATGGCATTTTCAAACAGTGCAGATGGCTGGTGTAACATGAGAGAATTAGGCATGACTCCTGCTGTCCAGGAGCTTATAATATAACAGGAAGGCAGATAATGTTAAAGAAAAACAACTACAGTAGCAACAATGAAGAATTAAACATGGAGAGCTATAAGAAGTATAGATGAGGAGGTTCTAAATCTGCCCAGGAAAGTTAGGATAAACCTGTTGAAATAGGTGACATTCAAATGTGTCTGGAAAGGCCTTGGTGAGTTTTATAGGGAAAACAGGTAGGAAAGAACATTCCTGGCAGAAATGGAAACAACAGTGACACAGTTTTGCTCTGTGTCCCCACCCAAATCTCTTCTCGAATTGTAATGCCCGTGTGCTGAGGGAGGGACCTAGCGGGAGGTGACTGGATCGTGGGGGTGGTTCCCCCGTGCTGTTCTTGTGATAGTGAGTCCTCACGAAATCTAATGACTTAAAAGTGGCACTTCCTCCTTTACTCTCTCTCTCTCCTGCCACCATGTAAGATGTGCCTTGCCTCCCCTTCACCTTCTGCCATGATTGTAAGTTTCCTGAGGCCTCCCCAGCCATGTGGAACTGTGAGTCAAATAAACCTCTTTCTCTTGTAAATTACCCAGTCTCAGGTATTTCTTTATAGCAGTGTAACAGTGGACTAATACAAACAGTTAGTTTTGGTATCTCTGAGGCATGAGGTGAATGTAGGTGTGGTGGGACCTGGGACTGGAAGGGAACACTGGAGTCACATGAACGATCCCAGTTGAATGACCCAGGATATCAAGCCAAATCATATATGCATATATATGGGTGTGTATGTGTGTGTGTGTGTGCATATGTGTGTGTGGTGTGTGTTGCATCCTTACCTATGTGCCTATGCAGAGAAAGTATACTTTAGGTAGAAGTTTGCTAAGTTGCCAAGCAGTTCCAAGGCTGTGGAAAGCAGGAAGGCAGAGGTTGAGCAGATACGGACCATTCAGGAACCGAGGAATGCAGCATCTGAGGCCTAGAAATACAGGTCCAAGTTCAAGTTGGAGATAGAGACAATTCCCTGAGGCATGAGAAAGGACCTGAATCTGCCAGAGGGTAAAGAAGCTAAATTTGTTATATACATTATTCGATTCTATGAACATTTAAAAAGGCATCATGAATATAGATCCTTAAACATTTATGTTTGTTATTTAAACTGGGCTCTTTCAGCTTATTTTATCAGGAAGATTCCTGAGTTTTGTGAAGAGCATTGTGCAGGGTGCACATGGATCAGGTTATGCAATTATATTCTCAATGAAACCCTATTATGTGCTGATAAAGGTCAAATGTGAAATGACTCTTTTTGTAAAGGTGACTTTCACATAATTCTGTTATACTTTAATAAGTATCATGGTAGTAGACACTTTATTCTGAGCACATTGTAAGTGCTTTCGCAAACAGGCCTACGTGTTGTTTTCACTGATAAACACAGTATTGATGGCAAAGCCTACAGGCCAATTCTGAGACTAAACATTGTAGTTGTTTGTATGTTACAGCACTCTGTGAAAGAAGCCTTTGCCCAGGGCTTTTTAGAGGTAGTTTGGCTGTCAAATAAAGTTACTAAATGGACTTTTAATTTACTGTATATATATTTATATCAGAACCTTAGGATAAGTTTGCAGGTATCTGAAAATTGGCTAATGGAGCAAGATAAATGTGTCTGTTATCACTGCTCAAGGGACTACATTTGAATCATTGTTTTAATTTGCAGAACTGAAGTATTTTTAAGGAGGTGATGATAAAATAAAATTGAATTAAGTTTAGTGGGCAGAGTAACTGTGGAAAGATTTCTGCTCTAAAAATGGGTTTTACCTAAGGCCCTTTTCATGATAAAGATAAAAAATTTTATAGGCTGATGTTTTACTTGCCATTTAGTTTTTGTTTTTCTTTTTCTTTGCCAAGTAATATCTACTAGTTGTCTTTCATGATGACACATTCTTGTTTCTTCATTCGTTACTTGATGATTTTGTCTGAGCATGTGGCTGGTGCATGGGTTTAAATCAGGAAACCCTAGGGTCTTGCAGGAAGCAGGGTGTGTGTTAATGTTTTATAGGATATCACAGAATGTAGGATTTACTAGAAATGTGGGGAGGTTTTTGAGGGAGCCACCATCTGGAAGTAACTTTTCCTACCAAAACCTACAATACACTGTAGAAATTGTGACCAGTAGAGCCACAGAGAGAAAAAGCCTTCCAGAAAGCCCCAGGAAATACGTTTGCAGATGAGAATTACCAGAGAGTGAACGTCTTAGAGTCTGGCCTTTCAGGGATCTAGATGTATTGGATACAGACTTTCATCAGAAAAATTGAACCGTGTTAATAATGGCTGAAAGATATTTCTCCATCTTTGGTATATTAACCTTAACACAAAAATGTAATACATTCAGTGCAGGCCAGTGTAGGACACAGAAGAGGAGAAGCAGACAGTCCAGACTTCAAGGTCACGACAGAAGAAAACCTGGGCAGAACTTTCTCCAAACCTATCTCCTTGAAGGACAGGGATATCTTTAAAATCCAAGTGTGGGGGACTTGACTAGGTTTAGGCAGATCTTTATCGATTTTTGCTTGGGTAGTGGGTTGAAGAAATTATTGTAGCCACTGGCAGTGGAATTCCTGTTAAAGAGGAAGGTGTCTGTATTGAGGGAAATAATTTGTGAAATGGCTTGGGGTAAAAGATGAGAGCTTGGAGTTGGTCAACTAAAAAAAAAAAAAAAATGGCATAATGGTTGTGCATTAGGAATAAACAAAGATTTAGGGGAGAAGAGATTCAAAATAGAAAAGCAGTGGCATGGATGAAAGACACGTAGCAAAAACATTTCAGAATAGACATTCCTAAGGTTCCCTTTCAAGTTTTGTTCCATGCTAGAAAGACATTCAGTCTTTCCAGCTCACAAAGATGGTTAATGGAGTCTGTTGTGTACCCCCAAGCCTTTGTGTAATTGCTAAGACAACACTTTATTTTGGTTATTGGAGGTGTATGCAAATGATAAAAGAATAAAAATATATGTAAGTGTTCTGACACTGATAAAGAACACTTTATCTCTTTAAGTACAGTTTTATGATGTTAAAATGTTAATCAAAATGTTTATCATATACAGTCACATTTTAAAAGCAATTAAATAAAAAATTATATATATAATATCTAGGCTTCATAGGATTAAAGAGTTCTATTTAGAGGTTTTCTGCAACTGTGATTTTCTGGTTTTTATTTTCCTTTTTTGGTAATCCATTTGAAATCCTTTCTGGATTAAAAAAATAACTTTACATAGTGGTTCAATGTGTCTTTATCCTACTTTTTATAAAGCAAGTTATGATTGCTATTTAAAAAGCAATTTATTCGTTCAATGTTACACCTTGTCATAACCAATTAACTTTGGATGCTGGTGCTCTACTTTGATTTCTAAAACTTTATGTATCCCTTACATTGTTAAGTTGTATCCCTTACCTTGTTAGCTAAAAACATTTTGTTCAGAAACGTCACCAGTTAGCAGTTTAACTCTCTACAAAGCTTTCTCTTGTTTAAATAGAAATCATAACTTATGCTTTTATCTAGGGACTACTTATGTAGAAATACAGTTGTTTTAAATTGTGGATAAACCTCATCACATAAAATTATAGGATATTATACATTTCAAAATATTACCATCCTCCCCTAACAAAATTTAGTTATAATCAAAACTACTGCCTTGTAGAAGAACCCTATTAGCTTATTTAGAAATGTTTTTCTCCTAAAGACAAAGACTAGGTCAGTGTTAGTTCAAAAAGATCAATTAGACAGTTGGTGTGTGGCACTCAATGCTAAACACTTTTTATATAAAGATGGTATAAAGCTGGGCATTGTGGCTCATGCCTGTAATCCAAGCTACTTGGGAGACTGAGGTGGAAGAATCCTTTGAGCCTAGGAATTTGAGTTTGAGGCTGCAGTGAGTTATGATTGAGCCACTGCATTTCATTACAGTCTGGGCAACAGAGTGAGACCCTGTCTCTAGAAAAGAGTTTTAAAGGTAAAATCTAATAAATAAAAATTATCCAAGTAGTCACATTTTTAAAAGCAATTAAATCGATACATCTTGGCACATATCAGGTTTTTAAAAATTGTTTTCTCTTCTTTTTAGCCTAATCTTGAGTTGCTTGAGCAAATTTGTTTTGTATCTATTAGTGTTAACCTTAGAAGCTCATTTTTTTCAGCATTTCACACAGGAGCAGCAGTCCTATATTATCATGATGTTGTTGTCAATACTAAATGTTTATAATGTAATTTGTAATTTCAGGAAGTATTCCTGTTCTCAACACTTTAAAAAATGTATATACATGAAAAAAACTAAGTTTCTCATCAATGTTGATAGAGAAATTGTTTACTTAAAATACTTGTTTCTTTAAGGTATTAATAGTTATTCCCTGAAGCTGTTTGTGTAAATGCATAGTTTTATATTTTTGTTTGACGAGAATGCATAAAAAAGAGCTGTTAAAATTTAAGGTATTTTATTATCATGGCTTATGTGTTTCAGAATCTAGAAAAACCAGTCATTTGACCTATAAAAGAAATTATGATGGTAAATTAACTCTGTAGAAATCACAAAAATCCTCATTTGGGCATTACATTTCTGAGCAGTGATGGTGCAGACGTGCTCCTTTGATATTACTACAGTAATTGTATAGTATTCCTTATAACAGGAATGATGATACAGGGCTGACTGCTTCTGATTTCTCTGCAGGGCTGCAGAGAAAAAAATTTATAAACCATAATTTTTAATGTTTGACTCAAGGCATGGCCAGGGGATCGGAATTATCTTAAAATATATTTTTTTACTGCTGATAACCACAGGGCTGTTATACCTAAAATAAGACCTGGGAGTTGCTGATGATTAAAAAATTTGAATTTACAGATTTACTGGGTCTCTTCTGTGGCTGAGAAGGAGGAAAATGGGATTGGAAGAAAACATTTATATCAGCTTGGATGATACTGAGTGTCCCAAACCCAGTCCCCACAGCACCTCCTCTGCCAGCAGCAGCAGCAGCAGCAGCAGCATCTCCTTTCTTGATGCATGAAGCTGGTCCTGCTTGCCTGGTAATCTGAAACCAAAACATCTGAAATGGTTACACTGCAAAGGCGGTGCTGACTTTTCTCATGGCCTACCCTTGCTATCTCTCATTGCTTCCAAATGATGGGGTATAGGAAGCCCTACCCGCAAATATGGCATCTTGACATACTAAGAATTTTAAGCTGAAGGAAACTGAGAAAATGAAGAAGCAGAAAGGTTTCCCTAACCTTCTCCTATCTCTTCTCTCCTGACAGGTGTCCTGCCCTATACCTAGAGGATAGGCATGTTACGTAGAAAGGCAAAGAAGAGTCTGACTAGGGTCTCCCAATTTCTTACCATTAGATCATATCCCCTTTTTGTCTAATCATACTTATACAAGAATGTCTGTTCTTTATCAAACTGACACATAAAAATAATTTTACCTGGGTCTTCGGGTTTTCATTTCTATAGGCTTTCTTGTCACATAAAACTTTGATTAAATAGATTTGTTATGCTATTCTCTTGTTAATCTGTCTTTTGTTATAGGAGTGTCAGCCATGAACCTTGCATTGGACAGGTGAGAAAAGATTCTACTTTTCTCCTCTACACAACTCTATATCTAGAGTCAGGTTCCAGCAAGACCCAGGAAGACATACAAAATGTGACTTGAGAGGAGAATGATGACAAAAAGACCTGCAAGATTTTGACAATTCATGTAATCAAAAAACCAAAAGGTAGACACCACCTCCCACTCATTAGGATGGTTACTATGAAAAAAAAAAAAAAGAAAATATCAAGTGTTGATGAAGAAGTAGAGAAATTGGAACCCTTGTGCATGGTTGGTGGGAATGTAAAATGGTATAGCTGCCATGGAAAACAGTATGGCAGGTCCTCAAAAAATTAAAAAATGCAATTGCCTCCCAGCACTTTGGGAGACCAAGGCAGGTAGATCACCTGAGGTGAGGAGTTCAAGACCAGCCTGCCCCATCTCTACTGAAAATACAAAAATTAGCTGGGTGTGGTTCTGGGTATCTGTAATCCCAGCTCCTCAGGAGGCTGAGGCAGGAGAATCGCTTGAACCCAGGAGGCAGAGGTTAGAGTGAGCCAAGATTGCACCATTGTACTCCAGCCTGGGCAACAAGAGCAAAACTCTGTCTCAAAAACAAAAAAAGGAATTGCCATTCCATTTCAGCTGGATTATTCCAGCCGTTCCTCTTCCGAGTATTTACCCAAAAGAATTAAAGCAGGGTCTCAAAAAGATATGTGTACACTCATATTCATAGGAACATTAGTCACAATAGCTAAAATGTAGAAGCAACCCAAGTGTTCGTCAACAGATGAATGAATAAGCAAAGTATGGTAGAGCCACACAATAAAATACTATTCAACCTTAAGAAGAAAGGAAAATCTGACATATACTACAACTGGGATGAACCTTGTGGATATGCTAAGTGAAAGAAGCCAGTACTATGACTTGAATGTTCATCTCATCCAAAACTACTGTGCTTGAAACTTAATCATCAATGCAACAGCATTGGGAGGTAGGGCCTAATGGGAAGTGTGTAGGTCATGAGGACTCTGCCTTCATGAATGTATTAATGCCACAACAAAAAGACATTTAGGAGTGGGTTCACCCCCTTCTGCTTTTCTGCCATGTGAGGAACAGTGTTCCTCCCCTTCCAAGGACACAATGTTCAAGGCACCATTTTGGAAACAGAGACTGGGCTCTTACCAGACACCAAGCCTGGTGGTACCTTGACCTTTTTGTCATACTGGCATTGTTGACTTTCATTTGTGGTGAATTGGGATGGATTTTGGTGAAGGAAATGCACTGGTGGGTACAATTTCTAGGTGTTTCAGGTTCAGAGAGAAATTGTAATGATAAGGGCCATGAAAAGAGATGGCTGCTGCTGGGGGCCATTGATGAATTAGAGAAAGACAAACAAAAACTGAAGGTAATTACTCATCAGTCAACAGTAAATTGTGAAATTCAGGAGATGTCCTTGGAAGCACATAAAGAAACTTTCACTTCTGTTACTGTACGGCAGAAAAAGCTAAGGCTCAGGCTCAGGACTTAATTAGAAGAGTAGCAAAGCTTCAGAGAAGGTATGTTGAAAGTCTACCCCCAGCAAGTCTGTGTGTCAAAGTCTGGGCCACTACAGGGAAAGTATGGGGTCTTGAGAGTGGAGTTTGATGAAATGATGTACTTTCATCAATTCTACCTCTGCTAGTGGAAATTGGATCAATTGCCAGAGTTGAGTCACAACATAACCTGGCTAGGAAAGTGCTGGGTGTACTAGGGAACGAAAGGCTCTGTGCCCGGAAGAAGCTATAGGACTTAGCTGACATATACCAGTAGGAGTTGGGACCTGATTAATTGGGCAGGATTTTGAGCATGCTGTATCAGGAGAGTAGAGTGTGAAGTTGGGTAAGAGACAGTTTTTTCAATATGGGAACAGCCTCCTGTGATACAAGATTCAACACCTTGACAATGACCTGGAAGATACTGTCAGCACTCTCTAACGACAGCTCTTACAAGTTTGGAAAAAATAATGGCCCACACGAAGTAAAGTATAAGTGTCAGAACTGCTGAGGCAAGTAGTGGAAAAAGATGAGATCCAAGGCTTAAAGTGGGCATGCTCTGTAGATATATTAGGTAAGGACAAAAAACATACCAGCTGGAGCTTTCCAGAGGAAACTCCAGGTATGATGGATTTAGGGATGGTGAGTCCTATCACATTACCATTTAACTCACCTGTTTAGCTCATTAAGCTCACAGATGATTCTGTTAAGTAACCGTGCATTATCGTAAGCTTAATAAAATAAGTGACTTCAGATGCAGCTGACGTTTCAACTTTCTTCACTGGAATAATCAATAGAACCCTGCACCTGATAAGCACTTATCAAGTAAGCAACGCTTCCCACCAATTTATTTAACCTGAGCTTGCCAGAGCAGTTTTCTTTTTTTTGACTAAGACTGTGCATCTTCATTGTTTTACATCAGGGCTACATCAAATAGTCTGGGTCTGTGTCATATTTCATTCCACAGAGACATTGATCACCTCTCCATAACACGAGGCATCGTCCTAGGACATTATTGACATTCAGGGTAAGCCAGAGAGTAACGGACATCCTAGACCCCTTGGTAAGACATTTACATAGCAGAGGGTGAAATATAATCACATAAAACTTCAGATACCTGCCACTGAAACGGAGTTGCAGGATAGTCCAGTGGCCAGGGAATGAAAAGATAGTCTCTCTAAAGTGAAACATGAGTTCTTATACCTTAGATTCCTTATTATTAAGAAAGGGGCACAGCATATGGGAGCAACATATCCCACATTTGGGTGCATTGCTCCAATTCACTTAATGAGAAGTACATAAAACTATACAGTTTTGGCCGGGCACGGTGGCTCAAGCCTGTAGTCCCAGCACTTTGGGAGGCCAAGATGGGCAGATCACGAGGTCAGGAGATCGAGACCATCCTGGCTAACATGGTGAAACCCCGTCTCTACTAAAAAACACGAAAACAAATTAGCTGGGCGTGGTGGTGGGTACCTGTGATCCCAGCTACTCGGGAGGCTGAGGCAGGAGAATGGCATGAACCCGGGATGCGGAGCTTGCAGTGAGCCGAGAATGCGCCACTGCACTCCAGCCCGGGCGAAAGAGCGGGACTCTGTCTCAAAACACAAACAAAAAAACAGAACAAAACAAAACAAACCAAAACAAAAAAACTATAAAGTTTAGAGTCCTGGTAGAGACTGAACTCATAACTAATAAATAGAAAGTATCTATGTGGCTTGAAATACTCTTCATGAACTGCATGTTTCTGATTCAGAAAATGATAGAATTGGATCAAGCCATCATCAAATGAAAGGAGTATATAGGAAATTGGGCTTAGACAGGTCTTAAAGGCATGAAGAAGTTATGCAAGTAGATGGCTCAACCACCCAGTGCACCCATTTGTTTGGCATTACCACCCTTGCCTCAGTCAACATTTGTGACACATTTATTAAGGAAGAAAATATTTGTCTGTTTTATAGGTGATTGTACCAGAAATAGACAGAAGTGGACTGTCATGGTATTATAGTACCATTCAAGAGTGGCTCCCAAGCAGAGAAGGGAAAAGAAATCCTTTCAGTGGGCAAATGTTCATCCATGTATCTTTCTGGTGTTCCTTTTTGCTGGAAGATAATATAAACAGACATATAAACATACACCGCTTTATGGGTAGTGGCTAAGAATAGATCAAGATAGTCAAGGGCCAGATAGCCCCTGAATCTTGGAAATCAGTAAATGAATAAACCTCTCAGAAGTGGTTCATGGGAATCTCACCAAAGTAAACTCACTGCAAAGGAGGCTTTTAATAACCAGGTGGATAGGATGGGCCTTTCTACTCAGATTATTTAGCTTCTCCCCACTACTATTCTGGTGCCTGATCAATGACTTATCAACAAAGAGGTCATGGTGGCAAGAATGGAGATTATGCTGGGTTCAACAATCTGGACTTTCACCAATCCTAGCCTGGCTATCATCACTGTGAATTTAAGTCTGTCAACAGTGGAGAGAAATACTGAGCGGCTAATAAGAAACTATAAGCTGTTAGAACCAACCAGCAACCTGGTTCCATTATGGAGGGGGAAGCAACTCATCCTCACTGGAACGGGTCATTGGGTTGTATCCAGTTTTCATACTTCCTCAGATTTTCTTGGCCCCACCCATCCCACTTGTTTGCTCAATGGAATGCTCCAGTCTGGTCATCACTACCATTGTCTCATCTCAACTCCTGCATGCTTTCCCTTCCTTGAATGAGGGCAAAGGGGAAGCCTACTTTTCCCATCATGTTCAAACTAAATTGAAGCAACCTGCTTTGGAGCATGATATCTGGCTCCCCAGTGACTGCCCAGAGGCACTAAGTAGCACAACTTGGAAGTGTGGGGGAGTTAAGGCCTCAAATGGTGAATTCTGACCAGCAAAAGATAGGGAAACAGAAAGAAGCGGCAGCATAATGAGTGCATATTTGTTTGCATGATATTGGTGGGAGCATGTTGTTGATCCTATTTGTCGTTGTTTAGAAGCTCAAGTATACATAGAAGAGTATACATCTATGTTGAGTAGTCAAAAGGAAGGCTTGCTTTGGCTCTGGTGGTTTGGCAGTCAATATTGATTTTAATCACCTGTGTTGCCTTCCTATGTATTGAAAACTAGAAAAGAATTTTTTAAAGGTACATTTCCAAGTCTTCCTTGCCATGATGTTTTGCTATATAATTTAAGTTCCACTGAAAAGATTCAAAAGATGAAAATATGGAGAAAGTCATTTTTCTGATTCTTTGACTTTCTGTTGGCAAGGACCATTTGGCAACATTGAGATTTTTATGCACTGCTACGGTTTCTAGTCACTAATTTTCATGAATATTGAGAGCCAGCTGCAATTTGCAGCAGTGGTTTTCTCCCTGTGTCACAGCTGTAGCAGTGTCCTTAGCATTTGGCATATAGGAGAAACTCAAAAAGTGCTTACTGAATTGAACTGGATTTCATAGAACTTGTAAAGAAAAACAAAACCAAATTTATGCTGTAGTCCATAAGTGCCAAGGTAGACATCATTTGCAGCCAATAACTGTATTCATCACATTTTGAGCCTCCCTTATTTGTGTATTTTGTTGTTTGTTTTTAACTACATATGTATGCTGAGAAAGAGAGTAAAACAGGGTCTGTGTGCTCCCTCACAATTCAGAAGGGGCTTTCCTCCTCTCCTGCAAGGCACACAAGTCTCCTCTGTTCTGGATAGGTCGGGTAAGGGGCTGGGCAGAGTCTTTTGGTACAAACCATGGTGGATGGTTGATGAACAGGCAGTGGGCTGAATGCTGGCAATTGGTGCTCCTGACAGGGCATCAAATCTGTACTGATTCAGCGCACAAACCACTTCCTAACACTGATAGGGACTACTTAGAGTCTTTCTATTTCTTTCTCATCCACTCTTCTGTTCACATGGCAGCTCCCTGTTCTCTCCCCTCTCACTCAGTGCATCATTTTTCTAGTCCTGGAGAGCAGTGAATTCCCTCTGCAAGCATGCATCTGAATCTCCTCCTGTTAGACTGGAAGGCTGCTGAAGGCTGCTGAAGAATTGAATATTTTAGCTTTCCTTCATAGGCTCTGCATGGGTGACTTGCATCTGCCTTTAAAAACTTGGGAGAGGAAGCCCTCAAGATGTGAGTGAACAAAACCGGTATTTGGTAGAAAAGACACAAACTGATAATTCAAAACATTATTCTACCACAATGTGAATTGCTGTATTGTTTGCTCTTTGTGAGTTGGCAGAACATAATTTGAGAACTGCTAAAATATGTAACATCACTTAACTAGACCCATTAGGAAATATTTCAGTCAAAGCTGGTCTGAAGTATTGGTCTGTTTTAAAATCTGTGTGCCTTCGCAGGTTCCACTAAAACAGGTTACACTCATTTCCACTTAGCAACCATTTCTTTAGAATGCTAGGGACAAGTTGTGGTCTTGGAAATTTATCTTATGATCCCAATTTCTTTCCATATTTACCAAGGTTAACTCATATTAAATCACCCAATAAAACCTGAACAAGCGTCAATAATATTTTCTCCTTACACAATTTGCTTTCTATTGAAGGCTACATGAAGAGGAGAAGCTCAATTATTTTAAGATAAAAATGTTAGATTAGGTGGAACTCTGCATATTTGCCAGCCATCTGGTTCAGTCACAAACTCCCCAGGAATCCTGAACATATTTGCAACCAAAAATAATTTGAACTTGAATGACTGTTAAATTGGGATGTAAAATGTGGTAACCCAAACTATGCACAGATACTTACAAAGGACCAATTAATAGATTTATTTTGAGCCTTATGCTCTGCGATATTTTATTTTCTTCAGAGATAACTAAAAGGATGCAAATATTTGTTAATAATTGAATAAAAACTCTCCCACCTGTAAAATATATTATAAATTTATCCAAAGTGTCTTCTGCTCCAAGGTTTCAACAAAAACAGAATCAAAAACAAGAATCAAAAACAGAATCAAAAACAAGAATTGCATTGTGTATAATCTTTCTCATTTGCCAGTTTGCAGGGAAACAGTAGTTAAGTTCCTTATGCAAAGGAAACTCCTATAAAGGAAACGCAAGGTCATTCATGATTAGTCTGGAGACGACAAAGTAACAAACCTAATTTTTGTTTGTGGAATTATTTTCGCAATTACATCAGACACACCTCTTCAGCTATCAAGCTGCAAACTTGATGGAAGGTATACAGTGAATAGTGTAAATGAGAGCACATGCTGCTGGAGCTATGAAGGAAATAGAAAACTGTGTACAATATTTCATCTCAAGAAAATTGTGATGTTTCTGTCAAAGGCGTTTGAACCAGAACAACTCCATCTTGAATAGGAGTTGGAGAAAATAAGGCTGAGACCTACTGGGCTGCATTCCCAGACAGTTAGGCATTCTCAGTCACAGGATGAGATAGGAGGTCGGCACAAGATACAGGTCATAAAGACTTGTATCCTTGCTGATAAAACAGGTGGCAGTAAAGCAGCTGGACAAAACCTACCAGAACCAAGATGGCAACAAGACTGATCTCTGGTGGTCCTAAGGGCTACACTCCCACTAGCGCCATGACAGCATACATGTGCCATGGCAATATCAGGAAGTTACCCTATATGGTCTAAAAAGGGGAGGCATGAATAATCCACCCCTTGTTTAGCATATAATCAAGAAAAAAACACAAAAATGGGCAACCAGCAGCCCTCAGGGCTGCTCCGCCATGCCTATGGAGTAGCCATTCTTTTATTCCTTTCTCTTTTTTATTCCTTTACTTGCTTTCACTTTACTCTATGGATTCATCTTGAATTATTTCTTGTGAGAGATCCAAAAACCTTCTTTTGGGGTCTGGATAAAGACCCCTTTCCAGTAACATTTCTGTGCCAGAGATGTCATGCATCAAAATGCAAGTCACCAAGTTCTATGCCAGAACACAGCTGACGTTCAGTTTATAGTAGTACGTCTGGCAAACACCAATTTTAGATCTTGTTAAAATCATTGGTAAGAACCTTCCCCCCACCTCATTAATTACCTAAACTGCATTTACCTTCGCTAAGGAACTGCAGACTGTACCAACACAGGCCACATGCTGTGTTCCAGGATTATCATTTAAAGATAATTCAAACTTTTCAAGTATGTAATTGAGAGTGAATAATTTTGAGATATTGACTCTAATTTTGAATCCTAGAGGGAGGATCTTAAATCAATGAAAGAAAGCTTCACTTACTACAAGAAGATTTGCTAAGGTAGGAAGAAAATATTTTCAGTTCAAATGTTACTGGTCTTATATATTGAAAAACTTTAATCTAGCCAACAGAAAATTTCCAAAGGAGTATGTGTACCTTGAAATTTACATTATATTTTGTTTTGCAACTCAATAAATGTTTGTGAACTTACCATGGCTCAAATTTTGGCTGCTGAGCAGGAACTATTTAAGTTTTAAGTTGATCACCTTATTGAAGAAGAAATAACTTGCTTTGTGCAGAGCATGATATACTTATTATAAGCTTCCAGGCTTAGGCAAAAATTGCTATGTGGTACACTGTATACAAAATTGCTATCTGATGTCCTGTGATGGCAAAGGCAATCACAAATAATGAAGGTGATAATGATGAAGAAGATGATGATAATAATTGATGATTGCTGATGAAAATAACATTATCAAACCCTTACTATCTGCCAAGCACTCTTAGAAGCACTTACACACACTAATGAGTTTAATCAGCAAATAAGCTTAACCAATGAGGTAAATGCTGAGATGAGCTAGTTTTTCTCTGAATCTCTGGCACTGGTAAAAGAACTGCTAATAAATAAGAAATTAGGGTAGCTGAAATACCTAGGCACTTCCTGGAGAAGCTCAACCTTGATGGAGCCCATAGTGGGTGGTTGGCTTAGGAAGGAGCATGCTTATCTGGCTCTGGTGACATTAAGGCCGGAACTTGGTTGTGGCCACCTCATAGCAATGTAATAAAGCTCCACTGGGGTGCAGTATAGCTTCTTTAGTCCCCTTCTATCTGATCATTCACTTTCTAACAAAAAAACTCAGCCAGTTCTCTAGAACAGTACTATTTGCTATCTTGGGGATGTAGAGAAATGTGTGTCTTGTGTTTTGAGTTGTCACAATGATTGGAATTCGGTTATCACTGGCAATGAGCTACTGGAGGAATGAGGGATGTTAAAGTGTCTTAAAAGCTAAGATAGTCTCAGATGGTAAAGAATCATTTTATCCAAAATGTCCATGGCTCTCCTTTGAGAAGCAGTGATGATGGATGATTCAGGCCCTCCTCAAGTGACATCCAGACTGGCTTTTACAGTGGCAGAACTGGAATAGAAAATGGTGTGGAAGGGAAGAAATTACAGAGTCAAATCTGGAATATTTTCCCTCAATTAAAAAAAAATATTGTTAGGCTGCAATGAGAACGTACTAGTATTGCAGTACATTTATTTGTTCGATAATTGTTTTGGAATACATCTTTGCGGTGGAAACTTTAGAAGTAGGAGGGAAATATATTTGATGGATGTATTGAATGAATTTCCTTTCAGGCATATTATCATTATCATCATCGTTATTATTATTATTATTATTTTGAGACAGAGTCTCGCTCTGTCATCCAGGCTGGAGTGCAGTGGCACAATCTTGGTTCACTGCAACCTCCACCTTCTGGGTTCAAGCGTTTCTCATGCCTCAGCCTCCTGAGTAGCTGGGATTATAGGCACATACAACCACATCCGGCTAATATTTTGTATTTGTAGTACAGATGGGGTTTTGCCATGTTGCCTAGGCTAGTCTTGAACTCCTGAGCTCAGGCAACCTGTCCACCTGGCCTCCTGAAGTGCTAGAATTACAGGTGTGAGCCACCGTGCCCGACCCTCAGGCATATTAATCGATTGTGCATAGTAGACATCATACAGACAGCACGTATTTTATTTATTTGTTTACCTATTTATTTATTTATTATACTTTAAGTTCTGGGATACATGTGCAGAACGTGCAGGTTTGTTACATAGGTATACACGTGTCATGGTGGTTTGCTGCACCCATCAACCCATCATCTACATTAGATATTTCTCCCAATAGTATCCCTCCCATAGCCCTCCACCCCCGACAGGCCCCAGTGTGTGATGTTCCCCTCTTTGTGTCCATGTGTTCTCATTGTTCAACTCCCACTTATGAGTAAGAACATGCAGTGTTTGTTTTTTTTTCTTGTGTTAGTTTGCTGAGAATGATGGTTTCCAGCGTCATCCATGTCCCTGCAAAGGACATGAACTCATCCTTTTTTTATGTTTCATAGTACTTCATGGGACAAAGCATATTTTAAAATTGCTATTTTGATTATTTGCTTTAGAATGGAGTCTTTCAGAGCCTCACATCAATAGTGTATACTTATAAATTCTGGGCTTCTTTAAGGCTTCTATATGTAAAACACCATTAAATATTTACCTCTCTTTAAATATTTAAAGGAATAAGCTTTAATTATATTTCCAGTGTTCCATTTATCTTTGCATTATTCCAAACAAAATTGGAGGGAATTTATTTATATTACATGTCAAAACTGTCTTGTGAAGGGTTCTTTAGCTAATATTACAGAAAATGATAAGCCAGAGTATGACTCTTTGGTATGCTAAGTACTTTGAACTAAAGGAGATTAGAAGGCCTCAGAAACAGCCTCAGAAGCAAAGTCTCTCTCTGACCTCCTGCCCTCCTGTCTCCTGTCCCTCTTTCTCACTTGAAGTGAGTAATAGAAACTGGAATTCATCTTCCTCTTCCCTAAAGCAAACCATAAAACCTCAAAAGGTCACTCTCTGCCTTCTCCTTCAACAGTCTCATTCCAGCGGGGTCCTGCCCCATTCCCAGAAGGAAGGAAAGCTTCACAGCCAGAAGAATCTGCATAGACAGGCCTTGTGGGTTTCCAGCCTCGATCTATTACCATTAGATCATACTCTCTGTCCAATCACATTTCTATACGGTTATCTGTTTTTTATTAAACCTAAGCATATGATAAGTTTCCCTTGGGTCTTTGGGTCTTTATTTCTGAAAGCTCCCATGTCACATAAAACTTAGATGAAATACATTTATAACGTTATGCTATTCCCTTGTTAACTTGCATTTTGTTATAGGAGTGTCAGCCGTGATCCTTATGATGGGCAGAGAAGCTATTACACCTTTCTGCCCTTACATTAATACGAGGTAGGCATTTCTGTAAAGCAGCTGTCATAGAGATAGCTTTTCTCCATGGACTTTCTACAGCATTAGGCTGCAGTCTCTAGTCACTGTTAGGCTGCTTACCTGCCCAAGAGTTTTCAAGTTTCCAGAGTACATCCTGAACAGTGCTCTCCCATCAAAACGTCAAAACGCTGATGTCTGAAATTTATTCTCTGACCCTTAGAATGAAGTCAGCTCTGAATGAATTTGTCATACTTCATCAGTTTTCTATATTTCTTGATGACAACTAAGTGTTGTTATATTTTTAGTGCACCTCTCTAATTAATATTTATCCTTTTTAATGTGGTAAGATACTTGCTTATTACCCTTTCTTTAGATTAGTCTTCCCAGTGGAAAAGATACAAAATAGGACTTTATTTCTTTTGCACAGAAGTATGCTTGTCTGAAGCCTCTGTGTCTTTAGCTACGTGTCTTTTCTTTGTGTGCTCTAAAACTAGAGTAGGAAGAAGGGAGGCCCTAGTCCCCTGGCACAAATGCTGGGCCTTAACTTGTGTCTCTGTGCTCTGTTAGAGAGCCACCGAATTCAGGAATCTAGAGCATGGCTGAAGGAGTTATTAGGCTAACCCTCCTAGTGGGATCATCCAACATTTAAAGAAGTTTATTATTGAATTTTACTGTTCATATCTCTCACCTGTATCAGGGTGAGTTATAGCAGACTCCAATAGCTATACCATCCCCACAGGTCAGTTTAAACACTCGCTAAATTAATTAATCAATCCTGGAAAATATGAAATATATAAAACTATGTCTTTAAGAAAACTATAAGTGATATTCCTAAAACTCTGGGTATGATGATCTAATTTTGATTAAGAACTATAATTTATTCACATACATAATGATAAATATGATATTTTAAAACAAAATTTGTGTCATTTTGTCCCCTAGATATTTGGATTATGAATTATAATAAATTTTCATTTTCTTTTTGTGCTTATCTGATTTTTTCAATATTTTTTCTATAAATATGTATTCAGTTACAAGGAAATACAAATTGTCAAACTACATTGATAGCACTATGCTAGCCCTTGCAGTGAGGTTGAAGGATTATTAAAATAACATTATGTAGTCTATGCTTTTAGAAACTTATAATTTGGTTTATTGACCAAGGACATATGCAAACAAAAATTGCAGTAATTATATATTAAAGATTTAAAGAGTATAAAAAACAATGAACATATTTTGAGGTAGTATGTAATGATAAGTGACAATGAAGTTTCTATCTTTAAATAATCTTATTTATTTATTAGAAAATAAACCTTATAATGTATTTTGATCCCCTTTGTTAGAATGAGAAAACTGAGGACTGTTTTTTGATCTGACTTGTAAACCTATATATAGATTATAACATAATAACAGCTAATATTTACAGAGTACTTATTGTGTGCCAGGAACCGTTCCATGTTTTCCCACGAGGTTAAGTATGATACAATGGTTAAGAGGGCGTTTCCTTGAAACTTCTGCTTAAGTCTTCACTTTGCTATTAAGAGAAGCCATGTGAACTTGGGCAAATCATTTATCCTGACTGGGCCTTCATTTCTTCATTTTGAAAACTAAGGCAATGATATCTGTCTTACAGGGTATTAAGTGGATTAAATAAATGGCATACATAAAATAGCGCAAATGTGGTATTGTGTTAGCTATTACCACAATATATTAACTCATTCAAATTTTATAACAGTATCAGGTAAGCATTAATGATGTCATTAATATTAATATGTCTACTTTTAGATGGAGAAATCAAGGCCAAGAAATGTTAAATGATTTACCCAGAAATACTAGGTGGCAGGGCTAAATTTGAACTACGGTACTATCACTCTAGTGTCTATGCTTGGAACCACTCTATTGAACTGTGTCTTCCAATTATAAACAGTCCAATATCTTTAACATTATGAATAAGTTGCCGATAAGTAACAAGTAATGCATGTCTTCATTATGCCATAAAATAAATATGCTTTTGATTATCTACGTAACGCATGGTATTAGAGTTTTAATAAGTAAAGAGTTGTCTCTGGTATTTGGTAAACTAATTTAATCAAATCATATATTATTAGTGAGGAAAAGGGTAGAATTCTCTCTCCTCTCTCCTCCTTCTACCCTCTCTCTCTGTCTTCCTCTCCATTCCACACTCCCACCCATTCTTCTACCTAGCTAGAATTGTGTTGCTTTTGTTTGCCTGAGTGTCAGTGTTGGTAATGGAAACCTCACAGTGAATTCACATCTTTTTCTCTGAGATATAATTGAAATCTCGGAAGTCATTGACTTCAATGTGGAGTTCAAATTCTTATTCCAAAATATTTTGCGTGATTATTGCCATACCCTTAACTTTTCAGTACTTTAGATGGGAAAGGGTTTGATAATATAAATGGTTTAAAATAGTTTTAATTGAAGGAGTAACAATAATAGGGTAGGCACATAATTTATTTGACATATATTTGCTAATGTAATCGGAACTATCACTGGAAAAGAAGGCAAATCAAAGCAATTAAATACTTATGCTTGAAGAATATTCTAAGTTCAATAAAATTTAAACCAATTAGAGAGTTTTTAAATTATTTTAAATTGTGAGTCATAAATATCAACCTAATTATATACCTGTGGAATGGCTTTGTTTTGTGACCCTAAAATAGTTAAATCCAGTGGTTCTCACCCCTGGCTGCATGTTAGAATCACGTTAGAATGGGGCATGGGGGTTAAAAATCCTGATCTCCACTTTACACCATTGACCATAATCTGTGGGGGAGGGACTCAGACCTCATTTTTCTGCAGATTCCCAAGTGATTCCAATATGCTGAGTACAATTGCTTTAACAGATTCCTGAATGTTCATGTACACTGAACTGAAACTTTGGCTCTTCAAAGGCATTCTATTAGAATAGCAGAATTTGCTTCTCAGCCACTTGAAGTTTGGCTCTCATCGTAGGAGCAAGCATCTTCCCATAGAGAAAGGATGTTCAATTTGGCAGAACTCTGAGCACAGGAAGAACCATGAAGGACATTATTTATCTTTTCCCTGGGCTTGCGGCAATCATTACACACGAACATGTTTATTTATTAGAATAATAAATGGTTTTGTTTTTAGATTCACATGCAAGAATCTCAGCATCTTCAAAGAAGGACCTTTCATAGTCTCTAAAATTTCAAACTCACTTGTATTTTACCTTTCCTTGCTCTCTGCATGTATATGAATTTTGGCAGGCAGAATTTTCATTGATTAAAATCGAAGAAATATTTTTTTCAAATAATGTTTTAAAAGACCCAGATATTTCCAACAGATGAAAAGCGGCAATTGGGTCCCTTGCTTTGAAAGAAAAATACAAGGATACAATATTCTTAGAAGTCTATTTCTTTCCAAGAATCTTACATTTGTTGTTAAAGCCCATAGCTTCATTGTCAGGTAATAGCAAATCAGAGCATTCTCTCTACCCTGGGGGTACTCTCCTGAATAAATGGAGCTCAGGCTGCTGTCAGACACCAACTAAATTAAAGAGCCATCTTTTAATAGCTGAAGCATGAAGCTATTATCCTCCTGAATATACCACCTACTGGGAAGCAAAGACTACAGAACCATCTTAAGACATGCCTCTAAATAATCCTAAATGGAGGGCTCAAGAAGTAGAGATAGGAAAGGAAATATCTTCTTCTCACACTTCTGGTGTCAGTTTCTTCTTAGTTCATTTTCTTCCTCATATTCTCCAATAATCTGGGCTTTTATGACTCCTCTTATACATCTACCATCATAGACAGGGTCCATCCTGCACAAGAGTAGTCTTATTATAATATTAAGCTCTGTCACTCTGTAGGAAAGTAAGGACATCACAATAGTTTACTTTTTTATTTAAACATTATGAAACTCTGTAAGATCCTTCAATATTAGTATCAAGCAAGTTTCATATAAGACCAGGCCATAATATACAAAAATTGCTGGCAAGGTGAAGATATCATCCATCTGTGTAAGAACTGAAACACTGAAAGTAAATGATTTAATTTCATATTATTCTTGGACTTTTTTCTTCTCCAAGGCAATTAATGTATTGCAGGTAAGTATGGGAAAAATTTTAAGGTACATTTTTATGTACCTTAAAATTGTCAGTGTCAATGACAAACTCATTTAGGTGTGTTTCTGTTCAAGTCATTGCACCAGCAATAGATCCTTGCACTCAAGAATTCATTTCTGTATATCAGAAAAATCCAGAAACTATTTTTTATGTTGAAAATCCAGAGCAGGCATGGAAATATTGCAAAATATATTCCTTGTTATTGGAAGTGTAAAGTGCTAAAGAGAAGAACTTAAGTATGAAAAGAAAAACCTTTCTTTTAATTCAGCACTCATGATTAAGTTATAAAGCATTTAAAATGTGTTAATCTAATCAACAACACCATAGATTTCTGGGATTGCTGAACTGGTGGGCAAAATAAATTATGCTTTGAGTCATACACAAAGAGAAAAAAGTCAGTATATTTTGGGATAATACTATAGTTGATTTAGCGACATCATATATATGCTCTTTTTTTTGACTTTGCAAGAGTACTAGGAAATGAAAATTGTACGTATTTACAATTTGAAGTCAAATGTATCAGAACAAGAATGAATTAAATGCCTTTTTTTTGAAATAATGTATTTACAGAGTTTGACACAAAGAAAAATAGCTAAGATTCTACAACTCAGAAGAATTAAAAGATACTTCAGTAACACAAAATTGACTTTTAATGTACCAGTTCATTGTATCTTACAGAAAATGAAAACTTTTTTTTTTTTGGTAATACAGATTGATTCTTCTTAAATTTATACTTGATGTCTATTAAATGCCTTTAAATATTGGTTTTCTTTCAATCAGGTGGCTTAATTACTTTTGTATTTTTCATCTCTTTCGTCGTACATCCATTGCCGCTCTGGCAGTAGTGAGCTATGATACAGTTAACTTCTTAACAAAACGATGTCAGTTATCCATTGATATTTCTTAATGCATTCTATGCTAAAAACTGATAAGTGATTCCCTTTTAATCCTCCCCTCCTTAGTGGTCAGCTACTCCATGAGACCACCATATTCTTTGGAGTACTAAAATCAAGAAACCCAGAATGGCTGCCAGCAACCAAATTGGAATCTCCTTTGAGTCTACTTCTAATTGCCAAAATAAAAAGTGACTATATTATTGCATAAAATAACACTTTAACAGGTACCGGCCCCCTTTCCATGAGAGAAAGTTTAAATTTACAAATGCCATATTTGGCTTAAAATTACTGTGATACAATATGGCAGTACTCATTTAAAGATGGCTTCCAGTGTTAATGTGAACAACTTATTTTCACTCTTATATTGTCTTTTTATTTGAATTGCTTCTTTTTGTTTGGGTTTTCCAATGCAGATGTCTCAGTGAAATGTGCAGATATACTTTGTTCCTTACACGGTCACCAGTGTTAATTATGGACAAATACATTAGAACAAGGGTTCCTAGCCCAGCCTCCCATCTAATCTCTTTGCTACTCTTGGAATCTAAGTCTGAGGAGCGATTTCTGAATTAGCCAGTGTTGTACCAAACTTTCTGTTAGAAATTGTATTAGAATAACCTTTCTTTTTCAGACATGCTCAATGAGACATCTTGGGTAATGAAGTAGGAAAATAGACATTTGGTGGAAAAACAGCAAAATAAGAACATTAAAAAGACTAATTCAAGTAGGACTATAAAGGGCATGGAAATTCTGATCCTTTGAGCAAAATGAGAAGACAAAATTTCTGCTCAGCAGTATTCATTGTGTTAAGATTTTTTTGTTTTTTACACGAATGGAAAAATGATGTGTAATTGCTATAGATTTTAATCAGCTAACAGTCACTCCAGAGATTTTGATCAGCACCAATTCCTATACTAGTAAGTATTTAAAAGTTAAGAAATACTACTACATTTAACATTATAAAGGTAGAGTTCCGGACATAACTGAAAATTAGATGCTTGCTTCAATAGAAATTTGTTCTACTTGTATTTCCAACAAAATTATCAGAACATACATAATAACAGTTCAAGTATGGACTTCTTCCAGTGAGCTAGCCCCCATATTTGAGGTGTTAAAGTTGTTATTTGGGAGAAAGTCCCCTCTTTAAATAACATATCATCTTATCCTAGACCATTTAGGTATCTTCTTTAATTTAGAAGTGTAAGTTCTATTTATACCACCAGTGTTTGAGTTTAAACCTTACAAAATCTTTGGATTTATAGTTTTGTACAGTTTGCATATCAAACCTAACTTAAAAATGTGCATGCATAACATTGTCATCTTTTAATATTAAAGCATCTGAAAATTTTCAGGTATGTTTTTGATCAAAGAAAGGACCTACTTTTATTACAGTATTTTGTCTGAATAATATATGATTATAGTTATGGTTTCATGGACTTCCAATTGTTCTATACCTTCCACACACGTAACTCTATCTTTATAGAGTAAATTTATTAGAATTATTACAGAGCCTTAAATGCAACCACAATCCATTCAGGAAACAGATTTATTTACTCATGTTCATGGGAGGAAAATCTACATAAAAACATTCATGAAAGCATACCAGCTATGTCATACTTGGATTATTATAGTAAATCCCATTTATTAGAATTCATTGTGAAACAATGGGAAACCATGAAATGTAATTTGAATACAAATATTGGTCCCTGTGGGGTCTCAGCAGTCATAAAAATATAGGAAAACAGAGCTTTATTTAAGATTGGAGCTGCTAATGTGGAAAATTGTGTTTTGAAGCTGGACTTAACCATTTATTCAAAACCCTGAAGATTTTAGTGTAAACTCTTTGATGACAGCTTCAGCATTTGATTTAAGCCAGCAAGGATGACCAGCAAGGAAAGTGACATCATTAACCACATTTTCTATTTGGGATAAGGTTTAGAACTACACTGTTGACTTTTCCCCCCAAACACAGGCACTAGTTGGGTTTTCTAGTGTATATACAAATAGGAATAATAAGAATTTTGAAAGTTGGGTCTTTGTTTCTGCATTAGGGATTCCTTTTATAATGTAATTGATTTTCATATAATGTAAATATGGAATATTAAATAAGTTTAAAGTTATTTGTATAGGACAATAACATTTCATAGGCTAACAGAAAATCAAGCTGCTAAATTTTACAATTTTTCTGTCCAGCAGTTTATCTATATAACTGCCCTGAGTAGATGCTAAATGCTGCTTAGCAAATGGCCCTTAGAATTTAAATACAACTCAGTAAAGCTACTCAAAAGATAAAACAATTCCTCTCAGACATGTGTAATTTTAATTATAAGAAGGTAGAAGTCTTTCATGGTTAAATATTATCTGCTTGTTTATGTGTCATACTTCATATAAATGGGATTATTAAGGAGTTTTAACTGTGCTTGTTACTATGGATTGGAGTTCATATGAATTTTTTTTTTTTTTGGTCAAAAAGGCAGGATTTTAAAGAGTAAAATATTCTGTCTATTGGAGACTTGAAATATTAACTTTTAGAAAGGTATAGATTGTTCCCTTGTGAAACTGAGTTTTGTATAACCTCTCAGTTTATGTAAAGAAGCCTGTATTTCAAATTTGTTGCTCTAATTTGTTTATTGTAGTGCATTTTAAAATTGTAAAAATGTGTAAAGTTTGTGCTTGTAAAACCTGCTGCTCTGAGTAGCTTTACTTTCCTTAATTTAATCCTAGCAATTCTCAAGCTATTGCATGCCCCGTTCATGAAAGGATACTTTATTGGGATGATACAGCTTAAAGAGTTTGGCTCTAAGTCTCCTTACGTAGAGCTTCCCTTAAGTTTATATTAATTTATAATATATATTGAATGATAGCTTTACAAAAAACAAATCAATGAATTGATCTTTATGAAAATGACTCTTTACAGTAAGTAAAAAAGGGTAATCACAGTTTTGGTAACTTGCATGAGTTCATATTGGAAAAAAAAAAACACCTTTCACATGTTCTTTATGACTTTAAAACTGATGTGCTCTAGGGGCACATTCAGTTGTATGCTCTGAAGCAGTAGACACCATACAGCTTATGCTTTTTATCTGGGAAACCCACGAAGCGCACTGCAGCCTCAGTAGGACTGCAGCGCCTTCTTGGCCTAGAGATAGGGTAGCGGACACTGCCATCCGCCAACCAGCCCGCATCACAGCGGTCATATCCAAGAAGTTGCCAGGCAGCAAATATCTGGCCCACTTTTGCAATCTGAGCACCATCATTGAGACAAGCTTGTACCGCTTCATCATAGGTCAGTTTGGTGGGGTGGATCAGATAGTAAAAACGGCCTGTAGAGAGAAGGAGACAGAGTCAATGGGCTGGTCTTCAGTGAAGCCACACAGAGATAGAAGGAACCAAAGACGGAAGTGTTTCTCAATGAAGGGGGATATAGAGCAATGTTTGTAAAGCTTTGAAACATAGAAATGTCAATTGAATGTAGTGTCCCTAGGTCACTTCCATTAAATTAGTTTTTCCCTTGCCCCTTAATATGTGTCCAGACATGCCCGTTTTATAGCTTTAAAAAGAAAAGGGAAATGGCAGATACAGTTTCTGTTAGCTAATTAGTGACTAAAAGAGCCCTTCTGTGGCACTAGAGAAGACAGAATTCCATGTTAAAAGCAAGGGCTATTTAAATTCTAGCTGTAGCAACACTGAACCCCAGCACAAGTTTCTGGAGAGGCAAAATTTGAATGTGAAAGGATCAAAACACATTCCTGACATAAAAGTCCATTTAAAAAAAATCAAAAGCCCTCAAGTCCTTTTCATTACAGGTATCAATTAGACATTATTCTCATTCAAAGACTACGTATGAAAATGCATAAAATACAGGAAGTCACTTGCTACAGATAATACGTACTCAGAATGTAAACTTAGTCTGTGTTGGTTCGCTAGCAAAGAAGACAAATTTGTTTAGTTTTTTCAACTTCCATTTGTTGAAACCCTGACACCTAACTATTTCTCGATTTCACTAGAAAAACAAATTAGTCTCGATCACTTATTGAACAGTGTTAATTACTGAGATTCCTTCAATATATATTAAATATGTGCAAAATGTGTAAAATATGACTTCAACTGACTGAAAGTGATAAATACATACGGACTGAAGATTTTCTTATGCATCTTAGTTTTTGGTTGAATCTAATCAGCCTCTCTTACCTGATTAGAGATTGTAATATGATGTTTCCCTGCCCCTCATTAGATATAGGTTACTGAAGTATAAATTAATGCTTGCCAGTTCTTTCTAGACTGAGATGATGTGATTTGGAGAAAGGGTAGTGGCCACTGGAACATTAACCAGAGGTTAAGTACCATCACCTATACCAGAGTTCAGCAAACTATACTGGAACATTAACTAGAGGTTAAGTACAATCACCTATACCAGAGTTCAGCAAACTATAGCTCAGGGGTCAAAAACTGGCCTCCTACCTGTTTTTGTAAATGGAGTTTTATTGGAATACTGCCATCTCCATCTGGGTTTAGTATTTTGATGGCTGTTTTTGTGCTATAACATACACACTTACAATGAGCCATTGCAGCAGACACCATATGGCCAGCAAAGCCAAAAATATTTACGATACGGCCCTTTATAGAAAAAGATTGTTGGCCAGACACAGTGGCTCACGTCTGTAATCCCAGCACTTTAGGAGGCTGAGGCTGGCTGATCGTGTGAGGTCAGGAGTTGGAGACCAGCCTGGCCAACATAGTGAAATCCCATGTCTCCGAAAAAACAAAACAAAACAAAAAAACAAACCACAAAGCCAAAAAACAAAAATTAGCTAGGCATGGTGGCACACACCATAGTCCCAGCTACTCAGGAGGCTGAGGAGGGAGAGTCACTTGGGAACCAGGGAGGTGGAGGTTGCAGTGAGCCCAGGTCATGCCACTGCACTCCAGCCTGGGTAACATACAGGGTGATACCTTGTCTTAAAAAAAAAAAAGAAAAAGATTGTTGACCCCTGACCTATAATCTCTTTCTATTTTTCCCAAAGCATATCACCAGGGACCTAAAATATAAATGATGGGGCCAGGGCTTGCTTTGTAGGTGTGTGACCTGTGTCCTCACACAGGGTGCCACATGGAGAAGGGCTCTGCATTTAGTTTAATGCTCTGCTGTCACCGTCTTAAAGTTTTTAACATTTTTGAACAAGGAGCTCCACATTTTCTTTCCTTGTTTGTTTATTTATTTTTTTTTTCTTTTAGAGATGAGGTCTCACTATGATGCCATGTCTGGTCTCAAACTCCTGGTCCCAAGCAGTCCCCTTGCCTTGGCCTCCCAAAGTGCTGGGATTACAGGCGTGAGCCACTGCACCCAGCCCACATTTTCATTTTAATAATTTGTGGGCCACACAAATTATGTGGCTGGCTCTGAACAGAGCAAGAGAAGGGTTGAGAGGAGTATGAATAAAATGAATCAGTCATCAACACTGCTGCAACCTTTCCTTCTGCTTTCACCTTGAGAGTTAGTTCTACTTTCTTTTTCTTGCTTATTCCCCACTTTGTCCTGAGTTCTGTTGATCATCTATGAATAAGTGTATATGTGATTGTGAGAGGGACAGCATGGGTAATAATGAAGGCACACTTACTTTGAGAGAACCATATCCTACGGAGGGCACACACTGGCAGCATCATCTTTGACAACAGGTAACAGACCTCAAACCACATAACAGTTTCAACTATTTCATATAAAAATGGGATGAAATAAAATGTAGGAGTACTGAGAATATGTACTTGTGCTTGACTTATGTGGATATTTAAAAATTATGGCACTCAATAACTTTTTATATCTTTTAAAACTAGAGCAAAACTTCAAAGCTTGTTTTCGTTTGTTTTTCTAAGAAGATAAGATTAAAAGCCAAGTGTAGTGTTATAGTATGGAGTAGTCTCTGAGACAAGAAAGAAGGCAGTACAGTTATTATCTTACCATTGAAATTGGATGTAAAACAGAAAACATCATATCTGCTTTTATCTTTATCCCAAAATCCGTAGTTCCTGACTCCAGGCACCGTGTTCTGGCCCCCACAGGGCTCTCTGGGCTTTGTGATGGGATATTGCACAGAGCCGTCACTAAGCCAGCCGGCGTTGCACCAGTCCAGCCCGCCCCGCCAGGCGTCGTACAGCTGGTCGAAGGAGGCGATCACAGCATCCTGGTCCAGACACGCCTGCTGAGCCTCGTGAAAATTCAGATTGTAGCGCCCCAGTCGTGGAAAGTAAGGGAATACCACACCTGTGCAAAGGAGAAAGCAAGGAGTCATTAGAAGCCCCAAAACTAACAACTCTGAGCAAATCCCACCTAACTGGTGAAAAACACAACAGACCCTCCGTCAGATGAGACAGTAGTTTTTCGTCAACTAGCAACTGTTTCTCATGATCCCTTTCCCCTTCAAGCAGCCTGTCGGTTCTGAGAATCTCATGATCAGCTTTTTTGTTTGATAACTTCAGTGATTTACTGCTTTGGCTATGAATTCAACTCAAACCTTAAAATTCTCCTTTCTGAAGACATCTGTCCTCAGATTACAGTTTCCAAATAGCCCTCCCTGAGAACTTACCATTTACTGCCAGTTCCTAGCCCTATAAGGGGTTACTACTGAGCTCCATCACCCAGGGAAAAAGTCAGTATTGAATACTAAGAGTTGGTGGCAGATATAGAAATAGTCAGTATTGAATACTAAGAGCGGAGGGGACGTAGTGCTCAAAGAGAAAGTATTTATCAAAATTCACAATGTTTTTCTTAGTAACTTTTCCTATATAATTAGTTATTAGTTTTATGTAGCCTTTTAAATGTATAAAGAAGCATATTAACAAATGATTCAAATGTAGATATAAAACTCTTTTACATGGTCTTCTAATAACTTGCAGATAAGTAACCTTCACTTAGGGGGGATTCTTATTTGGAGAAACTTGAAAGCAAACTTGTCCAACCCATGGCCCATGAGCCACATGTGGCCCAGGACAGCTTTAAATGCAGCTCAACAAAAATTTATAAACTCTCTTAAAACATTATGAGTTTTTTTGTGATTTTCTTTTCTTTTTTCTTTCTTTCTTTTTTTTTTTTCTTTTCTTTTTTTTTTTTTTTTTAGCTCATCAGCTATCATTAGTGTTAGTATATTTTATGTGTGGCCCAAGACAGTTCTTCTTCTTCCAATGTGGCCCAGGAAAGCCAAAATATTGGATACCCCTGCTAAAGTGGATTCCTTTGCATATCTAACAAGAACATAATTAAACAATCTTATTTCACATCAGACAGATCTGTACGGTGAGGCACGCCTCCATAGAAAGCATCATGATACTCTTATATGTTTACTTTTAATGTAGCCCTTAATGCTATTTTTTTCCTGCCCTTAAATAGCACGACTAAAATAAGGGCTTTAATTTAAAAGTATTTCCATTACTATTTTTCAACTTCCACATGTGTATATTGCAAACTGAAAGTAAGGGGTTTGAAACATTTTTATTATAAACAGGAAAAAAAAAAACTTCTCTAAGCTTGTCGTATAAAAGGTAGGTACAGAATAGACATCCATTGATTGACTAATGCCAAATAATTAAGTTAAATATTTTGAGGACAAAAGTTCCTTAGCAAATGTGAACAGTGTGACTTGGCATTTGATTTTGCCTGGGAAGATGTATGGCTTTCCAAAACATTTCTTTTGGTCAAATAATTATGGGAGGTGACTGAGCTGTCTCACAACACTCTGCCCAATTTCTTTAAAGCCTAAGGATTACCAAATAAGAAAGCAAAGTTACATCACTTGCTGAACTTTGAAAAGGACTACTGTGTCAGAGTATTTCTCCCATGGTTATTAAAAGATAACTAATTTAGAATCATTATTCAAGGGCTTGCCTTGAATTTTTGAATATAATTAGAAATAATTAGTATTTTAGCATGTGGAATGCAAACATTTGTCCCACTGACACAGTAATTTGGTGAGTTATAGCACATGTGCTATTTTACGAGACTGCAGATGCTATTCAAGATGAAGTACAAACTCACTAATAGCATAACCATACACAGGAAATATTTCCTTACTAAATTGTCCTAGAAGACACTACAAGAAGAAATTTCAATGGCCTTAAATCAAGTCACATCCACTGAAGGCCTCCGTAGGACATGTTTGTCCCTGTAGGGCAATCCAGCTGGCACCATCCATGAAAGGCAGAGATCCAAGAAGGCTTCCTGATCTCATTCTGCCTTCTCAGGTTCTTGGCTGAAGGATCTATAATCTGAATCAGAGCCAAAAGGAAGGAGTAAAAGCCTCTCTTGGTTGCCACTAACTCCTGTGGTGATGGGGAGGGAAGGCCTGGACATGGGTCTATCTAAGGAGGGCTCTGTCCAGGCACTGAGCTGGGAACCCAGTAAGTGCTGGGAAAAAACTATTATGGTGCCCTGATCCCTCATATCTTTTATCCTCTTTCCTCGGCAACCCTGGGAGTGCTGATGAAAAGGAAAATATTCAATTTATTCAGTAGACATTCCCTTTTTGGCTAGATCTTAAAGTGACAGAAAATCTCAAAGTGTCTGAACCTGAAGAGAGAAAGAAACCAGTGGGGTTGACTTCCATTTCCAAAATGGCTGAAGATGGTAATATTGGAGAATGCAGAATATTTTAATTTATATTAATTTTAAAGACCTGCATAATCTTTCAGGTTTAAATTCACTGTAGTGTATTTTGGTAGACTCTCATAAACATCGGGAAATTTTTTTCTCTAGTAATTTGTCCTTGATTAACCACTGAGCATTACTTAAATATGATTGATTTAGTTCCACATCCAGTGCTATATATTTTTATTTGAGTTGTTTTCAAATTTAACATAATTTCATACAATCATGTTTTAGAGTCAAAGTGAAACTTATGTTAAAATTTTAGTATTTTTCAATTGTAAGAATTGTCAACTAAGTGTTGTATCAGCTCAAAAGATTTACTTAACAAATTTGAATTACTGTTTGATATGCTGGAAATAACATATTCCAAGTAAATCACGGTAAAGCTCTATGCTTTACTCAAAGTTTTAAAACTTTCCCTATATTCTACAAATTTCACATACACATTTCAACAGCAAAATGTCTCTTACCAGCAGGACCATTTTTGGAACTTCATGATTGTTAGTATTTTATTTGTTTACTTGTTATACTTCTGGCTAGCTCAGATTTTAACATCCAATTGCAGCAACCTTCTTGGCTCTGTAGAAAAAATGTGCAATTCTTGCAGCTGAATTATGGAGCCAATGGTTGCTTTTATCCAGTGTTGCAAAAATAAGAAAAGTTAAACTTTTATGGATGGGAAAGAAGGTGGTATGATTATCCAAGAGATAACTGACTAATTTATCCTTCATACTTATATGTCAAAATATAATCAAAAGGGACATGTAAAAGTTAAAGTAAGTTTTAATAATTATATAAAGTAAATATTTCTAGTAATAAAAAGGCAGAGACCATATAGCATAAATAATATTACCTTCCTTAGTGCCTGTCATAGTGCTTATCAGTGCTATGCACATTATCTGAAATTGTGTTTCTCTTTCTGATAGTTCTCAGACTATAATTTTGTATATTTAGCCCCATTTTCACCAATGGAAGTTTGGAAGCATAAGTGTCATGTTTTTCATATCATTATTTGTGTATTTATTGTTTGCTGCGCTCAGTTGAATTGCTGATTCTGTAGTCCAAGCTTCTCCCTGAATTCCTAGGGACACTCTTTTGTTATATCTGTATAAAGCTTGTTGCTTGTTGGGTGCTATTTCTAGGTAGGTAATTGGCGGCAATCAGAGGGCTCTGTCCTATCCAAGATTCTGTATGAAAATACTGTGTTTCCATATCTAATTCCAACTCAAATGGAGGTCAGTGTTTGTTAAGGATTTACAATTATTATTATTTTTTTTTTGTCAGTGTGATTATACGGACAGTTCTTAAACAACAACTGACAGCAAGGCACTGTGCTTGGTACTCTAGGACATAGGTATGGGTGTGGCCTCTTCCTACATTTGACAGGATATATATCTATATATATATGATTTGAGCTCAAGACAGAATAAATATATGTAGTTTGGAGATATATGTATATATATATATATATATATGGTTTGAATCCAAGGCAGAAAAAAAGCTTGCAATACAAATAGGAGCTATATAATTTAGGCATCATGAAGAATAATTTTTTTTTCTAATTGGTAAAATTCTTTAGTGTAAATAGCATTTAAGCTGGTATTAAAGGACCAACACAATTAAAGATAATGTGCAATTACAGTTGGAAAAGCAGCTCAATCAAGGCATTTAACATGAGATGCTTGCCTGGCCCTTTGGTGCATGTTAGAAGACTGACAGGGAGCTTGAATACCACTGCCTGACTGGTAGATAGTCACATATAAGAATGTAATTGATCATGAAAAAGGTTAAAAATGAGAATGAGAGCTAATAAATGATAACCAGAAGGCATGTCTTTTGCCATATGTGGTTCAGCACAGATTTCAAACTCTTACGCATAAAATCTGCTGCATCTTGAGCGTCTATCCCAGAATACGTGGAGATTGTCCTTAGCTTATGTTAAGTTTTCTCAAATTTTATTTTTATGGCTTTTATTTTATTGTTGTGGCTATCTTAATTTGTTGTAATTTTACTTTGAAATATCAATCCTCATCTTACTCTGAAGTATATTTAGATAAAATAATATCCCATCTGAGTTTTTCTTGAAAATTATTCTGTGGTAGTGGGAGTAAGAAAGCAAACTAAAATAAGATTGGCTATATCATGATACTTTTTGAAGCTGGATAATGATATATGGATTCATTATACTATTCCTTTTACTTTTCCAAATGTTTGAAATTAGCGACAATGAAAAGTTAAAAATTTTTATCCCACCCTGTCACCAATCTGAGACTTAATGCAGGCAAGCTGGAATGCTGTTGGTGGTATCTGTTGTTCACATATTTGCTTTGAGGAATTTCTCTCTCTTATCTATGGTGCCCTCTCTCCTGTTTTTCATGCTCTTTAGCTTTTGAAAGGCTTACCTTCATGGTCCAAATCAAGTATCTCTTTTTTTTTTTTTTTTTTTTTGAGACAGAGTCTCGCTCTGTCACCCAGGCTGGAGTGCAATGGCACGATCTCAACTCACCGTAACCTCCACCTCCTGGATTCAAGCGATTCTCCTGCCTCAGCCTCCAGAGTAGCTGGGATTACAGGCGTACACCACCATGCCAGGCTAATTTTTGTATTTTTAGTAGAGATGGGGTTTCACCATGTTGACCAGGCTGGTCACAAACTCCTGACTCCAAGAGATCCACCCGCCTCAGCTTCCCAAAGTGCTGGGATTACAGGCATGAGCCACCGCACCCAGCCAAGTGTCTCTTTCTTAAGAATGGTTTCCATGACTCCCACATTGCACACACACTTTTTGTATTTGAAAGTACATTGCATGCACACTTTTTGTATTTGAAAGTTTAAACACTTTATTTCAAACATTCTTTTACTTGTAAACTATTTACTGAGCATGAATTTTGTTCTTGGCTCTTGAATGTCCTCAAGTAGATCAAGTTTAACAGACAAATTTACAAATATTTACAAAACAAAATGTGATTAGAACTATAATTGAAGTCTACATAAGGTGCTATGAGAACATCACGGAGGAGGGAAATTTAACAGCTACCAGGAGCACAGGACAGGTCCTAGCTTATTGCTCCAATAACTTTGGGTCTTTCAGAATTTTCTGAAGCCTGAAGCTGCCGAATGCTGCTGGTTTTTTTTTTTTTTAAAGCCTCTCCTCTACCAACAGAAAATTTCTCCTTCTTGCAAACCCTCAAATCACAGTGGATAGAGCATAGGCTTCATCCAATGCCTTTGGTATCTAATTCCAGCTCTAGCTCTTACTAAAGCTAGTCGTGTTATCTTAGAAAAAGTGTTTGTCTTAAGTGTCATCTATAAAGAAGGTTGACTGAACATGAACAAAATAAGTAGAACATATGATTATAGAAATTTGTGCCCACTTATTTTACTGACTTCTGCCTTATTTCATTAAATTATTTGAGAATCTTTAATGGACTATACGTTTGTTGAATGAAAAGAGCAAAGATTGGAATTGTTTCTATCTCATGACACCAAAACAGCACTTGTAAAAATATGTATCAATTAAATTGGTTTCTTGGACCGCATTTACTTAGCTCATATGCACATATGCTATATGGCAGGGAATGTTCCCTAAGCGTGGAGAATCTGGAGATTTGCAATGGTGCAGAGCCTAGGAGAAAAAAAATTGTTTACTTAGTCCCCTTTCAGCATCCCTAATTGTGTCTTGGAGGAGACTTGATTTGACCCTATAATGCATTATGCTGTAACATAGGCTGAAGCTTCTTTTAAACAATGACCTTATTTTTATTATATTTATTTTTATTATTTCCTTCTATTTCTGGTAAGTTATACTGGTTTCTTTTAATTTAGAGTTTAATTTTGTAAAATAAACATAGATAGATAGTAAATATTGCATGTGAATTACTTTAGTTTAGGAAATATTTTGCTATATAAAGATAGGCTTTTAGAAGAAAAAGTAACAAGAGATAATATAATTCAAACTCATTTGAGGATAAGTGACCTGCCCCAATTACAAAACTGATACCGGCAGAGTTGAGGTGAACCTAAGCCTCTTAATATTACTAGCTCAAGGCTCTCTCCAACCTTTAATGCTCCTCTGATAAATAGTTTTAATTAATATTTGATGACCGACTGTCTTCTCTAAGTCAACTCCTTCCATCCTGAATAATGCCAATGTTCATGGATATTAATGTGAATCAATAAAAACTTAAAGCACAAGGTGGCATGTACTCAAGGCTGAGAACTATCTATGAGAGACAAGGAAAGGTCACAAACATGTACTTTACAATGTTGTGCAATTTATTAGATGTATAAAGCAAATAAATCTCCATACATGTGATAGGATTGTATGGGATTCAAAAGGTCAAATAGTCAGTGATACGCTAGTGGACCAAACAGATATTTTTCCAAAAGCCACAAATCTGTCCTCGGGGGTAAAAGGAGCTTCTAGCAAGCATACACTTAAGAGTTTTATGTAAACAAGGAAGGAAGGCATTCTATCAATGCTGCCAAAATCCACCCTTCAGTGTAAAATAATGCTGAAATTTATGAAAAATAAGATGTCTTGTGATCCATGAGAAACTAAGGAGAGGAGTGTCTCTAGACATTGGGCAGAGGGGAGGCAAGGATAGCAAGGACACTTTTTATTGTACGGCTTTGTACACATGTTGGTTATTAAACCTATTGGATGGCTTACTTATTTAAGCAATAGAATTCTCCCACAAAATGCCCTGACCAAATGGCTAACAGACTCTGAACCCTTAGAAAATCACTTCTTTAGAAGAATATTTAAAGCTAGAGGTTACTTTTTTGTTGAATTAAGGTTTTGCAGTCATTTTACAGAATACGATTACATATATTTTAATTAGCAGATGTCCTTTACAAAACATGCCATTATTTTGAAACTGAGATAATTTTAGAAACATCATACAAAGAAGTACACAATCTGAATTTCTCAATAACGATATAACGGAATTTAAATTTTGAGTAGCATAAGGCAGTATCTGAAAACCGTTAATTCAGTTCCACTGCACGTTTCTCCTAGTTACAAACAGCTTCAATTTTGCACATAAGCATTGTGTATACATTTCAAACATGAAAACTGGAATCAAAGGCAGACTATAGAATACAAAAGAATAGAAAAAGATGCTGGGCAAGGACTTTCGGTTTTTCACTTTATTACTGTGGTAACCACTAGACATTACTCCTCATGAAAAAACGCAACTATTAATGATCATTTCTATGTTGAACGTGACTTATAGATACCTACCTTGTAAGTCCAGTGCTACCACAGCAGTATCGTCTTCTAATCCTTCAATCACCTCACACTTATATCTCCCATAATCTTCCAGAGTGAGGTCTGTGATGACCAGAGAAGCATCATTATCACTGCCTCCCTTCAGAAACACCCTACCCTGGTAGCCTCCATAGGTTTTTTTGTGGTATCCCATGGAAACAAAAACATCCACTTCCTTGAGGTAATCCGAAGTTAGCTTGGTCCACTTAATTCGGATTTTATGGATTCCTGAGCCAAATGCTGTAGGGTCTCGATAAAATTTGCATGGCAGTGTAACATTGCCACCTCTGTGTGAGAACACCTTGGCTTGCTCTGCTTCCACAAGTAGACGGGGGCCATTTTCTGCTATAATTAAAAAGGAAAGAAAAAAAAGAAAATAACTGTTAATATACTTTCAGACATTTTTGTAAAATGAAATACGTTACATATACAGGCTATCTGACAAAGGATAGCTTTGGGTGGTTAGCTTCTCTACATAATCTCTTTTGAACCGTATAGAAAGTGACCTCTAATAACTAGAGGGTATCTCTAAAGTAGTCATGTATTTTAAACCAAAGGGAAAGAAGTTACATTATCGTCAGTAAGAAATATTGGATATAAGACTTCACAGTCATTTGAAGGTCAATGATTTCATAATAAATTCTATTTATTATTGTTTCAATTTTTTTCTTCTACATTTACATATCAAAAATATAGAAACAAGACCAAGAGAAGTGAGAGAGTTGCATGACGGGTTCATCAGTATAAACCCAAACATTTCAAGGTAAGGTAAACCCAGCTGGGCTTTCTAATACAGTAAGTTTGTATTGTACTTACAGGCAAAATATGAAGCAACATGATTCACTTTCATTGTACTGTTCTGGCCAAAGAACTCAGAATATCCTCACATTTATGACTTCTAGTCAAGTATACACCTGTGTTAGGCTATTTTGAAACCTTTCAGGAAATATGTATTTCGTTTTCACAGAAAGATTAGACAAAGGTAATTTTAGTAAACGCTTTTGACAAATTCCAGAAGATTTTGAAATGTATTCCTCAAAATTTGAATGTTAAAAGCATATCCAAAGTTATACTTCTTTTCCAATTAACCAAATAATTATTTCCTTCTTTACCCCCTTAAATATCCTTCTATTCTCTCTCTTTGCTTTCTGCTATGTCTTATTTTGCAGTTATCTTATTACTTCCACCTTTCCTTTCCTTGTCCTTTTGTTTTCCTCCAAGGACTTTATTGCCTTCCAAAGAGCACCACAATATCCTGAGTCTGCCAAGTCAGCAGGTCTGCCATTTTTTACATACCAGCTGTTATTTTCAGATCTTGGCTTTCTCTGGGGTTTCCCCCTGGCTAGCACATTGTGCTTTTGACCTTGACAGTGTCTCTTGAGGATGTGCAAGATTTGAAAATGAGAAAGCGATATAAGCTTTCCTGGATATGGATATCTTTGTGTCCATACGCAGCTTTCAAAGCTGCCAAAGCTGCCCTTCACACAACTCTACAGACCTCCTGCCTTGGGCAGATAGGTGTTGAATAATCCTTCACCATGAATCATTTAAGATGTCCAGGTCACTGAGAAGAGTAGCCATGTTGAGACACACAGTTATTGAATGGCAAATATAGGATTTGGATTTTAAAATAGAAAGCGTCCAAAAAATAGACATAGCATCTCTTTTTTTAATCACACAGCAATCAGAATTAATATTTTTAATGAGCATATCATTTCATTTATAAATGAGTCCCAAGCCTCAAAAAGCTGAAAGGTTTAGCAAAGCCATCAATGCCCCTCACTTTGAATAGATAACGAAATGCAAGGATAATGGCTTCATTTAGTATTTAGTTAAGAGGAATCACAAATCCAGCTCATTAAGCATTTCCTTTATATTCCATTCTTGAGCTCATTATTTAGGACCATAGAATCTCAAGATATAAAAGATAAATCTGTGTAATTCTACCCTACATACAATTTTTCCCAGGCAATATCCACAATGCCTGCATGCAAGTTCTACTGAAACATCTCTAGTGTCTTCTTTCTAGGAGGAGGAAAAAGTGCTGTCGACTAAGTTTTCTCAGTAATGCCTGAGGGTCATAGGAAACATTTCCTTACCAGTATCTTCTGGGGGGCAAGGGTTGGGGGTGGAAACTTCCCATACTGGAACATAGTTTAGATAAGACACATAGCTACAAGAGGTCTCAGTTTCATTATTCTTTCAAGTTGTTTGGTTAAAAGTCAAAAATAATGCCCAAATGCACTGGCATAGAGGATATTATACAAGTTGAGAACAAGGGCTCTAATGTGACATCGACCTTGGTCTAACCTCACTTCCTCAATTTACTAGCTCTGTAGCCTTGGGCAAGTTGTGCAACCCCTAAGCCCTAATTTCCTTGTATGTGAATTACAGATACTATTGCCTACAATATACAATTAACCTAATACACATAAAGGGCTTAGGACAATGGCTGACCAATATGAAGTGTACACTGACTACTAAACTGTTCCTACTGCATAGATTTTACACAGTATTTTCCAACTAAGATACTGCCCAATATAGAGCATAGTTTTGTCATACATTAGTCTTCCATAATTTCACTTATTTATAAAGTTTTGAATCATGTGGAGTAAAAAGTAAATATATAAAATGCCACCTGTGAGACTTGGAAATAGGAGACTTGGAAAATTGGGAGGTTCAGTGTAATCATAAACGGTTCCAGAATGAACACAAGGTCTAAATGTTTTATAAATTAAAGGGTTAAGGCAAAGATCAAAACTCTTGTATAAGGGACTCAGACTTCTAATTTTTTTCTGTGGTTAACTGTAAACCATCTTGCAGTATTTTAGAAGTGTAGGCTTCTGATTTTGTTTGTGTTTTACTTCTACTCCAGCACTGTGACTAGAGAATGACTTGTGTGGTATAATGTTGAAAATTAAGCAGACACCAAACATCCACTGACCCTCACCCAAAATAGTTTTTTAAACAAGCCTATCAAAATGTATAAAATTCTACCATTCTCATTTGTTTTGGGGTGTGTGTGTGTGTGTGTGTGTGTGTGTGTGTGTTGAGGTAATAGATGCCAGAAGTCTTTGACTGAAATTCAAAGAACCCTAGCAAAGGTATGTAATGTATTTACTGACTAAGGCCATTAAGTTTCCTTAGGCTAAATCTCCAAAAATGGCCTTGAGAATAATGGTTTTGTTTGTTTGTTTGCTTTTAGAAGATCTACACTGCAGACTACATAGCACTGAGCATTGCTGGAGAAGTGGTCTGTTGCAGGCTCTCCCATGCCTTAGCTGTTGGACTCTGATAAGTCTACCTCATGAGAATCTTGAGCTTGCAGTTTTTACCAGGTGCTATGTCACAGGTTGTCATCACAGGGACCAGCCAGGAAACACGCTGAAGTAGACAGGGAAAGGAAAGGGATGAAGACAGAGGAAAGGGAACCACAAGTGCTGATTACAAACTTTGCACACTCGCCTAGAGAAAGTCTTGCATCTGATCATTGGATTTAAACTCCTGGATCAGTTTGAAATTAATGTTTAAATCAAAACTGTTTGATTGGGGCTGTGTGCAGTGGCTCACACCTGTAATCCTAGCACTTTGGGAGGCTGAGGCAGGCAGATCACTTGAGGTCAGGATTTCGAGATCAGCCTGGTCAACATGGTGAAACCCCGTCTCAACTAAAAGTACAAAAATTAGACAGGCATGGTGGTGCATGCCTGTAGTCCCAGCTACTCAGTAGGCTGAAGCAGGAGAATTGCCTGAACCTGGGAGGCGGAGGTTGCAGTGAGCTGAGATTGCGTCACTGTACCTCAGCCTGGGCAACACGGCAAGACTACGTCTCAAAAAAAAAAGAAAAGAAAAAAAAAGAACTGTTTGATTAGCAGGCTGTTGCACAGCAATTGAAACGCAAAAGATAAAAATAAACCTTGATCATTAGAATAAGTATTGCTTGTTTTTTTTTTTTTAAATAAAACTATGTAGCATACAACTGTCCATTTCTCCTTTCCCTTTCAGTATGAAAAGGTGCACATAAACATTTGCATAGTGTTGAAGAGCTTAATTTTGTCCATAAATGAGGCTGAATGTTGAAATTGGGGAAACTGCAGATGTCCAGTGGGGGACAGAAATTTTTTAAAGTGCAATTTACAAGTAAATAATTTCCCCATTTCCATTAGTGACAATGACTTGAAAGATCTGATGCCCTTCAAAGCTCAGAGTTGTCTCCAGGGGAAACAACAGGGCCTGGTGAGAACACTAATGGGGACTCACTGAACCGCTGGGGCCTCGTTATTATCTTACAAATTCTGCTGTGAAATCCAGAGGACATCATTTAGTTTCACCAAATAATAAAAGAAATGGCCTGAGCAAACAACTGATCTTTCTACTTGCTATGAAATTTAGATGAAGACTTTTAAACAATAGGACAAACACAACTGGAGAAGAAAAACAATTTAAAACTATGACATTGAACCACTGCCTATTTTTCTTAGTCCTAATAAAAGCATAAAAATTTGTTTGGCAGTTCATACCCACAGAAATCTAGGTGACAGGAAAAAGGAAAGGGTGCTTTGGATCAAAGTTTATGTGTGTTTTTGGCTTTTTTTTTTTTTTTTTTTTGAGACAGAGTTTCACTCTTGTCGCCCAAGCTGGAGTGCAATGGTACTATCTTGGATCACTGCAACCTCTGCCTCCCAGATTCAAGCCGTTCTCCTGCCTCAGCCTCCCAAGTAGCTGGGATTACAGGTGTGTACCACCATGTCCAGCTAATTTTTTGTGTTTTTTAGTAGAGATGGGGTTTCACCATGTTAGCCAAGCTGGTCTAGAACTCCTGACCTCAGGTGATTCACCTGCCTCGGACTCCCAAAGTGTTGGGATTACAGGTGTGAGTCACAAAGTTTATGTTTTTAATCCATACAAAGTCACACCTTAAACTTAGGTCATTTGTAGTTATATACTGTATGAATCATCATGGGAAACGATGACGGTACATGAAATTGGGAGCCATCCTGGAGAAGGACAGGGATGATCAGCTGTCAGGGGCTTCCTCACTCCTCTCCAGAGAGCCTTTCCCACTAGAAAGCCGCCTTTTTCATCCCTCCCTTCTCATGGTCCTTACACCACTCATTTTGAAAGTGAAGCCCTTGGGAACCTCCCTGATACAAATCAAAATTTCAATGTTAAAAAATAAGTTTATCTTTTTAAAATGAATTGAGGATGGTGCAAGATAGCCAGTCTTGATGTTGGTTACTTTCTCCACCGGTGTATGGATGAAGTAGCCTTGTGACTTTTGGATTTCCTAGATCAATAATAATAATAATAATAATAGTAATAATAATAATAATAAATCCAACTGGGGAATGTGTTTAAGATGGCTAAATAAGAACATTAAAAATAATCTCTCCAGCCGGGCTCGGTGGCTCACGCCTGTAATCTCTGCACTTTGGGAGGCCAAGGAGGGCGGATCACGAGGTTAGTAGATCGAGACCATCCTGGCGAACATGGTGAAACCCCGTTTCTACTAAAAATACAAAAAATTAGCCGGGCATGGTGGCGGGCGCCTCTAGTCCCAGCTACTCGAGAGGCTGAGGCAGGAGAATGGTATGAACCCGGGAGGCGGAGGTTGCAGTGAGCCCTGATCGCTCCACTGCACTCCAGCCTGGGCGGCAGAGTCAGACTTTGTCTCAAAAAGAAAAAGAAAAAAAAAAAAATCTCTCCAAGAAAAAACTCTACCACCATCATTTAATTTTGTCCACTGTGGTAAAATATATATTTTAAAAATTGCTATTTTAACGATGTTTACATGTATAATTCAGTACCATTAATTACTTTCACCTTGTTGTGCAGCCATCACCACTATCCCTTTCCAAAACTTTTCATCATCCCAAACAGAAAGTTAATTTCTTTCTGACTTTCCAAACTATAGACATAGACTCAGTTGTCAGCTCCATAATGAGTTATTTGGAAAAAAAAAATGCACAAGGGTTTAAAAATACTTTATTTTGTGACTTTTGTTAACACTTTGGTGAATTTGGATGTGTAATACTAACACTTTGGAAGCTGTTATTTTCCTTAATGTAGCCAAAGCCTGCAGGAGAATGAGCAGCCAGGATGGATTTGTGTCCGTCACTGTGCTTACCATAGTCTATTGCAAACAATCACTCTACCTTGTTTACGTTCTTTCTCCAGCACCAACATAGTGCCTAATGTAATAAGTGTCTGTGACTGAAATATACTAGTGCTGCATACAGCTGGGACCTAGCTGTGTCAGTAAACGTGGATATCTGAGCTTGCTTTACACCATACTACCTCTCTAAAATGAACACACTTTATAAAAATAGTTACGCACATTAAAGACACCATATTTAAGTAGAATATGCAATTTAAACATTTGTCTCTCATTGTACTTCACACGTTACATTTTTGTAGGACACATAATTTGGAAAATAAAGAGTGCCTTACTTATTAACCTTTAACTTTATAATTATTTTGTTTCCTTCAGACTGGAAGAAATCTAATTTTTCCTGAAACTGCTCACCTGGAGTCAGAAGAACCTATCTTTTGGTCACACGATTCTAATGTGTCTAATCAGATCGCATCAGAAACCTTTCCAGGTGCCCACCCCCATCCATGCTGACCCCCTCCCTTCGCATCCAGCCTTTACTGTTCTTTCAAATAGTTCATTACTTTTATCAGAGACCAAGTTTTAGCTTGCTTCCTAGCTATTCTTGAATGCAGAGGATCTTGAGCCTCTAGAAGGGAAGACAGTAAGAAGGGTAGTAGAAAAATGATCTCATTCTTGCCTTGTGCCCTCACCTACCTGATTTGAATTTGAAACCTGGAGCTGGGTGCAGTGGCTCACAACTGTAATCCCAGCACTTCGGGAGGCTGAGGCAGGTGGATCACCTGAGCTCAGGTGTTCAAGACTGGCCTGGCCAATATGGTGAAACCCTGTCTCTACTAAAAATACAAAAATTAGCCAGGCGTGATGGTGTGTGCCTGTAATCCCAGATACTTGGGAGGCTGAGGCAGGAGAATCGCTTGAATCTGGGAGGCGGAGTTTGCAGTGAGCCAAGATTGCACCACTGCATTCCAGCCTTGGGTGACAGAGCGAGACTTTGTCTTAAAAAAAAAAAAAAAAAATCTGGAATTTTTCTCTGGCACATCTTTGCTTTCACCTGGAAGTTTAAACTTTGACCTGAAGATACAGAGGAATATGCGTGCTTCTTACCATTTGTGAGAATTCAAAAGTTTGTGTAGTTTGGCATAAAGTATATCTGAAAGGATTCACACGAAACTAACAGCTTTGGTAGACTATGAGAAGCTGTGGGGAAAAGTGGGTAGAGGAAGGCTTGGGACATCTTCACATGTACACTTCCATAGTAAAACAATTTTGAACCCTGTGAATGTACCACCCATGCGCAAACTAAATAAAAATCTTATAAAAACAAGTGTAGAAGTTGAGGGAATTTAATTAACAAATAGACAAACAAAAACCGTTTATCTAGAGTCTCTGGAAATACACACAAGAAGCTGGTAGCCATAATTATATTATATTATTATAATTGAAGGATTTTATTTTCTCAGTATACCTATTGCTGTGTTTACTAAAAATGTGATCTTTAAACATGTATTTAAAACATGAAATACATGTTTCATCGCATTTCCCTATTTTTTTTAAAGATACTATTGCCAAAGATAGTAATTGTTGTCTAGTTTTGAACCATATAGGAAAAAAACCTAACGCTGAATATAGGATAAGTGGAGATTGCTCTTTGATATAAAGTGATTGGTGCTGTTTTTCATTATCGTGACCCTGCTGTTTGGTCTCACAGGCTACGAGATCGTATTCCTCCCATCCAGCCCATTTCCCAACCCTGCCAGGGGCTACCTTCTCCGTACCCACTGTACAGTCTTCATGCTCTGCTCTTTCCTATCAATCTGCAGCTAAATTGTGTTTTTCTAATTTCTCAAACAGCATGTTTTGCCTTCCTGTTGAGATATGCATTATCACACGTGATATGCTATGAAGCATGCTTGTAGGTATTGACCAAATCCATCATTTTCTCTTTCCTTAGAGCTAAATGGATTATGTGATGAGAAACTGCTCAATAACAAAGGATATCTAAGACAAACCTTTTCCATGTAATCTTATAAATGTGAGCCTCTCTGCTTGAGCTGGGCATCACGAGGCCCCAAGGAGCTCTAGGAGGTCAACTGAGCACAGTTTAAAAATCACTGTTCTGAGATGTACACCAGAAACTCTGTTAATATCCTGATAAATATTCTGTTTCCTCTTCATTCTCTTTTCTGAATCGTTTTTTCTAGCAGGAAGAAGTAGAGTGTGAGGAGGAAATTTAGCTCTGTTCTGTTGATAAAGTTCTTTGTGGCTTCTGCCTTTCCACATTCATTATTTCATTTCTTTTCTCAGCAGTTATAGAGTATTAGTTAAGCATATGGACTATACCTTACATTGTGTCACTTAACTTTTCTGTACCTCAGTTTCCTCATCAGTAAATGGAAGTAAGTCATCTTCATCCCTGGGCTCTTATGAGGGTTAAAGGAAGTAATTCACATTAAGAACTTAACTTGGTGCCTGCTCTACAGTGAGTGCCCAGCTCAGGTTGACTCTTACTAGCAAACATTTACATGTCCAAAGTGTGCCAGGTGTACAGAACAGCTTCTATCTTCTACACTGTCTTCTTTACTGTGCTCTTCCAGAAGGCAATTCCTAGAAAGTACTGGTACCTGAGAAGTTCACATCTCATCAACTCTTGAGGATTGCCTAATCTAATGGTTCTTAGCAAGGCAGGGGTGCATTTCAGGACTACTATTTTAGAAGCCTTTTTAAACAAACTTATCACTATCTTTCCACCTCTGTCCATGTCTTTGTTATCTATATCTATGTCATTTATATCTATACCTGTGCCTGTATCTATCCATCTATATCTACATTTATATCTACCTATATCAATAGCATTCAAATCCTATCTGCCCCTTCCTCTATTTCCTTGGGAGTTTCAGAGAGTTTGTCTTTGGGGTGGGTGTGGAATGTATGTATTTGCAGCTGCCATCCATTCCTTGCTCCTCTTACCCCTGTTAAGAATTACAATAGTGGCCTGTGAGAAAAGTTTCTCTAAAGCCCAAGACCAAACTTTCTTTTTCTTAGTGATTTCTTCTGAAACATAGTTATATAAATTGAATGGAATAAAATGGGGACCATTTTAACCTATTGTGTCATGCAAAAGATGCCATGAAAAGGCTTTGATATTGCTGTATGTTCATGTATGGGTTTGGAGCACTGCCTGCATTTAATCTCATCCTCACCACCTAACAACCTCGTGACCTGGGACAAGCTATATAACCTCTCTCAATTTCGGAGTTTAACCATCTTTTTTTTTTTTTTGATACAGAGTTTCATTGTTGTTGTCTAGGCTGGAGTGCAATGGCATGGTCTCAGCTCACTGCAACTTCTGTCTCGGCTCACTGCAACCTCTGCCTCCCAGGTTCAAGCAATTCTCCTGCCTCAGCCTCCCAAGTAGCTGGGATTATAGGCACCTGCCACCATGTCTGGCTAATTTTTGTATTTTTAGTAAAGATGGGGTTTCGCCATGTTGGCCAGGCTGGTCTTGAACTCCTGACCTCAGGTGATCTGCCTGCCTTGGCCTCCCAAAGTGCTGGGAGTTGTGAACCACCATGCCCGGCTGGTTAACCATCTTTATAGCATCTTGTGATGAGTACTTAATGAGATGACCCAGGTAATGAACTTTTTATGAGAAATACACATGGTAAGTGATTTTAAATGTTAATATTAATTTATTACTATTGTTATCATTGTTAATTCTGATGGAACTTGTTATAGAAGTAAAAATAATCTTAGTATCTTTGTCAACTTAGAGTTGCCTGCTCTGGTTAATAATTTTCAGAATTTAAATTTATCTGTGTTATCAAAGATTTATGGATAAATAACTAGCATTTAATTTTTATGTTTTAGACCTAGAAAACACAAACCAGGTTATCATAATTATAGAACGATTAAAGAACACAAGAAAACGAAATAAAATTAGAATATTTCACTAATGTGTTGAGTGACATTCTTAATATAAACATACTCTTCAGGATTTTAACTATATTAGAGGTTTGTTTCAAAGGATATGGAGAAACCAAAACATTAGCATGAGTCATTCTTCTTCATTAGGCTGTAATTATCTACCACTCCTTAATTACTGGAAATGTGCCTTTATGTGGTAAAGGCGTAGAGCTCAACTCTACTTGTCTCCGCTCAGACCACTTCCACTTTGTGGTGAAGTGTAAGGTTAAGTAATTTGTAATTTGTAGAATGACACTGTTGGTTGTATACACTGATAAGGCTAATATCTTCACTTAGTAAAGAAGACGTCAAGATAATACCATTACAGGAGTCAATCCTAGAGGCAATAGAGGATAAAAAGGGAACTGTGATTTTTTTTTACCTAACAAACATGAGTCAGTAGCCTACAGTGGGTCAGGTAATAAGTTCAGTGGGTCAGGTAATAAGTTTAGTGCTGAAACAAAAAAAAAGGTAAGTCAAACACAAATGCCCAGGTGGGCAAGGCTGAGGGGAGTGAAGTGAGCACCTGGGCATGGTGAGGATGATAAAGAGTGGAAAAGGTTGTACCTATTGTGGGGAGCGCAGGCCCTGTTCTAAACAGGCAGCAGATACAGGTTCCCAGTGATGCTGTCCTATGAGGACGAAAGCTGAAAAATAGCAGGCCTTAGGATTTTTCAACAGAGGCTAGAAATGCATCTTTAATGCAAAAATCTCCTATATCCAAGTGCTTGCAACTAATTTAAATTTTTAAAACATCATATGAGAAAAGTAATTCCACACATCAGTGATCAAGGTTCAGACTCTGGGAAGTGAATATGTGACCTCTGCATTTTCCTTTATCCTAGCTGTTGGTATTGAGGGTCTTCAAAACTCATACCAGGTCTGTCTTCTTCCCTTTGTCTGCATATCCCCCCTCCCCAGGTGATCTCATCTGGTCCCATAGTGATAAATACCACTTATGTGCTGATGATTCCAAAACATTCTTGCATTATACTTCTTCCTGAGCATGAAACTAGAAAACTCATCTTCCTGTTGGTCCTATATTAAATGACAAATAACTAACTTGAGTCCCCTGTCCCTTGCCCAAATCTGTTCTCCCAGTCTTTCTCAATTTAGTTTATGCCTCCATCATCCATTCTTTAGTTCATGCCAAACTCTAGCAGCTGAGCTTGATGTGTCTGTTTCCCTTAATTCCTACATCCAATCTATCAGTAATTGCTGCCATTTCTTCCTTCACTTTTTTTTTTCTTTTCAAATTGGTTCATCTCCATCCTTTTCCACTGCTACCATCCTGGTCCCTGCCACCATGATTTCTCACCTGAACTCTCAAGATCCTCCTAAAAGGTAGCCTCGCCTTTACTCTTGGCACCCCGTAATCCGTTATTCACATGGACTTTTATAAATGTAAATCATATTGTGTCACCCCTTGCTCAAACCTTTTAAACATTTTCAAATGATTTTGGAATAAAGTCTGAACTCTGTACTCCGGACCACTTATAAAGTACTGTGGTCTGCCTCCTGCCTACTCTCTGAAAGCACAACCTCCATTCTGACGGGCTGCAGTCTCTTGGGCTTCTTTTGGTTTGAAAGCCCAAGGCCTGATAGCCTATTCCAATCTCAGAGAATTTGCATTTTCTACTTTTTCTACCTGGAATGCTCTGCCTCTGGTTTTTGATATGACTTTCTCCCACTCATTATTCAGATCTCAGGCTGATGTCCTTGCTTAACGAGCACCTCCCACACTAGTCCTCAATGGCGAATGAACGCCATTGAGCTCACTGCCCCCTCAGTGCTCTTTCACAGTCTTTTTTCCCTTAAAAACACTTTTTTTTTTTTTTTTTGAGCCCGAGTCTCACTCTGTCACCCAGGCTGGAGTGCAGTGGCGCAATATTGGCTCTCTGCAATCTCTGTCTCCTGGGTTCAAGTGATTATCCTGCCTCAGCCTCCCAAGCAGCTGGGGCTACAGGCATGAGACACCAGGTCTGGCTAATTTTCGAATTTTTAGTAGAGACAGGGTTTCACCATGTTGGCCAGGCTGGTCTTGAACTCCTGACTCAAGTGATCTGCTACTCTTGGCCTCCCAAAGTGCTGAGATTTTAGATGTGAGCCACTGTGCCTTGCCAAAAAGAACTTTTATATTTATTATTTATATGTACATTTGTTTTCATTTATTTATTCAATTATGTACGTAAGCCAAATAATGAGTTATAAGAAAAAAGGCCGAAGTTCAAGAAGCTTTATTTTGGAACACACTTTGATTTTAATATATTCTGGGAAGTCTATAAGATGCTGTTACTATATGCATCTTTTAGAATAAGGTATTCTGTTTATACAGAAACATTTAAATGAAGCATTAACTATCTAATCAGCTTTTCAGTGCTTCAATACTTTAAGCTATTAGGACCCTTTGTTAATGACTGTGATAAAAGTCAAAGCAAAATGAGGATATAAAGATAATCACATGCAGATTTTTGCACATTTAAAGTCTGACAGCATAATTGACAACATTTTTCAGGATAAAGTAAGAAGTAATTGTTCATAACCCATGTAATACTGGAGAAGAAAATTTGAAAATTTAAAACTTTATAATTTACCTCTCTGTGCTGAAGAAACCAAAAAAAAAAAAAAAAAAAAAAGAGAACAAAAAGCCTTGTATAAAAGTGTTCATTATTTTTTGCTAGCAATATTATTAGTCATAGATAATCATGAAATCATTCTGAACAAATATAGTCATCTACAAAGAAAATATATTTGTGTCATATATCTTGTAATGTATAAAGGCTACATTACACATATCTTTGACTTACATGTCTTTCCTTTCACCTGCTCTTTCTCTACCCTTCAGTAACTCTGAGCCAAAAAGACAAACATAATTTCCAATGCTTTCCAGGAACAAGCTAAAGCAGGGAGGGAAGCAACATTTCAAATAGACTCAGCTAGAAGTGGAAATCTCCTCTCTTCAAGGGTATATTTTCAAAGCGTTTTTAATTTGAACTTTCAATCCCTCTTTAGAAATAAGATAGGACTCTTTGTTCCTACTTTTTTACTGAGTCTCCGTTCTTGACTGTAGTAAAATGCTTCTTGTTCTAACATACTTCATTCGTTTTATACTTGATGGATTACGGCCTTTCTGGGTTTTCCAAATCCAAAATGTCTGTTTTTCTTTTGAGTCGACAGTGTTTGGAAAAGGTAGGCAGAATTCTTATTTAACTTATTTTGTTCAATACACTCCACAGCACAATCCCCAAGCATGTGAAAAATTACTCCACCCACCTTAGATGTGGTGATTAGTCACTGACTAACAGTGAAGTCAAGTAACCAACATGTTGAATTAAGCCAAGATTAAAATGGTACCATTTGTACTGACTACTTGATAATCATTCTTGAAGGCAGACAAGTCTAGGGGTAGTGTACTGTGACAACACAAAATACACAAAATATTTTTGAAGTAATTTTATTTTGAATAATTTCCTATGTTTTTAATGTTTTCATTGGAAATAAGAATATTTCTTTTAAAAAGATTTCATTTCTCCCCTTGATACTATTAGTGTGATAACCTCTTGATTGAATATTTTAATTTGTTAGCATTTTGGTGTTTGTATTCCAAAAGACTCTTCTAAAATGGTAATTTTCCACTTTCCACTTAAAATAAAGAACATAATCAATAAAGAATCTAAAACTATTATTTATTGATATTTGGTAAAATCAGAGCATCATCGTGTTGAAATCACTGTAACACTAAGCCATTAAGCTATAGTTAGTTCTTTAGCTGAGTCAAGGTTCTTGCAGAGCTGCAACCAAAGAGAAAGCCTTTACTATTTAATAGGGTTTTCTTGGTATTTGGGAGAGTTTCCAAATAATCATTGGCTTCACACATACTATGCTGATTACAGCACAAAGGATGACACAGGGAAAGCAATGTCTGTTTAGTATGAATTTGTTGCTACCTGCAAAGATTATTCAATACAAGCTTTTATACCTGGAAATATTATAGAACAATACTGCTTTAATAGTTCACAGAATAACATAGAATTCAGCATTCTAGATTTTTCAATATCAAGTTTAGAAATATTCTTAAAATGTATTTTATGAGTTCAGCTCTATTAAGTGGTTAAACATTTAATGGATATGGTTCAAAGTTCTAAATAGTAAGCTCTTTTAGTTTGTTAACTAATTACTCTTTTCTCCACATTTGCACCTTCATTTAACACTTATTTTATTTTTTCTTGCTTGCTTGTTGCCTTGGTAATATTGTCAGTAAGCACACTGAAGAGATGGTTTATATTTCCACGGAGAATAACCCAGTGTTTTGCATGGAGATGGCCAATGTTCAGCAAACGGCTGAATTCTGTTTTCTCAAAAGGACACACAAATGCAAAGAAGACTAGGACATGGGCTAGCAATTATGCATACTGACAGAAGCAAAGTTGGTAAGAAAATATATATTTCTGTTACCATGATTAATAACTCTTTATTCTTAGTAATGACTGTCTCTCTCACTAGACTATAAGCTGTTGAAGGCAGACACTGTATGTTTTGTCATCATATTCCTAATGTCTCCACATAAGTGCCTAACACATTTGTTGAATAAATAAGTTGTCTATGGGTGTATATGCATGGGTGCAATATATGAGTATTTTTACATATGTATGTATATTCCTACATATATACTTTTGTTCTTTACTTTTAAGCTCATTTATTGTATTAATATGGTGATATTCTAAGTTTGATCAAATGGCAAGTCTATGTTTAATGCGGTAGGTTCTTATTATCATTTTTGGTTTCATGCCCTCTGGTAAATTGATAAGAAATTTTAGATTTAGTTATCTAATATGGATGGTGTGCTAATTTTTATAATTCCATGATGGAATTCTCTGATGTTTTATAGCTATTGGTTTTTAGACAGAATTATTAACTCTCTCTCTTTCTCTCTCTCTCTCTATATATAAATACACACACACACACACACACACACACACACACACACACACACATATTTCCCCCTATGATTTATGAAATATTTGCAGAATTTTTCCTGGTATTTGTAGATTTTGCATTGGTGACTGCAAATAAGATATTCTGCCTCAAAAAGACAAAAATAAATTGATTTAACTTTTCCAAACAGACTCAGAGAGTTCAAATAAGTTTTAGGTGGGAGAGAGAAAATTAAGACTGAGTAACACATATCCAGTTCTTCCATAAAACTTTGGCTGTGCAGATGGTTTGTGATCATACATTATTAAATTCACCTCCTCCTTGTGATACATTTTATGCCACCAAATCCCAACTCTGCAATTATTACATAAGGAACAGTATAGCATTGCAGTGACCAAATGTAAATCCAATACTCTTCAAAGCTGCCTACATGCATGAGGAAGATTGCTGCAACCTGTCTTTGGTGGACTCTCATGGAGTATCAGATGCTGCATGTTATGTGGGAGCCATGCACAAGACCAAACAAAATTTGCTACCCAAATTCATAATTCTCTTGTTCATCTGCTGCTTCTCATTCCATCAATTGAAAATATTTTCCTGGGATTTGGAAAGGCTGAACCAAAACTTGATTAGAAAAAATAACTGGATTTTGGTCCTGGATTTATTTAGCAAACATGTATTGATCACCTACTCTGTGCCAGTTATTGGGTTTATGTGACTGGGATACATCAGACAAAGATTCCTGCCTTTGCAAAGCTGTTCAATATTCTTGTGGTAGAGACAGATGACAAACAATTACATAAAAATAAGTAGAGTATACAGCCATTGCTACAGAGAGAAAGAAAAGAAGGGTGAGAGAGATTAGGACACCAGCGTGTGACAGATTGCAGTAGTCAGGATGACTTCATTAAAAAGGTGAGAAATGATCCCAGATTTGACAAAAAGGATGGGGTTAGCCAGATAAATAGACTTTTATCAGCCAGGTAGCCTGGGACAAGCAATGCAAAGCTCTGAATCTTGATTTCTTCATTCGTGAATTGGAGGATTGGTCTAGACCATCTCCACCAAAGTCCTTTTAAGTTCTTAAATTGTGTGAACTATGATATAGCTGATGCCAACATTACGGAGTGAAAGCAGTCATCTAGCTAATGTTCATTAAGTGCATACAATGTGTCATGTGCTGCTAAATGCCAGCGATGTCACAGCATTCAACAAATGCTCATTATGGTAGTGACAATTTAGAAGTATCTCATTACATTCTTCATTCATTTGCTCACTCACTTAATCAACAAACATATATTAAGCACCCACTATGTGCCTGGCACTGCTGTATAGTTGGAGTTAGTTATAAAGCTGAGAGACAATCTGATGAGGGAGGGAGGCATGTTAGCAGGAAGTCCACGTGAAGACTGAGCCAGATCTGAAGAAGGGGAGGCAGGTTCAGGACACACAGCAGGAGGAGGAACAGTGAAGCTGAGAGAGGAGTGTGCACTTCTGCCAGTGGTTCTGGATAGACATTATTATTTTCTACTTACAGACACAAGCTTCTGGCAATTTCTTCTTTAAGCAAACCTACTTGTTTTATTTGTTGACAAAAGTGACCATTACTTTTACTTATTAAATAGAAGGACACAGTTTTCATTTCTGGGATTTCCTCTTGTTCTTCCTTACAAAAATTTAAAGTAGTGGATCTGTGCTCACACAGTAAGTACATTAAGGGAAAATATTATTTGTTTGGAAAGCTTTAGTTTCTACCAGGAAAGTAAAAATGGTCAGATAATGTTTAATGTGACTGGGGAGCCTAGGCACGGTGGCTCACGCCTGTAATTCTAACACTTTGAGAGGCTGAAGTGGGCTGATCACCTGAGGTCAGGAGTTACCAGCCTGGTCAACATTGCAAAACCCCGTCACTACTGAAAATACAAAACTTAGCAGGGCTTGGTGGCAGGCACCTGTAATCCCAGCTACTTAGGAGGCTGAAGTATCAGAGTTGCTTGAACCTGGGAGGCGGAGATTGCAGTGAGCTAAGATTGAGCCATTGTACTCCAGCCTGGGTGAGAGAGCAAGACTCCATCTCAAAAAATAAAAATAAAAATAATATGAATGGGGAAATTTTAAATTGTGAAATTAAAGAAGGCAAAGAAGAGAACTTATAAAATGTTTACTTTATTAGAACTAAAGTGATGATATGGTTCTGTTAACAAATGTACTTCGAAAAGTATGACTTTTTTTGACCAGTATTTGTAGTCTGTTTTCTATTTAAAAATCAATTTTCCATAACAGGGAGGAAGCAATAAACATAATGATAACAACCACCTGGATAAGTATCAGCTCTTGGGAACCAGGTACTGTACTAAACACTTTCCACATATTTTCTCATTTAATTCTCACAAAGCTCTATGGAATAAGCAGGCATTAGGCCCAATTTTACAGATGAGGTAACTGGGATTTGGAGAGATTAAGTAAATTTTCCAAGGTCTAAGCTAACTAGTGGCATTACAGGAAAGACTCAAACTTGTCATCAGAAGACATCTGCTTGAACACCAGATGCAGGAAGCACTGACTCTGACCTTGATGAAGTCAAGCAGTTACATGTTCATCTATTTTGCTTTGTATATTGGTTAATGGGCAAATGGTCATAACATTTCTCTCTTATCTATAAATGTCTTCTAAAAAGTTGTGTTTTAAAGAGTGTATTCTTCATCTCTGAAATTCTACTGGTAGTTGAAAGGCTACACAAAGTTTTTGGACCTGATACAAATATTGTAAATATTATTCTTTCTGTGTGATTTGATACTCCATATAAAACTCTTCCTAATGGTCTCAAGTTTCAAAGGATTTAAAAGTAAAGTAGCCACATTGTGACATGAGGAACAAAATCCATTAGTTTAGAGTATAGAGAGGGTATTAACAGTAGCCCCTCTTCCTGTAGAAGTATTTGAGAAGATAACTATTGCCTACATTGAGCACAGTATGTTATATACAAGCTAATATCTTGATTGCATATTTTTAGTAGACTTTGTGGACAAATGAAGCTTGCTTTCCTGTATGACCAAATTATTTCAATGAAAAATGAAAGGAAATGGATTAGTGCATGTGAACTTTTTATCTAAAGCTAAGTCTTTTTCCATGGGAAGCTGGGAGAGATTTTTTTCATTACCAGAGAAATGTTTTTCACTAGAAACACTTTGCATAGAGGTCTACACTTGCTATTTTCTTTACTGGTCATCTGCTTTTTTCCCCTTCTCTCTGTTTCTCTCTCTCTCTCTTTGTAATATCCAGATTAAACTTTTTTTGTGTGTCTATATATCTATAAAACCTCTCCCAACAACATTATGAGGAGGCCTTCAGAAAAATAATTAACTAACTCATACACGTGGAACTCAAAAATGTATCATTAAAATGTTGAGCATCTGTATCAAGGCAGCCAAGAAGAATTTGAGGATGATTTGCACTATTTTCCCAATATTGTTCAGACCTTGGGAACTTGGTATCTATAAAATAGAAATTTAATCAAAAACAGGAGAGAGTAAAGATGTTTTTACAGTAACATGAATTTTCAACTATTTTCTGTCACTAACAGAAGCTCATACTGCTTATCAGCACCATTCAAGAATCTGAGATTGAGATAGCTAATTTAATCATCTGACTAAATTCTTCAAAAAATTCGTGAGGATTTCAGCTCCCTAAAATTCCTTCTGGGCTATGTTTGATAAATAAAAGTTTTAAATACAAGAAAATATGCAGTATTTCAAGTAAGCAATGAAGCAAGTAAGTAATCTACTTTGTTGATTCTTGTGCTATCTGATTTATTTTTGCATTGTAAAAGACAACTGGAATTACAGAAGGTCACTTGGAAGCAGTTTCTCTGAAGAACTATGGGATTTGAAAATTCAATCTGAATGCTATCATAAAAAATTGTTGGGAAAAAAGTAATGAGAACAGGTATTTGGTTTATGGGCATAATATCATAATCCTATGACTCAAATCACATTTCAGCATTAAATTTCCACAAGCCAAATACAGTTCTATTACTTGAAAGCTCTTTAGCAACTCTTCGAGGCAAGCCTGCACTTTCTAAGAATATGAATTTACAATTAAAATGAAGTGGACTATCAAGCCTTTTTAAAAATGTGGACAGTGTATGCAAATAATCTGGATGATCCTGATATTCTGGGTCAGAAATCCCTTTGCACTAAATTTCAGCAGAGGAGATGGGAATGGAAAGGCTGGAGTAACGGAAGTTTTCCTGCCTGAGATAACTTGAGTATGACTTATAGGAGTAATTTTTCAAATGTTAGTACATTTTAAAAATACTGGTCTCATACTCTGAGTGCAATTTTGATTAAATGGTTTGTACACAGTTTATAATACACCCTTGGTATCTGTCATCTAATAACTTGAAACCACGGCTTAAGTTTCTATTGCATTGGATATAAAACTGGCATTATTAATAATGAGTAGGTATTATTATTTTGGCTGAATTGAATTCTGTCACTAGAAGGTAAAAGGGTATTATTCCTTATTAGAAATTTCTACGTGTAAATATCATATGGTATTTGGGAAACAGCTCTGATTCTACTATATATCACAGAAACAGCTGAGTCAGCAGCTTGCAGAGTAAAATTTATGATTACAATTTCTTTTCTCAGTTCAACAGAGAAAAAAATAAATCTGTTGGAAGCAAACACAACTAAAAGAGATGTGTCTAAAATAGCTGGACATAGACAAATTCAGAATTCTATTTTGGTAGTCATAATACGTACAGGAAAATACTTCTAGACAGATTTACACTATCATTTGACCTTCACAAGTCATACTTTTCACAGTGAATGCAGTTTACTGAGGCTACGCTTTTGACCTTGAAGATATAACTTAGAGTTTTATGTCTTTTGGCAAACTTATCATGCCTCTGGTACCCCGATTGAGTTTATCTAAAATTATCATCATCTGCTTAAACTGTTAAGTTCTATAATTCCTTTTTTAATTATTCAGCATCCAAGGGCAAGGAGAGAACTGCTCCTCTTATTGCATAAGTCTCAGCTTTCTTAATGCAGGATGTCCCTCATCTGAAGCTGGGACTGAGGAAATAGCTGCATCGTACTGCAGCCTCAAATCTTGCTACGGCTCTCAGGCTTAGGATTCAGCTGCGCTGAACAGAAATGTGGAGGGGCAATGTATTGGTCTATAGGAGCTAAAGCTTTCCTGAAGCAGATTATAAGAGGGTAAAGTACTTTTTTCCTGGACAATAGCTTGTCTAATTTTCATTTTATCTATACTGTTTCTCTTAATGATTAAACAGTTACTGTAACAGAATGACCTTATATCCTAAGTTTTACTTCCTATTTTCTCTCTCTGACTTGCATTTAAATGAACTTTATGCCCTCCATTTTACTTGAAGATAGCAACTGCACCTGACAGCCTTGAACGATCACAGCAACTCACTGCAGCTGGACATTCTTAAGCTACTCAACTTTAATTGTCCCCAATTCTTAACTCTACGGTAATGCAATAGTGCTCAAAAGGCAGGGAACACATTTGCCAATTAGCAGAAAGGGAAAGAAAAAGCCAATGCAGCAGAACTAAAATTAAGAAACACTAGCCCAGCATCTCAACTCTAAGTCACTTGAAATTAATTAGGCTTTGGTAAGAGAAGCTGTGTTTCCTTACCTTGGAGGTGAATAACTCTGTCATGATCCAGAGTGTAGTTGTCTGAAAGATGATCAGCCCAGCAGATTGAAATCAGCACCAGAAGAAGTAGACTCTTCATCTTTATAGCCCAAAGAATCTTCTTCACTGCGAGAGCATCACATACAAAGAGGCTTGTGAGATTTGGAGCCCTTTGGAGTGTTGCACTGCACAACTTATTACCGCCTTATCATCATAGAATGGGTCTGTAAAAATATTTAACCCAATCTTTTCAGAAAGTTACTGTAGCTGCCTTTGAGAGCTGAAGACGGCAGCTTTGAACAGTTCCAGCTACCATCATGCAGCCAGAGTCCAAATAGTGTTTAACTCTATCTTTGCAGAACTGTAAATCTAGAAATTTAAAACACTGTAGTTTTGATACAGAGAATTACAGCAAGTAACAAAGAGATGTGGCAAAAACATAAACAGACCCTTAAAAAAATTTAAGCCTCTGAATTTGCAACACAAGTTAATAAAACAGCAATGTGTTATGTCTCTATATGAGTATTTATCACTTGGTCTAATTAGAAATTGAATCTGAAGCCAGAGCAGATAATATTTGCATGAAACTTGACATCATCATTCATTTTACATGTGGCTTCCTAAGCAGGTTAGACTTGCTCGTTCCAAATAGAAAAGAGGACAAAAAAAAAGTGCCCGATTAAGCAGAAGCAGCACATTTGTTAGAGATTCACTTACCATCTTAAATACTGCTTGGGTCTATGGTGAATAGTTGACAATTATGAACAAACTAGGTTAGAGTTGTGCACGCTACCACTGCAGTCATCCTGATTGATTTTTCATTCATTTCAACCTAAAATGCTGACGCACCAACTTAGAGTGCCAGGTAGGGTCTCTGCAGTCAGCAGAGCCACGGTTGCAAGGAACGTCCCTGCCAGCCTCCCAGGGCAATTAGGCAAATGAAAAGCTGAAACAGACAGGGAGGCACAGCTCTGGTCCTAAGTGAAAGAGGCAGAGCCATCACTCGCCTGTCCTTTATCGAAAGACTGATGTCTTAAAAGGGGACATAACCTCTTCCCTCCCAAAAGTTTGTCATTGGAAGGACCAAAAGTGATTCTAATTGATACGAACCTTATAACCTTTGCAGTATTTGGCCAGGCAAGAATTTCAGTGGAGCTTCTCTGTTTTAATGTGGAAGCCGACATGAAAATTAACAAGGACCTTCTTTTTCTCTCATGCACACAGCAGCCTTAACAATACTGGCTATTTTTAAAACTGAAATTGCACAGTACTGGCTTCTCACACTAATTTGTTTTTTCCAAGAAAGCCTGACTGCCTGGAATACTTATTAAAGAGCTCTGAGTCTGTTCCTGGAGGTCCTTGTAGGAGAGCCTCTACTCCAGAACCGAATTCACTTATTCACAGAAATTCTCCAAGTCTCTTCTGAGACTGAAACACATCTCTGCATTTTCCCCTGTGAAGATTTGCACTACTGTGAAGCTGATGGCTTTAGTCTTTCACGTGTGCTTTAAATCCTTTCTTTTTCTTCATTATATCACAGAAAGAAGATAGTAGATAAGCAAACAAATTGCGAATTTTTTTTTGCCCAGGAAACCAAGAATGTTACCTTCAAAATTCTACCTGATTTACTAATCTTATTTTCAGAAGTTCACTTTCTTTTTCCTCTAAGGACTTTTTTGAAATGCTTATTTTTGTTGTTGGTGGTGGTGGTGGTGGTTTGTAGTCACTAACTTTTGTCCAAAAAATTACAGTTTAAGATGTTACCTATTTTCAGCCCAGGATTGTGCTTTGGGTGAACAAATATAAAGGTGGCCTTTTGGAATTTGGAATATAATTGAGATAACTGTAAACACAAATATGAAACAATAGACAAACAGTACTAGAGGTGTGATGTGCTCTCTGCTTGTTTACAGAAATCAGAGAAGGGGGCGCTGTGGAGGAGAGGGTATAAAGAAGGTGTATAATTTAACGATCAAACACAGGAGACATTCTAGATGAGGAGTCAAGATGAGCAAAAGTGGAGAGTTTGCTAAATTAATGTTCACATTAGTGTGGTCATGTATAGTGTAATTTATAGGAAGGTGCATATGATACACACACTAGGTTAGAGTTGTGCATCCTATCACTGCAGCCACCTTGAATTTCATTCATTTAAAAAAATATGACACATCTGTCTATATATCTCCTTTAATTCCACACCATAGTATTTAAAATTATACTACTAAGGGTCCATTCCAATGCGTTAAAGTACTGACCATCCAACAACCTAATTTAAAATTGCAAACATCTTGAGTGCTTGTGAGGGAGTACGGGGAATAAACAAGGATAAAAACACTTTTCATGGAATGTCTACTGCTCGCCAGCACTATGGGCAGCATTTTGTCTGCAATGGCTCATGGATTCCTTAAAACAGTAATGTGAGACAAATATTTCCATTTCTTGGGATACAGACAGTAATCTTGCTGGAAGGCACACATCTAGTAAGTGGCAAAGTCCGTATTTGCCTTCAAGCAAATTTAATTTATTATTTCTTTTGTTGCCTTTTTAAATTCAAGCTTTTAAACTTACAACTACTATGATCTTAAAACTTTGACTTGTGCTATGTATGAACATACACATTTTTCCCAAGGCTTACATATTGAGAAGGCAGTCAGGTGGTATTTTTCTTAACATGATTTGCCCTGCCTCATTAATTATAACACTCTGGTACCGTGACAAAGTCTTGATAAAACCAAATCAAATAACGATTTGGAAGCAATATACCTTATCCAATGTGAAAGAGTAATAGTTTGATAGAAATGCAGACACACATACACAGAGATACACAGAAAGATAGATACATACCATCTTTGAAAAATTCAAGTACGTTGGACATGTGCAGTAGTTTGTGATTAGAGGCCTCTATCAGTGAATACTTTGGAGTACCCTGTGCTGGCATCAATGCAATCCAGGGAGGTGAGAATGGAAATTATCTTTGCTACCCTGGCAAGCACAACAACCATCTCACCAGCAGACAGGAAACTAGAAAAGTATACTTTAGGGTTCCAGTCTTCAGGTGTCTGAGCCATCAGATATACAAAACAAGGTGCTCCACACCAGACTGAGGTCACTGAAGTCAAGGGCTGTGCCAGGGGTCTGTGTGCTGGTCCCAGTAGAAAAGGACAGCTCAGGCATAGTAGGTGGTCATGTGAGTGAATAAATCCGAGTCCTACTTTTTGCATTTTGTAATCATGCCTCCTCTCAATGTCTAGGTATATTAGGTAAAAATTTGCATGTTTTGATATGAGCTAAAATTTAGACCATCTGGGGGACTTTTACACAACCAGCTATTATCAGCTCCTGAATGAGTGCTCTCAGTTCACCTGCAATTCACATATTGAAGGTCTCCTTTCACAGCCTTACAAACCCTGATGCTCAAGCAGCCAGCTACAAGATGAATCCAAACTGAAATGTCTATGTTCATAGTCAAAGACAGATGATAGGAATGTAATTTTACAGTCCTGCTTTCTTGATAATCGAACAACGATTTGGAAGCAATATACCTTATCCAATGTGAAAGAGTAATAGTTTGATAGAAATGCAGACATACTAATATCAACAGTCTAATACCAAGATGGTCAACTGCTATTTCTTAAGTGTCTACTACATTATCATTATCATGATCATGTTAGGTAATGTGGAGATAAAAGCAAATGAAAGGCATGTGTGCTACTTCATGTACCTTGAGAGCTAACACTATGTATTTCCTGAACTGCTATTTCTCAGAAAAACTCAGTTGAGGTAAGTATGTTGTTAGACACATTTTGCGGTTCTAGAAGTAGAGTCTTAGGGTGGTGAGGTACGCAGCATGTACAGCAAGGAGCTGGTAATCTGGGCAGTGTGACCCCAGAGACGCATTCCCAACTACCATTTTCATTGTCCCAGGTCCCCTGATGAGTGCTGTCGGCTCTCTCCTAGCCAGTCTTGCAACCCCTTTAATGCTTCTTGCAAGCTTGAATTTTCCTTGTCATATTGCATAGTTCTGTGAAAGTTCAAGCTACCAAGTCAGCTTAAAAGCTTTTCTGATGCCATGGACTGGATGTCCAGCCAAGACCTTTTCATTGTGGTGAGCCTTCAGTCTGGACATGGGCAGCCTGTTGTTCCCTTACCCTGGGCATGATCCTTTGGCAACCTGACAAGCTAGGAAAAATCATAGATCAGAAGGAAGAAAAGTGAGCTCTATTCCAGATCTCACAACCAGTACATCAGGTCTCAATTTCTTCACCTACAAAATAGAAATAATGACAACGTCTCCCTGGTTTAAAAGTATTCTTGAACAAGTATACAAATCACAAATACTAAGGTATTGTTATTAAGTTGGTAAGGACTGCCTCAAACTTGATTGATTGTTATGGATAAATGTAAGAAAAATAGCAAATCAAGGACATCTCCATCTCAGAGACAGATGAAATCCTCCCATAAATCTGCTATTTGGAATGAGTTCAGGAGTCAATTCCCAGCAGCAGCAGCAGCAGCACTTGGAAACTGCTAGAAAATGGAAATTCTTGGTCCCCTGATACACTGAATCAGAAACTCTGGGGGTGGGGCCCAGCCATCAGCATTTAGCAGTCTCCTTCCCCCTCAGTGATCCTGATGCCTGCTCAAATTTGAGACCCACTGGTCTAAGTTTTTAAGATTACTGGGCGTTCTTCTTCTGGGTGTGGGTTTGAGCTTCTGAGACTTCCCAATTCTTGGAAATAACGCCATGCTTATGTTCATTTTTCCTCTCTCTACTTTTCCTCATTTTTCTTTTTATCTACAGTGCGTGTGTGTGTGTGTGTTTGTGTGTTGTAATTAAAAATGTTACTTTAAAACACTGGAAAGGAATGCATATAACATATTAGTCATTTTCTAAAAATAATAGGCAGATGGCTGAGTATTTTCCTTTTATTTTACAAACTATATTGTTGCTACATTTGTAAGAATTAAGGCGAAAAATGTATAATCAGAACGATTCTCATCCACAAAAGGTTAACAATTTAAACAATATATTTGTCATTATAAACTATTATTTGCCATGGTTTATTTCCTGTAAGGTTAGGATAATTGTCATTTTACTGATGGTCTCGGAAATATCTAACACTGGCTGTGGACTTTGGATGATTTCAGCAGGACTGGCAGTGCAGGTCCCTCAAAGCATCACTCTGGGCCCACTGCTCTTCTCTGAAGCCAATACACTGCTCTTATGGGCTCAATTATCAAAGGGTAGAAAGTGGGTGGAAATGGAGTAGAAAAGAGGAAGAAGATAGAGGAGATTTTAAGAGAGGACAATTAAGAGGAAGAGAAGGTCACTCAAAAATAAAAGGAAGGGCAATAAAAAAGTAGCAAATGTATAATAAATGGTGAATATTTGGCACACTGCCTCTAAGTTTGAAGAAATGAAATGTCACAACAAAATGAATACTGAACTACAATTCTCAGATCCAAGAACTTCTTAACATGGCTTCTCTATGAACAATATTTGTTATGGAGTTTAATGTCAAGTTTTTCTTGCGAAGATTTGGCAGGGTATGGAGAAAAAGATTCAGTGGCAGAAACAGAAATGAGCAAGTCAACCATAGACTTCCCAGTTTTTTATGGGGGCAATATATACCACCATATTTGAGTGATATAAGGACATATATTTCAGTTTAATATTTATTAGGCTTGCCAATGCCTGAAGTTACTGCTAAAGGAATCTCCAAGTATACCTTAGCCACTTGCATAGAAACTGCTTAGATTTAGAGCAAATCATTTAAAATGACTGCTTTTTGGAGTATCACTTAGCTGTGGATGTTTCCACAATTTACTTGCGGTTTCTTTTCTAATTAAAGATCTCAGAAATCTCACTTAATCATGAATTTGTACCATGCGTATAAAACATGGGAGGCTGAACCTAGGATCCTCATGACTCGGAAACCTGCATTCTTAAATGTACAAATAATTTATATTCCATTTTCTCCTCCATGTTTTGAAATCAGCCTATTTCTATCCTGTTTTTCCCCCAAATTTTTTATTCTCTTTCTAAGCTTTTTCTGTTTTACTTTCTTGATTTTATTTATCCATCCATCACCTCCAAATCTTTCTCACCCACTCTTACATAATTTATTCTTTTCTCTTTTCTCTATATTTCATATTTATTACATTATTTGATATTTGATGTGGTCATAGGATTATTTATCATCGAACCAGGCACAGAGTAAGTAGGATAACTACTTACAACTATACTAGGAAAACAGTAACATGTAAATTGGAGCTATCCTGGGGAGTTGGGGAAATACGGCAATGGGTACAACGGAGGAAAGGTAGAATTTAGTTTCATTTCTTCATCTACCCCTTTTTAGCTGTGTGACCCTTGAATAAGTGATTCAACTGCTTTAAGGTCAAGTATTTTTTATCTGTCAATTAAAAGAGTTGACGCCAAATATTCAAGCTCCATGTTAGTTGTTACGATTATGATTTAATTTTTTCTTACTGGAGATATCAGATTGTATATTCTACTTATGTTGCATTTTAGGACTGTCCTCATTAGCAAATAAATTCGTGGATTTTTAAAGGGATAATATCAATAATGCTTGTTTAAGTAGCAATTCAATTTACTTCCTGTTTTTGGCTGTTGCTCTTTGCTAGCTCTCTCTCAGAGAATATTGACAGAGTTTGAGACAAACTCAGCACCTTTTCACCTAATCGAAGTGCATTTGCTCAGGCTGCTCACTGGCCCCTTAGAACCTGCTTTAGATAATCCTTGAGATGGGGGTTAGACTTCTCCAAAACCAGCTTTTTAAGTGGATTCTGCAGTTGTTTTGTTTATTTATTGATTTTCTAAAACAAATATAAAAGTCCTATCTGAGCAAAAGCACACATCGTTTTTTGTGTTTATAATGTTCATGTCCACAGCCTTTAAGCAAATATTTAGGATATATGGGGAAAGTAGTACACAGATATATTAATAAATGTAGGGATCACGTATTTCTTGTCTCTGAGTAACTAAAAGTCTAGAATACCTATAGATAATATTTAGCATGTTTCTGTAGGTATTCTCACTATCTACTAAAAAATTTTTCAGTTACATGAGATTTCATATAGGTTTTTATGGGCATGTGTTCCATAATTAATAGCCTGTTTCTGGACCAGATAGTAGAGGAAGTCAATAAATAAATATTAAGCAATACATTTTGATGATGATGGTGACATTAAAAGGAAATAAACCTCTTATCTTCCCCTGTGTTTATCTCTGAAAAACTGATCCTATTTTTTATGCCCTAAAATCATAATTTTGCCAAAGAACACTAAAAACTAGACAACCAATATGAATATTACATTGTGATGCTATTAAAAATGCATCCTCCATAGGCTGCAGTAGAAAACATCTATGTTCTATCATTGTACATAAAGATCATCAAAAATAAAATTACCTCATGAACAATTCTTAAAAGACAATTAAATCTGTCAGAATATAAATAAGTAATGTTGCCACTTCTCATGCTAACTCATAATTTCTTTGTGGTTTAATATGCTAAATGCTACCATGGTATATTTGCTTTATAATAAATACTCTTTAATGGATATGCTTGTTAGACATACTCATATAGGAAAGATATCATTTTACAGATTCACTCATTCTTGATTCTATGATAAAAAATCTGATCAATAACAAAGCATTGTATTAAATAACATAAAGTTCGACCTTGAAAATATTTTTCTTAATGTGTAAAATCAAATGACTCATTATTATGATCAGTAATAGTAAATGAATTTTGAACATTGACAAAGAATTTGGCACTAAATTAAGGACTTTACAAAGGTATACATGACTTATTCCCTAGTGAATTTGAATTTAAATAGAATGAACCTAAACAGAGGCATTTTAAATTGATCAGAAGGCCCCTTGTAACCAATTATGTATAATTTTGTCTGGAACACTCTAAAGGAATGTTCTGGGAATTATCAACAGCTTAGATTGCTATCTCATTGTTTCTTATCAAGCACAAATAAAATATGGACAAAAACAAATAAAACAACTTTCATTTAAAATTATTGTTTTACATCATTTTATTTTAATTAATTAATTAATTAATTAATTATTTGAGACAAGGTCTGTCTCTGTCACCAAGGCTGGAGTGCAATGGTGTGATCACAGCTCACTGCAACCTCGACCTCCTGGGCTCAAGTGATTCTTTCACCTCAGCTCTCCAAATAGCTGGGACCACCGTCACGTGCCACCACACCAGGATGATTTTTGACTTTTTGTGGAGAGGAGGTCTCCTTATTTGCCCACGCTATACATCATTTGAAATATATAGAATAACTCTCCTCTTCATATTATAATGTACAAATAAAATTGAGAATTTTTAGGAAATTTAGAATTGGCCAGGCGCAGTGGAGGAAATTTAGAATTTAGAATTTTTAGGACGGCTTTTAAATGTAGGTTATATAAAAATGAGTTTAGACTCTTGTGCTCTCATGCACACAACTAAATGAATACAAACCTCTTTGTTACAGGTTTTATAATTTGAAACAAGAGTTTTTAAAATAAGATTTCTAGCACTAGGGTTTTACAGGTAGGAAATTGATCATTACATCAGTTTCAACTAAATGCATTTGAAAGTGTTTCTAATTGAGACAACAAAACAATATTTTAAGACTCAATTTCATTACAATTTTTAATCTCTTTAAAAGTTCAAAATTTCAACAGCTGTCAGTTAAACATTATATTAACATTGGATCTAAAAATACAACTGCAAAACATCTACATGACAGCTTTGGTGCCATCACAAATGTGGCAGTAACAAGTTCTCTACATATTGCAAAAACACTAAGCTCACCACTGCATCCCATGTGTCATTCTAAAGTAGTTAATAAACAACAAGAATCAGGCAACTCACAGATATTTTAAATGATGACCAGACTCTGAGAAGGCATAGAAAGATTTTAAAATATGGGTCAATTCTGATTTTTGACTACATACAATGAAAAGTTTTATGATCATTGATTTACTGTGGTACCTAGTTATACTAATTCATAATAAAAATAAAAATAATATATTAATAGTTTTTAGCAGCAGAAACGTCTATTCTCTCCAATGTACTTCATGCAGTCAGTCCTCATCTCTGTTGGCTGCCTCTTTTCATGTATCTTCCAAAATCCTTAAGAAAGTTTACTATTTGTCCCCATCCTACGTCAAAACATGACCTCATCAGAATTCAGTTCATTGATTTATAAGTAACAAAGTGTGTTCTAGCCAAAAGGGCTGTGTCTACACAGCTCAAAAAAGGGAAAATACAATATCTTCCAATTAATTTAGCAAATATTGACAACAAAGCTCATTAAATTGAGTTTCCAAATTGGCTTTGTGATGCAGGATATAGCTCAATAATTCATCCTAATAGGTTTTTAAATTATAGTGATCTTTGAAGGTGTTTTTTAAGCTTTTAAAACTAAATAATTCTCATTTACAACTTCTTTGGCTGAGGAATTTGTTCATCCTGAAAACACATGAAATCATTTAACCAACTTTCTTCACAGGCATGGAATCTTAGCTAGAAACTACTACTCAAGACTTCAAAAATATCTACATAATTTGTAGCTTTCTTTTACGAAGAACAATGACATTTAAAACTTTCACGTAAGTATAAAAGCTTGCCATTGACTCAGAACTAAATAATCATAGATGAGCAAAATAGGTAACAATATGGGCACTATTGTCCTAAGAATGAGGGAAGCTGGGTATAAAAAGTCTCAGGTTTTACATTATTCTAAATACTACAAAATTATCAGCTCCACACCTCTCTCACAGATCCTCCCTTTCAACCTGGCCTCCAAATTCCCATCATTACAGTTACCAATACAAAGTTCCCCAAGGTTGTTTCCATTTCAAACGTGCTCATGGTTTTGTGGAGTATTATAGCAGTGAGGGCAGTGTAGAGGTGGCAGGGTTCCTGGGTGAGTACTAACAAAGTTAAGAGGAAATGAGCAGCTACAAAGAACTAAGCTTCTCTCTTCCATAATTTTCATAGAAAGCCATGGTAGTGCCATGAGCAATTACATAAAAGACTCAAATTCTCATCAGTGTTGGACAAATGACAGTTGAGGATAATGTGCCTGCAGTTGAGGATAATGTGACCTTTGAATAATCTCTTATACCTCATTAACTTTAGCAGATACACAGATACATTTAGATCTGGATGATGAAGTGTAATCCTAAAAATACAGAACCTGGAAAGCAAGGGAAGTGGTGACATTACGCACTTCAGAAAGGAACTGGTATTTAAAAATTGTGGAAAAACCTCACATACACAGCTGCCAGTCATCACCCTCAGAGGTTAGTAATAACTGCACACCTCAAAATAAGTCTTAGTGAGCACAGTACTGCAAATACTGAGAGAATACTGACCATATAAATGTCATGGGAAATATAACGTAGATCTGAGATGGACTTCTAAAAGTGTGCATTCTCAGCAGGCAATTGTTTAAAAAACAGGCCCCCTACTGCCGAGAAGCAAACAGAAAAGAACAGGAACAAAACAAAGAGGGAGAAGCAGACTGCGGGGAGGAGGAGGGGGCAGAAGGAGGAGGAAGATAGCAACTGAAAAGAGGTCAAGGAGTAGTGTTTTTTAGTGGTAATGAACATCTACGAAGAGACCAGCAGCACGTCCCTTGAGAATGGGAGCAATGACTTGAAGGATAGGCATTACAATAGGGAAAAAAACCACCAGATATGCAAGTAAACAATCTGAGCATATCCAAAGAGAGAAATTCCAGCCTTATATATCTCAGGGGTGCCTAAATTATGTGCTGTGCCATATGAAGCTGTCATTCAAAAAATTATCCATTGAGAATCCATCTTATACCTGGCAAGTAGAAATAAGGCTCAGCTTCAGATCCCAAAGCAGTTACCCTCAAGAGAGGTTGGGAAGCAATATAAAAGAACAGGGTGGCAAGTACATAGAGGCATAGTCAGGATACTATTGGAAAAAGAGGAGGGGCTCTCCAGCATGCAGTCGGAATGGTGTCCACTGAAACTGTGCAGAGTGGGAGACTCAGCAGGCACCTAACCCAGCCTGGCTGGCGGGATATAGAAACTGTTTCAGAAAGGTGATCATTCAACTGTACTGAAAGACAAAGAGGAGATAGAGAAGAGGGGAAGGGTTTGCTGCTTAATCAAATGAACTGTGAGGGAGCTTGGCCTGCTTGTGTGACCGCATGGAGCTCGTGTAATTGGAGAGTGGGGTGATTATAGTAGAGTGGCTGGAGGTGAGATTGGACAGGGAGTCAGGGGCAAGACAAAAAAGCCTTGAACATAAAATTAATGAGAACTTTCCCTAGTGCAATCAGGCCTTCTAACCAGTGCGACACCACTGCAGGTTACTTACCTTACCTTTACATACCTCATAAGAAGATATAACTGTGTACAAAGTACACAGTACAAAGAGGGAGCTTCTCAATCTGCCATGCATACTCTGTTTACTAGGGAAGATGCATGTGGAGCACACTTTTAAAAGACTTTCCATTTTTTATAGAAATAAAATGTAAAGATTTCAAAATACAATGGGTTAGCCTTTAGCTACTAGATTCTCACTTATTCTTTAGTAAGGGCATACTAACATAGCTATTGTTATAAATTCAATGATCAGTGTAATCATTTATACATCTAATACCCATTTTCATAATGGGTTATATCAAAAGATTGTCAAGCCACATACTTTAAAATGGTACTGGAAAAATGGTATGGGATTTGATAGCAGAAGCCAGCTCATCGTCTGCATGTATAACTACTAGAATGCAAGCTCCAAGAAGGTAGAAACTATGTTTACCGCTGTGTCCTCTGACACACAGTAGAAGCTCAGGGATGCTATGTATGCATCTGTGACTTTGCACTGCACACTGCAGGATAGATGGAAGCCCCCAGAATTATACAGTATACAACCTGCGCAACCATATGCTGCAGACTTCTAGATATTGTTCAGTACACAACCTGTACAACCATATGCGGAAGACTTCTAGATATTAGACATCACACACACACACACACACACACACCACTTATTGACTAAATCATCACATTTCATACAAATGTAAAAAAATCATTTGATTCTCAAACTATTAATGAAGCATCTAAAACAGTTTGACCCCATGCTAATATTACAAAAGTGTAAACTTCCTGAGGACAAGGACCACATTTTATTAGTCTTTATACTCCTGGATTTATTAGTCTTAATCTTGAGTTTTCAGTGAGTGTTCAATGAATGAATAAGGAGACTGGCATTTCTGTAGTTCTAAACATAGCTGTATATGACCGTGAACTAGAGGTAACTGGAATTATCTGAAGTATTTACTAAGGGAATTCAGTTACTCTATTATTGGAGTTGATTGGTGTGACCTTTTCTCTCTTGTCGGTGCCTCGATCTGAACTTGTCAAGGGCAAATCTTCCAAATATGTGCTGCTTATTTGAAGCATAAGATAGAAAAGGGCCATTTTTGGCCAAGAACATATGACTATCTATACTTTCTTGCAATTATTTCCACACAAGTTCTTGAAGTCCATTTGTAGGAGAACATAAAGCATATGGGTTTTTGATTTTCACCATCATTTCCTACTCCATTTCTCTACCCTGGCACACTGGAGATTATTTGAAATTGTACTATCACCAATGACAGAGCCAAAACAACAATTAGAGATATAAAATGTAGCAAATAGAAAAAAAAAACAACAAAGGAAAGGTCAAGACTTGAGGCCAAATTACCAATCTCATTTCCTCCTACGTGCTAATTTAAAATTTGCTTAAGGATTGTCCCCTTTGATCCACTCCTGGCATAATTAGCCTACCTGTCTTAAAAAGAGAAAATTATGACAGGTAAAACAATGAACAGCTGTTGCTAGAGGTGAAAAGGTAGAAGAGGGAACAAGACCAGCCTGTCAAATAGAATCAGTTCTAGTGAGGCTTTCTGAATTCTGCTTGTCCTTTCTTGCCAGGCTTATGGAAACTTCCTTTGTCTTGGTTGAGAGACAAAAATAGTGAAATCTACATATGTTCATTCTTATCTTAGTTGGCAATAGGAATAGCAACAATAAAGTAAGAAGGATCAATGTTGCTAGTTTTCAGGTAGTATGTTCTAGTGATGAACTAATTCAGAGACAACCATGCCACCTCTTCATTCTGTTAATGCTGACTAAAAGTGTTATACATCAAATTCAATGCACACACACACATGCGCCTCATCCCCTTCACCGTCCAGCCCCCAGCACCTGCCGTCCACCTGCCATTTTGGAGACAGCAAGTGAATTTAGGGAAGTTCTCTAAATCCGCACTGCTGGGCCAATGGGTGGGAGTAGACAGTACAGCAGGTGGGGTGCAAAGTGACAGAAAACAAAAGAAGATCACTTAAATTTCAGGGAGTTCAAGAGCAGGATGAGGTTTATTTCCTCTACATCTGGAAGGGTGTGTTGTTTTTTCATTCCTGAATTTCAAGGGAAGAATTTTCATTCTGTAAAAATGCCATTGTTAAAAATAAACAACAATAACAGCAGTTAATAGGCGGAACTGACTGTTTGAAAGTGAAGGTGACACGTATTTTGGAATATAGAACAAGAGGAAATGCCCTCAAAAATTACAAATATGTAAAACAAAACTGGTATAAGGAAGAGCAAGTGGTATTTATAAAGCAAATCCCTCCCCAAAACCCACAGGAAATAAGGAAAAGAAAATGATTCATTTAATTTCAGTGCTGGCGCAGTCAAAATCAATTTATAAAAACTGCAAAAAATGGCCAATTTTCTCTCAGTATGTAGTGAATGGCCTAAGGACACATCTGCCATTCCTCTCATGGAGGAGAATAAAGTAGTCTTCAGTTAGGAACCTCTTGACCACAATTTGCATTTTCTAGTGATAGTTTAGGAAGGTCTTTTCAAAATAAGCCTGTCAGCAAGAGAATAAATTTCTGTTCAGGCGTATGCATAAACAATATAAATAGCTACTTGCTGGCATCATATTCAAAACATTCATTCGACAGTGTTTTAGGAGCAAGTACATAAAATGCAATCTGTGTCCCCAAATATTTCTCACTATTATAGCATCTAAACAAAGAATAACCACTTTAAATCTCAATCTCAGCATTTGGTGTCACACTAAGTGATTAGATACTCAACTTTGCTAATTAGAATGCAACTTACTTGATGAGAGCAATGTCCACATTGTATTATTAATCCTTGTATCTCCAACACATATGCTGAAAAAATTTCTTCATAACTATTTTGCAAGTTATATCTGTTAATTGTAATGTTTTGACATATTCTATTCCTTCATTTATATATTGGGGGGAAAATGAGAGTATCAGAAAGATGGAATATACCTTTGATTTTTGCTCTTTGGTGTTAAAATATTTAAATACTGGAAATGCATTTATATAGAACATTCTGAGTTATTGTTCGTGTACTGAAACATCAAAAGGCTGTTTTTACTCTCTTGGTTTTCTTAAGATACAAGCATTGGATAGACAAGAATTTCTATGACACAAAATAGGCCAACTGGGATGAGGCAAATTTGCTTTCACATCTGCCCATTGCTTCCTTTGTCTCAATCTCTGTCTTTTCTCTTTTTAGAACACTCTGGTATCGAGGACTTTCTAGCTACTCATGCATATACACTTCCAGGATTTCTTGTCAGACCGAAGTGTTAGCTTCTTCCTGACCCTCTCCCATTGAAACCATCATTTTCTTTCCCTTTAGTCTTCTAATACTCTCTTGCTTCTCCACTAATGCCTTTGACTTAAAGGTTTATTTTCTGTAGTGTACATTTTAGTTATGGGGGAACTATTTTGTCCAAGGAGACATCCCAGTGATCACTGACACACCATCCACTTTGGCTACCTCTCATGAGGCACCAGGCTCCACATATCTCGATGTAGCAGCAGAGCTCCTGCCATTCTCTATTTAGTTCTCTTCACATGTTAAACTTTTCAATACCCACAATAGATCTGGCATGAGCTGACTGGCACAGTCCCCACTTTAAGAAGTCCTCATTCTCAATCGTAAAATGAAGTTGCTTCAAAATACTAGCGTAATTGCCAAATCAAATTCTTTCCAATAATTAAACGCACATGAAAAGCAAATGGATGTTGACCTCTTTTGTGGGCATTCACAATTTTGGAAAATTTCCTGTGCTAGTATTTGCCAAATGCAGCTTTTGATTCTTTTTTTTTTTTTTTAAATTAGGAGAATGGGTATTTGAGGAAAGCTTATTTAAATGGAAGACATTAATAGAGACTGAAGAGAGAAGACACAATAACTCTAGAAAACGATGCATTCAGGGCAACGGTAGACAGAAAAAGAACTCTTCTATCACCCTCTGCTATGTACAGTGAGAAAGAGCTACTAAAAATTCCTCTAATAAAGCCATAAACAAAGAAAACTAAACTGAAGACCATGTCAATATTCATTTGCCAACAATGACCATTTGGTCCATATTTGATGAGGCTGAGCAGAACCATGGGAACTTAAATTCAAGGCTCGGTGTTGAGGCTTAAGTACAATTCTTAGTACATGCATTGTATTTGCATAGGCAAAATGCCATTTAGAATGAACTTGCCTGGAAGGATTCACAAAGCCGACAATAGGCACATGGTCTACCTTATTTAAATTTACTCAGTTCAATGGCCAATCAATCCCACATATTAAGCTCCTGTTTGTAGGAAATTTCCATTTTTCATGATAAAATTATTTTGACTATCCTTCCTGTTCGGAAGAGTGGGGCGAGGAGGGTTATGGATCAGTGGATTTAGCTAATACCAAAGTTGAATATGCTGAGCACCTAAATAATGACTGTCCTCTTTGTCAAATGGCTACATACACATAGCTCTTGTATTAATGAAAATCAAAGTTATGGGCATTTGCATAAGGAAGATTACTAATATTACTGGCTTGTCCTATGTTTCCCTGGAAATATAGGTAGCTACCTAAATGAACATTTTCATTAATAAAAGGCCTTATAACTGAACTACAATTTTTTTTCACTCCCCAGACAAGAAGAATACAAGGGAAAAAGGAGTCTCTGGAAGGGAATTAGAGTGCCCACAAAACCAACTTCAACAACGTTATTGTTTTACCTAAGGCAGGCTGCAGTGGAGTGATAACATCAAGGGCACATGCGGGGTGATTTTAGACTAGAAAGTGAAATCAAATGTGCAGAATAGGTTAAATAATGGCCAATTTTCTCAGAAAGAGAGAGTTTTTTTATTTACTACATATCCCCAGATATTTAAAATTTATTATACAGTTATTTTACTATAGAAGGTTGTGTGTGTGTGTGCATGCACCTATAAAAGTAAACAAATCAGATAGTTTACACACATGACCCAAATTACTGGCTAATTCTAAGCCCGAATATATAAACTTAAATTTTTTTCATTGGATTTATATAGAATTTTTCCTTCTGAAAGGTCAGAGATAGGAAATTGTATATGAACAAACAAAATATCTAATTGCTATTCATTCTTTCTTAGCTTCAAAGCTAAAGAAGTAATGTTATTTTACATTTACAGTATTATTAGTGCACTGCTTTCTTCAAAGAGCTATTTTCTAGAAGACCACCCAGAAGTTTCAACTAATTGAGGAGGCAATCTTCAGTTTACTTAAATAGGAAGGCTACGTGGGACACATTCCTGGCATCAGTACTCCTCTGTCGTATCTATTTGTGCTGGATATAATGCAAACGGCAATGTTAAATTCTGAAAATACCCTAGACTGTTTCCCCCCTTCAAACAACCAGAGCAAAAAATAGTTAATTTCAGATACCTTTTTCAGAAAGATTGTTTTATAATCTGGGCTTTGAAAATTCCAGGAAAAACGAGCCACCCAAGGCGATCATAAAAGCCAAAGTTACAGATGTGGAAACAGGTTTTTTAGTAGTGTGATGGATTTCTGAGACTGGGGAAAGTGTAAGATGTTATTTGAAGTGGAGCATTTAAACCACAGAATTAGCTGTTTGGTCATGGGAGAAACATCTGTAAATGGGAACTAAAAGGTTTTATGAACGATTCTTTGAGAAATATGTTGGAATCTAGAATAAGTAAGATTCGGGGTAATTTCTATGTGGAGATACGTTAATGCTGTTTTCACAGATTTCATTGTAACATGCTATGGTTTATTAAATTGGTTTTATATATTTAAAAAGTCACATATTTTTCTTTTCAAATAAGGCCTTTCCATTTTTATCTGCTAATTTATGAATCCGCGCACCCCCTGATGTTCTCTTCCTTAGGGAAAAAAATATCTGACGTAATTTCAATATTGTTAAAGACATTGAAAACTATTTATATAACTATTGTATATTCAGGCATATCATTATGATCAATTACTAAATCTAGTCCTTTAATACTATCCTGAGTATTTTATTAAAATAAGTCACGTATTTTTATTATTAAGTTTTATATGCATGCATGTATTATTTTAGAGAAACTAGAAAAATGAAGAAAAGTAAAACTATGAAAATAAAACCACCCAGGACTTCTGTTTCTGATCCAGATGAAATAAGAGGCGCAGCATTTACCCTTCTTTCTTAAACAACTAAAAAGTTAATGGACATAATACAGGAAAAAAAAAAAGACACTCAAGATATTAGACATCAGGCAAAGAACAGTAACTTCTGATTAATAGAAAACAAATGAGGTGAGTCATATAATTGTCCCAATTTATTGCCTAAAGAAAGTTTTCATACAGTACAGGAAGAAGGAACCTACCTAGAGCCTGTTCAAAAACTTGAGTTGAGGCGATGAGAGCCAAGAGTTCTGAAAATTGACGGTTCCTAGAGGTTGCAAGTCACAATAATAGAGATGAGAGGAAAGGAGAGAGTGATGCAGACTTAACTTGGGATATTTAGAGTTTTCTCCTAGAATATTCAGTTGAGGACTGACCAGTGCATATGTGTGAGAAATCTATCCAAGTCTAAGGAAAAAATGATCCTAAAGGATTAGTCTTCACCCAGCACTGGCAATAGCACCTGTTTCCAATAGGCAGTCTAAAAAGCCTCATAATTCTTGGAGAAGGTTTAAAATCTTAAGAAGAATCTTTACTCAATAGTGGAGGGAAAAGTAATACTAAACTTATGACAGCTCTAGGGCCACCTAACACAGTTTAAAAGAGTGATCTGAAAGAATCACACTGTTTCTAAGTACCTTAACCATATCTCTGAACAATGTATAGTAGTATTTGTAGGGATAGGAAGTATCCAACCTTAAACAAGTAAAATTTAAAACATACGGAATCCAACAGAAAGCTACTGGGATTGCAAAGAAGCAGGGCATACCAATAATAATAATAATAATAATAATATGAAGAAGAAGAAGAAAACTTAGTCAATGGACAGACCCAGAAATTATAAAAATGATAGTAGATATACACAATAGAAATAGATAAGAACATTAAAATGCTATTATATTCATATTTCAAATGTTCAAGAAGCTAGAAGAATTATTGAATATGTTACATAGAGGCACGTAAAAGACATTTATAACCGGCCTATATAAAACATTTAGAAATGAAAATGACATTGTCTAAGATAAAAAAAAATTGAATGGGATTAATAGCAGGTTAAACAATTCAGAATAAAAGAGTGAAGTTGAAGATGTTGTAATAATCAAAACTGTCCAAAATGAAGCAGAGAGAGGAAAAATGGCTGAAAAGTAAAAAGGAAAAGAGCATCTCTAAACTGTGGGACAGCTTAAGTGGCCAAAATAATATGTAATTGGAGTCTCCAAAAGAGAGAAGGGGCAGAAAAAAATTTGAAGAAGTAATGACTGAAAAATTTTAAATTTGACAAAAACTATAAACTTACAGACCCAAGAAGCTCAGCAAATATTCTAGCACAAGAAACATGAAGAATATTAAACCAAAACCCTCAATAATGAAATTGCTTAAAGCCAGTGGTAAAGAGAAAATCTGAAAGAAAGGAAGAAAAAGACCCATTACTCACAGAAGAATAAAGGTAAAGATGAAGGCTGGTTTCTTACCTGAGACAAAGCAAGCGAGAAGACTGTGGAATAAGATCTTTAAAGCACTGAAAGAAAATTGTCCACCTAGAATTCTTTATCCTGCAGAAATATCGCTCACAAACAAAGGCAAATAAAGACTTTGTTAGACATACAAATCTAAAATAATTCATCAATAGCCTACATAGCAATAAATATTTAAGAAACTTCTTCATGCAGAAGAAAAATGATAACAGTTGGTAATCTGGATTTATGCAAAGAATGAAGAGCACTGACTACACTAACTATAAGTAAGCATATTTTTCTCATTATGTAAATGTTTTTCAATGATAATTGACACGTTAAGGTAAAAATGGTATGAATGTATGGTGGGGTTTTATATTTAGAAGCAAAATGCATGACAATACTTGTACAAAGACCATGTCTAGGGGATATAGAAATATATCATTGTAAGATTCTTATATTGATACTTTATGTGAAGTATAGTTGTCCCCCTTATCTTCAAGGGATACATTCTAAGACACCCTGTGGATGTTTGAAACTGTGGATAGTACCAAATCTTACATATAGTATGTTTTTTCCTCTACATACATACATATGATAAAATTTAATTTATAAATTAGGCACAGTAAGAAATTAACAATAATAAAATAGAGCAATTATAACAATATACTTTAATAAAAGTTATATGAGTATGGCCTCTCTCTCTCAAAATATTTTGTTATACTATACTCACCTCTTTTCTGACTGTCATTGACTGCTGGTAACTGAAGCCAAAGAAAGTAAAATTGCAGATATGTGAGCAGGACTACTGTAGTAAACTATCACCTGAAAGTAGACTGTGAAAAGTTAAGGTATATACTATAAAACCTAAAGCAGCCAGTAACAATTTAAACAATGACTCATAGCTAATAAGCCAACAAAGGAGACAGAATGGAATTTTTGGAAAATATTCAAATTATTTCAAAAGAAATAGAAAAAAATGAGGAAAGATAATGAAGAACAGAAGAGGCAAATAGAAAAATTAGCAAGATAGTGGATTCAGAGCCAAGCATATCAATATTTTAATTAAGTGTAAATCATCCAAAAACCTCCATTGAAAGGCAGAGATTGTCAGATTGGATTTAAAAGAACCACTATATATATTTTTAAGATACTCAATCTAAATAAAAAAGACAAGAATATATGACAAGTAAAAGGATGGGAAAATACATAATATGCTAACACTAACCAAAAGGGAGACAGAGACATTATATTAAAATCAGACAAAATAGATTTCAGAATAAGAAATATCAGCAGGGGAAAAGAGAGCAATTTCTTAATGATAAAGTGTCCAATCATCAGGAGAATATTACAACATGAAAAATGTATGCTTCTAATAACAGAGGTTCAAAATACCTGAAGCAAAATGAGATAGAATTATGAAAGATTAGAACATCCCTTTATCAACAATTGATGAAATAAGTAGACAGAAAAATCAGAAAACATACAGAAGACTTGAATACTGTAAACCAACCTCACCTAATTGATATTTATAGAACATTCTACTCAACAAGAGCAAATACACATTCTTTTCAAATGTATACCAACCACTTACCAAGATAAACTATATTCTGGGTCATAAGATGATTTTCAATAAATGCAAAAGTATTTACATGAGGCAAAATATATTCTCTAAGTATAGAATTAAGGTGGAAATCAATAACAAAAAGATATGTGGAATACTTCTATCTATTGGGAAACTAAAGCACAAAATTTTAAGTAACTCAAGGGTCAATGAAAATATCAAAAGGGCTATTAAAATTATTTTAAACTGAATTAAAATTAAAACATAGCATATCAAAATCTCTGGGATGCAGTGAAGTAGTACTTCATTTAAAAAGTATCCCCTAAACACATATTAGAGAAGAAAAGTTTCAAATCAATGACTTCAGATTCCACATTAAGAAACTAGAAAAAGAAGAGGATATGAAACCCAATGTAAACAGAAGAAAATAATAATAATATCAGTGTAAAATAAGTGAAAACAAAAGATGGTTCTTTGAAAAGATCAATATAATTAATAAACCTCTATACAAGCTAATCTGATAAAATATAAAAGACATGAATTATCAATATAATGAATGAGGTAATATCTCTATCAATTCTATAGAAATAAACAATAAGAAAATATTATGAAACTTAATTTTAATAAATTCAGTGAATTAAATGAAATAGTGAAATTCTTTGAAAGATAAAAATTGCCAACACTCACACAAGAAAAAAAAATAGCCCAAATGCCCTATATCTATTTTTTAAAAATCAAATTTTTAGTTTAAAAATTCCCATGAATAACAACAAAAATGAACAAACAAATAACCAAAACCAATTTCAGGCCTGAGTGACTTCACCAGGGAATTTCACCAAACATTTAAAGAAGAAATAATATCAACTTTACACAAACTCTTAGATTAAATTGAAGAGGAGGGAATATTTCCCAATTTATTCTATGAGGTTAGCACTATTTCAATACCAAAATCAGACAAAAACATTTCAAGAAAAGTAAATTATGGATCAATTACCCTCACAAACATAAAGGTAAAGAATTTTAACAAAATTTTAGCAAATCTAATCCAAAAAGATATAAAATGGATTAATACAAAATAGAATTTATCCCAGAAATTTAAGGTTTTCTTTACATTAGAAAATCAATGTAATTCATTATATATATATTTTTGAGACAGAGTCTCGCTCTTGTCACCCAGGCTGGAATGCAATGGCGTGATCTCGGCTCACTGCAACCTCCGCCTCCCAGGTTCAAGCGATTCTCCCGCCTCAGCCTCCCGAGCAGCTGGGATTACAGGTGCCCACCACCATACCCGGCTAATTTTTGTATTTTTAGTAGAGATAGGGTTTCGCTATGTTGGCCAGGCTAGTCTCGAACTCCTGACCTCAGGAGATCTACCTGCCTCAGCCTCCCAAAATGCTGGGATTACAGGTGTGAGCCACCACACCCAGCCGTAATTCATTTCATTAAGAAATAGAAGGCCGGGCGCGGTGGCTCAAGCCTGTAATCCCAGCACTTTGGGAGGCCGAGACGGGCGGATCACGAGGTCAGGAGATCGAGAGACGATCCCGGCTAACACGGTGAAACCCCGTCTCTACTAAAATGCAAAAAAAATTAGCCGGGCGTGGTGGCGGGCGCCTGTAGTCCCAGCTACTCGGGAGGCTGAGGCAGGAGAATGGCGTAAACCCGGGAGGCGGAGCTTGCAGTGAGCTGAGATCCGGCCACTGCACTCCAGCCTGGGTGACAGAGCAAGACTCCGTCTCAAAAAAAAAAAAAAAAAAAAAAAAAAAAAAAAAAAAAAAAAAAAAAAAAAGAAATAGAAAGATAAGACACATCAATCAAACGATTGCTCGACAGATAAAACAGATCCCTAAATAGATGTGTATATATATAATTTATTTATTTATAATATATTTTTATATATACATCTATTTAGTGTATCTATTTTCCTGTATCTATTTTCCTGTATCTACTGGGATGTTTATGTAAATATATATCTCTATATCTCTATAAATATATCTCTATATATTTATATTTATATAAACATCTCAATAGATACAGGAAAAGTATTTGACATAATCCAACATCCATTCCAAGTAAAACTCTTAAAAAAGAAGCAATAAAAAGGAACTTCCTCAATCTGATAAAGGGCATCTATGTTCAACCCACAGCTAACATCATATTTAATGGTGAAAGACTAAATTATTTATTCCTAAAACCAGAAAAAAGGCAAGCATTTATGTTTTTACCATTTACTTTAAACATCCTACTGGAGGTTCCCAGAGAGTTGAATTAAGGCAAGAAAAAGAAATAGAAATCAAACAGATTGGAAAGGAAGAACTAAAACTTTTTATTTACAGACGACATGACTACACAGAAAAATCATATAAAATCTACAAAAAAGTTACTGTAACCTATAAACTAATTTTGAAAGTTGCTGAATATATGATCCATGTGCAAACATCAATTATATTTTTATACACTGGTAATGAATAATCAAAAATTGAAATTTAAAGAATGCCATTTACCAAAGCATAAAAATATTTAGGGAAAAGCAGCCAACAAATATGCAAATTGTACTCTGAAAGTTACAAAGCATGTTCAGATAAATTAAATGAGACATAAATAAATGGCAAGATATGGTATTTTCATGAAACAGGCTCAATATCGTTAAGAGATTCGGTCTTCCCAAGTTGACCCATAAATTCAATGCATTCAAATCAAAATTTTAGCCCACATTTGGTAGAAAGGTACAAGGTAATTTTAACATTCATATATAAATGTAAATTCCCTGGAATAGCCAAAACGTTTTAGAAAAGGAATTTACAAAAGAAAGAACAAAGTTGAAAGCACAAAGAGTTGTGCTACTTGACTTTAAGACTTATAATAAAGTTATAGTAATTAAGAGAGTATGGTATTTGCAATGTGGTATACAAAAAGACCAGATACAAAATTTTAAAAAGAATTTCATTCATATAGCCAAACTGCTCTTCAGAAAGGTTCTCAAGTTTCATTGCTACCAATAGATTCAATAAAGAAAATACTCTTGCCTATGTATAATTTTATTTAAATATATAAATTTGATAGACAAAAATTTGGTAGGCTTATGTTTGTATTAATTTGCTTTGCTCTAATTACAAATGACATAAAAAAATTTTGTCCATGGTCATCAGTCACTTATATTTCTCCTTTTGTGAATTGCCATATTTTAACTGTTGCCTATTAATTGCTATTGAGTTTTGAAACATTAAAAAACTAATGTAATTTGTATGCCATAAAATGCACTCTTTAAGCATACAATGCAGTGGTTTTTAGTACGTTCCTCAAGTTGCGCAACCATTACCACTACCTGTTTCCAGAACATTTCCATCACCCCTAAAATAAACTGTGTACCCATGAGCTGTTATTGCCTATTCCCTCCCCTAGCAGGACCCCTGGCAACCAATAATCTACTTTCTGTCTCTATGGATGCCTATTCTAGATGATTCAATGAATTTAATGATTTAAACAAATTTAATGATTCAATGAATATTCTAGATGATTCAATGAATCTATTCTAGATGATCCAACAAATCATCTAGAATAGGCAAATTCATAGAGACAGATGTATTGATTGATGTAAATTGAATCATATAATTTGCGGTCCTTTTATGCCTGGCTTCTTTCACTTAGCATAATGTTTTCAATGTTCATTCTGTAGCAAGTATCAGTACTTCATTCTTTTTATGAGTGAATACTCTTCCATTCCATCTATATAGGTACCACATTTTATTTATCCATTCATCAGTTGATGGACAATTGGGTTATATCCACTTTTGGGCTTTAATGAATAATGCTGCTATTAATATCCATGCACAAGTTTTTGTATGAACATACTTTTTAATTCTGGGCATTATCTACCTAGCAATGGAATACGGTAACTATATGTTGAACTCTTTGAGAAACTGCCAAACTGTTTTCCAAAGCACTGCACTATTTTATGTTCCTGCAACCATGCATGAGGGTTCCAACTTCTCCACTCTCCACATCCTCACTGACACTTATTATTGTCTGCCTTTTTCATTATAGCCATCCCAGTGGGTATGAAGTGATATCTCATTTGAGGTATGATTAGTATTTCCCTAATGACTAATGATGTTGACTGTCTTTTGATGTGATAATTGGCCATTTGTACATCTCTTTGGAAGAAATATCTATTCTGATCTTTTGTCCATTTTTCAATTGGGCTGTTTATTTTTAATTGTTGAATTAGAATTTTTTATATATTCTGGGTACATATTAGCATGTGATTTGCAAACATTTTTCTCCCAATCTTTTGGGATGTCTTTTTATTTTCTTGATATTGTCCTTTGAAGTACTAATGAGGCCTCATTTATTAATATAACTTTGGTTGCTTGGCTTTTGGCGTCATATGTAGGAAACCACTGCTTAATCAAAGGTCATTAATATTTACACTTATGTTGTCTTCAAAAGTTTTATTGTTTTAGTTTTTATATTTAGTCTTCAATCTATTTTGAATGAATTTTTGTTTATTTATTTTTTTTCAATTGTTATTTAGTTTTTATTTCATAATCATAAACTTAACTCTGCAATCCAGCTAGGCATGGGAGAGAACAAGGAAAACATGGAACCCAAAGGGAACTGCAGCAAGAGCACAAAGATTGTAGGATACTGCGAGCAAATGGGTTGGAGGGGTGCTCTCCTGAGCTACAGAAGGAATGGTCTGGTGGTTAAGATAAAATACAAGTCAAACTTATTCGAGTCGTCCACAGTCAGCAATGGTGATCTTCTAGCTGGTCTTGCCATTCCTGGACCCAAAGCGCTCCGTGGCCTCCACAATATTCATGCCTTCTTTCACTTTGCCAAAGACCACATGCTTGCCATCCAACCACTCAGTCTTGGCAGTGCAGATGAAAAACTGGGAACCATTTGTGTTGGGTCCAGCATTTGCCATGGACAAGATGCCAGGACCTGTATGCTTTAGGATGAAGTTCTCATCTTCAAATTTCTCCCCATAGATGGACTTGCCACCAGTGCCATTATGGCGTGTGAAGTCACCACCCTGACACATAAACCCTGGAATAATTCTGTGAAAGCATGAACCCTTATAACCAAATCCTTTCTCTCCAGTGCTCAGAGCACGAAAATTTTCTGCTGTCTTTGGAACCTTGTCTGCAAACAGCTGGAAGGGGACGCGGCCCAAGGGCTCGCCATCGACGGCAATGTTGAACATGGTAGGGTTGACCATGGCTAGTATTAGGGGACTTTCCTGGGCGGCAGCGTCTGCAAAGCGGCCGAATTTTTGTTTATAATGTGAGGTAGGGTCCAACTTCATTCTATGTCTGTGGCTATCTACTTATCCCAGCATCTCAGGTTTCCACTGAGAAGTCTGCTGCCAGACATACTGGAACTCCATTGTATGTTATTTGTTTCTTTTCTTTTTCTGCTTTGTAAGCAGTATACTTTCCTCATTGAATTTTCTTGGTACTCCTGTCAAAAATCTGCTATTGATTTTTAAAAACTCTTTGCATATTAAAGATACTGCTTCTTTTTCTGTGGCATATGTTTAAAAAATTTCCCTTTATTTTGATTTATAGTTTTTATGTCTAGAATTAATGAACATTTATGGAACTAAATCTATCAGTGTTTTCTTTAATGAATTATTCTGCCATTACTATTATAAGAAATCCACCTATAGTTCCCCTAGTAGTAGTTTATGAAAATAATATAAATAGCTACCAATTGTTCATTACTTTCTATGGTGCTTTACATCTATTATCTTGGTTTTACATATATAGTATCTTGACTACAAACACTATGATGCAAATATTATCAAAAATTCTATTTTATAATGGATAATAAAACTCAGGGCTTAAGTAATTTGCAGAACTGATACACAGTAAAAATCTTAATTAGAATTTAAATTCAGGTCTACTTGACTCCACAGTACAATCTCTAAAATAAGTGAAATGAATTTGAACTTCATCAGCATGGATATAAAAGGTTTCTCCAAAATTCTTCTAATACAATATCTTATACATGATACTCAATTCTATTTAAAGAGCAGCATTTTTCAATTAAGTAGAAATATAATATTTTTAGCAGAGAATATACTATTTTAAATTTTTAAAAAACTTATTAAATGTGTTTTAAATTCCCATTTAGTATATAAGATATGAAACATCAAATTCACTGTTGTGTATAAATTATTAACCATTGATGAAAAAAAGTGCTAAGGCAGTAAAAAATGAACTTTGTCATACAAAGAGTACATTAAATGAAGAGGCTTTGAGAATGTAAAGAGCCAAACGTAAAATATGTATATAAATAAATGCAGTATACTTTACCATCAAACAACTATTGAAGGAGACTATTTTTCTCAAATGTGTCCAAAATGTTTGTTAAAACTATACAGTGACTCTACTTTATTAGGGCAATGTACATAGTGGCTGCTTGCTCTGAATGATGCCTTCCAGCAAAGGTGTCCTTAAGAAAGAACTGTACAGTTTAGATTGTAAATCACCAAGGCCCAGGATGCCACTATTTTACTTCTAGCAGAAATCCTGCGGGCTAGTTAGAAAACTGCTCTGCTACTGAGAGATCTTTAATCAAAAGGTGTAAATGTTCCCCAGAGCATGAATATAATTATGTTAAGATCTAAACTCCACAGTCAATATACTGAGGCATTTTATGTATGCGTACATGTTTTTCCAATTGTGTATCAGAGCCCAGATGATAAAAAATGTTTTACCACCCATTCAAATCTAACTTTTCTGTCCTCTTCACCAATATGCCAAAAATTCAGATTTGTGATTCATGGGAACATTCTGCTACATAAATGAAATGTGTACACAAAGAAATACCTGATTTCTGATATATTGAATATTAAATCAATCCTGCTCCATAGTTTCTGAAAATAAGCTTAACAACCAATTACACTATTGATAATAATAGGAGCATGAAGCAAGCTACACTTCTACTTTAACATTGAGAGCAGAGTACGGAAATGCTTCCTGCTGGCAAACTGAAACAATTGTTTTATTTAAAAACTACGCCTTCACCCCTGTAAGCCCAGCACTGTGGGAGGCCGAGGTGGGCAGATCATGAGGTCAAGAGATCAACACCATCCTGGCCAACATGGTGAAAACCCGTCTCTATTAAAAATACAAAAATTAACTAGGTATGGTGGCTCATGCCTGTAGTCCCAGCTACTCGGGAGGCTGAGGAAAGGTGGAGGTTGTAGTGAGTCATGACTGTGCCACTGCACTCCAGCCTGGGTGACAGGGTGAGACTCCATCTCAGAAAAAAAAAAAAAAAAAAAAAAAAAAAAAAAAAAAAAACCACCTCCACCGCAACAAAAATTACACGTATCTACTCTGATACTGCATACAAATAAAGATTTTTTTTTTAAGAGAAAAGCATGGAATTCCAATTATTGCCAATGTGTCATGCTTGAAGGACCCTTTTCCCATGCATCAGTTTGAGGTGACAATTACTGGTTTATAGCAATATCCATCACCATTCAAAATTTAGAATATTATTACGCAGGAGTCACATACTGTTCACCTCTCATCCTCACCATGGACACTGTCATCCTGGTGTAGGCAAGGAGGAATAGAGAAAGGAGAAAATTTTGCAAAGGAGGAGAAAAATTTGCCAAGAATATATAGTAATATAAATTAAGGTCACATTTTGCTTTATACCAATTACAGTAAATTGGTATTTTCCTTTAAATGTTTATGTCTCAAACTCTCCCTTCAAACTGTTTTGTTTTACTTTTGGGCGACTAATGTACTACCATTCATAATGACTATTAGACTAAGCTAGGTTTCAATTTTTGCTGTGATATATCAGTTTAAGGATTCAGATAGTGAATGATGGCACAAAGCTCCTCTCATTCTGCTCTCTGAAAATTAATTTGAAATAGTAACCATATGAAATGAAATTAGGACACAGTAAAATAGTGCAGGTGATTAATGCCTTCTATTTTCAAAATAAAGTTTTTGAACTCTGCATTAACATTTATTTTGCATTTCTCTCGTGCACTAGCTATTAGTTTAATAAAAGGAGACCTTTCCAGTGACAAGGACATTATCTTATTAATTTCTCTAATTCTGTTACACTATCAGTCAAGAGGTTTACTTCCAAGAGATACTAATATAAGCAAAAGTTTTCCTTTTAGTCTTATAGTTTCAAGGCTCAAAGCCTGTATATGGGTAGTAAAGCTAATACTAGACTAATTGCAATGTGACTTGAGAGCTAGAATAGAACCATCTGCAAAATTTGGAATGATGTGACCAAAATAACAAAATTTTACAGGAAAATCATAATCCTTTGCATTTAGAAATAAATGGCCCAAATATGGAAAAGCTATTAAACTTATTTCGTGTAGCTTCACAAGGCAAAATTAGACCAAGTGGGTGGAAGTTAAAAAATCAAATTTTGCACAATGTCAGGAAGAATTTCCTAATAAGTCATCTAAAAGTGAAATGAATTGCCCTGTGAAATACACAGTGCTTTCTGCCACCGCAGGTGTTTAGGCAGATCAACAAACATCTGTCTATCGTATTACACAAGGGACTTGAGAGTAGGTGGTTTGGAACACATTTGGTCCTTTGATCTCTATAATTTAAAAACTGACCTTTCAGCTCAGAATTTTGAAGGATGTAAAGATGGATAAAACAAACCATTAACAAAGACACTGTAAACTAATAACTAAAAGAAAACTAATAACTAAAAGACATTTCAACAATTGATTATATTCAACACATAAAAAACTATATGAGGCTGGGCACAGTGGCTCAAGTCTGTAATCCCAGGAATTTGGGAGGCTGAGGCGGGAGGATCACTTGAGGTCAGGAGATCAAGACTAGCCTGGCCAACATGGTGAAACCCTGTCTCTACTAAAAATACAAAAATTAGCCAGATGTTGTGGTCCCAGCTGCTTGGGAGGCTGAGGCAGGAGAATTGCTTGAACCCAGAAGACGGAGGTTACGGTAAGCCAAGATCGCTCCATTGCACTACACCATGGGCGACAGAGAGAGACTTCAACTCAAAACAAACAAACAAACAAAAACAAACAAAAAACAACTATATGAAGTAAGGGAGGTACACATAAAATGTTAAGAGAGAACTGAGAAAGAGGTGATTAATTGCAGCTAGTGGTACAATACAAGGTTTCCTGAAGGAAGTGTTACATTAATGATGAGAGCATGAGCCATGTTTCAGGTGGGAGGGATGAAATGATAAGGGATTCCTGCTTGAGAGAAGTGTATGGGCTCAGAATTAGAGCAGTATAACTGCATAAATGTTTGGGAAGAGAAGTCAGATATCCTGAGAGATTTTAATGATTTGAATCTTTGTGATAAATTTGGCATTTACTTTGGTTGCCAAGGCCTGCCTTTCACGGCTTAAAAAATAGAGATAACATTGTCAAATATCCTACATAAATTATAAACTTTTCAGTCATCATTTTTCGTTTTATAATTTAAAATAACACTAGATAGTGATAAAGATGGATATGAACATCTCAAACTGCTTCCAGAATTTTGTCTTGTTAGCAATAAGATTGTACAGCATCTGCAAAAGATTGCAGGAACTGAGTCCCCACTAAAATTTATCTCAGCGCAGCCTCTTCAGGGAGAGAGGCACACCGATAATCCCTCTAGGCTTGAAGAGTTTGGTCTTTCAGAGAAAGCAGGCCACGAAGGTAAGGGTTACCCAGCCCACTGATTTTTGGCATTTCTTAAAGTGGTAAGAAAAGGAAATTTTCCAACTAGCTAATTTTCTTTTTTTCTTTTTTTTTTTTGAGACGGAGTCTTGCCCTGTCGCCCAGGCTGGAGTGCAGTGGCGGGATCTCGGCTCACTGCAAGCTCCGCCTCCCGGGTTCATGCCATTCTCCTGCCTCAGCCTCCCCAGTAGCTGGGACCACAGGCGCCTGCCACCGCGCCCGGCTAATTTTTTGTATTTTTAGTAGAGATGGGGTTTCACCCTGTTAGCCAGGATGGTCTCGATCTCCTGACCTTGTGATCCCCCCGCCTCGGCCTCCCAAAGTGCTGGGATTACAGGCATGAGCCACCGCGCCCAGGCTTTGGTGTTTATTCTATTGGGGCATTGTAGTGCTTCTTGAATCTGTGACTTGTTGGACAGCCACAGACGTTATTTCTAAAATATTTTTTCTGCCCCATTTGCGTTTACTCCTTCTGAGATGCCTGTTTCTGTATCTCACATGTCTGTTACTACCACTAGCCCCTGCTCCTGGAAGTTTCATTTTTCTCTCCGATTTTAGCCTGGTTATTTTTGTCAGACCTATTTTCCAGTTTACTAATCATCTCCTCAATGTTTCTAAACTTTCCTAAACTCATGTATTGAGTTTTTAATTTTAGTCATTACATTGTTTTTAATTCTAGAATTTCCAATTTGAATGATTTTTTTTGTAGTTTCCAGTTCTTTTTAAAAATTCTCTATTTTAATATCTAATTTCTGTGCTTGCTTAAGTAGCACACACACTAAAATTGGAATGATTAGCATGGCCCCTGTACAAGGATGACATACAAATTAGTAAAGTGATCTGTATTTTTTCATAAGTATTATCAGCATAATAGACCAAGCTGAGGGAAGATTCTCAGAACTTGAACACTGGCTCTCTGAAATAAGACAGTCAGACTTATGAGGACTTACAAAGAAAAAAGAGTGAAGAAGAATGAACAAAACCTCCAAGAAGTACGAGATTACGTAAAAGAACTAAATCTACAAATCATTGACATTCCTGAAAGGGACGGGGAGAAAGCCAACAACTTGGAAAGCAGATTTCAGGATATCATCCTAGAATCTGGTGGGGGGTCTCTGTATTTCCTGAAGTTGACTGTTGGCCTTTCTGGCAAGTTTTGGGAAAGGCTCAGAGAGGCCACAGTTAACTTCAGGAAATACAGAGAACCCCTGCAAGTTTCTACACAAGAAGAACATCCTAAAGACACATAATCATCAGATTTTCCAAGATGGAAATGAAAAAAAAGAGTGTTAAAGGCAACTAGAAAGAAACGGCAGGTCACCTAGAAAAGGGAAGCCCATCATACTAACAGCAGACCTCTCAGCAGAAACCTTACAAGTCAGAAGAGATTGGGGTGCCTATATTCAACAGTCTCAAAAAAAAAAAAAAAAAAAAAAAAAAAACCACACACACACACACCCACTTCAAGCAAGAATTTTATGTCCAGCTGAACTAAACTTCCTAAGTGAAGAAGAAATAAGATCCTTTTCAGATATGCAAATGTTTAGGGAGTTCGTTGCCACCAGATCTGTCTTACAAGAGATCTTGAAAGGAGCACTAAATATGGCAAGGGAAGACTGCTACTAGCTAATACAACAGCACACTTAAATATATAGGCAAGTGACGCTATAAAGCAACCACACAAACAAGTCAGGGTAACAACCAGCTAACAACATGACAGGATCAAATCCACATAAATCAATACAAACCTTGAATGTAAATGGGATAAATTTCTCACTTAAAAGGCACAGAGTGGCAAACTAGATTAAAAAGCAAGACCCAATAGTATACTGCCTTCAAGAGAGATATCTCACATGTAAGGACACTCATAGGCTCAAAATAAAGGGATGGAAGAAAATCTACCAAGCAAATGGAAAACAGAAAAAAGCAGGAGTTGCAATCCTAATTTCAGACAAACAGACTTTAAACTAACAAAGATCAGAAACTAACAAAGAAGGGCATTACATAATATAAGGTGTTCAATTCACCAAGAAGAGCTGACTATCCTAAATATATATGCACCCAACATAGGAGCGCCCAGATTAATAAAGCAAATTCTTAGAGACCTGCAAAGAGACATAAGACTCCAACACAGTAATTAAATGGGACAGTTCAACATTCCTCTGACAGTATTAAGACAGATTGTCAAGGCAGAAAATTAACAAAGATACTTAGGATCTGAACTCAACATTGGACCAAATGGATCTGATAGACCTCTACAGAACTGTCCATCCGAAACAACAGAATATACATTTTTTTCTCATCGACGAATGGCACATTCTAAAACTCAGCCAATAATTAGATATAAAACAATGCTCAGCAAATGCAAAAGAACCAAAATCATACCAAACACACTCTCAGACCATACTGCAATAAATAAAGAAATCAAAACTAAGAAAATTGCTTGGCCAGACGCAGTGGCTCACGTCTGTCATCCTGGCACTTTGGGAGGCGGAGGCAGGTGGATTACAGGAGGTCAGGAGTTCGAGACCAGCCTGGCCAACATGACAAAACTCTGTCTCTACTAAAAATACAAAAATTAGCTGGGCATGGTGGCACGCACCTGTAATCCAGCTACTTGGGAGGCTGAGGCAGGAGAATCACTTGAACCTGGGAGGCGGAGATTGCAGTGAGCCGAGATTGCGCCATTACACTCCAGCCTGGGTGACAAGAGTGAAACTCCGCAAAAAAAAAAAAAAAAAAAAAAAAAAAAAAAAAAAAAAAAGAAAGAAAGAAAGCAAATTGCTCAAAACCATGCAGTTATATGGAAATTAAACAACATGCTTCTGAATGACTTTTGGGTAAATAATGCATAAAAGGCAAAAATCATGAAGTTATTTGAAACTAATGAGAACAAAGACATAACATACCAGAATTTCTGGGACACAGCTAAGGCAGTGTTAAGAGGGAAAGTCATAGTACTAATTGCTCACATCAAAAAGTTAGAAAGATTTCAAATTAATGACTAACATCATAACTGAAAGAATTAGGGAAGCAAGAATAAATCAACCCCAAAGCTAGCAGAAGACAAAAAACAATCAAAATCAGAGCTAAACTGAAGGAAACTGAAACACAGAAAAACACTCAAAAGATCAACAAATCTAGGAGTTGATTTTTTGAAAAAATTAATACGATAGACTGCTAGCTAGGCTAATAAAGAAGAAAAGAGAGAATATACAAATAAACATAATTAGAAATGTCAAAGAGGATGTTACCACTGGCTCCATAGAAATATTAATAAAAACAACCCTCAGAAACTACTATGAACACCGCTATGCACACAACCTAGAAAACCTAGAAAAGATGGATACATTTCTGGAAACATGCACCCTCCTAGGACTAAACCTGGAAGAAACGGATTCCCTGAAAAGACCAAAAACAGGCTCTGAAATTGAATCAGTAATAAACAGCCTACCAACCGCCCCCCCAAAAAAAAACAAAAACCCAGAGCCAGATGGATTCACAGCGAAATTCCACCAGATGTACAAGAAAGAGCTTGTACCATTCCAAAAAATCGATAAGGAGGGACTCCTCCCCAATTCATTCTATGAGGCCAGCATCATCCTGATACCAAAACCTGACAGACACAACAACGTCAAAAAACTTCAGGCCAATGTCCTTGGTGAACATTGATGCAAAAATCCCTAACAAAATACTTGAAAACGGAATCTAGCAGCACATGAAAAGCTAATCCATCATGTTCAAGAGTAGGCTTTATCCCCACGATTCAAGGTTGGTTCAACATATACAAATCAATAAATGTGATTCATCACATAAACAGAACTAAAGACAAAACCCACATGATTATCTCAATAGATGCAGAAAAGCCTTTCAATAAATTTCCACATCGCCTCATGTTAAAAACTCTCAATAAACTAGGTATTGAGGGAACATACCTCAAAATATTAAGAACCATCTATGACAAACCTACAGCCCACATTATACTGAATGGGCAAAAGCTGGAAGCATTCCCTTTAAAAACCAGCACAAAACAAGGATGCCCTCTCTCACCACTTTTATTTAACATAGTGTTGGAAGTCCTAGCCACAGCAATCAAGCAAGAGAAAGAAATAAGGGGAATTCAAATAGGAAGAGAGGAAGTCAAATTATTTATGTTTGCAGATGACATTCTATATCTAGAAAACCCTATAGTCCTGGCTCAAAAACTCCTTCAGCTGATAACTTCAGCAAAGTTTCAGGATACAAAATAAACACACAAAAATCACTAGCATTCCTATACACCACCAGGAGCCAAGCCAACAGCCAAATCAGAAACACAATCCCATTCAAAATTGTCACAAAAAGAATAAAGTACCTAGGAATATGACTAACCAGGGAGGTTAAAGATTTCTACAGTGAGGATTACAAGACACTGCTCAAAGAAATCAGAGAATACACAAACAAATAGAAAAATATCCCCCCCATGCTTATGGATAGGAAGAATCAATATCATTAAAATGACCTAGTGCCCAAAGCAATGTACAGATTCAATGCTATTCCTATCAAACTACCAGTGACGTTCTTCACAGAACTAGAAAAAACTATTTTAAAATTCATATGGAACCAAAAAAGAGTCCAAATAGCTAAGGCAGTCTTAAGGAAAAACAAGAAAGCTGGAAGCATCACATCACCCACCTTCAAACTACACTACAGGGCTACAGTAACCAAAACAGCAAAGTATTGGTACAAAAACAGGCACATAACCCAGTGGAACAGGATAGAAAGTCCCCAAACAAGACCACCCACCTAAGACCATCTGATCTTTGACAAAGCTGACAAAAACAAGCAATGGGTAAAAGACTCCCTATACAAGTGGTGCTGGGATAACTGGCTAGTGATATGCAGAAGATTGAAGCTGGATCTCTTCCTTAAGCCATATACAAAAATCAACTCAAGATTAATTAAAGACTTAAATGTAAAACTAAAAACTGTAAAAACTTTGAAAGATAATCAAGGCAATACCATCCTGGAAACAGGAACGGGCAAAGATATCATGACAAAGACATCAAAAGCAATCACAACAAAAGCAAAATTTGACAAATGGGATCCATTTAAACTTAAGAGCTTCTGCACAGAAAAATAAACTGTCAACAGAGCAAACAACCTACAGAATGGGAGGAAATGTTTGCAAACTGTACATCTGTAAGAACTTAAGCAAATTTACAAGAGAAAAACAAACAATCCCATTTAAAAGTGGGCAAAGGACATGAACAGACTTTTCCAAAGAAGGCATACATGGGGCCAACAAACATATGTTAAAAAGCTCAATATCACTGGTTGTTACAGAAATGCAAATCAAAACTACAATGAGATACCATCTCACACAATCAGAATGGCTATCATTAAGAAGTCAGAAAGTAACACATGCTGGTGTGGTTGTGGAGGAAAGGGAACACTTATACACTGTTGGCGGGAGTGTAAGTTAGTTCAAACATTGTGGAAAGCAGTATGATGACTCCTCAGAGAGCTAAACCAGAACTATCATTCCACCCAGCAATCCCAGTACTGGGTATATACTCAGAGGAATATAAATCATTCTACCATAAAGATACATGCACACGTATGTTCACTGCAGCTCTATTGACAATAGCAAAGACATGAAATCAACCTAAATGCCCATTAATGACAGATTAAATAAAGAAAATGGGATACATATACACCATGGAATATTATGCAGCCATAAAAAAGAAAAAGATCATGTCTTCTGTTGGAATATGGATGGAGCTGGAGGCCATTATCCTTAGCAAATTAACACAGGAAAAGAAAACCAAATACTGTATGTTCTCACTTATAAGTAGGAGCTAAATGATGAGAACTCATGAACTATAAGAAGGGAACATTAGACAATGGGGTCTAGTTGAGGGTGGAGGTTGGGAAGAGGGAAAAGAGAAGAAAAAGCAACAATTAGGTACTAGGCTTAATATCTGGATGATGAAATAATCTGTATAACTAACCCCCATGACACAAGTACCTATATCACAAAGTTTTACATGTATCCCTGAACCTAAAATATAAGTTAAAAAAAGTATTCTAAATTAGAATAAGTATTCAACTAGTATCTACTAGTTACATAGTAGATATTCTTCCTTCTGTTACATTAAAAATATTTATACTTTGAAACAGCAGGAGGAGTATGAAAACATTTCTATTAAATATCTAAAATTATCAGTTCTTTCTTTTTCTTTTTCTTTCTTTCTTTCTTTCTTTCTTCCTTTCTTTCTTTCTTTCCTTCTTTTCTTTCTTTCTTTCTTTCTTTCTTTCTTTCTTTCTTTCTTTCTTTCTTCCTTTCTTTCTTTCTTTCCTTCTTTCTTTCTTTCTTTCTTTCTTTCTTTCTTTCTTTCTTTCTTTCTTTCTTTCTTTCTTTCTTTCTTTCTTTCTTTCTTTCTTTCTTTCTTTCTTTCTCTTTCTTTGTCTTTTCCTTCCTTCCTTCCTTCCTTCCTTCCTTCCTTCCTTCCTTCCTTCCTTCCTTCCTTCCTTCCTTCCTTCCTTCCTTCCTTCCTTCCTTCCTTCCTTCCTTCTTTCTTTCCTTCTTTCTTTTTTTTTTGACACAGTCTCTGTCACCCAAGCTGGAGTGCAATGGCATGATCTCAGCTCACTGCAACCTTTGCCTCCCACATTCAAGCTATTCTCCTGCCTCAGTCTCCTGAGTAGCTGGGACTACAGGCATGTGCCACCGTGCCCTATAATTTTTTTTTTTTTTTTTTTTTTTTTTTTTTGAGACGGAGTCTGGCTCTGTCACCCAGGCTGGAGTTCAGTGGCGCGATCTCGGCTCACTGCAAGCTCCGCCTCCCGGGTTTACGCCATTCTCCTGCCTCAGCCTCCCGAGTAGCTGGGACTACAGGCGCCCGCCACCACGCCCGGCTAGTTTTTTGTATTTTTTAGTAGAGACGGGGTTTCACCGTGTTAGCCAGGATGGTCTCGATCTCCTGACCTCGTGATCCGCCCGTCTCGGCCTCCCAAAGTGCTGGGATTACAGGCTTGAGCCACCGCGCCCGGCCCACCGTGCCCTATAATTTTTATTTTGTATTTTTAGCAGAGACGGGTTCCATCATGTTGTTCAGGCTGGTCTTGAACCCCAGATCTCCCAAAGTGCTGGGATTACAGGCATGAGCCACCGTGCTCAGTCCAGTTTATCTTCCTAGCCATGTATTTCTCTAAACTCACAGAGATATCTGGAATTCAACTAACTAAATATGTAAGTAGTGTGCTTGTATTTTTCTGTATTGCCTAACTTATTTTCATATTGGGCAAACGTTCTTTTTACACAGTAAATAAAAGTCAAAATGCTTTCCTAAAAAAATCTAATTTCTTAAACATATTAATCACATAAAGCCTATGTCTGAAAAGTCCAATATTTACACCTCCTATTGGTCTATTTCTATTTTCTGTTTTGCTATCTTGGCTTTTTTTGGTCATTGAATGCTGTTAGCTAGTATATTGGGTAATTTTATTTAATTAATTTAATTATTTTACAAAATTTCCATTTTTATTTTAGATTCAGGGAGTGCATGTGCAGGTTTGTTGCAAGGGTATGCTGCATGATGCTGAGGTTTGGGCTTCTAGTGATCCCATCGCCCAGACAGTGAACATACTGTATTGAGTAATTTTAGATGAGGCTGCTTTCCAGCTAAGAGCTCAAGCCAGGTCACTAAGAACCTTGTAAATCACTTAAAGTAATTTGGACCTAATTGTCACAGCAATGAAAAGACATTGAAGCACTTTAAGTGGGGAAATATTTTCATATTTACATTTTAGAACAGTGACTCTAGCTAAAGTGTGAGGGAATAAATTAGAAAGTAACAAGATGGGAGACATAGAGACTGATGGGTGAGATTTGCAGCAATTCAGTAAGAAAGGATAATAATGAAGGGCAAGAGTTATGCTAATGGAGAGAGATACTTATGAGACAGAATCCATAGGATGACTCCCATGTCCCTGTTTTTGAAAACTGAGTGCCGAGAAAATGGTGCTATTTACCAAACTAGATAAAATTGGGGTGGTTCAAATTCAGTAGAAAGAAAAAGAGTTCCTTATGGACTTGTGGAATTTGACACATTTGTGAGATGTGCTAGTGGAGGTGGTTTAGACACTCAGGAGAAAAGTCTGGATAGATCAAAAGATGTGGATGTTGCCAGCACATAGCTGAGTGCAGTGTGATGCATGGGCATAGATGGAAGTGCACAGGGAGAATATGTGGGGTGGGGACAAGCATCTTGGGCAGAAGCCATTGGAATACAATCAGCCAAGAGGCCAGTAGACTTCTCTTTAGAAGCCTGAAATGGAGACTGAGATAGAGTAACCAAAGAAGCCTGAAATCTAGGAAAGAATGACGTCACAAAGCCCAGGGTAGAGATTGTTGTGAAGGGAACATGGTCACCAGTATTAAAATGCCACTAAGAAAGCACTGAAAAAAAAAAAATCATTGTTGACCCCACTGAGGAGCATTTCAGTGGAGTAGCTGTGGGAGAAAGCACATGACAGTAAGCTGAGGAGAGGATGGGGGTGAGGAGACAGACAGTGAACACAGGTAGTTCAGGAAAAACAAGTGGCTCTCATGAAAAGGAGAAAGATTGATAGAAGGTATGTGACATTAGAAAAGGTTTATGTTTTTAAGATAAAGAAGATTTGACTATAATGAAATGCCAATAAGAAAAACAGGCTGAGCGTGGTGCCTCACGTCTGTAATCCCAGCATTTTGGGAAGCAGAGGCGGGTGGATGACCTGAGGTCAGGATTTCGAGACCAGCCTGACCAACATGGCAAAACCCCGTCTCTACTAAAAATAGAGAAATTAGCTGGGTGTGGTGGCAGGCGCCTGTAGTCCCAGCTACTCTGCAGGGGGAGACAGGAAAACTGCTTGAGCCCAGGAGGCAGAGGTTTCAATGAGCCGAGATCACACCATAGCACTCCAGTCTGGGTGACAGAGTGAGATTCCATCTCAAAGAAGAAAAAAAGAAAAATTACCAGAGTGGGAGAAGTTGACAATACAAGAGAGAATAGATCTAATAAATAGAGATTTCTCCAAGAAAAATGGAGGAAATGAGATCCAGAGCTCGGGGGCAACATCCACATTGGGCTCTTTGAGGTTAAGGAGATTTGAAAAAAAATTATTCTAACAGAAAGGAAAAAAGAGATAATATTTTGGGGGCACAGATCAGAAGCTAATTTTAGGTAAGACAATGACAGGGTGGCTTCTATTTTCACTGTGAATTAGAGAGGCTTGGACATCTGCTATAGGGAGCTCAAGAAACAATGGACATTTAAGAAATATGGTAGAACTGCCATATAGCATGAAAGATCCGGCTGACATCAAATACCATAAAGTTCTAAAGTTGTCCCATTCTGCAGGGTGATATTTACTTTTCTTAGCAGTTCCCAGAAAATTGGAGCAAGTGTGGAGGAAGGGGGCAGTTAGATTCATCATGAAAAAAAGATTTTGTTTGTTGGATCCCTTTTCAAACAACAGAACAAGGACATGGAAAGTGCTGGCAAGTATGATGGACAACAAAGAAAGACGTGAAGATGAAAGGGAATGAATAGATAGGAGGAATGAAGAAAATCTGAGGTAAAGATTCCAGTTCACTGCCCTGGACCTGTAGTTGAGAACAACAAATTTTCTACTTTGGGTGATTGCTATTATAAATATTTTTAAATTATACATAAGTGACCAGTTTGCTTGGAACAGTCTTTGTTTATGCCTTTTGTTATCATTGTTAGTAAGCCATCCCCTTTGACTCTTGAAAGTGTTCTGGTTTGACTAATACATTTTATTTTCTTTATATATAAAGAGAGATGACACGAACTAGGCTTGGTCAAAGGAAAATAATGAGTTCAGTTCTAGAAATGTTAAGTTCATGAGGCTATGGGAAATTCAGATTGAAACGTCAAGGAAACTGAACATACATACAGACACAACTAAATTTATCCATAAAACATAAATTCAGACAGTACTGAATAAATTATAATTTAGTGATTGACTCAAGAATGATATACTAATTTGCAGAGAGACTCAGAAAATATTTGCATTACATTCTTGAAATTATTTTCTGTGTATTAAATTATACAGCAATTTGGATAAAGTGAAAATATTAATCATGTGAGGATGAGGAATCATGTTAACATTGGCCAAATGGTCAAGCTGGACTTTTACATTGGGTAATACCTCAAAGTGTCACAAGGTGGCAGCACAACCACAACATAACATGTAATTAACAAGGGTCAAGATCCTTTCAGGTATTCTGCAGTTAGAATTTATACCTGTTGTACATTATACATATATTTTTCTGAGTGTGTGGTCCTTAATTTAAAAATGATTATTTTGTTTTATCGTTATTGCTGCCTTGAAAATGGAGCATATAGAAAGTTTAATTTTCTAATATGTACATTATTTTAAAATATTTTAGCTAGAATAAAAAACATGATCATGAATGTACATTGATGGCATTCTCAGGATAATTATTAGCGCATAGGGTATATAATGTCATAGTTATAAATGCTCTGTAAGTTTGCATCTTGATTAATATATTTCAGTTCAACAATTTTATTTAGATCTTTTAAATATGTCTATCTCACTAGTAAAATAAAATCTGTAACTTTTTTCACTGACCTGTAGAAGGAGTGTTCAGAAATTTAATGAAAAAATTGTTGTTTGTCATATTCTAGTTATAGTAACTTCAATTAGGGGATAGGGTTGCCAGGTTTAGTTAAAAAAAATACAGAATATCCAGTTAAAATTGAGCTTTAGAAAAACCAGAATTTTTTTGGTATAAGTATGTCCCGTGAAATATTGGGGACATACTTAAACTAAAGTTATTCAATTATTGAATTATTTTTTATATTTTATCTAGCATTCCTATTAAGGGGAGGGAGGAGAATTTGGGGAAAAAAAAAAAAAAAAGGAAGTTGTCAAGAAGTCCAGAGAAATCCAGGATTATGTACTACAAATTCGACCTATGATTTAGAAGTCTTCAGAATCAAGGAACTAGAAAAAGAATTATAAATAGACTTGAATTAGTCTGCATTCTGTGGTAAACTCATTTATATGGTAAACTAAACAACATGGGCTATGGTTAATCAAGTACTCTGGTGAATTACCATCTACACCACACATTGATTACTGATTTTTAAACAACAAAATGCAACAACATATATTTAAAGTTAGTTCGGTATTGGACAAAATGCAATGAACAACTGTAATCTAGACATTTTGGGGTCTTACCCAGGGTTATCATTATGAAAATCTGTCATTAGAGCATCAAGGCACGGAAATACCATTTTAATTTCCTTTAATTCAACAAACATGTCTGGCACCTTCTATATGCAGCGGACTGACTAGGACTGTGAGATATAAGGATTAATGAACATTGCTGTTATCCAACTCAGGGGACATTTATAGTTAATAAAATAAAAAGTTAAATTCATGCATAAATAATGTCAAAACTCATTCTTACTAATTTTTCCCTGGGTTTCAGTTCTTGGTTAACTGCTTCTCCCTTAGTATATCCCTGGGATGATCAATCCCCTGTTCTCTTCCAGATGATTTGCAACTACCATTTTAATGTCAGAGTCTTCCAAATCTCCATTTCCGCCATGACTTCTCCCCTGTACTTAAGAAATGTACATTCAACTCCTATGAGTTTTTGGCTGTCCTGTTGTCACTTCTTCCTGAATTAGACTAATCATTTCTCCCAGAAACTTCTATTCTTCTCTATTCCTAATCTTAGTCAATTGCATCCCTCCTCATGTAATCATCCATCCTTAAAACTGTCACACTATCTCAGACTTCTCGTCCACATCCAGTCAATGCACCCTCATTCAATCATGCCTACACTGTTTCAATGATCTCTAAACGGGTTTCTCACCTCTAGTCTTGCTTTCCTTAAATTTAGAGATGTACTGAAATTAACAATTAATTTTATTTACATGATTAATTTTATACTGTAGTGATTATCATTTACATCTTAAAAGAGTTTATAAATTTAACAACATTGATGGGTAAGAAAAGACATAAGGAAACAAAAACAGAGCTGGGGAATGGCTTGGGTTTGGAGGTATTCAGGCATCTGAAATACAGGCACTTGGGATAGAAAGTCAGGACACCCCTGAAGCCCCATATTCAGCACTGTGCTGGACACCAACAGCGGCAACAGGATGTCAGGCATTTGTATCTCCAAGCCAGGTGAATAATGCAGGCTAATGACCCCTCTCCTCTAGGCTGCTGGAAAGATAGGGAAGGAAATCACCTGTGTAAATCAGGGTCATCAGTCCTAGAAATTTAATAAGCTGTAAGCACATCCTTATGTTGTAAGATCAGAACAATATCTTACAACAGCACCAAACGATGGTAGCATAATCTAATGGGGTATAATTTAAAAAAAAAACTTACATGAATTAATGAAATACTTAATAAAATACGGCTATGAGTATGCTGTATGCTAATTAAACATAGTTATGTTTATGAGAAGATATTTAAACAAATGACTCTGATTCATGTCACTTTTATAAAGCCAAAGCAGATTTTCACTATTTTCTTTTTTTCGTAGTTAGTTTTCCAGAAGCTAAGATCAGCATCAATGCTGAAATGTCTCTGAAAACAATTTTACTGTACTTAGGTACCTGAGCAAATATTTTTAAAAGATGTTGGCTTTGACCCGTATTTTCAACATGATGACTGATTCCTTTGCTTCTCCTATGCATATTCCTTTTTCATCTCCACGACTTTGAGGAATTCTTGGACCACGAATGTGGATTCTCACTGCTCCCTCCCATGAAACCTGGATATTTGGGGTGGCATAAGGGCTCAAAATTGTAGAACTTAAGAAGTTATGGATGCACTACCTGTCCAGGGGCCACAGCTGAAGCATTGTCATGAAGGGCTGAGGGGATCTAGAGCAGAGGTTAAGGCAGAGTGAACAGGAATGTTAACACAAGATGGATGCTGGAAGCCCCTTGGGGCAAAGGGAAGAGGGGAGGTGGAAGAACAGGTTGATCAGGCTCAGCTAAAAGGAGCCAGTAGTTAACATGGTCCTTCAAATTTCTGGAAACAGGCCTTGAGGGAATCCGTCTGTTCTCACACAAGGAGTGGGGATAACTGAAAGGCTGAAGACCTTGGGGGATTGAATCAGGCTTAATTACACCCTTTGGTGTAAGGATGGAAAGGCTCCCAGATGTTTTAAATTCTTTTTACAGAAAACAAAACATTTACTTTAAAGAAATAAAGGACTTAAAATGTAAATGCATGAGTGAAACTCATTCACACTTAAGTGTAATGCATGAGTGAACTTCATTCACAATTAAGCGTAATCAAGAAATCAATAAACCAGAGAACTATCAGATCCTCTGGGATGCAGGGGTAAAGAGCAGGAGTCTCTTTATGAGATAGAGGGGTTAGAACGCCTGGGTAAACGCAAAGAAAGGGAGCCAGGAAATTAGGAAGGCAAATTTCACCTACTTGGCAAATTTTACTAGTGATTCATGATGTGTATCCATCTGTCTCCTCCACTGGTTTGTGAAGTCCTTGAGCCAATTACTATGCAACACCTAGCATGGTGACTGCCTGGTGCAAATGGTAAGCACTACATCATTCTTGCTTAATCTGAATTTTAGTTTCAAACTGGTGGACAACAATTCTGTGCAAATGCATTTTTGCGTTTCCTGTCCATCCAAGCAGACATATTATTGGAACCCTAGGCCTCCTGGGGTTCTGGAGTGTCAGAGCTGCCTTTCCAGGCCCATCTGTGTCCACACAACCAAGAAACAAAGCTCTTATCCACTCAGCTCAGCGTTTGCACACAAGGGAAAATAAGTTTTTAAAATGCATGCTCAAAATTTTCTTAATACCAAAACTATGAGGCGAGAACTTTTTGGTTATTTTTGTTACTCAAAGTACACTTCGGGACCTTGTAACATTTCAGGTTTATGACATCAGTTTTCACTTTCTGATTATTTTAGAATGGACTTTCACAGTGTAAAGTGAGGGGGAGCAGATGGCACTAGCACAGTGCCTGGTAAACAGCCAGTGCTCAATACATTTTTGTTGAATAAACAAACGGACAAATGAATGATCAAATGAGATGATCCCCCAAATTCAAAATAACAGAGTAAAAATGAAAAAAAATTCACAGAGTATGAATGAAGACAAAACCACGGATTATCCATAAGACTTGGTGAAAGGCTTAGGGAAATCCAGACTTACCATAAACATAATTTGAATATTATTTAATTTAATTGAATATTATAGTAATTGGAATTTAGTAAGCAATAGAGTAAATTGTGTTCTTTTTGGATGTTAGATTGGGCAGAAGGGAAAATTTCTGTTGTCTTGAACAGATGGAGAACCAGTTCTTTAACTTTAGTAAGTTTTCCAAGATATTTTCACTCTGAATTTTTCTTTTTGTTTTGTAAATAGTCTCCTGGCCTTATAGCAATACCCTGATCTCAAGTGTCACCCCTGTTAAGCTGTAAAACAATCAATGGATTCTCAAAATAGTCAGCAACATTTGATACTTAAATTCTGGCTATCTCTGGGACGCATAGCTAAAAACTCTTAATACCAGTTATCCCCTTCCATGCCTCTATCAGTGGGAGGAGTTATTATGTGGAGCAAGGGCAATATAACTGTAAGCATCAGACCATTTCAGAGAGCTTGGCTGGTTTTCTCTTGTAAAGTTTGTTCTTGTCTAGTATCCTCAAGTCATCCAAAATCATTAAAACTTCTTGTAACATGGTAGAAGACTTTAGAAGAAGGCCGGGCATGGTGGCTCAGGCCTGTAATCCCAGTACTTTGGGAGGCTGAGGCGGGTGGATCACCTGAGGTCAGGAGTTCGAGACCAACCTGGCCAACATGGCGAAACCCTGTCCCTACTAAAAATACAAAAATTAGCCAGGCATGGTGACACATGCTTGTAGTCTCAGATACTCGAGAGGCTGAGGCAGGAGAATCGCTTGAACCTGGGGAGTGGTGGTTGCAGTGAGATAAGATCTCGCCATTGTACTCCCGCCTGGGTAACAGAGTGAGATTTCATGTCAAGGAAAAGAAAAAAAAAAAAAGAAAAAAAACTAGAAAAGTCCATGATTAAACTTCTACGTTAAGGACCTCTTTTAGGCAGTCTCTCGCTAACTCTCTCACTAGAATGAGTATGCAATTCATTCTAAATCACAAGGATGATCCAATGAAATTATTAACAGAAAGTGGTTTATTTTTTTTCCTAATAGATAATGATGTATTGGAAATAAAGCTTAAAATAATCTGCTTTATTTTATATGATTGATGTGCTAATTCCAAACAGTACCTCCAATCAACACAGGTTATAATTTTGTGATATTAATGAAAAACAACTTAATGGGCAGGTCTCCTTCTTTCACTGTGTGGGTTTCCCTGCCATACAAAAACCAAACGCTTCTAAAGAGGAAACTTCCATTCCACAACAGCAGCCCTAAATCTATTTGTGGATTACACCTGAAAAACTCCCCAAGTAACAAATTCATCATTTTTCTCTACTGAGGCATTTTACCTTCCTATATGAATTTCACAACTTGTTTTGATTCATGCTGATTGTCCTGAGAACTGTTGCAATTGTCACATATCTTGCAAAGAGCTAATTGGAGTAATAATTCATATATCTTTTAAAGAAAAGATTTTTAAAGCTGTCAGTGCAATACTCAAGTGGATGAATCTTCTATGGTATCCTAATACTTCCTTCAAGTGGTGGTTTCCCAAGTAATTGTTTTTGTCTAGGATTTTTTTTCTATTAGATCAACTTAATGGAAGCCAGGTTCCTGCTTCAAAACTCCATGGGAACAACAAGTATAGATGAAGTTGTTTTACATGCTCAGTATTAGTGTTTGAGAGCAGTATTTTATAAAATAGACCTCATTACTCAAAAACAACTTGTACTACTATCCTTTTCAATTTAATGAAATAATCAAAGAATATGAAACACAATGTACAGCTGCGTGGTAACCTTTTAAGCTAGTGGTTGTTTACCCAACTAAATTCAGTAACACTAAACCTTACAGAAGGAACAGTGATTTAAGATGGTCAAACGCTTTCCACCATTCCTTGAACAATTCCATGACCTGTCTGTCTAAAACAAATCCTATATTAGAAGTGAGTTGCAGTTATGAAGCTATATCCTTGTGGAGGCAGAAAGTTAATGGTAAAGTATCCAATAAAGAGTAAAGTGATCTTAAATACAACCACTAGGGATTTCATAAACTGTTGAGTTGTACCTTAATTTTTAACTTATATAAACATCACTTGCTTTATTTTCTACCCTGAGCACCTATTCCAACGTCTGGCACGTAGTTAATGTTCAACAAACGTCAACCAAAGGAGTCAAGAGTATTTTAAGAAGCCGGTGAGAAAGCCTTATTTGACTTATCCACTAGGTGGCACACAGGGACCATGCTTCACACAGTTAACCACCACAGACCCTCCCGTTCATAGTGTAAATAAAGAGATGCATTATTAATTTATACCACCTCGTCCTCTCTACTCCTAATAATTGTTTAACCAGCTGTTTCCTCTAATCCTCCTTAAACACTATTGATTAAAATCCTAAGTATATTCAGGTTTCCATCCTTTCCTACTTCTCCCAACAGCATTTTGTTACCTTTAAATGACAGGCTGAGTACACTTAAACTACATAGCCTAAGTACTATGGTTACTAATCATGGCTGCAGGATGTCAGAAAATTAATCTGAAGCATTGTCAAAGTTATTTTCAAATTTGCCTTGTATTTTGTCAGAATTTTAACTGGTGAGATACCATTATCTTAAAAATGCACTCTGAAAAATAAAATGTGCATGGGGCAAAAAGAAGTGAAAAAGAAAACTAGTTTATTTTCTAGAGAAGGGAGTCATTTTCTGAATATAACTCTTGTTCATCTTTACAAAGATGAAGTGCATTACTACCTTAAGATTCAAAAGACTTCTTCAACTGTTCAGAAAATACCAATATTCCACACCCAAGATGCTAAAAGGTAGGATTGTTTAGTAGATCGTTTACACATAAAGTATCTTTCTGCCTAATCTGAATGTATTTATCCTGGATGTGTTACTTGCTCCCAAAGGAAGGAAAAGGAAGTGAAACCACTAGGGATATAATGAATTGATTCTTCTCTGTGAAAGTCTCTTCAGTACTTCTAAATTATGGTGTCAGTCATTCCTCTGAGAGACAGGGCCTTGCTGAAAATAAATGGCTCATTTTATAAATAAGAACATAGTGTTTCCCCACCTTCTTGTTTCTCATAGAAAACCCAGGCCCATCAGGCATTGCTGTTGAGAATACTGGCCTCTGGGTACATTCTTCCTGTAGACCAGTGGTCTGTAGAGGTTGTTGGTTATCTCTTGTTCATTTAATTAGCCTTAAGCAACATTACTTCTTATCTAGTTCTGTTTTTAAGCTGTTTCCAATTTAGTGGAAGAGGTCATCAACAAAAATATAAATTCATTTCTTAGCTGAAACAATTAAATTTTTAAAAATGAGTAGTATAAAAGTGGCTAAAGACTAAAGCTAATCACTGAAGAGTCCTTTGGTATACATTATATTTTACTGAATGGAAGGAAAACTTTCATTTTTGTAAGTAAATGGAATTTGGTAACTGATGTAAGAATTATGAATCATATCACATTAAAAATTCTCCAACAATAACTACTATGATATACTTTTGATAGAACAATATTCTCATTCCATTAAAATACTGAAATGACTGAAATGTGTATAAAATCTCTGCAAATTTAGTACACAGAAATAATCACATAGAAATAGTTACCAGAAACTGTATTTGTAATGAATAAATATTACATTCATTTAGAAATTAATCCAGAGCCTTAATTTCTTAAGAACTATTAGCTTCCAAGAAGCCAGCCAGTATGTTTGATTTTATGACATCACACTGGAACATGCACAGGAACACTTTCCACCCTAAAAATTCCCAAATGTACTGGCCACTCTGTGTATTTTTCCAGTGATAAATGAAAATAAAGCAACTTATTCTCAAATTAATAAGCCATCTTATTTTGAACACAATAGTCACATTCAATGGAAGAAAACTACTTAATCGAAGCCCAAACAAGTTTAGGTTTGTTTTGGTGGTGAACAGTCTCAACATATAAATAATTTCTTTAAGCAACTTTTAAAAGTAATCTTAACTATGACTATAAATTCTCTTCAGTGCATTAAAATTATCCATCAACATCATCGTATATATGAAATGCATCATTATTCTATGATGTTAATTTCATAATTAGCTGGAGAAGCCTGGGTCAAAAACGGCAACATTTCTAAGATTATTAATCTAACAGGTATTACCTATGCCTTAAAGTAACCTTCTTTTTCACATAACCCTATATATTCTCTAACACAAAATTCATAAGCCTGGCTGGACATTCCCATTCCTCACCTTTCCCTTCAGCCTATACTATCCTTTTTTTCATCTCAGGTGCTATAAAAATGGTTGTTAAAATACAGATAGAAAAGTCACCACTTGGACACCATGACACTACCAGATTTGCAGTAACACCAGCAGAAGCCAGCATACTAGAGTTAATTCTGTCGCCAATTCTAAACCGAGCCTGTTTATTGTAGTGAAATATTTTATCCGACAATATGAAACTTTTTAAAAAGTTGAGGTGTCATATTAAATTAAAATGAAAGCTAAATTCAAAAGAAAACAATAAAATTTGTATAATGTATATATACATTACATGTGTATTGCCCTTTGAAATCTTAAAGGCACAAAGGTATAACCAAAAGAGGGGGAAAATTTTTGCAAGTTTTACCTTGTCCTGAAATCCAGGAGTTCGGATGCTCTCAAGTTCTGCTTAAGTTGGAAGCTGGAGATCAAGTGAAGCTAGCGCTCTTTCTCCTCACCTTAAGTTTGTCTCTGGGCGAGTGTGAGTGTGTGTGTGTGTGAGAGAGTGTGTGTGTGCAGAATGTCTCTTTGTGGCGCTGGATGGCAGAGGTCCTGATCCTGGGAAGAAGGAGGCACTTTCTCACCAAGAGCACAAGAAAAGCAAAGCGTCACCAGGAAAGCTCTCCTCCCAGATCCCCTAATTACAGCCTAACGTGCACTTCATGCAAACTTCAGGGAGGAAGGGAGGGGCAGCTCTGTGCCCAGACCTTGTAAAGCAGCAGCCTCTTAGATGACTTTCCCCTCTGCTCAGATCTCAAGTATCTCGCTCTGGGGTTCAGGAAAGCCGGCCGCTACAACCACACAAGCCCCCACCACACCACACCTCCCAAACCCTCACCCTCACCACTCCTAGGTCTGTCCAGAGGGGATGGGACATGGGGTCTGTGGAATGATCTGCGGGACAGCGATGTGAGCACACTCCTCAGGACAGTCAGTTTGCGCTTTGTTTTATTAGCCTCTGCTTAAAAGAAAAATCCAAGGGTCGGAGAGGTCCTCTCTTTCCCGCCTTCCCCTCCCCAAAGGAAATCAAGGATAACAGACAATGATGATAACAGCACATAAAACTTCCTAAACTGGAGATGGCCTTCCACCCAAATCAGCAGAAGCATATTTTCTGGTTTACTGGACTCAGTATTGGTGTTGAGTTTAAATTTCTCTTAACAAACAACTGCTATTGTATCCTTGGATGACAGAGCTCAAAGAACCTGGATTTATTTATAGAATGAGGAATGCGAGGGAGAGACGGGATGGGTGGGGTTGGGCTGTGGATCCATACCCAGGATTAGAACCAGATGGGCACAGGGCGCCCGCGCCCGCGCGCGCGCGCACACACACACACACACACACACACACACACACACACACTCCTGAAATAACCACTGGGGAAGATGCTGGGACACGCGGGAAAACGCCTCCTGAACAAATAGACATTTATTTATAACTCCTGGGAGAGTATATAGGTCCATTGATTCCCGCCTTGAGTAACCAAGGGTTTTGGAGAGGAAATGGCTTCATATTTCAATAACAGAGCCACCTTTGATGGAGTCTAGGAAGGGGAAAAAAAGAAACACACCGCAGGAAGCAAACGGCTGTTGGAGCAGCCGGGAGGAGGGAGTGGGGCTGGCCCTGGGACTGAGGACAAGCAAACAAGCCCGAGGGGCCCGCGGCCAGGGTGGAGGCGAGACGCAGGCCGTCCCCGAGTAGCAGCGAGCCCGGCCAGGTGGCGCGGGGCGCTGGGGGCGTGCGGGGGATTCGTGTCCGTGCTCCCAGCTCCAGTCGCCGGTTCGGGCAGCGCGGCGCAAGCGGAACTGCGGGCTTCTCAGGGCCGCAGCCGCCGCTCGGGCTGGGGCGCCGGTGGGGTAGAGGGTCCCGTGGGCCGTAGGGAATGGGGGAGTCGTGAGTGCATGAAGTAGTGGGGCAGGAGGATGGGCGGGTCCGGGGCGTCCTAGAGATGCAGGTGGGAGTAGGGACCCGCGAGGCAGCCAAGATGCTGGGGAGGCCGCCGGGACAGGGGCTCTGGTTGGCAGTGCAGGTGGCCCGTGGGCAGATGAGCCAGCACGCAGGGCGCGGGGCAGGGCAGCATCCAGGATGCTGGATCCGAATCGCGCGGGTGGCGGCGAGCGGCGCTATTGTCTTAAAGATAAAGCCTAGACCTCGGGAACTGCCTCCTCCTGGACTCTGGAGAGAGGCAGGAGAGATTGCAGGGGAAAAAAGGGTTCTTCCCGCGTCTTCTGAGAGATTTCACCAGTTCTTGCCTCCGGGCTCCTCCTTACCATTCTGTCTTTGGTAAATCGACACGTGCCTCTTGGAAAGGTTTCATTTCAAAGACAAACCGAACACTCACACACCCTCCCTAAATGAAGACAGTTATATTCAAAATGAATTCTTCATCAGGCAGTTCAACAGTTTCTTGGAATTCCAAAACCGGGGTGAGGGCGCTTCTCTTATTTTTCTGTTTCCCCTCCCGCACAGGGAACAGGCTAAGGGTTTGAAGTTTTATGTCCCTAATCTAGGGGCTATTGAGGCAGCTGTTATGTAGGGCTCTACATTAACTGCCAGTAAAAATAAGATACATCTCGGGTTTTCCACTATGCAAAGGGTTTCTATGCTATTAATATTTCTTGTAAACGTTCAGGGTGGTGTGTATTTTAAAACGAATTAGACTTAAAAACAAATATCCAATTTTTGTATTAAAGCACCATAAAGGTGGCGAGGCTGGTGGTGTGTGGCTATGATATCATATAAAGACAGTTTAAATACCGATCTTGTTCCCTCAGCTTAACAACCTAATTTCTGGCGATTGCCTGGAGCGTAAATCAAATCAGCTGGTTCATGACTGGCACTTGTTCCCCTATTTTGTGGTCTGCTCTATACACTTATTCCGGCACAGCATTAAGAGAATTTAATGTATTCTGTTCTGAAATTGTTTATTAACCACGCAAGACAAACTCTTTTGCAACTTAGTCACACCATTGTGAGCTACCCTAGCTGTGTTTTCAATTTCAGGTATGGCCCCAACCACTGAGATAGACTTCCAGAGATAATGACAGCTACTTACCTCTGAGTCATCCTGTCCCTACTGGTCCTCCCCTATTTCCAACCTTCCCTTCCCCATTGCCTCCTTACTAGTCCTTGTTAAAGATCCCCAGTCTTTTTAATCCCAAGTATTTAACCTGTCAATAGTGTGTGTATGAAGTGTTATTCAGGCTTAATTTAATTGACGTTATATACATTTTTCCATTCGTTTTGGGGTTCACATGGTTTTCTAGTTATTTAAAATTTACATTGGAATTAGCTTTAAGAGTCTTTAGAAAAGATTTTTATGTTCAGTTAATTAATGTTCAGCCAAATTGTGCTTTATGGAGGCATACATTACTTTGATTAGCCCTTATAATTTTTCATCAGGGCACAGGCATTATAATAAGCCATGGTAAAAAATCAAATCAAGTAAATACAGGAATAAATACAACTCTATTTTCATGACTAAATACTTTTACAAAGACTTAAATTGTAAAAATAATTTTTGAAGACCAAAATATCTTCTTAAAGAAAACCATATCAAAAAAGTATTCTGTATTTGAAGATTTCCTGTATTTATTAACATTAGTAATCCATGTAGAAATCCATATCTTTCATTTGACAAATCAAGTTTAGCCTAAAGCTGCCTCCTTACATATTTTAAGTTTGGCCTAAAGGTTTCTCTGTACATTGTGAACTATAACCTAAATGGAATTGTAAACAGACTGAAGCCTACTCCTGTGCCAACACTGAGTTTCAGCCAATCACATGTGGTCAACTGTTCAAACCCTGTTCAAATAAGGCAAAGGCAGAGCTATAACCAGTCCGGGGGTTTCTGTACCTCATTTTCCTTTTTCTGCCCATAAACCTTCTACCACGTGGCTGTGCTGGAGTCTCTGAGCCTACTCTGCCTCTGGAGACTGCCAGAATGGTTCTTTGCTTAATCAAACTCTTTTACATTTAATTTTACTAAAGATTTTTTTTTTCCTAACACACAGCATATTGAGGTTTGTTTTGTTATGTTTTGTTTTGTTTTATTTTAATTTGGAGAAGGCAAAGAAGCCATTTTCTTTTTAAGTTTCAAGAGAAACCAAAGTTTTTTTGATTTTTCAGTAATATATTTTGATCTATTTTTCATTCTTATAAAATACTCTTATGCTAAACAATATTTCAAAATACGCTGACATGTATATTATATATAATTATATATATCAAAATATTCTATATATAATATATACAGCCTATTTTGAAATGGTGTTTTTTAACATAATACAAGAGTATTTTATAAGAATGCAAAGCAGGTCAAAATGGTGTTACAAAATGTAACTTTGCATTCTTTTGCTAATTGTAAGACAATTTGAGTAATTAGGTTGAACCAGATAAAATGGAATATTCAACCTTTTTCGACCTACCAAAAAGCAATTTCAGCTGGTTTTACCTTATACAAATTTGAATATGTACATAGCATAAGTGTAGCAGGAACATTTTCAACACTTAAAAAATATTGATCTGCAATATCATGAATATTTAATATGTAAGAAATTCCCGAGCAGAATAGTATCTCTGCTAGCATATTACACTCGTAACAAAATATACATTTATATTCAAAAGGAGATTATCTAAATTCATCTCCTCTTCAAACTCCAAAAGAGGCTGCCCTTATCCACTAAATTCCAGAGAATTGCTTCCCTCTGAGCTCTTGTTTCCTGGAATTTTTGCCTTAGGCTAATATTATACCTGGTTGAACATCTGCTAGGATAAAGGTGCAGCTTTGTGCACTTTGGAGGTACAGGGGGGAGGAAAGCCATTTGACCTTTCCTGTCTGAGGGCTTAGAACTTCATTAAAGCACCTCCTGGGATTGTAGGCATCACCATGAGAAAGACATCATTTGTAATTAAGTCCTTCCCACTGGCTATATTCCTGTTGAACTCGATGATTAAAATACAAATTCAATATTCTAAATGGTCACAAAGCATTTGATAAAAGGTTATTTTGCTTTTAATGCAATGAGGGGGAGGGATGACTTTCTAAGAGCCCACTTTTTGTGCTCACTCTCAGAAAGTGTCCAGCAGACAGACTCTTCAAAAGGGCACACTAAATAATTAGGCAATAAATTGTTCAAATGTTAAGAGCAGAGCTCTTCCAGAAGCTACTGAGGCCAAATGAGTATCATACCAAGTGATAAATATCCTTGGCTCCTAAGAAATAAACGCCTGCTTGTCCCTATGTTTGTCTGTTGAATTGGTTTTGGGTTCACAGCATCATCCATTATCTTTCTTGTAATTTATCGTTCTGTCAGTGTGTTTCTTTTGTCCAGAACAGCTGAACTCTTCCTTCATTTCTTCAATAAATTGGTGAGTATTTCATTATTGTCCTGATTTTACTAAGTTTGCAATAGGACCGACCCAGATTCAGTCCCATCTCCTTTGTCAACTTTTTGTTTCTGTTTGTACCTTAAATGAATTTTAAAACATAACTTTGTAATACTTTATTTCTTTTAAAATATCTGACACAAGTATGACAAAATATTAACATTTTTCAAATCCGATGATTGAAAACATTGGTCTCATTTTTTTTTTCTATTTCTTGTTTGAGATACAACTAAAAAATATATAAATAAAAAAGATATAAGAAAAAAGAAGAAAAAAATAAGTAAGGCTCACCAGAATGTCAGCTCCATAGATCAGACATCTTTGGTTGGTTTGGTTTTACTGGCCTATAGCAAGCACAGAGAACAGTACCTGGCACTCAGTAGGTACTCCCAGAGATATGATTTGAAGATTTATGGCACTCATGTCACTATTTAGAAGTTGAGATGCAAGGTCACATAAGTAGGGAGTGAAAAAGCTGGCATCAAACCTAAAGTCTGCAATACTTCCCCTGTCCTGTGTTGCCTAGAAAGGCTAGATCCTTCCATGTTTTTTTTGTTTTCTTTTTTGAGACGGAGTCTTGTTGTGTCACCAGGCTGGAGTACAGTGGCATGATCTCGGCTTACCACAACCTCTGCCTCCCGGGTTCAAGCGATTCTCCTGCCTCAGCCTCCGGAGTAACTGGGACTATCGGCGCGTGCCACCATGCCCAGCTTATTTTTGTATTTTTAGTACAGACGGAGTTTCACCATATTGGCCAGGATGCTCTTGATCTCTTGACCTCGTGATCCTCCCGCCTCGACCTTCCAAAGTGCTGGGATTACAGGCGTGAGCCACCATGCCCGGCGATTCCTTTGGTGTTTTTAAAACACAGATATATCCATGTTTCTCTGCTCAGAAATGGTAGAGATTTGAAGGTAAAACTTCCTCTGTGTTTATGAACTTCTCAAGGGCCGAACTTTTAATACTTACCTCATTTCTTACTTTTTTTCGTTCTTTCTTCTAAAAATAAAAACAGGATACATGTGCAGAGCGTGCAGGTTTGTCACATAGGTATGCATGTGCCAAGGTGGTTTGCTGCACCTATTGATCCATCCTCTAAGTTCCTTCCCCTCAACCCATCCTCCACCCCAAGACAGGCCCTGGTGTGTGTTGTTCCCCTTTCTGTGTCCATGGGTTCTCAATGTTCAACTCCCTACTTACCTCGTTTCTAGTGCCCAGCACAGTTCAGTGTGCAGAGTGAATTGTCCTCGTTTTTGTGACCATCTGTAGTAGAGTTTGTGTGATTTGGCAAATGATTCACCCTTCTTCTGTGTGCTTGCTGATAATCCAATTCTACTTAACTTAGAGTTTTTAAAGTAGTTCTAGGAACTTGAATCATCACTGGAGATGAATGTCTTTCTTTCACAACATCAAATATTGGTTCCCTTATTGATGACAATCAATCCAAGTAAGTGATCCTTATATGCAGTTCTGTCTGTTTGGGAGCGGATTGATAAGAAACCAAAAGCAATGGCAACAAAAGCCAACATTGACAAATGGGATCTAATTAAACTAAAGAGCTTCTGCACAGCAAAAGAAACTAACATCAGAGTAAACAGGCAACCTACAGAATGGGAGACAATTTTTGCTGCCTATCTATCTGACAAAGGGCTAATATCCAGAATCGACAAAGAACTTAAACAAATTTACATGAAAAAATCCCATCAAAATGTGGGTGAAGGATATGAACAGACACTTCTCTAAAGAAGACATTAGTGGGTCAACAAACATATGGAATAGAGCTCATCATCACTGGCTCATTAGAGAAATGCAAATGAAAACTGCAATGAGATACCATCTCATGCCAGTTAGAATGGTGATCATTAAAAAGTCAGGAAACAACAGATGCTGGCAAGGCTGTGGAGAAATAAGAATGCTTTTACACTGTTGGTGGGAGTGTAAATTAGTTCAACCATTGTGGAAGACAGTATGGCTATTCCTCAAGGATCTAGAACCAGAAATATCATCTGACCCAGCAATCCCATTGCTGGGTATATACCCAAAGGATTATAAATCATTCTACTGTGAAGACACATGCACACTGTTTACAATAGCAAAGACTTGAAACCTACCCAAATGCCTATAAATAATAGACTGGATATAGAAAATGTGGCACATATACACCATGGAATACTATGCAGCCATATAAAAAGGATGAGTTAATGTCCTTTGCAGGGACATGGATGAAGCTGGAAACCATCATTCTCAGCAAACTAACATGGGAACAGAAAACTAAACACCACATGTTCTCACTCATAAGTGGAAGCTAAACAATGAGAAAACATGGACACAGGGAGGGAAGCATCACACACCGGGGCCTGTCAGGGGTGATAGTCTAGGGGAGGGATAACATTAGGAGAAATGCCTAATGTAGATGATGGGTTGATGGGCACAGCAAACCACCATGGTATGTGTATACCTATGTAAAAGTCCTGCATGTTCTGCACATGTATCCCGGAACTTAAAGAATAATAATAACAAAAAAGAAAGAAAGAAAAAAAGAAACCCTTAACAAAATTGGGACTATTATGGGAAGACTTGGGGCAAATGTCTACTCATTAGGGAGGGACTCCAAATTATTTTCAAAGACTTATTCCTGTTACTTTTGGTGTTTCATTCAATAAAATCTGGTGTATCTTATTGACACACCCATACAGATTAATGCATAGGAGTAGTCAGAACAAAAAAATGAGATATGCCAAAAAAGTGCTTAGGATAAACTGTAGTCACTGAATCTGAAGATCTTTCTCAGTGGTGACTGTTCAGACTGGCACGTTTTAAACTTCGATGAAATCTGAAATGTCTTAGGATCTAAATTTTAAAATTCATGCTGTCAATGGGGCAAATTATTTTTGTGCTAGGAAGAATCCTGAGAATTTGGCAACCTCTTTGGTTCTTGCGTTTTGAGGATTCAGAATTAGAAATGGCCCACTTTTAGTAAATGTTGGGCATAACTGTCTTCCTTTGGACAGTCTCCTTGTTCTTAGTGATGCCACAGTAAGCTTCAACCTCTTGGTCCTGCTCAGTACTATTTCTATTTTAAGAAATATAAAATTTAACTAAAGGAATTTCTAAAATTTACATAAACATTTTTCCCTCATCACCATATGTATTCACTCCTAAAAACTCATGTTTTTTAAAAAACACGTTTACGTATCTTTCCCCATTCCTGCCTGAATCTTTATCTTATTTTTTTTCTTTTCTTTTTTTTTTTTTTGAGAAGGAATCTCACTCTGTCGCCTAGGCTGGAGTGCAGTGGTGTGATCTCGGCTCACTGCAACCTCCACCTCCTGGGTTCAAGCAATTCTCCTGCCTCACCCTCCTGAGTAGCTGGGATTAGCTGTGCACCTCCATGCCCAGCTAATTTTTGTGTTTTTAGTAGAGACAGGGTTTCACCATGTTAGTCAGGCTGGTCTTGAACTCCTGACCTCATGACCCTCCTCCCTCGGCCTCCCAAAGTGCTGGGATTACAGGCGTGAGCCACCGTGCCCAGCCTGAGTCTTTATCTTGACTCCTCCCTTTGTTGGATTGTGTCATAGAGTCAGTTACTGGCTGATTTAGAAGAGCTAATGGTGACTTTGGTCTATGCATTTTTGTGTTTTGTGAAATGTCTGTCTGTGATTTCTGAACTGGTGTTTCGTAAGTTATTTTCCATTCAGCCATTGCTAGTTTGTTGCTCTTCCTGATTACTTTCACCACTAAGACATTTGGATAGGAAAGAACCATTGTCTTTACAAGGATTAAGCACGTATAAGATTGCCATGAAACCCACTTCATGTTGCAGGAGGTTCAACTTTTGAATAAGATTCAACCTTTGAATAAGATAGAGTATTAAATATTTGAATCTATATTAATTGTACATTGCTTTCTAAAGGTTTTTTATTTTAAACATTGATTTTTTAGTGGATAGAAATTGTAATTATTTATAGTGTACAATATGATGTCTTCACATTTGTCTACAATGTAGAAGGGCTAAGTTGAGCCAATGAATACACAGTTGTCTCACAGAAGCATCCTTCTTCTGTGGTGAGAACACTTAAAATCCACTTGCTTACGTCATGCGGTCTTTGATTGTCCTAATATTAAGAAACTTCTTGGCTGGGCACGGTGGCTCAAGCCTGTAATCCCAGCACTTTGGGAGGCCAAGGCAGGTGGACCATGAGGTCAGGCATTGGAGAACAGCCTGGCCAGCACAGTGAAACCCCTTCTCTACTAGAAATAAAAATAAAAATAAATTAGCTGGGCATGGTGGCAGGTGCCTGTAACCCCAGCTACTTGGGAGGCTGAGGTAGGAGAATCGCTTGAACCTGGGAGGTGAAGGTTGCAGTGAGCTGAGATCGTGCCACTGCACTCCAATCCAGGCAACAGTGTGAGACTCCGTCTCAAAAAAAAAAAAGAAACTTCTTTCTCCCTCACAATTTCACATTACTATCTAGAACACCATTTGCTACTTTTATACTACCTTATATTTTTATTTGTATTTTCATGTATTTAGTTACTTTATTGGGTGCACCATAAGGTCTCTAAGGGCAGATATTATATCTTTACATCTGCAGTTTGTAGCACAGAGCCTTGTGGTTAAAAGCTGATCAAAAAATGTTTATTCCTATCTTTGAAGATGACAATGAGATTCTTTATATTCAGGAAAGAAAAGAAAAATGAATGAAGAAAGCTAGTTATTGAACAAACTAGTTCAGAGTGTTTTACATCTAACAGCCAAAGGCATAAATAATAAATCATCAAAAGTTGATTAATAATTTTATCATTGTTATTGATCACATAGAATCAAAAGAAATATAATACATATTTTTCTTCCATGCTTAGCTGATAAATATGATTGTATAAATGTTAATCAACAAAAGTAAAATGTTTATTCTTTTAAAAAGCTAGGTTGAGGTTAGCAACAAAATTAGGTTATTGTCTTAGGATTACAATATCAGTCACTTGAATATTGGCTTTTTTCACTTATATTTATAAAGTTCTTCTAAATTTAAACTAGTTCTAATTACCAGTAAATTTAGTTCTTATTGCCTTTTCTTTTTGCTCTTTTTTCTTATAAGCTTTGCAGAAAAGTTTGTCAACTCTAACTGGGCTACAGTGATTTATATATAGACCTTCTTAGGGCAAAATGGGTGAATTAGCTAATGCATCAAGGTTGGCATAGGGGAAGACTGCTCAGAAAGCCTGAAGGGTAGGGCTTTGATTATTTGGAAGTAATAGAAAATAGTCCAGAGTTGTTAGAAAGACGGAGAGAAAGACAGAAATATATGTATCAGAAGTCTGTGAAGAAGAAGTTTGAAAGGGAGACATTAGTAAAGTTCCAAGTTTATGAGCAGTTCTACTAGAATAAAATATTAACATAAATACTTAAAAGCACATACCTCTTAGTAAACTTTGAATTAAGTGGTTTGGAATAAATGTCTAGAAGGTTTTGACATTTCACATATAAGTCTGTGCTAAACTTTATAGGTAATGTCTAATTTTTCTGAATATCTCCGTAAATACACCATTCTCTCTTTATATCCAAGTTTTAGGCAGGGGCTAGGTAGTTTTTTTAAAAAGAATAGCTAAGGTACATATCTACATCTCCATATACATACATATACATATATCTTTCTTGCATTGAGGTCACCAGAAAGCTCACTTTTGGTTTATTTTAAGTACTGACAAAGTAACAAGACTTTGGAAGGAGCCTTTCAATAGTGGATGTAGAAATAGCCCTACACACATTTATCTTAGCACTTCCTTTCACAGACTTGTCCAGCCAATTGCTTATACTGCAAATTGGAAATCTGCGTGTTTTTCTTTTTCTTTTTCTTTTTTAGCACGATCTAGTTGTTCCAACATGTAGCTAAATTAAGGCATGAAGGCTGAGCTGGAAGGAAGGCTCTAAGAGCAACAGAAGAAAAGAAGAGGAAGTATTTCTCCATTTGTGCCTAATTACTGCTACCCTCACTGCTGAATACATAGTAATTCTTCCCTAATACTGACCTAAATGTCAGCTAGAGAATACTTGCTGGTACAAGTACCTGATGAATCTCTTGTAAGTTTAAAGCAGGTAATTTAGGTACATGGAAACTACAGAAATGATGCAAAGTTGGAGTGACTGTCTCACAGCTCATTCAGGAAAACAGTTGTTGGTAACTTTACAATCTGTGATCTCTGTGAAATTTTCCCCTATTGATGTCCTTTACTCTAAGCTCTCCTTATCTCTCCTCATCTCCTTCCCAACAAATAAAAAGAAGGATAATTTTTTTAGAATTAAAAATAAATCGCCAGACCCAGTGGCTCACGCCCATAATCCCAGCAATTTGGGAGGCCAAGGTGGGCAGATCACTTGAGGTCAGAAGTTGGAGATCAGCCTGGCCAACATGGTGAAACCTCATCTCTACTAAAATACAAAAATTAGCTGGGCATGGTGGCAGGAGCCTGTAATCCCAGGTACTTGGGAGGCTGAGGCAGGAGAATCGCTTGAATCTAGGAGGCAGAGGTTGCAGGGAGCTGAGAGTGCCACTGCACTCCAGCCTGGTGACAGAGCGAGACTCTGTCTGAAAAATAAATAAATGAATAAATAAAAATTTTAAAAAAACTTAAAATGATCTAAGTAAATGCTTCAGTGTTTTGATAAATAGCTGTTCTTGTGGCAGTGAATAAGTCTCATGAGATCTGATGGTTTTATTTTTTATTTTTTTCTTTATTTCTTCTAAAAATAAAAATGGGATACATGTGCAGAATGTGCAGATTTGCTACACCAGATATACGTGTGCCATGGTGGTCTGCTGTCCCTACTGACCTGTCCTCTAAGTTCCCTCCCCTCACCCCCTACCCCCAACTGGCCCTGATGTGTGTTGTTGCCCTCTCTGTGTCCATGTATTCTCCATGTTCAGCTCCCACTTATGAGTGAGAACATGTGGTGTTTGGTTTTCTGTTCCTATGTCAGTTTGCTGAGGATGATGGCTCCCAGTTTCATCCATGACACTGCAAAGAATGTGATCTCATTCCTTTTTATGGGTGCATAGTATTCCATGGTATATACGTACCACATTTTCTTCATCCAGTCTATCATTGATTGGCATTTGGGTTGGTTCCATGTCTTTGCTATTGTAAATAGTGCTGCAATGAACATACGTGTGCATGTGTCTGTATAGTAGAATGATTTATATTCCTTTGGGTATATACCTAGTAATGGGATTGCTGGGTCAAATGGTATTTCTGGTTCTAGTGAAAGGACACAAAGATAGATGTGTACCTGCCCCCCACCCGCTACACCCTTGTTCTGCTCTCTAATCTTTGCACATACCAGAGATTTCGTAAGTTCTGTGAGTACCTGGTTTTCTGCACGTACCAGAGATTTTGTTTTGCACATACCAGAGATTTTGTAAGTTCTGAGGCAAGGTCACAAGACGTGTTTAAGTAAGATAAACTCTTGCTGCCATAAACCTGCTCTCCCGCCTCAAAGTTTGAACCAAAATATCAGAAATGGCGGGAACCAATCATAGTTAGCCAAATCGCCTTGTTCAAACACTAGCCAATCATATATCTGATTTGTATAATAACTCTATGCCCACTTTTCTTAGACTATATAACACTGCTCGGAGCTCAGTGGGGGAGCTCTCCTGCCCGTCTCGTTTCACGAGCGAGGGAGAGTTCCAGGTTCGAACCTGTAATAAAGATCCTTGCTGCTTAGCTTTGACTCTGGACTCTGGTGGTGTTCTTCGGGGAATAAACGGTCTGGGCATAACACTAGATCCTTGAGGAATCGCCACACTGTCTTCCACAATGGTTGAACTAATTTACATTTCCACCAACAATGTAAAAGTGTTCTTATTTCTCCACAGCCTTGTTAGCATCTATTGTTTCCTGACTTTTTAATATTTGCCATTCTGACTGACCTCGCCCTGTGCCTGGAGATGTTACTCAGGGAGGCTGGAGAGCAGCAAAGATGGGTGTCTGCTCCTTCTTCTGGGACCTCTGACCTAGAGGGGCACCAACATGATGCCAGTAGGATTGTTCCTGTATAAGGTGTCTGACAACCCCAGTTGGAGGGTCTCACCCAATTGGGTGGCACAGGGAGCAGGACCCATTTTACAAAGCTCTTTGTCCCTTGGTGGAGAAGGTGTGTTTCGCTAGGGGAAACCCACTCATCCTCGCTGCCCAGATTTCTCAGAACTACCAAGAGAGTCTAAGTCTGCTGGTCCACAGAGACTGCCGCCACCCCTCCCCCTAGGGGCTCAGGCCCAAGGAGATCTGAATTCTGTCCCTGAGCCTCTGCCTGGAGTTCGATTGGAGATCCTGCAGGGAAGCCCCACCCACTGAGAAAGGATGGGTCGGTGTTGGGCCTGAAGAGGCACTCTGGCCGTAGACTGCCCCAGCCAGTGTGCTGGGCTGTGGGGACAAGACTTAGGACCAAGCCATTCAGTCTCCCTGGCTCCAGCAGGGGAAAAGCACAGCCTGGAGCTATAGGAATGGACGCCACCCTTCCGCCTGCCCAGGGAGCTTAGCATGTTAGGTAGCTGCGAGTCCCAGTGCTGGCTGGTGCCCCTCCCACAAGGAGCTCAAAGGGCTTAGACAGCAGCCATCTGCAGCCTGTGCTGGTCGCCCCTCCCCCTGAGAGTTCAGAAGGCTTAAGGAGATTCCTTCTGAGAGGCTGTAAGGATCTGTGCGTTCTGGGTTTGGGACACTAAGCCCCAGTGGTGTAGGTTCGCGAGTGGGATCTTCTGATCAGTGGGTTGCACAGTTCCGTGGAAAAAGCACACTTTCCCTGGTTGGGTAGTGTGCTCACTCACCACCTCCCTTGGCTGGCGTCGGGAGTTCCCCTTCCCCCAGTGGCTCTCAGGTGGGCCACTAGACGACACTGCTCTTCCTTCTCTCCATGGATCATGCCAGCCTTCTAGTCAATTTTGATGAGAGAACATGGGTACCTTAGTTGCCAGTGAAGGATTCACATTCACATGCTTATTATGTTTTTTTTAATGGGAGCCTGCCATCGCTGCAGCTTCTAGTCAGTCATCTTGGCCCCTCCCCCAATCTGATGGGTGTATACATGGGAGTTCCCCTGCACTAGCTCTCTTGCCTGCCACCATGTAAGATGCGATTTATTCTCCTTCTTATTCTCCTTCTTATTCTCCTTCTGCCATGATTGTGAGGCCTCTCCAGCCATATAGAACTGTGAGTCAATTAAACCTCTTTCCTTTATAAATTACCAAGTCTCAGGTATGTCTTTATTAGCAGCATGAGAACAGACTAATACAGTAAATTGGTACCAGTAGAGAGGGACAGTACTCTAAATATAACTGAAAATGTGGAAGCGATTTTGGAACTGGATAGCAAGCAGAGGTTGAAAGAGTTTGGAGGGCTCAGAAGAAGGAAAATGTGGGAAAGTTTGGAACTTCCTAGAGACTTACTGAATGGCTTTGACCAAAATGCTGATAGTGATATGAATGATGAAGTCTAGGCTGAGGTGGTCTCAGACAGAGATGAGGAACTTGTTGGGAACTGGAGTAAAGGTCACTCTTGCTATGCAAAGAAACTGGCAGCATTTTGCTCCAGTCTGTGGAACTGAGAGATCTGTGGAACTTTGAACTTGAGAGAGACAATTTAGGGTATCTAGCAGAAAATATTTCTAAGTGGCAAAGCATTGGAGAGGAAGCAGAACATAAAAGTTTGGGAAATTTGCAGCCTGGTGATGCAATAGAAAAGAAAAACCCATTTTCTGGGGATAAATTCAAGCCCACTGAAGAAATTTGCATAAGTAACAGGGAACCTAATGTTAATCTCCAAGACAATGGAGAAAATGTCTCCAGGGCATGTCAGAGACCTTCAAGGCAGCCCCTCGTATCACAGGCCTGGGAGGGAAAAAATAGTTTCTTGGGCCAGGTCTAGCCCCCACCTGCTGTGTGCAGCCTAGGGACTTGGTTCCCTGCTTTCCAGCAGCGCCAGCTGTGGCTAAAAGCGGCCAAGGTACAGCTCAGGCTGTGCTTCAGAGGGTGCAAGCCCCAAGTGTTGGCAGCTACCATGTGGTATTGAGCCTGCGGGTGCACAGAAGTCAATAATTGAGGTTTGGGAACCTCCACCTAGATTTCAGAGAATGTATGGAAACACCTGGATGTCCAGGTAGAATTTTGCTGCAGGGGTGGGACCCTCATGGAGAACCTCTGCTAGGGCAGTGCAGAAGGGAATTGGAGCACCCCCATAGAGCCCCCACTGGTGCACTGCCTAGTGGAGCTGTGAGAAGATGACTTCTGACCTCCAGACCCCAGAATGGTAGATCTACTGATGGCTTTAACTGTGGACCTAGAAAACCTGCAGACATTCAACATTAACCCATGAAAGCAGCCAGGACAGAGGCTGTACCCTGTAAAGCCACAGGGACAGAGCTGCCCAAGGCCATGGGATCCCACCTCTTGCATCAGTGTTACCTGCATATGCGACTTGGAGTCAAAGGAGATCATTTCAGAGCTTTAAGATTTGGCTGCCCCTCTGGATTTCGGACTTGGATGGAGCCTGTAGCTCCTTCATTTTGGGCAATTTCTCCCATTTGGAATGGGTGTTTTTATGCAATGCCTGTATCCCCATTGTATCTAGGAAGTAACTAACTTACTTTTGATTTTACAGGCTCCTAGGTGGAAGGGATTTGCCATGTCTCAGATGAGACTTTGGACTGTGGACTTTTGAGTTAATGCTGAAATGAGTTAAGACTTTCGGGGACTGTTGGGAAGGCATGATTAGTTTTGAAATGTGAGGACATGAGATTTGAAAGGGGCCAGGGGGGGAATGACATGGTTTGGCTGTGTCCCTATCCAAATCTCACCTTGAATTGTAATAATTCCCATGTGTCAAGGGTGGGACAAGGTGGAGATAATTGAATCAAGGGAGTAGTTTCCCCCATACTGTTCTTGCAGTAGTGAATACGTCTCATGTGATCTGATGGTTTTATGAGTGGGAAGTCCCCTGCATATGCTCTTACCTGCCACAATGTAAGATGTAACTTTGCTTCTCATTCTCCTTCCACCATGATTGTAAGGCCTCCCCAGCCATGTAGAACTGTGAGTCAATCAAACCTTTTTCCTTTATATATTACCTAGTCTTGGGTATGTCTTTATTAGCAGCATGAGAAAGGATTAATAAAGTAACTGAGTCTAGTGAGATTAAAGAATTTTTCCAAAGTCACTCTGGTATCCTGATAGGTCTGTGAAGTTTCCCAGCCACCCATTTCTGCATGTCAGAAAACTTAAAATACAGTTTCAGTTGATGTATGTCTTCTAGAATGTAGCTAGGAGTTAATTTTTTCTACCTCAGTGATCATTATATCTATATTATGGAACTTAGTATAGTTCAATGGATTAGCTAGGTATTTATTGGTCTCTTTCATTATGCTAGGAGCATATTGCTTGTTCATATCTTATTCATTCTTAGATCTTCCAACACTGCTTCCCAACTCACCCCAAGCACAGTGCTTTATTCATGTAGGGGTAGAAACAAATTTGTTGAACTGAATCATGTTAAAACCGTAGAGTACATAATGTTAGCATGAAGAAATTGGGAAGTGATTTCAAGTCAGATGTTCAGGTTTATCTTCTATAAGAAATCGCAATGTGTTTTGATTTGGGACTCAACTTGACTCATTTTGTGGTCGTTGGTCCTTCCCTCCTTCCTCTTAATTTCTGCTTTCAGCATCTTCGTGCTTCACCATGCAAATACTTAACCTATCCTATTACTTAGAAATTGCCATGTCTGAATCCTGTCTCCAGAAGGATATCTGGAATGTTTCTCATACCTGTGTCTTCTTTTTTTTTTTTTTTTTTTTCATTTGAAATATCCTGTTATTACTTGAATCTCACTCTTTTGTAGTAGCATCCTGGTTGCCTTCCCTGTCCTTTCCTCCCCTTTGTGGGCGTCTACTTCCACAAGCCCATAAGGCTATTTCATTCCATCTTAGGTCTGAATGTAGCATTTCCTTTATCAAAAACTTTTTTGACAAGGCTTTCTGGAGAGTTGAGCTCAAAAAACCCAAGATGTGTATTTGATTTTGTGACCTAGATATTAAAACCTATACTGCTTTACTGTATTTGATCTGAGAATGGCATTCTTTGCTCTTTGAATTAATTAAATTGTTTGGAGGCAGGAGAAACTACCTTTAGATCAACTTGATTGAATACGGTTGTTCCTCAGGCTCTGGCAACTACTAAAATACATTTTTTTGATTACCTAAATTGCTAGGCATAAAACTTTCTTAAGTAAATAGGCCTCTGCTGAATGGAATTTTGTACTCCCATTTCATAGACAGTCACTCTGCTTCATTCCTGTATATCTAAATTTATAAAATGATAGACAAACATTTGTGGAGTAAAAAATATACTTGAAACTTCTGTATTATGGTTTGATGACTGTGGATCTTCTTGTAGCTATTAGGTTTAGTATTATTTGAGTATTTTTTATCATTTGGATATTATTATCAGTGTGCAGATAATTTAGAAGCCCCTTCCCTCAACTGGTGTATCATACACACACACACACACACACACACACACACACACATATATATATATATATAAAACCTAAATGTGTACATTGCCTTACTGAGTTTTCACTTTTAATGCCACCGGATAATTTAAGAAGCTAGTAGTAAGCTTCCATGATATCTCATCCCAAATGAACATTCATAGTCCTAACAATCACTAAGAAAACACAGAAAAGCACAAATTTTGAGCTTTTAATACATGCTGTTTCATTCAAAATATATTTTAATATATTCCCTAGCTTCTATATAGCTCAGCAGAAAGAGAGGGTATAAATAAAAGTTTTGAAGTAAAATAATTCAGTGTGTTAGGAGTATATTCCTGATACTTTGATAGACTAAAGCTTTGTTTCTGTTTAGTGTTTTGATGAGAGGACTGTTTTGGGGAAGGTTTTTGTTGTTTTCATTCCAAAATGAAAGTTAATTTTACCTAAACCATGAATTGGGTAGCCACAATTAATAGATCAATAAAATAAACAATAATCTCTTAATGTTTTAAGTCAACTTAGCTTATATTCCTGCATCAAAATGTTCATAAAAAATTATGGGCTTGTTTGCTTTATTCATTCTTTGTCATGCATTGGAGACAAAGTTAATAATTAAACTTGAAACGTGTGTGTGTATGTGTGTGTGTGTGTGTATTCTTTTATATATTGGTAAAATCATTCACTATAGAAGTCTTTATATCTTCCTTTTCAATACAACACATGTCCTTTCAAGGAAAGTTTTATATCCATGAATCATAGATGCTAGGGAAAGTTACAATGGGGCAGTAATTTTAGAATCCTAATTGCCTTGCCAGATAAATTTTTGTTGATTTTTCTCAGACATCAGTTGATTCTCTCCTCCTACAAAGTGTTTACCAGCACATAGGTAAAAAGAACTGTAATCATTTCTGGTTTTATTTGCACTAAAGAACTAGATTTTGGGAAAAATCATCCACTTAACCTGTCAAGATAGTAAAAAACTTTTGCTTATGCTGTCTCTGAATTTCAGTCTCTACAAAATTATATTTTAAACTGAATTAAGCTATTATATTTGTAATATATAAGATCACTACCTACCTCATTCTAGTCATTTTTTTTATAATTAGGAGTACAGTTAGGGATAAACAAGAACCAGAAAAGATCCTCAATTATCTTTTACTCCGTTATTTTCTTATGGTATCTTTCATATGAGGAATAATACACTGTAGAAACTGTAATAGATTTTTAGGTAATGATAACCAAATTTTTCTTCTTAAGAAATATAGCTTCAGCTGGGCATGATGGCTCACACCTGTAATCCCAGCACTTTGGGAGGACGAGGTGGGTGGATCATGAGGTCAGGAGTTTGAGACCAGCCTGACCAATATGGTGAAACCTTGTCTCTACTTGAAAAAAAAAAAGGAATTAATACAAATACAATGTCAAGAAGTTCAAAATACTTAGGGAGTATATGACAGAAAAATTGAAGCTATATTTCTCTCTTTTTTTGTAAGATGGAGTCTTGCTCTGTTACCCAGGCTGGAATGCAGTGGCGCAATCTTAACTCACTGCAACCTCCGCCTCCCGGGTTCAAGTTATTCTTGTGCCTTAGCTTCCTAATAGCTGGGATTACAGGCGTGCGCCACTACACCTGGCTAATTTTTGTATTTTTAGTAGAGATGGGGTTTCGCCATGTTGGCAAGGCTGGTATAGAACTCCTGGCCTCAAGTGATCTGCCCACCTCAGCTTCCCAAACTGTTGGGATTACAGGCGTGAGTCACTGTGCATGGCCTATTTTTATTGTTGTTTTGATATTTGTCTTCTCTGGTGGAGTTTAAGTTAGTTAATCCATTTTAATTCACTGCTTTGTCTTTGGTGCTTGTGGCATAAGTTGTTGACAAATATTTGGCAATTTTTAAAAAAATAAAGTTTTATTTTAAAAGTACAAAAATAATCTAAAAGGTAAAACCCCATCATTAAAATTGAATTTCTGTCCAGAATATCCTTAATTGAAACTTTGAATGGCTTGAAACTTGAGAGAGAAGAGTTTTCATTTTCTCCACACTTCTCCTCACAAATATTCTTCCAAATCTATTAATAAGAAATTGTATTGAATTAGTTTGCACTGGGATGATCCTACTTGTAAACAGAATAGGAGGCAACATTAGGTATAATTTGAGGAATTGAAAGAGATCTGCCTGTTCAAAAACAGCTCGCACCTAGCTACCACGGTATTTTAAATGCCCATCACTGAAGCTGTTTTGTTGTTTTTGTTGTTGTTAAATGTGACTCGGGGGTAGGGGAGCATTTTAAGATTGCTTATTCTGATAGTTGTAAAAAGAAAATGACTTGCCCTTTATGGGGCTGTACTTGTAATTAGGGGTGACTATATGAAAGATAACCTTTTTATTAGTAAAATAGCATACAATGTGCTATTACTTTGTTGAATAGGCAGAGATCTTTTTTTTTTTTTTTTTTTTTTTTTTTTTTTTTTTTTTTTTGTTATGACGGAGTCTCACTCTGTGACCCAGGCTGGAGTGCATTGGTGCGATCTTGGCTCACTGCAACCTCTGCCTCTCGGGTTCAAGTGATTCTCTTGCCTCAGCCTCCTGAGTAGCTGGGATTACAGGCACCCGCCACCACTCCCGGCTAATTATTTTGTATTTTTAGTAGAGACGGGGTTTCACTGTGTTAGCCAGGATGGTCTATTTGAGAGAGAAAAAACTTATAAACCTGTAAAAAGATTTGTTTAGCTTCAGGTAATGATTACGAGATACTTTTTTTAAGGAGAATAAGAGGGTAGGAGAATAAACAATATCAGTGATTAGAATATATGTACAAAGTTTAAGAAAAAAAAAGAAAAAATGAAATATCCATGAAATACAGAAGATCCCACGGAACATGGAAAATTAATATATTCTATGTTTTTTGATTATAGAATGAATATGATGACAGGGCTAGAATTCAATGAGCAGTTATGTGTGGGACAGACGTGGGGTTGAGGAAGGAGAGTTGCTTAGCAACCCAAAGGCCACCAAAGCAATGAGACCTTGTAAGAAGAGATGCTTTGGCTTATGGGATCACCATCTGCTCATTTACCTAAGCCAGGAAGCAAAGGAAAATGGAGCTGGGAGTGGCACAGATTTCACTTGTTTCATAATTTTACTTAAGGCTGACTTTCTTATTTTGAGTTCACCTTTTCTATTTTCCGTTTTCTCCTTGGCAAAGGTGAAAATGTGTTCTGCAAGTGGCTAGAAGGCACAATCAGGAAAGAAGAAAAGAAAATAATAGATTTGAGTTATTCCCGTAATAAGTATTCAGGCTCTTGAGTCATTTAGAACTTGAGTCAATTTCTGTTATTTTTATTGATTTACTCCCTTAGCAAATTTTAAGTACTTACAATACAATATTGTTAGCTATAGGCAGTTTGCTCTATTGTAGATCTCCAGAACTTATTTATCCTGTATAACTGAAACTTTGTACCCTTTGACCATCACCATCTGTTTGTTTTCTTAACCAAAGATTTCCTTCACTGAATGGATGAATGGTGTGCATGTGGAGGAGAATCCAAGGTGAAAAAACTGTAGTGTACAGATTGTGGCTATTTCTATTCACATCTGGGCACTCCCCATCCCTAGTTGCATCCTCAGGCAGGTTATTGAACCTCTCTAAATTGAAATGTAATCCATTATAAAAATGAAGTCAATAAAGGCTCCTGACTGCTGGGTTATGTGAGGGTTAAATGAACTAATGCATGAAGAGAGCATAACCCATACCATGTTGACAAACTGCTTAATAAATGTCAGTTATTATTCATCAGGGGAACACCCCTTTCCTCCCCATAGGCTTGATCAAGCAGGAAGGATCTTAGAGTTAATGATGACCCAGAAATTCTTAAGCTGTCTTTGGAGACACCAGTTTGACACCCTTCTAAGAGTTAAACTACGGGTAATTATACGAAAGCAAAATCCCCAAGGGCTCCCAATTGTAATAAGAGATATCTGTCTCTCTGGCACAAATATGTTATAAAAGGAAACCTTTGATCTATAACAAAAGTGACATTTTATTGAGCCTATTTCTCTCCTAGAAGATTTGAATCATAGGTAGTTTATGTTTCACATGAAGTTAACGTTAAGTTATTAGGGAAATTCTTTGAACTATAGTTGTGGAGAATTTTAAGTACTACATGCCAGATAATTTACTTAACAGACAAGCTATTGCTGGGCAGAACTAATTAAATACCCACCGTTTGAACTTCCTTCTTGCACATTAAGACAGACCTCTTTCTTTTTATATGTTTTTTGGCCCAAGCTCTATCACTGTTCCCAGATAATGCTCTAGAATCTTACAGTAGCTTCTTTCATTCAGCAGTACCCTTTTAATGTTCAGCCGCTGCAGCCTGGCTGCTGCCTCATCCACTTTACTGTTCTCATTGGGGATATTAATGGCATCTATAGTGTCAACTCTAAACCATAGGGTACTCTTCAGTCCATGTTTGTAGCTTTTGGTACTAAGGATCACATTATATGTTTTTAAAATTATTTATTGTATTTGCTTTCATGAGGATATTCTCTCCTTGTTATAAATCTCTGACTGCTGTTTCTTTGTCTGTTTTGCAGGTTTTTCCCTCTTCTGCCATCCCTTTAATGCTTCCTAAGGTTTGATCCTTGGTCTGTTTCTCTTTCCTTTTTCCATATTCTTTTTGGATGATCTCATGTATCTACCATCTATATGTCAATCACTCCTAAAGCTGGATCTCCAGATTTTAGCCTTTTATTTTCAGACATCTATCTGACCGTATGTCCAAGGTCACCCCAAACCACCCCCATCACAAATGTGCTCTTCTTTTTTTTCTGCTTTGGCTTATGAAATCACCATCTGCCCATTCACTTCAACCAGAAAGCCTAAGAATCGTTTTCAACTGCTGTTGCATCATCCCCATATCGAAATCCAGTCAAATTTATTACCTAGTGTTTCTCAATCTGTGCTAGGTGCCTCAGTCTTTACTGCTGTTGCCTTCATCATGTATTTATTATTTCAAAAGCTTTCTAAATGCTCTCAATTTTCCAGTCTTACTCTTTCAATGATAATGATGATGACAGCAGACCCTTAAGTAGCATTTCTGTGTGGGCCTCTGTTCTAAGTGCTTTACCTATAAACTCATTTAATCCCCAAGACAACTCCATAAAGTAGGTAAACTTATTATATGCTTTTTACAGATAAGACATTGTGGTGCAGAGAGGTTAAGTAACTTGTCCAAGACCACAGAGCTAGTAATGAACAGAGGAATGATGTAAACCCAGGCAGCCGGGCTTCAGCATCTTTTTTTTTTTTTTTTTTTTTTTTTTGAGATGGAGTCTCGCTCTGTGGCCCAGGATGGAGTATAGTGGTATGATCTTGGCTCACTGCAACCTTTGCCTCCCAGGTTCAAGCGATTCTTCTGCCTCAGCCTCCCAAGTAGCTGGGACTACAAGCATGTGCCACCACACCAAGCTAATTTTGTAGTTTTAGTACAGACAGGGTTTCGCCATATTGGCCAGGCTGGTCTCGAACTCCTGACCTCATGATCCGTCCCCCTTGGCCTCCCAAAGTGCTGGGATTACAGGTGTGAGCCACTGCACCTGGTCGATTCTTCTTATCAGAGTAATCTGTGTACAAGGAAATGATCTGTGTTGTTTCTCAGCTGCCCATTGCCAACAGAATAAAGCTTACTCTCTTTAATAAGGCCTAAAAGTCTGGTCTTTACCTTTCTGTGCTTCTTCACTTGTCTTCCACTTCACACTATGTTGTAGCCACCTTCTGTTTGTACCGTACTCTAACATTACACATCATGTACTGTACTATAGCAATGATCAGCTCTTCATCTTTGCATAGCCACGATGCAGTTTGGCATTCATTTTCTCTGTTCTTGTACTGATAAGTTTTTTGAACACACAGTTTACAAATGCTCTAACACTTTAGACAGTTTGTTGAAAGTGTAATATACCAGGAAGAATTTTAAGATGGTCATCTCCTCAGATTCCCAGTCCTTGGTGTACACACACCTTCTCCTAGTTATTCGAGCAACCATGAATCTAGGTACTGCCGTACATTTCAGTTCCTGCAAATGTACTGGGGTTTGTCTCATGGGCCAAAATTCCTTCAATGCTGTGAAGGAATTTTGCAGATGTTATTAAAGTTCCAAATCAGTTGACCTTAAAATAGAGAAATTACCTTGTTAGGCCTGACCTAATCACCTGAACCTTTTTTGAAGCAGAGGGTTTCTCCCAGCTTGTCACGGAAGAGGAAGTCAAGAAATTCAAAGCATGAAAAAGATTTGATGCACTGCTGTTACCTTGAAAATGGAAGGGACCCCAAGGCAAGGAATGGGGGAGGCCTGTAGAAGGTAAAAACAGCCTCTGGATGAAATCCTGCAAGGAAACAGGAACCTTATTCTACAACTGCCAGGAACTATATTATGCCAACAATCAGAATGAGCTTGGCAACTAGTCTTTAAATACAAGATTATGCCATCTGCTAGTGGAGATAGTTATAGTTTTTCCTTTCCAATTTGAATGTGTCTTATTTCTTTTTCTGCCATAATTTCCCTGACTAGAACCTCTAGTACAATGTTGAATAGAGGTGACAAGAGTGGACATACTTGTCTTCTTCCTGAACTTAGGGAGAAAATTCTTAGTCTTTCACCATTAATTCTGAGGTTAGCTTTGGGATATCTGTAGATGCTCTTTATGAGACTGAGAAAGTTCCCTTCTTATTCCTAGTTTTTTGAGTGTTTCTTTTATCTTGTTGAGAGTTTATTTTATATAAAAAGGGAATTGGAATATGTCAAATGATTTGTCTGAATTGATTGAAGTGATCATATAGTTTCATTGTTTAATCTATTGATATGTTATATTACATTAATTGCTTTTTGGTGTTAAGGCTACCTTTCATTCCTAGGATAAATCCCACTTAGTCACAGTGCAAAATCCCTTTTATACATTATTGGATCCAGTTTGCTCGTGTTATGTTGAGAATTTTTATGCCTATCTTTGTAAGAGACATTTTCCTGTAGTTTCTTTTCTTATGATGCCTTTACGTGGTTTTAGTATGATAATAATACAGGCCTCAAAATGAATTGGAAAGTGTTTCCTCCTCTCCTATTTTTTGGAAGAGGATTTCATTTTTATTAATTCTTCCTCACATGTTTGGAAGAATTTGCAAGTGAGGCCATCCAGGCTTATGATTTTCTTTGTGAAAAGTGTTAAAATTAGTCATTTAAATTCTTTACTTATAGATTGAGTCTGATCTCCTACTTCTTTTTTTTTTTTTTTTTTTTTTTGAGACGGAGTCTCGCTCTGTCGCCCAGGCTGGAGTGCAGTGGCCGGATCTCAGCTCACTTGAATAAGTTTCAGTACTTTTTGTCTTACCAGGAATTTCTCCACTTAAATTATCTAAGTTGTTGCCATATGATTCAATATCCTTTCGTAATTCCTTTTGTTTCTGTAAGGCTAGTAATTATATTCTCTCTTTCATACTGAATTTAGTCATTTGAATCCTCTTTCTTTTTACACTAGTCATTCTAGCTAAAAGTTTATCAGTTTTGTTCATCTTTTTAAATGATTAGCTTTTGATTATCTAGATTTTCTTTAATGTTTTCTATCCTTTATTTCATTTATTTTTATCTACTATTATTTTATTTTGTTTAGTTTGGGTTTACAGTTCTTTCTGTAACTTCTTAAGGTGAAAGGTTGGTTATTGATTTATTTTTTTTTAACACGTGTTCACAGCATTGAATTTCTCTGTAAGCACTGCATTAGCTGAATCACATAAGCTGTAGTGTTTGTGTTTTTTATGCTTCTCCAGTGAAATTTTCCTTGTGATTTCATCTGACCCTTTGCTTATGTAGTACTACATTGTTGAATTTTCACATTTTTGAATATCTTAAATTTCATTTTTATTGACTTCTAATTTAGTTCTATTATGGCTAAAAAATATGATTTAAAAATTTTAATTCTAGCAAATGTTCTAGGTTTGCATATGGTCCAGCATATGGTCTATTCTGGAGAATGTGCACTTGAAAAGAATGTGTTGTGTAGAGGAGGGTTTTATAGATGTCTCTTAGCTTGTATCATTAAAGTTTTCTATTTCCTTGTTGACCTTCTGCTAGATGTTCTATGCTTTGAAAATAATATCTTGAAGTCTTCATCTATTTTTCTTTTTCTTGAATTGTCTTTCTCCCTCTAATTTTGTCAGTTTTGCTTCATTTATTTTGGGACACTGTTTTTAGATGCTTATAAATTTATAATTGTTATGTGTTTCTTATCAATTGACCCTTTGACATTATAAAATGTCCTTCCTGTTCTCTAGTAACAAATTCTGTTTTAAAATCTATTTTGTCTGATATTGGCATAGCCACACCAGTTCTCTTTTAGTTACCATTTGCATGGTATATATATATATTTTTACATCCATTCACTTCAATGTATTTGTGTATTTAAATATAAAGTGTGCTTCTGTGGATATTTCACATATATAGGCCATTTATCTATTCTTCTAATCTCTGCCTTTTGATTGGGGTGTTTAACCTATTTGTGTATAATACAATTACTGATAAAGTAGGATTTATGCTGGCCATTTTGTTGTTTGCTTTCTATATGTCTTAGTTTTGTTTCTCTACCCCTTTATTTCTTCCTTTGTGTTAAATAGATGTTATCTAGTGTACCATTTTCTTTTCTTGTTGAGTCTTTATGTCATTTTAGTTATTTCTTTAATGTTTGCCTAGAGATTTACAAATTAACACCTTTACTTGAAACAATCTAGTTTAGATTGATATCAAATTAATTTGGATGGTATAAAAAAACTTTGCTCCAACATAGACTCACTCTCTCTCCAATCCTTTTTGCTATTACTGTTATACGAATTGCATCTTTATGAATTATCAGCTTATCAACATAGCTTTATAATTATTGCTTTATTCAGTTATCTTTTAACTCATATAGGAGGAAAGAGTTAAAAACAAAAATACATTGATATTATCTTTATATTTACTTATGTAGTTACCTTTACTTAATCTTTTTTTTAATGTGGATTTGAATTTCCATCTGGTATCATGTCATTGTTACCTGAAGAACTCCTCTCCCTTTATTATTTCTTTTTTCTTTCTTTCTTTCTTTCTTTCTTTCTTTCTTTCTTTCTTTCTTTCTTTCTTTCTTTCTTTCTTTCTTTCTTTCTTTCTTTCTTTCTTTCTCTCTCTCTCTCTCTCTCTCTCTCTCTCTCTCTCTCTCTCTCTTCTTTCTTTTTTGTTTTGATACAGAGTTTCTCTCTTGTTGCTCAGGCTGGAGTGCAGTGGCATGATCTTGGCTCATTGCAACTTCCACTGCTGCCTCAGCCTCCCAAGTAGCTGGGATTACAGGTCACTGCCACCACGCCCAGCTAATTTTTTTGTATTTTTAGTAGAGTTGGGGTTTCACAATGTTGGCCAGGCTGGTCTCGAGCTCCTGACCTCAAGTGATCCACCCACCTCAGCCTCCCAAAGTTCTGGGATTACAGGTGTGAGCCACTGCGCCCAGCATATTATTTCTTAGAGGACATGAATGTTGTTGACAATTCTCTCAGTTTTGGTTTGTCTAGGAACATATTAATTTCCTTGTCAGTTTTAAGGGATATGGAATTGTTGACTGACCTTTTTTTTTTTTTTACAGCCCTTTGACTATGTCATCTTACTTACTTCTCATCTCCATGATTCTTGATGAGAATTCAGTTGTTAAACTTATTTTAGATCCCTAGTAGGTGACAATTAACTTTCCTCTAGTTGCTCTAAATATTCTCTTATCTTTGTTTTTTTGATAGTTTGACTATTATCATGGCCATATTTGAGTTTATCCTATTAGAGTTTGTTGAGCTTCCTGGAAATTTTGATTAATATTTCTCATCGAATTTGTTTTACAATCTAACATATGACCATAAAATATTTGGCCATTATTTCTTCAAATATTCTTTCTGCCCTTTCTCTCTCTCCTTTTTTCTTTTGAACTCTCATTCTTAAAACATGTTTATGGTAGATGATGTTTTACAGATATCTGAGGCTCTACTCATTTTTTTTTTATTTTTATTTTTTCTGTTCCTCTGACTAAATAATCTCAACTGACGTATCTTCAGTTCATAGATTCTTCCTTCTGCCAACTCAAATCTAATGCTAAGCCCCTTTAATGATTTTTTTTTTATTTTAGTTGTTGTATTATTCAACTCTAGAATTTATCTTTGGTTCTTTTTAATAATTACTATCTCTTTATTGATATTCTCTGTTTGGTGATACATTGTTTGCAGTTCTTTTTTATTTCAATTCCTTAGATATGGCTTCCTTTAGATTTTATGCATTTTTGTAATAGCTGATTTAAAAGCTTTGTCTAATAAGTCTAACGTCTATGCTTTGTTATGGATAGTTTCTATTGACTGCTTTTTCTCTATTTATAGGCATACTTTCCTCTTTCTTTCTTTCTTTCTTTCTTTCTTTCTTTCTTTCTTTCTTTCTTTCTTTCTTTCTTTCTTTCTTTCTTTCTTTTTTCTTTCTTTCTTTCCTTCCTTCTTTCCTTCCTTTCCTTCTTTCCTTCCTTCCTTTCTTTCTTTCTTTCTTTCTTTATCACTCTCTCTTTTCCTTCCTTCCTTCCTTCCTTCCTTCCTTCCTTCCTTCCTTCCTTCCTTCCTTCCTTCCTTCCGTCCTTCCTTCCTTCTTTCCTTCCTTCCTTCCTTCCTTCTTTTTTTGACAGGGTCTCACTTTGTCACCCAGGCCAGACTGCAGTGGCATGATCATGACTCTCTGCAGCCTTCAACTCCTGTGTTCAAACAATCCTGCTGCTTCCCTCTCAAGTAACTGAGACTACAGGAGTGTACCACCACACCCAAACTTTCCTGTTTCTTTGTGTGTCTTGTAATTTTTGTTGGAAAATAAATATTTTAAATAATATACTTTGGTATCTTTGAAAACTAAATCACCATACACCATTATTGTTGCTGTTGTTGGTCATTTGCTGGATAGTTGTTGCTGTTTCCTATCGTTGTTCTTATTTGTTTGTTGAATGTCCTTCTTGGACTTACTCTCTATTCTCTATCATAAGCCACTGAAGTCATGGATAAGTTAGCTTAATGATCAGCTAATGATTATACAGTTATTTCCTTAATTGCCTTTATCCAGTAAGTTTCCACTGTGCTGAGAGGCTATCTGTGTGTTGGGCTACATCTTCAGTGCCTTGGCAGTTTATAACTCTGCCTTAGTCTTCATTTCCTTTTTGTTCAGGATCTCAAGTTCAGCCAGGGGTGAGAGATAAGGGCCTTTCTGTGTTTTTCCTCAATATGTATCAATCCCTGTACATAAACATGGCCTTCTAGATTTCCAGGAATATGTTGGAGGTCTTCCAAGACCCTTATGGACATTTAATTACCCAGATACTCCTTTTACATTTTTTTTAATCTGCCTCTTCTTTTCTTCAACTGGTATCACTACTTAAGGCAGTTGCACTGCTAGCAATTGTGGCTAATTATTTTTGGCAAAGATTCTATGAATAGGGATTTTCCTACTGAAGGAATTTTGAGTCAAGTCAAATAATGAAAAGCCCCGTGAATGGAGATTTTCCAGAGAGCTGGCAGACAGAGAAACTAGAAGCAATTCTCAAAGGATACTGCTTTTTAAGGAGCTCCAAACCTAGTCGGCTTTCTCCAGTTGCTGCTAGGCTGATGGTTTTCACAGTTGCCATGGTTATAATGCTGCTGATTTTCATGACTCCTGTAGAATTGGGAAGTAAGGGATGGAAATAGGGCAAGCTAAAACACCACAGAAGCTTGCTGTCCTTACCAAAATTTAGGCAATTTCCTTTAGGCACTCCTTAAATTCTTGCAAGCCTTTAGTTCATTTCCAGGGTTCTGACAGAGTTGATTTTGACAATTTTGTCAATGTTTTAATTACTTTTATGGAGAAGTGAATTTTTGGAGCTCCTTACTCTATCATTCAAAAAGCCTGCCTCCTGAACAGTCCCTTAATAGTGTCTATTCTTCCCTACTTGGAGCAGGTATGTTATTTTTTAATAACATCTCTGAGCTCTAATTTCCTCATCTGTAAAATGAAAATTGTAATATATGCCTTGTGGAGTTGTTATAAATATTAAATGAGAAATTACTGAACACTGTGCCTGGACTATAGTAGGCTGTTTGGAAAGGTTGTTTCTTCACTTGCTCTTTTACACTGCTGATTTATTTTATACCATTTAAATATTTTCAAAATCTAACTTAGAAATCAGCCATGATTATTCATATTTGTTAAAGTCTACTACTCTACTTAGCTTTCAGTTTCTTCCATAATAGACCCCCTGTCTTCCCTACAGATTTGCAGCCATGCTTAGCTTTAGCCAAGCTGTTTCATTCACTTTTCCTTGAATTGCAAGTGATACAGAGTTTTGTTTCTAAGCATTTATTATTTATTTCCTGAATTTGCCTTCCCTTTATTTCTGCTCTCTCACTGGTACTGTGCAAACTATTTTTTATCCTCTAGCCCAAACCAGGGGAGAATCAATGAATCAAGGCATTTCTTACTTCGGTGAAATGCAGATACATTTGGCTTCTGCTAGCAGAGTTATTTCTGGGTTCCTCCACCTGTTTACTAAACAGCCTTCAAACTTCTCTGTCCTCAGTCTATACACCTTTCAGGACTTCAAGTATCATCTCCTTGTTAAACTGTTCATTCATGCTAGTTTGAAACTCTACTTCCGTATGTAGTTACAGTCCATTTATTTATCTTTTATCTTTTGGTCTTTTTCATTGCTTTATGACCAATGCTTTAGCAGGGCCTGTATATCAGCATATCAGTACAATATTACCTTGAGTCGAATTACAAACATCAGAAGAAAACATGAATTTAAAAGATTTGAGTATAAAAGCAAGCAATATTTCAGAGAGGGATTAATAAAAAGAGTTTTTATGCAGTTTATTCCTGCAAATTTTGCCCAAAGCTCCTAAAATAAAAGTGAAATATTTTTAAAACAGTGCGAGTCAGAAAACTTTAACTCTGAAAAGTATCTATTAAATACTGCTGTAAAAGATTAGGAAGTCAGTGCACATATATTTTCCCACTTCCTATGAACCACCTTTGTACTATTGTTGTTAGTCATATTAATTTTTTTTAATATTTTTAAGGCTTATAATGTATAAACCTATTATGCATATAAACACAAATATTTTCTTAACCTAGCCTTTAAAACTGAGCAGTAAATAATTACATCCCTTTAAGATGATAAATATATTTTATAGCATTTGTTTTATGGGTGCATAGTATATTTCATTATATGGTGGTACCATAGTTCATATAACTCATGTCCCATTATGGGGCACGTATGATATTTTCCATTTTTCCTGTGTAAGCAATATCTGATGATCATCCTTAACTAAGTTTTTGTTCACATAATATTTTCATTTTTTCTTTCCTCAGTTTACAAAGAAAAAAAAGACAAGCTTAAAAAATTTTAAGTTTGGATAATCATTGGCTCTCATGTTGACCAAGCACAAAGGAATTTCAATTAATGTACACTGAACCTACTGTAGTTCACCCATAAAATTAAAATGCAATGTCTTTTTCCCCAGGGTGTTTAAAGTTACATTTAGATAACATCTGAAAAAGACATGCTATCAAACAGTGCAGTATATTACTAATTTCATTGTTGAGGCAGTTTTATGAAACTACTGCCACCACAGCACAGCTTTTATGGTTTATTACCTTTTGTCGTAAATGACTACTTACAAAAACTGAAAACACTATGAAAATGTCAGAACAGTCCAAGGTTCTCACATCCCTGGCTTTATAGACTGTAGCAGATCTTAAGGTTTCAAAGGATGCTATCATTAGGAATTCTTAACACATATCCTTTTGGAACAATGAATGATAATAACTTTTTCAAAAATTTCTTTATTGACTATTGTATTCTAAATTACAAATATAAAATTTAATATACAAGATTATTGATACCATAATTGCAGTATTATCCCAGTGATTGCAGTGATGGTATTTTGTTTACGTAAGAATAAAATCATCAGAGTTCAGGTAAGATGGCCAAGTAGGAACAGCTCTGGTCTGCAGCTCCCAGTGAGACCAATGCAGAGGGCAGATGATTTCTGCATTTCCAACTGAAGTAGCTGGTTCATCTTACTGGGAATGGTTAGACAGTGGGTACAGCCCACAGAGGGTGAGGAGAAGCAGGGTGGTGTGTTGCTTTATCTGGGAAGTGAAAGGGGTCAGGGAAATCCCTCCCCTAGCCAAGGGAAGCCATGACAGACTGTGCCATGAGGGACGGTGTTATCTGGCCCAGATACTACACTTTTCCCAGTCTTCACAACCTGCAGACCAGGAGATTCCCTTGGGTGCCTACACCCCCAGGGCCCTGGGTTTCGAGCACAAAACTGGGTGGCCATTTGGGCAGACACTGAGCTAGCTGCAGGAGTTTTTCTTTGTACCTCAGTAGCACCTGGAACCCCAGCAAGACAGAACCTCTCCCTCCCCTGGAGAGGTAGCTGAAGCCAGGGAACCCAGTGCTCTTGCTCAGTGGATCCCACCCCCAGGGAGCCTGCAAGCTAAGATCCACTGGCTTGAAATTCTCGCTGCCAGCACAGCGGTCTGAAGTCAACTTGGGACACTTGACCTTGGTCGGGGGAAGGGTGTCTACCATTACTGGAGCTTGAGTAGGTGGTTTTCCTCTCACAGTGTAAACAAAGCTGCTGGGAAGTTCTGATTGGGCAGAGCCCACCATAGTGCAACAAAGCCACTGTAGCCAGACTGCCTCTCTAGATTCCTCCACTCTGGGCAGGGCATCCCTGAAAGAATGGCAGCAGCCCTAGTCAGGAACTTACAGATAAAACTACCAACTCCCTGGGACAGAGCACCTGGGGGAAGGGGCGGCTGTGGGTGCAGCTTCAGCAGACTTAAACGTTCCTGCCTGCTGGCTCAGAAGAGAGCAGCGGATCTCCCAGCACAGTGTTTGAGCTCTGCTGAGGGTCAGACTGACTCCTCAAGTGGGTCCCTGACCCCTGTGCATCCTGACAGGGAGACACCTCCCAGCAGGGGTCAGCAGACAGCTCAAACAGGAGAGCTCCAGCTGGCATCTGGCAGGTGCCCCTTTTGGGATGAAGCTTCCAGAGGAAGGAGCAGGCAGTCATCTTGGCTGCTCTGCACCCTCCACTGGTGATACCCAGGCAAACAGGGTCTGGAATGGACCTCTAGCAAACTCCAGCAGATCTGCAGAAGAGGGGCCTGACTGTTAGAAGGAAAACTAACAAACAGAAGGCAATGGCATCAACATCAACATAAAGGATGACCATGCAAAAACCTTATCCTAAGGTCACCAACATCAAAGACCAAAGGTAGGTAAATCCACAAAGATGAGGAAAAATCAGCGCAAAAAGGCTGAAAAATTCCGAAAACCAGAATGCCTCTTCCCCTCCAAAGGATCACAACTCCTTGCCAGCAAGGGAACAAAACTGGACAGAGAATGAGTTTCATGAATTGACAGAAGGAGGATAACAGCAAACTCCTCAAAGCTAAAGGAGAATGTTCTAAGCCAGAGCAAGGAAGCTAAGAACCTGGATAAAAGGTTACAAGAACTGCTAATTAGAATAACTAGTTTAGAGAAGAACATAAATGACCTGATGGAGCTGAAAGCACAGCACGAGAACTTCATGAAGCAGATACAAGTATGAATAACAGAATCGATCAAGCAGAAGAAAGGATATCAGAGATTGAAGATCAACTTAATGAAATAAAGTGTGAAGGCAAGATTAGAGAAAAAAGAATAAAAAGGAATGAACAAAGCCTCCAAGAAATATGGGACTATGTGAAAAGACCAAACCTACGTTTGATTGGTGTACCTGAAAGTGACTGGAAGAATGGAACCAAGTTGGAAAACACACTTCAGGATATTATCCAGGAGACCTTCCCCAACTTAGCAAGACAGGCCAACGTTCAAATTCAGGAAATACAGAGAACACCACAAAGGTACTCCTTGAGAAGAGCAACCCCAAGACACATAATTGTCAGATTCACCAAAGGAGAAATGAAGGAAAAAATGTTAAGGGAAGCCACAGAGAAAGATTGGGTTACCCACAAAGGGAAGCACATCAGACGAAGAGCAGATCTCTCTGTAGAAACGTTATAAGCCAGAAGAGAGTGGGGGCCAATTTCAGCATTCCTAAAGAAAATAATTTTCAAACCAGAATTTCATATCCAGCCAAACTAAGCTTCATAAGTGAAGAAAAAATAAAATCCTTTACAGACAAGCAAATGCTGAGAGATTTTGTCACAACCAGGCCTGCTTTCCTTTCCTTCCTGAAGGAAGCACTAAAGTATGGAAAGGTAAAACTGGTATCACCACTGCAAACACATACCAAAATGTAAAGATCATCAACACTATGAAAAAACTGCATCAACTAATGAGCAAAATAACCAGCTAGCACCATAATGACAGGATCAAATTCGCACATAACAATATTAACTTTAAATGTAAATAGAAAAAATGTCCCAATTAAAAGACACAGACTGGCAAATTGGATAAAGTCAAGACCCATTGATGTGCTGTATTCAAAAGACCCATCTCATGTGCAAAGACAAAAATAGGCTCAAAATAAAGGGATGGAGGAAGACTTACCAAACAAATGGAAAGCAAAAAAAAAAAAAAAAAAAAAAAAAAGCAGGGGTTTTAATCCTAGTCTCTGACAAAACAGACTTTAAACCAAAAAGACCAAAAAAGACAAAGAGAGGCATTACGTAATGGTAAAGGGATCAGTGCAACAAGAAGAGTCAACTATCCTAAATATATATGCACCAATACAGGAGCACCCAGATTCATACAACAACTTCTTAGAGACCTAGAAAGAGACTTAGACTCCCACACAATAATGGTGAGAGAATTTAACACCCCACTGTCAATAGTAGACAAATCAATGAGACAGAAAATTAACAAGGATGTTTAGGACTTGAACTCAGATCTGGGCCAAGTGGACCTAATAGACATCTACAGAACTCTCCACCCCAAATCAACAGAATATACAGTCTTCTCAGCACCACATTGCACTTATTCTGAAATTGACCACATAATTGGAAGTAAAACACTCCTCAGCAAATGCAAAAGAATGGAAATCGTAACAAACCATCTCTCAGACCACAGTGAAATCAAATTAGAACTCAGGATTAAGAAACTCACCTAAAAGTGTACAATGACATGGAAACTGAACAACCTGCTCCTGAATGACTACTGGGTAAATAACGAAATTAAGACAGACAATAAAGACATTATTTGAAACCAATGAGAACAAAGCCACAATGTACCGGAATCTTTGGGGCACAGCCAAGGCAGTGTTTGGAGGGAAATTTATAACATTAATGGCCACATGAGAAAGTGCAAAATATCTAAAATCAACACCCTAACATCAATATTAAAAGAACTAAAGAAGCAAAAGCAAACAATTTCAAAAGCTAGCATAAGACAAGAAATAACCTAGATTAGAGCAGAACTGAAGGGGACAGAGACATGAAAAACCCTTCAAAAAATCAATGAATCCAGGAGGTGATTTTTCAAAAAGATTAACAAAATAGGTAGACCACTAGCCCAACTAATAAAGAAGAAAAGAGAGAAGAATCAAAATAGACACAACAAAAAATGATAAAAGGATATCACCACTGATCCCACAGAAATACAAACTACTCTCAGAGAATACTGTTAACACCTCTATGCAAATAAGCTAGAAAATCTAGAATAAATGCATAAATTCCTGAACACATACATCCTCCCAAGACTAAACCAGGAAGAAGTCAAATCCCTGAATAGACCAGTAACAAGTTCTGAAATTGAGGCAGTAATTAATAGCTTACCAAACAAACAAACAAAAAAAGCCCAAGACTAGATGAATTCAAAGCTGAATTCTACCAGAGGTACAAAGACAAGCTGCTACCATTCCTTCTAAAACTATTCCAAACAATAAAGAAAGAGGGACTCCTCCCTAACTCATTAGATGAGGCCAGCATCATCCTGCTGCCCAAACCTGGCAGAGACACAACAAAAAAAGAAAATTTCAGGCAATATCCCTGATGAACATTGATGTGAAAATCCTTAATAAAATCCTGGCAAACCAAATCCAGCAGCACATTAAAAACCTTATCCACCATGATCAAGTTGACTCCATCTCTGGGATGCAAGGCTGGTTCATATGCAAACATATGCAAATCAATAAATGTAATCCATCACATAAACAGATCCAATGACAAAAACCGCAGGATTATCTCAATAGATGCAGAAAAGGCCTTCCATAAAATTCAACACCGCTTTCATGCTAAAAATACTACAAAAACTCGGTATTGATAGAATGTATCTCAAAATAATAACAGCTATTTATGTCAAGCCCACAGCCAATATCATTTTGAATGGGCAAAGGCTGGAAGCATTCCTTTTGATAACTGGCACATGACAAGGATGCCCTCTGTCACCACTCCTATTCAACATAGTACTGAAAGTTCTGGCCAAAGTAATCAGGCGAGAGAAAGAAATAAAGGGTATTCAAAGAGAAAGAGAGGAAGTCGGGTGGGGGGAGAAGGTGTGCCCAAGATGGCCAAATAGGAACACCTCCAGCCTCCAGCTCCCAGCATGAGCGACACAGAAGATGGATGATTTCTGCATTTTCAACTGAGGTGCTGGGTTCATCTCACTGGGGCGTGGTGGACAGTCAGTGCCGGTCAGTGGGTACAGCCCAACCAGCAAGAGCTCGAGCAGGGCGAAGCATCACCTCACCTGGGAAGTACAAGGGGAAAGGGAATTCCTTTTCCTAGCCAAGGGAAACTGAGACACACACACCTGGAAAATCAGGTAACTTCCACCCTAATACTGCACTTTACCAAGGGTCTTAGCAAATGGCACACAAGGAGATTATATCTCACACCTGGCCTGGAGGGTCCCACAGCTATGGAGCCTCCTTCATTGCTAGCACAGCAGTCTGACATCTAACTGCAAGCCTGCAGCGAGGCTGGGGAGGGGTGCCCACCATTGCTGAGACTTAAGTAGGTAAACAAAGCTGCTGGGAAGCTCGAACTGGGTGGAGCCCACCGCAGCTCAAGGAGGCCTGCCTGCCTCTGTAGACTCCACCTCTGGGGACAGGGCTAAACAAAAAGTAGCAGAAACCTCTGCAGATGTAAATGTCCCTGTCTGACAGCTTTGAAGAGAGCAGTGGTTCTCCCAGCACGGAGATTAAGATCTGAGAACGGACAGACTGCCTACTCAAGTGGGTTCCTGACCCCTGAGTAGCCTAACTGGGAGACATCCCCCACTAGGTGCAGACGGACACCTCACACCTCACATGACTGGGTATACCTCTGAGACGAAGCTTCCAGAGCAAGAATTGGACAGCAACACTCGTTGTTCAGCAATATTCTATCTTCTGCAGCCTCCGCTGCTGATACGCAGGTAAACAGTGTCTGGAGTGGACCTCAGGCAAATTCCAACAAACTTGCAGCTGAGGGTGCTGACTTTTAGAAAGAAAACTAACAAATAGAAATGACACCCACACCAAAACCCCATCAGTACGCCACCATCATCAAAGACCAAAGGCAGATAAAACCACAAAGATCGGGAAAAAGCAGTGCAGAAAAGCCGGAAATTCAAAAAATCAGAGTGCATCTCCCCCTCCAAAGGAATGCAGCTCATCGCCAGGAATAGAACAAAGCTGGATGGAGAATGACTTTGACGAGTTGAGAGAAGGCTTCAGTCAATCAAACTTCTCAGAGCTAAGGAAGAACTACGTACCCAGAGCAAAGAAGCTAAAAACCTTGAAAAAAGAATGGAAGAAAGGGTAACTAGAATAATCAATGCAGAGAAGTCCATAAACGACCTGATAGAGATGAAAACCATGACAGGAGAACTACGTGACAAATGCACAAGCTTCAGTAACTGACTCTATCAACTGGAAGAAAGAGTATCAGTGGTTGAAGATCAAATGAATGAAATGAAGCGAGAAGAGAAGTTTAGAGAAAAAAGAGTAAAAAGAAATGAACAAAGCCTCCAAGAAATATGGGATTATGTGAAAAGACCAAATTTACATCTTATTGGTGTGCCTGAAAGTGACAGGGAAAATGGAACCAAGTTGGAAAACACTCTGCAGGATATCATCCAGCAGAACTTCCCCAACCTAGCAAGGCAGGCCAACATTCAAATCCAGGAAATACAGAAATGCCACAAAGATACTCTCCGAGAAGAGCAACTCCAAGACACATAATTGTCACATTCACCAAAGTTGAAATGAAGGAAAAAATGTTAAGGGCAACCAGAGAGAAAAGTCAGGTTACCCACAAAGGGAAGCCCATCAGACTAACAGCAGATCTCTTGGCAGAAACTCCACAAACCAGAAGAGAGTGGGGGTCAATATTCAACATTCTTAAATAAAAGAATTTTCAACCCAGAATTTCATATGCAGCCAAACTATGTTTCCTAAGTGAAGGAGAAATAAAATCCTTTAGAGACAAGCAAATGCTGAGAGATTTTGTCACCACCAGGCCTGCCCTACAAGAGACCCTGAAGGAAACACTAAACATGGAAACGAACAACTAGTACCAGCCATTGCAAAAACATACCAAAATGTAAAGACCATCAATGCCAGGAAAAAACTGCATCAACTAACAAGCAAAATAACCAGCTAATATCATAATGACAGGATCAAGTTCACACATAACAATATTAACCTTAAATGTAAATGGACTAAATGGTCCAATTAAAAGACACAGACTGGCAAATTGGATAAAGAGTCAAGACCCACCAATTTGCTGTATTCAGGAGACCCATCTCACATGCAGAGACACACATAGGCTCAAAATAAGGGGATGGAAAAAGATCTACCAAGCAAATGGAAAACAAAAAAAGGCAGGGTTTGCAATCCTAGTCTCTGATAAAACAGACTTTAAACCATCAAAGATCAAAAGAGACAAAGAAGGCCATTACATAATGGTAAAGGGATCAATTCAAAAGGAAGAGCTAACTATCCTAAATATATATGCACCCAAAGCAGGAGCACCCACATTCATAAAGCAAGTCCTTAGAGACTTACAAAGAGACTTAGACTCCCATACAATAATAATGGGAGACTTCAACACCCCACTGTCAACTTTAGACAGATCAACGAGATAGAAAGTTAACAAGGATATCTAGGAATTGAACTAAGCTCTGCACCAAGTGGACCTAATAGACATCTGCAGAACTCTCCACCCCAAATCAACAGAATATATCTTCTTCTTAGCACCACATCACACTTATTCCAAAATTGACCACATAGTTGGAAGTAAAACACTCCTCAGCAAATGTAAAAGAACAGAAATTATAACAAACTGTCTCTCAGACCACAGTGCAATAAAACTAGAGCCCAGGATTAAGAAACTCAATCAAAATCACTCAATACATGGAAACTGAACAACCTGCTCCTGAATGACTACTAGGTACATAATGAAATGAAGGCAGAAATAAAGATGTTCTTTGAAACCAATGAGAACAAAGATACAATGTACCAGAATCTCTGGGACACATTTAAAGCAGTGTGTAGAGGGAAATTGATAGCACTAAATGCCCACAAGAGAAAGCAGGAAAGATCTAAAATCAACACCTTAACATCACAATTAAAAGAACTAGAGAAGCAAGAGCAAATACATTCAACAGCTAGCAGAAGGCAAGAAATTACCAAGATCAGAGCAGAACTGAAGGAGATAGAGACATAAAAACCCTCCAAAAAAATCAATGAATCCAGGAGCTGGTTTTTTGAAAAGATCAACAAAATTGACAAACTGCTAGCAAGATTAATAAAGAATAAAAGAGAGAAGAATGAAATAGACACTATAAAAAATGATAAAGGGGATATCACCACCGACCTCACAGAAATACAAACTACCATCAGAGAATACTATAAACACCTCTAAACAAATAAACTGGAAAACCTAGAAGAAATGGATAAATTCCTGGACGCTTACACTCTCCCAAGACTAAACCAGGAAGAAGTTGAATCCCTGAATAGACCAATAGCAGGCTCTGAAATTGAGGCAATAATTAATAGCCTACCAACCAAAAAAGTCCAGCACCAGATGCATTCACAGCCGAATTCTACCAGAGGTACAAGGAGGAGTTGGTACCATTCCTTCTGAAACTATTCCAATCAAAAGAAAAAGAGGGAATCCTCCCTCAATCATTTTATAAGGCCAACATCATCCTGAACCAAAGCCTGGCAGAGACACAACAAAAAAAGAGAATTTTAGAGCAATATCCCTGATGAACATCGATGCAAAAATCCTCATAAAATAATGGCAAATCAAATCCAGCAGCACCTCAAAAAGCTTATCTACCATGACCAAGCGGGCTTCATCCCTGGGATGCAAGGCTGGTTCAACATTCGCAAATCAATAAACATAATCCAGCATATAAACAGAACCAAAGACAAGAACCACATGATTATCTCAATAGATGCAGAAAAGACCTTTGACAAAATTCAATAGCCCTTCATGCTAAAAATTCTCAATAAATTCAGTATTGATGGAGTGTATTTCAAAATAATAAGAACTATTTATGACAAACCCACAGCCAATATCATACTGAATGGGCAAAACTGGAAGCATTCTCTTTGAAAACTGGCACAAGACAGGGATGCCCTCTGTCACCACTCCTATTCAACATAGTGTTGGAAATTCTGGCTAGGGCAATCAGGCAAGAGAAAGAAATAAAGGGTATTCAGTTAGGAAAAGAAGAAGTCAAATTGTACCTGTTTGCAGATGACATGATTGTATATTTAGAAAACCCCATAATCTCAGCCCAAAATCTCCTTAAGCTGATCAGCAACTTCACCAAAGTCTCAGGATACAATATCAATGTGCAAAAATCACAAGCATTCTTATACACCAGTAACAGATAAACAGAGAGCCAAATCATGAATGAACTCCCATTCACAATAGCTACAAAGAGAGTAAAATACCTAGGAATCCAACTTACAAGGGATGTGAAGGAAATCTTGAAGGAGAACTATAAACCACTACTCAGTGAAATAAAAGAGGACACAAACAAATGGAAGAACCTTCCATGCTCACGGATAGAAAGAATCAATATCATGAAAATGGCCATACTTCCCAAGGAAATTTATAGATTCAATCCCATCCCAATTAAGCTACTAATGACTTTCTTCACAGAATTGGAGAAAACTGCTCTAAAGTTCATATGGAACCAAAAAAGAGCTTGCATTGCCAAGACAATCCTAAGCCAAAAGAACAAAGCTGGAGGCATCATGCTACCTGACTTCAAACTATACTACAAGGCTACAGTAACCAAAACAGCATGGTACTGGTACCAAAACAGAGATATAGACCAATGGAATGGAACAGAGCCCTCAAAAATAATACCACACATCTACAGCCATCTGATCTTTGACAAACCTGAGAGAAACAAGAAATGGGGAAAGGATTCCCTATTTAATAAATGGTGCTGGGAAAATTGGCTAGCCATAAGTAGAAAGCTGAAACTGGATCCTTTCCTTACTCCTTATACGAAAATTAATTCAAGATGGCTTAGAGACTTAAGTGTTAGACCTAAAACCATAAAAACCCTAGAAGAAAACCTAGGTGATACCATCAGAACATAGGCATGGGCAAAGACTTCATATCTAAAACACCAAAAGCAATGGTAACAAAAGTCAAAATTGACAAATGGGATCTAATTAAACTAAGGAGCTTCTGCACAGCAAAAGAAACTACCATCAGAGTGAACAGGCAACCTACAGAATGGGAGAAAATTTTTGCAATCTACTCATCTGACAAAGGGCTAATATCCAGAACCTACAAAGAACTCAGACAAATTTACAAGAAAAAAACAAAAAACCCCATCAAAAAGTGGGTAAAGGATATGAACAGACACTTCTCAAAAGAAGACATTCATACAGCCAACAGTACACGAAAAAATGCTCATCATCACTCACTATCAGAGCAATGCAAATAAAAACCACAATGAGATACCATCTCACACCAGTTGGAATGGCAATCGTTAAAAAGTTAGGAAACAAGAGATGCTGGAGAGGATGTGGAGAAGTAGGAACACTTTTACACTGTTGGTGGGATTGTAAACTAGTTCAACCATTGTGGAAGACAGTATGGCGATTCCTCAAGGATCTAGAACTAGAAATACCATTTGACCCAGCCATCCCATTCCTGGGTATATACCCAAAGGATTATAAATCATGCTGCTGTAAAGACACATGCACTCATATGTTTATTGCAGCACTATTCACAATAGCAAAGACTTGGAATCAACTCAAATGTCCATCAATGACAGACTGGATTAAGAAAATGTGGCACATACACACTATGGAATACTATGCAGCCATAAAAAAGGATGAGTTCGTGTCCTTTGTAGACATGGATGCAGCTGGAAACCATCATTCTCAGCAAACTACTGCAAGAACAGAAAACCAAACACTGCATGTTCTCACCCATAGGTGGGAATTGAACAATGAGACAACTTGGACACAGGAAGTGGAACATCACACACCAGGGCCTATGGTGGGGAGGGGGTTGGGGGGAAGGATAGCATTTGGAGATATACCTAATGTAAATGACAAGTTAAAGGGTGCAGCACACCAACATGGCACAGGTATACATATGTAACAAACCTGCACGTTGTGCACATGTACCCTAGATCTTAAAAGTATAATAATAATAAAAAATAAAAATAAAAATAAAAAAGGAAGAGAGGAAATAAAATTATCTTTGTTTGCAGATGACATGATTGTATATTTAGAAAACCCCATCACCTCAGCCCCAAAACTCCTTAAGCTGATAAGAAACTTCAGCAAAGTCTCAGGGTACAAAATCAATGTAAAAAAATCACAAGCATTCCTATACACCAATAATGAACAAACAGAGATCCAAATCATAAGTGAACTCCCCATTCGCAATTGCTGCTAAGAGAATAAAATACCTAGGAATACAACCTACAAGGGATCTGAAGGACCTCTTCAAGGAGAACTACAAACCACAACTCAAGGAAACCAGAGAGGACACAAATAAATGGAAAAACATTCCATGCTCATTGATAGGAAGAATCAATATCATGAAAATGGCCACACTGCCCAAAGTAATTTATAGGTTCAATGTTATTCCCATCAAGCTACCATTGACTTTCTTCACAGAATTGGGAAAAACTATTTTAAATTTCATATGAAATCCAAAAAGAACCCGTATAGCCAAGACACTCCTAAGCAAAAAGAACAAAGCTGGAGGTATCACACTACCTGAATTCAAACTATACTACAGGGCAACAGTAACCAAAAAAGCATGGTACTGGTACCAAAACAGATATATAGACCAATGGGGCTCATGCTTGTAATCCCGGTATTTTGGGAGGCCGAGGTGGGCAGATCATGAGGTCAGGAGATCGAGACCATCCTGGCTAACATGGTGAAACCCCATCTCTACTAAAAATACAAAAAATTAGCCGGTCGTGGTGGCAGGGGCCTGTAGTCCCAGCTATACTCGGGAGGCTGAGGTAGGAGAATGGCATGAACCCGGGAGGCGGAGCTTGCAGTGAGCCGAGATCGCGCCACAGCACTCCAGCCTGGGTGATAGAGCGAGACTCCGCCTCAAAAAAAAAAAAAAAAAGATATATAGACCAATGGAACAAAACAGAAGCCTCAGAAATAACACTGCACATCTACAACCATCTGATCTGTGACAAACCTGACAAAAGCAAGCAATGGAGGAAAGATTCCCTATTTAATAAATGGTATTGGATAAACTGGCTAGCCATATGCAGAAAACTGAAACTGGACCCCTTCCTTACACCATATACAAAAAGTAACTCAAGATGGATTAAAGATTTAAACCTGTGACCTAAAACCATAAAATCCCTAGAAGAAAACCTAGGGAGTACCATTCAGGAGATAGGCATGGGCAAAGACTTCATAACTAAAACACCAAAAGCAATTGCAAGAAAAGCCAGAATTGACAAATGGGATCTAATTAAACTAAAGAGCTTCTGTACAGCAAAAGAAACTATCATCAGAGTGCACAGGTAACCTACAGAATGGGAGAAAATGTTTGTAATCTATCCATCTGGCAAAGGGCTGATATCCAGAATCCACAAGGAACTTAAACAAATTTACAAGGAAAAAACAAACAACCCCATTAAAAAGTGGGCAAAGGATTTGAACAGATACTTCTCAAAAGAAGACTTTTATGCGGCCAACAAACATATGAGAAAAAGCCCATTATCACTGGTCATTAGAGAAAAACAAATCAAAACCACTCTGAGATTCCATCTCATGCCAGTTAGAATGGTGATCATTAAAAAGTCAGGAAACAACAGATGCTGGAGAGGATGTGTCAAAATAGGAACACTTTTACACTGTTGGTGGGAGCATAAATTAGTTCAACCATTGTGGAAGACAGTGTGGCAATTCCTCAAGGATCTAGAACCAGAAATACCATTTGGCCCAGCAATCCCATTGCTGGGTATATACCCAAAGAATTATAAATCATTTTACTATGAAGACACATGCACATGTATATTTATTGCAGCACTGTTCACAATAGCAAAGACTTGGAACCAACCCAAATGCCCATCAGTGATAGACTGGATAAAGAAAATGTGGCACATATACACCATGGAATACTATGCAGCCATAAAAAGGGATGAGTTCATGTCTTTTGTAGGGACATGGATGAAGCTGGACATTCTCAGCAAACTAACGCAAGAACAGAAAACCAAACACCTCATGTTCTCACTCATAAGTGTGAGTTGAACAATGAGAACACATGGACACATGGAAGGGAACATCACACACTGGGGCGTGTTATGGGGTGGAGAGATAGGGGAGGGACAGCATTAGGAGAAATACCTAATGTAGATGACGGGTTGATGGGTGTAGCAAACCACCATGGCACTTGTATACCTAGGTAACAAACATGCACGTTCTGCACATGTATCCCAGAACTTAGTCTAATAAAAAAAGAATAAAATTGTCAGAAACTCTGCATGCACATTGTAAATATAAATTTTAGCCAGTTATCTAGTACCTTTCATAATATTGCAAAAGAATATGCTGAAACACACATCTTCATAAAATTAATTGAGATTTGAGGAATTTATGTTTAAGAATCTACCTTCTGAATATGTGCTTAGGTTAAAGGAGAGGCAGTCTGCATTAATAATTCAAAATGCTCTGTTTATCCTTGCCTAATTAAAAAAGGAATCTTCACTGAATCTGTTGAGTGGAATGGTGTGTCCATATGTCACTAAAATCTCTGCACCATTGGCTTTTCTCTTCTCTTTAGAAGTATTTAATAGAAGAGCAAATGCCATTGTAAATATGCCATGGCTTTACAAGGGGAGGACAGTTAATCCCACATGTATTAAGATACTACTACATAGCAGGCACTAAGCTAGGTGTTAGGGGCTCTAAGATCAACGTGACATAATTTCTGTCTTTGATAAGCTTATACGTTAGAGAGACAAATAGATAAAGAGGTCATCTCAAGATCATAGTTTTACATTAGTATTAGGGCAGAAGCATTCAAGGGTTTTTTTGGAAAAAAGAGTGCTGACCCAGACTGGTAAGTTAAGGTAATGCCTGAACTGAGTCTTCAAAGATAAAAGTTAGCCAAGCAGGGATAGTTCAGGCAGTTAGAAAGACACGAACAATTTCAACCTGGTTCTAGTCCTGCTGTGGCTAGTATGCTGAGCACGGTTGTGCAGGCTGTGCTCTGAAGTCCAGCCCACTTCTACCTAAGTACTTTTTTGAAATTCACCTGCCCACCTTTCTATAATTTCTCTATTGAGAATTGAGATTGTTTTATATTTGTTTTCTCAGAAGGGGCACTTTTCTGTAGTTTATACAAAAGCACTGTAGTTTTAGTCTGGTGCTGTTGGTCAGAGGGTGAGGATTTATCTTCACATAAACTTTAACTCACAAGTTTTCTAAGCATCAATTAGTTGTTTAGCCCCTTATTCTCTCTTCTTGAAGCTTGTAAGTATCCTGATGTTTCTGCCTCTGGATTGTGAACAGGTTGCTATGAGTTACAGATTGAGAAATAGGTAAACAGAACTAGGTTTCACTCTGGATTGGCCCTCTGCTGTCTAGACCAGAGTCAATACAAACCGACAGTAACATGGACCACTGGCCAACCACTTAAGGGGGTGCTCCTCAAAAGGGAACAAGTGCACACTGAGTTTGCTTCCAGGAAAGTTAGCTTCCAAGGGCTTGTGCATTCTCCAGAATCTTCTTTCCATGTAGTGTCTCTCTTTTTATTCCTTCCTCTCAACTGGTTGCCTCTAATGTAGACTGTGCCAATTAAAATCTTCCTCTGCCATAAGCCTCCAAATCTCTCCCTCTCTCTCTTTCTCTCTCATGTTTTTGCAGTAGGTGATTCACATCTACATGTGAATCATGCACATGTTTGTGTGCAGACTTGGAAGAGGGAAAATGTCCTCAGAGGCACAAATCGAAGAGTTCACTAAGTTCAGAGAAAGTATGTGTGTAGGCAAAAACAGATGAAAATGCATAAGTATTATATTACCATATGAAATGGAAATCACTTGCAAAAAAACATTTCGGAAACACCTAGAATAGTGATTGGGGCATACAATCACTTAGTTTAACTGGAAGGAGTCATATAAAACAAACTTTTGAAAAATATTGGTCTAGTACTGCTAATGGACAGTGTTCCATTAGGATATCAAACTCAAATAAGCAAGGAGATTACTTTGATTAACCACTGTCTTAGGAGATGTTAGGCAAATATTAACCCCATAGATAATAAAGGATTGAAGATAAGTAGTTTAATTTTTTTTTCTACTCGTTTGGCAAACATGAGGAAGCCTCTAAGTAAATTCAAAAGGTTTTAAATTTCTAGTTTGGTATTTCTGAGGGCTCCAAGGAAAAGGTTGCCAACTGAGAATTATGACTCTGAACAGTTGTGCTTGGGGAAGTCCTAATCCAGCAAAGTTTTGCTTTTACTTAGCAGTCAGACCAAATCTTTGATCCCTAGCCAAGAAAACTAGTAGTTTGTTAGCGGCTATCAATTGGCAAGTAAAATACACATTACAGAGAGGAAAGCGTGTTGGGATAGAGTTATCTGGACAAATTAGAGGATGAGTTCATTTGATCAGGGTTACTGGGAGCAGCGGATATTGTGATATGAGCATGACTTAAAGAGATTAAACAAATACTGCTACTTACAGTAGGCAGGAATATAATTTCTGGCAAGGTTTTTAAAAGTCTGCAGACATTCTGCCACCACCCTGTACACCACCTTATGACAACGCTTCCAAGGTGTAGGCTGAGGACTGCATGCATCAAAATCACCTGCAGTACTCTAAAATATCAGATTCCTGTAGTCTACTCTGGGTTTACAGCATCAGTATCTTTTAGAGTGAGGCTCGAGAATCTGACTATTTTTAAAATCACTGAAGTATTCTTAGGTCCATTACCATTTGAGAATCATTGACATATAGAATACCATGTACTATATACAGCACTGATTTGCAAACATATAGCAGTTTATGCAAAGAAGCTATAGATATAGATTTCAAGATGTAGAAATTCCATGATATGCATGTATCTCCTCATGGGAGGAATAGAGAAATACATTTCTACTTCAAAATAAACCTGTGCCTACTAAACCAATATACTTTTCATTTAGGTTTTCCCTCCTATAAAAAATTTTTTTTAAATACTTCTATATAGATGAACTGGAATGAACTGAAACTGAATAGATGAGCAGGAAGTTGGGGGAAAGTCTGGTATTCACATAGCCTGTTTATAATTAAAGCCATAAATGTGGATAAGTAAGTTACATTGAATGGTATGCTGGTGTTTAACAGCTAGCACATCAGGAAGGAGTCCCGATTTGTAGAATTTGCTGATTTCTATGGTGTGAAACACCTCTAAATTGGTTAATTTAAGCTACCGATATTTTAACAAATGGCTAGCAGAGTTCCTAAATTTGATAAATCAGTTTAGATGAACCAGTATCAGCCAGCTCCACTAATTTTATGTATGTACCATTATTTATGCCTAATTTCTCAAAGTTAACTTTGTAACTTATTTATTACATTGAGCAGTAAATAGTGTCCTCTCTCAGCTCCAGTCAACATTCACATGTCCATGTAATTTTTCCCATTTTGCTGTTCTTTTAAAATCATTATAATTTTGATATGTTAAGACAACCAGTGAACCGCTTTCTTAGAATTACACTTTCTTAATGTGCTTTGAAAAGGAACAAAGAGATCTTACACTAGTAGTGGAAACTAATGATAACCATAAGATGAAATAACTTAAAGTCATTTTTAGAAAGTATTTCTAAAACAAAATGGCATCAATATAATTAGATATCATTTAATTCATTAAAAAAGAACTATCTTCTGCAAAATAATTTGGTTCATAGATTTGAAGAATAAGGAGGTATCTGGCTCAATTGCTTTGAAAAAACCAAAACCCTAAATAGCTGTATTTGATATTCACGGAAAAGTGGAACCTGATTGCTCTGGCAGCCAATAGGTCTGACAGGGAAATAGTTATATAATTTTCCTCTGGAAAGAAAGGAAAGGTATGGAAGAAATTTGAGGGATTTTTTAAATTGTGCCCAAAGATACCCACAAGCAACTTTTCTGAGTAGGAAAGTAAAGTATCATGTGAGAAAGACACATATATTTTGGGAAAGCTCCCCATGATAATTCTGATTGAATTGTTATATACCATCTCTGGACTGCTCCCCTTGCCTCTGCCCTTATCGCTACCCATTGCACGCTCCTTGAGAAACACTTCATTAGAGTATAGGCAGAATACTGGATTTGAGTTTTGATTAATTTGGTTCTACTTGAAAATGTTATTTTTAGAGGAATTTAGGAATCAGGAATTTAATTTTTCATTGTGCCATTAAATTGTTCCTCTAGTGAGTAATTCAGCTAAACTAATATTGGCTACTTAGTAGGGAAGGATATTGTGGTGACATTGATTAAAAATGCCAAATAACTGGACTGTATATTCTTGTGGACTAAACTGTCTTCCCCCAATTTTATACGTTGAAGCTCCAATATGAATATGTTTGCAGACAATGGCCTTTAAGGAAGTAATTAAGGTTAAATGTGGCTACAAGATGTCTCTAAGAGAAGGAGAGGAGACACTACGATGTCTATCTTTCTCTGCATGTGCACAAAGAAAAGGTCATGTGAGGACACAGTAAGAAAGTAACCATTTGCAAACCGGGAAGAAAGCCCTTACCAGAATCCAATCATCTGGCACTTTGATTTTGGACTTCAAGCCTTCAGAACTATGAGAAAATTAAGTTCTATTGTTTAAACCATGCAATCTATGGTATTTTGTTATGACAGCCCGAGAGGACTAATACATATATGTTATAAAATATCATTTTCGTTATTTTCACAAATATAATTAAAAACAGGCCACATATTCTTTCAATAACCACAACTATAACAATAATAGCTTATATTGATTGAATTATTTTTATCAGGCATAGTCTCGATTTCTGTGCTAATATTGACCTGTTAAATCTTTCCAAGGCTATTAAGTTGGTAACCATTATTGTTTTCCCTGCATGAGCAAATAAGGAAATGGAGACAGAAGAGTTTAAGGAATTTGCTCAATGCCACATACCACAGAAGTGGTGGCATTTGGATTTGAGCCCATAATTCTGACTTATGAGTTCAATAAGTTCTTCCTCACTATGCTTTAGGAATAATACATGACTGATAATTATTTTATGCTTATATAAAGGTTTATTTTCTAAAAGCAAGTTCTTTATCTAAATTGCCTTTCATCTTCCTCCATCAAGTTACCATTTGTCTCAGTTCATTTTGTGCTGTTATAACAAAATATCTGAGACTGGGTAATTTATGAAAAACAGAAAATTATTTCCACAGTTCTGGAGGCTGGGAAGTCCAAGATCAAGGAATCAACAGGTTCAGCTCTCCATGAGGGCTTCTCTCTGCTCCCAGGATGTTGCCTTGATGCTGCATCCTCTGAAGGGAAGGAAAGCTGTATCTTCACATGGCAGAGGGCAGGAGGACAAAAAAGATGCCAACTCCCTCTGTCAATCCCTTTCATAATGGCATTAATCTATTCATAAGGATGAGGTCCCATGAATTTTAAGGAAATACATTCAGACCATAGCATTCTGTCACAGCCCCCCAAATTCCTGCCCATTTTCAAGCAAAATAGATTTGTTTCATCACAATAGCTCCCAAAGTCTTAACGGATTCTAAAATCAATTCAAAATCTAGAGTCCAGAGTCTCATCTATATCAGATATGGATGAGAATCAAGACATGATTCATTCTGAGGCATATTTCCCTCCAGCTGTGAGTCTGTAAAATAAACAAGTTATTTGCTTCTAAAATAAAGTGATGGGACAGGCATAGAGAGAATAGACATTTTTATTTCAAAAGGGGGAAATAGGTAAAAAAGAAGAAGTAACAGGTCCCAAATAAGGTCAAAATTCAATATGGCAAACAACACAAAGACTAGAGAATCATCTTCTTTAACACCATGCCCCACAGCCTGGACACATGGCGTATGGGGTTGGCCTCCAAGGCTCTAAGGGACCCTGTTGCCATTGCTTTCAAGACTTGGAGTTGGGTGCCTGCAGGTCTCTCAGGCTGGTACTGCACACTGGTAGCTCTGCAGTTCTGAGATCTCCTGCCCTCAAGGCTTCATTAAGCACTACCCCAGTGGGGGCTGTCTACAGTAGCTATAAGATAGAAGTTCGGCAGGACTGGTTTCACAAGATACAGGTCACAAACATCCCATTGATAAAACAGGATGCAGTAAAGAGGCTAGCCAAAACACACCAAACTCAAGATGGTGAAGAAAGTGCCCTTTGATTGTGCTCACTGCTCATTATATGCTAATTACAATACATTATCATACTAAAGGAAACTCTCACTAATGCCATGACGATTTACAGATTTCATGGCAATGTCCAGAAGTTGCCCTATATGGTCTGAAAAGGGGAGGGACCCTCAGTTCCGTGAATTCCCAACCTCTTTCCTGGAAAACTTACAAATACTGTACCCCTTATTTAGCAAATGATCAAGAAATAACCACAAAAATAGGCAACCAGCAGCCCTCAGGGCTGCTTTGCCTATGGATTAGCCAGTCTTTTATTCTTTTACTTTCATAATTTACTTGTTTTCACTTTACTTGGCCAGCTTCCTCTGGAATTTCTTCCTGCATGAAGCCAAGAATCCATGTGGCTTCCTTGGCTGAACCCCAGTTTTGGCATTCTCCCTGTGACATCTTCTTTGGTGACCCACAAAAGAACAATGGAGACCTCCATGAAAAACCCAAATTAAAACTGATTGGCACCATTTGGACCTGATGGGAGGATGAGTCTCCCTTTGTCCAGATTCAACTAGCTACCTTTTTTCCCCTTCAAGTTTGGCTCCTCTGTCCTTTCCTATGTTCTTTTAACTTTGGACAGACTGAGAAGTAGATGTGTGACCCTGGCCATTTCCCATTGTCTGTGTATCCTGGACAGCAGCATGCCTGGTCAGCCACATCCTTTGTAACTCCCCTTGTTACTCCATCGTTCGAAACTTTTCTCTTTAATTTCGAATGAATGGTCATTTTACTTTTTTCTTCTTAGTGCTGAAATGAATGCTTATGCTCATTTCATTGTCACATTTGTAGTCTTTGTATTGGCTATTTGGGCAATTGTTTAAGGTAGGACACTTGGTTATGAGGGGTCCCCTGTTCTACTGACCTTGGGATGCCAGAGCAATGTTGTTCTATGGCCCCATATGTGTTAGGTCTCACACACACATTTGGTGTTCACTGTTGGCCATCCTTTCAATGCTCTATGTTTTTTGGCATTTGGTGTGGGGAACCTCATTGGCTTTGGTACTGTTGACAACCCCTGGGATGCTCTGGGATTTTCAGCATTTGCATTCCTTCTAGGATTTGTGGGCGAGATTCCCACCCTAGGTGGATTTCGGTCTCACCTTTTCTTATTTTCTACTCCAAAGTTATTTTCTGTAACAGCATTTTTTTTTTCTTATTTTGCTTTTATTTAATGCTTTGCTACAGGAGGTAGGAATTTGCAGGGGAAAATAATTGGACTTTCTCTAGAGTTAGAAAAATGTGTCTAGTAAAGATACTTGTTAGACATGGGGACAATGGTGAGCCCCAAAGGACTCACCACTAGGGTGTCTTTTAGGGAACTGGAGCAAATTCAAATTAGCAAACAAAGTTTAGCCATGTGAAGAAATCCCAATTCTGTCTGATAAATAATTTGGATCCAGCTATCTTTTATAAAATAATGAGTTTGTCTTCCTGTGTCGTGGCTAGAGTTCCAAGATAAAAGTCATTGGATTTTTGCTTACGTGTGCATATACATGTCCAGATGTGTTTATGTGTATGTACATTTATTATGGTATATATTGTGTCTGTGGAGTACCAAATAGCTTATAAATAAAAGAGCATACATAAATTAAATAAGTAAGTCCAAGCATTTTTCAAGTTCACATGACTTGTAAGTTCACTAAAATTTATGGTTACTAAAAATTCATATATAATTCCGTATATAAAATGTGTCAAAGAATATATGCTCTTATGGAAAAAAAAATGTTGGCCCATTCAGATGTTATGTAAAGAGGAGTTTAAAACATGTATTTAGGAAAAAAATAGAAATAAGGTGGAAGGAAAACAAAAACCAGTAAGTAGTGGAGAGAGATGTGAAGAAAATCATGGATATGAAGATGCATTTTCGTTAAGGAAGGTTACAAAGAAAATAAATTTTATGTGACAATATTACATGGTAAATTCTTGTCCTAAAGTAGAATGATTGATTATTTAGGAAAGAAGGAATTATAGGACAAGTCAGAAAGTCCATGCATGTTATAGATGGTCTGTGTAAGTTGTAATAAGGTTCATAGAAGGGAATTTATTAAAAATTGTATATATTTAAATTAGCCATAACTGAAAGGAAATTTATTTGTAATCATTTATGTAAATTTTGATCTCCTATGTTAAAGCAAGTTTGTTTTCTTTTTTTAATGTATTGGTTTGCTTTCAGTAAGATTGCAAGAAATATTGACTTTTGACTTTAAAATCTGTTTCCTTTTAAGGCTTCTCAGATGTATAGCTGTTCCTTTTCCCTTGAAAAGGTATATCCACTGTAAGTTCAAAAATGGCTGCTCTAGACACCTCTGGGAAGAGCAAATGATGCTCCCCTCATGCTGTAGCTCATCAGCTAAGGCTTTAGCTTTTTATGTTGGTGGCCTGGGTTCAATTCCTAACTTAGGGAATGTGTTCTTTCTGGTTTGATACTTGTGGGACTTTTGCTATTTACTTGTTCTTTTTCCCTCTATGTACAGTTTCTGATTTCCTGACTTGAATTTTCTTTTCTCTGAGCTACTGTAGGGGTGATTCTAGATCTTGTAAAAACCACTTGCCATCTCTTTGGAGACACTTCATGTGTCTGTGGTGAAGTTATAAGTTTAGTTAACGCTTATGGGTTTTATTTGGGAAAATACTTTTGAGAAAAAAAAAAAGGCTTAAAAACCAGAGCTTCAGCAGTTTGTCCTGGCTACCATCTGGTCCGGTATTAAGAGATTTAAATATATATTTTTAAAAAAGCTCTATAGATGAAAAACCAGCTTAATTAAAAAGGGACATCCAAGCTGCTATCTATCTATCTATCTATCTATCTATCTATCTATCTATCTATCTATCTATCTATCTTATATATATTTAAATATATATATTTAAAATATCTTTATGCTTTTTCTTTTCTTGGATCTTTTGTTTTTGATAAAAAGGGATTTTTTTTTCCCTTCCCAGTTGACGGAATTATTTCTCCAGTCTGTCTTCTTGCCATCCCCAGTGTCCACATGAGAGAATCTAAGGTAATTTCTGGCAGTCTGGGACTCCTTGAAAAACACAGTGGAGGTGCCACACACTCCATTTTGGAGAAAACCTCTGTTTTCTTCATGGAATCCCTGGGATTGTGAGTGGATAGATACTTCTCCACATCTAGGGCTTTTCTCTGTTTTGCATTGTGCTAGCTGAGCTTTTTGACTTTTGAGAGCATCAAAAATTACATTTTAAAAAGCTTTTAGCCTTGGTGTATAATAGAAAGGAAATATACTTTTGGGGATGGCTAAGGGCAGTTACTGAGGAATGGAATACTTCACTCTTTGATGTTGCATAAGAAAAGTATGCTTTTGACCTCCTGGAAGGTATGGAAGCATTTTCAACCCCCACTGAGAGGTAAGACTCCCATGGGGGATGGGCTAATTATAGATGGGCTAATTGGCTTTGGGTTACCCACCAGCCTGGGGGGAATGCCCTTGCAATAAAATGCACAGTGAAAGCATTGCACTGTGTTACCCATGGTGTTTGCCACTTTTTTAGGGACCAATAATTCAATTTAAAAATGAGATTAATTATTTTTGTGAGATCTCCTTTGGCCTTCTAGCTGTGCTCACCAATGAGGCCCTAGAAACTGCATGCTTTCTTGGTCTTGTTCTGTAAAAGTCTCCACACAAAAGCCAATAATCCAATTAAGATTTTTACATGTTTAAGGAAATCTCCAGGTGTAAGGGTGTCTACTTTTCTTAACTGTTTTGACTAAACTTTCAGCCATGATATTTTCCACTTAAAAATTACCCCTTTAAAATGCAAATTTGGAACTACTTGGCTGACAGTTGTTTAGAACAAGGGAACAGGTAATCAGGAGACTGGTGGTTTAAAATTAAAAAGAGAAACTTTACTACAAATAAAAAACCTTATCAACCTACCAGATCTGCCTCTGTCTGTGAATTTATGTGTGGTATGTGTAGTATTTCACTAACAAAATATATGAAAGAGCTCTAATTAATTGGCTTTTAGAAAAGTCGCTTAGGCCAGGTGCGGTGGCTCACGCGTGTAATCCCAGCACTTTGGGAGGCCAAAGCGGGTGGATCACGAGGTCAGGAGATTGAGACTGTCCTGGCTAACATGGTGAAATATCATCTCTACTTTAAAAAAAAAAAAACTTAGCCAGATGTGGTGTTGGGCGCCTGTAGTCCCTGCTACTAGGGAGGTTGCAGTGGGAGAATGGTGTGAACCCTAGAGGTGGAGCTTGCTTGCAGTCAGTGGAGACAGTGCCACTGCACTGGAGCCTGGGTGACAGAGCAAGCCTCAAAAAAAAAAAAAAAAAAAAAGCACTTAAGTCACATATTTTGTCAGAAAAATAAAAACTTTAATGCTTTTTAGTTCATGTGACTCTAACAGTATTTTAAAAACAAAGACAGTTTAAAGATTACTGGTAAAATAAAATAAAAATGTCTTCAAATTTAAATATTTGGTCTAAATCATGCTGGTCCTACATTAGATTTACTAAATGCTTTAAGGATATAAACCACTTTCATTACTTTTGATAATTTTTGACTTACCTACTCTAGAGCCATTAGATACTAGATAATGCCTGGGGACATATAGAATTAGCAATGCTTCCTAGCTATGCTGGAAAGAGTCAGATGTTATTTGGAGTTCTGTCTTGTACCCTAGGCTCTGCCCCGGTAATTAATTAAAATTGTTCACATTAAAAATAATACAAATATATGTTCTTGGTTAAAAAAAAGTATGAGAATGTGATTTTTTAAAAATAGAGTACTTTTGTCTAATTTAGAGGGTTTAAGAATCATTTTAAGTTAAACTAAAAGTTTAAGTAAGTTGTGGAAAATTTATGAAAAATTTAGCCTTTTAAAGAATTCTGTGTATGAGCAAGTTGACTAAAATAAAAAGAGTATTATTTAGTTTTTCCATAAATAGAATACTCAAATAAAAGCATACTGATATATGCTTTTATTTGGGCCCATATGTCAGACATACTTGGGCCCATATGTCAGAATAAAAGTTTTGGGAAACAATTGATCTGCTCTTTAATTGAAAATTATAAAGGATTATAGAAGGTTTATGAAAATCTTACCTTATGGTAAAATGAATTAAACTTGGATAGATTTATTTATAAGATTTTATTAAAAATTAGCTTTAGCATTAATGATACATTAATGCAAAGATGAAATTTAGTTTCTCTTTTGAATAAGATTATTGCATAATACTGAGAAACAATAAAAGATTTTTGTTTGCCTTTTAAATAAACTACAGGAAAAAAGGGGGTTGGAAACGAAACAGGTTCAGTTGGGCTTGTGCTGTGTTTATTGGATCTTGTTGTTTGAAAATCTGTCTGCTCTCTCAATCAGTAAATATTTTTGCCTTTTTGAAATCTTTGAGTTATCATTTTGGCTAAATAAATGACTTACAGTGACCTGGGATTCTATTGTGTAATATGAAGTGTTTTAAACCTTTGATATTTGGCAAACTTTCCAAAATCAAATTTTAAATTAAGGTTTTTTGGTTTTTTTACCTGTTTAAGACTTTTGATATTAGATCCCCTAATGTCCAAAAGAGAAATATTTGGCCTATTCGATATATTAAAATCATGCAAGGAGTATTGTCAAATATAAAATATAAATTGTTGTCCACCATACCAGATTTCCATGTTAATTGCATCTTAGGACTATGGCTGTCCTAAGGCTTTTGTTACCCATGGACAATTGTTGTCTTGTTCTAATTCTTTTCAAAAGGCAGTTTATACTTAGCTATTGGAGCCTCACTCTGTTGCCCAGGCTAGAGTGCAGTGGCATGATCTCATCTCACTGCAACCTCCACCTCCCAGGTTCAAGTGATTCTCCTGTCTCAGCCTCCTGAGTAGCTGGGATTATAGTCACACACTACCACACCCAGCTAATTTTTTATGTTTTTGGTAGAGGAGGGGTTCCACCATGTTGGCCAGGCTGGTCTTGAACTCCTGACTTAAAGTGATCTGCCCACTTCAGCCTCCCAAAGGACTGGGATTATAGAGGTAAGGCACAGCACCCGGCTGATGGGTACTCTTAAATGCAGGTCTCTGATAACTTTGAAAATTGTGCCATTCAAATAGAGAAAAAACTCCAAAACCCCAAAGAGCAAAATAAAGGAAAAAAAAATCTTCTAAGACTCTTGTAGAAAGTTCACATATTCATAAGGATTGTTGACCCAATATTGGACAAAACAAGAGTTGATAGCATGGACTAAATTAATAAAAGACTTAAATAATCTTTTTATGACTTTTTGCTGGAAATGTTGCGGATCCTTTCTGTTTCTTTTTCAGAGTCAAGGTAGGTTTTTTCTTTTGAGCTATTTATAGCTTTCAGCAATTGAGCAAAGAATACTACTGTAAGAAAACTTTGGAGCATATGGCTTTCTATCTGCCTGATTTATCTAGAATTTGGAAACCATTTTTGGGTATTCTTAACTTATGGCAATATAGTTATCTGCGTAAGTGCAATAGGAATCTGTTTTCTGGGCCGAGCGCGGTGGTTCAAGCCTGTAATCCCAGCACTTTGGGAGGCCGAGACGGGCAGATCACGAGGTCAGGAGATTCAGACCATCCTGGCTAACACGGTGAAACCCCGTCTCTACTAAAATGCAAAAAAAATTAGCCGGGCGTGGTGGCGGGCGCCTGTAGTCCCAGCTACTTGGGAGGCCGAGGCAGGAGAATGGCGTGAACCTGGGAGGTGGAGCTTGCAGTGAGCTGAGATCTGGCCCCTGCACTCCAGCCTGGGTGACAGAGTGAGACTCCGTCTCAAAAAAAAAAAAAAAAAAAAAAAAAAAAAAAAAAATCTGTTTTCTTTCATAACAGGATACAATTAGAGATGATGGTTATTTTACTAACACTTTGGAATGGCATGCTTTCAAATATAAACAGACTGCTTTATGATATCAAAGTTGACTTAAAGAGTCAATAAAAGCCCCTTGGGAAAACTATCTTCATAGTTTGTCTATGTAGTCCCTGTACAGGGTTTCTGACCTGTGGTAAGCAAAGAATGTTACTTTCTGACTTACCACAATGTTACTTACCTCTTCTCAAGAGGAGAGGAATTCACCCAGCTCATATAGATATTTGCAAGCATAGATAAATCTGATGCTGAGCTCAAGGCTTTAAAAAGTCCAACTGAGATTCCTTATGGAACAAAGTTCCATCAAAGCCAATTTTAAAAGGGCCTATCTGCAAATAAATAGTTTTGCTGCACTTTATGCAGATTAGGCCAATAATAATAATTAATAATAATAATGAGGAAACTTATTTTGCAAACAATTCAGTCCTACCATGATTTGTCTTTGGTAAAAAGGAGAGACAGGAGAGAGAAAAATTATGTTTCAAAAAAAATTATAGTATACCTGTTGTTAGATTCTACTCTTGCCTATTGTTTTTGAGTTTTTATTATGTTCTGCAATTTGGACTGACTCATAAATTCTGTCCAGGCTACAAGTCCACAAACTAGCATTTTCAAAGTTTTCTTCCATCTTTCTGACTAAACTCAATAATATTACTAGCACCTTTTTCCTGAGGCCTTGCAAGCTACAGCTTATTCCTTGTGATACAAGCAAGGAAAACAAGAAACAGATTGCCACTGCCTTACTTCCCTATAAGCTAAGGATGTTTTAAGTCTAACAATCTAACATCTGGATAAATTGTGCCCAACATTAATCTTTCTTTGTCTTCTGTTTCCCAAAAAATCCATTTATTATAAATCTGTTTTGCTTTGTATTTTAAACAACAGGAGACTGATTTTCTAGCCTATTCACTTAGGTTTCAAATGGCACCCTCTTTCTTTTTATAAGCATTGCTAATCTGGGCTTAAGCATTTTATGATCACTAGGTGCTATTTGAGTTTTTTAAAAAATAATTGTTTGTTATTTTCAACAGGCTTTCTGACAGCTAAAGTTTATGTTTTGAAGGCTACAACAGTTCCAGACAAAAATGGTAATTGGCCCAAGGGTTCCAGCCTTTGCCACTGCACAATAGATAACATCCTTGTAAGTCATTAGATCCAGTAACAAGAAGTTTCTATGCCTACAAAGCAGGTAGGGACAATGGCCCTTGTTCAGCATGAAGCAGTTACAGAGGACACACTCTCATCCTTCTATAGCCCCTTAAGATTAAGGAAGAATATATAGTATGCAGCCTCTGAGATGGGAGAAGGGGATGAGATAGGAGCTCAGCAGGACTGGTTTCACAGGATAAGGTCACAAAGACCTTGCTCATAAATCAGGATGCAGAAAGAAGCAGGCCAAAATCTGCTAAAACCAAGATGGCAATGAACGTGACCTCTGGTCATTTTCACTGCTCATTATATGCTAATTGTCATACATTACCTTGCTAACAGACACTCCCACCAAGTCCATGACCATTCATAAATGCCATGGCAATGTCTAGAAGTTACCCTACATGGTCTGAAACGGGGAGGAACCCTCATTTCTGGGAATTCCCTGCCTCTTTCCTGAAAAACTCATGAATAATCAACCTCTTGTGTAGTATAAAATCAAGAATAACCATAAAAATAGGCAAACAGCAGTCCTCAGGGTTGCCTTGCCTATAGAATAGCCACCCTTTTATTTCTTCACTTTCTTAATATACTTGATTTCACTTAATATACTTGATTTTACTCTGTCGGGTTGCTCTGGAATTCCTTCCTTTGTAAAGTCAAGAACCTACGAGGTCTCCTAGGCTGAATCCCAACTTTGGGGCTCACCCTATGACAGCTCCACCCCATGGCAGTTCTCTGCTTGGGACCAAGGCTGTCTGAGACTCTCAGGGGAGGTAATCATGCCTCCTCAGCTCTTGCACTCTATGCATCTGCAGAATTAGCACCCTGTGGATGCCACAAAGGCTCACTGCTTGCACCCTTTGGAGTGGTGACTCCAGCTGCACCTGAGCCCACTGAGCTATATAGCTTGGGTGGTGAAGGAGTGCTGTGCAGAATGCAGAGAGCAGAGACCCTCAGTGTCCTTGGGAAGTGAGCTCCAAGATCACACAGAGGGCCTGGGTCTCTTTCCAAAAAATATTCTGCCCCACTGTGGGCTGGGAATGGGTATGGCAGCTCATAAAGTTTCTGAAGTACCTTCAGGGTCATTTTCCCATTTTCTTGAATGAAGATCACCTGGCTTCCTTCTCTACATACTAAAATGACCAGAGGTCATTTTCATTGCCATGTTGGTTTTGGCAGACTTTGGCTGGCTTCTTTACAGCATCCTGATCTATCAGCAGGGTCTTTGTGACCTGTATCTTGTGAAACCAGTCCTGTTGAATTGCTTCTTATCAAATGGTTGCCTGACCACACCCTTGGCTTTCTCTCCTAAACACACTTTTTTATTCTTTACATGGTCAACCTGAGAATTTTCCAATTCTTTACATTCTGCTTCCCATTTAATTATAAATTCCACCTTTAAATTATTTTGCTCTTCTTGCATTGTACTATAAACAATTAAAATAAGTGACACGGCATCTCGAGTACTTTGCTGCTTAAAGATTTCTTCATCAAATATCCTACTTCATCCTTCTTAGTTCTGTCTTCCACAAAGTCCTGGGAACATGGACATAATTCAGGCAAGTTCTTTGCCACTTTGTAACAGAATTGGACTCTCCTCCAGTTTCCAGTATCTCATTCCTCATTTCTAAGTCCTCATCAGAGTGACTATGGCCTTTACTGTCAATATTTCTACCAGTATTCTGGTCACAATCACTTAAGTAATCTCTAAGAAGAACGAAGTTTACCCTACAGCTCTTCTCTTCTTCTGAGTCTTCATCAGAATTGTCCTTAATGCTCCATTCATGTAAACACAGGATTTTTCTAGCATTCACTTCAAAACTGTTTCAGCCTCTACTCATTACCCAGTTCCAAAGTTGTTTACACATGTTTTAGGTATTTATTACGGTGACACCCCATTCCTCTGGTGCTAATTTCTTTTCTAGTCTGTTTTGTGTTGCTATAACAAAATACCTGAGACTGAGTAATCTATAAAATACAGAAACTTCTTTCTCACAGTTCTGGAAGCTGGGAAGTCAAAGATCAAGGCTCATATCTTGATCAAATTCAGCTATCTGGTGAGGGCTGCTCTCTGCTTCCAAGATGGTACCTTGATGCTGTATCCTTTACAGGGGAGAAACACTGTTTCCTCACATGATGGAAGAATGGAAAAGTGAAGAAAAGGAATCAAATTATTCTTGTTAATCCCTTTTTAAATGGCATTAATCTATTCGTGAGGATGAAGCTCTCATGACTTAAGCACCTTCCAAAAGACTCCAAGTCCCAACCCAGTTGTATTGGGAATTAAGTTTTCAACACATGAATTTTAGGGGACATATTCAGACCATAGCACCATATATATGCATTATTCTCATGAGAATGGGAGTAAAGAATAACATTAGACTTATACCCATGTTTCTTCAAAATCCATCTTTTCTGACCTCCATTTCAAGTTGAGACAGCAAGCCCCTATTAGTTACTAACAGGGATGTGTTACATATGACAAGTGCAGAGAAAGAAAATATTTGAGAGCCACTGGTTAATATCACTAGATTTTTTAAATTAATCATGAGAGGCCTGAATGAAATTTCAGCCCAGAAGTTCTGCCTAGTTGATGACAAAGGCAGTATAATTCTTAGAAGCATCATTACTTGAACAAGTCAGTATTTTTTAATATCCAGAATTGTTAAGCAGTATGAGTTAATCAGAAAAAGCAAATCAAAATTTGTCTTCTTTGAGTTTCTGTCATAGTGAGAAAATTCTAAGAAATCTTGGAGAACAAAAAAATTTCAAAGTAAAGAATTATACTTCAAGGTTGAGATGAAAATAATTTAAGGCAAGTATCTATTGCCCAATTATCTGTATTATTTGATAGTAAATATAAATTTTACTTTTCCATAAAATATTTAAGGTGGATTTTAAAACAAACATATATGTCACTATAAACACATATGTTTCATGTATATTCCTATATGTGGCAGCATTACAAATAAAAAGTGAAGTCAGAAATGGCAAAGGGAAAGCAGTTTTTCTGCCCACCAGGGATAAGATGGTTTATAGAAGTACACATTATACTGGTTCTGGGAGTCCTTGGTTTTCAAGGAATGAGTACTCATATAGGTTGCATTGGTCTCCTTGTTCATATTATTTACTTTATCACTGTGGAGGAGATTTTATTGTCCAAACTCTGATTAACATTCTGCTGTGGAACAAAAACAGTTGATTTCTAAAAAATGAATGATGATAGGTTTATAGGATATTAGCAATTTACTTCTGTACAATCTTTTCTTGTGGCCTCTCACTTTCCTTACAAGCTATGTGGATTGCAGTATCCCACACACTCTGGCTTAGTGAAAAGTAAGAAGTGCTGACTGCTGTGTTTTTTTTTTTTTTTTTACCTATATTATCTAAATCTACATAGATTCAGTCTTATTCTCCCTCCCTCCCTTCCTCTCTCTTTCTCTCTGTCTTTCTCGTTCTCAAACACACACATACACAAACTCTCTCTCTCTTAAGTTTCCTGGCTAAAACAAAGGGTGACCTCAGTAGTCATCAAGATCCTTCCTGTCTTTGCTATATTTGGCTTCTTCCTACTTTATTCCCCCTGGCTCCTCAGGTCCTTCTGACTCCCTGACTTGCCCATTTCCTTGAACTCTGAACATCCTGTCCTGTTATCCCTTTCTGTAGTAGTCACACTCTTGTCTCTGACAGTGAAAGGTCTTTGGTGTCTTTGAGGCTTCTAATTTTCTGTCCTTTTTCTTCTTCTTCTTCTTCTTCTTCTTCTTCTTCTTCTTCTTCTTCTTCTTCTTCTTCTTCTTCTTCTTCTTCTTCTTCTTGCAAAGAAAAAACTATCCAAAGATTTATTTTTTGTTTCAATAATTAGAATTTAATTCATTAAAGTTATAAGTTCAAAAACCTAGATCTTCCTTAAGAGTAAGTTCTAAATTTTAGCTTGCAAATCTTACTACTGGAATTCATAAGTCCAGCAACTTTTTAACCATCACATTTATTAAGTACTTTTGGAGTAATATTTGGTACCATTTTACATTTAATTAGCAAAACCTTCACAGATATTTAGCTATATTTATAAATTAAATATATTCAATATAATTCTCAAGCATTCCCATTGTCCAAAAGGGAATTCCCATTGTCCAAAAGGGAAAAGATGTTCATTTTGGAAAGATGCTCATTTCCCATAGTAAATAATTCCAATCGATATGACAAATGTAAAAATACTTTTTATTTTCCTGCTATTTACATAAAATAGTATAACCTTAACTGAACTCTACCCTCTGATGCCTCATCCCAAGAGACTGTGGGTTTCTTCTTGGGTTGTAGTTGGCTGTCATTATGCTGTTGACTATTTTCCTGAGGGGAAGAAACCATATAAATATGATATTATCCCATGCATTTCTTTCATCAGTTTCTGCCTGTTTCTGTTCTCTCTTCATTGTTTTCAAATAGTTGTCTTTTCATAACATGTCCAAAGTTTTCATTGTTTCCTGTGGGAGGGTTAGTCTGATACCAGTTACTTTGTCTTTACCTGAATTGGACCTCTTGAACCAGAGGCTCTTGATTTTTCACCTGTTCAATGATTATAAGGTGAAGGCTGGGAAAATAAAGATGTCCCAGATAAATGCACAATAACAAATTATATCTTATTTTATAAGCAAGGCTGGAAACTTTACATGTAACATTCATACTTGTGTGTCATACCAGTAATGTAAAATGTTTGAAATTCTCTTTTGTTACCTGCAAAGTTATTAGTCTACTAGTAAGGCAATCTTGGCACCAAGAGAGAAGCTGCTTTTTGTGATGGTGTGAGCAGCAGTTCTCTTGAGTTGGCAGTGGCACACAGTTGGATTTTTGAAACTGTGATCCAGAATAAATGTGAGTCATTATTCCTCAAGTTGCCTAGATACCTGACAAATAGCAAAGTATTATCCTTTTAGTCTTCAAAAAATAATGGCTATGTCTTTAGTGTGTTGAGACACTTATGCAGACATTAGTAACTATGAATTTTATTGGTTTAAAATTATAGTAAAATTTGTTACTACTCAGTTTGAAACTTACATTTTTACAAAGTGTTTCCTTAAAAGTTGTGAAGTAAAAGTAGCAAGAAACTAGTACAGAGACGGATTATGGAGGAGATCATTTTCAATGAAACTTGGCACATAAAATGCATCTGAGAATAGGGGAAAAAGGTAGGAAGATGGGATAAGAAGCACTTTTGTGACCCAACCTAAGCCAATTTTGCTGGCCAACAATATTAGCCAGCTCAGGTGAATAGATACAGATGGGTTCTCTATGTCCCCTTTTCACCTTCATGCTACCAGTTGATATTTTCTTATAAAAGCAAGTCTTTGACCCAGATTCTGCCTAATGTACATCTACTAGCAGATAGGGGCAAATACAGTCATATGGTCTTGCTAACTCTATCCATCTCTGTTCTCTGCTTCTCTGACAAGCATATCATGTGAAAGATTCACCCTGAGGTCAATGCAACAATACTTTGATGGCAGGGTCAGTCAACACTTAGTTGGGCCAATGACAGAGTTGTCCTTGAAGTGGAGAGGTCCAAGGTTTTGGACCTCTGAATCCCAAATGATTTATAATTTGATTTTGTTGAATTTTTCTGCCTTCTTTTTTAATGCTCACATCCTCTTTTTCTAGCCAATCATATATCTCAGAAACTATTCATTCCAAAAATGAAAACTTATTGGTAAGCTTTCTTACATGAAAAAACTTCTTGTAAAGATTTTGATAAAATGTTTGAAGTGCTTGAGCGTACTTCCTGAGTGTGGATTCGTCTTTAATTTATTTCAAATGCTATTAAATGCCTCTGTCATGAGGATTCAAGTCAAACTATACATGTTGTATTCATCCATTTTCTGTTGCATAACAGCATACTACAGACTGGGTAATGACAGAACTTTATTTCATTCATGGTTCTGGAGGCTAGGACATTCAGTAGCAAGGGGCTGGCGCCTGGTGAGTACCTTCGGCTGCGTCATCCCATGGTGGAAGGGCAGAGGGCAAAGGACAGGAGAGTGCATGGAAAAGAGAAAGGCACCAGAGGCCAGACTTGCTATGTAACAACCCACTTCTGTGATAACTAACATACTTCCTCAATATTGACATTAATCCTTTCCTGAGGACTTTGCCCTCATGACTCAGTCACCTCTTATTAAGCCCTACCTCCTAACCCTGTTTCATTGGGGATGAAGTTTCATTGGGGGACATATACAAACCACAGCACTTGTATACATTATACTACTTATGATGTTTTTTGTTTTTCCTTTGAGATGGAGTCTTGCTTTGTCTCCCAGGCTGGAGTGCAGTGGTGCGATCTCGGCTCACTGCAACCTCCACCTCCTGGGTTCAAGCGATTCTCATGCTTCAGCCTCCTGAGTAGCTGGGATTACAGGTGCCTGCCACCACACCCAACTAATTTTTGTATTTTTAGTAAAGACGGGATTTCACTGGGTGTGGTGGCTCATGCCTGTAACCCCAGCACTTTAGAAGGCCAAGGCGGGCGGATCGCCTGAGGTCAGCAGTTTGAGACCAGCCTGGCCAACACAGTGAAACCCTGTCTCTACAACAGTTTTAAAAAGCAATTTATTATAGAGACAATACCCTCAATCACAATCAGATTTGTCTAGAATTTCTTAGCCCGAATGAGTAGATTTGAATTACCACTCGTGCACTAACAGTAGACATTGCAAATGAATAATTAACTGCTCCTCTGAGTGGAGGAGGAAAAATATCAATTCTTCTGAGTTCTCAACTGAGGTCTCTGTAACAAAAGATCAATTAACAAGAGAAAAACATACACATTTATTTCATATACGTTTTACATGATGCAGGAGCCTTCATAAGAAAGTGAGGACCCAAAGAAGTGGTTAAACCTGAATGTTACTACAAGAGGTTTGATGAAGAGTGGAGAGTTGTGAAGAAATAAGACAAGACAAAGGGGAAGTGAATGAGGGCAATTATAAAGTGGGGGGAACTTGAAGGCCTCTTTGTTTACATTCCTCCATGTGTCCCTTTGTCTTTGGCGGTAAGGTGCTCCTTTTCTCCAGGTAAAGGAAGGGCACCTCTCACATGAGGGTCTTATGATGTGTTTCTGGGAACGGTCAGAAAGTCCTTCCGGCACACGACATTTCTGAAATTCCTTTAACTTAGAATATTCAACATGCTAAGGTGCAATATTTTGAGGTAGCATGTCCTGAACCCTGCCATCTGCTAGGATTAAATATAGATTCATGATCTTTAACAGAAAATGCAGCCACTACCAATCAGAATCTTCAGTTAAGATACAACATGTTATCCTTTCCTTAGTCCTTCCTCAGTTTAATATCAAACATTTATTTTATTTAAACATCTAGGTAATAAGCAACATTCTCCATTTTACATCTATGACAGCAGTTTCAGGGAATACACATTTGACTTTGCAGTCTTTAAAAATTTGTGGGGTTTTGTTTTTTTTTTATTTTTGTTTTTCCTAATGAAGATGAATAAAGTGGGAGGAAGTTCAGTCCTGAGTATTACAGCTTTAAAAGATGTCAACATTTCAGATGACGGCTTAGAAGCTGAGCAGCAAAGAGACCACCTATGAGGAAAATAGAGATAATTACAAACAACAATCACAGCTGTTAACAGCAGCACTCATAACACATTCTCCGCATGAAAAAATTGTAACTAATGCATCAGTTGTTCAGTCATACGCAGTCACTGTGCTGGATCAAGCATAGACAATGTATAGACAAAGCCAACACTGAAATCATAAGAGGTCAGAATTATAGTCCATAATTTACATTGCATGAGAAGTTTTTAATCATTTCAGAATTAAGGCCCACAGGCTTAACTTATTTTGCATAAGAAATATATTATCCAAAGGTTACATATCAATCAACTCTGCAAAGTTTCTTACCATACTTTAACATTTCCTATAGATGGCACTTGAATCATTATGCTTATTTTTTCTCAACTGCATAAAGAAGCACCCTTCACTGCAGAATATTGTGCTCTGCATTCTGTGGTTCCAAAGCCATTTAGGAAACACTTCATCACTCAAGGACATACGACTTTTAGTAGCCAAGGACTGAATTATGTTGGACTCTTCTCCAGAAAACTAATTATGATTTATTTAAGAATATTAATTTTTCCTGTAAAGTATATTTATTATTGAGATTGTTTTGTAAATGTCTGTTTCCCTCTAATTTCTTTTGCATTAGTTTTTTACCAAGCCCACAGGATAACCAGCAACCATGACAAATCAAGTAATATAAAAAATAAGCCATTTATAAAAATAATAATTGCGTAAGTCCAAGAGATTAATTCAAGTCCTGACAAAATCACGTATAATTTAAACAAATATTCTTCATACTACTTCAAAATAACCAGCATAATCAGAATATGTTAAAATTTAGATATAAGGTAGAGTTAGACAGGATTGCCATTGCCTCTTCACTTTGTGTTCCAAATCTGAAAATCCTGTTAACATAAATTATATGCATTTGAAATGTTGATTGGCACCAAAAAAGGTGTCTGTTCCTGGCAAAGTGTTAGTATATAATGTGTTTGCTTGAGATACTCTGAACTGCAGAAAAATACTGATGAATTTAGTTTCTGTTTGAAGTGAATATGGGTTATCCGATGTGTAGTGAGATTTAGTTGGAGGTATCTAGTTGAGACAAAAGCATACGGATTAGTGCAGCGTTGGCTATAAATGAGCTTGCATGGGGAAATGTATAAAGGAACATCTCCTATCCTAAGTGAAGAGAAAAGCAAATAATGTGTTTAGACTTAGATCACTTAAGGAGAAGGGAGAGATATTAAGGGAATTCCTGTATCATAACTGTTGTTTTCTCTTAGAAGAAAGATGAGGTCAGTTTTAAAACCCATGGTGATTTTTTTCTTAGATATCTGGAAAGTAGCTCCATTTCTTTTTCCTGCCTTAGTCTGTTGGTTTTTTTTTTTTCCCCCAAATCTATTTTATCTCCTGCTAATGGTGATTTTGGGAGAACTTAGTAGAAAAGCTTAATTTTGTCATAAAACCAGACCCATGGCAATGTGAAGATGTGCACGAGTGAGGTGATGACAGTATAAAAACTGCTTTCTTACTTTGATGCTTTTCCCCATCTTTCATTTGTGACAGTTAGTTGAAGAATTAGGAAGGTTTTGAATATCTCCAAAAATAATAATGCTTTCTACCTATGAAGTATATTAAGTTTTCTTAGCACTGTCACATATAATAAATATTATACTTGATTTGAACACTAATTCTGAAAGTAGAAAGATATTCTTATTATTAAGAAGACAGTAACACTAACAACACCTCACATTTACAGAGCATCTGATAATATGCAAAGTGTTTTCACATGATTTTCTCATTCCAATTTCAAACAAATTATTGGAGTATCAGGACTATTTGCAGTAGAATAAATATAATTAGTTAGTATTCACAAAAGTTGCTCAAGGTCACTTATGACCAAAGAAGTATAAGTTAAAATTATTAAAAAATTTTTTCACCTGTCAAATAACTGAGAGAATGATACATTCAATTTTGTCAAAGGCATGTGCTGGCAAAAAAGGTACCGTTATAGGCTGCTGGTAAAGTTATAATTTGTTACACTATTTCTGGATGACATTTTGGCACTAGAACTTTATTCTGAGGGGTAAAGGGAGATATAAACAAAAGTGTACACTCAAATGAATTCATTACTGAGTTATTTATAATGTGGAATATTGGAAATCACATTTATTTGGGCAAACATAATTTAAGGCTGTCATCTTGGAACACGCAGAGACCTTGGAAATGGAGGCCCTATTAAAGAAACAAAAGATGGTAGAAGCCTAGGATCAGAGCTGCCTTAATTGTCTGTATTACACGCTCCTACCTTTTATATGAGAACAATAAAACGCTTGTGTAAGGCACTGCACTATTCTTTTAGGACTCTGTTGCTACAGCAAGATCCAATTCTAACTGGCATATTTATATTTGTTTGTTTATGTATATGTGAATGCATGTATTTAATATTTTAAAAGTTGTGTTTTGGGAAATCTCTCAGTGCTTTTATTATAAACATAGAAAGAGTGTTACCAGATAAATTACAGGGATGGGCCAGGGTCGGTGGCTCACGCCTTTAATCTCAGCACTTTGGGAGGCTGAGGCGGGCAGATCACAAAGTCAAGAGATCGAGGCCATCCTGGCCAACATGGTGAAACCCCATCTCTATTAACAATACAAAAATTAGCTGGGCGTGGTGGCATGCGTCCAGCTACTCCAGAGGCTGAGGCAGGAGAATCGCTTGGACCTGGGAGGAGGAGATTGCAGTGAGCCGAGGTCGTGCCACTGCATTCCGGCCTGGCGAAAGAGTGAGACTCCATCTCAAAAACAAAAAGAAAAAACATAAATAAATAAAAATAAAGATTGCACGGATGAGCCCAAATGGTAACAAAATGACTTGGTAGCTCATTGCAGAGCCAACAGATATTAAAAACCTAAAGTTATTTTTAAAACTATTGGAATGTACTTCTCTGATTAAGCTAGTTTAGGTAGTATCTTTTATTCTGAATCTAAGACTTGATGATCCTGAGATTTATTTTAGCTTTAGGAATCTATGATTGATGTAGCAGCCACGTTTATTGTTTGAAGAAAGTGAGAAAGATGGCGTTAAATATTCCTCAGAGAGAAATCGAAGTTTTAATTATTATAGGACATAATATGAGGGAAAGAGACATTGAACAGTTCAATTCCAAGCCTAAGACATTTTCGCTGAATATTTTAAAATAGAATAGTGTGCTTAGTCAATTAGGACGCTCTTGGTGTTGGTTTTCACTGGGCAAAATTTTGACCACCCAAGGTATTATAATGCTTCCATATTAATAAAGAGAAAACTTTCTTTTAAGTATTGAGTAATGCTCCCTTTTGGCTTCCACTTAAAACTGATGCTACAAAAACCATGTAACATTTTTCACTAGTCTACTATGAATGCATATTTTGTAGTATAAATTAAAGGCCATCCTCACAGTTATTGAAATCTGCAAAGTTAAATTCAATGTATTGGGCTATAGAAAATTCCCAGATTTCTTCTCTTTTTGCCTTATAACAGTGAAGATAGTTGACATTTTAACTATTAACACAGCTTTGCTTAAAGAATAGTGTTTGTCTTCTACTTCAGGTGTCCTCTCTGTCTTCTCAGAAGACATTGTTTCTTTTACGATAATCCTCATACTACTTAATCTTCCTATAGCATCTTATATTATTTAATATTATCTCCTTTCTCCCTCCCTTTGTTCCTTCTTTCTTTTTTCCTTTTTAGTTTTTGAGATCAAAGTGTTGGTACTACTACAGATAAAAACAATGGGAGACTGTGGCTTAATTTGAGCAGCCAATTGGGCATAAAATACTCCCCAAGAATGCATTTATCTACCTGGACACTGGCAGAGATGAACCTGCAGGGCAGCCTGTTCCTGTTACGGTTACTACACTGTGGGGAGCAGAAATGGCCTCTTTACCTTAAGAGGACTTGGTGGATCCAAAGGAGAGCTCTTCTCTTCTGAAAACTCTCTCAGCCCTTGGTTTCTGTCTCTGAACATCTTGTCTATCTAGTTTCTTTTTTCATTGCCGCCTCCTCTTTCTTTAGCTTGCTGTCCTGAGACATGGGCATTCCTGAGGTTCAATTTTCTTCTTTATACCCTCTCCCTTAGGGGTCATTTTCTTCATTTGTAGTTCACCTATTAACTCTATGAGGGCAGGCACCAGATATATTTCTCCAGCCCCAGATTCTGAGCTCCTCACCGGACATCAGTTCGCAAAACTTGTTTTCAAAATTAAATGCATTCTTTTTTCTCTTATGAAAACATCTCTTTGATCTCCCCCCCTTTTTTTTTCTACTGTATCACCACCGCTTTCCAGCCACCCAGACCCAGAAAGTCTGATATCCTCTACTTTAATCAGGCATTCCTTTGCCATGTCTCCTGAATCCATCCCTTCCTTTCCATTCCCATTGATAGATACTGCGCCAGCTACATCCACTGTGAGATCAGTCAATTGCACTGAATCTGAAAGGGCCACACATAGATTAGCTTATACTCCCTGTGCTTTCAGTTTGTCCTTCTTCCAGTTCACCCTGCATCCATCAATCTTCTTTAAGGTTAATCTCCCTCATGTTAGAGATTAAATCCCTTTCTTCTGCATATGAGGGCTCACACAATTTACCTTTTATAAATCTTTTGAGCTAATCTCCTTTTCTCACACAAACCTTTTAATCCAATCCAACTTATCTAATCACTATTCCTTTAATGTTGTTTTCCTCCATGTCTTTGCTCACTTAGTTTTCCCTACCCAGGGGGTCTTCAACACATTTCTCTATCAAAATCCCACTCCTTTGTGGCCCAAATTAAATTTTACCACTCTTTGCATGCTTCTCTCAACTTAAAATTCTAAATGTTTCCTTTTAAACCCAACAATGAGTTTTTATAGCACTTTTTGTTAGTAATCAGTTTTATGTTTCATGGTATTTTTGCTTTTATATCTTTCAATGTCTTGTTTCTAGTTAGATTATAAGCTACTTGAGAAAAAGAAGTTTATTTATATCTTATTCACCATATGGAATTATCAATGGTTAGCTGGAGATTTTCTTCTATTATAAAACTTTTTCACCTCTCACTTAAGGTCATCTTCTGTTTGGAAACTTTTCACCTTCCTCTGAGGCTGTTTTCTATTATATAACTTTTCACCTTCCTTTGCTCCTTTGCTTCCTTTGCATGAGTGATGAATACTTCTGAATTTTATTATTCAATATCAGTACCTAAATAATGGGAATTGAATTTTTCTTGATATTATATGTACTTAGGTTTTTCCCCACTTGGGGTGCCAATGCTTGTTTCAGTTCATTATTACTTTTATTTTTCATTATATTTTTTAATTTAGTTTAAATTTTCATATAGTAATTGTACATATTTAAGGGGTACATAGTAATGTTTGGATATTTTTAAGGTGTGATGAGCAGACTAGGGTAATTAGCATGTCCATCATCTCAAACATTGATCATTTCTTTATGTTGGGAACATTCAATATGCTCCTTTTAGTTATTTGAAATTACATAATATATAATTACATATTATATTGTTAATAAGCTAACCATATAACATATAGGATATAGTTATCCTATATATAATAAAATATATAGGACTATATAACTGTATGTAGTTATACTATATATAACTATAGCCTATATAATTAACTATAATATATAGTTAGACATAACTATATATTGTATATAGTTACGTGTCCATATCTCATATACAGTATATATATAATATATAAGTCTTTCTATAAAATTATATAGTTAATTATATAGGATAAGTAACCGTAGTTATCCTATGGTGCTATAGAACACTAGAATTTATTCTCTTATTTAACTGTAATTTTACATCCTTTAATAAATCTCTTTATATACCATCATCCTATTCCACCCTTGAAGGACTCTTAGGGTCTTTAGGGTTCTAAGGCTCTATTTATCTTTGGTAAATAATATTATCATGCGTAAAAATAATCAATCCCAGAAAATCAGCAAAACAAATTTCCTCCTTGTTTAACCACATGCAAAATTCCCAGATTTAAACTATGTCTGCTCCATAAGAAGATTATTCTGTTACAATCTTTAAAACTTTAAAGAAGTTTCCAAGATTAAAAGTAGCACATAGCCAACCCAGGATCCAGCAAAACTAAGAGAAATATTTTTCCCTAAAAGATAGTGTGGTTATCTTGAGTCTGGGAAATGATCTCCACAATGCCCCCCATAAAGTGATGTGTGTTGACAAGTAGGCTAATAGGAGATTCCCTTTCAACTTTGCCAACAATGTTTGGAAGCTGGCAGTAAGAAAACCAGTACAGTAAAAACAGTTGCTTAATTACAGAAGCCACATTGCTTACATTTCAGCATGAAGTCAAAATTTGTTTGAATCCATGGAATTCATGTTGTTCTAAAAAGCAGCTCAAAAATAAACAAATAAATAAATAAGCAGTTTACATAATTTGCAGTACTTACGCTATTCTTTTGCAAAAGAGCACCACGGGAGAGCATGACCAGCAAGTGATACAGTTGCCGACAGAGAAAGCCCTGTGTTCTCAAATGTGAAGTAATTTTGACTTTTATATATTGAAAGCAGCATTGAGTGGCAGCCAATTCAGAGTTGTAAAGATCTATAGAATTCTCTTTAAAATAATTTTTATTGATTCATCTGTAAGCAGAAGTATGAGAATCCAATTTTCCATAAACTGCTTTTACCAGATATTTGTGACAATATTCCACCAGAAATGCCTCTCTTCCCTATCTCTTCCCAGATGACTGCAGCATATAGACAATCCAAGCTTAAGTCAATTAAAATGTAACTAACCACACCTTTTCCAGTAGCAGACAAATGTGGATTCAAGTCCACTCTTAAATTATAGCACAACCTTCTAGCACATACTCAGTTCTGGTTAATTGATAAACATCATCTCATAAATAGCAAAGAGGGGCTCTCCGAAGTAGATGTATCTGGGTTAAAATACTGGATGTATGAATCACCCTTACAATTGTGATGGTGACCTAGGAAAAATATCAGTCTCTAATTCTGGGAACTTAAGATATTTGCTTGAAGAGCAATTTTGACATCCAGATTTCATTTTCAGGACTCAACAAGACATTTCTGTAATACATCAAATCCAAGTCTGAAATCATTTCTGCAGCTGTTTATGGCTGCTGTCTCAGCCAGTCCAAGTGGAGGTTAAAGTTGATACTTCCATGTAGCTTCCTATTCTGAAGTCGGGCAGTCTTCTGCTCTTTGGCAGTCTGTGATTTGTTAAGGACCTCAGTGTATTGCTTGCAATCTGTATCTTGATTGCTAAGGTTTTCAGACTTCGTTTTTAAAAAACTTTGGATTATTTTATTTGCAAGTACTAGTTTTAATTGATCATGTTCATCATATATTTAGAAATTAAAGAGACAGTATCTGGTTAGATGCTTGAGACATTGCTGAGCAAAAGGCAAAAATCAAATGTTTAAGTAAATAGGTGAAATGTCTGCATCCTGTAAGTGAGCTTCTTAAACATAAAGACTGAGAGTCATTGTGTCAGGTACTTTACTGAAGTTTTATCACATATCTGTCATGATGAGCATAAAATAGGGGTAAGTAGACCATGTCATGGACATCTGGTATTTTTTGAATTGCCTTCATCTTTTTCTTCCTGAAACTACCCATCCAAATAATTCCAGTGGTATATTCTATAATTGTGTCTTCATCTCCTTTTGACATAAATCAAATTCACCAATCTATATCTAATTCCACTATCCAGAGTTATTGTCTCGAGGGTGAGCAGAACTCAAGAAAAGCCATTCAGAATCCATTTTGGAGATTTGTCTGACTTTTGAGGGAGAGACACAGGGCCTTTTTAACTGAATCGTCTAGTATCATGGGTACATATACCTGCAATGGCAGGGGCCCATCTTTGCTGCTCCATGGGGAGAATCCTCCTGTAAACAAAGCAAACCCAGAGGAGAGTAGAGCCAATAAATTATGTTAATCCACACATTCTTTCTTTTTTTTTTTTTTTTGCTTAGAGCCAACTTTATTAGAGTTTCTGGCATTTACAATCAGAAGAACTCTAACTAATATTTCTTTCTAATTGTACACACATGAGATCATCTGAGTTGCCCAAATACACACAGCAAGTAGGTGGTAGGCCTAGGATTTGAACACAGGTTTCTTTGATTCCAGAACATTGGTGATATAATGCCCCTGAGGGAAGCATGGGAAGTGTTGGAACTAGTCTGTTATTTAAACATCAAGATAACCTTGGACTATGATTCCAAATTGTGCAAACCATTTTCTTCCCAAGAAGTTTTTGTATGCCCCTGAAATGATAAGGGGAGGATATGGCCCAACAGATTCTAGCACATACCTTTTTTGTTGTTGTTAAGACAATCTTGAAGAATGCTTGCTTATCTTAAACCGAGGCAAGTGAGAATATTTCATGGAAATTGTCTTTTTCCTTCTATCAGTGCTGGCTTGTATGTGTTATAAATCCTGATGTTTACAGTTGTACAAATAGTCAATGTAATTTAATATCAGTTTATGAGAAATGCTGAGAAAATCCCTTGATTTTCATCACCAACCTTTCCTAAAGTGGACCTTCCTGATATGTACTTTCACAAGTCAAACAGGGACTGTTTTTCCTCTCTGGTCCCTGCTGTGTTTTGATGACCTAGATGGTAAGAGGTCGCTGCTTGGAAGGCACAGATAACTGTAACAAGGGAAAACTGCTTCTTTGATGTACCAGACATTTAGTGAGGTCTAATCGTGTGCTAAATATTCGTGGCCCACTATATATATCACCTTTGATAAGAATTCTTTTCAAACCAGGATATTCCAAAATTTGTTCTAATATGTTGAAAAAGAAGTTACAATGTTGAAACAGAAGGTACAGTTTTTAGTTGTAAAGATGACCACCTTCATTTCGTACTCAAATTTAAATCTCTTAACAAACATTTGTGAGGATAGATTTGCAGGTGTCTAATAATTGAAGTGTTTCAGATTTAACGGACACAATGAGAATTTGTGAACGGTAGATGGGTCTCACAGTTGTTCAAGTTTTTGTTTTATTTTTTGGATCTTTTGTTTACTTCAAAGCAGAAAGGAAACCATTACGATACTGATACCAAAAGTTAGGATTCAAATATTCAACACTTACTAGAGCAGGCATTTTAAACTCAGTTTACCTAAGTTCCAGTACAGAGGCTGAGTTTAAAATCCTATCAAAATGACTTTAAAGTGTGTTTGTATTGCCTGCTATCCAACTATATTTAGTTTTTAAATGAAAGACTCTATCTCTATTGTTAGAAAATCTAGTGTTTTGGGATTATGAAAAATTAGCAGATATCTCTAGTTTAGTATCAATTTTTAAAGGCTTTTTAGAAGAAATAGTATATTATAAAATGCAAATTGGAAAGTTAAATATGGTCAGTTGCCTAGGTGTTAGCCTCTGCTGCCTCCTGAAACTAAAATAAAATGACAGTAAAGGTACTTTTTAAGGTTATAAATAAGCAAAGACTAAAAGATTGGAAGAGGAGACATCAGCAATGAAATGCTGGAAACTGAAGAACAAATGGAAGAGTGGTAATTGACTTAGCAGATCCTAGAAAGCCAAGTCCTAATCAGACACGGGAAGCAAAACACTAGTTCTAAGCAAACTGATTTATACCAGGAGACCTCCAAAGGGCTTGAGAATTGCTGACACTAGACACTGCTGGAAGTGGAGATGAAGGTAAACTAAAAACAATGTTTTTTAAGAAAGTTAGTCCTCCAGGGCTCTCCTCTACTCTGTGCAGCCCAGCATTGCTCCTGCTCATTGCTGGTGGGTTGTTCCTGAGAAGAGAGAAGGTCTCACTTCTAGAACAGAATGCCTCACTGTAGGCGGAATGAAAGTGAAGATTTGTGTGCTCTATGTTGACTCTCCAATTCCTAGATGTTATGATATTTTCAAGCAGGAGAGCAAAGAGCAAAGGAACCATCTCTGGAGAATCTCACTGGACCCTGAAGTAAAGATACTGAGTGTCCTTAATGGATTAATATAGGCAAACAATGAAAGAATACTCATGCAACATTCATCTTCCTCCACCACATGTAAATCTTCTTATCAACAGTTTGTGGCACACACACACACACACACACACACACACACACACATACATTCGAACAGAGAATTAATAACGACCACTTCTGGCATAGAGTGATGAAGAGGTTATAAAATTACATTTCAATTATTTATGTATTCTTTGAAAAAATTTTAAAGCTTGTATTACCTTTATTTTTATATTTAACTTGGTAACTTTTATGAAAGTTATACATGAACATAAGTTAGAATAAATAGCTCTTGTTTCAAAAAACAGCATGCCTCTGTCCTCCCATGTGTCATGCTTCCTGGTGCCCAGAAGCAACCTCTTTCAAATCCTTTAACAACTTTTTTATTAATTTCTATTAATTTGAGTAATTTGCTTCAATTGCTTCTTCTTGACCATTGAGTCTAAAACACTATTGACTTTTCACTGTGAGGAGGAGGTTACCATCATATCCATTCATACTTTCCATCTTTCACTTGCTCAGTATAACCAAATCATAATTTTTATTACATCAACAGTCATTTCTCAGTTGTGGTATACTATGTCATATACTAAGATAACTTTTCTTTTCTGCAAATTTGATTGACACTGTTACCATAACTTTTTTTTTTTTTTTTTTTTTTTTTTAGATGGAGTTCTCACTCTGTTGATGGGCTGGAGTGCAGAGTGATCTCGGCTCACTGCAACCTCTGCCTCCCAGGTTCAAGCGATTCTCTTGCCTCAACTTCCTGAGTAGCTGGGACTATGGGTGCCCGCCACCATGCCTCCCAGCTAGTTTTTGTATTTTTAGTAGAGACGGAGTTTCACCATGTTGGCCAAGATGGTCTCAATCTTGTGACCTCATGATCTGTCCCCCCTTGGCCTCCTAAAGTGCCGACTAATAAACATTTTATTTCTATATTCCCCCACCTGTTTCTTAAGTCTTCTCTAAATTAACTCAAACATGTCAGATATTTCAATACATTTTGGCGAAAAAGTTTCTCATACAGTAAGGATGTGTTTTAATAAAAAGTACTCTTTTGAACTTCTTTCTGGGGATTCTTGTCACTTCTGTCTTATGTTATACATCTTTTCCATTTTATCAATATGTAAATATAGTAGTCAAAATAATAACTCGATGAACTATTGATTCTCTTTACTAATAAAGGTTTATCTAACAGTGCAATCTTCAGATGCATGTTCTAGAGTGTTTTATTCTTCTTAATTTATTTAGAAATTCCAGTGAAAGGTTCAGATAAATCATTTAAGAAAAATTAGATTAAACCAGAATCTTTTTAACAGAGACAAGAATGTGAATACAGGAAACACACATTGGGGGAAATCTTTACCATTTAACATAACAGTAAAATTGTTCAGCACAACTTATTCATTGATTCAAGTATTGTCATTGTACATGCTGTAACAGAGCAATGAGCTATAACAAGAGTTTTTAGACAATCTATGTGTTTTAGATTATAAATAGAAATATCAACTCATCTGAGGAGTACTCACCTCTGTAAGAAATGGTTCATATTAATAACCATATTCAGATTTATTGGCATTTTGTGATTCAGTTTTCAGGCTAAAAATATATTTTCTTTTCTTTGTCAAAACATATGCCTGTTTATTTATACTTAGTCCTGAGTAGAAAAAAAATAATATGGAAAATACCACAATTTAAATATTATAATCTTCTTTAAAGGAAGTTTTATTCTTTGGGAAAAGTTGCATTTTTATGCTTGATGCAATGAATTAATCTTTAGCTCCTCTTACTTCTGCATAAATGGCAATCTGATTGCTTATATATTCAGAGTAGACATTCCTAATTTAAAATACAGAACCTAATCATTCTATTTTCCTTGCTTTGGAGGCCTTGCTTTACCAGCTAACCATTCATCAGAGGACTTTAAATTGCTGTAGGCAAGCAGAAAAGGATTTCCTTCTTTACATTTTCTTAGTATATTTTCACAGAAAAGAAAATTAATAGATGTGTAAAAATTCCCTGAGAACTTTTGCGGCCACTGCAATTTAGAGATGTTATTGAATTGGTTTAAAAAGTATGAAATAAGAAAAACAAAAATATTAGGTTAAGAAAGCTGAAGTTTGGTTTTTTAAAAATATTTCTGTGATAAGCAAGAAAAAACTAAGGTTTCGGCTGCCAACCATAAAGCTTCAAAGCATACAGCTCAGCAAAGACTGACGTATTCACATACACCATCTCACGAACACAAATGTTAGATGATGGTGGAAAATGCAGCCACCAATCTCGCATTTTTTTTGTTTTTGTTTTTGTTTTGAGACAGGATCTTGCTCTGTCAACCTGGCTGGAGCACAGTGGTGCAAACACGGCCCACTGCAGCCTCGACCTCCCGGACTCAGGCAATCTTCCCACCTCAGCCTCCTGAGAAGCTGGGACTATAGGCATACACCACCATGCCTGACTAATACTTGGCTTTTTTTTAAATTTTTTTTTTATTTTTATTTTTTTAGAGACAGGGTTTCACCATGTTGCCCAGGCTGGTCTGAAATTCCTGGGCTTAAATTATCCTCCTGCCTCAGCCTCCCAAAGTGTTGGGATTGTAGGTGTGAGCAACTGCATCCTGTCAGATCTCATTCTTAATAAAAGACAAGTAAGTAAAAATTGTAATGAAAAACTGTTTACAGTATCAGTCCGGCAAAGATAAAAAGGTTTGATAATATACTGAGAGCAAGTGTATGGGAAAAACAGAATTCTCTACTTACACACTATTGCTGGAAATGTAAACGGTGGAAACTCCATTGAAGGTAACTTGGCAATATTTGCCAAAATTAGAAGTGCTCATACTCTTGGCCTAGAACTATATTTTTAAAACTGTATCCTACAGAAAATGTGCATTTAAATGTGCAAGGATATTCATTGTGACTTTTTCTTTTTTTGCAAATAAAATAATTAATAAACCAGGGAGTACATTAACTGTCTTATCAATAGACTGCTGGTGGAATATTCTGCTAGATAAGTAAACTACGGTAAATTTATAATAGGAAAAAAATTATACCATACACAACAGGTATTAATAAGGGCAAGAGCGTGTGTAAAGATGGAGAGCTGCCTTTTGAATTTCTTTTTCCCTTGAACTTTTTATTTTAAAGGGTTTACAGAATGCTTCAGAAAGACTATACAAACCTGGTTACACATTTTTGTCTTGGGAAGGGAGGCTTGAGGAGGTCTAAGATAATCTATTTCTATATACCTTTTAATATTGTGGGGAAAAAATGATCATGCCAAGTACAGCATTTTCTACCAGGTTAAAACTTAAAAGAATAAAACAGCAACTACAGTTTAATGGGTTCACATTCCTACCGACAACTGCAGCTTTAACCTATCACCAATACCCCTAAATGTCCAATGACAGGCTCCATAGCTGAAAGAAAATTGGAAAACAAGTGGAATGGAACAAAGATTGTGACATAAATAACATTAGAAATAATATTACCTCACGTTTTGTGAACACTTGTGATGTATCAGGAGTTGGTATACGCATTTTACTTGTATTAACCTTCTTAATCCTCACAACTGTCCTAGAAATTACGTGTTGTCATCATCCTGATTTTATAGACAAGGTAGGCCTGAGAGACAGAGAGGTTGAGGAACCTCTCTAAGATCACAGTTATTCAGTGACTGCTCACAATTTCAATAACTACAAAAACAGCACTAGCAAAGCAGAGAGCTTCCTGTGGCCCCCACTAGCATGCTTCTGTCCTTTCTCACCAACTGTATTCCCCCCAGCACAATAAAATATATTTTTCTCTGTTCCGTCTCACAAAAGGGAGACCTGTTTGGCTCACTATTTTGATTTGTAGACCTTTTCAAAGACTGTGTGGGTGTTATTAAACCTGTTTACTTCTTCAGAAATTGAAAGGCTAAAAAAACAAAGAAATGAGTGGAAGATACGTCAGACAAATGCCAACTGAAAGATACTGGCTTACCCATGTTAAGATTAGAAAACACAATACAAAAATGATAATATGAGAGGAAGATGTTTTAAAATGTTGACAAAGATTAAATTTCCACAGTGAAAATATCACAGCCATAACTGTTGAATCATTAAATAAAATCTATGAAATATATACAACTAAAGATATTAAAAATTCAAGAAGAAATTGACAAAATTACAGTCATAGGAGCAGACTTTAGCACACGTCTGTGAAGCAGGCTCACTGTACACTGGTTACCAGCTTATCTGAGGCTGGTGAGACAGAACGCCTACACACATCACAAGTTACGTGATGCAGGTTTATTTCTTACATATAGAAAACACGGGTGGTAGAGGCCCAGGATTCATTCTGAGTCTGTCCCCAACGGCTCAGAAAAGCTGCCCAGGATAGAGGGATTCTCATCTGCATGTACCTCGCTTGCACTGCAGCTGAGGGACCCCAGAAATCAGTCTGACCTAGGGTTTTTTTTTTCTTTTTTGAGACAGAGTTTCTCTCTTGTTCCCCAGTGCAATGGCATGATCTCAGCTCACTGTAATTTCCGCCTCCTTGGTTCAAGCTATTTTCCTGCCTTAGCCTCCCAAGTAGCAGGGATTACAGGCATGTGCCACCATACCGGGCTAATTTTTGTATTTTTAGTAGAGATAGGGTTTCACCGTGTTGGTCAGGCTGGTCTCGAACTCCTGACCTCAGGTCATTCACCTGCCTCGGCCTCCCAAAGTGCTGGGATTACGTGAGCCACCACGCCCAGCCTGATGTAGGTTTTATAACCTGAGGGCTAATGACACACTGAATTAAATCAGTGAAGGATATCCTGTTTCTAGGGGTCCCTGGAACACAGCCTGGGCTATTCTGGTCAGTACCCCCCACTTCAGAGTTTTGCATTCTCAGCAAATTCTACATTTATTATTGAGAACTACAAGTGGGGAAGGGAGGACAACTGAGTAAGACCAAGGTCACCCGGAGAACTGTCCTGCAACATCTCCATCTGTCTCTGTTACATCAAATAGATCAATAATAATAACAACAATGACATCAATAATAATAAAGAAATAAAAATGTCTTGGTCTGATTTTTGTTTCTTATAACAGAATACTTAAAACTGCATTATTTATAAGAAATATATATTTTTTTCTGCTTTGAGTAGGGAATATTTCTGTGTTTCTTGTTTGGTTATAATGGTCAAATCGGCAAATTGCTGGTTTTTCAGTGCTTGGCTATTCACTGTGCAGCATCTCACTGGAACAATTAAAATGGTACAGAAAAGTCAGAGCAGTGGAACCAAAGCTGGGGATTTCTTGAGAACCAGTGAAGATACTTAGCAATTTGAACTACATAGACCTTGGACATATATAGGCCAACAACCATGCATTAAATATATTTCAATTTTTCATGGAATCTCTCTTGGGTGTCTTTTTTCTTCTATTTTCAAAGACACAGAAAGAAAGAGGCAGTGTCATTAAGCATAAATTATCTTAAGCATAAATTATCTCATCTCAGAGATGAGATGATGTAGGTCAAGGTCCAGCACCCTGGAAAGATGGAGTCTAGTGTAGCAATTTTCCTAACTTCCTCCATGTCTTCTAGCTTAGGTAAGCTACTTCCTTCTAGTTCTGATATATGCTATAAATGTATAGCCTGTGTATATATTTGACAACCTATAGCAAACCTTGTTTTAGAATGGTAGGGAGAGAATACAGTAGGTAAATCTAACCATCCCTTTTTGCGCAAGACCCTCTGTCCATATCTTTACTTCAAGAGTCCTTTTAGAGTTGGAAATCAATAGAGTGGAATTCTAGTACTGTCTCTTTTTCAAGAAGACAAAAAATCTTCATGACATCAGAGGATCTGGAATTTATTTGTGGCCACAGAGGCAATCCTTTTCATGCAATGAATGAACTAGCTAATAATACCCTGCCTTGAGCATATTATCTCTGGCTGAATCCCTCTTTTTGTCCAGTTGTATACCACAGAGTATTCATTACTGAGAAATGCATTTGCTTGTAGAGTGATTCTCTCCTTGTGCAATTGTTTTGTTGTTTGGATTTTGAGGTCTAAGGTTTGGTCTGAAGGAGACTTGGGTTATTACTAAGCTCATTACCAAGATGTGGAGGAAAGATCTCAGTTCAAATTAAATTGCATATGTTTGCCCACAAATTCACATTTGTATTAGCATCTTAGCCTGCCTTCTAAGAAATGAAATTTATTTCTCACAGTGAAGGCTGGAAGTCCATTGTCATGGGGGCACAGTAAGAGCCTTCTTGCTTGTTGGAACTCTACAGAGTCCTGAGGTTGCATACCTCACACGGCAAGGAGAATGAGTATGCTAACATGCTAACTCAGATCCCTCTTCTTTTTATACAATTACCAGTCCCATTACCTGATAACCCATTAAGCTGTGAATGGATTAATTCATTCATTAGGGCAGAGTCCTCATGACCCAGTGCTTCTTAAATAGTCCACATCTCTCAACACTATCACATTGGGAATTACATTTCAACATGAATTTTGGAGGGAAGAAACATTTAAACCACACAAAATGGAAAAATAAATCAAAGTAAAATAAACCTCCTTAGCGTTGCTCAGTGGCAGTATTATGACCAACGAGCTCCATCTGAGGCATGATTACTGCTAATTGAAAACTTTTCCCAATACAACTATTGAAATATAGTTTGGATTGGCATTTTTTGGACAGTCTGTATGGAAACTAAACTTTGTTAGTAAGAAAATAAAAATTAATGATAAATAAAAAACTGCTGACTTAAGTTGATTTATACTTCTGTATCTCATAAAATTGGAATATACATTTATTAAAATTTGTAGCAGTCTAGGAATTTTGACGCTAAGGTAACAGGTGGAGTTTTCTTCCTTATACACCTCCTTGATGCTAGAATAGGGTAATTTATAAGGCAAGAATAAGATCTGAATATATAATAGAAATTGTTTTTAGATGTAAGCACCAGTAGCATTTTAAGTGAGGCAGATAAAATAGACTGCTAATAAAGTAACTGGAGTTGTGTCATAAGATACTGTCAATCTTAGAAGTAGAAAGCTGTGCTTGTCTTATATCTCTTTCACCCTGATGCTGGATCAGGAAGAGTAGAATTTCTTAAATGTCTTCCTCTTACAAGAAGGGCCTGAGAAAACCATCAAAGGGGACCAAATGACTGGCAGCCCAGGCCAGAGTCCATGCTAAAGCAGCAGTGACATGCAGAGGCATAGAGGGCCATCGAGGGAAATATCTCATTTAAATATTTATTGATACTAGGGTTTCCTCTGTGAACTATCCAGTGGGATCCTTAGATGCATTTTAAAATTAGTTTTCTTATCTTTTACTTATTGGCGTGCAAAAGCTCTTCATAAATTAACTATTTTAGGCATTCGAATAATTTTTTTTTTTATTTTGGGTGTAATGTTTTTTGTAAACAAAAAAGCCTACAATTTTGTTTGTTTGTTTTGAGATGGAGTCTTGCTCTGTCCTCCAGGCTGGAGTGCAGTGGCGTGATCTCGGCTCACTGTAACCTCCGCCTCCCTGGTTCAAGCGGTTCTTCTGCCTTAGCCTCCCAACAGATGTTTTTATTTGGTACGGTGAAACATGTTTATCTCCTTTATGGCTTTTGGGTTCCTGCTAAGCAAAACTTAACAATTTCTAAATGCAACATTTCCTTCAAAATTGGAAATTTAAACTTATATACTAGTAGCTCACCTTACTACTTCTTAGTTGTTTTAATTATTACGTTGATTTCTCTTTAATCTCTTGCGTCTGTTTCTCGCCTTAACCTTGGAGATAATCCTTCACCAAAAGCTCAGTTTTGGAAATACTCTCAGTGACTCTTCTCTTCTTTGTTACACTACTTGGGTGGTTCTTCATTACTTCCTATTTTCTCTTTAGCTCTCTATGTTTTGCTGCCTGTGATCTGCTCAACACTCATTTCCTAAAACCTGGCCCCCAGGAAGAAATAACCACAATTGCCTTGATCAATAACAAGACACAGAATGTTTTCATTTCTGTGTCAGATTTTGCTTTTCCCAATTACCATTTATAATTTCAAAATATTCACTATCTAAGCAACATAGGAGTAAATACACTTACATTTACATTTCCCTATATTTCTCTCCTCCTCTGGGACCTTAACATGCCGCTAATCTTCACTGACTCACATCCCTCAGCTGATCTCTTTAAGTGGCACCTGTCACCCCAAGAGGGTAGTGAGGGCTGCCTCTGCTCTTTAGCTCATATTGTACCCCAATGCTCTTTGGAACTGTCTGGCAAGGACTCTGTTCTCTCTCACTTACCTAGTAGGTGTGCATTTATTTGTTGGTGACCACCTTGAATCTTCATGGTACCAGTGATTTGAGGTGGTCTGGCAGAGTGGATGATAAAGTCTTTTTACTCTTTGTATTACACTCTTTCAATGGAGTTCAAAAGTTGAGTTATTTAGGCCCAATGAGACACTGAGTTCAGTTAGATTAGATTCCTCAAAAGTCAGACTCTGGGGCAAGAATGTGGGAGCAGGTGGTTTATTTGTGAAGTGTTTGCAGGAAGCAAAAGTAAAGGAGTGGAGAGAGAGAGAGGAGGAGGAAGCACCAACAAAGGTGTATTAAACACTGTGTGTATGGAGGAACAGTGGTTCTATCCTACCAGGAACTCTCTGAAATATTGGTTAGAATACGACTCGGAATTCTCCTACTGGGTGTCTGGGAAGGTTGGGTATTTATCCACTGACTCTCATATCTCACTTGTTAAAGGATGTCCCTGGAGGTTAAATCTCCAGCATTTTGGGGCCATCCCATAGCACTGAACGAGCTCCCACAACTCTGCAGAAAGCCCCAAGACTGAAAAACAGAGACATATAGGCTCTGAAAGGCTGTCGGCCATGCACGGGAATGTCCACGATGGGCTGTCAGCATGCATGGGAATGTCCACCATGGTTGTTGGTGAATGAAGCAGGACACTGACAGCACCTGCCTTTGAGAAATTGAAATTGCATTTTGTAATTATAGCCCCCTTGCTGCATTTACGTGAATACATGTTCCATTGTATTTTCTCTGAGCCAGTGTGAATGCTGGCTGTCTTTTGGGGAACACATTTGCTATCAGCCCACTCCCTACCCTCCTACTCTTCTCCTGCTGATACACTTCTGTCTGGCCTTTCAGTTTTCCAGAACTGTGCGAGTATGTCTGAACCCCAGCAATGTAGACAGGTTCAGTTATTTCCTCGGGGTCCCATTAGGCTTCCATGCACATAGATTTCCCAGTAGTTCCCAAGCTATGGCCTTGACATATCTTAACTCTCACCAGTGGACACAGCTGTGCTCAAGCTGAGAATCATACTATACAATCTTAAAAATCTGATCTTTTATGTATTTTCTCTTTCCTGACCTCTGCCAACTGGTATTTGACATATTCTATATAAGGTAAAATAAAATGTACTTACAAACAGTTTTTTGCCAGGTTTCCCTAGATACACTTAGCAACCAGCTTCTTAAAACACAGCTTAAGTGCAGACTTAAAGTGACAGCTTTTCTTTAAAAAGGACAGACAATTAATTAGTTCTGTCATGTGTAGAATGCCAAATAATTATCTTCTTTTCTTTGCTGCATGCAGTCTCCTCCAATTATTACCTTACAAAGATTTTAGAAGAAATATCTCAAAGAAGTTTGACTTTGGGCAAGTGACATTCTGTCAGAACCATTCCAAGGACAGAAGAGGATGACTGGGACTCAATGACTACTGAAGTCTACCCTCTTCCATTGATTGATGTTACAGCTCTAGGCAAGGGGACCAGTTTCTCTGCATTGCATTTCCTTCAGTTTTAATACAGAAATACTAGTATACTAAAGCACTCCAGGGAAGTAAACCCAGAGGGGCAAGAACTGCTCATGGCAGAATGGCAAGAGGAGCCATGTGGTCATGTTTGCAAACTCTTGTTTAAAATTGACATTAGTTGAGCTTAACTTGCATTGAGGATAACTTCCCAATTAGCAGCTCTTCTGAAATTGCCCTTATAGGGCTTAAGCATTTGTTGTTTGGGTTGTATGCATTCTCATATTGTTGCATATGGGTTGCAGTCTGATTGTTGTCTTTCTTTTCTTTTTCTTCTTTTCTGTTCTTTTTTTTTTTTTTTTTTTTTTTTGAGAAAGAGTCTCACTCCATTGCCCAGGCTGGAGTGCAGTGGTGTGATCTCGGCTCACTGCAACCTCTTCCTCCTGGGTTCAAACAATTCTCCTGCCTCAGCCTCCCGAGTAGCTGGGATTACAGGTGCATACCACCTCACCCTGCTAATTCTTGTATTTTTTTTTAGTAGAAATGGGGTTTCACCATGTTCGCCAGGCTGGTCTCGAACTCCTGACCTCAAATGATCCAACCACCTTGGACTCCCGAAGTACTGGGATTACAGGCATGAGCCACCACGGCCGGCCTGATTGACGTCTTTCTGGAGAACTTAGTTTAGTGCTTTATCCACGGTGTATTTAATAAATGCCAAGTGATGTGTTGCATGACTCCTCAGACTCTTATTGATATTTTTCTCCATATTTAGGGAGGCATATCATAAATTCAGAGAGAAATTCAGAATTTATCCTCTTCTATAACTACACAATGAGGGAAGACTAAGCTATCAATATCTGTCTGCATGTCTCCGCAGTTCATATCTGTGTGTCTCTGCCTCTGTACCTCTATGTATGTATCATTCTTTCTCTCTTTTCTACAACAACATACTCTTTAGATTCCCTGTCCCCTCCAAAGAGCATTTCCTACAATTAAGATGAATCACAATCAGTCTTGCCTTTTCAAGACCCATGAAAGGGGAAACTAGGTGGAATGTAAAAAGCCTAGGTTCTGGGCTTTGTTGCCCAGAATTCATTGTTGTTGGGCGCAGTGGCTCATGCCTATAATACCAACAGTTTAGGAGGTCAGCTGGGAAGATTACTTGAGATTGAGAGTTCAAGACCAGCCTGGGCAATATAGCAAGGCCTCATCTCTTAAAAAAAATTAAAATTATTAGCCAGGCATAATAGTGTGTGCATGTAGACCCAACTACTCAGGAGGCTGAGGCAGGAGGATCACTTGAGCTGGGAGTTCAAGGTTACGACGAACCACGATCACACCACTGCACTGCAACCTGGGTGGCTCTGTTACATGACCTGCAAGTTACACCAACTTTTTAAAGTCTTAGTTCCATGAGGTTCAATATATTTGTAGGTCCTCATAGTGAGAGAATGACACATCTCTTCCCATGCCTGCATGGCTCATGGTACGTCTCTCTGAGGGAGGATTAGACATCCCTCCATTATAGTACACTTGGCCATGTAACATTTAGCCAACATAATGTGAACAGAAGCTCTAAGAGCCATCTTATGGCACTAATATTGGTCTTTTCCTTTGTTAAAAGATCGGTACTGGTGTGTCATAGGTAAGGGTTGTTCCTTCAGCTTTGGTCTCAGTAAACAGGAGAAGATGTTGAGCACAGAAACAGTTGATTCACAATGTAGACCTGTAATGTGACCAGGAAATAAATATTTCTTGCCGTAAACTTCTAAGATCACATTGTACCTTAGCATAAAGTGATGTATGTATTTTCAGATCTATAAATTGGGAATATATCATTCATTTTTGCCAAGCTAATGTCAAGAAACAGTGAGATAATACATATAAAACTCAAAATACGGTAGTCAATGCAAGGCTTGGAAATAGTAGCTTAAAAGCTTTGGGGGCAGTTCAAAAGACATATTTTTGGAGTCCCTACTTCTTTATTATTATTATTACTTTTTTGAGAGACAGTCTTACTCTGTCACCAAGGCCGGAGTTCAATGGTGCGATTTCGGCTCACTGCAACCTTCACCTCCTGAGTTCAAGTGATTCTCCTACCTCAGTCTTCCAAGCAGCTGGGACTACAGGTGTGCACCACCACACCTGGCTAAATTTTTGTATTTTTCGTAGAAACGGGGTTTCACCATGTTGGCCAGGCTGGTCTCAAAATCCTGACCTTGTGATCCGCCTACCTCCCAAAGTGCTGAGATTACGGGCATGAGCCACTTTGTCCAGCCAACTTCATTATTTTCAAGGTTGCTTTTGGTCAAGGAAAGGCACTTCTTTCTGAAGTAAGCTTTTGCTTCCCTTTGTAGAAAATATCAACGTAGAATTCAAGATACAGTTCTAATTTCACCTCCTCTCTACAGCTTTATCAAATCCTCTGTCCCTAGCAAAATCAATTGCCTCTGTATAGCCATAACAACATTGTGTTATAAATGTTACATAGTGACTTTCCCACTAGTCTATCCAGGCTTGCTGTGGTTTGAATGTATTATTAAAGCTCCTGTGTTGAAAATTTAATCCCAAATGCAGTACTGTTGAGAAGTGTGACCTGTAAGAGGTGATAAGGTCTTGAGGGCTCCGTCCTCAAAAATGGATTAATGTCATTATTTCAGGAGTGGATTACTTATTGCGGTAGTGGGTTTCTGACAGAAGGATGAGTTCAGCCTTGTTCTCTCACTCTCTAGCCCATGTGATGCCTTCCACCGTGTTATGACACAGTCAGTAGCCCATCACCAAATGTGGTCCCTTGATTTTGGACTTTCCAGCCTCTGGAACCATGAGCCAAATAAGTTTGTTTCTAATAAATTACTCAGTCTGTAGTATTCTGTTAAGACAGCATAAAACAGGCAAAGACAAGACCTTTGGGGTGGAAGTTGATTTTTATATTCATCCAAATAGGCAGAAATTGCAGTGAAGCCTCATCGTATAAACAATTTTAATATATGCCAACAAACAACAAAACTTTATGATTCTATTATCTTGTGCAATAACAAACACATCTAGTAACATGTATTCAAGTTATTAGTTTTATATTATAATGGAATTTTTTAAACCTTGCATGCCAGAAGAATGTTTCTGAATTCTTCACCCTATCCATCTCTTCATCATTGAGTTTATAAGCTCAGTGGTTTGAATGCCTCAGTATCTGGATGCACACTTTCCATTTGTCCTTTTGTAAATCTACTTTTTTGGTTTCCATAGTTTACTCTGCACAAGAATGTCTGTACTGCATACATAATATATGTATGTTTATTATAGCATAGGGGCAAGTTAGTGGGTTTTCAAAGATAACTTAAAAAACTTTATCGGATAGCAATATAATGTATATAGTTAAAATATGCAATTTGAAAAGTTTTGATAGATGTATACACCTATGAAACCATCATCACAGTAAAAATAGTGAACATATATCTAACACCTGGATATCTTCTTGTGTCCCTTGTCATTCTTCTTCATTAACCACTCCCCATTCCCAAACAGCCACTGACCTGCTTTCTGTACTGCAAATTAGTTGTATTTTCTAGCGTTTTATATAAATGGAATTATGTAGTGTGTACTTTTTTGTTTGGCTTCTTTCATTCAGCATAATTACTTTGAGATGAACATTTGTGTCATTCCTACTTGTGGGCTACTACAAATATAATGCTTTTTGGAACATTTCTATACATGTCTTTGTGTGGGCATTTGTTTTTATTTATCTTGGTAAATATCTACGAGTGGAATGGCGAGATCATATTCTAAGTTTATGCTAACTTGTTAAGAAACTGTCAAGTGGTTTTCCAAAGTGGTTGACCATCATAGATTCCCACTGGTGGTGTATGAGAATACCAGTTCTTCTACATCTTTGCCAACAGTTGGTTAGTCCTTTAAATTATAGTCATCCTATTAGGTATGCATCTCATTGCAGTTTTAATTTGCTCTTCTCTAACAATTAACACCGTTTAGAATCTTTTCGTATATGTATCTGCTATTCACGTATCTTCTTTGGAGAAGTATCTACTTACATTTATTTAATTTGTTTAATTGAACTATTTGTATTTTTTAAATTGCATTTTGCATGTTCTTTTTATATTTTCAATAAAAGTCTTTTATCAAAAATAGGCTTTGCAAATATTTTTTTTCCCAGTCTATGACTTTCTTTTTATTCTTTAAGAATGTCATTTGGAGAGCAGAAGTTTTTAATTTTGTAAAGTCTGCTTTACCAATATCTTTTTCACTGATAAATGATTGATATTTAAGAAATTATTGTCCAACCCAAGATCATATAGATTTTTTCCTCATCTTTCCTCTAAAAATTTTATAGTTTTATGTATTACATTTAGGTCTATAATTTCTCTTGCATTAACTTCATTATGATATAAATTAGGTATCAAAGTTCACGCTTTTGCATATGGGTATTCAGTTGTTCCAGCCACTACTTACTGAAATGACAATCCATTCTCTATTTTTGCATCTTTGTTGAAAATCAGTTGTCCATATGTGCAGGTCTATTTCTGCAATAACTACTCCATTCCATTGATCTATTTGTGTGCTAGTACCACACTGTATTTATTGATGCAGCTTTACAATAAATCTTGAAAGTAGTTAATGTTAACCCTCTCACTTTGGTCTGCTTCTCAAAGTTTTATTTGACAATATTAAGTTGTTTGCATTTCCACATGAATTTTAAAGGCAGCCTGTTACTTTTTTTTTTTTTTTTTCCCGAGACGCAGTCTCTTTTGGTCACCCAGGCTGGAGTGCAGTGGGGAGGTCACTGCACGCTCCGCCTCGCAGGTTCACGTCATTGTCTTGCCTCAGCCTCCAGAGTAGCTGGGACTACAAGCGCCCACCACCACACCCGGCTAATTTTTTTTTATTTTTAGTAGAGACAGGGGTTCCACCGTGTTAGCCAGGATGGTCCTGATCTCCTGACCTCGTGATCCACCGACTTCGGCCTCCCAAAGTGCTGGGATTACAGGCGTGAGACACTGCACCCGGTCTATATTATTATTTTAAAATTATAATATCCAATGCCTATTGCTAATATATAAAACTAAAATTGGTTTTAGCATATTAATCTTATATCTTCCACCTGACTAATCTGTACAATCTGTAGTGTTGTCATTTTTCCAATTTCTGATACTGGTAATTTTGTCTTCTTTTTTCCCGATCTGCCTGACTACAGTTTTATCAGTTTTATTGATTCTCTCAAAGAACCAGCAATAGTTGTGTTTATTTTTGTCTGCAGTTTTTTGTTTGTTTGTTTGTTTTTAGTTTTTTATATTTGCTGATTTCCTATCTGATCTTTGTTACTATTTTTTTCTTTTTGTTACTTTGGGTGCAGTGGTTAATTTGCCATTAATCTATTTGGTGTATATTTTATATCCCATATTGTAGGTTTTCTATTTGTGTGTTTTTATGTCTTTCATGTCTTTACTTACTTTTTTTACATATGGAATATGGTTATAATAATCATTTCAATGTACTTGTCTGATAATTCTAATATCTGGGTCAGATTCGATTAATTTTCATTTTATTTATGATTCGTATTTTTGTTGTTCCTTGCATGCCTGCTAATTTTTGATTAAGTGACAGGCATTGTGAATTTTGCCTTGTTGGCTCTGGCTAATTTTTTTTTTTTTTTTGACAGGGGCTCACTTTGTCACCCAGGCTGGAATGCAGTGTTGCAAACATGGCTCACTGCAGCCTTGACCTCCCAGGCTCAAGTGATCCTCCCACTTCAGCCATCCAAGTAACTAGGACTACAGGTATGTGCCACCACACCCAGTTAACTTTTGTATGTTTTTTGTAGACATGGGGTTTTGCCATGTTGTCCAGGCTGGTCTTGAACTCCTGGGCTGAAGAGATCTGCCTGCCTCAGCCTCCCAAACTACTGGGATTACAGACATACGCCACAGCACCTGGTCTTTTTTTTCCCCATCTTTTTTATTTTTTCAGACCAGAGGTATGTTTAATCTAGGACTAATTATTCCTCACTACTGAATCAAGACCATTCTGAGTGTCCTACCTGAATGTCTTTGCCAATTATAAGGCTCTCTAGTCTGGGTGGTGAGAACAGGACAATCCTCTGTCCTTTTTGAGTTTCAAAAACCGTTCCCTGTTATTCTTACAAGTGGTTCTGTCCCATAGACTTGGGTAATTTCCTCACATTTTTGCATTGATATAAACTCTGCTGAATATTTCAGAGACACCTCTTCAGATATCCAGGGTTCTTTCCCTATGCAGGTTTCTATTAAGTCCTCTGTCTTGATAAATATACCCTCTTGGTCTCTGTAGAGTCTCAGCTTCCTTATTTTCAACTCAGGGAACCTCAAGTTCCACCTTGCTTCCCCCTGCCCATAGCATCATCTGGAAGCTCTTGAGACGTAAGCTGGGTAATCCTAAGAATCACTTTCTTTATTTCCCATCCTCAGGGATCACTGTTTTTCTTTGCCTGAAGTCCAGTGTCCTAAAATCCGTTGTGCCAAATATGTTGTCTAGATTTGGTTGTCTCTGGCAGGGGATTAAATACAGTCCCCGTTACTCCATATTGGCCAGAAACAGAAGTTCCTCAAAGCTAATTTTGATTATGTGATTTTTCACCTCATTAAATTAAATTGAGAATAACTAATTGATTTGAAGGATTGTGCTGCTAGTAAATAAAGCCGAGTTTGGCATAGTTAGAGCTAGAACTTATAACCCAGTCTCTGTTCCATGTGACAGTCAATCGCTAACAAATTGTAATTTATAAAATTTTGCATGTACGCATATGTGTATTTGGGCATGTAAGTACAGCTATACCATTTTTTGGATGTCTGATAGCTCAGTTTCAATCATTCACACAAATACCAGCAAAAAATAGTAAATGCAATGATATGGTCGTTTTCACAAAGAAGATATATTCCCAGTCTGCATGCCTACTGTTACTGTAGTGTAAATTTACCATTATCTAGTGTGTTATAAAGCTAACAGATCTAATTTTACAGTTTTTCCAACACCAATCATACAAAGCTGTGAACTGACAGCTATATGTTTATTTTGCATCAAGCATATCCTGGAAGGTGAAAACTTACACCCGTATACCATGATTTTTATGCGGAGATAATGCTTAAATTAACACATGTAAATGAAATTTAATTTCATTTACATATTTTAACATTATGAGAAACTATATCTGCCAGATTTGTTGGTGAAAGCTATGTTGTAGATTGATTATTCTAAAAGTAGAGTTGGCTTCTTTCTGTTCATTATTGGCAAATACATATTAATTGCTTCCATCTGGGAAAAATTCTTAGCACTGAATGAAATGTATCATAGAAGAGTTTCTGGCAAGGGAGATATATATATATATATATATATATATATATGTATATATGTATATATATTCAAAAAATTTATTGAATGAATGAATGAATACTTGCATGTTTCTTCAAGCTCCTAACCATAATTTTTATTGAGTCATTTATAAATTTATAAATATTCACAAAGTACCTGTTAAGTACCAGGCACTAAGAAGACACAAAGATGAATAAATTACAGTTGCTACATTGAAGGAGCTGATGGTCTACATATTGCATGAGCCACAGGTACATTCTATGGTACAAGGTGGTGTTTGTGGGGTTAATGCCATAAAAGAGTACAAAGAAAACTCCACAGGGAGCAATCACTGCAAAATCAAAGAGCGTTCACCTACACTTGGGAGGAATTGGGAAAATAGACAAGACATTAGAAATGGATTTAGAAATATAAATAATGTTTTGGTAGGTTAAAACAGGCAACAAAGAAATTCCCTAGCAGAAGAATATCAGGTATAAAACCATGCCTGCTCAGGTAATCGAAATGTTCTAGCAATCTGGTGAACAGAGAAACTGCAGACAGAGTTAAGCGATGAAGTTGGAGTGGTACAAGGCCTGAAGTAGAGGTTACAGTGTTAGCACCTTTGAAAATGAGCAGGATGGGTTTCTATTTAATGTCATTAGGTAGTTAGAAGACATTCGTGTATTTTAGTAGGGATTTTGCACATGACTGAAAGTGTGCGTATGAAGAACTGACACGTGAATGCAGGAAAGAAGTGGGCAGTATTCAGAGATGTGGAAGCCCAGTTGAAGGTGAAACAAAATAATTTTGGGAATTAATCATTGAAGTACAATATGGGGTCTATCGTAAAGATATTTCAGAGGTAAAAATCTATGGAATTTGGCAATTGGTTGAATACAGGCTATCGAAGTGAAGGAGAGGGGATCTTGCTATCAAGAAAGAATTTTACAAATATATAGGCATTCCTCATAGATATTGTGGATTCTAGCCAAGACCATCACAGTAAAGCAAATATCACAGTAAAATTAGTCACAAATTTTTTGGTTTCCCAGTGCAAATAAAAGTTATGTTTATACTGTAGTGTACTTTATTAGATGTGCAATAACATTATGAATAACAATGTGCAAAACTTAATTAAAAAATAATTTATTGCTAAATGCTAATGACCATCTTAGCCCTCAGTGAGTCACAATCTTTTTGCTGGTGGAGGGTCTTTCCTCGCTGTTGATGGGTGGTGGTTGCTGAAGGTTGGGGTGGCTGTGGCAATTTCTTAACATAAGACAACAATGAAGTTTGTCACATCAATGGACTCTTCAGGAAAGATTTTACCTACCTTTCAAAATTGTAGTCAATCCTTTCTTTTTTCTTTTTTTTTTTTTTTGTTTTGTTTTTTTTTGTTTTTGTTTTTTTTTTTTTGAGACGGAGTCTCGCTCTGTCGCCCAGGCTGGAGTGCAGTGGCGCGATCTCAGCTCACTGCAAGCTCCGCCTCCTGGGTTTACGCCATTCTCCTGCCTCAGCCTCCTGAGTAGCTGGGACTACAGGCGCCCGCCACCGCGCCCGGCTAATTTTTTGTATTTTTAGTAGAGACGGGGTTTCACCGTGGTCTCGATCTCCTGACCTTGTGATCCGCCCGCCTCGGCCTCCCAAAGTGCTGGGATTACAGGCGTGAGCCACCGCGCCCGGCCTAGTCAATCCTTTCAAGCCCTGCTGCTGCTTTATCGACTAAGTTTATAGAGCATTCTGAATCCTTTGTTGTCCTTTCAACCTTGTTCACAGAATCTTCAACAAGAGTACATTCCATTTCAACAAACCACTTTCTTTGCTCATCCCTAAGATGCAACTCCTCATTCTTTCAAGTTGTATCATGAGATTGGCAGCAACTCAGTCACACCTTCAGGCTCCACTTCTAATCCTAGTTCTCTTGCTATTTCTACCACATCTGCGTGACTTCCTCCACTGAAGTTTTGAATCCCTCAAAGTTTGGAATAAACTTTTTCCCAACTCCTGTTAAGATTGAGATTTTGACCTCCTCCCATGAATCAAGCATATCCTTAATGACATCTAGAGTGGTGAAGTTTTTTTAGAAGGTTTTCAATGGACTTTTTCCAGAAGATTTTCAATGGACCTTTTCCAGAAGATTTTCAATGGATCCATTGAAAATGGATCCTAGCAAAAGCAGTTATAACCTCACAAAATGTATTTCTTAAACATTGAGAGTTGAAAGCTGAGATTACTTCTTGATCCATGGGCTACAGAATGGATGTTGTGTTAGTAGGCATTAAAAACATTAATTTTCTTGTACATTTCCGTCAGAGCTTTTGAATGACTATGTGCATTGTCAATGGGCAGTAATATCTTGAAAGTAATTCTTTTTTTTTGGAGCAGTAGCTCTCAATAATTGGCTGAAAACATTTAGTAAACCATGCTGTAAAAAGATTTGCTGTTACAGAGGTTTTGTGTTTTTTTTTTTTTTTAATTTATAGAGGACAGGCATGATAGATTCAGCATGATTCTTAAGGATCCTAGGAGTTTGGAAATGGCAATGAGCATTGGCTTTAACTTATAAGTCACCAGCTGCATTATTCTGTAACAAGAGTCAGCCTATCTTTTGAAACTTTGAAGGACAGGTATTGACTTCTTCTCTGTAACTGTGGAAATCCTAAATGGAATCTTCTTCTGATAGGAGACAGTTTTGTTTCCACTGAAAATCTGTTGTTTAGTGTAGCCACGTTCATCAGTGATCTTAGCTAGATCTTCAAGATAACTTGATGTAGCTTCTACATCAGTACTTGCAACCTCCCCTTGCACAAAGTTGTGGAGATGGCTTCTTTCCTTAAATCCCATGAACCAACCTCTGCTAGTTTTCAACTTTTCTTCTGAAGCTTCCTCACCTCTTTCAGGCTTCATAGAGCTGGAGACAGTTAGAACCTTGTTCTGAATTTGGTTTTGGCTTAAGGGGATGTTTTGGCTGGTTTGGTCTTCTATCCAGACCATTTAAATTCCTGGTCTCAAGTGATTGCCCCTCCTTGACCTTTAAAAGTGCTGGGATTACAAGAGTAAACTACTATGACTAGCTCTGAAGTAGCATTTTTAATTTTCTTCTAGAACATACCCTTTCATTCACAACTTGCTCAACTGGAGCAAGAGGATTAGTTTTCCACCTAACCTGGTATTCGACATGCCTTCCTCACTAAGCTTAATCATTTGTAACTTTTGATTTAATGTGAGAGATGTGCGAATCTTCTTTTCACTTGAACACTTAGAATCTATTGCAGGTTTGTTAATTGGCTTAATTTCAATATTGTTGTGTCTCAGAGAGTAAGGCAGCGCAAGGGGAAGGAGAAAGAGGGGGAAATGGCCAGTCAGTGGAACTGTCAGAATACACACAATATTTATCAATTAAATTTGCCATCTTATATGGGCACTGTTTGTGGCACCCCAAAACAATTACAATAGTAACATCCAAGATCTCTGATCATCCTAACAGACATGATAATAATTAACAGGTTTGAAATATTGTGAGCATTACTAAAATGTGATGTAGAAACACAAAGTAAACACATGCTATTGGGAAAATGGCACAGATAGACTTGATCAACGCAGGGTTGCCACAAACCTTCAACTTGTAAAAAATGAAATCAGCGTGTGGAAGAGGTATCCACACTTCTGTGTTTAATTGCAGCACTAATCACAATAGCCAAGATATGGAATCAACCTGAGTGTACATCAATGGAAAAGGACAATATGATATACAGACATATACATATATGTATTTCATATATATATGAAAATAGTATTCAGTCATAAAACAGAATGGAATATTGTCATTTGCAGCAACACAAATAAGTCCAGAGGACATTATGTTAAGTGAAATAAGCCAGACACAGAAAGACAAATACTGCATGTTTTCACTCATTTGTGGTAGTTAAAAAATGGATCTTATGGAGGTAGAGAGTATAATGGTGGTAGCTAGAGTCTGGGAAGGGTAGGGAAGAGTGGGAGATGAAAAGAAGTTGGTTAATGGCCACAAAAAATACAGTTAGATAGAAGAAATAAAATCCAGTGTTCAGTAGCACAGTAGGCTGACTACAGTTAACAATCATGTATTGTATATTTTAAAATAGCTAAAAGAGATTAATTCAACTATTTCTAGTACAAAGAAAAGACAAATATTTAAGATGATGGATATCTCAGTTACTCTGATTGAATCATTACACATTTTATGCAGCTACCAAAATGTCCCATGTACCCAATACATAAAATAGTTATTATGTATCATTTAAAAAAATGCAATAGCTGCTAGATGTAATAAAGCCAAGCACAACGAGACAGGTCTGCCTATACTGAGTTTGTTTTTAGCTAATATTTCCAAAGAAGAAACCACAGAATACTGAATATGATGATGAAGTGTGAGCGAGCACATGGTAATCTGAATATAAGCTGTGTCCTTAGATCTGTACACAGAAATTGAGGCCAGGCAAGTTAAGACAACACAGCAGGGTAAATAAAGTTTTGAAAACTATTCCCTTTAATAGCTGGGTTTTTTTTTTTTTTTTTTTTTTGGTGAATGATTTGGACATTCCAATATTATATGGCTGGTGGAGGAGGCATACTATTTCTGCAAGTTCAAAGATCAAGCTAATAATTGATTACCATCAATCATATCTCTTCTACATCCCCTAATGGATACTAGACCATCAAAGCAAAACAAAACAAAACAAAATAAGACAAAGAAACACAACGTGATTTTCTTCTCTCAAACTAAAATTGTATTCAAGCTTCTAGGTCAAAAGACCCGACAGGCAGTTGGAAATGTTTATAGCAAAACTAGTATAAAAAACCAGTTAGACAATACCTTTTTCAAGTTGTTTGTGAATATTCTTTGATATTCTTTGTTTTATATAATTGTTCCTGATTGTAAATAACTCATTCCCTACCCCACCTTCACCAGTTTTATGGCTATCAATTATTTTATTATCTTTATTTTTATTTTCAAGAAAATACATACCTCTTCTTGCCAGCACTTATAATATTCCCACTGAATTTTCATTAATCAGAAATGATAGGATGTATGTTGACAAAGCACGACAACAGCAAACACGTTGTAGCCTGGCAATTACCCTGAGAGAACAGATTGAAATGACTGAACACAACTGTAAAGCCCTGTTCTTTGTATGCAGAAAAGAAACAATTTTTGTTCTGCTTGTAAAAATCTGTAGGTTGACAAGTTTATGAATACAGGAGAATGCAGATTGAAATGAGTCTTTCTTTTTCTACTGTTCATCCAGGAAGGGGTAAACAAGGACAGCCAGGCTTTTCCTTTTTCCGCTAAGGAAAGCAGCAGGCTCAGTATGATGAATACTTCATTAATGTTTGGACAGTGCCTGAATTCCCGTATACAAGAAAATAATAAGAAACATTCATGAAAATATTCTTATTGGACTTCTCAGTGAGAAAATGCCTACAACCTACTGGCCTCTCCTGTGACACTATATTCTAAGAGCTCTCAAAGACTTGGGACTTTAGCTAGTCTCTGGTGGGTGCCATTGAGCAGTTGGAGTGGGAACTCTTCTTCTCTCACCAAGCCTGTGCTGAGACAAACGCCTGCTGTCACAACACATTTTCTACTCAGCAAAAGAAGCAGATATCTTAATATTCTCCTTTTTATATATTTCCTTTTGTAAACTCCCTTTTCTCCCCCCTCCCCTGCCCCAACACTATGCTTTACTTTTCTTGAAATTGCACTAGTTCCTGATGTGCAAAGGAAGGGAGAGTTTAGAGGGAACTTCTGGGTCTTAGAAGACATTGGTTACAAGCCTAGAAATTAGATGACAACAGCAAAAACAGGCAAATTGTAAGGTTGGAAACTAAACTCAAAATATACAGGAGAAGAGCTTGTATGCAGCATGGTGTATTGATTACTTACCTTTTGTCCTAAGTAGGCAAAATTTTATAAGGTTACTTTTGTATAAAACAATGACAGTTGTATTTTCCCAGTTCAGTTTTATTGATGGCTTCAGAGAACTGAATGAGACTGAAAATGCGATCACATTTTATTTGCCCCATAAATTAAGTAAGAAGTTGAGAAAATGTCTCTTTTGTAAGAGCACAGATCTATTCATACAGAAGAAGTGGACAATACAGCTACGTAAAAATAAAAATCCATCCAGATAAATATGACTCTATTTACCAGATTATGTATTGCCTATTGACCAAGGATAACATTCTCAAGCTGAAGAGTTACGTGTGGTTGTAACATCGTTTTGTGTTATTATTTGTATTGCTCATACATTTTTACAGTTAAATGACTAGAGCCATATGTTGCAAGATTTATAGAATGCTTTTGATTTCAAACAAGGATTCTCAACAGGGGGTAATTTTGACCTCCCTGACTCCCTGCAGGGACAATGTCTAGAGATATTTTTGGTTGTCACAATTTCAGCGTATATTAGTGCTATTGACTTCTTGAGGGTAGAGGCTAGAGATGCTGCTAAATGTACTACAACTCACAAAACAGCTCCACTATATATATATATATATCTCCATCCTCAAATGTCAGTAAATGCCCTGGTTGAAAAACTCTGATGTAACACATTTTGTCCACTGTTGTCTTGCACGCTTGTCAGCTAATGCGTTCTGGCATTCCTAATTGGGAATTTAATAAGTGGTATCCAGTAATTTTATTCTACAGTCAGTGCCATTTATATCAGGTCTTGCAGTAAAAGTACTTTTTTATCGTTTGCATGTAAAATTGGTGCCTATTATACCACATAAATGTACTTTTTGCTTTATTTCAACTTTGCATTGACATTTCCATACAGTTTGTGCAGGCTTATTAGGCCAGTTACCCATCGGTAACATACTCTAAATCGACAACAAAGTGCTTCTGCAAACATAGATTGGAATAACAAGTTAATAATTTCATTACAAGGAAGTCTCAAAAATTTAAATAAAGAATTCCAAGCTCTAAAACGTGACTTTCTTTTAATGACATTTAATTTGCTGTAGTTTTCACAACCCTATGGAATAGGCACTAACATTCTTAAACTTGGACTAAAGGTGAACTTTTTTACCCAGCAGTTACAGAATGACTGAACATACTGTTCCTCCTTTCCAGCCTCTCCTGCTTCACAAAGGGGCCATTTTGGGTGTGCACATAGCTGGTGGTGGGACTGCAGCTGGACCTATGAGTGGGTGTGAATAATCTTTCTGTGGGTTGAGTTGCACCCAAGAACAAAGTAAGACCTGAGCCTCAGAATGCAGCCTCTGTACTCTGTTTTAGAGACTTTTATTTATCTTTAGGTTAAATAACATTCTAGAATATGTAAGCAAAGTCCCTGCGGCACATGGTATAGTGGTCAGAACAGATTGTACAAAAGCAAAGATTGTATTAGGTATGTTGTGTGCTTAGTGTTCTATGAAATTACCAGGATCTTATGCATTTTCAGAAAAATGTAGGTGTTCAATCTATAAGCCAGTCTGAGTAGGGCATAAATGTGATGCATCTGGAAGTATAAAGGTAAAATCACATCTAACATAGCTGGTGTGTCAAAAGGGCAACAAATTATTCCTAAGCCCTATCTCCTTGACTTTATGATCAAAGCTCACTGTGCGTTGACATTTTAGAAATGAATGTGACAAAAATGTGTTTCTTCATCCTCTTGAGTTTCTATTCCACAGAGAAAACTAGTTGTCTAAGGTTGCTTTCTTCTGATTCATGATACAACATTTGCAGTATGATTGTGTGTTCGTTTTTTCCCACTTACTCAGTCAATAAGGAGGTTGAATTATATAACCTCAGAAATATCAGGTTCACTACAAAAATTGCTCAGTCAAGGTTAAACCACTTCATTGTTATTTGTGGAGAAATAGAACCTCAGAAATATCAGGTTCACTGTAAAAATCGCTCAATCAGGGTTAAACGGTTTCATTATTTGTGGAGAAATAAAGCATATACCACCAAATTTCAAAATACGTGTACAAAATTGAAAATATAATGCAGATATTGATTTTCAGTCCTAGGTTATATCACTTTTGGAAACAGTTTAAAACATTTTAAGAAATTTAACAAAACCAAGGCTGACTTATTTGCTTGAATGCTTCTCGTATGTGAGAAACATTTTTACTGGCCTTCTTAAAAGCAGCAGTTTTAAAATCGGACTCATTGTCTTTGTAGGGCAAGAACTACGAGAAAGAAGAAGGTATTGAGGAGATACGGGAATATGATAATAATGGAATTTCCAATGTTTCTATGGCATAGTATTTGTCCATTTCTTAATGTTGATTTTTACTTTCTTTCGTTTTTCAGCTTTCATTTTAGCAACAGGGGTTACTTGCAGGATTGTCACAGAGGTATATTGTGTGATGTTGAGGTTTGGGGTATAACTGAACCTGTCACCCTGGTATTGAGCATACCCAATAGGTAGTTTTTTAGCTTTTGCCCCCATCCCTCTCTCTCCCTTCTAGGAGTCTTCAGTGTTCCCATCTTTTTTTTTTTTTTTTTTTTTTTTTTTGAGACGGAGTCTCGCTCTGCCGCCCAGGCTGGAGTGCAGTGGCTGGATCTCAGCTCACTGCAAGCTCCGCCTCCCGGGTTTACGCCATTCTCCTGCCTCAGCCTCCCGAGTAGCTGGGACTACAGGCGCCCGCCACCTCGCCCGGCTAGTTTTTTGTATTTTTTAGTAGAGACGGGGTTTCACCGGGTTAGCCAGGATGGTCTCGATCTCCCGACTTCGTGATCCGCCCGTCTCGGCCTCCCAAAGTGCTGGGATTACAGGCTTGAGCCACGGCGCCTGGCCCAGTGTTCCCATCTTTATGTACATGTGTACTCAACATTTAGCTCCCACTTATAAATGAAAACATGCAGTATTGGATTTCTGTTTCTGTGTTAGTTCACTTAGGAAAATGGCCTTTAGCTGCCTCCATGCTTCTGCAAAGGATATGATTTAGCTCTTTTTAATGGCTGCTTAATATTACATGGTGTATATGTATTACATTTTCTTTACCCAATTATCCCTTGATGAGCAACTGGGTTGATGTCATATTCTTGCCATTGTGAATAGTGCTGTGATGAGCATACAGGTGAATGTGTCCTTTAGGTAGAACAATTTATGTTCCTTTGGATATACACTTAGTAATGGGACTGGCTGGGCCAAATGGTAGTTCAACTCTTAGTTCTTTGAAAAATCTCCAAATTACTCTCCACGATGGCTGGATTAATGTACATTTCCACGAACAGTGTATAAGTGTCCCCTTTCTCCCATAGCCTCACCAATATCTTTTTTTTTTTTTTTTTGACTTTTTAAGAAAAGCCATTCTCACTGGTGTGAGATGACATCTCACTGTGGTTTTGATTTGCATTTCCCTGATGATTACTAAGGGTAAGCACTTTTTCATATGTTTATTGGCTGATTGCATGTCTTCTTTTGAGAAGTGTCTGTTCATATCCTTTGCCCACTTTTTAATGGGGTTATTTGTTTTTTGCTTATTGATTTGATTAAGTTCTTTACAGATTCTGGATATTAGACCTTGGTCAGATGCATAGTTTGTGAATATTTTCTCCTATTCTGTGGGCTGTCTGTTTACTTCCTTGATAGTTTCTGTTGCTGTGTAGAAGCTCTTTTGTTTAATTAGGTCCCACTTACCAATTTTTGTTTTGTTGCAATTGCTTTTGGGGACTTCGTCATAAATTCTTTGCCAAGACTGATATAGAGAAGGGCATTTATTTGGGTTTCTTCTAGGATTTTTATAGTTTGAGGTCTTACATTCCTTAATCAATCTTGAGTTAATTTTTGTATATTAGGGTCAAGTTTCAATCTTCCACCTATAGATAGCCAGTAATCCCAACACCATTTATTGAACAGAGTATTTGCCCCATTGCTTATTTTTTGTTGAATATTGGGAGAGTATAAATGTGCAGCTTTATTTCTCAGTTCTCTATTCTTTTCCATTGGCCTATGTGTTTTTGTACTGGTACCATGCTGTTTTGGTTACTGTAGCCTTGTATTATAGTTTGAAGTCAGGCAATGTGATGCCTCTGGCTTTGTTCTTTTTGTTTAAGATTTCTTTGGCTATTTTGGACTATTTTGTCATTCCATCTGAATTTTAGCATAGTTTTTTTTTTTTTTAATTCTGTGAAGAATGTCATTGGTAGTTTGATAAAAATAGCATTGAATCTGTAAATTACTTTGGACAATATGGCCATTTTATCAATATGGATCCTTGCAATCCATGAGCATGGAATGTTTTTCCACTTATTTGTGTTGTCTCTGATTTTTTTTTCAGCAGTGTTTTATAGTTCTCCTTGTAGAGATCTTACATCTCCTTGCTTAGATGTATTCCTAGGTAGAATTAGGCTGTGAATCCACCTGGTACAGGACTTTTTTTGATTGATAGGGTTTTTAAAAATTACTGATTTGATAAAAAAAACAAAAAAACTTGTCAGTCTTTTCAGGTTTTTACTTTCTTCCTGGTTCAATCTTGGGAGGTTGTGTGTTTCTAGGAATTTATCAATTTCCTCTAGCGTTTCTAATTTGTGTGCATGGAGATTTTCACAATAGTCTCTGAAGTCTCTAAGGATCTTTTGGATTTCTGTTGGATCGGTTGTAATGTCATCTTTGTCATTTAGGATTGTGTTTATTTGAATTTTCTCTTTTTTTCATTTTCAATATAGCTAGTCATCTATCAATCTTGTTTATTGTTTCAAAGAACAACTTTTTGTTTCATTGATTTTTTGTATGAATTTTTTTCATCTCAATTTCATTCAATTCTTGTCTGATTTTAGTTATTTTTTCTTCCATTAACTTTGAGGTTGATTTGTTCTTTTTTTCTTAGTTTCTGTAGATGCAATGGTCCTTTTTTTGTTTTGTTTTGTTTTTTGAGACAGAGTTTCACTCTTGTTGCCCAGGCTGAAGTGCAGTGGCACAATCTCTGCTCAGTGCCCCCTCTACCTCCCAGGTTCAAGCAATTCTTCTGCCTCAGCCTCCTGAGTAGCTGGGACTACAGGTGCATGCCACCATGCCTGGCTAATTTTTGTACTTTCAGTAGAGACAAGGTTTCACTATGTTGGCCAGGATGGTCTTGATCTCTTGACCTTGTCATCCACCTGCCTCAGCCTCCCAAAGTGCTGGGATTACAGGCGTGAGCCACCATGCCTGGCCAGATTCTTAATTTGAAATCCTCTATCTGTAAACTGTCCTCTTAACACTGCTTTAGCTGTATCCTAAAGTATCAATAATTTTCATAAGAGCCTAAAGTATCAATAATTTTCATAAGAGCCTCTCACTTTTTCTTTGTTCCTCCTTTGGGTTTACAACTTTCAGGTTTGACTAATTCAAAAACACATACTTAAAAGATTTCTAAGTTTATTCCCCTCCTCCTTCCTTGCATGCATTAAAATAGTCAGTGCAAGACACTCTGTTAAGGTCTCGGGGGATAGAAGATTCTGTGATCCATGGTACTTCTTTCAGAGAGAGCTCAGCACTACTGTAAAATTGGCAGACTAGCAAATAGAGAGGTTCCAAAAAGACAAATCTCCCCTAAAGCTCACCTTCATCAGCACAGTGCCCTCACTTTCCAGTTTGAATTCAAATTTTCACATTGAAAATCACTATTATTTATGATTGCAAATTTACCTAAGCCTATTTATCTGCTTAGCTAATGTTAGGATTTTTTGATTGTTTGTTTGTTTTTGTGTTGTTTTTAGCAAATTTCAGAGCTAGGTGCTGATGTTGTGCTACTATTCCTATGAACTAATAGCTAGATTGTTTGTTACAACAAAAGCACATCTGAGACCAAATTGTGCCAAAGGTGCAAACATTTATTAGTAAAATGTCAAAAGCAAGCATGGATTGTGTACAAGTTCTGTTCTTGTAGCTTGGCTGAAACACCACATACACCCTTAAAGCTCCAGACTAGTACTTGCATGAACAGTTCAATGTGAACTAGATGCAAGCTTTTCTTTCTTACTTTTTATTGAGATATAATTGCAATATAATCATAAACATTAGTTTTTTGAGTTTTATTAATTTCATATACCCATGTAACCATGTTTAAAATAAGATATAGAATATTTCCTCCTTTTCAGAAAATAACCTGGTTCTCCTTCCCAATCATCCCCTACGCCCGCCACTTCCAACAAGTGTTTGGTTTCCATCATCATAAATTCGTTCATCTGTATTTAAATTTCATATATGCAATGATGTTCTGAAGCAAGCTTGTAGTTGAATTTGGAGACTGAACCACTGTGCAGTGGAGGGATATATACACTGCCAGATCAGCTGCGTATTCTTAGTCTTCCATTACACCAGAGAATCGGGGCTGTGAAGACTTTCTAACCAGGTACATACCTTAAATAGCACTCATTTCATGGATGAAGATTATTTTTATACCCATTCTATGAATTAACAAACCCTCTATCATAGATTTCAAGAAGACTATGTGAAGTGGCTGTCCTGAGGAATATATTGAAGTGTTCACACTTTCATTGTATATTCAGAGACAGGGGATCCATAGAGGAAATTGTCTTCCGAAGGTCTTGCTATTGCCTATTCCTTCTCTCTTTTTGAATAAATCCCACTCACTTTTAACTATGTCATTGAATAGCCCCTTCCCAACTGCCATAGTAGAGTTTATTATTTGTTCTGTTCCCCAAGGTTCTTTATTCAAATCTTGATTATAGCATTATAAACAGTGAGTTTACCACAAAATATGCCCTTTCTTGGCATGTCGATTTTTTTCTTCAGAGATTGTATCTTAGATGTCTCTGTATTTTCCATGTCCATTTCTGTATCTTCCAGCACAGAATTCTAACTATGGTTACAATGATGAATAGATGAAGAGTTAAAATACACAGTACCCAGTCTTTCTCAAAAATTCGTTTTTCAAAAATTTATGTCATTGTTTAGTTGTTGAGAATGAAATATGTTTTCTTTTATATTATCAAGCCTTATTAATAGCTCCTTTCTTTTCTTTGATCTTCAGGGTTCTTATCTATAAAGCAGGCTTAAAATGCACATTATTTCTACAGTTGAACAAATCAACAAACGTACATGTATGCAACTCTCAAAATATTCCCTGAAACCAAACCTTAAAGCAATTGAAAACCAACTGGAATGAAACCTGAAAACCAACTTAGAAAATTAGCTAGATGAAAGAACAAGTTTCACTTGTCATTTAACATCATATAGAGCTTAAAAAACCAATGTTTGACTGAAGTTCAATTTTTTTCCCCTTTGACGATAAACTGATTGGTATATAGACACACATAAGCCTTGGCTCATGAAAACACTTGAGTTCCCTGTCACCTCAAGTCTAACTGCTTTGTCTTTGGCTTTTAAGGTTCTCCATCAAAAGGCCCCACTCTCCCTCTCTACCTAATTTCTCACCATTTCCTGATATTCACCATTAACTTGAGTCAGGCTGGTGTTTTTTCTCTGTGTCCTCCTCATGCCTTGCTTATTTGGGAATAGAATATTTTCACTGGGGAGATTTTTAACCACAAATGCTCTCTGGATGAGTGGGCCAGAATGATGCTACCAGATCTGAAATGCACCTCCCCAAGGCTTTAAAAAGAGATAGATGATGGTGCAGTCTACAAAAATAGTTTTCTTTTTCTCCCCTGTAATTATATCTAGGATTTTCATTACTTTCTTACCATGACAGGCTTCCTACTTTCCTCCCTTCATCTTCATATGAGGTGTATTACAAGAGGATATAAAAGGTTAATCCTGTCACTGAGTCAGCTAGAATTCTTTGCAAGATTTGTAAGATTTCATCTCTACACTATTGAGATGACTGGCTTAGAATGAAAAGTTCCTAGAAAAGGATGTTTTGGATATCCATGACCACTTCTTAGCCATGACTTTCACCTTCTGGAGTGATAGATAAAGCCTTTCTCTGAGTAGAAGGACTTATGTTTTGACATATCTTACCAGAAAAAAAACTTCAGTCTAAATTTTATTTGCTTAATGCACCAGAAAACAGTAAAATTCTCAATGACTGTTGCAAGTAATCAATTAATGGATTCTAAGTTGGTATAATCAAAATTAATTTTTTCTTAATTTCATATGAAGGACATGTGCACCTCTTTAACTAGAGAGAAAATTTTTTTATTGCCTAATGGATTCTTAGCACTAATTAGGCTTATACAATTATAGTTCAATGAATTAAAGAAGAATGCTACTGAGAAAATTAGCACACTAGTTAGGTTTTTAAATATGAAAAGGAGAATGCCTTTATCTAAAGAACTCTACTCTTTTGTCTCTCCTTCCAACTCAGGAAAACACTCCATTTCTAGCTATGTACCCTTTTCCTACCTCACCTTTCAATCTCATGACTTCTTTCTTCTGCCAAGGTCTCCTTTGAGTTATTTCCAACATAGAAACCAAAAGGAATCTAATAAGCTGCAAATCAAATTATGTCGCTTCTTTCCTGAGAGCCTTCTTGTGACTTCCCATCTCACTCAGCCCTACAGATCATCATGATCACTATAATGATGGAGTGATATAGTTATATATAGTGATATAGTGATAGCCTATCACTGTCTTCCTAGGCTGTAAGCAACCCTGACCTTCCTCTGAACATGACACTATATTTTCTGATGTTCTTCACTAGATAAGCATTTTTTAATTTTATTATTATTTTTTAATCTTTCTTTTTTATTATTACACTTTAAGTTCTAGTGTACATGTGCACAACATGCAGGTTTGTTACATATGTATACATATGCCATGTCGGTGTGCTGTACCCTTTAACTCATCATTTACATTAGGTATATCTCCTAATGCAATCCCTCCCCTCTCCCCCACTCCATGACAGGCCCTGGTTTGTGATGTTCCCCTTCCTGTGTCCAAGTGTTGTCATTGTTCAATTGCCACCTATGAGTGAAAACATGCGATGTTTGGTTTTCTGTTCTTGTGATAGTTTGTTGAGAATGATGATTTCAAGCTGCATCCATGCCCCACAAAGGACATGAACTCACCCTTTTTATGGCTGCATAGTATTCCATGGTGTATATGTGCCACATTTTCTTAATCCAGTCTGTCATTGATGGACATTTGGGTTGGTTCCAAGTCTTTGCTATTGCGAATAGTGCCGCAATAAACATATGTGTGCGTGTATCTTTATAGCAGCATGATTTATAAACCTTTGGGTATATACCCAGTAATGGGATGGCTCGGTCAAATGGTATTTCTAGTTCTAGATCCTTGAGGAATCGCCACACTGTCTTCCACAATGGTTGAACTAGTTCACAGTCCCACCAACAGTGTAAAAGTGTTCCTATTTCTCCACATCCTCTCCAGCATCTGTTGTTTCCTGACTTTGTAATAATCACCATTCTATCTGATGTGAGATGGTATCTCATTGTGGTTTTGATTTGCATTTCTCTGCTGGCGAGTGATGATGAGCATTTTTTCATGTGTCTGTTGGCTGCGTAAATGTCTTCTTTTGAGAAATGTCTGTTCATATCCTTTGCCCACTTTTTGATGGGGCTGTTTGTTTTGTTTTTGTAAATTTGTTTGAATTATTTGTAGATTCTGGATATTAGCCGTTTGTCAGATGAGTAGATTGCAAAAATTTTCTCCCCTTCTGTAGGTTGCCTGTTCACTCTGATGGTGGTTTCTTTTACTGTGCAAAAGCTCTTTAGTTTAATTAGTTCCCATTTGTCAATTTTGGCTTTTGCTGCCATTGCTTTTGGTGTTTTAGACATGAAGCCCTTGCCCATGCCTATGTCCTGAATGGTATTGCCTAGGTTTTCTTCTAGGGATTTTATGGTTTTAGGTCTAACGTTTAAGTCTCTAATCCATCTTGAATTAATTTTCATATAAGGTGTAAGGAAGGGATGCAGTTTCAGCTCTCTACTTGTGGCTAGCCAGTTTTTCCAGCACCATTTATTAAATAGGGAATGCTTTCCCCATTTCTTGTTTTTGTCAGGTTTGTCAAAGATCCGATGGTTGTAGATGTGTGGTATTATTTCTGAGGGCTCTGTTCTGTTCCATTGGTCTATATCTCTGTTTTGGTACCAGTACCATGCGGTTTTGGTTACTGTAGCCTCATAGTATAGTTTGAAGTCAGGTAGCGTGATGCCTCCAGCTTTGTTCTTTTGACTTAGGATTGTCTTTGCAATGCGGGGTCTTTTTTGGTTCCATATGAACTTTAAAGTAGTTTTTTCCAATTTTGTGAAGAAAGTCACTGGTAGCTTAATGGGGGTGACATTGAATCTATAAATTACCTTGGGCAGCATGGCCATTTTCATAATATTGATTTTTCCTATCCATGAGGATGGAATGTTCTTCCATTTGTTTGTGTCCTCTTTTATTTCATTGAGCAGTGGTTTGTAGTTCTCCTTGAAGAGGCCCTTCACATCCCTTGTAAGTTGGATTCCTAGGTATTTTATTCTATTTGAAGCAGTTGTGAATGGGAGTTCACTCATAGTTTGGCTCTCTGTCTGTTATTGGTGTATAAGAATGCTTGTGATTTTTGCACATTGATTTTGTATCCTGAGACTTTGGTGAAGTTGCTGATCAGCTTAAGGAGATTTGGGGCTGAGACAATGGGGTTTTCTAAATACATAATCATATCATCTGCAAATAGGGACAATTTAACTTTCTCTTTTCCTAATTGAATATCCTTTATTTCTTTCTCCTGCCTGATTGCCCTGGCCAGAACTTTCAACAGTATGTTGAATAGGAGTGGTGAGAGAGGGCATCCCTGTCTTATGCCAGTTTTCAAAGGGAATGCTTCCAGTTTTTGCTCATTCAGTATGATATTGGCTGTAGGTTTGTCATAAATAACTCTTATTATTTTGAAATACGTTCCATCAATACTCAATTTATTGAGAGTTTTTAACATGAAAGGCTGTTGAATTTTGTCAAAGGCCTTTTCTGCATCTATTGAGATAATCATGTGGTTTTTGTCTTTGGTTCTGTTTATATGCTGGATTACGTTTATTGGTTTGTATATGTTGAATCAGCCTTGTATCCCAGCGATGAAGCCCACTTGATCATGGTGGATAAGCTTTTTGATGTACTGCTGGATTCGGTCTGCCAGTATTTTATTGAGGATTTTTGCATCTATGTTCATCAGGGATATTGGTCTACAATTATCTTGTTTTGTTCTGTCTCTGCCAGCTTTGGTATCAGGATAATGTTGGCCTCATAAAATGAGTTAGGGAGAATTCCCCCTTTTTCTATTAATTGGAATAGTTTCAGAAGGAATGGTACCAGCTCCTCCTTGTACCTTTGGTGGAATTCGGCTGCTAATATGTCTGGTCCTGGATTTTTTTTTTGGTTAGTAGGCTATTAATTATTGCCTCAATTTCAGAGCCTGTTATTGGTCTATTCAGGGATTCAAATTCTTCCTGGTTTAGTCTTGGGAGAGTGTATGTGTCCAGGAATTTATCCACTTCTTCTAGGTTTTCTAGTTTATTTTCATAGAGGTGTTTATGATATTCTCTGATGGTAGTTTGTATTTCTGTGGGGTTGGTGGTGATATCCCCTTTATCATTTTTTATTGTGTCTATTTGATTCTTCTCTCTTTTCTTCTTTATTAATCTTGCTAGCAGTCTATCAATTTTGTTGATCTTTTCAAAAACCAGCTCCTGGATTCATTGAATTTTTGAAGGGTTTTTTTGTGTCTCTATCTCCTTCAGTTCTGCTCTGATTTTAGTTATTTCTTACCTTCTGCTGGCTTTTGAATGTATTTACTCTTGCTTCTCTAGTTCTTTTAATTGTGATGTTAGGGTGTCAATTTTAGATCTTTCCTGCTTTCTCTTGCGGGCATTTAGTGCTGTAAATTTCCCTCTACACACTGCTTTAAATGTGTCCCAGAGATTCTGGTATGTTGTACCTTTGTTCTCATTGGTTTCAAAGAATGTCTTTATTTCTGCCTCCATTTTGTTATGTGCCCAGTAGTCAGTCATTCAGGAGCAGGTTGTAGTTGAGTGGTTTTGAATGGAATCAGGAGCAGATTTCACGTAGTTGAGCGGTTTTGAGTGAGTTTCTTAATCCTGAGTTCCAGTTTGATTGCACTGTGGTCTGAGAGATAGTTTGTTATAATTTCTGTTCTTTTACACTTGCTGAGGAGTGCTTAATTCCATCCAGAAATACCCTCACAGACACAGGCAGAACTAATGTTTAAGTATCTGGGCACCTCACAGCCCAGTCAAGTTGACACAAAACTAACCCTCACACTTGCTATAGTCACACAAGTTTCCACAAATTATTCATGGAGACTGATAAGTAAATTATAGTGTTATCAGGATCCAGTGTGCTCAGACTGTTGTGTGCAGGGCCATCTTTACCCACAAATTTTAGATAATCAATCATGGCAGACAGAAGTTTAGTCCTCCTTAGTTTCTCACGTCTGTTGATGTTGATATTAACAAGGTCATGCTAAAGCAACTGAGAATAATGAATTCAGAACTATAAGGGGACAAGGCAATTATCTTTACAATATAGGAAGGATGCTATAAAGATTATCTCCAGATGTTTGATTGCCCATGGAGTTGACATGGTGATAGAAATAGAAGCATTGTACACTGAAAAACAAAATATCCTTGGTTCATTTTTATCAGATACCTAAAACATTTGAAAGTTTCTTAGGTAATGGGGCTCAAAACAGGCAAGGGCAGGTCAGAGTGAAACAAAGAAGATTGTCTCTGAAAAACTGGAGCACTGTGGAATGTATATCTAGCTGAATTAGGAAAATAATTGGAAAAAGGAAAGAAAATCACCGGTGTAGTTTATAACTGTGTGGGCTGAACCTAGCCATCGCTGTCTCTCTATTCACTTTAAGAGGTCAAAAAATCTGCTTTCTTTTTAACATCTCTTGTTTTTTCACATGAACAAATAAAAATTTTAAATCTCTAGATCTGGATTATGGGACTGAATCTTTGTTATTTTCCTTGGACTTACAACTATGGAATATTATGTCTAAGATTATTTTTAAATAGTTCTTTTGAGAAAGGTGCAATTCAATATTTGATTTTTATTCATATCCGATAAAGTAGTGCCAAAAAATAAGTCAGAGGGAACAAATTATTTGACCTGCTTAATTTTTAAATAAAGTGTTTGACAGTTAAATTTACACCTTCATATGTACAATGTATTTTTAAAACAACCTCATAAAATGTAGTCATTATCTAGGTTTCTTCTAAGAAAAAAAGTTTTCAAAATAGTTGTGTTGTTGCTTTTTAGTTCTGAAAGAGTCAGAACTTCACACGTTAAAAATTACCTAAGGTTATTATTTTTAAAAAATGGCTTTTATTCATTAAAATCTCACAAGACTTCAATTCATTTGAAGCTTTAACTTCCCTTTTGGTAACCTATTTATTACTTCCTGAGATTGGCCAATTTCCTAGGTAGAAATGACTAGATTTCTAGAAATGGCACCTCAGTGAGTCATTGTTTTAGTCTGAAAATCCCATTTCCAGCGGTACAACATCAGGGATAGTGGCACACCCATTATGAGACATATATTAACAGAAATGAAACATTTATGCATTAAAAAAATTTTCCTAAGGTTTTTGGTTGAAAACTAAATAAGAAGTCACTCAGTGGGTATGGCCAAGGATTGGTTTGTGCAATGGGATTATGCAACTACATACTAGCAGTGTTTCAGGGAACAGTTCCAGAGAAACTATTGAGAAAAGATCTAGGGTAGGAGGTAAGAAGAGAGTTCAGTAGTTCAGTAGTTGCCAAGCCCAGTTACTAGGAGTCAGAACCAAAAAATCCCAAGGTCAGGTGGCACAGATAACAGAATTAAAATTGTGAATGGACAACCACAATTGAGAACCAGTTGAAGCAAATACATCTGATAGGGACTAGGGAAATAAATAATAAGACATTCTGATGAAACTGGCTAATACAGACTTCCTGGCTAAGCTTACTAAAAAAAATAAAGCTTCATATGGTTCTCATAAAATTGAAATAAAACTTTGTGTTTATAAAATTAAAAATCAAGGAGAGAATTTACATCTTTACAATTTTAAGCCTTTCCATCCATGAATATATCTCTATTTATTCAAGTCTGCTTCTAAGTGTTTTTAAGAAAATATTATTCCTTTAAATTCTTAAGGTTTTCTTTTCTTAAGTTTATTCCTGACTGCATGATGATTTTGGAGTTGCTTTTGTTATCTATAAAGGACAAGAAACTTTAAATTATGTTTTCTAATTGGTTATTATTGGTGATCTTATTAATTTTTATGCTGACCTTGCATCCTGCACACTCTGTGAAATCTACTAGTGAAAATTCCAAATAATCACATAGATAGCCAGTACCTATCATTTTATTTCTTCATTTCCATTATATTTCTAAATTCCAAAATATTTTCAATATATTGCATTGGTTAAGACTTAAAATTCAATAGTGAGATTAGCATCTGCATTTATTTTCTGAATGTTTTAAAAATCATAGTTGTTTGAATTTTATGAAACTTTTTTTTCTGCATTTACTGTTATGATCATGTGGTTTTCCCTCTCATCTGTTCATTAGTGTAATACTTAATATCTTTTCTATTATTGAGCTCTTCTTGTATTTCCAAAATAAACAGAAATAGGCCATGATGTATTATTTTCCACACAAGTTTGCTCATCTAGATCATATTTTATTTAGGATTTTGGCATATATATCAGATTGGTTTCTGAACTTAATTTGGTTTTAAATGTGCTTTATATCTATAAGTGTGTCTTATTTCATTGCTAATTACATAAATGTTTTATTTTATTAATTAGTCTTATTGGGTGCTTTTCTATTTTTTTCCCACAAATTAGATTTTTATTTCATTAATTCTTTTGTTTCTTTGTTTTCTATTTCACTAATAACTGTTCCTAACTTTATTATTTTCTTGCTTCAACTTTCTTAATTTTCCTAAGCTACTGTGTTAAATGTTTAATTCATTTAGCTTTTTAAAAAAGTCATTTAGTTTTAAAGTATTTTCCTTTTCAAATAAATGAATTTAAGTTTACATATTTTCATTCTTGCAATTGTGAAAACTGGATCCCACCTTTTCCCGGTAGTATTTTCATTGTCATTTGTGTCTAAATGTTTCATAATTTCTATCATAGTTTCCTCTTTATCTCATGAGCTACTTAGTAGAACATCTTAAAAGATGAAAAATTGATCTCATCTGAAGAGAAGTCAGAGTATCATTTTAAGGTTCTAATTTGTTTGTGTGTATGTTTGTGTTTATATGTGTCTATTCATTCCTATCTAAGTTGCTTGCATCGTGGGTAGAAAACAAAGTCTGTATTGTATTAATTATTTGAAATGTTTCGAGACATTCTGTGTTCTTTGGTTTCAATGTCTGGTTTGCAGTTCTAAGATTACTTCCATCTAAACTCATAGTACAGAACTAGGTCTCATAATTATGGTTTCAAGTTTCTTCCCTGCAGTGATATTGAAGGATATAAGCAATCTGGAGACTACAGGTCTCTTGATTTAAAATTTTATTCCACACTGTTTCTGCGTTCATTACCTTCTGAAGTCAGTTGCTCCATAGAAATAACCTTAGGAAATGGTTGGGAATAGTTTGTTGCTGTTATTGTTGTTGTTGTTAAGTGTCTTTTCAAGGGATGGAGTAGGTGGTAGGAAACTTCTTTCCTGTCTGTAACTGGAAACAGTGGTTTCTGACTCACCTGGAACAGTTTTGGTGTCTCTTGCTCATAGGAGCTGAACCCTTAACTGCTCTGCCTGCTTTTGGACACTTAGGTGACCAATGGCTTTGGAACCCACTCAGTGTCTTCAATTTATTTTCTGTTTCTGATTCAAAAATGTTTTATTTTGCTTTTGATCTTGTTATGCCCTTTTGCTTTTTCCTTTCTATATTTTATTCCTATGTGTTTGGAACAGAGGGAGTACATTAAAGCATAAACTTCTTGCACTCTATTGACTTAAATGCTTTTATCTTTAAAACATTTTGAATTATTTTTGTGTACAGCATGAAGTGAAAATCTAACTCTTGTTTTTTTTTCCTGTCTTCAAAATAGATTAAAAGTATGTCACTTATTAGATAACTCAGTCCATTCTGTGCAATTGAAAATATCACAAATGGTTGACTTCAGGTTGAAACTGCCTTGTAACTCACAGAACTGCTCCTCCTCCTGCTCCTGCTCCTGCTCCTGCTGCTGCTGCTGCTGCTTCTTTTATCTTTTAGAATTAAAGTAATTTTGAAAGGGACAATATTTACAGTTTGATATAGTCGACAATCTTCTCTATCATCTTACAACTGATTTCACCCATTCGCATAAATTGCCCAACCCTTTAACACACATTCAAGTGTGCATTTTAACTTTTATTTTAGGTTTTGAGGTACATGCGAAGGTTTGTTACATAGGTAAACACATATCACGGGGGTTTATTGTACGTATTATTTCATCACCCAGGTATAAAGCCCAGTACCCAACAGTTCTCTTTTCTGCTCCTCTCCTTCCTTCCACCCTCCCCCATCAATTAGACCTCAGTGTCTGTTTCCTTCTTTGTGTTCATAAGCTCTCATCATTTAGCTCCCACTTATATGTGAGAACATGCTATATTTGGTCTTCTGTTCCGGTCTTGGTTTGCTAAGCATAGTAGCCTCTACTTCCACCCATGTTCCCACAAAAGACATGATCTTGTTCTTTTTTATGGCTGCATATTATTCCATGGTCTATATGTACCAAATTTTCTTTATCTAATCTGTGATTGATAGGCATTTAGGCTGATTCCATGTCTTTCCTATTGTGAATAGTGCTGCAGTGAACATTTGCATGAATATGTCCTTGTGGTAGAATAACATATTTGTCTTACGTGGATACCCAGTAAAGGAATTGCTGGGTCAAAAGGTAGTTCTGCGTTTAGCTCTTAGAGGAATGACCATACTGTTTTTCACAAGGGTTGAACTAACTTACATTGCCACCAACAGTGTGTAAGTGTTTCCTTTTCTCTGCAACCTCTCCAGCATCTATTATTTTTCAAATGTGCAAATTCTTTGTTCAAGTGCAAGTCCTTTATTTCAAGTTCATGCATGCTATTATTTTTTTGTTAATTAGTAGAAAGATTTTTGACAATTTTACTTCACAAAATATTTTTTCTCCCAGTTTTGCTTGCATATAACACTATTCCCTTCAGACTGCAAATGAGGTATCTCCAGAGGAAATGGTTAATGGCTAGTCTAGAATTCTGCAGTAAATATTCAGAGCAATAAATTATCTTGTAAAGAACACTGAACCACACTTGGTCTTAAATTCCTCAATCAGTTAAAATGAGAGAAATGGATTTTCTGACCTTTGGGATTTGTATAGGAATATGGCTGTGCCTACAGCCAGAATCTGAATAGATAAGATAATACGAATAAATGGTATTTGGGATAATCTACCATATAGTTTGCAACTGAGTGTGATACTATGCTTAAACATGTTAAATTAAAATTCTTAAAAATCCATTGGTGAGTTAAAAGACAGGGTGAAGAACATACTAATTACGTGGGCAAATATTCTACAGAAGGAGATGTTACAAATACCAGGAAGAAGAGAAATGATAGATGCGATTTATTACATATGCATATTACATATGCATAGCCAAAAGAAAGCAAAGGACTTGCTGACTAATACACACACATCATGTTTGTTATTCTAGCAAGCATTTTTCTTAACAAGCCAGATTTTCCTATTGTTTAAATTGTTTCCTTAATTATTCCAGGCGATTGAAGTGCTATGCCCTGGAGTATCAAAACTGCCTTTAACGTTACCCTGATGTCCCAAATGATATACTTCCAAAACTGTAGTTTAGACAGTTGAGAAGATCTGGTTCAATTTAATGTTCAATTTTAAGTACCAGGGGCTTTTGCATGATATCTTATTCTCTCCCTGGAGGATTGTATTACTTGGAACAGGAACACTGAAGGGGTAACACACTTAGCATTATTTATCTCTGCATTAGGGACACTAAGGACCTATTTAGCTGATGGGAGAATCAGAAGCATCATTTTCAGTTCCTAAAGAAATCCAGTTTTATCCCTAATCCTCTGCATGTCTCACCAAGCCCCTCTCTTGCCTTAATGAGCTATTCACCTTTACAAAGGAACACTAAGAATTAATAACAAATATGCATATTATCCAAAGGGACCAGCATTTTGTCTGCTTCTAGGCTTCCGAATTTTTCAGATTTGCTGACTGTAGCATAAGTTTGGTTATTTATTCTTTCATATTTTTGTTGTTGCTGCTACCGTTGTTGAACATCAAGGCAATTTCATAATGTTGAATACTTTCTTCTGACGACCTAAGAATTTTATTTCAGCATATCTGTTCAGAATTGCATAGATCAAGTTTAAAACAAATCTCTCATATCTAACACAGTGAAACCGCGTCTCTACTAAAAATAAAAAAAAAAAAAAAAATAGCCGGGTGTGGTGACAGGCGCCTGTAGTCCCAGCTACTGGGGAGGCTGAGGTAAGAGAATGGCGTGAACCCAGGAGCCAGAGCTTGCAGTGAGCCAATATCGCGCCACTGCACTCCAGCCTGGGTGACAAAGCAAGACTCTGTCTTAAAAAAAAAAAAAAGAAAAAAAAATCTGTCATATCTATCATAATGTAATACAGTACATGCCCTTCAAATTTCTTTCTTTTTCTCAGATTTTGTGTGTGTTTGTTTAAGTTTACCCTTAACTGAAGTCTCCCTTTAGAGCTGGCTTTTTTGGTCTTAAAAACGTATTCTTTATGTTTAAAGATTTTAGAGATACTATACAGAGGAACTGAAAGGAAATATCAATGATAACCTATTAAAATGCATTTAAACAGACTTCCACACATTTTTATCTGTACTCCTCCTTTCAAGAATAGAAAAGAGCAGATCATTTGCATTTCTTCTTCCTTACTTTCGTCCTTGAGAGTGGCCATCACAAAACTTGTATTTTCATACATTAAACCAACATTTATTTTATAAACCACTTCTTCTCTTTCATCTGTCTTATTTTTTATATTATAAGTAGTGCATACTCATGTATGCATTGTACAAATTGCTGAATTACATGAATTCCTGAAAGTACACAAAAAGATGCAAAGAAAAAAACAATAAAATATCTCACCCACATTTTTATTTCTCCGAGGTACCTACTGTACCATTTTGCATATTGTTAGTGTCTTCTAAAATTTTTTTGCATGTATATTACGTTCACAAGACTTTTTATCAATTTGGTATTACCTTTGGAGAACAGTGACCATTGACCACCAAGACGTGTCTATTATTCTAACTTTTAAACATTTGAATGTTATTTAAAAAGCAAAGTGATCCATTGCATCATTATTTGCTGGAAAAGCTCAACTGAGGTCAGGGTCATCTCTGCATCAGGCTCCTGAGAACTCAAACCTGCAAGGGAGACATTGCTCCTAACCACTATTGCCTATAGGCGGGCAGTCACAAGAGATAACTGCTTGTAGACATCGAAATGATTCAGCTTTCTCCAGAAAAGAAAAACATTTAATATAGCTTGGATATTTGTCCCCACCCAAATCTCACACTGAATTGTAATCCCCAATGCTAGAGGTGGGGCCTGGTGGGAGGTGTTTGGATCATGGGAGCACATCCTTCGTGGCTTGGTACTCTCTTCATGATAGTCATTTCTCAGGAAATCTGATCATTTAAAAGTGTGGCACACCCCCTTACCCCACCCTCCATTTCTCTTGTTCCTGCTCTGGCCACGTGACATGCCTGCTCCTGCTTTACCTTCCACCATGAGTAAAAGCTTCTTGAGGCCTCCCCAGAAGCAGCCGCTGGCAGTATACTTCCTGTGCAACCTGCAGAACTGTGAGCCAGTTAGACCTCTTTCCTTTTCAGTTACCCAGTCTCATTTCTTTATAGCAGGGCAAGAATGGCCTAGTACAGCAACTGAAAGGAAAATATCAACTTGATAATGAAAATTAATGAAATAGCATTTTATTTCTTTGGTTGCAAAAAAAAATGCATTTAACTGACCATTTTGAACATGTATATAATTTATAATTCTAAAGATGGTATAATGTAATCAATCAGTCTCCCTGGTAAAAGTAATCTTAGTTTGCCTAATTTTGTGATTTCTTTCCCAAATATTTCTGGACTTAGTTGCTAACATCCTGTTAAGACCACAGTACATTTCACTGTACAAATGTCTGAGTTAAGTACAGAGTTTTGTGTTTTAATCATTTCATCTTCTACCAGAAATCACATCTCATATGACTAAAACTCTTAGTCTATCAAAAATGTCCAGTAGGATTCTCCTGTATGTACAGTACTGAATGAGATCAGAGGGCATCAAATGGAAAACCATGAACGAGACCTGCTCACAGTTATCTTCCCTTAGGTATAAACTTTAAAAAACCATTTTAAAATCCTTTGCCAACATTTCAAAATCGGAACAATACACTTCATATTGTGAAATGCTTTTCTTTTTTTAATTTTTTTAAAATTTATTTTTATTTATTTATTTTCTTGAGATGGAGTCTCACTCTGTCACTCAGGCTGGAGTGCAATGGTGTGATCTTGACTCACTGCAACCTATGCCTCCCAAGTTCAAGTGATTCTCCTGCCTCAGCTTCCTGAGTAGCTGGGATTACAGGCTTGTGCCATGCCTGGCTAATTTTTGTATTTTTAGTAAAGGCAGGGTTTCACCATGTTGGCCAGGCTGGTATTGAACTCCTGACCTCAGATGATCTGCCCACCTCAGCCTCCCTAAGTGCTGGGATTACAGGCATGAGCCACCACACTCAGCCGTGAATTGCTTTTCTTTCTCCTTCTCCTTCTCCTCCTCCTCCTCCTCCTCCTCCTCCTCCTCCTCCTCCTCCTCCTTCTTCTCCTTTTCCTTCTCCTTCTCCTTCTCCTCCTTCTCCTTCTTCTCCTTCTTCTCCTTCTTCTCCTTCTTCCTCTTCCTCTTCTTCTTTCTTTTTGTTTTTGTTTGAGACAGAGTCTTACTGTGTCACTCAGGCTGAAATGCAATAGTGCAATCACAGCTCACTGCATCCTCCACCTCACCGGGCTCAAGTGATCCCCCCACTTCAGGTTCCTCAGTAGCTGGGAATGCAGGCATGTGCTACCATGCCTGACTAATTTTTGTTCTTTTTGTAGGGACTGGGTTTCGCCATGTTGCCTAGGTTTGTCTCGAACTCCTGAATTCAAGCAATCTGCCCCGCCTCAGCCTCCCAAAGTGCTGGGATTATAGGCATGAACCACCATGCCCAACCACCTTGCTTTCGTTTTTTGTTTTGTTTTGTTTATAAATCAAGAGATTAGGTAATCTTTGCATTGCATTCAAGCAACCATAGGCTTGAACCCAGTAGTGCTACCCACTTAAATGTGGGGCATGCGCTCTCGCTCACCATCATTCCACCATTTCCAGGTCCTCTACACCTGGCTACTTTTGCTCGTTAACCTATGTCTGTATTTGGGTTTTTGACTTATTTTTTATGTGCTAACCATGATTTCCTCTCACCATTTAACCTCTTCTTAGGCTAATATTCTAGCTGCACTACTCAACCAATTATTTTGCTTAACTTAGATTTGTTCCTACATCTTAAATACCCTTTTTATGTTGTTGTATGTTTCAGTAGGTCCTTTCTCTGTCTATTGTTATAATTATCTCTTGTCATATTTCCACACTCCAGATACATTTAGAATTTTCTGGTTTCACACGGTCTTACACCTGGCGGAATTCCTTCAGCCTGTGATGTTTCTGCTTTTCAAAATACCCTTGCTCTTCTTATCCATTCTTGGATATCACTTACGCATTCTCTAAGAATCACTACCAATGCTACCTTTTTTTTTTTTTCTGACACAGCTTGTCTCCCCACCAGCTAAGTTAGGAGTTTCTTTTATTGTCTGCCAATGATACCTTGGATATAGTTCTATCAAAATATTTACCTCATTTATAGGTCGGGTGCAGTGGCTCACACCTGTAATCCCAGCACCTTGGGAGGCCGAGGCAGGTGGATCACTGGAGGTCAGGAGTTTGAGAACAGCCTGATCAACACGTAGAAACCCCATCTCTACTAAAAAATTACAAACAAAAACAAAAACAAAATATTAGCCAGGCATGGTGGCACATACTTGTAATCAAGGGAAGCAGGAGAATCACTTGAACCTGGGAGCTGGAGGTTGCAGTGAGCTGAGATGGCGCCACTAAACTCCAGCCTGGGCAACAGAGTGAGATTCCCAATCAAAAAAAAAAAAAAATTACCACATTTATCACCCTAGAGTGCATTTGTTGATTTGTTTACCTATAGCCCCTAAGTAAGTTTCTCTACTCCCAGACTTGTTCCTTGAGGTAAAGACTGTGCATCGTGCAGGCTTAATGTGTCCACACTCAACTGCCTGCTCAGAGTAGGAGCTGAATAAACACGGGTCAAATAAATGAATGAGAAGTAAAATATGTTATTAAAGATATAGTCCATTTTATAATTCTCTAATTGTTTCATTAAGTTGTGGTTTATTTGACAACTTTCATTAAATTAATATTTAGTTTTTCTTTTTTCTTTTCTTTTCTTTTTTTTTTTTTTTGAGACAAAATCTTGCTCTGTTGCCCAGGCTGGAGTGCAGTGGCATGATCTCAGCTCACTGCAACCTCTGCCTCCAAAGTTCAAGCAATTCTCTGCCTCAGCCTCCCTAGTAGCTGGGATTATAGGCACCCACCACCGTGCCTGGCTAATTTTTGTATTTTTAGTAGAGATAGGGTTTCACCGTCTTGGCCAGGCTGTTCTTGAACTCCTGACTTCGTGATCCATCTGCCTCAGCCTTCCAAAGTGGTGGGATTACAGGTGTGAGCAACTGCGCTCAGCCTAAACTAATATTTCTAACTTATGTGGGTACAAGTCTTCTCCCTACCACTTCTCTTCCCTTTCTCCTCTTTTCCTTTCAGATCTCCTGCAGTCTGGAGCAACACACATACACTCAGACACAGACACTCACACACACACTACAAATACCACCACCTCTACAATTACATAGCAGAGTAATAATAATAAGTATCTACTAATTTGAAAGGTTTTGGTAGTACAGAAATACAGGTTTAGCATTTGCAATATAAATATCAGACTTGTTACCTGCCACACTGCCTTTTATAGTTTATTAAATTTTATTTAAAAAGTTATTTTAAAGTAAACAATAAAAATGATAATTTCATCTAGAGCTAGAATTGAAAAGAAATTTTAAAGGCTCCAAAGATGTTTACCTAGTATGAATCATGTAGAAGGGGCTGTTTTCAGAAAAGGGTTTAAAATTTTTTCAGTGAGCTGTGAAGGAAGGTAACCACAGAAAGCGCTCCATGATCAGCTTCGTGTCTAGTTGCAAAAGTGGGCCTTGAATACCCTCATTTGTGTGTGCTTAATGTGGAGTTGTCTGTCTTTATGGGATTTTACACAGCTGACAGCTAATGCAGGTGTTTAAATGCAAAATCTGACACTGACGTTTTCCCCTAAATGACACTTCAATTCATAAATTATATGAATATGAGTAGCACTATTCATTTATGAAATAATGCAGCTATCACTTAGTAATGCAATTCAAAACATCTTTCACTTTATTTAGCCATTTCCAACCCCATTACATGTGACTATGAAAAGAATAAAAATTGATTAGACAAGGAGTGAAAAGTGGGCAAAAGCATTTCCCAGCATGTTGCCCGCCTCATGGCAAAATGATGGAGCTGTAGTATTTTATTTCCTATTGAAGAGATGTTTCTTGCTTAGGTGGCCTGTTTCTGATTAAAAGCATCTTTGTAATATTGCATTCATTTCCATAAAAAGAATATGCTCTGTGCCAGGAAAGAGTCTGGTACTAACTGCAAAAAAAGATGTTACTGCGGCAAGACAGGATATTCCTGATTCTGAAGCTTGTAGGAGAGGGGGTCTGGAAAATGCAGCATATCATTTCCCTGTAGCTTCTACTTTCCCTGTGTTGGGTCAATAATAAAAGTGGAAATGATACAACCATTACCAGCAGCTAAAACATCAATGATAGCTATAATTTTTTCAAGGCTTTCCAAATATTATTTTCTTCAAATATATTATTTACAATTGTCAAAACAACCTGGAAATGTGGAATTATTATCCTGCTTTCCAGAAGTGGACTTTGAGGCTCAGCTACGTTAAGTGACTTGCACAGCTAGGTAATGAATGCTAGACCGAGGTCTGTCAGGCGCAAGCCCATGCTCTTTCCACTTTCCCAGAGAGTGACTTTCTCCAGAATGTCAACTCCTCATCTCTCATTCTTGTAACTATGTAATTTAGGGTTTACAGTGCCTGTGTGAGGAATGATAGAAAGCTCCCACTGACTTCTTCCCAAATGTGGTTCACAGGCCTGTATGACAGGGGAGCTATTTGCTTGCTTTCATAATTTTTTGAGATTTCTAATTAAAGCATTTTGCTGTTTAGGGTTTTCTTTTTGAATTTTGGGAAACATTTAGATGCAGATCTAGTCTATCTTTTTTGGGGAGAGAAGGGAGAACGCATGTCTGTCTCTCTGGTGGCACTTGGGGAATGTCGTGCTGGCCAGCCATTCATCCTCTATGAGCTCCGGACTCAGACTGTGGTGTACTCATGCAGGGAAGCAATTGAGAAGCAGCACAAATTAAAGTTCTGTGAAGAATAGCTTGTCAAAGGATAAAGGACATATTTTACATTTACTTTTATGAAATGTGGTATTTGGGACGAGGATCTTGCATTTTGAGCAGAATGTTGCTAATTTCTCACGTAGTCTTTATTGAGAAGTACAAACTCAGCGGGCAGTGTACAGTGCGAGGAACATGTCCCAGGAAGGTTGTGAATTACACTGCCAGATGGCCTCAGCTCCCCATGGGCTGCTCCAAAGTCATACAGATTCTTTTTTCATTAATTTCAAAATTTCCCTAATATTTTCATAGGTATAAGACTTTTAAAGGGGGAAAATATCCATTTTAATTAAAAAAATAGTAAGTTTGGACATACACATTTTGCAGGTGAATACAATCCTATGTTTATTAAAAAATGAACACGTGATATGATAATATCTATATTCAAAATACATTTACATTTGTAATGCATCGCTTATTAGAAATAGGTAAGTTTTATCATTGCTTCCCTCTCAAGATTGTATGCTTATTAGTGGCAGACAGAGCTTTATAGACTGGCTGTTTCTGTGGTCTATTCTAAATGACATGAAATTTATTACATAGAACTTCCCTCCTTTTTCTCTTTTATTTCTTTTCCAGAATCGTATATAATCCTGATTCTGAATTTTCATCAGCTGGACTCTTTACCAGGTCTGTACAAGAAAAGGTATCAGATTGGATTCTCAGGCTAAAATTGCCATAGTTGGAATGAAAGGAAAGGATTTAAGTAAACATGGCCAACCCCGAAAAACTTTCAGTTAAATATAGACAAGAAGAATATAAAATAATGGGTAGAAATAGAATGTGTTTCTTTGTTTTAAAACCCCACCCTCAGGCTTGTAACCATAGCATAATTTCTGAAGCAACTGTCGTGGATATATTCTGGAAGACCAAAGAAAAATTAATCCTATCCTTTTGACATTGATATAAATTCGTTGGGTTTATATATTTTTTCCCTCTATTGTGCAGAAACTGAAAGTGGTATTCTTGAAATTATTAACACAGTACAGATGGCCTATTCTAATCAATCTGGCGTCTTCACAGTCCATGAACACATCATGTTTGCTCCACCTCAGATGGGTTGTTCTGTTTCTGTCTATTCACCTGTCTCCGTTCCTGCCTCCAAGATCCACATATGACACTTTAGTATCACAAAGTCTGCTCTAGTGAGCTCAGCCTTCCCTTGCTTAGAAAAAGTGTAGCTCTTAATTGTTCTTTAGTACTCTTTGCTGTGCTTCTCTTTGGTATGAGTTTGTCTTCACAACTATATTGTGCCTTCCCAACTATATTGTGGGCTCGCTAAAGGGAAGGAACCTGTCATATACGTCCCTCAGCACAAAGCAAAGCTTGGACTCTCAGGAAGAACTCATTGACTTAGAGCCTGCTTTCTGCTACGTTATTTTTTATTGTTTTATGGAGGGCGATTCTGCAGAGCATAAACTATGTCCTTGAAATCAAGCACTCTTGGGAACTATATTAATTTAGGGCACATGGGCCCTATTTATTTACTGTTTCAATATACTGAGTCATATGTACTATCAATCACACAATCTGGCAGTATTTTAAAAATGCAGTACTTCTTCTGCATGTTTCAGCTTTGCTCCTTCTCTGATGACCTTTTGGAAGCAGTGGAGTGGCTCTAGGAGAAGAGAAGTACTTGTCATGCTCCGTCAACTTCTAGAACCTGAATTTAAAAACTTAAAGAGATCAAGAATTCCTTTTGTCATTTTCTTAAAGAAGAAATACCCTCTCCACCAGTACAGAAAAACATAGTATAGGCATACCTTCTTTTACTGTGCTTAGCTTTACTGCACCTCACAGATAATTGCATTTTTTACAAATCAAAGGTTTGTGGCAACCCTGAGCCAAGGAAGTCTATTGGTGCCATTTTTCCAACAGCACGTGCTCACTTCATATTTCTTTGTCACATTTCAGGAATTCTAGCAATATTTTAAACTTTTAAATTATCATATCTGTTATAGTGATCTGTATCAGTGATCTTTGATGTTACTATTGTAGTTATTTTGAGGAACCACTAACCACACCCATATAAGATGTGAACTTAATCTAGAAATGTGTGTGTTCTGACTGCTTCAACAACCAGATGTTTCTTTGTCTCTCTCCCTCTTCTTGGTCATTCCTATTCCCTGAGATACAATATATTGAAATTAGGCCAATTAATAGCACTACAATAGCCCCTAAGTGTTCAAGTGAAAAGCTGCATTGCACGTCTGTCACTTTAAACCAAGCGCTAAAAATGATTGACCTTAGTGAGGAAGGAATGTCAAAAGCCAAAACAGGCTGAAAGCTAGGCCTCTGTGCCAAGCAGTTAATCAAGTTGTGAATGCAAAGGAGAAGTTCCTGAAGAAAATTAAAAGTGCTACTCCAGTGAACACACAAATGACAAGAAAGCAAAAGAAACTTCTTGCCGATATGGAGAAAGTCTGAGTGGTCTGGATAGATAAAACCAGCCAGAACATTCCTTGAAGCCAAAGCCTAATCCAGAGCAAGGTCCTAACTCTCTTCAGTCTATGAAGACTGAGAGAGATGGGGACACCAAAGAAGAAGAGTTGGCAGCTGAAAGAGTTTGGTCATGAAGTTTAAAGAAACAAGCTATTCCATAACATACCAGTGCAAGGTGAAGCAGCAAGTGCTGATGGAGAAGACGCAGCAAGTGATCCAGAAGATACAGTTATATCATTGATAAGGTAACTACACTAAACAACAGATTTTCAACGGAGATAAAACAGACTTCTATTGGAGGAAAATACCATCTAGAACTTTCATGTCTACAGAGGTGAAGTCAACACTTGGCTTTAAAACTTCAAAGGACAACATGAATCTTTTTTTAGGTGCTCATGCAGCTGGTGACTTACAAGTGGAAGCCAGTGCTCATTTACCTTTCCAAAAATCCTATGTCCCTTGAGAATTATGCTAAATTTATTCTGCCTTTGTTCTATAAATGGAACAACAAAGCTTGGATGACAGTATATCTGTTTACAGCATGGGTTACTGATTATATTAAGCCCATTGTTGAGAGCTACTGCTGAGAAAAAAAAAATCATTTCAAAATATTACTGCTCATTGACAGCGCATCTGGTCACCCAAGAGCTCCAATGGAGATGTACGAGGACATTAATGTTTTCATACCTGCTAACACAACATCCATTCTATAACCCATGGATCAATAAACTATTTCACCTTTTAAGCCTTATTATTTAAGAAATACATTTTGTAGGGCTATAGCTGCCATAGATAGTGATTTCTCTGTAGATCTGGGCAAAGTCGATTAAAAATCTGGAAGGGATTCACCATTGTAGATGCTACTAAGGACATTTGTGATTCATGGGAAGAGGTCAAAATATCAACATTAACAGAAGTTGGGAAGAAATTGATTCCAGCCCTTATGGATGACTTTGAGGCATCCAAAACTTTAGTAGAGGAAGTCACTGCAGATGTGGTAGAAATAACAAGAAAACTAGAATTAGAAGAGGAGCTTTAAAATGTGATTGAATTGTTGCAATCTCTCAATAAAACTTGAATGGATGAGGAGTTGCTTCTTAGTGAATAGCAAATAAAGTAGTTTCTTGAGATGGAATCTACTCCTATTGAAGCTGCTATGAGCCTTGTTGAAATGGCAATAAAGGATTTAGAATATTCCACAAACTTAGTTGACAAAGCAGTGGGAGGGTTTAAAAGGATTGACTTCAATATTGAAAGAAATTTTACTGTGGGTAAAATACTATCAAACGCATTGCATGCTACAGAGAAAGAATTCAAAAAAGGAAGAGTAAATCAGTGTGGCAAACTTCATTGTGACCTTACTTTAAGAAATTGAGGCTGAGTATGGTGACTCATGCCTGTAATCCCAGCTCTTTGGGAGGCGAAGGCAGAGGAGAATCACTTGAGGCCAGGAGTTCAAGATTGGCCTGGATGAAACAGTGAGACCCAGGTGCTGCTAAAAAAAAAAAAAAATTAGCTAGGCATGGTGGTGTTTGTAGTGTAGCTACTTGGGATACTGAGGCAGGAGGATTCCTTGAGCCCAGGAGTTTGACACTGCAGTGAGCTATAATCATGCCACTACAATCCAGCCTAGGCCACAGAGACAGACCATGTCTCTTCAAATAAGAAAGAAAGAAATTGTTACAGCCACCCCAATCTTCACCAATCACCACCCTGATAAGTCAGCTGCCATCAACAATGAGGCAAGACCCTCCACCAGCAAAAAGAGTATCATTCATGAAGGTACAGATGATAGTCAGCATTTTTTTTAGCATAAAGTATTTTAAATTAAGGTATGAATATATTTTTTGGACATAATACCATTGCACACTTTTAATAGACTACAGTATATTATAAACACAACTTTTATATGCACTGGGACACCAAAAAAATCATGTGACTCACTTTATTGTGATATTTGTTTTATTGCAGGGGTCTGGAATGGACCTGCAATAACTCCAAAGTGTGCTTGTAATTTTAGTCTGCCTTAGAATTACACTCATTGAATGAGAAGGTGAATGCTTACCTCATAGTAGCATTTGTCAAGGTGCACCTATGACATATTCCTGTTTTTTTCTTTTCATTTAGAAGCCATCTGATTTCAGTATGTCTGAGATGTCATGGTGCATACGAGGCCTATATAGGACCAAGCCCCCAGGCACTCTTAGTCAAGGTACATTTCAATAACGTATTGTAAATAGGGCTTCTCAGGCAATCAGGTTCTGTGGAAGCTTTGAGTTAGATAATGGATCTAGTAGAGAGCAGCTCAGAGTAGCAGGGTTGGGACAGATTAAGTCTCAGGCAGAACCACTGCCTAAATCACTAACTCTATCTGACACAAAAATTTTGTTTATTTTATATTTTTTATTTTTTTGAGACGGAGTCTTGCTCTGTTGCCCAGGCTGGATGCAGTGGTGTGATCTTGGCTCACTGCAATCTCCGCCTCCCAGGTTCAAGCTATTCTCCTGCCTCAGCCTCCTGAGTAGCTGGGATTACAGGCATGCACCACCATGCCTGGCTAATTTTTGTATTTTTGATAGAGACAGGATTTCACCACGTTGGCCAGGTTGGTCTCGAACTCCTGACCTCAGGTGATTCATCCACTTTGGCCTCCCAAATTTAAAATGTATCCAGGTTAGTGTTGCAACGTCCATTGTTTGAAGGATGTCTGAGCAGAGCAAAAAAAGGACAAAACTATCTTGCATAAGGGATACATAAACCTGGAGCCAGCCCAACAAAAAGGTACTGCCAGAAACACTATGAAGAAACTAAGATACAGGTCCTTTTGACCTTAGCAGGGATTATGAATGAGAAAGAGAGATTTAGGCTAAAGGCTCAACAGCTAGGTCAGACCCACATGTAGATGTGGGGTGGGGATGGGGTAATCTGAAGTCTGATGCTGTCACAAATATTCTGAAAGCTAAATCCATCCTGAAAATGTTGGGGCACATGGCAGATCTAGCCCTGACCTTCCTTGCTGGGGTGTGATATCCTCTCAAACTGCTCCCCGATCTCACTCTCATTGCCTCAGGGTTCCACACTCAGCACATTACCGGCCTCACTCATGGCAGTATAGGGGTTATTGGGAACTCTCAGAAAGGCTCCTGAGAGACCAGGTAGGTTTTGGCTTTGACTTGAAGACGGCATTAGGTGGCCCAAGACTGTTTAGCCAAAGTGGTTCTTGCCCCGTCCTAGAGTGAACCCAAAGCCTCAGTCGCCAAATTACTCCGATGGGTCTCGTGGGCTTTCCAAACCGCAAGGGCCCTCTGTGGGCAAGAGTCTGACTCCAGGATTAACCTCAAGCTCAATGTATTTCTTTGGAATCCTTCTGGCATGGAAACAGCCTTCCCCTGGTAGGCAGCCCTTGTGTGGTGCAGCGTTGCTCAACACAGCACATTCCCCTTAATGTATGACTTCAGAGGGAAGGTGGGGCTAAGGCTGGAGGGCTGAGGTTAGAGGTTTCTCAGAAATGCCTGTCTTACAAAGCAGTTATTTTTCTCAGTTGAATGACTTTGAGCCTATTGCTTTCATTTTCCTCAAATATCTATCAGTGCCTTGTACCTTATGAGCAAACAAACTGAAACAGAAAGTCATTTTTAAGTTAATTTTATATTTGGTACAGGATTAGAAACTGTGCTGTATTCACCCACCAGCTATAGTCTGTAGCACAGAAGCCGTGCCTGCTCTTCCAACACATCGCAGTGACATTCAGTTAGAAGGGGATTAAGGATAAGGGGGAAAAAAAAGGTCAGTATCTATTTGTAGGTAATTCTCAAAGTTTCCTTTCAGAATCTCAATTAGTTCTTCTTTCTTGTTTTTTTTTTTTTTTTTTTCCATGTGTGTCATGGCCTTAGATTTTTTGGAAATAGTAACGTCCTACATTCTCATCAACAGCCATGGATCAAAATGCCAATTACATTTTATTGCAGTGTCCTGAGCTGCCCAGTCACCTCATGCTAAATTTAGGTTTAAATAAATAGAACATTTTAGTTCCAGTGGTACTAGAAAGCAGCTGGAATAAAGACAGGTTGGTGTATTATTTTTGTACTGCTGAAATATGAAGGATAATTTTGAGAGTTATTTTTGGTTTTGTTGTTTTAAACTAAACAAATATATTTAAGATACTGATCTTTTTCATGAAAGATCCCGAATAAATTAAATACATAACCAGATCTAGTTTCCATTCTGAAAGTCCCAAGTAGAAACAGAGTTGCCAGCCTCTTAACCACTTTGACTTAACCTTTGACTATGTTCAATGACACACTTCTGGTATTATTCTCTAGTTATTCTTGCCGGTGCATCTTCTCTCCCCAGCAGGTGCCTAAGAAGAAGGACTCGTGTTCTTCTTCCCTGGACTCTCTGGGAGTACCCACCATGGACCTGGTATACAGCAAGGGAGTCAAGAAATACTTGCTGAAATAATTTGCCCTTAATATAAAATTAAAGTTATAATGTCTAGACTTACTTTTAAAACACTATTTTGGCCAGGCACGGTGGCTCACACCTGTAATTCCAGCACTTTGGGAGGCTGAGGCAGGCAAATCATAGGGTCAGGAGTTCAAGACCAGCCTGGCCAACATGGGGGAAACCCCATCTTTACTAAAAATATCAAATATTAGCTGGGTGTGGTGGCGGGTGCCTGTAATCCCAGCTACTTGGGAGGCTGAGGCAGGAGAATCACTTGAACCCAGGAGGTGGAGGTTTCAATGAGCTGAGATCGTGCCACTGCATTGCCCGGATGACAGTGCAAGACTCCGTCTCAAATAAAACAAAACAAAACAAAACAAAACAAAAAAAACACCGAAACACACACACACAGACACACCAAAAAAAAAAAAACACTATTTTTTGAACATACATACATCTATGCAGTACAAAATATAAACTTAGAAATAAGGCTTCTCTTACCCCTATCTCCTAGTAACCCAGGTTTCCTCATGAGAGGCCACTAGAGACTTCCCATGTAACTTTTCAAAAATACTACATTCACTTATACACATCCACTTAGAGAAATATATATGTATGTATCAAATGCCAGAAAAGTATATACATTGTCCTGCACTTGATTTTTTTTCACCTAATAATATATCCTGGAGAATGTCCCACGAAGCTAGTACCTTTGTTGTTGGCATTTATTTTATTTTATTATTTATTTATTTATTTATTTATTTATTTATTTTGAGACGGAGTCTCGCTCTGTCGCCCAGGCTGGAGTGCAGTGGCCAGATCTCAGCTCACTGCAGCTTCGCCTCCCGGGTTTACGCCATTCTCCTGCCTCAGCCTCCCGAGTAGCTGGGACTACAGGCGCCCGCCACCTCGCCCGGCTAGTTTTTTATAGTTTTAGTAGAGACGGGGTTTCACTGTGTTCGCCAGGATGGTCTCGATTTCCTGACCTCGTGATCCACCCATCTCGGCCTCCCAAAGTGCTGGGATTACAGGCTTGAGCCACCGCGCCCGGGCGGCATTTTTTTAAGAGCTGCATAAGAATACAGTCTATGGATGTACATTTCCCTAAACTTATTACTATTGTAATTATGTAATAGTAGTAGTTTTGTACACATGCCATTTTATAAAGGTGTAGGGATAAATACCTAGAGATAAAATTGCTTTGTAAAGGCATTGACAAATTGCTGTCTACTAATTTTCTCTCCAACCAACTTATGATGCATGTGGTATTTCCTTGACATGCCCTGTGATACTCAAGTGAAGAATGTGACATTATTAATGGCAAACACTTACATGGTACTTAGTCTGTGCCAGGCACTGGTCTATGTGCTTTACATACATCATTTCAAATAAGACTCACAGCAACCTTGCAAGGGAGGCCCTTTCATGATCTCTAACTTAGAGATGAGATAAAACATTTTGCCTTAGGTCATCCAGCTGGTAAATAGCAAATGACATCTGAGTCCAGCCTGTCTGGCTCCAGGAGCCAGCTCTTGTAACCATGGCCCTAAACTGTGCTAATTATGACACTTTTTCATAGTTACTCTGTATGAGATAAAAGAAAAATTTCTCAAGAAATAAATGTTCTACAGTTGAATAAGGAGGACTATAACCCTCCTTGTTGTAGTCCTTTACACTGACCGAGTTCCTCCCCATCACTTCCGAAAGAATTGAGCTCCTGGTTCACTAGCATATTCTCTAACGTCAGTGTGGTCATAATTTAGGGGGATATCGATGTGCATGTAGATGAACCTCTTATTGCCTTGGCCTCTCAGTCTCAATGACCTTACCCTCTACTGTACCTCAGGTCTCTTTTCCTGTCATTATAAATGACATCTACATGTTGTCATCATCAGTAACTGCATATCTTTTATCATGTCCATTTCAAGCTTCCCACCCTCAGACCAATAGTTCCTATTTTTCTCAGCCACTCCCTCTAACATCCTTACTCTACCAGACCTTTCACCCCAGTGAGGTCTTCATTCTTTTGATTCTATCATATTTTTCATTGTCTACCCCTACATTGATGCCCTCATTTTCCCCCTTATGCAGCAGCTTAGGTTTCACAGTCCATTGCTGCAATCATTCTTAACAAGCCTCTTAACATAGCCTCTTAACAAGTCACTCTGCTCTATTGCCCCCTTTCAATGTATTCTCAAAACAGCAGGTGACTCTATTAAAATGTAAGTGAGATTAAGTAACTTGTCAACTTAAATTCCTCCAATATCCTCCCATTTTACTCAGAAAAAGGCAAAGTACTTTAAATGGTTTACAAGGTGCCACACAGCATCTCTCACTTTATTTCATATAATTCTCTCACTTCCTTACCCAGCTTAAGCCACACTGGTTTTGCTTTGATTTCTCTGACTCTCCTGACTAGCTTCTGCCTTGAAGCCTTTGTATTTGTTTTGTGCCTTTGCCCAGTACATCCTTCCTCCAGATAGCCACATGGCACCCTCTCTCACTTCCACAATCGCAAGCAAGGTAGCATTGCAAGTATGATAATTTCAGTGGCAGAAGTCAGATGTGCAAATATTTACTTTATTAATTTTTGCTACTGAGTTTAACATCATACATTTCCTTTCATGAACTGAACATCTAATCAAACTCGAATCATTTATTGTTAAAACATTTTGTTAAGTTAGGAAGCTTTCTAACTTAACAAAAAATCCTCTTTCTCATACTCTTTTCCTCGTAAGTAATATAAATTGAAGATAAGAGCTTACAGATCTAACATAAGAATGGGGATGGATTTGTTCCAGAGCGATAGGCTCTGTAGAGATTGATTTTTGCTTGAAATGTATACTTCCTATTTAGCCATTTGCAATTTGTTTGTAACAACAAAGGACTGGAAATTGCTTCGATATCTGTAAGTAGAAGATGATGTCTGGCATATTTATATGATAAAAGACTATATAGCCATTAAAAAAATCAGTGAAAAATATCTGAAAATGTTGACAAGGAAAGGTTGTCAAACTAAGTGAGAAAGAATTATAAATAAGAAAAAGATATAGAGCAGTGCATATGAAGTGATTTCTATATATTTTATTGACATACAGCTAAATGATATTCTAGTTAGTATGATATAAATAAATAAATAAATAATATTTCTTTTAATTATACATGAGAAACCACGAAAAGTTTACTTTGGGAAAAGAGTGGTTAAGGAGACTTAGTTTTTATTTTTTATTCTATTTTGCTACAGTTTTATTTTAAAATCATGCACATATTTTAAATTTTTGTTTAAATTTTAAGTTATACTAAAATATTAAACTGCATTATGTAGTATGAACTTATTTGTTATTCAGTAGACAGCATATCACTTTCAGACTCTTACTGAGAATGTAGTACCATACCAGGTGCTGAGGCCATAAAAGAAGAAGAATCATTGTCCTAAGGAAATTTAAAATATGATAGGTGACATGGACTGGCTGTGTCCCCATCCAAATCTCATCTTGAATTTCAGTTCTCATAATCCCTGCATGTCGTGGGAGGGACGTGGTGGGAGGTCACTGAATCATGGGGGTGGTTACCTTCATGCTGTTCTCATGATAGTGAGTTCTCACAAGATCTGATGGTTTTATACGGGGCTTTCCCCTGTTTTGCTTGGCACTTCTCCTTCCTGCCACCATGTGAAGCAGGATGTGTTTGCTTCCCCTTCTGCCATGATTGTAAGTTTCCTGAGTCCTCCCCAGCCATGCTGAACTGTGAGCCAATTAAACCTCTTTCCTTTATAAATTACCCAGTCTTGGGTATGCCTTTATTAGAAGTGTGGTGCCAGACTAATACAATAGGGAAAATTCAATTCATAGGAACAACAGGAGAAGAGCAAGAAATGCATACCATTCAAGCCAATGTCCATGCAGCAGATGATAGATATCATATGAATTGAGACAAAGAGAACCTTGGTTGGCAGGTGCCATCAGGTAAAGGTGATGTAACCTGAATTTGGTGTTGAAAGAGATATAGGAATTAGACTAGAATAAAGAAATCGAAAAGATAATCCAAGTAGAAATAATATGGATCAGAAAGCTTTAATAAGGCCACAGGTAAGAAACCAGTAAGCTGAAATGTTGTAGAAAGGTAGATAGGTACCAGCATGAAGACTGATAGAAATGGATAGAGAGTGGGGAGGAAATAAGTTTGAAGACAGAGAGAGAAATGAAAGCCTGAGTATTTCAGTCTGAAGTGGAAGAAAATAATTTGCATATAGAGAAAAGGATGAATCCAAAATGTAATGAAAAAGAAAAAAAAAACACTCTCATATAGAGCCTGATTAAATATTAGCACAGTAAAATGATTTTCGGAAAATAAATATTTCCAAAAAATTTTCCATTGCTCTTTGGGCACATATTGATATAGATAGATAGATAGATAGATAGATAGATAGATAGATAGATAGAAAGAATACCATGTCTGTACAAGTAAGAGTTGAAGAATAGGAAAACAGTTTTATAAAGGGTTTGGCAATACAATTAGAGATAGAGGTGGATGCAAGTAACTATAAGTCTGTTAACAAAATTGAATATAAATTCCAATCTTATTCCAAAAAAGCAGGAAAACAAAATAAAACATACTAAGAATAAACGATGGCAAAAATTTAGGTGCAACAGAAAATATTGATAACCTGGGCAGACAGAATGAGAAAAAAAAAAAACACTGTTAACTCATTGTTTCTATGAGGAAGGAAATGAATGGTTCTATGGAACTCTTGATGTAATGCTTCAACCTTGACTCTAGACATGAGGAAATAAAGTGTTGTTTTCCTGGATACTTCCCTGAATTGGCCCTGCCCTCCAGGATGATGTTAATAGAAGGGAGTAGAATCCAAGAGCTGGGCTGACAAGGGCAGGGAGTAGAATTCAAGGTCTAGAATGATTACATTGCCCTGAACTGTTACACAGAGTACCAGAAGACTGAACGTCTGCCTTTGGTGAAAGAACATTTCCTAATATAATAGGGGTTCCTTGCTTTTACACTGTTGGTGGGAGTGTAAATTAGTTCAACCATTGTGGAAGACAGTCTGGCAATTCCTCAAGGATGTAGAAGTAGAAATACCATTTGACCTGGCGATCCCATTACTGCGTATATACCCAAAGGATTATAAATCATGCTACTATAAAGACACATGCACACGTATGTTTATTCTGACACTATTCACAATAGCAAAGACTTGTAACCAACCCAAATGTCCATCAGTGATAGAGTGGATTAAGAAAATGTGGCACCTATACACCATGGAATACTATGCAGCCATAAAAAAGAATGAGTTCACATCCTTTGCAGGGACACGGATGAAGCTGGAAACCATCATTCTGAGCAAACTATCACAAGGACAGAAAACCAAACACCACATGTTCTTGCTCATTGCTGGGAGTTGAACAACGAGAAGACATGGACAAAGTGCGGGGAACATCACACACTGGGGCCTATCATGGGCTGGGAGGCTGGGGGAGGGATAGCATTGGGATAAATACCTAATGTAAATGACAAGTTGATGGGTGTAGCAAACCAACATGGTACATGTATACATATGTAACAAACCGGCACATTGTGCACATGTACACTAGAGCTTAAAGTATAATAAAAAATAAAAATAAATAAAATAAAATAAATAGGGGTTCCATTAAGCAGCAGTGCCATAGTAACTAGATGAGACAACTTGGATGCAAAACTACAACTCCATGATTTATTACTTAGCATCTACGTCAATCTAAGTCAGCAGGAGTAGCAATAAGTCTGCGATACCCAGAAAGTCTTTCTTGTGCTTCATTTTACGAGTGTCACATTCTTCTCCTTCATTGACACTTATCTTAATCTCCATTAAAAATCATTTCCAAACGTCTTCTAGACTCTCCTAATGTGGCACTCCAAGCTACATACAGCTCCTCCCTTAATTATTGTTTACTTCATTTGCAGCTGGGTTTCTTTTCTTTTCTTTTGTTTTTTTTTTCTTTTCTTTTCTTTTCTTTTCCTTTTTTAGATGAAGTCCAGGCTGGAGTGTAATGGCGCGATCTTGGCTCACTGCAACTTCCGCCTCCCAGGTTCAAGTGATTCTCCTGCCTCAGCCTCCTGAGTAGCTGGGATTACAGGCTGCCACTATGCCCATTTAATTTTTGTATTTTTAGTAGAGATGGGGTTTCACCATATTGACCAAGCTGGTCTCAAACTCCTGACCTCAGGTGATCCACCTGCCTCAGCCTCCGAAAGTGCTGGTATTACAGGCGTGAGTCACTGCGCCCGGTCTGCATCTGGTTTTTCTTATGAAAATTTATTTTAATACAATAAGGTTCTTTCGTCAAATCAATACAATAAGGTTTTGACCAGAACTTTTAATGCTGCCTGGTCTGGTTTCTAATATGTTCTGGCCTGCCCTTTTATGGTATACTGAATAAGGGCTCTGAAAATGTCTACACTCTAATCTCGGGAATCCATACATTTATATTAGATGGAAAAGGTACTGTCCAGATGTGATTCAGGTGTAGACCTTGAGATGGAGAGATTATCTTGGAGTATCCATTTGAGCCTAATCTAGTCACATGAGCCTTTAAAAGAGGGGTAACTTGCAGCTGCAGTCAGTTACAGAGAAGTGCAGTGTGAGAACAAATCATCACTGATTTGAAGACAGAGGAAGAAGGCTATGAGCCAAGGAAAGGGGGTGAAATCCAGATGCTGAGAACAGCTCTCAGCTGACAGTTAGGAAGGAAACAGGACCTCAGCTGTACAATTACCGGAACTGAATTCTGTCAACAGCCTAATTTAGTAAGGAAGCAGATTCTTCCCCAGAACGTGGCACTCCAAAATATGCCACTTTGGCATAAGGATGATTTTGAGTTGAAGGCTTTAAGATTTAACAGATGCGGAAAGAAGGCTTCCTTTATCTGACCAAAACAGAAGCTTTTGAGAAATGAGGGCTGTTGTGAACTCTCTCCAGAGGAAGTTTTGTGTCCATGAAGAAAGAGGAAAGTTGGCACCAAGATGACCTTTACAGACAAGCCTCGCTCTATTTGTTTCCTCCTTCTATTTACCTTCTGACAGTTTGCCACCTTGGAAGCCTGAAGCCTTTTGTTTTGTCACTTCTCTACAAATATATTGTTCTTTGTTAAAATGTTTATGTAAGCCCAAGTTCTAACCACTCCTTTGAGTTGCCCGCCTCTAAGTTTCTCCCAGGTGTATTCTGGGAGCATGTGTTAATAAATGAATTCTGCTTGCTTTTCTCTTGTTAATCTATTTTCTTGTCAATTTTATTCACAGGACTTCTCATCTACAGAAACTGTGAGATTATAAATTTGTGCTGTATTAAGCCAATACATTTATGGCTATTTTTACAGCAACAGTAGAAAATGAATACACCTTCCTTGTGTGGTTAAGAGAATGCAGGTTATTCCCTGGGTTTTACTTTTCTCTGTTCTTATTTTATTTTTCTTTTCTGCTCAAGATGAAATGAATAGACACAATTCTTCATTTCATAATCTTTCAATTGCTTCTGGCCAATTCTGATGTTTATCTGTGTAGCATAAATAGATTATCTTTCTGATAAATGCATCTCACTCAACATAGAAGTTAAATAATGTTTAAAGAATATGATTTAAAATAGGATGAATGTGATATGAAACAATAGAAAATAGTAAAACAACTGTTTCTATATTTGTTTGACTCTTTCGGAGTCCATATGGCAGAAATTAGAAAATAAAACATCAATAAAGCATTATTAAAAACAAATAGAAATTATTTAGCAAGTGAACAGAATAAGATAAAATATTTGTATTATAATAAGAGATGTAAATAGGAGAGATTAGTCAGTAAAACAAAATTCAATGACACACTTAAAGAAACACAAAAAGATTAAGCATTAAAGCAATTACAAAAGCATATCTAATACATTCAAATTATAAGAAGGCATTGAATACAATCATATTGGACAATGAATAAAAACAAAAAGTGCAAAATAAGATAAAAGCATTCTTCTTATATTATTAAACTATATAATTTACACACAAAATTTAATGACAATAAGTCTTCTATTTAATAAAATTTTATTAAAGTGTATAAACTAAAACTGTTAAGGAGGAATTAAAAAACAAAAAGTTAAGGATTTAAAAATATCTTGCGGTATTTGACAAAAGAGTAAAATATAAGTAATGGTAGCTGTGCTCTGAGTTGAAGAATATGATTTACTTAAATATACTAAATATATTTAAGCATATGCCTTATAAAAAGATACGAGACCTTTGTCTTTTTCCAGTGCCCATTAATTAGCATGCTAATAAATTCCCGAAAAGAGACATTTTATAGGTCTTCTTTATAGGACCTGTTCTTAAAGTCATATTCCTTAAAAAACTGCTTTATTTAATATTAAAAATTTGCAACAATAGATTAACCTTAAAAATATAATCATTTAGAAATATTAAAATACTTTACTTAGTATTTATTGCCTTAAGGTAGAAATCACCACTATAATACAGAATATTTACAAATCAATAAGCATAAGGAAGCCATATGGCATCTAGCCAAGGGAGCACTCAGAGGAAAATTTATAGGATTAAATAAAAAAATAGGAAACTACAGCACGGATAAGAGCCATCGAACAGGCAAATAAGACAGATGGTATACGCTTTTCTAGGGAAATGTAAATTTAACCAAAATTAGTTGAAAGATAGTATGACTAAATAAAAAATATAAATGCAATTCTTGTTTAAAAATTACCCTTATGAAAGTTCCTCTGACCCCTCCACAAAACCACATTTGTTCTACTCTACCCTGAGTCTAATGCCATTCTAAGAAAGGGACAGGAGAAATTTATGTGTGGGTATAGTAGATGGTTGCCATCCGTGATTAGTTCTAGGCAGCAATGGGCAGACTTCTCTGATAGAAATGTGTACCCCAATAATACACAACATGCCACCCTAAGAAACACAGTTCTTCACAGTTTTTTAAAAGTTCACCTGCCTCTTAAAGATATGAACCATCGAGACTATTACACCTAGATGACTTTATTGGGTTTCTTTACTCCACAATGAAAAGAGCAATGAAGCAAAATGGACCTTTTTAATTAATTAATTAATTTATTTATTTTTTAAGACGGAGTCTGGCTCTGTCGCCCAGACTGAAGTGCAGTGGCCGGATCTCAGCTCACTGCAAGCTCCGCCTCCCGGGTTTACGCCATTCTCCCACCTCAGCCTCCCGAGTGGCTGGGACTACAGGCGCCCGCCACCTCGACCGGCTAGTTTTTTGTATTTTTTAGTAGAGACGGGGTTTCACCGGGTTAGTCAGGATGGTCTCGATTTCCTGACCTCGTGATCCGCCCGTCTCGACCTCCCAAAATGCTGGGATTACAGGCTTGAGCCACTACACCCGGCCAAAATGGACCATTACTGTGGTTTTGGTTTACAAACACTTCAAAGACCTTGTCCCCTCTTCTTTCTCCAGCATTGCTGCAGTAATTAGTTCTTCCCAAGCCTCTACCACATTTGCACAGGTGTAATCTGATGATACCTTGGTTTGGCTGGCTACACACACTTCTGGCCTGTGTTATAGATTTCTTTAATGTGGAGGTACGGGATGGCCACTGAAATTCCCTTTTTACTTATACATTTGTATCCTAGGAGTGTGGGAACATTAGTGTGCAAGGATTATCCTCTACCAAAAAGGGAGGAGAACATATGGCCAATTGCTTCCCCTCTAACCCCGATAGTGGAAGGCAATTCAGTAACAAGCTCTTGACTTGACTTTCACTCCTTCTGGGTTTCAGTTGCCCTGCTACTCATTCCTTCTACCTGGATCACTTCCTTCAATTAGTGGTTAGCTTTTTCTATGGATGTTAAAAATCACTGACTAGTAAAAATTAAAGGAATTAAATTCCTCCTGAAGAATTCTACCTACTTTAGGGCTAGAGAGAATGGGTGAAAGAATGGAAAGAAGAGCATTTTTCAGCCATTTCACTTCATTTTGCTTTCACCTGTTTAGTATTAAGTAACAAGACTAATTTAACAATCCTTTCTCACGCTCATAAACTCTCACATCCAAGAGAGTTAGAAAATATTCCCCTTAAATTTTTTTTTTTTTTTTTTTTTTTTTTTTTTTTTTTTTTTTTTGAGACGGAGCCTCGCTCTGTCACCCAGGCTGGAGTGCAGTGGCCTGATCTCAGCTCACTGCAAGCTCCGCCTCCCGGGTTTACGCCATTCTCCTGCCTCAGCCTCCCGAGTAGCTGGGACTACAGGCGCCCACTACCTCGCCTGGCTAGTTTTTTGTACTTTTTAGTAGAGACGGGGTTTCACCGTGTTAGTCAGGATGGTCTCAATCTCCTGACCTCGTGATCCGCCCGTCTCGGCCTCCCAAAGTGCTGGGATTACAGGCTTGAGCCACCTCGCCCGGCCTCCCCTTCAATTTTGAAGAATGAATCCTGTCTGATGCTACCAATGTACGTGAACTATACTAGTCTTTAAATATGTATCAATTTTTCAAAGCCATAGGTTTAGAATAAAAGGTTAAAAAAACACATTTCAGGAAAGTCAGGGACACAATGACAGAACCTTTGCATGAAAGCCCTTTGGCATTCTTTCAGAAATTTTAAAACTTATTACTCAGCAAAAGAAAGACTGTGTTAATACCCTCTGTGATTTCAGAGAAATTAACACTTCAGCAGATGTCAATGATGCTTTTTTCTTTAAGTGAAGGCCTTGCTCAAATTCAAGCTCTGGAGCAAATTTTCTACAGGCATACTCATAAAGCATTTATGGATTATAATGAAGGTCTATGGTAGGAAATGTCTGAATTATCCAGTTTGGGGAAAAAAGAAAAAGCAAACATTAAAAGCAATGGGGATGAAATATATGAAAGCCTGTGGTTTACATTTTTGTTCACTATTTTTTTCCACTCCTCAGATCAGAGCTTTTTTTACAGCACACCATAAATACATATTTCTGTTTTATAATGTATGTGTTATTGCACCATGGGTGACCAAACAGAAGGTTTTTGCTTTTGTTTTTGTTTTTCCTATTGACTGCTAGCTGTCTGTCTTGCCAATAGTGTTAGAAATGAACAAAGCTGTAGACCTCAAACTTAGGTTATCAACCCTGGAGACACTAATCTGCTCAGAATTTAGGGCTCTGAGATTGGTCTGGATCTGTCCAATTATAATGTCAATCCTGAGGGAGAAGAACCAGAACACAAGGAGGAAGAGTAAGCACCAAGCTGGAGACAGATTCAGGCAGTCAGAAACAGTGGTGCGCTCTGACCTTGAATGATATTTTAGATTACTGCTTCACTCTTCCTTTCTTTGAATGTGAAGGGACACTGTAATTGTGTAGCATAAATTTTCAAGTCTCCATTTTGGCTATAGGGAAAAGTGTAAGAATTCCAATTAGATTTTACGTTTATCTTTACCCTTTTTAGTTCCCCGCTGTGAGTCAAGGGAATTATATATGAGCAGTAGTTAATTGTCCAGGGGTTAGAGATATCTATTATTAAGCACCAATGAGTACAGAAGTACAACCTATTTCAGAATCCACACTCTATTCTAATTTTCCTTTGGGTCGGGGAAGAGCAAAAGCAATGGCATGAATTTAAATTCTTGTTCCACAAGAGAAAACAATGTCCAAGAACCAAATTGTTTTTCAAAAATAATCAGCTCTCCAGTTGGCTGGGTTCCATTATGGATTTACTCTTAATACAGAAGCTGCAGAGGTAAAAAGTGTTCTAGAGGCCGAAGATTACTCTGTAGTCTATTGCAGCCACAAGAGAAGTGCATGCATATGCATCTCTTTATATTACTAGAGAGCACTCTATGGGAAGGATCTGGTGGATTCCTAAATTCCCTACAGTCTGCAGTCTCTGAGATTTCCTTTTCTTACAGTTTACATTTATAGACGAAAAGATCTAAACAGCTTTGCAGTTTCCTAGTTAATCTGATCATTTGGGGCAGGCAGATTAAATAATTCAGGTCCTGGTTGAAATACGATTGACCTGGATGACCTGGTTTGCCAGTTTGCAATTATCCAGTTGACCCAGATATTGCCAAATCTCTACTTCATGGCAGTTTTACAACACTTGGAACCACTGCTTTAAGTATCCGTCTCCTGAGACCTAAGCTGGCTCCTGCTGCTAATGAGATTAGTTACACACATGTTGCCTACTCCTAACCTCCTTCATTGCCAAAAAATCCAGCTTTAGAAGGAGATAAAACACAATGAGATTGTTAGAGAATTAGGGTTCAATACCATTTTGGAGGGTTAGCCAAGGTCATATCTTCATAGTGTAGGAGGAACAGGAATATCATAGGAATTAGGGAAAACTGATAATTTCCATTTTCACTTCAGCCTCACTGGGGGCTTGAGTTAGAGTAGCCACCACATTAATGGGGCTTCTACAACTACCGAGGGCAAGCTTTCTGTAGGGTGTCCTTGGTGACTGGGTCTACGTTTAATCAGGAAATCCTGTTAGAATTTTCACTTGCAGAGCTGTGGAAAGATGGCAAGGCTGCCTAAGAGCCCCACCTCCCTAGTATGTTCTCGTTGGCAAGACTGCCAACCAGAGTGGCTTTGAGCCCAGACTGAGTGGCCAAAGCTGCCCCAATTTGGCCGTGGAGGCATGCACAGTGTGCATTTAGTAAAGCCCTGGTTGGCAGGCATTTGGGGTCATGTAGACTTAATTTTCATTTTCAAAAACATCCCTGAAGCAAGCAGTGGGTACCCCCAAAGAGGTTTGCTGCGTATTTTGCCCCTCGTTCTATATTACCTCATATAAATAAGAGGTAGTTTTCTCCATGGGTTTAGTTTCATGTAGAACACTAAACAGGGAATTACAGCTGTGGCACAAAATTGTAGTAAAAATCGAATCAGTAGGAGCAAGTCACAGAATGTGCTTTTACCTCAAGAATTTTCCTCATTTTCACCCTTGTATTGCAAACTACCCCGTTACATATCACATAAAGAGGTGTGTTTATAAAGGTCAAATTTCTCACTCTAATTTATGCATCAAAAGTGAATATGCAGTCATAAGTAATTTTAGTCTCATAACCAAAAAGGAAAAACATACCTCTAGGTATATTTATCTAAAATATAACAAAATATGCTTATATACGAAAAATAATGAAACAACAGAAAAAAAGAAATTATCTTAAATTGCAGTCAAATAAACTTGTATTAAATAAACTTGTATCTTTACAAGTCCAATAAACTTGTATTGTTTTAAACACTGGTATTCCAATATGTTCTATTAGAAGCTTTCTAATTCTAACTCTGGAATGTTTTCTGAAGAGAAACGATGCTATCTGGTTGTCAGAAGATTTTTTTTAGGTAAGATTTAATTAATTAATCAACAAATTTTCAGAATGACTTGTTATTTAGAAGCAGAAGTGAAACTAAATGATTTTTAGAAGCCCCTTGTGAACCTAGATTTCTATATTCAATGTCTTGATGATAAATTTGCCTTGTGTACCTGGGAGGCATAAATACTAAAGGGCACACTAGACTCTCCCTACTCTACATTCACCCTTTCCTTTTAAGAAAGCCCTTCCTGGAATCATTCAAGACGACTCAGTAAAAAGCAGTTAACTTCAAAGTGATACCAGGAATCGGCAGTTTCAGCCCACATTGTAGTGGTGTGCTAGGGTATATGGATCCTGGATTTCATTATAATTATCTGTTCTTTTTCTCCCCATCCCCCTTACCCCACCTGTTTTTAGAGCAATTTATCAACCCCCTGATAATTAGGGTGGTCAGTCTTGATGGGAGTTTGAATTTCAAAATCTTGAAAGGGTTCTTGGATTGTTAAACAAGACTAAGATGAATGTTATTTGCTGCAGGGGAGGAGGGAATCTTAGGCACTGGAAGGTGTCAGAAGTCCAAAGCATTTTTAGGATTCCCATTAGGAAAGCCCCTGGGAGTGGGAATTGTCTAGTAAATATCAATCAGGTGAAAGGCTTTCGGGGAGTTGACCTAGGTGGTCACAGACAATTTTTTTTTTTTTTTTTTCCTAACTGGAATTTCTACCTTACCTCTCTGTTTCCCAACCTTGTCCCTGATGTTGGGTTGCTGTCTCTCTCTTGAATGTCAATAACAACCTCATTTTTAACCTTTTTTTAACCTCTTTTTGTTTTCCTTAGGCCTCTGGAATTTGGGCCAAAATGACACCAATTGCATACTCTCACGGAGGCTCAGCAGTCTCCTGGACTTCATTTTCATCTTACTTTTTCTCAGTGATGACAGCAAAAAAGAAAGAAAATAAAAATGTATTGAAAACGAGGAAAATATGGGCCTAAAAGGTGTTAAGAAAGAAAGGGGACTAACATTAGATCAGAAGAAGACACTATTATTTAAGCTAGAATATGCTAGAATACTCTGCAAAACACAGAAACTCATTTTCATTGGATTTTTTTTAAATCAAAATCAGACAAATGAGACTGTCAGAAACACCGCATCCACCTAGTAATTGTATCTGCCATCCGTACTGTGATCCTTAGCAACCAATTGTTATTACAAGTATAAGGCTATATGAAATGCCCAGAGTGTCTCCAGATTCTACAGATATTTTAAAAAGATACAGTTTTCATTCTGGCTGCCAAAAAAATAAGCAAACAGAATTATATCATAAAAGCAGGGTCGAAATCAAGCAAAAATTGTTTCATTAACTTACTTGAACTGTCATTTCTCTCAGTGTTTTAAACACTGGTATTCCAATATGTTCTATTTACTCTTTTACAATCAGATAGTCTCTAGTGTCATTTCCATAAGTATGTGGGAATAGTGCCAATCCCCAGGAATGGCACCTGGGCCCAAGGAACATCCCTATACACGCATGCTGCTACAGGGATAGAGGTGTAGTGTTTGCTACCTACATTTGAAGTATTTAACTGTCTTCTCCAGTTTCCTCTCCAGGGCCAGCTCCCAGCAAAGACATAAAGCAAGTGAAATGTGCTTTTGGTGCTCTAAGCTTTGCCATTTTTATTCCCCATTCTTCAGCATTCACTACTCTCAGTTTTATTAACTTTGTCAAAATTCAGTCTCAGGAAAAGGTCTCCTTGAAATATTTTTAAGTCTTGGCATGAAATTTGAAATGTCACTCCTTCTAGGGTGATTTGTGTTTTTATTTTTAGTGCTAACTATAGAATAAAATTCTGTATCACTTTTAAGGAATTCCACACATTATTGGGCAGGTGAGAAAGAGGTTCTGGAGGGAGATCAAAGAAAGCCCTCTCAGTTCACAGAACACTCCTTGAGTTCACACACACACACACAAACACAAAGGTGAAAGAATTAATGTATATCATCTTTCTGGCATGTTTTAGAAGGCACAGCAGTTATCATTGGTGTGTTTCTCACTAAATTCTATGCTGCAAGTAAGATTCAAGAGAGAGGTTAAATTATTTCATGATGGTCACACAACTGTTTAAAATTAAGTCCATAATGAAAACATCAGCCCACACCTAGTCTCTTTTCTCTGTATGTTCTAATCATTTTTGTTGATTTGGGTTTGCATGGAAAGCATTAATGGAGCATTTTCTGGGCTCAAATTCATATAAAATTATCAGAGAAACCAAATGAGAAAAATGCAAAATCCTCTCAGAAACCTCAGGGGGAAGCCAGACCAATTTTAATGTCTGAGGTCTTCATTCATTTTTTTTTTTCCATTTCTGAACAGACACTTCATTTATCATCTTTGTGTCATCCTTTCCTTTGGTTAACGGATGGTGTTACACTTATTCTTTGATTACTAACTGATCTTTTATAACTTCTATTTTGTGAGGCATGAAACATTTTGCACCACGAAACATTGCATTTTCACTGTGGAGTAACTACATATTTATTTCCCTGAAAATGTCCCTGAGATCTGGGTGCTTCATTTTCAGATTTTCCAACTTTTCCCTTTTTATTGATTTAATTATTACTGTCAACTTCTTGTTGCAAAATTGTTTCCTTGAAAATCATAGGCAAAATTAATATAGCATTTGTTCATGAATGCTATGGTATTCTCTACTTCCTATGAGAACGCATGTCCTAACATTAGGTGAACTTACAGGCATCAGAACAGGTAAGAAGTGCCTGATATTGAATCTTTTTAATGTTTGACCTTTCTTCATTTACTGCTCTTTAATTGCCTATGTGCATACCAAGAAGAAGAGGTCATAAACATCATTTCATTATTTAACTATTACTAATTAAGTAAAGGCATATTAAAACAATAGTTGACTTCCATTAGCAAGGCAAGTCAAGCAGTTCATAAGTTACCTGTTTTCATTTATGCAATAAATATTAGTAACCTCCTATCACATATGTCAGGCATTGTTCTTGAATTAGGGAAATAATGGGGAGCAAAAGATGTGTCTCTGCTCTCCTACAGGTTAATTGGGGAGACAAGTAGTAGTCAAACAGAAATGCAAATGAATTTATGATTACAAATTAAGACATGTATTCTATAAGAAAAAAAAAAAACAAAAAAACAAGGCAGAAAAGAAAGAAGGAACCAAAGAAAAAACAACTTTATATGTGAGTTTAAAGCAAGGGAACGTACCCTAAAATGAGTAGTTGAGGAAGTTAAAGGGAAGCTTCAAGAAAAAGGGACCTCTGAGCTGAGATTTGAAAGATGAGGAAGGTTAAATTAACAGAAAAGGATGAAAAAGCTTTTATAAACAGAGAGTATAATCAAATACATGGCATTCGGAAGGAGAATGGAGACTTTAGAGATAGACAGAAGGCAACTTGGCTGGAGCTCATAGATTGAGTGACAGAGTGATCACTGATATGGTTTGGCTGTGTCCCCACCCAAATCTCATCTTGAATTATAGTTCCCCTAATCCCCACATGTTGTGGGAGGAGCCCAGTGGGAGGTAATTGAATCATGGGGGTGGTTATCCTCATGCTGCTGTTCTCGTGCAGGTGAGTGAGTTCTCACCAGATCTGATTTTTGTTGTTGTTGTTGTTGTTTTGTTTGTTTGTTTTTTGTGTTTTTGTGTTTTGAGACAGAGTCTTGTACTGTCGCCTTGGCTGGAGTGCAATGGTGTGATCTCGGCTCCTGCGACCTCCACCTCCCAGGTTCAAGCGATTCTCCTGCCTCGGCCTTCCAAGTAACTGGGATTACAGGCACCTACCACCACTCCCAGCTAATTTTTTGTATTTTTAGTAGAGATGGGGGTTTCACTGTGTCGGCCAGCTTGGTCTCAAACTCCTGACCTTGTGATCCATCCACCTCGGCCTCTTTAAGTGCTGAGATTACAGGTGTGAGCCACCGCATCCGACTAATCTGATGGTTTTATAAGGGGCTTTCACCCCTATTGCTTACACTTTTCCTTGTTGCCACCATGTGAAGAAGGACATGCTTGCTTCTCCTTCTGCCATGATTGTAAGTTTCCTGAGGCCTCCTCAGCCCTGCAGAACTGAGCCAATTAAATTTCTTTCTTTTATAAATTACCCAGTCTCTGGTATGTTCTTATAGCAGCATGAGAACAGATTAATACAATCATTAATAAGGCTAGGGTGATAAGCAAGCGCCAGACCAGGTGGATATTTTAGGCCGTGTTGAGGATGTTGCTGTTTACATTAAGAGCAATGGGAAGTAACTGCAATGTTTTCAGCATGGGGGTATCATAATTAAACAGCTTTGCATTTTGAAAATATTTTTTATGCTACTGACAGAGTTTAGGTTTGCTGAAGACAGTGAACTCAGTGACCAATTTTGTCCTTTAACGTCCAATTATTATTATTATTATTATTATTATTATTTTTTTTTTTTTTTTTGAGACGGAGTCTCGCTGTGTCTCCCAGGCTGGAGTGCAGTGGCGTGATCTCGGCTCACTGCAAGCTCCGCCTCCCGGGTTCACGCCATTCTCCCGCCTCAGCCTCCCAAGTAGCCGAGACTACAGGCGCCCGCCACCACGCCCGGCCAGTTTTTTGTATTTTTAGTAGAGACGGGGTTTCACCATGTTAGGCAGGATAGTCTCGATCTCCTGACCTCGTGATCCACCCGCCTCGGCCTCCCAAAGTGCTGGGACCACAGGCTTGAGCCACCGCGCCCGGCCTAACGTCCAATTATTATAAAGATTTGATGGGAGAGAAAAATGAAGGATAGACTCTGTAATGCTATTAGGGAATTTCTTTCTTCCTTTCTCTCTCCTTCCTTCCTTTCTCCCTTCCTTTCCTTCCCTCTCTCTTTCTTGAATTGATAGTATCACATCCCACTTCTTCAAATAGAAAAAAAGCTACTTGAGAAAGGCATTCACTAAGCTTCACTTAGAAAGATGTGTAGAAAACTTTGAATTCTTATACACAGTGTGAAGAAACAGTAATAAATAATAACCAGTGGCCAAATGCAGATTTATAATCTAGAAGCAAATTTGTTTTTCCATTGGATATAATGTGGCACAAGGGAAATATAATTCCATCTTTACAAAGATGCTCTAATCCAGAGTGGAATGCTATTGAAAAAAAAATGAATGTTTGATAAAATTATATATTAAAAGGAGCCTCTTTATCTAGACAGAAGTACACCAATAAATACTGAGCAGATGTTTATACTATTTCTTTTAGTGCTAAAAGACCTGAATATTTAATTTATTTATTAATTAATTCATTTACTAATCGCATTTTTATGGATCTCAACCCTATGCCAGGCACTGGTTCTTAGGATATAGGAGAGAACTGAGGAGATAATGATTTTGTTTTTATGAGGATTATATTTTGAGTGGGGTAGACAATAAAGAGGTAAGCAAGGATGGTATGTTAGATGGTGCATACAAAGGGAGGTGGGATTGCAAGGCTGTGACTGGGGGGCTTGAGATATATATATATATATGTTTTAAACATTTATATTTATATATTTATAATTGTATATATGAAAAATCACCATCAGTGAGGTTTTCTCTTAATATACCTATCTCACACAGGTAATACTTATGAATGTATTAGGCATGTGTATGCATATCTATATGTGTGTGTGTATGTGTATATATATGAATGTATATATGTATATTAAAGAAAACCTCACTGATGATGTCGCATTTGAGCAGGTTAGAATGCTGACACCCTAAATCAAAGAAAGCCCTTTTACAATTTTTTATCAGCCCACTGGGTAAAGACACTTAACGAGTCACCTTAAATGTTACTTTTTTTTAACATCATGTTTAAATGTTGTTTTCTTGGTATTTGATATTAGAAGATCATGCCTGTGCTATCTCATCCACAATCTGCCATCCCCTCTTCTGCTTCATTTTTAATTGCTCTAGGCCAATCTACTTCTGGCTCTGCCTGAAGTGCCTGCTATTTGATGATTATGGATGCTATGAATAGCATGTTTGGGAAAAGATTCACTTCATTTGCAATACAGTTTAATTATAAAAGAACTTTTTAAACTAATGTTTTCTTGCTAATTCCTTTCTCAAACTTGGTCTTTCTCTTTGTTTAGCAGATGTGTTTTCATTATACACCCATTTGGCAATTTTGAAACAAGTTCACAACAGAGCCCATTTTCTAAACAAATCTGCACAAATATGCAAACTGTGAACTTGACATTCAGCTTTACAGCTGCAACAATCAAAGGATAAATAGTTTTGTCAAGAATTACCATTCTGAGATTGGAGATTAAATCATTTTCATTAATGAAATTCATTTTCAGGGCGGTATCATCAAGTACTATTACCTGTCTTAATATTCAGAAATAAAATATTGTATTTATTTATAATAGCATTGATCTTAAAGTATTTAAGAATCTACTTCTTCAATTCAATAGTATGAAAATATGTCAAGTAAAATCTACACACATTTTAAAAATGGCATTTATGTAAATACTTAAATAGGTTGCCTGTCTGTTGTTGGCTTCAGTATTTCATAGAATTATTTTTAAGTAGATCAAATTATTCAATGTGCACATATGGCTTGTATTATAAGATATTATGGACTAAATGTTTATGTCCTCCCCCACTTCATATGTTGAATCCCTAAGCCTCAGTGTGATGCTATTTGGAGACGGGGATTTTGAGAGAGATTTAGGGTTAGATGAGGTCATGGGAGTCGACTTTTGGTTTGATGAAATGAGTATCCTTGTAAAAGACACCAGAGAACTTGCTCTCTGCCTCTCCTCTCTCACACAAAGAGATCATGACTGCATACAAGTCAAGGGAAGAGGACTCAAAATTAAACCTACCTTGTTGTTATCTCGATCTTGAACTTCCCAGTCTCTAGAACTGTGAGAAAATAAATTTCTGTCATTGAAGCTACCCATTCCATCATATTTTGATATGGCAGCCTGAGAAGACTCAGATTCAAGCTATATCTGTTCTGCTAATAAGTGAATTCATTGATAGATGCAATATGACAGAAATACTAATCTGATGTTTTTCTGTGTAGGACATTGGAATAATGGAGCAAAAATATAAAAAGAAACTGGCAAAGCACATGCAGAACGGGCATTCAAGTCATCTTACTGAACACAAGTACTTAAGAAACACTGACATCATGGGGTCCTGATTCTCCTTACAGACCCTTAAAATTCAGAAGCATATGCAAATGAATAGTCCACCTTCAGGCCTGCCTAGTTTTCAATAATGTTTGACCTCTTAGGCAATACATTAAGGAAAATGAATAAAGTTGACATCTCACTATAGTAGTGATGTTTATCTTATGACGTTGAACTCTTTTAATTTTAAGGAGTATATGAAAATTTTAAACTTTTGTTTGGTTTTTGGACCAGCAGAGAACTATTCAAGACATAACTCAAGAACTTATATAAAATTATTGCTAGAATTTAAGTATGTTTTTTATTTTGTGGAAATCTGAATAACATGACATAGAAAGTTATATTCAAGAACAATCATTAAATATGGTATGAGAGAGATTTCATAACTAAAATTCCCTCGAGGATTTATGAAAAATGCTTAAAACCACATATGATTTCCTGTTTTTTAAACAATCACCTCAGTCAAAGTGAAAGGTAAGTCCATAATGCAAATATTACTTTTACCTAGAGATTAAGGATATGAGAGGGAGGTATTGAATTTATTTTCTCAGTCATGTTTAAAATTAAGCCAGTTTACCTTCTCATTTATACAGTCCACAATAATGTTATAACTTGCCCTTAAATATCTGGTGAGTAACAATTAATGATTAATTACTTGGTCTTTTCAAATTTTTTAAATGGTTTATTATAGGAGATAGTAAATACTAACTTATCCCTTGGTTATTCTTTCTTTTCAAATTAAGTTACATTAAGGTTTAATTCTATCTGAGCTGAAATAAATCATGCAATTGGGTGTAATTTGTTGGGGGAAAAAGTCTCAAAACAAAACATAAATCATATGCACACAAAATTAATTAAATTAAATTTGATTCAGAAAAATCTAAAGCACTAAGAAATCAGGACACTCTTTTTTTTTAATTTATTTATTATTATTATACTTTAAGTTGTAGGGTACATGTGCATAACGTGCAGGTTTGTTACATATGTATACTTGTGCCATGTTGGTGTGCTGCACCCATCAACTCGTCATTTACATCAGGTATAACTCCCAATGCAATCCCTCCCCCCTCCCCCCTCCCCATGATAGGCCCCGGTGTGTGATGTTCCCCTTCCTGAGTCCAAGTGATCTCATTGTTCAGTTCCCACCTATGAGTGAGAACATGCGGTGTTTGGTTTTCTGTTCTTGTGATAGTTTGCTAAGAATGATGGTTTCCAGCTACATCCATGTCCCTACAAAGGACACAAACTCATCCTTTTTGATGGCTGCATAGTATTCCATGGTGTATATGTGCCACATTTTCTTAATCCAATCTGTCACTGATGGACATTTGGGTTGATCCCAAGTCTTTGCTATTGTGAATAGTGCTGCAATAAACATACGTGTGCATGTGTCTTTATAGCAGCATAATTTATAATCCTTTGGGTATATACCCAGGAATGGGATGGCTGGGTCATATGGTACATCTAGTTCTAGATCTTTGAGGAATCGCCATACTGTTTTCCATAATGGTTGAACTAGTTTACAATCCCACCAACAGTGTAAAAGTGTTCCTATTTCTCCACATCCTCTCCAGCACCTGTTGTTTCCTGACTTTTTAATGATCGCCATTCTAACTGGTGTGAGATGGTATCTCATTGTGGTTTTGATTTGCATTTCTCTGATGGCCAGTGATGATGAGCATTTTTTCATGTGTCTGTTGGCTGTATGAATGTCTTCTTTTGAGAAATGAATGTTCATATCCTTTGCCCACTTTTTGATGGGGTTGTTTGTTTTTTTCTTGTAAATTTGTTTGAGTTCTTTGTAGGTTCTGGATATTAGCCCTTTGTCAGATGAGTAGATTGCAAAAATTTTCTCCCATTCTGTAGGTTGCCTGTTCACTCTGATGGTAGTTTCTTTTGCTGTGCAGAAGCTCTTTAGTTTAATGAGATCCCATTTGTCAATTTTGGCTTTTGCTGCCGTTGCTTTTGGTGTTTTAGACATGAAGTCTTTGCCCATGCCTATGTCCTGAATGGTACTACCTAGGTTTTCCTCTAGGATTTTTATGGAATTAGGTCTAACATTTAAGTCTCTAATCCATCTTGAATTAATTTTCGTATAAGGAGTAAGGAAAGGATCCAGTTTCAGCTTTCTACTTATGGCTAGCCAATTTTCCCAGCACCATTTATTAAATAGGGAATCCTTTCCCCATTTCTTGTTTCTCTCAGGTTTGTCAAAGATCAGATGGCTGTAGATGTGTGGTATTATTTCTGAGGACTCTGTTCTGTTCCATTGGTCTATATCTCTGTTTTGGTACCAGTACCATGCTGTTTTGGTTACTGTAGCCTTGTAGTATAGTTTGAAGTCAGGTAGCGTGATGCCTCCAGCTTTGTTCTTTTGACTTAGGATTGTCTTGGAGATGCGGGCTCTTTTTTGGTTCCATATGAACTTTAAAGCAGTTTTTTCCAATTCTGTGAAGAAACTCATTGGTAGCTTGATGGGGATGGCATTGAATCTATAAATTACCTTGGGCAGTATGGCCATTTTCACGATATTGATTCTTCCTATCCATGAGCATGGTATGTTCTTCCATTTGTTTGTGTCCTCTGATTTCACTGAGCAGTGGTTTGTAGTTCTCCTTGAAGAGGTCCTTTACATCCCTTGTCAGTTGGATTCCTAGGTATTTTATTCTCTTTGAAGCAATTGTGAATGGAAGTTCATTCCTGATTTGGCTCTCTGTTTGTCTGTTACTGGTGTATAAGAATGCTTGTGATTTTTGCACATTAATTTTGTATCCTGAGACTTTGCTGAAGTTGCTTATCAGCTTAAGGAGATTTTGGGCTGAGACAATGGGGTTTTCTAAATATACAATCATGTCATCTGCAAAGAGGGACAATTTGACTTCTTCTTTTCCTAACTGAATACCCTTGATTTATTTCTCTTGCCTAATTGCCCTAGCCAGAACTTCCAACACTATGTTGAATAGGAGTGGTGAGAGAGGGCATCCCTGTCTTGTGCCAGTTTTCAAAGGGAACTTTTCCAGTTTTTGCCCATTCAGTATGATATTGGCTGTGGGTTTGTCATAAATAGCTCTTATTATTTTGAGGTACGTTCCATCAATACCGAATTTATTGAGCGTTTTTAGCATGAAGGGCTGTTGAATTTTGTCAAAAGCCTTTTCTGCATCTATTGAGATAATCATGTGGTTCTTGTCTTTGGTTCTGTTTATATGCTGGATTATGTTTATCGATTTGCAAATGTTGAACCAGCCTTGCATCCCAGGGATGAAGCCCACTTGATCATGGTGGATAAGCTTTTTGATGTGTTGCTGAATCCGGTTTGCCAGTATTTTATTGAGGATTTTTGCATCGATGTTCATCAGGGATATTGGTCTAAAATTCTCTTTTTTTGTTGTGTCTCTGCCAGGCTTTGGTATCAGGATGCTGTTGGCCTCATAAAATGAGCTAGGGAGGATTCCCTCTTTTTCTATTGATTGGAATAGTTTCAGAAGGAATGGTACCAACTCCTCCTTGTACCTCTGGTAGAATTCAGCTGTGAATCCATCTGGTCCTGGACTTTTTTTGGTTGGTAGGCTATTAATTATTGCCTCAATTTCAGAGCCTGCTATTGGTCTATTCAGGGATTCAACTTCTTCCTGGTTTAGTCTTGGAAGAGTGTAAGTGTCCAGGAAATTATCCATTTCTTCTAGATTTTCCAGTTTATTTGCGTAGAGGTGTTTATAGTATTCTCTGATGGTAGTTTGTATTTCTGTGGGGTCGGTGGTGATATCCCCTTTATCATTTTTAATTGCGTCGATTTGATTCTTCTCTCTTTTCTTCTTTATTAGTCTTGCTAGCGGTCTATCAATTTTGTTGATCTTTTCAAAAAACCAACTCCTGGATTCATTGATTTTTTTGGAGGGTTTTTTGTGTCTCTATCTCCTTCAGTTCTGCTGTGATCTTAGTTATTTCTTGCCTTCTGCTAGCTTTCGAATGTGTTTGCTCTTGCTTCTCTAGTTCTTTTAATTGCGATGTTAGAGTGTCAATTTTAGATCTTTCCTGCTTTCTCTTGTGGGCATTTAGTGCTATAAATTTCCCTCTACACACTGCTTTAAATGTGTCCCAGAGATTCTGGTATGTTGTATCTTTGTTCTCATTGGTTTCAAAGAACATCTTTATTTCTGCCTTCATTTCGTTATGTGCCCAGTAGTCATTCAGGAGCAGGTTGTTCAGTTTCCATGTAGTTGAGCGGTTTTGATTGAGTTTCTTAGTCCTGAGTTCTAGTTTGATTGCACTGTGGTCTGAGAGACAGTTTGTTATAATTTCTGTTCTTGTACATTTGCTGAGGAGTGCTTTACTTCCAATTACGTGGTCGATTTTGGAGTAAGTACGATGTGGTGCTGAGAAGAATGTATATTCTGTTGATTTGGGGTGGAGAGTTCTATAGATATCTATTAGGTCTGCTTGCTGCAGAGATGAGTTCAATTCCTGGATATCCTTGTTAACTTTCTGTCTCGTTGATCTGTCTAATGTTGACAGTGGAGTGTTGAAGTCTCCCATTATTAATGTTTGGGAGTCTAAGTCTCTTTGTAAGTCTCTAAGGACTTGCTTTATGAATCTGGGTGGTCCTGTATTGGGTGCATATATATTTAGGATAGTTAGCTCTTCCTGTTGAATTGATCCCTTTACCATTATGTAATGGCCTTCTTTGTCTCTTTTGATCTTTGATGGTTTAAAGTCTGTTTTATCAGAGACTAGTATTGCAACCCCCGCTTTTTTTTGTTCTCCATTGGCTTGGTAAATCTTCCTCCATCCCTTTATTTTGAGCCTATGTATGTCTCTGCGTGTGAGATGGGTCTCCTGAATACAGCAGACTGATGGGTCTTGACTCTTTATCCAGTTTGCCAGTCTGTGTCTTTTAATTGGAGCATTTAGTCCATTTACATTTAAGGTTAATATTGTTATGTGTGAACTTGATCCTGCCATTATGATATTATCTGGTTATTTTGCTCGTTAGTTGATGCAGTTTCTTCCTAGCCTCGATGGTCTTTACATTTTGGCATGTTTTTGCAATGGCTGGTACCGGTTGTTCCTTTCCATGTTTAGTGCTTCCTTCAGTGTCTCTTGTAAGGCAGGCCTAGTGGTGACAAAATCTCTAAGCATTTGCTTATCTGTAAAGGATTTTATTTCTCCTTCACTTATGAAACTTAGTTTGGCTGGATATGAAATTCTGGGTTTAAAATTCTTTTAGTTAAGAATGTTGAATATTGGCCCCCACTCTCTTCTGGCTTGGAGAGTTTCTGCCGGGAGATCTGCTGTTAGTCTGATGGGCTTCCCTTTGTGGGTAACCCGACCTTTCTCTCTGGCTGCCCTTAAGATTTTTTCCTTCATTTCAACTTTGGTGAATCTGGCAATTATGTGTCTTGGAGTTGCTCTTCTCGAGGAGTATCTTTGTGGCGTTCTCTGTATTTCCTGGATTTGAATGTTGGCCTGCCCTACTAGGTTGGGGAAGTTCTCCTGGATGATATCCTGAAGAGTGTTTTCCAACTTGGTTCCATTTTCCCCCTCACTTTCAGGCACCCCAATCAGACGTAGATTTGGTCTTTTTACATAATCCCATACTTCTTGCAGGCTTTGTTCATTTCTTTTTCTTCTTTTTTCTTTTGGTTTCTCTTCTCGCTTCATTTCATTCATTTGATCCTCAATCGCAGATACTCTTTCTTCCAGTTGATCGAGTCGGTTACTGAAGCTTGTGCATTTGTCACGTATTTCTCGTGTCATGGTTTTCATCTCTTTCATTTCATTTATGACCTTCTCTGCATTAATTACTCTAGCCATCAATTCTTCCACTTTTTTTTTCAAGATTTTTAGTTTCTTTGCGCTGGGTACGTAATTCCTCCTTTAGCTCTGAGAAATTTGATGGACTGAAGCCTTCTTCTCTCATCTCGTCAAAGTCATTCTCCATCCAGCTTTGATCCGTTGCTGGCGATGAGCTGCGCTCCTTTGCCGGGGGAGATGCGCTCTTATTTTTGGAATTTCCAGCTTTTCTGCCCTGCTTTTTCCCCATCTTTGTGGTTTTATCTGCCTCTGGTCTTTGATGATGGTGATGTACTGATGGGGTTTTGGTGTAGGTGTCCTTCCTGTTTGATAGTTTTCCTTCTAACAGTCAGGACCCTCAGCTGTAGGTCTGTTGGAGATTGCTTGAGGTCCACTCCAGACCCTGTTTGCCTGGGTATCAGCAGCAGAGGCTGCAGAAGATAGAATATTTCTGAACAGCGAGTGTACCTGTCTGATTCTTGCTTTGGAAGCTTCCTCTCAGGGGTGTACTCCACCCTGTGAGGTGTGGGGTGTCAGACTGCCCCTAGTGGGGGATGTCTCCCAGTTAGGCTACTCAGGGGTCAAGGACCCACTTGAGCAGGGAGTCTGTCCCTTCTCAGATCTCAACCTCCATGTTGAGAGATGCACTGCTGTCTTCAAAGCTGTCAGACAGAGTCGTTTGCGTCTGCAGAGGTTTGGGCTGTGTTTGTTATTGTTTACTGTGCCCTGTCCCCAGAGGTGGAGTCTACACAGACAGGCAGGTTTCCTTGAGCTGCTGTGAGCTCCACCCACTTCGAGCTTCCCAGCAGCTTTGTTTACCTACTGAAGCCTCAGCAATGGCGGGCGCCCCTCCCCCAGCCTCGCTGCTGCCTTGCCGGTAGATCACAGACTGCTGTGCTAGCAATGAGGGAGGCTCCGTGGGTGTGGGACCCTCCTGGCCAGGTGTGGGATATGATCTCCTGGTGTGCCTGTTTGCTTAAAGCGCAGTATTGGGGTGGGAGTTACCCGATTTTCCAGGTGTTGTGTGTCTCAGTTCACCTGGCTAGGAAAAGGGATTCCCTTCCCCCTTGCGCTTCCCAGGTGAGGCAATGCCTCGCCCTGCTTCAGCTCTCGCTGGTTGGGCTGCAGCAGCTGACCAGCACTGATCGTCCGGCACTCCCCAGTGAGATGAACCCAGTACCTCAGTTGAAAATGCAGAAATCACCGGTCTTCTGTGTCGCTCGCACTGGGAGTTGGAGACTAGAGCTGTTCCTATTCGGCCATCTTGCTCCGCCCCCATCAGGACACTCTTACAAGTTAACCTTTGTCAATACGTTCACCGAATTTGAAGTTATTTTGAATAGACAATAAAGCTACCCAAACAAACTGTGCTGTACATGTACACATTAAACCTTGACCAACATTAATTAGCAAGCAGGCACACAAGAGTTCATGCAGTATCTTTTTTAAGCTCTCCATCCTTTGAGGAGCTACAATAATCAATTTATACAAATTATCACTCACAGCAGAACAAAGAATCTAGAGGTAAGTTTCTCTTACCGTCTGGTTGCATCAGGCAACCAGAAATCATTTGAATTCAAACACTTGAATTGGCAAGAATAGGGCTTATTTCATAAATATCTTAACCAACTTATGTATATTGAATATCTTTAATTTAACCAATTAAAACTCATTTCTACCATTTGTGATGATAATTGAAAAGTCACTATTTTCACCTATTAAAGCCTACCTCTTACCTTTAAATGTAGTAATTAGCATATCCTTGACTGGTGATGGAGAAATGGATAACAAAATCACTTTGGGCTGTCTCTAGAATGGACTTCAGAAATAGAATGTCAGGGACTGATTTAGCACCAAGATTGTAGCCTAGCCCAAAGAATACACATACAACGTCATATTCATACTACACAAAGAATTTTAAACCTGATGAACTCATCTCTGTCCAACTTACCATTAGGCTATGTCTGACACCAATGATATATCCTGAGATCTAATTTAATGCAAAACAGATTAATGCTAATTGTAATGTCATCTAAGAGTGATTTTAATTGTTTTCATCTTGACTTTTCTATTCATTTTGTGTCACATTTCCAGTATGCCACATATTGTATTAAACCACCCACATTGTTGAACTCAGACTTTGTGATATGACTTCGTTTGACCAATAAAATATGAGTAGAAGTGGAGTGTAACACTTCTGAGAAGCTTTAGGAGGCAGAATATGGTCAACTGTGTTCTCTTTTCTCTCTACCACAAGGCTGACAATATTTCAAGTAGATAATTCTCACCAGTGTGGGTCAAGAATTAAAATATGGAGCAAAGCTGCATTCAACTCTTAAGAGTCATATAGCATAAGTGAGAAATAAATCATTGTTGTTTTTCTGCCACTGAGATATTGGAAACATTATAACATCAATTAAGATATCCTAACAGGGTGTAGCCACAGCAAACCACCCAGAATTACAAGTAGAGGCTTAGTATGGTTTCATTCACAAACCTGGAGTGTGGAATTTGAAAGCTGCTAAGTCTGGGTTACATCCTGACTGCAGCTGTTACTAACTTTGTGACTTACTTGTCCACTCTATTTTCCATCTCATTAATATACAGCTATTAATAATAATTAAAATAGAACTAATAATATTATTCCGAGACTCTAATGAAAGTTAATTGAGAAAATGTGTCTAAAATTCTTATGATAAGGCAATATATTATGTAAATCTTGTTATCTTATTATTATAATGACTTAATTGATGTCCTAAAAAATACTCTACTGTGAATCCTTTCTGTGGATAAACCTTATAGGCATAGCACTTCTACTTACAAAAGGAGTTAGGAGTTTGTTTTTATACTTGTTCATGAAAAAGCTTATTTGCAATTTGATTTCCTAGCACAACTTTGGACATTTTCTTATACTTTTTACATCCAAGGGTGATTATTGGAAGAGCCTCATGATATTGGCAAACTAGAGATATATGCTGAAATATCCACATTTTAGATCAGCAGTTCTCAAAGTTTCTGTTCTTAAAAATTTCTTGGAAATCTCAACAGTTATTGAGGACCCTAATGTGTTTTTGTTTATGTGGGTGATACATAATGCCTTTATTATATTAGAAAAGAAGGCTGAGTGCGGTGGCTCATGCTTGTAATCCCAGCACTTTGGTAGGCCGAGGCAGGCAGATCACCTGAGGTCAGGAGTTTCAGAACAGCCTGGCTAACATGGTGAAACCCCGTCTCTACTAAACATACCAAAAATTAGCCAGTCATGGTGGCGGACACCTGTAATCCTAGCTACTCAGGAGGCCGAGACAGGAGAATCACTTGAACCTAGGAGGCAGAGGTTGCAGTGAGCCAAGATCGTGTCATTGCACTCCAGCCTGGGCAATAAGAGCAAAACTCTGACCGAAAGAAAGAAAGAAGGAAGGAAGGAAGGAAGGAAGGAAGGAAGGAAGGAAGGAAGGAAGGAAGGAAGGAAAGAAGGGAGGGAGGGAGGGAGGGAGGGAGGGAAAGAAAGAAAGAAAGAAAGAAAGAAAGAAAGAAAGAAAGAAAGAAAGAAAGAAAGAAAGAAAGAAAGAAAGAAAGAAAGAAAGAAAGAAAGAGAAGAAAGAAAGAAAGAAAGAAAGAAAGAAAGGAAGGAAGGAAGGAAGGAAGGAAGGAAGGAAGGAAGGAAGGAAGGAAGGAAAGAAAGAAAGAAAGGAAAGAGAAAGAAAGAAAGAAAGAAAGAAAGAAAGAAAGAAAGAAAGAAAGAAAGAAAGAAAGAAAGAAAGAAAGAAAGGAGGGAGGGAGGGAGGGAGGGAGGGAGGGAGGGAGGGAAGGAAAGAAGGAAAGAAAGAAAGAAAGAAAGAAGAAAAAGAGAGAAAGAGAGAAAGAAAGGGAGAAAGAGAAGGAGAAAAGGAAAGGAAAGGAAAGAAAAAAGAAAACCAGGGAATTTCAAATTTTTTATTTGTTAAAAATATTACCGTTACATATCATTAAAATAATATTTTTATAAAATAATTTTATTTTATGAAACAAAAACTAATGAGATGAATGGAATTATTTTAAATCTGTGCAAATCTCTCTAATGTCTGACAATTAAAAGGTAGCTGGATACTCATACTGCATTTTGTATTCTACCTGTTATCATATGTTACTTTGGCTGAAGTTTGTAGAAGAAATATGTCTTCAAACAGATATGTAGTTGCAAAAGGAAGAAATATTTTAGTAGCCTTTTTAAAATTATGGATATTACTCTTTGATATTATACCAAAACTTGATATGTGGTAGTTTCTTAAAGGTCAGTTGTAGTGTAAAATCTGAAATTATGTAAATGAGCTTTTTATATTGTTATATTAAAATTCAAAGGTCTATCTTGCACTTTGAACAAATCTGTTCTGCATTTATGATTAATTTTATAACATCACAGGTTGGTCACTTGAAAATATAGTTTCACTGAGGTACATAGTTTTTTAAAAGGCTGACATATTTTACTTTATATCAAAAAACAATATTTATAGCCAAGCATGGTGGCTCACGCCTGTATGTAATCCCAACACTTTGGGGGGCCAAGGCAGGTGGATCACTTGAGGCCAAGAATTCTTGAGCAGCCTGGCCAATGTGGGGAAACCCCATCTCTTCCAAAAATACAAAAATTAGCTGGGCGTGGTGATGTATGCCTGTAATCCCAGCTACTCCGGAGGCTGAGGCATGAGAATTGCTTGAACCTGGGAGGCAGATGTTGCAGTGAGCTGAGATTATGCCATTGCGCTCCAGCCTGGGTGACATAGTGAGACTCTGTCAAAAACAAACAAACAAAAAATCACATGTATTAATATCCCTACCAATCCCATCAGAAATGTCTTAAGTTTTAGGATGCTCTCAGGTTCACAATGGCAGATATAATTTATCATTCTAATTTCCACGTGGAAGTCATATTTTATTACTCGCAACAAATATCATGAGTTGTTTTTCTGAGCTGACAGGTTCACATCATTCATTTTGACAAAACACATGCCAAATACACAAGTCTGTATTATTGTAATTAGTTTTCAGTCTTTCCTTCAAATAAAAGTTGGTTTCCACCAAAAAAGCAGCATAAGTGCCTTTCCTGGAGATCACTGTCATACTCCTACATGTGGCAAGGGTGTCTTACACATGTTTCCTACTCAGTTACACAAACTACTCAAAAGACGTGAACTCAAATTGATCTCATAGAAGTAAAATGTAGAAAAGAAGATACTAAAGACTAGGAAGGGGAATGAGGGTTATAGGGAGAGAATTGCTAAAAGAAAAAATTACAGCTAGATAGGATTGTTAAGCTCTAGAGTTCAGTAGCACAGTAGGATGACCATAGTTAACAATAATATATGATATATTTTCAAACACCTAGAAGAGAGAATATTGAATATTCCCAAAACAAAGAAATGAGAAATGTTTAAAATGAGAAATATACTAATTACCCTGATCTGATCACTATACCTTGTATGTATTGAAACATCATTGTGTACCCCATAAATATGTACAATTATTATGTTTCAAGTAATAAGAATAAATGATCTAAAAATGTGAACTCAGAGTAGAACCTTAAAATAAAACTCATTTTATTCATCAAAGACTTTAAGTACAATGGTCTACTGTGCTCCCCCCACCCCCATCTTGTTTTTAAACATGGGAGTACATGAAGAATACAACAAAGACTAGTGTGGTTTGATGCCATTGCCCTGATTGTGCTAAGATGGGAGTTTTATCTACAACTGCTTTTGCAGTATGAGTACAAATATCAACACAATGAATAAAAAACACAAATAATGTTATAGTTCCATTATAGAAATAGTTTTTACCTCTTAGATTCACTTAAATGGTCTTGGGATCTGGGGGCTCCAAAGATCACACTTTGAGAACTACTGTTTTAGATAAGTGGTTTCCACCTTTGTTTTTAATTTGGGGATAATGGACCGCTTCAAGAATTTGATGTGAAAACCATAGTGATAATAATGATAGCTGCCATCTATGCAGAGCATCTAATGTGTCAAATATGTACTAAGAATCTTGGACATATTATTTTATTTAACCTAAACTAGAGAGCCATAAGAGATGTATTATTAGACCCATTTTACAACGAGAAAATTGATGGGCCTGAAAGATTAAGTAATGTTCCAGGATCTGCTAGCTTTTAATTTGTGGAGATGAGACTAGTATTTCAATTACAAAACCCTAGTCATTCTTAACTACTAGGTCAATTCATTTTTAATAAAAATACATAGAGTAGTCCCTACTTATTCATGGTTTTGCTTTCTACAATTTCAGTTACCTGTGGTCAATCTGCAAATAAGTGAGTGCAGTATAATAAGATGTTTTGAGAGAGAGAGAGAGAACACATTCATCTAACTTTTATTATAGTATAGTGTTATAATAGTCCTATTTTATTATTGTTGTTAAGGCTTAATGTACCAATTTTTAAATTAATCAATTTATCAATTAATCAATTTTAAATTTATCATAGCATATATAGGATTTGATGCTATTTGTGGTTTCAGGCATTCATTGGGGGTCTTGGAACATCTTCTGTGGATAAGGAGGGACTATTGTATTTGAACATAAATTGGAGATGACGCAGGAACCTGAAAAGTCAATTTATATAGATAGTTATTATTTTTGAATCTATCTAGATCACTTATACGTATTCCAAGTAAGACTTTTTCTTGGATGGTTTGCCATGAAGCAACACTATTTACACCTTTTCCTATAGAAAACCCTTGCTTTTGTTCTATCTTTTGATTCCTATTTCTACATTATTTTCCATTGTAAAAATTTAGTCTCCCATATCATGGAGAGTCATTTATAAAATTTTGTTAGAAAAGTTGACAATGTCTTTTTTAAAGTCTAGATCCGTTTTTTTTTTTAATTGATGGAATTTCAGTGGTTCTATTTTATTCACATGCTCACTTGAGATCCTCATATCGCTCTAGATTAATCAGACACAGCTGCCTTTTCCAAAAGGGTGTTATTTTCTTTTAGATGCTAAATCTATGGGAAAAGGAACTTGTTTGATGTCTATGTTGTCTCCTGTGTGACTCCAGATAAGCAAGACATGGCAATGAGGGGGTGTCCCATATACTTTACCCTGCCAAGGACTGATAACCCAATGGAGTGTGTTCATTTCCTACTTGGATTGATTCTTCCCTCTCAGACGACAAGTTCGTGGAATTTGTGGGAACTCTGCTCAAAGAGTGATAACCAGGTGCCTTGCTAGTCACCACATCTAGGCTGAGGGAGACTGGCTAGCCATCAGCATAGGACACATAGCTGTGTGCATTCTGTGCTTTTCTCAGAAGGCAGAGGACGTGGTTGCTGGCTCTGCGTGGCTGCCATTCACACCCACTTCTGGACTTGAGCTGGCAAAAGAGGAGTATCTATTGCTATTGAAAACTCATATAACCAAACACTCTTACCGAAGATAGGCTTCAACAAATAGTTCCTGGGCACTTATTGCAGGCACAGTGTTGGAAACACGGAAGCAACAGAAGCAAGACAGCAGGTTCCGGCTCTCGCAAAGTCTGTTGTTTATGGGTGAAGTCAGCTGTAAATATATAATTATACACCCAGTTATTGTCTACAAGCAAACACATCGGTGGAGTTCTTTTTACTTCTGCTTGGTTATAAGAAAAAAATTACTTTAGAAAAGGGAAACATCTTTCAAACCACCCACCTCGTCTCACCCCAGGCTTCCGCTGTGGGCTACTAAGCTGCAGCCACACAAAACACCTTCCCGAACATACCATTCGTTCCTTTGCCCCCTTTCTCTTCCAGGAAAGTGACTCCTTCTTTAAGCCCCAGTTCAAGTGTTACCTTATCTGTGGAGCCCTCTTCAACTTTCCAGTGAGAGCAAATTGGTCCTTCTGTTGTGTTTCCTGGAACTTGGAGAAAGCAAAAAGCATGAAGCTTCCTTCCTAGGAGTAGGAATTCAGAGCTCCCGAATTTGAAGCCCAGCTCTGCTACCTCTTGTGTGATAGTGGACTACTTGCTTAAAGTCACCAAGTCTCAATTTCCTCAACTAAGGTATGGAATAAGTTGACTGTGCCCCTTTGTGAAATAACACCAGGAGGCCTAGTGTATAGTAAGCACTCAGGGTTTATGTCTAATAATATCGTAGTGACTGCAATTCATTTCTTAGTAGTGTAATTAGTTGTTGTATATCTGTCTTCTTCATGAATCTGAGAACGAATATTTAAAACCTAAGTTACAGCAGCTTTCCCTCTGCCCAAACTCCTACAATGGCTCCCCTGTCACTCGGAGTAAAAATGAAAGGCCACAATGACTTACAGTGAGGCTCTAGTTAATCTGTCTAGTTAATCTGGCTCTCACTCCACTCCAGCCACACGGCTTTCATGTTGTTCTTATAAGTGAGCAGCCTCCTGCCTTTGAGACTTTGCTCTTGCTCTTCCCTGTCCCCGGAATGATCTTTCCTAAGATGTTCTCTGGGTTTACTCCTCTACCTCATTTGCTGGCTTCCCTGTCACCTTTCCCCAATCACCCACAATTGATGTATTCTTATTTTATTTATTTATTTATTTATTTATTTATTTATTTATTTATTGAGACAGAGTCTCCCTCTGTTGCCCAGGCTGGAGTGCAGTGGTGCAATCTTGGCTCACTGCAACCTCCACCTCCCGGGTTCAAGTGATTCTCTTGCCTCAGCTTCCTGAGTAGCTGGGATTACAGAAGCTCACTACCATGCCTGGCTAATTTTTTTTTTTTTTTTTGTATTTTTAGTACAGATGGGGTTTCACCATGTTGGCCAGGCTGGTCTCAAACTCTTGACCTCAGGTGATCCACCTGCCTTGGCCTCCCAGAGTGCTGGGATTACAGGCCTGAGCCACCACGCCGGGCCTAATTGCTGTATTCTTCTCCCCACACTCTTTAGTTCATTTTCTTGCTTTATATGTCTTTACAGCACTTATCATTGCTGTGTATCTAGTTTACTATCTACTCACTCTACTAGAATATACAGTCTATTAGGTAGAAGTAGAACATATATTGTGTCTCTTTCTTTCACCACCAAACTCCTGAGCACCTCGAGGAGTGCCTGGGGTCTAGTAGGTGCTCAATAGTTACTGCTGAAAGAGAAAAGAGGGCTGGGTGTGGTGGCTCCTGTCTGTAATCCCAGCACTTTGGGAGGCTGAGGCGGGTGGATCACCTGAGGTCAGGAGTTAGAGACCAGCCTGACCAACATGGCGAAACCCCATCTCTACTAAAAATAACAAAAATTAGCTGGGCATGGTAGTGCAAGCCTGTAATCCCAGCTGCTCAGCAGGCTGAGACAGGAGAATTGCTTGAACCCGGGAGGTGGAGGTTGCAGTGAGCCGAGATCGCACGTTTGCACTCCATCCCGGGCGACAGAGCGAGACTCTGGCTCGAAAACAAAGGAAGAAAGAGAATATAAATTGCCTCCCCTATTCCTTGGAGTCTGTGCATAGTTTAGTTTAGAGGAGATACTGAGTAAACACTAATTTAGCTTAAAAAAAAATTCCTTGTGGTAGGTATTTGAATTTATGGATTATCTCATTAGTTTGTATCTTTAAAAGAGACTCTGGGCCGGGGGCGATGGCTCACGCCTGTAATCCCAGCCCTTTGGGAGGCCGAGGCGGGCGGATAACGAGGTCAGGAGATCGAGACCATCCTGGCTAACACGGTGAAACCCCGTCTCTACTAAAAACACAAAAAATTAGCCAGGCGTGGTGGCAGGCCCCTGTAGTCCCACCTGTTCGGGAGGCTGAGACAGGAGAATGGCATGAACTCGCGAGGCGGAGCTTGCAGTGAGGCGAGATCGTGCCACAGCACTCCGGCCTGGGCGACAGAGTTTGACTCCGTCTCAAAAACAAAACAAAACAATAAACAAAAAGAGACTAGGAAGGATGATTCCTTGTGTGAACAAGTTTTTGTATTCCACTGAGCTGTGGATTTTCACTGCTTGAATCGAGGTCATTTTTAGAAACCCCTTCTGAAAGTGTTTATTATTTAGTGCTTTCTTCCCACAGCACTCACCTCACAGCTAGAAAGTGTAGAAAATGTTATTTATTTTGCATTGAGAGGGGTGTGTGTGTGTGTGTGTGTGTGTGTGTGTGTGTGTGTTTTCTCCTGTGTCTGGAAGCTTGAAAGAAGGTAGAACTTATTTTTGCACTTGTGAAAATTTTATTTGGGCTTTTGAATCATAAAAATTTTTCATTAAGAGGTTTAGATAGTCCATAGCTAGTTTTTACTCTAGGAGGCAGTGCCATATTTACAAGAGCTTAGAGGGAATAATTCTAGTGCAGGGTCAGATTACAGCCAGTTTTTATAGTAATTGGCTTTCCCATCATTCCATGGCTATTACCATTTAATAATTAAGTCTACAGCCAAGTTGCAGGGTCATTCTTTCTCATTTGTTCAATATTTTAAAATATAAATTATGTGATGTTATCGGAAAAAAAAATTCAGCCTCCTAATTTTGTTCTTTTGGAATGTGTCTTTCAGTCTTTAAAATATCAGTGTTTATCCTAAGTATATTAGTAAAAACCTTTTGTTCAGGTTACAGGTGACGTGTACGCATATGCACAAATACACTGCTAGAAAAGACAACTACATATGTGTATAAATATAACATTTCTTTGATAGTAGGGGAAGCGAATAAGTAGAGTATTAGTGATGCTCAGACATCAGTTACTCAGAGAAGTACATGTTACAGATTTCTAATAATTAATTTTTTAAATGGCCACAGAGCCAACAATCTATGAAGCCACCAGATTAATTTTGTATTGTTTTGTTGCAATATGATTTTTTTGCTTGATCACTGAAAAAGAAAAAATGAATCTCTTTTACTGATTCAATAGTGTAACACCAAATGTAAAATAAGCCACTAAACATAAGGTGTAAGTCTTTGGGTGGGAAATTGCAAAATTTAAATGGCTTTATTATCAAAGGAAAAGGCAAGAAGAATAGAAATGAGACTCTGTTCAGTTTGGTATGGGGTAATTGCATATGTGAGTGTTCTGTGCTCCCTTGCAGGTCGTTGTGAGTTGTTTTTTGTTTGTTTTTTTTTTTTTTTCACTGTTTGCTTTTATTGGGAAACAGACACAGGGCATATCAAGGGGTGGGAAGCCAGTGGATGCCTTCAGGCTAGACCCACAAAAACTGCAGCCAGAATCGGGAACACCTCCATGGCCAGGCCTCAGCCCAACACCGCAAGGGTATGGGCAAAAGAGGTCCAGCTTTCCAGGAAAGGTCACGAGCCTTTTCCAGGAAAATCAGTGGCCCCGTAGTGAGGTATGCTTTTTTGTCATGCGCCTGCAGTTGCTAGAAGCAGACTTGTGCCACTGTGGGGCAGCCTTCTGGAATGACCTAGAATGCCACAATCACCCTGTTAAGGTGATATGCACAGATGTCAGCATTGTCTTCTACTGGGGACCAGCTACTGGAAAGCTTGCTGAAGGAACAGGCTTTGTTTAGTTGATCTGGGGCTTGGTCAATCAGATTGACCTTCAGATAACAGGTGATATATATTGTGTTTCTGGAGACATTAGCAAAGTGGAAGACATTCACTGTGAATGGGAGAGCCTAGTATAATAGGGCTTTGAAGGCAGAAGAGGCATCCAAGAGACCATCCACAAGACAGCCGTGGAAGTCAAGGATGGTGTGGAGAGGCACTTTCTCCTCTCTACTGACACTGTGGTGGTGAAAATGGCTCATGATTTTCTGAGAAGCAGGCTCTTTAGCCCAGGTCTGTCTGCTTAGCCTGAAAAGGAACCGTGAGTGTCATATATAAAAACTGCTTTCTCACCAGGGCTGAGGCCATGTCTGTGTACTCAGAACCAATTTAGCGTGTAAGAAAAGATGTGTGTGTGTGTGTGTGTGTGTGAGAGAGAGACAGAGACAGAGAGAGAGAGAGAGAAAGAGAGAATCTTTGTAAACCTTACATGTATATTTTATTTTCTCCTAATAATTTTATCATCACTTAGTGACAAGAAAATATATTCCAGAGAAAATGATCATCCCTTTTACTAGCCTTGGAACTATTTACAAATTGCCCTCTCTGGGTCTCAGTTTCTTTATTTGTAAAATGAAAAATGTTAAGGTGATTGTGAAGATTAAATGACTTCATAAATATAAAACACTTATAACTATGTCTGGTTTATAGTGTGTGCTTCAATGAGTATTAGCCATTTTATTGTCAGGATGGTTGTCATTTTCTACCCAATGAATTTGTTCTGCAATTCATTGTCATAAGTAGTGACATTAAGTTTGATGGCCAGGTGTGGTGACTCATGCCTGTAATCCCAGCACTTTGGGAGTCCTACGCAGGAGGGTTGCTTGAGTTCAGGAGTTCGAGACCAGCCTGGGCAATGTGGAGAAACCCTGTCTCTGCAAAATATACAAAAATTAGCCGGGCATGGTGTCATGCACCTGTAATCCCAGCTACTTGGGATGCTGAGGCAGGACAATAGCTTGAATTCCAGAGGCAGAGGTTGCAGTGATCCAAGATCACACCACTGCATTTTAGCCCAGGTGACAGAGTGAGACTCTGTCTCACAAACAAACAAACAAACAAACAAAAACACAAAGAAAAGTTTGACCAAATCTCTCAAGGGAACCACTTTTTGGAGATAAGGTAATGTATACGCTACTACTGTACTCAAATCCAGTTCTGTAACAATTATATTTGGAGTCACTACTGTTGCATGCAGTAAGCACATTTAAGATCAAGGAAACACTTTACTATTCACTGGACGAACTTCAGGTATTTCCTAAAAATAAATGGTTCTCAAATTTCACTGTGCAACATGGACATCAGGAAGACTTATTAAAACACTGATTGGACCATGTCCCCAGAGTTTCTGATTCATTTGTCAGTCTAGGTTTGTGCTCAAGAATTTGCCTTCCTAACAAGTTCTAGAGTGATGCTGATACTGCTGGTACATGGATCACACTTTGAAAAATAAAATGAAATGATGCATTTGTTTACCTGCCTTTTCACTCCCTTTGCATTTCCCCTATCTGTGTTTTTGTCTTTAATAGTTTATTTCTAGAGCTTTTGGTTTTAGGTTTCAGATTGGAAATTGGTGAAGGCTAGATCCTTGGAAGCATCGAAAGAGAAGCAGGGACAGGTAGGAGACTGCAAAGGTTGACAGTGATTTTGACTAAATGGCATTCTTTATACTTCCAACGTTATATTTGAAAAACCACATTAAATTTATTTTCCATTTTACAGTTGCTTTGAAAATCTTACAGAGATTTCCTCTTGTACCCATCTTGTGAGTTGCATGGCCACCATTTCTGGCCTTGTGAAACAGTACAAAACATTAGTAATAATTCACTTGGTGTGTTTCTTTATAAAAATGTTGAGGGATGTTTTGCTTTACTAATCTCCTTTCTCTTGCTCTCACAGAATTTGATAATCACACATTGACTAACAAGTCAGATTTAGAATGTCATGTGAGAGCATGTATAATACTCAGGATGTGAATGAAAATTATCTTTTTAATATTTATTTTATAAGCTGCTTTGGCATATAAGAACATTATTAAGAACAGCAGGATCTCAGTTCTAAAGCTACATTTTTCTTTTTTTAATTTAGGATTCTGAATTCTGGATGAGTACTTTTCAGGGTTAATGGTTGCCATCTCAAGGTGGGTTGCAATGGTCTAATTTTTTGAAAATTAGAAAATCCTCCAACTACAGAAATGCAATAAACTTTGGAACACTTAAAATGAGCAATTGGTGAGTGGCAATAGGATCTGTCCAACTAATTGTAGGCAATATCCACAGACTGTCTCTTCTTATTGGTAAGTTGTTATTTTGCATGTTTTAAGAAGTGGTCATTGATGCAAGCTAGAAATGGAGGCCTTTCATATTCAAGCATGAATTTGCCCATTTAACATTATAGACCTTTCCAATAAAGGTATGTACAGTTTCTATCACATCCGTAACTAAATTCGACCTTGTTTTGTAAGCATATCACCTTGTGTATGTATGCATTTGAAAACACTCATTTTAATTTGAAATATATAATTTAGTATATTTAGCCAAACTTTAATACATAGTGACTCAAAAGATACTCTCCCATATACCTCAAGCAGGAGGCCATTTGTAAGACATCCAAAGACAAGTGACCACAGGCATGAGGCCTGGGCAGGGGATTTTGAAATAGCAGCCAAAGTAAACTGTATCTTGTTAAATGAGCATGTTATTTAGAAACAGAGTTGCCCTATTGAGAAGTGTACTTTTGAAATGTTTCCAACTTTGCGGTGACATTAAGCGAAATAAGAGTTAAAATGGAGTCCTTCAACCTTGTACTCTGTTGATCTCGAAGTTAGGCATCAGGCTCCTCAGCGGAGGTACCATTTTAGGATTGGGATGGAGAAGCAGCTGAAGAGAAAGAAAAGCACTTTGCTAAGATAGGATATGCCTATGTACTCTGTCTCCACAGCTGCATCTTCAAAGAGGATAAATGAGGGCATATTCACTCATTAATCAACCTAGAGAGATCACACACACAGAGAAAGGCTCCAATCAAGTTGCTTGGATGTTTTGGTCCGTAAGTGCAATCACTAATTGCCTGGATTTGTGCCTGCAAGTCTGAGAGTTGGCCCAGGGCCGCTCTCATTGGGAATCCAGTCAGACTTGCAAGATCCAGCTTCCCAAATCCTGTCGATAGCTAAAACCTCAGATCTTGACATGCTCAGCTATCTCTTGCTAGATTTCCCGGAAAGGAAGTGGCAACCGGATTTTAAGCAGCTTAGAAACCTTAATGGCTGAGGAGATAGGGCTGGGAATGAAATGGTGGAATCCTACGTCTTTCAGAACAGCTTCACTTATTTAATTTGGTTTATCTCTGTATTTTTTTCTTTACATCATAGGTAGCTTTTACTTACAAAGAAAACATGTTGAAGACTCTACATTTAACGAATGTCAATGACACAGTGCATGTCCGCTTTAAGCTAAGTTCCTTATGAGCCTGAGAGAAAAGCTATTTCCAGTTTGGAATGAGTTATAAGGCGAAGCTGTGCAGTGGGATCTAGACAGCAATTCTTCACAGCAAGATTTTATTATTTAAAGACACACTGAGAGATGCTTTGATTTGTTCTGCTGTAAGGGGCCCTAGATTCAGTCTCTGCTCTCACCCTTTATTTTCCCTTAGAGGAGACGAGGCTGCAAAGGGTCAATAACTCGCAGAGATTACTCAGTGGTAGATCCCAAACTAGTTCCCTAGTGTTTTGGTTCTCACTACAGCACTTCAGTTTGAAGTGAATTTCCAGATAATTCACATTCAAATGTAAGAACCAAAACACATTCTGAAGTAAAAGATAAATAATTTTTCTCACAGACTGTTTTGCTTGCTTTACTTTTATTAGAATAGTCCATTCTGAATTATTTGCAATGTAAATTTTAAAAGGCGAGTCCACATCTACCATGAAGTGATGGAAATAATCTATAATGTATTAGCTATACTTCGAATTTTACGTCCCGTAGGCACATTGTAGGAAAGTGGGTTTAGTTGCAGATTGGAAAGAGACAAGACTGTTTTATTAAAGCTTTGCTTTTTTGCATGTATGTATTTCTCTTCAGCTCTCTAAACATGACAAAATTTGTTCTTATATCCTTCAGGTTATGTGGACAAGTGTTGTGAGGTGGGATTGGGGGGCCATCCCTTGGACAAACTGGGTAGCCTCCACATAGGCATAGTATATTTTGCTGAGACTTTCAAATATGCATCTTGAGAGAAAGTACGCCAAAAAGACTAAATTAGAAGATGGTAACTGGTATGGTTTGGGCCTGTATCCCCATGAAATCTCATGTTGTATTATAATCCCCAGTGTTAGAATTGGGTCCTGGTGGGAGGTGATTGGATCACGGGGCTGGAGTTCTCATGAATGGATTAGCATCATTCCCTAGGTGCTGTTCTGGTGATAGTGAGTGAGTGAGTGAAATTTCACAATTTCTTCCTCCTAGTCCAGCCATATGAGGTGCTCACTCCCATTTTACCTTCCTCCATGATTGTAGGTTTTCTGAGGCCTTCCTAGAAGGTGAGCAGATGCCAGCTGCTATGCTTCCTGTGCAGCCTGCAGAACCCTGAGCCAATTAAACCCCTTTTCTTTACAAATTACCCAGCCTCTGGTATTGTACAGCAATGCAAGAACGGACTGCTGCAGTAACAGAGATGTTAAAAACATTTTAAAAAGAGGGACTGTATGCGTAACAGAAAACAAGGGAGAGATTCTGCCTTTGCAGGTTTGAATGCAGCAGCCAGGTTTTCCTCAACAGATTTTGACATCATGGAACAGTTTCAGTTTTTATACATCTTGTTTGCCTTGGAAGTTTCTGCAAATTTTACCTTCTTGAAAACTATAATTTTTCTTCAAGAGTGTAATCTTCGTAATTTAAGAAATTATTGTATATTGAACCCAGGTTACATAGAGCCTCAAAAAAAAAAAAAAAAAAAAAAAAAAAAAAAGCATGAACCATACAGTAAGTGGGAATCAGTCCCAATGCTCTTCTTGTCAATAGAAGTAAAAGGTCCAATCAATAATAGGACGAAGGGGTTGAATGGCTGTCATTGGCAATTTAATACCATTCCATTGCACCTCTTCTTTAGACCTGTCTCTCCTTTACTGTCAACCATATCACTTTGCAAAGTTTGGCTTTTTAAGATTTTTAAGATGGCATTGCTGGTGGTAAATCCAAGCCACGTGTACCATAAAAATATTGAAATAAAAAAATTAAGAAAAAATATGTTAATTAAAAAAGGAAATAAGCATGTTAGGTAGTTTTGATAGGAAGCACACAATTTTTGGAGTGGGGCTGCAGTAGGGCTGGGATGTACAATCAGAATGGGGCAGAGATGACCACTTCTAACTCACAGAAACTCAAGGAGAGAGAAGGTTGCCACTTACTCAGCAAGTGTGTTTTGCATGAAACTCTGGATTTGAAGGGAAAGAATATCTTTATGAATCCTCTTTTTGTATACGTGTGTCTCTATGATCAAAACTTTAGTCATAATAGCTTTTGACTCTCTTAAAATTAAAATAGACATTTCTTGTGTTTAAAAATAAATGCACGTTCATTGTAAAAAAAGAAAAGATTGAAAATACAGAAAAGTGAAAAAAGATAACTCCTATAATTCCATAGAAATAAATACTGCTAACATTTTTAAATCTTCCTTCTTGCCCATTAGTCACAGAAAAGAAATCTTTGTATGTTAAACATACTGTTACCTTCTGTTTGTTATATCCTTGAGAGACTTTTAGGAAGTTTGCCATTTGCCTACAGATTCTACTGATTTTGCTTCTGAAACTTTGAGTTAAAAATAAATCTTTGAATTTAATGCTATTCTATCCTATCTTTAATAGTTTCCAAAAATCAACAGTGTAATTACATTCCTTCACATCTTCTTCTAGCATTTTCTTCTTTAAATTCAATGTTATACTTAATTGGGAATATATCTTCGAGTGTAAAATAGTGAATCTGTTAAGATACTTTATTGAATATCAGTCCATCCTCTCCTCTCTGATGTGAAATAACGTTTTCATATGTATATATGCATAGCTGGGTTTTGATTTATATTCTATATATTCTATATTTATGACAGCACCATTATATTTTAAGAATTGTTCTTCTATATTTCTATATCAAGCACAGCATACTTCCCTCAGTCATACATGTATAAAATATTTTCTTGCATTTTGTCAATAATTTATTCTTCTACACATACTGGAAAATCAAACCAAAAAATCCAAAAAAGAATTCCTAAGATTTTTATTAGAATTCACCAGTTTCTAAATTTATTGTTATAATTTTGACATTAAATGATTTCTATTTTAATTTAATGAAGTTTTTCCCATAAGTACTTTATAAATGCTTTAAAAATACAGTTTTTATAGAATTACCAAATCGTTTTTCTATTTTTTAAAAGAGCTACAGAGATGTATTAGAGATATATTGGTCTTCCCCATAAATGGGTTTTGAAAATTTCCTGTATTTCTGACAGTTTAACTCCATTTATGTTGATATTTTATTATGGGGCACATAAAGGTCAATGAGTCTTGTATATTTATTGAAAACTCTACCTATTAGCAATATAAAATAATGAATTTCTGATGTGATGTTTTTCCGTGGATTTGTTTCTTCTTGGGCTCATATTTACCATCACTGTTTTCTTTTATTTACATTTTTCTGATCAGTTTTATTGCTCATTCTTTTATTTCAAACATTTTACCTTATTTTATTTTAGATACTTCTTACACAAACAGCATTTTTGTAACAGAGGAAAATAGTATAATTTAAGATTCAAATTGATTTAAACAGCATCTGTCTTGAGGAACTAGGGGGAGATATGGGAACAGGTGGTAGCATAATTTATATTCGTGAAAAAAGAAAATATCTAGCTCTCTCGCATTTACATAATTTTATAGAAGAGGGAAAGTGAATTGTGAACTTTCAAAGCCTATTCTTCTGGGCCTCTAAAAGATGAGACCCAGAGTAGAAGAGTTGTTTGAGTAGTGATGTTATTGACTTTGGAAGAGCAAAGATAGGATGGAAGTCTATTTGTGGCTCAAAAGCTAGATAAACTACTCTTCTTAAGAAAGGAGGGTTGTTGAGTTTTCCACAAGCACAATGGGTAAGGAGTTCTTGGAATTCTGAGAGGGCTGGAGATTGGCAGGGAGTTTTGATGAAAGAAGGACATACAACAGGGTGACACAGCACTTTCCATGGCACCCAAGCTTCAGTGATGACTGCAACCCCTACCACTGCTTGTCTGTGAGGATGGGAATGGGGAAATTCAGGAAAAGAACAGGAGCAGAAGATGGAGAAACTGGAGGTCAGATGAAAGTGAGATTCTGAGTTCAGAAATGAAAAGACTGTAAGCCCAGCAATGACTATATGCATATACCACCCCAGAGCATTGATCTTGTAAAATATGGGATAATACAAAGAGTGTTTGTTTTAATTTTATAGGAGAGTGTAATCTCACCTACATTTGAATTACATAGATTTGGGATTTTGTTGTTTGTTTGTTTAACTTAGCCTGGCATTCTTTACGTTTTAATAGGAAGCATAATCTACTTATATTAGTCACCATATCTGATATATTTGGGCTTCTTACTATCACATTGTTTTCTATAGTTACTTGTTATTTTATTCTACCCTTTTCACTTCCATGATTTGGAAGTTACATGTGCTGTATATTTTTAATAGTGGTTACATTTGACATTTAAAAATATTTGGACTTACTGTTTCTGCTTAATATTCAATGTGAAGAGTGAAGCTGTAATTAGAAGTTAGGTTAGATGAAAATTAAGTCTTACTTCATTTTCCTTCTCATCTGCCTTACCACATCTTAGCGTCTTATCAACAATCACTTTTCATTCTTGCTCTGTTGTGATTGTTATTTATCCATTTGTGAGTTAAAACAATATCTAATCATTTTCAGAAAGGGTACATGAGTGAATTTCTTTTTTGACCACTTAATGACTATAATGCCTTTCTATTGCTTTTTCACATGAACAGAATCAAAGATGGAGAAATAAATCTTGGGTTTAACTTTTATTTTTTTCTTCTCAAAACTCCATGGCTATGGCTTGATTGTTCACTGGCAAGGAGATATCTAAATCAAACTTGAATTTTGTGTTCATTTGGAAGTGATCTGCTTTTCTATATGGTAATTGGATGCCTCCTAGCCCCCTATGAAATGTAAGGGTCATAACTAGGATATATGACAATATTGTCACTTCTCATTATTAACATTTTATATTTGCCAAATCCCTTTGATAAAGATTTAGGTCTTCAGCCTAAACTTCTTAAAAAAAGTTTTTTTAATTAATTTTGTAATTTCTTAAAAATTGTTTTTCTCTTTCTGGAATGCCTATTATAGGTTGAATTCTCTGAGTCTTCCACATTTAACATATTTCACCGCATTATTTTCATCTTTTAGTTTTGTTTGAGTTCTGGGTTGATTTCCTGAGTTTACATTCCACTACAGTAAAATAACCTTATGCAGAATCCAATCTACTGTTCATTCTCTTTATCAGAGCTTAGTGTGCGGGCAATAAGGGGGTGCATTGTCTGAAGAGACTTTAAAAACAATAATAAACCCAACTAAAAGTCAGTTTGCTTTTTATTATCATCATGTGCTAACATTTGTAATAATGGTGACTTAAGGTATAGCTTGAGTCTTCAATCATCAATTTGAATAGTGATTGTAAAAATTAATAATCAGATCTGTAGTTATTTGTCAGTTTTCCTATGTGATCACCTGGAGTTTTTATTTGTGTTTAAAATGGAAAGGAATGAAACAGAGCGAGAATGGCAAGGTGATCACATTTTTCTAGTAAGCACAAAATTTACTTCAAGCATGAAATATTTTCCTGCATTTAAATATTTTTTAAAATAAAACTTTATTCCATTGAATGTTAACTGTTTTAAAACCAAAAAAAGTAAGTAAAATAATGATTATTACTGATTATTACATGATTATTATTTTTGTCATATAGAGAAAGGTGGTTTAAAAATTATCTACTCTGGTTATCAAATGTGCTAGGTATGCCACTTCCAACTACGATGATAGCTTCTTGTAGCTGCTCACTCCGTGAAGAAGTTTTATCAATTAAGTTTTCTCTTTGGGACAGCAATCTGTTCTTCAAGAAAGTCCCCAGTTGCTGACATTTCTTTATCTGATTGCTGACTCTGGAATAGAAACTCCATAAACTGAGATGCTGTTTGGTGTGGCCATCTGGTGTACCCCAATCTCCTTTCTCTCCCTGTACCCCCAACCCTGTGTGAATTGAACCATGTGGGATTTGTTCAAATTCTCCTCCACTTATTTCCTAGGTAAATTCAATTTTTGCATGCCTCTAGATCTCTCTTAGTCCAGTCCTGTCTGGACTCTATCTTGAAGAAATTCACCAAAGCTTCTGATTTTTGATGGCACCTTTTCTAATTTCCAGATGGGTAGAAGTTTTTCCCTATTTTTTATTTTTATTTCCAAAGACCTTCCATACCTTGAGAGGGTAGTGGGAAAACATCTTTGCTCATGTCAGTATTTTACCCCAAATTCTCTTCTCCTTATTGTTTTAAATTCCCCAAATTCTCCCATTAGATTCATTTCTGGAAGAGGTGTTCACAAACAAGGTACGTGTGTGTGTGAAAGTGTATGTGCACATGAAGCATGTGTGGGTATTAATTTTAAAGACCGCAACTGTTCAAAGGAAGCATTTGAGTAATCCTATAATTATAGTGTACTGAATAGTTTTAATGAATCCATGCAATTTAGTTTTTCTTTCTTTTAATAAAATTCATGTAGGAGTCTGAATAAGGGTACTGTTATGACAGATTATTGACTTAGAATTTTTTTAAGTCTAAACATGCTTGTATTCATCAAAGAGGACACCCAGGAAACAGCTTTAACCAATTCAGGAAATATAACTTTTATAATCCCAAAGAGAACACCCACAGTAGCTTGTAGAGGTAGCAGAACAGGTTAAGAATTATTGTTTTGAAGCTGAAAGTTCAGAATCTGATTAGGGAATTGTGGTATACCTAAGACTTTAAAATTCTTTATTTCTAGTCTGTGTCTTTCAGGGTTGATGTTTTTCTACTCCTAGATTTATCCAATGTAATGTAACTTTGGTAAAAATTGATTCTATACAATGTATGTGACTGATACAATGTGATTGAATCCCTGAATCCCTGGCCTTGAAGGCACTTACCAGCAAGCCGGTAATTCTGGCTGCACGTACAGCAAGGATGTCCAACTTCTGGGAAAGGTCAGAGGGATTTGGATAGTTCAGTACTGAGATAAGAATCTAGGGTTAATAGGTAAAATCCTGTTACGGAGAGAGTATAATTTTCTAAAAGTAATAATTAATTTATTTGAAAAATTAATATTTATGGTGTTAAAGAGGTAAGTCCATAAAGAAGGGGGAAGGAAGGCTATTCAACAAATGCAAAACTTTTAAATAAAAATAGTATCTTACAGGACAAAAACAAATCATTTGTGCAGGTGGGGGCAAGGAGATATTTCAAATTCTAGCTTCCTCTGCGTCTCTGGCTTATCTTCTGAGAGTATGTCTCTCAAATCCATTTCACCATAGGATGTCCTATGCACATCCTTTGCCCTATCTCCAATGAACTGTGGATCATTTCCTGAAAACAATTTTCATAGCATTCTTCCTTTGTATACAGTAATCCTTCTCCTTGGAATGTCTTTTCCATTTTTAATTGCCTTGAAAATTTCTACTTATGCATCAGGGCCCAGTTTGCATGTCCCTTATTCTACAAAATTTTCTAACCAACTATAAGTACACAGTGGAAGTTACTACGATCCCTGTGCCCACAATACCCCATTATCTTCACCACATCCATCATTTTGTTCCTACTAGCTTCTGCTATATTGTTTGTAATGTGTGCCTTTTTCATGTCCCTCTCCACTGGTTTGCAAGCTCCTTGAGAACTGTATTGCAGTATCTTAAACAGTGTCTGCTATTTAGTAGAAACTCAAATAAGTTAAACAAATGAAGTGAATAAAACAATTATATGATATTAGATTCACCTTCATAACATAGACAAAATAAGTTGTCTAAGAAAGATGGATATATTAATATAACTGCATATATTTAACTCAGGAATGAAGAAACATTAGGAGTGCTGTAGTACCTTTGGAAGGTGAGCTTCTAAGAACACTGAAAAATTATAGATACAGATATCATTTATGGGAAACAAGGCACTTGACAATGCTTTTTCCTTGTAGATGAGAAAATTCATTTACATTAAATTTGTATCAGGAACAAGGATATTTGTTAATAGTCTCTTTAAAAGAAGTATATAGATCATGGGTGCAAGTTTTTCTGGATTGGTGATGAAAGACTGCATGTAAAAGAGTTCTGGTATAACAAATATTTTGCTTCTTTCTTAACACTGGCAGGATCCTAAAGGCAAAGAGTATCCTGAGAAACTGAGTAGAGGAACCAGAAAACTCACCCTAAAGTTATGTCATTCCTGCAGTATATTCTATAACACCAGCTACAAGTGATTCATTTGGTATCCTTGACTGAATAAATTAAGAATTTATAACAGGTATATATGTATGAACTTTCTCTGCCATCTGTGATCCACCTGCAATGCTGAAAATTATTTATATAGGATTGCATTGATCATTTTCATCAGCACTGCTCTTACCAAAGATTGTACAATATGGAAGGTCTTCGATTTCAAAGAAAAGCTCTTCAGACCCCCAGTAAAGCATTAATGGAAATTAGGTTAATGTGTATTTAATGTGGATTTGCAAATGTGTCCACTTTTAGGGCATTCATAAACATGTGTGCGGCTTGCTTAAGATGATCTGATAGTTAACCTACGACCTAGTTGATCATATCTGCACCCGAACTCATCCTCTGTATGGTTTTGCCCTTTCCGCTTTGAATGGTAGTTCCTATTTCTAAACTGGTAGAAATGTAAATGGTGTATTTCAGAATCTGTCTCTGTCTTGGAAAACTGTGGCTCTCGCAGCTGATTATAGGAAGCTTATTAACCATTGTGCTGAGGCACATTGTGTGCCTGAAATGGTATAGATGAGACATTGACCTTTTCATTCTTCAGAGTGGCCAGAAGCAAGCCCTAGGATGGTATCTCTGACTACAAGCAGCCTCATACTTTCATCTGAGTCTACAGATTAAATGCAATTCTTCTTTTATGTGTGCCATGATGTGAAAAGCTTGGAAAGCACTGAATCGTAGCATGTTGCTACTGAAACCCATGAGATGTATCTGTAAGAGAATTACAGAGACATTGAGAGGATCGTAGCATGGTGGCCAGGAGCTTGGACTTGATGACATGCTGCCTGAGTTTGAATCCCTGCTCTCTTCTGTATTAGCTGGACAGCATTGGATGAATACTCAGCTTCTCTATGCCTTACTGTTCTTAACTGCAAAATGGAGATAATAACAGAAGCTAGCCTATAGGATTGAGAAGATTGATTAACTTAATGCAGCTAGTCAGAGGACTTAGAACATATTTGACATATAGTAAAGGCTATGAAAGTGTTTACTATTATGATTGATTTTCTTGGTAAAGAATATGTTTAATTAAATATCATAGAGTTGAAAAGAACATTTGTCTTTCGCACTTAGATTGCCATCATAGACATGTCTTCATCTGTAGGAAACATGAGCAAGCTCTCTATGTTCTTAGTTATTTGGGTAAAATGTATAGTGCTAAGGACTTTTCAAATTCTCATTTTATTGATATCAATCTGTAAGCAGAAGCTTCAAATTCTAGATAAGTTTTATAAAAATTAAAATTTTTTTTATTGGGTCAAATCATCTGTGACTTAAATAGATTCATGATAGAAAAACAAAACAAAACAGGCCGGGCGCGGTGGCTCACACCTGTAATCCCAGCAGTTTGGGAGGCTGAGGTGGGTGGATCACGAGGTCAGGAGATCACGACCATCCTGGCTAACATGGTGAAACCCCATCTCTACTAAAAATACAAAAAATTAGCCAGGTGTGGTGGTGGGCACCTGTAGTCTCAGCTACTCAGGAGGCTGAGGCAGAAGAATGGCGTGAACCTGGGAGGCTGAGCTTGCAGTGAGCCTAGATCGCGCCACTGCTCTCCAGTCTGGGTGACAGGGTGAGACTCCTTCTCGGAAAAAAAAAAAAAAAAAAAAAAAAAAAAAAAAAAAAAAAAAAAAAAAAAACGGGTGAATTGTAATAGTTTGTAAGCAGATAATTCAGTTCACCATAATTTTAACTAGGGCAAAAATGTGGGGAGCAAACAGACACTGACAGCTCCATCATTCCTATGAGGGTAGTCAGGTGATGGGCATCTGCTTAGGAAATAACATACAAACGGGTTCCAGAACTTCAGTTGGTTTTGTATGTGGGCTTGAGAGTGGACACCCCTGCTACTTAAAAGCTGAGGGCATGCCCCTGACAGGACATTTTCTCATTCAAACAGTCTCCTATACCAAGCAACATTTTAAATAAGACTTTAGGACTTATCTTTGATAGATTAACATGAGGTAGAGGTCCCAAATGGATTCAAAATTATGATTGAATTGACTCAAACTATAACATTTCATACTTAAAAATGTGTGAAATGTGCTGATTATGACTCTTTTTTGAACTATACGTGGCACGTGTGTAACTTTTTGATTTGTACTTAAAGCTGACAAGACTTGAATATTTCAATAGCATCTTTATTAGTGGTACCCAAAGAATTGTTATACAAATTGAAAACATTAGGAATCTTTCCTTTTACATGTGCCATTATATTTAAAGGATACAAACAAATATTTTTTTCATCCCATAGTGTTAATTCAATGCTTCAGCTCATTTCAGTCCAACACACATCAGATAAATGCTCCCTCCCTGAACATTCTCTATCCGTTAACTAATATTGTGATCAAGCCATAAATTAATCAGGCAGTTTATTCACCACACTGCTTCAGTCATTCTCCAGTAGCAACTTGGATGCTTCAGAGAGTAAGTTGACTATGGAAGTGCACAAAATGGCATCTTAATGACCTGAAAGAGCTAATATAGTTCTGTAAGTGCCTAGCTAAATATCACAGAGTGACTTGGACGCTGGGGAGAGCATGGCTCATTATTCCACTCTGCTGAGCTAAATCATTTGGGTTCTCTCTATTTGCTGTTGGCATTTCTCTTTTCCTTTCTCTGCTCATGCATAAAGGATATTGATTTAAATAAAAGATACTGTAAACATGCACTCTGTTAGGGAAATCTGACTATGCAAGTATAATTTCAAAGGTCAGAGTTCTCCCCCTGCTTGATTTACATTAATTTGTGCTTGAAGAAAATGCCTACTTGAGTAAATAAATGTTTAAAAAATTTGATTCACATATTGTTCTGTGCTCTTCTATCATGTTCTCCCAGAACTGATCAAAGAGGAAAATCATATTTACTGGAAAACCTCATACTTGGAATCAATTCCATGTAGTACCATAGATTAAACCTCCGGGAAAAATAAGGAGCCTGGAATTTAAGTTTGTCTGAAAGAATCTGGAACTCTTCCTAAAATGTTTTGCTATAGTGAAGTAATCCGTTTTTATTTTTAAAGACTATTTTACAACTTTCTAGGACAACACACTTTTTTAGTTCCACAAAGAAATTTTAAAGGTGTATCTTTACTGACATGCAAAAACTGACCAAAAAAAGAATAAAATGATATAAATATGGCCTGTATATTGCAAAGATGCCAAATAATGTAATGCATTTTACTCCAACAAAAAAGTTGCCTTTAAATACCATTGTTTCGCACATAAATTCACCTTTCAGGGTTGATTTGCTCATGTTAAAATGTTCTGCCATCAATAAGGTTAATCAACATTATCTTAGAGGTCTGTTCCTCCCATTTTCAATTGTTTATTTAGCATTTTATCACTTTAGTTACTCCATAGAGCCAAAAGATAAATATGAATTAAATCTTTGTAAGCTAATGACCAAATATAGTTGACAACAGTGATGTAAGCACACAATTTATTAATTAGGCAGTATCACATATACATATTTTTAATCTTGATTTTTTTTTTGTTTGTGTGTTTTTGCCAGACAGATTTGTTTCCAATTTACAGCTTTATGCTTTATTAGATGAATTGTGAAATGGGGATAATCATTTCTACCTGAAAAATTGTTGGGAAAATTACTGATAATAATGGTGACCAGTTAGTGATCATCTTATTGTGCTCACTCTTCCTGCAGCACGCTAAGTACCACATTGTTTTATTTTAACCTTATGACAAAACTTCGAGGTAGATAGCAAGATTGTTATATTTACAGATGAAAAATTGAAGTCAAGTGATGTGATATTCAAGATCACATCGCTACGAAATTGCAGAACCAGGAAGGGAATTTTCCCAGTCTGACTCTCGAGAAAAAGAAAAAGAAGAAGGAGCTTAACCACTGAATTGAGTTGTTGCTGACTCTGGCTGTGAGTAGTGTTTTTAAAGAATGTAGACTGTTGCCTGGGCTCTGATCTGATAGGAGCTCAGTAATTAGTAGCTATAATTAAACATCATTATTGCTTTAATATTCAATAAAAGTCATCTTAATTATTGAGAATTTAAAATTACTGCTGGAATTCGTGAGGTTTTACTTGTCTTGGTAGTTGTAATTCGAGACCTACCATCAGCTTATATTGTTGCATTACAGTATTTCTGATAGCATGGGTTTTTCTGTGCTTCAATTCGAACTGTAAGCCCAATACTTGCTTTCACTCTCAAATCCTCTGGAATTATAAATACTTTTGACAGATTTATAGTCATTAAGTGGTCAGATGTGAATACAGAATCAATTCTCTATCTGTTTTAGGCACATGTGGGTTATTTGTTTACCACTCCAATCCCATAAGATTTCCTTAGGCTTCCACTGCTTAGTTCATAAAACATTCTTTCATTCACTTGAATTATTCCCCATACCCCAATTTACATCCCTTCACCTCTGCTTCTTCTTTTTTATTGACTCCATGCTCATTTTCCCCCATAAAACTGTTATAGTACAGAACATACATAGTCCAACTTTTATGTCACTCTACATATTTCTTTACTATTTGCCTCTGTCTCTAGATGCTGCCAAAATCCTCAATAATGTTTCCCAGGAGGAGAATACTAGAGGCCAGGTAGTTCATATAAAATGCTTTTTGCATACCTTTAATTATTACTCAGACGTTTGTAGTAGTTTTCTTTTAAGGTGAGCATAGCCCTTTGTTGTTTCATGGTATAGGTAATTTTTTCTTCATAAATGCCAAAAGTGTTGTGTTCAGGTATGGAATTATGATGAGGCTTTGTAAACTTGAGGTGTACCTGATATTTTCAAGTCAAGGAAAGCAATTCGGACCTAGAAATAGATCTGGCCATTTTTTAAGAGTAAAATGAATAGTTGTTGCTAATTCTGCTGCTCTTTAAATTATCGTATCTTGAATTATACATTTTGGAATAGAGGGCTAGGAACAAAGATCAAAAGACTATTTAATTTCTATGACGGCATTATTCTGTCATTATGTGCTATAGACCAGAGGGTGTTTATTCACGCCCAAGAAATATAATAGGCTAAAATGTATATATGTATGTGTGTATACATATGTAGAGTTTTGTATATATTTGTATATATACACATGTATTATATATAATGTGTGTCTATATATACAGACACATAAAATCACATGAATTCTAAAGTGATATATTTATACAAATAATATACTATATGTTTTATATGTGATAGAGTATATCATATATAATTCAGTCAAATAATTCCTTTTATTTACAAAAACTAGATATTTAACTATATTTTATTTGGCTTCAATTATATGGCAAAAGGTTTAGTTTTCCATTTCTCTCTGTGTGTGTGTGTGTCTATTGGGCGCATGCGTGCGTGCATCTATGTGTGTGCATCTATAGAGTTAATGCATTTAATGTAATGAAGAGTTTTGTTATTTTGTCTTTTCAATGGTATCATGTATCTTGAATGTTCTTTATGGTGTCGAGTAATTTATCTCTCACTTTAAAAGAGAGTACCTGAAAAATGGATTTATTTCCATCAACATCACATTCGGGCTTAACTTTATCATTATTCTTTTTTCTTTTCTTTTTTTTTTTTGTTGAGATAGAGTCTTGTACTGTCACCCAGCTGGAGTGCAATGGTGCGATCTCAGCTGCAAAGCTCACTGCAGCCTCTGCCTGCTGGTTCAAGCGATTCTCCTGCCTCAACCTCCCGAGTAGTTGGGATTACAGGCACCTGCCACCATGCCTGGCTATTTTTTTTTTTTTTTTTGTATTTTTAGTAGAGACGGGGTTTCACTATATTGGCCAGGCTGCTCTCCAACTCCTGACCTCGTGATCCACCCGCCTCAGCCTCCCAAAGTGCTGGGATTACAGGCGTGAGCCACTGCGCCCAGCCCATTATTTCTCTTTTTTAAGTTTAACAAAGTCAAGCAGGAAGTCAAATACTGCATGTCCTCTCTTCTAAATGGGAGTTAAACAATGCATACACAAGCACATAGAGAGTGGAATTACAGACATTAGAGACAGAAGAAACAGGAGGGTGGGAGGAAGGGTGAGGCATGAGAAATTACCTAAAGGGTACAATGTACACTATTTTTGAGTGATGGTTAGACTGTAATGCCCAGACTTCACCACAGCAGGATATATCCGTGTAACAATACCACACTTGTACCCCCTAAATCTGTAAAAATAAAACTTAAAAAAAACCCCACAGAATCATATAACTTTAGAATTGCAGTGAATCAGAATAGGAATAGGTTATTAAGTCAGACTCTTCATTTTACATGATATTTAAAACTGAGGTGTGTGGGTATGTTTATGCTTTCATAAATGAATAATTAAAACAAAATGCTTGATACTGAAGTGTTGGGGTTTTTAAACATCTTTTTAAACTCTTAGGATTTTCTGTTGACATTCTAACAAGGAAGGAAAAATTATCCATTACTTGGTTTTCAAGTTCCTTTTAAAAATTTTGTAACAGCATCACTTTCTGGGAAAGTGTCTCCTAAAATGGCCTGAGGTAACCTCTATGGGATAATGGTTTATAAATATATTTTAGTTAGTTCAGTTGTAATTAGTGGCACATGAGTGAAGAAGCATATTTTAAGTTCATGGATACTGAGCTTACTGAATGATGTTTTGCTTTATAAGAGTCTGTTGGGGGCCATTATGAATAATGATGAGGAAAGAACATATATTTGCATCTATAGTGCATGCCCCATGGCAGCAAGGCCTTGAGAAACCTCACTGTCCAGGTTCCATTGCCTGAGTGACATTGCAGACTACCCTCCCCAGCAGAGCAAAGCTGCAATCAGCGTGTTTCTACAAGGATCATTACCTTTTTGACACCACTTTTGTTGCTTCTTTCATCCTAAATTTCTTTGAGGATGAGTTTTATTCAATCTATAACTATAATACATCTAGTTTTGACATCTTTTATCAGTAATTACAAAAGAATCAGTAGCATGGAATTTGGAGCAATTCAGATATTTTCTAACTCAACTGTGTCTCTTGCTTATGTAGAGCTTTTGATATGAAATGTGACAAGCAAACTTTCCTATTTTGTACAGTGAGGACCAGGAAGAGAGAATCTGCTCAAAATCTCCTAATTCCAGGCAATCTTTGCACACTCTTTCTAAACCAACACCATCCTCATCTTTCTCTGTTTCTTTTTTTCTACTTTGTGTTCCTTCTAGCATGTATCACTCCTTGACATTATAATATTTAATTATTATTTCACACTCTATATCCTCAATGGAATGTAAGTTTTATGAGAATAAGATTTTTGTCTATTTTCTTCCCCATTGACTCTTTAGTGCCAGAAATCTGTCTGGCATATTTTTATTGGATGAATGAATGATTGGATTCTGAGTATGAGAACTTTGAAACTTTGAAGCTTATATACATTATATATGTATATACGTGTATAATATATAATATATTATATATAATATATATATTATAATATAATATATTATAATATAATATATAATATATAAGCTTATATACATTATATACATATATGTCATCACTTTATAGGTTGACAATTCCAGGGCAGTAGGCTACAGCATTCATCCCATACTAATTCTGACTATGTTCCAGGTTTTAGAATATGTGAAGATGAATAAGATAGAATCCCTCCACATATAGATCTTATCAACTCATAGAACATTATATTAATCTAATTTTCTGGGGCTGGGCTTAAAAACGGTAACAGTAGAAGAGCTTCTTTTACTTATAGAAAGTGTAGGATGCTGAATTAGAATGTCATGAAACACACCCACAGCAAATCCTAGAAGAGAGTTAGTCTAGGAGTTAAGCCATTGTTTACATCAGACGTGAATGAATGCAATATTAGCATATTAGCAAGGGGTGGTAACTTATTCACCCAATAGCACTTATGATAACAGTTTTTATTAAAACTGTTGATTGAACCTAATGTGTTCTTTGTATATCAATATATATTTATGTCTGCAAATTACCTAGAAGGGAGCACAGGAGAAGATCAGATTTGTGGGGGATTGGGGGTCGGGCCTGAGAGAAGTCTAAATGGAGTGCAGAGTTTCATTATGAATTTTAGCCTTACCAAGGAGGTGGATCTGGGGTCAGCAGCGAAGAACGCAAGAGGCCAAAGCACCTAGTAGATGGCATTAAAGGCAAGCGAAAGTCAAATATGGAAGTGATGGTGTACCAAAGAATAATGTTTATGATTTTGGACTTTCCATAGAACTTTAAGTTCAATTCAGATATTAGAAATCATCTAGGTTAATCCTTCATTGTAGAGATGAAGAAAACGAGTCCGAGAGAAATGTCTGGTGACTTGCCTGTGGTCAGTTGCTAGAGCAGTGAATATTTGACAAGCTTGGTTTTATAATCATTCAACGTTCATTTATTTCTTTTGGTAGCAATCTCTGTGTTTTGTTTGAGGATTGGCCCTTCTTTTATTTAAGGTTTTGTGATATATCAGCCACATTCCCTGACTCCAGAGGTGGAGTAGGAGACCTCAGCCTTACCCAATCAGAACACCCCATTTCCCTGGACACACTGTTGGTCTCGGTATGACTCACGTTACAAAACTTAAGTAACACATTGCTACTCCCAATCTTTTGATCTGAGCCAGGGAATAAGTATTCTCTATTTCTAGTTTGACTCGAACTTGAAAGAATGAGAAGTTAAAGCTCCTTCAACCGTCTTACTATCACCAGGTAGAGGCTGTCTGTGACTGGAGCCAAGGGAGAAGCAGAGGGAGCAGAGGGAGCAGGGGGATTCTGGAACCTGGTGTCAATGGAACCTCAGCATAAAGCAAAAGAGAAATATTATCACCTCTTCTGGAATTCTCAGTTACCTGAGCCATTGAGCTCCTTTTTTTATTGCTTATACATGCTTGGACTAAAGGTTGGAGTTGTTTGGTTCTTTTGCAATATAAACGTCCTAACTGAAACACTGTGGATTCCCAGTTCAGTTTTCACCTGTTTGGTGGTTGAACATGTTCCTTTGTACCCTGACATATGGGAGGACAGTCACATAGAGGAATGTGCCTATTTGGTAAGATGAGTTTTAGGCCTAAGAGAAGGCTGTGAAAAAAATCAGTATTGTGTACAAGTTAATAGTACCAAGTCTGAAATAGAAAACCTGATTCAAATCCCACTTCTTCGACCTTTGGTAATTTCCTTAAACTATCTTCTTTTCAACTCTTTCAGATGCAAATGGAGATAATAATTGTACTTGCATCTTGAGGTCATTGTGAGGATTTAATGAAATTATGTGTCTATAGTACCCATCAAAGTCCAGAACATTGTAAACACTCAAAATTATGTTATGGTGATTAACATTGTATTCTGTTAACAATCGCTGAGCAGAGAAACTGGCGTGGCATAATTACTGACTAAATGGCTGATGAAAAATCAGTAGTTTTGACTGGGCAAGGTGGCTCACGCTTGTAATGCCAGCACTTTGGGCAGCCGAGATGGGTGGATCATTTGAGGTCAGGAGTTTGAGACTGGCCTGAACAACACGGTGAAACCCCATCTCTACTAAAAATACAAAATTAGCCAGCCGTGGTGGGGCATGCCTCTAATCCCAGCTACTCGGGAGACTGAAGCAGGAGAATCACTTGAACCCGGGAGGCAGAGATTGTGGTGAGCTAAGATCATGACATTGCACTCCACTCTAGGCGACAAGAGCAAAACTCCATCTCAAAAAAGGAAAAAATAAAATAAAATAAAAATCAGTAGTTTTAGTATGGGATCAGAAGACTTTGACCTTATTGTCTCCTTCAAAGATTTTACTCTTTGAATTTCATTCTGATCCTTTTTCAGTTTTGTAACTTTTACTGAGGCAATGTGTTTTAGGCTCTCGTTTCTCTGTATTGTATCAAAAGACCGTTTCGGGATTTTATTTCCATTACTTCTATATGGTTAGGTTATTTAATAGACAACCTGTCAGCTAATAAAATATGCTTAGAGAAATGGTCGATCCATTTATTTTTGTTTCTAATTTATTCTTATATAATCTCTATAAATGTTTCTTAAAAGTTTTATTTTCAGAGATACCAATAATTTTTGACCCAATAAATATCACTGTGTGCTTTGGAAATATGTATTAGAACAGACAGAAAAAAAAAAGAAAGATCTTTCAGTGTGTGTGCAATGATTTTACCTTTTTCACAAGGAAAAACCTCTTTTTGCATTAACAGTTCTATGTATTTCTTTTTTAAATTAAAGTTTATCCTTATTTTTAAAAATTGCACTATTCAAATTTTGGATTTCTCTGATTATATGTTAACTGTCTCTCATCACTGTTAGCATGTACCAGAAGCACAGTTCTAAGTTAGAATGGACCACATGTTGAAGGAATGAGATAACCTAGACAGTGAGAATTTTAATCAGTATGGTAACTTGGGACTCTCCTTGTAGTTTCCTTACTGGGTGATTAATGAGAATCTGGGTAGAAAGGGTAATTCTCAGGCAAGATTTTCCAAATACTTTTATTTCATTCTATACAATAACTTTTGTTCATGTGTGATGGGTGCTTCTGTATATTTGTCAGAGGCATGTAAACCAGAGCAACTCCATCCTGAATAGGGCTGGATAAAATGAGGCTGGCCTTCATTCTCATACGGTTAAGACATTCGAAGTCACAGGATGAGATAGGAGCTTGGCACAAAATACAGGTCATAAAGATCTTGCTGATAAAACAGATTGCAGTAAAGAAGCCAGCCACAACCCACCAAAACCAACATGGCCATTAGAGTGACCTCTGGTTGTCTTCACTGCTACACTCCCACCAGCACCATGACAGATTACAAATGCCATGGCAATGTCACAAAGTTACCCTATATGGTCTAAAAAGGGGGAGCATGAATAATCCACTCCTGTTTAGCATATCATCAAGGAATAACCATAAAAATGGGCAACCAGCAGCCTTCAGGGCTGCTCTATCTATGAAGTAGCCATTACTTTATTCCTTTACTTTCCTCAAAAACTTACTTTTACTTTACCCTGTGGAATCGCCCTGAATTCTTTCTTGAGTGGGATACAAGAACCTTCTCTTTGAGTCTGGATCAAGACCTCTTTCCTGTAATATATTCAAGCAAAATTCCAATAATATAGAATAATTTTGATTAAAATAATATTGTTTATAGTTCTCCAAATAGAATATCTCCTAAAACCCTAAAAAGAAGTCTACAAGTGACCTAGAATACAAGAATAAATTTTTAGCACATGGGAAAAGCAATGGTTCTGGCAGCCCTTCTAACAACCAGTGTCCTGAGTGAACTACTTGGATAAAAATCTATTAAATGTTTTGTCGATGCTACATAAAAGTATGATTCTTTTATGGATAGAACATTTCTCTGAATCAATGTGACCTGGTAGCTTGAATAATAGATTTTTATGAACTTAGTACATCTAATTTAGAAATTAAAATAGTGACACTCACAGTTTTGTAAATTCATCCAGCTGTAAATTTCTAGGAAACATGAATAGGGTGTCTGAGAGAAAGAAGTATAGTTGAATAGACTGGTTTCTTCTCACAGCATTGACTTGTCCCTCTCCCCTTGTTTCTAGGTCCTACTATAAAATGGAGAAAGAGAGTAATAGTCAGGTTTTTAGCTGCAGAACATAAAATCCATTCTATCTGGTTTTAATTCAAGGGTCTATTGTGGCTTGTGTAATCATCGGCAAACCTCATAAAACAGACACTTTCTGGAATGATTTTTCTAACCGTGCAGCAGAGCTTGATTACAAAGGGAATAACAGATGATTGTTTCAAGAACCTGTTGAATCAAGAAACCACAGCCACAACTGTCAACTCCAGCCTCATAAAACCCATGCCACTATTTGCACCAGAAAGATGCATGTCATACGCTCTGCTCGTCTCCTTCTATGGAATTCAGCTTAGATTCAGTTTTCTGGGAGTATACCAATTGGCAGATCTAAATTATGTCTGGAATCCTAGCAGCTAAAGAGTATGGGAAATCTTGTTTTTAGCCTTCAAGCCAATGCAGACAGGAAGGCAGACTAAAAGAGGTTTGGAATGATTGCTGAGTGAGCTGGCCACAGTATCTGCTACATGGGGTCTGGAGGTGTACATGTTTTAATAATTTAAGAATCTGACTCATGACATCCTTAGAAACAGACAATTCAGATTCAAGTATTGAAATATTTGGATTATAAATATTATTATTTGGCAGTGGGAATAAAAGGGAGGGAGACAGATGGGAGTAAACAGAAAGGATTAACAGAACCTGGGACCCTAGGTTTTGACAGATTCATGTTCATGAGACCACTTTTAGATTAGTCAGTTTCTATATAACTCTCTGTACTCTGCTTTCTTCATGGCGTGTCGCTTGCATAAAACATAATCTTGGCTTACCTCTTTATCTGGCTCATTCAACCTCTTAGTGGAGGATAGAAACCACTTATCCCTTTGGATAGGACAGAAAGTTTTTTTCTGTAAGCAAGGAATAAACAGTTTTCTCTGTGGTTCTTTCATTTTTCCATATGACCAACATCAAACGCGCCATCAAATATACTGCCATCCTCCCACCACCACCGCTACCCAAGAAAAGATTTTAAACTTGCTCTTTACTAGAGGTGTGCACTTTGTAGATTTGGTGCTCCCCTTGCAGAGCTTGATGCTATTGCCAGCAATGTCTTTTCAGGGAATGCTCAAAGACTGTTGGGGTTTGGCATCGGTATAAATGCAGGGATGGGGATCTGATGTATTAGCAACTATATTATGGCCCCACATCAAACTCTCAATTCCCCAGCCTTGCTGAATTAGCTGCTTCTTTCCTTGACTCAAGTGGCAGCATGTGGGCAGAAACTTCAAGATGAGGAGCATCTGTTGCTACTCTTGAATTTTTGGTTTTCCCTAAAACTCAAACCTGAAACCTGGTGCACAGCTGAGTGAATAAGCAAGCTGTGTTTTTGAGTGGCAAATCGCAGTGTGACTACTCCCTCCTGGAGCAGTTCTGTAGCCTTCCTCCTTGTCAGGAAGCACATAGGGTCTGTTGTCTGTGGCTCCTTAAGGCTGTCTCTCTGCAGGCAGGGCTGCACTGTGAAAGAATTGAGTTGATTTTAGAATTTCCTTTCGATGCTCTTTTGATTCTAATTTTCTTTAAGAAGAACTGAGATATTGTAGCCAAAATTGGAAAAGCCATCTTCTTTTCGTTCTCTCAATATGTTCAACTATTGGGAGACGAAGAATTTTTGGCTTCATCAGAGTGTTTTGGAACAAGTATTTGCCAAGAATTACCTAGTGGCCCTTGGTAGAGGACTTCCTTGCATTTTTGTTTTCCTTAGGAAAAGAAGTATTCCAATTGTTATTTCAAAAATTCTGAATTCTGTGAATGTTTTATAAGATGCCAGGCATTATCAAAGGTCTACAAAATAGACTCTTTCTTTGCCTGCACAGATGCCCTTGTCCATTTAAACGATTCAGCACAGTTGACTGGGTGAGTCAATTCCATTAATGTCTGCTATTTGGTAGAAAATAAGTGGTCATTCGACTCTAGTAAAGGACAATAGTTATCTTCTAACAGGGATTGGCAATATTAAATGTTGGATTTAATTGCTGGAAGTATAAAACTGTATGTCAACTGGATAAATGCTTTTCCAAGTGAAGAGAAAATTCAGATGGTTAGAAATGCTTTCATTTTCAAACTTATAGTCCTCAAGTTAATAAAATTTAAATTTAATGAATATATATCCACATGAATGTAATGCTGAAATAATTTGTCTAACACCAGGATATGCTGCTGCTATCAGTTCTAATGGCATTTGTTACAAACATGCCTTACCTAAAATGTTTTACGACAATAATTTCTTTGTCTATTAGTATTAAGTGAGTTTCTTTTGAAATAGCCTATGTAGAGGAGGGTTGAGGGTTTTATTTGCTGTTGTGGGATGCTATCAATACAGTATGAAACATCTACTTTTTGAAATTTTAAATCCTGTTCACTTGTTATTTAGGTGAATTGGGGCAAACATTCTGCATCTGTTTTCTCATAGGTAATCTGACAATAATCTGAAATTTAAAATTTTCTGGACAATTAAATGTAGTCATTGATTTGCTGAAAACAATTTATGGGACACCTACCCAGTACCAGGCACTAAGCTACTATTTTGAAATAAGATCCATTACTGCCACCAAGAAACTATAATCTAGAATACGAAAAAACACTTTGGAAACATGGCCAGTGCTAAACAAATACATGTAGTTACTATTTAAAAATGTAAAGGCAGAAGTAAAACTACTTAAAGACAAAATATTCAGTGGTATAGTCTTAGAAATACCTTAAAAGCAACTTTTCAATATTTGATGAGTTTAGACAGTGCATTCTCTTAAAGAGAATCCCTGCTTCTCAGAGACTTCATCACAAGTAACTATGATGATAATGTTTTTGTAATCCAAACTCTATCACATGACCCAAGCAAAACCTTCACTATCTCACCAACAACTAATTTACAACAAGGCCACGGACTGTTTTATCTAATCACAGCCTCACTTGGGTTTTATAGTGTTTGAAACACATAAATGTGGGGGCCATCTTTAAGAAAACAAATCTAAGCCAACAATACTTTAAAATACATCAGATACCACAAACAACATAAAATTCAAAAATAGTGCTGTAGTAATTAACTTTCTCTAATGATGTTTTCCTGTAATATTGTCTGCTTACTCCTTGATCACCTCTTCTACGAAAATCATTTTTAAAAATCACTTTCTGTAGACACAATAGAGTTTAGTCTCTTGTCAAACATGGTAAATTTTGATAAAGATTGATAATTTTGTTTTCTTTTCGTTTTCTTTCTTTTTTTTTTTTTTTTTTTTTGAGATGGAGTCTCACTTTGTCACCCAAGCTGGAGGGCAGTGGGGTGATCTTGGCTCACTGCAACTTCTGCCTCCTGGGTTCAAGCGATTCTCCTGCCTCAGCCTCCGAGTAGCTGGGATTATAGTCATTGCCACCACACCCAACTAACAACTTGTATGTTTAGTAGAGATGGGGTTTTGCCATATTGGCCAGGCTGATCTCGAACTCCTGACCTCAAGTGATTCGCCTGCCTCGGCCTCCCAGAGTATTGGGATTACCAGCATGAGCCACTGCTCCCAGCCTATTGATGGTAATTTGGAAATGCTTTTTCAGCTTCACAGTTCCTTATTGATAATGTTACGTACAGCTTTAGGGTTTCTGTCAAGTTTAGGAAGACTTCTATCAAGTGTCTTCGGAATGTAAGTTAAACTATTTGGGAGAATTTTCCTTGGTCCTATTCATTTTTAACCTGCTTTCTCTTCTGCTACTATGTACTATCTGCCAGGCATTTGCATACAAATTTATATCCTGATTAGGTCTCTGTCCCTGCAAATATGTGTTGTGAAGCTGGGTGAGCTGGTGTAGCTAGGGGTAGAAGTACTCCTGAAATTCATTTCTACACTGGGATGTCCATCAATAATTTAACCATACATGGAAATGATTGGAAGGAACTGTATAATATATCTCATTAAATCCAAGCTAACCATATCTTCAACTCAACTTCCCCTTAATAGGATCCCCCAAATCTCCACAACCTCTCTAATGCCACCCACATGCAGGGAGAGTAGAGACAGTGGAAGGAGGAATAGAAAGAGATAAGTAATTATGTGAGAACCACCTTAAAACTGTAAGTATAAGAAGTACAAATGACCATGCAAACACACTGTTAGAAACCCTTTCCACCTCCTGGAAGGGCTGTGAAAGGAGCCTGTGCAGTCAAAAAAGACCTAAAACTATGCTTCATTATCCAATGGTAGATTTGCCTCTGTGCTTAGTGTAGGCATTTCTTTACAGAGCAGAATATTTATTGGATGGGTGTTATCTTTGAAATAGTGTTATATAATTGTAGCATTTTAATGTGACAGAGTCATAGGGTTCTATTTTCCCGAATAACACCTTTATTTCAAATATTATCTCTATCAGCTGCTAGTTTGTTTTCAAGCATTTGTTCTTAATTTATTCAGGCAGACATCACACACGCTGGATACTGTGCTAAGCTCTGCAAATGATCAGAGATATAGAAGAGTTATCCACTACCCTCTTGAAATTGTAGTTAGGTTTATAATAGATAATACAGAATTTCCAAACCCATATTATCATTCCTTGGCACTCCTTTTATCTGAGATTTTATGAATAATGCAGAAAAATCACTGTTTCCTGAAATGTCTCTTAGTAATTTTCTCAAAAACCAGTGGCACACTTCTAATAGTCTCTAACATTCTTTATTTTCAAGTGAATTATGCCACATCTTACTAGCAGTATGCAGACTTCCCAGGCTGTCTCTCTTTGCTCCATGTAGCTTTATAATTAAATGTTTATAGCTATGTCCCTTGGCAGAGACCGATGAAGGACAAAAATCTTTGAACATCGCTAACAGTCTTAAAATGCTATCTCATTACTAGATCCATGGGGCTGTCTAAGCACCTCATTTTCTTGTCATGCTTTTTTCAAGCATTTTCACTATGTTGAAGATATTTTCCTTTTGTATTTATTTTATATATAATGGTAATCACCCAGGGTCCTCTTGCGTGTAAGTTGGTGAAGTGTAAGATAGGCTGAACTTGAAAGTATGTGTGAGGACTGTTGTGGTGAGATTGTATTCACACAGGGTAGAGAATATCAAAAGTTATCACTAAACAAGGGGAGAAATGCTAAAGTTTTACCCACTCTTTTTACACTGGCAGTTTTAAACTGTTCTTCACATTAGAAAATAGAACACTTAACCTCCCAGGGAAGTATGTTCCATTGGATTATGTCTCCAAAATATGGAACAATTCATTTCCAGGAAATAGGTACTTGAACAAGAGGCTTTATGAAAGTTATTTTTTCCAGACAAAGTCATATTCCCACTTCCCATCCATTTACAAGAAGCAAAGTCTTAGTAGTGTTATAATGAATAGTTATCTTTACTTCCATTTATTAACACTTAAGAAATATTCAGATCTAGCCTCAAAGTACTCAACCATGTAAGCAAGAACAACTAATGGTTTACAACATAAAGTCCAGAATCCATTAAAAATTGTAGTCTGGTCATTAGGTGATGAGTGGCAAAAGACATTTAAAAAATGTTTTGAGGCATTTTAAATAACACTAGACTAGACGAGAATAGTTTGTATATGGAATAGTGATTCGCACCGTTTTTATATCGTAGATGCCTTGAGAATTTTATGCAAGTATCGACCCCCTTAGAAATATGCACACACAAAAAATTTAAGGGTTTCATTGAACCCTGTAAGTCGAGTGTCTATCAGTGTTTGAATCTTTCTTTGCTCTGGACTTGCTTTCTGGTGCTTCTTTCCTTAGGAATCCACATGCAACATGATGACTGCGGAAAACCCAGAACACTTGAGAGTAATGGAATCACATAGCATACTTCTGAATTTCACGAAACATTGGATTTTGATCTTAATGAAATCGACTCCTGTATTACCAGTGCCACTGTCTTTCTCATGACCTGGTAAAGGCTTGCTTTGGCCGCCGGAATAGCCTCTTAACTGTTCAGTCTGTTACTTTTCTTGCATCTTCCACTCCCTGTCACACTGGCTGCCGAAGCCATCAATCCAAAATATTAATCTCACAATTGGAACCCTTCACTGCCATCTCAACCTCATAAGCCCAAGCCCTGTGCCATGACCTTTCATCTTGCCCCAGGGTATCACTCCAGCATCACATCCCACAGTTCCATTTTCCTCATACCCTCATTACATGCTCAATAATTACACTCCACTCTTGCAGAAACTTTTACAGTTCCCTGAAACACAACATTGTGATCTATAATCTTCATTCTTTGCCCATTTGCTCAGACTCGAGTTTCATCTCTTGCTCCCCTTGTGAACCATTCCTAATTCTTCAAAACTCAATGCAGAGTTCCGTTCCAGTGGGAAACCCTCCCAGACAGTGTTAATCACTTCCCCCTCTGATTCATGGTATCTTGAGCAGGGTTCTAGTGTTGCTCAATAGGAGTCAAATAGATATTTTTGAATGAGTGAATGAATGAACACAGAGAAGATGGGTTGCAAAGCACTTTTTTTCTTTCTTGGGGAACATTGGTTGACTTGTGAGGTGAGAGCACAGGGTACATATTGGGATGCACTAGACAGCTTCTCACATGGCCCCATGCTACCACTTTTTGGTTTTCATGCCCTTGTACAATCCCCTTCTCTAGAGTGTGGGCAGGCCTCACTTCTAATGCATGATGCAGCAAAAGTGATGAGATGAGGTTACCAAAGAATGACTTCATTATTGCTTGCATTCTCTCTCTGACTCTTCTTGCTTCTTGCTCTGTTGAAGCCAGATGCCAAGTTGTGAGCTGCCGTATGGAGAAACCCATGTGGAAAATAACTGAGAGTAGCCTCCAGTCAATAGCCAGGGAGGCTACTCTCATCATCATGTTGACATCCTGCCAACAATCGTGTGAGTGAGCTTGAAAGCAGATTCTTTTTCAGTTGAGTTTTGAGAGGAAAGCAGCCGCAGGTGACATTTTGAATATAGCCTTGAAAGAGATGCTGAGCTAGAGAACCCAATTAAGCCATTCCTGGATTCCCAACCATCAGAAATGGCAAGATAATACATGTTATTTTAAGTCACTAAACTTTAGGGTAACTTGTTGTGCAGCAATGTTACCGATACGTGTGTGGTGGGAGTTCAGACCAGAAAGACAGTTTGAGTCTACGTGGGGAAGGGCCTTGTATGGCGTGTGAAAGAGCAGTAGGCAGAAGAATGTCTTCTCACTACCCACTCCCAAGATGTTCACTTCCCAATTCCTGACAACTGTGAATGTATTAGGTCACATGGCAAGGTGGAATTCCGGTTGCTCCTGGAATTAAGGTTGCTAATGAGCTGACTTTAGAATAGGAAGATTAGTTTATCTGGTAGTCTCAATGTAATCACAGGGGTCCTTATAATGTAATCACAGAGGGCCTCGAAGAAGAAGGTAGGAGAAACAGAGTCAGGGAAAGAGATGTGATGTGATGATGAAGGCAGAGGCCAGAATATTACAATTTCTGGCTTTGAATTTGCAAAGAGGCCATGAGCCTCGGAAGAAACACAGTCAACCTCTTGAAGATAGAAAAGGCAGAGAGATGGATTCTCTCCCAGAGCCTGTAGAAGAAACACAACCCTTTTAACACCTTGATTTTAGTTCGGTGAGACCCATTCCAGACATGTGATCTGTAGAACTGTAAGATGATAAATGTGTCTTGTTTTAAGCTAAAAAAGAAAAATAATTCTAGTTCTGCGTTTATTATACCATACTTCAATTTTTGCTGTTTACTTATTTGAATTGCCAACTAGATAGAGGGGGTTTCTTGTGACTAGAAAGGTTTCTATCTTCAGAGCCCAGCACCATAACCAGTGCAGTATAGGTGTAAGCTGCAAGGCCGTTGAATTGAGAAGTGCAAGAGTTGTCTTTTGAAACTTTCAAAAAAGTCTGTCTTATGCTTAATAATAACTTCTTTATGTGGAGAAAACGAATAGCAACATTTTAATTAATTGTGTATTCAGGCATTAAATTAGTAAAATAGCAGTAGTTTTTGAAAATCATCTGAAGCCAATGCTATAAAACGAATCCTTAGAAGGAAAGAGCATGGATTCAAGTAATATGACCAGAAAAGAAAAGATGAGGGGAAAAAGAGAAGAAAAAAAAAAAAAAAAAAAAAAAGACATGTAGATGAGCATCTTTATGTAATAAATTGGCAAATATTTTAAAATATTACCTCTGGGCTGGCCCCAAATCCCTGACGTCAATTTAAGGTGCAGGAAGTTGACAAATTAGTGGTGATTTTTATCTCAAAGAATAGTGTACTTGACCTACTGAAGCTTGCAGATATCACTTCAAAATAACATTTGAGACATTTTCTAATTCAACTGCTCTAATTACTTAGCATTAGAATTAGATAATCATTATGATTCTAATTTTAAAGGCTAACCTTTGTCTTTTAATATATCTTATTCAGTTATTTATCTCAGACCATTTATTTCAAGAGATGGTTGTTTTAGCCATGAAATATAGCAGCTACTTTTAAAACTTTCTACTGATAAAAAAGGTCATTCTTGATATTTCTAGTAAATACATATATTTATTCTGTTGTAACAATAGGATAAATGCCATTTTATTTTGTAGTTAATTATCTCTTTATTTTGACCTTTTCATGTTTCCTGGAGATATTTTCCTTTATGCATTGTTACCTTAAGGATGACAATATTCTAGTTTGTTGAAACAATTAAGTACAAATCACAAGACAACAGGAGTAGAAGAAATGCTGCTGCACTGTTAGTAAGGCACTTGTTCTGTTTTGTTTTTAACATCAATCTTACGTTTTCTCAGTATATATGTTAATTATTTGATACAAAAACAATAAATCACATCACTGAATATAGAAATAGAATTGACATTCTAAAATTTTAGTTGGCTATAACTGGTGTTATTTTGGAAACCGTGTTAATAACAACAAGCAAAACGTGATAATCAAATAAATTTAGAAAAGTGGAAGAATAATATTTGTGGAGTTTTCATGCACCGGAAGAGTAGATTAAGCTTTAGAATGGGACTTCAAAATAAGTAGTTGATTTTTTTTTCACATATGTGATTGCATAGATGATGTGTATATATTAGAATATGTGTATATACGTATGCATCTATAAATGTGAATAAATATAATTACATATAAACAATAATAATATATGTTTATATATAACACATACAAATTATCTTTTTTATATAATATATAACCTACATTAATATCAGTAAATTACATAATAGTATATGTGTGTATACATATATGTGTGTGTATATATATATCTCCAAGAAGAGAAACATCCATGAAGTAATTAACTTTAAGTGAACTGAAACTTTTTTTTTTAACATTTCAGAAATCAAAGCCTGCAATTATGATGTTAAGATATATGTATGCCAATTACCCATGACACTCAGTTTACCTATATAGCAAACCTACAAATGTACCCTGGAAACTCAAAAAAAGTTTAAAAAATGTGCTGCAGTTACTTGATTTATCAGTTTTAAGTAATTTGTTCCTATGAAATGTGAGCAAATCAGGGCACTAAAGCTTTCTCCCTTCTTCCCCTACTCCGTCTCCTGTTTCTTTGTTATTGATTCAAATTATTTCTTTTTTTTTTTTTTTTTTTTTTTTGAGACGGAGTCTCGCTCTGTCGCCCAGGCTGGAGTGCAGTGGCCGGATCTCAGCTCACTGCAAGCTCCATCTCCCCGGGTTTACGCCATTCTCCTGCCTCAGCCTCCCGAGTAGCTGGGACTACAGGCACCCACCACCTAGCCCGGCTAGTTTTTTTGGTATTTTTTAGGAGAGACGGGGTTTCTCCATGTTAGCCAGGATGGTCTCGATCTCCTGACCTTGTGATCCGCCCGTCTCGGCCTTCCAAAGTGCTGGAATTACAGGCGTGAGCCACCGCGCCCGGCCGTTTCAAATTATTTATCTATTCCAATATTCCTGTTGCTATGCTTTAATTTGTCCTTGCAAACAGTGGCCCAAATCAAAAACTATTGTACTTTATATGAGTGTTTCTCTCATACTGTAAAATATTATTTTCTTCTGGAAATAGAGAAAAAAATCTATTGCTTATATGTGAAAACAAGTAAAATTCATGAAACAAAACAAAACTAAAATAATCACTTCATAATTACAGGGCACTTAAATATGGTAACAGCTTTGTCAGAAGCTGGGTTCTCAGAGGTCTCAGGAAACATCAGCGCCCGGACCTAGAAAGTGTTTATTTACTCTGTGAATGGCAGCAGGTCCTTTCTCCTCTGAGGGTAGGTTGTCAACCGATATATCTTTGAATCGATACCATTTTGAAGGAGTCACCAAGTTAATTTATCCTTATAGTGTCTCCTGTATATGGATTGACAGCTAGGCAGACAGCAAGAGTGTAAACCTGTGTTTCTTAAGATAAAATAGTTGGTGGGGAATTCTAGGCCACTCTAATTATTATCACTCTAACTTAAACATAATGGCAGGTTGCCTTTTGATTCAGACTCTGATGGTGTAAAGGAAATGAAACAAGCTTTCAATTTCCTGTTCACAGAGGATTGAACTGGCCTCATATAGGCAAAGCAGGGACAAGCTTTCAGTAAAACTGATAGAAATAAAACGTCTTAATTTCCATTTAGCCATAATTATGATTATCATGCTGATTAATCACAGGCCATGTCTTAAGTTTCTCAAGATTTAGGGACAGGTGAAATTGGAATAATACCTTTGATCACTTATTGGGTGTTAATGATTCTAAATGGAATTGGTCCTCTTGACCCTTCCCTTGTCACACAGGAAAAGGTTCCTGCTTTGTCCTCCTGAGCCTTGTTTTTGTTGGAGCATCTGCTTCCATTGGCTCTGACAGGAGCTCTTTCCTTAGGGAGTCCCATTCTTGCCTTTTTCCTTCTAATTATTCAGACTGTTTCTCTCTTTCCTTTAGCTACCTGCATCAAGCAAAGCTGTATTCAGTGATTTCTCTTGAGATAATGCTCTGCTGGCAACTCACCATCGACAACACAAATGTGACAAGAAGTCATCTAACAACTTGAAACTGTAAAAAAGTAGAAAATATACCCATGAAGCCTAAGCAAAGAGGATATCCACGTAGTAGCCTTCTTGGTGTTTCAAAGATCTTCCAGAAAAGGGACTTTTTATCTTGCACATAGTGGGTGCTTAAAATATACTCTTTGGTAATACCAATGATGACTGTTGTAGCTGTGCCTCTTCAAAAGGAAGTACAAGGTAATCATTATGGCTTTCCAGCTGCTGAGTTGGGCAGTCTTTCAAATTTGTTTGCTGGTTATTCAATTTTCCTTAATATTAGCTGCACATGGAATAACCTGGGGAAGTTTAAAATATTGATGCCTGGATCTCATCCTCAGAGACTCTAACTTACTTTGGCTAGCATGTAGCTAGGACCTTGGGATTTTAAAAACCTCCTACGTGATGTGTACATGCCGGCAAGGTTGATAATCGTTGTCTAAATTGCATTAGCTGCTATATGCTTGATGCTTTGGTGCCAGCCCTGTACTAGGTGCATTACATATGGCATCTTGTTTGCTCAGCAAAACAATGCCATGTAGTTGCAATTACTACCTCCATTTTGCAGATAAGGGGAACCAAACTCAGACAGGCACAGTAAATTTTTCAAAGTCACGTGGGGCTGGTGAACAGTCAAGAAAGGATTTCAACCAGCTCTGTCCACAGTTATATGCTGCTGACCATCTTCATTGGCAGGTTTTTGACCAACGTAGAACACATGGCTGGTACATGTTGTGCACGGTGTGAGGGAGATTCCTTTGTTACCAGGAGGTTGAGCTGGCTAGTGTTTTCCAACCTTTCCTAGTGATGAGAATTTTCTGGGGTTTCCAAGCTTCTTCCCTGGAAGCTGATTCAGCAGTTCTGGATTGGAGGTCCAACAATTTTGTTGTTGTTGTTGTTGTTTTTGTTAGCAAATGCTTTGGTTGATTCTTACTTTAGAGAAGCTGGGGAAGCTCTGGAAGAGATGACTGGTGAAGAATCCTGGGATTCTGTGATGAATTCTCCAAATCCTTCTAAAGAAAAGCTGGAAAACTCTGTGGTTCTGAATCCCAGTGAACCAGCAGTGACCGGGATAACCTTTACACCATGTTCCTTTAAGTTGCAGGCTCTGCGTATTACCTTGGCCCCATGTTTACAGTCTCCTCTTGCTGCATCCATCCTGGCAGTGTTGGGACCAATGCCTTTTACATACTTTTGGGCCTGCTTCATCATTTAAGTTCTTTTCTCTCATCCGAAGAGCTGATTTTGCTCATCTGTGCCCATCTTACCTCTGTGCTCTGTGATGTCAAATTGATAGCTTGAAATTGGCCATGATAAGAGGTTTTTATTTTATTTTTTAATTTGAATCTTACAATAGAGTAGTTTTATAGGTACAGACAAGTTACAAAGACAGAAGAGAGATTTCTCTTATACTCTTTGGTGGACGTTTTTACAACATAAATATCAGCAAATGCTAAAATTAGGACTCTGCCCCATTTCCCACACACCATCCTGAAGCCCATTTTTAGACATTTAAGGCACACCACTATTTAAGCTTTCAGCACCACCTACAGAGAGTGTTAGCATTACTGGCTGGAAAAGGAAAAGTTTCATTAGATATTTTCAGATGTTTTGTGTTAGTAAGATTCTCACTTAAAAAAAATACACAAATCTAGGAGAATGTATACTCAAAGGACAGGAGATGGAATGCAATGCTAATTCTGCTTGATAAATATTAAACAGTAGTGAACATACTGGGAAAAAAGCAAATGATATCTGTATTTTATATTTTATATATCTAAAGATAAGAACTGGTAAATTTGATCTGAAAAATTCTATAAGCATCTATTGGCTCAAACTAGGCCTCTAGGTATAAAACACTTATTTTTTATGGAGTGTTTATATAATTAGAAGCTTCACTGCAACTCGTATTAAAATTTTGCTTCATATTTACTTCATATAGTTTAATATTTTAAAATTTCTATCTAGGAGACTTATGGACTTATGACTTATTCAAATATTTTAGGGATTTTATAAAGCATTTTAATTTAGGAAACAAAAATCATTGCCAGTTACAAAAGCCATGTTACGTGTCAAATCAATGTGAGCTTTGCTAAATCTAACTTCTCAGTCAAGAGCAAGGCCAGGTCTCACTTACTCCAGAGAGCATTTCCTGCCCACTCCAGCCAAGAATGTTCCTTCCTCTTTCTGATCTATTACTGCTTTTCCCCACAAATTGTTATTTGGTACTTCACATCAGAAGACCTGTTGTAAGGTTGTCTTTCAGCTGTCTTAAGATAGTTCCTGTTTTGTTACAGATCTTTGGCTTTGATATTTATCTTATCATGTGTATTTGTTTCATTTTTCTTGCACAGATTTCCTAGAATCTTAAATTTCCTTTTGTCTTTGGAAGAGATTTTAAAGGTCATCTTTCTGATACCTATTTGGTGATATCCCCTTACAAAATCTCCTCCTTGCTACTATTTAGTCATTGAGCCAAGGTAGGCTTCAAGGGCATGTGACCTGTGCAGTTACCCAGGACTCCTTGTTCAGAAGAACCCCACACTTGATTTAATGCTCTGCAGTTGTGTCTGAAATTCTTAATAATTTTTGAACAATGGGTCCTGAATTTTCACTTGGCACTGGGCCTACGAATTATGTAAGCAGTCCTGCATCCAGCTGTTGATCACTTGAGGACATTAATCACATTTTTTCTTTATAAAAACCCCATTACTTATCATGAATTTAGTGCTCATTAAATATTTTCTGATTGGCTTGGCTTGGTGGCTCACACCTGTCATCGCAACACTTGGGGAGACTGAGGCAGGTGGATTGTTTGAGCCTAGGAGTTCAAGACTGGCATGGGCAACATAGTGAGACCCTATATGTAAAAGATCTCCAAAAGAAAAAAAAATTTTAATTAGCAAGGAGTGGTGGTGCACGCCTGTGGCCCCAGCTCCTTAGGAAGCTGTGGTGGGAAAATCGGGCTTGAGCCCAGGTGGTAGAGGCTGAAATGAGATGTAATCATGCCACTACATTCCAACCTAGGTCACCATGTGAGAGCTAATCTCAAAAAAAAAAAAAAAAGAAAAGAAAAGAAAAAAAATTCTGATGGTATAGAAAAGACTTCCTGCCAATCTTTGCTGACCCCACCAAAAAAAAAAAAGTAGTCTAAGAAGGTGTCCAATCTCTTTGGAGGTAAAACATTTCACAGGGGTAATGGGTTTTATTATGCAATTAAATGGTTGATGTTAGCTATAGAAAATGAGACTTTTTAGGTAAATAGACATGTTACATTATTTTACAAGGTAACTAACATTAAAAGCAACTCTATAGTACTAAAAATTAATGGTTTAGGCTTTGTGTATAACTTCAGTAACAATAATTTACATTAAAATATAATAACAACGTAGGAAAATCCAACTGAGATTTCTTGTCTCATTTTCACTTAAGCCTGAAGGTATAAAAACACCAGTTGGCAAATGTAGGTTTTGAATAATCAACTAGCAAAGCCTAAAACAGTCCTTAATGTTTGTGAAAGTAAAGAAAAAACAAAAGAAAGGAAAACAATTTTTACTAGAGATTCAAACTGAGCTTGTACTGCTCAGTGGGAAACATTAATCAGTTCATTATTGTTGGTTATTTTCCTTCATTGTGTAAGTGAGCAACATTGAAAAATAAAATAATAAGGAAGAAGGTGGTCTTGGGTCTGTATTTGGAAAACCAACAAAACATCCACTAGCTATTTGAAAGCTAAAAGATTCATACAATTGGAGTTTTTGATCACTGTATTTTAATATTTATATGTGGAAGTGGTAAGCATGTATGATATGAAAGAAAAATACTCACTGGTGTATAAGGTGCTACCTAAAATACTGAGCTAAGCAGTTTTATTGATGCTGTATACATACTAATACAACAGTCTCCTCTTTATAACTGAGAGTTTCATAATTGAATGGGAGGAAATACTTAATCATGTAACTATATTGTTGTAATGGTGTATTGACTTCTTAATGTGAGATATAATACTTTTTAATGTTTAGAAATGTAAGGAAACGGCCGGGCGTGGTGGCTCACGCCTGTAATCCCAGCACTTTGGGAGGCCGAGGTGGGCGGATCACAAGGTCAGGAGATCGAGACCATGGTGAAACCCCGTCTCTACTAAAAATAGAAAAAATTAGCCGGGCACAGGGGCGGGCGCCTGTAGTCCCAGCTACTCGGGAGGCTGAGGCAGGAGAATGGCGTGAACCCGGGAGGCGGAGCTTGCAGTGAGCCGAGATTGCGCCACTGCACTCCAGCCTGGGCGACAGAGCGAGGCTCCGTCTCAAAAAAAAAAAAAAAAAAAAAAAGAAATGTAAGGAAACAAAACTCGTTGATCGCTATATATTTTGATACTGAGGCTATCTATACATAATAGTACACACTTTAGGAACAAATAAGGCATTCCATTGGCAGTAATTACTGTATATTGAGAACTTGCCCCTTCTGACTGAACAGGCAGTTTCTATTCAAAAGACCCTGTTTACCAAGTAGTGAGTCAAATTGTGTTATTTTTATCCACTCAAGTTCCATGCTGAGAAATATTTCAGAGTAAGTGTTCAACAGTGAAGAATATAAAGAGTTCTACATTGATGTGTACTTTACCTAAAAAGAAACTCTTTATCTGACTCTTGCAAGATTTGAGCTTTTCAAGAGTTAGATTTCATGTGCCATGTCTGTAGTTAACTGAATTGAAAGGGGCAGCATTCTTAGTTAAAAGCTAAGGTAAAATTATAAGCTAATTTTTGGTTTAAACATGAGAGATTAATAATATGAACACATGTAAAATTGATTGAAAAATGGCAACTTTAGAAATCAGTTAAAGTTTCTCAAATAAATCATTGCATTCTGTTTTAAATTATGATTCATATATACATCAATTTCCTTGTTAAATTGTAAGTTCTAGTGGGCAAGAGTAATATCTGCACATTTTTGCATATAGCATATTTGCTAAAATATATTTATAAGAGGAATTATTGAATTATTGTAAGTGTGGTAAAAACTAGAATAACATGATTAAGTAGCTACACAGTTCAGTAAATCAAAACCATTGGCAACATGTGAAAAAGATGCCACCAGAAATGTCAAAATGTTCACTTGGGCTTTCTAGGGATATATTATTATATGAAATCCATCAAGCCAAAGCTTTGCTCATTTCCCCAAGAAGTCTATATTCTTTAGAATTTGCAGAAAAATTCCCCCATGCTAGCAACCCCACACTAGGTATCTCAGGAAATTGGATCCTCTGGACCACAAATAATCTACACATCAAGCCTGTTTTTCCACTGTTATACTTCTGCAATTTCTATCTTCTGAATATGTTTGCAAGCCCATAGAATACATTATTTCAAATTGTATCTATAATAGCTACTTAATTTCTAGAGGTTATGCACAAAGTTAGGCTCCAAAGTAGTAGGTTGGCTGCTCATCTGCTAGTGCTAGTGTTGGAATCTTGCTAATTTTCAAGGAAAGCTGATCCATGCTAAGGCAAAAGTGGAGGGCAGAGTCCAGGCCTAGGCAGGCATTAGGACAGAGGTCTCTTTCTACCAGGCCCAGGGACACATTATTTCACCTGGTGGAGCAAGAAAAGATAAAGCCTGAAGGCCAGATTTCTGGAAATGCTATATGAAATTTGAAAACAGACTTCCTATGAAATGTAACATTTTCTCATTAAACTAATGACGGGAGAACAGCTGTTGACTTTAGTTCAGTGAGCTTTGGGGTTTTCTCTTATTGCATTTTTCATAATATACAAGTGTTAGTGTTAGGATAAAATCTTGGGCTTGCAGTTAGGTGATCTGAATTCAATTCCCTTTGCAGCACTAATAGGCTGCGTGGTTTTCATCAAGCCTTTCCTCTGTCATGCTTCATTGCCACTTATGAAATAGGGACAGTAATAAGGTGTCTTTTAGAGATTTTGTAATTTTTGTTTTAGCTATTCTATTAACAGGGAAACAGGTCTGCCACTTTTATTAGATGGTTTCTTGTCCTTTTCTAACTCATGCTCTCTCTGTCTCTAGACACTTGTGTGTTAGTTTGCACATGTGCACACTCACATTTTTGGGGGCTTAATGGAAAATATTTGTGGCTAACCTTCCACGCAAAGGTGCTCCAGTCTTTAAGATCATCTAAAATGTCTTTGTGTGAATCTTTATGTAACATTTTTTCAGTCACAGTGAGTTTATTTGATTTTGCAGTTCATGTTCCCTACTCTGCATTTATAGGTATACACTGCACACACCCTTTGGTCAAATCTCAGTTTGCAGATTGTTTTTGCTCACATCGGAGGGTCCATTAGTGTGCTTTGGTTCATAAAAGTCTGCATTGAGTTTGTAGGAAATGTTTAGAGAATGTGACCTTTAAAACTAAATTTACCCTGGGAGAAAGATAGTGTGTCAGTAAATCTGTGGTTACACAATAATTTTCTTTTTATGAAAAAATTAGACTAATGCAAGTGACTTAATTATTTAAGTGATGTAAATTGATGATTATAATTGTATATATTCTATTTCACAGTATGTAAAAGAAACTGAGTATTCTATGATTTTAAATTTATTTTATTTTTTAAACCCAATTTGCATTCAAAATGGTATGGTGAATTGGAGCAATTCCTTAAAATCCATATTTTTACAGATGGTAAAAATGGAGGATCTTTAAGCTGCCTAGTTATTAAATTTAAAGTCAAGTCTTCTGACTAGATTGCACTGTTTCTATTAAAAAAACAAACCAAAAAAAAAACCAAAAAACAACAAAAAACAGAAACCTCAGTGAACTCTATTGTTCTAAACACTTGGTGTCTTCCTGTTGTGATTAAACTGACCTAGTTCCATTTACTTGGGATTCAACAAAGCTTAATGAAGTGTTGAAGCGGTGAATTTATCAAATGACATCAACTGCAAATTTTTTAAAAAATGGTAAAAATAGGACATAAACTACAACAAAAAATGGAAAATAGGATCAAAGACTGTGATGCGGGCAGCGGGCTGATGCTTATGGAACTTTTTGGTCTTATTACCTTTCCCAGTATCCTGAAGCAGCTGTCTTGGTAGAATGGTGGAATGGCCTTTTGAACACAGGTACAGTGCCAGCTAGGTGCCCTTACCTTGCAGGGATGGAGAAAGGTTTTTCAGGAAACTGTGTAGGCTCTGAGTTGACATTCAATGCATGGTGCTGTTTCTCCCATAGCCAGGATTCATATGTCTAGAAATCAAGGGGTGGAAATGGGAATGGCACCACTCACTATTACCCCTAGTGATCCACTAGCAAAATTTTTGCTTCCAGTTCCTGTAACCTTATGCTATGCTGACTAGAATTCTTAGTTCAAAGGGAGGAATGTTTCCACCAGGAGATGCAATGATTTCATTGAACTGGAAGTTACGACTGCCACCCAGCCACTTTGGGCTCCTTTTGTTTCTAAATCAACAGGCAAAAAAGGAAGTTACTTTGCTGGCTGGAGTTATTGATCCTAACTATCCAGGGAAAATAGTACTGCAACTCCACAACAGAGATAAGAAAGACTATGTCTGGAATACAGGAAATCCCTGTCATGTGATTAAAGTCAGTGGAAATTTACAACAACTCCATTCAGGCAAGACTACTAATGGACCAGATCCTTCAGAAGTCAACATTTGGATCACTGCAACAGGAAAAGAACCATGACCAGCTACCAGCTAAAGGCAAAGTAAATACAGGATAGATAGTGAAAGGATGTAGTTGTAAATCCGTCTATGACCACATGACCAGTTACAGAAACGAGGGCTCTGTCAAGTGTTTCTTCCTTATTTTGTTATGAATATATTTGTGTATGTGTATAGTAGATATCTTTGTTTTCTTCTCTTTCTTATCTCCTTGGTATGTAACAAAAGATATATTGACTTTCTATCATAGTGTTTAAATATCATTAACTTTACGTCATAATATGTAAGTTATAGAATATCCAAGAGAAGAGTAAACATCACCATGAACTTTGCAACCCTTCTGAGGAAAGGGTTAATGCATTTTCTGCCACATACAGGTTAGTTGTATCATGTTGTGTAAAAGTATGACCTTGTTATCTTTATTTGGAGATTAACGTGGTTTAAGAAAATGTACATGGGTGCCAAGTGGAAAAAGGATGGGTTTGTGATGGATTATTTTTTTTGTGCCAACTTGGTTAGGCCATGGTACCCAGATATTTGGTCAAACATTATTCTAGATGTTTTTGTGAAGGTATTTTTTTTTTTAGGAGATTCATGTTTAAATCAGTAGACACATAAAGCAGATCATCCATAGTGGGTTAGCTGTGTTCAACCAGTCAAAGCCCTTAATAAAAAAGACTGACTTCTTTAGAAGAAGAGGGAATGCGGCCAGCAGACTGTCTTTGGACCTGAACTGCAACATCAATTCTTTCCTTTGTCTCCAGCCTGCTGGTCTACCCTGCAGATTTTGGACTTACTGTCTCCACAATGTGTAAGAATTCTTTAAACCAAATTTATTTTTCTCTTAATTGTTCTCTTTCCCTCTCTGCCTTTATATATGCATGTATACACACACATCCTATTAGCTCTGTCTCTCTGGAGAGCCCTATCTAATACAGATGAGTTTCTGAAACAATGGAAAAACTATTAATAGTGATAAGCTGTCATAAGTAACATAATGGGATTCCACTAAGATGTAAGCTCAATGATGGGAAGGTATCTGTCTCTTGATTACTGCTCTCTACAGCACACACAATATTCCCCAGCAAAGAAAGGCAGTCAAAAAATACTTGTTAAAGTTATGAATGAGAAGCCTGTGGAGAAGAGTCATCACTTGGCAAATGAAAAACTATGAACACAGCTTATGAAAGGGAATAGTCAAATCTGTTAAATACTTAAAAGCTAGATGTGATGATTAGTTGGTCATTGATAATGTTAGAGGAGTGGATTTACTGAGAAATACAGAAATAATTACTAATAACCTTTAAAAAGTTTGGTAATAAAAGTTTCACTTGCTGTGCTTTATTCAATTTACTCATCTATAGGTGAGTAAATACGTGATCATAGTAAAATGATTATGATTTTATAACACTAGGTTTGGGGTGCATTGTTACTCAATAGTAACTGGAAATCAAAAGGTGGTTGCTAAAATGTCCAATGGGGGATTGCATGTTATCTTCACAGCAAACTTAAAACGAATGTGGTATTATTATTATTCCTATTTATCATAGAATATAACTGAGGCGCAGATATGAAGATATGATAAAGATTCTCTTCCCAGTGTCACAGAATTAACAAAGGTAGGTAGTATTGAAATGCATTTTTTTTTTCACTTTACAATAGAAAAAATGTAGAGAAAAGAGCAGATAGAGAGACAAGGAAGAACCCAGGTGGGGATAGTGTCTGTAGGTCTCCCAGAGAGGCTGGTTTCCAAGAATATTACTGCTTCTGAGAGTGAAGGAAAGCAAAACTGTAATGGTGGGGATCAAGTGGAGCTGGTGAACATGGCTGGGAGCCCTCATCAACTCAAGTCCCTCGGCCCCGAGTAAGGGGCCCTTGTTGTGTCTGAGGGATGAAGGAAACCCATCCTAGGCTAGATTTAGAACACCAGTGTGGGGCATGAGAGGGGAGCTGGCCAAAAAACAAACAAACAAAAAAGGCAAAAAGACCACTGAGCAACACTGGGCAAGGAGTCCATAAGGAATTGCAGATGAAGAATTCGTCACGGCAGCTTCTGCATAGTACTGTGACTTTCCTCTGAGGTGACATCAGTCCAGATACAAGCCTTGAAGAGGTAAGTCTTGGGACTGGTTTAAGGGTAGAGATTTGCAGGATCAGGGTGCTGGAAGCATGTAGTGAAATACGGGGAGAAGGCCATTTACTCAATCATAAGATAAATATTTTTATCTCCTACATTCCGCGCTCTCAATAAATGCTTGAGGAGTCAAGGGATGAATTCCTTTCCCCTAGGGAATGAAGGTCTGAATGGGAGCGACAAGCAGTTATATCAGTGTAAGGATGGGTGGGATCCTGATTTATAGGAGAATGTGGTTAGAGAGTGAGGTATAAAGTTTAAAATATCAAAGATGTAATATATCTTGATGGTGACAAGGTCTTGAAAAGGGTATAGCTATCTCCAATGAGTGAATGATGTGGTAGACATGACGAAGTCAAAGAACTATAACAGCAGACATTATATTTGGCCCATCCTTCTGTTCCTTCAATTTGTTTGACACAAAGACTTTCAGGGTCGACTTTTAATCATGAGTAGCCTACTCCCAGACGAAAAAAGTGAGGAAGGGGATTCTACAGTCATGGAAAGCAGCTTCAATAGAGGATCAAAACAGAAAAACCCTTTGAGCCAAATTGTCTCAATTATTGCCTTAAAAATAGTGGAAACAGAAAGCAATTATCACAAGGCAGAGGAGAGGTTATGCTCTATCCTAGGTAGAAGTACTTTCTCGATTGCAGCCTCTCAATATATTCAGTAATGGTAGCATTTTGAATGAGGTCAATCTGTGTTTACAATCACAAAATAATTCATTCAACTATGAATTTGAGCACATTGCTTATAAAATGTACACCCAGGCTTTGAATAGTTATGTGAAATGTGTAACACTTTTGATATCACTGTGCTCTACATTCTTCTTTTCATGCACACATAGAGGTGAAAAGAACTCTTGATTTGTAGCCAAATAGTATTAGCAGTGAACATGCATGTACATGCCTAATTTAGATCTTGGGAATCGTCAGACAGCTGGACGAAGGTTATGCTTTTCCCTCTGTACATTAAAGAATATCAATAAATGGTTTTATGGCTTCATAATTCAGAGAGCATTATATCAGCCAGTCTGAAAAATAAAAATGTTGGTAACAATTCGGCTACAGTTACTCTATAGAGTGAAGTGTCCCCAAGGCAGCAATGTATGAAGCTCCTGCTACTAATTACCACCTGTGTTCAACATGCTCATCACACAAGCCTGAGCCCCATGTGCCACTTTGGGCTCAGGAGGGCACTGTGATACTGAGCAAAAGGAAGCAGCCACTGAGTTCACAGTGACCAGAAGAGAGCATGAGTTTATATTGTATCACAAAAGAGGACTGCCTGAAGTGGCTGTTCTGAGGCTGCAGCTGCTCAGTGGAGCAATTTAGTAAAGTAGGCAGAATCCATGCTTTTGGCAATACTTGCCTCTATGCAGACATGCCAGCTTCTGGACCTTTCTGATATATGGACAACAACATGATCTTCCTCTTCTCTGTTTCCACCGTCCCTGCTTTAATCAGATCATCAGCACACATCCAGCCTGCTTGATATTCTTCTAATTAATCTCCTCCTTCTCTCCAGACACTCTATTCACTTCTAAAAAGTATGTATCTCAAAACACTGAACTTATTCTTCTGTAAGGCAGAGAATGCTAGCTATTTCATAATATCTATCTTCTCCTCCTTTGATGTAACAAATACTTAAGCTGAAGAATACATTTCCCTGCTTGCTTTGTAGCTAGGTGTGACCATGTGATTAAATTTTGTCCAAGGGGCTATGCAAAGAATTGGTGGGTGCAAGTTCTGGCTCGTGGACTTAAAAACAAAAGCACTATGTCGTCCTCTGCCCTGTTCTCCTTTAGTGCTGACTAGAATGCAGATGTGATGGTGGCGGCTGCATCAACCATCTGAGATACCTGCTAAAGGTGGCAGAGCAACAAGGCGGAAGGGGCCTGGGACTCCAGAAATGGGATGCTGCCCTAACAGCTCTGGATTGCTTATCCTTGGATTGTTGTGAGGGAGAGGAAATAAATTTTCACATTGTTTAAGACACTATTACTTTGGCCTTTATTTTAACAGTAAATAAAGGTAATATATTCTGAGGCACTTTGGTTAAAGGTTTTCATTGGCTCCCCATTGCTTAAAGATAAGTCCATAGCCCAAATGAGGGCATTTAAGTTTCTTCCAAATCCAGGTTCAGTTCACCTTTTCAGCACAATTCTCTGCCAATAGCCTAGACCTGATGGCACCACATCTGTGCTGCTTTCCTGGACTCCCTGTAATTTTTTCCTGGCAGACTGAATTTTTTCTTCCTCAGGGCTTCTAGAGCAGTGTGCATGTGTGTGTGTCTGTGTGTGATTTGCATTTCCTTATAATTGCTTATAGTATAATTTGAGTTTATCTCCCTCTCTAGAGATTATTCCACTGTATCTTATTCACCAGAAGTAGACTCCACCCCAGCCCTCTACCCCTAGTTTTGTCACAGGTGAAGTGAACAGTGGATAATCAAAATGGACAAAAAACTGAGGAATGTGTTTTTCTTAAGGAGTGGAACTCTGAATGAAATTGAGTAAAGAGGAATGGAATGAAGGTTTGAAGGCATGTTGCATCATTTTTAATTAAAATGTCTTTGGTGATGGGATGGGGGTGCAGAGGGAGGTCAGGAAATCAAACAGCATGGGGCAGATGCCTTTGGTTACTGGATTCAAGCTGGAAAAACAGTCCCTGACAGGCTGCAGTCGTTATTGTGTGTTTCTAGAACTTTGAAAGATAAGGAGGAAATCTGCAGACAAGCTCCGTAGGGAGGAAAGGACTTGGGCTGGTGAAGTCCCTGAGAATAGGCATGTCTGGCTTCACTGCATGTGGAGATGGCCTCCAGTATATCTGACATTGACAGATGTCCTTTGACATGCAGCTTCCTGCCGTCTCTGACTGGCGCAGGTCCACTTGATGCCCAGTGCAAGAACTCACAGCCAATGTGTTTAGTTTAATTTGCTTTATACACTGCCCAGCACTTCACCTTAAACAAAAGATATCCTCAGTAGTCAACATTTGTGAATGACGAATGACATGTCTTAGCATTTTAAGTTTCTATTGAAAAATTATCCTCTGCTTAGATGCATACTCCAAACATCTAAGCCTTTTGAGAAAGGTCTCTGGAATAGTCTTACGAATTCTAGTTACATGAAAGTAGGAGACGAGGGGAAAACTGTACCCATCTAAAGTTACAAACTGATTTTGAAAATCAACTTTGACATGAAACCAATGATACAATTTTTGTTCTTGTCCTTTTCTTTTTAAACTTCTGAATAAGCTATAAGCTTTGCACAGTACAGAAGGCAGGATTTTTCATGAGTGAATTGAAGCTTGTCACATAAACATAGTGACTGAGAACGTTGAGTTCAAGATCAAATTGTATGGACACAGGGCCTTGTTCCACTCTATTATAGCAGTATACTTAAACACGCTGCACTTCGATTTCCTCATATGCAACATGGAGACAATATTACTGTCTACCACATAGCCCTCTTGTCAGAATTAAGTGAGATAAAGATATGAGGGCTTCCTTTAGTGTTGCACACAGAAAGTACAATAAATATTAAAGCTATCCATTTTTATTTTATGTAACATTCATTTGTCTATTAATACTCCTTTTCTTTGACTTCTTACACAGTCTGAGACAATGAACTGTTTCAAGGATCATATCATATCACAGGGACTGGTAACCTTATAAAAAGAGAATGTCAAGAATCCAATATCATCTTTTGTGGTTAGATAGTATGTGACTTGGGAAAATACAAGTGGGGTCTAAGTAATGACTCCAGATGTGGTTTAGAAAAAGGGTTTCTATTATGTTGGTTTTTGTGAAGGTGTGGACAGGACTGGCATATGGTGAAATTTTGTAGGTAGGTTTTTGTAGGTGGGTAGTGGATAAAATCATAAATGTGGTGTGTGGGGGTAGGGGGAAGGAATCTTAAAATTAACCCAGACGGCATTTTTGGCACAAATCTTTATGTTGGCCACCCCTGAGACAGTGTAAGGGTTTGAAATGGACTTATGCCCAAATTCTTCATGGCATAATTTAAAAGATTTTAAGCAAAATATGCTGCCACAATGAACACACACTCTGCTTTATGAATGGCCTGTTTATTGCTGTGGTTCCGCCTAGCTAGAACAGACTGGTCTAAACCAGACAAATTCATGCAGAGTCATGAAGTTGTACTTTAAATCTATTCCTCACTTCCAAATCCACTTTCAACTACATTAATGTGTAGATATTGCAGTGAAATATACTGGGTTGTGCACCTTTTAAACAACTCTATGCGTGTCAGTATTTAATGTGGAGCATGAAAGAATCTCTGATTACCAGGATTCAATGTGCTCTTCCAGCCTGCGTGGCTCTGACTGCAGGAAATAGCAGCTCAATCTTTGAAGCAAAGACTTTTCCTTTGCCTCTGAGAGTAAATAGCCTGAGAAAGAGAAAGCTTCCTCACTCCAAGGAAGTCTAGATAAATGTGTGATAGGAAGGGAGAGGGCTGTCTGTTGTGTCTGTCAGAATGACACCTGAAGGAAGGCAGCTGGCTCCTGTGGAGTGATAAGGCGAAGGTTACTGAGGCAAAGATAAAAAGCTCAGTTGGTCAAAATACATTACAAACGGAAAGATCCCCAACAGGAATTTTTAGCGTTGCACCCCCAGTCTTTCTCTGAACAAAATGACAATCTGTTCTGATTTTTTGAGGGAATATAAGAAGCATACTCTGCTAAGTGGAACAAGGGCAGAAAACACACACACACACACACACACACACACACTCTCTCTCTCTCTCTCTCTCTCTCTCTCTCTCTCTCTCTGTCTCTCTCTCTCTCCTGAGAAGCTGGTTTCACTAGCTGTAGGTGGCCGACTCCTTCTCTAATGGAGCACTTTAAGAGAACAAGTCATTTCAAAGAAGCAGGATAGACAAGAGAGGATTTTATTGCTTGAAATGGGAACTTTATTGCTCCAGACACATTCATTTTTGTTGTTGGTGATGGTATTAAAAGTCAGGGAGCTAAAGGAAAAAGACAACTAGATGCATAGGGCCGTGGAAAATCTCACTAACTCAATTCTGTGGTTGGTGTTATTCAAAGATCTTAAAACCCTTACCTGCTTTTGACAAACAGGCACTTTTCCTTACTGTGAGGTATCTTCTATCCCTTCACAATTACCCCCCAACTCTATCCCAATGTTGCTTCCACAGCGATGATATATATTCTACGGTATATATTCCCTGAAAAATTTGTTTCCCCTACCTGCAAAATACAAGATCATATTATCACAGTGACCAGGTTCTTTTCATACTGTAGAATACTCCTTATGTCCACACATAAGGGATTACCTCTCTATCATTCCTCGGCCCCTCTGTGTATTTTCCCAACCTTTATCTATTTATTTAATTTTTAAGACTTACATGCTTCTTGATACTTGCTTTTCCTAAAAGTTACCTGACAAACTATGTGGTGTAATAAGCAGGACTTAAAGGGAGACAGTTATTACTTCCATCTTTCAAAGAATTAAGAAAAAAACATTCCCTTTTGCTAGCTTCTTTGAGATGCCATTTTAACCTCTATATTTTTTTCCATTCCTTCCAGCAACAATCCATAGTGCAGCAGGAATTCCTGAAGAGGCTACCGTTAGACCACTGCCAATTCAGACCTGTCTTCATGAGCAAAACCACCAGGGGGAGCTCCTTGAGTGAGCTTCTGTGGGATCTCAGGAAAAAGGCAAGGCAAACCAAGAAGAGGGTAGTGGATTTGCAAGACTGACATTGCCTGCATTCAGGGGCCAGCCACAAAGACCACCTTCCCCGCTGGGCAACTTACTGGGTAGGAAAAGAAACACCCCACTAGAAAGAAGGAAACTCATAGTGTTTAAAAGGAGATGGAAGGAAGCAATGTTTGACTGTTGGATGGCCAGGGGTGGTGGTGGTAAGAAGTTGAGTGCAGCATGGTGGGCATTCTGATAATTTCTAGGCCTAGATTTTAGGAATCCATAGCTGAAAACATGGATGAGAGCAGATAGTTTTATGAGGAATGGGGTAGTGGATCATCACCAGGTGGTGGTCTACTGATGGAGTAAGTAACAAAAGTGAACGAGAGACAGGGGTAATTCTGTTGGCACCAGTGGAGTTTGTTTGAGCAGAGTATAGAAGCAGCTACAATCATACCAATGTGAAAGGCTAGATCATTTGTCTTCTAAATGATGGAGGAAATGGCAAATGTCACAAGATGGAAGAAAAGGAAAAATGCATAGATGACCTTTTCCACAGACTTTTTTGAGCTAGAAAGAAGGAATTTGAAGAGACTAGAAGTTCCAGGAATTCTGCTCATAGTCCATGAGTCAGATTTATTGTTCTGATACCATATTAAAATCCTATCATCTAGGATGACTTGGGAAAGGCTATGCTGAATATTTTGTTTGCACATACCAATCAAACAATATCCTATATTTCCTGTCACAAAGACAGGGTATTTAGACCTTCAAATATGATATGATAACTTTCTATTTCCAGCATGTCTAAATAATAATTTCCCCCCATATAAGTCATATTTTCTTTGGTAAAACAAAAATGAGAAAGAACCAGAGCAAACTAAAAGGGCTAGTATTTTTCTCCCCCAGTTTGTGGGAGAGAATTCCATCTTCAATGCCATATTTATCTGTAGCTTCACTGTAGTAACACTGGCCTGCAATCTCTCAGAAAGACAGTGAACCATTCCATCAGGCTAAGCAATAGTCTTCCACATAGTGGAGTGACGGGCAGACACATCAATCACGGCTCTAACTGAAAGTTATGGTTGGCACAGTTCTGGCACTGCAAACGTTAGGAAGACGCCACCACAATAAACCCTCCATGGCCCCATGAATGGCTCCTTGAAAGCTGCAGTAGTCTGACCCTGGAACAGCTGGCTTAAAAGAGTTCTGTGTGCAATAGTGTTTTCCAGACCTGCAGGCTGAAGTAAAAGCTGCATGCAGTTAAACAGACATTTTAAATGGTGTGTTTGTATTTTGACACCCATGTTGGGGACACTGGGATAGTTGAGGCACATTAATAACTCCTTTCCACCATGCTTTCTGAACTAAAAAGGGAGTGAATTCAGAAACTTGTGGCTTTAGATGAGTTAAACCTTTACAAGTACATTTCATTTTTCTTTCTTTCTTTTTTGCCTAACCAGCTATTTCTGGATTGATGAGCAAAAATTTCAGGATCAAAAATGAGCTGAAGGAAGATGAGAATGAGAAAGGAGAGATAGAAAGACAAAAACAAATAGACAACAAATGGGCAAAGAGAGAGACAGGGTAACCAAAGGAAAATTTATAGATAAGCTTTCCAATGTCAAAATATTTCTTACCTCTTTTAGTTTATTTAGCAATACCTATTACATTAAATTATAACTATACCAATGACAATCCTTTACTTGAGTATCTATGATTAGCTTTTCATATATTTTTTCCTGCAGAATACAATTACTAAGAATTCTCATGTATCTATTTTGAACTATTTAATTTTACATGCAGTTATACAATCACTCCCAATTGCATTTAAGACCTGCAAATAAAGAAACAACAATATATGTTGTATCACAATTCATTGTGCTTTAATGAATGATTGTGAGTGCTTTACCATTTGCATGTTACTCAGCTCCTTCATTTTATTGATAGGAAAATAAGCTGAGAGGGGGTTAAGTTTTGCTTATGAATTTGGCTCGGTTATGTATTAATTATTGGCTAATGTGTTCATTCTCCATAGACCTTCATATCTTTCATTGCAGTCTTCTCCCAACTCTTTAATTTCAAGTTAAGATAGAGAAACTGGAGTCTAGGTGTCACACAGAAGTATTTTGGGGGCAATCCCTGCTGAATGAGTTACATCTCCTATACTTGGCACTAGCCAAGATCATCTGAGCTTGGGAGGAAAGGTGTAGGGGAGGGGAAGAACAGCTCTTTTGCATTGGTGTAGGGTATACACTCACCCGTTTCTCCCTTTGGTGCTGTGGGGGACATCAATCAAGACAGGAAGCGACCTGTGGCCTGCTGTCAGTCCAGAATCATGGGAGTTGGTAGCCTCACAGATGTGCTTATCCCTTAGTGTCTTGGATTCCCTACAGTGAAAGTGGCTGAGGCAGGGTGCAGAGAGTGTCTAAGGATAGCTCCATGTCTTCCTCCCTATGGATAATCTCATGATAAGCTGTATTAGTTTGTTTCTTCATTCATTCATTCATTCATTCATTCATTCATTCATTCTACAAGTACCTATAGAAAATAGATGTCTGAGTAGGACTATGAATCAGCAGTGCATGAAAGCCCTCATGGACTCTACTCTAATGAATCTTCCCAGACACCCGAAGAAGGGATCACTGCCAGGTAAAGTAGAGGCAGTGGTAAAGGATGGTAGCTTCTGATGGCATGATGGAACAGCAAGTTACCAGATGGAGAAAAAGCCTCCAACATGGATGGCAACAGAGAGGCCATTGATAGGATAGGTTGCTTCTGTATATCTCGTCAGATGCCAGATAAGATGAAGTGAGTGCTTCCTGTTCCACTAATTCACATGGCCTTCTATATGTCCTAAAGCTTAGACTAACCCCAGGATGAAAGAATGGCAGGGGGCAATGAATGAATTTGAGGAGAAACTAGTAAATTTGTAAAATAACTTGGAAATTACGAAGGTAACTGAATTTCTTTTGGAAATGACTCATTTACTTTCGTGTGTGTGTGTGTGTGTGTGTGTATGTGTGTGTGTGTGTGTGTGAGTATTAGGTGAAATGTAAAGAAAATAACAAACTTGTGTGGTTTTGTTTTGGTGTGTTTTTTTGTGAATATATTCCTGCCACAGTGACAAAAATAAAAAAAAATAAAAAACCCCTGAAATTTGGTGAGCACCTCTGATGAGTATCAGGGACAGGTATAGGTTTTATATATATGTATATATACTTTTCAGGTCTAGAATATCTATATGTCAGGTCTAGTATGTACATATTTTCATAGGAATAACTTTCCAGAGGAAAAACTACTCATAAGCTGGAGAGAAGATTTGAACTCTGGAGGTCTGTCTGATTTCCAAACTTGAGATTTCTCTTTTGGAGGCGAAAGCAAAACAAAATCTAGTTTCACTAACTGATAATAGTAATGATACCAATTATTTGCACACATGGGCACTCTGGGTGTGTCAATTTAAAGAAAGCATATCTGCAAAATGAAAGAATGTGCTTCTTGCCAACAGATGCTGCAGAATCTTGTAGGACGTCTAATGTACTCTCTTGGGATAGACTGGGAGAATTAGGTTTGCAAACAGAATTTACAATTTTAAAACACCTAATTTAGGTCTATGCTAATAATTAAAGTTTCTATATTTGTATTTTTTTTTATAATGTCAGAATGTTTGAGCTTGTGAATAACTCTTTTGTTTTGTTTTGTATTTGAGACAGAGTCTTGCTTTGTTGCTCAGGCTGGAGTGCCATGGCGCAATCTCAATTCACTCAACCTCCATCTCCCGGGTTCAAGCAATTCTCCTGTCTCAGCCTCCTGAGTAGCTGGGACTACAGGCACCCACTACCACGCCCCACTAATTTTTATACTTTTAGTAGAGGCAAGGTTTCACCATCTTGGCCAGGCTGGTCTCAAACTCCTGACCACAGGTGATCCACCCACCTCGGCCTCCCAAAGTGTTGGGATTACAGGTGTGAGCCACCATGCCAGGCCTAACTTTTTCTTTAGAAACAAAATCTGTAGCACAGGCAAGACTATAACTCTCAAACGGATCATTATTTTTGTTAAAAGTTAGCTCATAATACTGAAACCACTTCATTGGAATGAATGTCTTCTGATAAATGTTCTTGACACTACAGTAAATTCCAGCTGAGCCACAGTTACCGTTTTAGGGCTTGAAATGTGATAGAGGTCAATTACATTTTTATTTAGCCAGTGTTATATAAATTCTGAAAGATAAAAGGATATGCAAACAACAACAAAAAATACAACTTGTATAGAGAAACTATTGCTCTTATTTCCATGTGGTGGTGAAAGTCAATATATATAAACCAGAAGATAACTGGTTAAAAGATATGTACTTTTAATATGTTAATGTTTTTACTTTTTGTCTCTTGAAAATATACATCAATGACTCTCATTTCCCATTAATTTTTAGAAATGTCCTAATGAGAATAGTGGAACTCTCTATCAATTCAAGTTTTCAGAAACACAACACTTTGCCTTTCAATCCATTTTCTTTTCAGTAATATGCTATTTAGACCATAAACTATGAGACAAATATACAATTATTCAGTTTTACTTGCATCCTCCAATAAATTCTTGATACAAAGAATTACAAATAATGTACTTTGAATGAAAAAGTAACTCAAATATTTTGCAAATAACATTACAAAGTAAATCTTGGCAGTCAATATTTTACCACTTCAAAACATTTTCAAGAGCCTGCGCCATGCTTTTTCTAGTGGCCACCCTACCCACTGCTAGCTCCAAGGCTACATACCAGAGTCCAGGCTCCAAGAGAGCAATGTGCTCAGAGCTCTGCCAGCACAAGAGCTAGCTCCAGGCACAGGAACCTGTTGGATATGCACTGACTTGGTTATTCTGCCTGGGGTGTTGGTTGAGGATTCCTGCTCCAAAATGGCCTACTAGATGCAGCCAGGAGGAACATCTCCCATATTATGTAAAGAGACCTAATATATGACTCACTGGCATCTGTGAAAGAGATGTGGAGAATGGAAGCAACATGGAAAACATATTTCAGGATATCATCCATGAGAACGTCCCCAACTTAGCTAAAGAAGCCAACATTCAAATTTGGGAAATGCAGAGAACCCACACAAAATACTTCACAGGAATATCATCCCAAAGACAGATAATTATCAGATTCTCCAAAGTCAAAATGAAAGAAAATATGTTAAAAGACTCAATGGTATGCTGTCTTCAAGAGACCCATCTCACATGCAGTGACACCCCTAGGCTCAAAATAAAGGGCTAGAGAAAAATCTACCAAGCAAATGGAAAACAGTAAAAAAGCAGGGGTTGTAATTCTAACTTCAAGCAAAACAGACTTTAAACCAGAAAAGATAAACAAAGACAAGGAAGGGCATTACATAATGGCAAAGGGTTCAATACAACAAGAAGACCTAAATGTCTTAAATATATGTGTGTGGAACACAAGATCACCCAGATTTATTGATATGGTTTGCTGTGTCCCCACCCAAATTTCATCTTGAATTGTAGTTCTCATAATCCCCATGTGTTGTGGGAGGGACCCAGTGGGAGGTAATTGAATCATGGTGTGGGTTTTTCCCATGCTGTTGTGATGGTGAATAAGACTCATGAGATCTGATGGTTTTATAAAGGGCAGTTCCTCTGTAAACAATATCTTGCCTGCCGCCATGTAAGATGTGCCTTTGCTCCTCCTTTGCCTTGCGCCATGATCATGAGGCCTCCCCACCCATGTGGAACTGTGAGTCCATTAAACCTCCTTTTCTTTATAAATTACCCAGTCTTGGGTATGTCCTTAGAGCAACATGAGAATGGACTAATACATTTGTAAAGCAAGTTCTTAGAGATCTTCAAAGAGACTCAGTCTCCCACACAATTATAGTGGGAGACTTCAACACCCCATGGACAGTATTAGATAGATTATTAAGGTGGAAAATTGACAAAGATATTCAGAACCTGAAGTTAACACTGGACCAAATGGACCTGATAGACGTTTACAGAACTCTCCATCTTAAAACAATAGAATATAGGTTCTTCTCATTGCCACATGGCACATGCTCTAAAATCAACCACATAATTGGATATAAAACAATCCTCAGCAAATGCAAAGTAACTGATTACTACCAAACATACTCTGAGACCATAATGCAATTAAAATAGAATTCAAGACTAAGAAAATTACTGAAAACCATATAATTACCTGAAAATTAAACAACCTGGTCCTGAATGATTTTTGGGTAAATAATGAAATTAAGGCAGTTATATAAAGTCATTAATGCAATAAGAGAGCTTTTTCATCTGTTGCGGGGGGGCGGGGTGGTGCGGAACTGGCATCAGCTCCTGCCTAAAATTCTACTAGCATTATTAGCAATCTTTCTGAGTTTAGGCTGAATGTCAGCTTGGTTATCTGGATACCCAACTCCACATAAATTTATTGAATGAGTGAAGAAGATCCTAGAATTTTTGTTTTCTTTTTTTCTGTCTAATATACGATTCAGCTGATATATTCTTACAATAACTAGTCTAGCCACTTTTGTAGGAATGAGAGTGAGAAAGAGAGGACTTTCATACTCATTTCAAATGCAATGTGTAATCCTTAGCACAACCAGTGGAGGGGAGATGGGAGCAAAAGTTGGAAGTATCACTTCTATGCTTAAGGTTTAACTAAGATAGGAAATTTGCAGGCTATGTTAAATGCATTGCATGACTGTCAGATACCCATAGTCTCCCATGCTGGAAGGTTGCCTTTAATAAAAACAGTAGACAGGTATTGGAACTTATCAAGACTCCATCCTTAGCATGTAAGATTTTAATTAGAAAAAGGGGGCTCTTCTGCAAATATGATATACACAAAAGCACTATCTGTAGACAGACCTTTGTCAGGACTTTTAGCTTGCCATATCAAAAAATGTTGGATTTTGACTCGCACTCATGCCCCTTGGCCTAGCTACTTTGTGCATGGCACAACCAGTTCAGCCTTATACAGATGCCCTGGACGGAAATTTTATCCTTTATATTTGAATGAATACTTTTGTTTTGGCCATTAGTAGACACTCAGTAAATTTCTCAGTTGATAGAGTGCCTGCAGCACATGTTTCTAATCATTATTTACTGTTAAACGGCTTTAAAAAGAAATAAGTGTACATATATGACAATATACTTTTCCTTAAGAAGGAAAAGGATTTTGGCCAAAGGGAAAGGATGTTAGCCCAAACCAAGACCTAGAATAACTTAATGTATAGAAATCAAGTACTCACAGTAGAGTACAGATTGAACATTCATCAGCCTTATAGGTGCTGCTGATAAGCCTACAAACAGTTAAGGATCTTAAATGATCTTTTCACCACATTCAACATGCCTTATCCAGTTTCATGCCTTACATTTTTGGAAGATTATTGAACATTGGGTAAGTTTGAAAAAATAGACAAAAGAGCAAGGGTATTTTCTTTTTTCAGAAAAGGACAAGAACAAAGTAATTGTAAAGAGACAATAACAACCAGTTTTCAGACTAGTGAAATAACATGGATTCAGCTTCACTAAAGATTAATTCAAATATTAGTAACAGTCATTGGCCATTAGAATTGGTAAAGACTTACTTAGGCTATGCTATCCTTTCTTAAATATTGGATGAATAAATGACCTAGGGAATTAAATATTTAAACAAATGTATCTCAGGGTTGGTGGTCCCTTAATTCCAGTTACCTAACATTTTTTCAGTTTCTTCTGGTTTACTGATGAATAATTAGCAGAGAATGGTCTATTTAAATCAAGTTATATAAATTTAATGTACTCAATACATTAGGTTATATGGGGTTATCTGTAACTGATTAAGGTCCTAATTCTGCTAAATTAAAAGTCACCAGATAATGAAAAAGACAATGTCCCATTGCTAAGAAGCTGGTTCCTTAAATTGTGCTGTCACTATACTTTATTTTCTAAGATATTATTTGCTATTCAGCTTCTCTTCTAGTTAAGAGTATAATTCTTCTTTTACTAAAACTTTTTAAATACCTGATATTTATATACCCGTTATTATTGGGTACATGCTATGTTTTGATACAAAAATAGAATATGTAGTGATCAAGTCAGGGATTTAGGATATCTGCCACCTCAAATATTTATCATTTCTTTGTGTTGGGAACATTTCAAGTCCTCCCTTTTAGCTATTTTGAAATATACATTATTGTTAACTATCAGCACCCTATTGTGCTATCAAACATCAGACTGTATATCTTCTATTTGGCTGTGTGTTTGTGCCCATTAACCAACCTGTCTTCATCTCTTCTTTCAACTTCACACCATTCCCAGCCTCTAGTAACTATCATTATACTCTCCACTTCCATGAAATTATGGTAACTCTTAAATATTGGGAACTGGAACTCATGACAGAGTGTTCTTGAATTTTCTTTGTATTCTTTGGAGTTTTTTGTTAATGGAAATACTTGTGGTTTTTCTTATCTATGAAGCACTGCTTTCAGATTTTTCTTAAATAGAAATGTGTTTGATTACTGTGTTAAAGATTTCATGCTCTTCATATGCAGATAGTCCATTTACTATGTCTTGGAATAGCAGAAGCTTTGACATCTTGGGATTATTACTCACTTTTTAAAAAACTAATGCATCATATAATCTCATAGTAGTTCATTAGCTGTTCAGTCACTTGTGGATTTTTTAAAGTGTATTTGTGTGATAGTCAACACTTCATCCACAAATTATTTAAAATATATGTTATCAGGTAATACCAGTGTGTTAAATTATTTTTACTAATAGGACAATATGACAAATTGTAGAATAAACAATTAGCAACTGCTTGGCTGGAGGCAGGTCCTTCCTGTTGTTCTTGTATTCGTATGTAATGAAACTCATTTTCAGTACAGCTTGACTTACAAGAAGAAAGAGTATTGAACAGGGGTGAAGGATGTCCTTAGATCTATGTACAAATTATAGCCCTGCAACCTGGGCAGATCTCTTCATTTCATTCGGCTTTTCTTTGTCCTCTTGCAAAATGGAAATGCAAATCCATAGTTACCATGAGTAGTAAAGTGTATGTTAGGTGTCACAAATATTAAATTTGAGGGTTTTGGGAATATTTTAGATGTTACCCTTCCAGGATGCCTTCCCTGATCTGCCTCATTGATAGGTATAGGTGCCTCTACTCTATCTTCTCTTTACACATGGGGCATATTTTTGTCATAACATCCATCATAATCATTTGCTTTCTTGTCTACCCCAGCTTCACCCTCTATACTGTGAGTTCCTGAAAATCACTGTATTTTCATCTCTGTATTTCTAGATCATCATATAGTGGCTGGTACAAAATAGATGCTTAGATTTTACTGAAAAAAAAAAAGATTAACAACAAAAGAAGTTGAATAATCTCAATATTTTCTTAAGACAAATACAGTAGTTTCTCCAAGTGTATTTTTTATGAAAGAAATTAGCTTTTCTTTATATCGCCAGTGAAAGTGAAAACATATTTTAAAATTTTACAGTAATTATATTACAGCCTAATGCTACAGTCTGGAAGTACAAGTATCTGTTATATTAGGCTTGGGTAAGAAAACACTCAGGAAAGGAATTAGTGTTATGAGCTCCAGAAGTATGGAATTAGAAGGTTAGAATGAGGGTGTGGAGGGCATTTGATTATGAATTTTTAAACCAGAGGTCGCTTTAGAAAAATCTACTTAAAATGCATCATGGTTTATTACAACAAACAAACAAACACCGAACATATGGATCTGCATTGTGATTAACCCAGAGTGGCAGGTCCCTCACAGGCAGCCTTGACTCATGCTGCAAGCCCACCTTCAGGCCATATTCAATACTTGGGTGAATCTTCTTTAGCTGAACAACGAAATATGATGGGAAGACACTGGTATTTTGTTAGAATATTTTATGGGGAGAAGGGCAAAGGGCTTTACCTACTATATAGGAAAAAATCACACGATTCTGTGTTATACACTTTGTCTCTTAAAAACCCTCTTAGGCTTCCGTCAGCACACCTCTTCTCTCTTCCCACCAAGCCTCTAACAACCTTCTGTTTATAGGAGCCATACAACTCTGGCTCTAAACTCACGCCAGCCACCCAGTATACCAACAACTGGCAGCTAGCAGACACCACCCATTTAGAAAGCAGTTAAGGAGACTGCGTTGCCGTGGTTTTCAACTTTTATGTCTGTCTCTGAGTTAGAAAAATAATTTACACTGTGATCACGAACACATATATACTCAGGAATATAATTGAAATAAAATGTTTGTAAAATAATTTTTACAAGGGACTTATATTTTTCTCTCCTAACTCCTTCCTTCTCGTCTCTCCTCTTGTCCTAAAGTATTTAATTTTTTAAAAAAGATACTACTAGTCTGGACCCAGCAGTTTCCCTATATTAGCAGTTTGAAAACATTGTTTTACTATTGTTTGCATGTGGTTCTCAGACTCTCAGTCCACGTCTCAAGCATCTTATCAAGGTGCTTACACCACTACAAACAGGGATTTTGAGCATGGAGTGGGTAGGGAGGCTGCTTCTACTGTTAAAAAGTAGCATTTAAAAAATATTATTACCTAAGAAACTTGAGAACAGAGGAAATGAGGCTGCCTAATATCGATTATTTAGTGCTTCCTTTGAGATATGCCATTTTTAACCTCTTTGCCCAATTCCTCTTTCCTGGGTCCAGGCAGAAAAGGTCTTTAGCCTTGAAAAGCACTGTGCTTCTCATGTTCCCTAGGGCCACTGGCCTGCTAAGGTTTCTCTTCCTGAAAGGCAAAGCCTTTTTTATTGTTAATGTTGCTTTAAATCCCAGCTATACAACCTCTAAAAAGTGGAAAAATGATAAAATATGTGTAAATTCATGTTTAATCTGTCACTTATTCATCACTGAAAACATTCCTCATCTCTTTGTCATATGCACAGTTGTCTTCCCTCGAATTCTCAGGAATGTTTTTGCCTGATGCTTATGTAAGTTGTCACAAGCTGTTTCCATATTGGCCATGGGGGATATATTGTTTGTTTGTTTGTTTTTAAACGGAGCATTGCTCTGTTACCCAGGCTGGAGTGCGGTGGCGCGATCTACCCTCACTGCAACCCCCACTTCCTAGGTTCAAGCGATTCTGCTGCCTAGCATCCACAGTAGCTGGGATTATAGACACGTGCCACCACGCCCATCTTGTTTTTGTATTTTAGTAGAGACTGGGTTTTACCATGTTGGCCAGGTTGGTCTCAAACTCCTGACCTCAAATGATCTGCCCACATTGGCCTCCCAAAGTGCTGGGATTACAGGCATGAGCCACTATGCCTGGCCAGAGATATATTGTTTAAATGCACCATCAGTCTCACTGCCACCACTCCCTTTACAGGTGGCAGCTGGTTGAGCTTACATTGTAATTTATCATCATTAACATATATATGTGTGGATATATGAAGGGCATTATGGGGATTTTACATGAATATGGAGCAGTGTGGTTCATACCTTTAAGGACATTAAACTAAAATTCAATCAGAAGCAGTCACCACATGCAATGCTTAATCATATAATATGGTGACCATTTGCTGATGGTTCGACACCGTATTTCCAAAGCATCAATGCTTTCAAATGACTCAATCAACTTCTGCGAAGTTATGCAAAAACTGCTAAATGCAGAGCCTTTTATGTTTTCCTATTTTTGCTACCAAATTCATTTAATAGAAATAACTCTTTGAGTAAGTGCACTTGCCTACGGTGGAAAACACTTTATTTGGTGGCAGTGTTGAAACAGCCAATATGAATTATAGGCATTTACTGAAATAGAATCAAGAAACCTATTTCCCCCTTCGAAATCAATAGAAAAATTGCTACTTACACTAGGTATTCTTTGTCTTTGTAAAGACAAATGACAGTGCATTCTGTTTCATGGTAGTTGAAACATTTCTCAACTGGCAAAGTTGTTTGGTTCTCTATTGTACCTGTGCAGATAAAAGGATCCTTTTGCATCTCAAAGGCTAGAGGTAATGTTTTTCACAAATAAATAACATACTAAAGTGAATGTTAAGTTTTTAAAAATTAGCCTTTTGAAAGAGATAGCACTGAATTTCTGACAGTAAAAATTAATGTTTCTTTATCAAAATCTTAATTAAAGTCTGAAATGGTAGATCTTTGAAAATTCAGGTTATATAGAGAGAATATTTTCCATTCATGAAGTTATCATTATTACTTCATAAAAAACACAAATTTCAGCCTATGCAGACTTTTCTTCTTAGAATTTGAAATGCTTTTATTATTTTTGCATCTTGAATCAGTAATCTTAAAAATTTTATACTTAAAAATTTTCTGTTGGATAATTATTAAATATTTTGCTGTCACAATAAAATTTTACCATGTATAGATGTTGTCATGATTCCTTATTAGTGCTACTGAAAATATATATGTATAATTTCTCTTATTTAATAAAAGCACATTTATTGTTTGTTTATGAGTATGTGCAAAAATTAGGCAAACAATGGAATCCCGTTGATCTGCTCATATTAAAATGCATTTAAATGGGAACATGTATGAGTACATAACAGTGACTAGTCGGTACTGGGAGCTATCAGAGATTCGCTGAAGTTCAAACAAGTAGTAACCTTTCATATCTTAATTCTTCCCTAAATTGTTTGCATCCTAAGAAAATATCAAAAAAATAGCAAGTACACAGATTTAGTATTTCACCAGTGACTTCCAGAGAGCTAGAAACAGGATTTATGAAGAATCCACGTTATGATTTTCATTATTCAATAGCTAATGTTACATGGATAAATACATTATAACTGTTGTATTATTGCTTACTACTGACTGGATTTCTTCATTATACTCCTGGGCATCATGAACTGAAAAAACTATAGAAATGACAGCAATATCATCTGATTAACAATGGGCAGATCAGTCCTGGTACACAATGCTTTATACATGAGGCCAAAAATGACTTTGGATTAAGAATATTTTAGTAAAACTTCTGCATCTAAAAGGAGCAGGAAGAATGCACACACTTTAATCATCTTCAAAAGACCAGTTTAGCTAGTATCAATGTATATTTAGAGGTTGTTGTAATTTCTGTTTTTTCTGTAGCTGTTCAATTGTCCTGTGCAAAGCAAAAATAAACCAAGTATGTGGTCAAGAGTAGTGGGCATTCACATTCAGACAATTTGTGTATTCTTATAAATGTGTTTAATTACAACTGCTTCAAAAGAATCCCAGATTTTCAAAAGTTTATTTTAAGTTTGGAGACTAGACAAGGTCATACTGGTTTTACATCCTACGTGATATAAGTATATATACAAAGAAAAAAACAACATTGGAATATTACACAGCTTGAAGGTTTGCAAAGGTTATTTGTGTCTTAGTTATTTCTGTACTTAATGACACATCTGACGCATTGAGTATTATATTTCATAATTTGTTGACTAGCAAAGATACAATCATTAGTAACCCAAGTCTTCAAAATTCACATCAAACTTTATGAAGTCATTCAGAAAGAGAAAGTCAACCCTAAAATTAAAATTGGCAACTATGATAAATACTTTCAAAAGGATGTAGACAAAATGGACATGTTTAAAAGTTTAGTTTCATTAATTGTAAAACTAGCACGTTATAGTTACTCAATATAGTGAAGACTAGGTGATTCTTATGTGTATTCTAGTTATAGTATTTTATTGGTTTTAGCGTGAATTTAAATAGAATAAATTTACTTCACTTTGATGTCACTGACATGAATGACACAAAAGCTACTTCATAATACTACTTTACAATAATTTTCAACATTTCCATATGTTGGAATCCCTTTGCTGTCATCAATTTTGGGTGTCATGGGACAATAGGTATCCCGTTGGACATGATGTACTGTGAAGAGCATATAAAGCAGAGAGAAAACGAAAAAGCAAGAGAAACTCATTTCAGTGTGTTTTCTAAAAGGAAACAAATATAATTTTAATCAACTTCCTTGGAAAATATTTTTAAAACAGGTAACAATAGAAAAAACTATAAAACATCATATGAAATGAAGTAATTTTGGAAAAGTAAATCATCATAAAGGATAAGTAATAATCTTAAAAATATACTCTTAAGAATGCATGTAATTTGCAAAGGAAAATGGCTAGATATTTGATGGGACAGTAAACCTTGAAAGAAATTGGCTAAAGAGTAAGTGTGTGTATATTTCTGAACCTAAGTAATTATCTGTCACATAACTTTAAAATTTAGCCAGTTACAAATATTTTAGAATCCTAACTTTAAAGTTATCTAAAAAAGGCAATATGGAGGAAATTGCAATTTTGTTTTTGAAAGATGTTGAAAACTGATTACCATTTCAGAGGCTTCAAATTCATAATTTCATAATAAGAACAAGAAATACAAAGCATATGGGCAAGGAATCAACATGTGACCAGACAGTCCCCTTAGACCAACTAATTTCGCTCTTATTAAAAATGCCAGTACGATTGACTTTCTCTTTAAATTCTTCACTATTATTGAAGACCACTCCATATATACATCATTAAGAAATGCTGTTAACACATGGACAGACAAGACAGTAACAGTCTAGTGGCTTTTGTTATGCAGCACAAATATTAAAGGAAAAAAATAGCAGTGTTGCGTAGGATCTTAACATTTCGTACACATACCATCCTTTCTTTTCCAAGACATTTAATTTAAAACTCCAATAATTCTGTCTAAGCCTTATAAAATAAATACTTGTAAAGCTTATAAATTAGATGTTGAAGACTTTTATGGAGGCAGTGTGAACTTTAATTTGAGAGACATGTCAATGAAACCTCCAGTATCAATAACAAATTGTTATGATAATTGCTTATTTTTTCCGGATCTTTGAAGCAAAATAAATAGAAATCAATTTTCATTTTGAAAATGGTTTACTACTTTGTCATTAGCAAACACTTTGTTTCTCACAAATAACTCCACCTGTGCTTTCCTGGGAAACTACCACCAGTTTCAAATCTCAATAAGATGTTAGTTTCACAGGAAATGTGGAGATGAACAAAGAAATGATGAGTATGCTTGGCCAAGGTATGCAGCACTATATTAATGTTTCTTTGCTAAATTTTTATAAAATAAACAAATAATGAGTCTGTTTTTAAAAGTAAACATAAGAATATGTAATTACCATCTAAATGAAGATTTAAATTTAAAGAAACATAATATATATATTTTTTGTTCCTTTGTGCAAACTGAGAGTATGGCATTCTTTATGAAGGAAGTATTTGGAAATTAAATAGTTATGGCTTCCTTCAAAAATAAAACTGCAGATTTAATTAATGGATATTAAATACAGATCAATCTACTGATACGCAGTCATGTTATATATATATGAGTAAACATGACACTTCTTTTAGGCAACTAATAGGAAATTCAGTTAGGAAAAAAGCATTGAATTATTCAGGTAATACACAATATAAAGAATATAGAATAGAACCAAAAGAAAAAGAAGTCACATAATGTCTTATTAGAAATAATGAAAGTAAAATGAGAATTATAATGTCAGTACTGCATGTTACATATTCTTCTTTAAAATTTTGTAATAAACATTGACAGTGTTTGGTAGGCACAGGGAAACAGGATAATGTAGAGTCATTACAGAAGAAAAAAACTTATTGCTAACATTGCAGTATTCCTTTTATCAGAATTAGGTGAGTATTGGTTGTAAAAGCTCTATCAACTGTTGCTCTTATTTGATAACTTTGAGATTTTTTTTACTCTTGCTATAAAAAGAAGGCTACTTTCTTTCCCTAATATATTTCTACCAATGTAAATAATTCAGGAAACAATGAGAAAAGTAATTCACACTTAATGTGATGTTACTTAAGTGATTTGACCAATAAAAAAATCAAATTAAATCATTGAAAAGGCAGGCTTAGACCCCCTTAAAAACACAGTTAGTTGCCTACCATAATTTGAGTACTTTTTCATGAAAAAAGAAAAAGAAAAACATTCAGTTTCCTACAGATTTTGCACAGTTCATTCCATGGAGATACTTTTAGGGAAATAGGGAAGAGGGTTGTGAAATGTAGCCTCTCCTCATTCCTCCTCTGTGCAGCCCAGCAGCTCTGACCGCAATGTGATCCTCCCATACCAGGACCAAGGAAGGATTCTTATGTGTCGTGCATAGATGGGAGGGTCGATGACGTTTTTTCTGTGAGTGTCATTGTCAAAATTGCCCTGGAAGACCTAACAAAGAAGAGCAGAAAATGTCAGTCATATAACCTTTTTTCTTTGAAATTATTTTTATGTTCCTGTTTGGAACATTTTCCCCAAACATGATATTTGATAACTATTCATTTTCTTTTCTTCAAACTATATTGCAGCTTCTTTTTAATAATAATTATTTTAAACTAAATGGTCAATTAATGTTTAAAGAGTTAAACCTTGATTGTTTAATGCAGGAATTCATAGATCTGTCATTTTCCTCTGCATGTTTCTCTCAATTAAAAAAATGCAACAGGTATTCATTTTTTGCTTATGTCACAGGCTGAACGTTAGTCAGGTAGTTTGCTGAAGATGCTCTCTTCCAAGGAGTGACTCAGAGATCCAAGCTGCTTGCAAAGTACAGCTGTCATTTGGAGCATGTAGCCTCCACATTCACAAGGGGTACGGGGAGGGGAGAGTTAGCAGACTATGCAGGGTGTTTAAGAGAACAAGTATGGAAGCAGCTTATATTACTTCTGTATTTATCTGTTTCACCCTACCTAATTATATGACTCCAGCCTAACAGCAAAGGAGGCTGGGCACTGGAAAGAAGCAGAAGGCTATCTGGTGAGCACTAACAGCCTCTATCACAGTGCCTTTTGCTCACTTCTTCTCACATACAGAATAAAATTAGCCCATCTCCAAATGAGACAACACAATCAATGCTGTTTTTGAACTGTTTTTTTCTTCTTTTTTGGCTTCATCTATTAATTCCTGGATCCATACAATACTATTGGGATAAATGTGAGTTATAATATCCTGACACTTTGCATAGAATGTCTGTTCTTCTTTGGTAAAAATGCTTTCTTTTTTGTTTTTTGGAGCTTTTCTATTGCCACATGCTCTTCCCTAAAAGACTTTCATAATAACTTGGACAAATGTCTGCTTCAGAAAACAAAACAAATTTAAAACACTGGGACCACGATAGGAATGGCATTAAATTACAAATTATGTTGGGGTAAACTGAGGTATTTACATGTTTTAGTCTTTATCTGAAGAATTTTATCCTTCTTTTTCTTATAGATTCTGAACATTTCTTATTAAAGTTATTTCTAACTATTTTATATCTACATTTTTTTAAAATTTAGATTTAGTTTAGATTTTTAAATTTAGTTTAACTTTTTAGAGTAAAAATCTCTTCAAGACTTTCTGTTTTCACTTTATGAATCATCTTACAATTAGAAGATAATTTTCTTTCTTGTTTGACATCAAATTTATTTTCTTATTTGGCATCAAAACATAATTATGTGGTCAAAGAGACACCTGAAAATAAAATCACCAAAGTAGAAAACAAAAAACAACCAAACTTCATCATCACATGACAGAATACTTAACCCACATCTTTCAGCATTCTGAAATTAAAGAAAATGTTTTAAAAGCCTTCTAGACTAGTCTTATCTGGTCACAAATGTTCTCCTGGAAAGAAAAAATCATATTCTCCTCAAAAGCATTAGGCAGTATGGCACTGATTAACAGAAGCAATAGACAAGACCGAAAAGTCTCTCTGCTGGTTCTGCTGGCATATCTAAGTACAAGTTCATTTAGCAGGCATTTTATGCTTAGTAATGCCCTGTCTTGCAGGCAGGAATAACTCATTCTGGACTGAAATGTGCTACTACTATGTAACAATGTCTCCGTTAGCAAAAGCTCACAGGTACCGGACATACCATAAACACTGGCCAAAAACCTTGAGAGGCTGTTGCTACTGCAACAGCAGAAAATAAGCTCTGGTTTACTGACATCTTATCTGACATATGAGGTTGGATTCAAATGTTTCAATGAGACTGTGGTATTACAATTTAATATGGAATCTAAAATCCAATTTTGTAGCCCTGCTAGTGAACTTAATGTATATCTTTGGGATAATAGAGTTTAAATTCATTAACTTTCATTGCAAGATGTATAACAGCCCAAAATATAGTTTTATACCACTTCTTGGGAAGGAAATACAGAAAGAAACAATTTTCTCTTAAGTGTCTGCTCTCCAGCACAGGTTTTGATAGGAATTATCAACCCAGAAAGTATTAGTTGAATTATTAATTATACTCATTTCTTTATAATGAAGAATACAGACAGAGAAACTATATCATCTCTGAAACTGAAAACAGCTATGAAATTTCTGATTTAGTATGTGAAAGTCATGGATATTTTCATGTTCACTTAAAAAAAAAGTGCAGTTTCATGAAACAGGATGATTTATAAAACAATAACGTTCATAGAAAAACAGCCGAAATCTATACTAGAGTCACCCAATTTACAGCCTCAAAGTACTGAAAATACATTTCTGTTTTCAGAAGCCTCTCAGTAATGACACAGTACAGAACACAAAGCACCCACTTGCTAATTCCAGGATGATATTTTGTACTTGTTGTGTAAACACATGGCACATGTGCTGTTTTCTTATCTCCAGCACTAGGAAGCCCCTGCCTAAGAATGCTACCTAAATATTTCACCTTGCAAAGGAATGCAAACACAGTATTTTTAGTTAACTTCATAAAATCTCTAAGATTTCTAGAAAGTGCTTTCACAGGCACATTTTAGAGACATAAGCATCTGAACTAAAACTGAAGTCTGAAAAGACTGATGGAGAACATTAAATCTCGATATAGGAATGAAAATATTTTACATGAGAAAGACACAGTTTGATTTGAATTTTTTAGAAAAACTATGCACAAGTTTCAGTTCAGGGAGGAGGCTAATTAGCTGATGACAAATTTGCTGATATATTCAAACATGATAATGCTTAGAGGTCTTTTTCTAACATATGCTTTTTCTAACATATGGGGTCTTGATTAAAAAAAACACTAAAGGTACTTTGCAGAAGCTTCCATAATTACAACCTAAGAGAAGATAAGAGAAAGAAAAATACAATTCCCTCAATGTAGCTATCTTGAATTTTTTTTCTAAGGTTAACTCTCTTGTGATGCTGGTTGAAAATACAAATCAGATTCTTGGGAGGATTCAAATCTCAGCATGGAGAGAATATCAGATAAAATAAAACAATAAAATCTTGCTTCTAGCAGAATTAATATATTTTTTGTAAGACGAGCTACTATTCTTTGTTAGGGACCACTATCTATTCAGGCCAGTATAGACATCATAAATAGGAGGCCTCCAGGGATCATGGAACAAAGCAACATTATTCTCCACGATGTAGTCAGAGAGGTGGGGCAAATTTCAGTTTCTTTTAGTAGTCATGGAATAGGACCCTAAATATCACAGAATCCCTTGGGGATTTCTTGCACATATGATTTCTTTAGAAAATCGTCTAGTTTGTAAAAATGTGCTTCTTTTCAGTTATCCTAAACTGATGAAAATTTTTAAAGAGATTCCCATTCTTCTAACTTTTTGGAATTTTTGTTCACATCATTCAAATAGCAAGTGGTTCTAAGCACTTTTAGATAGATTCCCTATGGCTAAACATCAGTATTTTACATCAGTATTAAACATCAGCATTTTAGTAAGATTTCAAGTGACTATCACTTCATCCCTCTGGGCTTTTGATGCCCCCTTATAGGTTTCATTATTTTTCTTCTGCTATTTGGAGACTATAGTTGAACTGCATCTGGGATTTCAGATATTGTGGAAATACAAAGGTTGAACGAGACTTTCTAAAGTTTTTTCTATTGATTGTATTTTCTTTGTTTATGGTATCAAGCATACCATTGACCTTACTGACTGTATCTGTACACTGACCTGCTGTTCTTAAGGGATAGAAGACAAAGGTAAAGATCCATTTTCCTGGGGCAGCATGTATGTGTGTGTGTGTGCAGAGGTGCTGGACTGAAAGAAAGCTCAGAATTCTTTATTTAACACACATAATTTCAATCCTTTGTGCTTTCATCCAGAGAGCTTATGGAGAAGTGAAATAAGACAGTCTTTGGTAGCTCTGATGCTCAGAAACCCTGTTTCTATCTAATTCTACCCATATAACGAAAGAATCTGAGATTTGGAAGAGAACTCAGAGATCTGCTATCAATAACTCTTCTCTCTAATATTTCTAACATGGAACTTTCAGCCTATCCATGGCATGCCTCAATACAACAGGACAAGTATGTATTTAGACAGTTTGAAAGTCTGTCTTTTTATAAGGCTAAAATGTATATATCTCACTTCAGTCTACTGAATCTAATGCTTAATTCTCAATGAAAATAGAACAAATAGCTTATCAAGAGAACTTCTGACATACTTAACAATAATTGACACAAACCTCTCAAAAACTCAGCTTCAGTGCTCTAGGCTAAACATTCATGGTTCCTTAAAAAGTTCTTCATGTTGCGTGATTTTCAGACCTGAAATCTTGATTGCATTCCATTGGGTAACATTTGCTTGAACTATGGCTCAATGAAAGTGTGGTATTTATTGCGACACAGAATATAGACATACTGTGAATAACTCAAAAGATAGAGTGCACCTTTGTTGTAGATACAGTATTTCTATCAATGCAGTGTAAAATGTAGAATAATTATATTGCATTTCGGGTTATAGTTGATTGATTTATGGTCAAGTAGATTTTGGATATTTTAATAATTTCTCCTCAGTGAGGGTTTTCCAATTTTTTTACTTGTATCTATTTTATAAAGCAACCATTTATATATTATATAAGTATATAATTCTGATTTTTGTGGGTGACATAAGGGACAGATGCTTATTAGTTTATAGTTCAGGATCATAAAATTTATTTTTATATACTGAGTGTCAACATTACTTGAATTTTTTTGACTGTCAAAAATTTCAGAGTTACAACTTGAATCAACGCTTTAAGTGATGTAAAGTCTTACGAACATTTTCATGGAATTAGTATGCATGAATCATGTCAAACATAACATTTTTCCATTTGAATAGTTTGGGAAAGAGCCTTCATTGTTTCTAATTCTACAGCTAGATTGTCAGTAATATTTTAGGCTAATCTAAAATTTATGTTCTACTTTGCCCTATATGCAAGCATTTCAAAAATCAATTTTTTTAATTAAAAAGTAAAAAATATTAAAATATGTAGAAAATTATTTTTAAACATTTCAGTTACTGGTATAAATCTATATCATATTAAACAAATCTTATTAGAAGCTTTGCATTTATGAAACTTCTATGAGTGATTGGCCATAAAAAGTCTGAAACCGAAGTTTAATTCTTTTAGCCAAAATAGACTGCAGCTATCATTCAGTGAATTCAATTTTCTAGGAAAATTTACCAGCATCCTGAAACCATTTCATGATTGAATGGCCAGTATATTATTCTTGATGTTTTTCTCTGCAATCAATTCCACTAAACCAATGAAACTCTGTAACAAAATTAGCCTCAATATGAGTACATTCTTCTAGATGTAATAAGGAAACAAGAAATTCATTTCCAGGTAAATTTCAATATTCTAGAAAGTGTTTCTTTGGAAAATAGTGATATTGAGAATTATATTCTAAGAGAGTCACCCAAAAAGTAGGGGTTTCTGTTGGAACCAATAGACTGTGTTAACACGTGTCTCCATTGATCATCAGCCTGCAGAATTGAACTAGGGGGTCGGTTTTCACTATAGGGCATCCCAACAACACTACAGCACAAATTGTCATCAACAGAAAGGAATAAAGAGCTGCCACAGCGTCTTCCATCCCATAGCATCCTGAGTAGAACCATTACCCTCCAAATCTGCAAATGAAATAAGGTCATAGCTAACCAAAACAATCTATCAGGAGGTGAAAGTCAAATGGAAAAAAATTCAACCAAAATGTATACATAGGACCTTAAAGTAGAGCCAAAGACAAGGATAAAGTTACATGTCCCAATTTGTGAAAATATAATGTGTGTAATCTATAGATAAGAGATCGAATGTGAAGAGGACTTGTTTTCATATCAACCACTAACTATAACATATTAGATAATCACTTTATTTTTCTGTATCCAAAAGGAGTTGATCATCTTGTCTTCTTTGCAAGAAACACATATCTAGACATATCTTAATCTTGAGTTTGCTTGTGTGTACTATCTTGAAGTAAATTGCTGACCATCAAATCTTTGCTCTGTTGAACAGTTCTGTGAGTTTAGGATGTGTCAAATCCAGTGTAGGCATAGCGTTTACAGACACATGTCATTCCAGTGATCAGTGTACAGTCTACAAAACCATGTGTAACAGGAGTGTGTATTAGATGTTAACCTTACCCAAGGAGGAGTCTGTTCTTTGCCCTCAGCTCCTTGAAGGTAATTTCTAAGCCCTTGGAATGGCCTGTCTGAGGAGAGTGTTTTTGTTTCCCAGGGGGCCTTGGGCCACACCAGATAGCCCATGCTAACATTGTGGTTACAGTGAGGTCTTCAGGTCAGCTTGACCACTGAAAGGGTGAAAACTAAAGTTAGCCACACAGATGGTCAACCATGTCTAAATGTCGGAGCTTCCATAAAAACTCTGAATACCAAGGCTAATGTGAGCTTCCTAGTTCGCAATACTCTGGGCTTATTGTCACATACCATGGCTGAGAGAACTTAGTACTCTCCAGAAGTCTCCAAGACAACTGAAAGCTTATGCCTGGACCCTCCTGGACTCTGCCCCATATGCCTCTTCCCTTTGATGATCTGTATCCATATCCTTTCATCGTGATAAACTATAACTGTGAGTATGATAATTTTAATTGTGTTTGTGAGTTTTTCTATTGAATTATCAAACCAGAGAATGATCTTGGGGAACTGAGAATGTGCAATTGATGTCAAAAGTCAGGGTGGGTTTGGGGAATCCTGAACTTCGCAATGAGTAATTGGTGTTGAAAGGCTACAGGTTTCATCTAAGTTTTGTTGTCTGAAACACTGACAGTTGGAAAAGGAACCTCAATTGTCTGAAAGGGTTGTATCTACAACTTCCCCAACATCATGCGCCAGCCTGTGACAGACATTCAGGCTTTAAAGTTAATTGTGAACTTACTTTCTATTCTGATTCTTTGACTAAATCCTGAAAGGACAGTCCATTGAAATTTAATTATTTTGACTCATGAGTATCCTTTCTAAACCTTCTACTGTTAGGTTCTACTCCCTCTATTTTACTTGCTCTTCTTATTTTCAATTTCTGGATGATATTTATTCTCATGAGCATAAACCTAATAAGCATATCAAACAACTGGTGTTACTCGTCCTCTTGCATATTTCAGTAACAAAAAATTCAATTTCTTTGTTCTCCTGTATTTCTTTAACATCATTTCCATAAAAGCTTATAGGTCCTTTGAGAAATACTACTTTGTCTATCTACTTGGGATTCTTTTGAAATCCCTTAAGAAACTGCAGTCAGATTTTCTGAAAGGTATTGTGCATGGTCAGAGATATAATAATTCTGCACCATAATTCATATTGGATATTAATTTTTATCTATATCCCTTTTAAAATGATGTTTTGTTCCATAAACCCTTTGAAAAATCTAGACCCTGTTTGCTTCAGAGATTTCTTTGTTTCTCAAGATTTCTCCGTGAAATTACTTGAGGCTTTCAAATTGCCTATTTAACTTCAAAAATCTAATTATAGAACATTTTTGTTTGATGGGAGAAGTGAAAAACAAAACATGGGGACAGGTTCCATAGTCTTTCTTTCACCAGGGCATGATTCATTTTAAACCATTAAAATGAATATATGGGTTCTCTAAAAAAATCATTTCTATTCCCATTGTTGCTCTCAAGAAATTTCTTGTGGCTCTAAAGTTTGCTGTCTATTGTAATTATGTATAAAAGTAGATTTTTGGCTTCAAGAAATACTACATTTCACTGAACTAATCTGGCTTTGCTTCATGTTCCTAGTGTATATAAATCTCTAATTATATCCCAAGAAATTCTTTACTACACCACAAATTTGATGTTCACTTACAATTCCTGTAGCATGATTTGCACTCTACTGCTCCTTCTGTTAGATTTTTTTTTTCTGAAAATGCACCAATGAAAGATTCCAATAATAATTGGCCAAAAGATAGGCAAATGTGTTTTTTTCCCTACCCTGGCAATAAAAGTCCACATTTCTGGCCCTTCATTGCTGCTTAAATTGCCAGATTCTCTTTGGTTTCCATGTAGTTGACCTGAAAGCTGGTTGAGGAACATAATTCTTCATTGGGAAAGACAGCTGTGTGATAGCTTTCTAAAATTCATTCTTTCTTAGATCCTCTGGAATTTGAGAGTATGGGAAAAGAGGAGAAAATAGCACATTTTAATAGTATTTTTTAGAACATTTAACTTCTGACTTTGCATAGAAGAGTTCAACTGTTCCTAAAAAGATGTGGGATTAGGGGGTCCTATTCTCCCCAGTAATATCAACTTGTGTATTACTGGCAAGCTGGCGTAGGTAATACTTGTGATTCCCTAGTGCGCTGTGACAGTGACAAGTTGAGCTAAGACTTGCCAACATCCTACTCAGCCAGATGAGAGACAAAAGGGACTGGGGGCAGAGTGTCCATCTTCATTCATTGTATGGACTGTTTTCTTACATAACCTTGGCTTTAAGAAGCAGAGAGCTGGTAGCTCTTTAGAAAGAGCCCAAAGAGGCTCACTAAGAAGTTCATGTTACCTTTTGTTATTAGGTCTTGACCTTGAGAAAAAGACGTAGTGAAAAATCAAAGCAAAGAGTCCATCCTCCTTGACTGTTACCTTCCTTTCCCCAAGCTTACTGGCATTTAGAATGCAGAACCTAAAAGCCAGTAGGTAGGATACACCACCATATTTAACTTCTTTTATGATGAAAGTCTCCTTAAATAATAAGAGTATCTTAGGAAATATATCACATAGGATGATTGCCTATAAAGATTTATGAAACATAAAATATGCCATTCTAAACTGTGGCTATATATTTAAACTATCTGCCTTCCACTACTCAGATTTTGACTGCCATAAGAAATATTCCTACAGAAAAAGTAGAATTGAGAAATCATCTGCTTTTCAAAGACATCTCCAGGAGATGTTACCAGGAATAGTCGGAAAGTAAAGGCATCTACTTTTTTCTTTTTAGTCGAACATAAGAAATGTAGAAATGCCTTTCCTCTTTTCTATAAAAGTACAGAGCAACTCGCCTCTCTATTGAGTTCAAAGCTCATCTCTCAAACTCTCATCCTAAATCACACTAGGTATTTTCCATCTCATCAGAACAATTTGAGACTTTACCCCTGACTCTACCCTTCATGGTAGGTATATAAATGATGTGGCAGTAGAGAAATTGGTGTGTTTTGGTAATTCTTGCCATATTAGGAGACTTTTCCTCATTTCGAGTCTCATTGAAGAGTTTCACCCTTTCATCCTATCCTTGTCAGAAATGACTTAATATTGAGCTCTATGTATGAACACAGAAGTGATTTAAGCACTCAGTCATATGATTTCTAAGCCAGACTGGTGATGAGGAGAAAAGAGTATTAGGGAGTGAGAGAAGACAATCCTGGAGATGGATGCAGAGGTAGCAAAGTGGAATTGTACAGCTGAAGCAGGGTGCCTAGGTGTGAGTGTAAGTGTGTATTGCCTAGGCACAGAAAGTAGTCATTCTCCTTTATCCTCTCTCCTGAGTATCCTTAGTAGACCATCGTCCAGCTGCAAGACATAGAAGATCTTAACTGGAAACAAGATTGCAAGATGAAATATTTGGAATATACTTACACTAAAGAATGTATCATTTATCTAAATTGAAATTTAACTAGGTGTCGGTATTTTTATTTGCCAAATCTGGCAACACTATATGAAGAACACGAGGAACGCCAGACCTAAGCTGAGCAGTCACTAACTCTTCTTTGGGATAAGCTAAATTTTAGGTCTTTTCTTAAGGAGTTGAGGGTATATTATTATTAAAATACACTTGATCTCAGAAGGGAATATTAAACTTTGCTATTACTTATGGCTATTGAAGTATTACCAAAAGGAAGAAAAGAAATAAAAGTGTAATTTTGTTATATAAAAGTTATATTATTTTCACTCATACATGAGGAATGTCTTCCTTTAATTATTATTAAGTATCAGACATTTCATTTATCTGTTCAAAATTGATTTTGTTTCTAATTTTATTGGAAATAAGGAAATTAGTTCTTATGTTGTTTTCTGAGTTTGGTCCTCTGCTCACAGCTTCAGAAAAACTGAGAGGAATGCCTCTTCACACAGGTATAATCACTGAATCCGTCTTTTGTTAAAGTTATTTTTTAATCAGTTTTGTGTCTCAAATTACGCCAGAAACTTTTTGATGATGACAAATGGGTTCCCTCTTTAATAAGTGTCCCCAGAGGGCTTATTACAGGTGTATTTGTCCCAAGAGTGCTCTATACATATTAACATAGTTTCTCTTTGAGATTCAACCAAAGGAACTACATAAAAATCACTGTCAAATGATTAACTTTATCAGGTGTGGCAGATTCAGAAATCTTTTTATAGTTTCCCATAAACATGGACATATGACAGGTATCATTTATTCTTTTTCAGATTTAAACTGTGAAAAAGTAGAAAAATACTGCCACATTAATTAAGTCATTGTGAAAGTGTTAAAGGGGAGACTTAATTGCTAAACATATTGCAGCTGATGGTGTGATGGTGGATAGTAAAAATGGCATATGTATCATGCAAAACTAATGTCCTTGAGCATTTTTTAGCATATAATAAACAATCAAAATATTAGTTGTTTGGTGATTATTTAGAAATAAAATGGGTTCAAATTTTTGCTGTATTCTAATTGATGTAGTTTGGATATTTGTCCCCTCCAAATCTCATGTCAAAATGCAATCCTCAATGTTGGAGGTGTAGCCTAGATGGAGGTGTCTGGGTCATGGGGGCAGATCCCTTACATATGGCTTGGTGCCCTCCCTATTGTATTGAATGAGTTCTTGCTCTATTAGTTCACAGGAGAGTTGGTTGTTAAAAAATAATGTGGCATCTTCTCCTCTCTCTCTTGCTCCCTCTTCGACTTCCGCCATAAGTAATGAAGGTTCCAGATGCCTCACCAGAAACCATGCAGATTCTGTTGCCATTCTTGCACAGCCTGCAGAACCATGAGCCAAATAAAACTCCTTTCTTTGCAAATGACCCAGTCTTAGGCATTCCTTAATAGTAATACAAAACAGATTAACACCACTAGTCAATGGTTAATGCATACTTCAACGATCAAAATAATGACGTAGTTTCTGTAATACTTAGATTGATCAAGTACTTGTTTTCCTAGTAGGAAAGAAAATGATCAGATTCACCTAAAATAACATCATAGTTTCTTCTATTAAAAATACTAATTTTCTCTCAGGTAACATCTCCTGCTTTCATCAGGCTCATCACTACCTCTTAATGAATGACAACTTCACTGAATTTTAAACGATTTATTAAAGTTTGATAGCCTTGATCATTCTACTGGGGAGCTAATCACTAATCAATACTTTTAATATGTTAGCATTTTTAATCAATGCATAGAGTCACAGTTGGGCTAACACTTGATGATTTTTCACAGTAGTAGTATAAGAATGACCTAAAAAGCATGAGTAATTTTTTTCATTGTGAAATACTGTCATTATGCAATTAGGTCTATTAATAAATAAGTCACACATAAACATGAGATATTCAGAATTTTAAGTGTACACAATTTTAGTGATTTCTGATGAGTGATGGAAAATTGAGAAGATAACAATAAGAAGATTTTAACTTTTTTGGCATTTGAGCACTGGGAAAGGTAAGGTAATAAAACATGTAACAACATTTTTATTATTTTTCATTTATGAATATTTTACTTTGATAGTACTGCTATGTAACATATTCCTTGTGTTTTTCACACTTTTTTTTTTTTTCATTTTTGTGGGAACATGTGCTAACTAGAAAAACTATATTGTTTCAAATTTTAAGGGAGTTTATCAAACTGCCTGAAAATGTAACTCTGAGTTTTGGAGACAAAAGATAATTAGCAAGAAAAACAGTAAACATATATTTTCTCATTATTATCGTATTATCCTGACTTGTTTTCTTCTTTCTCCATAAATTTATTGAGAATGATGTTTCATAGCATCTGTACTAGGTGGTTATCTATCATTAAATAACCATCATAGCAGTAGGGATATTCTTCCTACTCCTTGCCCCCAACCCACCCTAATATTGGTGAATTTTATGAATTTTCTGCCTGATGTATATTTATTTCTACCACCTAATTGTTGTTAAACAGAATTCTGTTTTTGCTCTTTTATTTTTTAATGATGAAGGTTAAAACACCCAAATGCCACCAAAAAAAAGTAAATGCTTCACTGACCAAAATTAACTGCATATCTTACATCGACAGTATTTAATATTAGAAAATGTGAAATAATGTACAAAGGATTTTCTTTGAAATCTCACAATTAATCCTTAAGGAAGGACAACTGGCTTTCCATTGATATTTCCAAATAAACTGAATGACTTCTTAAAATCACTGAGTTCCTTCAGACAGAACGGTTTCTGGTTGTTCCTGCGCTAATGAGTCACTCTGGTTTGTATTTTATTTTCAGCATGTAGCTAGTTGTTCCATTCTATAGTTGCACTTACATTGGGCGCTAGCCCTCTCTCTGATCATCTCTATCCCATAAGCCCCATCTCCTGTTCTCTCCTTCCTTTCCTGCTCTTAAATCCTTCTTTACCCTAGATCTGAGAACAAATATCTTAGGGCAGGTAGGACACTTGGAGCTTATGTTAAACATGGAAATGGAAGCATAATACTTTTTGTAGGAGACCCAGGGCTATTTGCTCGTGGACTTGCATCCATTTTTCTGTCTTGTTTTTGACCCCAGGCCTCCACTTCACAACTGATTCTGATAAGTGGGTCCCTATTATGTTCTCTGTGTACCTTAACAACTGCTATCACACTACTCATTGATGACAATATGCTGCTTTCTGAATTCAGTTTATTTAACTAGATTGTCCTTTCCCAATGCAGCAGGCAGACCTAGGTCTGCAAACTGCATTCACTTTGCTAAATCAATTATTCTGTACTCAGATATTTCCTGATATATTTCATTCTTGGTCAGAGGCCTTAGCAAAATTGACAAGCATCCCATTCTATTTTGGGCATACCAGCATATATCCTAGTCAGGTATCACAATATTAAATTACAAGGAGAAAAGCAGAGAAACTTCTGAATAGCAGTTGATACCAAGTGGTGTTTATTTAAATAATATCCATGATGTGCTTATTACACATTGCATGCCTGTATCAAAACTTCTCATGTATCCAATAAATATACATACCTACGTACACACACAAATTAAAAATATGCAAATTAAAATAAATAAATAACAATGTCCTTATTTTTAGACAATTCTGAAATAACATGATTGTCTTCTTAACTTTAGTTTCAATTAAGTCACTCAGCCACCAAATATTTAAGTAAGTCAAATAAAGTGACTACATGAATTTCTATCATGTAGGGGCACACTTCACTTGCTATTACTGAATCCTAGTGTTTTGTAAAAAGCCATGTATATTTTGGAAATTGCTTTTTGAAAAGCAGCCTCCTTTCTTTCCTTCCCTGCCTTATTTGAAAAGAGTAATAGGACTCTGAATGGATGAAACTAATGGTCTCCAAGTAATATGGAGAGAAACTGTCCTTGATCCTGCTGCTCAGAAACATGCAGCTGTTCCCTCTTGAAAGATAATTCACTCCCTTTGCTTTCCCCTCCCCCGCTATCATCTTCCTCTGTGATTGCCACTGCCGATTCCATTTTATTTACCTCCTAAGGGATTCTTCAGGTTCTGAGTTTCACACCCAGATCAAATTTCAAAAGAACAGCATGACTATTATTGACTACTCATCTGACCTCTGCCTTACCCATGAGCTGGACTTTCAAGGTATTAAACATTCAAATTTAATTTCAGCTCTCCAAAACTACTCACTTCAGCAGAAATGACAGGATGCTCTGTGACATCTGTAATTACTGTTGAATTTGAATATCCTTCAATACAGACCACGGCTGACAGCTTTATTAATGAGGACTGATGATGTTGCTGCTTCTATTTTTCACACCCATGTTGAGAAAGGGAAGGAGGTTGAAAAGGACCAGGGACTCGTTTCTTCTATTGGAGAGTGATGGACTTGTATGAAACTGACATAATCTATGTGCTACTTCTTCCCTAGAGTTGTTTTATCAAATACTATACCTAGTAGGTTATATTTTGACTTTCCAAAATAAACAGATTAAATCAAAGTTTTTCCACCTTTACTAAGCTTCTCATTAGACTGGGAGATTGTGTCATATTCAGATTTTTTTCTCACATGGAGTCTGCCAACCGAATACAAAATTGAATGAATATAAATTTCACCTCCTTTTAGATGATCCCCCCATCTAATCTGCATCCTAAACTACTTAAATATATTATTTCAATTTAAAATTTGTTTAAAGTTAGTGTTTACTTTGTGATTTTCATAAGGGAATTGGCAAACTTATTAAAATTTAATCTTATTTTTAGAAACATTGATTCATATTGACTTCCTCTGACCAATTAGAGGCCAAAGTCCTAAGGAATAATAATAAATTCCATTCTCACTAGAAAAACAGAAAACTACACTTAGTTTCAAAAATTTAATTTTGTTTTTGGCATCAATTAGTCATTTTTCACACACTTGCTTATTATTTAAATTAGCTGGGGCCTCTGTAAACATTTAGATTTCCAGCTCATCTCCAGAGAGTCTGAAGCAGGGCCCAGAAATATGTATTTTTAAACAAGCTCTCCCCATGAGTGTTATAATCAGACAATTATGGTAACTACTGAATTAGAGAGTTCACCAAGATATTGCAGTTTATTTCTTGATGAATATATGTGTGATTCATCTTTAAGGACCAAGAAAGTCTTATTGGAAACAGGGGATTTTATTTTTTATTTTGGAAAATCCAGGTAAAGTTTCAACTTTCCAACTTATGCTTTTACAAAACCCTGGATAATTTTATGGAGGAAGATGAAATACAGTATTACCAGCTTCTTTATTCCTGAAAAAAGAAAGCTCCTATGGTGTGAATTCAGACTTATTTAAACACTATGATGTTATGACTAATATACTGGATGAGAAAACCCATTTTTATTTCTAATTTTTCCATATAAGTACTCTTCCTGAAATTTATTATTGCTTTACTTTGGCTTATAACGTGAAAAATTAAATACTGAAAGTGTTTGTCAAGTTTTGCAGTTTTCCTGCTAAATGTGGTAAAAAACAGCTCCAAGTGTATAAAACAAATGTCACTTTCATAAGGGCAAAGGAACATTTGACTTTCAAATAAAAATGTACCTGAATTAATGCTGTAGAGAAATATAAAAGTTAGTTAAATGTTAGAAAATGCTGTAGACTAGTAAGGGGAAAATACAAATGTATGCACTGTAATGAGAATGTCATCATAGGCTCAATTACAAGAGATTTAATGTGGAATTTAGCTAAAAAACAATACTAAAGTAAACTGCAATTCTTGTGAATGCTATGGGAGGGTATTCAAAAACTGACATCTCAATAAGGAGAACAGAGTATTATTTTTCTTCAATTGACTTTTGGCATGTGTGTGTGTGTACACACACATGTTTATTACATATATGTAAATACTCCTGTGTGTGTGTGTGTGTGTGTGTATGGCATTGCTTTTCTGAGGCTTAGTCATTCTGATTAATAAAAAACAAAAAGGCCATTGATACATTTTTTGAGTTTTATACCACTTACTGTAAACCTAGAAAATTGCATTTATTTTCAGATTACTTTTCTGAAGTAATCTTGTGTCTGGATCTACATCAGACTTCCACACCCACACTCCCAAAATCTATTAAAGCAAGCAGTCAATAAAAACAAATGGCACAAAAGAAGACTTAGAAGCTTTTGTTTATACATATTTCTGTTTGAAAAGTACATCTATAAAACATCTCACAGACACATGTTTTGCCCTGAAACATTCAATTCATCTATTATATTTGTCTGGATGAAAGCTTGTGGTTGAATTGGCACTTGTAAATATTGAAGACTTTTTTTTCCTCTTATGGAAAGTAACCATGGAAAACAAGACAAAAATAATGTTAAGAATCAATAGGAGATGGCTTACTCAGCCCCAGAAAAAATTAATTGCTAAGTAGTATTGAGCCCTTTTAAACAGAAGAGCGCATCTATAAAGGATATATGAAATGATACGCAAAATAGCTAGTAGAACCAGTAATAACAGTAAAGCAAAAGTTATTTTGATACTTATCAAAAACATATTTTATTGATATATATGTATATTTACATATAAAATGACAACATTTTCAAGTATTTAAATAACTTAGGCAATACTTTTTCTCATTTGTTTTATAAAATTCTTTTCTACATAAAAATGGAGATATCTAACGCTCTGTAATTGCTTCTTCCCCATAAAAAATTTCCTTATAATAACACTAATTACTGAATTTTTATCTACAGTTTACTGGTGTCAGTTGTCTTCTTCAATAGTAAATAGTAAACTTAGGCTTTTATCTTAGGCTTTTCTTCATTATGCCTAATTAGTTACAACATTAAAAACAAACTGGTCAGATTTCTTTTTAAAACTACCAGTTAAATTGGCTGAGTTTAGCCAATTGTCATATATTTATAACATAAAAATGCTTTCATTAAAAATTTTTACATTATACAAATAATAGCATGCTTTATGGTCTCACAGGGGAATTCCAGCTCACATTATTTTTAGTAAATAGTATGCATCAATCTACTTTCACAATTTTCCAACTTGCCTAGTAGAGTCTACTTTTTCTTAACAATAATATTTATTTTGGTTAGATGTTTGAGGTGATGGATATCCCAATAACTCTGATGTGACCATTACACACTGTATATGTGTATTAAAATATCATATGTAGCCCGCCAAATATGTACAAGTATGACACATCAATTTAAAAAAGAATTATTTTGGTCATGTCCAAATCGTATGTTATAATAATTATAGTTCCTAAATATGTGGATTGATAGCTATAATCTATTTTGCTTGTGTTTATGGAGGTAAGTTTCTGGGCTTTAACATTCATTTGAAGGTGGATTTCAAAAGTTTAAAATATGTATCACAAATCCTGAAGCAATCACAAAAACAGCAAAATGTTATGGCTGATAATTCAACAAACATGATTAAAATGGAATCACTGAAAATTTGATTAATCTAAAAGAGTGCAAAAATAGGAATAACAAACACAAATAGATGTGACAAGTAGGAACTAAATAGTAAGATGATAAATTTAAATACAATTACATTAATACTCCCATCAAATATAAATTTTATAAATGTTCCACTTGAAAAGCAGAGACAGTCGGACTGGCCAAAAGAAGATCAAATTATATGCTGCATAGAAGGAATACTTTTCAAATATAGAGTACAAATAGGTTAACAGTAAAAGGATGAGAAAAATGCTAAAAAACTATATGCTAAGGTAGCATTCGTAAAAAGAAAGCTGGAGTTAATATCTATTAATATCACACAAAGTAGATTTCAGAGCAAAAAATACCAGGGGTACAGAAGTTCATTTTCTAATGAAAAAGGGTTGAGTTGATCAAAAGGACATTAAGAATCTGTTTATGTACATATTAACAGAGCTTCAAAATACATCAAGTAAACACTGATGTAATGGCAAGAAGAAAGAGACAAATCCATGACAGTTGAAAATTTCCACTTTCCTTTCTCAGTAACTGATAGCACAAGTAGACAGAAAATCAGCAAAGAGATAGAAAACCTGAGTAACACTATCACACAACTTGACACAAAAAGTTTATGTAAGTTTCAGATTGAGATAATGAAATAAAAACACTTTAACAGGAAAATCTCTAGTCTATAAGAAAAATTACTCACATATTAAATCACTTTTTTACATAAATGGAGACAAAAAAGCATTTGAACAGTTTAATGGTTTAACCATAATTTTCTTTATGCTTCTTCCCTAACCTATATAAAGATTTCACTATTATAGATATGCTGTTTACTGAAACTTACACATGGATAAGTAAATACTCATCTGTCTTAAAATTAATTTCAAGCCTGTATAATTTATGAAGTTTAAAAAAATTCATCTTAGGAAATACACTGCATCAGAATGCCTACTGTAAAAGGTGAAAGACAGGAACTGAAATACTTATTTGCAATAAATCATGGCAAACACTTGTCTATAGCTCACAAAGTAAGTTGGAAAATAATTTTACAAAATATCCAATATTTATTCAGTTTAAGATGTCATTGACCATAAATCATGCCATTATTTTATGTTCATCTAGGAAAGAATAAGTGCTCTCAATTAAATTGTGATGTTAGATACACCAATTTCTAAGATGTTAACATGTGAAATGTGCATGTGTCCTGAGATGTTACATGAGTGTGTTCTGAGATGTAAAAATGTGACTAGATGTGGTTTTTTAAATCTAAAGCTAAAAACACATCTCCTCTAAAGTAAATTTTGTATGAACTAAATTTAGACTGTTGAATCACTTAAACAGCCATTCCAGCCCTAGTGTTTCTGGGGAAATTTATAAATTCTCTGCCTTGAATATTTGAAGAAAGAAAGATATTTTCAACACCTCTGTCAGTTAATAATGCAATAACCATAAGGGAGTAAACAGATTACATACCATAAAAATAATTATTAACTTAAATATTTAACATGTATAAAGCAGTGTTACAGTCTCCCCCAAATCCTTGATCTGATAATTTTTGTTGATGTCTTCGGAGAGCTAGCATTCCTTGCACAGTTGCTTAATTCTAAGCAACGAATTAACTTGATTTCACTAATCCAACTGAGGCCATATTCAAACATCTGATCCCAATTAGTCATTGATAAGGCATTGAGTACTTTCATTCTCCAGGGTCTTACAGATACTGAAACCAGTAGATACTATGAAAAGATCCTCAAAATGTTAAATATTAAAAAAAGAATTGTATGGCATTGATTTGTACAGTATGTGTGTATAGAGGTGTGTATATATGAAATTCAAAGTAGATTATATATTTAAAAGAATAATAAACCTATGAATTAAAATACAATGAAGGAAATGGAGCAGAAAAATATCTGGGTTTCTTTGTTGTTGAGCTGTGTAATCACAATTGTTCTTAAAATGTTTAAAATGTTTAAAAATGATTTCATTAACCTTTGAAATATTTTTCTCCAAAGAACATTTTATCTAACATCAGGAATTTATTTTAATAATGAAAATGACAGTGGCATATATTCTAGCAATAACTATTTACATATGTCTTATGATAAATTATTCAATATTCTATTAACTTTATAAACTATTAGGTGAATCTCAGATAGTCAGATGTTAGGCAATTAGTAATATGAAAATGTTATCAGTAAAGCATTTTTTTCCCCTAGGTTGCACCATTACATACCAGACTGCAAACTCCTTTACAGTATATTCTTTAAAGCTTTTTATTTAACCTATATTTTCAGTATATGTAGATATTATTTTCAGTACAGATGTATAAGCAGTTCATTCATTCAAACTTGGGTGTAATGTGATCCTCCACTTCTGAACTTTATAAACCGATTTAGCTGACTTACCTTATCTTTTCTTTGCTTTTCATCCTGGTATACAGTCCAGTGTTCTCCATCATTGCTGTAAGCCAGTTTGTAGGAGCCAACGAACTGTACATGACCAAAATCTTTTGCTCCTTGTGTAATGATGCCAGTCACTTTGGTTGGAACAAGAAGATCCACCTAAAAAAAAAAAAAAAGAAAAAGAAAAAAGAAAAACATATGCTTTAAATGCAACCACCAAGTTGTAAACTTGCAAGTATTTTGATCTAAAGAGAATAAAACTATATATATCCTAAAACTAAAAATTTGGCTATTTTTATTTTGGAATCAATGAGTGGGTCTATTATTGGCTTACAATTTTGATATTGCCACTGGGTTAATGTAGTTCAAGACTCCCTGAACAACCATTTCGACCATTTTAAAGGCAAATGATGGTCACCTCAGTCCACCAATTAATTTTATATTAAGCTGATTCATCTATTTGTGCAGGAGTTTTGTTTTTTTTTCTTTTTCTTTTTTTGTAACTGAGATAGAACAGATGTGGTTGGGCTGACCTTCTTGAGATTGATCACTACCTGCCAGAACTTTACTTTATAGTTCAATTTTCTGATTTTATTGGTCATTTCAATGAAAATAAAAATAACATTGTAGCTGTGTCCACATCAGTAACAAAAATAGTATTAGATTTTCACAATGGAACATTAGTAAATCCTGTTTCCATAAATTTTAATCAATTCACTAATATATAATTGAGTAATAGTAATCATTATCCAGTGAAAACCTCCCTTTAGAAAACAACAATTCTAAAATGGTCGAGGAGGAAGGTAAATATTCTTCAAAAATGCAGAAGGATTAAATACATGCATTCCTGACTTGTAGAGTCTATGCTCATAATGTGTTCTTTTCTGCAAAATACATACTTTAAAGGGCATGAGACCCATGGAAATTCAGTAAGCATTAAAATCATCAAAATGTAACTGAAATGCAAAAGATAGGAAACATTTTCATCAAAGAATACACAATATAGAATAGTTCGATATTTTCCCTTTTTTTTCTCTAATTCATTCCTGCATATTTTTTTACATCTTATGTAATGCTAATTTTTTAAAAATCTAGAAAACTTTGTTTTCTATGTGGACAACTCTTGTAAGATCTTTACCTTTTATGTTTATGTTCCTTGATCTACGGTTTCCTCTGTCTTCCTGCAAATAGCCACTTACTTCCACCTATTTCCTATGACTAAGTGCCTTGCTACATCCTTGATCTTATCATCTTTAACTGTCATGATCCCACGTGTGATCTTGGTGCTTTCAACCACTATGTCCTTTTGTTTCTATTTCAGGTCCTCTATCCTGTGAGATGTAAGGTAGCCACAAATAGATAGCCCTGGGTCAGATACAGGCCATGAATGAGAAGAGAGAGCTGGAGAGAATGCATAGCTTAAGGTCATATTTAGTGACACAGATGCCCATCAGCAAAGGTGTGAAACAGTTTCCAATGTGTCACAGCCTGTGAATATTCAATATTTTTGAATTTATGTGAGCTTTTTGTTAACTTTTTGGAACATGTATTAAAGACTTTAGGCTCAAGTTGCATGATGGATTAAGACAAAAGACCACCTTTAATGCTCTACTAAAACATTTTCAAAAATCAAACTTTCTGGCTATTTTTCTAAACATGTATTATATTATCTAAAATTTCTTGTGTGTCCAGCAGTAATGCAGGATGGCAAAATTACGATATCCTGGGAAGGAAATGGTTGATGTCTCACATTATGCTAAGTGTTTTCTTGTATGTCCTCATTAATCCTCCCAATAACCATGCAAGGTAGGATATTAATTACACTTTGCAGATGAAGAATTTAATATCAAGATGTAACATAATATGGTGTGTGATCCCAATATAGATATTGAATAAAGGAATATCACAGATTCAAATCAAAGGTCCACCATACATAGAAATTCTTAGAAATCACTCATTCATTTTCTCAGTGAGTGATTACTCATTGATCATTTATATCTTCACTCAATGATTTCTTTCCATTCTCTGTGACTCCTTCAGAAATTTCTAAAGCATCACCACACTCGTCAAACTGACAGCAATTTAAGTCAAACAAAAACAATCCTGGATTTATAATATTAGTAAAGCCCTGTGTTTTATCATGAATTTCCTCTCTGTTCTTCAGCTGTCTGGGCTTTAAAATATAGATTGCTTTTGCTGTCCTAAATCCAAACCTAATTGAGCGCAGACAGCAGGGCAAAGCTGCTCTTCTTCAAAGTGTTCTTAATGTTGCTGGCACTCAATAAATGGAGAAAAACATCTTAAAGAACTGAGTCAGTGTTTTGCTATCACAGGCAGCAAACACACAGGAACTCAAACAGTGTCACCAAGAATATGATCACCTCCAGGCTGAATTTCCTCAGGTCCTAAACTTCTATAAGTCTTTAGCTAAGATGACGCATTGAGGAGTTTTCTAACATGCCCTTTTCTGCCGTACTTTTTAAAGCCAGCTGGGTTTCCTGCTGGGTGGAGATGTTTTCTCCCTAAGTTGTGTGTCTTGGCTCTTTCCAACAGGTATGTTTTTCTCCCACTCTAACTGCTCCCCTTCTGCAATTTTTTTTTTCTATCTAGAAATGTTTTTCTTTTTTGTTCCAGTTAAGCCACCTTCTCCACTTAAATAGTCAGCAATCTGTTTAGAGCTGGATTTTGTCCTAAAATTTGCTACATTAAACTTAGAGTACTAGGCCTAAGCAAACCTTCTTTCAGTACAAAAATAATCAGCAACTCACACTGAACATGAGGTTGCTGACAGAGGGCATGTACAGAACTCACCCTGAGAGGCACTCAGACCACATAACCCCAGAGTTCAGCATGCCGAATGATTCCAGAAAAGCTCGTTCCTTAGGACTTAATAGTTGCCCCTGGTCTAGGACCACTCTGCCCTCTTGAAGATCTTCAGGGTGAAAGTCGAGCTGCAAATATGCTGGACAAAATACCTTCTGGTCTTTTAGATCCTCACCTCCACAAAGTTTGGCTAAAATAGGGCAGACTAGGCAGACTAGGGCACTGAGCTGGCTCACGGGTAGATATTTGGCTTCATGCACTGACTGCATGCACTTCATGTCTGGATCTGCCTTAAATGTGTCTTACATGTAACAGGCACTCAACAAACGTTTTGCTGAATTGAGTTGGGACTCATTCTTATGTTCTATGGACAAGAACCAGTTCATGGCTATGAATGTCACTATGTATCAGAGCAGAAGATGCTAGCTACATTTCTCTAGTTTTTCTATGAGGATTTTTCCTTGACACAGTGTCAAGGAAACACAGTGTCACTGTGATATCCATCAATTTTTACTGAGGAAGGCAAGTAGCAAACAATCCTCTCCAATCTTAAGGAATTTGATGCTAAGAGTCAGCGTACTCTAATGGAACTGGGTGGTTTGGGGTCCCAAATTGGCTCAAGGATCTTGTACACACTACTTTATCTCTCTACCTCCCAACTTCCTGATCTGAAAAGTGAGGGTAACAATTCTCACAGGACTTTATGAGAACAAGATGAGATAATATTTATCGTGTGTACAAAAGTAGGTATAGCAATATATAGACAATAGTAAGTATTATGGAAGACTTTGGTAACACCATGAAATAAAGAAATCTGAGGGAAAAATTTAATATTTGTTTCAGAATATCTTGCTAGAAGGAAATGGAAACAGGGAAATGGGTGACTAGATTGTTCTAGAAACAAGTTCTGGATCATAAAATATTTTGTTTACCATCTCAGGATACATACAAAAATAGTTATTTTACCTTCACTTAAAGTTGACAAATTTTGAAAAATCTGAAATTCCCATTTATGAGTGAAATGGTTAACTAAAAACAATGTAACGGGCTGGGTATGGTGGCTTATGCCTGTAATCCTAGCACTTTGGGAGGCTGAGGGGCAGATGGTTTGAGCTCAGGAGTTCGAGATCAGCCTGGGCAACACGGTAAAACCCCACCTGTACAAAAATTACAAAAACTAGCTGGGCGTGGCGGCATGCACCTGTAGTCCTAGCTACTTGGGAGGTTGAGGTGGGAGGAGGGCTTGAGCCTTGGAGGTGGAGGTTTCAGTAAGTCAAATTGTGCCACTGTACTCCAGCCTGGGCAACAGAGCCAGACATCATCTCAAAATAAATAAATAATAAAATAAAATAAAATAACAATGTCTATATATTATGAATCTCTATTTAAATACTGATTGTGATGCAATGGAGATATAGCTCTAAAGTAATATTAAAAGATAAAATAGATTCCAAGTCTTATTGAGTTACTTATTTCACTCTAAGAATGAAAAACAAGAGGGGGGATACTTAAGGAGAGAGGATTAAATGATTCAACAGTAAACAAAAAAGTATGGCATGAGAGTTTTGTGGGAATATAAACTTTTTTGTTGTAAAACATCCTGTAATGTTTTGGCAAAGCATAAATATTTTTAGAGTGTGTCTAACTTAGACAAATGGCATAGAATTCTGTGAGCATTTGTTTGAGGAAGTTAAAGATAAACTTCATTTCAGACATCTGCACAGCATTCTGATCACAGTTCCCTGGAAGAAGATGGGGCAGACTGGAAAATTAAGTTGATTTTCATGGAGACATTCTTGAAGGGGTAAGGACAATGAAAAGTGATACAGATAAATAAGTGTGCGAGAAATGTGAACACAGGCCAGTTTCATCACAGAATTTTGCCACTCAGTTGCATCTAAAATGCTCTTATTTGTGCCTTCATATCATGTATTCTGAATTGTGTATTTTATGACTTCATAGAGTTTGTAAAATTAACTCATTAGACAGAAAGGACTTTGAAGCTAATATGGTTAACTAGCACAGTATTTGAAAACTGATTTATAGACAAAGTATTTAGATAACATTTGATTTCGATACAGAATGTTTTATCTTAACATTACACAAAACAATTGTAGTTAGTCCCAGTTACATTTAAGGCACATAATTAATGGTACCTGGTATTTGGACAACATTGCTGGTTATCAGATGTTGGCTACACTTGTAGTCCAAATTTGCAGGCCAACTAGTTAACGTGATTAACCATCTGAAATATTCAGCTCCTGTATCTGATCTGATCCAGTTCTGATCTAAAGTTCGGAATCCTTACAATATGATTGAGGCCTGATAACATAAGCATTCTAGGACTCATTACTGCATTCTCCCCTTTACTAAAAAAAAATTAATTTTCAACAACATTTTAAAACATTTAAAATAGCAACTGCTTTTTCATGTAATACATTAAAAATACAATAACTAAAACCAAAAACTCATACCATGAAATAATCTGTCAAAAGATGAAGCTTTCTGTTGTATTGGTGTGTTATGGTATTTTTTTCACATGTAAAACCATGTACAACACATGTATGGTACAATAAACAAATGTTCTGAGCTCAAGTGATCATTCAGTGAGTTTTGTAGGACACCTGGCATATTGTAGACATTCCAAATATACAGTAATCATCTTCCTGAATACAAAATTGAGATAATTTTGTACTTAACAATTACCTGTAATTACAACGTGAACAGTGCCATATGTCAATCTGAACTACAACCTATGATTGTGGTCAGCTTATAACTATCAATTTTTAAAAGAACTTATTTAGAATCATGCAAGCAGTTCAACCGCACATTTTTTACTGAGAATGGGAGGTAACATGATAATTATGAATATTTTATATTTAACATTTTAAATTTTAATTATCTTTTTCATTATAAGATACATGCTCTGTAGAAAAATTTATTAATAGAAAGATTAAAAAACAAGTCTGTATTACCATGAGCTATAATCAATGCTTTCCTTCCCAAATCAAATATGTTTCCAGACAAATTTGTTATTCTTGGCATTTGAAAAAAATATTATTTGTTACCAGATGTTGGTTATACTTTTCACCCATATTTGCAGGCAATTAGTTTACTCTTTATTTCTCAATATTTCAATAGTAATTATGTCATTAAAATATTTTTATATTTTCTATTTTTAATATATATGTATTTATTTATACCTAGTACATCATTTTAAGGAGTTACTACAATCATTAACTTATTATAAAACATTTACTCCCTCCACCTTCAATTTTTCTATTAAAATTAACATTCTCATACAATCATAGTCCTTTCATCCTGGGCCACATATCTCTTCATTTCTACAGCATAAATTCAAATAATTAAGGTTACTTGGTCAAAGGAAATGATCTTAAAAATAAACAAGAAAAGGCCTTTTGAACATAAAAGTTATAAACACATATAGTGAAAGTTTTAGTTGGTGCAAAGAGATACAAGGAATTTGCATTTGAAATGAACTATAATTCTACTATACATAGTTAACTCCTGTCAACTTTTTTATATTCATATTTTTAGACATTTCCTATTACCATATATCTTCATAAAGTTAGCTCATATTAGAAAGGGCGTGGTGGCTCACTCCTGTAATCTCTGCACTTTGGGAGGCTGAGGAGGGCGGATCACATGAGGTCAGGAGTTTGAGACCAGCCTGGACAGCATGGAGAAACCCTATCTCTACTAAAAATACAAAAATTAGCCGGATGTGGTGGCAGATGCCTGTAATCCCAGCTAATGGGAGGCTGAGGCAGGAGAATCACTTGAACCTGGAGGGCAGAGGTTGCAGTGAGCCAAGATCATGCCACTGCACTCTAGCCTGGGTGACAGAGCTGGACTCCGTCTCAAAAAAAAAAAAAAAAAAAAAAAAAAATTAGCTCATATTATACATGCACTCTTACAATTTGTATCTTTTCATTTACAACGGATATTTTTACACCTAAATAATAGTAATTTCTAATGACTATATAACATTCCTTATTGTATGTGCATGAATGAATATGAAAATTATTTAACCAATCCCTTACTGATATTCATTTAATTTGTTTCCAATTCTTTTACTATTGGAAGAAAAACAGCCTCAACTCTCACGTGTATTTGTTTGCCCACTGGTGCAAGTGTTTCCCTATGGATACTAAGAACCTGGCATTTGAAATGTGATACACATTGTTTCATTTGTCTTCATAAAAATTACACTCTTCCATGTACTATATAAAATAACTCTTTACACACCAATCCCCTTTTTAAATAAAATTTTACATTTAAATACATTTTATTTTTAAAAACAATTGATATATAATAATTGTACATATTTATGAGGAATCTAGTGATGTTTTGATACTACAATGTCTAATGATCAGATCAGGGTAATTAGCATATCTGTCAGTTCAAACATTTATTATTTATTTTTGTTGGGAACATTCAGAAACCTCCATGTAACTATTTGAAACCATATAACATATTATGGTCAACTATGGTCATCTGATGGTGGTATAGAAAACTAGAAATTATTTCTCCTATCTAGCTGTAATCTTATTTCCTTTACCAAATATCTCCCTAACCTTCCATCCCCTCTAACTTCCCAGTCTGTAGTATCCTTTGTTCTACTTTTTACTTCTATGAGATCAACTTATTTTAGCTTCTACATAAGTGAGAACATATGTGCTTAACTTTCTGTGTATTTTTGACAAATTGAAAAGTGGCATTTTTACATTTAATTTACATAAATGTCACTAAGTGGCATTTAATTTATATTTTCTTAATTGTTCAGTGTCACTAATTATATATACATATAGTCTCTTTCATGTTCTTTATCCATTATCTATTGGATTAGAAATTTTCCTGTCGATTTTTAAGAATTATTTATATAGTATCATATATGGTTTATTATATTTGTTGCATTTTTTTTCTAATTTGCTATTCACTTAATTTTATTTTTAGCACAAGTTTTCAATTTTACTATATTCAAATGTACCAGTTACTGTTTTTGTGATTGCATATTTTTGTATGGCTTAAAAGATAATTTACTTGATTAGATCAGTTAAATCTATAATTTTCTCTGAGTTTTCCTTTCAAGTTTGATTTTATTCTTTCTTGTTCTTACTGAACCCTCTTGGTTTTATGTGTATATATAATGTGACATAGGATCACAGTATATATATATATATATAGTCAAGAACAAATTTTTTTCAACACTATTTGTTTTATAATCTATTCCTTCTTTGCTTTATCCCCCTACCTGAGTGATTGTTTCAAGGTTTGCTCTTTGTTATAGAAATTAATAGTATTAATCATCATCCACCAGGATACATCTTGATAAAGGTTTCTTGTATTGCTTTGGACAGAACAATGTTGGTGCATTCAAGCTGCAGACTGTTTTCTAGGAGAAGACATGCTCAAAAGGTTTTCTTGAGTTGTATTTTAAAGTGTTGCTTCTGCTTTATTTGGTGTCTCATTCTAGAAGGCCAGTTGTCCAAAAGCTGAGTTTTTATTTCCGAGGGGTTTTTTTGGTAAAATTTTCTCACTCATCCTTTTCACTTATTTATTTATTTTTCTCTGCATTCTCAGAGAGTTTCTCCATTCTTTCCTTAATATTATAGATTTATTTTTGATAATGTAATTTTAACATACATTTTAATCTATATTTTGAAACATATTTCAGGGAAATTGGAAAAATACAGCAGTTCCCTCATTTTATCAGCATTAATCTTACCTTCTCTATTATTCCTCTATTATATCATAAAGAAGAAATATCTTTTTTTTTTTTTTTTTTTAAAGAGACAGGGCCTTGTTCTGTCACCTAAGCTAGAGTGAAGTACATGATTATAGCTCATTGCAGCCTCAAACTCCTAGGCTCAAGCCATACTCTTGCCTCAGCCTCCTGAGTAGCTAGGGGCTACAGGCTTGCACCTAATGCCTGGTTAACGTTTTATTTTTTGTAGAAGGTGTCTTGTTATGTTGTCCAGGTTGGTGTTGAACTCCTGACCTCAAGCAATCCTCCACCCTTAGCCTCCAAAAATATTTTCATATATGCTCTTGAAATTTAGTTGTTTTTTCCATAGAGTATTTCTCACTTAAAAAAATTTTTTTTCATACCTTTAGAAAAATCTCTATCCTTTCCTTGATCTGCACACTTAAAAGATAGGACCTATATTATCTTGTTTTCCCTTCCTTTACTTAACTTGAAATGAGAGAGCAGTCCTGGTGTTTGTCACATACCAGTCGTATAAGCTCCTCTTTGTTCCTTACCATCCATCAGGCAGTTGCAAGAATTTCTTGGACTTTTTACAAATGCCCAGCAGACATTTAGGCAGTATAGCTTATCTGGTCTAAAGCACAAGACTCTCCTACTTTTGCCGTTTTCCTCTGAATAAAGAAAAGTTATTTTATTTTCTTAATCATCCAAAATCCAAAGCTTTCTGCTATTTTTTTTTTCATTCAATGGAGATTTTGCTGAGATAACTGAACATCCATTGTTTATTTCTCTATTATATAATTTATGTATTATCACAATATTGTCAATCTTCTCTTGTGAAAATGTAAAATCACAGGGGCAGACAACTTGGTCCATGTTACTTGGCATGTGCCTGGCCTACATGTTTCATGAAATATCCACTGAATGAATTGTTTCATATTTTTGGATTAAGTGAGCTAATGTATCCAATGTGTATTCTATTCATCTTTGTCACATTTGTATTACTAAAGGTTTATTCTGTCTGCAAATAGGAATGGTGGGGTGTTAGGAAGGCAAGTACTGACTACAGCAAGAGGTTTCTGGTTGTGGCAAAATGACCAGTGAGCCTCTATAGCCTGCGGTGCAGGCTCTGGGTCTTGGCCACTGCTACTCTGATTCAGATGTCACAGTTCACACACTGTAGTGACAAGGAGACACTGCCCAGAGACTGGGAAGTTACCAACAGGCATCCCAATGCACATAAATTTGTGCCCATACTTCAGGATGATGGGAAGGGAATGAAAGTCTGCAGCAATCATGACTCATAAGTTGAACGAGTAAAATAATGTATGTGATTTACTCATAACCAAAATATAGGAACATTAAAAATCAGGTATACTTTATCAGCTCCAGGGGAACTTTCCAAATATAGTTGTCAGCAGTGTTTGAGAAAACTCAACCAGGCTTCACTAAGACTCCATGTATACAAATGAAGGTCCATCTATCAAGATCTCATTAAATCTCAAGTAAGTTTAAAAGGTTAAAAACAGCCAAAATTATAAACCTTATTAATAAACTCAATTAGAGTTAATAAAATGATGTTATAAAGATTAAATATAATGCTCTTGCATTAAGTCATGGTATATTTTTTAAAAGCTTGCATTTGTCTTTTTTTTAAAAACGAACAGATCTTTATAATATCCTAAATGCATTTTATTTTGAAATTGTTTTGAAAAAATAATTCTAAAATAATTTTAGTTATAAGTAACTAAAATTGGCATCAAATTAGGCTAATTCCCCAATTTCTTCAAGACCTATGTCAGAGGGAATAAAACATGTTTGAAGAAAAATATAAAACACTGGAAACTTTTAGGGAAAAGAATCACACTTTTCTTATTGGATTACTGAAAGTGACTTTCTGCTGAGTTCATCAAAAACAAAATCACCCTGGGAGAGCAGAATTAACATATCTTCTTTATTTGCCTTTCTAGCCTGATTTTGATTAGTCTGGGGACTTTGGCTTATTACATGAATAAAAAATTCAGGGTGGTGGTTAATTGAATTAGTCTATAATTGATAGGGTCATTATTAATTGGTTAATGGAGATTGAATACAAGTTTTTGATCAAAGAGCATAATGATATTCAATAAAGATTTTTCAGATACTTTAATTACAGCAGTGACAATGCACAAATGAAGTAGAAAACACAGACAATTATCAGTAAATCATTTGCATGTGATTTAGAAAACAATTACATACTTTTAAGTAGGACCTGAAAGAGTTTGTTATTTAGTGCTTTTTGATAGCACAGTGTGAATGCTGTATAGGTAGGCATTGTGTCAGCATCTTTTGGATAGCCAAACACTCAGTGAGCTGGTGATCACACTCGCATGTACTTCAAGTAGCTACAATTTAGTTGATTGTTTACATGTGTAAAAACTATCTGAATATATCTTTGACAATTACTTTACTGAATATAATTTTACACAAAGCATTGTATTATGTATAATCATTATATAAAGACTGGTGTTTCCAAACATAAAACATCTATATAGTAATTTGTGTGTCTATATGTAGAACTACATACATTTTATTCTGTAACAAATAAATAAAACTCATAAGAACTGCAAATATAGGTTGGTGCAAAAGTAATTGCGGTTTTGATCATTAAAAGTAATGAGAAAAACCACAATTACTTTTGGATCAACTTAATAAAACATCCACAGAGTATATTATATTGTAATAGCAAATCATGCTGCATATACTTAATATTAGGAGGCCCTTGACAGGAAAACTGACAGAACACACAATGTATTTTTGTGCTTTGTGCTTGCTGGAGGAGCTATGCATTTTATGTGGATATAAAACTTAATCATTCTTACAATTTGTAAATCGTCCACAGAGTCCTTTATGTGATTTTGTTTCATCAGACCATGTGAGCCTTAATTCTAGATTTTTTAGTCTTAGTTGGATATGTACATGTTTTATGGTGATTGATTTTTAGGCTAAAACAAAAACAACATTCCAAAGAAACCCAGATGTAAATTTTTTCCCTTTGACCTTATCAAAGGAAGTGGGAAGGGGCATGGCCTCGTAGAAATCAAGCAGGAGGTAAATGCTTCAAATTGCTTTGGGAAAATGTGCCATCAACGTCAGCAGTGGAAAAACAGCCCAGGTCAGCAGAGAGTTCTGAAAAGATTGGAGAGGAGAGGAGAGGGAGATGACTCAGCAGGAACAGAATTGCCTGCGGATTCCAGGGTTAAGAGCCACTGACACAGAAAGTGGACTGCCCCAAAGGATGACAATTAAAAAATTTTTTTTTGTTCAAAGGTCAGGTATACATATAGCAGGAATAAAAGAGATACGAATTATTTCCGTTCAAATGCATGGTCCGTAACACTGTCAGCATTGTATTTGTATAAGAAGAGCAATGAGGCTTCAGCAGATCTGGCAGGTCTATCTAGTTGCTCAGCACTTCAGTCATCATAAATTATACTTGTAGTCTTAAAGAGCCTCATTAAAAGTCATTATTATAGACTTTCTCATTGAATACCCATAAAATCAACATATTTTATCTACTCATATTAATTAATTTATTGTGTGTGTGTATATATATATATATCTTATCTATATTCTTCTTTTGTTATTGATGCTAATTTCCATTTGCTTTGTTCCCAGTGGAAATAAGGAGCAGCTGCTGTATTCTTAAAACTCCAATCTCACCCATCTTTTCCTTTAGGTCCTAATATCTATTTCCTTAATATAGTACCAAGATCTTTTGAGCTTAATAAATGGTAGAGTATAGAACCAGATGTTGAATGCTGATAAAATCTAAATATAATTTAATGAGTATATTTTAATTAAGTCCTACAGTGTATGATGTGGCCTGGGTATTTCTATGATGAAGCCAAAAAAACATATATGGCTATAGTTATAAAGTTCTGACTTGAATATAAGGTATAAACTTCCATAAAATATTTTGTTCTTGACTGCATGTGAGCAATAAGATGCTTAGACTTTACTTCTTTTGAGAAATGGCCTACATTTAAGGGACTCATATATATGCCTGTCTCAGAAATTATACAAGGGCTAATTTCTTTCTGCACTCAGCACCAAATAATCTCATATTTTAAAAATCACAGTCTTTAGCTCTAAAACTATTCATGCGCTGTACTTTCTATTACTATAAAATAGCTCATAAACCACAATCTTAAATTAGGTATGGAATTAATAAATCACTTGAAAGAAACTCATTATATAAAACTTATTTTTTTGCATATGTATTCAATATTTTACAAACTTCTGAAGTTATAGCTCACTTAACTGAGGACTCATTTGTAGATTTAAATAAAGAATTTTGTAAGACACCTCCATCTGTTGAACATCTTTTACATAACTGTCTTTGATATGTGATGGGGGACTTTAGTCTCAAAGCTGCTGACATTTTAAACATAATTTGAAAAAAAATCAGATGTGACATCAACAGGAAATAGAAGTATAATTCCTTTTTTATATGATATTGTAAGAGTTTAAGGATCCTGAATTCCAAAGATATTTTTAATGAAGTTCAAACACTGACTTTAACACAAGAGGAATCTTGTAAAAATTATTAGAATGACACTAAAAGTATAATATCAGAAAATTAATTAACAGTGGAACCAATCAACATGGAGGCATCAGAACAAAAAGAGAAATAAAAAACCATTCTCATAAACAACTCACCAGATACGTCTCAAGCTTCTGGCTTGTTGTATTAAAAGAGGTTATTTTGACATGCCTTTCCAATTATGAATAAATCTGTTACATTTCAAGAAATGCTAAAATATCTATTCGTTTAGGAATTAGAATATAAGCTATGACATAAAATTTATGTTAAACAGAATCACTATAGGCTCAACACAAATCACTCCTGAAAGTCTCCCTAAGATACTCAGAACAGAGGTTACACACATATATATATATATACTGCCAGATTAATATTCCATATTTTGAAAAACATGGCCTTGTGTTGGGATGCATTACTTCTAACTCTTTCGTAGAGTAGCATTTTGGCGGGCACCTGTAGTCCCAGCTACTCGGGAGGCTGAGGCAGGAGAATGGCGTAAACCTGGGAGGCGGAGCTTGCAGTGAGCTGAGATTCGGCCACTGCGCTCCAGCCCGGGCGACAGAGCAAGACTCCCTCTCAAAAAAAAAAAAACAAAAAAAGGAACAGACAATGACATAAATTGTCATGTTGACAATATGCTTCAGGAGCCAGAAATATCCTTGTTGTTTGGGAGATTGAAAGGTAAACTGTCAAGACTAATTCTGAAATAACACTTTTTTTCTGGAAAGCTTTCGTGTCACAACAACTAATATGCTGTATTTTCAAGAGGGAAAACATAATAATAATCCAACAATAAAGCCCAAGTATTAATGAATGTGTCAAACACTTATACACTGAGAATGCTTTTTGTTAAAGACTTTTGGCCGGGCGCGGTGGCTCAAGCCTGTAATCCCAGCACTTGGGGAGGCCGAGACGGGCGGATCACGAGGTCAGGAGATCGAGACCATCCTGGCTAACACAGTGAAACCCCGTCTCTACTAAAAATACAAAAACTTAGCCGGGCGAGGTGGCAGGCGCCTGTAGTCCCAGCTACTCGGGAGGCTGAGGCAGGAGAATGGCGTGAACCCGGGAGGCGGAGCTTGCAGTGAGCTGAGATCCGGCCACTGCACTCCAGCCTGGGTGACAGAGCTAGACTCCGTCTCAAAAAAAAAAAAAAAAAAAAAAAAAAAAAGACTTTTTAGCAGATACATTGTATTAAATTGAGAACTTTCCCTCTTCTATTTATTTGCAATGAAAATTTTAAATCATGAATAAGTGCATTGGATTCTATGAAATTATATTTCTCTTCATATTAAGATAATCATGCAGGTTTCTTTTTTAGTTAATTAAGACAAAACCAACACCCAACCAACCTGAGAACTGTGACATGGACAATACCTATGTTAACCCTGTTTAGCCTGTCCTTTACTTCTCCCCACCAAGGATACTCAATCCTAAATTGTTTATTGTGCCCTTGCTTTTTAAAATATAATTTTATAATTATGAATGTGCTCCTACATAATATTTAGTCTTGTCATAAAATTTATAAAGAATTTCATACAGGAATCTTCCGGAACTTGCTTTTGAAACTCAGTGTCATATTACTAAGATTCAACTAAATGTTTATTTATAAAGTTACTTTATTTTTACTGCACCATAACATTCCATGTATACATAAATGACAATATATTTATCTCTTCTCCTGTCATTAATATTTGATTGTTTCCAGTTTTTGGCTTTTAAAATCAGTGTGAGGAACATTCTTATACTTATCTCTTGGTAAAGATACTCAAAATTTTTACTTGAAAATGTATCTAGGAGTAAGATGTTTTTGGTTGATGAGTATATGAATGTTTAACTTAACAGATAAGAACAATTTTCAAATATGGTTTTGCCAATTTGTGCTACCACTATCAAGATAGCTACATCCTTCAGCTTTAATTTCCTAACTTGATGATTACCGTTAGAAGATATTTTAAAGCGAAAACATTCTATGCATTTCTGAAATAAATTTTCCTTTACTAGAAAACATATTTAAATTTTGATGTATTCTATTTACTAATATTCTATTAAAGACTTCTACATCATTGTTCACAAGGAAGATTCTCAATCAATTTTTTTTTCTTGTACCCTCTTTGTCCACTTTTGGTGCCAGGAAGTCGTGGTTTAACAAAAGAATTTGTGAAGCTTTACTCTCTGTTTCCTGTGGAGTAGTGTGTGTAACACAGAGAATATATATTTTCTGAAAGCTATAAAGTCTAATTCGATATCTTTAATTATAAGTCTATTCAAGGTTTCTTTTCATTTCGTTTTCCCTTGCTTTTTCTCTTGAACATATACATGGGTTTTCAACTTCTCTGAGTAAATTTTGGTAATGTTTCTTTTACTATAACAATTTTTACTACATTTTAAATGCATTGGCATAAAGATGTTTATATTAATTTTTTCCTACTTAGTCTATATTTCAGCCCAGTTTTTCACAGTGAATATTTTGTCTTTCTTTATTCTCTTGGATAATTTTGTCAACATTTTAAACATTTCATTAGTTTTCTTCAAAGAACCACCTTCTAAACCTAGAACTGAAAGGCGATTTCTTTTAATGAATAACAGATTTCCTATTCCCATTTGCAGCAAAATTAAATGCAGGGTGAAATTCTGGAAGAATCTCCTTAAAATCAGATGGCAGGTATCATGTTCTAACCACCTCTTGTCTTAAACACTATACTGAAGACTTTATATAAAACAATAACAAGAGAAAAGAAATAAGCATACACAATGAAATAGGAGATCCAAAATTGCTGCTGTAAGCATATGATATAATAGAAAAGGAAAAGATTACAAACACACTTTTCAATGAATAAGATAGTTTAGCAAGGTTAGTTGATACAAGATTGTCATTGGAAATCTGTAACATTTCTATCCACTAGGCTTCCAAATAGAAAATGTAAATTTTAGAAACCAATTCGCTATAACAACAAATGTTTTATGGTACTTACAGAATGGGCATCTACACAGAGATTGAAGTCCTTAATAAAAAACAATTTTAACACCTTTGAATAACTTAACGGAATACCTAAGTAAATGAAAAGATATAACCTATGTCATAAATGAGAAACCTCAATATAAAAAAGATATCAATTTACTCTAAAAGTCAGCATATTTAAAAGCAAAATTCCTTCAGAATTTTGGAGAAATGTGCTAAACTGATCCGAAAATCTATGTGAAAAAATGAAGGACCAAGAAAAACCCAGACAATTGGCTGCATGGCTGGTGGTGGCAATAGGGTGAGGGACTATGCCACTTAAGATTAATCCTTAAAATAAGTAAAACTATATGATTAAACAGTGATACTGTCATAAGGATAGACAAGCAGAAAATCATAACAAAACAAAGACAGAGACAGGATCATCTGAAAGCTTGGTATGGATTGGAAATAACAGAACAACCCAATGGAAGTTGGACTTAAAAGATGCTGCAGAAATTGGCTGTTTATACAGAAAATGAGTCCTTCTTTTCACCATCTCCCAAATTAAATCCCAATAGGCTAAATCTCTTAAATGTAAAAAGTGAAACTTCAAGTATTTCAGGAGAAAATATGAAAGCTAGCATTTGTGACATGAAGTAGAAAGTAATATTATAGCAAAACATAAAAATGACACATTTTACTATATTAAAATGAAAATTTCCATACAACTAAAGCATAGTAAACAAAATCAAAAGGAAACATGGAGCCTGAGAGAAGATATTCTTACAAAAGTCCTAAGAACTATGATAAATCGTTACAAAGGCAAACAAACCCATAGAAAAATTACAGACAAGAGAGACATAGGTAACTCAGACAGTCTGAAACTCTCTGTAGGATGAGATATAAAGGAAAAGATGACAAGTTTCACTAGTAATCAGGGAAATACAAATTACAACAGCACTTAGATTCCATTTCACATCCCAAACTTAAAAGTTCAACAATACTAAGTGTTAGGTGTTGGCGAGTAGATAGAGCAAGAATAACTCCCAGGCACTGTTGATGAAAATCCAAATTGGCTTAACAACTTTGTAGGACAAATTAGTAATATTTAGTGACATTGAAAATGTACATAGCCATTGATTCAGGAATTGCACTCCTAGACATATTTCTGAGATAAATTATCACAAGGGGACATATATAATAAACTTGTCCGTAGCATTACTGTTATAGCAAATAATTATGAAAAGTTATAAAGTCTATGAACAGAATTGATAATGAAATGGGATTAAAATGAATACAAGAGAATTATGTATATCAACTAGGAAAAATCTCAAAAATATATTATTGAACAAATATGAAAACATTAATGTAAATGAGATAATAAGTTGCAGATGAATATGAACGTTTATTTTTTTAACTTTAAGGTAGTATAGAAAGGTACCTCTGGTAGCTGCATAGACATTGCTATCATCACCTTTTTCTTCTAACATTGCCACCAACTGTCCCAGGACCTCCTGGAATGAAGGCAATGGTGAGGTCTAGATTGGACATATAGGGGCTCTATTGCCTCAATTTGACTCTTCAGAGGTCAAGAATTCTCTTACCATTTATGATTCTAATGAATACATGAACCATAGGTTCCTATGCAGTAGCCCCAATGGGCCAGGTAACACAGCTCAGAAATTTGATGACATTCATGTCCTGTAGGGCATACTCTGACCACTGAGAAAAGAAATTGGAAAAAACCTAAAAGATAATATTCTGCTCCCTTCCCACCTCTCATTCTAACCAGTAACACCAATGCACAGTGAAACCCTTGAGACCCTCTGGAGACTCTGAACAACTCAGCACCTATGTTTTCTGGTGAAACTGTAGCTAGTTCAATTACGCACAAACCTTTTACCTATTTTCTTTTCTTTAGTTCTGCATTCTTACTGACCTGGGATTGTACCATCTAAATGATACTTAACTTCAGGTGTTTAACTTCAGGTGTTTGTGTGTTTTTTGTTTTTGTTTTCTATGGGCCCTTTGGCTAACACAACTATTTATAGAGTATTGTTTATTATTTACTATAAAACTGCAATGGAAGCTAAGGCAATTAGGTAAGAAAATTAAATAAAAGGTACCTGGATTGGAAAAAAGTAAATCTATCTTTATTCAGATGGCATGATCTTGTATGTAGAAAATCCCTGTAATCCCAGCATTTTGGGAGGCTGAGGTGAGCGATTACAAGGCCAAGAGATCGAGACCATCCTGGCCAACACTGTGAAACTCTGTCTCTAAAAAGAAAAAAATCAGCTGGGCCTGGTGGTACACACTTGTAGTCCCAGCTACTCAGGAGGCTGAGGCAGGAGAATTGCTTGAACCTGGGAAGCGGAAGTTAAAGTGAGCCAAGATTGTGCCACTGCACTCCAGCCTGGTGCCAAGAGTGAGATTCTGTCTCGAAAATTTATAAATAATAATAATAATAATAAAAAAACAAAACCTCAAAGAATCCACTAAGAAATATTAGAACTAATAAACAAATTCAATGAATTTGTAGGACACAAGATCACTATATGAAAGTCAATTGGTTTTCTATATCCTAGTGATGAACGATCCAAAAATGAAATTAAGAAAACAATTATACCCACAGTACCACTAAAAAGAATAAATGTGAGGATAAATTCAACAAAGGAAATTCAAGACTCATACAGTAAAAACTATAAAACATTGTTGAAAGACATTAAGGAAGACAAATAAATGAAAAGATATCTCATGGTTGTCCGACTGGAAGACTTAGTATTGTTAAATGGCAATATTCTCCAAATTGATCTACAGGTTCAACATATCCCGAACCAAATCTCAACTGGCTTCTTTGCAGAAGATGACAAACTGATCCTGAAATTCATATGGAAGTTCAAGAGGCCCCAAATAGCCAAAATAATCTCAAAAAAACTCCACAAAGTTTGAGGATTCATACTTTTAAATTTCAAAACTCACTAGAAAGCTAGAAAATTCAACACACTGTGGTACTGGCATTTAAATATAAATACATGTATATACATGCTTGGAAATAAGTATGTATTTGAAATAAAAATGGGACAATGTTAACTTTTGTTAAATTTGAGTATTATATCATTCTCTGTGCATGATTACAATATTTTTGTAATTTAATAAAACAGTATATTGTGAACTCCTGGGAATGGAATGAAATAATCTTCATATTTGTTTTTGCTTCTTAAATATTCAGTAGGCGTGAGGAGGGATAGAGTACTTTAAGGTGTCAGTCTAAATTTTCCCAGTTAACACTGACACTATATATTTAGTTTCTGGGTATAACTTAAAAAACACTAAATCTGTGAACACAAAGTAACCAATGATTAGCCAACTTCTGAATATTTTTAAACAATTCTGCTAGCCCAGAGTACCGTAACTTTAGGCCAAGCAGAAACTAATATCAGGACTGTTTAAAATCAAATATCTTTATTTTTACTTTTTGTATTTCACATGACCTCTTTTTATTATCATTTTTATTATTACTACAGCCATAACTAACATTAAGCCATTCATTTTAAAGACGACTTTGCCATCTGTCAGCTTAATTCATTTTGTATTACTTGTTTTCAAATTTCTACATTTCTGCTGCATCTGGCACAAAATAAACATGGCAAAAAATATGAAATACCAATTTAAGCTACAATATTTCATAATTTCAAAAGTAGGTTTTCTAAAAGGACAGATAGACCTGCTCTAGTATAGAAACTATATAGAATTATTTCCCATCAATGTTATCATGTTCTTAAGTTTTACCAAAAAAAAAAAAGAAATTCCAACACATGTGATTTAAAGATTTCTTAAAACCATGAATAACAGTATCAAAATTTGATGAAACTAATTAAAAAATATTTATTGGCTTCCCAATATGTTCTTCCACTCCCTCCCAGCTTTTCTTGTATGGCATAATGCCTAGGACAGAGCTAGATCTTCAACAAATTTTATTTTGTTTTTGTTTTTCCATTACTGAATGAAGCCAAAATTAATATATCAATTAATAACTTAAAATTAATATATTTATATTTGATATTAATTTGAAACTCAAATGTAAGCGCTCTATGCATTTCATTAAATAGCCTCTTCCCATTTCCTCAATTATTCCATGGCAAATCTCTCCAGTTTCTCCTCCCAGGCTTTCCCGAATACTCCTGTCTTTGTTGAGAATTTTGGCTGTTGTCTGTAAATATTTCCTCCTTTTTCTGAAATTTCTAACTCATATTTAAGGGCATAGCATAAGGATCACATATTTTTGTAACTCCTTCCCTGGCATCCTCTTTGTAGTAGAGTTGACTTCTTTTTATATCTCTAGAATAAGATTAATAGTAATTTTGTGTATAATAATAATTGGATTGAATGCTTATTCATCACTAGGAAATGAATAAGTATTCACATGATTCATCTACTCATCCTCTGAGTCAGTTTCTATTACTGTACAGTTTTACAACTCAGGGAGCCTCAGAGAAGCTATATGGCTTTTACAAGGTCACAGAGCTTGTAGGTGACAGAATAAAGATTTTCCACCCAATCTATCTGATGTATGTTTGGCCACTGTGCTGAATTGTTCACGTTGGACCCTACAAACAAGCTCCTGGTAGATGGGGCACAAGTGGAAGCCAAGCTTCAGTCTGTGTTCTGTTTCCTAAGTTGTACACTCTTGAGTGGCTGAAATAGCAGCCAGGAGGAAGGGGATCCATTTTTCTCATGGGTCTCCCCCAACGGAGGTACTTTTTGTAACTTATTTGCTCCAGTGAAAAGCCTTTTTATAATTGTTTCAAAGGAACCATATGGGTTTCAGGCAGGTTCTAGAACCTTTGCTCCCAACGACCAGTTTATAGTCTCTTTAGCATATCCTTCCACTATAGGATGTATCACATTGTATTTGCAGTAATCTGCTTACAAATGTTTGTCCTCTGCTAGATTTCATGCTCCTTGAGTGCTACAATCATGTTTCTGTAATCTCTGTATTTTTAAAACTTACTGCCAAGTCTATACATATTAGGTATTGAGGAACATGCTTATTAATTCGATAGGTTGACAGATGAAAGGAAAGAGATTGGATCAGGAAAAGAAGTTGAAGTTTGTTTTTTAAAATATAGCAAGATCAACTTTTCTTCATAAACAGCAAGGGAAAATTATGTGTAAATAGTCAAAGAAATGTTTGAGTGAAGAAAAAGATCTCCTGAGACCAAAGTTTTAAGGTGGAGTAGTAAGAACTTCATGTTATACTCCATGACACTGTGAATTTGGCAGCATCGAGCCATACAAACTTTGTCAGGAAAAGATTAAACTTAACAAGAACGACTTTAATGTCTTTTCAGTAATGCACAATGAGGGAAAGGTCCCCAGATTCAAAGAGAAGTAATGAGAACCAAAAACTCAGGGACAATCTGACCAGTGGAAGGACAGGGGCTTTCTCCTTCCTTCCTTCCTTCCTTCCTTCCTTCCTTCCTCCCTCCCTCCCTCCCTCCCTCCCTCCCTCCCTCCCTCCCTCCCTCCCTCCCTCCCTTCCTTCCTTCCTTCCTTCCTTCCTTCCTTCCTTCCTTCCTTCCTTCCTTCCTTCCTTCCTTCCTTCTTTCTCTTTCTTTCTTTCTTTCTTTCTTTTCTTTCTTTCTTTCTTCCTTTCTTTCTTCCTTTCTTTCTTCCTTTCTTTCCCTTCCTTCCTTCCTTCCTTTCTTTCTTTCTTTCTTTCTTTCTTTCTTTCTTTCTTTCTTTCTTTCTTTCTTTCTTTCTTTCTTTCTTTCTTTCCTTTCTCTCTTTCTCTCTTTCCTTCTTTCTTTTCTTCCTTTCCTTCCTTTCCTTCCTTTCCTTTCCTTCCTTCCTTTCCTTTCCTTCCTTCCTTCCTTCTTTCCTTCCTTCCTTCCTTCCTTCCTTCCTTCCTTCCTTCCTTCCTTCCTTCCTTCCTTCCTTTTCTCTCTCTCTCTCTCTCTCTCTCTCTTTCTTTCTTTCTTTCTTTCTTTTTCACTGTTCATTCAATCTGAGTTTAAATCGGGATAAAGAGCATGGATGTGACAGCCAATAACAGCCTACAGGAATAGGAATGGGTTAAGACAGCCAGGTAAGAAATGGATAGATAAGGATCTAGGGGCAAGTAGAAGAAATTAGTAGAATAAAAAGTCTGATGCCAATTTGCCAAGTAAGTGTCAGAATCAGGAGACTAAGAAGGGGTATGGTTTGGATTCTCTTGCTAGGGCTGGAAAGGTAGTCTATGCAAATCTGAACCCAACATTGACTTCAGGCCAGAGGAACAATGGACACAGGGCAAGAAAAGGAGGTTAAGTCAGGGCAGTTGGTTGAGAGTGTCTTGGGAAATAGGATGTTAAGAATGAGTGATTAAATTTCAGGGACCCAAGAGTGACAGAAGTCAGAAGAGATGCTACAGAAAGTTGCAGAAATGAAAGAAGTCCAGCAAGGTATACTATATAGAGTATGTGTGAAACAGAATACAGTGTGTGTGAAAGAGAGGATGTGGGATGGGGAATATAAGGGGTTCTGGAAATATCTGGCATAAAACAACAGGTAAAGTTCTAAGTACACAGATACTATATCATAGAGCAGAGACATGGGCATAAGAGTATGTCTTGTCAGTGTTTGGATTCTTTTCTTGGCAAACACTGGTGAGGTTAAATTTGGGAAAGGATGGAATATCATTCAGGGAATCAACTGGAAAACCAAGTAGGGTTGTGGTCCAAAGAAATAAATCAATAGTGTAGCAATTAAAAGCTACATATGGTGACAGAGAGAAACAGCAGTTCTAGTAATGCCTGGCTCAGGGTTTATATGGCAGGGCTTTAAATGTCCACTGTCTAGGACTCTGGGAGGTGAACCTGAAAGTATGCATGAAGCACCCTCAGCATTGGGGCTGGAAGTTTGCAGAGCAGGAAGCCAGGGAGATCATTATGTTGAATTCTATCTGTATGAACCAAGATCTGAGGGTCCAGAAAGATAGGCTGCTCTGGATGTCATCTGCTTCACCACTGTTCCTGGCACAAAATACAATCCATTCACACTCAGCTCTGCCTAGCACAGCTTAGGTATTTTGGTGAAAGAGAGGGGAAAACAGAGCTTACCTTCATGGAAAACACACCAGAGCATTAAGCCAGAATAGCATATGCTACACGCATGCACACACACATATGCAAACACACACCACACACACACACACCCCCCATAAACATGCATGCTGAACAAGCATGATATAATTTCTACAGTTTTTTAATTTCATTGATTCTCTTTTCAAACATTCCCTTGATTCCTTCTTTTTCCCATTCCAGCCTAAATAAAAGGAAAAATACAGGAGAATGGAGAAGACTCTTTCTGCTTGGTGCCTCTAGATTCTTTTTCATGCCAATTGTATGCTATATTTCCTTGTCAATTGATTACACCAAAGGAAAACAATCAGAAATAAGTATAATCAAAACCGCTCATGACCAATATGAGGCATTGCACTAGATCTCTGCTCTAGCATAATGATTTCTCTAGTTTAGCAAGTCTTGGTAAGGCATACCTGCTGGAAAAAAATATGTATATTTTTGTATAAAATTTTGTTTGGATAAAATATTTTTTAAAGACTCCAATTCTTTTCTTTGCTCTCGGTCATAAATATGAAATGTTTACACTTAATATTTTTTAGTGACAGAATTTAATTGAATTTAATTGTGGTGTCTGTATGTTGGTGCGGTGCCCGGAAAGCTTTGGGAAATGGGTGCTTTTTGTACACTAGAGTAATAAATAAGGCCAAACACCCTCTGTTCTAAAATTTCTTGCTTATCTCTGTTCCTGAAATCAAATTTGGGTACAAAGAAGAAACATTCACAACTTGTCTTTGTAAAATAAGTAAATTGGCCTTGATTTTATGTCTGTCTGAACTCTCTTGTTGATTGTTTTATTTATTTTGTCTAGCACCAGCTACGCTAGGTAAAATTATTTTTAAATTCACTATTTTTATTTATGCAACTTTAAATCTGCTTTTCATAGTTGTGTGAATAGTTTTGTGTTGTTATTTCATATATCAAGTTCCGACTTGCTTTGGGTCACTCTGATGTTGGAATTCATGCATTTTTTACTTCTAAGGTTTACAGTGAAACATAAAATTTCATATTACAAAGTATAGGGCTGCAATGTAGAACACAAAACTAAAATAAAAAAAATACAAGGTTATTTCTTACTGAGTAAAGTGAAGGAGAGGTTAAGTATCCTGATTTAGAAATAAGCATGTAGACAAAGTGTTCAGCACCACTTCATTTAATCTAATAAATAAAAACGGTAAAATTAACAAACCACTTCAACAATACAAGTTAAAGCAATAGCTAGTTTAAAAGAGCTCAGTCATCAAGCGATCCCCAATACTTGCAAAATTTCTTAAACTCTTGTATATTGATAAAATTCCAAATAACCAAGATGTAGTTTGTATTACCAAGTTTCTTTCATCATATGCTTTATGGTGTAGAACTAAAACTAGCAGATATGGGTTTAAACTTGAATTTGTTACGCATTAGCTTGGTGACCTTAAATTAACTAACTTTCCTGAACCTCAGTTCTAAAATGAGAGGCATTACTTAGAAGAGTTTTGAGGCGCCTTGCCATTTGAAAATCTCGGCACTTCATTATGCTGCATGTTAATTGGTAGCAACTATCTCTGTTTAATTTGTTTTTATACTGTATTTATCCAAGCATCAATCCAATATTTATTGAGTGTCTACTCCGTGCTAGGCACTCGGGTTACTAAAATTTTGTTGTGGGGTCTGGGTATAGTGCGAAAAGCAGACTTGTGTATGTATATATTATAGCACAGAGGTGGGGCCCCCCAAGGCATAAGAACAAAATACCTGTAGAAGGGACAGCCAGCAGAGTCCAGGTGAACCTGATCATTGAAGATTAGTAGGAGTTAGACAGTGGAGAAAAGAGGAAAGGGCATTCAGACCAGGAGAAGTGCACTTGCAAATGTGAAATATCTTGAAGGGACTTTATTGAAGGGACTTTATGGTTTGGAGAAGAAGGAGAATTTCCGTGTGGCTGGAGCACACAAGAGAATAACCATGCGAGAAGGAGGCTGGAATGGAAGGTTTGAGTGAATTTGGGAAGGGACTTTCTCAGTAACGAGCCACGATCAGGAAGCTAAGAAAGTTACAGTCTAAGAAATGGAGATTTTAACTTAAATGTGCCATATTAAAAACAAAGGTCATTAGGTTTTCACCATGTACTCCACTTGAGCAAATCCTTCAACCTCTCTGGACTTTAGGTTCTTTGTAAAATGTGATCATTAGACTTTCCCAGGCCTTCCCTCGAGCACCATGTTTCTGTTTTTCAGTCTTCTTATGTTTATCTCTAAAACTGCAGATTCTGGTTATAAATTGCTATGCAAGCTACCCCATTTGCAAATAGCCTGGTTTCTCCTTGTTTCAGCCTCAAATAACCTAAAAGTCTATTACCAATACATAATTTGTGAGACTGAAAGAATGCATTCTGGTAACATTTTATACCTTTTTAAAAAGCGGCATGCCTTCCTATGGTATAATGTAAATTTAAATATTTTGATTTAGCCAGACTGCCAAATAGTTGTCAATCTTTACTTTCTGGTGATATTAGTATGCTGACTTTTTAATGTTTACTGTTTGTCAAAATATGTAGCCAATTTTTCACCAGCAGGAGAAATCTCCTACATCACCTTTTAGGTGTGCTAAAAAATGCAGCTGCTAAAAATCAATTTTCAATTTCTGAAAAGTGCAGATCCTGTGTGTATCTGTGGCTTATATTTCAAACAGCATTTGCTGCTTACAGCTTAATCTTTTAAATGGTCACTGCCATTTTGCCTCATTATCCATATATATGTCCAGTATATGCAGACTCATCATTTGTGTCCAAACCTCTGTTATCTTTGCTATAGTCTCTGAGGAGGAATAGTTACATATTCAACAGAGACTGAGAAAGATAATGTAAAAATTCTTTTTCATATTTCTTTGGGTTAAAAAATCATTTTGCAGCTGATAGGATATATATACACACATACATATGTATGTATATGTGTGTGCATATATACGTATATATAGCTTAACAGTTTATTTTTAGAAGTCTCAAATAACATTAGTTATTATATCAATCAATGTCTACTAGAAAGCAAAATGGAACCTGAGCTGAGGCATCCAACAGGAGTACAGTTAATATCTCTTAGATATGGAATGGTTTTCTGACTACACAGGAGGTACTTGTCTGTACTTGCCTTTTAACATTGAAAATAACCTTCCATTTCAAATCCACACTAAGATTGATCATAAAGGTAGCTTTGTAAGTTCTTTCTCATAACATAAAGCGAAAGGTAACTCGACAGCATTAAGGCAGCCAAAATCAACACATCTGTGTGCTGACATTTCAAGTGATTTATGTGCTTATCAGACTGCTCAATACAATAATGCAGAATTACAAAATCTACTGACACATAAAAGAAAACTAATCATACTTTTCTGATTCAGGCAACTTCTTTTTGAAAGACAAATGCAAGTCAGTTTTATATTTATTAAATGTAAATACATTTCCATTTGAAATTTTAAAAATAATTAAAATTTTGCTTCCATAAGTGCTAGAGGAAAACAGTCCTCCTTTCATGCTTTTTTCTAGATTTGGTGTTTGTCCCATTTTGCACAAAGCTCATCTGTTCTCGCCAGGAACGGAGTGGAAGAGCTCTCCCTGTACAGCTGGCACAGGTAGATTCAATGGGTTCTTAGTCATTTATTGCCTGGGTATTCCTGGAAAATCCTGTGTCCTCTCTGAGCTGTTTCTTCTACTGTAAAGTAGCCTTCATAACAACCGCCCCTGACCTCCTTATACAACCACTCACAGGGTCAAATGAGAGAGGTATGAAAATATTTCTGTACAGGTGAAATGCTACACTAAAATATATTTTAAATTAATTTTCCTTTATATCTAGTTAAAACATGTTTGTTCCTAAAGCATAAACGAAGTCTCCTGGAAATAAATTGATACCATTATAAATCTCAATATAAAGATGCAATGAAGAGTAATAAGAAGTTATATAATGGCCAATAAGGATAACATTTTTCAATCCCAGACCAAGAACAAGTACCACTACTTTTGAATTGCTCAACCTTTCAGTTCTTGAACAATCTGAAAAATAGTATTTTTACACCATTGAAAAATGATTTTAAGGGAAAACAAAATCAAATATTAAGTCTTTTGTTGGCGAAGTTGGCAAGATTATAAAGTAAACTTCTGATTGCTTACTTTAGCTTTCATGTAGTTCAGGATAATTGAATAAATCCCTAGAAGTGGAATCATGGTTCCTCAGAAATGTAAACTCCAGGAACTAAGCCTACGGCAAAACATAATTCCTGCTTCATTTTAATAAATGCTGAATAAAGAGAAATAACAACTCCTCCCCATCTGCTCTTCCGCATAAAAGATTCATCCCATTAGATAAAGATCCGGAATCTCCCTGATGTCTTTATTGTCCCCTGCCCCCACCCCCATGAGCAAAAGCTACTTCTCTTCCCAATGTCCAAATGTGAGGCTTTGCTATCAGTGCCACACAACAGAGAAGGTTCCCAGATAGCAGAGATAGTTTGTCCAGAAGAATGTTGTGATTTTCGTTTTGCTGGTTCTGTCTCAAAATATGCATTGCTCCTTATCTCCTGGGAAGTGAATGTGGAGTATCCCTGATGGTTCCTTTGGGTCTTTATAGAATGCATCATTTGAATGAAAGGGGACAAAGAACAGAGGAGAATACAGGATGGCTAAAGGGATAAATAAATATCGTAAGAGATATTTGACTGAAGTGTGGACTTTAGGTATGGTGGACAGAGATTGAGGTGGCTCCCATGATCTCCACTTGCCTGGTATTCTCATATTTGTATATTTGCCTTTCCTGAGAGCAGGTGAGACCTGTGATTTGCTTCTAACTAACAGAGAATGGCAAAGATTAGAGATGTTATTCCCTTGATCATGTTATTAAGCCTCCATCTTAGCAGACTGGAGCTTGAGTTTCTCCTAGCTGGCTTGATACAGTCTGTGACCATGTTGAGAAGCCTACATGGCAAAGAACTGTGAGTGACCTCTAGGTCTTAGCGGGTAGCATCCAGCTGGAAGCCAGCAAGAGGGCTGGGCTGCTCTCACACAGCAACAGAGAAATAAATTTTGCCAACAACTTGAATGTGCTTGGAAGCAGATTTTTTCCCTGTGTGATCTTCCAGATGAGAATACTGCCCAGTCAACAACTTAACTGCAACCTTCTGAGGCCCTGAGCAGAGAACCCAATAAAGTCAGATCTGGACTCCTGAGTCACAGAAACTGTTATACATAGGTATTCTTTTAATTTGTAATAGTTTGTTATGCATCATTAGAAAACCACCCAGGCACAGTGGCTCACGCCCGTAATCCCAGCACTTTGGGAGGTCAAGGCAAGCAGGTCATGAAGTCAAAAGATCGAGACTATCCTGGCCAACCTGGTAAAACCCCGTCTCTATTGAAAATACAAAAATTAGCCAGGCGTGGTGGCATGCGCCTGTAGTCCTAGCTACCCGGGAAGCTGAGGCAGGAGAATCACTTGAACCTGGGAGGTGGAGGTTTTAGTGAGCTGAAATCCTGCCACTGCACTCCAGTCTGCCCACCAAGCGAGACTCCATCTGCCCCCTAATCGCCCCCCCCGCCCAAAAAAAAGGAAAACTAACAAACCAGATTACAAGTGGAAGTCAGAAAGATGACTTGGTAAAATGATTAGTAAAGTAATAGAGAGGTAAGAAAATAGGTTGGCTGGGCACGGTGGCTCACGCCTGTAATCCTAGCACTTTGGGAGGCTGAGGTGGGTGGATTAATTGAGGTCAGGAGTTCGAGACCAGCCTGCCCAACATGGTGAAACCCCATCTCTGCTAAAAATACAAAAATTAGCTGGGCATGGTGGTGGGCACCATGTTGATCATGTTATGATCATGTTAGTAGCTCCTGTAGTCTGAGCTACTCAGGAGGCTGAGACAGGAGAATCACTTGAACCTGGGACGTGGAGGTTGCAGTGAGCCGAGCGGAGATTGCACCACTGCACTTCAGCCTGGGCAACAGAGCAAGACTCCGTCTCAAAAAAACAAAAAAAAGAAAGAAAGAAAGAAAGAAAGAAAGAAAGAAAGAAAGAAAGAAAGAAAGAAAGAAAGAAAGAAAGAAAGAAAGAGTTAAGTGCAGAGCACAGGGCAACATGAGGAATGGATAGTGTAAGAGTTTTTGCATTATTTACAAAGTGTAAAGGACTGTATTTGTGAATGAAAGGTGAAGCACAGTGCTGCACAGCAATATCTTTAGGGTACAAAGTCATTTCAAGTTATGCTGTATTTTTTAGATTCTGAAACTTTTCTTCCTATTACACATGCATATTCTTTGCTTCTTAACTGTTTATTCCTGTACTGCATATTTCATTTGCACAGCTTTGTTTAGAATCCCTACATCAACTGCCCCGTTCCCATGTCTTCTTCTCACCTGGTTGAACTGCAAGAAACTTTTTTTTTTCCAACAACATAAATAGTAAGATCTGACATTGTAAAAGTCCTCCTTTATAAAGAGGAAGAGTATAATGAAGTAGTTAAATCTTTTTTAATTAGAATAAGCTAGATGTACTTTATGGTAACCAATCATTCTATCTTACTGTATCTGCCTCATCGATTCACCATCTGCTTCCAAATTTCATCCAACAACATGCTTTCCTTCTATGATCACACCTCTTACTTTCTCACTTTTATTCAGTTCCACATAAACTTTTGAAAGTTAACATGTTCATTTCCTCAACACTTTATGCACAATCTTACTCTCTAGGTCATTCACTGCAAATTAGTCTTGGCCATGATTTAAGCAGCATAGAGAACATAGTAAGTATCATGGTGACTTGATACTGATGGCACTGGGGAGCCAGGAGAAACATTGGGGTTGTATGTAATCACTCACCATTAGAAAGAGCATCTTTTAGGTTTTGGCAGGATGTTGACATATTCATGGACTACCTGCCAACCTTATCACAGGCCGACCGTGGAATTTCCTTCCTGCTCTCTTTCCTCCTGCTATCTTAGTGAGGGGCACCTATCTCCCTAAAGCTCCCCCTGGCAGAATGTGAATATACTCAGATCCTCTGCCTTGATGAACATATTTGCCATCTACATTTGGAAGATTTGTGGATTCAGATAATTTCAATGTTATGCCCTGGAATCAATCAGTTGGCCACTGGAGGTTTCAAAACCTCAGTATGTGCTGCACATACTGATGTGGTTAGATATTCTTCTTAAATTCTAAACCAGTGGTATTCAAGAATGCCTTAGTTAGGGCCCGTTTTTGTAAACATACATCATCTTCCAATGATTCACATGCAAGAACAATGGTAGATATAAAAGCTATTGTCACTGTGCTACATTTCTAGGTGGAATTCCCACAATGGACTATAAAAGCACTTAAAGGTAGACTGTGTAACTCTGTTGTAGTTCATAATGGTGAAGAATTGAAAGAGCATAACAATTGTGTTCAGAAGTTTATTTTATGAACTTTTCAGATTAAAAATCTATGTTCAGTCCACAGACACCAATAAAGAAAATACTGATCCAGCAATTATCAGGTTGATTTAGACAACATGCTTCATGGATCTTTGTAACTAAAACTAAATACTCCCTTAATTTTCAAAAGCAGCTACATAATACATGGCCTACTACAATTATGTCAATGAATGGTCAAAATAGTGCCGTATAGATACCGATTAACAAAGCAGCAAAAAAGAGAAGGAGGCAAGCAAATAAACAGCTGGAAACAAAATCCTTATAAGCACCAATCATTTAAATTATGCTTATTGTCATATTATTAAAATTATGTTCATAGTCAATTCCAGCTTTAAGTTACTGTATCATTGAAAACACTGAGATATTTACACTAAGATATCTGCAATATTTCACTATTTATTTCAAACAAATCACAGCATGAAGTAACGAAAGATATTTCATGTAAATCTATTCATTTTAATGTTATAGAAATATCATTGTAAACTAGTATATTATTATAATGTATTATATTCTGAGAGTTATGGCCATAGTTATTTTTAAATACTTTTATTTATTAAAGACTATTTTTATCTTCTGGATTAGTAATATGAAACTATAATGTTTAAAATTTTTGGTTCAAATTTAGTGCCTATCCAATATACTGCTGGATACCACTCTATCAGATACTGCTGAAGTATCTGTGGAAGCACGAGTTGCTATTGTGGAAGATTCAAGTTACCTAAATAAGAGAAAATCTTAAAATAGTCAATACGAAACATTAGAATAAATAATTCCAGCAAGGAAGGAACAAAAGAGTCTAATTGGTAATACACTGCACTTTAAGCAAAACCTTAATTATTGTAAGACAATATTTCTTTATTTTATTTATGTATTGAGACAGGGTCCTGCTCTGCCATCCAGGATGGTGTAGTTTCCCAAACACAGCTCACTGCAGCCTCGACCTCCTCGGCTCAATCGATCATTCTACCTCAGTCTCCTGAGTAGCTGGGATTATAGACAAAGCCTCTGTGCCTGGCCAAGGCAATATTCCTTGACTTTATAAAAGGCATGCTCCCTTTGTTGAATATAGAGATTGTACACCCTTCATATTATTTAAAAATTTAAATAAATCCTATGACTTAAAAAATCAACGGAATTTGACAAAGTGATGTTTTATTTATAAACTACACATATTTTCTTCCATTCTCCGTTAAAATAAGAGGCCCTTGGGGTGCGCCATGTTTTCCTATCTGCATCCCTACCTTTGCTCTGTAAATGACAGCCTTTAATCACATCAAGGAAAGAATGAAGAGAATTTTAGAGAATAGCTACTGAATCTCATGATCTCCCTACCACAAGATACTCTTCTTAAATTTGAAACCAGTGGTATTCGAGAAGGCTTTAGTTATGGCCTGTTTTTGTAAACACAGATCACCTTCCAAGGAATTTAAATGTGCAAAATGGTGAGAGCTGACCACTCAGACGGACTGATAAGGCGGTGAGTCTGTTCCAAATTCATTTGTTGAGTCTTCCTCTCTGCCTTCTCTAGCACCCACTCTGTACCCAGGTCTTCCAAGGCAATCCTAAGCCTCTGAGAAATATAAGGGGAAAATGACCAATTTAAAATACCTGTTACCAATTCTACTGTTGCTTATATTACACTCGCCTTCTTATTCTGCTTCATTTTTTGGCCACTGTGGTCCCTAATGCTGTCCATAACTATGTGCAGTGCTCTTAAGGGGAATGTCTTAGTAGTATGTTCCAACATGGTTATGTTAAATGGTCACTGAAAACCTTGCAATTCTTTATATTTCTCCATTGTTTTTATGTACATAGGCATTTTATGCTTCCTTTATGATGCAAACAGTTCTAAGATCCTCCTATAAAGCTTGGGTTATTAAACTTACTTTATAAGGTACTTTCAGATAACTATATTCTGTTTCAATAATTACATATATGTTATTCTTCTGTCTTCAGTAGACTAAGTTAAATAGAAGAGATTTTGATTACTTTATCAAGTTACTTTTTGGAAGAGGATTTACAACCAAACTTACGGAAATCCAATGGGAACAATTCCACAAGGCCTTTTTTTCCATTTCAATTATTCTACCAATTTAGGCTATTATGTAAAGGTTTTTATTTAGAAAAAAGAAATTACCTTTTCAAAAATCCATTTTTTCTCTAAACTGAGGCAAAAAAACAAGTTGCATTAAAGTCACTCATTTAATAAGCTGTTTTTCCTATAATGGCTGAACAAGAAAAAGATCTGAATAAAAGACTTAAGATGTATAGTTTGGTAATTGTTATAGATTCTCTTTTTGGCTGGCATTTTATCAGAGAGAAACACTGTTTACCAATGCCATATTGCTTAGTTCTTTCCAAATTACTTCTTGCCTGGAGAGAAAACATGGATGTACTAGATGTATTTCCACCTGAATTATGAACACAGAAAAACATTCTTCAGTTTGTTTTTTAAGGAAACTTGTTTCCCACTGGAATTGCTTGACTAAAATTAAGATAAATTAGAAAATACTAATATGTGCAAGGATTTTAATTCTGCAATTCCTAACTCCTTAGCTTATCTCCTTTTTATTTATTTCTTCCTCATATATATTTCAATAGACAAATAGTATATGAAAAATGCTTTATTCCACTGTAAGAGCAATTATGATTAAATATATATGTGTATAGTGTGTATAAATTTTGTGTATTTTCCCTTCCTTTATAGCAGCAGTTTTACTTATAATATCTCTTTTTGGTGAAAGACTTAATGACAAATTAAGGTTTCAAGAATTCAGTGACACTTTAAAAAACATTTTTATTTAATTCCCTAAAGCAGTATACACACACACACACACAAACACACACACACAGTTTATTCCAGAGACAACACTTCGTATGTTAGAAACCTATGATACTCCACAGACTATTCAGCCCTCTTCTCCGCTCCCCTAACACCAGGGGGTTCGCAGGACCGTAGTTGAGATTCATCACATTTGTACATAAACACACATTTTGGAGGAGAAGGCTGAGGAACTAAGTGAAGGCATTTATTCCACGAGTGTCACTTCTGTAATGTCCCTACACGGTACTGGGCATTCAACTGATGAGCTATTGAAGAAGTGATCCCTATCTCAGTCTATAGAGTAGAATTATCCAGCAATAATCATTAAAACTGCTGAGTTGTTAAATACTAAAAATGAATATTGAATCTAGGAAGCTGAAACTTTAATCCATTTTCATATACTCTTAAAATTTTTAATAAAATTCAAACTCGGTAAGACATATCACATAATTACTTTAGGGATTAAAAATATCATAATCTCTCCTGACAAGTCATTTTAATGGTCAGTGAAATTTGTATGCTATCTGTGATCTTACTTAGTGGATATGTCTCAATTTCTGCTTTATTACATTCCATTACCATGTTTTATTCATCTGCCTATTCCTCTCCTGCTTGAAATTTCCAACTGAGAAAAGAAAATGCTTTAACTTTCATGAAGGCTGATTCCCCCTCCTACCCAGTAAGCAAGGCTCTGAGTCTGATTATGTTCTTGACGGATATATATTTTTATTCTATAATGAGCTAAGACAATGTGCACTCTAAATTTACCTTGGCTTCTGTAATTGATCAATTAGGAAGCACAAAGTATAGCCACTATCTTCATATTTTTTCCTGACCTGTTTATGAGTAATCTTAAGCTTCTTTCATTTCAGTAGTCAAATTTAATGATCCCTGGTAAATCTGAAGACATTTTGAGATGAATAACCTAGGTGAAAAGGAGAGCACAGTGTTTCTGATTAAGTTTGGTTGTTTCTATAAGCATGGCAGTCAATATGTTATGTAAGTGCATTGAACAAATGCAAACCTTTATAATAATATTGGACACAAAGCAATTAAATAGTAAAGTCTCACTACAGTGTTGAGTAGAATTTTCATGGTGCCTATATTTCTGGACAATTATAGTTATGTTTTCCACTTTGGTATTCAAACAGAAAGAATCTGTTCTGACTAAAAAGACGTTAAAGCACCCCTCTCTTCATCCCAATATATGGAAGAACACTGAGCAACAGAAGGAACAAGGCTGCCAATGCGGCAGGAGACATTGATGGTGCCAAAACTTGCACTCATCCTACATTCTCAAATTAAGAGCCAGCATTGCAGGTGAAGACTTATTTGTTCTTTGAGCAAGAAGCAGACATAGCAGCAGTGACGGTATGGAGCAACGTTGGTTTACCACATACTGGAGAGGACCCAGCATGGGTTCCTGGGCTTTTGCTAGGTTCTGGGTACCATTTTGTGTGATGGTATCATCAGTGCATTAGTCAGAGGTAACATCCCAATAAACAGGAAGTAACAATGCAAGGTAATGAGTGCTATGAAGTGGGGGAATAACCTTGGGAGGTCAGACAAATCTTCCTAGAAAAGGTGATATGTAAAGTAAATTCTAGAACCATCCTACTGTGCTGACCAAAAGCATTAGCATTGTCTAGAAGCAACTGATAGAAATACAGAATATTGTGCCCAGCCTGGGCCCACTGGAATAAATGTATATTTTAACCAGATCTCTAGGTAATTCATACATACATTTAAGTTTGAGAAGCACTGTTCTGGAAGATAACTGGTACACAGCCAAGTGAACAGGCAAGAAGACAGTCTTCTAGGCAGAGGGAACAATACTGGCAAGGGGATAGAGGTAGAAAAAAGCTTGTCCTGTACTGAGAAATGCAGGCATATACTGGTTAGTATGGCAGAAGAACAGGGTTAATGGGAAAGGTGGCTGGAAATGAGGTAGGGGAAATATGCAGAAGTTGGATAATAGTAAGTAGATAATTAGATAATGCTATATTAAGCAGTTGAACTTTCTATAAGGTAATGATTAATAGAACAAGTTTTGTATTTTAGTAAGATTACTCTAGCTGCTAAATGGAGATTTGATAGCAGGAAGGACACTCAGGAGCTTATTGCAGTAGTTAAAGAAATAAAAATGATGAACTAAACTAGATAGTGGCAATGAGGGGGGAAAGAAATGCATACATTGAAGAAATAGTAACATTAAAAATTTGAGAAGACTTGGTGAGTAATTGAGTAGAGAGGGTTAAGAGGGTTTGGGAGTGAGGGTTAAGAGGGTTTGGGAGCGAAAAGAGAAATTCAGGATACCTCCAGAATTCTGGTTTAGGCATGAGAGTGTTGGTGTAACAAATCCCAGAGAATAAAGATTGAATTTAGGTAGAAAAGGTAAGCCTTGTGGAATATGCTGAGTTTGAAATATTCGTAGAATGTCCAAATGATAATATCTAGTAAACGTTTGCTACATAAATCTAGAGCTATAAATTTGAAAGTCATTCACAATGAGTTGTTAACAAAGACTTAAGAGTGGATTATAGTCAAAGGTGGAGAAATATAGCCAAATAGAAACCTCTATTAATCATCCTCTCACAGGAACACCAAATTGAACAACTATCGATATAAGAAAGCACCTTCATAAGAACCAAAAATCAGGTGAGTGATCAGAGTAACTGGGGGAGGGACAGTGAAGTGATTGAGGGACTGTGCATTAGAACTCAGTACTGCTCTGTCACAGTTGAATGCAACACCAGGCAGAACTTAGCCTGCGCCCATGGAGGAAGCATTTAGACCAGCCCTAGCCAGAGGGAAATTGCCCATCCAGCAGTTGGAACTTGAGTTCCTGTTAGACCCAACACTGCAAGCCGAAGTACCTTGGGGTACTAGAAAAACTTGAAAAGCAGTCTAGGCCACAAGGACTGCAATTTATGGAAAAGCTCAGGTGCTGCACTAGGCTGGGAGCCAGTGCATATGGGGCACACACGGCCCAGTGAGACACTAGCTGGGGCAGCCAAGGGACTGCTTGTGTCACCCCTCCTCCAACTCCAGGCAGTGCAGCTCAAAGCTCCAGGAAAGTACAGAGGACTTGGTCTTGCAACTTGGACACAGTAAAATAAATCATGGAGCAGAGTCCTCATGCTCTCATTTCAAGTTCTATCTTGGGTTTGACTATCTCGAGACCCAACCTGGAACAGAAGGGAACTCGCTATGTTGAAGGGAAAGAAGCAGTTCTGGCAGGATTTATCACCTGCTGACTAAAGAACCCTTAGGTCTAGAATAAATACCAGCAGGAGTCAGGCAGTAGTTGCCACCGGCCTTGGGTGAGACCTAGTACCATGATGGCTTTTGGTGTGATCCAGCACATTCCCAGTTGTGGTGGCTATAGGGAGAGACTCCTGCTTGAGGGAACAAGAGAGAAGAGTGAAAAGCACTTTGTCTTGCAATGTGGATACCTGCTCAGGCACTGTAAAATAAAGCACCAAGGAGACTCCCAATTTCCCCAATACCAGGCCCTAGCTCCCAAATGGCATTTCTAAACCAGTCCTGGGTAAGAAGTGAACCTGCTGCCATGAAGGGAAAGACACGCGTTTGGCAGGATTCACCATCTGCTGACTAAAGAGCCCTTGGTCCTTGAGTAAACCTCAGTGGTACCAGGCAATCGTTGCTACAGGCCTTGGGCAAGACCTGGCACTGAGTATTGTGCCAGCTTCAGGTGTGACCCAGCACTGTCCCAGTGGTGGTTATGGCAGTGCTTGCATAATCTTTTCCCCAATTCTGGGCAGCTCAGCACAGTGACTCCATTTGTTTGGGAGACAGTAAGGGAAGAGAATAAGAGATTGCTGGTAATCCATAGAATTCTCCTGGATCTCATCCAAGACCATCAAGGTGGTACCTCTACAAGTCTGCAAGAGTCATAGGGTTACTAGGCTTGAGATGTCCTCTAATGCACATGTGGCTGCAATGACCAAAGACGTAGGTCACAACACTTAATATTCTTTGAATAATTGGAAAACCTTCCTAAGAAGGATAGATACAAACAAGCCCAGACTGCAAAGTTTAGAATAGCTACATAAGTCTTCAATGCCCAGACATTGATGAACATCCACCAGCATTAAGGCTATCTAGACGAACATGACGTCACCAACTGAAATAAATAAGGTACCACTGACCAAACATGGAGTGACAGAGATAAGCAAACTTTCAGACAGATAATTCAAAATAGCTATTTTGGGGAAGCTCAGTGAAATTCAAGATAATATAAAGATGGAATTCAGAATCCTATCACATAAAGTTAATAAACAGAATGAAATAATTCTTAAATATCAAGCAGAAATTCTGGAGCTACAAAATTCATTGGAATGAATCAGAGTTTTTTAGTAGCAGAACTGATCAAGCAGAAGAAAAAATTAGTGAACATGAAGACAGGCTTTATGAAGATGCACAGTCAGGGAAGACAAAAAGAAACAGAATGAAAACAATGAAATATACTTAAAAGATCTAGAAAATAGCCTCAAAGGGGCCAATATAAGAGTTATTGGCCTTAAAGAGAAAGTAAAGGAGATAGGAGTAGAAAGTTTATTCAAAGGGATAATAACAGAGAACTTTCCAAACCTAGAGAAAGATATCAATAACCAAGTACATGAAGGTTATAGAACACCTAACAGATTTAACCCAAAGAAGACTACCTCAAGACATTTAATAATAAAAATTCCAAAAGTCAGTGATAAAGAAAGCATCCTAAAGGCAGCAAGTGAAAATAAACAGCATACAGTGGAGCTCCAAAACATCTGGCAGCAGTCTTTTCAGTGGAAACTTTACAGGCCAGGAGAGAGTAGCATGACATATTTCAAGTGCCAAAGGAAAAACAAATAACTTTTATTCTGGAATATTATATCCAGCAAGAATATCCTTCAAACATGAAGGAGAAATAAAGACTTTCCCAGGCAAACAAAAGGTGAGGGATTTTATCAATACCAGATCTCTCCTGCAATAAACGTTAAAAGTAGTTCTTCAACCAGAAAAAAATGACATTAATGAGTAATAATAAATCATCTGAAGGTATAAAACTCACTGGTAATAGTAAGTACACAGGCAACTACAGAATATTATAACACCATAATTGTAGTGTATTAACTACTAATATCTTGAGTAGGAAAACTAAAAAATAAACCTCTCAAAAATAATAACTACTACCACTTTTAAAGATGTAGACAGCATAATAAATATGAATAGAAACAAAAAGTTATAAAGCGGGGGATGAAGTTAAAGTGCAGAGCTTTTATTAGTCTTCTCTTTACTTTGTTGGATTGTTTGCTTTTGCGATCAAAGTTAAATTGTCTTCTGTTTAAAAATAATAGGTTTTAATATGTTACTTGCAAGCTGCATGGTAACCCCAAATCAAAACACCTACAAAAAAAAAAAAAAAGAGCAAGAAATGAAAACATACCAACAAGAAAAAGAAAATCACCCACGAAATGTGAAAGAGGAAGAAAGAAAAAAAGATAAATCCACAAAATAACCAGAAAAATCCAAGGTGACAGTGTTCCAGAATAGACCATAGGTTAATCCACAAAACGAGTCTTAAAAAATCAAACAAATTGAAATCATTTCAGACATCTTCACTAAGCACAATGGAATAAAACTAGAAATTAATAATAAGATGTACTTTGAAAATTATACTAACACAAGGAAATTAAACAATATGCTCCTCAATGACCAGTGGATCAATGAAGTAATTAAAAATAAAATTTAAAAATTTTTTGAAACAAATGAAAATGGAAACACAACATACCAAAACACAGGGGATACAGCAAAAGTGGTACTAAGAGGAAAGTTTATAGCAATAAGCACCTACATCAAAAAGCAGAAAAACTAATTTTTGTTTTTATTTATTTATTTTTGAGATGGAATCTCTGTTGCCAAGGCTGGAGTGCAGTGGCACCATCTCAGCTCACTGCAACCACTGCCTCCCAGGTTCAGGGAATTCTCCTGCTCAGCCTCCTAAGTAGCTGGGATTACAGGTGCCTGCCATCATGCCTAGCTAATTTTTTTGTATTTTTAGTAGAGATGGGGTTTCACCATGTTGGCCCAACTGATCTCGAACTTCAGACCTCAGGTGATCTGCCTGCCTCGGGTTTCCAAAGTGCTGGGATTACAGGGGTGAGCCACTGCATCCAGCGAAAACTTCAAATAAACAACCTAAAATGCTTTCTAAAAACCTAGAAAACCAAGAGCAAACCAAACATAAAATTAGTAGAAGAAGATAAATAAAGATCACAGTAGAAATAAACCAAACTAAAAATAAATAAATAAATAAATAATGATACAAAGAGTTAGTGTTTCAAAAGATAAACAAAACCTACAAACTTTTAGCCTGACCCCCACCCCCTGCAAAAAAAGAGACAAGACCCAAATAAATAAAATCAGAGATGGAAAAGAAGACATTACAACTGCCACTGCAGAAATTCAAAGGATTACTAGAGACTATTAATATCAACGATATACTAGTAAATTGGAAAACCTAGAAGTGAATGAATTAAACATAGTAATGCTCAAAATTGAACCACAAAGAAATCCAAAACCTGAATAGACCAATAACAATTAATGAGATTGAAGTCATAATAAAAATATCTCCCATCAAAGGGGACTTAATGGCTTCACTGCTGGATTCTACCAAATATTTAAAGAACTAATACTAATCCTACTCAAATCATTCTGAAAAATAGAGGAGGAAGGAATACTTCCTAACTCATTCTATGAGGCTTGTATTACCCAGATACCAAAACCAAAGAGACACACACACACACACACACACACAGAGAGAGAGAAAGAAAGAAAGAAAGAAAGAAAGAAAGAAAGAAAGAAAGAAAGAAAGAAAGAAAGACAAAGAAAGAAAAAAGAAAGAAAGAAAAAAGAAAGAAAGAAAGAAAGAAAGAAAGAAAGAAAGAAAGAAAGAAAAAGAAAGAAAGAGAAAGAAAGAAAGAAGAAAGAAAGAAAACTACAAGCCAATATCTCTGGTGAACACTGATACAAAAATCTTCAAAAAATATTAGCAAAATGAATTCAAACACCTTAAAAAGATCATTCATAATGACCAAGTGAGATTTTCCCCAAGAATGCAAGGATGGTTTAACATACACAAATCAAACAATGTGATGCATCATATCAACAGAATGAAGGATAAAAACCATAAAATGCTAAAAGGTATTTTATAAAATCTAACATCTCTTCATGATAAAAACCCTCAAAAAACTGGGGATAGAAGGAACATACCTCAACATATAATAATAAAAGCCATACATGACACACTCACAACTAGTATCATACTAAATGGGGAAAAAACTGAAAGTATTTTCTTTAAGATCTGGCAGAAGATAAGGATGCCCACTTTTATCACTGTTATTCAACCTAGTACTAGCAGTCCTAGCTAGAGCAGCCAGCCAAAATAAAGAAATAAAAAGCATCCAAATGGGAAAGGAAGACATTAAATTATCCTTGTTTGCAAATGATATAAACTTATATTTGGAAAACCCTAAAGACTCCACCAAAAAGCTATTAGAACTTATAAACCAATTCAGTAAAGTTGCAGGATGTAAAATCAACAAACAAAAATCAGCTGCATTTCTATATGCCAACAGTGAAATATCTGAAAAAGAAATCAAGAAAGTAATCACATTTATGATAACTACAAAGAAAATAAAATCCTGGATGGAATTCCCAGAGATAACCAACAGGCTTTCTGCCATTGCCACTGCAGAGGTACTTGCCATTGCTGCCTTTGGTCAGTGAACTGAAGAAAGACCCTGATTGGTTTGTTTGCACCTCCAGTATGCCGAAGCTACTCTCTATGGGGAGAAGACTGGTTTCTTTTCCCTGTGAACCCTTGAACCCCTGCTCTTCACTAGGCAGGGCCCCTGGTTTGGGCCCACAGCACAGTCACTCTACCACTGGCTGAACATTTCCACTGGCAGAGGCTCTGTGTCTCTCTGGGGTGGAGTTCCTGGAGGCAACTGACAGCGCCTCTGTCACTGCTGTTGTAATGTTACTCACCTTTGCTGCTACCAGGCTTGGGAAGAAACAAAAAGCCTAAAAGTTTTATTTGCATCTCTAGCATATCACAGCCACCTTATAGAAAGGAGGCCAGACTGTCTTCACTGTGAGTCTCCCAGGCCCTTGCTCTTCACCAGGCAGGGTCCTAGTTTGGGCCTTTAGTGTAACCACTCCACACCTGGCTGATCATTTTGATTGGCAGTGGTTCTGTATTTCCATGGGGTATAACTGCAAGAGAGAAGTGGCAGGCCCTCTGCCACTGCCACTGCCAAGGACCCTGTCCCTGTTGCCACAAAGTGAAGAGGGAACAAAAAGCCTGAGCTTTCCCCAAGGTTGTAGCATATAGCCCAGGAGTGCCAAGCTAAGGTCTATGGCCAACCCTCAAGTGGGAGGGGAGCTCACACTCTCAGAGCACTGAGAGGGTGCACAGCTGCAAATGTGAGGAAATATAGAGAAGCTGCAAATCCTTAAAGAAAACAAATTCCAAGCAAGAATTCCATATCTTGCCAAACTAAGCTTCATATGTGATGGAGAAATAAAATCCTTTTCAGATTTTATTCCCCTTAGCAAATGCTAAGGAAAATAATTACCACCAGACCTCTATTACAAGAAGTACTTAAGGGAGTGCTAAATATGATAACAAAAAAACTGTTATTGGCCACTACAAAATATACTTAGGTACATAGATCATTGACACTATAAAGAAACCACATAATCAAGTCTACCTAACAATCAGCTAACAACATGATGACAAGATTGAACCTGCATATATCAGTATTCCATAAATTTAAACAGGTTAAATGTCCCAAGTCAAAGGCACAGAATGGCAAGTTGGATAAAGGTGAGGACCTAAATGTACACTGTCTTCAAGAGATCCATCTCACATGCAATGAGAGATACCATAAACTCAAGGTAAAAGAATGGAGAAAGATCTAACAAGCAACATGGAAAAAAAAAAAAAAAAAAAGAGAGGAGGGGTTGCTATTCTTATTTCAGACAAAACAGACATTAAACCAACAACAATCAAAAAGGACAAAGAAGTGCACTATATAATGATAAATGGTTCAATTCAACAAGAAGATATAACTATCCTAAACATATAGGCACATAACACTGGAGTATCCTGATTAGTAAAACAAGTTCTTAGAGACTTACAAAGAGACCTAAATAATCACACAATAATAGTGTGAGAATTTCAACAACCCACTGATGATATTAGATTATCGACATAGAATACTATCAAAGATACTTGGGGCCTAAACTTGAAACTTGATCAAATGGACCTAACAGACATCTGTAGAACACTCCACCAAAAAAGAACAGAACATACATTCTTCTCATTTCCACATGGCACATAGTCTAAAATAACCACACACTTGGCCATAAAGCAATTCTTAATAAATTTAAAAAAACCCTAAATTATACCAAACATATTCTCAGATCAAAGTACATAAAAATATAAATCAATATGAAGAATATCTCTTAAAACCATAAAATTACATGGAAATTAAACAATTGGCTGATAAATGACATTTGGGTAAACAATAAAATAAAGACAGAAATCAAGTAATTATTTGAAACTAATGAAAACAATAATAATACATACCAGAATCTCTGGGACACAGCTAAGGTAGTGTTAGGAGGAAAGTTTACAGCAGTAATGCCCACATCAAAAAGTTAGAATGTTCTCAAATTAACAACCTAACATCACACCTAGAGGAACTAGAACAACAAGAGCAAACCAACCCCAAAGCTAGCAGAAGAAAAGAGAGAACCAAAATCAGAGCTCAACTGAATGAAGAAGAGATGAGAGAAACCATACAAAAGACCAATAAATTCAAAAGTTTGTTGCTTAAAATAATAAATAAAATTGAAAAGGTGCTAGCTAGACTAATAAGGAAAAAAAAATGAGACAAGATCCAAATAAACACAATCAGAAATGACAATGATGACATTACAATTGATTCCACAGAAATACTAAGAAACCTTATATACTATTTCGAACACTTCTATACACACAAACTAGAAAACCTAGAAGGAATGTACAAATACATTCAATCTCCCAAGATTAAACCCGGAAGAAACTGAAACTCTGAACAGATCAATAATGAGTTTTGAAATTGAATCAGTAATAAAATACCTACCAAACAAAAAGCCCAGATCAGATGGATTCACAGCTGATTTCTTCCAGACGTACAAAGAAAAGTCGCTACCAATCCCACTGATATTATTCCAAAACATCAAGAAGAACGGACTCCTATCTAATTCTATGAGGACAGTATCATTCTGATATCAAAACCAGGCAGAGACACGACAAAAAAAGAAAACTTCAGGCCAATATCCCTGATGAACATAGATGTGAAAATCCTCAACAAAATACTAGCAAATTGAATCCAACAGCACATCTAAAAGCGAATTCTTCACAATCAAGTAGGTCTTATTCCTGGGATACAAGGTTGGTATGATATACACATATCAATAAATGTGTTTCATCACATAAACAGAACTAAAAGTGAAAATAATATGATCACCTCAATAGATGCAGAAAAAGGTTTTGATAAAAATTCAACATCCCTTCTTGTTAAAACCTGCAACAAATTAGGTATCAAAGGAACATACCTCAAAATAATAAGAACCATAAATGACAAACCCATATCCAGTGTCATACTGAATGGGCAAAAGCTGGAAGCATTACCCTTGAGAACTGGAATGAGACAAGGATGCCCACTCTCACCTATTGTATTCAACATATTATTGGAAGTCCTAGCCAGAGCAATCAGGCAAGAGAAAGAAAAACAGCATCCAAATAAGAAGATAGGAAGTTAAACTATCTCTCCTCACAGATGATATGATTTTATATCTAGAATACCCATATAGTCTCTGCTTAATAGCTCCTAGATGTGATAAACAACTTTAGCAATGTTTCAGCATACAAAAATCAAAGTACAAAAATCAGCAGCATTTCTATTTACCAGTATGTCCGAGCTGAAAGCCAGATCAAGAATATAATCCCACTCACAATAGCAATAATAATAATAATAATAGTAATAAAATATCTAGGAATAAGGGAGGTGAAAGATCACTACAATGAGAATTACAAAACACTATTGAAGGAAATCAGACATTGTCACAAACCAATGAAAAAACATTCCATGATCAAGAATAGGAAGAATAAATACTCTTTGAATGACCATACTCTACAAAGTAATTTAAAGATTCAATGCTATTCCTATGAAACTTCCATGACATTCTTCACAGAATTAGAACACTATGCAGCCATAAAAAAATAAAACAAAACAGAATCATGTCCTTTGCAGCAACATGGTTGGGGCTGGAGGCCATTATGCCTCCATTATGCAAACTAACATAGGAATATACTGTGTTACAAACCAAACACTGTATGTTCCCACTTATAAGTACAAGCTAAACATTGAGTACACATGGACACAAAAAAGGCAACAATAGGCCGGGTATGGTGGCTCACGTCTGTAATCCCAGCACTTTCAGAGGCCGAGGAGGGCGGATCACAAGGTCAGGAGTTCGAGACCAGCCTGGCCAATATGGCGAAACCCTACCTATACTAAAAATACAAAAATTAGCTGGGCATGGTGGTGGATGCCTGTAGTCCCCACTACTCCGGAGGTTGTGGCAGGAGAATTGCTTGAACCCCGGAGGTGGAGGTTGCAGTGACCCAAGATCAGACCACTACACTCCAACCTGGGAGACAGAGCGAGACTCCGTCTCAAAAAAACAAAACAAAACAAAACAAAACAAAGGCAACAATAGATACCAGGGCCTACTTGATAGTAGAGGTTAGAAGGAAGGCAAGGATTTAAAAAAGTACTTATCAGGTACTATGCTTATTACCTGAGTGATGAAATAATCTGTGTACCAACCCCTGTGACACACAACTTATCTATGGAACAAATCTAAACAGATAACACCTGAACCTAAATTAAAAGTTAAAAGGAAAATGTTTCTAGTTAATTACTTGAATCCACAAAGCGAAGCACACATGGGAAATAAAATGTTTAACATTGTAAAATTTTAAATATATAATTGTTCTCCTTTCTTTTTTAAGCTTATTTAAAACGAAGACACTTAAATAAACAAAAGAATTATACTACAGAACTACAGTAACCACAGCATTATGGTACTGGCAAAAAACAGACATATAGACCAATAGAATAGAATAGAGAACCAATAAATAAATCCATACATCTACAGTGAACTCATTTTTGACAAGGCACCAAGAACCTACACTGGAGAAAAGACAGTGTTTTTAATAAATGATGCTTGGAAAATCGGATATTCATATGCAGAAGAATGAAACTAGACCACCATCTCTTGCCACCTACAAAAATAAAATCCAAAGATTAAAGATTTAAATCTAAGATCTGAAGCTATGAAACTACTAAAAGCAAACATTAGGAAAGCATTGATCTGGGCAAAGATTTCTTAAGTAATACATAAGTACATGTAACCAAAGCAAAAATGGACAAATGGGATCCTATTAAGTTAAAAAGCTTCTGTACAGCAAAGGAAACAGTCAATAAAGTGTAGAGACAACCCACAGAATGGGGAAAAAAAATAGCAAATTATTCATCTGACAAGGGATTAATAACCAGAAAACATAAGGAGTTCAAATGACTCAGTAGGAAAAAAAACCCTAATAATCTGATCAAAAAATGGGCAGAAATCTGAATAGACATTTCTCAAAAGAAGGCATAAGAATGGCAAACAGGTATATAAAAAGGTTCTCAATATCATTAATTGATCATTACAGAAATGCAAATAAAAACTACAATTAGATATCATGTCATTCCAGTTAAAATGGCTTTTATCTGAAAGACCAGCAGTAGCAAATGCTGGCAAGGTTGTGGAGAAAAGGGAACCCTCATACACTATTGGTGGGAATGTAAATTAGTATAGCCACTTGGGAGAACAGTATGGAGAGTCTTCAAAAAACTAAGAACTACCATATGATCCAGCAATCCTACTGCTTTTGGATATATACCAAAAATAAAGAATCTCAGTATATCAAAGAGATATTTCTACTTGCAGGATTATCAGTATTATTCACAATAGCCAAGATTTGGAATCAACCTAAGTGTCCATCAGCAGATGAATGAATAAAGAAAATGTGGTACATATACACAATGGAGTACCATTCAGCCATAAAAAAAATGATATATTGTCATTTGCAATGGCATGGATAAAACTGGAGGACATTGTGTTAATTGAAAAAAGCTAGGCACAGAAAGACAAACTTCACATATTTTCACTCATTCGTGGGAGTTAACTAAAACAATTGAACTCCTGGAGACAGAGAATACAATGATGGTTACCAGAGGCTGGGAAGGGTAGTGAGGGTTGCGGGAGTAAAGTGAGGATGGTTAATGGGTACAAACATATGGTTAGAAAGAAGAAATAAGATCTAGTATTTGATAGCACAACAGGGTGACTACAGTTAACAATAATTTATTGTACACTTAAAAATAACTAAAAGATTATCATTGGAATGTTCATAATACCAAGAAAGGATAAATGCTTGAGGTGAAGGTACCCCATTTACTCTGATGTGATTATTAAACATTGTATGCCTGTATCATATCAAAATACCTCACATATATCTCATATATACACCTACTGTATACCCATAAAAATGAAAAAAAAAATTAGATGGGAAACGAAGAGTGGATTACACCATCCAGGGAGAGCATTCGATTTGAATGGAAAAGAAGATGGAGTATTGGGCAATACCCTCCTTTGATGGGCAGAGGAAAAACAGCGCTAAAAACATACCAGAAAGGATTAGCCAGAGGCTTAGGAGAAAATGCTGTATTATTTAAAAAGAAGGAACATTTTAATAATGTAAAATGTAAAATCTTTATTGCTGATGTGACCTTGCTAAAAGCAGTTTCACAGAAATGATGGGATAAAAAAGTGAGTAGGACGTGAGAGGGAGGTTAAAAAAAAGTGAGGATAATAATCAGTTGACTGCTCATGAATGAGAGAGGGAATATCTTAAGGAGTTTGTTTTTCCTTTTTTTTTTGATGGGGGGAGACAGGGTCTCGCTCTGTCATCCAGGCTAGAGTGCAGTGATGGGATCTCCGCTCACTGCAACCTCCGCCTTCCAGGTTCAAGCAATTCTCCTGCCTCAGCCTCCCAAGTAGCTGGGATTACAGGTATGCACCACCATACCCAGCTAATTATGTATTTTTAGTAGAGAGGGGGGTCTCACTATGTTGGCCAGGCTGGTTTTAAACTCCTGGCCTCAAGTGATCTGCCTGCCTCGACCTCCCAAAGTGCTGGGATTATAGGCGTGAGCCACCACACACGGCCACTTCAGGAATTTTTAAATATAGAAATCTAAACTTGGTGGGCTCGCCGAAGTTGTTTTGTTTCATTTTAAAATATTTTTCCAAAATGATAAAAAAAAAAAAAACAGCCACTTTCTTTATAAAATCCTGCTTAATGAGGCTTATTTCTGTTTGAGTTTGTAGCATGTTATGCAAACATCAGAACTGCGAAATTGTGGAAGTGATCATCATTAACCTGATGACCATTTTGCTATGGGGCCAAGAACAGATGGAGACAGTGGGATCTCCCGACATTCTTTCCAAACTTGGAAAATCCAGCCTGCAATATGAAAAAATGGTATTTTCACTCCCTAGGACTTAGTAAACCTTTGTTTTGAATAACAAATATGTTTAACACATTAAAGTCACCATCTATCTATGATATAATTAACTATAGAAAAAAACCTACACATGCTTACATTATTGTCAGGCAATTAAGTAAAATTCCAGGTAGATTAATGTTTAATCTAATGAGCTAACATTGAATAAAGATCTTGTGACATTAATGATATCAAGAGCTGTCAAGAGTGAAGAGCCCTGCCATGAGTCAACTGCTACACAAACATCACACTGAGCCTTTATAATGGGGAATTGGATGACTCGAGACCAGAAAGTCTCTAAGCATGACTGGAAACCATGGTCAATACCTGACATTTGAAATATTTCTGGTTGTGGGAAGAAAGAACTTTCCACAGACCAGGTAGATGGTCATCACCTATCATGCACAGTTCTTCTTTCCCTCCACCCTATATCCCTGACCCTGGCCCAGAGGGGAGACCACTACCACAAATTAACGCAGGTTGCCTGCAAAAGTTCTTTATGTTTCATTGGTAATAACTCGATAGAGCAGGCATAACTTCCTCACTTCACAAAGGCTGAAACTGAGCAGAGTGAAGTCAGGCAACTTGTGCAAGTCACACAACTAGAGGACTCAAAGCACAGTGTGGCAGATGCCAACGTTCGTACCTACAACAGCAAAGTACCATTTCCCAGGAACTCGTTACTACTTACATTTCAGGCTTGTGTTTGGGGTTGTGTTTGGAGTATAATGTTTCACATTGACACCTCCTGTTTCTTCATCTTTCTTATTCCTAGAGCTTATCTTTCTGAGCATTGTTTATATCAAGTAACCTTTTCTTACAATCACCTCACATAAAATTGTTACTCCATAGTTTGAGAACTTTATAACCGAGATCCATTTTACTCATTTTATCTTTTTTTTAAAAAGATCTGATTCTTTATAATATTTTGCTTGTGTACTTTCCTATCATACTGTGAAAGGCTGCTAATTTTCTCCAGTTTTGTTCTATTTATTGCACTGTGTTCTATTCTCTTTCAAAATTATTATTTTTCCAAATTATCTTTCCAGTACAGGTTCTATTTCCTCCAAATTTTTAATGTTTAGTTGTAGTTTTTACAAATGTAAGGTACAGTTTCTATTATGTTTCTGTCCAGTTTTACAGGTGTTATTTAATGTGCATAATACTGTATACTCTTTTGTGCTTCCCATTTTACAAAGCCTAGGTATTATCTCAACTAATTATCCTTTTTCATATACATAATAACCCTAATTGAATTACAAATTCTATCACGTTCTTTGTGAATTAAATAAATCTGGAATCTGCTAGCACTGGGTGTTTTGTAAATGGATGTCTAACAGGCAGTTCACACTTATGTTCAATCACATTCTCCCCTACAGGAGAGAATTTCAGATAGGCATGAAGCCTAGGACAACTGAGGAGTGCTTCTGGAAAACAGACCTAGACTTCACCCAGTCACAAAGTAAATTCACCCCAGTGATCAGGTAGAATATATCAAGAGCATCCTGAACAAAGTGGGGGATTGTATGTAAAGTGGGATGAAACAAGTCCTTATAAAAATGGCTCCATGTCACATCTCAGCGTGGGAGGTATCATCTATGCTCCACTGAGAACTTTTAAAGCCAAACCTCTGACTATAACATGCTGTGTTATCTATTGCTTTATATAACATCCCCTTCTATTTCCATATCTTTCTCTGTTAATGACATTTCACATTATCTGTGTCTTTACACATTTTTAGTAGCTACATCATTGTCCACTGCAAACCCACAGAATCCTAGACCTGCTCTTCCTCTAATCTTCTGTATATTAGTAATCGGCCCAAAACACTTGAAATCATACTTGATTTATCCTGGCCCTCAAAGCCTACATTCATTCTACCAAATCATGTAAGTCCATCTTTAAAATTTATACTGACTGTGCATTTCTTCTTATCTCCATTACTATCACCCAAGTTCAAAATCCTTTCTTATTTTTCACCTGAGTATTGCAATATTTTCTTAGATGACCCTAACTGATCTTACTGGTTCTACTCTTGCTTTCCTATAGTCAATTCTCTTCATATCTGCCGACATTACCCTTTAAAAATACAAACAAGTTCAGGTTACTTCTTCCTTGCTCAAAGTCTTGAATAACTTTTTATCACATACAAATCACAGGTGGCCTTGAATGGTCTGGGTCCTGCATACCTCTCCAGTGTCATCTACAGCATCTCTGACTTTCTCACACTGCTCTGGACACAATGGTCTTCCTTTTCTCTAATACACTAAGCTTATTCCTTCTTTAGGGTCTTGACTTTTGCCTTTCTCCCCAAAACTGACATTGTGTGGCTTGCTTTCTCACTTTATTCAATATTCAACAAGTCTTTAGAGAGGTGGCCCCTCTGACTACTCTATCTAAAATAGCGATCCCATCTACATACTCTCTCTCTCTCTCTCTGTCAATTTTGCCTTATTTTGCATTTACTTTATGGCACTTTTCACTACCTGATATTATCATTAATTTCATTGGTTTGTCGACTGGCACCTTCTCCACTAGATTATAAATTCCACAAGGGCAGGAATTTGGTCTGTTTTTGTCTTCTCTAATTCCAGTGCCTAGAATGATTCTTGTCATATGGAATGTGCTCAGTAAATGTTTGTTGAATAAACTATTACTATTTACATCCATCTTTACAGGAACATTTTGAAGGAGGACAGCCTAACAGGGAGGTGTCCTTAATAGCATGATAGATGGTGAAAAGAAGATGTGATACAGAGTTAGACAGACTTCAACTTAGACTGGCTGAAATAGTAAGTTTGCCCTTAACTATTTAACCATTTGATTTGTGAAAAGTTACTTACCTCTCTAAATCTATTTTCTGTTTGTTTGACTTATAAATAAGAATGATAATGCCTATTTTTTCAAAGCTTTTGTAATGATCAAAGATAACTCATATGGAAATATTAGCATTATGCATGTCACTGCAATTGATCAGTTCCTTCAGGGCTATCATCAGTAGGAACACAGTCCTAGGGTGAGGAAATTAACCTTAGTCTGATTTCAAGTGACAAATATCAATTTAATAAAACAAACTCTTTTCATTTCAGGAAATGTTGATGTTCACATTAGAAAAAGGGTCCAGTAGCTTTTGGAAAAAATGCCTGCTTAACATTACTCTATCAAAGCTTTGTTAAACTTTGTATTTTAGTAAATTACTCAGTAAATTTTGAGTATAGTGGAGCACTTCCTCATTGAATTAAAAACATTCCATTTTTAACTGTAAACAAAGGTTCTCAATTTACTATTCTCTATAGGTTAAGACATTTATTAATTATAATCTATACTAAACTATTGAAAGAGATGATAAAGGAATCAAAGAAATTCCAAATCCCTCCAGAAATGATTTAATCTTTTTTTTCTGACTCAAGAAGCCAAACTTATTACTCTACAAATAGCTTTCATTTTAGAAGACTCTAACTGAATGTATAAAATCTATTAGTTACATTACCATTTATATGAAAATTTTATTGTGTTCAGATAAAATGTGCACTTCCAATCTTATTAGAGTTTCCTCCTAATTAAATAAACATATTGCTAGCAGATTCAAAGAATTAAAAATCTTTTGTTTCAGACATATAATTTTTAAATAATGAAAACTTTACAAGCTTTCAGAGAATGATTTTCAACCTATTACACTTATTTTATTTCTAGGAACAGAGGCTAAAAGAATGCATTTCCTATTTTTAAAAAATCATATACATATGTGTGTGTGTATATATATATATGAGATATATTGTATCCTGTACATATGTATAGGATACATTAAGGCAACTCAAAAATTAATTTTCAATTCTTCAATCTAAAAACAATAAGAGGCATTGTTCCGTACTAAAGTGCTATTTTATTAGGCTAACTTGGTCTATGTAATAAGTGTCATTTGTAGTTTAGAGCAAGAGTGATTTAGAGCTAGAAAGATTTAGAATTTAGTTTTTAAAAATAGTTATCTTATTATGAAGACTGAAACTATTTGATATTTATCAAAAGGATTCAGGAATATTCTGCTGCCAAACACAGAGATTCCTCCTTTGTGAGTGATGTTTGTTAATATATTAAATGAAGACATGTTGGAGAATATGAGATAGGCACATCATTCATGTTTCCTTCATTCTATTGTTTATTTACTACATATTTATTGAGTGACAGCTATGTGTTCACCATAGTTCTAAAGAATGGGATACAGGAATGAAGAAAGAAAATGGTGGTATGCATAAGTAGATGTTCCTATTCAAGTTTAAAGAACATGTCGAGCTCACATTGAATGGTGTATGATATACAAATATACCTCTCAGAACACGAAACATTTTGCATATCAAACCTGTCTTCCAGGGAATAACCCTTAAGCTAAATTAACAAAGTGCCAAAATACGGAGTCATTTAAATTAATTTGATTGAAAAGTTGGTCATCCAATTATATTATATCTTGTAGATTGAATAGTAGATAAACTGAAAGCTAGTTTTTTCATTTTGTTTTTAATGGGACATGGTGCACCGTAGATTTAGTCATCAGCTACTTATATCATGTTTGACTTTCCAAGCTTCGAATCTGGGACCCTAACAATTGGACCAGTTCTATAAACCTACTACTACGTAGGATGATATTAATGTTTTATTGAGTTTAAATAAATCTTGACTCTCCTATGCTTAACAGGATTTTTCAATGTGTCATATTTTGGAGCTGGCATTGTATAAATATGAAAATAGTCATATGCTGCTGACTCTGGTTGTTTGGTTAGCTTGAATAATGAACTGATAGTCATCGAAATGTATATCATTGTCATTAACTTCAAACACTTGTAAGCTACTCAACTTCTAGTAGCATCGAAGTGTTGTATCAATTGTATAGCACTGTTAAGCCACTTGTAAAAAGTCTTTGATCTTCTGGGCGCAGTGGCTCAGGCCTGTAATCCCAGCATCTTGGGAGGCCAAGGCAGGCAGATTACAAAGTCAGGAGTTCGAGATCAGCCTGGCTAATGTGGTGAAACTCCGTGTCTATAAAAATACAAAAATTAGCCGGGTGTGATGACACATGCCTGTAGTCCCAGCTACTCGGGAGGCTGAGGTGGAAGAATCTCTTGAACCTGGGAGGTAGAGGCTGCAGTGAGCCGAGATCGCGCCACTGAACTCCAGCCTGGAGACAGAGTGAGACTCCATCTCAAAAAAAAAAAAAAAAAAAAAGTCTTTGATCATATTTTTAACTAAAAATTAAAGACTCTAATGTGGTATAATATAAAATGAAATCAAATGTGAAAATACTACTTTAACAAATAATCCAGGATAAAAAGAAAATAAAAGAAAAACTAGCTAACTGACTAAGAAAATTAATCCTTTGTGTCTTAAAGGGTAGTTGGCAGTGGGTCCTGGCTAACTGAAAAGCAGATACAGAATTCTGGAATACTGAACCATACCACGAATTGATATAAACTGTAGTTTGGCTACAATAATATTAGGACCTAGAAACAAAAGAAGGTTGGACAGAGTACACAGCGATCTCTCTACCATAGATCAATTTTGTAGGCTTGCTTCTCCTGTTGATGATAAAATAAACTGCTCTTCTTTTATGATGAATAAACCCACGAATACTCCAGGACACTTAGATGGGTTGAGGAGTAATTTAAGAATGTAGTACACTTGGGACATAACAGGGTATAGCTAGTGACTGCTCTGTAAGCATGGCTGTCCAGGAAGTGGAAAACACTGTGATGCAATATGGGTTCTGAAGGACAGTATCTAAGTTAAGAAAAGGGCAGCTGTATCACAATAACACAATGGTACCTTAGAACTGATTACATAATAAAAGTCATCTAGTCCAAAGGAAGAATGAGAAAGGTTATTGCACAGTAGGTGGCAGAGTTAGAAACGAAATGCTACTCTGGTTCTCAGGCGAATATTTTAGGACCAGACTCATAATTTCATTCTAGAATGTATTTGTAAGTTTATTTTCTAGACATTCCTTTATCATTTTTCAAATATTGCAAATAAAAGCTTAGTATCAATTAAATAAAAATATTTGATTCCTAAAATGGAAATTAAAAAGAAAAGAAAGTTTTCTACAAAAGTGCATACTTCCTCAACAAAACTCTCAGTATTATATTAACAAAATCACTTAGCAGGGATGAAACATAAAAATGTATACTATCAATTTACACTAAGAGATATAACAAGAGTGTGTGGATAGGAACATAACTGTGTGTTATTTAAATAGAGTGAGAATAACAATGGTTTTCACCAGCTCTAAAACTCATGCACCTTCTCTCTGAAAATAAACCATGCTGAGAAGCCTTTAAGGAGTTAAATAGCAGAAACTCTCTTGTGAAGTAAATGTTAAAACTATGGCAATATCCTTTAGAGATTTCACTTAGAATTAAGGCTTTTCTTTTCTTAATTTTAAAAACTTTTATTTCAGGTTCAGGGGTACATGTGAAGGTTTGTTACACAGATCAGCTCATGGCACGGGGCTCTATGGTACAGATTCTTTCATCACCCAGGTCTTCAGTCTAGTACCTAATAGCTATCTTTTCTGCTTCTCTCCCTCCCCCCACCATCCACCCTCAAGTAGACCCAAGTGTCTGTTGTTTCCTTCTTTGCATCCATGAGTTCTCATCATCTAGCTTCCATTTATAAGTGAGAACATGTGCTACTTGGTTTTCTAGGGAACTATAGTTCTTCTATAGCTTTGTCATTTTGTAAATCTGTTTTATTATATTGTGTGTTACAGTTCTTAGAGCAAATTTGCTCTAAATGCTGTGTGATGTGATTTCTTGCCAAAAGGGAATGTTTAAAGTAAAGTTGAGTAAATCTAGTTTATCTTCATGCATACTAACAGTCATCTCACTTCTTTCTTTTCTTCCTCTAAAACGTCATTTTGATCCTAGTGTTGCAAAAATTAATATATATATATATTTTTTTTAGACGGAGTCTTGCTCTGTCACCCAGGCTGGAATGCAGTGGCTGGATCTCAGCTCACTGCAAGCTCCGCCTCCCGGGTTCACGCCATTCTCCTGCCTCAGCCTCCCGAGTAGTAGCTGGGACTACAGGCGCCCGCCACCTCGCCCGACTAGTTTTTTTGTATTTTTTTAGTAGAGATGGGGTTTCACCGTGTTATTAGCCAGGATGGTCTCGATCTCCTGACCTCGTGATCCGCCTGTCTCGGCCTCCCAAAGTGCTGGGATTACAGGCGCAAAAATTAATATTCCAAATTCATATGTCCCTATTGTGTTTCGTATATGCTGTAATTCATCTAGTTTTCAACAAAATACAGGTTGTGCATCCCTAATCTGATAATCCCAAATCCAAAATGCTCCAAAAATAACAGCTCTTTGAGTGCTGATATGATGTGGAAAATTCCACACCTGATCTCACATGATGGGTCACAGTCAAAATGCAGTCAAAACTTTGTGTAATTCACAGAATTATTAAAAAATATTGTATAAATTATCTTCATGCTATGTTCATAACTGTATATGAAACAAATGCATCCCTGGTTACTCCTGGGCCTCATTCTCAAGATATTTCATTACATATATGTAAACATTCCAAAATCCAGAAAAATATAAAAACATGAAATACTCCCGGTTTCAAGTGTTTTGGATAAGGGATACTTACTCTGCCTGGCTTAATGGAGTGTAAAGTCTTCGTATAAAGAGACATAAGAGATCACAGATGGCAGGCCCTGTGGGAGGACACCGGAAGTGCATTGATTGCTAGGGCTGGAAGCCTGAGACTAGACAGTTAAATTTTTCCTATACTACCTGGCAGCTCTGTAACCTTAGAGCTCATCGTTTTTACCATCATGAGTCTCAGTCTCCTCATGTTCAAAGTGGTCAGAATAAGTGAGGAAGATATCTGTCCTACAACTTTTAGAAAGTTTTTTTTATGAGGATCAATGCAGAAAGTGCTTAATACATCTTTCTGTTGATGTTCTCACTTTCACATTTCCCCCCACACTCAGCCTAGTTCTATTGTCAAGATTTACACTTCTTTTTGTAAAATCTACTGTAGAAATATAGGGTATTGTTATTCTATCTGGTAATGTGCCAGGCTGCTATGCAGGACTTTGCTACTGGTGAACCTTTACTTTTATTCAGTTTGGTACATCGAGAGGTCCCACAATGTCAAATATTATTATTGCTATTCATTTTAAAGACAGTTTTACTTGTGAAACATGTAATCAACACTCTGTAACTTCACTAGGATCACAATAACCTGAACTTTGTTTATTAATTTAAAAGTATCTTTCACGAGCAAATATATTTATTCTGGTGAAACTGTGTGAGGACCAAAGTCACTGAAAAGTTTATGACTTATTATAACTGTAGAAATAGAAACACAAATTTGGCACACCAGTGCAAATTTTCAGTTTTTAAAATCTATATTTTAAAAACAAATGTATAATAACTGTGGGGTCTGCACTCATTGGACGGGACATGTATAACGAAGCATGACTTGGGAAAAATTACAGCATGCACCCATTGGGCAATTACAATAAATTACAAATATTACAAAATGAATTCATTCTGCTGTTTTCTTTTTCAATGATTACTTATTCTGTCATCTGTTAATACTGAGCATAAATTGTGTCGCTTCCAGGAAAGGTTCTCTAATCACAAAGTGAATTCATTCTGTTGTTTTCATTTCAATGATTACTTATTCTGTCATCTGTTAATATTGATCATAAATTGTGTCACTTCCAGGAAATGTTCTCTAATAAACCCAGAGGAACAAATAACACTCGCCCAAAGAGAACTTGTTTTACTCCACAGTGAGTCATCATGGACGTCACCTTTCACCATCATATGAAAAGATGTGCACATATTGACTCTACGCTTCCACATCCAGCTAAATCCCTCCTCAGCTCTGAAGTCTGGCTGCACAAATCCATAACCAACTTCTTGTTCTGGGAACTCTTGTGGCATGGCTGTCTAAAGTACAGAGTCAGTCAAAAGCATATATTAACTCAGATTGCTTTGCATCTTTCTAAATATAAATTCTGACTACATTACATCTAGGTATGATTCCCTTACATCCGATACTTCTCTGCAACTTTTGTCTCAGCACGGTAACTGCCTAACTGGGCCAACATACAAATCCTTGAGGAAATTCATGAAGAACTGATGGTTAAGAAACCTTCCTGATAATTTAACTTTTGCTTCCCTGAGCAGATTCACTCCTTTCATGACAGGGAGGGTGTTTTGATTCCTCTAATTTCTTCAGTTTAACACACTGATAGACCACAGGGACAGGAAGAAATTGCTTAATAAATCTCTCCATAGCTGTCCTCACTGTCACATTTGCCCTCACATTCAACCTTATTCTACTATCAAGAGTCATAAGTGCCATGGCACCTGGCTCCTGTACCTCCTTGTGATGGCCTCTGTCTTCAGTTGGAGCAATCAATTAGGAAAGCTCATATATTTCCCTTTTCAAATAACTGATAAGATCTTAGGAGGCCTGCCTTTCTCTACTCCTGTTGGCAAGTAATTTAACTCTGGAATTGCAAAACACCAAATCCCCAAAGGGCAACAATAACAATAGAAACCCAGACCAAATGAAGAAAAACCAAAAAGTTCCAAAGATCAACCTTTCAGCCTGAGGCTGCTCATAATACACATTGCAAAGATCTTCATTCCTCTCTTAAAAACATAAAAGAGGGAAATGACACAGGGTACCTAATATATTGTTCTTGGGTCTTGATATAATTTTCTTGTGAAGAGTTGATAGGCAAGACCTGTTTTCTAATTAGGTAAATTCGAAAAATCCCAAAATGAGCTAATCTTGCTGGTTATAGCTGAATATTTGGTTTAGCTCCTGAGTTGCTGGAACTTGCATTCTAATTTAGTTCTAGCTTCCCAGTAAAACTGTCCTGAGAGGTCCTGGACTGTTGTCCCACAGTGCAGTGGTCCTGGGAAACTGATAGGGCACCAAACAGCTTCAACACCTACCAAATCAGTTAGCAGAACATTGCAATTAATGGTCCTTTCCTAAAGATTAATAATGAGTATCAGTGCATTAAGATGTAGATTTATCTTTTGTACAAAAAAAAAAAAAAAGAAAAAAAAGAAAAGAAAAAGAAAAAGAAAACCCACAACAAACAAAAACACTTTCCTTTTCTAATCTTATGCAATTCCTCCAGCATTCTAAAGGCATGCTGTATAAAGTATTGGGACACATATAGAAAACATTTCTTAGATGCTGTAAATAAATTCTCCCTTCATCTGAGTCTTAGAATTCATCTACTAATTACTTTAATAATTTAGGAGGCTTGGATGAATTGGAAATGGCTCAAACTTATATTCACCCAAAGGAAATATGGATTAAGAAGATTGCTTTCTTATGGGCCATTTCTCCAGAGATAGTTGCCTGAATTAAGGATGAAAATGTCAGGTCAAACTCATTTCTTATTACAATCTAGCAATCTAAATGGCAGCTGTTGAGATGAGTCCAGAGGGGTTACATTCAGATTTCTAATCAAGGGAACAGCTTTATTGACTACTTAATAATCGATTCTTCTTCACATCTCTTTAACTTTCAGGGGAATAATTTTTACTAGATTAAAGTGGTCACTCTCTGTTTAAAGAAACTTTGACCCTAGGTATAGCCACCCCTCCCCCCATTACACACACATACACACTTTGGTACTGATATCTATTTTAGTGATTTATCTATATAGCAAGCTGTTCCTCCCAAAAAGTATACATAATGGAAAAGTTATAAATATATACATCAATCATTTTCCTCTTCAGAGCATAGTTATGCTTTTAAATTCTCCTTTACATTTCCTTACCTAAATGAAAAGGCTACAAAAGTAAGTCACTAAAGAATCTCACATACACATACATATACCAACAGTTCCTACTCTTCGTTAGAATAAAGAAAAAAAGTTACATGCAACTTTCAAAAGAAGTAAAAGTAAGTCAGAGAGAGAGTTTCTACTTTTAGTTAGAATCAAGAAAAAAATTACATGCACTTTTAAAAAGAATTCGAAGTCAGTTAGAGAAAGAAAATGTCCAATCGAAAAGAACTACTTTAAAGACAATTGTAATATCTCCTTTTTTATTTCTGATTTTGTTTATTTGGGTCTTCTTTCTTCTTTTCCTGGGTAGTCTAGTTAGTGATTTATGAATTTTGTTATCTTTTCAAAATAAATTCTTCATTCTGTTGATTTTTTTTTTTTTTTTTTTTTTTTTAGTTTCCATTTTGTTTAGTTCTGCTTTGATCTTTATCATGTCTGTCTTTCTGCTAATTTGGGACTTGTTATTTCTTGATTTTCTAGTTATCTGTGGTAGAATATTAGACTGTTTATTTAAAAACTTTCTACTTTTTAAGGTAAACATTTATTGCTATAAACTTCCTTCTTAGCATTGCTTTCACTGTGTCTCACGTTTCCATTTCCACTATTTCAAGAAATGTTTTGATTTCCATCTTAATTTCTTCATTGACCTAATGATTGTTCAGGAGCACACTGTTTAATTTCCATGTATATGTATAGTTTCCAAAGTTCCTCCTGGTATTGATTTCTGGTTTTATTCCATTGTGGTTTGAGAAGATACTTGATATAATTTCAACTTTTAAAAATTTGTTGAGACTTGTTTTGTGGGCTAATGTATGTTATATCATGAAGAATGTTCTGTGTGCTGATGAGAACGTTGTATAATTGGCAGTTGTTGGCTAAAATGTTCTGTAAATGTTTGTCAGGTTCATTTGGCCTAAGTCAGCTTAACAGAAATACAAAAGATCACCAGAGACTATTAGTAACAACTATATGCTAACAAACTCAAAGGCCTAAAGAAAATGGATACATTCCTAAAGACATACAACCTACCAAGATTGAATTAAGAAGAAATAGAAAACCTGCACAGACGGCCGGGCGCGGTGGCTCACGCCTGTAATCCCAGCACTTTGGAAGGCCGAGGCGGGCGGATCACAAGGTCAGGAGATCGAGACCATGGTGAAACCCCGTCTCTACTAAAAATAGAAAAAAATTAGCCGGGCGCAGTGGCGGGCGCCTGTAGTCCCAGCTACTCGGGAGGCTGAGGCCGGAGAATGGCGTGAACCCGGGAGGCGGAGCTTGCAGTGAGCCGAGATTGCGCCACTGCACTCCAGCCTGGGTGACAGAGCGAGACTCCGTCTCAAAAAAAAAAAAAAAAAAAAAAAAAAAAAAAAAAGAAAACCTGCACAGACCAATAATGAATAGTGAGATTGAACCAGTAATAAAAAGTCTCCCAACAACAAAAAGCCCAGGATTAGATGAAATCATTGACTAATTCTACCAAATGTATAAAGAAGAACTAATACCAATCCTCCCCAAGCTATTCCAAATAATTGAAGAAGAGGAAATTCTTCCTAACTAATTCTACGAGGCCAGTATTATCCTGATACCAAAACCAAACAAGGGCACAATAAAAAAAGAAAACTATAGGCCCAAATTCATGATGATATACATGCAATATCCTCAAGAAAATACTACCAAAACAAATTCAACAACACATCAAAAATACAATACACCATAACCGAGTGATATTTATACCAGGGATGCAAAGATTTATAACTAAGATGTGTAAATCAATCAACGTGATACATCACATAAACAGAATGATGGACAAAAATCATATGATAATCTCAATAGATACAGAGAAAGTATTTGATAAAATTTCTTATCCTTTCATGATAAAAACTCTCAAAAAACTAGGCATTGAAAGATCATACCTTGAAATAGTAAAGGTCATATATGACCAAGTCACAGCTACACAAATTTAATATTCAGGAAAACTAAAAGACTCTACCAAAAAATTATTAGAACTGATAAAAAATTTCAGTATGGTTGTAAGATATAAAAAAACAACATATAAAAATTAGTAGTTTTATATATATCAATAGGAAATAGCTAAAAAAAAACCCAGAATTTTTAAAAAGTCACATTTGTAGTAGCTACAAAACAATTAAAAACTTAGGAATAAATTTAATCAAGAGGTGAAGTATCTCTACAAAGAAAACTACAAAACACTGATGAAATAAACTGAAGAGGGCTCAAACAAATGGAAAGTCATCTCATGCTCATGGATTAGAATAATTATTATCATTAAAATGCCCATACTTACCAAAGCAATCTATCACAATTCAATGTAATCTCTACCAAAATATCAAAGTCATTCTCCATCTAAATTAGAAAAAAAGTCTAAAATTTTTATTGAACCAAAAAAGAGGCAGAGCATGTTGGCTCACACCTGTAATCTCTGCACTTTGGGATGACTAGGGGAGCAGATCACTTGAGATCAGGAGTTCAAAACCAGCCTGGCCAACATGGTAAAACCCCACCTCTACTGAAAATACAAAAATTAGCCAAGCATGGTGGCATGTGTCTGTAATTCCAGCTACTGGGAAAGCTGAGGCAGTAGTATCACTTGAACTCAGGAGGTGGAGGTTGCAGTGAGCCAAGATAGCACCACTGCAGTCCAGCCTGGGTGACAGGGTCTGTGAGACTCTGTCTCAATTAAAAAAAAAAAAAAAAAAAAAAAAAAAAGTTAAAAAAGAGCCAGAAGAGCCAAATCATTCTGAGCAAAAATAGCAATGCTGCAGGCACCATATTAACTAATTTCAAAGTATATTACAAGGCTATAGTAACCAAAACAGCATGGCAATAATATAAAAATATACATACAGACCAGTGGAACAGAATAGCAAACCCAGAAATAAATCTACATATTTACAGAAAACTGGTTTTCAACAAAGACACATAAAATATCCTCTTCAATAAATGGTGCTAGAAAAATTGTATATCCATATGCACAGAATAAAACTGGACCCCTATGTCCTAACATACAAAAGTCAACTAAAGATAGATTACAGAGTTACACATAAGATCCAAAACTATAAAACTACTAGAGGAAAACTTAGGGGAAACACTTGAGAATATTGATCTAAGCACAGATTTATGACCAAGTGCTCAAAAGCACAGACAACTAAAACAAAAATAGAGAAATGGGACTATATTAAAGTAAAGCCTTCTGCATAGCAAAGCAAAAAAATCAACAGAGTGAAGAGACAACCTGTTGAATGGGAGAAAATATTTGCAAACCATCCATCTTACAAGGAACTAATATAGAGAATATACAAGAAAGTCAAACAAATCAACAATAAAAATACAAATATTCCCATTAAAAAGTGAGTAAAATACATTAATAGATATTTCCAAAAAGAAGACATACAAATGAGCAACAGGTATAGGAAAAATGCTCAACTTAACTAATCATCTGGAAAATGAAAATAAAAACCATAATGAGATATCATCTTACCCTAGTTAGAATGACCGCTATTAAAAATATAAAAAGAACTCAGCTGCTTGTAAAGATGTAGAGAAATGAGAACTCTTGTACACCATTGGTGGGGATGTAAATTAGTACAGCCATTATTGAAAACAGTATGGGGCTTTTTCAAAAACTAGAACTCCCAAATGATCCCGTAATCTCACTACTGAGTATCTATCCAAAGGAAAAAAAAAATCAATATATCAAAGGGATACTTGCAGTGACATGTTTATTTTCAGCATTATTCACAATAGCAAAGATATGAGATTAACATAAGTATCTATCAATGAATGAGTGAATAAATAAAATATATATACACACATACATATACACAATAGAATACTATTTGGCCATAAAAAGAATGAAATTATGTCATTTGTAGCAACATGGATAAAACTGGAGGTCATTATGTCAAGTGAAATAAGCCAGGCACAGACAGACAGACAAATTACCACATGTTCTCACTCATATGTGGCATCTAAAATACTTGATCTCATCAACCCACTATAGTAATAGAATAATAGATACTAGAGGCTGGGAAGGTGTGAGGCTAGGAGAAAGAAATGAAGAGAGATTGGGAAATGAGTACATACAGTCAGGTAGAAGAAATAAATCCTAAAGTTCAATAGCAGTGACTATAGTTAGCAACAACATACTATATATTTCAAAATAGCTAGAAGAGAGGACTTGAATTGTTACCAACACATAGAAATGATAAACACTCAAGGTAATGGACACCTCAGAACTATGACTTCATTATTATTCATTCTATGCTTGTAACAAATACTCACAAGTACACCATAAATATGTAAAATATTATGTATCAATAAAAGAAAACAAACTAAAGCCAAAAATCATAACTTATTTAAAAATAAGTGTAAAGAAGTGACTGACACAAGTTCTGGGAAGCTAGTGTACAACACGAGCGATGATGATGGATGTGTTACTAAACTGGATTATGGTAATGATTACAAAATATATGCATATATTGAATCATCATGTGGTGTACCTTGAATAGATACAATCTTTACTTCTCAATTAAATATTTTAAAGTAAAAACAAAACAAACAAGAAAGAGATGACTGACAAATGCATTTTTTATATTTGAAGATCTTAATTACTTATGATGTTTATATCATAAACAATGTACAGAGTAGTATACAAAGTACCTTTGGCACATCTTCAAATTAGTTTAACTTTATATATTTTAAAGAACAAATAGATACTGGATAGCACAAATTTAGTCGAAACCCTGGTAATGTATTATAGCAACCTGTCTTTTGCAAGAGTATAGCTATTAAGCAATATTTTGGCATATATGTTTCTACTAATTTAACAATTTCAAAACTGAACAAAAGTTTAAGTATAGGCTATCTGCCTGTGTATTGTCCCTCTCACACTGCAATAGCATGCTTAGTGTAAATGCAAAAAGAAATGCATTTGGCTACTCAGATTGCATTCAAATTTGAAGCTTAAGAGATTTGTTCTTTTCAAGAAACAACTGGGTGTCAAGGTTCCCATTAACTTGTCTCATTAGACTTTTCCTCTGTATTGTATACCGTGGACCCAATTAGTAACTGACATGGGGTAAAATGACAAATTATCTCATTATTAATGAAGAAAAACATAAAATTATTTCCATATTTAAATCACTTGCAAGATTATAGTTCAAATGACACAATAGCACTGCTCAATTTAAACACACCTTTCTGTAAAGCTGAAAAGCAGATTAAATTTGAATAATTAATTTTAATGTTTTCATTTATATGGTGCATTAAAATTTTACTTACTCTAAGCCATAATGATGGACTGTAACTCAATTTCTAGGATTTAGAGATTATTTCAGCACAGATTAGCTTCGGTATTTATACCAGGCAAACCTTGTCAGAGGCAATGCAAAATGTGTAAGTATACTTCATTCTTAATTGGCCTGATGCAGCATGCTATGACTAAGCAGACCATTCTTGTAAATCACTCTCCAAGTTATTATATTTATTTTCTGGAAAATATTCTTTGTTAATTAAATTTCAATCACTTTTTAAATACAACCTAGTACTTTGACATTACTGTTAATAGCCTATCTTAACATCAAACATCATTTAGCATAGCCAAGAAAAATGTTTTAATAAGCTTCTTTAATCATCAAGTGTCTGATTTGCTCTTTCCTTCTGTCTAGTAATACATCAAGTTTTCAATCATTTATTAACTCGTTTAATTACTATTTGCTGAGCACCCATTATATATAGGGCCCTGTCCCAGGCTTGTGTCAGGGTATAAATGTATAAGTGCAAAACCTGGTCCTGTTGTCATTTACCCCACAGTAAGGGTGACATGGTATAAGGCAGGCAGCATGGTAAAAGCTGGAGTAGGGAGAAAGGGCCCTGACAGGGAATCAGAATCCAGGAGTCTCTATCATGAATCTGTGACTTGGGGTCTAAGTAGAAGAAAACTTCAGCCCATAATAGTTCAAATATTTAGTGAAAATTAGTATTTCCACAACATGAAATCTTGAAATAGGGTGACTCTAGGGTTGCTGAATTCAGGGGCCCATTAGCACCCTTAAGAACACAAGTCCTTTCTGTTTTTTTTTTTTTTTCCACTCTATCACCTTTTGAGTATTGATTTTTATCTCTCTAAGCAGCTTCCTTCAATATTCCAAGATGACTGACAAAATTTGGGGCAGTAAGAGCCAACATGACAACACTTAACCTTCAGTATTCAACAAAATGGCATTTACCTAAAGAAGAACTATCTCTCTCTTTTTTTTTTTGAACTCCTACTATTAGCAAGGAAACTTTTCCCAGAAGCCCTCCAGTAGATATTTTCCTGTCCTGTTGGCAAGAAATGGATTATGTCCCCACCCTTAAATGTATCCCTTGAAGGACTTTACTTGCTACAGTGACCTTGGCCAAGCAACTCAATCTCTCTTAATCAGCTACTTTTTCTACAGCATTTTCCCTCTAGTCTAGGGGTCCCCAACCCCTGGGCCACGAACTGGTACTGGTCAGTGGCCTGTTAGGACTTGGTTGCAACAGCAGGATGTGAATGGCAGGCAAGGGAGCAAAGCTTCATCTGTATTTACAGCCACTCCACATCATTCCCATTACCATCTGAGCTCCACCTCCTGTCAGATCAGATCATCAGGCTGTCACTATCTCCCATCGCCCCCAGATAAAACTGCCTAGTGGCAGGAAAACGAGCTCAGGGCTCCCACCGATTCTATATTATGGTGAGTTGTATAATTATTTCATTATATATTACAATGTAGTAATAATAAAAATATAGTGCAAAATAAACGTAATGCACTTGAATCATCCTGAAACTATTCCCAACCCAGTCTGTGGAAAAATTGGCTTCCATTAAATCTGTCCCAGGTGCCAAAAAGGTTGGGGTCCATTGCTCTGCTTCTAGTACTCCCTCTATGCACCCATGCTACTGATGTCATGTGCTTGCCAACAGAATCAAAGATAAATTATATGACAGTAATTATGCCAGTATAATGTATTAGGCAAATATTTGGCATCATTATTATATGTAATATGATTATATGTAATAGGATATATTTTAGAGATACTCTAAAACCATGCACACACAAGAGAGGGACTTTGCCACAATGAGTTTAAAATGTGTTCCTTGCAGCCTTTGCCACATCATTAAGAACAGGCAAATCACATTTTCTTAAAGGAATTAATTGGGACTGAACAATGGCTCATTAGTTTGGGCTACTTGCCTGAAAAAAGATGACATAAATTTGGTTCCATAAAAAAAAATCCTATTACCTTGCTACTCAATGTGTGGTCTCTGGATGGGCAGCATTGGCATGACCTGGGGACTGGTCAGAAATTTCTTTCTCACTCCAAGAATATCCAAGATGATCTCACTGAAAGACATACTGACTCAGAGTCTGCATTTTAACATTTTAACAAGATGTCCAGGTGATTCATATGCACACTAAATTTTGTAAGGCACCACTCTTGTAGAATATATGATTCCTGTTTTGATCCCACAGATATTTTAAATCTCAGTATTTTATTATAATTATGCTAACATTGATGCTTCATGAAAAGAGCATTTTCTGAAGCAAATTGCACTGAGCCAATTTAATTATTTAATCAATTTCCTTTTCAGAGAATATTTGTTTCCATCTTTCTGTTTTATCTTCATAAAATTATTTCTTCTATGTTTCAATTTTACAACAGAGATTCAGTTCAGTCATCATTTTTTTTTCATGGAAAGTTTTACTATTTAACCTTCTGCCTCTTCATTTTTCTTGTGGGCATTTCTACCAAGTTCAATTTTCTTGGATTAAATTTATTAGGTCTAACTTTTGTCAAAATATTTCATTATTCCTTTAATATTTAGTCAATACAAAATTTTGCTATCTCTGGATTTAGTGAAAGCCAATTTTATTTTCACTTGATTTTGATTATTTCCAACAGTAATTTTCACTGTGAATTAAATAAAATCTGCTTCAAATCATTTAAATAGCTGCAACTATTTTGATACATCATCTACTGAGTTCTTAAATAGAAAAATCAGGCCTTATCTTCATTAGGCTCAAAATGTCTCATGTCAGAATGTATCTTGTCCAGCACTTTGGGAAGCCACGGCAGGCTGATCCCTTGAGCCCAGGAGTTTGAGACAAGTCTGGCAACATGGTGAAACCCATCTTTACTTTAACAAAAAATACAAAAAATTAGCCAGGTATGGTGACATGTGCCTGTAGTCTGAGCTACTTGGGAGGCTGAGGTTGGAGGATCGCCTGAGCCCAAGAGGCAGAGTCTACATAAGTTGTGATGGTGCCACTGCACTCCAGCCTGGGTGGTAGACTGAGACCCTGTCTCAATAAATAAACAAATAAGTAAATAAAAAGGGATATATATTGCTTTAGCGCTGGTGTCCTTTGAGCTCAAGCTAGATTACATTAGCTATGTTATATATAATATAAAGATATTACCTTGGAGAACAGTATGTGTTGCTCACTATAAGAATGTCTACAAGTTAAAATTCTACTGAAATATAAGCCCTGAAAGGGTAGCCTATATCTCATTCATGTTTATCCCCCTATAAAAATCTGTGGCACATCACAAGTGTTCAAAACATTTGAGTTACAGAGGGAGATTACAAACACATGTCTTCAAACATATGCTATAAGAATTCAGAGAAGGGAAGCTTGGTCCTATCTGTGTTTCCAGATAGTTTTCATGTACTAGTTGGCATCCCTTCTGGAAGGTATAGCATAATCCCAAGATGGAGATGGAAACGTCTAGTGCTTTTTATGGGACACCGTCCATTTTTATTAAGTGTAAAATTCTTATGAGATAGCCTTGAAATGTAAATTTGGAAAAATAGGAAGACTTTGAAGGGGAATCTGAGCATGCTGATCAGTGAGATAATTGATCTGGTAGCCAAGCGCCTATGACACAGGATAGACAGCAGGGAGTGGGATGAGAGAGGGAAGTGGTAAAAAAACTGATGGTGAAATTAGTATCAATGATATTGCAGAGGTAATATGAGTCTGAACTCAAAAAAGAAAATCTGAAGTGAGATAAAAAGGGTATATCCTGAAGACACTTTGTAATATTGGCACCCTTGACCCTTAGGCGTCTTGTTTCCATGTTTTCTTTGAGGAATTTAACCTTTCCTGAGAGCATTTACCTACTCTTTCCTGAACTGTGGACAACATTGAATTCACTTAAGACTGACTCCTGGGCATTTCTACTACCATGTTTTATATGAACTCCAGTGTCCCAAGAATAATCCTCCATGCTTTTTTTTTTTTTTTTTTTTTTTTTCAAATTAAGGTTTCTTTTTCTGGTGACTGCATTGTGAAATGTAATGATCGGCCTCATACTCTACTATCCATGCAGGACTTTCAATTTTATCATGCAATTCCCTCCCCCACTTTTTCCTGCCTATTCCTACTGTCCTTGCTTCACTCAGGGGTTTATTATTTCCCATCTGCCTTTTTAGTATTTTCCTAACTGATCTTCCTGTCTAGTGTCTCCATCCTCCAAGTCCATTCTTCACATAGTAGCCAGATTAATCATTCTGGGTTGCAAATCTAACCCAGTCACCCTTTGACTTAAAATCTTTCAATGGTTCCTAAATCTTGCTTTCAGGAAACGTAGTGAGTTATGATTGAAAAGGCAATACAATGTAGAATCAGATATGTAAACTTAAATCTTGATTCTACCATACATTAGTCACGTGGCCTTGAGCAAACTCTTTATCTGACCCTCAGTTTCAAAAAAATTTACTTTATCTAAGACTATTCTGAAACTTAAGTGAAATTATACACACATACCCACAAACACACACACGTGACATAATCAATGGATACTTTATCAGAAAATGTTTAAGCTTCACAAAAAGTCCAAAGTTTTCTGATAATCTATATTATCAGAAATATAGATAAATACACACATATATATGTATATGTATGTAAAATATATAGTCACGCATATATATTCATGTAAACATGAATATATATACATAGCTATACTAGTATATACAATATTGCTTAAATATATATACATAGATATATTAGTATATATAATATTGCTTAAATATATATACATAGATATACTAGTATATACAATATTGCTTTGTACAAGTTTAAACTTCAATAAGATTCATGATATGGTTTGGCTGTGTCCCCACCCAAATTTCATCTTGAAATCCCATGGTGTGGGAGGGACCTGGTGGGAGGTAATTGAATCATGGGGGCAAGTCTTTCCCATGCTCTTCTCATGACAGTTAATAAATCTCACAAGATCTAACGGTTTTATAAAGAGGAGTTCTGTCTGGGCACAGTGGCTTACGCCTGTAATCCCAGTACTTTGGGAGGCTGAGGCAGGTGGATCACGAAGTCAGGAGATCGAGACCATCCTGGCTAACATGGTGAAACCAACCTAGTCTCTAGTAAAAATACAAGAAATTAGCCAGGGGTGATGGCTGGTGCCTGTAGTCCCAGCTACTCCGGAGGCTGAAGCAGAGAATAGCATGAACCCAGGAGGCGGAGCTTGCAGTGAGCCAATTGCAGCACTGCACTCCAGCCTGGGGGACAGAGCGAGACTCCATCTCAAAAACAAAACAAAACAAAACAAAACAAAACAAAACAAAACAAAACAAAAGACGAGTTCCCTTGCACAAGTTCTCTCTCTTTGCCTGCTGCTATCCATGTAAGACATGACTTGTTCCTCCTTGCCTTCCACCATGATTGTGAGGCCTCCCCAGCCATGTGGAACTCTAAGTCCATTAAACCTCTTTCTTTTGTGAATTGCCCAGTCTCGAGTATGTCTTTATCAGCAGTGTGAAAAAGAACTAATACAATCCATCTATATTGAAGTCCTAAACATAGATATATATATTTACCTTTCATGAAAAATAATAGAAACAAAAGCATAAAAATGAAAATTTCCCTTAATGCTTTTATCAAATGGAGTATTAAACTTTCATAAGGCTAAGTTATACATTCACTTTGAGAAATTTAACCCTCAAAAGGATTCAGATTAAGCTGATAATACTGAAATAAAACAGCAAGAAAACCTTCCACTATGGCGGGCTGCATTAATTAAAGTCTGTGTCTACAAGTCAGAGGCAGGGACATCTTCACAGGGCACTCTACTCAAAATGATTAGAACATTTATGGAGCATTGTATTCAATTCTGGAGACAACACTTTAAAAGATCTATTAAAAAAAATTGCGCCCAGAGAAAGACAAATAAGTTTGCTAAGGATACCATATTCTATTTCAAATGCAAGTACAAGAAAGTGGCAAGAAACTTAGAAAAACTTGATTTAAGGAAGATAAATCTAATAATTAGAATAATCCATCAATGAATGGAGTTATCTGATTGAAATTATCTGGGTACAAGTTTGATGATCATGTATCTATAAAGGTTATGCTTAAATAACTCCAAACATCAGGTCTTACTTGGATTTGAATGACCTAAAAGTCCCTTTCCAAAACAATGATGTAATTTTCAGCAAAAAGATAAACGCAGTACACCACTAAGTTATGGTGTAAAGATATTTTTGTTTTTCTTTTGTGTTTATTTGTGCGTTTGTAGTTTAGAAGTGCTTTTAAAATCTCCTATGTAGCACACTTTATAATTACGCATATATTTGCGTATCTAAAACATAAGTAAGTTCTTTAAAAATTAATTGCGTTTCTCAGATCAAAGCATTAATCTACATTTTTTCATGTTCAACCTTGTAACCTCTACTTCACAAACATTAAACATGAGGTTAAATGGCGTTCCTTAAGGAATAAATGCATCAGGAGTTATTCTAAAAATATCTTGTCTACTAAGCAAAGCGATTTTCCAAGATACAGTTGGGATATGATAAATAGCACAAGAACATGTATACTGAATTTCTGTTTATTCCTAGGGCTGTATTTATACTGTCATAATATAGAAGAATTTCAAACATACTAATTTAAATGTGTATCTTAAAGTAACTGACAGATTATGCTGCAATGCTATACATTTTCAGCCTCTGGGATTTCATTTTCCCATAAACTAGGCAGCATTTTCTGTCCTCTCCGGGTTCTATTCATAAAGAAACACTAGGCTACCAATTCTGAATTCTATAATAGCAGAATCACAGGGGACCTAAGGGCTGGGAAGCAATCAGAGCCTAGTAACTGGTGTTAGCCTGCACCTCCTGACTGTGCCTTCCTCTCATCTTCTCACACAACCTCGACTATTTTCAGATTCTAACCCAGGTTTCCTGGCTTCGGTACACTTCTGTATGCTTGACTACATTCAGTCATTATTATACTAGTGTGCTAGAGTTGCCATAACAAAGTGCCACCAACTCCTTGGCTTAAAAAAACATTTTTTTTTTTTTTTCCTCACAGTGCTGGATGGAGGCTAGTAGTCCAAGATCAAGGTGTTGCCAAGGTTGGTTTCTTCTCAGGCCTGTTATTGGCTTGTGAATGGCCATCTTCTCTCCATGTTTTCACATGGTCTTTCCTGTGTGGGTGTCTGTGTCCTAATCTCTTCTTCTTTTAAGGACACCAGTCATATTAGACTAGGGCTTGACCTTATGACATCATTTTACCCCAATTACCTCTTTAAAGATGATATCTCCAAATATAATCACATTCTGAGATACTTGGAGTTAGGACTTAAACATATGAATTTTGGGGTGACACAATTCAGCTCATAACGGTAACAAATAGTAATACACTAAGTTGCTTTTAAAAATATGAAATAAGTAATTGTTTGACACATATTTTTCAAGCTTTGACTGCATGTTTTGGCATTAAGAAATTTTGCTAAATTCAAAAAATGGATAAGAATTTTTACTTTAGAAAACTGTATTTTCAGACAAAAGTTTGGATACATTTTTGTGGCTGTGACTTAGTTGGTAAATCTACTCATGCAACACTTATTACCAGATGTTAAGGACTAAATGCTTAGTTTTCTTTGGAAGGTAATTCGGTCATGAATGTGGAGCCTTCATGAATGGAACTGGTACCCAAGCAAGAAGAGACACAAGAGGTTCCTATTTCTCTGTTCTCTACCATGTGAGGACACATCAAGAAGATGGTCATCTAGGAACCACGAAGAGTGTCCTCAACCAGAACCCTACCATGCTGGCACTCTGATCTCAGGTTTTCCAGGATCTAGAAGAATGAGAAGTAAATTTCTTTTGTTTAAGTCACCCAGTGTTTTTGTTAGAGCAGCCCAACCTGACAAAGACACCAGACAAGCTCTAACTAAAGATGACACAAAAGCTTTTTTAATAACTTGAAATAATATAGAGGGATTTCAGTTGTAATTTCCAACGCGCTGGATATGTTAGCCCAGAATCTCATTGAAGCCTCCATGAACCATAATGAAAAGAAGCACAAAAGTAGTATTTGAAAAGCGTACTTGTTCTTAAGATAGGGCAAAATCAGTGTTTTCATTTTCTTATGCAAGAGTTTCTCAGAAAAGAATTCAGGTAAGATTGCTAAATGCCTTTCCCTGTTTAATTAAAAATAAAGTTTTATCTGAAATGAATTAAATATAACTACTGTTTAATTAAACCCAAAACCTTTAAGAGGATCACTCCAATAAGATCAATTAACATTCTGCTCCATATTGAACATAATTGGAATGGCAATTCTTGTAATCCACTGGCATAACCTTTAAAATCTGCTTGGTCTTTAAAACATATATATGGCATTTACTTAAAAATCCAAACAGCTAAAGCATAAAACCACATACTAAGTTTAATGTTAGTGTTCATTTTAAAATTAAAACTATTCATAAAATAGAATTATTACATCTTATTTGACAACTGGTATTTCTGAGTTACTTGAGAGTTTTTGCGTGAAAAATAGGCTCCAACAGGTGAAACAGGAGAATTAGATCTTAAATTAGTGAACTGGCATACTGAGCAAATAAAAGAGGAATTTGAATCATCACATTCTTTTTTTAAAAATACAAGTTTCCAGTCAGGGTTTTTAAATATTTGCCTTAATTTCTGAGTCACACAGCTTGTGTAGACATAGCAAAATTTGTTAATGCCAATAATAGTTTGGAAAAAAAGCTTTCATTTTCAAGCACTGTTCTGTAACATCCAGGAAAATCTGAAGAAACAGAAAAAATAATATTAACATGACCTTTGGCCACTGCTACTTTGTGATATGGTGATTACTAATGGGACTTTTTTTCTGTTTTTTTCTGTTTTTTTTTTTGTTTTGTTTTTTTGTTTTATGTTTTTTTTGAGATGGAGTTTCGCTCTTGTTGCCCAGGCTGGAGTACAATGGCGGATCTTGGCTCATTGCAACCTCTGCCTCCCAGGTTCAAGAGATTCTCCTGCCTCAGCCTCCCAAGTAGCTGGGATTACAGGCGCATACCACCACGCCCAGCTACTTTTTGTATTTTTAGTAGAGACGGGGTTTCACTATGTTGGCCAGGCTAGTCTCGAACTCCTGACCTCAGGTGATCCACCCACCTTGGCCTCCCAAAGTGCTGGGATTACAGGCGTGAGCCACTGTGCCCAGCCTAATGGGACTTTTTAAAGTATGCCTTACACTTTCAGAAATGTACATGATGCCATTTGCTACCAATATTTGGAAATATTTGCCGATATGCTGTTATGTTTCTCCCATCAAAAATATAATATTTTTAAGTGTGCGCTATATGACTGGAGAGTAGGTGAAAAGATGTGCAAATGTAACATCCAGCGCAGTGCTTAGGGACTTCCAAGAAGTCTGGCCTTGGGCATGCTCACAAGGCATAGTAGAGCTTCAGAGTCCTCAGGTTTGAATGACCCCTCTGTTGATTTCAACGGCCATATTTTCAAGTCTTCTGGCTGTCAGCCCAGCAGGTATACCCATCAAGGAATTTACAAGTTGTCCCTCAGACTCTCTCCTTTACATAATTTGCTTCTCTGATCCACTATTCCAGTGTAGGATGCTTCTCTGGAGATGGTAACTCCTATGCTTTCTCTACTACCTGCATGTTGCATGGCTCTGCCCCTTGCCAGTTTGGTCATTGATTTCAACTTGATTATTTCCTGATCAAGAAAATAACTTTACATATGAGAAATCAAATTACTTACCATTAAGGATTTGTAATTTATTTTCTTCACCTTTCCCATACTTATTTTTTTTTCCTCACATAACTTCAAAATTGTTCTAGACAATCTATAAGACACATAGAATTCAAAGACAGTAAAATACTAGGCCAGTCATCGTGGCTCACGCCTGTAATCCCAGCATTTTGGGAGGCCAAGGCAGGCAGATTGCTTGAGCTCAGGAGTTCAAGACCAGCATGACAAAACCCCGTCTCTGCCAAAAAGAAAAAAAAAACAAATTAGCTGGGTGTGGTGGCACATGCCTGTAGGCCCAGGTACTTGGGAGGCTGAGGTGGGAGGATAGTCTGGGCCCAGGAGGTGGAGGTTACAGTGAGCCAAGATCCTGCCATTGTACTCCAAACTGGGTGACAGAGCCAGACCTTGTCTCAAAAAAAAAAAAAAAAAAAAAAAAAGATTTGGAAAAGAAATTCAAAGAATCTGGTGTGTTTCTGGAGTTCTGGTACACTTCTCTGTGAGCTGCCAACTATCACCCCTGATATTTATACTCTGTGGGATATATTAAGTTAGTGATCTGGACTCTGAGTTGTATGTGACTTTATATTTTAATGTGATAGTTCAGGCAACAAACATCGGAAACTCTTCTGGGAGGGAACAGGGGGCACTAGCTGGCCTGTGGCTGTGATCAATCCAGCAGAAAGCAGGGCAAGATTCTGAGCCCACAGGAAAAACTCCAGAGTGAACTGGTGGACATAATATCTGTGTGTAGCTACTGCATGTAACTAGAAGACCAAAATTTTGGTCGATAAAAAGCCTTTGGCATTCAAATTTACTCATTTTAAAAGAGTAATTTGTTATGTATTTCCTAAATAGTTGCATCAATTTTACTAAAATTAGAAGAGCCACACATTGCAGGTGCATAATTACACTTGCCATTAAACACAAACACAGATGCACACAACAAAATTAGATGCAATCATTTCATTGAGAAAAGAATGCCACTCCTTTCTCATTCTACATTTTTTATTTAAAAAATTGAGCTTTGATTTTTCTCAATGACTGAAGGATATGCTGTGTGTTATTTTTTTATATTTTTTTCCACATTTTAGGTGGGAATTAGTGATCAGGTTATTATGGAACAATGAAAACTTTATCCAACAGTAGGCTAGGCTTCCTTCAGTATAGTCATAAAAATAATCACTATATCACAGTCAACTCTACATAGTAGACACTGCAAAAAAACAAGTCTGCCTTCAACCCATCTTAGAATGGCCCTTGCTATAATTTTACCTACCGTATCCAAGTAGGGAAAAAGACAAGGGAGGGTATTCATTCATTGGTTATGAGCCTGGCAGTATGGTCACACCTTTCATAGATGCCATCTTATTTCAGTTCTACAATAATCCCTTGATGTAATGTTGGCTCCATTTTTTAAGATGAGGAGTCCTGGGGTGGTGAATTCATAGATCCAGCTGATAAGGATAGCAAAAAGCAGAGCTAGAAATTTGAATTGCAGTAATTTGGACCTAGTTTGGTATTTTACCTCCTGACCCCTGGGAGATAAGTTCTCTCTAGTCTAAGCCAGGCTGGTCATGTCACTGATATCAAGTCCCACGGTATAAATCCTGTAGGCCTAAGTGAGTACATTTCTTCTAGTGTTTGGACTTTCGGAAGACAGATTTTATGATGATTTACCTTAAATAAATTTTTCTGGGACATTGCTTTTTGTCATAGACTGTAAGACCGTACTGATGTTTGTATTTAAAACATTGAGCTTAAAAACTTAGAATGTTTTTCAAGCTAATACCACTTTGGGAATGATTAAACTGAATCCCACATCAGAATTCTCACTAGTATTAGTCCTGGTAAAAATAATCCATTGGAGTATATACATGAATAAAGCTTTTTATTCTAGACTTGATGCAACTTTAGAGGTACCAAGACCAAAGTTCATCCTTATGTCATTATAATGCCTAAATCTTAGCAAAGATTCTGCTGATTAATTCAGTTTTCTCATGGTAGGATCATAATTTCATTTCCCTTCTTTCCAATTCTTATTACACAAACTTTTCAGGTATAATATTGAATAATGTATTTTAAACTTTTTAGCTAAAGGATTAAGAAATAAAACCAGTTATATTTTTAAAAATAATGGTGATCCCTTAAAATTAGATTTATTTAATCCATTGTAAATAGTTCTGTGAATATTTCTTGAAATGGGGTCACTCATTGGTATAACTATTATATTAATATTCTACATTTCATTTTACTATCATGCTATCACTTTATTTAAATGGTATGTGGAGTATGTGGGGTAATGTAACAAAAGTTTCTATCAAATTGTAAGAAACTGAACTTCTTTCAGTTTCTCAAACATGCTATACTTTCTTTTACTTCTTGGACTTCACATAAGTTCTTCCTGGAACTTTTTTTTTTAACTCAATTTTCCTATTCCCATTTAGACACAACTAAATCCTGATCATATTTAAGTTTCTGCTCAAATATCCTTTCTCAGTATATTTTCCCGAATTCTCAGGCCAAATCTCTGCTATATGTTCTAAGTAAGTCTTCTAATTTACTAGTATATACATTTTTATTTTATTTCTTGTTTATATCTCTCTTTATTGGCTATAAACTTCTTAAGGGCAGGAAACTCTTCTTCTATCTTCATTTCTGGACACCAGAATCTAGTCCTAGAATTCATGTGATAAATATCTGTTGCATTAGTGGTAAGTGATACTGAGTTGTATTACAAAAATGTTTAAGTTTGGTTAAAAATCTCATAGGGTAGTGTAATAAAGTCATTGAAATGAGAACCAATGACCACTATTTGTTCCATTCCCTCCTGAGTAACCTGAATGATGATGTGTGATGATGCTGAACACCCAGCAGACTTGTCTCTCCTAGGGATGGCAACAGGGAACATGGCATGTCTGGTTCTTGGGACAGGTATGGGCAGATTCAGTCCTTCTCACTATGGAGGATTATTCTGCACTGTATCTAGATTAGATCTTAATAATATCTAAAGTCTTAATGCACAACTGTAGACATCATACTTTCTTCCTCTGGATTCCCAGCAAGTATCAATAAGAATATAATAAGAATATTTGTTTCCATTTGCGTGATATCCTTTTCACTTTGAAAATAAGAAAATTGTGCTCCAGAAAAGGCAGATCTCTTGCCCGAGGGCTAAAAATAAGTTAGTGGCAAAGTTTAACCTTTCTAAACACCAAAGTCAAACCTTTCTAAACAGCATATTTTAAGACATTTTGTTGAAGCCCAGTAATACCTTGTTGCCTCTGCCTAAAAACCTTAAGCAGGTGGGAATTTTAGGAAGTTCTGCATTGAGCATTGATTTAGAGGTGATTCAACAAGTCACTAAAGACGTGAGGGATTCTAGCACAATACAATTGGAAAATTGTAAAACCTTAGCTCTGTGAGAGAACTGTTCTCATTTAGAGCTCCTGAGTGTTAATAGTCACTGTATTCGTATTAAACTGCCTGTTTCCCTGTCCTATGTTTAATTTCTGCATGTCAAGTAAAAGATAAATGTTTTGGACAGAGAAGGTGACAGGGTTGGCCAAGAAGATTCTGCTTTCCTCAGTTCCTCTAAGGGAGCCCAATATCGTTGAGAAACAGATCAAGCTCAACGTGAAGCAGGAGGCATTTATTGCACTCCTCTTCCCAACTGTCAGGGCCTCATAGGAGGTAACTTCAGGGCTGCGCTGCAAGGCTGTATGGGTTGTGTTTGCATAAGGGTACCCAGCTGAGAGGATAAGAGTGACTGAAAAGCATCCTGGGCTGCGCTCATCAAGGTATGCCCCAGCATCACTGATACACTAGAGGAAAGAGCACCTTTGCACAAATGCAGCCTATGGGTACGAAGTGACCCACACTCACTCATTTTCTTGGGCTGGGACATACTCTTCTTTCTCTCTACTGAGCTACTATGATTGGACCTGAAAGTTCCTAAATAAAGCTGTCTCCTAAAAAGCATTAATCGGTCACTTTAATGCTATTGCTCATCTCCCCATTTTCTTTGTAGTTCTATGCACATTTTGTTTACCAGTAGAAAAATAGTAAGTTTGATTTACTTGTCTTTGGTTAGAAAATAACTTATCCATTGCTTCTACTTTATTTTGGAGATATAAAGAAGTAGGTAAACTGTTTTCAAATCATAAAGAAAATACTACAAAATAAAATAGATTTCTCAAATATGTTTTGCATTTATTTGACCTATTTTAAAAAACCTCCTGGAAAGTGAATATATTTATACAATATATAAACAGATTTCAGTATATTAAAAAAAAGAATAAAACTTCCTAAAGAGATTTTATACTTTCCATATTTAAATCTTATTAGCATTTTAATTAATGACATTATTTATAAGCAAACACTCTTTTAAATGTTGCATTTTCCAGTTGCATTTTTTTCCCTAAGAGTGGAATAATGGGGAGAACACTGTAATTCCATGGTTATGTTTCCATAAAATTCCATGGCTGAACAAACCAAACAATTTCTAGTGGATAGACTTTTCTAAAATATTGTCTTTTCCATGAACTAAAAACTATTATTTGTTATTCTCTGCCTCTTGTTGATTAGTATGATCTGACAGATAGATAAAAAGTTGTCCATTAATGTGAACAGTGAGCTTAGAAAGAGCGAAAGGTGCTCGGATTCTCTTCTCTTTCTTTTTTTTTTTTTGTTTTCTGTTTTTTGTTTTTTGTTTTTGAGACAGGGTCTCACTCTGTCACTCAGGCTGGAGTGCAGTGGCATGATCTCGGCTCACTGCAACCTCTGCCTCCCGGGTTCAAGCAATTCTCATGCTTCAGCCTCCTACGTCGCTGGGATGACAGGTGTATGCCACCATGACTGGCCATGGGATTCTCTTCTCCATTTCATGCTCCTGAGTGACTCTCCTTATGTGATAGGTCAGGGCCAGTCTGCACCCAGCCTATCTCCCAATTTCACACCTGTGTGCCAAATGTAGACTCCAAGGAAAAGGGGGCTGGGAGTTTTTGTATTTTTTTTTTTTAGTAGAGATGGGGTTTCACTGTGTTAGCCAGGATGGTCTCGATCGCCTGACCTTGTGAAGTTTTATTCTTTGTTTTTTTTTTTTTTTTTTTTAATACACTGAAATCTGTTTTTATATCATATAAATATATTTTCCAGGTGGTTTTGGTCCCTATTTCAACTTCCCACAAAGTCTCTCTAAATAATCACTTTGTCATAAATTATGGTGTGCTTGCTCTACAAACACAGTTTAAAGGAATATCTCCTACCCCTGCCTCTACCTTCTCCAAGACAATTCAGACAAGATGTGCTTCTGAAATCCTTTTTACATGGGACTTCTGGACTGTTCACTGAAGGGCTCAGCTGTGGCCAGCAGATGCCTGACTATGTATTTACATCCATTACAAATACGTTGTTAGACCAGGATAGCTCTCCCAAGGGAGTACCTTTCAAAAGAAGGAAAGCTGGGCTTTTAAAACAATGGATAATCTCATAAGGGGTGCTGTTGGTGGTGGTGGGATGTCCCAGCATTTTTCACTGATAGTTAAGTAGAATTGCTGTGGAAAAATCCAGGAGTCTAGATAGCTTTTGGAATATACAAAATAATCAGACTCAAAGCTAGGGACACAAAGTGCCCTGTTTCCTCATTTATCTTTGACTTCTGATTTAAAATAACAGAGCCACAAGATTTTGGATAAAACTTGGCTCCAGTACTACTAATGTCTAGTTTCTATGTTAATACTAACAAAGAGGCAGGGAAAAGAACTCACATGGGCACTTAACATCCTTCTAGACACATACAGGATATTTTATAGGCCTGATTCCATTCAGTCTTTCAACAGCCCTCTGGAATGGGCATTTACTACATTTCTCAGATGAAAAAACTATTGCCCAGGGGTAAAATGCCATTCCCAATTTCACATATGTAGTAGCTAAGGGGATTGAGATTTGTGTTCAAATCCTAAAGACTGTTTTTTTTTTTTTAATTATATTAATCCACTGAGCTAAAAACAACCTTGAGGATTTTAAATGCCATACAGTGACAATTTCTACAAACTGTAGACAAAAGATCCCAAATGTCATTTAGAGTCATTCGGGGGCATTCCTGTTAACTTTAACCCATTCCCCAAAGAGAAAATACTATACTGAGTTCCTATATAATAAAGGATACTGAGTTGATCACCTGAATTTATCTGTGGATCCAAAGGGTTCATCTGATTCCCAGCAATCCACTAAGCACAGGAGAGCCAGAATACAAAATAGCATCTTTTGCAGCAGAACAAAATAGAGATTAAAACTTTTGACGTGGAAGTCAATTTAAGCATATTTTCTTGAAAGTTAATAAACTATTAGACTTTTCAGTATCTATTCACCGGGAATAGAGGCACAATGCAAAACAATTACAGATAAGCAGTCTGCTAAAATCATTATCTATTGACCAAAAATCATCATTATATCAGCATCATAACTCAGATCAATTAGACGTACCAGGGAAATGAAGGCAAATGAAATGGAGTGAAAATAGGATTGCTGAATTTGGTAAAATAAAAGAAGAAATGTCCATCAACTTTGAATTTCAAATAAACTCCATTTTTTAAAAGTATAAATATATCCCATGTAATATTTAGTAAATGTTTATACTAAAACATATTCACCATTTATAAGACATTTAAATTTAACTAAGTTTAACTGTATTTTTATCTGGTAGTCTTAAAGCAAATGCTACATACAGTTTTACAGGGAACCTACTCATTCTAATCAATAAAATAATAGCTAACATTTTCATATCAATTATCCTTTAAGCACGTGATAAATGCTAATTTATTTACACAACCCTATAAAATAGGTACTACTATTCCCGTTTAGAAAATAAGAATATTGAGACAGTAACAGATGGATTTGCCCATTGTCATGCAACTAGTGGCAGAAAAGAGATTTGAACCCAGAAGTGCTGTTACGGAGTTTAACACTCTAACCATGTATCAGTGAATTCAAAATCCTACCAACCGCACATAGATTGATAAATCTTGAAAATACTATTCAACACAATATTAACATGCATCATGCACTTATTTTACCCAAGGCCTCTTTAACAGACAGCAACCGTAAACTTAATATTCCATCTTCACTGACCGTATTTTCTCTCTTCAAATGGTACTTCAGAAATTGGTAATACCTCACGGTCATTGTTTTTTGTTTTTTGTTGGGTTTTTTTTTTTTTTTTTTGAGATAGAGTCTTGCTCTGTCGCCCAGGCTGGAGTGCAGTGGTGCGATCTTGGCTCACTGCAAGCTCTGCCTCCTGGGTTCACACCATTCTCCTGCCTCAGCCTCCCTAGTAGCTGGGACTACAGGCACCCACCACCACGCCCGGCTAATTTTTGTATTTTTTTTTAGTAGAGATGGGGTTTCACCATGTTAGTCAGGATGGTCTCGATCTCCTGACCTCGTGATCCGCCCGCCTCGGCCTCCCAAAGTGCTGGGATTACAGGCGTGAGCCACTGTGCCTGGCCCTGCCTCATGGTCATTGTTAAGAATGTCTGTTATTGTGTTACATATATCAAAGGGCAAAATAAAAAATAAAAATTGATTTAAATTTTATAGTTTAATTTTATATATATATTCTAGCCAGAGAACACTTAAATTACAGATACCAAAACAGATCTTCTTTCTCATAAATTTTAGATTTGATTCTATATATGGATGTTTAATATACTTTATTTCCTACAGAGTTAAGAGAAATTAAAGATTTGTTGTTGGATTTATTAATTTAATAAAAGATCAATATAAGTTTGGATTTTTATCATTTGCATACTGGTACCATAGAATTTCTTTAACTTGGAGTGTCCTGATACTTTAATCTTAAATTGCAATAAGATTCATGCTCAAGTAATCTTCAAAAGTCAATATATCTAAGTAAGTCCCATTAGAATGGGACTTCAGGCCAGGCACAGTGGCTGACGCCTGTAATCCCAACACTTTGGGAGGTCAAGGCAGATAGATTGCTTGAGCTCAGGAGTCTGAGACCAGCCTGGGCAACATGGCAAAACCCTGTCTCTACAAAAATACAAAACTTAGCCAGCCTTGGTGGTGTGTGCCTGTGGTTCCAGCTGCTTGGGAGTCTGAGGTGGGAGGATCTGAGTCCGGGAAGTGGGGTTTGCAGTGAGGCAGGATTGTGCCACTACACTCCAGTCTGGGAGACAGAGCAAAACGATGTCTCAAAAGAAAAAAACAAACAAACAAAAACCCAAGAGGTTGCCTTTAAATGAACATGTTTCAAATAATAAATAACCAATTCCTTTTTTCTTGATCATCATCTTGCACAAGAACCCAAATATATTTGTCCATAAATGCACATTTCTATGCCCAACACAGACCTAATAACATCAGAATCTCTGGGGATAAAATTTAAGAATCTGCGTTTTCAGCCAGCCCATGCCACCAACTGATTCTGATGCAAGAGGTCTCCAAACCACGCTTTGAGAAAATGACTTTGACACCAACATGTAAGCACATATAGGCAGCTGGTGGTGTGCTTTTTCCCACTGAGATCTTTAAAGCTGCTTTATTTTTAGAATTTTCCCTATTTCCCATTCCAGAGCTTTGAGACAGCTTGTAGAAAATGTGTGTGTGTGTGTATATGTGTATATATATACTCACACACTTACATATATACTTATATGTATATACTTATATACATAAGTGTATATACTTATATATTTATATCTCTGTGTGTGTGTGTGTGTGTGTGTGTGTGTATATATGTGTATATATATATATATATATATATATATATATATATATTAGTGTCACAGTCTAAAGTACTTTGGATCCATTACCTTGTATTACAGATTTTCCCACATCATAAGGCATATGCCTAACAGAACAGATGGGTCCTGTGGTATTTAACAAAGGGCCATCAAATCTTACAGCTTTGGGGATTAAAACTGTACAGTGCTTTTTCATGAAATAAACAAAGACTGAACCTTTCATAGGTGGTAGGATGTTAAGAATGGGGTGAAAAGTGACTCAGAGTTTAACTCAAATAATAGCTGCTCCATTACCCTTGTTGTTATTTTATTCATTTACCTTAAACCCTCTTAACCACATTTGGTTTTGCTAATTATGTTGCATATAGAATAGCAATAGTAATTATATACACCCAATGCCATAATGATAATACAACCTTGAATGCAATCACTATCAAATTTTGTTCCATACTTTATTTTAAAACTATAGGACAAGGTATCATAAAAATAGAAAATAATAATATAATTAATAATCGCCATAAATATCACTTTGCTTTTATTTTCTTATGGTGGGTAACCTTGTACAAAAACCTTCTTATCAATTTGCAATAGCATTAAAAAATAGTGCAAATGGAATTTTTTTTTTTTTTTTTTTTTTTGAGATGGAGTCTCGTTTTGTCACCTAGACTTGAGTGCAGTGACTTGATCTCGGCTCACTGTAACGTTCGCCATCTGGGTTCAAGCAATTCTCCTGCCTCAGCCCCCTGAGTAGTTGGGATTACAAGTGCCCGCCACCATGCCTGGCTAATTTTTGTATTTTTAGTAGACACAGGGTTTCACCACACTGGCCAGGCTGGTCTTGATCTCCTGACTTGAGGTGATCTGCCCACCTTGGCCTCCCAAAGTGTTCAGATTACAGGCATGAGTCACCGCTCCTGGACTGACACTATTTTTTTTATTGAACCTATTCTACTGAGTAAAAGTAAACAGGCACACCCCTGCCTCCTTTAAATTTTTTGATTTAAAGGACACCAAGCATGAGAGGAGAAAAATATTGGATACAGAAATCTTATTATTCAAAGAGCCTATAGTATGACTTGTTAAATGAAGAAAACCTGTAAGGCAAAAAATAATGATGCTTTCATAGCAGAGTTCCTGTTACTCAACAAGTGGGAAAGGCTACAAAATGTCTATTACTTATGTCTGGTGTCCCATTTTAAAATGGTGAATATCCTAATATGTATTCTACATTAAAGTTTAATGTTATGTCAGAACCTTTCATTGGAACCAGGAGACAGAAATTTACTTATGAACATAGAGAAATGAACATAGAGAAGGCAAAACCAAAGCATGTGAATATTTACAGAAGGACAAACTACAGTTTATATAAAGACAAGTGGTAGCGATGATCCTCTGTCATTTTAAGCAAGAGAAAACAGTTTTAAAGAAAGTTAAATGCAGTTTAAGAAACAGGACAGAAAATTTTTACAACTTGAGTGACAAATAAGTATTTGTGTACTGTTGTAAACTTCTCTTAGGAACTGTTTCTCAGCAAGTAAAAGTGTTCATTTCTTACTTTCCTTGCTTGGAGTGGTCCATGCATATGACTCATTTTATTCATGACAGGGGTTTACTATTCCTTAGACATACCTGGCCTAACTTTAGCTTATGTGCACCATTCTGAAGATGAAATGATAACAATGCTTTGAATTCATTTAGGTAATTTCAAATGCTTGGTCTACACAGATATGAACCAAGAATTGATGAAATTGTTTGTTATATGAAGTAGGAACAGAGGCATGCAGTGAACTGGAAAACCAAGTTTGTGGATACACATATTTTGCACATATTGTGCTGAACTGAAAAAATCATGTTGATGCAAAAAAAGGCTGTTAAGGTTAAACCACATTCTATGTGATGTCAGCCACAGGCAGCCATGAAGAAATGGAACTCAACAGAAAAGGGAGAGACTGGATTTTTGGGTCAAGTTCTGCCATTTGCAGGATTAAGTCATGTAATGTCTGCACATTGTATTTTTCATGTTTTAAGACAGGATAATTTATACAAATAATATGTACATGTGTATAGACATATGTACACATATTATTAGAAAGATACAGTAAAAAAATAGAAACACCCTTTGAAAACAACAAAGTGCTGTAAAAATACAATTTAATTATTACATGATATTCCAAAGTGGTTCTTATGGGATATTAGGGTAGTTATTTTTATTTTTATTTATTTTTATTCTTATTTTTTACTTCAAGTTCTGGTATACATGTGCAGAATTTGCAGGTTTGTAACATAGGTATACATGTGCCATGGTGGTTTGCTGCATGTATCAACCCATCGTCTAGGTTTTAAGCCTCACATGTGTTAGGTATTTGTCCTAATGCTATCCCTCTCCTTGACCCCACCCCTCGACAGGGCCCCTGTGTGTGATGTCCCCCTCCCTGTGTCCATGTGTTCTCATGTTTAACTCCCACTTATGAGTGAGCACATGCAGTGTTTGGTTTTCTGTTCCTGTGTTAGTTTGCTGATAATGATGGTTTCCAGCTTCATCTATGTTAAAAAGCATTCCATGAAAAAATAAGTTAGAAAATCATCAACTAAAAAAAGAGCAAACAACTCTCTTCCCTATAGGAATCTTAAGAGTCTTTACTATGTTAATATGCATGTGAAAAATTAAGAACATAACAGAGAATATAGAATTTACAAAATGTATTTCAGCCCAGAACCAGTTTTTTGTTGCGGGGGAGGATTTACTGCTTACCTTATGGAAGTAGTGATTTTCAGGATACATTTTGGAAAATGCTGAAATAATTTATCATTTGGAGAGAAAGAGAATGTAATTTGTTTTAAAGGACTGCATTTTTAGGATGAAAGAGTACCATATATATTTTCCTAATTTGATCAGTTTAAAATCAAACAAGGAAAAGAAGGCCATTTTGAAAACTGGGTCTGCCATCAGAAGAACCCAAATCTGGTAGTGGAACTATCTGAAAAAAGGGTCATCTGGGTAATGGAAATTTTGTGTTGGGATAGCAGTTTTGGATTCACAACTAGGACTAGGAACCAAGAGCTCTGACGGTGGTGGAAAGCCTAAGGTGGAAGTCAGCTATGGCAGCAAGCTAGACCCATGTGTACTGAGAAGCCAGAAGTCAAAGTGGCAGCAGGTGGCACCATAAGAGCCAGGGCAGTTCCTGAAACTTCAAGAGATGAGGGTGGGCTGCTGAAAAACAACCAAGTACCCTTCAGAGGGCAGGTTAGAGCTGGAGTGCAAAGCCAAAGAGTAGATGTATTAGTCTGTTTTCACACTGCTGATAAAGACATACCCAAAACTGGGTAATTTATAAAGAAAAAAAGGTTTAATGGATTGACAGTTCCACGTGGCTAAGGAGACCTCTCAATCACAGTGGAAGGTAAAAGGCACGTCTTAGATGGCCACAGAGAGAATGAGAGAAGGAGGGCCAAGAGAAAGAGGAAAACCCTTATAAAACCATCAGATCTCGTGAGACTTATTCACTACCATGAGAGAAGTATGGGGAAAACTGCCCCCATGATTTAATTATCTCCCTCTGGGTCCATCCCACAATGCATAGGAATTATGGGAGCTACAATTCAAGATGAGATTTGGGTAAGGACACAGCCAAAAACCTTATCAATAGATAAACTAATCAACAGGCACCCAGCAAAGCTCAGGTGGAAAAGAAGTCATGGGAGGAGAGCAGTAAGACACATATCAGAAACTGCCAGAAGTAGAGGGCAGGTCAAACGGCAAGAGCAGCATAAAGATTCATTGACTGGGCCTGGGTAAGGAACCTAAGAAATTAGTTCAGAAGTTAAACTTTGGTTGGCTTTAACACTAAGGTCACAATCTCTTCTAGTGAAAAAAATGTATATCTATTTTTTAAAATATAAACTAATTCCAGAAAGTTGTTATCCAGAAGCTGTAAGCAGATAAACGTGTCCTTAGTCACATCTTAAATAATCTCAGAGAAGAATCTTACCAAAGATCTATACAGAAAAGGCTTTGTCTAGGTCCAGAAGATACACCATGCTAAAGAATTATAATAGCGGCATAAAACGAGCAGACATTAGACATTTGAAAGTCACTTCACTGAGGCATGTTTTCCCCACACAAATGCTGATTGTATTAATTAAAAAGAATTGAATGCAAAATTTTCTATAAACAAATTTTATTTTGACATCAGCTAGCAAATCAATACTTCATAAATGAGAGATATTTACAATCATAAATGTAAACAAAGAGTGAACTACCTATTATTATAGCATCACTGGCTTTGAGGAAATATTACGAAAGTCTCTGGGATATACCAAAGCAATTAAGCCAGGTGAGCTTAACTATGTGCAAGCTCGCTGGACAGAGCAGGGTTCTCTAAAACATAATGTATGAATAACAAACATATCGTTGGGTTCTGGGCAGAAAATATTACAATTTACATTCCTATTTCTTATTTATTTTATTTTAAACCAAAAATATAGGAAATTCATTTTCCAAATATTTCATACGTGTGTTTGTGTATATTCAATGCTCAGTAACACTGGAAGGGATATACAATCGTTACAATGTGGCACCACAAATTTATTTTTATTTTTTTTGTTTTTTGGTTCTTTTTGAGACCGAATCTCGCTCTGTCACCCAGGCTGAAATGCAGTGGCGCGATCTCGGCTCACTGCAAGCTCCGCCTCCCGGGTTCACGCCACTCTCCTGCCTCAGCCTCCTGAGTAGCTGGGACTACAGGCGCCCGCCGCCACGCCCGGCTAATGTTTTGTATTTTTAGTAGAGACGGGGTTTCACTGTGTTAGCCAGCATGGTCTTGATCTCCTGATCTCGTGATCCGCCCGCCTCGGCCTCCCAAAGTGCTGGGATTACAGGCGAGCTGAATCCACAGAATCTGCAGAGCCTGGCAGAACTCACCAGGAGCTCTTATTCAAGACAAGGTAAGTGGCTAGAGCTATGCCGGTCAGGACTGGGCCTTGGAGGGGCTTCCTAATCCAACAGATATCCCGTGAAAAAAATGACTCACTTCAATCATTTTAATAGTCTAGAAAATACTATGATAAAAATCATCTCATAGGCTTCCTGACAAGTGAATCCCCTTTAGACAACTGACTGGCTGTGCAATCTTTAACAGGCTTGTCTGATTCTTCATTATAAAACAAACATAACTTAGCTCACGGAGAGGGCTGCTTTAAAGACAAAATGAGATTACTGATTACAATTGATTGTAATTTTATTTAAAAGGCTTTACAAATGCTCATAATATTTGAAACAGTATTCCCAAGCTCTAAATTTTACTCATTGGCATATTTTCAGTTCATATTTTTAGAAGAGAATGGTTACCATTCTTACAGCTATGTTTTGTTACTAAAAAGATAACTTAATATGTCACAAATGAAAATTCATTTGCACACACAGGAATCAGAAGTCATCTAATTTGCATTATCATAAAACAGGAGTGGGCCTGTTGTGCTCATGAAATTCTTTTAATTTCTATCATTGTTTTTCAATGGTTTCAATACCACTTCTAAGCAGAAGCATCCAGCATCCTACATTTCTGTTTCTTGCTTTTGGAATTTTGAATTCATGACAATTAGGGCATCAGTAATCATACATGCAGGCAGACATAATACTGAGTATGTCTTTCAGTTCCTTGCCCATGGCATTGTGTTTTGTTATAACAGGTGCCTCAGATATACTTATTTTAATTCAAAAAGTATAAAGTCATTAATAACCTCCAAACCATAAAACTTCTATGCATTTTTTAATGTACCACTGGAGCTTGTCTTTCCGAGATTGTACCCTGTATCTGGAGCTAATCTATTTCCTTCTCATTGCCACCAGAAACTATTACTTTGGGCCTTTTTCATGATTTTCCATATGTAAGTGCTTGTGTGTTAGTATTTAATAATTGCTTACTATATCTTACTTCCTTGTCTCATGGAAGTTTTTGTTGTCTAAGCTGTTTTTAGAGAGATGTAAGACACTAAACCAAGTAAATGACTCAAAATTCGAATGGATGGAAAGGTAGGGGCAATATTTTGAGTATTAAGTAGACATGTTATTCATTGTACAAAAGTTAACTTTTGATAGGTTTATTTGAAGTTTAGATTGCTATATTTGTATCATTAATTGTTATATGACCTTTTGTTAGCTTCATACTTGTGCTACATTACAAAGAAATCAGCTGGTGGTCTTGATAATTTTCTAATTTCTTTGGATTCGTCCAGTCATCAGTTAGGCACCAGAATTTTACTGGTGTGAGGGATTTTAAAAGGAGAAGATAGGCTGGGACTGATCTTTTTGTGTAATGTCTCCATTTTACATAAAAAAGAAAGAACACTGAAGTCTCAGAGTATTGATATAATTGGTCAGCCCTCACATCTATATTTTGTGCCTTAAATTCTGCACTCCTTACGCTACATTGATATTGACTGCACTTTTCTTTGTACTCTAAGTATTTTCTGTACAAATGCCCTTTCAATTTTGTTTTGTTTATTAAAAGTTCTTTTTTTCTAATTGGATAATGGGGATTCCCTTTGACATCATACAATTATAAAAGTCAAAAAGATTTCTTATTCATGGTATGTGGTTTAAAAAATGAAACAATACATAAGGATGACTTATAGTCCTATCAAAGTCTGAGCATCCTTTGATTCCCTTAGCACACCCCAACATATATCAATACTATAGAAGAATGGCAGCTGTCTCACAATCATACACAAGTTTCATTACTTGACCCTTTTAGATCTTCTTTTTAGGTGAACCCTTCATAAATGAGAAACATTAGAAATCAGAATAATCCTTCCTATTGACAAATGTTTCCAGTGGCCTGGTGGTCACTTAATTTTGAAAACCTTTCCTTTAGTTCTCCTGTAAATAAATTGTTCAGAAGGCAAAAGAAGTTAATGGCTTTAATGAAGTTATAATTTTATGTCTAGAATACTCCCTTTTAAAAATCTGACATGATCTAAATTAAATAAGGCTTATTTAATTTGAAAGCTTACATTCAATTGATTTCTTACACATTTCCACAAAATTAGTATTGAAATGAAAATCTGTAAAGTCAGATGTGATTTTGACAAAGGTCAACACTAAAATGTTCAGTCTAACAACTCTATTAATTCTACTAATTTGGTTGAAATACTATGCAGATTACCTTAAATTAGCAAATGTCTTATGAAATAGACCAAAAGGTCATTTCTTGGGTGGGATTGTGACATTTTCCTTCCTGTTAGTCCTTTATATTATGTTGCCCTTTATGAAATCTGAAAAACGTTTCAGTAGATTTAATTATGAATAGTAAATTATCCATTTTCTATAGTCACCACCAATATGGCAATGAATACACATGAAATGTATTCATTATAACAAAATTTGTAGTATTTTACTTTAAAATAAGTTTTCAGTTAATCCAAGTTAATTCTCTGAGTGCAGTTTTCTTAGTTCCGTGAACAAAACCAAAATGAATCAGTATATTTCTTCACAATTAATAGCATGATCATTAGCAATGTCACTGCTCCTCATAGAATGTCTTTAAGCATCTTAACAATGTTTAATTTCAGTTTGTCTAATATGAGCATAAATAAAAAAAGAAATTAATATTTCTGTTGAAAGCCATTGATAATAGACATAAAAATACATAACCACTTTAGTAAAAATACAGTTTCAGTAGAGAAGATTGGCAAATGAGAAATTATTCACTTTAAATTATTACTACTGGATAAAGAAGCTGAACAATCTGATGTTACCTAGATAAAGACATTTCAAAGTTTTTATGTGCCAATGCCAATATATGTAATTTATCAACACAAGGAAGTGAAGAATACATATGCAAATCTTCATTTTTGATTAAAATTGGTGGTGTCTAATTCTGTTCTCCTGAGGCACACAATCCACCAGAAAGGAAAAGAAGGGATCTATGCAATACTGGGTACCTACTGCATGTTTCCACTGTTCTGTTATTTGTTTTATTTAATCCACCTTAAGAGCCATCACAATTTCTGACTTCTTTGTTTGGAAACTAACTACAGAAGCTAATAGTCGTAACCTAAAAACATCTCTGTGAGTTAAATGTTACTTTATTTTTATAACAAAGATTAATATCTAGCCTAACCATGAGTTAGGAATGTCCAACTAGGAGTATGGAATAATTGGCTCAGAATCTTTCAATTTCAATGTTGGTAAGATTTTCTTGAAAGTTAAAAACTAAAATTTGACCTTTGGGAGGCTTTCAGAAAACACATTGGTAGGCTTTATTGCTCAAAGTATTAGTTGAATTTTAAAGTTTTACAAAACATCATACACAGAGGTCTGAAAATGCCTCTGTTTAGGGCTTCCTGAGGCCCTCACACATTTTCACCGTGTTCAGATAGAAATAGCATAATAATTTTATGAATAGTAGCAACTCAAGAAAGCTAGCCAATTAGGTAGGATCACCTCTTAAAAAAAAAAAAAAAATCACACAAGAACATTTGTTTGAGAAGTTCCAGACATTTTGATCTTATAGAAGTGACTAGATGAAACATTAGAGTAATAAAAATAATAGAATGTTAAAATGAGATTTGAATACATACAAATTCCCAAAAGGACACATAAGAATTCCTTCAGCTATATCACAATTAGGCATACGGGCATTTTGGGGGGCTGAATTTACAATTGTATTGCCAGATATCTGATTAGCTTTTAGAAAAACCTATTAAATGGAAATAAAACTCTATTAGAGGGTCACGTTTTAGTTGGTATGTAAAAGACATTTCTTAAAAAAATAGCAAGAGATTGATAATGAAGGAAGGAAATTTAAATGGCAGACATGACTTTTCTTCAGAGGAGCTACCGCTCAGAACTGATGCATTTTAGTTAAAAATACACTTAATTCAGAGGCTGATTTTATAAATAAATTCAGGATAAAAATTGACCTCTATGTTACCCCTATATAAACAACTTAAAAAGAAAATCACCCCATACATTGTTATCTATGAAAATGTTAATCTTATTTTCAACAAAAACACTAACAAGCATAACAATATACAGTTGAACAGATTATATGCTCTTGAGGGGAAAAAAACAAAAAATAGTCACAATTCTGGGCCTTTTTCTTGGATGATGTCAGAAAATAAATAAGTAAAAGGAAAGATGTAAATTTACTCTGCCCTGGAGATTCTGAATATGTTTTGATACAACAAAAATTAGACATATATTAGAAGAACTAGTCCTTGAATTAACAGAAAGTCTATTATCAACAGAATGAATCAATTTTAGCATGCAAATAACTTTAAGAAGATAGTTGAAAAATCATCTTGAACAAAGTGTTAGATGGAGGTTCACACTGAAGATTACACCCTGATTCATGAAAAATATTTGTTTAATTTTTATCTTTCCAAAGAAATGTGCCATTTGCAATCCCTTTATGTGGATGTTTCTAGAGTCTACCAACCTCCCGAGCTACTTATGGGGTGTAAAATAGTTTGCCTTATTCCACACGGCATTGTGACTCACAAATAACATTAGCAATATGCAGCCAATCTGATACATGACTGGAATATTTACAGTCTTTAGAATATATAGCAACGAAAAATTTTAAATTGATCATTGTCAAGTCTAACAAAAGGAAAGAAGATTTCCTTCCAAGTAAGAACCTGAAAACTTCATGACAGTTATATATTATAAAAATTTAGTTTCCTTATTTTAAAAAAAAAGACCAGTTCTTCAACAAGAAATTTTAAATTTATCTTTTAAATACTGATAAATTAAGAATATGTACCAGTTGGCCTCTTAAATTGGGGATCAAACTTATATGCTATGTTGGCTCAAACCAATAACTTGAATTATTTTTTGAATGAATCATTCATTTATTCATTCAACAGATTTTTATGGAATGCCCACCATGTGGGTCAGTTAGATGCTGAACCACAAGTTAAGAAAGTCAGGACAGGCATAGTCTCAGCCTCTTGAAACAAACAGCTTAGCATAAAAACACAATTTCCAATACAGTGAGAAAATGATATAGTGACAAAATTACAGAGGATGCAGTAGTATACATGAGAAAGATTTAAGTCAGACGTGGGCAGAATGGATTTGGCAGCAAAACCTTCCCAGAGAAAGGTACATCCGAACTGAAGCTGAAGGATTTAAATACAACAGAAGGCAGATAATGCTGTGGGTAGAGGCTCTTTCCATTCATTTCTTATAACAAGAGGACATTTATAAAGGAATGGGAAGAAGAAGATAGTACTTGGTTTGAGTACAAGCAAATTTAGAAGAGTAGGGTAAGAAACAAACTGGGGCCAAATCATGCAAAAACTCTTAGGCTATATTAAGGAAGTTGCACCTTATTCTGAAACAGAGGGAGTAATGAAGGGTTTTAAACAAGAGAGTAAGAGAACAATATTTACCTTTTAGGAAAATACACACACACACACACACACACACACACACACACACACACACACACACACACACGAGTTACAACTTAAGAAATGAATTTTTAGAGAGTAAAACCAGAAACGGAAAAGCTGATTAAGAGGCTTCTGTGAAACCTGGGTGAAAGAGGGTGGTAGCGCTGATGATAGAAGTAGCAGTGGCGATGGTGATACGAAGGGAAACGATTTTAAGATATTTAAGTCATTTTTCCACAGTTGAAATTACCAATACTTGCTAAATCAGTTAATGTGAGTGTGTGGAGCTGGTGAAAGAGATGTTAGCAGGAAGATAATGGGGAGAAGAAGGGTGACCAGGAAAGGACATTGGGAAACATCTGCTATGAGGATGGAAGAAAATAGAAAATAGTGTAAGCTAAGCCAGATAAAAGGAATATTTTAAGCAAGGGGTAATATCTTAATGTCTTAAGAGCTTGAATAGTGTATTGCTCACTTATGTGTCATCACTACTTCTCATGTTATATGATGCTTTCTAGATTCATCACAAACATTTGTTAAATGAATAATTTAATTTAGTAAGCACTGCTACTTATAAGGTTGGGTTCTGGGATGATATATTAGAAAACATACTCCTTACCTTCAAAAAGTTCATAGAACGATAATACAAGAAAGACTTACATAATTACCCATAATGTGTGCTAGCTAATGATAGCTGAATAAAGCTCTAGATCAATAAAGAATGTTAACAGAAAGTAAAGAAAAAAGTGAATATTTCTACTTGTGAGTATAAGAAAAAGCAAGGCCAACTGAAGAAAAAAACTGAAAAAAGAAGCCTGATGTGGTGGCTCATGCCTGTAATTCCAACACTTTGGGAGGCTGGGGCAGGAGGACTGCCGGAGGTAGGAATTCAAGATCGGCTTGAGCAACACAGTGAGACACCTGTCTGCACAAAAGAAAAAAAAAATAGCTGGGTATAATGATGTGCACCTGTAGTCCTAGCTATTTGGTAGGCTGAGGCAGGAGGACCACCGGAGCCCAGGAACTTAAGGCAGCAGTGAGCTATGCTTTCACCACTGCTCTCTAGCCTGGGCAACAGAGTGAGCCCCGTCTCAAAAAAGGAGAGGAGCAGAGAGGAGAGGAGACAAGAGGAGAGGAGAGGAGAGGAGGGGAGGGGAGGGAGGGAAGGAACTATTGCAAATTTCAGGTAACCTGATAAGAACCATTACAGATTTAGCAAATCTTGTTTGATAGGGGTGGAATTCGCTATTTTAAATTGTTTTCATGATTTCTGGGAATGCAATGAACTACTACAGTTTTTAAACTCATGAATACAGCATAAAAATCAACAAGAACAGAACTCGTATCTTTCACTATAAAGTGATCTCATTACGGAATTGAGTTGTCTTACTTTTTGCCACAGAAGCCACTAACAAACCTGTGCATATTTAAACGTGCTCCACAAATAAGTGAGTTTCATGAAGATTGTTTTAAAAAGCACTGACTGTAACCTTAGTTCATTTGCAAATGATAAATAAACTCTGCAGTATCTATGGTTTCCTTCTATAAGCAAGATCTGTTTTGAGAATGTAATCAAATATCTTCATTGCTTAGCAACCACAAGTAAGGAGCTAATATGTCATGAGTCATGATTCTATGTGAACAGTTTGCAGGTCAGTGGCATGATTTCAATGCCCTGTGGATTCCTGCTGTCATGCTTTCAAAGCCAATATTAATACAAAGTATTAGAATGGATGAGAGTTAAGATGCAAATGCTCTCCTAATCAATCAATTGACATACACATAGTGTGATCTGGTACAGTCTCCTGCATCAAGCTGACACTAGCATCTATAAACCAAGGCCAGCATAAAAATAGCCCATAGACATGGCTTCATAAGGAATTTGTGTTTTACCAATTTAGTTAAGCCAAAGATGAAGGCACATTTAAATTAGCATGAAGGTAACGACTCTGACACTCACCTAATCAACAGGAAATCTTCTAAGAAAGAGGAATAGTGGGTAGTTAAACAGTTTTGGAAAATTTTACCTGTAACCACTGTGACTGGTCATTGTGGCCAGAGGTCCAGGCATTTACTTTGCCTTGCTTGTCCAGTCGAGCTTTCCTTGGTTCCCAAGTGAACATGTCCATGTTGAGGGTTCTGAAGACGCTGGAGGCAGTGATCTGATAGTCTTGTATATGTCCTGATTTCATACCCAGAGGCTCAGAACAACCTGAAAGAAAATGAGAAGGGCTCCATGAGAATAATAATTTATCACCCTGGAACTTTTCTGCATTCATTTTGGATAGGCAAGAGAAGATTAAACATAATACTATTCATTCCTTCAAAGAGAAAGCATCTAAATCCAAAAAAAAGCTATAATCAGAAATAAATCTGAAACAAAATCGAAAAACAAGATAGTCAATTCAAGCTATTTTGTCTGAATATATTTTGGAAAAATTGAAAACAGGACAATTTAAACTACTCTTCTGCGATAGATGATTTTGCAAAATGAAAACAATGCTGAAATGCTCTCTCCTGCCTCATTACTGGAGGCCTCCTGACTGCTACCTAGTTTTCAACAGTTTCATTTTGTCTTTAGAAATGGGACATTTTCTCACAAAGTATATTTGTTTTTCTTTTATTTGTTTTCATATTACTGCAAATGAAAATTCCCTCAGTACAAAGTCATTTTCACAAGCTGCTCCACTGTTGTATTCTAAACTGGACAGCATTTTGTTTTTCAAGAAATACGTTAATCTTTATCACTGATTCTTACAGCACCAACATCATTTATTCTGTAAGACAGGAATCTCGTATTTACTGACGGTATGCCATGTGCCAGGCATTGTGCAAGCATAATTTAAACTAATAGATAACAGAAGATAATAAGACAATTCTAGCTAAAACCACCACTGAACAAACCTTTTAATACATTATTTTATTTCAATCATATTCAATAACCTATAAAGTTTAGGTATTTTTGTAAGATTCTCAAATCTACAGCATATATTTTTGAGTTTAATATGGTAAAAATTTTGGCCTGCCTGTCCTTGAAAAATTATATGTATGTACATATATTTGTGTGTGTATACATATACACACAATTTCCCAATCTTGGATTGCAACTGTGACAAAATGCTCTTTACAGTTTTTGTGATAGAGAGCATGATTCTATCATCATACGAGCCAGGGGCTGAGTCTTCTTTATGTGAAACTGTTAAATTGTGGTCAAGTAACTCACAAGGTAAGTTTGATCATCAAAGAAGCAAAGATGACAAGAGGACACTCCTCCAACCCGATACTTTCTCCTCACACTCTACTGTCTCCCATTTCCCAGCTGCGTGGCCTTGCCCTGTTATTTAACAACTTTCTACCTAAATTTTCTCATCTGTAAGATGGTGATAATAATAGAAACTACCTCAAGGAAGTGTTCCACGAAATTACTTAATAAACATAAAGTACTTAGAAACAGTGCTGGCACACAGCATTCAGTCAATGTTAGCTATTTGTATGATTTCTGTAAAACTCATCCCAACAGATGGCAATGGTAAGTCCCCAAATATCAGCATATCAACAAGTACTCAATAATATTTAATTATTGTGTACAGTTTCCAAAACTAGACCTTTTTTGGAGTCTAAACTATAAAAGAGGTGCTTTAGAACTCTTAATTGATCAATAATTCTTAGCTATAACTAATTGCTTTCTGTCCTGGTCAATCTAAATTACTTCTTCCTTCTTGAGGCTCCCCATATTTCCCTTCACCTCCACCATCTAGGAAATGCATATCCTATGAAAACATGGAAAATATGACAAGGAGGGCTGTGTATCTTAACACGAGTGCATTTTGGTATAGGAGATATGTATCTGAAGCCTCATGTTAAAGATAGCTGTAATACCTACCTGTATATTCTGGGTGGGAAAAAAAAAAAGTCATAACAATTCTCTAAGAGTCTAGAAAGTTCTAACAAGCTTAATGGCAAGCTGTTTATCTTCAGGAAGTTAGTTTCACAGTAACATACATTGTCTGCATTGAAAAATTCTGACTTGTTCTTTTATCCCCATCTTTGCCTCTACCTGCATACCACCCCTCAAGCCTTTGAAAACTTTGCTTAGTTTCCAGGAGACACAAAGAAAGAGGAAAGGTAGTTGTTTCTTTCCTTTTGTGATATAACATAGTATTGAAGTACTGGATAGAAAAGGAATGCCTTTACTTTGACCATTTCTGCTTAGCCATAAAATTCACTTTATACCCATTTTGTTGTCTAGTATTTATCTCAGAATTGCCAAATTATTGGTTCATAGAATGAATGGATGAGTATTCCTCCTCTAATTAGGGTCATAATCTATTTTATTCCAAACATTTTAAGTCATACTTCTTTCAGAGAATTTAGGAGTTGATCTTCAAAAGTCTCTGGGAAGAGATTATGTGCTGATCTTCTAGGCAGGGTGAAAGATTTTAGTAACAATTTACTGAATACAATAAGGCTTTACAGTGTTCCACTGGATTGTGGGGAGTAGTTTGGTACATTACATTAGTGTTTATTTCCAAGTGTTACAGCTAACCTCTCTGCCAATGTGCCTCATGCCACATATTTTACTTCTTATCAATATGATTTCATGCATATAAATTAATTAACTCTTTCACCAGCGTGGCCAGCACTTGAACAAAATGAAGTATTAACAATGAAATTGGTATTTCTATAATGAAGTGCTCTAGTTTTTTAAAGCAACCATTGAGAGATATTACTCTCTGCATGCAAGTTCAAAATCAATTTGCTATGCTGGGAGATGCAGCACTGCTTCTTTTTGAGAAAATAAAACCTGTAAAGTGTCAGGTGTAACGTCTTGTCAAACTTGGAAGTAAAATATATTCACGTCTTAGGGGTGTAACCATGCCATGTGTGAAAGACTGACCCTCATGAATCAAAAGACTGAAAAATTGTAGAAGGCGATGTTAAGCAACTAAAAACCATGTGACTTGCAGCAGACCTCATCATATTGTGGCTTCCTCTTGATTGCTTTATGATAAATGGCTTAGGGATGACACTGGTCTGTGGTGATATAGTGACACGGAATACAAACACTGTATAGCAATAAGTCTGCTAAGATTTACTGAATCTTAATAACTGGAGTAAACAAACTGGATTAAATTACCAAAATAAGGAAAAGATCTCTGTTAGGAAAATTAATGGTACTAAAGCAAATGTTGATTGCTTCAAAAAATACACCAATATAGAATATGAAAATGTGATTCTTAAAATAGGTTCACTTGCCTGTACACATTGCTTTAATTCTTAAAATGTAATGGGCTTATTAAAAATTGGCTATTTAACAGTAAATTTTATTTACTTGAAAATCATTCCTTTTTTAGGCAACACAAATAAATTTAGGAAGAGAAACAGATATAAAGTATGTGCTTTAACCTATAGGCAACCTCTTGAAATGAATAAAAAGCTCATAGTTGTCTCTTTGCAGGGACTTGTTCTCCCATTTTTAATTAAGTGGTATTGTTTTAGATTTGGTAAGTGTTTTTCCTCACTTCAAGGTTACACTAAAAAGTGGAGCACACATGCACTTTTAGTTTTCTTCACAGTTATTTGAACAAAATAATTTCAGGCCACTGCGGCAAAGATAGTTTGTAAATTGTGATGCCAGACATATAAGAACAACTACCAAAAATATAATAAGTGAAATGCCTAGATACAATTTTCTATTTCATTCAGAATCTAACTATATTGAAATGGGGCCACTGTAAGACCCACACATTAGGTCTTCATCTTTACATCTAATATTGATGTTCCTGTGGGACAAGAATTATTTAACTCCGAGTCCTTTGATAGGTTATCCTTGAGTTGGATAACCACTATTTGTACAATAAGCAGGTTGCTAGCTAAGAATGATCCAAGAATGAATTTATATTAGCAATCTTGGTATTGAAGTATTGTCCCCTTGGGAGGAATGATAAATTTACATGTTTCATAAAACCTAAAAAAAAGTTCTTATGGTAGACAGACAAAGTTCTTATGGTAGATGGACAAAGATAAACTTACTCTTCTGTGTTATATAGCCTACCCTTAACTGCAATTTATGAGGTCGGGTAGATTCTAGTTCTTACTAAACTTTTGTCAGAAAACATAAATCAAAGTTATTATGCAAAACAATGAGACACATTTAAAAGTGACAAGTTTCCCATGAGAATTCCTTGTGCTTTCTTTGACCACCCAACAAAACACATTACTCTTTCTACATTAATTCTACCCTGTAGCATGTTTTAGAACTTGTTTATTCTACACATAAACACACACTGGTTTTCCCTGAACCATGTTGTAGACAGTTTGCCCCAGAAATACATTTCTGTGGTTGTTGAATTTGCAGGTTAGTAACAGGCTACATACAAATATGCTTTTTGTTTTCTTTAAAGAGAATACAGAAATAGTTAATTTGAGACTTACCCGACAGTTCACAGCCAAGAAGTTCCATTCGCAAAGTGCAATGTCTTCGACAAACTTGGGGATAGAGTCTTACATACTGAGCTTTTATGGGGGGTGTGAAAGAGTTAGCATATGGAGTATTGTTATCAATGTTTCCACGAAACACCTGTGTAAAAACAATACAGAGTTTAAAATCATTCATTGCAACAGCTTCTTTTCCTATTTTTACATATTGACCCTATCTACACCTTATCAAAAATAATTGTTCAAAGATCAGATTACGTAATTTGGGAGCATGGAGCATTTGAGAAGTGCCTTGCCATGAGCACTGACTATAAAATCCACACATAAAATCCTAATTAAAGCCATAAACCACTGTGGCTCATGATTTGCTCTATATTCCACTGTGATGGTCCTGTCAATTTTAAGGCCAGTCTTTCAGAACCAGGGGAGTGCTCTTCTCTTTTTTTGAGAAATGGACACCTTAAATCCTTCAGTTTAAGCTGGGACTGTCTGCCCATTTTGCTACTTAGTATTCGTACTTTTGTGGGTAGAATCCAGTCTTTGCTACTGCTTCCTGATCATCCAGTGTCTCTAATGCTACGATTAGATTTATGATGCTTTAAGGTTTGACTCATCAAGATTATATCTTCATCAGCCAGTCCCAAGTAATTGGATAATAGAATTCTTTATTAAAATTTCCAGCCAAAAACTATGTTTGCCTCTAAAATTCAAGTACTATAATGTGTCATTGTAAATTCATTAAGGTTTATTTTTATTTTACCTTTCATGTAAACCTGATAATCCAAAAACCTTGTTTAAATTCATTTAAGAGGGTAATTTTAAAACTATTTTATATAATTTATTAGAGTCTAGTATAATGCTTGATTTTAAATGGGATGATCTCCAGTTCTGATATTTTTAAAATTAAAATTTTTGATGAAGAGCTAATGAAAGAATTGGGAATATCATAAGAAAAGAAAAGGAGGTATTGAATATTATATCCCATACCTCTAAAATATTTTATTTTGCTATGTAACAAATCTTTCTTCCAATATGAAGCATATAAAGATATATATCTCTTCTATCATTTAGTGCTTTTCTTGCTTTTAAGATAATAGTTTTCATTAATATAATAGTTATTTCATTAAGAAGTGCGGAAATTGGCTGGGGTCGGTGGCTCACTCCTGTAATCCCAGAATCACGAGGTCAGGAGATTGAGACCATCCTGGCTAACACGGTGAAATCCCATATCTACTAAAAATACAAAAAGTTAGCCGGGCGTGGTGGCGGGCGCCTGTAGTCCCACCTATTTGGGAGGCTGAGGCAGGAGAGTAGGGTGAACACGGGAGGCGGAGCTTGCAGTGGGCCGAGATCGTGCCACTACACTCCAGCCTGGGCGATAGAGTGAGACTCCGTCTCAAAACACAAAACAAAACAAACAAACTAAAAAGTGCGTTAATCACGAAAGCAATAAAAATGAAATAAAAATGTATCCTTCAAATAAAGCTTAATTGTCATACAAAAGACTATGTCCATCTGTGTCAAAGTATTTGTAGCACTACCAATTAAAATGTGTGAAAATCTTAAATGTCAGCCATTTTAAATTTATAAATTGGAGAAATCACTACTTCCTTCACCACACTAGCCCAATTAAAAACAAGACGCATCGGTAATTTATTTTCATCAACATAAGTCTTCTCCTGAAGACCTTGTCATTTGATAGTCAATGATTATCAATGACATTTTACTTTTAAATTAAATAGGTTAAATTACTCTTACCATGTCTTCATTGGTGCCTTTCACTTTGTACATTGCCCAAGTCTTTCCATCATTACTGTAGGCAATTTTGTAGGATTTTATATACTCTGGGCTTCCAATCCTCTTGGCTCCTTGGGTAATCACACCAGTAACTCTCATTTTCCTTTGCAAATTTATCTGAAAAGACAAGCATAATCAACAATAACCTTATTGCTTTCAGGATAAAAATACTGAAAATACGAATTTTAGAAATGGAACATTGTTAATGCAGATAAATAATAATATAAAAACTAATAATTTTCATATAGTTTTTACAGATAAATGTTTACAAGAGGCATATATTAAGTTTAGCTTCAAAATTCCTTTCTATACTGGAATACTATTTTTAAGTAAACAAATATTTGTGAACAGGCTTTGAAAAGGGCAATATGCCCCAAAAACGTAAGTATAGAAAGCATCTGGTTTCTCACGACATGCAGATGTAACTTAATAAACTGAAAAATGGTAATATTCTCTTGTCAAAGTAATCTGTGTCATTAGTATAAAACTCTATTGTCAACACAACTGTTAATGTGTATAAACTGATGAAAGCAACAGTTCGCTTCAGGAGTAATATACATCAAATAAAATTGTTAATATTCTTCTCATATTTAATAGAGATATCTTTTTGACACTTAATATTTAATAACAATTAAATGCTACAATGTAGAAAAGTGCCTTATTCATATCTGGTAAACATTAAAATTTCATATATGGTAAACATTAAAATTAAAATGCCTTTATGATGTCTATAAAATCTTTTAAATATTGTTGATGAATTGCTATAAATCACCCTCTCCAAAAATATAAACCAGAAAAAATTAAATATGTCATACCATAATATTAAGTTAATGACTCAGATATTATTTTCCAAAGAAAACCAGAAAATCTTCAGATTCATGTAAGTGATTAGAGTTTTCCACTGTAGGATGAGACTTTGAGAGTTAGCATTTGAAATGCACACACCAGGGTGTGCATGATGAAAACAGCCACTCTATCACCATTGTTTCTGAGTCTCCCAAAGTCTCATCTTCCCCATTGAAACCCCATAAAATCGTTCCCTTAACTATTTCCCACAAGGTGATTCTCAGTCTTATTCATATATAAAGAAAATCTGGAGTTTTGATGAGTACAATTTTTGCGTAAAAATTCTGGGCCGATGTTCCCTTTTTTTCTTGGACAATGCTAAGTGGATGGACTCAGACATCCACGTTTGGTTTTCTCATTTCCATGTTCAGACATCACACAACTATAATCATAATACATTTTAAGTCCCATTCCTCTTTGGAGGTTCAAAAAGACAGTATCCCTCATGAATGTAAATTTTGCTTACTACTCTTAATATTTATCTACATTTATCTCCATTAGTCCTTTAAAGATTGATTTTGGAGTTTTAACTGTGCAACTTGAAACAGGGAATGTTTGAAAGACAGTTTATTTCAGTATGTTAGGTCAATTAGCACACTGCTATGAAAAAGTCATATTCTTTCATTATCTTATGCATGACATTTTCTTTTTTTTTTAAAATCTGAGACTCTTTGCAGTTTAAATATTCCCGATACATACAACATACACAGTGAACACTTTGAATCATGTTTTCTCCCATTTTGGAAGCCAAGTTTCACATTTGATGTTGCTGAACATTCCTTTTTCAATTATCTTTTATCTCATTTCAATTATCTTGTTTATACCTGTTGTAGGCAGCCAAATTATCTTTGCTAGAGTTTTGGCTCATAAGCTATAGAAACTAATTTGCTAAAGCTTTAATTGTAGATGCATAATGGGATCAAAAAATAAAAACCTGAATTTGTATTTTTCTCTAAATCATTAAAAATCATGTAAAAATTCTATTTGCTCTAATATTTAGAAGCTCTGCATATGTATTTTAGGAAGATGGAATTGCAGTTAGTTAAGCATCACCCAGTTTGGGTTGTGTCTAACTTTTAGTAGATATTTGTAATTAAATTTTGGCACTGCTTCCATTAAACACAAAATTAAAATAAAAAAATTTATAAGAATACAGGCTCAGGCTCATTAAGTTTTAGTAATTACAGGTTTTAAACTTTTGACTTTTCATGTATCTAGCACTATTAAGCTTGGAAAATAATTCAGTATAAGGAAGATAAGTTGTCACCATCATAGTCATACTCAAATTTAATACCAGTAAACTATGTTGCTATAGGAAATAAACTAAGTAAGCCTTGGAAGAAATATATAGTATGATTTTAGAAACACCTCCACTTACAAATATCTACAAGTAATTCCTTTCCATCCCATTCCAACATTATTTTGTGATATCTCTGTAAAATAACAATGGCTAAAAGGTGATCTTAATTTTATTCTCCCTGTATGAACTATCCCACATACTATGTAAAAAGTCTACTGAGGATTGCATCAGAAATGTCTAAATTATTATCTATGAGCTTGGTGGATGCCTGAAAAGAAAATAAACTATTTTCATTTATGTATCTGATTTCAGAGAAATTGCTGTTCCACTGGGTGGTAGGAACACTGTGTATCCTTAAAAAGCAGAAGTGCATTCTAAGGTATTTTGAGCAAACGGTGGCCTCCTACATTAATATAAATAGAAAAATGATAATCTGAATCTAGAATGCTTAGAACATATGCTAAGGGTATGCAGAAGGGAGGAGCGGACTGATGGGGGTTTCAGTCTTGTTTTCGTCACTTCTGACCTATATAATCTTGAACAATTTGTCTAAGCTTTTTGAAATTTAATTTCCTCCCTGTAAAGGAGGTTTTAATAAAATATGTGAAGATTATATGATATGTGCATGTAAAACATTAACAACATCTGCCACCTAGAAAGCACTTAGAACATTTTTTTAAGTTTTTTTTTTTTTTTTTTTACATGAAAAGGAGCAAAAAAGCATTTCCTTTACCTCTTCTGCCTTTAACCACTCAATGCCAGAAAATTTGGATTTTGAGAAGTGTATTTATAAAAGCAGATAATCATAATGATATGGGGTGGGGAAAGGGAAGTGCTGGGAGGAGAAGGGCAGGGACCCTGGCGAGGGTTCCACTCTGGGGCCTGTGCCCATGGATCTAGGTGAGGACAAACACTCCTGTTTTCATGTCCAAATGCTGCATTTTCCAAGAGCACCTGGCCCACCATGCTCGCATCCTGTGCCTGTAAAAGCCCCCAGACCCTAGTGGGCACACAGGCAAGCAGCTGGGCATTGAGAGGAACAGACTGGCAGAAGAGCACACAGGTGGCTGGATGTGGAGAGGAGCAGAGGAGCAGAAAAGCACCACCGACAGGCACCAGCAGACGCCAGCAGGCCATCGACGGGTGGAACGATGTGGATACCAAGGGGAATTTGGCCAGGGCAGTTGGAGGAGAGTCCTGCCGCTGAGCCACCAAACTCCAGGGGAAGACCACCTTCCCACTCCATACCCCTCCTGGCTCCCCATCCACCTCACTGAGAGCTGCTTCCACCACTCAATAAAACCTTGCACTCATTCTCCAAGCCAACATGTGATCTGATTTTTCTGGTACACCAAGGCAAGAACCCCAGGATAGAGAAAGCCCTCTGTCCTTGTGATAAGGCAGAATGTCTAATTGAGCTGATTAACATAAGCTGCCTACAGATGGCAAAACTAAAAGAATACACTGTCACATGCACAGTGGGGCTTCAGGAACTGTAAATGTTTACCCCTAGAAGCTGCTGTGGGGTCGGAGCCCATGCTCCCAATGACCTGCCCATCTGTCTCCTCCCCCTAGGGGTTTTGCACACTGAGACAATGAAGAAGTGAGCTATACCCTATCATAAACCCTGGAAGGGGGAAAAGGGAACTTTTCCTGTTTCAATAACAACCATATAAAGATAATTTTGCAAACGACTTCCAAAGCTATATACTAATAAGACATTTAGGGCTGGCTACTATGGTTAGGTGTGTGTGTGTGTGTGTGTGTGTGTGTGTGTGTGTGTGTTTAATCATGAGCCTTACAGTGGGGGGCAGGATTAATGGGTTCTTGACAAGACAGCAACTAGCATGGGTTACTGGCCCTCTCTACTGAACCCAGCACTTAAGATGCCCTGGGACAGAACATTGCTGAGCAGGCTTTGAAATTTATCATACTTGAACACAGAAACTATGGTAAAGCCTTAGTGTAAGTGGAAATTTGAGATCCCAGTGTATGTTTGTGTGTCTGGGGTTTATCGAGGGTAACTCCAAGGGCTCATAAAGGTTATCAGGCTTGGGAAGAACTTTCTAGATGTTCTATTTCTCTTTCTCATTCTCAATTTACTTGTTGAGCTCTTTCTGATCTACCCAGTTTCAACCCACTACCAGTAAGAAGCAGTGAAAAAATGTGTGCCAGGCTTAGAGGGGAGTCTGTAGGCACTAACAGGCCTGAGTGTTGTACCCTCTGCCTTCCACATCCCAGTTTATGGACTAAGGAGGTAAATCAGAGTGATGAGGTCCTGGTGAGAGCAGTGTCTGAGGCAGATGAAGTCTTTTGCCGGAAAGGGGACTGTAGAGTCAGTACAGACTATAACTCTGTTATGAGGTATCCTCTCTACATCAACTCAATCCACCAGTAGTAGCTCAAGCTGGGACATGAATTTTACCCTTCCTTCTAGATACATCACTAGCTGAAGTATTAATAACAAATTCTCTAGGGAATGTAAGCACCATGATCAAAAGGAAAAAAACAACAGAACTAATACTAGAATAAAAAGTAGTCTAAGAGAGAACAGATTCAGACTTTAAAATTCAAAAGAAATCCCTGAAAAGACAAAGAAGATTTTCTGAAACATAAGAAAGGAACAAGCATATAAATAAGAACCAATTGGTGATACTGGATAATTCAATATAAAAAGATAATTGTCTAAATAACATTTCCAATGGAGTGGTTTCAATAGCAAAGAAGCAAAGAGACAGAGCTGAAGAATAAACTAGTAAGCAGCAAGCCAGGGTTATAAAACCCTTTCCAGAAGGGAAGAGGATGGATTGCTGACATTTCTCATATTGGGAGATGATGCAACTAACAATTTACTTTGAAAATTCTAGAAAAGCAAGAAATAATATAAACTAATTTAAAAGTTCTGCAAGTTTGCTTAATATAAGATCAACATATAACTATTCTACACCAGCAATTATCGACTGAAAATATAACCAAAATAGTGTGATACTGGCACACATGGAGACATGTGAATAGAACAGAATAGAAAACCAATAGATTCCAATATGCAGGAAACTTTTGTATATGAAATAAATAATATTTAAATGAGAGGAAAAAAAAAGACAGAGTATTAAATAATTGGGTTGGGACAATTTGACAGATTTCTCAAATAAATTTAGATAATTGTCTATCGTCCTATCCCAGAATAAGTTCCACAAAATAATCAGAGGAAAACACAGAATTAAAAATAATCTCAGAGATGAAAATGGGTTTCTACTCATGACACTGGATTTAAAAATGTTATTAAAGTAAAAACTTCTGCAAGATTAAAAGCAAAATAAAGTCAAAATACAAATGACAAATGGGGATTAAACTTTTACAAATTGTATCATAGCAAATGACTGATCAGTCAAAGATATTATGTTATATATAGATAGATAAAATACAACTAACCCAATAGAAATGAGCAAAGGATTTGATTAGTAGCCATTAAAAGGAATACATATGGATTTTAAACATATGAAAAGATACTCCTATTCATAAAAAAGTAAATTAAATCTACACCAAGTAATCATAATTCACCTATCAAAAACAAAAATCAAAATGTTGGACTACACAATATTAGTAATAATATATAGAACTAGGCATATTTATACCTATGAGACTATAAATGACATCGTTTTCATGTGATAGTGTAACGACATTGTATTTATGAAAGACAATTTGGTTATATGAAACAATGACAACCACATACCCTCTTTAACTCAGCAATTCTATTTTAAAAACGTATCCTACAAATATGAGTAAACCGATGTTGGCAAAAAGTTATTCCTTACAGCACTGCATATGATAAAACACAATTTCAAACAGTTTAAAGTATCTATCAATAGGCATCTAAGTAATTTTATTATGAAAAAGTACAGAAAAGAAGATGCTATTTACTTGTAAAACGTAAGAACAAGAATGAAGGAGGAAAAGAGAAAGGAAGAGGGGGTGAGAAAAGAATGGAGGGATGGTGGAGGGAGAGAGAGAGATCTTAGCATAACACTGTGGAAAGAGTAGTAAGACTTCAGTAACAGGACTGTGTATTGCATACTCCCCCAAAATTTAAAAAAGTGAACATTTTTATCACAAGAACATCACAGGTAAAGTTCACAGGAAGGTGACAATCTGGGAGAAGATATCTGCAATGTCTAGATTTGACAGGGGCTTCTTCTTTCTTCTTCCTTCCTCTTCCTTCCTTCTTCCTTCTTTCTTCCTTCCCTCCTCCTCCTCCTCCTCCTTCTTCTTCCTCCTCCTCCCTCAGCCTCCCTCCTCCTTCCTCCTCCTTCTTCTTGTTTCTTCTTTCTTCTTCTTCTTCTTATTTTGAGACAGAGCTTTGCTATGTCACCCAGGCTGGAGTGCAATGGTACGATCTTGGCTCACTGCAACCTCTGCCTCCCGGGTTCAAGCGATTCTCCTGCCTCAGCCTCTCGAGTAGCTGGGATTACAGGTGTGCACCAACCACTCCTGGCTAATTTTGTATTTTTAGTAGAGACGGAGTTTCTCCATGTTGGCCAGGCTGATCTTAAACTCTCAACCTCAGGTGATCTGCCCGCCTCGGCCTCCCAGAGTGCTGGGATTACAGGTGTGAGCCACCGTGCCGGCCCACAGGGACTTATTACTAAGTACACTAGTTCTCAAACATTTGGTCTCAGTACTTTTTAAAACTTTATAACTATTAAAAGCCCCAAAGAACAAACACAGGCACAAGTGTGCACACACACACATACACACACACAGACACACTCACATGCCATTGTGGGTTATATATATATGTAAATATTTATCATATTAGAAATTAACACTGACAAATTAAAAATATATTAATTCACCTAAAATGACAATAATGAACACCAGTTAAGTATTACCATAAACATTACATTTTTGTGAAAATAACAATATTGTTCAAAAACAAACAAAAATTTACTGAGAAGAAAGAGTTATTTTATATTTTATCAAATCTCTTTGAAATCTAGCTTAAGAGAAGACAGGTTCTCATATTTGTTTCTATATTCAATCTATTGCAGTATGTTGTTTTGGTTGCAGTATAGGAAGAAAAACTAGCTTCACACAAATATCCAGCCAGAAAAGAAGAGATGACTTAGCAACTTTTCCATATAACTGTGGATATTCTTTGATACCATACCAAAACTTGAAAAGTTTGCTTTTTAAATTTTAACGAAAGTAGTTTGTTAAATTTTAGTTGCTCTGTGGAATCTGAAATCTACCAATGAAGTTTTCATATTCCTTGTGTTAAAATCCATTGGTCTATTTTGCACTTTGAATGGATTTTTCACCCATGCATGGTTTTGTAATATTGTACATTGGTCATTTGCAACATACTGGCTCACTGAGCTATGTAGATTTTCTAAATGATGACACATTTCACTATATAATACAAAAAACTTGCACTGATTAATATCACTACCAATTTCATCAGAAAAGTTTTTAATTATTGGAAGGTATGAAACTCACATTGACAGTTACAAGTTTTCCAAAATTTTAAATTTCACTTGAAATTTCCAATTTTATAACTAGCAACAAAGACTGTCAGCTGTTTTCATTGATGTGGCAGGACTGCTTTATTCATTTTCAAGAAAATATCTGCCTGATATCCAGGTATGAATAACTATAGTTGGTCTGTCAGTTGTTCTTTGAAGTAAATATGATACAAAAACGTAGGGGAAGGGAGTTGTTTATCTTGAAACTCACACAATCTTGCATAGGCTTTTCCTGTAGACAATGGTCACATTTCAGTACTCAGCAAAAGTGCTTTATGCATAACCCCCTTTTCATCACACAGAGTATTATACACTTAACAAGGATTGACATTTAATAAAATAATAAAATTAGTTATCATTACTGCTTCATCAAGGATGTTCTTAAATGAATTGGATACTCTCTTTTTTCACTCCTGTGTGTGTAAAATAAAGATAAATACAATGATGACTAGTATAGTCTGCCGCTATTGTCATTACTTCTGCCAAGGCACTAACAATTTTACTCACCACTGTGTGTGGCATCAGTACAAATGCCAACAGAGTAAAAATGGCAAAGATCAATTTATAAATATTATGAAAGTTGTGTTGATTTGTGAATCTCCTGAATGAGTCTTTGGGATCCTCTGCTTCTTCAAGGAATATGTGAACTACATTTTCAGATGAGAATAACTGATCTAAAATATACAAGGGTGTATGAGTCCATTTTCATACTGCTATGAAGAAATACCTGAGACTGAGTAATTATAAAGAAAAAGAGGTTTAATGGACTCACAGTTCCACATTGCTGGGGAGGGCTCACATGGCAGAAAGAGAAGTAGGGGCAAAGTCACGTCTTACATGGTAGCAGGCAAGAGAATGTGTGCAGGGGTCTGCCCTTTATAAAACCATCAGATCTCATAACAGTTATCCACTGTCATGAGAACGAACAGCATGGGAAATCTGTCCTCATGATTCAATTACCTCCCATGGGGACCCTCCCTTGACACATGGGGATTATGGGAGCTACAATTCAAGATGAGATTTGGGTGGGGACCTAGCCAAACCATATCAAAGGTTTTTTCTTCTTTTCTCTTTTCTTCTTTCTTCCTCTTCCTCCCCCTCCTCCTCCTCTTTCTTTTCTCTTCCTCTTCTTCTTTTCTTCTTTTTTTCCTTCTTCTTTTTTTTTTTTTTTTGCAAATCACATAGACACACATTTACACAATGCAAAGAGATGAGGAAATCAATAGGAAATGGAGCAAATGATATTAAAGATAATTCAGAACAAACCTTCACTATTAAAGAAATGCAATTTTGTTAAAAAAAAGATATAACAATTTACAGCCAACAGCATGGCAAAAAAAAAATATCAAATAATATCAAGTATCAGTGAAGCATTCTGATGCTGATGATGGGAATGTAAACTAGCATAGTCATTTCTATCTGTTAGTTGTTAGTAAAATTAAGCAACCCTATTTCTGTGTATTTTTCCCTGAAAAACATTTGCATAAGTGCTCAAGAAGAAATCCATATACATATCTATTGTATTAACTTTTATGTTAGCAAAGGAGAGCAGCTTAGGTGAGTATTCCAAGAGGAATCGAATATTAAAATATAAAATGTACCTGTGTGTATGTGTGTGTGTGAGCACTCACACAATAAATATACTTTCTAAGAATCAGAAATGATGAACTGGACTTTTATATGGCTATCTAAAAAACACAAGAATATGTGAAAAAGAAACAAGATAATTAAATGCACACAGTACCATGTATGTAAATTTAAAAACACACCTTATGATATAACATCATGTGCCCCCCAATAATGGACTTCAAATCAACACAAAGAAGGTAGAATGAAAGGTTACACATCAGCTACTAGCTTGGGCTCACATAGCGGAAGAGGAATAGGAAGGTGGGAAGAGAGTAACAATTTAATATTAAATGGGAAGATACCTTACCCAGACTGATGATAATAATGTGCCTTGAAATAGGGAGGTGTAGTCTTACATCAGTGCTGGCAGGTGAGATCTGAAGTGGGGGAAAAATCATTGATTTCTCCTTCTCTATTCTCAAGGAAAATGACTTAAATATGGCCATATTATGCAATAGTACAGTTACCTACAAAAGGAATAGGAATGTTGAATACAGAGGTCCTAAATCTCTTGGAATTTCTTCAGTGACAGAAACCTCTTTTGTTCTAATGTGATGAGTTGTGATAGGCTCTTGAATAGCCTCGGGATGAGAGTGGTTGCCAAGAGAACCAATCATGTGATTGGAGGGTTGGAACTTCAGCCCCACCCCAATGTCCTCTAGGAAGAGGAGAGGGACTGAAGTTTGAGTTCACCATTACTGGCCAATGATTTCATCAATCAGGCCTAAATAATGAAACTTCTATAAAACCTCCGAAGAACAGGTTTCAGACAGCTTTTGGGTTGCTGAATACCCAGAGGATCCTGGAGGGTGTCACATCAGAGAGGGCAAGGAAGTTCCTCATCCCTTCCCCCATATCTCACCCTATGCTTCTCATCTGCTTGTTCATCTGTATCCCTGTAATATCCTTTATAATAAACAAGTAAATGTGTTTCCCTGAGTTCTGTGAGGCATCCTGGCAAATTATTTGAACCCAGGGAGGGGAGGGTGTAGTGGGAACCCCAATTCAGATGCAATTAGCATTTGAAGTCTTATGGAACTGTCTTGAGGAAGTCTTGTGGGACTCAGTCTTTAACCTGTGGAGTGTACAGTAACTGGGGTAGTGTAAGAGTTTGCAGTAACTGTGGAATACCCAGTCAGTGTCCACTGAATAACTGGTTGTTGGTGGGGAGAATCATTTTTTTGTGACCACAAGTAAAGTGTTAAGTGAAACAGTAGGAAAAAAAATTTTTTTTCTATCTCATACAAGTATGTTTTCAACTGGTCACAGTGAAAACAATTCTCCTACAAGGGCTTTTCCTTGGGAGCTGGCAATACAAATGTGTCTCAGGCAAAAAGAACAGGTAACCATCTGTTTTGGGTGATAGACCTCCAATGATTTGGATGGCAAGTATGTCACTTAAGGGATAAAAAAAGAGAGAGACAAGCATGATCACTGAAAGTTTTGAGTTAAAAAGCACAGTTAAATAGTTACAAGGGTTTGCAACTCCCCTGTTTTTTTACATTATCTTATTAATATATTTTATCAAATGCATCATTAACACATTCTGTGAAGGCTTGGGTGGTGAGAAGCATCATGAACACACCTAAGGAGGAAGGCTTTGGAGGTGTTTAAGGATAAAAAGAGTAACTCTGGCTCACACCTGAAATCCCAGCACTTTTGGAGGCCGAGGTGGGCAGATCATGAGGTCAGGAGATCGAGACCATCCTGGCTAACACGGTGTAACCTTGTCTCTACTAAAAATACAGAAAAAAAGTAACTGGGCATGGTGGCGGGTGCCTGTAATCCCAGCTACTCGGGATGCTGAAGCAGGAGAATGGTATGAACCTGGAAGGTGGAGCTTGTAGTGAGCCAAGATCATGCCACTGCACTCTAGCCTGGGCAACACAGGGAGACTCCATCTCAAAAAAAAAAAAAAAAAAAAGAGTAACTCAAATATAACTAGTCCTAGTGGCTACAATAGAATCTCTCTCTTAAACCACCTCCATATTAGCAACAACCTGAGCACTGACACTCTTCACTGCCACTGTGAAACATAATTGCTGCTCTACACATCTGGCACTTTGGGCTGTTCTCTGCTAAGCCAACTCTCTTCTGTTCTTGCAGATGAATTGCACACTCATCAAGGGTCACTTGTGGTTGTTCCCCAATCTGTTTTCTTTTCAAGTTGTGATTTTTATTCTACTTATGTAATTTAATTAAACATAATTGATAAAATGTGACTGGAAAAGAAAAGTTTTTTTTTTCCTATGAAAACATGAAAAAGCTTTCTGAAAAACCTCAAAAAGGCATAGTACTAAAGAGTCTATAATATTGGGATAAGTAATTGATATCTAGGACTCTATACTTGAATAACTTCACCCATATGTTTAAACAATGAAATAAAAACAAGTATCAATTAGAGATTTCTTAATGTAGTTTATCTAAGAAACATAGTATGGAATGTAAATGCTTTGTTATTTTAATCAAGGTTTTTGATAACTAACCAAACACTAATTCTGATGCTCTAGATAAGAGGACCTTTAAACTATCCTCCACTGTTCTGAGTGCTGGTTAGCCTTTGACATGTGTTCAATTAACTTAACTGTCCTCTTTGAATAACCATGGGAAAAGAACACACATGCATAAACATAAAACTATAATCTCTTTATGATTCTCTGCACCTGGTAAAACTTCCAATTAAAGTGAAATGCCCCATTCACTACACGGCATGTAACAGGAGCAATACACCACCAGGGGTGAAAGCTGTTGGCATTTCCAGGAGTCTGGGCCAGGTATAACCATTTCATCTTAATTTCCACCTGTTTCTGAACGGCTTCCACTATATGGTACTCATTTCCCCTCTCTTGGTACTAGCTGTTAGAGTTTCTTCACATCCTCCATCACTCACAGCTACATATTCAGGAGTGAACTGAACTGTGGCTACATGGTTTTGAAGACTTCAGCTTGTATACCATGTTTGATGAAATTGTAAATATTAAGTTAGTCTTGAACTCTTGTAAATAAAGATAAAGTTGAAGAAGAAATAAGAGGAATAAAAAGAGCAAACAATGTCAGCACGAAAGTAGAAATGCTAACCCCAATAAAAAGCACATTAGAAACAATGAAATTAAGGTCACTTTGCTAATGAATATTTTTGAAAGAAGAAAGAATGTTACCAAAAAGAAAAAAAAAAGTCCTTAATGCACAATCTCAGGGGCTGTAAGTGTGCTATGAAGGGGAGAGGGAAGAGGAATGCTGTGTGTGAGGCTTGACTTTCTTACATTTCTATAGGTGGCTCATGCCAACAAGCATTGGCTCTTTAGTTGTTGTGAAATGGGCTATACAAAAGCAGACAGCAAAATAATCACCACAAACCTGTTCAACCAGAAGAAAAAAAAAAAAAACAGAAAAATAATTGCTGTGGAAACATTTTAAGGAGTTTATTAATTAAAAACTTTTAAAGAGAGAGATGGGGAGGTGCATTACTTCTAAGAGCTGACCCAGGCATGAGGGACAAGAATCTCACCACAGGGCCCATATGAATGCTCTCCTGGGCATTTGCCATCACACTGAGTGGATTTCAAACTGAGTACAGTGCTGAGTGAATAAGAAATAAAAATAAAAATCGAATATCCAATTACTTTAAGTATGGTCCTAACCTAAAAGAATTCTCTGATAATCATGTATCCATCAAGGATGGTAAAGGGTTAGCAGGCAGACGAGAATGGATTGCCAGCTGTGGTCCCTGGTTTTTCTTAATCCAGTGTATTATTTGCAGCATGCAAATAACAATGTCATCAGAACAGTTTCCAAGTTTTGATATGATAATACTCTACACATTTCCATGTGTGAAAATATTATTGGTAGTGGTAGCATGTGTCCTGGTATTTCAAATTCTGACTTGGGATCAATTAAACATCAAGACAAAAACAAACATCACAAATAAAAAGTTAAAAGGTACTTCTGGGAAACAGAAAACTGTGATGTTCTTTATTTTTATGCACTGATGATAAAAGAAGTCTACAAAGCAAACATATACTCTAATGCAAAGGGCGGCATGTGTTCTAGCATATTAATTTCCAACATGGTAGAATATGAATGAATTAACCAAAAAAAGAAACGAGAGAGCTAAACAGAAGGAGTGGGTGCCTTTGGAACAGATATGCAATAGATATTATCAAGGGACAACTTAGCATTCTACATTCTTTGTGTTTTTCTGGCATTATTGTAATCCAAATATATACAATCTTACATTTGCATTTCAAAAATAAAATAAAATAAATACATTTTAGGAATTAAATCTCATTGTCACATTGAAATATATTCACATATGTTCTTAAAAATAACAAAAGGGATTGTCTGGTTTTTCTTAAGAATTTAAGTTTATGACTCAAAAAATGTGTATGAATAAACTAAATATTACTTAGTTGCTTCTCTTACTGAGTTGTTACTATAGACTTAAAGGTAGCTGCTAGGAATGTTTTATGCTGAATTAACCAGATTATTGAATATTAGACATATTAGGAGTAAGTTTTTAATATGTTGTCCAAAATCATACCTACACTATCCATATTCCATAATCTCTTAACATGTCCCCTGATACAAAAGATTCACTGCAGTCTGTAATGAAGTTTACCTGGAAGAGGTCATATCCTTTAATCCTTCCAACTGCTTATACATTTCTATAGCAGGGATTAATTTTTAATTTGCATTGTATTTTCATGGGCATATGGCTACTACACTAAAATATTTAATTATTTTAAAAATAAAATAGGGAAGATAAAACAGCTTAAAGTGTATTGATGTTCTGAATAACTTTATGAATGAATAGATCCTGAAATTTGAAGTCAGTGTTTTGCACAACAAATCAACATTTGGGACTGGACTTACTTGGTTGGGGACCTCTCCTTATTATGTGTTAGGGATAATGGTGGTGCTATGAGAATCCTGGAAAGTTGAGAAGCAAAAGTCTGGAATTGGGAGTCCTGTATTGTCTTTGGGGTGTACAAAGAGGCTCCCTCTTTCTAGGTGTTGATCAGTACGGTATGACCATTGAGGGGCAAAATTTCCTGTCTTGACCCCAGGATGTTAAAAGAAAGAACAATAAAAGTTTTGTTTCTTCCAAAGCAAGTTTTGTGATCTAACAGTTGATGACTCTAGCCAAGAGCAAGATGTTTGTCTTCTGAAAACCAGGCTTGTAATCTACCCGTGCTAGGGTTTTTTTTGAGATGGAGTCTCGCTGTGTCGCCCAGGCTGGAGTGCAGTGGCCGGATCTCGGCTCACTGCAAGCTCCGCCTCCCAGGTTCACACCATTCTCCTGCCTCAACCTCCATAGTAGCTGGGACTACAGGCGCCCGCCACCTCACCCGGCTAGTTTTTTTGTATTTTTTAGTAGAGACGGGGTTTCACCGTGTTAGCCAGGACAGTCTTGATCTCCTGACCTCGCGATCCGCCCGTCTCGGCCTCCCAAAGTGCTGGGATTACAGGCTTGAGCCACCGCGCTCGGCCTTTTTAAACTTTTTAAGCCAAAATTTCTTCATCTATACAACGCTGGTAAAATGCTATCTAACTCACAGGGTTATCTGAGTCTTACAGTTGTCCATTAGTTACCCTGCATCTCTAAGCCTTCAATGGTTGGTTGTTATCATTAACATTCTTGCTCAGAAAAGAGGGAAATTAAATTTATCATTTACAGATATAGAAGAAAGATGAGTAACAAGGAACTAAATGATTTTTTCAATTCACACTGATCAAGTCCTTTTGACTTTTTAAAAATTTACTTTATTCAACATGCTTTTATGTACATGATACAGTATTTCATTTGTTCTTTATATTAACCCTAAAACATAAATTGGATGATTCTGGTCTACCGTACGGTACAAGGAGGGGAAGAAAATGTGGAATTGTGGTCATCTCCGCTTCCTTGGAAGTAAACAACAGAATACACAGAGAAAAACCAAACTCACAACTTCTTAATAAGGTAGGAATATATTTTACATGTTTTCAAAAAATATATACTTTTATATAGCAAGAAATAAATTATTTGAAATTTAGGAGGAAAAATATAGAGTATATCTCATCAGTTAAAAATAATAATTTTACTGAACAGATGTTGGCAGTTAGGAAATCTTCTAAAAACTCACATATTCTATATTTTATAAAGTTTTATTTCTACTTCCTCTGAATAGCATAATATAATCTGATCTAACATTTACTAATGTTGAAGAATAAATTATTTTAAAATGAGAGAACATCACTCTTTTATTTTTTTTGATTTCATTACTCTGACCTAAATTTAGAAAACAAATTATTTTTAATGATCAAAAGCTACCTCATTCTCATCACTGACTAGACTTATTCATATAAGAATTGCATCTGTAACACAAGTTTTACAGTTAATTTTATGAAGAGTGAATAGAGCAATATATATGTTTCTGGCATTCACAAATTCCCTCAAGGACATTACAACTTATTTTTCCAGCTGTATCTCTGATTATTATTACATGTGAATTTTGCCCTTAAATAACAACTAAAAGTATTTAATTCATCAATTTTTTTTTGCCTGTCTACAGAGTCCAAACACTATGGTAGATGCATGGAAATCTATAGACAGGAGAGATCTTTGCACTTGTCACATGTATTCTAGAAAAGAAAAGACACATAAACAACAAATTGAAATACAAGAACATTATAAATGATAGAGGAACAAATGCTTTGCCAAAGTAAAAAATGTACGTGTTTTATTTTGGTAAGAGGTGGAAACCACTGAAGGTTTGAAAACAGACAATACTCTAAGAATGGAGAAAATCTACAGTTCAATTTTTTTTTAAAAGCTACAGTTCAATTTAAAAAAATTACCTTGCGTTGTAATTTACCTTGCATTATTTTGAATGTCCTAATAACATAATTATGGTATTTTGTTAGCAGAAATTTTACATAATTTTAAAAAGCATATGAGTCTTAGGATTTGGGGTTTATAATTTCTAAATGTAAATATGTGAAACATATAAACATGTGGGTTAGAACATGCTCCTTTGGCTCAGAGGAGTTTGTTATTACCCACCCTCTGAAGCCTACTTCTGTCAATTCATCAATCTCATTCTCTGTCCAGTTTTGCACCCTTGCTGGAGAGGTATTGGGATCATTTAGAGAAGAGGCATTCTGGCTTTTGGAATTTTCAGTTTGTGCACTGATTTTTCCTAATCTTCATGGATTTATCTACTTTTGATCTTTGAGGATGATGACCTTTGGATGGAATTTTTGTGTGGGGGTCTTTTTTGTTGATGTTGTTGTTGTTGTTGTTTTCTGTTTGTTAGTTTCTCTTCTGCCAGGCCCTTCTTCTGCAGGTCAGCGGCAGTTTGCTGGAGGTCCATTCACCTGGGTATCACCACTGGAGGCTGCAGAACAGCAAAGACTGCTGCCTGCTTCTTCCTCTAGAAGCTTTGTCCCAGAGGGGCACCAGCCTGATGGCAGCCGGAGCTGTCCTGTATGATGTGTCTGTCGACCCCTGTTGGGAGGTCTTTCCCAGTCAGAAGGCATGGGGGCTCAGGACCCACTTGAGAAGGCAGTCTGTCTCTCAGCAGAGTTGGTGCGCTGTTCTGGGAAAATCTCCCTTGTCAGGATCAGCTGTTCTCTTCAGAGCCAGCAGGCAGGAAAGATGAAGTCCACTGAAGCTGCGCCTGCAGCTGCCCCTCCCTCCATGTGCTCTGTCCCAGGGAGATGAGGGTTTTATCTGTAAGCCCCTGACTGGGGCTGCTGCATTTCCTTTAGAGATGCCCTGCCCAGTGAGGAGGAATCTAGAAAAGCAGTGTGGCCACAGCTGCTTTGCTGCGCTATGGTGAATTCCACCCAGTCCAAACTTCCGGGCCTCCTTGGCACTGTCAGGGGAAAACCACCTACTAAAGCCTCAGTAAAGGCGGATACTCCTCCCTTAACCAAGCTCGATCAACCCAGGTGAACTTCAGGCTGCTGTGCTGGCAGTGAAAATTTCAAGCCAGTGGTTCTCAGCTTGCTGGGCTCCGTGGGAGTAGGACCCACTGAGTGAGACCACCTGGCTCTCTGGCTTCAGTCCTCTTTCCAGAGGAGTGCCGGTTCTTCCGTCTCACTGGGGTTCCAAGCACCACTAGTGTACAAAAAAAATCCTCCTGCAGCTAGCTCAGTGTCTGCCCAAACAGCTGTTCAGTTTTGTGCTTGAAACCAACAGCCCTGGTGGTATAGGCTCACGAGGGAATCTCCTGATCTGTGGATTACAATAAATCCGTAGGAAAAGCGTCGTACCCAGGGTGGGTGGCACAGTCCTTCACAGCTTCCCTTGTCTACCAGGAGGGCAGGTCCCCCTGCTCCTTGCACTTTCCGGGTGAAGTGACGTCCCACCCTGCTTCTGCTCGCTCTCTGTGAGTTGCACCCACTGCCTAATCAATCCAATGAGATGAACTGGGTACCTCAGTTGGAAATGCAGAAATCAACTACCTTCTGTGTTGGTCTCGTTGGGAGCTGCAGACCAGAGCTGTTTCTATTTGGCCATCTTGGCCCCTCCAAAAAGGGCTTCCTTTTTAACACTTAAGAAATTGTTAAGGGACTATCATATTCTGCTTTGAATCTAGTCGTGAACATGGTATTTTGCTGACTCATATTAGGTATGAGACAGTTCAGTTGTGAGCGATAGAAAACCCAACTAACTATGTCTTAAACAGAAAGAGGCTTCTCATTTGAGTAAATGTTCGCAGAAGGGGCTGACAAATCAGGGACCCAGGTATCCTCTGTCTTGTTATCCAGTGTATATACCTGATCTCATGGTCCAAGATGGCAGCCCCTAAGTTCCTGGAAGGATGGAGGCGGGGATGAAGAGGGGAGAAGAGGATGTGTGGGTACTCACTGTTAAAACAACCTAGGAACCACCACATGACACTTTTGCTTATATGCCTTTGGCCATTTGAGAGCCACAACAACAATAGTTGGCCACATCTATTGTTGGGAATGAGAGGTTGGGAAATATATGTAGCTAATAATCTCTTTACTATGAAAACAGATGGAAAGGATGTTGGGTAACAGTTGAAAGTCCTGACTATAACTCTTAATAAATATCCACTGAATTATTAAGAACATGCATTTATTAATCACTGGCTTTGTGGCCAATACATGACTAAACATCCTTTGTATAATCTTCACAACAATTTTAAGAGGTCATCTATTTTTGTCGACACTTTGTATATAAAGAAGACATACCTTAGAGTACCCAGTAACTTTGTTCAAGGTGACAGTCAATGGTCAGTAGAATCCAGGATCACTGATCTTGAACATCCTCTTCCTTCACCATGTAATACAACTGCTTATGTAAATGTGCTTCACTTGCATTAGATTTAAACATCCAGAGAACAAGTAATGTGGTTTATTTATCCTCATGCTATTTATTAATTCGTTCAAATATATTTACTGAGCAAATAAAAATATTTTCAGTCTTGGGGATATGAAAAGGATTATGATAGCACACCTGTTTCACTTTTTTATGAAAGGTTAGGCACTAGTCACCAGGCACTAGTCACCAATCATTGAGATTGGTGAGAATACAAAGTGAGCCAACAAATAGTATTCCTGCCCTCAGGCAGCTTACCTAATAAACAATATCTTACATAGTCTAATTACTAGCTGTGGCAAGGGCTGTGCTAGAAAAGAACAAGAAGCTGTGAGAACATATATTAGAATGGAATCCAGTCGAGGAGAGGGATAGGGTTAGGGAAAGCTTCCCTGAGGAATTGGCATCTAGACAGCAATTAGCGCACGGGAAATAATAAATATATTGAATGAATGAATAAATTCATTAATTTAAATGAAGTTGAGCATCTCTTGGGAATACGTTTTTTTCTAAGCCTGGAAAAAAAGAAGCCACATATGGCTGGAACTTGCAGAGTAAATTCCTCACATTTCCCAGAGCATAATTGTTTGTTGAATGAAATCAAATAGCTTTTCTCTCTGAAAAGTTCACAGAATGAAGTAGAGAACTTCCATATCAGATAATTTGAAATGTTTTCTTCACTCCAATAAGCCCACATGGGGAGAGAAAACTTACATATTGCCCAAATAACTCTCTACAGATAGTAGGTGCTCAATGAATATTCATTCATTTACTGTAGATTTGAGACTCAGAAAAACACTCCAAAAAGTATCAGATAATGCATTGATGTTTCAAAATTTATAGACATCTTTCCAGATCCAGGTTAATGCATGCTCTTAAAAAAAAGAAGCTAAGATACATTGGCAATTATATTTAAATGTCTGGGTTTTTTTTTTTTTTGGTTTATTTTTTGTTTTGTTTTGTTCTGTGAGATAATCACATTTTGGTTTAAGAGCTTCTGGAAAGCTGACATTATGTAAAAATACTGGCTTAGGTTGGGCTCCTGCTAAGAAAAGTAAGATAAAAATATTCACATATGACCGGGAGCGGTGGCTCACACCTGTAATCCCAGCACTTTGGGAGGCTGAGGTGGGTGGATCATGAGGTCAGGAGTTTGAGACCATCCTGGCTAACACGGTGAAACCCTGTCTCTACCAAAAATACAAAAAAATTAGCCGGGCACAATGACGGGCGTCTGTAGTCCCAGCTACTTGGGAAGCTGAGGCAGGAAAATGGCGTAACCCGGGAGGCGGAGCTTACAGTGAGCCGAGATTGCACCACTGCACTATAATGTGGGTGACAGAGTGAAACTCCGTCTCAAAAAAAAAAAAAAAAAAACACAAAACAAACAAACAAACAAAAAAATTACATACACTTCTAAAATTCAGTACTTTATCTCTTAACAACACTAATGATAGTAATAAACTACGGAGACCTGCATTGAACATAGTTTTTCTTTTTTTAATCTGAGAAATGAAAATACAGCCCTTGTATTATGAATTATATAACAGAAGCAAGAAAATGTGAGAGCCTATTTGTAGGGGGAAAAAGGAGAGCTTTATTATTTTCTTCAAGAGCCAAAATCATAACAAAATAAAGTGATCTATACTAAGTACACTAGCATTAGGATGAAATAGCTACTACTTTAATTAAATATATTAGTTTTGGGGAAAACAGCAGCAGTGGCAGCAAAAACATTAAAAACAAATACATGGAGAAAATGTAACCAACATATGATATAAAAACGAAATGTTCTGAAAAAGGCATTAAAGGAGAATAAATACACTTATTTAGAACCTCAAAGTTCAGTGTATCTCTTCTCTAGAGTCCAGCAAAATGATACTTTCAGGCAAGCTATAGTCTCAGAAACTGTTTTGATGAAAATGGAAATAGAAGAAAATGAAACTTTATTTAGGAGTTCCCAAATGTTCCCTAAATATCTTTTCAACTCTAAGTGGATGTCACTCAACCTCCCACTCCACTAGATGGGGTCATGGGACTCATAAATGGCCAACAGCTTAGAAGCAGAAGTGTCACATGGCAGTGGTGTCCGTTTAATCAATTTCCACTCTCTATCCAGAGCAGCAAGTAGTTTCCAACTTAATGCTATACACCCTTATCAGGATTTTCTCCAAGTTAATCAAAAAGCCAATGAACTCCTATTCTTGAATTTGATAGATATCTTAGTAGTTAATGATGCATCCTCAAGCTCTCTTACCATTTCATCTTTTATTTTTATTTCAACAGCTGCCAGTCTAGTTTAGGCCCTCCTTATATCTGCCTCCGGGCAGTTAGCTGTAAAAGCCTCCTGGCTGGTATCCTTGCTCATAGGCTCCCCTATCTCTAAAGCACAATTCAACAATTATTCCATTAAATTTTACTAAAAGCTTTGCCAGTGCTAGGCATTGTATTAGGTACTCAGAGCACTGACCACTTACATGTCATCTTCCTAAACTCTAGTTCTGACATTATCAATACCCTTCTATAATCAAGTGCCACCTTAGTCTAAATGTGATGTATTTTCACATTTTGGCATCTCCTTACCTTTTCAATCTTTTGTCCTCCTATTACCCCTACAGATATCCAACTCTTCAGTATAATAAGGTTTGACTCTGATGCCCGTTGAACTTTCTCCATCCCCATTTCAACTTTGTTCATTCTATTCCCTTTGTCTGGAGTAACTTCCTTAATGTCATCCTCAAAGATGCTAAATCATCTTCAATAATTAAAATGTAAATGGATTTCCGATGTTTTCATTACATTCCAGTTCCACAGAAAACAAGTATTTCTTCTTTAAGAACTCCTAAGACCCAGTTGAAAATTTAACAATAAAACATTTAAAACCTGGTTTTATGAGGTTGTGGGTATTTTCACAACCCTTTTAATATTTAGTCATAACTTAATTATTGAAGGCCTTATGTTGTAGGCAACAATCCAATCCCTTGGAAACAAGCATTATCAGTTTTAGTTCATGGAGGAATGTGGATTCCACCTAAGAATGTCACTAATATAGGCAGGTTAATAATAAAATACCATTAAGGCAGCATAGATTGTTATGTTTTGGATTTGTAATGCCCTGATACCATCCATTGCTTTAAAATGTTTCACACTTATGTATCACTTTGAAAAGCAATATGCTTTTCTCCAACATTTTAACTTATTTAATGAAGTTGTTTCTTATAATAGAAGGACACATCTTAGGTGAAGTTTGTCTCTCTCGCTAGACTATGAGTTCCATCAGGATAGTGATTTCTACATTTTCTTGGGATAACCAATATCAAAATTCACTGGGGGTATCTGCCCACTATGTGTTCCCCTGGGTTCCAACTCTCACCTCCTAAGGGAGGTGTTTAAAAAGCTCTTCAGATAATTTTTATGTGGTTGAAGTTTGAGAACCATTGCCCCAGGCTAGAGATGAACTAACTCCTTGTTTATGGAAATTTCAAATTTTTGTTAGGCGTAGTGGTTCATGCCTGTTATCCCAGCACTTTGGGAGGCAGAGGTGGGTGGATCATGAGCTCAAGAGTCCGAGACCATCCTGGTCAACATGGTGAAACCCTGTCTCTACTGAAAATACAAAAATTAGCTGGGCGTGGTGGCACGCACCTATAGTCCCAGCTACTCGGGAGGCTGAGGCAGGAGAATCGCTTGAACCTGGGAGGTGGAGGTTGCAGGGAGCCGAGATCGCACCACTGCACTCCAGGTTGTCGACAGAGTGAGATTCCCTCTCAAAAAACAATAAAAAAAGAAAAAAGAAAATTCAAATTTTATGGGATATAATAGTTACTTATTATAGCTTTAAGAAAATCCAAGACTGCCCCACAGTCACTACCAGTGTCCACTGTGTCCCCCCAAAATAAAAGGGAACTACCAAGAGTTGTCAAAGAGGATAGTGCAGAGGTCACAAATACTTTAGGGCTGCCCCTCACACCAGCTGCACCGGGTTTGACTCCCAACTTTTCAACTTACTAAGATAAGTAAACTTAGACAACTTACTTAGCTTTCTGTGCGTAGATTTCCCCACCTGAATAATGGGGATAAGAACAATACCAGAATAATGGGGATAAGAACAATATTGAATTACAGTCAATACCTGTAGAGCAGTTGAAATTTCCCCACCTGAATAATGGGGATAAGAACAATACCAGAATAATGGGGATAAGAACAATATTGAATTACAGTCAATACCTGTAGAGCAGTTGAAACTGCAGCGCATCGTGCTGAAGTGCTGTTAGACCTTAAAACTAATACGTAATACTATGGACAATGAAACTAATTTCTAACCTAAATACGGTAAATACATAATTTTTTCTACAATTAAGTCTAACTACATTCAGTTAGTTTTAAGCAACAACAACAAACTCCTCTAAATAGAAATGGTTTTAAATTAATAACCACTTCAAAAAAGTAAACCTTTCAGAATCAGACCAGGTGGCTTAGTACTGTCACATTTTCAACACAAGGAGGTTTTCAGTGAGACACTGGGCAGAACAAATTTGCACAGTGTCTGCTGTGGGCATAAGGGATTCCTTCAGCCCTATGCAAATAGTAATCCCACTAGTTCCCAGAAGATAAACATGAAGAGACAATGAAACCTTTAGCTCAGATGCTCACTTACCTCTGCTTCTCTGAATTTCTCACCTTTGGGGACTTGAGAACAGGCTGCCAGTAAACTTTCTATGCTCTTGCAAGAAGCCCTGATGCAGTTCTATTAGAACTAATTGTTACATTAAAGGCAATATGAGAATCTAATTCATAAATAGCATTTCCCATAGGCATGTCTCATAAACAGTTTTAATACCTTTGGTTGAGATAGTTTCAGATTCACAAGGGAATACTGGAGAATGAAGTTACCAATATAGGAGAAGAGTTACAATAAGAAACTCTCAAAAAAGAAAGGAACTCAGGGCGCTAAATCCTTTAGTCCTAAGTGCCAGAAATTGGGATACAGAGTCCAGGAGCAATCTAGCTGGTCGTGTGAAGAGATACGAAGACGGAACCAGAGTCAATTTGCCATGAATATGACTGAGGTAGATTGTAAAACCAGAGGTTCTCAATTTTGAATTTTTTTCATGATAAAAGCAAAGTGCTATCTTCAATCCATTCAGATTTTCTCCATTTCAATCTACCATTTCATAAACTAAAAAAAAAGAAGGTATTTCGGTAATATTCATGAAACAATGGAAACCAACTCAACTAGAAGGCATTTAAAATCTCGAACTTTATAAATATAATAGCAAAATTGGAAATGTTTTTTCCTCATGGTCAAAATGTACAGCAAGTATATTTAAAAAGTCTTTTATATAAGGTTGGTTACACTGAATTGTCTACTGAGAGTCTGCTAAACTTGTGCTAGTAGATGCTAAAAACTGTGTTAAAGTAATTCTCTATAACTCTTTATGTTCTGTATTTTATGAGAAACGGTAATACAAATAGTTTGTATATTTGACATTTTTGCAAGGGTAAATATTGCAAATTTCATAAGCTATAAATATACTAGTATTTTAAAGTTTTTTTTTCTAAAATAAGTTAATCTTGGAGAAGATAAGTTTACATTAACAATATTACATCTAAAGTTTCTAAACTCTTATGGTGTGATTATAACACATTTATAAAAATGTGCAAGAAACTAAATCAAACATTCTTTTAACATTTGAGAAACAAACAAAAACAAAAACAAACAAACAAAAAACAGAAGTGGGACAGGAGAAGGCATAAGTTTTACGAGGTTTAACTAGTAGACTTCCTGGCAAACGTCCTACAAATATTGCCCAAGCCCATCTAGCCTTGCCTAAAAAAGTGGTTTGCAGTGATTATGGAGTAAAGTATGGTCATTAGGATTTACAGGAAGGATGATTCCTCTGCTCTCTGGATTGGTGAGGCACTCCCCGTATAAATATAAATGCACCACATGTGGTACCAATGGATCATGCTTAGTCAATTAAAATGTGAATGTGTAATAGCTGAACATAGTAAACTAAGTTGCCAGGGTATTCTCAGCATCACACAGTGCAGAATAATTACCTTGTGAAAAAAAAATACTATCTTTTTCCTTTTTTTTTGTTCAGTATTCCCTATTCTTCTGTTAGTCAATTATTGATATTTATTTAACATAGTTTTAATTCAAGGTGCCATGGGAATAGACTTAAACCAACTGTAATTCCTACTCTCAAGTTGCTTATGGTATAGGAGGAGAAGGAAAAGCAAACAATGACTATAAAGGTATTTTAGTTACTATTATTTTAACATACAGTTGACTGAGTGGGATAAAAGGATTGTAGTCACTTCTACTTTGAAAGTAAAAGGCAGGGCTTTCAGGAATTACTTTATAGAGAAGGGAATGATGGGGCTGAATCTAAAGAAGACTGGAAGCTAGTCAATAGATGAACCATGCAGTGTATGTACCGAAGCACAGAGGCAGAATAAGCTGGATTAATTTGAAGAACAGCAAGAAATTCAGTTTAGTGAGGCACTGGGTACTCAAAGTGGTAGAGGAAGCAGAAGAGATTTCACACGCAGTTTTTTTTTTTCTTTTTTTGCTCCAGACGGGGTCTCACTGCGTGGCCCAGGCTGGAGTGTAGTGGCGCAGTCTCGGCTCACTGCAACCTCTGTATCCCAGACTCAAGTGATTCTCCTGCCTCAGCCTCCTGCCTCTAGCTGGAATTAGAGGTGCCTGCCACCACACCCGGCTAATTTTTGTATTTTTAGTAGAGACAGGTTTCACTATATTGTCCAGGCTGGTCTTAAACTTGCGACTTCATGATCCGCCTGCCTCGGCCTCCCAAAGTGCTAGGATTAAGGGCTTCAGCCACCAGGCCCAGTCCTAGACGCAGCTTTTTAAAAATGCAGAGCAACTGCTATATGGTTCATCATGTATTCCAAAGAATCTGGAGTTAAGATCTAAAACACAGCTTGTTAGGGAAAAAAGGCAAGCAATACAATATGCACTACTATTACTATAACTGTGGTAAATGACCAAATAATTTGAGACAAAATATATTATTTTTCTGGACAGAAGCATTAAGACATTTTAACTTAATGTATAGTGCTTTTTTTAATTAAAAAAGAAACATCTGTTTTAAAAACACACAACTATGTATGAAAAACTCATTTCTAATTAACAACTTCAATAGAAATCATAATTTTCTACGTGGGATCATAGTTTAAAAAAAATCATTAGAAAAAGCAATATACTAATGTCCAGATATAATTAGCTTTAAAGAGGTGTTTAGTAAGAAAGGGAATATAGTTTAGTATATATGGGCATGTAGTAATTTTCTTCAAGAGAAAAGGATACAATATTTTCCACTTGATTAAGGCAGTATTAAAAATGAATTAGATTGTATGTAATTCAGGTTCTGTAACTAGAAAAAAAGCTGAAAATGAAAAAAAATCTACTTCTTTAATCCTGATCTTTTGAAAATGATTTTTGTATCTGAAAAACCTCCAGGTGTCTATATATATCAAAAAAGTTTTTATACACATTACTTACAGACATATGAAATGAAATAGATGATTAGTCATTTTTTTTTTCTTTCTTTTCTTTTTGGTAGCATTCTCAATCGCACTGTTAACAAAGTTGTTAAAAAAATCCATGTGTGAAATTTGTACCACAGAAATTTATAACTATTTTTGCTCACTTAACTCCCTTTTGGGCCAATATATTATACATTAACTATAATTTTCTTCAAAATGCAGAAGGTAGATAATTTTGTGTTTGAATATGTTAAGTTTTATAACAAAGAAAAATCAAATAGCCATTTAGAAACATTAACTGTTTCATGACTGATGGATAATGCTTACTTGTGAGTTGCTGCCAAGGCTGCCTGCCTGAAGTTCAGAGATTTTTTATGGGTTACTTATTTCCCATTATGTTTCCTCATTTTCTTCACTGTTCTTTCCTCTCCCTCTAGCTTAGGCAGTCATCACTACTTGCAGTTCCAACAACAAGGTTCCCATATCATCAAGCAAAAGTGTTTTTATTTTATTTATTTATATTTTTACTGCAACTCAGGCAGTATAAACCCAAGATTTATAAGGAGACAAGACATATTTTCACTGTGCAGTCTGAGCATGACCTGCAGTAGGCCTATGGAGCAATTTAGATGTTTCTGTTTTTACCAAGTATAAATTGGTACCAGTAGAGTAGGGCGCTGCTGAAAAGATACCTGAAAATGTGGAAGCAACTTTGGAATGGGGTAACAGGGAGAGGTTGGAACAGTTTGGAGGGCTCAGAAGAAAATAGAAAAACATGGGTTAAGTTTGGAACTCCCTAGAGACTTGTTGAATGGCTATGACCAAAATGCTGATAATGATATGGACAATGAAATCCAGGCTGAGGTGGTCTCAGATGGAGATGAGGAACTTGCTGGGAACTGGAGCAAGGTGACTCTTGTTACGTTTTAGTAAAGAGACTGGCAGAATTTTGCTCCTGCTCTAGAAATCTGTGGAACTTTGAACTTGAGAGAGATGATTTAGGGTATCTGGCAGAAGAAATTTCTAAGCAGTAAAGCATTCAAGAAGTGTATTGGGTGCTGTTAAAGGCATTCATCTTTATAAGGGAAGCAGAGCATAAAAGTTTGGAAAGTTTGCAGCCTGACAATGCAATAGAAAAGAAGATCCCATTTTCTGAGGAGAAATTCAAGACAGCTGCATAAATGTGCATAAGAAATGAGGAGCTGAATGTTAATCCCCACAACAATGGGGAAAATGTCTCCAGAGCAAGTTAGAGGCTTCATGGCAGCCCCTCCCATCACAGGCCTGAAGGCCTAGGAGGAAACAGTGGTTTTGTGGGCTGGGCCCAGGGTTCCCTTGCTCTGTGCAGCCTAGGGACTTGGTAACAAATTGTTACACATTTCTGTAGTACAAATTTCACATATGGATTTTTTTAAGAAGTCAAGAATTGGGGTTTCAGAAACACTGCCTAGATTCCACAAGATGTATGGAAATGCCTGGATGCCCAAGCAGAAGTTTGCTGCAAGGGTGGAGCCCTCATGGAAAACCTCTGCTAGGGCAGTGCAGAAGGGAAATGTGGGGTCAGAGCCCCCACACGGAGTCCTCACTGAGACACCACCTAGTGGAGCTGTGGGAAGAGGGCCATCATCCTAGAGACCCTAGAATGGTAGATCCACTGTCAGCTTGCACCACGTGTCTGGAAAAGTCACAAACACTCAAAGCCAACCTGTGAAAGCAGCCAGGAGGGAGGCTGTACCCTGTAAAGTCACAGGGGCAAAGATGCCCAAGACCACGGGAACCTACCTCTTTCATCAGCATGACATGGATGTGAGATATGCAGTCAAAGGAAACCATTTTGGACCTTTAAGATTTCACTACCACACTGGATTTTGGACTTGCCTGGGGTCAGTAGCCCCTTTGTTTTGGCCAATTTCTCCCATTTGGAATGACTGTATTTAACTAATGCCTGTACCACCACTGTATCTAGGAAGTAACTAAGTTGCTTTTGATTTTATAGGCTCATAGGTTGAAGGGACTTGCTTTTTTCTCAGATGAGACTTCGGACTGTGGACTTTTGAGTTAATGCTGAAATGAGTGAAGACTTTGGGGGACTGTTGGGAAGGCATGATTGGTTTTGAAATGTGAAGACATGGGATTTGGGACAGTCCACAGGCAGAATGACATGGTCTGGCTCTGTGTCCCCATCCAAATCTCATCTTATAGCTCCCATAATTTCCACATGTGTGGAAGGGACCCGGTGAAAGATAATTGAATCATGGGGGTGGGTCTTTCCCATGCTATTCTCATGACAGTGAATAAGTTATAAGATCTGATAGGTTTTTCAAAACAGGAGTTTCCCTGCACAAGCTCTCTCTCTTTTTGCCTGCTGCTATCCACATAAATGTCACTTGCTCCTTCTTGCCTTCCACCATGATTGTGAGGCCTCCCCAACCATGTGGAACTGTAAGTCCATTAAACCTCTTTCTCTTGTAAATTGTCCAGCCTTGGGTGTGTCTTTATCAGCAGCATAAAAACAGACTAATACACCAAATGACCCATGGTTTCTATGCACACTGAAGTTTGAGGAATAACTATCTTTCCTCTCACAAATTCTATGGCACATAGAAAAGGAACATATTAAGATCATAGCCACATTTCTAAAAAGGTAAGAGAGTTCAAAACCGAATTTTCTCAGTGATAAAATAATAGAACTGAAAAAACAACTGGTGAATTAACTTTCAAAAGAAAAATTATGACATTGCCCTAGTATTATACTATATCATACACATCAAATATATCAGCACACAATAGTAATACATAGTATAAGGGAAATTTCTTTCCTTGTATTATATAAATATTATGCTAATGTAGTTTTTACTTTAATAAAAGTCCTAATAAAAATAGGCTGTTTGGATATACTATAATTCAAATGGAGTAGTTAGCAAACCAGGTAAGGCCAGGCCACATATATTTTGTTGTTATGTTTACCCAGATTACTTATATCTTTTCTGGATTCAGAGCATCCTGAAAGTAGGTGTTATCTTTTTTCTATTTCCTAGTAGGGGATAGAGTGTAGAGTATACATTCATGAAGTAAATGTTTGTGGAATACATGAATAAATTAATAGCTGGAAATTCAATGTATATGTATTCTAGAAAAACACATACATATATATAAATAAAAATAAACCCAGAAATTTAAAAAATAAAATTAATATTTTACTACAGATAGCTATAAAAGAAAAGAAAAACACAGAGAAATTGAAAATGAATATCTTGAAAATAAATAAGAAATAGTTATCCTGGCTGAACCTCAGTTAGTTAGCAAAGCACCCAGAATTTAAAATATGTTTGTTATAATCCAAGACATATTTTTATAATTGTGCAGAGTTGCTATTTCTAACATGTTAATCAGAAAGAAAAACTGATATCTAGGATGCTGATGAGCTGATGTTTAATATAGTGGTTAATTATTAGTTGGAAAAAATCTAGATAAAGAAATAAAACTCCCAAAAAACTCGAAAGCTGAAAAAAAAAATGTTTAACTGTATTTATCAACTCTTTAAATCCAGAACCAATTATGAGCATCGTGGTACTATTAATAATTGCATGCTGAATATATAAATATAAAATGGCAATTTCAATTTTCATTTCATCAAGACAATGAAGAAAACGAAATTGAATACTAATTAGTGCATGTTTGTCATGCACCTGAAAGATTAGGGGGTTACTGTGCTCATTATAAGTGAGTTTGAGCAAAGTACTCAAAGGTTTCATTTGAAGGACTGAATATAAATAGTAGAATTAGGTGACGAGGGAAATTAACAATGAATGATCAAACACAGAAAATCTGGTATATCATTTGATTTCACAGAATGTCTTATACATGATTTTATCTTACAAAATTGATAAAGTTTTTCCTTCTAAAAAATAACTTAGAAAATATATTATTAAAGAATGCATTAACAAAATATATATATTGAACATAATGCATAAGTAATTACTGAATAACAATGTTGAGACTAAGAAAATTACTCAAAACTATATGATCACATAGAAATTAAATAACCTGCTCCTGAATGACTTTCGGGTAAATAATGAAAGTAAGGCAGAAATCAAGAAGTTATTTGAAACTAATGAGAACAAAACTACAACATACCAGAATCTCTTGGACACAGCTAATGCAGTGTTAAGAGGGAAATTTATAGCACTAAATGCCCACATCAAAAAGTTAGAAAGATCTCCATTTAATAATCTAACATCACAACTAAAAGAACTAGAGAACCAAGAGCAAACCAATCCCAAAGCTAGTAGAACACAAAAAGTAACTAAACTCAGAGATGAACTGAAGACTGAGACATGAAAAGCCATTCAAAAGATCAACAATTGTGAATGGGAGTTCACTCATGATTTGGCTCTCTGTTTGTCTATTACTGGTGTATAGGAAATACCTGGGGGGATATAACTTACAAGGGACTTGAAGGACCCTTTCAAGGTAAACTACAAATCGCTCCTCAAGGACATAACAGAGGACACAAACAAATGGAAAAACATTCCATACTCATGGATAGAAAGAACCAATATTGTAAAAATGGCCATACTGTCCAAAGTAATTCATAGATTCAATGCCATCCCAATCAAGCTACCATTGACTTTCTTCACGGAATTAGGACAAACAACTTTAAATTTCATATGGAACCAAAAAAGAGCCCATATAGCCAAGACAATCCTAAGCAGAAAGAACAAAGCTGGAGGTACCATGCTACCTGACTTCAAACTATACTATGAGGCTACAGTAACCAAAACAGCATGGTACTGGTACCAAAACAGATATATAGACCAATGGAACAGGACAGAGGCCTCAGAAATAATGCCACACATCTACAACTCTCTGATCTTTGACAAACTGACCAAAACAAGCAATGAGGAAAGGATTCCCTATTTAATAAATGGTGTTGAGAAAGCAGGCTAGTCATATGCAGAAAACTGAAACTGGACCCCTTCCTTACACCTTATACAAAAATTAACTCAAGATAGATTAAAGACTTAAACATAAGACCTAAAACCATAAAAATTCTAGAAGAAAATGTAGGCAATACCATTCAGGACATAGGCATGGGCAAAGACTTCATGACTAAAACACCAAAAAGCAAAGGCAACAAAAACCAAAATTGACAAATGGCATCTAATTAAATTAAAGAGGTTCTGCACAGCAAAAGAAACTATCATCAGAGTGAAGAAGTAACCTATAGAATGGGAGAAAAAATTTGCAATCTATCCATGTGACAAAGGGCTAATATCTAGAATCTACAAAGAACTTAAACAAATTTACAAGGAAAAAAAAAAATCAAAAAGTGGGTTAAGGAATAGAACAGACACTTCTCAAAAGAAGACATTTATGCAGCCAAAAATCATATGAAAAGAAAGCTCATCATCACTGGTCATTAGAAAAGTACAAATCAAAACCACAGTGAGATACCATCTCACACCTGTTAGAAAGGCAATAATTAAAAAATCAGGGAACAACAGATGCTGGAGAGGATGTGGAGAAATAGGAATACTTTTATACTGTTGGTGGGAGTGTCAATTAGTTCAACCATTGTAGAAGACAGTGTGGTGATTCCTCAAGGATCTAGAACTAGAAATACCATTTGACCCAGCCATCCCATTACTGGGTATATACCCAGAGGGTTATAAATCATTCTACCATAAAGACACATGTACACGTATGTTTAATGCAGCATTATTCACAACAGCAAAGATTTGGAACCAACCCAAAATGTGGCATATATACACCATGGAATACTATGCAGCCATAAAGAAGGATGAGTTAATGTCCTTTGCAGGGACATAGATGAAGCTGGAAACCATTATTCTCAGCAAACTAACACAGGAACAGAAAACCAAACAGTGCATGTTTGCAGTCATAAGTGGGAGTTGAACAATGAGACCACATGGAGACAGGGAGGGGAACATCACACACTGGGGCCTGTTAAACAGGGCAGCTAGGGGAGGGATAGCATTAGGAGAAATACCTAATATAGATGATGGGTTGATGGGTGCAGCAAACCATCATGGTATGTGTATACATATGTAACAAACGTGTACGTTTTGCACATGTATCCCAGAACTTAAAGTATAATAAATTATAAAAAATCTGATAATATTTCTTAGCAGATACCTGTATTTCTTTGAGAAATTGTGTTTGTTTTTCAACAAATACACCAATTTTGATTTCAATCTGAAAATTCAGCTCAATTTACTCTGATAGTTTGGAAATAGTCCTGTTATGCTATTCCATTTAAATTGTTAAGGATATTCTTATTACTATTAGAAAGTTATAGAACACAAAAACTTAAGGCCTTTTATCTTTCACCCCCCAAAAAAAAAATTAGTAGAAACCAACCCATCTTACTTTTAGCTTGAATCAAAAACAAACCTGCAATACTAATAGTTCTATTTTTAACTTGTATAATCCTCTAAGAATTATTAATATTCAATCTGAGTTCAGGACATTGTTGACTGGACACCACAACATATCCTCCAATGGTAATTTAATGAAAGTTACTAGTCCAACCTGTGCTGCAATAAACATACTACATTTTTGTATTTGGGAGCTTAAAAATACTGGTCATAAAGAAATTGTAAGAGCTTTGAATTAGGCTAATTATATATTTTGTGTAAGCTTTCTAGTTCTGGCAACTTGGATAAGATAATTAACCTGTTCGATTCAAGCCATCTAAATTTATAAAATGATGATAATTATACCTACTATATGAAATTGTTCTGAGAATTAAATTTAAAAATCACCAAAAGAAGATCAACAAATTCATGAGGTGGTTACTGAAAAAATTAATAAAATAGACTACTAGCTAGACTAATAAAGGATGAAAAGGGAGAAGATCCAAATAAACACAATTAGAAATGACAAAAGAGATACTACAAATAACCATCAGCAACTGCTATGAACACTTCTATGCATAAAAACTAGAAAGTCTAGAAGAAACGGATAAATCCCTGGAAATATACACCCTCCCAAAACTGTGGCAGGATGAAATTCAAATGAGTAGACAGATAATAATCTCTGAAATTGAATCAGTAATAGATAGCTTCCCAGCCAAAAACAGCCCAGGCCCAGATGGATTCACAGCTAAATTCTACCAGATATACAAAGAAGAACTGGTACCATTTCTACTAACACTATTTCAAACAATTGAGGAAGAGGTACTCCTCCCTAACTCATTCTATGAGGCTAACATCATCCTGATATCAAAACCAGGCAGAGACAAAACAAAAACAGAAAACTTCAGGCCAATATGTTGATGAATATCAATTCAAAATTCTTCAACAAAATACAAGCAAATTGAATCCAACAGCACAACTAAAAGCTTATCCACCACGATCAAGTAGGCTTTATCCCGAGGATGCAAGGTAGGTTCAACATATGTAAAATCAATAAAAGCGATTAATCACATAAACAGAACTAAAGACAAAAACCACATGATCATCTCAATAGATGCAGAAAAGACTTTCAATAAAATTTAACACCTCTTCATATTAAAAACTCTCAATAAACTAGGTACAGAAATAACATACCTCAAAATTATGAATCATCTATGATAAACCCACAGCCAACATCACACTAAATGAGCAAAAGATGGAAGTATTCCTCTTGAAAACTGAAACGAGACAAGGATGCCCTTTCTCATCACTCCTATTTAACGTAGTATTGGAAGTCCTGGCCAGGGCAATCAAGCAAGAGAAAAAAGTAAAAGGCATCCAAATAGACAGAGAGGAAGCCAAAGTACCCCTGTTTGCAGAGGACATGATTCCATATCTAGAAAACCCCACAGTCTAGGCCCGAAAGATCCTTAAGCTGATAAAATCCTTCGGCAAAGTCTCAGGGTAAAAAGTCAACATACAAAAATTATTGGCATTCCTGTACACCAACAACGGTCAAGCCAAGTGCCAAATCAGAAATGCAATCCCACCCACAATTGCTAAAAAACAAAAACAGAAAAAACACACCTAGGACAATAGCTTATTAGGGAGGTAAACAATCTCTACAATGGGAACTACAAAACACTGGTCTACGAAATCAGGGATAACACAAACAAATGGAAAAACATTCTATGCTCATGGATAGGAAGAATCAAAATCATTAAAATGGCCATACTGCCCAAAGCAATTTATAGATTTCAATGCTAATCCAATCAAACTCCCAAATGACATTATTCACAGAATTAGAAAATAATACATTAAAATAGCCAAGACAATCCTAAACAACAACAACAAAAATAAAATCCCCACAAAGCTCGAGGTATCACATTACCTGACTTCAAACTATACTATAGGGCTACAGTAACCAAAAGTAGTGTTTTGATACTGATATGAAAACAGATATATATTCCAATGGAACAGAATTAAGAGACCAGAAATAAGGTTGTACACCTACAACCATCTGATCCTCCACAAAGCTGACAAAAACAAGCAATGGGGAAAGGACTCCCTAATCAATAAATGGTGCTGGGATAGTGGTTAGCCACATGCAGAAGATTGAAACTGGACCCTTTCCTTACACCATATACACAAATCAACTCAAGACAGATTAAAGACTGAAATGTAAAACCCAAAGCTATAAAAACCCTGAAAAACAACCCAGGCAATACCATTCTGGACAGAGGAACAGGCAAAGATTTATGACAAAGACACCGAAAACAATTGCAACAAAAGCAAAAAATGACAAATGGGATCTAATTAAACTAAAGAGCTTCTGCACAGAAAAAGGAACTATCAACACGGTGAACAGACAACCTACAGAATGGAAGAAAACTTTTTCAAACTATGCATCTGACAAAGGTCTAATATCCAGCATCTATAAAAAACTTAACTTTGCAAGAAAAAACAAACAACTTCATTAAACAGTGGGCAAAGTACATAAATTGACAATTTTTAAAAGAAGACATACATGCAGCCAACAATCACAGGAAAAAGAAAAAAAACCCTCAAAATCAGTTATCATTAGAGAAATGCAAATGAAAACCACATTTAGGTACTATCTTACAACAGTCAGATATTGTAAAAAGTACAATATCTGTATGGCTATTACTAAAAAGTAAAAAAAATAACAGATGCTGGCAACGTTGAGGAGAAAAGGGAATGGTTATTCACTGTTGGTGGGAGTGTAAATTAGTTCAGTGATTGTGGAAAGCAGTGTGAAGATTCCTCAAAGAACTAAAAACAGAACTAATATTCGACCCAGTCACAGCATAACTGGGTATATACCCAAAGGAATATAAATTGTTCTATGATAAAGGCACATGCACACATATGTTCACTGCAGCACCATTCACAATAACAAAGACATGGAACCAACCTGAATGCCAATCAATTGTAGACTGGGTAAAGAAAATGTGATACATAGACACCATGGAATACTATGCAGCTTCAAAAGAGTGAGATCATGTCTTTTGCAGGAACATGAATGAAGCTGGAGCAAACTAATTATCCTTAGCAAACTAATGCAGGAACAGGAAACCAAATACCACATGTTTTCCCTTAGCACCACTTATAGTGGGTGCTATATGATGAGAACACATGGACACATAGAATGAAATAACAGATAGTGGGACTTCACCTGAGGGTGAAGGATGGGAGGAGGGAAAGGGCCACGAAATATAACTAATGTATACTAGGCTTAATACCAGGGTGACAAAATAATCTGTACAACAAAACCCCATGACATGAAGTATACCTATATAACAAACCTGCACATGTACCCCTGAATCTAAAATAAAAGTTTCAAAAAAAAAAAAAAGAAAATTGGTAAAGTTTTGTAAAAAATAACATTAAAAATATATTATCAAAGAACACAATTATAAAATGAATACATTGAATATAATTCTTAAATATTTATTGAATAACAATATTTTTTAGTTTTTCACCCATTATATTTGAGATTCTTACTCTAATATAAAACCTTTCATATTTACTTTAACTGTTTTTCTCTGAGTGCATTATCATTTTCAGACCAAAAGCAAATTATCATCATCCCACTGACCTTAAAAGTAAAATAAGTTTTAACTATTGTTCTTAAGAGAATAAATCTAAATTTCTGTCAGTGTTGACCACTATCCTGTTCGATTAAGGTTATTTCTGCCTATATCCACTGGGATAAAGGGAATTTAAACATCATGCAATACTTTGAAAGGAAGAATGATGCATAGTGTTAAGTAGGCAATACTGGGACAAAGTAAAGTGAACAATCGGATATGTAACATTAATAAGGTGTTTCTCAGAGTAAATGTTGCAAAAGCGTGCTATTTATGGTTTATAGAAAGATGGCAATCATTGAGGCTCACAAACATAATTTGTCAAACAGAAACCCTGATGTAAACTGGCGATATCATCTCTCAACAGTTCTGAATTTCAGCTATGAACATTAATGTCTAAAGTTTTATCATGACCACAGTCCTACAAATGCATTTCAACTAGAGTGATTAAAAATGTCTCTGGAATGATCATTCATTAGTAAATATGATATAATTATTTTCTATTATTCTATGCATATTTTAAACTTTAATTGATCCTTCACGAGTGCAATCAAAACTGTATAGATGTGCCATTTTCACTATCTGGAGTTCATTTTGCATACATGTCTATAGACTGAAAAAGTCAAGTATAACTTAAGAAGCAATTTTAACAAATGCATGTAAATATAAATTCATAAAACAAAACAAGAACTTCACGTAACCTTATAGAGCTCTATAGATAAAAGAAATGTTTATGAGACATATAAGAATGCCTAAGAAACATGAACAAAGAAAGAATCTGAAGGAGATTTTGGCCCAGTTTTTCATTTATGGAAGCCTTGCCTCTTAGCCATAAATCATTTTTCCTTTATACCAAATGCCTGTAAACTAGTCCTTGTATAGTTATGTCACATCAGGGATTTCCATGTTTCTTTGACTTAAAATATGTAGTAAACAGATAGAACAGATCAATCACCTAAACTAATCGAAATTCTGCAATATCTCCCTACTACACTGAAATAAGGCTAATACCTTTTAGTATGACACCTGAAGCACAGCAAACTCATACACTACATTTGAACATATCCCTCTAGCAACCTTTACTCAAGTCATGATTTTCTGCATAATATTCCCCAGATTGTCACATAGCACCTTTGATCAGGCTATTCCCTGGATGTTTAGTCTCTATTGAAAGCCATCCTTCTCAGGTCTAGCTCAAAAGCTATCTGCCCCAGGTGTGTTTCTCAAGATAATTAATGGATTCTTCCTCTGACCACAGTATACTGAACTCTTCCTCCCTTTAGTACACATCAACAATTTGTTAGATAGTTACTAATGTGCTTTCCCCAACAGAGATTTACTGTTTCACAGGCACCAGTTTTGATCATCTTTCTGTACTCCTAGTACATAGTTCATCTAAATGCTCAAAAAGCATTGAAATGCACAGAAATATAAGCTGTAGGCCTTGCTACCCACTCTGGGAAATCACTTAATATTTCAGTATATTGTTGTTTTCTCCCGTTTTAAAAAACACCTGGTTGATGAGAATGAATAACACTATGAAATGAAACACCTTCAGCTTGAAAGAAGGTGCATTTGAGGTATTGTTACTATGATTCATGGTATATTTTATACTTGCATTTGTGGACCCACTTCTTAGAGGTAGAAAAAAAATAGATGTAATTTTTATGTTCTTGAAGTATCATAAGTTGCTGCTAAATGTTAACACAGTGGTAACGAACACACGGAATACAGAAAGTCTCCTTCTTTGATATGCACCTTAAAATAGTGGTATTTACACCTGAATATTTTTAACGTTTTTGATCTTTTTAACCAGCTTCTTAATGGAATGTGCATGTTTTTTACTTATCAGAATTGTGAGCTAATTTGAACTCTTCACTAAATTACCCTTTCCTCTGACCATAAGGAAGAGTCACACTGAGTTCTCACTTGTCTGCTTTTTAAAATGACCAGAATCCTTTAAAAATGACTTGTAACATTAACCTTGTCCCATCCCATCTGTTACCTGAATCCACGGCCATCTGTCATTTTCTGCAGCTGTCCACGCATTTATAAGCCCCTTCTTATTAAGACGTGCATAGTAGGGATACCATTTTTGGAGTCCAAAAAGAGCTCGGTGAGTAGAGGAAGCCGTGATTTGCTGGTTTGATATAATTCCACCTTCAATTCCCAATGGGCCTGAGCATTCTGAGAACAAAAACAGGAAAAAGTATGAACATATTCGAAATAATGCATGTACAACATATGTCTTTAGATTTGATAGGATTTTTTTAATTTTTTTATTTATTATTATTTTTTTTTTTTTTGAGACGGAGTCTCGCTCTGTCGCCCAGGCTGGAGTGCAGTGGCCAGATCTCAGCTCACTGCAAGCTCCACCTCCCGGGTTTACGTCATTCTCCTGCCTCAGCCTCCCAAGTAGCTGGGACTACAGGCACCGGCCACCTCGCCCGGCTAGTTTTTTGTATTATTTTTTTTAGTAGAGACGGGGTTTCACCATGTTAGCCAGGATGGTCTCCATCTCCTGACCTCGTGATCCGCCCGTCTCGGCCTCCCAAAGTGCTGGGATTACAGGCTTGAGCCACCGCGCCCGGCCAGGATTTTTTTTTTAATGATTTGAATTTGCACTACCATGCCATTTACTCCTCATCTCCTTTACAGATCTGTTATTGATCTCTACATTAAGGAAACAATTCTTGCTTCTCATGACACTGTCTTCTTTCTTAGCTTTGAAAGTAGTCACTTTAAATAGACACTTCCCTTCTGCATTATGATTCTGGTGTCTGTACTGATAGTTTTTTGTTGTTGATCACGTCAACAAAAGCATAATGCTCTTGAAAGGCTTATCTCATATTTTATTTTCCTGGAGATTAGCATGCCTCAGAAATTATAAGCTCTCAACAAATATCTTTCCATCCATTATTTCTTGGTTATCATAAAGCTGAGTTTTTGTCAGTCATTTTTGTATTGATTTAGCATTTCTCATGTCTATAAACTTTATAACTTAAATTTTTATAGCCACGATCAGTTATGCCTCCATAACAAAAGGGAAATGGGTAAATCTGTTAACATTTTAAAATATTATTATAATACCCCTGATATGTTATAAATTATAAAATATATGTAGACAAATTATTTTTATAAAGAGAGCAGGTAAACTCTTTGACAACATTATACGTGACAATGTGTCACTCAGTAAATCAAGATATTAAAATACTTATTAGCACTTTAGTCCCAAATTCACAATTCTACATATTGGGCTTCTGCATGTATATCTTTAAATTTGCAACTGAGAAACTTAAGAAAATTTTCCGATGAAATTTTAAAATACTAAGATTAAAGCACATTATGCTCAAACGATATGTTCTCAGATACCAAATGTGTTTAGTTTTTCAAATTACAAATGGAGGTAAATCCATCTTTAAAAATTACATATATATTTGTATTATATATAAAATTATATACAAATTCTTAATTGCTTTATAAAATTTCAGCAGAAGGTACATTTCTTTTAAATTCAGTTTTGAAAAGTCAGAATAAGTAGGGATATGATATAATGAAAATATTTTCTTAATTTCATTAACATTTCATATACTATACTGAATATTTTGCCAACTTAGATTTGTATAATATATACGATAATTGTATTATAAAAATATACTACAATAATTTATCAGAATTTTTGAAAATAAGAAAGAAGTTCATTGCCACTATTAAATATCAGTATATGCACGTCAACTTGATTGGTGATTATGACCAAGTACATTTTAGATTTTAATTATTATCAAAATCCAACGGTTGTCAGTAATTAAATGTTTACACTTAGATTGAGGTTGAAAACATGAAAAAAATTAGCAGACGAATTATAATATTTTTGAAAGTTAGGAAGATATTTCTCATTGTTAACCATGTTTTTAATTGTCATAAACATGCTTCTTTTTCTATTCCATGCTCAGATAGTAAGTAGCTCTGACGGCTTTCAAATTTTTAAATTTTTTTTTATAAAGAAGATAAAAATATATGGATGAGTAATTATCTTCATCAGACTGTATTAGTAAAGACAATATCAATACAGTATAAATTGCATCTTTGCCATTGACAAAAAGTTACTTGGTATGATAAATTTAGATAATAAGATCTTTTTTTAACATGTAATTAAGACTGTTTAGCACTTTATGAAGGTACACTATATCTCTTTAGAATCATTACATTAAGAAGCCATTCATTAGTAGAACTGAAGTCTTAAGAGCTGCAGATAATAATCTGGTTTTCACATTCCCAAAAACTTAATGTTAAAAGTTCAGATATTAAATCTTTGGACCCTTATTTTGCTTTCCATTTTAAACTTCAAGATCTTTACAGACTTCATAAACGTACTAAGAAACTTTCATGATGACACTGTGATTTTAATAATGGCAGGAGCCTAGCTTTTTAATAATATTGTCATCAAAGGGGTCTCAAGCATCTTGTCCTTGGTTTGTAAAATGTTTGGATGGAGAAATGAAGCAGGCAGGGAGATCTTTTATTGCAGGCCATTTATTGTAGGCCAGTAAGTAGACTAGCAGAGCTAGAGAGCCAGAATTGATTAATGAGCTGTAGGACAGACTTAAAAATAACTCTGTGCCATTTAGTTGCATACCTCTTAAGACCTTATGCTGAATTAGATATCTTCACAGAATTTGTAACTATTTTAAAACAGAGAGTACATCTCAAATCACAATATCCTATAATTCTACTTCATTGGTTAATCTATCAGCCTCCCTTTAGTAGCTAACATATCAGGAAACCCATTGGCTCTGAACTGTTGTATTATCATATAAGTCAAATACCAATGAGTGATTTTGAAAATATATATGCGCAACTCACTCTGCCATAAGGCTCCCAGTCTTTGCTATGCCCTTTAGTCCTGCATATTAATTCTTTCAAAAAAAACCATAATTCAGGCTGGGCACAGTGGCTTATGTCTGCAATCTCAGCACTTTGGGAGACTGAGGCAGGCGGATCACCTGAGATCAGGAGTTTGAGACCAGACTGACCAACACGGTGAAACCCTGTCTCTACTGAAAATACAAAAATTACCTGGGCGTGGCGGGATGTGCCTGTAGTCCCAGCTACCCGGGAGGCTGAGGCAGGAGAATCGCTTGAAGCCAGGAGGCGGAGGTTGCAGTGAGCAACCTGCACTGTACTCTGGTCTGGGTAACAGAGTGAGACTTAATCTCAAAAAACAAAACAAAACAAAAAAAGCAAAACAAAAAACCCCCCACAATTCAAATAATATATATTGACATGATATATTTATTTAGGGCTATATCTTATACAAAGTATTTTTGCATGAGCTATCTCATTGCCATGATGTAAAATTTACAAGTATTACCAGTCCTTAATTCTATATTGTTGCTTTAAACAAACAAACAAACAGAAATATTCCCCCAAAACCCAATTTCCAACATTTGCATACCATACTCTGTCACTTACATATATTCAAAAAAGGCCACCAAAGGAAGCATGACTGTGATCGGGGTTCTTGAGTGAAGTGTGAGTCTGTGAGTTGTCAAGGTACTGCTTTGAGTTTCTGATTCTGCATTTTCCTACTTTTTAAAATTGGGGTTATGATGACACTTAATTTATCAGTTGTGAAGAAGATAATAAAAGCTTTGCTTTGGGAACTATAAATTGCTGAAAAAATAATGAGCTTGGTTCTGTAAGGTTATTTGCATGCTTCTCTTTAGAGGACCTCAATTGAGGTAATCCTGGCTTTTTAGCCCCCTTTGAGTAGGAGCGATGTAGGTCTCACTGTTATATCCTTAGATGCTCATGGTGGCTTGTACACAGGAAAAGCCCAATAAATATGCACTGAACATTGTTATGGGGGGCTTTTTTCCTCCTAAACAGTAAAGTAATAAGCAAATCCAAGCCTTAGATTTATTTCACTCTGCAAAGTTATCACAACAGCAGATTTTCTTCACTAATCATGTGGACCACAATCAAATGGATGTCATCACAATAAAAGGTTCAAAATCCAATTTCCTTTTGCCTGTGCTATCCACTTCCCCAATGTTCTATTAAATCCAACAGTTATAAAAACCAGTGAAGGAATTACAATTCAGAATGCAAATGATTATACACCTAAGATTAAGTGACCTGAAACAATTAATAACAGGATACTTAGAAAGATAATATGAAAATATACATTGCTTTTACTATCAACAAATGAGAGAAGATATATGAAATGATATTTGATGAAGTAATTAATGTCAGATGAGAACTCTGAAGTTTGAAAATTGTACCTATATGTGTTTTCTCATATAATCTTTGAAATAATACTTCAAGAAAAAAATGTTATCAGGCCTATTTAATGAATTAGAAAAATTGTGAGGAGGGAAGTTAAGCTTGCAAAAGATGACTCTAATTTAATGTGGAGAGTTCAGTAATTCTCCAAAATTTGACTCAGATCTTTTCCTTCTGCTATATTATGTGAGGCATCCATACTTCCACATCCTAGGGGAGGCAACAGGAACATTAACATGGAATGAACATACAAGATATCACTAGTAACATTCAGGATGTAACAGAGCTTTCACAAGTTGGGATCCACTATAACAGTACATGACAATGTATGGCACTGATATGGTATGTCTCTGTGTCCCCAACTAACTTTCATGTTGAATTGTAATCCATAGTCTTGGGGGAGGGAACTGGTGGGAGGTGAGTGGATCATGGGGACGGGCTTCCTCTTTGATGTTCTCATAATGGTGAGTTCTCACGAGATCTGGTGGTTTAAAAGTGTGTGGCACATCTCTTTTCACACTTTCTCCTGCTGCCATGGGAAGACATGCTTGCTTCCCCTTTGCCCTTCCCCCATGATTGTAAGTTTCCTGAGGCCTCCCAGCCATGCTTCCTATACAGCTTGCAGAATGGTGAGTCAGTTAAACTATTTTCTTCCTAAATGACCCAGTCTCAGGTAGTTCTTTATAACAATGTGTGAATGAACCAATACAGGCATTCAGTCACAGAATTAAATACCTAGAGTTTATAGTGGTGTGTGTCTCCTACAAATAAAATACAATAAATACAAATAAAATGCTACCATATTACCTGCCATTTGTATTGTTTATTTACCTTTCATATTTATTTTTAGAAGTAATTCCCTCCACAAATATTTATTAAATGTTCACTAAAATTGAAGCTTGCTGCTAGATACTGTGAGGAATATAATCTTTACCTACAAAGGGGTTCTCTATCTTGTAGGAAAACAGAGGGGCACTCATAAACACGTGGGTGAGTTGTGGACCAGGGAAGTACTGGACGTGGTTTGAGCACAGAAGTAGATTTTCACATCTCAATCTAAAATTAGCCTGATACCATCACCGGCCTATATTCCGCTTATCTAATATGGATAGGCTAATTCCATTCTTATTAATTTACTGACCTCTAAGTATATGCTCATCCATCCATTACTCCATCTGTTCATTTAATTCAGTTTTGAAAATATGTGTTTTTTGAAGCCCTTCTACATATTAGACACTTTTCTAGGTAGTGGTGACAAAGGGATAAATAAGGCAGAAAAGGTCTCTGCTCTTAAAAGATTCATACTCTAGTGGAGAGACAAATAATAAACAAACACTTAAACAAGAAAATACCATGAAGCGGTATATGCTATGAAGGAAAAAAAGAAGGGTGAATCAAGTGTGGGTGTCAGGTGATCAGAGATGGTCTTTCTGAGAGGCTACACCAAGTCTGATCTCCGAACAGGAAGAAGGAGCTGGCTATGTTTACAGTACTGGTTTCCTGAAGGGGCTTCAGTGTAATGGGGAGACACATAGAAATAAGAACACTTTTATATAATATGGCAGATGTTGTGATGGTGAATGCAGAAGATTCAGTGGGAGAAGAAAAAAGGGAATAATAACCTAGCATGGGACTCTGGAAATGATTCCTGGAAAAGAATAGGAGCTTGCATAGTGGAGAGAGGAGACAGGATAGATACAGGCAGGGAACAGGCTGCTCTGATGAGGGAATTAGAGGCAGTTCAGTATCACAAGATCAAGATGGGTTGGTGGGGGAATGGTTAAGAGATGAAGTGCAGAAGTAGAAAAATACTAGATTATTTTGCGGAAGACTGTGATGATAGAATTTGGTTCTGTTAGTGATGGGGAGTTTTTGAAGGACTCTATGACCACATTTTCATTTAATTTAGATCATTCCCACTGTGCCATAAACAGTAGATTTAAGAGGGGACAAAACTATGTCCAAAGAGTGAGCTACTACAGTTGTCCATGTGAATAATAATGCAGACCTGAAAGAGGTGTGGAGAAGAGGAAGAGTTTAGAAATATTTAAGAGGTAAGCAGAACTAGTAATGATTAGATGCAAGGTAGAGGAGAGAAATGGAGTGTCTGAGTTTCAAAGGCTCCAGAGAGCAAACATAGGTGTTTCCTTTCATTGAGATTGGCCATGTTTCACAAATAACACCACTGGACCAAATTCCTCTCTTAAATTTTATCAAAAATCATTCTTGCTGTTGGATTGAACGTGGGAGGATCTGCTTGTCTTGCCTTCCTTCTCTCGCTATACTGATTTTGGTGGGCTACTCTCAACATCTCTCATATCAACCAGGCTGCAGGGATAGGATTGAGATGTGAAAATCTGCTTCTATGCTCAAACCACATCCAGTACTTCCCTGGTCCACAACTCATCCACATGTTTATGAGTGCCCATCTGTTTTCCCACAAGATAGAGAACCCGTTTGTAGGTGAAGATTATACTCCTCACAGTATCTAGCAGCAAGCTTCAATTTTAGTGAACATTTAATAAATATTTGTGGAGGGAATTACTTCTAAAAAAATAAATATGAAAGGTAAATAAACAATACAAATGGCAGGTAATATGGTAGCATTTTATTTGTACACTTCATTTTTAATTAAAAATCATTTACACTTACACGATCTCAAAGGTACACAGATATAGAGGCCTTCTTTAGCAATTGTTTATATGCTGAGTAAAGAAGAGCACTTATTTATTACTTTAAAAAAATGTAACTGGTAGTGGTCTGAGTCTCTTCTCTTTCAAATCGGTGCCACACAGCATTACCAGGTATTTCTGAAATTCCCCATTGTTACCTCTAGAGAGGGCATAGTGGCAATTCGATCAATGCTGAATACAAAAATAGAATATGGTAGTAGAATATGGTAGTCTGCATTTCCTGTCTGGAAGATCTGTGTTTATGCATCCTTGGTATTGTGCTTGCTTTTGTCAGGTACAACAATAATCCTAAATTAATGAGTCCATTCAACATTGGCTACCAGAGGATTTCAGGCATCTTTTACGTAGTCATTTAAAATAACTACATTGCCTGAATTGTCTGAGTAGACTGGAAATGCCTTCTGACCTGACACCCTGCTGTTCAGACTAATACTGAGCAAGTGAGTCACCTGGCAGGTTTAGCAGGAGCAGCTGGGCTAGCTGGGGCCAAACTTCAAGTGCCTCCCCAGAGCTACTTTTCTGCTTTGGCCAAGTGGGATGTGAATAAAATAGCTTCAAAGTGGAGTCCTTCTCACTCTGCAAACTCATTCTCTGGAGTGCGGCAAAGAATGGCTTCTGCATTTTATTGATCTTGCAGCTGACAAGTAAGCAGTGCCTCAAAATGTCTCACATCTTGTTCCTGAGTGTGCTGATTAAGCCTTTCAAATAAGTGAGATGCACAGCTGAATCCGTAACAGGAATGTACTGCTTTCATTTGTTCTATCTCAATATCCAGACATCTTCAGAATGAAAGGATTTCAAATTAAAGCCATGTAAGAAACAAATCTCCTTTAAACATCTCCAGTCCTCCCTTTCTCCAAGCATCTCATCTTATACGAGTGAGTCCTCTGCTGTGCTTAGTATAGTGTGATATTTGTGCTGAATGCAAGGACTGGTGAATGGATTAGTGATGACCTCCAGTACTGCAGAAATTAATGCTGATTCAAATATAAGCTTTCCTCTGTGCCACTTGGACCACAGCCTTTCTTTTATTCCTAGCATTTGTTTTATTTTAGAGTTGTCTTGAGACCAGGCTTTAATTGGTGAGGGAGGGACCAAGGTCACTCTTTCTCACGCTGTGAACTGAGGGTTAATAGGAACCCTAAAGGTTTTTTGTTTTTTTTTTGTTTGTTTGTTTGTTTGTTTTTTAATGAGTCTTGTCAGCTAAGCCCCCCATGCATTTGATTTGATTTCGCTCAAGGCTATCATTTTTCTGGTGTGTTAGGAAGTTGTATCAGAAGAAAGAGGGCAAGGGATGGAGTGAAAATGGAAAGTTTAAGAAAGGGTGATTCAGGAACAGGGCCTGAATATTCCAGTTCAGCTGTAGGAGATGGGGAAATGGCCAAAAAGTTTCCCAGATACAGAGTGAGAATGTGAAGGTGAACATGCACCACACAGCCTTAGATTCACTTACTCATTCCCAGACTCCTGCAGAGTACCCCTTGGGTGTCAGCCTCTGGTCATGACACTGAGAATAATCATCGTCAAAGGAATGAGAATGAAAATTCCACTTGGTGAGGTTAGTCTCTCTCCACACTGAGCGATTGCGTCTTTGTATCAAGGTATAAACATTACATACAGTCACAGTAAACTTCCTTAGGAAAACCAGTAATTAAGAAATACTCAATATTGTTTTCAAAAATTAGTTAAACTTACTTGGATTCCATATAAAATGCATGTGTACTTTAAAGAAAAGGCTGTTTCTTCCTATCAGATGGGCAGCATAGCTTAGATAAATGCTAATTTTCCTCACAATTGTGAATATTGTGATTCTGTGATATTTTGCTGGGAAAACATTCTCTCAATTTTATTAGGACCTGTATTCTATTATTTTCCATACTGAAAGCTCAGAAGGTGTCCAGGTTAAATGAAGAGGAACAGCAATTTGTGCTTCTTTTTTTTTTTCCTCTGAGATAATACGCTTCTTACAGGTAGAGACGATGCCTTTTGCATTATTTAGGTTTTCAAAGCACTTAGCACAGTGCTTACAAATGGGTAGTTCTCAATATTACAGGTTAAAGTAAACTAAAACAAATCATTGCTTTTTGGAATTACTTTTCTTTCTTTTTTGAAGGTGGATTAGTCCTCTGAATGTAGATATTATCACTGAAGGATTCAACATACAGGGAGGGTGTTAAAATCAGAAATGCTTTCTTCACTGGCAGGCTTAAAAATATATAAGCATCAGCTCTTAGAGGTAGGGAAAATACTATGTTTGGAATGAAAACCACATTTATAAAGTCACAAATGCAATTATCAGCCATCTAGCGATTTCCTTCAAAATGTGGCTATGTTTTCTTCACATTGTGTGTTATCTCAAGCCAATTATGATATATTATCAGTTTAAATTAATTGTTTTCAATTCAGGAAAAATGAAGCCCATGAATAAACTAAACTATAATAAAAAATTATCTATTAATATTTCTCAAACTGATTTGTGAGCATATTGATGCAGAATAATGGTTATTATTTAAATAGTAGAGCCTATGGACTCTAGCATTCAAAGGCCCAAATTCTTATTGAGATAATTCACAAAAGTTGACAAAATCTAAGATGATTATCCTCTTATCACAGTAAACAGTTGTGCTGTAGGACAACAGAAAAGTTCACGGTAGTTTGCTTAAGATGCATTCTTTTAAAATGGAAGAGTATTTGGATTTTTCAAGTGGTAAAAACTATGTGGATTGATGAGACATTTGTCTGTAAATTCAAAAGCCTGAAATTCAAAAACCTGTAGCTGTACACCTGTTCTTGCTTTCTGACAAAACATATATCTACATAGGAAAGAGCTAAGAAGGGTATAATGTTAAGGTTAAAAAGCTAAAAGAGGGACTGAGTTGCTTGAAGTAACATGAGTCAAATACAAAACGTTAATATTCAAACAGTGTTGTGTAGAAGACAGATTCCCACGCTTTTAAGTTATTTATCTGTTTTAAGATTTTTTGGCAAATGCACATCAAGCTAAGTGCCCTAAGGCCTTTGATGTTTGGTTATAAAGCAATATTACTGCCGTGTCAGGCACTGATTTTTATTTGAGAGATAAATCATAGTTCCAAACCCAGTTACCAGCTATATCTAGTTATTTCGTTTTCTGTAAAATGTAGTTATCTTTTCTTCACACCGGATGTTAATTTAGGTCACGTATGAAATCTTAGTGTTCCAGAGGTCAAAAAAAAAAAAAAAAAAAAAATCCAAGAGATGAAACAGGAGGCCATTGAGGGTGCCAAAAAAAGACATACTGAGCTTTCTCTGATACTAGTACCCTTTGAAAAGTTGTGGAAGAAATGACAGAGAGCAAAATGGATCCTAGGAAAGTATAGTAGATGATTTGTTCATTTGAATTCTACAGACATCTATATTATGCATTTACTTTTAAAAATGTAAGAACGTCTTTTTCATTTAGAAGATAATAGGTCATACCTGCATAATCAGAGAAGTAATAGGATTGGGTCAGGGACCTAAACATTCCTGCAATTAATTTCCAAGCCTGCTCTCAAAGTCACAACCTCAGCTGTGCTGTGTTTCGTCTTTCCAAATTAAAAAAATAAATTGCCAGCATTTCCAGTATAAAGTTAAAATAGAGGATGAATTCTTGATAATATGCATTTACTAACTGAACCTTCCTACAAATAAAATTGCCACAAGTGTTTTAAATATTGTATTTACAGTGGCTTTGGTAATCCTGAAAGGAATAATTCAACATAGAACTTTAAACATAACAAATGTAAAGCTACTAAAACAAAGGATGCTTTACTAGTCTTATAAAAATATATCTAGAAGGATTTAATCGGGTAACAATTTTATTATAAACCTGTTGAAGCTAAGCCAGCTTTTCATACATTATCTCTTATTCACTAGAGATTCATACTGGAATGAATATGGATCAGCCCATTGAAATAGGAAAGTTGACTTCTGTTTCTTTTCAAATTTATTATATGTAACAACAAAGTATATGCTGACATTATATAGTATCCGGGTTAAATGCTTATTTTTGTTGAACAATATTTGTAGTAAAAACAATATACAGAATTTGCTGATACTACCCAATAATACATACATACATACATTTTAGACAAGTGAAACTATTTAAAAATATTAAATCTAGATTTAAATCTTTAGCTGCTGAAATGGGTATGGAATATTAGCAGTGTTCAACAAATTTATCCCATAATGGGATAAATTAGTATTTTCTAAAATGTTGCAGCAGAATACTTTATTGCTATAGGGTTTGGCCTAGTGATTAAGTAAATAAATATACTTCTTATAAACATATTAAAAACATATGACAAATACAAAGTTTTAAATAATCCTATGCTTGTCCATTATGAAGCAGTAAATTTTGAAAAAAAACAGCCAAAAATAGAATTACCTGCTTCCCTTAAGCTTTTAAAGAAAAGAGGACTTAATACTTTTTTTTTTTTTTCATTTTGGCTTTATAAAAAAGACTAATTTCTCCAGAAATTTTCATTCTACGAATGTTGGCTAAGTCACCACTCTAGTATGTTAATTTATGGGATGAACCAGGAACTAGGTAGGGACTATAAAGTCACAAACATAAAATGATGCATATTCATTATCACAAAATGAAAATAACAGAATTAATTTCATTTCTTAAAAATTCTGTACAAATGAGAACAGTGACTGGATTTTCTTAGAAATCATTCTTTTTAGTCCAGTGCTTCAAAAACCAGTAAATGGATATTTTTTAACTTAATAGTCTTATGGATACAGCAGCATATAGTTCTTCCTTTAATATAAAGGGAAGATCAATTGCATAAAAATACACAAAGCAAACCAGAAATGTAAATTTTACCTTACATTAGTAAGAAAGTATCTCATTAGTTTAACATATTTCTTTAATTACTAAAATCCTCTTAAACTACAAAAAAAAAAAAAAAAAAAAAAGGAAAGATTATGTGAGTGAGCTAAAAATTGCTCAGGCAAGGGGTTATGATAATATGTCCTTAGTGCTTTCATATTTTGAAAAGTTATCAGCTCAGCTAACTAAAGCTGCATAGATAAAAAGATAAAAAGAAAACAGAATCATACAGTTTATATTTATAGATTAATTAGATTAATTTATAGGTGTACAACTTCATCAGATCATACAATTTACAAATGCAGGTAATTTAACTGGGAAACAACTATGGTAACAAGTATAGTATAGTGGTAACTTATAATATACACAAAGCACCTTATTGAGTCTTCACAAACTTTCTATTATATCAGTTTATCAAAAGTGTCCCTCATTGCAATTTTGGTTAAGGACATGAAGGCAAATACAGATGCAAAAGTCTCTATTCTGAACAGAACCCTAAAGAAAAAGTGTGTCCTACTTCATGGAAGCATTTGAGTTGTGATGCCAGAAAGTTTTGAGTTGGAATTTCTACCCCACCACTTAACAGCTATGTGGCTTTGGGGAAATTGCTTAATCTTTCAGCAGCTCCAGATTAATCCAGTAGTGTACACATTTTGATGCACATTAGGATTACACAGGAAGCTTTTAAAAATTCCAATGCCAGGTCACATCTCATACAGTACCAATTAAATTAGAATGCCTTGGGGTACGAGCCAGACATATATATTTTTAAAGTTCACAGTGATACCAATATACAGCAAAGTATGGGAACTGTGCTGGTTAATCATGTGTATTCCAGGGAGAGTAACACCCATCTTACGGGTTTGTTTCATAAGTTTGAAATAATACATGGTTAGCACATAGTAAACTATACGGCAACAGACATGCCTTCAGGAAATGGTAGCTTTTACATTGTTGTTGTTTTACTGTAATAAAACAAAAATAAGAGATTAAAAAGTCGTAGTTGGAGGAGACTGACCTCTTTTACTACCTGGAGACACGTGTTTTAAACATCTGCTACCAGTTCAGCCATGTTTTACATGCATTCGTTTTTTTTTTCACAGAAATAAAAATGGAGTAGAACATCTACTCCCATTTTCCATGCAAAACGTTATTCAATAATTGAATACATACATAAGCACAATTATTAATCATGAGCTGTTACCGAAAATGATTCAAACTATCACGCCACTTGGCATCTCCTTAATACCATATTTATCATCAGATATTTCTGTCACCAAAGCATTCAAATTGTCAGATAAAAATCTTTGCCTGGGGGAAATATAAACTATGGCTTCTTGTAATGAATGGAAATGAAATGATTCCCCACAGTATATTGCCAGACTCACTGGAAATAAAAATAACTAATTAAATCATCTTAGTTTAAAATAGGTCTGGGTCTGTCAAGCACTTTTCTTCATTGTGGTGCAAAATGAGGATGTCCTGTGGAAAACTTTCATATTAACACTTTGATAAACCAGATTACAACTCTGAAAAGCACTTTTATAATCGAGTTTTTCCCCCCAATTTAATATCTGAGTAATCGTATCTTTAGGATAAACGGAGATAAAGTTTTACCTGCTGGCAGTTTTGTTGGACCAATCAAAGAAATCTCATCTCCTGAAGTCCATAAATGAGAGTAAAGTAACAAACCATTTCCCCCCAAATTGAATAATACCTGATTTCTGTATCCTTTTTTTGTTTGTTTGTTTCATCATGACTTATATTTCCAATCAATTTGAGAAGAATGTTAATATTCATTGTTTCCAATTTCTAAGGACATAAAGGGGATATCTTGGGAAAAAAATTCACAAAATGCCCCGTGGTACCCAGCCAACTCTTTTCATAATCTGTTTTTGAGATTTTTAAAAAAACTATGCATAACTATTGGTTTCTTATGAAGTATCATACTTTTTTCAGAAAAAAAAAGTATGGTAAATTCAGGGATTGCACACCTTTGCACAAGAGTTGTCAAAAGCACATGATAAGAAATTTCAGGTGGTCCAATAAAATATTCTGGCTCTTTTTGTTTTATTTATAGGAGTGTGGCTTATATTTTGATACAGAAGTCAAGCGGGTAGCAATATCCACTTAAAATCTAAAGAATGGAGTGATTATTCTTACTATATTTGCATCTTCCTTCTCCAGTCATCAACCTCAGCATTGCCTAGCACTTGGCTGACTAGTGGTTGAAGAGGAGACAGATGAAAGGAAGCTTGATAAAATACTACTTTAAATATTTTATCATTTTTATAAAGATTGTTAATGTAACGCCTGGAGTTTAGGACTCTGTTTCCTTACTCCTTCAGATGACACAGATGCCGTGGCACGAAAATCATCTAAAAAGAGCAGTTTTTCCATTGTCATTATTAATTACTTGTCCATGACTAAAAATTCTGTTTTATAAATAAAATTAGAAACTCCTAACCTTCCTTTCCATTAGTTTTGTTCTTGGGTATATCCAAATGTCATCCTGACTGGAAGTCAGCATTTTGAAAGTGTATCAGTAGCATTAGAAAACAAAGATAGTTTAATCACATGAAACCAAAATGTCCTTATACAGGTCTCTTTTTCATAAAGACACGGGTCGAGTACTATCTTTTTAAGGTTTGACTGCACACTCTGAAGCCTGTTTGGGGTTAGAAATGTTAAGCACTAAGTTAACAAATATAAAAAGGAATAACAATAACACTAAACATCTGTGTTCCTAAAAGATCTGTAATTTCAGTAGAAAGATTGCCACTGAGTCCGCATTCATATATACCAATGGGTAACAGTGACAGTAGGGAGGGGACTACTACAAAATGAAAAGTAAATCAGGCTCTTTTAATGATTTAGAATTATATTGTGCTATTGTCTATAGTATACAGTATACGGTATCTGTACCATTAGTTCATTAAGGAGGTGGATCTTCTCTAGTGATTATACTCTGGTGTACATATGCTGAGCAATCCTTACGAGTCTGGGTCTAACCCTTCCAACTTTGTTTCATTACTATCTACATAGTTGCTGAAAGTGAGAAGTCAAAATGCTGATAACTAATTCAGAAGTTTCTATCTGGAAAAGATTTTAAAACAACAAAAATTAATATTTTAAGTGAAGTTGTGAATAAATGGTATTAGTTATATCAGCTATTAAATTATGTGCTAATTTGACTGCTTAACTCATTCTCCTATTTGTCTCATCTAGTCAATTCTGTTGTAGCCCCGAATCTCACTGCCTGTACTACTGCCTCCTTCTTCTTAATGGAGTCCCCTTTATTGATCCTATACACTGCACTCAGAATAAACTTCCCAATTATCTGACCAGTTCACCATCTTAGAAGATACACACACACACACACACACACACACACACACACACACACACACACATATATATATATATATATTCAATATTCAATAGGTTCCCATTGGTCAGAAAAAAAAGGTCATCTTCTTGGCTGCTTGAAATTTACCTTCTAGCAATATCAAACTGCAAACCTTAGACTGAATTTTATTTAGATGACAGTGTAGGAAATATTTTTGTAGCTCACGCCTCTGTCCTTTTCTTCCCTGTCCCAGCGTTCCCCCAAACTGAGTTAATTGTGCCAATCCTGGGGTACAAAAAGACTCTAAGCATATGTGTATCACAGCACTTGGCATTTAAGTATACCTTTAATGGGCATTTATATATTTATAAATTTGTCTTCCACATTAGATTATAAATTCTTCCAAACAACGGTTATATCTGGGTCCTGTCCGATAAACGGGCCCATCCCTTGCATCTTCTAAAGTGCCTGGAAGTAACAGCTGCTCAAAAACATCATTGATCAATTTAATTGAGGTGAACACAGCAGACAGTATCTCCCTCTAGGGTGGTTCCCTACCTTGCAATGCAAACTCTTGTAGCATTTTACCCATTCTCACCTCAAGTGCACTTCACTCTGGTATATCTCCTCATCTAATATCTTTGTCTTCTGAAACTAAGATAAGTAATATCCAAACGTGCTGATTCCTTTATTTAGGTGAACCATCCATACCTCTTTCCTGCTCCCCTTCCAAAGGTATGGATTTATCTTTTCTCTCACAGGCCTTCCTAAAATATACAAATGAAGCCTGCACATACTTACTGCAGAGAAAAATATGTCAGGCATTTTGGCCTTAAAACAACCCCATGAAGAGTATCTTTATTTCCAATTGTAATTGAGGCAATTGAGACTCAGAGAGGTTAAGTAAATCCCCTAAAGTCTTAGAGCCAGGATTTGAACCCAGGTACATCTATTACCAACGGGTCATGATAAACATTGTAACATGATGCGGTGGAGGTGTTCTGTTTGCTGCATATGCCTTAAGGAGTGCAGAGAAACTATAAAAAATAATGAGCAGGGCACTTAGATGTCATGTTTATAAAGATGTAGAACAGTGATCTAACTCACTTTGTGTTCTCCATCACCGTTGTTCTGCTGTGGCTTTTGGACTAAAGGTTCAACATAGACTGTTATTCATTCAACATTTAACTGATATTTACTGAGCCTCTTCCTTGTGCAAAGCAGAAGTATAACGTTTAATGCTTTTGTTTTATAAGATTGAAAGTGATTTTACAGCTGAAGCAGTTTATTAGAAACTAAAGTCAGAATAATTTTATAATGAGACATCCGTAGACACGGAACATGCTGACCTGCCTACCTCAAGAACTTCTATGACCTTATTTTTCCTTTCTCTCACTGTGTATTTTCTCTCTACAATATTAACTATGTTCACATTTCCTCTTTTAAGAAAGCCTATTATGGTATAGTGCATTCTTCTCTGTTTAAGAAAATGCCTCAGGATAAATTGTGCCTCAGGATAAAATGCCTCAGGATAAATTTTCAATGCTAACATCTTCAAACATGAAACTAGCATCTGGGCAATTATGACATTAGTCTGATTTAGCATTAAAAGGTAAAAGTTTATGTATAAATTTCAAAATTTTTATCATTACTTTATCAAGAACTTTGTGTCCCAACCACAGATTGTTTTTGTTGTTGCGGTTAAATTTGTTTCTAATAGTCTTGTGTTTTATGTATGTACACAACAATCCTTAGAATGAATAAGCAAAATACCAATTAAACATTCATATATGCATAAACTTGGATTTTCACTGTATATTTATCTTTTCTATCATATTCATTTTAATGTAGAGCCAACGTTCATTATCTCTGCCAACAGATTAGAAAGTAAATTGAGTAAATTAAATCAATTGATTGATTATGTTTACTCCACACACTTTGCAATCATTTGAAAAGTTAGTTTTAACTCCCATTTCTCAAAAGCATGACTAATTAATCACATGAATTATTAACTGAAATATGACTTTTATAGGTATTTACTTCTCTCTAGTACTTTATTGTTAAGGTAGAGTACTAAAAAAAAAAAAACAACAATAACAACAAAAAAACCTCAGCAAGTAATAAAAGCAGCCTTGTAGACAATTTACTTGTCTATCCAGCTCCTAAAATTTCAAAAACTGTATGTACTGTCATATTCTTGGAAGTAGTGGAGGTGTGACTAGAGTGAAAAACAATAGTTCATTTTTACTTACATATTGTTCAAAAGTATAAGACCAATACTATGCAATTTTCTGCTATTTTTTCTTTTATAAAATTCAGTTTAAACTTGGATTAAATGTATCCAGTTGCCTGTTCATTATGTTTAAACAAGTGATCATCTGCTTCCCAATTTTACACCAACCAAAATAGATAACTTAGGTAACTTTCTCCCTAATGAATTCTTATTAAACTCAAAGAAATCTTAGTCACTCAACTGCCTGAAATTATCAAATGCCCAACTTATCCAGGTATGCATAAAATACTCATGCAGGTATTTTAGGTGTTACCAAGGAGAAAAGTAAGTACACTGAAGAAATAATGTCTGTTTCATTGACAAACTTTAGATCTGAAAAGGGATTTGGCCAATCAGATACAAGGGAAGACACACTGTAGAAAGAACCAAGTAACAATATGTAAACATTATATGCATAGCCTCTGATGGTACGTTACGTGTGTTGATTAAATGAACTCCATTTTAGAATGAAATAAAACTAAATAATTTTGTGGTTCCCAAGTATTTCTGTTCAGATATGGAATACTTTTGTAATCAGAAAACATATGTTTAAGAAAATATTAATGGGCCGTTCAAAACAAGTGAAATGTCAACAGTTCTCCAAGTGATGAAACGTCAACAGTTCTCCAAGTGAAAACTCTATCGGAGATGTTATTTCCCCCTGCTAAGTGGCACAGAGATGTCCACTAGAAATTACTTGGTAGATAATTGTGCATTAGAAAAAATACTTTATTCTTATCATATTGGCTTATCAACTTCATTGGACAGAATTTTATGTATTACTTTGCAATATTGTTAGGTTAATAATACTGCTACCCAAGGAACATAAAAAAATAGTTTTACTTTTTGTGATTAGACCAAATACTAGGACACAGTTAATAACAGCTTTGTGGGAACTTTTGTAGTGTTTTGCATAATGAATGAATTCACCAAAGCTCCTGTGATAAAATCTTCCTGACTACTCAAAAGGTTAAATGTGTATAAATAGATAATATTTTCCTATACTATGAAGAACATTTGAATAATACTAAATGAATTGTTTTCCTTCTCAGGAACACTTATAAACTGACTGCTTTTTTGGTGTTAACCTTTTCATGCACAATCCTTTGAACTACTTATTATTAATTAAGATGAGGAATATTATTAAATTTAAATTCATCACTCATGCAGACAAGGAAGCAGAGTAAAAACAGAAAGAAGCAAAAGTTCTAAAAGACGGTGGGATCTACAAATAGGAATAATGCGAATGAGAATGAGAAAGCGAGGCAGAAACTCAAGTAGTATGTAAGCCTTCATCATAATGTGGTTAACATACAAACTTAAAAATAGTCCTCATGTTAGAGGTAAACTGAGTGGGTCTGTTTTCTTGGAATCAAAAATACTAGATAAATGTATGTCAGAGCAATATTTCAAGTGACTTAATATCAGGGATCGTGTGTCAGTTATTTTGATGTTGGTCTCATCACTTGCATGATGTTATTGCCACAGCCATTTTGCAAATTGTCTAAGTTTTTAGATAAGTCATTTCCATTGTTTTAAAATTCCAGTTTGACAGCCAGAAGTCTGTGAAAGCTTAACTTCCTTAAACAAAGAAGGTCAAGTAGATGATAGTGTCATATATGTCCGTGAAACATACACTTCCTTAAATAACTCTAGGTGTGAGTGCACTCTGATACAAGAATGGAACTAAATTAAAAAACATAATTAAGAATGTGTTTACTGACAGTACCTTGATGCTTTGAAACTGATGTTCACATTAACTAGAAATTTCACTAAGTTAACAGGCAGACTTTCTCCCTCCCCCTGCCCCAAGTACTGAGTGATCCCCATTACTTTATACATAATCCTATGATTCTGAACAACTGGTGTGTTTTGGTGAACTCTTATACCAGCTGCATTATTCTAAAGTGACGGTGTATAAGGTATTGGAAAACCAAATAACTAAATTGATTATGAAATTTTACATGGATACTAATCAGTTTTAAGGAGACTGAAAAGGTTCAGTTGAATATGCTCAATTTCAGATAGCAGCCCCTGAGCAGCAGGTGATGGGGAAGAGGATGTGGGGATGAAGAGGTGGTGGTTGCTCTTTAGTTTACCTCTTTTCCTTTGTCTTTTAAATGTGGGTTAGTGTCCACAGGGCAGGTAATTTAGAATACATCATCTCTCTCTAGGTTACTAAGTGTCTAAATCTGCACAGTTAAGGAGAAGCAGGAATGAATTCAATAAAAGTTCAACCCTGCTAGTAAGACCTCTGTGAATACAATGACAAAAATATTGCTTACAATTTCATCATCTGCTATTTGACTTACATGTTTTTATCATGGAGCTAGAGAACAAAATTCAGCAGAAAGGCCAGGACTGGACATTCAATGAAAATGACTCATTGACAGCTTTTATCTCCAAAAGCTTCACCCACATTATTTTGGGAGAAAATGTCTTTTGAAACAGATAAACCATTAACTCAGGTTTCTAAACCTTTTTTTTTTTTTTTTTTTTTTTTTTTTTTTTTGAGACGGAGTCTTGCTGTGCCCCAGGCTGGAGTGCAGTGGCGCGATCTCGGCTCACTGCAAGCTCCGCCCCGCCGGTTTCACGCCATTCTCCTGCCTCAGCCTCCCGAGTAGCTGGGACTACAGGCGCCCGCCACCTCACCCGGCTAATTTTCTTGTATTTTTAGTAGAGACGGGGTTTCACCGGGTTAGCCAGGATGGTCTCCATCTCCTGACCTCGTGATCCGCCCATCTCGGCCTCCCAAAGTGCTGGGATTACAGGCTTGAGCCACCGCGCCCGGCCTAAACCTTTTTTATAGTATGGACCTTTTTGTCAGTCTGGTGAAGCCTAAAGACCCTTCTCAGAATAATGCCTTCAAACATATAAAATGAAATACAAAGAAATTGAAGGCAATCATCAAAATATTTAAAAATATGTGATTTATCAGTGTATATGCTGATCTATTAATACATTAAATAAGTAGTAGCAGATCTATAGTTTCATATTAGTGAAAAATGTCAGTGATATTTTACATTTGTGACGTATTATGTGAAATGAAAATATCTGTGATTTCTATTAGTGACAAAAATCATAGGTACTGCTAACACTATGATTGGTTGTTGCCTATATTTGTAATTGATGAAAATTTTAAATTTCAGTCATCTATTAATACAAATAAACAGATGATTTTTTGTTTTCTCATCAAAGGACACTTCTGTCTACCTATCGTTTGTGGTCCTTACCTAGGGTTAATAACCTTGCATTAAGCACTTATAGAGTGGGACTGAGAATGCCCTTATATTAATCCTTGTAGGAAAGTGCTAAGGTTCTGAAAACTATTAACAGTGGTAGAATCCAGAAATAATTCTATTGGAAAAGGAAATAGCATTATTAAGTTACTGTTAAATGAGTATGAGGCAACATTTATATATCAAATTGTCATTTCAGGGATGTTTACAAACTTTTGTGTCTGCCCAAGTGTACCAGAGAAAATATAAAGCGGATTTTCTTTTCACCAAACCACCACAAATATCTCTGGATTTTTCAGAGCTAAGAGCTGCGGTTTCAATTTTTCAGTGTTTCGTAGTTAGATAATAGTGCTGAGTATTTATAGGCTTCCTTATATAACTATAGTTCTATCCATTTTTCTTGTCAGAATAGTTTATTTTCTGTCCCTGCTCCTGTTTTCCTTGAATTTTAGTATTGGATTTACTGACTTTGCTCTGGCTCTCCTTCTTTTTATAGAACCATATTCCTCAAGTTCAATTTATTTTTAAATTGGATACTTTATGTTTCCATTCCCTTTGGAGCTCTAAAAAGAACGTGTGTTATTGACCAGATAAAGCTATTAAGGTAACTATCATGAAATTTATTTTTAGGTCTTTAGTCACCTTAATGGTTCTCTGGGGTTTAAGATATGCTTAAAGTAGAGTTCACCATAACCTGGGAGGAGCAGCCTGTGGCTATTATTTTCTACTCAGCACCTGCTCATTCTGGAACACTTGCAATCTGGCATTCTTCTGTACACCCACACAATTATGTAAGGGCCATTAATGGTTTTAGCCTCCACATTAAAAGTATCTTTTCTTAGGCCTATATTTTCTTGACCAGTTTCTATTATGGAAACACTCTTTTCCTTGCTCTAAGTCTGTATTCCTCTTCTGTTTCTTGGATTATCCTTTTATTTTATTTTTTTGTACCTTTGCAAATAGAACTTATTTTACCTGATTTAAATTTTCTCCTTAGCCATTTATACTTTTTACTCTCTTACTTTCTCCCTTTGCAATGCTATCTAATCTTATTACTTTATCATTCTCATCTGACCCATAAATCTGAATCTTTGTTAACAATCCTTCCCTTAACTACGATCTGCATTTTTGATAACTAGCTGTACTATCTTATCAGGATATCCCAATTGCACCTAAAATTCCATATGCCTAAGCAGTGCAAAAGGTTGCTGTGCCCTCATTCTTCAGTTGAAGAAGATTGCTTTGAAGATGGGAACTCAAAACATGTATTTGGCTTTATGTCTTACATGCTGCTGGAAACCATCACTTCCAAGGGTGCTGATTCAGTTGAAAACTGCGGCTAGGGCCACACTAGCTGTTGCTGTCACTGCCAAACTCAGCTCCATAGTTGCCAGTCAAGTTTTATTGCAACCATTTGAAACCCTTGAGAGCTCAGGAAATCATGCCATCATTTGAAAAATTGTGCACATTTGATGAAAGATCAGGAACCATCTATATTCTTTCTTCTCTTCTGAGAAAGTTTATCTCTGCTGTTTAGCAGTGTGATAAAAGCGGAAATCCCGGTGGTTTGTGCTATAATTTCCCCATTGTGAAATAACCAATTGAGCCTCACTCTGACAGTCAGGCCCCAAATTTCACCTAAGTACCCAAGAATGCTGCATTAACATGTAGAAGATATTGTCTGGCCCACAAATTACATTTTAGCAATGTTCCAACTTCCTAGTCCCAGGATGACTTCTTTACTGGTAGTTTCCTAACAGAGAGGTTTTTTGTTTTGTATATATTTTATTTGGGTTCTCCCTCTGCTCTTTTTGTAAGGGTGAGGGGTGGAGTGATAGCTGAAAAGAGTGATATTTTCAGTTTGAGAAAAATGCAATATGTTTCAATCATCCACTACAGTTCTAAATTTTATGAGAACTAAATCAAGTTATGCTGTTCTCGAACTCCCTTGATGTCTGAGTACTTCATCTTTCTTTGTCTTTGAACTGGAAAATATAAGAGCAAGTTTTAGCCTGGAGAATAAATACAAAACTAAATTATAATCCCTGGACATATACAGTTTAGCACATAAGGGGAACGTTGAAATAATTTGAAAACAAAAAGGTCTTACTGAATGTTTCAGTAATTATTTGCAATTAAATACAAAACTGCCAGGTAATGAGAATATGATTCAATTTGTTGGAAGTATTTAACAAGTCCTACATGGTCTATTTGAGCATTTTGCAGATACTTGTTTGTCTTTTCTTTACTACATTATCGCTTTAAGGTACAGTAGGTGAACCTTCAAAGTGTGATAATTCTGTACAAAACTGTTGTGTAACATTTGGAAAATATACCCAGAGGCACCTGACTGAAGACAGAACTTCCATGTCAGACACAAAAAATCTAATTTGCTTTCGTTATTGAGTCAATTTTTTTTGTGTTTATTGTTTCAAAAACTTCATCCTGTAATAACATTGAAATCATTTCTTTCTTTATTGATATACTTGCAGTGTTCTGGATTTTCTTTTTAACTCACAAAAGCATGTTTTAAAAGAAGTGAGAAATTAAGTTAAAACAATTGTATGTATTCAAGTATATATGGTTACAGTTATTTGTAAATGTATCCCATATGTTTATAGGTAGATTTTAAATGTTATGCTCCTCAGATTTACCCATAGTCAACTCCTTTATTTATTTATTTTTAATGTTCACAAAAGGTACCAGCCTGAGGCAATCTGTCCTTCTCCTGTCCCACTGGAGTTCTGGATTAATTTTTATTTTATGTATTTCAAGCAAAGTAGAACAATCTTAAGTTAAATTAGCCAATGCTTTCAAAGACAAAAATCATTACCAAAGTACCCTGTTCAAATTTCTACAACAGAGCAGATATTTGTTATAGGAAATACTATAAGATTAAAATTAAATATTTATTTTTCTTAGTTTCTCTTTGATTTCTTGTTACATTTACAAGTTAAAATATATTCTGATGTTTATCCCTCATGGTTGCACAAAAACATATTTATAAGATGAATTTTTAGTATATAAACATGGTTTAGCATGGATAGATCACAACCCCAATTGAAATTTCATGACTCTATTGTTAAGGCCTAAAAGATAAGATGTACTAAAGGTGCTATCACATGTTGGTTAAATAACACTCTTAACTCATCCACTAAATATTAAGATTCTTAAAGACAAAGGATCTGTTTATTCTTGAGGATAAACAAAGGATCTGTTTATTCCTGAGGATTCTCAAAGGATCTGTTTATTTATCATTCTCTTTATAAAATTCTTATCTCCACCACCCCCTCCTCTTTCTATTTGAGTACATACTACACATTCTTAAGGTCTTAGCTTAAATGTCACTTTCCTAAATCCCCCAAACAGAAAAGGCTTCCCTGTCATAGGCTCCCTCTTTTTTGCCCTCATGGCACTTACCATGTCTTATTATTAAATACATACTTCTTTTTTTCTCTGTCATTATTCTGTATATGCTATGAGAGTAGAAACCAAATTCATTTCAATTACCATTGTTATCCTGGCTTTAGAGGGTGATACAATTTGTTGAATGAATGAGTTTATTCATGTATGTTCTTATAACCTTATACACAGTTATGCTAAGAAAAGCTCAGTAAATATTTGTGGCTAGTTTATTTGATCATATAATTGAATACATTCACTATATTGTAACATCAGACTTAGGCAGTTTTCTCATAAAACTTATGTGTGCTTTCATTCTAATTTTCACTTCCTTATAGACCCTTTTAAAAAAATAATTTACTTCAGAATTTCTCTATGTTTTCCTTTTGTCTTGTCACATCTGGATAGGAAAGAGTAGGATTTTCGTGCTATATAATATAAAACTATAATCTCTGACCACTTTTTTAGAAAATACTGGAATTATTCATTCTCCTCTTGTCATTCACTAAAATTACTGCAAACATTCATTTGCTTGTCATTCACTAAGATACCTGATCAAATAACAGTGACATCTTACAATAATTGCAAACATACAAAGAGATAAATCAAATTGGGTGTTTGTGGTTCATATGTTATGATAGCCTTTTATAAAAAAACACAGCAACTATCTCCTCTAATGATTTTGGGTAAAGAATATGTATTTAAACTTATATTAATGCCACAGGAATTCTTAAATTTATGTATCTGTAAAACATGGTATGCAGGCATTATACCTAACATCTACACTGCTTGTTCTCAAGGACATACACTAATTTACTAATGAAGGACAAGTTGTTTGCATAAATAATAAAACTTAAAATCACACAACATTATGACAAAAGAAAAGGTGAGATACACAGGTATTATTTTTTCAAATAACTAAAAAAAAATCCTATGTGTATACATTTATGCAGTTATTTCCTTATTTATAACATTTATTGACCTAGGTGTTTTATTAGGTATTTTACATATGCTATGAATTTTAATCTGCCCATCAATATATATACATCAAAAGATAGTATCAATTCCATTTGCAGATAAAAAATCTGAGGTTCAGAAGGGGCAATGTACTTGTCAGGACATATAGTTACAAACAGAAAATATTTAAACTTCCAGTTCTATTTGAATGCAAAGCCTGCACTCTTTCCTCTTACGCTGTTGTCACCTGCCAAGGCCACTCATCAAGTGTAAGTGTTTTTAATGTGTAGCATTTAATAACAGCATCCCTTTACCCTACAAGAGACAGGATCATATCACGCTTAGGGCTGCAGGCTCTGCAACCACAATGCCTGGGATTAAGGCCAGGTTCTGAAGTTTACTAGCCAGGTCAATTTATGCAAATTATTTACTTACTCAATAGCTCAGTCTGCTCTGTAAAATGGAATCAGTAATAAAGAGTACCTACTACAAAAAGTGCTGAGAGGATTAAAAAATCAATATTTAAAGTACTTAGGAAGGTGATTGACACATAGTAAAGTCAACATATATGAATTGGTGAAAAGATATAGTTTAGTAAACAAAAACGATTTGCCTGTTATTATTTACAAATTTGTCTTTTAAAAAGCAATAATTAAATACTGAGCTTAAAAATACAAATCTTGTCATGTATTTATCTATACAATGTGTTAGAAATTTTCAGTGAATAAGTCTGTACTTAAACAAATATACTTGGTGGTACATATTGATATCAAAATAAAGAATATAGGGGCCGGGCATCGTGGCTTACACTTGTAATCCCAGCACTTTGGGAAGTTAAGGAGGGCAGATCTCCTGAGGTCCAGAGTTTGAGACCAGCCTGGCCAATGTGGTGGAACCCCATCTCTATCAAAAATACAAAAAAATTAGCTGGGCATGGTGGCAGGCACCTGTAATCCCAGCTACTTGGGAGGCTGAGGCAAGAGAATTGCTTGAACCTGGGAGGTGGAGGTTGCAGCGAGCCGAGATTGCGCCACTGCACTCTAGCCACCTGGGAGACAGAATGAGACTCTGTCTTAAAAAAAAAGAAAAAACAATACATATAATTATATATATATAAAAACTATATTTTTTATTTATATATATTATATATATACACACACACACAGTATATGTTGTCTATGTTTATGTGCTTGGAAATACTAGTTAATTTATATGATGGCTAAAAGAGTTAAAGCTGCTCAAATAATGAAGTTAAGAAAATATTAATTTACCACTTTCAAAATATATTCATAGGTATTATTTTAATATCCTTATAATATCACAGAATTCTTCAATGACTATATAATTATCTAGATTATTTTATTAAATTTGCAAAAACTGGGTAATTATGATATTTGGAAACATCACTTAGTCCTTACTAGAAGATTTTAGTTTTAATTTTTAGTAAAAACCTCTGAGATCACCCAAGTCATTGTTTGTTTGTTTGTCATAATTGTTTGTGGATGTTGCATTATAAGAGCTCCCTTGAAAACTATCTTACTTTCCCAAAGTAGTGCCAGTGACAAAAATGAATTTGAGTGCCATTCCTGAAATATAATAATGTCATATTTAAACACCCAGGAGGGAAATGTATACAGGTATTGTGGGCCACATAGTCTAATAAATGAGAACAATCCTAGTTATTTTTAGATTAGGTAACTAGAGTGTTATTATTTTTCATTGCACTTAATCTAGTTTAAACATCATGTTCAGTTAAACTTATATGACAAAACTTATCTGTTCTTATGAGAACAGTTTTCTCATTCCAATTCATCATCATTTTCTTTTCAAGCTGTTTATGGAAGTAACTGTCAGAACACTTGAGCTTATCACATTGAAAAGGAACGAGGGGCCGCGCACGGTGGCTCATGCCTGTAATTGCAGTACTTTGGAAGGCCGAGGTGAGTGGATCATTTGAGGTCAGGAGTTTGAGACCAGACCAAAGTGGTGAAACCCTATCTCTATTAAAAATACAAAAAAGCCAGGCGTGGCGGTGCGTGCCTGTAGTGCCAGCTACTCGGGAGGCTGAGGCAGGAGAATCGCTTGAACTCGGGAGGCAGTGAACTGAGATCGTGCCACTACACTCCAGTCTGGGCAACAGAGAGAGACTCCATCTCAAAATAAATAAATAAATAAATAAATAAATAAAATGAACAAGGGAATTAAATTAGGACTTTAATTAGAAGAATTGCTGTAATACTGTGATAGATACTACAGGAACATCTAAATGATTTTCACATATCAAATGTAATTTCATGTAAAATATAACAATAATAAAACTTAACCAAACCTGGTAATAAATAAATAATAAAACTAAAAAATAAGTGAGATCTTCCAAAGTAAATACGTTGTATGAATCACATCTAGAAGTCTAAACTGAAATTATTTAAATCAGAAATATGTATTATTGACTTAACTCCCCTATAATTAGAAGATAATCACTTGAAAAGTACAGGAAACTTTTTTTGCCTAGTATTAAAAGATTCATTATTAATGTGAAATAATTTCATTGTTACTGAAAATGTTCAATAGGTAATTAATTTGCATAATAATTTTTACCACATAATTTTGCAACAGGTCATAATGGAGTTAGATATAAATTTGTTCCTTACAAAGTAAAAGTGCTTAATAGCTAAATTAATTAAAGACATACATTATAGTAAATAATTCACAGTTATTTTTGTAATATTTATTAAGGTACTATCTCAACAAAAACATCTTGCTTTTAATTGCTTAACTTAAAATAAATATATTTGAGTTTTTGAAATGTGGTATGACAATAGTTTTGAAAATATTTCATTTAATTATATTGGCAAAGGCAACCTTAATATACAGTTTAAAATTGAAAGTCTGGTAAAAAATGAGGGAAAGGCCACCCTCTGGGACATGTAAGATACAAAGTCCAGAAGAAAGGTTATCAATCATATTCCAGGGTAGACACCAGCACAGGAGTTATCGTCTATGTATTGTCAACAACTTCCAAGGTCTTACCTTCAAGTAGCTTAGAGCTGGTACCACCTGTAACCTGTATGTGCTTCTATATACCCCACAGTAAGTGAATTCTCTAAGTTCTCAATGTGCATAAATCATCAGTGTGTCAGAATGTCCCTTTTTACTCTAAATTTTCTAAAAACTCTAAGAGACTACAGAAAAAAGTAGAGCCATATCCTAAGAAACCTAGACAATAGGCAGAATAAAGAACCTTAATTTGTTATATGTCTTTAAAATTTAATATAATAAAAGCAAACACCCGATAGGAATATATTTTACGGAACTCCCTAAGTGACTCTTTCTGATCTCCTTGTCAGGGCACAGAGAATAGAGGAAATGCTAGAATGTCAGATCATATGACAGTTGAAGGGAGGCATGCCACTATCACACGCATCTTCAAAGAGATGCCTGAATTTAAATATAAATATTATATAGATATAAAGCTAATTCACAGAAAAGTAAAAGTTTTCATTAAACACAACATGAAAAACTGGTTGGAAGACACAAGGCACAAACTAATGACAGGCAGGAGCATTTCTCCCTCTTTCATAGCCTTACTGTCTGTCTCATAAACCCCTCATCCCCAGCCTATCCACTCAACCCGTTTCCCAATTCCTCCATGCCCTAGAGTTCCACATTCTAGGTCTCCTCTTCTAGGACATCTACACCCTCAGGTGTCACTTCTTAGGCTCGTTCCTCACTGCACAGTGAAACTCATCCCTAGGCAGGGTTCTTATGATATGTCCCCCATTCAATCCTCCTTTAGGAAAATGGGAAGGTTTCTCCCCCACAATTGTTCCCCTAATCAGGCCTCCTATGGGTCAGAGGTGGCCTTACCCTTCCTAGAAATGCTGTAATCCAGGTATTGTTTTAAACTATGCTAAAGTTCCTTCCTGGAAGGTTCTCTATTCAGGTACTAATTCTCTATTTTTGCTGAATGAAGGTGAAATAGTCAGTGACATCAGTTTTTTTGTTCATCATGATATTAATAAGATGTTCACTGACAGACATCTTGGAGGTGCTCTTTAGCACAACTTCCAGTGTTGACTGAGCAGCCATCTTCAAGTTCCATGAAACAAAAATGGATGCAAGTGCTGTGCCTGGGACAGGCCAAAGAGGAGCTGAACCTGAGCTTGAGTTAACTTGGTGGGTGGATAGTTAAATGCTTTATGGGAAGGTTTCTAGGTTAGTTGGTTGGATTACTATTGGTCTATTTGGTTGCATGGTCAACCTACTTACTCAGCCTTCCCTTTCCATCCTTCTGTGCCCTGTACCTTTCTTCATCAACTCAGGCTCAATGTCCTTCCTCAATTACTTTAAGTTTAGCAAGTTTTTTTTTTTTTTTTTCCAATTCAAGATTTCTCTATGATAGTCATAGTTTAATTATTTTTGTGCAGTTTGTCAGGACTACAGTAATGAGTATCCCATTTTATATCATTATTTTATTTATATATATTTATATATCAAATTATTCAACAATATTTCCTATTTTATTTTATAAAGACCATGGCTGAAGAGAAAGAAAGAAAAAGAAAATGGGAAATAAATTTCTTACTATGGCTGAAGAGAAAGAACTATGTGGTATGTGTGTGTGTCTGTGATAAAGAATGGACGTGTCATGTATTCACATTTACATTATACCTCTCTATTTAAAGAGGTATCTCAATCTTGAGGAAAGTACACTGAGTGAGGATGGGGAATCACAAATCTGTAGCATTACTTCTGTCACTAAATATCTGTGAAAGCTTGGGCAAACAACATCACATGAGTCTCAGTTTCTTTATCTGAAGTCTCATCTGCATCTACATTCTGAATGTGCGTAATGATGTTGTGGTGCTCAGATCATACAATATACATTAAAGCAGTAGCAGTATGAACTTTCCCCTAACTGTCCAATAATTATAAGGCTATATCATTAGTATTCTTATGAACATGTGTTTGGGCCCACTTAGGCCCCATCCGATTGACTTTAGTCCCGTTACTACTTTTTCCCAGCCTTTTTTTTTTTTTTTTTTTTTTAGGCGAGTGGTGCCTTCTGCCTCTTTGTAAACACTTAAGGCAAATAACTGCTCTGTCATTTGATGCATCATTTCAAGTCCCTACTTTCTTCAGCTTCCAATAAGACAAATAAATAGTGTGCAACATTTTTGCTAGTGTGTGGGACAGCCCAAATGCATCCTCCTTTATTTTTACCTTTTATTTATAATAGAGGCTAACTGACTTATTTTATTTTTATTTCATTTTTTTAGAGATGGGGTCTCACTGTGTTGCCCAGCATGGTCTTGAGCTCCTGGGCTCCTACCGCTGAGGCCTCTAAAAGTGCTGGGATTACAGGCATGAGCCAGCGTGCCCTATCTGGTTTCAACACCCTGAATTTACTCTCAGGACCAAAGTGTCACTCTGGTGGTAGAAATTTTGGTCGTATACATAATCATAAACCAAAATGGGATCCATGTAACTTGAGTATCTGAGGCAATGTTGTCATTCTTTTCAGGTCACAAGATACCACTTCTATGCATATGGTACACTAAGTGAGACATCCTAGAGAATATGTATGCATTAATAACATACCACAAATATGAAAAGTACCATTTCAATGGATTATGCACTCTGAAAGCAAATAATATTGATTTTGGCCCAAATTTCAAAATAAATGTAGATGATGTACATAAAAATGTATATGCATACATATATGTGTGTGTGCATACACACACACACACACACACGTGAATACTTACTGTATTGACAATTTCTTCCCATAAATTCGCCTGGGCACTCGCAGGAATAGTTGGCAACAAGATCTGTACATATTCCACCATTTTTGCAAGGCTCAACTTCGCATTCATTTATGTCTAAGGAAGACAGAAAGGACAGAGGAAGAGAATTGGTAAAAAATGATTAGATACTGGAAAGTTTTAGACATTTGAAATACAAATGCCTTAGTAATGCTATTCCTTTGTGTGTGCAGGCATGTGTGTGTGTTTAGTCAGTAATACAAATGCTGCTTAAAACCAACAATTTATTAACCATTAAATTTAATAAATTTCAAATAAAATTCAGAATCCAGATGAAAGGCCAACAGAACTAAACCACTCTCCCATTCTGAAAATAAATATGAGTAGTTTGGGGAACTATTCAGTGTATCCTTAGAATTAAATCAAACAAATTAACCCTGATGGAAAGATGAATTGGTTTCACTTACAAGATCGAGAAACCTCCCCTGCAGCAACAACTGCCAATTAACACTGTCTCATTTCATCTTAATTCATTAAAATTCTAACTGACAGAGATGTTTTAGTTTCTAAATAGTTCGTCTTTGATGAATATGATGAGAAGCAAATTAGAGTTAATAGCTAAAGCTCGTTAAATGCAAAATATAATAAATGTAAATGGTGATCACTTCCTAATCTCATTCAAGGATTTCTAAAGTTAGGAAGACTAACGGGACTTACCTTTGATATGCTACTATTATATCTGATGCAAAATCACATGAAATATAAAATATTGAGCAAATTATACTACTTCCCTTGCTAATTTTGGACAACAGAGAAAACAAACATGATTTTGAACATAAAAGAAACAACGACTAATTCAATCAAATATCAATCACAGATACTCACAAATCATTCCCTTTTGGCACAGAACCATGCTGGATTCTGTGGGAGCTACTGCAGTAGCTGGAGAGCATGCACCACTCACCATCTTTTCCTCATCCTATAAGCTTTTCCAGTTGAGCTCCCTATCTGCTTTCATTTCCATAACTGTTTGTTGTTGTTGTTTTTAACTGTATTACAGACTTGGAAATTGGCTGTTTATGTGCCTTTAGCCCCTTTCACCTTGTCAGAAAGTGAGCTCCACAAACGAAGTTCCTATTCTGCCCTGTTCCTTGCATTCCTGAAAATACCACACTCAATCTGGACAACTACTGGGGCCCGATAAATGTTTCCTGACAAACTTTCTACCAGAACAATAGAAATAGTCCTGTGCCTAATCTTAAAAAATTTTATTCCAGATTTGTAATGTGCCTTCTGATACCCTATAATGTATCAAATGGTAGTTCTGAAATCTTGGGTTATTACAGTTGCTTAAAGCAAGATGATCATTAAATTACTTCTAAAAGGAAACAAGGAAAAAAGTATTTGAAAATCTCAATTTTGCCCTTTCTTTTGACATTTTGTCTTCTAATTAGTATCCCCTCCAGAAAGCAGAGTTGTTCACCCGCTCATTCTAAGTTCACTGTAGAAAGCCTGGTCTAAATTTTCTTAGGTGATAACTTGCTCTCAAAAAGTAGCCCTTTTGGTTTCTGGTTGACAATCACAGCTTAAGAATAGAGATAATTCGATTATGTAAAAAGACCAAATCTACGTCTGATTGGGGTGCCTGAAAGTGAGGGGGAAAATGGAACCAAGTTGGAAAACACTCTTCAGGATATCATCCAGGAGAACTTCCCCAACCTAGTAGGGCAGGCCAACATTCAAATCCAGGAAATACAGAGAACGCCACAAAGATACTCCTCGAGAAGAGCAACTCCAAGACACATAATTGCCAGATTCACCAAAGTTGAAATGAAGGAAAAAATCTTAAGGGCAGCCAGAGAGAAAGGTCGGGTTACCCACAAAGGGAAGCCCATCAGACTAACAGCAGATCTCTCGGCAGAAACTCTACAAGCCAGAAGAGAGTGGGGGCCAATATTCAACATTCTTAAAGAAAAGAATTTTAAACCCAGAATTTCATATCCAGCCAAACTAAGTTTCATAAGTGAAGGAGAAATAAAATCCTTTACAGATAAGCAAATGCTTAGAGATTTTGTCACCACTAGGCCTGCCTTACAAGAGACCCTGAAGGAAGCACTAAACATGGAAAGGAACAACCGGTACCAGCCATTGAAAAACATGCCAAAATGTAAAGACCATCGAGGCTAGGAAGAAACTGCATCAACTAACGAGCAAAATAACCAGTTAATATCATAATGGCAGGATCAAGTTCACACATAACAATCTTAACCTTAAATGTAAATGGACTAAATGCTCCAATTAAAAGACACAGACTGGCAAACTGGATAAAGAGTCAAGACCCATCAGTCTGCTGTATTCAGGAGACCCATCTCACACGCAGAGACATACATAGGCTCAAAATAAAGGGATGGAGGAAGATTTACCAAGCAAATGGAGAACAAAAAAAAGTGGGGGTTGCAATACTAGTCTCTGATAAAACAGACTTTAAACCATCAAAGATCAAAAGAGACAAAGAAGGCCATTACATAATGGTAAAGGGATCAATTCAACAGGAAGAGCTAACTATCCTAAATATATATGCACCCAATACAGGAGCACCCAGATTCATCAAGCAAGTCCTTAGAGACTTACAAAGAGACTTAGACTCCCATACAATAATAATGGGAGACTTCAACACTCCACTGTCAACATTAGACAGATCAACGAGACAGAAAGTTAACAAGGATATCCAGGAATTGAACTCATCTCTGCAGCAAGCAGACCTAATAGATATCTATAGAACTCTCCACCCCAAATCAACAGAATATACATTCTTCTCAGCACCACATCGTACTTACTCCAAAATCGACCACGTAATTGGAAGTAAAGCACTCCTCAGCAAATGTACAAGAACAGAAATTATAACAAACTGTCTCTCAGACCACAGTCCAATCAAACTAGAACTCAGGACTAAGAAACTCAATCAAAACCGCTCAACTACATGGAAACTGAACAACCTGCTCCTGAATGACTACTGGGTACATAACGAAATGAAGGCAGAAATAAAGATGTTCTTTGAAACCAATGAGAACAAAGATACAACATACCAGAATCTTTGGGACACATTTAAAGCAGTGTGTAGAGGGAAATTTATAGCACTAAATGCCCACAAGAGAAAGCAGGAAAGATCTAAAATTGACACTCTAACATCGCAATTAAAAGAACTAGAGAAGCAAGAGCAAACACATTCGAAAGCTAGCAGAAGGCTAGAAATAACTAAGATCAGAGCAGAACTGAAGGAGATAGAGACACAAAAAACTCTCCAAAAAATCAATGAATCCAGGAGTTGGTTTTTTGAAAAGATCAACAAAATTGACAGACCACTAGCAAGACTAATAAAGAAGAAAAGAGAGAAGAATCAAACCGACGCAATTAAAAATGATAAAGGGGATATCACCACCGACCCCACAGAAATACAAAGTACCATCAGAGAATACTATAAACACCTCTACGCAAATAAACTGGAAAATCTAGAAGAAATGGATAATTTCCTGGACACTTACACTCTTCCAAGACTAAACCAGGAAGAAGTTGAGTCCCTGAATAGACCAATAGCAGGCTCTGAAATTGAGGCAATAATTAATAGCCTACCAACCAAAAAAAGTCCAGGACCAGATGGATTCACAGCTGAATTCTACCAGAGGTACAAGGAGGAGTTGGTACCATTGCTTCTGAAACTATTCCAATCAATAGAAAAAGAGGGAATCCTCCCTAACTCATTTTATGAGGCCAACATCATCCTGATACCAAAGCCTGGCAGAGACACAACAAAAAAAGAGAATCTTAGACCAATATCCCTGATGAACATCGATGCAAAAATCCTCAATAAAATACTGGCAAACCGGATTCAGCAACACATCAAAAAGCTTATCCACCATGATCAAGTGGGCTTCATCCCTGGGATGCAAGGCTGGTTCAACATTCGCAAATCAATAAACATAATCCAGCATATAAACAGAACCAAAGACAAGAACCACATGATTATCTCAATAGATGCAGAAAAGGCTTTTGACAAAATTCAACAGCCTTCATGCTAAAAACGCTCAATAAATTCGGTATTGATGGAACGTACCTCAAAATAATAAGAGCTATTTATGACAAACCCACAGCCAATATCATACTGAATGGGCAAAAACTGGAAAAATTCCCTTTGAAAACTGGCACAAGACAGGGATGCCCTCTCTCACCACTCCTATTTAACATAGTGTTGGAAGTTCTGGCTAGGGCAATAAGGCAAGAGAAAGAAATCAAGGGTATTCAGTTAGGAAAAGAAGAAGTCAAATTGTCCCTGTTTGCAGATGACATGATTGTATATTTAGAATACCCCATTGTCTCAGCCCAAAATCTCCTTAAGCTGATAAGCAACTTCAGCAAAGTCTCAGGATACAAAATTAATGTGCAAAAATCACAAGCATTCTTATACACCAGTAACAGACAAACAGAGAGCCAAATCAGGAATGAACTTCCATTCACAATTGCTTCAAAGAGAATCAAATACCTAGGAATCCAACTGACAAGGGATGTAAAGGACCTCTTCAAGGAGAACTACAAACCACTGCTCAGTGAAATCAAAGAGGACACAAACAAATGGAAGAACATACCATGCTCATGGATAGGAAGAATCAATATCGTGAAAATGGCCATACTGCCCAAGGTAATTTATAGATTCAATGCCTACCCATCAAGCTACCAATGAGTTTCTTCACAGAATTGGAAAAAACTGCTTTAGAGTTCATATGGAACCAAAAAAGAGCCCGCATCTCCAAGACAATCCTAAGTCAAAAGAACAAAGCTGGAGGCATCACGCTACCTGACTTCAAACTATACTACAAGGCTACAGTAACCAAAACAGCATGGTACTGGTACCAAAACAGAGATATAGACCAATGGAACAGAACAGAGTCCTCAGAAATAATACCACACATCTACAGCCATCTGATCTTTGACAAACCTGAGAGAAACAAGAAATGGGGAAAGGATTCCCTATTTAATAAATGGTGCTGGGAAAATTGGCTAGCCATAAGTAGAAAGCTGAAACTGGATCCTTTCCTTACTCCTTATACGAAAATTAATTCCAGATGGATTAGAGACTTAAATGTTAGACCTAATACCATAAAAATCCTAGAGGAAAACCTAGGTAGTACCATTCAGGACATAGGCATGGGCAAAGACTTCATGTCTAAAACACCAAAAGCAACGGCAGCAAAAGCCAAAATTGACAAATGGGATCTCATTAAACTAAAGAGCTTCTGCACAGCAAAAGAAACTACCATCGGAGTGAACAGGCAACCTACAGAATGGGAGGAAATTTTTGCAATCTACTCATCTGACAAAGGGCTAATATCCAGAACCTACAAAGAACTCAAACAAATTTACAAGAAAAAAACAAACAACCCCATCAAAAAGTAGGCAAAGGATATGAACAGACATTTCTCAAAAGAAGACATTCATACAGCCAACAGACACATGAAAAAATGCTCATCATCACTGGCCATCAGAGAAATGCAAATCAAAACCACAATGAGATACCATCTCACACCAGTTAGAATGGCGATCATTAAAAAGTCAGGAAACAACAGGTGCTGGAGAGGATGTGGAGAAATAGGAACACTTTTACACTGTTGGTGGGATTGTAAACTAGTTCAACCATTATGGAAAACAGTATGGCGATTCCTCAAGGATCTAGAACTAGATGTACCATATGACCCAGCCATCCCATTACTGGGTATATACCCAAAGGATTATAAATCATGCTGCTATAAAGACACATGCACACGTATGTTTATTGCAGCACTATTCACAATAGCAAAGACTTGGAATCAACCCAAATGTCCATCAGTGACAGATTCGATAAATAAAATGTGGCACATATACACCATGGAATACTATGCAGCCATCAAAAAGGATGAGTTTGTGTCCTTTGTAGGGACATGGATGCAGCTGGAAACCATCATTCTTAGCAAACTATCACAAGAACAGAAAACCAAACACCGCATGTTCTCACTCATAGGTGGGAACTGAACAATGAGATCACTTGGACTCAGGAAGGGGAACATCACACACCGGGGCCTATCATAGGGGGGGCTGAGGGGGGAGGGATTGCATTGGGAGTTATACCTGATGTAAATGACGAGTTGATGGGTGCAGCACACCAACATGGCACAAGTATACATATGTAACAAACCTGCACGTTATGCACATGTACCCTACAACTTAAAGTATAATAATAATAAATAAATTTAAAAAAAAAAAGAATAGAGATAATTCATGACTGTGTTCAGAAAAAAATAAAAATAATTTGAGTACCTCATAACTTCAAATAATGGGATAAAATCAGAATCTGCTAATCTCTAAAAAGATGGATCTATATGCTATAAAGTGTGAGAGACTCGGCCGGGAGCGGTGGCTCACACCTGTCATTCCAGCACTTTGGAAGGCCAAGGCGGGCTGATCACAAGGCCAGTAGTGCGAGACCAGCCTGGCCAACACGGTGAAACCCTGTCTCTGCTAAAAATACAAAAATTATCTGGGAGTGGTGGCGTGTGCCTATAATCCCAGCTACTTAGGAGGCTGAGGCAAGATAATTGCTTAAACCCAGGAGGCTGAGGTTGCAGTGAGCCGAAACTGAGCCACTGCACTCCAGCCTGGGCGACAGAGCTAGACTCTGTCTCGGGGAAAAAAAAGTATGATAGACTCCTAAATATTTGATACTGAAACTGTACAAAAATGAAGGATGGATGAGGGGGAGGGAGGGAGGTGGGGAGGGAGGGAAGGAGGGAGGGAGGGGAAAGAAAAGAAGGTGAGTATAAGTCATTTCTTTCCTTTTTAAAAATATAATAAAATACTCAGGTCTATTTGCTCTTACCAAAATTTCACTTAGTCTTAATATTAAACTATATTTATATTGGACTAACACGCAAACCATTTTCATTAAATTTTGTAAGCCACATGAAAATCTCCATGCTACTTATTGCTGCCAACTCAGTGTATGACAATAACAATGTCTGGCTACCTTGCAACATGCCCAGTATGTCTTTATCTGTATCTTCTCTACTACAATTTGTTTTAGATGAGAACATGTCACTGGTTAACGTCTTCATATCTTAGAGAAAACATTGCCATAATTTGTAAAGTTAGATGCGAAAATTTATTCTCATATATACTTAGAGAGAGGAAACTGAGTGGTCATGTCCGAAGGACCCACATAAGCAAAAGGTAATTTGACCTTAGACAAGAAGAAAAAGTTTCATTAAGATTAATAAGGATGTGATATAGATGGTGGTCAGTTTCCAAGCTGGGAGCCAGAATGAATCACAACTTTGAAGAAGAATGCTAATGATATGATGGTGTGTTTAGGTACAGGAGTAAAGTATTTTGAGCAGAGAAGATGAAAGAGAGTGCTAGAATCCCATATCAGAGAATGTAGATACGGACCACATTATGATGCATCCTTAGTACAGGCTGAGGGAACCGGGTTTCATTTTTTTGGCAATGAACATTTGGAGCAGGATGAGAAGGATGAGAGGGTATTTCCTTCACCCTTCTACTTTAGAAGAACCTAGTGAAGCCATATGTGAGATGGACTTGAGAAACGAATAAAGGAAGATGGGACAGAAACCCACACAAGATTTGATATTAATAGGTACAACATATATTTTAAGTCTCCTGTAAGAGACTCTGTGCATTTTCTCATTTTAAGATTGAAATATATCATGAGTAAAATCAAACCCAGCTCTTGCTGATTTGTAATGTTAATAGAAGGAAGTTCTCATAGCCAATGTGAGAACAATCAAGAATTATTATACATTCTATTAATGATAGAAAGACCCTGCCGTTTTTTGCCTCCTTAAATCTTCCAAGTCTTTACACAATAAGTAGTAATTAAAATATGTGAGTGTAAATCTAATTGAGACAAATCAACCTTTAAACCTTCCACTTGTAGGCTCATCAGGTCCCATCTATAAACTGTCAGCAAAGCAAGTTATAATTAAGGACATCCAATTCTGAAAAATCAACAGTTAACACCTTTACCCAGAGGTTAACATGAAGTGGAATGAATTGGAATGGCATTTGCTGAAGTGGAAATGCTTTGTAGACACACTCAATTTGTGATAGAATGACCTTTTCATTGTTTAAATGTGCATTTTTCAATGTTTTTAAAACTCAAAAACTACTTAAATCTAAATTCATAAATATACACATTATCTTGAGATACGCATATTTTTTAATATAGTAGCTAAGTTAGTAAAACACTTCCGCATATGTACACGCCCAGTAACACACAAGCTTAGGGAACAGTTGCAAATTATGCAGAAGCATTTACGTATTTGTATAATATGGGAGTTCTTTCAGCAGCGAAGGCTATTGGCACTGTCATTAACACTGCAAACAACCTAGATGGAAACCAACCTCAATTTGTATAAATCATGTTTAATTAAACGCTAGATAAAAATGTTCACAGAATATAATGCAATGAAATGAAACTTAAACATATTTGCAATAAATTACATACATTTATCTTCATCACAGATCAAGACATTATCATTCCCAGAAAAAGTCCACATCCATTCCAAATACACTGCTGAGATATGCCAGTTTATTAACGAAGAAAAAAATGATAAAGTAGTCCCCATATGAAATAGAAATTTCCATATTTGGTCAGATTTATACTTTGTTTATAATAACATCATTTATAAGGTCTTGCTTCATAAAACAACTTCAAAATATGACTTTATAATCAAGACAGTCAACTGAGTCCATAAAACTTTGCTGCTGAACTTCTTGTGTCACCGAGGCACAGTGATGAGAACTGCATATGAGTTTCCAAATGTAAACTCATGACTTACCCTTATTTCCTGAAATGTTATATATATAATATATATGACATTATAATATATATATAAAATATATATTTATATATATATATTACATTTTGTTTTGATTTTTTGGTGGAAGAAGAAAGTAGAAGAAAGAAGAAGGAGAAGAAGAGGGAGGACAGAAAATAATAAAAGATAAATAGTTGAATTTCTCTGAAAGGAAACACAAGTTACTTTGAACCAAAAAAGTACTTTACAAGTATTTCCAGTTCCTTGCTTCTTTTATAACTACACAGATTCATTGATTTTATACACATAACTCAGACTCTTTATCAATGTGTCACGCGTAACCCACATTATAGATTTGTAAATGTATTTGATAGTCTACCCACTTTGGCTTGGGTTTTTCCTAACAGAAATGCACACTCTGGAGATTTTGCTGTGAGAAGCCTTCTCCAGTAATTGACAAACTACCCATATATATGTATATATACATATTAAGATCACGTTGAGGACTCCTCCCTTAGGCAATTCACCTTATGCACATCCACATCCTGAGAAATGCTCAGTTACACCTGGTCTTCTTTGTTCTGGATCTTTGTCAGAACTCTTCTTGTACAGATTATAGCCAAAAGCCCATGAAATTGAATTTGGAGTGGTAGGCTGTCAAAGAGTTAACATGGAAATTATATAGTTAATTCCTTATTGGTGCCTTCAAAACAAAGCATTGTCTGGGCATGATTTCTTGTCACAGAAATAGTGTGGCTTCTTCTCAGAGAATTATATTTAAAAATTCAGTAATCTCATTGTTCTTTATAGATTCCGCTAGTTGGCCAGAGATGAGATAGAGAATTCTTGAGTCTAATTCCCAGGAACCACCTCCTCTGGAGACTTTTAAAACTAATTAATAACTAATTAATTAGTTTGTTTTCAAGTGGCTCACCTTTGCAATCTGCAGAGTAGGAATGGTAGCAGTTTTCACTTCTGGGACATCATTATCGTAGCTCATCCTTGAGTTCTCTCAGAACTCCTCAGGAAAATGTCATTTGTCCCCAGTAGTGTAACCACATTTATTTTGCCAACATGGCTTAGATATTTTGAATACTGACCACCATTTGGACCAGGACATCTAATCCTTCTGGGAATAGATATCTATCTAACCTCCTCCTAGTGAAGACAAAGACAATCTATTTCAACCATAAATCTATCTCCTCTTCATAAGTAAGTACATTCAGGCCCCCACAAACATCAAAAAGGAACATGGTTCTTGGGCTGAACATACTTTTTGGATATATTAAAAGGAGACAATGATAGACGGCGCCCCCTCAACTTTTTTTCTTTTGTGAAGACAAAATTTCTCAACTTCTTTATGTCTTTCCCTTGCGCTATCTTTCCTCCAGCAATATTGCTATTGACTGCTAATTAGTCAGCAAGACCTTCTTTTCCAGAGCCTGCTATTTTTTGATCCTTAACAACACATCTTCCCTGAGCTCCCCATTAGCTATTAAATATTCTCCAGACCTCCCATGAGTGATTGCCTTTTAAAGTTCGACCTTTTATATTTTTCCTTATTTAAAGTATATGGTCTTTCAACTTCTCTTTAAAGATTGAATTTCTCTTTAAGATGAATTTCTAAGAATTCAGTTCTCCTACTCTGATGCTGAACTTAATTATGTCACAATCAGAATTATCTAGATAATTTATTTCTCAGTCATTTCTGTGACCAGTTTGCTATATATTTAAATCTTCTGTTCTTGAACCCCCTTTTGATCTGGCTTTCTGCTATATTACTAGTAATTCATGTTAAAGTAGCTAATTAAAATCAGCATTATTCAGTCAGAACATATCACACACAAACCTTTTATAATAATTTATTGATAATCTTCACTTACCAACAACAGTAGTTAAACAAAAGCCCCAAATCCAAGAGATATTTATCCATTGCCTCTTCCTAACAAAGATCATATTCTCTGTCCATCTCTATCCTGACATCCTAGTATTTATTTTAAGATCTTTATTTAGATGCAAATACCTTTGATACTAGTACCCAGGCAATACTCTTCCCAATTATTTGGGTTGTTTATATTAATTATTCCAATAAAGTTTTATTTGCATTTATACAGATATTTGGCCAGTAAGACAAGACAGCTATTCTAACAGATATAAAAGCCAAAACCAGGGGAGACAGAGGAGAAGTTAAGGAAGAGGTAATCAAGAGGGTGTTATGCCTCTATAACTCAAATATTTGATGACTTTATATATATAAATAAATAAATATATGTATGCAGAAGCCAATAAGAACAGATGCCTCTTTCAGTAAACATTTTCACAAAAAAGCAAACCATAACATGGGATGTTACCTCAGTGACATGTAGCATAGTTGCTTGCCCTGCACTAAATATTTGTTAATTGGTAAGAAAGAACCAGGAATATTAGTAACCTTGGGATCATCATGTATATACTGTAACAGTGAGTCCCTTGCTTGGGTAAAGTGCTCCATCCTATTTCTAACGGGATTCTATTAAGGAAAAATGAAATTAGAGCAAGGATTCTTTTAAAAGTTGGAGCTCTTAAGGCATATCAATGCACAAGTCTTACACTTAGAGATTCTGACTTAAATGGTCTTGGGAGAGACAAAGGGAGCAATACATTTTTTTTTAAAGGCATTCCAGTGACTCTGAAGGGTAGCCAGTGTTTGTAAACACTGAACAGAACCTCTGCTTATGAAGCACATCCATCCATTCACCCTTCCTTCTTTCCTTGCCTCCCTTCCTCCGTCCCACGCTCCCTCCTTTCCTTCCTTCCCTTCCTCCCTGTTTCCCTCCCTCCCTCCCTCCCTCCCTCCCTCCCTTCCTTCCTGCCTTCCTTCCTTCTTTTCCATGCATCCATCCATCCTTAGTTCTATACTAGGTACTAAGAATGCAACAATTAATATGTCACGATCTGTAGCATTTCTGAAGCTCTTATAGTACAGTAGATAGACAAGGAATTAATCAGTTACAGTGTAAGGTAACAAGGGTTATAATAGGAAAATGCACAGTCTCTCAAAGGAACTCCAAATATCAAAACTAAATTGGTTTGTCAGACTAGGGGATGTTGAGTTTTAGAGAAGGAGTCTAGCTGACTAGGGAAAAGTGCTTTTGAATTAGATGGAATTATAAATAATTGACTCTATAAAGTTATTTTTCTAAATTAATATGTATTTCATTTTTCCTGATATCAGTAGTCTGCAGATCTAAGAGTGATTACTCATTGTCCCATAGTTCTTTTCTCCAAGTATGCAAGGTATTTATTTCCTGGTTTCCTTTTTTTTTTTTTTTTGAGACAGAGTCTCCTTCTGTCGCCCAGGCTGGAGTGCAGTGGCACGATCTCGGCTCACTGCAAGCTCCGCCTCCCGGGTTCAAGCCACTCTCCTGCCTCAGCCTCCTGAGTAGCTGGGACTACAGGTGCCCACCACCACGCCCGGCTAATTTTTTTGTATTTTTAGTAGAGACGGGGTTTCACCGTGTTAGCCAGGATGGTCTGGATCTCCTGACTTCGTGATCCACCTGCCTCGGCCTCCCAAAGTACTGGGATCACAGGCGCGAGCCACTTTATTTTTATTATTTATACAATTGCATATTTTGATGCTTTATCTAAAATTAACTACTCTATTCTTTCAGCTGCATGTCAAATTAGTTCTCTCTGGTTTTAGCAGTCAATCTTAATGACAGACCATTTTGAAGTTTTTCCTATAGTGAGTTATCAGAAACCCCAAACTGGCTAGATGAGCTAGGATTTGTACGGGAAACACAGCTATTATTCACATAGCTTGCCTTTAACCATTTGTTCACTAATTCATTCATTAGAATTCTGAGGAGCACTTTCCACGACTCAGGCATTAAAATACATAACTGGATATATCAGTAAAGAGAAACAGCTCCTGTTCTAAGATATCGCTCATTTTCTATTCTTCTACACAGGAGACAGACAATTATAATATGGTGAAATATGTGCTTTAGAGCATTATCTACAAAATATACTAAGATTATAGAAAAAGCAGTAGTTTTGCCTAAAGGAGATATGGAAGATTGCTTGCAGGAGGTAATATATTTGGTGCTTAAAGAATGAGCAGGAATCTTTATAGCTGTATTAAATTAGGAAGAAACACAAAAGAACATGTTTTCAGAGACAGCTGAGCACTTTGAATTTCTGAAGCATGCACAGGGACTGTATGGGGGAAACTCTGCATAATGGCGACTGTGTAGTCTGGGACCAGATTTCTATGGCCATATCAATCAAGTTAAGGAGTTTGAACTTTAGTCCTTGGATACTGGAGAGTTAATAGAGAACTCAAGAAGGGTGGAAGGGGACATGGGATTGAATAGATCTGTATTTTAGAAGCTCATTCACATTCTCTAAAATTTCATTATTGGTATCATTTTGGAAAAATAATTCAAAAAGTGAGAAGGGATATTTATGTTGAGTCCATATTACTCAGACTAGGTAGTAGGATGGCTATAACCATGTTTGGTATGTTTAAACACTTAGCTTGGTTCGAAATGTATATAGGCTTCCTAATATTTACGGTTGCCAGATTTGGCAAAGAAAAACACAGAGTGTCCATGCAAATATTTGAGACATATTTGTAAGAAAATCTTTTTTTATCTGAAACTCAAATTTACCTGGGCACCTTTTATCTAGAAACCCTACTCGAATTGTCAATTAGATGTGATTTCTCCATATTTTGTTTTCCCTTTTCTTTCTTTTTTTTTTTTTTTTTTTTTTGAGATGGAGTCTGGCTCTGTCGCCCGGGCTGGAGTGCAGTGGCCGGATCTCAGCTCACTGCAAGCTCTGCCTCCCGGGTTCACACCATTCTCCTGCCTCAGCCTCCCGAGTAGCTGGGACTACAGGCACCCGCCACCTCGCCCGGCCAGTTTTTTGTATTTTTTAGTAGAGACGGGGTTTCACCGTGTTAGACAGGATGGTCTCGATCTCCTGACCTCATGATCCTCCCGTCTCGGCCTCCCAAAGTGCTGGGATTACAGGCTCGAGCCACCGCGCCCGGCCTTGTCTTCCCTTTTCTATGAGCATTTTAATTTTCAGCATATGATCATGCTTTACATTTTGTATATTCGGCAGACCCCAACAAAAACTACCTAGAGTGGAAAATCATAATGGACAAAGAATCTTCCTTAGGCTTTTGCTGAAATTAAAATTTGTTGCTTGCATTCTGTTTATAATTTTACAGTTTACCTCTACATAAGGTTTAATAATACAAGTATAGCCAAACAGCACTTCAGGATGGCAGTTAATGGATAACAATTAGCATATCCTTCCACTTGTAGATTACTTATTACATACAAAACACTGTTCTAAGCCTTTTATATGTGTTAACACACTCTACAAGCTAATTGCTATTATTATTATGCCTGTTTTACAGATGAGGAAATTAATAGATTGAAAGTGTAAATAAGTTGCCCAGAGTCACACAGGTGGCCAAAGTGAGATTAAAGCCCAGATAATTTAATCTGTCTCCAGAATCTATGCTATTCACCCGTATGTTTCACCATCACTAGGGAATATTAGTACTCCCACTTCACCACCACTTCTTACCAGCCTTCAAGGTATTATTTTATGTGCTAAGAAGGACAGATATAGGATAATATATAGTCTTTGTTCTCAAAATGTTGATAATAACCTAATATTGGCATTTCTCCTCTAGATTAAAGACTCCAGTCCTAAAATGTTAGTTTGGAATACACTTTTCCCCAATCCCTTTATTCATCTTAGTAATTTCCTCAAAATCCTAAGTGGCTTGGGTTTAATGGGCATTTGTTCCCTCTTTATTCCTGAAATCCACAACCACTTGCTTATGTAAAAATGAATTTCCTTGCCTCTTACAGTCTTTTATACATATCTTTTAACTTAACACTCAGGTGAAAGGAGTTACATTTGTTACACAATTTCCTTTCTAGAGCGCATTGATATATTTCATACCCGTAGAATTAAAATTTTGTCATTTTTGCTTTCTGGGTCACAATTCACCTTATGTAAAAATATTTGAAAAATAGCATATATACTGAAAAGGACACAAAACAGTAAAGTTACAAGAATTATTGTAAAGAGACAACCCACATAACAACCACCAAGGTCAAACACCAGAATCCTGCCAGCAGTCCAAAGTCTTCATGTGCCACTTTCATTCAAAACGTCCCCTCTACCCACGCAAAGGTGACAGATCTCCTGCTTGTAATGAGAGTTGCAGACTTGCTCTTTGTATAGTTTATAATTTCATCACCTAAATATGTATTCCCAAACAGTTTATTTTTGCCTATATTTAAACCTTATTGTAAAAAAAAAAATTCCGTATGTGATCTTCTGTTTGTGGCATCTTTCAAAATGTTGCAGGTGACTGCAGTGAGTTCATTTTCACTACAGAGTGGAGAAACTGCTGTAGAGTATTTTACCATAAAATGTACCATATGTTTTTTTCTTTCTATGGTTAATGGCATTTATGGTGGTGGTGGAAATAAAAGCATCAGGGAACATGCATGTACATATCTCTTGATAAACAAGTATATTGAATTTTTTTTGGGGTATACTTAGGAGTGAAATAGTGGAGTCATAATAATGCATATATTTAACTTTAATAGATAATGCCCAACTGATTTTAAGGTGGTTACAGTTACACCAATGTGCACTCTTATCACCAATTAATACCACTTTTGAAGATACAAACTATGTGAACTTGCAGGTAACCACTTATTTCACTTTATGTGGAAGTGGAGGGTGGAAAGGCTTAACACCAATAAATCTTTTTAAGATACGTTTTTACCAAGTGGGGCTTTTAAAGGAATGCAATAAAACCTTCAGTTCACCAAGTTCAATTACATTTTTTTTTCTTCAATCACCTTAACTTAAAAAAATTTTAAAAATCCCAAAATTCACACTAAAAATATTTAACCACTGAAAGCTTGTAAGTAATGTTACATTTCAATAACAGGCACTGATACACAGTTAAATTTTCTTATACAGAGAGATAATTTTGCCTAACCCTTGAATTAATTTCTTAAAAACAACCTAATAAATCAACTATCATACACAGATACATGTAGACTCAGATAATAAAATTAAGAATGCTTCCTGCTTCTATATGCTGATATCTTTGAAATTTTATATTATGGGCATAATTAAACAAAAATGATGTCCCAAATGATACTTCTAAATTATCTTATACATCTAAAGCTACTGTAAGGATTATATTATACTTCTAAAGCTACTGTAAGGATTCAATGAGGTAAATTATGAGAAAATATCTTGTAAACTTTAAAGACTGCAAATATAACTGTCCATATTATTATATGAGTTAAACCATATTCATATTGTTTGATAGAGTGTTTCTTGGTTATGGCCCTGTAGGAAAATATAGGTGAATTTCTGATGAGGTTTTCTGTATGCACATAATTCTACATTTGGGTTTATCATCAGAGTAAATAAATGGGTAGAATTTGTATAAATATTCTACAGAAGAGTAGCCCTGTCTTGGAGAGGAATGAAAGGCAGCATTTATCCAAAAAACTGCAAAGCATGTGGAAACTTTAATACACTGAATGAGATAATTCAACAAATACTTTTAATATACTTCTTTCCAAAATGGTGACATTTACTATTTTTAAAACTAATATGCCAACTCTTATCAATTTTGGCCAATAGATCACTGACATCTGTAGCTTAAAGACTTAAATTGTGGTTGGTAAATACAGAAAAGATTCCTTTTTTAAATACTTAGGAGTTTCAGTCCTCATCAAGGTGAAAGAGCTGGGTGGCTAGATTTCCGTCATTCCAGAATCTCATCTACATAATTATAGGATATTCTGTGGGTTCCTGGCAGAGCTAGAGGCAACAAAACATCTGTTACACTCAAGGCCACCATGGAAGAATCAGCTTCAAGCAGCAAACTCACTACCCAGTGCCAACAACGCTGCCTCCAAGCCATTACTTTTTATATGTTTTTAACCCATATTTATTGGTAAGTATGCCAAATCAGCATATTTTCTTCATTAAAAGTGATAATTTTGGGATTCATGAGAACTCTGCTTCTGGCCTAGACATAGTAAAAGGGACCAGATTTTTCAGGCAGACCCTCTTGTTTAAAATAACAACAACAACAACGACAAAAAAAGAAAAAAACCTCAGACAAAATATGTGAGACAATAGTGTTGAATATACTGAACATTAAGATAAAAAGGACTCTCCTTCTTGGGCCATGGCATAGGGAGGGAGAGTCCGGGCAGAGCCTGGTGAACTCTAGTGAAAGAGAGGGAGCTGGGAGTCTGGAGAGTCCACGGAGGCTAGTGTTTGTAGAACAGAATACCCAAGAGGAGAGAACTACATAGAGACAATCCACCACAGAGATCTGCAGTCCTGAATACTGCCGTGCTCCCTAAGGTACTCAGCAGAGGGTAGATTAGCATTCACAGGGGAGCAAACTCCTGGAGAAAGAGTCATCTGAGCAATACTTGGAGCCCACACTAGGCCAAGAGAACTGCCAACTCCCACCACTAAGACTGGAAAGCAAACTGTTTCATGGGGCACTGGGCAGAGGACTCAGAATGGTTGTGTCTTAGTAGTGGGGGATAATTAAACCTGGATTAAATAAATGATTGGTCCCACCTAACGAATCTTATAAGCAAGACCTAGAAGGATCAAACTGTTTCCAAATAACCTAACTATATAAGAAAACTAAGCTCGAGAGAATATATAGGACTACAAAGAACTGAGCACTCAGCAAGATGAAATTCATGTCTGGATTCATTCATGAATCCAATCAAGATTAACACTCGAGAAACAAAAAAAGATATAGTTGAAAAGACAGTATATATTAAAATTAGCAGACAAGTAATTAAAACAGTTATTAAAACTGTATTCCATATATTGAAAATACTAAGTAGAGATGTGAAAAAAAAGCCTAATTGAACTTCTGGACATGAAAATTACAATGTGTGAGATGAAAAATATGCCAGAAAGAAATAATACCAAATTAGACATTGCAAAAAAAAAAAAAAAAAGAATTTTTAAGACGTTTTAAGACATACCAATTGAAAATATACAGAATAAAATACACAGAGAAAAAAATCTGGGCATCAGTGACCAGTGGAACACATATAGTTAGTCTAAAATAGATGTGATTGGAGTCCTTGAAAATGGAAAGTAGAAAATATTTGAATAGATTATAGCCCAAATTTTCCAAATATGATGAAAACTGTACCCACAGGTCTAAGCAGCTCAATAAATCCCAAGAGTAAGAAACACCAAGAAAGCTACAAAAAGGCACATGATTATTACAAAAGACATCAAAATTACTCTATAGATAAATGTAGTCTTTTCAAAAAATGATGTTGAAATAATTGAATATATGCAAAATACACTTAGAACCACATACAAAAAATCACTCAAAATAGATTGTAGATTACAAAGTGAAACCAAAACTATTTTTTCTATATCAAAACCATAAACTCCTGCTCCCCAAAGTCCATTTTAAGAGATTTAAAAGACAAACCACAGATTGGGAGAACATATTTGCAAATCAAAAATATGATAAAGGACTTGTATGTATAACATACAAATAATTCTCATAACTCAATAAGAAATCAAATAACTCAATAAAAAGTGGGCAAAATATTTGAACTGATAGTTCACAAAAGAATATACATAAGAGTGGTAAATAAACATATACAAAGATGTTCAACATCATTTGTCATTACAGTATACAAATTAAAACTAGAATAAGATGTCACTACCCAACCATTACAACAGCTAAAATTAAAAAGATGGTGTCGGTGAGGATGCAGAGGAATTGAACTCTCATACACTGCTGGTCTGATATAAGATAATGCAATCCATTTGGAAAACAATGTGACAGTTTTTCAAATACTTAAACACATATCTACCATATGATTCAGCCATTCTACTCCTACATATTTATCCAAGACAAATGAGAGTATATGTCCACACAAAGACTAGTATGGATGTTCATAGCAGCTTTATTACTATAGTAATAACCCCAAACCTGAGACAACTTGATCTCAAAATAGTTATGCTGAGTGAAATAAATCAGATAAAAATAATACAGTGTCTATTTTATTTATACAAATTTCTAGAAATGCAACTAATCTATCATTACAGAAAGTAAATCAGTGATTGGGATGAACTTGAAGGGGCAGGAAGGTGGGGTTACAGCAGGGCAGAAACTTCTGAGGGTGATGTGATGCAAATGTTTACTATCTTGAATAAGATGATGATTTCACAGTTTCATGCATACGTTAAAACATATCACAGTATATATTTTAAATTTGCTTATTTTATTCTGTGTTAATTATACTCCAACAAAACCTTCAAAAAGTGATAGTAAAGTTATTTTTATAACCCACATATTTATTGTCTGTAAACTGAAAACTGCATACACACACACACACACACACACACACACACACACACACACACTGACACTCCATGACAACAAAAGGCCCACAGAATTAATAAGGAACATTAGCCTTCTCAAATTCACAAAAGAAAGGTTTTTGTACAATATACTTTTATTTCGATGTGAGAACCATGCAGCCCATGAAAAGAGGCAGGTCTTATGGGAGAGACTGAGTAGTTTAATGAAACATATTAATAGGAGGAGTTATATTCGTAAAGATGACAAAAATACTGATTTTTTTAAGGTAGTTTACTTCCTACTTTGCAGGTTGTTTCCACCACTCAAGAAAGTCTTCGCAAGAAGCCTTAAATAAAGATGAATGGGGAAAGATTAATGTAACTGGAAAAAATTAATATAATTGCACGATTTTCTATTGCTCATATATTTTTAGTTTCAGATTGAATTTATTTTTGTTATCATTGACTATCAGAAATCTTAAGCATATAAAACTATAACGGGGGGTACCCATGCCTTCCCTAATTGTTCTTCTTTTCCAGAAAAATTTTCTGATGAAAGTTCATGAATTACATTGATATGTATGTTTTCTGTACTCCTGTGATCTATTCAAGAGATTGTAATTTTCATACAGGAACAATGAAATAATTTTCTAATTCTCTTTTTTTTTTTTTTTAAGACAGAGCCTCAGCCTCTGGAGTAGCTGGGATTACAGGTACGTGCCACCATGCCCAGCTAAGTTTTGTATTTTTAGTAGAGACGGGGTTTCACCATGTTGGCCAAGCTGGTCTTAAACTCCTGACCTCGTGATCCACCCGCCTCAGCCTCCCAAAGTGCTGGGATTTTAGGCGTCAGCCACACGCCCGGCCCTCTCTTTGCTTCTGTGAAGGATATAACTCTAAAAACTTATAAAAATATATGTTTAAAGGAGATTTTCATTATTAATTCCTTTTAATATACACTAAGATGGAAATCTCAATTCCATTAATTACTTACTGCATAATTTTACATTGAAAAAGGAAGTCTTCAAGACAACAATTTCCATCATATCCAATGAACCTGATTAAAATAATGGGCTACTTTCATAACAAGTGCTTAGATAAATGGTCCTATTCTGTCAGAGAGGAATGGGTCTTATTAGAAACTGCATTGCTGTGTTATGCTATTATAAAATTAATGCAGAAAAAATCTTTAGTTATTTTTAATAAAATCCAACGACTTGTGAATTGTACTAAACATCAGTAAATAGTGAGTATAAGTGTAACATCATCTACTTAATTTGGTTGTTTAATTTGGCCCTTAGTATAAAGATTTGAGTTTATGCAGCATTTTACTTCCCTATACTCATTAAATCTCCTTCTGCTATGTTTCAGAGAATAAAGAAGAGCTTATGTCATTTTGATTAAATAAGCTACAGAGTTATCTTTAGAGGTGATATTAACAACTTCCCAAACTATAATCCATCCTTGAGGTACTGCAATATTTAAAATATTTTTGTTAAGACATGTAGAGGTAGAAAAAAGACTAAGATATATTGATGAATTTATTTTACTGAATATAAAATTATATATATTTGAAACCTTTAGAACATTCTATAGATACTACTAATATACTATACTAAATTCATATGTTATGAAAATGGAGATTACTGTAATTTTGTACAAATAAGCACAACTGGAAACTTATTATCCATCAGCTGTATATTTCCATGAGTGTACTATTATTTAGTCCATGGCTTTTATTTTATTCTGTTCATTACCAATAGCTAACATTTCTCATTATACAAATGGGAAAATAACCCCTCAAAACTACGTCTTACTTTATACTCACTATAGAATTTTATTAAATAATGTATTTAAAGCTACTGCTTGTTCATCAGCTTTAGCCATTAAGGCTGCTACAACACCCTTCATATCTCTTTCTGGCTTTAAAGTCCTATTGTTGTTATTGTTATTAGTACTATTATATTTTTTTGAGACAGAGTCTCGTGCTGTCACCCAGGCTGGAGTGCAGTAGCATGAACTCGGCTCACTGCAACCTCTGCCTCCCAGGTTCAAGCAATTCTCCTGTCTCAGCCTCCTGAGTAGCTGGGACTACAGGCACCCACCATCATGCCTGGCTAATTTTTGTATTTTTAGTAGAGATGGGGTTTCACCATATTGGTCAGGCTGGTCTCGAACTCCTGACTTCAGGTGATCCACCCACTCCCAAAGTGCTGGGATTACAGGCGTGAGACACCACACCAGGCCTTGTTATTATTTTTAACATCAGAATTTTATTTACATTTTACAACACATTCTGTTCTACAGTCATGTTCCAGTCAACTAAAGCTACAGTTAATTGATATAACAATCATAAAACCTCCATGGCTTACAATATTCATGTATTTATTTCTCAGACATCCGAGTGCTGCTGGTGAGTGGTGTCAAGAGATCTAGAGTGGGCTACACTAAGCTCTACTTTGAGATAAAAGGTCTGCTGGCCTTGATTCCTTGCTGAGGTTTGGGCTGAAGTCAGCTCCCTGTGTGATCATTCGGAGATCCAAGCTGAGGGTACAACAGTTATCTTTTGCTCCTTTGCTGTGATGATGGCAGAAGTTATGAGAAGAAAATGAAATCTACAAGGCTAAGGCTCATGAGAAACTTATTGTAATTTCACGTCAATGGCCAAACCAAGCCATATCTCCAAACCCAAAGGGGTGAGAAAAATATATTTCTCCTTATAGTAGGATTTAAAAGTTATAAAACGAAGGGTAAGAATATAGGGAGACTCAAAGAATTGGGGAAATAATGACCATTTTACATTAATTCCTCAATATCTTGTCCATAATTGGTTGTAAAAATTGGAAGAATGAGAACACTTACCATACAGTAATTGTATGTTATTTACTGTAGAATGAAGTAAAAAAAAGTCACTGCACTTCACTAAAAATGTGCCACTTTATGAAGGCTGTTCTAGCATGACGGTCAAATGGACTTCCTTCTGATGTAGTCTACCAGTTGTTGAAAATAGTGACACAGACACACTTAATGCTTCATATTTACAGAGTTTCTTATTTTTTTCTGGAATATTTAATTATTTTTTGTTTGTTAGGAGAAGTATAAACTTATTTACCATGTCCATATTTTTATTGGAATGTATTTTCATGCTTCTTGAAGAGGCCGCCTGGGGTCCTCTGCTACTTCTACTTCTTTTTTTTTTTTTTTTTTTTTTTTTTTTTTTTTTTTTTTAAAGACAGAGTCTTCCTCTGTTGTCCAGGCTGGAGTGCTGTGGCGGGATCTTGGCTCACCGCACCCTCTGCCTCCCAGGTTCAAGCGATTCTCCTGCCTCAGCTTCCCAAGTAGCTGGGATTACAAGCTCCCACCACCACGCCCAGGTAATTTTTGTACTTTTAGAAGAGATGGTGTTTCACCATGTTGGCCAGGCTGGTCTTGAACTCCTGACTTCAGGCAATCCTCCCGCCTCGGCGTCCCAAAGTGCTGGGATTACAGGCATAAGCCACTGTGCCTAGCCTCTGCTTATTCTAAGTTTAGCTGATTCCTTTCTAGGTCTGCTGCAAGCTACATCCTGGGATATCTTCTCCTTGCTTACCTGGGCTTATTCTACCCTTTCTTGGATCCTACGTTTCTATTTTTTATGTCCTCTTTTCATTTGCAATAAAACATCTTTAGGTAATTTTCATGAAAGGAGTAAGTGTAACATTATTTTGAGCCTTAAAATTGTCCCAACACTTGAATAACATTTGGCTAGTCATAGAAGTCTAAGTTCAAATTCATGTATCCCCAGAAAGTTAAAGGTACATTAATTTTTTCATTGTCTTTTAATATATGGTTGCTGCCGGAGGCATTTGAAGCCAATGTAATTTTTGCTACTTTTGAGTTGACCTGTTACATCTCTTAGGAGATTTGGGAATTTTTCTATATAGAGATCTTATAAGACTGTCTAGAAATGGTTTTCATTCATTGTGCTGGTATGCATTAATTTTTTCAACATGAAGGCTCATTCATTATTGCCTCCATTCCTGTGTTTTCTCTGGAATTAGTCCCGTGTTGAATATCTTAAATCCATTCTCCATGTTCATTAAGCATATATCTTCTATTTTTTATTTTATCTAAGTTTTGGAAGATTTCTGTGACTTTAACCTCTCACTACATTTTTTTAAAAATAGGTCACCAATCATATCTTTTATAACTATGAATTCTTTTTCAAAATGACATACAGTACTCTTGTTCTATGAAAATCATATTGTCCTTATGGTCCTAATTAAGATGTTTAAAAAATTCTCTCTGTTCCCTGAATCATACTTTCTTCCTCTTGCATCAGTTATTTATGTGTTCATTTTGGATCTTCTGTTTCATGCAGTTTACTTCAAATATCTGGTGAACCTTGATTGCCTACTTAATGAATGAAAGACTAGATTGATTCGTATACTGAACTGGTGTAGTTTATTCGGTACTTTAATAGTTTTGTTCTTCAGCAAGCTTCTGTCCCATATGGAGGACTGACTGCAACCTCTGGGGTGTGGGGGGAAAGCTGGGAGAAGGTAGCAAGGCTCTCCCCATCTTGCAAAATAAGGTTTTATTCAGTGTTGTTAACTTCTGCCTTAGGAACCCAAGTTTTCCCCTAGTAAACTCTGAAATTTTAGAGACAGTAGTCTTCTAGGTTTAGCCTTGGAAATCATGCAGGAGGAATAGGGAAGGGAAGAGGAGGGCAACCAGAGCAACTGTTCCAGGGTTCTTAATTAGTTTACCTGCTTTCTGTCTACTCTTTTTTCTGTAGCAGCTCACCCCTAGCCTGGACCCTTTCCACTAGGCAGAGAACAGCATCTACTTCCATTTCAGACTTTTCCAGGTCAGGGATGTAGGCTCAAGGACTCCTTCTTTATCAACACAATTCCCTCCTGTATTCTGTCATCTAGAAATGTCAAAATTCACTGGGGTGCTAATAGTCCCTCTCGCTACTTTTAGTCTGTTACAAACTTATTCTTGAATTTTAAAAATTCATTTAATCTTCACTGTCACTTCAACGTGGTTTGAGAATAAGGGGATGCTAAATATGTATGCTCAGTTTGCTATCTTAAAAGGCTAAGTTTAAATGTTGCTAATGAAGAGGTTTTTTTAGCACTTGGAAAATAACCTCCTATCACTATCTCTTGACTCAGATACAGCTCTCTAGGTAGAGTGGCAGCCCCCAAAATAAAAGCATTTCTTCTGACTGCTCAGTAAAATTACAGAAGAGTATATTCCCTATGAGAGCAATAATCTTCGTCCCAGAGTTTGTTCAGGAAAGCCTCAGGAGAAGTAATTCTTTTTTAAAATTTAGCATCCGCCAGAAAAAAAAAAAATCTTTCTTCAACATATATTCATTTGAGACACTAGATGAGAGTACTATCAGCACATCATAGACACCAAAAGAGAAAAAGGGAAGTTAAACACAGTTGAGTTTCTTCCTTTTCTAGTAATGTCTTTATCCATTTTTTCATGCCCCAAATTAACCATGATCCATAATATCTTTCAAAAGGTCTTAGAAAAAAAATAGCAAATTAATAGTAAAGCTCTATGGATGTTTCTTTTACCATTTTTGTTCTATTAAAAAGGTCAAGAGTAATTGATAAGAATCTCTATATAACTTTTTGGTTTTCTCTTTAAAAAGAAGTAGATCTTCCTTAGGGATCAGGAGAAGTAACTAATGGGTACGAGGCTTAATACCTAGGTGATGAAATAATCTGTACAACAAACCCCCATGACACACATTTACCTATATAACAAACCTGCACATGTACCCCTGACCTTAAAATTAAAAACAAAATAAATGGGGTATTTACTCACATCGTTGACTCTGAAACAGTTTTGTACATATTCTAGATGTGAAGTAAGGAATCCAGTAAACAATATTTAAACTAGCATAAATAATCAGTATAAAGAGGTTGGGGGCCATGGTGAACAGAAGGCTTATTTTTTTCAATTAAAAATATGTATGTATGTATGTATGTATGTATGTATTTTCCTATGGATGTAATGTCTACATAGTTTGTGGCATTATTGTCTCATTCTGCATAGTCAACATAACTTCTAAAATGATAAACTCTGGTTCTATGTTTTCTCAAAATCAATTTATTGGACCATTTCCATTTGTGCACATAAAATAACTCTGTTCCTAACAGTGTTAAAGCTACCATTCTGTATCATCTTTGTATGTAAGAAGCCTGTGGAGAGAATAATACAAAAGAAGAAGAAGAGTATTTTTAATCCTTCTAAATTCTTGTTGGTAAATTTGCTTTTCCCTTTTAATTACTTCTTGTAGAGATGTAGTATGAATTAAAAAGTAGCATAAAGCTAAATGTAGAATTTACTAAATGCATAAATATTTGGAAGAAAGAAAATAAAACAGAACTTCAGCATTAGAATACTGCCTATTTGGGTGCCAATCGAAGGAGACTTTTCTGAAATTTTCTAGACAAGGATAACCAGAATCTATTACAGAACAAAGAAGTGTTGCTATAACAAAGCAGCGTGCTGCATGTAATTAAAGCATTAGAATAGCATACAGACAAAACTGTTAGGCACAACAAGTTTTGTTACATACCAGGAAAGATTCTTTAAAAATTGTGAAACCAGATGTGCCAAATGCTTGAAAGTAAAAATAACTTGAAATCTGACTGGTTTATAAATCCATCAATTATATTGGATAGAGTAAAGTAATATTTTGGCATTTTCATTTCGTTACCTTTATTCAGCAATTCACAAAAATGCGTAACCTTAAGGGTCTTACCAATTTACCTCTTAACTCTGAAAGTGAATACTGCTCAGATATTTTAAAGAATGGTATCTGCAGTGAAGGAAATTAAAGTGAATACTGAGAAAATAATTTATCCAACTCCCACTAGCAATACACACACAAATTCAGCTGCATTCATACATATCTAAATATGTCAGCTTTTTCTCAGAGACATGCCCTGAATTATCCTACAAAATAGAATACCTCAAAGATGAAAGAGCATTCAGAACCTCAGCACAGAAATACATCGATTACTAAAACATAATTTTAAAGTGCTTCCAGCATATACAAGATACATTTATATTCCTCAGTTGTGTAGTGCCTAGTACTACCTTATTATAAAGTAAGCTTTGCATCTATTTACTATTTATCCCTCAATTACATGGTAAAATTGGATAGTTAAAAATAGAAGAACACACAAATATAGAAATCGTTGGCTTTATTTTTGGAAACCTTTATCCTAAGATGTTTAGAAATACGCTTTAAAAAAAAAACTGTATTTGTGATAAGTTGTCTTAATTTTGGTAATGGGGTGTTTAATTTTTAAAACCTGAGGTCAATAAATTAAATTCTGTCATTTCATGTTTTGGTGTTGCAGTTCCATTCTCAGCATAAGGGATATTGATCTAATAATCATACTCTACTCCTCCAAATATCTAGTCATTTTATGTCCCCACAAACTCATTCATTATAAAACCCATAAAATTATTCCCTGTGGTGCCTATAACAAAGGAACAAACTGAACAATAAAAAGGAACAATGTACATTTTTATTATGTTTTAATGATATCCCGATTGCCAGTGCATGCACAACCAAGTGGAAACATTTTAGCCACTGGCATTTCCAGAGATCCACTTTCTGCCACTCTGCAATACAAATTAACGGGTAAAAACGTCCATTAACAGAAAAGTTAAAAGGCAATATCTGTCTATTATAAATAAACAGTACATTTATGAGTTAATTCATCTTAGGTCACTACATGAAAGCCAGGCACAGTCATTGTTACAGGTATTTCTCTTCCTGCTGCATAAAATTCTGATGGAAATGTTATAGGGTTTCAAAAATCACAAGTAGACCAAGTGTATAGGCAGAAAATTGTGTCTCTAAATTAGGTAGAATCAGAAAATATGATTAACATAAATGTAATAAAACTCATTTATTGGTTACTCTTATAAGTATAAGCTTACTTGACCCCATATATTGTTAAGTATATATTTTTTTATTCAACAAATATACGTTCCAGTCCTTTCTAGCCATGGTTTCAAAACACTTTATCATATATCCCTATAGTAAAATTTTAACTGTGGCACACACTTTGAATAAATATATACTTAAGAATTTATAAATTATATACAAGTATTAATAAATGAATAATCATGTTCATTATAAAATGTATATAGGGAACATAAATTTTAAAATAATAAGATATGTTTACAATAAACATTTTTAAAGCATGCTCCCAATTGCAATGGCTTCATGTTATCATTAACTAAGATCTCAAATCATAAAACAGTATTCCCTGTGGGTGAGTTTATCAATAATAATGGTGAATGTAAACACATATTATAGATCATGTTGATAATTTCAACTTTGGGATCCAATCTCCTGTTAGATATAATTACTTTGGCACTGCTTTATCTCATAATATTTTGTATTTAGTTCATCATAGGAGAATAAATGTTAGCTATTTTCTCACTGCTTGTATTATTGGCATTTTGTTCATTCTGACATTTCTCTGCAGATTTCTTTTCAGGCCAATTATGTATTTGGTGAGAATTAATCTAATAGATAATATAATAGTCACATTGTGATAAAAGGGTTCTGCTTTGTAGAACTACTACTCTTTCTTCAGAACATTTGTACTGGTGTTTTTTTTGACATACAACTCCAGTGAGGTGCCTCTGTCAATGCATGAGGTAAACTGTAATACACTTAATACATGTACTTGTTAACAATACATAAACATACAAGCAAGTTATCTTATTTTCTTTCCACTACTCAGGGGATTATCTCTTGCACTTTTCTGGGGTGTATACAACCCAACATGGAAACAATTACTTTATAAGTAGTGTCTAGGAAGATGAATCTGGGGATTTAAAGTATCTCCTATTTGTTTTTAAGCATAAAACCATGTTCAACTATTTATAACTTCTAGAGAATAATGAATGCTTGATAGAATTTGATTTTTCTTATTTTAATACTTTATTTTATTTTATTGCTGGAATATTAACCACATTAAAACATGAATTTTGTGTTTTATTTGTTGCTTTATTTATTCCCTCTTCCAGAACAGTGCCTGACACATAGTAGCTGCACATGAAATAGTTTTTAAATGAATCAAAACTTATTCAACTGCAGGTAATGCTTCTTTGTTTGCTCCCAGTTATTCCCAGTTTACCCAGCATTTCCAACATCCTCTCCACAGCCCTGAGAGGTGTCATTTTCATTTTCTTCTTTTCTTTTATTTCAATAGTTTTGGGGAAAACAGTGGGTTTTGGTTACATGGATAAGTTGATTAGTGATGATTTCTGAGACTTGGTGCACCCATCACTGTATGGTATACAGTACCCATTGTGTAGTCTTTTGTCCCTCACTCCCCACCCTTCCCCACAAGCCCCCAGAGTCCATTATATCATTCTTAAGCTGTTATGTCCTCACAGCTTAGCTCCCACTTATAAATGAGAACATACGATAGTTGGTTTTCCATTCCTGAGTTTATACACTTAGAATAATGGCATCTAACGTCATCCAGGCTATTGTGAATGCCATGATTTTGTTCCTTTTTATGGCTGAGTAGTATTCCATGGTGTATATATACCACACTTTCTTTTTCTAGTCATTGATTGATAGGCATTAAATAGATAAACTATTCCCAACATAAAGAAGGAAAAAATATATATTCCTTTGACTAGCTTCAAGACGAATGCCTTTTCAAAACCTGGGTTTGTTATGACTAATGCTTAACTTGGGTCTAGTTATCTGGACAAATTGTAGGATTACAGGACAACTGTAAGATAAGGATTCACCCAAACCAAAGAATGAGCACTGGGGTTTCTCATTAACAAAAGAGCTTCACAGTCTACAATATTTCAAACAAAACAAAAGCATCCTTTACCTAATACTAGATATTTATTTCTACATGACCCTGAATCAAATCTTGAGGAAGCTGCCATTGTTTTTCTGATTATTCCTAGGTAATAAAAATAAAAATGCCCTAAGCTTATTTTTAGCTACTAGACAATTACCTGCACCTTCCATACTAAAATAAGTCTAGTTTTATAGCATCTAAAAATCCATAATGATATCCAAGTTGGAACTTCTCATTCCCAGCTTAGGCCTACCTGGGAAAATTGCAGTGGAGAAGTGGGTCTTCTCCTAAAATTTACAGTCTGGGTCACCATGGAAACTGTCTTATGGGTCTAAATCATTATAAGTTATCATAAGGCTAATAAATTATTTAAAACTTTTGTCTCCTATCTTTCTAACAATGTGGAAGACTAGGCTGGAATTTAGAACTCTAAATTTAGAACTAGGTTGGAATTTAGAATTTAGAATTCAGGACCATAAGAGAAATAGCTTTCAAGCCACTCTTCTCTACAGATACCCAAGCCCAAGCACCTGAGCACTGTCTTTCCCATGCAGTAATCAGATATTCCATGGCATGTCACTGAGCCCAGGTGTGTGCCCACTAGTGACACAGTGACACATGGGAGGACAGATATGGAGAAGGGCCTGGAAGTATTCTCCCATTTGGGCAGACTATTCTGGGGTCTGGATTATCTGGAGCATGGTCTAGAAAGGGGAGCAAGTCTCCAGGTGGGCATGTTCCCTTGTGCCCATGGCTGTCTTGCTCCATAGAGAGGAGTGGTTCCAGAAGAAAGGCAGAGCAAGATCTCCAATGTGAGATCTAGAACAAGAGGTCCCTCCTGGCAGTGTCTAAGGAAGGAACTGGGAGGTGAGTTAAAGTGATATTCTCCTCTCTCATTCCACCCATCCTCCATTCTCTAGTTTGTTTTGACATCTCCAGTACCAAAGTGGATGAGATGAAATCCTTGATGGTCAGGTTGAAACATAGTTTTGGTGATCTGGATTTGGCAGATGTGCTTTGTGGGCTCTTTTTCTCCTGGGACAATGGAAGGTTGTGTGATGACATTTCATCAGTAGGAATTCCTTACCTCTAGCTGCCTTCTCTTATGGGCCTCTATGCTCTGTTCCCCAGATTCCCTTGGAGCACCACGTTGATTGCTCAGGGACCTTCTCTGGATTTTCCTCTTGGGCTCCATCCCTCCCAATATAACACACCTTCTTGGTTTTGAGAAGTCCACATCTGGCCCACAGGAAATCCACACACATTCTTTCCCTGCCATATTCTAGAACTGTACTCCATTCCCCATATTTTTCTCTGTCCTTGATCTGTATCCATTGAGTACGGCTTAGGCCACAGACTCTTGTCTTTGGGTCTCCCAAGAAAGGCACTGAAGCAGCAGGCCATATGTAACTGAATATATAACATCATAATAATAAAAGGAAAAGTTTAGTGTTTTCTTTCTTTCTGACCTTCCCACAGTCCTTTTCTTCCTTTATCAGTAATAACATACTTAATATCAATCACATTTTTAAAAGTAAATATTTAGGGAAAACAGACAGTTTGCTTTTAAATCCACCAAGGCTTTTGAGCTTTGTATTTGAGAAAGCTTTAAAAATTAAAGTTGGGCAAGAAATTTGAACCTCAAAGAGTGATTCTACTTTTAGGTGACAAACCAAATCATGTTTAAAGTCCCTGAAAAACAGAAAATGACCAGGGAGTTCATTTTAAATATACTCTCTAAACCATTTGAGAATTGTAGGCCATAAACTATGGCAGAAAGATAGCTGGCAATAAATATTTTTCTTCAATTCAGTTGCTCTGAAGAGGAAAGGGAAAGACTGTTCTCAGATAAAAATGTCATTTACATTCTTATAAGACTATACCTTAAAGATAAATTGAAATAAGTTATATTCCTATGAGTTTAAAATATCAATTAAAAAATAAAGCTCACTAAGAGTTATTTCAAGGAAATAAGGTAATTTCACGTTTGCTTACTTTTTAGCATATTAAGACCATAAATGCAAAAATATACTAAATATCTTGGATGACTTTATAAATAAAAAAGTCATAGATAGTCCAGAAATTTATCTAATCAGACTTAAAAGACTAATCAGTGTAACTGAAGATCAAAATCAGCCATCCTAGGTCAATTTATCTACGTAACTTAGAATAACGTTAGTAGTAAGGTATTAACATGGACATTGTGACATCTTTTATACCTAGAAAAATGCATAAGGAAAGTTTTAGCGAAAAACAAAAGTAAACAAAATACATGTGTAAACTTGCAGTTTAATTAACTTCATCTTAAATGAAGACACTGAGAATGATTATCCATACTAGAAAATGCTATCCATTTTCACCAAAATACTATTCTGTCATCAAAAGTATGATGTCATCAAATTTTACCTTATGAACTTCTAAATGGATTCCATTGCTTTACTGTATTTAAATATGGTGAATCATTTATAATAATACATAGCTCTTTAGAAGCTTGTAATAATTGACTGCTTTTAAGAAGGCCAACTTGGACCTCTGAAGCTGGCCATAAGGGACTACTGCTGTACATGCTGTGCTGTGATTTTCTCATCATATATGCAGATCCAACTGGGAGGAATCTGAAAACATATTTATTTTTAATATATGCCCTGCTTTTTTCCACAAATCAGTTAAAACAGTTTGCAGTAAAATCCCTACATATTAAGAGAGTAAATATAAAAATAAAAATAGATATCCTAAATGATTGGGAGGAATAGGAACCTAGATTAGGATACTTACTGGATTTGAACATTAAGTTTGTTTATGTAGATAAAATAGCTTTTACAGTTCTCATTACTTGATGACATTGGTATCTTCATACTTCAGAAATTATAAATATGTGCTTCCTTGAATTTAAATAAAATAAATTTAAAAATACACTGGTAAAACATCCTAGCACTGAATCATTCAATAAATATTTATAGTACAGCTACCATGTGACAGGCACCCTTGGAAGATATAAGGGAAAAATTCGTACGTAAAATAGTCATATAACCCTGCCAAGTAGTGGTAAATAATCCCAACTGGTCGAGTTCAAAAGACAAGACAATTGCAATGATCTAAATTCACCATGGTGTTCTCTAAGGCTATGCTTTGGTAGTCAAATCATAAACAAGTGTTTACTGTACTCTTGTTACTCACTCACTCATAAATTCATTTACCCAATATATTTTGAGTACCTACTATGTGCAAATCACAATTCTAGGTTTTGATCAGGAATCATAGATGACTCAGGCAGAAATTATCTTTAAGCTGCCTGGAGTGATGAGAAATATATAAATAAATACAAAAGAAGGGAGAAAGAATGAAGAAGTAAGTGTCTTACAAGGTTGAAAGCAAGAGGACTTTCCTGCCTGAGGAAGGAGTAGGAATCCTAGGAGAGTTTTTGGAGGACCTGGGCCTGGCATTACAGATGAGCGATAAGGGCAAGGGCTTTCCAGGCACAGAAAGCAAATCAGCAAGGGCAGGACAATGGGAAATTAAGGACCTTGAAGGATGGATGGCAAGTGGCTAACTTTAGAGAACCATTCGTATATAAAGGGGTATATGAAAATAAATTCAGATCAGGGTCAGATTTTTGGCAAGAGAGTAGGTTCAGATTGTGAAGCTGGTATCCCTAACTGTGCTTCTTGCTATTAAAATGTAAATAAAGCATACAGCTAGACTACGGTCCTCAGGAACTTTATAATCTAATATGTACATGGCTGGACAAATGTAAGATCCTTGCACTGAATTGTTCCCATATTCCTTTTTTTTTTTTTTTTTTTTACCAGATGATGTTTAGAGTTCTATAAGAAAAGCAAATACACACCTGACACATATTGAGAGCCATCTCACCTATGACAAAACCATCTTCTACCTGTGTTTTACCTTTTACTTGTGACTACCATTTCTCAAGGCAGCATTTCCCACAAGGGCAACTCTTGTGCTGCATTCCTCTTCTAAGTGCTGCTAGCTCCTGCCTTCCAATATTGCTCTTGAAGGATTCGCTGCCTAGGCTGTGAGAATGTAGCATTAAGGCATACACAACTGGGAAATAGTAGCTGACAATGGACTAAAGGTGTGAGAAGCAAAGCGACTCCAACGAAAACAGTGTCTTCACTGTAAACAACAAATAATGACACAAGCTCCAGCAGCAAGAGAGGCAAATGACTCTCTCGATAATCTTGATGGAAAGCACTGTTCATCTTTTAGACAAAGGATGGCACCACATGTAAGGCAACATTAACATAATCACTATTTCTGGGGACAATTCTAAGTGCTGAATAAGTGCTCGTAGACAGTTTATGCATGGGTGGCTGTTCCTCCTACTGTGTATTTGTTATTAAAACATGTGTGTGTGCAAATGCAACAGAACCCTGCACTAACCTTCAATTCCACCCACCCTTGCCTCCTACATATTTATCAATCATTTAACAATAACTCTCTCATCTTTTCTTGCTTTTGCCTCACTTTGTTTCCATCTGCCATCTCTCCTTTGCATAATAATTAAACTCCCCATTTTGAAATTTCCATGCCACTGTCACTCCTGTCTTTCTAAGTAATTGATTTAAACAATCTTAAAAATTTTTAAAAATTATCTAACAGTTATTTGTTTAGCAATTTTTATAAACTACATGGCTCCTCATATTCACCAAAAATCTAATAAACACTGACAATCTCACAATCTGCAAAAGGAGGAGATAATGTACAGTGCTCCTCAACTTATTTGGCCATGGGCCTCTTGTTAGAGGAAGTATTATTTTTCTTCACATTAATTTTATAAGCTCTTAAAGACACATACTATTTAAGAGTTTTTGTTTGTTTGTTTGTTTGTTTGATGTTTTTCAAAGCCCAGTATCATGGGAGATAGATGGCTATTAGATAATACATTAAATGATTTATTGGTTAACACACTGAGGCTTATTCATTCATTTGTTTACTTAGCAAATATTTATCAAGCTCCTATGATGAGCTAGGTACTTCTTAGGCACAGCAAATTTCAGCAGAATGTAAACAAATCAAGTCCCTGCTCTAGAAAAGATGCTTACTTTCTAAAGAGAAGAAAATTATTAAAAGATAAATATAAAATGTGGTAGACGGTGATGACTGCTAAGAAAATAAAGATGAGTAAAAGAGTAAAAGAGAGGGACAGTAAAGAGATGGTGGAGGAAGATGTTACAGAATGCTGTTGTCTTCAGGTTAGTTGGAGGAGGTCACTCTGGAAAATTCTTATTTGAGCTAAGATCTAAGAAGAAAAGGAAAGTGGGCAAGAATCATGGTTATCTAACAAAGAGGAGGCCAGGTAAAGGATCACAATGCAAAGGCCCCAGATTGGAAGCTAGACTGGCACATCTGAGGTCATCAGAGAACTGTGTGACCAAAGTAGAATCAGCAAGGTGGAGTATAGTTGGATATAAGATCAAAAGAGATGAACAGGAATGGGGCATGTCAGGTTATTTTTGCTCACTATAAAGACTTTTGATTCTGCTTGAAGTGCACTACAAACCATGGGAGGTTTTAAACACAGAAATGACTTAATACTATGTATATTTGAAGGTATCAGTCTGGATATTGTTTTGAGAATAAATTAGGAGCAAGTGTAAAGTCAGCAAAATCATTAGGAGCACGTCATAGTGCATAATGTTGCCTTAGGGAAGAAGTGAAGGTGGTAAGAGGTGATCAAAATCTGGATGTGTACTTAAACTAATCACAGAGCATGCAGGAGACATTGAGTATAGGTAACTCTTCTAAGGAGTTTGATTGGAATGTGTAGAACCAGAACAATAGCATTCATGAGTTTGCTCCTTCCTTTCCCCAGACTTGCACACCCCTCCTCTGTCTCCCCTTCTTTTCCTCCTTCTCTCCCTGCCTCTCACCTCAGACACTGAGAAGGTGTACACTCTCAATTATAAGATGTTACTTTTTAAATTGGGTATCTGGTGTTTCCATCCTCTCTACTGCCTAATTTAGCTCAGATAAAATCAGTATCTATTTCTGTTTTATTTTAGTACCGATTTCTTTTACTATGATGAAAGAATATGTATTTTGAAAACCAATAATACCAAGAATGATAGTTTATCAGCATACAGCACATTTAATTGTACAAAACACTATCACATATATTAAATTGACAGGGCATCATATCAAGTGGGATCTGAGAGTAGGCAAGCGGTCCAGTTATTTCTATTCTAAAACCAAGGAAACCAAGACCTGTTATTATCATTACTTAAAGTTGATATGACTTGTTAAGAGTATAGAAGGAATGGAAGTTTAAGTCTTCTCTACATTTAAATTCTCAGCTCTTTAAACAACTATGCTGTCATTATCCAAATAAACTGCACTCACTTTATTTAGAAAAAGTTAGAAACAATTCCTTTACTTACCAACCAAAAAGCATTTTCAGATGGTCAAGGAGAGAATAATTCTCATTTGGAAATATTTCAATTTAAGATATATCATATAAAATGATTAAAAGCTCCTGAATATTCTATTTATTTCCAAATGATACATTGCCTTAAATTTATCTAAACTTTTAGGCTATGGCATAATTATAAAATAAATTAGAATGTTGAGAGCAAAATCAATCATTCTAAAGGCTGACATTAGTAAATATTACATTCTAAAGGCTGACATTAGTAAATATCCACTCTATGCAATTGTGATTTCCAGATTTACTATTCAAATGTAAACGATGCTCTATTTTTCAAAATCTTTGTTGTAGTTTAGCATGTAATTACTCTTTATTTACATACTTCTGTTATAATGTTGTCTTTAAAATATACTGCATTACACTCTCATGACTTAGCTGATGTGAAAGATAAAGTAATACACAATATATCTAAAGACAACCAATTTTATGGGTCTTTTAAAGGTATCAAAAATTAAAAATTCAACATCTTAAATAGCATCGTACATATTTAAGACATTCCTTATATCTGTACATACCTATATATGTATGAACATATGTATTATTTCTCTTTAAATTTCTAGATTCTATCTCAATGATGCTATTGAAAGATAGAAAAAGTGGCAATTACAATGCACACTTGAAATTATAAGAACAATATATTACACTGCCCACATCTATAGTAAAAAGTTAGGTAAAAAGAGAAATAATTATAATGCTACTGAAATTCATTAACAAAAATATCCCATAAATATTTATGATGCTGGTCATAATTGACTTCAAACTATTTTTCAAATATGAACATTGTTCAGCTCCTCCCAAGTGTTCATTACTACCTTGGTCTAAGCCACCATCACCTCCCAGGTGGTTGCAAGGTTCCACTCTTCCACCTGAACCTATTCTTTACCATCAGCCAGAATCATTCTCCAAATAGAAATTAGTTCATTTACTCCCTTGCTGTCCACCTTCCAACAGTGTGCTTCCACAATTACAATTCCACAACTACAATAAAACTAAAAGTCCTCTCTATGGCTTATAAGACCTTAACTATTGCTCAGGTCCTCTTTCTGCCCACCCTCTTAATCATTTACAATGCTCAAGACACATACCCATCTTAGGATTCAATACTTGCTAATCCTTGTGATTCACATGCTTGACCCCCTGACTTCATTCACATCTCTGCTTGTTACTTGGTAGGAGCAAGTTTCTTTGGCCAGGCTCTAAAACAGCACTCACACCCCTTTGTTCCATAATCTCCATTCTTACAAAACATAACAAAACTTGTTATTTTGCACTGCGGTGCTGTTATTTCTAATTGAAATTTTAATTGGAATGTAGATTCATATCCATTTGAAAAACTATAATACAAAGAAATACTATGTATACTTTAATCAGTTATCCTCGATGGTTAACATTTGACAAACTACAGTATAAAAACAGAACCAAAATATTAACATTACTATGAGAGTACAATCTTATTCAGATTTCTCTAGGTTTACTTATATTGATATATGTATGTAATTAGGCTCTATAAGATTGTATCACATATGTAGGTTTTTGTATGTGTCATCACAGTCAACATACTAAATGTTTCCAACACAAGGAACCTCATGTTGCCCTTTTATAACTACACTCACCTCTCTCTGTCCCTAACATCTAGAAACCACTAATCTATCCTCCATTTCTAAAACTTCATCATTTCAAAAACGTAATTAAATGGATCATCTAGTATGTATTCTCTTGGGATTGACTTTTCTTTTTCACTCAGCTTAATTTCCTGGAGATTTATCTAAGTTGTTGTATGTATCAATAGGTCCTTCATTGCATTGCTGAGTAGCAATTCCATGGTATGTATGTACCACAGTTTTTTTAACCATTCACCTGGTTAGGGCATCTGTGCAATTCTGTATTTTGGCTATTACAAATAAAGCTGCTATGAGTATCCAGGTATAGGTATGTGTGTGAACTTTAACTTTTTAGTTATCTGGGACAATGCACAAGAGTGTAATTGCTGGGCTGTATAGTAATGCCTGTGTCACATTTTCATTATCCTTTTCTCCATTAATCAAGTTCTATGACAGCAGAGATTTGGTTATTTTGGTTCAGTGCTACATTCCACTATCCAGATTAGTGCTTGGCACTGAGTAGGGAGTTAGTAACTTATTTGTTGTACAAGTGAGCTTCAGATCCTCATGGAGATTTATTCTCTTGTTTATCGCTGCCCTTCTAGGAGAAATGAGACTGAAAAATGATTTCCTGGGAAAGACAGTAGAGATGAGAATAAGAGAGGTGTGGCCATAGCATCTGTTCCCAAACAGCCTGAGATATCTGAACCTCAAATGAAAGAGCAGTTAAGGAAGAAAGGCTGAGCAACTGTGTTCACAGAAACATTTGGGAGGTTCTGGGAAAAGACACATGCCTTTCCAACTCCCAAGAACATAGGAAGACCCAATGCCATTAAAACGGCTAGGTTTGACCTTGACCTTAGACCATGTACAGTTTCAGTTGGCTAGATGGCCACTAACAGAGAACAGAGTAGTCTTCCCTTATCACCATGTTCAAGGTCAGAACAACAGCAGCGGCACCCTGACAAAACAGTAAGTAAGCTCTCATTAAATATTTATCAAATGGATAAATAAGTAAGTTATTTCCTGACATGGCTGGGGAAGACTTTAGGGGAGAATGAAGTCCTATCTAAGCAACTTACTTGGAAGATGATAACTAAGAGCAACAGTAATTTAGAAATCAGTACCACCTTTGGCTAGAAGGCCTAGGAAATTTGAATTACGTGCAATTTTTTTAAAAACTACATTTATAATACTATTTGTTTCAATATAAAATTATGAATCGGTTCTATTTTATTTTATTTTAATTAATTAATTTATTTATTTAGAGATGGAGTCTCATTTTGTTGCCCATTCTGGAGTGCAGTGGTGCGATCTCAGCTCACCGCAACCTCCACCTCCTGGGTTCAAGCGATTCTCCTGCCTCAGCCTCCAGAGTAGCTGGGATTACAGGAGTGCACCACCATGGCTGGTTAATTTTTGTATTTTGAGCAGAGACGGAGTTTCATCATGTTGGCCAGTTCGGTCTTGAACTCCTGACCTCAGGTGATCCGCCTGCCTCAGCCTCCCAAAGTGCAGGGATTGCAGCTGTGAGCCACCATGCCTGGCTGAATCAGTTCTAAAAGTTCTATTCTAATCAGTTCTAAAAGGCCTATTAATATAAATACACCAGCTTCATGAGTATAATCTTCTGGGAAAATGTGTCTAACATATTTTTGTTCAGAGATTATTGTTTTTCTGGCATTCATATTAAAAATAAATAAATAACAGAAAAGAGAAAATATTTTATTGTTAGTCTAAAGTAGCAATTTTCAAATATTTTGGATTTTATACATATCTGAGTATCATAAAAATCACAAGCTTTGTGTCTATATTGGAATAGTGCATTTGTGCAAATAGCTATTATATATGTCTGCCATGACAATGCTCTTTGTTGGTTTCCAACCAAAGGAGAAAAACAAGAAAATAAAAATGCCTTAGAACTCTGGCTATTATAGATAGGTTATGGGCTAAAAGTTGTTGCAGAGGGTGGATCCGATTAAGTAAGGGTCAGATTTTAAAAGTAGTAAGCTAATATATTTTTCTGCACTGATTCTTTTAATCATTGTGGGGTTTTTGCTATAAGACAATTTCCATTATCTTAAATAAAGGTTGAATTCAATAAGGTTGTGAGTTCACACATTCAGTGTGGGATTATAATAACCTATCCCAAGCTTGATTTCTCTTTGACTATTTCTGCACTTAGTTTCTTTAAGGCATTGTAACCCTTCACATATGGTTCTAGAACACTGATTTTCAGTCTTAGTTGTACATTAGAATTTTCTGGGGAGGTTTTTAAACTCCTCATGTCTATACCATAGTCCAGATAAGTCAGAATCTCTGGGGTGAGAGCCAGGCATTGGTACTTTTTATAATGCTCCAGGAGACTCTAATGTGTAGCCAAGGTTGAAAACCAGAGTTCTAGATCCATTTGCATCACTTTCATTGGGGTCCTTATTAAATAGTCAGACCTGGCTCCAAAACTATTACGTTGGAATCTCTACGGATTGGCAAGAAGAATCTGCATACTTATATAGACCCCCATACGATTCATATGCACAGCAAGTTTGAGAGCCTTTGGTTTACAGAGTTAAAGTGTTTCATACTGACCAGCAAAACCACTGGAAAGCAGGAAAATTTCTCAATTCCAGTCTGAAAATCTTCTAGGGTTGGAGACAAGTCTATTTTGGAAGTATTTTTGGAGGTCTTTATTTCACTAATATTGTTATATAGTTTGCAAGTGTCAGTGATAACTTCAGGTAAAAATTTACAGTTTTTGAAGTGAATTCTTGGCCTGGCATGGTCATTCATACCTGTAATCCCAGCATGTTGGGAGGCCAAGGTGGGGGGAATGTTTGAGCCCAGGAGCTCAAGACCAGTCTGAGAAACATGATGAAATCCTGACTATATAAAAAATACAAAAATTAGCTCAGCGTGGTGGCACACCTATGGTCCCAGCTACTTGGGAGGCTGAGGTGGGAAGATCATTTGAGCCCAGCAAATGGAGGTTGCAGTGAGCAAGGATTGCACACCACTGCACTCCAGCCTGGGTGATAGAGAGAAACTTTGTCTTCCAAAAACAAAACAAAAACGAAACACATACACACACACACACACACACACACACACACGAAAGAAAAAGAGGAAAGAATGAGATGAATTCTTCATTAGAGAATATTGGTTTTCTAGTGGAAAAGTATTCTGTACAACCTCCAGTGTACCGTAGATACACCTGATAGCAATAACTTAAGCATATCCAAAGAATGACCCTGCATGGCACATGCACCCAACAACAATGACAAGCTAGGTAGAGGTTGCCAGTTGGAGGGCATTAAGTGAAAAATACTGTATTAACTGCATGCTTTCTGCAGGCAGTGGTGGCTCTCCTGTCCAGCCTACTGTCACTGAGCAGCACCCTATGTAATTTCCCCGTGATATACCCTGTCTCCTTTGCTGACTTTGGGTTTGCTCTTCAGCCTCTCAAAACCAGTGCCATCCCTACTAAAGTAAACGGAGGTCCAGCATGACAACAAGAGGTAAGAAAACTCCATGAGTGCCCAGAAGATAGGATCTGAGAAGGAGAAATCTGAGATAAATCCTAGGCTAGCCATGCATGTCTATGTGGGGCCTGGTAGCTGCTATACTTGATGGATGGGGCCCAGCGCTTGAGTATAGAGGTGCCTTGAAAACGCTGAATGGTCTGGAAGAGTTGTTGCAGGGTGTGGATCTGACTGAGTGAGGGTCAGATGCCTGAGCTGTGGGAGTTACAGTTGGCTGGCGGCTTCTGACGCTGCTCCAAGCAGCCATAGAGGCCGAGCTCATGGTGCAGGTGAGGGTCTGCCAGTTGCAGGACGAGTTGTGACTACAAAGAGGTGCCAGACAAAATGGAGACCCTAGCTTGTCAGGTAGCCTGTATGAAGAGTCACCAACTCCCCTGCACCCACTGGAAGCAAAGTCGCACGACTGCCGCCACCCCTGCCCCTCCCCTATCCCCCAGAAGACAGCAGCACACCACAATGTGGGACGACCCCACTGTAGAATTGGTGGACATAAAAAATAGGTTCAGGCAGAAGGGTAGAGAGTCAATGATGGGGTAGCTTTTCCATCTGTAGAACATGGAGGCAGAGGCTATTATACTCTCCAGACCTGAGATGAGTAAAATGGCAAAATGGCGTCCATCACAAACCACCCGACCTTGACGCAGCACCTTTGTGGTGCCAGTAATGGCGATGGGGCCATCCCCCTCCTAAGCTGGGTGAGTGTTGCTGCAAGGTAGCCAGGGCAAGTGAGGCAGACGTCCCCACATGGCCTTTGTGATGACAGACTATGGAGGAATTGCAGGGCGCTCCTCCAGGAATTAGGAGTGAAGCATGCTATCTATGCTCAGCATTGCCAAGGTCCCAGCAATGAACTTTTCTTGCTGGCATGAAAGGCACCATCTAAGAGTCTGTGCCAAACCAAAGGGATGGTGCACTCGTCTGTGGGTGTGGTTGTTGGCGGGGGGTGGTGGTGCACTGCTGGGATGAAAGACAAAGGAGCCCAGGGAAAGGACACAGTTGAGGGGCCCACCAGGGTGGCCTGTTGAAGACATGGCATGGCATGCTAGCAGGAATGCCTACTGTGAGGGTGGAGATAGCCTGATGCTGTCTTGGTCAGACTATGGCAGAAGCTCAAGCTAGAACAGAGGTTCTCTAAAGAGCCTCAGGCTCAGTCCACCCCCTCTGCTGCAGAGGGATGGCAGGAGTAGGCACCTTTGGACTTGGATGAAGGCCAAGGCTTCAAAATTCTGATGGGAGCAATGGTGGCTAGGGTGTCTGAGGACCAGAGGTCATATGTAGAACTAACTATACACTGGACAGCTAAGAATAGGCTGTGCTTGCCCTAGTGGATACTAGAGTAGAATGCACTCTCATGTGTGGTAACATTCATCATTTCCAAGGGTCTATAACAGCAATAGATGGTTATGGAATGGAAGGGGTACCTATTTTCCATTGCACTGATGATATGCTGGTTTCTAAGTTTTTTTCCAGCCTGTCGGCTGCAGCCCCCACCTTGTTGTCCCACTAGGCAAATGGAGGATGGATGGTTGATGCAGAAAGGGTCCAAGGTTCAGGCTTTTTGGTCAGGTGCTTGGGTGTCATCTGGTTATATGGTAGGCAGCTAACCTCTTCACTGACTGGGCATAGGCTGTGGCCTCTCTCTCAAACAAGACAGACTGTTAGGCCTATGGAGAGCTGCCACCCTCCACCATGGGCCTGCCGTGGCATATCCAAGATCAACTCCCAAGTGCTTGGAAGAACTATCTTTGCAGTGTGATTGTTATTTGTTTTTTGTTGTAGTTTGTATTGCTGCTGCCACATCTGGCAGCAATGCTCCTCTGCATACCTGGTGCCGGGGACATCACAGAAGAATGATATGATAAAAATGTGAGGGCCATTCAAGGAGATGCTGAGCTGAGGTGTATGGTAAATGCACCTGATAGCAATAACATCTTAAGCTAGGTTGAGATTGCCAGGTGAAGGGTGTTAAGTGAAATGCTATTTACACTGTATGCTTTCTGTAGACGGTGGCAGCTCTGTTCAGCCCGCTGCTACTGGACCACACTGTATGTAACCTCCATGTCTCAATAAACCTCATGTCTCATTGCCTCGTTCTGGGTCTCTTCTCTGGCCTCTCAAAGTGATGCCATCCCCACTGACATTAATGGCAATCCAACACAACAAAAAGCTAAAAGAAGCCATCAAATTAAAATTATAAAGAGTAACTTAAAGTAAGAATTAATGATAAGAGGAATTCTAGAAAAGCATGGAGGTACATAGTGTGCCTGAGCCTCCCCTGCCTTACAACACAAAATGTTTCCTAAAATAATTATAATTGTTTTTAAAGGAAGGGAAAAAGTAAAGATCAGTAGGAATCCCCATTATATTTTAAAGTATTAGTCCATTAGGCATACCTAACTTTTCTTGTAAAGTATGTTCGGAAATACCTCATCTGATCTTAACAAACATCTGTTTAGGGAAGCAGGACAAAGGATTGTTAATGGCAGTTTTTAAAGAACTGTTATTTCCACACTCAATGGTGGAAGTTCTCAGTCAGTGCTTGTTGAAGTGAACTGATTTACTGGATGAGAAACCTTAGGCACAGATCCATTGTATGCCAACTGATGCTTCGTCAACTCACCAAGATACAGCTGCATCAGAAACTCAGGTCTGACCGGAATTCCTCCCCTCACAGCATGGTTCCTCCAGTATCATTTGGAGATTGAAGGTAGTGTTAATTCCTTAGGTCAGTAATCCTCAAGTTTGTTGTATTGAAGGATCATATGGATGCTTTTAACTAAATTCAGGGTACCAACCAAAAATTCTGATTCAATAGAACTGAATTGGGGCCAGTAATCTACATGTTTAACAAATGTAACATAGAAGACAAAGCATGTAATTGCCAAATATGTGATTAATGCAATTAAGAATGATCATGAAAACAGCAAATATCATTGATAAACTCTGAGAAAAGTGAAATATGGAAGTTACAAATGGGACTCATGACCCCAATAAATATTGGTTAAACGTGTGACTGCATTAGTCACTAATATAAAATTAAGACCAAACTGACTTAAAGTAGTTAGAATATACAAAAAGAGGGAAGTTTTTGATTGTTTTTTTCTGGCCAACTCTATCGGTGGTAAATATACATATGTGTGTGTGTGTGTGTGTGTGTGTGTGTGTGTGTGTGTGTATATATATATACATGGAAGCTTTCTACCTTGAGCTAATGTGATAACATGGGCCAATTCTCTTAAACTGTCCTGCTTCTTTCCAGGCTCAGTGGGCTCCCAGATCAGCCTTCCTTTCTTGAAAAGTAGGAACGAAGAAAATGTGTTCTTAAAATGAATCAAAGTCTACGGAGCTCTGCAAACGTAAAGAAGAACATATAGCATGCCTTCTGTGGGAAGATGGGAAAGAGTTCTGGGAGTGAGGAAACAGCCTTTCCCTATGGCATTACATTTGTTACAAGGCAATAAATAAAATATAATCACTCTAGCCAGTCCCAAATGCAGCCACCAGCACAAAACTGCTTGCTTAAAAATGCTTTTCAAAAGTTTGACCTGTAGACAATTTTGGTGCTCAATTCAATCTATAATTTACACACACAGAGATGTATGTGTATATATATGTGTCTCTGTGTGTGTGTGTGTGTATGCCTATGTATGAGCACATGCATATGTGTGTTTCACATTCTTCTATGGCATTTGAAAATATACGTGTGTGTGTATATATATATATAAATGTGGTAATTCTTTTTATTTATTTATTTATTTATTTATCTATTTATTTTTTATTATTATTATACTTTAAGTTGTAGGGTACATGTGCATAACGTTCAGGTTTGTTACATATGTATACTTGTGCCATGTTGCTGTGCTGCACCCATCAACTCATCATTTACATCAGGTATAACTCCCAATTCAATCCCTCCCCCCTCCCCCCTCCCCATGATAGGCCCCTGTGTGTGATGTTCCCCTTCCTGAGTCCAAGTGATCTCATTGTTCAGTTCCCACCTATGAGTGAGAACATGCGGTGTTTGGTTTTCTGTTCTTGTGATAGTTTGCTAAGAATGATGGTTTCCAGCTGCATCCATGTCCCTACAAAGGACACAAACTCATCCTTTTTGATGGCTGCATAGTATTCCATGGTGTATATGTGCCACATTTTCTTTATCCAATCTGTCACTGATGGACATTTGGGTTGATTCCAAGTCTTTGCTATTGTGAATAGTGCTGCAATAAACATACGTGTGCATGTGTCTTTATAGCAGCATAATTTATAATCCTTTGGGTATATACCCAGTAATGGGATGGCTGGGTCATATGGTACATCTAGTTCTAGATCCTTGAGGAATCGCCATACTGTTTTCCATAATGGTTGAACTAGTTTACAATCCCACCAACAGTGTAAAAGTGTTCCTATTTCTCCACATCCTCTCCAGCACCTGTTGTTTCCTGACTTTTTAATGATCGCCATTCTAACTGGTGTGAGATGGTATCTCATTGTGGTTTTGATTTGCATTTCTCTGATGGCCAGTGATGATGAGCATTTTTTCATGTGTCTGTTGGCTGTATGAATGTCTTCTTTTGAGAAATGTCTGTTCATATCCTTTGCCCACTTTTTGATGGGGTTGTTTGTTTTTTTCTTGTAAATTTGTTTGAGTTCTTTGTAGGTTCTGGATATTAGCCCTTTGTCAGATGAGTACATTGCAAAAATTTTCTCCCATTCTGTAGGTTGCCTGTTCACTCTGATGGTAGTTTCTTTTGCTGTGCAGAAGCTCTTTAGTTTAATGAGATCCCATTTGTCAATTTTGGCTTTTGCTGCCGTTGCTTTTGGTGTTTTAGACATGAAGTCTTTGCCCATGCCTATGTCCTGAATGGTACTACCTAGGTTTTCCTCTAGGATTTTTATGGTATTAGGTCTAACATTTAAGTCTCTAATCCATCTTGAATTAATTTTTGTATAAGGAGTAAGGAAAGGATCCAGTTTCAGCTTTCTACTTATGGCTAGCCAATTTTCCCAGCACCATTTATTAAATAGGGAATCCTTTCCCCATTTCTTGTTTCTCTCAGGTTTGTCAAAGATCAGATGGCTGTAGATGTGTGGTATTATTTCTGAGGACTCTGTTCTGTTCCATTGGTCTATATCTCTGTTTTGGTACCAGTACCATGCTGTTTTGGTTACTGTAGCCTTGTAGTATAGTTTGAAGTCAGGTAGCGTGATGCCTCCAGCTTTGTTCTTTTGACTTAGGATTGTCTTGGAGATGCGGGCTCTTTTTTGGTTCCATATGAACTTTAAAGCAGTTTTTTCCAATTCTGTGAAGAAACTCATTGGTAGCTTGATGGGGATGGCATTGAATCTATAAATTACCTTGGGCAGTATGGCCATTTTCACGATATTGATTCTTCCTATCCATGAGCATGGTATGTTCTTCCATTTGTTTGTGTCCTCTTTGATTTCACTGAGCAGTGGTTTGTAGTTCTCCTTGAAGAGGTCCTTTACATCCCTTGTCAGTTGGATTCCTAGGTATTTGATTCTCTTTGAAGCAATTGTGAATGGAAGTTCATTCCTGATTTGGCTCTCTGTTTGTCTGTTACTGGTGTATAAGAATGCTTGTGATTTTTGCACATTAATTTTGTATCCTGAGACTTTGCTGAAGTTGGTTATCGGCTTAAGGAGATTTTGGGCTGAGACAATGGGGTTTTCTAAATATACAATCATGTCATCTGCAAACAGGGACAATTTGACTTCTTCTTTTCCTAACTGAATACCCTTGATTTCTTTCTCTTGCCTGATTGCCCTAGCCAGAACTTCCAACACTATGTTGAATAGGAGTGGTGAGAGAGGGCATCCGTGTCTTGTGCCAGTTTTCAAAGGAATTTTTCCAGTTTTTGCCCATTCAGTATGATATTGGCTGTGGGTTTGTCATAAATAGCTCTTATTATTTTGAGGTACGTTCCATCAATACCGAATTTATTGAGCGTTTTTAGCATGAAGGGCTGTTGAATTTTGTCAAAAGCCTTTTCTGCATCTATTGAGATAATCATGTGGTTCTTGTCTTTGGTTCTGTTTATATGCTGGATTATGTTTATTGATTTGTGAATGTTGAACCAGCCTTGCATCCCAGGGATGAAGCCCACTTGATCATGGTGGATAAGCTTTTTGATGTGTTGCTGAATCCGGTTTGCCAGTATTTTATTGAGGATTTTTGCATCGATGTTCATCAGGGATATTGGTCTAAGATTCTCTTTTTTTGTTGTGTCTCTGCCAGGCTTTGGTATCAGGATGATGTTGGCCTCATAAAATGAGTTAGGGAGGATTCCCTCTTTTTCTATTGATTGGAATAGTTTCAGAAGGAATGGTACCAACTCCTCCTTGTACCTCTGGTAGAATTCAGCTGTGAATCCATCTGGTCCTGGACTTTTTTTGGTTGGTAGGCTATTAATTATTGCCTCAATTTCAGAGCCTGCTATTGGTCTATTCAGGGATTCAACTTCTTCCTGATTTACTCTTGGAAGAGTGTAAGTGTCCAGGAAATTATCCATTTCTTCTAGATTTTCCAGTTTATTTGCATAGAGGTGTTTATAGTATTCTCTGATGGTAGTTTGTATTTCTGTGGGGTCGGTGGTGATTTCCCCTTTATCATTTTTAATTGCGTCGATTTGATTCTTCTCTCTTTTCTTCTTTATTAGTCTTGCTAGTGGTCTGTCAATTTTGTTGATCTTTTCAAAAAACCAACTCCTGGATTCATTGATTTTTTGGAGAGTTTTTTGTGTCTCTATCTCCTTCAGTTCTGCTCTGATCTTAGTTATTTCTAGCCTTCTGCTAGCTTTCGAATGTGTTTGCTCTTGCTTCTCTAGTTCTTTTAATTGCGATGTTAGAGTGTCAATTTTAGATCTTTCCTGCTTTCTCTTGTGGGCATTTAGTGCTATAAATTTCCCTCTATACAATGCTTTAAATGTGTCCCAGAGATTCTGGTATGTTGTATCTTTGTTCTCATTGGTTTCAAAGAACATCTTTATTTCTGCCTTCATTTCGTTATGTACCCAGTAGTCATTCAGGAGCAGGTTGTTCAGTTTCCATGTAGTTGAGCGGTTTTGATTGAGTTTCTTAGTCCTGAGTTCTAGTTTGATTGCACTGTGGTCTGAGAGACAGTTTGTTATAATTTCTGTTCTTGTACATTTGCTGAGGAGTGCTTTACTTCCAATTACGTGGTCGATTTTGGAGTAAGAACGATGTGGTGCTGAGAAGAATGTATATTCTGTTGATTTGGGGTGGAGAGTTCTATAGATATCTATTAGGTCTGCTTGCTGCAGAGATGAGTTCAATTCCTGGATATCCTTGTTAAGTTTCTGTCTCGTTGATCTGTCTAATGTTGACAGTGGAGTGTTGAAGTCTCCCATTATTATTGTATGGGAGTCTAAGTCTCTTTATAAGTCTCTAAGGACTTGCTTTATGAATCTGAGTGCTCCTGTATTGGGTGCATATATATTTAGAATAGTTAGCTCTTCCTGTTGAATTGATCCCTTTACCATTATGTAATGGCTTTCTTTGTCTCTTTTGATCTTTGATGGTTTAAAGTCTGTTTTATCAGAGACTAGTATTGCAACCCCCGCTTTTTTTTTGTTCTCCATTGGCTTGGTAAATCTTCCTCCATCCCTTTATTTTGAGCCTATGTATGTCTCTGCGTGTGAGATGGGTCTCCTGAATACAGCAGACTGATGGGTCTTGACTCTTTATCCAGTTTGCCAGTCTGTGTCTTTTAATTGGAGCATTTAGTCATTTACATTTAAGGTTAAGATTGTTATGTGTGAACTTGATCCTGCCATTATGATATTAACTGGTTATTTTGCTCGTTAGTTGATGCAGTTTCTTCCTAGCCTTGATGGTCTTTACATTTTGGCATGTTTTTGCAATGGCTGGTACCGGTTGTTCCTTTCCATGTTTAGTGCTTCCTTCAGGGTCTCTTGTAAGGCAGGCCTAGTGGTGACAAAATCTCTAAGCATTTGCTTATCTGTAAAGGATTTTATTTCTCCTTCACTTATGAAACTGAGTTTGGCTGGATATGAAATTCTGGGTTGAAAATTCTTTTCTTTAAGAATGTTGAATATTGGCCCCCACTCTCTTCTGGCTTGGAGAGTTTCTGCTGAGAGATCTGCTGTTAGTCTGATGGGCTTCCCTTTGTGGGTAACCCGACCTTTCTCTCTGGCTGCCCTTAAGATTTTTTCCTTCATTTCAACTTTGGTGAATCTGGCAATTATGTGTCTTGGAGTTGCTCTTCTCGAGGAGTATCTTTGTGGCGTTCTCTGTATTTCCTGGATTTGAATGTTGGCCTGCTCTACTAGGTTGGGGAAGTTCTCCTGGATGATATCCTGAAGAGTATTTTCCAACTTGGTTCCATTATCCCCCTCACTTTCAGGCACCCCAATCAGACGTAGATTTGGTCTTTTTACATAATCCCATACTTCTTGCAGGCTTTGTTCATTTCTTTTTCTTCTTTTTTCTTTTGGTTTCTCTTCTCGCTTCATTTCATTCATTTGATCCTCAATCGCAGATACTCTTTCTTCCAGTTGATCGAGTCGGTTACTGAAGCTTGTGCATTTGTCACGTATTTCTCGTGTCATGGTTTTCATCTCTTTCATTTCATTTATGACCTTCTCTGCATTAATTACTGTAGCCATCAATTCTTCCACTTTTTTTTCAAGATTTTTAGTTTCTTTGCGCTGGGTACGTAATTCCTCCTTTAGCTCTGAGAAATTTGATGGACTGAAGCCTTCTTCTCTCATCTCGTCAAAGTCATTCTCCGTCCAGCTTTGATCCGTTGCTGGCGATGAGCTGCGCTCCTTTGCTGGGGGAGATGCGCTCTTATTTTTTGAATTTCCAGCTTTTCTGCCCTGCTTTTCCCCCATCTTTGTGGTTTTATCTGCCTCTGGTCTTTGATGATGGTGATGTACTGATGGGGTTTTGGTGTAGGTGTCCTTCCTGTTTGATAGTTTTCCTTCTAACAGTCAGGACCCTCAGCTGTAGGTCTGTTGGAGATTGCTTGAGGTCCACTCCAGACCCTGTTTGCCTGCGTATCAGCAGCAGAGGCAGCAGAAGATAGAATATTTCTGAACAGCGAGTGTACCTGTCTGATTCTTGCTTTGGAAGCTTCCTCTCAGGGGTGTACTCCACCCTGTGAGGTGTGGGGTGTGAGACTGCCCCTAGTGGGGGATGTCTCCCAGTTAGGCTACTCAGGGGTCAGGGACCCACTTGAGCAGGGAGTCTGTCCCTTCTCAGATCTCAACCTCCGTGTTGGGAGATCCACTGCTCTCTTCAAAGCTGTCAGACAGAGTCATTTGCGTCTGCAGAGGTTTCGGCTGCGTTTGTTATTGCCCTGTCCCCAGAGGTGGAGTCTACAGAGACAGGCAGGTTTCCTTGAGCTGCTGTGAGCTCCACCCAGTTGGAGCTTCCCAGCAGCTTTGTTTACCTACTTAAGCCTCAGCAATGGCGGGCGCCCCTCCCCCAGCCTCGCTGCTGCCTTGCCTTGAGATCACAGACTGCTGTGCCTTGCCTTGAGATCACAGACTGCTGTGCTAGCAATGAGGGAGGCTCCGTGGGTGTGGGACCCTCCCGGCCAGGTGTGGGATATGATCTCCTGGTGTGCCTGTTTGCTTAAAGCGCAGTATTTGGGTGGGAGTTACCCGATTTTCCAGGTGTTGTGTGTCTCAGTTCCCCTGGCTAGGAAAAGGGACTCCCTTCCCCCTTGCGCTTCTCAGGTGAGGCAATGCCTCACCCTGCTTCAGCTCTCGCTGGTCGGGCTGCAGCAGCTGACCAGCACCGATCGTCCGGCACTCCCCAGTGTGATGAACCCAGTACCTCAGTTGAAAATGCAGAAATCACCGGTCTTCTGTGTCGCTCGCGCTGGGAGTTGGAGACTGGAGCTGTTCCTATTCGGCCATCTTGCTCCGCCCCCTCATAAATGTGGTAATTCTATACCAAATGCAATACCAATCATTATTCTTATAAAGTTATAACCTCGTGCTACTTTCATTACCATAAAAAGGACATCTAATAGCTGAAATCCAAAACACAATGAGTGCTGGTAAGGATGTAAAACACAGGGACTCTCAGGCGTTGCTGGTGAGGATACAAAACGGCCACGTGGGAGACATTTGAAGGTTCTTTTACAAAATTGAATGTACTTTTACCGTAAGATCTAGAAATTGCACTACTAGGTATTTACCCAAATGAGTTGAAAACTTATGTCCACACAAAAACCTGCCCTGAATGTCTATAGCAGCTTTATTTATAATTGCCCAAAACTAGAAGTAACCAAGATATTCTTCAAATGCTGAATTTATAAACAAACTATGATACACCCATAAAATGGATTAATATTCAGAGGTAAAAGTAAATAAACTATTAAGTCCTAAAAACACACAGAGGAAACTTACTCTCAGTCTTAAAAGGCTACATACTATGTGATTTCAATTACATGACATTCCAGAAAAGGAAAAACTACAGAGGCAGTAAAACGATCTGTGGTTACAAAGGTTGAGATAAGTAGGAAATGATACACAGGTGTACAGGGGATTTTTAGTTTAGCAAATCTGTTCTGTACGATACTGTGATGGTAGATACATGATATTATACATATTTCAAATCCCATAGAACTATACAATACAAAGAGTGAACCCTAAACTATGGCCTTTAGTAATAAGGTATCAGTACTGGTTCATCAATGATAGCAAATGTACCACAGCAATGAGAGATGTTAATAAGGGAAATTATGTAGGAGGAGGGATATACGGGACTCTGTACTTTCTGCTCGATTTTTTGGTAAACTTAAAACTGCTCTAAAAATTAAGTCTATTAATGATAAAATCCAAAAAACATTTTTAAAAGCATATGTAGGTAATAATGCTGATGCTGGAAATATTTTTTCTAATTTGTCACATATTGATAAAATAGTTGTTAAAATAGATCTATTAGCTATATATTTGTCACTCCTGTATCATGAAATTTAAAGTTCTTTAAATGTCTAGCTATTTTCCAAAAGACATTTAGTTAACATTCTGTCATATAGGACAAAATTTAAAAGTCCCCTCAACATAGCTGTCTGAAGAATTGTTTAAATTTCTTTTTCCAAATGAAATGTTCATGCTATATTTGTATAACTCTCATTTTTATTAATTTTCAGTACAGTTTTGCTTTTCACAAACCTTAAATATTTTGCCTATGTTTATTGTTACGTAACTGAACGTGACAGTTGCTCAGCTATGAAACTATCACTTTTGGCTATTCAAAGCCTTATGCAGTATTTCTCAAATTTCAATGTGTATGAGAGTTAACTGGGAATTATTTTGAAATACAGATTCTGATTCAGTTGATTTCAGGTGATGCCTGTTTATCTGCGTTTCTAATAAACTTCCTGAAGATCCTGATGCACGAGCACATTTTGAGTAGCAAGGTTCTAAATATCTAGGTCATAAAACTATTACCACCATGAAAAACAAACCCAGCTACCTAGCAATCCTTGCAAGAGTTTAAAGAGCTGTTTTTCTGTTTTTCCTAGCTGAGGAAGCTTCCAGGGCCCCTAGCACTTCTATAGCTGCTTTCTCTATATATCATCCCTTTCAATTTCATCTATAAAGAGGAAGGCTTGCTAACCTTTGTACAGTGAGTAAGCTATCCATTTATTCATAATACTCATGGTTTATATGAACCAAAGACCATCTGTTTCCAGTTCAATTCTCCAATTTGTATGTCTGAAATCACAGAAAGATCAAATGACCGGCTCAGCGTCACTTATTTAATAACTGTAAAGGTCAGGTCTCAAATCTAGGTTTCTGCTTCCAAATCCAGTCCTTTTTCCTCTGTTTTCTGTTGCTTCTAATGATGCAATGAAGAAAATAGGGACTAGGTGGTTTAGACAACAAAATCTAAGTTCTGAATTGAATCTCTCAGCCTTGGACTTCCCACTGCAATTCCTGACATGGGTTTAAAATATTGTTGTGGGGGTGGTCAGATGTATCAAGGGGAAAGATTTCTTTGTGCTTTGAAGTAACTCTTGAAATTCAATAAAATTATATGAATGTATAAGTTTGTTTGAATATACTATGAAGCTATGAGATAAAAGACTTGGATTTTCCACCATGGAGAATGGGGAAAAAATTATTTATTTATTCTGTTTTCCCAAACCTGATAGTCCTCTAGAAAGAATTCACGGCCAACTATGTGTAGGAGTCAGACGCAGGTGGACACACACCTGCTAACACCCTTCTGGAGCAGCCTCACTTATATAACCAAAAAAAAGACAAAAGATGACTCGATGTCTTCAATGGGACTTCCAGGCCATTAAAGATAACTAAAACTAACCTGACCTTCCCAACATAAAGAAAACAAGGTCTAGAGATGTGAAAACAATTTGGTACCACTGTATAGATATTTTTAATTAGAACTAACATTTAAAGTTTCCCAACTCTTGGTTTAAGGGCAGGCCTCAACTTCACTCTGACTTCAACAGTAAGTCATGGTGGGAGAGTTAATAAATGTGAACTACTTAAGTGACATCAGGGTTCTATACATGTCTTCCACATATTGTCCTTCCAAATAGGGACATATTCTAACAGTAAGCCTTTAAGTATACTTGTACTTTAAGTATAAAGCCTTTACATACTCTCACCTACTGCCTCCTGGATCCCATACAAAAATAGGAAGTTAGGATAATATGACCTTAGATATAAGACTTGCTTCTGAACACTGGACAGCAGCCCATCATGAAAATCCGATTCTTCCAGAGGCATCCTCTGTAAGCGTGTGTGCTGTACACAAGAAGCTCAGAATTAAGGGGCTCCATTGGGGTGGCCAGTCTGTTTCCTTCTGGGCACTTCTTCTGATACCACATCACAAGGTAATTAAAGGTAAGTAATATTGTCTTCATAGGATTAAGTGAACGTAAAGGCTCCTGAGATTCTGGGCTCCTATCTCTATCTTTCCAGGGCTGTTTTGAAGTGTCCATGTGTGAAGTCTGAGCAGTGATGCTACTATCAGGGAGACCTAGCCTTGGCACCTCTGGGCCCAACCTGAGAAACATCCACAGCCTTTCATTTCTTTGTTGGTGATCTGAGCTTTTAGGGACAATTACAAGCAGTTTAGATGGCAGTTGTACAAAGCACACATGCCCATGCACTACAATAGGTTTCCATGGAAATTCTACAAACTTTTGGCCATGGCATGTCTCCAGAAAAGTACAAGATACTCCCAAAACCACAGAGCCAGAAGGCGGAAGGCGCTCTGTTTTTTCTGATGCTTGGATATCCAGCTCTAGCTGACAAATCCAGCTTTGCCCTATTGTTCTTAATACCATTGTCTTACCCATCGATACAGTAATCATGGCTTGCCTATTCCTTCCTCACTCTTCCTACTATGTGTCATTCCCCTGTCTCTGATCAACATTCTGTCCCTCCTTCAAGACTCAGCTCGCATGTGGCAACCTCTGTGAGAAATCTCCCTGACAGCTTAGAGTTGGCTGTGGTCCCTCTGCTTGCCGAACACCTACAGCACTAAGGCACCACACTATTCATTTGGCATTTATGTTCATCCCTCCTTCTAAGAAGAAATCATCACTAGTGGGATCTAGTTTCTTTAACCTTCCAAGATAAATAAGAATTGGGATTGAACAAAGAAGTACAGGTAGTATACTTGTTGAGCATTCAAAGATTTTCACACTAAAAATGCCAACATGTAAGAAGGAGAAAAACGGCTTAAGGGCAGGGTGGCAGTTTTTTTTTTGTTTGTTTGTTTTTTTCTGGGTATCATCTCTGAACCTAATCACCAGAATAATTTTTGGAAAACTTAAAGGATGTGACTTTAGGACAAATATGAAAGAGACGACAGGTATCAGTTTAATGTCAAGTGCAACTTTTGGCAAGGATAGTGGGGCATTAATAAAAAGGGCTGACCAGAAGACTACAAGCCTCCCATGCCACTGGGAGGATTGAAACCGTCTAGGAATCCTCCGCTGTGGCCATGGCGTAATCCATGGGAGAGAAGCAGCATTAGCCAAATGCCAGGGCTCTCTTCTGCTTCTAAGATTCTATGATTCTACTACAAACAAGAATGACTATGGCTTGTATACTTTGTTACTTTGTAATCAATAATAATAAAAGCACGATGACTATGAATAACTTACTGTGCTGACAGTGAATCCCATTAAATCCTTGGGGACATTTACAAACATAGCCTATGAATGTGTCACCTCGGTATGCTTCACTTATTTCACAGGTTCCTCCATTATGGCATGGATTAGGAATGCAGGGACCTGAAAGACAGAAAAAAATATTTCTGCTTGATGCATATTCTTAAAAGTCGGCATTAGGTCAACATCTTACAATTAATAATTTTACTGAAAAAAGTATTCTGGATATTAGTAGCATAGGAAATGTACTGGTTGTATGAGCTCTGGAGACTAATGGCCTGGGTTTGGATCTTGGTTTTACCACTTCACAGTCATGCAGTCTTGAGATATATACATACCTCTTCTCTGTGCCTGTTTCCTTTTCTGTTAAATATCAATACTAAAACATTTGCCTTAAGAGGTTATAATACAGATGAAAAGAGTTCATACATGCAAAATACCCAGAACAGTGTCTGTCACTTGTAAAGCACTCGAAAAATTATTAGTAGTAAATTAGATATTAAAATTTCTGAATTGTAGGATACTCCTGTGTGTTTCAAAAGTAATACTGTGTGTTTAAAAAGTAAGTATAATAATAATATAAAAATAAAAATAAAAGAATTTAAAACGTAATACTGAATAGCAATTTTTCTGGAGTTGCATTCACAACTCTATAATTTTTTGTCCCCTGCTGGTGCAAGTAGCATATGGCTGTAACCACACAAACCAAGTGAATTGGATAGCTGGTTGCAAAGCTTTTATAGACTCTGAGTTTATGGTGGAACATACCTCCGGGGAAGCATATTTTCTGCCAATCTAAAAGAAGCAGTTCATCAAAAGTTGCATACTTAGAGAAGAAGGGCTGATGGCCATTTTTAAACTTTGAGAAAGTAACAGCAGATTATTTAGTAACTGTGGCTGCTAATGAAAGTGTGGTGCTGCTCAGAGCTCTCTTGGAGAAAACCAGCTGCCAGGAGTGTGGTTAGCTGACAACATCCAACTACTGAACCACAGGATCTGCTGTGGCAGCATTTATTTCAAGGCCAGGCTCCCCAGCCAAAAACTAAATACCAAAGGGGCATAGAGTTAGCTGGGCCAGTCATGCCTGACCTGGGATTTCTCTAATGAACACTCTGTACTCTGAGGTGCCCCACTGGTGTGGCTGAGATTTTTCTTAAAACCATAGCAGTTTGAGACTTTTTCTATGCAATGTTCTCTCCTTCCTTTTCTCCCTTCAAAGTGACAGGCTGTGTCACAGTCTGTAGGCTCATCCTATCTACTCTTGCTCTCTCTCCCCTTTGTCCATCACAGACATTCCTCCCTAAAAACCTTTAACACTTTTAATTCTATCTTATTGTCTTCTTCCTGCAGGATGTTAATTGACTCAGGACAGAATCCAGATTTGAGATCGTGAAGAAGGGAAGAGTCAAGCTGAAGGAAGGAAAAGTTCTCCCTGGGAGGTGAAAAAAGACAAATACAAAAAACTATAGTTTTCTCTAATTTAGTCTGTACTTATTTTAATTGGAGACAGTAGAACATATTTATAAGGAAAAGAAAAGCCAGTGAAGAGGAAGTTAAGATGTACATATTAGGAAAAGAAAGCAAGGATAATTAAACGAAGTGTCTGACTATCTATGAAGAGGTGATTTTGAGAGCCCTGGAAGATTAGTTCAGAAAAGGAGTGAGTGTGTTCAGCTGAAACAAGAAGCAAGGTAGAAGAGCTGGACAAATGAATAATAATAACTTGAGGCAACTGGGTTGGGGCAAGGGTATTGAACAGAGAGTGCTATAGAGAATGACTCCTCCTGCATGGGTCAAAACCACTAAAAAAACAAGGGCTGGACGAGGTGGTGCACACCTGTAATCTCAGCACTTTGGGAGGCTGAGGCAGGCAGGCTGCTTGAGCCCAGGAGTTCGAGACAAGACTGGGCAACATGGCAAAACACTGCTTCTACAAAAAATACAAACGAAAAAAAATCCAGGCATGGTGCTGTGCACCTGTAGTCCCAGCTACTTAGGAGGCTGAGGTGGAAGAATTGCTTGAGCCTGGGAGGTTGAGGCTGCTGTGAGTTAAGATTACACCACTGCACACCAGCCTGTGTGACAGAATGAGACCCTGTCTCAAAAAAGTAAAAGTTAAAAAATAAAATAAAAGTATGAGGAGAAAAAAAAAATCACCATCATCATTTGAAGCACTGCAATCGGATCTCAACCATGGGTGAGGACTTAGAAGGTAGGCAAGTTTGTCCTGCACTGGGGCAAGATTTTATGAATCTATTTCTTCTTCTGAGAGGTGTATTTGACCCTCCATTTCTTTCCATTTAAAATGTTATGAAATTCAATGGTTGTAGAGTCTAATAAATATACACATGGAACAGGAAACAATGCGGGAACTGTTCAGTTCCCGGACCTTGACTTCCTGATAGGGCTGATTTTCAAAAAGTAAAAAGGATTCGGGGGATCTGTGATTTTTTTTTTTTTTTTTTTTTTTGTCAGCGCCACACCAATTAAAAACAATATATTTATTTAAGTAGACAGTTTTGTGCTGTGAAGCACATGTCAATTAAATTATCTAACACCTGCCTTTGAGGTGGTACATTGCCAATATCTGAGACAGGAAAAAAGGTGAATGACCAATGACTAGTTATAGAACAATTTGAACCATTTTCTTTCATTGCTACAAAATGAAAATCATGCTACAGGAACTATCTCTCCTTCTCCTCTTTCTCAGTTTCCACTTCTACCCTCCTCACAAATTAATTAACATTTGATAGTGCCTTACAATTTATAAACTCTTTTCACATAAATCATCTCATTTATTCTTTACTATAACTTACGTATTTGTCATTATCATCCTCTTTTACAGTTTTTTTTTAAATACTGAAGGTCAGAAAGACTATATAATATTTCTCAATCAATATCTACCAGTGACAGACTGAGGCCTCAGACTAAGAATCTGGGATTCTAAAACCTGTACTTCTCAGAACATCAACTAACTGGGGAGGGGAAAAGGAAATCATAGTGATGTTAGAGTTTTGACTCATCAATTCACTTCAAATGAGAGTAAAAATGACAGATTGTAAAATTAACTGATAACTGATAGCAAAGCATATAACAGCTAAAGAAAAAAACATATAAATAACTATAGTCAAAAATTATATAATTTTAAGCAAATAAGAATCCTTGGAGATCACTTAATCTGACTTTTCAATTTTGCAGGTGAGGAAAAAAACTCAATATGAATTCAGAAATGTTCCCTAGAAACCACTTAATATGAGAAAAATTAGGTTTAAGGACTTGTTCCTAGGAGGAAAAATAGTTATTTAAACCAAAACTGGTAAGAAATTACTGAAGAGAGTGGAGTAATTTACATCACAGAGAAAATAAGTCTCTCCTCCATGACAGGGTTGGATGAGGGAGGAATAGAAAATGACGGAAACAGTAAGTCCTCTGCGAGTTCTTGACAGCAGTTAAAACAGTGATTCCGGGTCAGGTGCCATGGCTCACACCTGTAATCCCAGCATTTCGGGAGGCAGAGGTGGGTGGATCACCTGAGGTCAAGGAGTTCAAGACAATCCTGACTAACATGGTGAAACCCTGCCTCAACTAAAAATACAAAATTAGCCGAGTATAGTGGTACATGTCTGTAATCGCAGCTACTTCGGAGGCTGAGGTAGGAGAATTGCTTTAACCCGGGAGATGCTGGTTGCAGTGAGCCAAGATCGTGCCATTGCACTCCAGCCTGGGCTAAAAGAGTGAAACTCCATAACAACAGCAACAACAAAACAACAGTGATTCCAAGGAAGGAGGTCAATGGAAGTCTGTCTAATAAAAATAGGGCAAATAGGAACCTGGAATCCATGATGCTATTTACTCAGGCCTCCTGTGTCTTTGTAAAAGTGAAACTTGGCTAGAAGGTGAGAAGAGCAAGATGACCTAAATGGATCTGCAAAATAAAGGGAAGAACTGGGGAATGGATGCAGAAGACTGAGAACCAGAAATTCTAAAAGGAAAGGCAGAAATAAAGTCTTCAAGGAGAGAGAGAAGTCAAGCAATGTGCTGGGAGGCTGTAATATGTGATGAAAAGTAGCTAGTAAGAAATTGTGATGTCCAAAATTCAGGTTTTAGTTGTTTGCACAGATGCTATGTGAATTGCTTCTGCTGGAGCATTGAGCTCTACAATAACAGCTGCTAAACACATATGCCTGTGAGTGATACTTGGGGAAATCAAGGTGAAAGGGCTGTACTATTGATGTGGCTTATCCTGGCAAAAGGGGAAAAGTATTGCTGCATGTGATGCCCAAGAGATTCAAGAATCCTGTGGGTTCAGGAAGCTGAAGATAGAGCGAACAGTGGTTTCTTAAGTCCCAAATATTCTGGACACTTCCTGAGGGCACAGGTGAAGCCTGTCCAGCAATCTTGGGGCAGCCTCTGGGATTTCCAGATGATGTGAATTGGTACATTGGAGCTCCTTTTATTTACACGCCAAAAGACATCATGACCTTGGCTGACATCTGGATTTTAGAAAAAGATTACATGTTTCAGAGGTTATGGCTGCTGTTATTTTTCATACTCCAAGAAATTCAGCAATTTTCATTTAACGGATGAGGATGGAGTAAAGCAAAAGGGCCAAAGATTAAACCTTTCTGGAGTCCCATGCATGCATACTAGACAATATGAGTATACATATTATTTTTGTAATGCTTTGTAAGACTATAATCTCGTTTTAGAGGCAATAAAATGGGCTCAGGGAGGATAAGTAACATATCTGTCTGAAAAAGCATAGATTTTAACACACTCTGCCTAACTATAAAGTCTATGCCCTTTCCATTAAGCCACATTTCCTGCCATGTTGAAAATCTGTGTATTCATATGTTGGTCTTCACAGATGTAAACAGAATCAGCATGAATTCACTAAGCACATTGCTACAAAAAATACAGGACTCCAAATCCTCTGCAATGGAAATATTTCAGAGTATTTTCAGGAAATGGGTCACGGTGTATTAGATATTATGAAAAGAGATAGACTCTGTAATTACAATGTGAGACTGATGTTATGTTCCTTGTACACACTTTTTTTCAAGTACTCATGACAAAGTGTTGAAATGAATGGTTTCCTATTGCTTTTCCCTACTAGACCATAAATTCTGTGTGAGAAGACTTATGTTGGCACACAGTAGGTGTTTGATACATTTTGAATAAACAAGGATATGGAAATAATGAGTGATAAAAATTATATTTGCTGCCTATACTGTATTCTAATTTTAGGTTTATGACATCATTTTCTTTTGGATTTCTTTTTTTTTTTCTTTTTGACAGTCTCTCTCTGTCACCTAGGCTGGAGTGCAGTCGCTCCATCTCGGCTCACTCCCAGGTTCTTCAGCCTCTCGAGTAGCTGGGACTACAGGTTCCTGCCACCACACCTGGCTAATTTTTTGTATTTTTAGTAGAGACGGGGTTTCACCCTTTTAGCCAGGATGGTCTTGATCTCCTGACCTCATAATCTGTCCGCCTCGGCCTCCCAAAATCCTGGGATTACAGGTGTGAGCCACCACGCCTGGCCTTCTTTTGGATTTTTACTCAATAATTAAGTTAGATATTTTCTGGAACCTTTCTACACCTTTCCAACTTCAAGTCCTTGAATTTATAATTAGATTCCAATGTGTTTTGTCTCTAATACGGTTTAAGCTTCAAACGTATTACACTGAATTGTAAATAACAGACCATTAGAATGTGTACTTTTGCATAATGATTACATGTATCTTAATTCTTTGGCAAATACATAATGAAGAAAAATGTAACTTATATAATCTCATTAACAGTGTTTTAGTCACCTAATTCAACTATTTCTATATAAATAAAAACATTCACTTTATGCATGAGCAAAATAAAATGATCAGAATACAAGTTAGTACATAAAGATAACATAATAAATGTAGTCCAAGGTCTCAGCTTACAAAATTTGCTTCCTAGCCAAAAGTTATGTTTGAGGTTCAATAGCAACAGTTTCCAGTTTTATTGCCCCAAGTGATAATAAGTAGGCTATTCATATGAGAATTAGGGATCCTAGAAAACTTTTGTCTTTGGGGTTACCCCCATTCCATAATCTTCTCTATTTTGATACTGAAAAAAACATATTACTTTAAGGTCTTATAACACTATAAGTAACAATAATCACGTATAGCATATAGTGTTGCTTGTACTGGGAGGATAAGAAAGAAATGGACACTGCCCAGTATGCTACAGAAGGTGTTTCCCCTGCTAATTTCAGGTTAAATAACATTTATTCATTAGGTACTCGTTATGTGCTGGTCTCTGCTAGTAATTTGGGATAAGCACTTTGTATGGCATTAAAATTGTCAGCAGCTGAAAGACAGATCTCACATCAGAAAAATATCCTTAGTTATCTATTTATAACTAGATATCTCATTTTTTAAGGCAATTTCAATGGCTATCCTTTACTGTGAATACTATGCTTGGTATTAATACATTTCTTTGTTCACATAATGGTTCCTGGAAATTTAATTCTAGGATTGCCTAGTGGCATCATATTAAAACATGAAAATTAAGAATTGGCCATATTCTTAATTTTACAGCCAAAACTTTAGTATATTTGAGGCATCTCATATATTTTCTATAACATACCAGAACACACACACACATAAGCACACATGTATATCACTCTCACACTGCTTTGAAACAGTTTAATAGCAGATCAAAGTTTGAGAACAAATGCGTATTACTCAACCACTCAGAGGCTGTAAAACAAAAAGAAGACAAGGGTAATCTAAATTGCTTTTCACTTCAAAAGTCTTGTAAAGAAGTTTGTCTTTCTATGCATCAGGGCATAAAGAAGAAGTATACAGAGTGGTGACTATAAGCTTGTGTTCTGATTAGTATTCATAAAATTCCAAATTATCTGATTAGACAACAATGGTAATATCATTCTTAACCATGAAAGCATAAATGGACTTTCAAGATACATGAGGCTTTAGGGAGTTTTAAAATCAATAATGCTGTAATACTTTTGCAGGTAATCTTTAAGCAGCTCCTAACACAATGGGGACAGCATATGATCAATATTAATGAACAACTGAATTCAACAGCATGCTTTCCAGGCATTTTTTTATGCAAGCTCATATAAGTATGTCAACGAGATTAATTGCTCACAAAAGTAGTAGATCTATATGGTTTGCTACTTTTCTGCATCTATCTCCTCACAATTCCAACAGTAGAGTTAGAGTTAGTTCCATATGTGTAATATGATTAGCTTCTCATACATTTAGAGACTATGCCCCAAATCATGAATAACTTACAGTACATAAGCAGATTATTAGAAAGTAAACAGGTTAACATTCTCCAGTGATAATATGTACTAGACTTTGGTCAATTTTTAAAAAATATGCCCCCAAAACATTGCCAGTTACATATCAAAATAAATGTACACTTTATGTAGTAAGGAAATGTCACTAAGGTAATGGCAATAGCATCGTTTTTTACCAATTGTTTACAAGTAGAATAAAATAGGAATAGCTATGACCCCAAATTTCACCGCAAATTCTCATGTTAAAAACATATCAAAGTTATCTTACGATGTTGCTGTTACATGTAACTTTTTTTTTTTTTTTAAACATTTTGGCAGTTGCCATTTTGAGCCACTGTCACTCTATTTTAAAACCAGTTGTAAAGAAAGAAATTATTCTGGGAATGCTCACATGATTGACATTTGCAAACTATTTTTTAAACACTAGTTGTTGCTTCTCATCCTGCTCTTTTTCCTTCTCCTTTGTACTCTTCCTCCTTTGTAAATGTAAATGTGCAAAATTCAGCCATTTGAGGATAAAAATCGTTTATGAGTATTTTGAATATGAAGAAAGACCTAAACTATTTTATGATACAATCTCAAACATTCCATCATAGTGGAGAATCAGCAAATTTATTATATTTTTCATTAAACAAAAAAGCATTTGGATAGATTATAAAAATTGAAACCTGAAGATAGAGACTTTTCCCCCCTCAAAACCCGTTGATAAATTTTCTCCTCAAGAATTAATACCAGACTATCTTTATATACATCTGTCTATAAGAGGGCACTGAGATGACTAGTGGAGGTGCTTTAGAGGTCCTTGTCCTTGTTTACATTCCTAGGTTAATGTAAAAATGTGCCACAAATGTGGTAGCTTAAAACAATAGAATTTTATTCTTTCAGAGTTCTAGAGGCTAGAAGTCTGAAATCAAAGTATCAACAGAACCTCTGAAGGCCTAGGAAAATATCTTTCCTTGCCTATTCCAGATGCTGGTGGCTCCTGGCATTCCTTGGTTTATAGCAGCATAACATGAATCCCTGCCTGTCTTCACAGGCTTTCTTCTAATTGCTTCTCTCCTCTTCTTATAAGAACCCACCGTAAATCAAATATGTCTTCATCTTTAGATCCTTAACAATCTTTACCCACAAAGGCCCTATGATGGGCTAAACTGTATCCTCCCCAGAACTTCTATGTTGAAGCCCTAATCTGCAGGACCTCGGAATGTGACTATATTTGGATATAGGACTTTTTCAAAGAGATAATTAAGGTTAAATGAGGTCATATAGGTGGGCCTTAATTCAATCGGACTGATGTCCTTATAGGAATAGGGCATTTGAACACACACACGAGACACCAGTGATTCTGCCACTCAGAGGAAAAGCCAAGTGAAGACACAGCAAGTAGGCAGCTATTTGCAAGCCAGGGAGAAAGGCCTCAGAAGAAACCAAATCTCCAGAACCTCCAGAACTCTGAGAAAACAAATTTCTGTTGTTTGATCCACGCAGTCTGTGGTATTTTGTAATGGAAGCCCTATCAAACTAATACCGTGTTTACAAATAAGGTTGTATTCAGGGTTCCTGGTATACATAAATTGGGGGTAGGGAGCACTATTTAACCCATCTTATGGTTCCTGTGTAGTTGTTTTGTTATAGCATTGGAGTTGATTAAGTAAACCAGAGTTTTATGTATTAGAATTGTCTGGCAAAGCACTCATATTATCAATATGTAAACTCGTAGCTAAAATTAATTTTACTTGATTCTCGTCACAGAGTAATGGGGGATAAGCTTTGATGGTGCTGGGGATCAGGAGAGCAGTCTAAATTTTGGGCAGTAACTAGGTAGAATCCAGAATTGGGTACCCAGGGGACATCAAGGAGAGCCTGGCACTGCATGACAGGAGGAAGCATTAAGAAAGGAGGATTTCCTGGGGTTAATCTTCATTCACTTAAACTATTATTTAGAGTTGGGCTTGATAATGGCAGTATTTTTTTCAGGCACTCAGCAACATTCTGAGAAAGTCTTTATATATTAATTCCACAAACATATGTAATCATTGTGGCACAGTAGTTGATATCTCCTTTTCTCCAATAAATAAATATCTTATTAAACATGAATATGACTTTAAAGAAAATTAATAACCAATCATAGTAAAAGATCTATCATTTTGCAAAGTGATAACTATTGCTACAGCCACACTTTGTTAAGAGGCAGTCTCCCATTCTTTCCCCTGTCCATTCATCCTGCACACTGCTGTGAAAACAACCTCCCTAAACCACTACTTGCATAATGGCAATTCTCAGCTCAGAATGTTTTATCATTCAAACAGAACTCTATATCAAAACTCTGTAGTCACTCTGCATATACATTTTTTATCCTTCAAAACATGCTATCTAATTTTGGGCATCTTTGAGTTGGCCAATAATATTTGCTGACTGTGTGATGTTATTGCTTACATAAAAATAAGTAATGAACATACGACAAAAACAATGTTGCTGCTTGGTTTTCTTTCAAAGACTAAGAAAACTAAAGCTGACATAATATACTCAATAATAAGACTGGTATACAGAAGCCTTGTGTGAATTAGTGAATACCATATGAAATTGTTATCATTTTTGAATTTAGTAATATAAGGCCCAGGTGCATTTTGAAATCTTTGACCAATGGGATAAACATGAACATTCCTATAATTTAAGAGAAACATAGATGGCAAAACTATGGGCTATGCTGATAATCAGTATATTTTTATTTTTCTTGATGACCTTCAGAATAACAATAATGATTTCCATGCAAAATGTATTGTAAAAACTTTGGAAACCATAAATGTAATCCAATGTAACTCATAAAGCACACATCAAATAATTTTCCTCAAGCTAAGAAAATTCCTTAAAAAGTCTTTCTTTTTAGATCAGGGAGCTATTTCCAAACAAAATCCTGCAAATCACTTTTTTAAGAAGTATATCTGTCAGAACTCACAAGCCATTCATTATACCATACAATTAAAGTTTGAGAATACACATCATCTTGCAGTGCAAAGTGCTAAGATATCACTCAGGTTTACCATTAGCTACCAAAGTTTGTTTCATTTTCCACATATCAATTAGACAAGGCATAAGTTAAAGACAGACCAGAGACAAGTATTTCTACATATATATATATACACACACACATACACACACACACACACACACACACACACACACACACACACACACACACACATATATATATATAACAAATATCTGAGCCCAAGTTTTAGGGGCATCAAGCAATCTCACTATTTCACATAGTGTCTCTAAGCAACTACAAAAATTGCATGTTCTTCATCAATCTTTCTGTGACAGTGCTTCACCTTTTTCAGGCTCCTACTCAACTTGCTGCCTATACTGCATGATTAGCATCTCAGTTTTCATTGCTTCATCCTCTAATTATTCCATGGATCTCTTTTGTCTCCCTCACTCAATTCTAAATTAGTTTTGCATAGGAACCTTTACTCCTTATATTTTTGTACCCTCATAGTCCCTAATGAAGAGCTAAATACTTTGATACTGCTTCATAAATATGTGATGATTGACTTAAAATTATTACTAATTTTAGAAATGTCGGCATATAACCCAAACTGCAAATCATGATCTATAACAGAAACCAAAAAATTAGAGATTGGATATAAATATCCGCAGCCCTTTTTCATTTACACTAGTAGATTTTAACAACTCAATGTTAAGCTGCAGCCAAGCCCAATTTTCTTTGTTGAATGTTGTAGCAATCTGTAAAATATCAGATTTTGGATAATTTTATAATTATAAACAATGTGTGTTAAAAATAAATATACTACTTCCACAAAGCTACAGTTCTTTCTCCTATAATATAGCAGAGTGATTTTTGATCTTGAAGGCAGTGGCAGGAGGTGGAGGAAAGGATTTCTATTTTTACTTTTGGAATCTGTCCTCTGTGACTGTCATCTTAATCATGAAGCAGAGAGATCCCTGCAGGAGATGTTCCTGCTGCACTCATATGGGAATGGCACCTACCTAGACTTCACAGCTGAGAACACTGGAAGCACAGCTGGACAGGCGAGTTACTGTTTAGATTGCCTTCCTTGTGGCAGATTTGAGGAGGCATAAAACAAAGCAGGCATGGATTCTGGCCAGCTGGCCATCTGTTCCTTCACCCACTGTGATAATTTGGTCTTGTAGAATTCTATTAAGTGAGCATTAAGTAATGATCATATCAAACAGTACATAATGCCTGCTTATAATCACTGGGTGAAAGCTTAAGGGATGCTTGCCCAAACACAGAAAAGGTCACCAAAGCAAACCAATATTTTTTTTTAAAAAAAAAAAGGAACAGCAAAATTGATGCAAAACAGCAACAGTTAACTTTGTTTTCATTTTTACTTTTTATCATATTGAATCTATGTCAAATCACAGAGGATGAATGTGGTACAAAGGAGCTAAGTAAATACACTGAAGTTTCCACTATCCCATTATGGATATAGCAGTTTACATAGACAAACTAAATAAGAATTTTAAAACTAAGAAACTATGTGAGGGGCTTTATCACACTGAACTAAATTTATAGCCATTAACTTCAGGCTTCTCCAAATAGTTTCCCAGAACAACAGCAAGCAGTTACTCATTAGTCAAAATGCTTTTTGTGCTGTTGTTTTTAAAAAGATTAATTGAAGTATTTTATTCTAAGAAAGCAGCTTTTCCTTCATAAACACTTAATAATTGCAAAATCATAAGTTTTTTACTCCTAGAATGGATGCTTAATGATGCATCCAATAAACTGTATTATTAGGATGGTGTCCTAATTGATCTCCCTCTCTTACACATCCTCCATAGCTACACACTGTGCAAACCTAATCAAAAAGCTTCTGATAGCTCCTACAGCCTGGTATTCCAAAGTCCATAAATTTAAACTAATCTTATGTCCTCAGTGTTACCTCCACTGTTCATGATAATGAACCAATATGCTTCACTTGGTTAATCTACCATTCTACCACCTAAAGATCACTTGTATTCCTAGAACTTTGCTCAAGTGACTCTGCAGCTTTAAATGCCAAATGCCTTTCTTCACCTCCTCTTTTCCTGATTTCCTTTTCCTTCCTAGATAGCCCAAAGTTTCACATCAACTCTCCTCTATTGTTTGTTTTTATTCCCTTCACAAGTTTTTCTATTACCCTGTTACATACTATTTCCATCCATTGGTTCATTTGTTCACTTATTGATATAGTTATTCAGTTTATATTTAGAGCTTCTATTGTGTTCCACAGTGCTAAGTATTAGGGTTATAAAGGTGAACAAAACAGGTGCACCTTCTAATCTTGTGAAACATCAGTAAATGAGAGGACTGACTTCAATCAAATAATCACATAAAGAAATGAAATTGTAAAGAAATGTAATAATAAAATAATCAAATGAGAACATGTAAATGCCATGAAGGAAAGGTCTCCTGTGTCCCAATAACCTATTAGTAAGAGGTTCCCTGAAGAGGTGAAGCATAGACTAGAAGTTGGAAACCAAGTAAGAGCTAAGGTAAGAAAGAAATAAGTATTTCTTTTGTAGGTATGTGGAAGGAGAAGCAGGGCAAGAAAAAGGGCCTCTGGTAATTCTAATGTAGCTAGAACAGACACAGCAAGGATAAAGAAACAGGGACCAAACTCAGCAGCTTTAAAAGACCACATATTTAAGAAAAACAAAACAGTATGGATACATGAATATATTTAGACTAAATTTCAATTTTAAAGATAATTAGTTTGCCATATGGAGAATATTTTGAAAGGATCTATTTTCAAAGATGAAAATTGAGCAGTTAAGAATCATTGTACTTGCCCAGGCAAAATGTGGTAGGACACCTGGATTAGAGTGGTGGGCTGGTAGGTATGGATGGAAGTGGACAGATTGGATAGAGAAGGGTTGAAGAAGACTATTCTGTTTCTAGATTTCATGTGTCAGCGGATGAATATTGGTGCCATTCACTGCAATAGCAATCTGGGAAGAGGGTCTAGATTGAAAGAGAAGATCATGAGTAAGCTTTATGGATATATTATTCAAAAGGAGGTAAGAAGTAGGCAGAGGAGAATGTGGCCTGGAGATATTTAATGTTAGCGTTCCTGGATATAGATGGCAATTAGTGGGTAAGGATGTAGTTGCCCATTGGAAGTTTAGAGGTAATATAAGGAAAAGAACAAAGAATCTAAGATCAAGACCCAATTTAATAGCTACATATGGTCTAGGAAAGGCAACATCCAGAGAGGCAGGAAAACCATTAGCAGGGATGTGGTATCATTCTAGCACATTACTGCTTTGTGGTATTAATGAACAATTTAACATGTACACATCGTATCATTTGGAACAGATGTTATGTTCCTGGAAATGTGAGATTTTCATTTTATATTTCTTCTATAACCCCTCTCTGTTTTCTTGCAGAACCCAACAAATACTTGCTGAATGAAAATGTTCGTAACTTCATGAACCAAATATACTGGCAAAGTGTTTTAGGATAAACATATTTTAGCAGAAAATGTTCTCCTTTAAGTGGTGTTATTTTATACCAAATAATATTCTGGTTGATCTTTTTGCTTATATAGGGAACCACTTTCACATATTTTTTAAAAAGTAAAAAGTCAAGTTGGAGAAACTGCCAAAACTTATTGCTTCCAAAAGAAGGCTTATTTGGCTTAGAGAAGTAAAAGTAAAAATATGGAGAATGAAATGCTTGATATTTGGCCAGAATGAAAGAAAGACAGTAAAAGAATACACTGAGAAATTATACATGTTTTCATATTTACCTAGCGTCTTTTTGGTCATCTTGTTTTGTTTTTCATGATCTGTCTTGCTGGTGGTGCTATCAATGTTGTGCCCTCATTTTTGCTGTCCTTAGAAGTCCATTTGCTTGATTATACATCTAAAACTGATTCCTTTAAGATCAATCTGACTAGAAAAGCCAGTTTAAACTGCTTTACTCTTAGGATGAGAAAATTTCTACAAAGGTTTGCCCACAGGGATAAGCAATGTGTGGAAGAAAAAATCAGAAAGTCATTTAGAAATAAAATTATTCCTTGTGTAAAAAATTTCTCTGTATGCTTCCTAGTAGACATGAAAATGTAGACTCAAATATTTGAGAAGTCTGAAAATCCACTTAAAAATGTGTGTAACAATTTATCATTGCAAACCCAATTAAAAATGTTGAGTTATTGAACACAATTCATTTTATAATCCATGAATATATTAACTGTATGTAGCACAGATTTGTGTTACTATAAAAATCTTTATTTCTACTTTTCCAGCATTATGCATTTAAATTTGTAAATTCCATGTTACATTAATCACATGAATATAGATGGGCAATTTCACTACATTTTCTATAAAAGAAATCATGCCTACTGACAACTTTGTAGGAAATTTTGTTACAGATTGACTGTAGCTCTTAAAACAGTAAGGCTTCCTTCATGAAAGTTATTAGACATTTTAGATCCCCTCGGTTTGATTGAAATGATAAAAAATTACACTTTAATATCACTGTCTTTGGACACTGACACTGTTTTTAATACTACACAGAATATGGTCACAGAGTCATTAAAAGAAGTGGCAATAATCTAGGTTTGACTACACTGTGATTTAATATTTATAGTGTTTTCATGATACAAGTAAAATATGCTGATTAAAATGATCACAATGTCACTATCTGGATGGACAAAAAAGCTGAGGTTCACATCTTCAGTACAAGACAACTTCAGTTATTTCTTTCCACTCTCTTTTCTTATTACCAATACGATTTCTATTATATGAAAGGCCATTAGAGTACAGAGAAATAATATGTAATAGAGAAGTCTTTTGTCAATAAATATCTTAAATAATTAATTAGAGAAGTTACTATAAATATTAATTAGAGAAGTTATTATGCTACTTAAATATAGTAGGTCTGAACTGTCCCTCTTTAAGATCAGTGTTATCAAGTGTAAAAGATTTTCAGATGAACAAATAATTTACTAGAAGTGTTTGAATGTTTGTCTTCTACCTGATCCGTACAGTTTTTAATGTGATTTTTTGTGTGTGACCTAACTGAAGTAGGTCAGAAACAATGAAGTAAAGGGATTTAGGATTGTCTATTCAGTCTTTAAAAAAAAATCAGTTACAAACGTGTACACTTGGTAATTTCCAAAGAAGCAGCTAAATAATATCTTTTCTTGATTGTACAAGACATTCTGATAGTTTCTACAGATGTGCTGAATTCTAATAGGAGATTGGCGAGTAGCAAAGAATGACTGTAATTTGGGCTTAGAAGGATAACCATATTGTTGAAGATTAAATATCTTCTGGATGAAGAATGAGACTTGCCCTGATGACCACAGTAGGAATTCTATTACACTGGATGTAATATTTTTTTAGATAAAATAATTTTGAAGAAGCTTTATGTCATAGAACTTGAAGGTTCCAAATTCTCTTTGATCTATATGCTAGAGGGGAACTTGGGAAATTTCAAGGAGAAATTTAGCTCTTCTCACAGGAGCTACCTAAGCCCACCTCTGGGCTAAAAAGTGCAGTCTTTGATTCAGACACCTGTGCTTGTCAGACCTTTCAATTTTTATAAGAGCATGACATTCATGCCTGTGCCTATGCTGTCCCTTGGAGCATAAGGGTCTGTATGCATTCACCCTGCATCTAACACATTAAGAAATGTTGTTGCCTCTACCTTCAAAATGCTGTAAGGCCATAAACTCCAGAAACACAGATGAATATACACAATAAATGATTTATTGATATTACTTTGCAAAAAAATAGAAATGATTTGGGTCTCCACGGCCCTTGTTGCTATGATGAACATGTCAATCAGGTTTCTGCACTAGAAACTCTGATTACAGGGAACTGGCTGTTTCCTCTCCCTGAGATGCTCTTCCTCTAACTCTCACCTCTACTAAACCTTTGCTCAAAATCATTTTCAAAACAATGGTTAACCAGAAGAGTCCTACTTAAAATTGGCAACCATAGTCCAATCCCAATATTTCTATTTCTCTCTTTTTGTGATCTTGTTTTCTCAATGGCTTTAACGCCTTCTAACATAGCATGTAATTTATTTGTCATGTTTTGTGTTGTGTGTTGTTTGTCGTGTTTCTCCCCTGTGCTGTGTTGTTGTTTATTGTCTGTCTCCCATGGTAGAATGTAATCGATGTGAGGACATAGAACTTTGTTTTGTTCACTGATATATCTCAAGTGCTTGGTAATGATGCATTCAACACATCTTTGTTAATTAAATTTATCTCTGCTAGGAATAAAACTTTAAACTTATTCAATATTGATCAAAGTCTGGAATTAGTCCTACATTATTCCAGATCAGCAGTTGGCCATGTCACAGGATCATTTTGACACATAAGAAAATGCTTTTATAGCACTGTATTTTTGTAAATTTGTAGAACTGAAAGAAATGCAATATTGACCTACAAAATAAGACTAGGAAAAATACCATGTATTTTTACTGAGGAATTAAGTTCTTGCTTTGGATGCACATATACTAAGATTGGAATGATACAGAGAATATCAGTATGGTTCCTTACACAAAGAAGTAAGGAATTATATTAATCGGGACCCAAGGATTAGGATCTCTAAATTTCAGGACAAGAATAGTTTTGTTTCTCATGAGCAACCGGTCCCACATATTCTCTTAGACATTACGGTCTTATAACATCATTTGAACATCAGCACACCATTAAGTACATGCCATGTGCGAGACACTGAGTATAATAAGCAATATCAACATATTTAGTCAATGGCCTCTAGAATCCTATGTGCCAAGGGAGATTACAGACAAATAAATAAGCAACTTCAATACTATGAAATGAGTGTCCATGTACAGTGAATACAGAGAGTTCTTGGAGAACATAAGAGGAATGCCTAATCCAACATTGGAAACTTGGGTTTGACATCCTAGAATAATTAGCATCCAAAGTTGAGGTTTACAGAACAAATAAAAGTTGGCTTTTTAGGAAGATGAGTTAGAGGTTTTCAGACAGAAGAGGGAAATAACATGTGTGAAGACTCAAAGTTGAGTAAAGCAGTTAGGAGATCGAGACCATCCTGGCCAACATAGTGAAACCCCGTCTCTACTAAAAATACAAAAATTAGACGTGCGTGGTGGCATGCGCCTATATTCCCAGCTACTCAGGAAGCTTAGGCAGGAGAATCACTTGAACCCGGGAGGCAGAGGTTGCAGTGAGCTGAGATCGTTCCACTGCACTCCAGCCTGGCGACAGAGCAAAACTCCATCTCAAAAAAAAAAAAAAAAAAAAAAAATTAACCATAGCTAAATTTGTAGAACTGAAAGAAATGCAATATAACTGCACCATGAAGTGCAAGAGGGGAAGTGGCAGGTGAGAAAGCCAGAAAGATTTGCATAGCTTGATTATCATAAGCCTCACTAGGCAGATTAAGGAGTTACACTTTATGATGAAGGTAAGGGGAGGTCATTTAAGACATTTAAGCAAGATATGGCTGATTGAATACATATAAACTAGAAGTGTAGGATTAGCTACTTGATGGAATTACTGGGGATAGATTCTATTTCCTCTAAAGAGTATATATCTGCCTCAACAGTGCAAAGGATAGTAGGAGGTAGTGTAATAGGAAAGGAAGTAGAAACATTTTAAATACAACTATGGAGCATGACATCTGAGTAGGCAATCAGAGGACTTGTAGGTAGTGTTAATATTTAGACAGCATTGAAGACTAGGAAACTCTAATGGTACCAATCTCTGCATAGTGTGGCATTTCTTCCAGTGTGATTAGCAGAGAAAGAGGATGATACCATTACTGCAAGGTTAGATGTTTTCTAGTCGTATGTGGGTCAAGGCAAAAAAAAAAAAAAAAAAAAAAAAAGAGAGAGAGAGAAAACATAACGAAATATGCAAATGTGTGCAAGAGAGTGCTATTGATGATAGAATTCTTGGTCTTGGCTAGTAAGGGAAGAAAGGTCAGCCTTTAAGGGACTGAAAGAGTAGGATTTGGAAGTCTGAGATCCAAGACAGATGTATTTTAAGAAACATAATTAAATCTAGATCTGAAACAAGCAGTGCTATAGTGAAGACATATATATGCCTATATACATTAAATATTCTGTGTATATATTTATAACAAGTTTAAAGAGTCTTAAGGATTAACATACTCAGCTATTGTTCTTGATGTGATCAGAATGAGTAAAGCAGAATTAGCAATGAAGTAAAATTCTCACTATGTCATCCAAGGTTATTGATGCCTTGTTTGTCTACCAACTAAAGTTGTCTCATGACAACCAGCTATTAGCATGTATTTTTGGAAATACTGTGTTAAGAAAAGGAAGATTCCTAATAATATGTGCAGCATGTCATGGAATTTGTATATTATGAAATGGGTTCTTACATGTCATAAAAAATGTAAGCAGCAGACATTTGGATCTGGCCAGAGCAAGAAGAGCTGTATGAGAATGGGGATTAGTGAAGAAGATCCCTAGCCAAACCTCTTTCAGTTTTATTGGTCACCAAAGATATTAAGGTTTCTAAGATGGAATGAGATTGCCTGGGTTATAAGATTTCCAGAATAATCAATTCCTAGCTTGCTTGATAGGAGATTAAGACCTCTGTATAAAGAACAAATTGCAACTTTAATTGATTTTGCTTCTGAAGGAGCCTTTGTTCTAGTGGGTAGGTAATGAAGTTTCCTAGTTTCTTAGGATCTTTTATATTTTGAAAACAGTAGGAGCCCTTAAGAAAGAAATGTAGAGCCAATCCTGGTTCATCTTTATCAGAAGAGCCTATGCTAGGACTGTGCAAATCTTTTATACTGAGACTTCACCCTAATTTCATCTTAGTTTGTTGACTTACATTTGTTTTTGCTTTTGTCCTATTTTCCTTTACAGTGACATATAACCATCCTCTCCTTTACTAACTACTTATGGACACAGGATAGAAAATATTTATACTATTTTTGCATATTTTAAAGGTTTAAACATCAGCGAAGTGAAAACAACTGACCTCAAAATGTGATCTAACCCAAAGTGAGTACATTCTGGGAGATGGTTTTCTGCCTGACAATACTTTGTAATGAACTTCGTCTCTTATACTGAGGTAGATGTCACTATTAACCAAAAGCAGGAGCTCTGTAATGGAAGGATTGAATTAAGGTACAGATTTCTAAGCAAAGAAGAGACACAGAGAGACTAGGATAGAGGCACAGGACTTTGATGGAGCGCACCAACAAAGAGAAAATAATGTGAGGCGTTTAACTTTCTGTTTCTTTTACCCTGCATTTGAAAAACAGTCATATTAAGGATCATGTTAATTTTTTATTTGTTCTGTCATTCTTATTTCTTCCAGGTAGTCTCAAATCTCCCGTAAACATTTTTGCAACACAAAGTTTCCATGTCGTGGGATTGAAGGGACTTCAGTGGTGGGCAGTAAAAGGAAAAACAGGCTTCTGTGTATCACAACTCAGTTGAGTTTAAAGCTCCATTAGCAGTGGCATATGGAGGAAAGCAGGAGCCTTGCAAATTTATTCTGTAACCAACTGTAGAGTTAGCAAGGGCTTATAGCCAAAATGAGAGCAACTAAAGCAAATAGTATCTAATGACTGAGGAAAAGAAGCCCTTCCCATGTCTATGAGTTTTTAAAAAGTTCTAATAATGCATTGGTACAAGTCCCCCAGAAGGCTGAAGGATTAAAGAAACCCAAGTGATTGCAATCAGAGCTACGTTCTGGAATTTATTTTCATAAGTGAATTTATTTAGGATATGAGTTATAGATACTGTATGATTTATATATGAATTTAAAGATACCTCTGTAAAATCTTTCTTTAAAAGCAGAGTATTAATTTATTAATCTATCTAATGAGTTTAAATTTTTTAAGGGGTCAATCATTACCAAACGTAAAGAGTTTAAGCAATGAAGCATATTTGTTTCAATAAACCAAACTTGACATAAAAATAATATTAATTATTAATTGAATAAATACAGCATGCTTTATCCCCAGACCTAAAGTAACACCATAAGGTTTGAAACAAGAATCAAAACATACCAAAATATTACCATATCTTCTTAAATTATTACATATCTTAAGTGATAATATTTGATAGGGTTTCAAATTTTGCAGGGGAACATTATTTTATATAACACATCCAAATTATTAAACTTGTTGCACAATTTTGTGATATATTACATTTGTCTTAACAAAACTAAAGTAATTAGTCATATAATTATTCTAATAGCACTGAAACTCATTTCTAAAGAGACAAATTTACATTAAGTCCAAATTTGGCCAATGTTAGTAACAGACAGGCATGACTACTATGTAGACATCGATAGTAAGCAAACACTTTCTTTGTAAAGCACTGTCATAATGGGAAAGAAAAAGAAAGAAATGTCTTCCTGGAGAAAGAGTGAGAACTCTACAAGTCTATATGATTTATCCTCACGGGATAGCTGAAGAAAATTATTTATCAAGTAATTCCATACAGACAAGCATACTTATTTTCATAGTAATATAACTAATCTAAGGTCACTCAGGCATAAAGCAGGGTAAAGTCAGATGTTTTATAACATTTTAACAGGCCTTTTTAAAAATAATGATACAATTTAATTTCTTGTATCTTAAATCTCAACTAAATAATCGTAAACATAAATACTAATTCACAAACACATACCACTTGAGTCTTTAGGAGAAAGCAGTTAAACAACTGGATTATAATCCATTTCTGTTATTAGGGGTATGATCCAAGGGAAAGAAAGAAAGGTAGAGGTATCAATTCCTTGTAAACAAGCTGACAACTAAACCTGCTACCAAATTGACGCTAGGAGGAGAATCCTTACCTATGAATGTTTTCAGTAGGATGTCTCTAGTTTAGGACTGTTTCTGGTAAAGGAATGTATTTACAATCTATGGATTTATAAGGTATAGCTGCATGGAAAATGTTATGTAAGCTACACAGCTATATGAAGACAGTTTATTACCTCAATATTCCCTTGTATGCTTGGTAACTCAAGTACCATACTTAGAGACTTTATCTGTCTTTCTGTCAGAAAGCATGTGTCTAATGCAAAGAAGGACTGGGCAGTTGTCATCAATGTCCCTAAACTCCCTAAACTGCTCCGTCTGTGCTTCTAGAAATTATTAGTAGACTTTGATATTGGGTAATTTCTTGTATTTGCGTAAGCCTGACTTGCCAGTATAATCTTTGGAATTAGTGCAACTCTTTATAGTCCTTTCTAAAAATGTTGTATAAACTAAGAGTAAAAAGCTTGAAATGATCCAAATGCCCAGAAGTTAAAGAATGGTTAAGTCATCTACAACATAACTGTGAAATAGAATAGTATATTGCCAACTATATTTTTAAAAATGAAATAATTAGTTACATGCCAAAATCTACATGAAATTCTATTCATTGCAAAAAGAAAGAGTACACTTCATGTTATGATTAAGTAACGTGGTGTGTAGACAATGATAGGCGTTAGAAGAAGTACATAGATTTTAAAAATAGGATTAAAATAAAAAATTGTGTTGTAAAGAGTTTTAGGAAAGGGAAGGTCAACAAAAACAGTGTGCTGATCTTTGTAATCACCAGATTATAGTCATTAAGACTTCAGAAATATTCCAGCTCTTAAATACACATGGTAGGACTGCACTTCTCCATCCCTTTTCAAGTTATGAGAGTCTATGTGAATTTCTTTGGCCAATAATGCAAGAAGTAATGTGTGCCATTTCTTACATACATTTTTAAGAGTCAGTTTGTAATTTACCATGTTTTCTTCCCACTGCTTTAGTGACTGTGGGAGAAACTGCTGAGATGTAGCCTTGTCAGCCTGAGTCCCTGGGTATCTACAATGAGCAGAGATCCCCTACTGTCTCACCCTGGATATGTACTCCAGGAACTTCTGGATGAGCTTGCTCCTGAGCCATAAACAAGTTCATCTTGACTGACTCAGCAAGAAAAGATTAATAGGAGTGTGATGTATTCATTTCATAATATCTTTTTAAACTATAGAGAGCTAAGCAAAGTTTTTGCAAACACAAAATTTTAGTACTATGGGATATCAGTGAGAAGTACATAGCGGGGAGTGGACCTGATAATATTGTAGACAAGAACCAAATGGGTGCAGAAGGTAACGGGAAAGAAAAGAGTGGAAATAAAGATGGCTTGGATGTTTTACACCTGGCAGATAAATTGTAATGCCATTTATTTAGAGAATACTTGAGAGCAGAGGGAACAAGTTAAGAATATTTATTTTTGCCCTGAGGCCATTAGCTGTATCTAGCTGATGTCTGAAAATGAAAGTCTGAAATTCAAGAGGGAGGTCAGGGATATAGAGAAGAGAAAGCAGTCTCACATGTATTATGAACTGGTAATTCTTCTAAGTCTTTTACATATAATATCTCCTATAATGATTATAATTTTACCATTCCACTGGAAGAAATGAGGCACTCTAAGAGATTAAGCTACCCAGATTTGGCGGTACTATCCATAAAGGAACAAATAAAGCCTGAGAGATATTATAGAGGAAACAGACAAGGAGACAAGGAAGACTATATTCAGGGTCAGGCAAAAGAAACAGGACACTAAATAGGAACAGACATTTTTACAACCAAGTGACAGAGAATAGGTGTAGAGGACTACGTGCTCGCAAACAAGACGTTCCCGATAAGTCCTGCTCTTGCAAATGAAGCAGGGCATTCCTTCCCTGCAAACAGGGAGGACAAAGGAGCCAGCTGCAAACAGCAGACCCTGGGGGCTGATTTATGTGTAAACATCTTCAAAATCCAGAAAGTCAGGAACAGTCAGAAAAACAACAATGTGTCTTGTGACTTGGCAACATTCCACAAATGACTGCATAAAATAAAGCAGAGCGTGTCGTTCGGGGTGGCTGCCATGTTTGTCTCATCCTGTGTTGTCTTGTGTGTTCATTCCTTTGTTTAGGGAACACACGGATCCCAACAATAGGTGCCGTGAGGCCAACGGGGAAAATATCAAGAAGTAACGGATTGTTGTTCATGTTGAATGCTCCAGAGAAAACTAACTAGATTAATCATCTTCAAACTATTTAATTTTGCTTCCAAATGGATAACTTCTGAGAGGCAAAAGCTGAAAATTACTTCATTTCTGATATATTGATATTCTGTAGGCTGTTAAACTGAACAAATCTCAAAGATGAGGCATTTTATGAGCACTACACCTCATGTTTGCCTAAATTAGAATCCAAAGAATTAAGTATCATTAGGAATACTTTTTAAATTTCTTCAGATAGAAAAAGTCTCCAGCAAAGATGACCCAACAGATGTTGAATGAACCCCTTAACACGACTAAGTCATACAGGTAAATTAATTCCACAGATTGCTCTCAAAAGCAATCGGAATCTCAGGGCTGATGTTGGTGTGCCAGCAACACACGTTCCTGATGGGTCATAATGTTTAATGAGATGCATGGGAACCTCTGAACGGGATGAACATTCAAGTGATCTTCAGGGAAATCCTGAATTAGAATGAGCTCCAATAATTTAATTGAAAGGTCACATAGGTGAGTGACTATTATAAAATCTGTAATATAATGGAAGCATTGTTCTCACACAAGTGGCAGTTAAGAACTTTAGGTCAAGGGCTTATCTCATTTTTAGACTCATAATAAGACAATACTCTTTACTTTTAGAAAATGTCAACATTTCTCTAAGGAAAAATTACTTAAGAGAAAATATTTGCACTTTTTCTATTAACTATATCCGAAGAGAGGCAACATTTTAAGTAACAAAGGTATATATCACATCTGTAGAAACATTTAAAAAAAAAATTTTGGACTACTATATGCTTTTGCCAATCCTTAGCAATCAACGATTCTTGCAGGTACTGATTCTATTATTAGAAAACAGCGTTTGATTTACCTATTTGTCCCACAGGGGTCTCCACTTTTGTTGTTTTGTACTTGTATTACTTTTATTCTTAAAAAGCTAGTGAAAGCAAAACTTCAAATACAACTTCACCTAAGTGAAGAATGTTTACAACATTTATTGATCATTTAGTGAACAAACTTAACCAACATAATCAGAATTAATTTAATTTTTTCATTAGAAAGTTGTTGTCAGTTTCCAAGTAAAAACTATGATTTATAGTTAGTCAAATTTACTCTCAAATACTTTAGGGAATAATGTCCACTGTATATCCCTCAAAACTAAAAACAGGACACAGCCAATTTTAAAATTAAAATATTTTGAACATTGTCTACTCTGATTATAATTAGCACAGATATTATTTACTTTTCCTTTATTCTCATCAAATGTAGATTAAAAATAAAATTGAATTTCTGCCATCAAGATAATTAACATTTTTATAATATAGTTCCATGTCATTGATATCCAGCCTTTTCTTTATTTAAATAAAAATTTATTTCACTTTTTAAAAATTATAAAATTTTCATGCCTATCAAATGCCCATTCTTAGGCACTATCCAATTATTTTCCATATCTAGGTATACGTACAACCTGTTCATCCCTTCTCTGCTTGAGTTCCAATTAACTCGGATATTCAGCAGGCTCCTTATGACTGTGATGTCATTATCCTTCAAAGTCTTCTGCTCCATCCACTTTGAAGTAACCTATTAGTGATCTCAAAATAGTTCTTAAAATTTTCTTTCAATTATGCCCACTTATAAGCATAAGTTAATTGGCCCAAGGCCAATATTAAAAAAACAAACAAACAAAAAAAAAAGCCACATGACCTAAAAACGAAATGCTGTTTTTGTATAATTTTTAAATGTAATGTTTCCTGTAAGCAGCCTTGATAACTAAAATAGTAACTTTTTTTTTTTTTTCTTTTTGAGATAGAGTCTTGCTCTGTTGCCCAGACTGGAGCACAGTGATGCAATCACAGCTCACCATAGCTTTGATCTCCCAGGCACAAGCAATCCTCCAGCTTCAGTCTCCCAAGTAGCTAGGACTACAGGCACATGCCACCATGCCCCGGATAATTATTTTTTTCTTTTTTTCTTTTTTTTTTTTTGTAGAGATAGGGTCTCACCTTGTTGCCCAGGCTAGTCTCAAAATCCTGGGTCCAAGTGATCCTTCCGCTTAGGCCTTCAAAAGTGTTGGGATTACAGCTGTTAGCTACCATGCCAGGCTAAAATAAATAGTAACTTTCTAATTTTATATATATATATATGTTTGTACCAATATATATTCCACTTTTCTGTGTGGATTTTAGACGCCCCTAAAATACATTAAATAAACTAGAAACATTTAAATAACAAATAAAAATAATGATGGACAGTCATGTGATAAGAAGCCAGAAAAACAATGAAGCCAGATGTGTCATTGTGAAAGACTCCATATCTCTATGACAGAAGTGATATGAAATGTGCAATAGACAAAATATTTAAAATCATGTAAATAATCTGTGTCGACTTGAAAATCTTGACTCTTTCATGACAGATGGTGAACAGAAAGGCTATTCTCAACTTATATCAATAATGGGGTAGAAAAGTTGGCAGTGCTGTAACACTGAGCAATAGAAATACACAAATTTATTGAGTATCCAGTTCACTGGTAAATAAAATGAAATAAATTCTGTAAAAATGTTTCCTTGACATATTTTTCACAGCAATCTACTGGCATTTTCTGTTCTATCCATTAAGTTACTAAACATGATGATTTCCCAGGGGTCATTTCTATATCACACTGAGACACTTGGCTCTTGTTACCCGAATCTGGAAAGAGCTTAGACTTGTTTCAAAGCACATTCTAATTCACCCTTTATCACTATCCTCTTTAAAGAAAATTTTCAAAGTATGAAAAGTATATTCACTTAACAACAAGTTTTACAGGTTAAAATTAGCATTAAAACAAAAATTTAAATAGTAAAAGTTTAAAAGTTCATGTGTTCGAAATAACAAAATTAAAATTTGGCTTCCAAATTGCTAAAACGAATTTGGACAAATCATTGTTTTTATCGACTACAGTAAATATTTGTTGTTCATTCAAAACAGATAATCCATAATGAGTTGATTTTATCTGCTAATAACTGATAATACTGAAATGAAAATAAAGTAAGGTTTAATTTTATGTTTTAGAATGCTGTGTTACTCTAAACTGACTGGATTAAATAAGTGTATTTTAGTTTTTTGTAATCTCATGTTTTGTATATTTTATTGCTTTTATAAATAAATAAATCTAGAATTAAAGTTGGACAAACTGTATAACATCAAGTAATTATAAAACTATGTTAAAATATTTAAGAATAAATTTGTGAATATAACTTTTGCTTCTTTAAAATAAAAAGGAATGACCTTATAATGTGCTTAAAATATTGCTTATCTGTTTTACCTCTCTCCAGAATTAAAAATATATATATATAAGCATATATAAGTTTAAAGTAATATAAATTATAGTTGCTGCCTAAATTTTTACCCATAACTCACTTCTTAGAACACACAGAGTTTCCACTGAAATCAAAGTTAGCTCCATCCTTACTGAACTGTATTGGCTGAGGTTTTGAAAATATCTTTAGGCTTTATGTATGATATCTATCCTTTTTCATTGAATAGACTATGATTTCATCATTATATTTTATAATCACTTTTTCATCCAGAAATGCAAAATTTGAGGGCTGCAAAAGTAAATATTCCACCATCCTTATAAATATTTCATTATACAATATGTTTATTTACTTAAAAATATTTTGGCAGAGCCAACCTAATTCATTGCACATTTATTTAGTACAACTACTGTTGCTATTGTAGTAGCTTGAATGGTGCTCTGCCCTCTCCCCCACCACCAAAATATATTCATGTTCAAATCCCTGGAACATGTGAATATTACATTACCTGAAAAAGTCTCATTACAGATGTACTTATTTTAAGGACTTCTATGGTTTAGATATGGTTTATTTGGCCATGCCAAGTCTCATGTTAAAATTTATGTCCAGTGTTGAGGTGGGACCTGGTGGAAGGTGTCTGGGATGTGGAAGCAGATCCCTCATAAATGGCTTGGTGTGCAGGAGTGAGTCCTCACTATTCGTATCTGGGATAACTGGTTGTTGAAAAGAGACTAGCACCTCCTCCTGTCTCTCCTCTCCTTTCTCTCCCTGTAATGTCTGCTCCCCTCTGCCTGTCACCATAAATAGAAGTAGTCTGAGGCTCTTACCAGATACAGATGCCAGCACTATGCTTCTTGTACAACCTTCAGAACTATGAGCCAAATAAACCTCTTAATGAATTCCCCAGCCTCAGGTATTTCTTTACAGCAACACAAATGAACTAAGGAAAGGATTTTGAGATGTGATCATCCTAGATTACCCAGATGGGCCCTAAATCCAATAACAAGTGTCCTTCTAAGAAACAGGAGAAAAGACACCGACAAAAGTGGAGAAGGTGATGTGAAGACGGAGGCAGAAATTGCAGTGAAGAGGTCACAAGTCAGTGAAGTCAAGGGATGCCCACAGCCAACACAAACTAAAAGAGACAAGGAAAAATTCTCGTCTAGAACCCTCAGAGAGAGCATGGCCTGGATTATGCCTTGACTTCAGAGTTCTAGCCTCCAGAACTGTGAGAATTAAATGAGTGTTGTTTTAAGCCACAGAGGTTGTGGAAATTTGTTAGCGCAGTCTCAGGAAACGAATACAGCTGTAGACAGTCAAAGCGATTAGAAGATGATATAAATCAGAAAATGTGACTGACATGACTGTAATTTGCACAGATCCAAATGGGTATGGTGTCTACATAAGGATCCTACAACACAGTTTCCATATTTTGTATAATTGAAACTGCTGTGCTCTTTTGATTGCGCTCTCTCTCTCTCTTCCTCTCTCTTTCTCTCCACTGTGACTTTGCTCTCTCTCTCTCTCTGTTGCTGTATGATCCCAAAGAGCATGATGTTATTTTTATGGGTATTTATCTATTGATACTGCACAGGTATTGATCCCTGATTCTGTCTTCAGCATTGCTGGAAATGCAATGGAAGGAAGAGTCCAGTTGAGAATGAGTTCCTATTACAGGTGAAGATACCATTCCAATCGCATCCAGTACATAATGAAGGAATTCAAATCCCTGTAGGGATAGAAATGACTGCTTCTCCAACCTCTGTTCTATTCCTTCTTTCATACTCACAGAAATATGATTTATTTGGGAGAAATTAGTGGAGATTCTGGGATCTCACAGAGAATGGACTCCTTCCCAGTCACTTCTCAGTTACCTACCACAGAAAAACATTCCTAACAGATACACAAGTGAGAACTGCAAAGTGAGAAATCAATGCGGGTTACAGGAAACAGAAGATCTAAGATGAGAGGTGTGTAAAAGGCTGGATACGTTGCAGAGATCTGAAAGGGAAAGGAAAGCGCACTCCAGATAGACAAGCCTGGATTAAAGCTTTGGGGTGAGAATAAGCACAACATGTGTGACCTGGAATAGAGGAGACTGCCCTGCCTCCTAGAGAGAAGAAGCATGGATGTGATAGGATATTAAAACCAGGCACAGGTTTCATGGAGGGGAAGGAAAGAATGCCTTAAGGGAACAGTTTTTATTGGTTCTGTCATTTCCAGAATAAGAATACAATTAAGTGTGAATTAATAGTTTTAACTCTTAACCTACCACTACCCACCAAAGTGTCCGAGAACACTAGAGTCATTTGGTGAAACAAATAGAGAAGACAAAAATAAATAAATAAATAAATAAAATCACAGTTTGAAAATTCAAGTAACTTAAAAATATGCTAATCTTCCTCTTCTAACAGCTCTATAAATTCTCAGAAATTTTAAAAGTACGACAACTTGCTTGAGCATTCTGGCTACAGAATATCAGGCTGGTGATTATCATTCTGTAGGAACTTAACATTGATCAGTGTTTTCAGTGTTTTTTTGATGATCTTATAAATAAGACTTAGTAAAACTAACTCCTTGTGTTAAGATAGACAACAAAGATGCAGAATGCTAAAATGTTTCTGGAAAAAATAAATCCCTAACCATTCTGTTTATAATTTGTCTTATTTTAGTTTCATTTTACTTAGTAGCTGAGTACTTGCACAATTTCTCCTGACACATTTAAACACTAAATTATGAAATGTAATAGTTTCAAAGGTCCTCAGTCTTAAGTTGTCCTTTAAAGAACATCTCAAGCTTTGGCAAAAACCATTGGCTAATCTGTACAGTGGTATTAATTCTTTGTTTTTATTATTGAGAAATGTATAGCTCATTCTTTTTCAAGAGCTTCTAGCAAAGCTTTAAAAGCAACCAATAATGTTGTAACATTTTAAAAACTGGATTAAAACCCTAGATTTTTTTTTATTTAGATTTACATCTAAAGAAAGAACAAAACAGGTGAATAGATACGAAACATATCTAAATCTTGTTGAATTCTAGCAGTTGAAGATCTACTTCAAATAAATATATTTTCTTAAAAAAAGGTATCTCATAAGAACACTATACCCAGGTATGTTTTATTTTATTTTTAAATATGTTACTTAAAGGTTTAAAAAATTCTCTCCATGTAATCTTGAAAATAAATTACTTGAAGATGTCTGTGAGCTTAATGAGACATGAATAACAATGCAATAATGAGGTAGTTATTGTATAAAGAAATTGCAGATCCTTTCCTAATTCCTTGTGGACCTCAAACTTAGGAAGCCAAGTGGATGTGCAGGCTTGCCCCTTCCCCCTGCATGACCAGTGCTGTCCTCTGATCCACCACCTCCCTTAACCTTTCTGACTCTTTTACCCATACCCAGCATTAGATGATGGTGGTTATCATATTTGAGATGTCTTAAAATCACTGCTGCGGTTTCCTGCCAGTGATTACTAACAATGGCTAAATCATTGCCATTGTTACAACACCACACTGAAAGAATTACTAAGCAAAAGTAATTTTCTTCTACTGCAGCAAAAGCAGAAAAACAAAGATCAATGTAATGGATTTTTTCTGCCAAGGAATTTAAATAATACAATTGTCCCTCAGTATTTGTGGGGGATGGATTCCAGGAACCCTCAGGGAGATAAAAATCCTCAGATGTTCAAGTATCTTATATAAAATGGCATAACATTTGCATATAACCTATGTATATCTCCCCCCACACTTCACATCGTCTCTAGGTTACTTCTAACACCTAATACAATGTAAATAGTTGTTACACTCTATTGTTTCCTATTTATATTTTGTATTATTTTATTGTCTTTTGTGTTCAAATATTTTCAATATATGGTTGTTTGAATCCCTAGATGGGAAACCCATGGACAAGGACAGTTGCCTGTAATTTATAGCATCTTTAATATTCTTATCAAATTATTGGGATTCTCCTTTTATTTATTTCATCTATTTGCAAATATATCTATCATCATCCCTCTCTTTGTATCATCCTATAAGGAAGAAGTAAGTGTGATCTTTTTTCTTTTTTTTTTAGAGATGGAGTCTTGCTATGTCACCCAAGCTGGAGTACAGTGGTGCAATCTCGGCTCACTGCAACCTTCACCTCCCGGGTTCAAGCAATTCTACTGCCTCAGCCTCTGGAGTAGCTGGAACTACAGACACACGCTGCCACACCTGGCCATTTCTTTTATGTTTTAGTAGAGACGGGGTTTCACTGTGTTGCCCAGGCTGGTCACGAACTCCTTGAGCTCAGGCAATCCGCCCACCCTGGCCTCCCAAAGTGCTAGGATTATAGGCATGAGCCACCGCACCTGGCCCTATGTGTGTTCTTGAGTTAATAATGCAATAAAGTCAGCATAAAATCTGTATGGCTTAATTTATTCATTAATTTGAACATACAACAAATATTTATGAAGCATCTACTACGTATCAAACACTTGTTCTAGAAGGAGGGGATTCAGTCATGAACAAATATAGACAAAAAATATGCCAGCCCTTAGGAGTTTATATTTAGCCTGGACAGAAATAAATAAGTTACATAAGTAAGATGGGCAGATATTTTAAAAACAACATTAATAATATTAAACATATGCAGGCAAAAGACTGTCAAAGTGGAGAACATGTGAACTTTTTAGAGACAAAGGAAGGTCTCTCTGAGAATGCACCTTCATGTGAAGACATGAAGGATGTGACTGAGTAGTCATGCAGATACATGCAAGAGAAGTCCTTCAGGCAACCCACCTGTGAGTGCCAAGCCCTGCCTATAAGAACAATGTGTCCAGGGTTTATGTCTCATCAGGGCCAGACGAGAGGTACTAGAGGACCTGGGCAGAAGAGTCATAATAACTAATGACTAATAACTAATGATGGGTGCTCACAGCCTTGTAAAAGAATCAAGCTGCCAGCTTTTTTGAGAAGAGACTGAAGAGGGGCCTAGAGTACCAGCAAATCCATGAGTGAGAATATGCTGCCTTGGACTATTTTTTTAGAGTTTGGATATATTTTTAAAATGAAGCTAAAAAGACCTGGCGGACTAAATGTAGAGAGAGGGTGTCATCAAAATAGACCTTAACGATTTTGGCTTAAGCCATTGACACGAAGCCTGTAAGAGGAGCTAGATTAAGGCAGAATATATATTTTTAATGCAAGTATGTAAAATGGATGAAGGCAGTCAGGGAGATTTTCATTTCCTATTTTATTCTTTTCCACAATGTTTATGTGATTCATAAACTGCTGTAGTGATCAGAGAGGCATTTAAAATAATATATAAAGTTTTGCACATATTATAATGTATAATTTTATAATATATGCATAACAAAAAGTTGAATAACTCTATATAACTTTTACAATTACAAGAAATATATGACATTTAAAACTCTTTAGAAATGAATAAAAAGGCTGAGTTTGCTGCTGTAAGATAAGCACCAGTTTTTCCAGAGAAGCTTGAACTTGAATCCTGATTCTGTTACTTGCTTACTACGTAACCTTGCACATATTTCTTCATACGCTTTAATATTTAGTGTTCTCCTCTTTAAATTCTATATATGCAGTATTTGTTAACTGTGAAAATTAAGCAAAATACTCTACAGAGAGGCCTCTGCATATTGACGGAATAAAAAAATCATAATCAGGCCGGGCGCGGTGGCTCAAGCCTGTAATCCCAGCACTTTGGGAGGCCGAGGCGGGTGGATCACGAGGTCAGGAGATCGAGACTATTCTGGCTAACATGGTGAAACCCCGTCTCTACTAAAAATACAAAAAACTAGCCGGGCGAGGTGGCGGGTGCCTGTAGTCTCAGCTACTTGGGAGGCTGAGGCGGGAGAATGGCGTGAACCCGGGAGGCGGAGCTTGCAGTGAGCCGAGATCACGCCACTGCACTCCAGCCTGGGAGACACAGCGAGACTCCATCTCAAAAAAAAAAAAAAAAAAAAAAAAACATAATCAAAATTACAATATTAATACGGCAAACAGCAAAGAGAATAATGACAGGAAAAATAGTAGCTTAGATTTCCTGTGCAGTCCCTATTACAGCATGAGCAACACTGCGATGAGCTCTTTACGTGTATTGTTGAGTGCGATCTTTACAGCAAACCTCTAAGGTGGGTGCCCTTATTGTCCCATTTTACAGAGGAGGAAAAGTTAACTTGTAGAAAGAAAATACTTCATAGACAGTAGACAGCTATTTGTCAGAAGACAAAAGCCCCTGAAGGTGCAGACCTGAAGGCCCATGGCGTTTTATCCTATCCATCCTATCCAGAAAGTTGAATGTCTTCCCTGAGCCAGGAAATCTCCATAATAGTAAGTAAATACCTCTCCATACTCATGTAAGATTTAACATTGGAGTAAATCCAAGGACAGCCAAAAAAAAATTATTCAGGCAAATGGAGATGCTCTTAAAGATGAATCCAGCTAATGCAGGGAGGACTAGAAATTAAAGAAACCTCTAAGTCTAAGTCTGCACAGATAGAGGCCAACATTAATTGTGATTAAACATTGGAAATAATGTTCAATCTATTTTCTCTGAAACACATTCTTTGGTAAATAAAATAGTTTGTGTTTATATTTTTTCTGGTTCTCTGTGATAGTTAAATTTTACATGTCAATTTGACTAGGCTATGGTGCCCAACTTCTTGGTCCAATACTAATATAGATATTTCTGTGAACACATTTTGTCGATGTGGTTAATATCTACAATCGGTTGTCTTTTTTTTTTTTTTTTTTTTTTTTTTTTGAGACGGAGTCTTGCTCTGTCACCCAGGCTGGAGTGCTGTGGCCGGATCTCAGCTCACTGCAAGCTCCGCCTCCCGGGTTCCCGCCATTCTCCTGCCTCAGCCTCCCGAGTAGCTGGGACTACAGGCGCCCGCCACCTCGCCTGGCTAGTTTTTTGTATTTTTTAGTAGAGACGAGGTTTCACCGTGTTAGCCAGGATGGTCTCGATCTCCTGACCTTGTGATCCACCCGTCTCGGCCTCCCAAAGTGCCGGTTGTCTTTAAGTAAAAAAGATGACCCTTGCTAAAAGAGTTGGGTCTCATCCAGTGAGCTGAAGGCTTTAAGAGCAAAAACTGATTTCCCTGAGAAGAGGAGCCTCAAGAGTCTAACACAGAAATCCTCCCTGAATTTCCAGCTTCTTTGCCCTATACATGTTAGACTTGCCAGCACTCACAATCACATAAGCCAATTCCTTAAAATAAATCTACTTACCCATGTATCTATTACACACACATGCACACACACACACACACACATCCTTTTGGTTCTGTTTCTCTGGAGAACTGTATAACCCTGAGAGATAAACTCTTTTCCTTTTTAAATCATTTTCCATTTATATAATTTTATTCCCATTAATAATGGTATCTTTATTACTTTTTTAACTTTGATGCTTTTCCAGTGCTTGGTGTTACTTTGGGTTTAATTTCTGGCTTGTCTTCTAGCATTCTAAAGGTCAACAGCACGAAATCTAAGTATTAATAATTCAAAATGAAAAGAAAATTACGAAATTTCAAAAGACATTTAATCAAAATTTGATTTACACCTCTAGGACTATCTTTCAACATTATAACACAAGTTTTAAAAAGTTGAATTTTTAATGCTGCAGCAACATATAAACAAATATTAAGTCACTTTTTTCCCAAGCTTAAAAATTTGACTAAATTTGAATGGTTATTCTCTATTTTAAAGATAAAATTATTGTGTTTTGGCTGTATGTCATTTTTATATCTAATAAGATAATATCAACCTAACATAACTAATGACAGTATTTAATACTCTTAGGAATGTTCTAGACAATGCAGTTTAACAATTTTGTCAGTTTTTAAAATGTGAGAGAGAAGGATTATAGTAAGCAGTTCCTCAGAAATAAGGCTGAGTAAATTTAGTTGTTCCTATAGAAACCAATCATTAAAGTTTAAAAAGAAAAGATTGGGGGTGGAGGCGGAGTGAAGTGGCTGAATAGAAGCCTCCACCAATTGTCCTCCCTGCAAGAACACCAAATCAACTATCCACACAACAAAGCAAACATAAGAACCAAAAATCAGCTTAGGTAGCAGCTCAGCCACAGTTGGGCAGAGCACCAAGCAGGCTCCTGAGAGCCCAATTCCAGGCCGTGGCTTTTGGACAGTGTTTCTTGACCTGTAATAGACCAGAGGGGAGACTGGTGCCTTGAAGGGAATGTCCCAGGCCTGACAGCACTCACCACAAGTTGACGACTGAAGGGCCCTGGGGCCTGGAATGAACATTGGCTATAGCCAGGCAGTACTCACTGTGAGCCTGGGGCAGTGGTGGCCATGGGGAGAGAGTCTGCTTGTTGTGGAAAGGGGAGGAAAGAGTGGGAAGGACTTTGTCTTGTGCCTTCTGTGCCAGCTCAGCCACAGCAGAAGAGAGTACCTCAGGACCAGGAGGGAATTTGCCACCCTGAAGCAAAGGACACAAGCCTGGCTGGCTTTGTCACCTGCTGATTGTAGAGCCCTAAGGCCTTTAGCAAACACAGGAGGTAGCCAGGCAGTGTGGTTACTGTGGGCCTTGGGTGAGATCCAGTGCTGTGCTGGCTTCAGGTCTGACCCAGTGCTATCCCAGTGTTGGTGGCCACAGAGGTGCTTGTGTCACCCCTACTCCAGCTCCAGGCATCTCAGAACAGAGAGAGAGACTCCTTTTGTTTGGGAGAAAGTAGGGGAAGAGATCCTGAGAGTTCTTCTGCATAGTATCCAAGACCATACGAGTCAATAATGAGGGGAATTTTGGAAACTACACAAAGACATGGAAATTAAACAAAATGTTCCTGAATGACTACTGAGTCAATGAAGAAATTAAGAAGGAAATTTAAAAAATTCTTGAGACAAATGATAATGGCAAGTAGGTCTATGAAAAGGTGCTCAGTAGCATTGATCATCAGAGAAATGCAAATCAAAATTACAACATATAGGCAATATTATTATAAATGACAGTGAGGATGTGGAGGAAAGGCAACCCTTGTATTATACACTGTTGGTGGGAATGTATCTTAGTACAACCACTTACAGAAAACAATTTGTAGTTTCCTCAAAAAACTAAAACAGAACTACCAGATGATCCAGAAATCCCACTACTAGGTATATACCCAAAAGAAAGGAAATCAGTGTATCGAAGAGACAGCTGCACTCCCATGTTTACTGCAGCACAATTCTCAACAGCCAAGATTTGGAAGCAAACTAAGTGTCCATCTACAGATGAATGGATTTTTAAAGTGTGGTACATATGAACAATGGAGTACTATTCAGTCATAAAAAAGAATGAGATCCTGTCATTTGCAATAACATGGATGGAACTGGAGATCATTATGTTAAATGAGATAAGCCAGGTACAGAAAGATAAACTTTGCATATACTCACTTATTTACAGGAGCACTTATTTACAGAGATAGAGAATAGAATGATGGTTACCAGAGGCTAAAAAGGGTAGTACAGGGGGCAGGGGGGTGGGGAGTGGGGATGGTTTATGAGTATAAAAATATAGGTAGATAGAATGAATAAGATCTAGAGTTGAATAGCACAGCAGGGTAACTGCAGTCAACAATAATTTATAGCACATTTAAAAATAAAAGAGTATAATTGGATCATTTCTAACACATAGGGTAAATGCTTGAGAAGATGGATACCCCACTTTCTGTGATGGGATTATTACTAAATGTATGCCTTCATGAAAATATCTCATATTTCCCATGAACATATACATCTACTATGAACCCACTAAAATTAAAACTTAAAAGAATTAAAAGATCAGTTCAATACAGATCAGTTCAGTACAGATAGTGCACATCCAGTTTTGGCACACTTGAAAATGTTTATATAGAACAAGATAAAATAAAGGCTATGGTGAAGCTGGGATTTTAAAAGTTACAATGCATGACAATGCGCATATGAATATACATTTTAGTATTATTGAGATGTACATCAAATTTAGTTTTCAATAATCAGATTCTCAGGGTCTCATAGTTTTTATAAAATAGGATGAAAAACATAGCAATGTATAGAAAAATAACCATGAAGGTAGTTAAAGTGACAAAGAGATGTTATAACCATCATTTCCAATTGGCTTAGTTGATTGGTCACCTAGTGTGCATTTCTCTGATTCTGTTCTTAAGGAGTACCCTCATTTTTGTTCATGTACCCACACCTTAGTTACATAGCTCATAATCTTCAAAGAAAGCTAAAATAAATCTCATACTCCATGGGACAATCTTGATTGGCTGACTTTTTCAAGATAAACAGAAGGGATCTAAGTCTGTCCAGTCAGAGTGATCTCAGGACTCTTGCCTTGAAAGCATTTTTGTGCCCTCTCTGGTCGTGCATAAGGATGCATATGGCCACAGTAGCTGTTGGCAGACATATTACAGCCATGGAGAAACCAGTGTTACTACTAAGATAAATTGTCTGCCACAGAAGATAGAACAGAAATATTGGAAAAGAAGAAGAGAAACCAGACTTTTAGTAATATCATTGAGCCAACTGTTCTCAACTCTGCGTGAGTTATTATTTAATCTATATTAATCTATATTAAATTGAATTTTCTGTTACCTAGAACTAAGGAATCAGGTCACAATACATAATAACTGTTTTTGAATATATGTATTGCTAGATATTAACATCTGTAACTGAAAATATAATGGTTTTAAGGCGGTACCATGAGAGATTTAAATTTTACATAACAATAAGATTTTATTATTTTAATTGTTTATGCTAACTCTGATTTTACAGTTTGGGGGAAAGATGATGGATTATACAACTACATTCATAGATATGTATGTCAAGATGTAAAGATACTATTTTTCACTCTTGTGATAGTTTAATTCTTCCACTTGTCTAAAGAGAAAGAGGTGTATACAATTTTCCAAAGTCCCTACTGGCACCATGATCCTGTTCTACAGCAAAGTTTATTTTAGTAAAAATATGAAATAACACATATAACAGGAACTTAAATTACAATTATTTGTCTCACAGGTAAACATCACTATCACACATCTATCAAGAAGGAAGCTTAATTTTGTTTAAAAAAAAGGAAATGTAAGCACTATTTGGTCTTTCCACTAATGTCTTAGTAAACTGACCAAAGTCACATCTTTAGAAGCAGTGATTTTTTTTCCCTGTTCCTCTGAGAATCTACAAATAATTACTTCTATCTGATTTTTAAATATTGTAGCATTTTTTTTGGTTTTTATATATTAGGTTTTAATATTTGAGCCTGATTAGAGTATATTTATGAACAAGAATATACTCAATAAAACAATTAGTAAAGTTCCTCCAGGCACTAGAGGGAAAATATGCATTTATGTATAAAACAGGAGATAAATTTGTAACAAATGTAAGGCAAACAAAAATGAGAATGTGAAGTTCTATTTCAGACCCCAAGAAAATAAAATACTAAAATCAGAATGCACAAACAACTCTTGCTCATTAGAAAATAATGTGATAAAATATCATTTATTTTCAAAATGCATGAGTTATAGAATAAATTGAGCATAGTCAGCCATGCCAAATTAAACTCCACAAGAAAATGAGAAAGAAATCTGAAAGATATCTGTAGCATAGTTAAGAAAATAAAAAATTCACCATAAACAGAAATGATGTTTTTGTGGAACTAAAATTAAATATTTCAAAAGTTAGAGAAAATATCTAATCACTCTGTATCCTGTGTGTATACACAAAATATGTATTTGTTTTATGAATGACTTTTAACTTGCTAATATAAAACCACAGCTTCAACTCTTTACTACTGCTAGCCCATATTCTATTATTAACCTTTGTATATGAAAATAGTATTGTTCTTAGGTATACTTCTTCAATGTCAAAGCTAGTAATTTAAATGATTAAAATATTAAAAATTTAAAGGAACTGGTGAATGTATGACTGCATTGGTATGCCAAATCACCATTTTCTTCATCTCTGTGGACATCACAGAATTCATAATAAATATTTTATCAGCTACTATGTCCAGTGATCTCTATCATCACTACCAGTTGGAATGAACTGATAAGACGTCACATACACAGCTTTACATTTAAGTAAATTACAATAATTTTAACTTTATAAATATATGAAGAACACTATGGCTTTTGTATTTTTATGTTTTAATATGATTGTCAAAAGGATTATCTTTTTGATATCCTAACGTGTGTGAGGTGCCATCTCATTATGGTCTTCACTGGAATTTCACTCAGTGATGTTGAGCACCTTATCATACATCTATTGCCATTCTCATGTCTTCTTTGGAGAAATGTCTATTCAGATTCTTTGCCCACTTTTTAACTGGTTTATTTTTCTATTTGCAATTGACTCATGTGAGTTTTCTATGTATTTTGGATATTAATCCCTTACCAGATATATGGCAAATATCTTCTCACAATCTGCAGGCTGTCATTTTATTATCTTGATTGTTTCCTTTGTTGTGCAGAAAATTTTTAGACTGATGTGGTCCCACTTGTTTGTTTTTGCTTTTGCTACCTGAGCTTTTGCTGTGACATCCAAAAAATCATAGTCAAGGGGCTATTCCTCTATAGTTTTTTCTTCTAGGAGTTTTATGTTTTCAGAGCTTATAAGTTTTCAATCTATTTTGAGTTCATTTTTATACGTTATATAAGACAAGGGTCCAGGGAATCTTTGAACACTCTTTGTGAGAATGTAATCTGGTGCAGCCATTATGGAAAATAGTATGGAAGTTCCTCAAAAAAATTAAAAATCTAATTACTATATGACCTAGCAATCCCTCTTCTGGGTATATGCCCAGATCAAATAATATCATACAGATATCTGCACTCCCATGTTCACTGAAGCATTATTTGTAGGAACCAACTTTTAAACAATCTGAGTGTCCATTGATTAATAGATAAGAAACTTACATAATAGAATATTATTAAGCCTTATAAAAGAAGGTGATTCTGCCATTTGTGACAATGTAGATGAATCTGGAGGAATTATGCCAAGTTTAAAAAGCCAGACACAGAAAGAAGAATGCTGAATGATCTCACTTATATATGAAATCTAAAAAAAATAAAATTTGAATACATAGAAATAGAGTAGAATAGTGGTTACTGGGGATGGGGAGAAAGAATGGGGGAAATGTAAGTCAAACGGTACAAAGTTGTTATGTAGGATGAATAAGCCTAGAGATCTAATGCACAATATGAGTACCATGACACTAATATTGTATTACATAATAGCAATTTGCTGAGAGAGTAGATTGTCAGTGCTCTAACAACACACATGAAGATAACAACATGAGGTGATGGATATGTAAATTTTTCTGACTATAGTAATCATTTTACTATATATGTATTTAACACATCACATTGTATATCTTAAATTTATACAAAAAAAGAACAAAATATTTTTACCATTTACATATATCTGAAAATTCCCTTTTTAATGTTTTCATTATTATATGAGTTAATCTAATATTAATAGGTACTTTTATAGAAATCCAAACTCAGTTCCACTTGTAGTATTAAAAAACTGCCAAAGTAATTAAAAACCTCCCCTTAGGCAAGAGAAGAGGGAAAAAATAAAATGCAAGCTTTTTATTTGAGGTGATATGAACAAAACAATAAGTTATGGTTTTAATTCGTTTTAACCACCGACTTACTGTATAGCTGTAAGATCTCTACTGTGTCATTTTCTAAGTGATTTTGGTCCCATCCACTAATTTTCCATTCCCAGCCCTGTCTTAAATGATTTCCTTGAGGGATGAATGAATGATTTCCTTGTGATAAATGAATGATATTTCTAAATATTCAAAATTATAGCTAGTAAGACCAAATAAATTAAAAGCAATGAGGAAATTGTGACAATAAACTTGATTTGCTACACCTTATAGTTAATTATATTTTATATAGTTTATTTTTAGTAGTCAATATTCAAATTTATATGTCTTATTCTTCTTCAAAGGAGATAGAAATAAGTATTGTTATGGTCAGTTTATGAAGTGTCTATTGAAAAACTTAAATAAAAGCTAAATGAAAATTGGATTTGTGCAAAATAAGGAAAGCAATCACCGACAACTTTGTTTCAAGGTGTTATTTGATTTTACCTTTCAAAAATACATGTCATATGTTCAGGTGAATGTTGTTAATTTCAAAGTTGTAATCTTATCTGTATTTCATACCCCCTCACATTCTTAATATTTGCAAATCTTTGTTTTTAAAGGCATATATATTAGACCAAAGGCAGATAAATATAGTAGCACAGTTCAGAGACTATAAAATAATAGTTGATGTTGCAATCCCATAAGCAGATTCAGAAGGAAGTTTCAAGAAAGTAGTTTCCAAAAATTATTTGTGCAATAGCAATATAATTAGATTAAATATATCACTTCTAAAAGTGATGCATTTTGGGGTGCAGTTTCTGCTTTAAAAGTGTGAATCTCATTAGTTTGTAATTACATCTTAAAATATAACTCAGATTGAAGAAATTTCTCTATAGTTCATTGATGTGTTTTTATACTCAGTAAAACAAGATGCTTAAATATCTGAATGTAAGATTCAAGTAGGATAAATAAAAAGAAGCTTCTGGTAGCTAAAGAAGCAGATGTTAAGTGAATCTGTCCTCATAACTCAGATGTTACAAAATATGGTCTTTTAGGGTAATATATTCTACCAGAACATTCAGAACTGAAAGTGATTAACAAGCCAATGCTTCACAATCAATAACGGGATGCATGCCTACTATTACAAATGCAGATATGATGTATTATGCATCCCCTCTACGAGTCAACATTTTAAAACACTGATTAAGCACTTGCTATTTGCAAGGCAATTTAGAAGTTCAAATAAAAGAATGTGGGTACATATGAAGAAATAACCAAAGACAGAATGTGATTGTCTAAAGTATAAGAATATTTTCATTCTGAAATTTATTTTATTAAATATAATCTGAGTAACATGGGAACAAAGTGGAGGGATCAATTATCTGTTTTAATGAGGCAGTCTTTCAATAATTCAAAATATAAGGCAAATCAATTGTATTCCATTGTAAAGAAGAAATCCATATTTTTTTAGCATTATAACACAAATAAAACACTAATGTCTCCCTAATTTTCTCATTTATTGTCTTCCTGATGTTTTTCATTCTATGTTATTGAAGATAAATATCTATTATTTACTTTAAAAATAGTTATAAACAATGATAATATATCATAACTATTTAATTATAATTAACCCAACTCTGTGTGCCTATGGAATTAAAACAACCTACATTTGTCATATAATATCAATACATTAAAAATGTTTACTAAATAGTATGATTGAGTGGTAATATCCACTAGGAACTTACATTTTTAGATAAGTCATGTATAGATTTGTTCAAAAAATTATCATTTTAAAATTCAAAATTCATACATTAACAACTATTAATCAGGATGCTGTGACTTTTTGGCAGGAAAAAAATCCTATTTATTTTATTATTTATACTATTACTTTGAGAAGTGGCTTATCACCAATTAGAAAAATAAATATTTAATTTATAGAAATTAACATATATATTTGAAGGAGACACTGTCCAACCTGGAAGAGTATGAACCTGGTAATGATATTATATGGGGACTTGTGAAAGCTGAATTAACGTATATTTTTTCTGGCAAACAAAAGATTTCATTTCATTGACAACTGAAACAAAATGGAGAAATAACAGGGAAGAGAGATAAGTTAAAAGAGGACAATAAAAATAAATCTGAGCTTGGAAAATATCATTCTGCATCAATTCTGTTGGTGAAAGAAGATGAGAGTGAAAACAGAATATTAATGTTGTAATAAATATATTATGAATAACAGCTATAAATTAAAGATATATATTTGATATATATGATTACTAAAAAATATAAGTGAACAGGATAATAACTATTGCTTTAAAAAAATAAGTGTTGAAAAATTCAGGTCAAGAGATACTAAAATGAACTCAAAAATTTCAATCCAATTTTCATAATTATTCATATTCCTTATGAAATCAATTATTTGCAAATCTGATATTTTGCCAAATGTTTTAATGTACTCTTTTTATTATATAGCTTGATAAAATTAAAAGAAAAACATTTGTTTCCCATTGTCTGTTTTTTATACAAAAGGAGTGTCTGCTTTACTAAATGACACATTTTCTCAATGTTAGTATAATCCATATGTGAAATTATGTAGCTAAATATTCCTTAAGAGCACGTTTGTTCTATTTTAAAAGTCTATGCTAAAATCACAACAAAAACATCTGTTCATATCTAGAAATGAAAGTATTTTTAAAACATAATTTAAATTCTATGATGTGCATATCACTCTGGAGGAAGATGAGTATTTTGAAGAAAAAACGTTCAGTTGCATTTCACAAAAAGATCTTCTTAGTGAGCAGAGAAGTTATGAAAATAGATTTAGAATAAGAAAAGTACACAAATAGCTACATTATACTTACATACAGCTTACACTGGGTTACAATTCGCTTTCTTTATACAAAATAATAATTTTGTAATAGCATCAACACTGCTTGGCAGGCGACTTAGTAAGGTGTGGGTAGCAGACAGGAGAAATGAAAATGAATTGGGCTAGAAAATGATGGCTGCTGTCAAGGATTGACACCCAAAGAGAAAGTCCAGTTAAAGTTAAGAAATACAGACAGAGGAAGTCCTAGCCAGAGAAGTCTAACATCCAGAATCTAAAAGGAACTTAAACCAACAAGCAGAAACCAACCCCAGTAAAACATGGGCAAAGGACACAGACAGACACTTTTGAAAAGAAGATATACAAGAAGCCAACAAGCATATGAAAAAATGCTCATCACTTAACAGAGAAATGCAAATCAAAAACCACAGCGAGATACCATCTCACACCAGTCAGATATTATTAAAAAATCAAAAAACAACAGATGGTGGCAAAGCTGTGGAGAAAAGAGAACACTTACTGTTGGTGGGAACGTAAACTAGTTCAGCCACTATAGAAGGTAGTTTGGAGATTTCGCAAAGAACTTAAAACAGAGCTACCATAAGATCCAGCAATCCCATTACTGGGTATGTACTCAAACGAAGACAGATCATTATACCAAAAAGACACATGCACTCAAGTTCATTGCTGCACTATTCACAATAGCAAAAACATGGAATCAAATTAGGTGCTAATGGTGGATTGGATAAAGAAAATGTAATACATATAAATTACAGAATACTATACAGTCATGAAAAAGAATGAAATTATGTCCTTCTCAGCAACATGGATGGAGCTGGATGCCATGATTAAAAAAATAATGCAGTATCAGAAAACTAAATACCACATATTCTCACTTATGATTAGGAGCTAAACATTGAGCATACAAGGATATAAACCTGGGAACAACAGACCCTGCAGACTACTAGAGAGTGTAGGAGAGGAAGGGGGTGTAGGTTGAAAAACTACCTATTGGATACTATCCTCCCTACCCAGAAGCAATATACCCATGTAACCAACCTGCACATGTGCCCCCTGTAACTAAAGTGAAAATAATAATAATAATAACAATAAAGAAATCCAGTGTGTATTTTATACTTATATTAAATTTCAATTTGGAATAATGGAGTGTTCAATAGCCCATGTAGCTAGTGACTACCCTATTGGACAACACAGACCTGGAGTTTTTCTGGAAGAGGACTCAAGAAACAGTTAACAGGAGTTGCCTCTCAGGAAGAAAACTAAGAGACTAGGGGTATAAAGAGAGAGCAACCTTACTTTTAACCACAAACACTTCTGTCTTGCTTGAATTATGTGTCAAGTATATGGATTGTCTATATAGAAAAAATACACCACAATAGACAGACACACAGACAGAGTCTTTGGGCAACACTAACAACAGCAAAGCTTCAAAGTCAGGGCAAACAAAGCAGAAACTAGGCAGAGGAAACTCGAAAACAGATGAGTTGGCTATTGAGTCATGTGATTAGGTTGGTCCTAAAACAGGCTACAGAATACTGCCTAGAGTGGGAGAAATATGATAGGAGTTCCTATCCAAATCAGGTTATAGACTATCTAACAATATTATGAAAATGAAACATCAATTGAGAGTTTGTCTGAATCTCTGATTCCATTTCAAAGGCAGTTATAGTTGTAATGAGTACCATGCAACATGACATTTATATATATCCTTGGAATTTATCCGAGAAATGTAAGATATTTATTTTGTTTTATTCCACTGAAACTTTGATCTTTTGCATTTACTCGTACAGGTAAAATCCTTGTACAGTTTTGCATGGAGATAGAAGTCATGAAGCCATGCTAGTTGAAATAAGTCGAGTCTATGAATTGAACTGACCCTACCTTGTATCTGAGTTCCAATAACTGGGCTATTTTCCCCCCTTCCATATAAGAAAGCACCATTCTGACCATTAATTTCAGGAGCCCCTTCCTGCTCTTGTCTCTCAGGCCTAACTCCTTTTCTCAGTTACTAAAAGGAATCCATCTAATGCTGAGGTCTTTTCTGTTCAGACCAACCACGATCTGCCTACATCTCAGAGATTGACTCTATTTTTTTCCGATGTTGTTGGTATGTTAGTCTGGTCTTTTATTAATTAATCAAGTGAGCTTTTTCTTCCCATTTCATTCTCATAATTGTGTCTGGTTTTTAGTCTCTCTGGCATTTCTCTGACCTGTCTCACTGTCCTGGAACCATGTTGAAAGTGGTTCTCTACCATTTGCATTCTACCATTTGCATTCTTCATTGCACATGGTTCAGGCCACAGCCTGTGTTTGATAAATACTAATTAGCTGGATAAGGAACTAAGTCATGATGCCAAGTTGCAGGATTATTAAATTATAATTGTAAAAATTACATTTTTAAAATAAAATGAATGAGGCAGACATAGTTTCTACCCTTAAACCTAGTAAAGAGGATGTCTGATGCCAGTTATATATGTGACAGTGCTGTATTCTCTCATGAAAGGTATTTCTCAAAGTTTATTTTACCATTTTCCTCTTTTTTAATTTTAATTTTATCATTCTACTCATTGTATTATTTTTCTGTATTTTTCTCAATGTTCTCATTTTCCAATTTTCCTTATTGTTTAATGTCAGTCTGCTATTGTGTAGTGTGTTTTCCTCTGTATTAGTTTATTTCAAGACTTTTCTCCTTTTATTCAAAACTCTTAACCAACATCATGTAGTCTGGCACAGCATAGTGGGCTCAGCAAATATAAAAGTAAATAAATAAACAAACCTGTGCCAGTTTTCTGGTTGAAATCTGAGAAAATATTCAAAAGATTGACTCTCTATTATTAAAGGCATGACATTAAATAAGAAATATCTTTATAACATAGGAACTTTACCTGCTGAAGTTGGTTCTTCTTCATCTGATGCTGTAAGAGGAAAAGGTGAAATGAGGATGGGGTAGAAGTGAAGGGAGGGAAAAGTGGGGAGAGAGAAAGAGAAAAAGAGATATTGAGATTGAACATAAATATATTTCACATTTCCAAACACTAACTACAAGTCCCTGACTTGTACTTTTGTGTATACATTAGAAAATTGTCATTATTTAATAACAGATTAATGAGTATTCACATTAAATCAAAATATATATGCTCCTATACTTTAAAATACCTATTAATATTTATTAGAAAAAAACATTGAATTGTCTGAAATTGATTTTCCTTTGCAAGCAAGATTAGTTAATCTGAGTGTAAATTATTATAAATATTATTGCTGAAAAATATGAATTGTATATAACATAGAGCTAGCCCACCATCAATTTGCTGTTTGGCAAAGAGGAATTAAAAGTCATGGTTGATAGTCAAAAATTGTGTTCCATGAGATAGAAGTTATAAGAAAGGAAGAATTAAACTTCAGGGTAACTCAAAATCACTTCGGACTTTTTCAAAGTAAAACATGAAGATTTCAGTTCTCTCTCTCGCTCTCCGTGTTTCTGTGTGTGTGTGTGTGTGTGTGTGTGTGTGTGTGTCATATACCACACACTTCAAAATGTAGTAGTGATGATTCTGTGGTAAGAACACAGGAACCTGCATTTTAAAGAGTGATCCCAGGTGGTTCTGACTTATGTTCTGCAGCCCACACATGGATACACACAGACATTATAAAAGAGAAGGCCACAATATGAAAATAAAATTTTATCCTTGGGTAGTGGTTGCCAACCCTGTAAGTATATTAGAATCCCAAATTCTGGGCTCCACATAGAACCAATTAAGTTAGAATCTTTACATGGTATTAACTTGTAGCCAAGATTGTGGTATTACTAGGCAATATCAATATAAGGTAACATTAACTGTAACTCATAAACGTGTGAATCATGTTGATTCCTGCTTTAAGAGGTAGGAAGGTTTGAGAGCAGCAAGACTCCAAGGGCAATAACCTACTGCCCTATGTATGTGGAGGATGGAGCATAGCAATTACAAGAGTGAAAAAAAAAAATTTGTCTGAAGCAGCTTCACAATTTTGCCTAGAATCCATCTATTCACTTTTATACTTCAACACGCACTCTGTGAGGAAGTATTTCTGCTCTGTGCAGAAGTACAGTTTACCCAGAATATTACCGTTGAATTATATGACACAAGCCAGTACTATTTCACTTGATTCATGGAGTTTTAAACTAAAAATTTACTCAGCTGAATTGCTTATAAAGGAACTTTGTTCCCAGTGGATTCGTTAATCGAGGTATCACTGTGGAGCCAGGGAGTGGTCTCCACTCTTTTCCGTTAAGGTTGCATCTGCGCAGAGTACACATTAGACAAGCTGACTTTGTGTCCTGACAGTATTTTCCTCTCACACTGTTTGGCTCGCCTCCTTGGCACATAAAGAAATGGAGAGAGCAAACACAGTTGGCATGCATGGCGCGGAGAACATAAATATTTTAAAAGCTGTTTGCCACTTTATCATGTCCAAAATATATCATAACATGCTCAAAGAGGGGAAAAAATGGTGGCTTCCAGGAATTCCCTTTTAGAAAAATACCACAGGGGCTTGTAGAAGTGCTGACTTAGATGAGTTATTGTTAACAAAAATCTAGAGATGCAAAAGAAAAAAACAATCCTTACACTTATGGCTAGTCACTGTATCTGTGTGAACTCATTTAATTGACAAAACAACCAATGAGATTAAAATATTTCTCATTTGATAAAGGAAAGTACAGAGGTTCAGAGTGACTGAACAATCTGTGTGAGTTCAATTTGAATTTGAGCTCATGTCAGTGCGACTTTAAAACTGAACTCCTTCTGCTATGCCTTATTGTCTCACAAAGTGCTGATTCCGTTTCTACTTAAAGATAAAAACCAGATAACACACAGCTTATTGAAATTCACTAGGTATTATTTAAAGTGTTGGATCATGGGAAGGTTATGCTCCTAATAATCTTAGCTGGACTTAAGCATAAAACTGGGGGAGAAAATAAAGAAAAATTGATACAGAGGCTGAGGAGAGAAATCCTTTCAAGAAATGGAGTTCTTCTTTGGAAGCTTCTCCATTTCCCTTACAATCCAGGGACAGACATAGGCAGCTGAGATCCTGACTGGTTAAACAAAGCACCCTAAAGAAGTGATGTCTAAGGAAGGAAGATTGGAAGTTGCTAAGATTTTACTCTTCCATTTTGTAAGAATAAGCAAGAAATTTTAAGAATGAACTAGCAAGTACAGAAATTAAGACAATTCCCAATTTAGTAAGAGTCATAGTAATCAGAACCTTCGAAAAGCAAATCCCACAGGGCAAACTGTGTACCAGTCTACACTTGAATTTGCAATACCTGAAAGTATCTCTGTTACAAATTAACACAATTACAGCCAGCAAATACACAACTTTGCAAAGATTTATCTTTCTATGAAACTTCTACATAGCAGTGCTTCCTTGATATGGGTAGATGTCATTAACCAATATACTATTCACACTCATAAAGGCATATACACAAGGGTTAGTACTGGTAATAATTCAGCTTTAGTTATATCTGTAACACAGGCAGCATTGTAGGCTAACTGCTTTACTGAAAAAAACATCATGAACTATTAACAGGTGGCAACTAGAGCCCCAGAGTAAAAATAAACCTCGTAGTGGGCATTAGTTGCCTTTTTAATGACATTTCTGTAAAACAAGTATCACAGAAGGTACTATCATGCTACCCAAATGATTATTCTCTCTTCCTCTTAGAAGTCATAAAATCAGCAATTAAAATAAAAATCAGAGTCTATGGCACATATAGTCTAATTCTGGGAATTTAAACACATGCACCAAGAAAACCAAAAATAAGCAACCCAACAAATAAGTGTATTGCTCCACTTGGTCAACATGTAGAAGAATGTACTGAAATTATAATCATGGTAGGAAAACAGACAGTAAAAAATATATCAGACATATAGAATTTAAGTGTAATCCTCCTGTCACCCATAACAGAATCTTCCTGGGTGTCTGTTAAAATGCCCCACACCTACTGAATTTGAACATTGGGGTTTAGCCCAGGATTCTGCATTTTTAATAAGCTCTGTAGATAATCGCTATGAACACTAAATATTGAGAATTCTGACTCTAACCCATCAAAGTTTACTTCGCCTGGAAAGAGCCATGGGTACCATTGTTGGAACTACAGCAGTAAATGAGTAGGCTTACAGAAAACCTGCGCAATTTATATTCTGGTTGTTTCACAAGCTTTCAACACTGTTTTCTTGTATCCTCAGATTTCATTGGGTACCTATATCAACGCTTTGGTGAAAGATGACACCCCCTTTGGATTTACTAAATGGTCTGTATCTCAGAACTAATTGATTCTGTTCCCTTTTGTTGGCCACAGTTATTGGCCTAGGTATAGGCATGTGACCCATTTGGGGACAATTATATGTAAGGAGATAGATATTTGTGTGTATTTAGGTGGGGAGAGGCTCTTGGAAAAAAAAAAAAAAAAAAAGGCCTCCGCACTCTTCTGAGACAGTGTCTGGAAATAACCCCTTGTCGTTCTCCTTTAGATGTAGACACAGAGGCTTGTGGCCCCAGAAGTCATTGGCATGCACCTTGCAACCACGATGGGAGACAGATTTAGAAGAAAGCTGATCCTGCTCAGAGGCAGAGTGCAGAAACAAAGATATTAGATTCTTGATGATATTGTTGAGCCACTGAATCATATCAACCATGAATCCTGACCTACCTTTGGACTTCTAGTTCTAGGGAAAAAACATACTTTGTATTATTTGAGTTGAGCTTTTTGTTATTTACATCTAAGTGGCATTCTGCTACAATCCTAACCAGTTTTGTTGTTCCTTTTAAAAATATATTAGAATGCATAAGAAATTAATTATCTGAGGCAACTGAGACCAGAAGTCCACACAGCCCTCAGGCTATGCATTCAGTGGGCAGCTGAGATTTCAGTGCTTTATTTTTCCAGGGAGCTCACCACCATGCTTTGATACAATAAACCCATTTCTTGATTTTTAAGTTAGCAGCTCTTTTGCAGGACATTCCACCAGTGTACATGTTCCTGAGGTGTGGTGGTGCTTGGGAGAACAGGAAGGCATCATACAGACTTTCCTTGCCTTTCTTCATTTCTTCCTCACTCTCTCACAACTTCCTTCATTTCTTCCTCACAACTGTGAATTGTACCTCACAGTATCAACTGTGAAGCACAACTACCAAAATCCAGTGGGCCATATGTTACCCTGATACAACATGATACTATAACCTATAAGTTTCTTCTTTAGACAGATTCCAGTCTCTTTTTGTGTTTTCAACAATTCTTACATATTCTGTTTTTGTCTGTTTCATTTTTGAGTGTTCTAAGTAAACTTTTATAACTTGGAAATTATACCCATTCAAAACAATTTTACACCCAGTGTGGCTTACCACCAAATAGGAAAATCTCATTATGAAATATAAAAACTACATTTCTTAGTATATTATAACATATTTTACATGTGAATGTTAATTCAGAGTGACTTATTAATCCTTTTGTTGGCTATATCATAAATTTGGCTAAGCATGTACCAAGTATGTTTTGCAAGTATATAATTATCTATATTTATAGTCATTATCTCCATAACCAATGTAACAAGAACTATGTATTATTGTATTCTGACAATATTTTAGAATGTCTTATTTAATGCAGTGATGCAAAAATAGCAATTATGATATTTATGCTTGATTATTTATGCCCACCCAGATGTTAAGTGCTCTTAATGTATGTGTATGTTTATGTGCTGGGGGGAGCAGGGACATTACTAAAATTAGAGTAAACTATTATTTCAAATGTGTGAACTCAGTCATTAAGAAGAATATGGAGTTGCCTCCGGAAGTATCCACAGAAGCATTGAGAGAGCGGTCTGGGTTAATTTGGTCTTTATTTTATTATTTGTTTATCTGTTGTTCTTGGCCAATGGCCCAATTGGGATGTGACTTCAGCCTTAAAGGTTGCTATTACTAACTTCTTCCCTGAGAAAAGTATAACAAAGATGATTAGTTTCCCCTGGCCAAATGTTTCAGACAGCATACGATGTGGTCAACTCTACAATCTCAGAACTGCAGAGTATTTGGGTCACTGTGAGGCACAGCATTATATTTGCATAGAAAATGCTTGAATAATCAAAATGTTTCCATTCTATCAACATTTTACATGCATTTTGATTCCTGTGCAAAATTTGGAGAATGGCATCTGTTGAAGTATTTATAATATATAATACATAAAACATAATCTTGTACATATGTGGTTAGCATGTAAACATATATTATATTTTCATTAGTCTCTCCCATTAGACTAGGAGTTTCATGATGGCAGGGCTGTAGCATTTTTTTGCTCACCATTACATCCGTAGTTTTTAAACCAGTGGAATGCTGGAGGAACTGAATAAATATTTGTTGAAAGAAAAGATGCACAAATGTTTAATACAGTCATTTGTATTAAATAAAGCTCAGCTGCTTCATTTTGTAATATTATTAAATTCATCAAAGAAAGCCTTATATCTTTGTATATGTTTCATCATACAAATATATACATAACCATATATAGTTTCTATAACTATATGTAGTTATATAAATCAGATTTTCCTTCTTGGGGTAGGAAGGAAACAATATAATTGTTATAAAGACAATGGTTGCAGACCATTAGATTGTCTCATGAAAAATTAAATCTGGGATTTTTAAGCTAACTCAGAAAACACGAAACTATGATTTATTAATTAAGTAGATTCATTTAAATAGAACCACAAAATGTACTTTTAATATTTAGAAGTGATATAGTTTACATGGGTTTTACAATGTATTTATGCAGTGAATCATTTTAACAGCTATTAGTGGTGCATTTGTGAGTCTCTCATTTTAGATAGAGGTATAAATGAGAAAAATAACAAAAAAAGAATGGAAGCTTTGGGTTCATTTTTTGCCACTGAGTAAAAAAACTAAAACTAAACTGAACAAAAACACATATTTTATAAAAGTAAGCCAGAGTACTGGGAAGCTGGAAAGTAATATGACTCGAGCAGCCTACATTCATATCCCAGCTGTTATTAAAGAGTCTTTGAGAACATAATCAGGACAAATTCTCTTACTTAAAGGAAGTAGTAAATATCTTTAAGTTAGGTGATTTGATATCACAAGGGGACTTACAATTCAATATTTTTGTGTATCTATTCAATTGTCCTTAAATATCCTTTGTTTATTAAATGTGCCCTTCCTCCCTATCCAAACCCATACCATCCTTGTTGACTGAATTCAAGTTTCACCACCTTCAAGTGCTTAGTATTTATTTCAGTCTCCAGATATTCCCTTCTACCCCCACTACCTTTTAAATTATAACCTAAAGCCAGTTCTAAACAGAATGGTACATAATATTTTCCAGCCTTGTTTCTCAAGCTGGACATTATTCTTCCTTGGAGGACAAATGTTTTAATTTTGCACAGTGTATATAATTGGTCCTGAGTAAATATTTTTGGAAAACTGTCCAATTTTAAATTGAGAAAATTTAAAATTTAAAGTCCGTAAGTAAATTTAATGACTGTTTTTACCCTTTTGCTTTTTAGCTTTGTAAAATGAGGATTGAAAATTAAACCTAAGAAAATTCATGGGCAAATAAAAAGAAGAAACTTGTAAGGGATAAAGCGGATCAAAAGTTAATATAAATGATTTCTCAGATTTATCTATTTTCAGTAAAATTAATACATTCATAATCTTTTTGAAAATTTAATATAGGAAAGGGGGAATCATTAATTCTACAACAAGAATGCTGTTTAATGTCACTAGAGAAGCCATGAAGCCTAGGTTGCCAGCTCACTAGATATGAATTTCAGATGGTCACAGCATCCACATTATTTTGTTTCACAGCACCTGATAGCAGGAAGCTGATACTCTCAGGCTCCTTTATGTTGTATGGATTTCTGCTTTATTTATGTGTGGGAGACTACTCACTTCAACCTCAATTCATTTCCATAAGTCTGGACAAATGAGCTAATCTAACAAGCAAATCTGTTAAAACCAAAAGAACAAAAAACTAAAACGTAATGAATAGATCAGTAATACTGGCACAAATCTCAGTGACAGTATCCACTTAAGAAAACCACAGAATCATTGCATATAAAATGTTAATGCTGGACAAGACCTAATGATTAAGAGTGTTGGTAAAAAAATCCATTGGTACAATGGGTTAAGGTTTGCATTAGAAAATAGAAGTATATTTATTAAATCACCTAAATTACCAACTAAAAACTCACCACAAGCAGAATTTTGAAGTAAATTCTTTAACATCAGAATACATACACATATGTCTAAAATAATTAAATATATACTTATGATATAATAAATGAAAAGAGGATTATATAATATATACTGAATAATATTTCATTTAATGGATATGGCATAATTTGTTTAACTAAGTCTTTAGTGAATAATAGTTGGATGAATTCCAGGATTTCTGTCTTATAAAGGAGGTTTCAGTGAATAATCAGATTTCATTTGAATCATGGTAGAAACAAAGAAAATAAATTACCTAATACTTTTATTAAATAAAGTCCATAATCCTAAACACAATGTATAACACTTGCTTTCTATAAGCAAGATTCTTAAAAGATCCTCTTTGATGCCATCAGCCTATTTTTTTTAAAAAGGACTATGCTTCTTAAATATATTGGATGATATTATATTTCTGCCATTTTCCTGTGAATGTTACTCTCTTGCTTTAAGAAAGTTACCACTAACAGAGATACAGTAAAACTTCCAATGTCCAATGTCCAAGTAGCACAAAACACAGAGACAAACAAATGACTGATCCATGTGCCTGGCAGATGCAGCCTTAGACTAATTACTGGTTTCCCTGCCCATCATCCCACCTCAGCAGAGATGACTGGGGTTGAACACTGAATATTCTGTGTCTTCTGAGATATAAATAATATGAAATTTCAATTCTTTTAAAATATAAATGGTGATTAATTTAAAGACAGAAAATTACTTCATGGTAGAATCTTGGCAAACAGAGTGTGTGTGTGTGTGTGCATGCCACCATCAAGTATTTCATATGGTTACAGTTATTTCAAACATGACTTTTTACCATTTTAATATCTGTGAGGTCTTTTAGTAAAATATCATTCCCTTTTCATTCCTTATATTCCAAAATACTTCAGAAATTTTACGATGGCTTTGAAATGATATGTTCCCAAAATATAGATTCACACATTTGGCTTAATTAAAATATATTTTGAAATTCAAAAGATGAAGGGGGAAGAAAAAAAAAAAACAGTCGGCAGGTCTAACTTGAAGAAAGATGAGATATTTCTGTGAAATTCTTACGTGTCTTTTCGGTTAGGGGGAATTATCCTTTTCATGTAGTTTTAACTCATTGCAAGGACACTGACAATAACAGATAAAACACAATTTCTGTTTGCTTACATAGAGCTAATCTAATGTGCTATTGCCTTCTGTAACGGTGAGTTAATGACTGCTTTAGAGGATTTTTTTTTTCCTGTTACAATAGGAGCTAAAATTAAATGTTTTCTTTTCATAATCATTAGGACCTTCTTTAAAGGAAAATAGTGTATCCACATTCAGGTGTTAATCATGTGACACTGACAATGTAATTTTCCTATCTGCAAAACTTGTCTCCCTAGGCTAAATTTCTCCTTAATTGGAATGTCTTTAAAGAACTCAACTGATAAAAAAGTAGACAGTTCTAACTTTAAAGCAATGAAATTGAATAAAGGTACAGGGCTATTCAGGGAGGGCCCACATCAATTTTTCTTATCTCTTAAAATATTTTCAAGTTTTGAATGAAAACTATTAATTTCTAATTTCTACCCTTCTAACAGCCCAATCTGCCTACCAAAAAATCCATATATCTTTCAAAACTTCTAGAGACAGAGAACTCAAAATCTCACCAAGGAACATGTCACATCTCTCTCTCAGAGCTGCCTCTAGAAAACAATGGATTAATCAGGCCCAATATTTGAGATGCCAGTCATTCAAATATTTAAAAGCTATTGTAATTATTTTCTTAACTGAGATAAATATCCCTACTTAATTTTACATATCATGGTATATACACCTGGTCATCATTTTTGTTGACCTACTCTTGATAAACTCAAATTTGATGACATATTTTAAAATACAGTAAAAAGAATGGAAACGGTACTCCAGATGTGATCTAACTAGCACAAAATACAATGGTGTTATTACCTGTCTTGTTTAAGCTGCTTTATAACAACCAGCAATCCAACACTGTAAAGAATTAATTTCCTTTCCTTCCCTCCTTCAGCTATATCTTATGGACCAATTGCTAGAGCACTGGGAACTGGTAATCTTATCTTCCTCCTGCCTAAAGGCAAGATTAGTCAGAGGAGGTCATGCTTGGGGTTGAGTCAAGGGAGAATATAACTGGTATGCAAACAATGTCAAATGTATCTTTGCAATGGGAAAGAATTGCAAAATTTTGAAACAAAGAAAAGCCTTAAAGATATACTTTCAATCTTTCAGTTTCTCTCTAGCAAAGAATCTATTTTGCATATATTTCACATGTAGTTGATTAAAGTCCACAGACAGGAAAACCAAACATTTGTTCTAATGGAAACAATTTCCTTAGTGTCCAAGACTAAGTGTCCATCCAGCAGAATCTAAATATTTTGTAGCTTCTCATGAAATTTTCCACGTCAACTGACATTTCTAGTTGTAGATGTTTCTCCCGGAAACCAGCTTTAAAACTTTACAGTTGTTTCTTCCAATAACTAATTTCTGGTTAGAAATTCTAGATTAAAAGTTAGCATCAATTTTGGTCAATGAGCCACATTCAGCCCTTTCCAAATCAACTGCCTATTAGACCAAGTCCTGTCGAAAATAAAATAATTAATAAATCGAAAAATAAATTTATCTTGGAGGCAGAATAAAAACATAATAGAAAAATTTAAACAACTTATTCCTCAAAAGCCTGAGGTAGTACTTAAATGTTGTTCAGATAAGAGCTTTGTGTTTTTATAATGATTACACGCTTCAATAATAAATTTTCAAGACAAGTTATAGAGTCTTATTTCTGGGATAATTTTGGAAATAACATTGAAGATGTACTTTGGTTCAAGGAGATGAATAGAGGCTCTATATCGAGGGTCTCCAACTCCCCTGGGGCATGAACAGGTGCCTGTCTGCGGCCTGTTAGAAACCCCGGCTGCACAACAGGAAATGAGCCTGAGCCCCGCCTCCTGCCAGATCAGCAGCAGCATTAGATTCTCATAGGAGCAGGAATCCTATTGTGAACTGCACATGGGGGTTATCTAGGGTGTGGCCTCCTTAATCTAATGCCTGATGATCTGAGGTGGAACACTTTCATCCTGAAACTACTCCTCCACTGCGGCTCCGTGGAAAAAATTGTTTTCCACGAAACTGGTTCCTGGTGCCCAAAAGGTGGGGGACCACTGCTCTATAGAATACAGATCCACATTACCGTCCTGGTCTTGCTCACAATCCTCCCCATAAACACCTTATAATCTGAGCAACCACTAATGCTAATTCTTCTAGAAAGTTTCCCCATGTCTATTTTTTTTTTTTTTTTGCTTTCTATCATTCTATGTTTGCTTAAAATGTTCCAATATAGTAATTTCTACAGATTAAATAAATTTCCATCTCAGCTCATCTCAAAAGCCACCACAAACATAAAATCTGATTCCTAGGACAGGAAGTGATCTTTCCCCACTTGATACCCATAGCACTTTGTTCCCCTTTTATGATAATTATTTTCTGCATTGTATAATGATTACTGATGTGCCTGTCTTACCCTTTCTTAAATTTAAGTATTTAGAAGGCTGAGCCTTTATCGTCAGGTCATAGAGAAATGGTAGATCACAAGCTCTCCATGAAGTCTCAATACACATCTGTTAAATGGAGGATCCTAATGTTCTTTTTTCCCTGTGATTCTATCTTTATGCAAAGTCACAAAGAGCTTATTGCTGATCTATCATATCCAAGAAACTACTATTAATGTACTGTCATAAATTCCAACTTGGTATTTATTATACTTTACAAGATTCCCATTTTGCAATCTTATAAAGAAAAAAATCAATTCATAACTTATTTGCTCTAAGCATAAGGAAAGCTATATTCCTAAAGGACTGATTCCTAATTATGCAAGCATTACTTACATTACTCATAAATTTCATATAATAAAACATAGGGTTCTCTTTTGCCCATATGAAATGAGGTGATTTGTCAAATTATGTTGAAGGAAAGAAAGTTTTTGAAAAATTAAAAGCTGACAGCTACATTGCCCCCAGTTTGTGTATTCATGCACAAACAGAAAAAAAAAAAAAAAAGTCAGTACTTACTGGACATTTCAATAATTTTATTAATGACTAAAATGATGAAAGAATAGTCAGAGGCTTAGATGTTTGATTTCTGCATGTAGCTTTAAAATAGTATATAAGGTTTAATTATTTATATCACTTAATTAGTAACTCCTGGGTGGCACTTATGAGCCAGACACTGTTTAAAGATCCTTATACGTATTGAATCATTTAATTTACACAAAGGCCCTTTGACATTGGTACTCATACCCCAATTTTACAGATGAGGAAACTAAGGTGGAGAGAGATTAAGTAACTTGCTCTAAGTCACAGACTTGGCAAATAGAAGTACCAAGATTTCAACTCAGCCTAGCTAGCTTCTTAACCACACCCCCATGATGCAGTCCTTTAAAGAATGTGTTCCTTCAGATGTTTACACACTACAGAATTCCAGTAGAGCATGCTCAGCATGTAACAAACACTGGAATTAGAAGTATTATTTTTGGCTGGGTGGGGTGGCTCATGCCTGTAATCTCAACATTTGGGGAGGCTGAGGTGGGTGGATTGCTTGAGCCTAGAAGTTCAAGACCAGCCTGAGCGACATGGCAAAACCCTGTCTCTACACAAAGTACAAAAATTAACCAGGCTTGGTGGAGTGTACCTGTAGTCCCAGCTACCTGGGAGGCTGAGGTGGGAGGATCACTTGAGCCTGGGACATTGAGGCTGCAGTGAGCCATGATTGCGTCATTGCACTCCAGCATGGGTGACAGAGACCCCATCTCCAGAAACAACAACAACAAAAAACTTCCAAACCAACAAAAAGAAGTATTATTATTTCTTTGGGTTTGAAAGTATTACTCCCCATATGTGTAACAGGCACAGCTTAATTTGAACAAGCACTGCAATGTGCAAAAAGCATGGAACAAAATTGTAGGTTCAACTCTTCTTCCACTGAGCAGGAATCAATGACCTTGGTCTATTCATTACATTTATCACAGAATCCCCTTCCTGTTTAACACTGACATTGACATTAGCTCACTTGTTTATTTCCAGGTTATTTTACGTGTGTGTGTGTATATGTGTGTGTGTGTGTGTGTGTGTAAATGAATGGTGCACTCTGAAAATACAGGCAAAATTAAAGGGAAAAGGATGAGGAAAAAAGTCTTTGTCTTTGGCATGACAGTGACTGATAAACTGCATAAAAAGACTATCTGCCCACACACTTCAGTGTTTATCACCTGATGTGCTAATAACCAGCAGGGCTCATTGAGAAGGGAGCTTTACTACAGTAGTTCTGGGACAGGAAAGCATTGTGGAAAGTAACACAGCTGGACCTCCGTATTTAAGAAGTAATGAAATCTAATCTTGCAAGCCAGAGGCTGTTCTGTGATGCACTCCAATTTATCTATTGTCTGAAAAGCCAAAGTCATTGGTTAAAAGACAGCTAAGCTGACACACACAGAATATGTCTTGTTCTTGAAAATGTTTGAGCTCCTTGTGTAGATGAGTCACAATAACGAGTTCTGTATCCAATGGCTCTCTGTGATTTGGATGAAGCATTCTGGTTTCATTTCACAACGAAACCTTATCAGATAAAGACATTGTGGGGTTATATGAATACATTGTATTAAAAAGGTGTTAATTCTTTTTTGAAATTTGCTATATTTTCCAAAGATTAGTACTTAAGAAAACAAATATCCTTACTGGGTTCTATCTTCAGCTGAGAGACTGAAATTTTGCCCTCCCTATTTTTCTTTCCAAGTCTTGATTAAAATTAAAAGAAGATAACAATAAATATTGATTGTTGTCTATTTTAAATCATAGCTTGATTAATTTTATACTTTCAAATGCCAAAATTAAATATAATCTGGAAATGATTCAGCCCAGTTCTACTCTCATTATATGACTCATTTAGAAATTGTTAACCTTGTACTTTAAGCAATATGGATTATGGATTTTTCTTCACATAAATACTTTGCTATATGTTAAACAATAAGTTGTCTTACAGTACAAAGTCACCTTGAGGTGTCACCTAGTTTTCCTATGGCTCCAGGGAATGTGGCCAAACAAAACTCCACAAACAATGACATCTATTTTAAGCTCTTTGACAAAGAATTCATGCCTCTATTTCATCTCAGTAACCCTTATGCTTTATTCTAGTAATTCCTCATATCAAACAGCATGATTCTAGCACACAGGAGGTACCAATAAGATTTGTATTAGATGCTACAGGAGTCTGTAATATTTTCAAGAAATTAATCCAACCTATCAAAACACTTATGTATTTATTTACTTATTTAGTTAGTTTGAAGCAGTCTCTCTCTGTTGTCAGGATGGAGTGCAGTGGCATGATCCCAGCTCACTGCCACCTCCGCCTCCCAGGTTCAAACGATTCTCATTTCAGCCTCCTGCTTAGCCGGGATTACAGATGTGCACCACCACACCTGGCAATTTTTTTTTTTTTTTTTTTTTTTTTTAGTAGAGAAAAGGTTTTACCATGTTGACCAGGCGGGTCTTAAACCCCTGAACTCAAGTGACCCACCCACCTTGGTCTCCCAAAGTACTGGGATTACAGGCATGAGCCACCGCTCCAGGCCAAAACACTTATTTTCAATGAATTCTTAAAGTGTCCTATCTTTTTCTTCATTCCATCTTCTGTGTTAATAGTAGTATGGGGAGAGATGAGAGCAAAGGCTGTGTCATTCATCCATTAGCCCTTTACTTTCCATCAGAGAAGTATTAGTCATTTTTCCATTTCCTAGCTTTATTTAACCTTCTTAAGCTTTCTTTTTCCACTTACCCTAAGCCTGTTCCATACTTTAGATCAGGGATCCTACCAGCCCGTGGCCTGTTAGGAACCAGGCCACACAGCAGGAGATGGGCAGCAGGTGAGCAAGTATTACTGCATAAGCTCCGCCTCCTTTCAGATCAGCAGCAGCATTAAATTCTCCTGAGAACACAACTCTGTTGTGAACTGCATATGCAAGGGATGTAGGTTGTATGCTCCTTATGATAATCTAATGCCAACCCATCTTCTGTGGAAAAATTATCTTCTATGAAACCCAGTCCCTGGTACTAAAGAGGTTGGGGACTGCTGCTGCAGATGCTCTAAAATATTACTTAAGCTTTATATGATTAAATACCTACTCCTTCTCTTATTAGGCTTGATTTTAGAGAATGTCTCTTTCTTTATAGTTTTTATTAACTAAACTCTTCTTTATATATGCCTACTTCTGTTTTACCCTTTTTAAATGTTTTATGGCCTACTACAGTAATCAAATGTTTGAATGAAAATTAAAGGAAATATAATCACATTATTTTTAAAATATATTGGATAGGATAACAATCTCTTCTTTTTCTCTTCATGTGTATTTTTCTTCTTCTATTATACAAATCAAATAACTCCAAATCTATATTACTATGAATAAGTGAGCATAAGTACATTAAGCTTCCTCTTCATTATAAATCTATCATGATAAACTGTTTAGCCTTTTCTATACAATCCTTAGAATATTAAAAGCTTTCAAAAAACTCTTATCCCAACCATTTACCTTTAAGAATTTAGTCTAAAGACACAATGGCAAATATGCACAAAATTTAGTTATAAGGCACTCTATCAAATTCTTCATAATAGAGGAAATTAGCATACTACTTAAATGTCCACAAGTAGGGGCTCATTAAATAAATGATAATAAATGATGGAATGTTTTCTTGCTATTTAAAAAATTTCAGGAAACAATTTTTAATTAAATGGAAAGATAATTTTATATCCTTATGTGAAAAAACTAAAGGTGACTATCAAGAAATATGAACTGTGTAGTATAAGTTTTATGCACACATATGTATACACATAAACACAAACATGTACATAATTTTATGTAAAAAATCAAATTGCTATCATTCTTTATATGACTATATATAGCTTTAGGTAGGTATAGAAAAAACCAGATACAGATAAGTGAATAAAAAAAGACTAAAAGTGTATATAACCTAAGATTATGATACATTTTGTTTGCTTCTTTTATTTTGTATGTTCTAAAGTTTATATATATATATATATAAAACTTTTGTAAAGAAAAAATTCAATAAATGCCGTGTAAAATATAAACTAAAGGACAGTGGTTTAAATGATATACATCAATATCTTAATGAGTCATTGTCTTTTCTTACAAATAAAAGTTTTACCACAAACTGGCTTTTGTCCTTTGACTGGACTAGAATGGCTTTCGGTATTCAATAATATCTAAGGTTCTTTGATGTTATACATTTTTTTCTCTCTGAAAGTTAATATATAATTGTTACAGCTTAGAATTACAAACTAACAAATTCTATTCATTGTCATTATTAATAAAGCAGAAATATTTTTACATCAATAAGCTAATGAGTTTATATAGTATGTTACAGAATTTTTACACATATAAAACATAATTACTTTTCTATAATATATCCAAAATTAGTACAAAAACTTTCCCTTAATTATCTGTCATCTTAACTTACAATTATATTTGTTTGTATGAACTTATATTTAACCTTTCTTATTATTAGAAAAGTAAGGAAACATAACTGTGAAAATAAATCCCTTTGACCCTAGTTGACTGGAAAATTTCTTAGCAATCATCTATTGGCTAGCAGCTTTAGAGAAAGTATTTTAGTCCATGAAACATAGCTCTCATTATGATAATTTGTAGAAAAATGGATTCAATCATGAGTCTAAGAAGTAATCTTAAGAAGAGGGGAAAATGAACCACCCTGACAACCACTCACAATTTCATCTACTATGTGAAAAATTTAACTAAAATTTACCAAACCCCTCATTTGGTAACCAAAGTCTCGAAATCTAAAATAACCCTACACCACCCAAGAGAGCTACTTAAGGCTCGCTAACTTTCTGATATTTCATGAACACTAACAAGAAGTCTTTCAGACAGCGTCAGACTCTATTATACTACTTGATATTCTGACACTGATTACCTTCTGAAAGATAAACATGAATATGGCTATTCATAGAGTGAAATGTACAGTCAACTTCTAGTTTTTTTAAAAAAATGTGTATGACAGTCTTTATTTTCTGGGGTAAATATATTCAATTTTTCATAATAAAATGAAAGCTGAGGAACAGGCCATTAGTGACAATATAGGGGGTAACAAATTTAATAGAATCTGAATTTGTATTAGAAAAGGGATATCATTACCAAAGGGAAATAAGTTTCTATGGAATATGATAGGTAGGAGAGGATAGGAGAATATAAAACAGAATAAAATGAAATAACTTTTCCTGAATATATATATATATATTATATATTTTTTACATGATATGCCATACACACACACACACACACACACACGGAAATGAGAAGCCTGGCCAGAAGTCGATATAATTACAGAAAAGATAAAAAGAAATTATAAATAAAATGATATACAGTACTATTATCCTGTACTGACCTACTCTCAATAACACACATACATTTAATTTTTTCCAAGTGATGATGAATGTTATATTACTACCACATTCCAATGTTTATATTCTTTGTTTTGTCTGATCATTTTAACAATATTTTACACATATTTATGACAAAGACTATTTTTTAACTGCTATATCCTCAGTGACAGGAAGAGTGGCACATAGCTGAGACTCAAATATTTGACAGATGAATGAGTAAGCAAATAAATAGACAAATGTTTGTTTTAGCCATTTAATTTTTTCCTACAAATTCTTCTATGTGCCACAGTCAAGCTCTTTCTCCACAATGCCAGCAAAACTGATCTTCCGTAAAGCAACAAGATCATCCATAAATCACATGGAATTAAAGTAAATGCTTATCTTGCTTAACTGCTCCGCAGTACTTGACATTGCTGATTATCCACTCCTTGAGACATTGTTAATCCTGAACTTACTGTGTGCCACACTTTCCTGGTTTTCCTTCTACCTGACTACTCTCTCTCTGGCTGCTTTACAGATTTCACTTTCTCTACCTATCACTTAAATATTGACGGCCCTCTTACCGGTTTGCATTTCAAAGTCCTCTATTCTTTCCCATGTCTAGCTCTTCTATTCTTTGTTATTACCCTTTTTCTAGGCAGACTCATCCATTCCCTAAGCTTCAATAACCATCTATATAATTATGACTTCTACATTGATGCTTGACTTCTTAGATAATGTCTATCAAATTTCTCAAATTCAATATGTGAAATACTGCACTCTCTTTCTGCCTCCCAATCCTGTGTATTGTCATTTACAATATCTCAGTAAATGATACCCAGTTGCTCAGGCCAGAAACTGGGGATGTCTTTCTTTACTCTTAGTTTCTACCACACTCTTTTTCTTCATACCCCACAAATAACCAATACTTGTCTAGGGTATCGTCTAAATACTCAATGACTCTCTCCTCTTCATCCCGTTAGTTACCACACTGACCCAAGCTAAGATCATGTCTAGCCTCATCTGCTGCAATTGCCTTCAAATTGTCCCCCTGCTGTGTTTTGCTGTACTTTGCTTTCCATGTTGCACCAACAGAAATACAAATTCTCTCTGTTGTTCTTAGTAAAAAGTCAATTTTTCTTAAAACACTGTACCAAACTCTAGCGTATCTGCCACTTGTCACCATCCTCAGAGTCAGTGCTGGCCACCATGTCCCTTCTCTCTAAGTTCTAGACACATTTAACTTATTTCAGTTCATGACATTACTATATTTTTAATCTGCTGGTTATTCTACACACTATTTTCTCTGTCTGGAATAGGTTTTGTTGTTTGTTGTTGTTGTTTTCAGTCTGCAATAGATTGAAATTATTTTTTAGATTTATGTCTAGATGTTATTTTTACAGGTTGGTATGCATTCCTTTATACTTAGCTTAAGGCAAGGTATTTGTTTTATATTTTTATGGCTCCATGTACTTGTATCACAACACATCATAACATATCTATATATCTGTCTATCATCTATTTTTCTATTTTCTGTTATCTATCTATCTATCTATCTATCTATCTATCTATCTATCTATCTATATCTTCCTGTCTGTCTGTCTGTCTATCTATCTCATCATCTAAACAGCAACTTGTTTATCATTGCCCCTCCACCATTCAGGTCACAACTACTTAGCAAACATTCAATAAATATTTATTTAAAAATAAATAAAAACTAAGATTTAATTTTTTTAAAAAAGATCACTTATTTTTTCCCTTTGATTACATTAAAATACTATGTATTTGAGTTGTAAAAGTTTATACTTGTTACTAATGGATTATTCTGATAATGCACACAGGAGAATTATGCCACAGAACTTGTACAATTTAAAAATTCTCAAGATTTCCATTTATGAACTGTGTAACATATACTGATAGGCCAGTCAAGGTGGCTTACGCCTGTAATCCCAGCACTTTGGGAGCCAAGGTGGTTGAATTACCTGAGGTCAGAAGGTCAGGAGTTCGAGACCAGTCTGGCCAACATGGTGAAACCCTGTCTCTACTAAAAAAAAAAAATACAAAAATTAGCTGGGCATGGTGGCACGTGCCTGTAATCCCATCTACTTGGGAGGCTAAGGCAGGAGAATCCCTTGAACACAGAAGGCGGAGGATGCAGTGAGCCAAGATCATGGCATTGCTCTCCAGGCTGGGTGACAGAGCGAGATTCCCTCTCTCTCTCTCTCTCCCCCCCCATATATATATATATACACACACACACACACACACACACACACATATATATATCACCTCCTGGGTTCAAGTGATTCTTCTGCCTCACCCTCCCTAGTAGCTGGAACTACAGCACCTGCCAACACACCCGGCTAATTTTTGTATATTTGGTAAAGACAGGGTTTCACTATGTTGACTAGGCTGGTCTCTCTCTCTCTCTCTCTGTATATAATATATATAATATATAACATATATAATATATGTTATATATATTATATATATAATATATGACATATATATTATATATATGACATATATGTTATATGTTATATATATTATATATGTTATATAAATATGTAAAATATATATATTTTATACATATAAAATATATAATATATATATTTTGTGTGTGTGTGTGTGTATAGAGAGAGAGAGAGAGGGGGCCAGAGAGATAATACAAAATTTCTACATGAAATGCATGTGTCATAATATAGCTCCCAATTACACAGTGCCATCCAGGAATGTGAGTGAGTAAGTGGGAAGCAATTTGGGGCTTAGCCACGTGGTGGTCTGTGCACAAATCCTCTGGAGAGGGAGGCAGCATTCAGTGCACATCTGTGCAAACACTGGTTAATCTGGCTAATGTCTTCAAATTTAAGAATTTAAAACAAGGGCTTTTTCTTTGCTTTGTTTGAAGAGAAGTTTTCCTACTGCCATTTTCAGATATCAGAAGTGAATCTTAATAACTCTAAGAGGCTGAGCACATTGAGTTGTGCAGGTGTGTATGCGTGATAGCTGTGTGTGGGGATACAGACAGGTAAAGAGAGAGCGAGAATGCAGTATACAGAAATATCAAAAAAATGTCCAAAGAAAAGCAATGTTGTCTAGTGAATGAAGTTCACAAATCTGAGAAAGTCAATTTTGTCAAACTATCCCACATAACACAGGAATGCAAGTGAATGTGAGTATTGATTGCAAATGTTGTTAAGTGTTTTGTACTTATCTGATATTATATGTTTTGTGAGGGAAGAATAAAAGTACAAAATTGGATGAGGATCTCTTGAAATAAGTATCAATAACCTGAAACTAAGCTACTGCAAAGTAGTAGGGTTTGAGTAAAATCATGAAATGTTTTCCTCTAAGCATGCATTTGAAATTCTCCTTTCCAGATGAACTGCAATGAAGAGTATATGTCTGACTGAAGAACAAACTAGGTAAAAATAATTTTAAAAACTGGGATCAAAAAACACTTTTTCTAAGCAAATATAAATGAGAGTATTTTCTTTCCTTTGGAAATTAAAAATAAAAAGATTTAGAATTTCATAATATGTATGGCTCAAAATTCATATGGTCCAAAATGGATAAAAAAAACCTTAGAAACATCTCTATCTTTGTGGGAACTAATATGTAAGGAAAAATACAGACTAGTGACAGCTCAAATGTTTTTTGCCTTTTAAGATATTACCTCAAAATACCCACATGTGTTTTTTGTTTGTTTTTTAAATTCTAATACACTCTTTCCTGCATTGGTGTTAGATAACAACAGAAGAACAATAACAAAAAAGCCTTGGACAAGCCGTTTATTTTTATTTTTATTTATTTATTTGAGATGGAGTCTCTCTCTGTCGCCTAGGCTGGAATGCAGTGGCGCAGTCTCAGCTCACTGCAACCTCCACCTCCTTGGTTCAAGTGAGTCTCCTGCCTCAGCCTCCCTAGTAGCTAGGACTACAGAACCTGTCATCACGCCCAGTTAATTTTTGTATATTTGGTATAGACAGGGTTTCACTATGTTGGCCAGGCTGGTCTCAAACTCCTGAGCTCGTGATCCACCTGCCTCAGCCTTCCAAAGTGCTGGGATTACCGGTGTGAGCCACCGCACCTGGCCTTTTATGTTTTTTCTAAACAAAAACGCAGGATGGTCTTTAGTAATCTAATGATTGAACTACTTGATCCCAATAATTAGTTTTAAAACTATGAAAAGCCCCAAGGTAAGCTAGATATTAAAGGCATTATTACCAAGTATTACTATTCAATCAATATTTAGTATACCTTTCATATGCGAGAAAGTATGAAGGTGAAAAAAAGCAGTAGAAAGGCAAGTAGGGTAATGTTTCTGTCATAAATAGGTGCCTAAATTGAAAATTGTGCTTGATTTCTCATTATTTTCTGATCTTTTATAAAAATTATTTCACAATATAGGAAAGTTGTACTTCAGAAACTGTGAACACTTAAAGTGTTCAACTTTAGGAAAGTTGTTTCCTAGTATTTTAATGTTGGAACACCAGTACATGAAAATAGAATTGGTGTAACTAATATCCTATACTAAATGATCAAGCAAATACAAACTAAATATATTTCTTCCAAGACCTCCTAAATACAGCTCAGAGAATAATAGGGTTGTGAGAAACATACAATTAAAAAATATAGCTTAAAATAATACAGTATAACTATCCAATTTCTGAATATCAGAGATGTATACTAATACATAGTAATGAATCTGAGTTTTAATTTAATTCTATAAGCATTTGATTTCCCAAAGTCACACTAAACTAGGTGGAATATGGCAGCGTGCTTAGTTTTTAAAGTATTGCTGCCCATAGTATCAATGTTCGGACAAAATGGTGAATGTTCAATTAATATCTAAAAGTATAGCCCAAAAGTATACAAGTATTTACTTTAAAATTCTGCTGGCCAGGCATGGTGGTTCCTGCCTGTAACATGAGCACTTTTGGAGGCTGAGGCAGGTAGATCACAAGGTCAGGAAATCAAGATAATCCTGGCTAACATGGTGAAACCCCGTCTGTACAAAAAATACAGAAAGAAATTAGCCACGCGTGGTGGTGGGCACCTATGGCCCCAGGTACTCAGGAGGCTGAGGCAGGAGAATGGCTTGAACTCAGGGGACAGAGCTTACAGTGAGCTGAGATTGCGCCACTGCACTCCAGCCTGGGTGACAGAGTGAGACTCCATCTCAAAAAAAAAAAAAAAAAAAAAAAAAATTCTTCTAAGATACTGATTTCTTAATCATTTACCTACATTTGTTTCTCTGATTCCAGATTTGGATCTTTCTAATGGTGCCAAAAATATTACATACTATTATACAAATCGAAGGCACTGCCAATTGGGGGTTGTTGGGCTTAAAATACAACACTAAAATTTTATTCTATTCATACATTCCTACTAGGGGTATTTATGACTCTAATTTTCTTCAGATATACAGACTTTCCTGAGGATATGATTCTCACATTAAACTCTGAAACTCAAATGTACATATTTGAAGCCCAGGTCAAAGTGGTTACAACAGTTTTATTTCAATGGCACTGTGTCAAACCTCCTAAAATATCAGTGAGTTAATAAAAGCCTTAAAAGAGAATTATCTTTGAAGATGAATTAAATGAACAAAGTACTTTTCAGCAATAATATAATTAACTTATTTGGATAACATATATTCATAATGCAAATAAAATTAAGGAAAATTCATTTAAAAAATAAAACACACTACAATCCAGTAACTAATGGCCAAAGATGGTAAATGAATGGTTTTATTTAATTATTTTTTCTTTCATTCAACCAATAGTTGCTGGATTTTTTACTATGCATAAGGTATTAAGTTAGGTGCACTGGGTACAATGATGGGTAATTCAAGCTGATCCCTGGACGCTATTACTTTTCTTTTTCAAAACTATTTCCCCAAAGACATTGAAGTGCCCTGTTTCTCTAAGGTTTATGCTGGTTGACAAATATTTGATCCAAAACATGTTTGGTTTCCTATGATGAACAGATATATTCCATCTTGTACTCTTCTTGGTACTAATGTGAAAAATATATACTTTTTTCAAACTTACTTGTGGTGTTAACTTTGAAAATCATTTCTCTCTTTAGTCAGAGAGAAAATCTCTGCACAAGTTTACATGATGTTAAATTATTTTAAAGTATAGCTATTTCCTTAATGGGGACTATCTGGAATTACAGAAATTACTCTAAATCCATAAGTATACATATTTTGGAGACTTTTAAAAAAACTATTCTAATATAACCAATGACACATTAATTTTTGCAGAGCAAATTTTTGAGAAAACTTTGAAGAGCACTGCATCTGGAATATCCTCTTCTTTATATGCTTAGAAATATCAAATACATTTATCACCTAAGGAAAGTAATGATTAGAACAGCTACACAATGCTGATGGATATTAGAAGTCCCTAAAAACATCCTGTTTTACCTACAGTGATAATTTAACTTGAATAAATTGACTTTGGAGTTATGTATTTTATTTGAGAATAAAATGTTAAATTTATATTAATATTAGAAATATGAGAAATGTTATATTTATGTATTATTTGTAGTGTCTTTAAATTTAGTGTTAATTACTAAAAATATTTTAAAACTTAAAGAACACAATATAATTTCAATATAAACTGGAAATGATAAAACTGAGAATCCTACACAAAAGTAAACTAATTAGCAACATACAGCAATTTTACACCTAATCTCCATAATGCACCACAGCCAAACTGCCAGTTATTCATGGAAACAAAAAGATAACTACTGAAATGCTTAAATTTTGCACTTACCAACCTCCACAACACTAGAACAGTTGGGGTCTGTGAAGCCATCTGGACACTCACAGGAAAAGGAACCATCAGCCAATCCTGGCAAACAGATACCTCCATTTTCACATGGATTGGGATCGCAAATATCACCTAAGGCATTAAAAAAAAACAGAAATTGACTTTTTTTTTTCCTTCTTAGGCATTGAAACATACTAGTTTACTTTGCTATGGATGTTCCCTTGGCAAAGTCAAAAGTCAGGGTAATATTAAGATTCACACATAAGATTTGCAAGACTCATTTCAAACCATGTACTCAAAATATATATATATATATATTATGTAACATGGTAAAAATTGAACTGCATAATTCAAACACTGCCTCTGAAAGCTATTGGTTCAGTTTGGAGTTCCTTCATAATATGTAAAGAGAATGTTGTCTAATTGGTTAATAAATACTAACCTAAATATCTGTAATAGACTGGTGTCATTGATTACTCTGATAAATACCTTCTTTAGTTCCACACAGTTTACTCTTTAACTCTTTAAAGGACAGGATTTATTTCTGGATCCCTAGAATCTGGGCTTGTCCATGTGACTTGCTTTGGCTAGTAGGTCATTAACAGACTTGAAGACAACAGAGATTTGAAAAGCACTTGAAGATACCTACTTCCTCTCTTGGAGTGCTATGATCGCCATGTGAATGAATTCAGGCTAGCTTGCTTGAGATGGGTGAAAGAAATGTTGAAGGATAAGAGAGAAACTGCTACAGAGAAATAAGGTATGACATACATAATGGAAACCCCACAATGCGTGGCCTTGGCTATGGCAATGGGTGGCAGACAGTATCGGGAAAAGCAGTCATGGCCACGAAAAGCTAGAAAAATGGCTACCCATTTTATGTAGCGAGTAACAATTGATAAAGCTGTCATCTGAGGTAACTGGGGAAGTAGAATATGTATGCGATTAACTTTTCATATGAGTAAGGAGATTTCCAGGCAGACTATTAAAGCATCAGTTGGCTCTTACTGCCTGCATATGATAAGGTGCTACAATAAAGAGATGAGCTAAATAAAGAATCAGTCCTTTTGAAAAGTAAAGGGAAGTAGTATACAAGGACCAGGACTTGTGTTAGAAAACACAATTGTTTCTAAACTCCCACCTCTTAAAGTGGTAAATTATTGAATGCCAGAAAGACATGGCCCAACATAAATATCAAATCAAGGATGTGGCTATAAACCTCCATGTGAAAACATTTCAAATAATTCAGACGGAGCCTGAAAGATCTTCTCAGCTAAATAAAAGGGCTTCCAGAGACCTTAAGGATTGTCCCTAAGAAGACTGACATACTCAAAGTAGCACTGATTAAGTCTGGAGTAAAAAAGCAGACTTCAGACAGAATCATGGGTGTGGCTCTATTGCACAGAGGATTTGAATCAGATGCACAAAAACGCATACAGTTTTACAGGGAGCTTTGTAGGTGAAAGTGCCACCTCCTGGACTCAATGAGTATGGGATTTTTCAAAACAAAAAAGCATCTGGGCACCAACTTCCTACTAGATTGTATTTCTTAGTTACGTTATTCTCTGTAAGGTTTTTCACATGAGAATTATTTAATCTCTTCTCCAGATGAAGCACTTTAAAAATATTTGAAAAATGAGAATTCAGGTTGTGATTTCTGTCAAACATAAACCAAGTCATTAGCCACACTAAGATGATAGACTAAAACAGTACATAAGCACTGGAGCAGATATTAGAAAAGAGAGTCATAAAATGAATGAATGAATGTTTGGGGAATACCAAAGAATTTAGCGTGGCTGGACTATGGAGCATTTAATCTGGAATGGCTAAGAAAGTATAAATATGTTAGATCAGGGAGTATTAAAAAGTGGCATTGTAATTTTTAAGATAAGGAATCAATGAGAGTGTTTAACATTTTTAACATGTGTTTTAAAGTTTGGACATGGTCAGATCTAAATTAAGAAGACAATCCTGGCAGCATTTTGAATGGGGTGGTTGATGACTGATAAAGATATTTCAGTAGACTTGCTATCATTTATATACCTATCATCTATCTATCTATCTATCTATCTATCTATCTATCTATCTATCTATCTATCCATCCATCCATCCATCCATCCATCCATCCATTTATCCATCCACACATATAGCTAGCTAGCTATCCTCCATTCATCTATCAATTTGTCTATCTGTCCTTCTATTCCTTGAGTACCTACTGCATAGTAGACACTGAGGTAAGTGTGGTATATACCAAACTAAATAACAGACTATGGAGCTTAGTGGGAGAGATAAAAATGCAGTAACAATTACAATTATACTAACACAGTAGTAACACCTGCAATTGGTATACATGATCCAAACTGTGGGACCAGTGGAGATTTTTAAGGAGATTCAGTGCTATCAGGTGATGAAGAGGAGAGAGCATATGCTTAATATTACAGGCAAACATTAATATTAAGTGTGTAATATTACCTTTACACACTTAAAGGTAAAAGATCATGTTTCATTCCAGGAAGTTCAGGTAGATCACTGTAGCTAGGATATAAATATGTATGAGAAATACAAAATGATGAGGTCCAAAAGGTAAGAAGGCCATCTGAATCAAGGTCTTTTATGCTGTGCCAACAATTTTGGAGTTTATCTTTAAGCACTGGAAAATTATAAAAGAAATTGAAATACGGGAAAGTATATCGCCACATTTGTGCTTTGGAACAATCACTAAGGCAGCAATGTGTTGAATCAGATGGAGGAGGTTGGGCTGAGGGAAAAAGGGAAATGCATTTATTGTTTGAAATAGTCTCAAAAAAAAATGTTGAAGATTCTCTTGACCCTTCATAGAGGTGGCTACAGACAGGGAAATCAAAGTAGGTATCATTTAATATCAAATCTAGTTAATAAATACCAGGTAATGAAACAAGAATAAAAGTTCCCCCAAATTAAGACCCATCCACCTATGTGGAGTAATCAATGTAAGCACACAGTCTCATATTTACATATTTACCTAAAAAAAAAAACCCTTCTTTCAGATCCCATTCTGTCCTATAACCAAGTTCTTGCATCAGGTAGTAACTGAGGTAGGCCTACAGTCCTGATATACCCAGGGCCAAAGGAGGTCCCTTTGATTATCCCATCATTATGTAGAGTGCCTTAAGAATCCTTTCTGGTGCCTTAAGAAATCTTTCATGGCACTTGTGCTGCCCTCTCTAGATGATAATGCTAAATAGAGTCAATTTTCTACCAGACATGTGTGGGCCAGTCATATCATGCTTCTGTGGTCAAAATGAGAGAGGACTATTTGTTCAAGTCTCATTATATCTTAGCGATGCCAACTGTTGTTTAGCTGACATGTTTTTCTCTCTTATCCTTATAATTTTTGTTCTTTTTTGCTCATGGAAACACATTTCTAATACACTATAAAATTTTCATCTTATTTCCTTCATTAACATACTATCTTTTGAAAGGGAGAAAAGAGGTAATAGATTGGAGAAATATGTACAAGGTAGAATCAAGATGACAATTTGACCAAATTGATCCAGGGGTTGATCAAGAAATTTCGGTTGATTTCCAGAGTTCTTGCCTGTATGAATGAGTAGCCATCCTTTATAAGGAAATATAATGGATTCAGTTTTAGAGGTATTATCGTATTTGAAAAGTCTGCAGAAGATCTAAAATGAAAATGTCCGATTAAGCTATTATATAAGTAGATGTAGAATTAAAGAGTCTCTGCTTAAACATGGGTTGCTAGGTATGAACGTTAATACAACTTTTCACTGAGTGTATTAAGGGAGTGCAGGGGAACGGAGTGGAGGGGATGAGAGCAGAGAGAAATGAAGACAGGAGTGGTCCTTAGGCACACCAACAAGTAAGTGAGGAAAAGATATAAGATTCTTCTTTAAAAGAAAGAAGTTAATGCTTGGCCCATTGTACCCAGGTATAAATGTTCAGTTTATTAAACTGGGGTCTACCATGTCAAAGTCTTCCTGAAATTAATAAGGGTCCCACATGTAACTGTGTTGGGTGGACAGTGGCAACAAAAATCAAAGTTTTGATCTTGGACAAAGTAGAGGATAAACAACAAACATAATTAGGGTTACTATAGATTTTGTTTAAAATCTGTTTCTCTTTACGTAATCATTAGTGATGCTTTTATCAGATGGCATCTGATCAAGGAGATGCTAAGATAAAGATAAGAGTGTAACAAGTTTATTGAGAAGTAACGTCTGCGAATGACAAAATGAGGAGGAAGCAGAAACTAGTAGGAAAAGCTTCAACTTGCGACATAAGTATGACACCAATAAAGATAAATGGAAGACATGAGGGTGCGGATGGTCGGGGCAGGATTGACCACGGAGAGCCTCAGTCTATAATGCAGATTTGAGAGAGTCTTAGCCAATTACACAGGGAGCTCCAGAGCAAAGATTATTGTTGGAAGGATTTCCCCTAGGTCAGGAATGACAGGCACTAGGGCAATCCAGGTAGATTGAGGGTCTAAGGCTCAAGTATGTCCTGAAAGTTCTGCAGGAGACTGCCAGCTAACTACATACTTGCAGTTGGACAGCACATTCTTTCTTAAAGAAGGATTAGAGTTGTACACCTCCATGGGTACCCACAATCCCCGCTCACCTCAGATATGTCCTGATTTGAATGAGTTATATGGTTACTTAGGTCAAAACCATCATATCTCAGGCTATTTCCTCTATTCAGCCATAATCCCAGCGGTTAGTACAGATATGGGTTGATAAGTGAAAACAAACTCTCTCTTGGCTAGAATTTCACGTCTAATTAAAATACACAGTACGGACTTCTGATCCTCTGTTATGTCAGTTTATCTAAGGTAGTAGCACCTCAGGTAAGAAATTCTGACTAAAATGCAATAGGTTCTCAGCCTTTAAATCAACAATTTTTTCTGTTTGTTTCCCAGTAGATATGTTGGTAAAGTTTGTTTTTTTTCTTTTTTTTTTTTTTTTTTTTTTGAGATGGAGTCTTGCTCCGTGCAGTGGCACCATCTTGGTTCACTGCAAGCTCCGCCTCTCGGGTTCACGCCATTCTCCTGCCTCAGCCTCCCGAGTAGCTGGAACTACAGGCGCCCGCCACCTCGCCCAGCTAATTTTTTGTATTTTTAGTAGAGACGGGGTTTCACCGTGTTAGCCAGGATGGTCTCGATCTCCTGACCTTGTGATCCACACACCTCGGCCTCCCAAAGTGCTGAGATTACAGGCGTGAGCCACTGCGCCCGGCCTGGTAAAGTCTTTTAAAACTGCAATGACGACCAGTAGAAGAAGTTAGGCTAAGGAAAGGAAAACAGGGTAATATAAGATTTCATAGTTCTTTATCCTACTGTCAGCATGCTCCTAAAATATACTTCTGCATATTGTAATCTGTGTAGCATTATACCTTGATGTTTCTTGGCTGGCTGGCCTCACCTGCTTTAGATTAGGACAGATGTGTTTAGTTTCATTCTAACCATGTTTTATGGTTCCATCTGCAGTTTATGGCAGATTCAGGCAAATTAAGCTGATGCCAATTTGCCTTTTGGCAATAGAACAAAGCAATTATTTTTCCCAGGGGCAAGAAATCATTGCAGGCTAAATTTAACTTACTGTTTGCCTGCTCTTTCCACCCACTCTCCAGAGTTCTGATCGGACTGCATATTCTGCATGAAATCAATGTTGGCTTCATTCTTCTCACTGACCTCCTACCTGTTGCCTGTCACCTCATGTTCAAGGTGATTTAGGGACTATCTTATTTTACTTCATTACCCATTTGCAATCCATGACCTTTTAGCCTCAACAGCAAAGTGTGTGAGCACCTATAAAATACTATTTGGTACTGCAGAAGACAATGGTTAAAAAAAACCCTAAAAGCCTAAAATAGGTACCTTTATGATTGTGCTCGTGCATTTTCTGTGAGCTTAGTGTATAATTATACAACTTCTCATGCCATACAAAGAAGAAAATTCTATAATGGTACTACTGAGAATCAGGTAGAAAGGACAGCTGATTTTGTTCACGGATAATTAAACCCTTGGATAGTTTATGTGTTCAGGATTCTTTATATGTTAGTGTTTGTCTCCAGTAGATATATCAGATAATTACTGAATCATTTATCACATATTCATATGCCACAAATAAATAAGGTAGCACTCACTGTAATAAAAGCCATGAGAGGAGGGAGAAACAGGCTGATGAGAAAAACAACAAATAAAACTGGTTATTTATGACAGTGAAGCAAGGCCTTCACATGAACTGCACATTCAAGGATAAACTAGAGTCCGTGATGTTAAAGTCTAAGGAAGAGCATTCTAGGCGTAGGGAACAGCAAGTGGTCAGCCCTCATGACAGGTAAGACAGAGATGATTTCAGGAACAGAAAGGAAGACAGGGGAAAAACTCTCAATAAATGTTTATTGCCACCCACACATTTTTAATAGAAACTGATTGATAATTTAAAGCCCAACATTTGATCCTCTGTGTTCCTGGTAATCAAGGGCAATTCTACTAAGCTTATTCTTTATATGCAGTAAACATCTACTGAACATATGCTATTGTATTAATATTTACTGGCTAATGTACTTATGAATTTATATGTTGAAATCTTTCTTACATATTAATGTATTTACATAGTACTGTTAATGTATTTATGTATTGACAGTTATATAAATATCCTAATAATTTATTAAGGTGAATGCATGCTTCTCCATTTTTTTTCTGCTCTTTTCAAAGTGCTGGCAGCCACCTAGAATATGTCTGCACCATCATCCCTGCCCTCTCTCCATTTCTGTAAACAAATTTGTGTACAGATATAGAAGTAAAAGCAAAAAAGTAGTAATATATCACTATAGAATGTTACCTCACTAACACAAGACATTATTTAATTTCTTCAATATCTCAACAAACTAAATGTGAAGGACATTGCAATACATACTTACATGTGAAAAGGTAAAATGCAGACACCATTTAAATTCATGTTTTGCATCTGTGACAATGCAGCTCTGTGCGTTACAACCTCATCTTCAATCTATTGCTTTCCCATTGAACTGTACTATCATTTCACTTAAAAACTGAAAGAAAATAAAGGTTTTGCCTCCTATTGTAGAAATCAGAGTTTTGAACCAATATATAAACAGAACATTTGACAAAATGAGCCAACTCTAGTGCACGAGTAATAATTCTAGTTAAAATTAGATAAAGTTCATGAGCATTTGCATACTCAAATTGGTAAAACTCACAGAAAATGTTAGCACCCTTATGACTTACTGCCTATGAAATTGTGTGGAACTAAATAAATGTCATTTTTAAAAATCAACAATAGCCTCACAGTTTACTTTTGTGCCTCTTTAGAGACAATTTGTGTTGAATATTGATATTTCACTTGTTGAACATTCTAATGAGTTTGATGCATAGGTTTTAATTTAAAGCCTTCTCTCACAATTAAAGCTTATGAGTGTGGCAAATTTTAATTTCAAATAAATGTGTTAAGAAGGTGCAATCTGATTCTTACCTTCATATGTACTTTTAAAATAAATTCTAGTTATTATTGCAGACCACCTTGCAATTTGGAAGTGTAGAGAGGGAAATAAGATACAAATGTCAATAGGAATAATTGTATCTTCATTGATAGAATCTGCCATTTTATTGATAAATCATTAGGCATCCTTGCAGTAAAAGACCATCCATCTCCACCTCAGTGTCCACAGAGTCCAAAAATAACCACGGAGGACACAAGTCAAGTAAATGAACAAAGAAACCTCTTAGACTTAGACTCACTCAAAACCACATTAATGCTAATTTAAAGCAGGGCATCTCTTAGATGTTATTCAGTGGTTTGCCTCACTATTTTTAAGACATTTTTCTTTTTAGTTAGGTTTTCAAATGCTAAGGGCATATTGGACTGAACAAAATAAGGAGAAAATCTTCTGTTCAGTGTTGAGTATTTGAATTTCACAGCTGATGACATAAGGCTTCAATCAAGGTCTATACTGGATATAAAGACAAAAATGTTTTGGGCTCTAACATTTTGAAAAACAAAATCTTTTCACATATTTTTTTAGTTTAAAACACTCTGGAGAGTCCCTTAAAATAACAGAACCCACAGTTTCTAGAATTGAAAAGGGCATTCGAAATGATCTAATACAGTGGTTCTCAGACTTTACTACATATTAAAATCACAGGATAGGGAGAGGCTTTTCAAATATCTTATGCCCAGTCCAGTGAAATCAGAATCTCTGGGGGTGGTTCCCAGCCCTCCACATTTCCTTAAAGCTAATCTGAGTATCTCAATTTATTCAAGAAAAAGGACAAAGGAATATGAGAAACCAAAGAAGAAAAGAAAGGAATTAAAGAGAAAGTTTGGAAGTTAGTTTGTATTTTCCTGCCTTTGATCGGGAGAAAGGCAAATGAGGAAGGTATTTATGTGACCACGTTTCTTTGTTAATTCACTGAGTTAAGAAAAAAATCATTTGCAGGAAGCTACAATCGGCAAATCATAAATAAGGGCACTCACTATGTTAGGGAGAATAGAATAGCTACTATTTAATATTAACATGCATTCCCTACGAATGTGTATTCCTTACAAAATAAGTAGGGAAAATTTTGTAAATAACCAGGAAATTCAACCATAAACTACATTTCTCAAGTTTGATTGTTTTTTGGGATTTTTTTTTTTTTTTTAGATGAAGTCTCTTTCACCCAAGCTAGAGTGCAGTAGCATGATCTCGGCTCACTGCAACCTCCACCTCCCAAGTCAGGCCATTCTCATGCCTCAGCCTCCTAACTAGCTGGGTTTTCAGGAAGGTGCCTTTATGCCCAGCTAATCTTTTGTAGTTTAGTAGATATGGGGTTTCACTGTGTTGTACAGCCTGGTCTTGAACCCCTGAGCTCAGACAATCTGCCCGTCTTGGCCTCCTAAAGTGCTAGGATTACAGGCGTGAGCCACTGCGCCCCTGGTCCCAAGCATTTTTGACTATATGATTTCTACCTATGAAGAATATCCATCCAGTCATTAGTTATTATTTACTGAATATTAACTGAAGCCCATCTATATGCCACTAAAAGTCATAACTGCTGCACATATTACAGGGTCCATGATAGACAAATTCGTGTTCTCAAAGACTCTCACAAAAAGACACAAATAAGTTGATAAGTAGTTACCACTGCTTGTTAAGTCCAAGAAAGCATTAGAGAGGGACACCAAACTCAGAACTGTGAGTCAAGAAGCCTTCTGAGAGCAAGTGACCTTCAATTAGAGACCAGAGTGAGCACCAGCGTTGCATAGTTCTGTGGGTTCAGTTTAGCTAAGGGCTAAGAAGTATTGTCTTGCTTTAGAAAAGGTGATGTTCCTTGATGACCTAGATGAAGGCACATCCACAGGAGTGGTAGGCATCAGTGCCAGCCTGCATTAGGTTAAAGAATCAAAGGGATAGGGGTATTAGAAGTAATGATGCAATTCTTTCAAGAGTTAGATGAAAGCATGGCAGTGTATTATGTGGGATATACCACCGTGATTTAAGAAAATCAGGGGGGCAGAGTTGGCATCCTACTCTGCTACTCTCTAATTATTCTGTGTCTCTAAATCATTGTTTGCTTTTTCAAAAAATGGTAGTGGGTAAAGATTAAATGTTATAATGCAGGTTACAAGTTTAGTGAAGTTCTTGCCATAGAAAGCGCTCAATAAATGTTAGTCAAATACCTATAGAAATCCAGTGGGACACATTTTGGAAATATATTTAAAACATCAGAAACCTGATGATGTACATGCTGATAGAAGTAACTACTAGAAAGAAGAGGTTAAAGATAACAGGAGAGAAGGAATAATCAGACGGGTGAGGACATGTGTAAAAATAAGATGAATGAGCCTCGGAGTACATGTGGAAGGGTTCAGCTTTGACTCAAAGGGGAAGATGTACCAGGAAGTTTGAGCCTGGATGACACAAATTGAAGGAGTTTTGGCCAGGAATGATGGCTCATGCCTGTAATCCTAGCACATTGGGAAGGTGAGGTAGGCAGATCATTTGAAACCAGGGGTTCGAGACCAGCCTTGGCAATATGGTGAAACCCTGTTGGGTTAGAGGCATACTAAGAATGTAAAAATTAGCCAGGCGTGGTGCTGTGCACCCACAGTCCCAGCTACTCGGAAGGCTGAGGCATGAGAATCCCTTGAATCCAAGAGGTGGAGGTTGCAGTGAGCCGAGATTGTGCATCTGCACTCCAGTCAGGGCGGTAGAGCCAGACTATGTCTCCAAACAAACAAACAAATTGAAGGAGTTCCCATTTGAAGTTTTCTGTGTAGTAGGCTGCTGAGAATGTGATAGGATCAGAAGTTTGAGAAGGATAGAAGGTAAAATGCGCCTGCAGTAAATAGAAGGCTGTTGTTTGGGAAAACATAGAAAAATGATGGAGGAAAAGTACTGAAGGACCAAACAAGAATTGATGTCAACACGTACCCCATTGTGTACAGCTGAGATAGTGCAGGCACACAGCAGATGATGGATCCAGGCTTGTGGTTTTTACCAGATAGGTGTAGTGAGGGTCGATAGCAAAGGAGTGACACCTGACCACTTTATGTTTGTTGAAAAATGCACAATATAGCTTACTGAACCTTATGCTTTTAGAATATACATTTTTATAATTATGCAACAATTACAAACCCAGAAAATTGTTCTTTCAGAGAAGATTGCAGTGCTTCAGTTGACAGCAGAGGACAAACTAAAAGATTGAATTTGGCTGCCATATATAAATAATGTAGCACATCATGATGGCAACAGTTAGTCCATCAATCTCTGTCAAGAACACAAACTCACACCGACTTTATAAAAACAATCAAGTGCTACAAAAAAGATGAAATTCAGTGCCTTGTCCAGCTGTAGACATTACATAGAATCTTCTCATTTAGATCTCAGATTGTGAATTCTTACTTTTCTAAGCATAAATCTGGTCAGTCACATATAAAAATAACCTCCAAGAAAAACAAGTCAAACACAAATTGGTTAACTTGATCACTTAATAAGCAAAGTCACCTAAAAGAAGAACAGAACATTTTGCTAATCACTAAACTGTTATATCAATTTTTCAGGCAGAAAGGTATGTAATGTTAAAATTAGAGAAAAAAAATGCAAAGCCTAATTTCATGCTTTAATTATATCTTGTTTAAAAAGTCATAATTTAACACAGCAGTAAAATGTCTTAGTTTCAAATTACAGCACGTAAAAGCCAAACGAGTATGTTTTCCTGTTGAGAAAATTTACCTTATACTGTAGCCCCAACTATTTATTGCCAGGATGTTTTAAGTCCCCTGATTGCATAACATTGTAAACCATGTCACCAAACTTGACTGTGTATGCTTATCTATTTGGTGGTTGGCAAATACAGAGACATCATCAAAATTGAAAGTGGTAATCTTTCAACTGAAAATAGTCAATAAACAGCTAGTTAAATTTCGAATAGAAGTCATATTTTAAAAGTCAGGTTTAGTTACCGTAGCCTTGTAGTATAGATTGAAGTCAGGTAGCGTGATACCTCCAGCTTTGTTCTTTTGGCTTAGGATTTTCTTGGCAATGCGGGCTCTTTTTTGGTTCCATGTGAATTTTAAAGTAGTTTTTTCCAGTTCTATGAAGAAAGTCATTGGTAGCTTGATGGGGATGGCATTGAATCTACAAATTACCCTGGGCAGTATGGCCATTTTCATGATATTGATTCTTCCTATTCATGAGCATGGAATGTTCTTCCATTTGTTTGTGTCCTTTTTTATTTCGTTGAGCAGTGGTTTGTAGTTCTCCTTGAAAAGGTCCTTCACAACCTTTGTGAGTTGGATTCCTAGGTATTTTATTCTCTTTGAAGCAATTGTAAATGGGATTTCACTCATGATTTGGCTCTCTGTCTGTTATTGGTATATAAGAATGCTTGTGATTTTTGCACATTGATTTTGTATCCTGAGACTTTGCTGAAGTTGCTTATCAGCTTAAGGAGATTTTGGGCTGAGACAATGGGGTTCTCTAGATATACAGTCATGCCATCTGCAAACAGGGACAATTTGACTTCCCCTTTTCCTAATTGAATACACTTTATTTCTTTCTCCTGCCTGATTGTCCTGGCCAGAACTTCCAACACTATGTTGAATAGGAGTGGTGAGAGAGGGCATCCCTGTCTTGTGCCAGTTTTCAAAGGGAATACTTCCAGTTTTTGCCCATTCAGTATGATATTGGCTGTGGGTTGGTCATAAATAGCTCTTATTATTTTGAGATATGTTCCATCAATACTGAATTTATTGAGAGTTTTTAGCATGAAGTGTCGTTGAATTTTGTCAAAGGCCTTTTCTGCATCTATTGAGATAATCATATGGTTTTTGTCTTTGGTTCTGTTTATATGCTGGATTACATTTATTGATTTGCGTATGTTGAACCAGCCTTGCATCCCAGGGATGAAGCCCACTTGATCATGGTGGATAAGCTTTTTGAGGTGCTGCTGGATTCGGTTTGCTAGTATTTTATTGAGGATTTTTGCATCGATGTTCATCAGGGATATTGGTCTAAAATTCTCTTTTTTGGTTGTGTCTCTTCCAGAGTTTGGTATCAGGATGATGCTGGCCTCATAAAATGAGTTAGGGAGGATTCCCTCTTTTTCTATTGATTGGAATAGTTTCAGAAGGAATGGCACCAGCTCCTCCTTGTGCCTCTGGTAGAATTCAGCTGTGAATCTGTCTGGTCCTGGACTTTTTTTGGTTGGTAGGCTATTAATTATTACCTCAATTTCAGAACCTGTTATTGGTGTATTCAGGGATTCAACTTCTTCCTGGTTTAGTCTTGGGAGGGTGTATGTGTCCAGGAATTTATCCATTTCTTCTAGATTTTCTAGTTTATTTGTGTAGAGGTGGTTATAGTATTCTTTGAGGGTAGTTTGTATTTCTGTGGGATTGGTGGTGATAGCCCCTTATAATTTTTTATTGTGTCTATTTGATTCTTCTCTCTTTTCTTCTTTATTAGTCTTGCTAGCGGTCTATCAATTTTGTTGATCTTTTCAAAAACAAACAGCTCCTGGATTCACTGATTTTTTGAAGGGTTTTTTTGTGCCTCTATCTCCTTCAGTTCTGCTTGATCTTAGTTATTTCTTGTCTTCTGCTAATGTTTGAAAGTGTTTGCTCTTGCTTCTCTAGTTCTTTTAATTGTGATGTTAGGGTCTCAATTTTAGATCTTTCCTGCTTTCTCTTGTGGACAGTTAGTGCTATAAATTTCCCTCTAGGTACTGCTTTAAATGTGTCTCAGAGACTCTGATATATTGTGTCTTTGTTCTCATTGGTTTCTTTCTGCCTTCACTTGGTTATGTACCCAGTAGTCATGCAGGGCAGGTTGTTCACTTTCCATGCAGTTGAGTGGATTTCAGTGAGTTTCTTAATCCTGAGTTCTAGTTTGATTGCACTGTGGTCTGAGAGACAGTTATAATTTTTGTTCTTTTACATTGGCTGAGGAGTGCTTGAGAACCGGTACCAAAACAGAGATATAGACCAATGGAACAGAACAGAGTCCTTAGAAATAATACTACACATCTACAACCATGTGATATTTGACAAACCTGAGAAAAACAAGAAATGGGGAAAGGATTCCCTATTTCATAAATGGTGCTGGGAAAATTGGCTAGCCATATGTAGAAAGCTGAAACTGGATCCCTACCTTACACCTTACACAAAAATTAATTCAAGATGGATTAAAGACTTAAATGTTAGACATAAAATCATAAAAACTCTAGAAGAAAACCTAGGCAATACCATTCAGGACATATGCATGGGCAAGGACTTCATGTCTCAAACACCAAAAGCAATGGCAAAAAAGCCAAAAGTGACAAACAGGATCTAATTAAACTAAAGAGCTTCTGTACAGCAAAAGAAACTACCTACAGCGTGAACAGGCAACCTACAGATTGGGAGAAAATTTTTGCAATCTACTTATCTGACAAAGGGCTAATATCCAGAATCTACAAAGAACTCAAACAAATTTACAACAACAACAAAAAAAAACCCATCAAAAAGTGGGCAAACAATATGAACAGACACTTCTCAAAAGAAGACATTTATGCAGCCAACAGACACATGAAAAAATGCTCATCATCACTGGCCATCAGAGAAATGCAAATCAAAACCACAATGAGATTTCATCTCACACCAGTTAGAATGGCAATAATTGAAATGTCAGGAAACAACAGGTGCTGGAGAGGATGTAGAGAAACAGGAACACTTTTACACTGTTGGTAGGACTGTAAACTAGTTCGACCATTGTGGAAGACAGTGTGGTGATTCCTCAAGGATCTAGAATTAGAAATACCATTTGACCCGGTCATCCCATTACTGGGTATATACCCAAAGGATTATAAATCATGCTGCTATAAAGAAACATGCATACATGTTTATTGTGGCACTATTCACAATAGCAAAGACTTGAAACCAACCCAAATATCCATCAATGACAGACTGGATTAAGAAAATGTGGCACATATACACCGTGGAATACTATGCAGCCATAAAAAAGGATGAGTTCATGTCCTTTGTAGGGTCATGGATGCAGCTGGAAACCATCATTGTCAGCAAACTATCACAAGGACAAAAGATCAAACAGCACATGTTCTCACTCATAGGTGAGAATTGAACAATGAGAACACTTGGACAAAGGAAGGGGAACATCACACACCAGGGCCTATCACGGGGTGAGGGGAGGGGTGAGGGATAGCATTAGGAGAAATACCTCATATAAATGATGAGTTAATGGGTGCAGCACACCAACATGGCACATGTATACCTATGTAACAACCCTGCACATTGTGCACATGTACCCTAGAACTTAAAATAAAATAAAATATAAAAATAAATAACTTCAAGTTTAGATCTTGATGAAATTTTGTAAAAAGTGAATGATTTCATACACACCTTTTACAACAAAGTTTTCACATGAAGACAACGGTTTATAAAAGAGTTGATGTATGTTCTAATTCCAAAGAATCTCTAAAGTTCCATGAAGTAAATCTTTTTATTCACAGCCACAACAGTCTTAGGGAGCAAAAACATAAATCACTTTGATAAGGCACCCCTCTGTAGACAAGTTTACTGATAAACATGAGAACAAATGAGCTCTTTAATTCTTTTAACAAACGTGGAATCTGTTATTCAGATTTAATGGCTATAAGGCCAATGCATTTCCTTAATGTATGGGAGTTCTTGACAAGGAAAGACAACTGAGCAATTAACTCAGTGGAATTCAGAAATTATGGGTGTTTTGCCACCTTGTTGGTTTTCAACAGGTGTCAGGTTATTGCTGTTAACATTCCAATTTGCATCTTTATAGGGAACAACCTATTTGGAAGGAGAAACTCAAAGTGCCCTTTCTTCAGGAGTTACCGATGCCCGTAATGGAATTCCATTTAGAATACAGGCTTTTACACTAAGTAGATCAGATAAATATTTAGGAAGAGGGGTTTTGTTATCTCTCTGGGCTACCAAGTAAAATGTGACTTGCAGAAAAGGAGACATTAAGCACAGAAAGGGACAGCTTTTTAGGAACTTGAATACATTAAAAAAATCCATTGCCTCTATTCTATCAATAGTCTCACTGCATTGGGTCACACAACATGACAACTTAGTGGTATTCAGTCTCTGTATCCCTCCTGTCCTCATTTTTGTGATGATCTGGTCCCATCAGATCCTTTCCAAACCCTGACCCAGCCCCAACTTGAAAGAGGAGGGCTTTATGCAACTCTAACCCAAAGCTCAGAACCTAGCACTGGTTTAATCTCTGCTATTGAAGAGGCTCTGGCCTTATCTGTCTATCTCTTTTCTCATTGGTTGAATTCTTTATGCAATTTTGTCAGTCACTCTGAAGGGGTGGTACGCATGCAGTTCAGTATCATCTTGGGTACAGGGCTTCAAGTTATGTAAACCCTTGGGGAACTCCTATCCCAAGACCCATATAGCTCTGTTTTGACATGACTGTCTTGGCAAGGAACTAATGGGGATACCCCTGATGCTCTTAGAGTTTAGAAGGATAAAAAAAGATCTTGAACCACTGTATATAAATCCTCTTTTCCACCTTCCTCTCTCTACATTCCTATTACTTATAACTAGCCTTACGCTTAAAATCACACAAACTGTTCCTGACAAATTTTTCTGGCACAAATTACCTGCTTGCACAAATCCCCAAATTTCATATACCCTTGGATTCTTCTATTCCATTTAGTAGCCTATTAGTGTATTTTATTATTTTATAGTAACAGTAGTTATTTTTTTTTGTGCCTTCAGTATACCAAAAATTATACTAAGTGTTTTGTGGGTATTATCACATTTAAGCTTCATAATATCCCTGTGGGAAAATTCTCTGATATGATAAACCTCATTTTACTTATGGAAAAAATAAAATTTCACGAATTGGTGTAATTTATCCAAAGACATAATGGTCAAGTAGCATTCACATACAAACAACATGGCTTCAGAAATGAAATCTGTGTGTTGGAATGGTTTCCCTTGCCTTTATTCTTCTTCACTTTTCTCCCTTCACCTCTTCAAGTTCTTCGCCTCATTCAAGGTTTCTTCATTCTCTACCCTGTGGCCAATTATTTAATATTGTTGTGTATTGCCCATCCTTTTTATCTTGTGGAAAGTTTTGGACTCTTGCATTAATCTTCTCATCACTTGCATATGTGATCTTCCATTTGTGAAAACTGGAATAATTCTGAGTTTCAGTCTGCGGTTATTAACATGGCTATGTCCCTTAGTATGATAATTTATCCTCCTAAGGTGGGTAATGCTTAATGTTTCTAAAGAGAAATGGCAGGCACATGACAGTAGGGCAGATACCAGAATAGAGTAGGTTCCAAAGATACTAGAAAGATATATTGGTTCCATACTGAGTTTTATTTGAGTATTATAAAAAGAACCTATCTATGACTTCCAATCTTCCTTGGAAAATTTTTTGAATGGCCACAGCATATGAATCATGATTTGAGTCGAGAGTGACAAGTCTTGGACAGTATTTGTTTCAAAGCAGGTTCAATATGTATCTGAGAAAGGGATTTCATACATACATTTGAATGTATTTATGTATATGCTCTCTTACCAAAAGAAAGACAATGATGACATTAAACAGTCACATGAAAATGACAAAATATATGAAATGACAAAATGATAGTAATGGAGCCTTTGGAATTCTGAGATTGCACATCTCAGTAACAATTTGGCCACTTTGGGAGGCCGAGGCGGGCAGACTACCTGAGCTCAGAAGTTTGAGACCAGCCTGGGCACATGGTGAAACCCCATCTCTACTAAAATACAAAAAATTAGCTGGGCATGGCTGTGTGTGCCTGTAATCCCTGCTACTCGGGAGGCTGAGGCTGGAGAATCGCTTGAACCTGGGAGGCAGAGGTTGTAGTGAGCCAAGATCGTGCCAGTGCACTCCAGCCTGGGTGACAGAGCAAGACTCTATCTCTAATAAATAAATAAATAAATAAAAATAATTTGAACAAAAAGAGTTAACTGTTCTTTGATAATGATACTATCTTGTGGCAGGTGCACATAAGTGAATCATTAAAATAGAGCTATTAGCAGAATAATGAGCAACTTCTGGACTACATGGCTTAAGACAGCTTTTTTCCCCATTGTGAATACTTTAAGCAACAAAGTCAACTATGCATTCTCTCTGCAAACACCAATCCTTTCTGAATCCATGTTATGCTTAGAAAAATAAGATTATAGCCAGTTTACACATGAGAGTAAAATGGTTAATCACTGAAAATTTAAGAGCAGACATATTTAAAATGATACAGTAAGGATTTCAGACATAGATATCAATGTATTCTAATAATATGATCTACTTCCTTCAGCTGACCTTTATTTGACATTGATATTAGTTTTTAATTAATGTTGCACATGAAGTTGCTCTGTACATAAAGTTTTTCCCTTAGGTTTTTAGATAAAAATAACATGTCTGCTTCACTTAGCATCTCTGATGATTTAAGCACTTTTATTGTTAGAAAAAAAATAAAATCACCCACCTGTATTCACAAGATTTAAACCATGGTAGTATAATTCAGAAGCATATATTATCAATCACCACTTCATACTGTCCCCTTTTAAAATTCAATACATTTTTCTAATTCTAAAAACAGTGTATGCTCACTGTAAACAGTTCAGATAATGCAGTAATAGGGAAAGCAGAAAGCAAAAATTCTCTATTATCCCATATCCTATTACTAATTTGAATTATATTCCACAAATCTTTTTCTGTTTAGCTCTATTCAAATTATTTTCATTTATTTCAATAAAAATAAAGACATATCTATCTGAAAAAGTTTAAAAAGTTATTACATGAACTTTAAACATCCTCTTCTTTTTATTCCCTCATCCTATATGTAGACACTGTTAGCTCTTTCTTATGTATCCTTTCTGAAAATGTATACGTGATCTCTTTTACGTTTCTTTCACAGGAATGGAAATGGCACATTGTTCCATTCCAAGTTTGTTTTGCTTTGCAATATGTCTCACAGATTGTCAGCACAAAGCCATTTAACTTTTCAGCAAATATATGGTATTCAAAAATATGAATATGTCAAAATTTATATGTAGTTCTATACTACTGGACATTTAGGAGGCTTTGATTTTCTTCCTGTTACAAACTATTTATGAATCAATCACCCTTGTACAAATATCTCTGTGAACTTTTACTTGTACAGGAAATATAACCTTAGACATAGACATATCATTCAAAATTTTTATGAATTCTGCCTAGTATCCTTTCAGAAATATTACCTTAATGTAGAATACTACTAATAGTATATCACTTTTTGTTATGGTTGGTGGCATTGTAGCTGGGACTGCCTCTAAATTAATTTATATTTGTGTAAGCAATATGTACATATGATTTCTGTTTCTCCACAACAGTAATTTTGCAAGGTTGGCTCTAACAAGATGAGCTCTGAGTTCTTATGATCTAGGAATAAGCAATACAGTCAAATCTACTTTATTGCATAACTAATTCAAAAGATACAGAAATCTGGGGGCCCTTAGAGCTTTATTCTGGACATTATCCCCAAAGTTAATGTGACTGTTGGCAATTTTCCCAGATCTAGGGTTAGGAAGCTCAAGAGGTATATCAGTAGACACTAAAGAGTTTCCAAATTACCTGGCCTGTCATCTTCTTCTCTAATCTCCCCAACGTTCTCCATTTTGAGTTTGGGATAACACTTTACAGGAAATGATGAGAATTTGTAAAGATGTGGTCACTAAACAAATGCTGTTGGATCTTGTCAAATCCTTTGTTAAATGAAAAAGCAGTGCATGCTCTATGATCTCTCTCTAGAGTTGGAGTGAACGAGAGAAAAATCTAGAACGATATGTGCAAAAATGTCAACATTAGTTATCTCTAGATAGTGAGGTCAAAGGGGTATTTAAATATTATTCATTGTGTTTATCTTTGTTTTGTAATGTTTTCTACAATTATATGCACTGATTTTTTGTAATAAGAAAAAATTTAATTTAAAAACTCACAACATATAAAACCCCAATTAGCAGCAAAGTAGAAGCAGAAATGGTAACTACTAAGGTTGAATGGAAATAAACAAAGGTTAGTGAGTATCATGATGGGCCATGAATGTTTAATGTTTCCTTAATGTAGCGAATATTAAATGTGGGATCTTCAGGAGCCCAGCATATTCTCATCATACATATATTGCAGATGTGAAATATTTAGGTTTATCATAGCTGTTTAACTCATTCGCCTAAGGATAAATACACATCTGTCAGTAAATTTATTGATATTATTTGCTTACCTTACCACGGGATGTCAACTTATAACACCTCTTTGACAAAATTAATGCATAAATTAATTCTAGAACAATTCTTATTTTCATTAATATGTATACTGAGAGGTTGAAATTTGTATTTGCTTTAACAAACACCAACAACATACTAACCCCTGAGAACTAATCATGTGGCAAACACCGTTCTAAAATATTCTCTCTCGTGAACTTCACAATAATCATGACATGAATGCTACTATTATCACCATTTTGTAATAAAAAATTGTTAATAAAAAGTAACTTGAAACTTTAATTTCTTATTCTCTGACCTAGAGCCTGACAGAAAGAATGAAGTGATATCCATGGAGAAGGCAGACATGAAAATATCATAGAAACATAAATAACAGTATAGATTACTTATGTAGCCAAACCTGAAAAAAGTCCCTAGTCATTCATCCATCCCTTCATTCACTCAAAGAACATTTATTGTGCTCCTATAGGATTCAAGGCGCAGGGTTAATTCATGTGAGTTATACCAAAAATTTGTGACACAGTCCTGATCTACCCAATTTATTCTTTAAATTTTATCTAAATATTTTAAAATTCATCTTTTCTGAGACTTTCCAAAAGAAGAGAAATAGACCTAATTGACGCAATTTGAAAATACCACATTATTAATAAGTATTGTAAAATGAAATTAGATGTGAAATTAGAATGCCCCTTTAACTATCACTTAAAATAAAGGAGAGACCTGGCTAACACGGTGAAACCCCGTCTCCACTAAAAATACAAAAAATTAGCCGGGCGTGGTGGCGGACGCCAGTAATCCCAGCTACTTGGGAGGCTGAGGCAGGAGAATGGCGGGTGAACCCGGGAGGCGGAGCTTGCAGTGAGCCGAGATCGAGCCACTGCACTCCAGTCTGGGCAACAGAGCGAGAATCCTCTACAAAATAAATAAATAAATAAATAAAAATAAAAAAGTAAAGGAGAGACTTAGTCTATTGCAGAAGGAAAATTAATGCTGATGTTCAGAGGATCCCTTGTAAATGATTTATGTGCCTTGAGTTGTTCCCATGAAGCCCCCGGTCACTGATATGTTATAAGCTTGTAAGCTACTGAAATTTACTTTACCTCTGGAAAAGAAAATCTATTTTATGTTCACTTAAAACCCCTTATCAAGTTTTTCACTTTGATTAATGAAATTATGTTTCATGCTTTTTCAAGTAATTACTTAATTACTAAATCAGCTACAATCCAATATCATTAGGAATAAAATTCAATTTTAGTAACTTTATTGGCACGATAAAATCTAAAAGCATTTCCAGGGTCAATATAGAAACTCCTCAGGCAGGATGGCATAAATCGATAGCAGTCAAAGGAATTACAGACCACATCCTCAACTGTGGAATGATTCCATTTTGGATACTTAGTTACTTCTATTTTCTCAGAAGATTTTCTCGGAACTTCTCTTCTTCTTAATTTTAAAAAGTTTTCTTTTGTTCTTTTACAAGAAGAAAATCTGGAACTACTGACAATGTATTGATTTAAAAATGTGGAGTTAAAAGCTCAAGAGACACGAGAGTATATGCAATAACAATGCTCACACTTAGGTTAGCCTTCATCGGCTTTCTTGTAACTTCTTTATTTGTTAATGTGAAGAAGGAAATATAATTATTTATATTTTTGAATCTAAACATAGTGGGGCTTAAAAATCTGGAAACTGATGAGATCAATTGAAATTTTAAAATCTTCTAGTTACTACCTAGGTAAATTTTCCAAATCCACATAATTTCTTTAACTTCATTGTCCTAATGTATAATATAAATATAATTATAATTATAAATACCTCACCAACCTCCACATAATTGTCATAAAGATAAATATATATGCTGAAGTCCTTTTTCAAGTCTAAGAAGGTTTTAAAGGTTTTAACTTATTTTTCAAAGACTTGTTGATATTAATAAGCAATTTATTGAATATTTCCTATGTACCAGGAAGCATATCTAGTAACTACACATATATATGTGTAGGTATATATATATGTGCACATATATAATTCATTTAATATGCAAAGGAAACATGAGGTTGGCCTTATTATCAGCATTTCACAAGTGAGAAAGTAGTTTAAGAGGTTTAGAATTTTGCCTAATAAATACAACTGATAAATGGTATAATTCAACACCAGGCTTACCGAGCTATCTGATATTCTATGCTAGGGTGCCAGTTGCTTTGAAACCCAAAAGAACCTGAATTTAGACAGCTGGAGAGAAGTTGTAATTGTTATCCGAACACATTTTTAAAACAGCACTATAAAAATCCTAATTCTTTTTGCAAACATAAAATGGAAGTATGAATTAATGTTTTTTCCTGGAAGCTGCCACGATGGATGTCTTGATTAATATTTCCTAAAGAAAATGGAATGTACGGTTACCACATTGTGTCAATGTTGTTGTATTATTTCAGAAATGTATTGACTTGGGAGTGGCCAGTGTCTCAACCTCTGTTTCTCTACAGTTTTCTCGGTTTTGCTTGTCTCCAGTATCTAGTTAAGATCAGAGATATTTTTCATACAAGTCTAAAAAGACAAAAGCAGTAATTACAGATTCATGTCCAAACCCCATGATATCCAGAAGTCAGAGAATAATAAGCATCCTTTGGTAAGAGCAACAAAATTTCTTTTCCAAAAGAATTGGAAATTTTTCCCTCACTACATTTTGGCCCTCAATGTACAATGCCAGATTCCTGATCCAATTCCTATCTTCAGGGCGCTAATGGCCCTAAGCCTGAATTATTGAATCAATCACTGTGCCAAAGAGAAAGGGATTTCCTTTAGAACAATTGCTCTGCTCTTCTTAGGCACAGCAACATGAATCTACTAATAATGAACTCTGTCAGACTCCTGGGTTCAAACCTAGTTTTCCCACATACTTAAGTCATTTAATCTCTTCGTGTTTTGCTCCCACGTGTAAAAAGTGAGGATAATAACAGCGCCTGCCTGATAAGGTGGTGGTGGGCATTAAAGAAGTTAATATTCATAAAAATGTTTTAAAATGCCTCCCACATAAAATAAGTGTTACTTATGTCTTAAATAAACCCATGAAATCTACTTGAATAGTGAGAAACACAGCATTGCCACAGTGGCCTAAAACTTCTCAACCACACACCTTTTGTTTTAGAGTCTCTATGCAAATGTCCCATTTTATGTCTATTTTCACTTCATCAATGTTTCTACCACACTCGTCACACACATGGTGAAATCAGCACCATGGTTTGTCTACTTCCCATGGTGCTGGATTCTTTCATGCCTCTAAACAGTTCTACATATCTATCTCCTTGTATTTCTATACCTTTATAACATGAGAAGAAGTTAGGCCACCCTGTTTTACACCTGCACAATTCTTTATTATAACCCCAGTACTTGTTAATATTCTTCCCAGTGTGTACACCTATGCCTTGCTGTCAATATTTTGTCAGATTTTGACAACAGGTGGGGATGATCTAACCTATTTTTCCACTGTTTTGACCATCTGCTTTTTCTCCGGTTATTATAGTTCTGATTTGAAAAGTGCTATTTGAATTTGAGCATCCTAAAATATTTTATTTATTTATTTTTTATTTCTTTTAGAGAGAGCGTGTTGCTCTGTCATCCAGACTAGAGTGCAGTGGTGCAATCATGGCTCACTGCAGCGTTGAACTTTCAGACTCAAGTGATTCTCCTTAACCTCCCAAGTAGCTAGCACTACAGGCATGCCCACCACGCCCAGATAATTTTTTTAATTTTTTTTGTAAAGACAGGGTCTCACTATGTTGCTCAGGCTGGTCTTAAACTCCTGGACTCAGGCAATCCTCCCACCTTGGCCTCCAACAGTGCTGGGATTACAGGTTTAATATCACACCAGGCCCTAATATATTTTAATATCATTTTTACTTTTCAACATTTAACCTCTCTATGATCACTATTTCCCAGTAACATTCTAAAACAATTTTCACAAATATTGAGATGATTTTAAGTAGCTGAAAAAATGCTGTATGTATTTATTTCACTATTCATCAGAAAAAATAAAACCAGAATATGAAATCTATTTTAAGGATATTATTGCTAATTTTATTTTAGTAAAATGTGGAACAATTTTTTAATGTTAATTTTTACTTAAAATGGTGGTAAATTGACATAGAAAAAATTCTGGCTATCAGAACAAATGACTAATTTTTGGAAACACCAAAAATGGTGATAACTACACACACACACGTGCACATACACAGAGATAAAGACCTTCAGAGCACGGTAGTCATCAGAGAGGTAATAACAAATAATTCATTGCATTTTATACCAATGTAATCCTTCTAGTGTATGCTCACAATATACATACTTACTGTCAGTCTCACAAAATAACCATTTGGTTTAGTATAAGACATACTCATAAAATTTCAGAGACAAAAAGGACCCCAGAGACTGTATTCTTCATCTTCTTTGCTCTTTAAATGTTTAAAAAAGAGGCCTAGAAATGTAGTGACAAGTCACACAGCCAGGTGGCGGCACATTTTTGGATTGGAATCTTAATCTCCAGATCCCCAAATCAGTGTTTGTCAGTGTGTTGGTGTTTTTACTGTACCAAACCACCTACTCCGTAGTTTAAGCGTGGAAAAAACTGTGGCTCTAGTGCTAAGTAGAGACTAGAAACCAGTTTAAATGAGTCAAGTACCATACTATTTCTCCTATCTGCTAAGCCACAAATATGAGAATGTGACAAAATCAATTTTCCAGTTTGCATACAGGACATGTTTATTGTCCAATGTGCAAAATAATTATCACAAAATCTTGTTGCAGTTTTTGATTTCTCACCTAAACCATTCTTATTTAAAATAGTTTGTTCTTTTAGCAGCACACAAGAAGGAAATTAGAGGTACCTATATAAAATGTATTAACATTCTCTTAGCAATCAATCTCAATTATGTATAAGTTATAATTTGTTGGTCTCATTTACAAACTGAATTTCCACTGGCTATTTTTCTCTTATTTTCAACTGAATTGGTTTTAGTGTATCTGTGCTAGATCTTAAAAGAACTCTCTGGGAGTTATTTAGCTTTATTCTTAAGGCAAGCTAAAGAGGTGATAATCTAGAATACTTGTAGCTCAAATAACTGATTAAAGAAGCATCATTATTTGTAGACGTTGGATATGAAAGGATTGCAACAACTAGGCAACCATATTAACTGAGTCCCTAGAGGAAGGAAGTAGATGATTTTGACAAATGCATGCTCCAAAACAAAGACCTGATAGGTAAAATGCAAAAGTAAATTTTCAACATCAACATTTTTCTTGTCACATAGATCTATTAACACTAGTTCAGGGTCTCATTATGTAAAGACTGAACTGCTTTTTATTCACTGGATTTATACATTTGCTGCCAGGAGATTTTCCAGTTTACATTTTTCAATGCATGACTATTCAGTAAATATTCTGCTTGTGTTGCTGGGATCTCACTTTCTTACTGTCCTGAGTCTTGCAAAGCTACCCCAGAGTCATCCACTGTTTTCCTTCCTGCACACCTTTCTGGGCCTTTATGGGCTGCTCTTTGCCATCTCATCCTATCTTATCTCATTCTTTTGTTAGCTGCTTATTCACATACATTTGTATGTAGAACTTTCAGTTTGCTTAAAATTACAGACAGAAAATCCTCAAATGAGAAATACAGCCCTCCTGTTGCAATCCAGGTTTAGAAGACTAGTGTAAGAGTGTGCCTAAACGTATAGTCAGATGAATTTTTAAAAATATTTACATTTTTTAGATGATTGTAAATTTTGAACACAAATTCGAGATGTGCTTTCAGAATTGTCAGCTCTGGTTGTTAACTTTCCCCATATACAGTACTTAATCTCTAACCATTCTTTAATTGCTTTTCTGTAACTTTTAATCCTTTCCTTCACAACTTGTCAATACTCACGCATTTGCTTTTTGATCTATTTAGATTACCAATGTCTTCATTTTCTCTTTGCCATTGCCTTGATTATATACTTTTTTTTTTAAATTGAGATGGAGTCTTGTTCTGTCACCCAAGCTGGAGTTCAGTGGCGTGATCTTGACTCACTGCAATCTCTCCCTCCCGGGTTTAAGCAATTCTCCTGCCTCAGCCTCTGGAGTAGCTGGAATTACAGGTGCATGCCACCATGCCCGGCTAATTTTTTTTTTTTTTTTTGTATTTTTAGTAGAGATGGGGTTTCACCATGTTGGCCAAGCTGGTCTCGAACTCTTGACCTCACGATCCACCTGCCTAGGCCTCCCAAAGTGCTGGGATTATAGGCTTGAGCCACCGTGCCTGGCCGATGATATACTTATTGACTTTATATTCATGTCAAGTATTTTTACTTATATACAGCACACTCAAAGAATAAATAAACTACATCAGGCATCTTTTTAATCATTTAAACTTTTCAAACATTATTACCCATAATAATCACTACATTGTTATTCTGTAGTCTTAGCTCCTTAACACCAGTAGTCTATAAAATGCTACTTATTACATAAAGTAAACCATTTTAAAAGTTAGAAAGCTATGTCACTTTTTGCTTAAACATTTTGATTATTGGATGCAATGAATGAAATATTTACATCCCCCTAAGATTCATTCATATGTTGAAATTTTAATCCCCAAGGCAACGGTATTAAGAGGTGGGGCTTTTAGGCCATGATTAGTGTCCTTATAATAGACACCCCAGAAACTTCCTTGCCCTCTCTGCTACGTGAGGTTATACCGAGAAGAGAGCCGATCTCTGAGGAAGCAGAGCCTCACAGACACGAAAGCTGCGGACACCTTGATCTTGGACTTCCAGCCTCCAGTACTGTGAAAAATAAATTTCTATTTTCTAATAAGCCACCCAGTCTATATCATTTTGTTACAGCAGTCCAGATAAGATACTGATTATTTGCTATTTTATGTTATATGAAGAACTGCATTTATTTGTAAAAACATTGCCATTTGCCTACACTTGTGTAGCTACACAAATGTGTAGCTACGCCAGTTAAGATCAGTATTTGAAATATACTGTTTATTGCCTAACATTTATAAGACATAATTCAGTATGAGTGCCATAACTTTTCATTGATTCATTCACTCAACATATATGTTGCCTCACATAGTGAAATAGCAACTTATCATAGATATATATTATAAATTTCTATCATTTACACAGGGGCTTTGTAAAATATTTTTTCTAAAAAAAATGGGCTAAAAAAATCAAATTAAAATTGATTCTTTTAATGTAGAAATCCTTTTCAATACAGGAAATAAACCCCTTTTTTGAAAGTTAATTCACATGATAATGTAATTATTGGAAATTATGAAGCCCCTTTTACTGTAGTATACCCCAACATACGATCCCTGAAGATTCAACCTTTTAATTTCTCCATCTGCGTCACTGGAATTTTAATAAAACCTGTTTGTGTGTACCATATTTCCCCCAAATAACTCAAAGTGGTTATGTAAATATCCTTTTTTAAGTCACAGCTCATATCAATCACGTAGTCTAGTCTGTTGTTTCTATTTTATAAATGGAAAGTTATATGCAAACAGACAAAAAGGCGAATGTCTAAGAAAGATTTTAAGGATGAGTAACAGTTTATGAACCAACAGTAGATGGAAGGGTAGAACATTTCAAACAACATATGGAAAAGAATGAAAGCATAACATTACAGACTGTATATTCCTCTCTTGTGTTTCACTGTATATTTCATTCATTCCTCCAAATCATGGCATCTGTTACTAAAGTTAGTAAATGAACTCGAACATACATAGAGAGAATATTTGTTTTTGTTTTTCTAGCATCAAACCTGGCATGAAGTAGAGACTCAAAAATTATTTGGACTTCTACAGAATCAGATGCGTAAATACTTCCTCAAAGTTCCACACTATGCGGTAATAGCTAAAAACACTGATCTTCTCATTTTCATTCTTGCAACACAAATCAACATGTTGAGGACCTACCATGTGCCCAATATTATATCAGGTATAGAAAAAATGTCTGACATGCCCCCATATTGAAGAAAGGAAAAAATAACATATTTCATGTGGGTCCACTGTTACTTCTTAGATTCTAACCTAATCTTGAGAAGAACAAACTTTCTTCCATGTAACAAAAAAGAATAGCGCTGACTGACATTGCATAACACATTTGCCCTGCTGAATTGCCCTTGCTTAGGTAAAAGTGGATGTGCTGGCTCCTCTCCAGAAGACCAAGGATTCCCCATCCTGTCTTCTCCTGTTCTCTTTGATATTTCTGACATCGAGTGGCTAAAGATTGTCCCTACTTGTGTTTCCTGCTGTTCTTGAGACCACACAAAGGAGAGTGTGCTATAATTTAAGTGATACAGGCTTTAGGAGCCATATCAATCTTTTCACACCCCCCCTAGATTTACTACTTTTAGCCTTGTTACCTTGGGAAAATTCCTCTATACCACAATTTCCTTTCCATTCTTAAATTACTAGGCTTAAATAGGATACTAGGATAATGCATGCAAAGTAACTGGTACAATTCCTGGTGTATAATAGGTACCAATGGTTATAAATTTCCTACCTCCCTTATCCTTTTTCATGAAAGAAAATTTATTCAAAGGCTGCCATATTATAAAGGTCATTAAGTCAACTCCCTCCAGGAAGCAGGAATAATTCAAATATATGTGGGTAATCACATCAAAGTAGTGTCTTAACTATTAGTAAACCCAATCAATAAAAATAAATCCTGTAGTTTCCTAGAGAAGTTTTCTCAACATCCCAGTGACATGCTAAAAACTGTTTACTTATATTTACTTATGGGAGTCCTGCCATCTAGATTAGCATAAATACTGTAATCTGCATTCTACATATACATTTTTGGTTTGTACACAATAGTACTTACCAAGATTATAATCACTGTATTTGCTAAACCCAAAATAGCTGAAGCTTTATGAACAGATTATGCTATGGTGTACATATCTTAAAACTGTTTCATTTTAATTCGTAGACAAAGCTATTATTTACTCTGAATAATAATACTTTGCTGTTTGTTACCTTGCCTCTTAGGTTCTAATTTGGATGGATGCCTTGGTCTAAAAAAGAGCTTTCCCCTTTGCTATCACTCTTCCTTGTCCTCTTCTTACTATCATGACCCACTTCGCAGGGTGAAATCATGGGGCAGAAGCTTCGATATTTCTTCTGCCCTCTCCACGGACGCTTTCTCTTTCCCAGCTTCCGCTCCAAAATTGTTTGAACATTTTAGTGCTGCACATTCTCTCCAGAGACCCAGGAACTCTGTACTAAAATAAGCATTCCTTTATTGCCAATGGACTGATACACCCCGGTACTTAATCCCTTGGGGTCTCTTTGCCGTTATTTAATGTACCACTGCTCATGAATTGATGCTGTCCAGTTTTCACAGAAGACTGAAAACTGAACATTTCCTTTGCTTTATGGTGCTTGACACTTTGGCCACATTTGCTTTTCACTCTTCCCACGTGACTTGTATCACTGAAGGGCAATGGCTGAGCAAGAGAGAGGCAAAATGTAATGTTTCTATATCTTTGCTTTCTACAAAATGCCTAGCAAAGAATTGTTTCCTTGTAATGCCCCAGGAATCATATCTCTCTTTGCCCTTCTCTTCCCTTTAACTTTACTAAGTAGAAATGAGTGTCATTTAGAATAGGGGTCCCCATCCCCCAGGCCATGACTGGTACTGCGTTCAGTTTCATCTCCTTGAAATTGATATAATTAAATCAGATAATGATCTCTAGCAGCATTCATTCAATAGTGACTATTTTACTAGTATATTCTAATGATCCAGCATGTCTACAGTGTTTTCTGTACAGTTACTCTACCTGTATGTATGTTTTTCTTATCAGACAGCATTCTTATGGCTATTAATTGTGATGTTGCCTTTATTTCTTTCTTGTGAGCCACTATCTGTGAATATATTTTTTAAAATTACGTTTTCATACCACGACTGTCAGCACTGCACCGTGGTTAAGAATGTGAGCCCTGGATTTCTGTCCTTATCATAGACTAGTTTTGTAAGTTTGGAAAAATCACCGAAGATCTATACTTTGGTGATCACTTCTGTAAAGGAGAAAAACCTAGGACAGGCGTGGTGATTCATGCTTGAAAAACCAACACTTTGGGAAGCAGATGCAGGAGGATGGCTTGAGCCCAGGGGTTCTGGGCAACATGGTGAGACTCCTTCTCTACAAAAAATTTAAAAAAATAGCCAGGCTTGGTGGTGCACACCCATAGTCCCAGCTACTCAGGAGGATGAGGGCATAGGTAGGAGGATTGCTTGAGCCCGTGAGTTTGAGGCTACAGTGAATGAAGGTCACCCCCTGCACTCCAGCCTGGGCAACAGAGCAAGGCTCTGTCTCAAAATAAAATAAAATAAAAGGAAAGAAAAATCTTGGCATCTAACTCACAGGACTTAATTGTGAAAATTAAATAAGTTAATGTTTGCAAAGCCCTGAGAACAGTGGTTGGCACATATTAAGTGTTCAATAAATGACCACCATTATTATCAACTCCATGACCTATTTAAGGAATCTTGTAAGTTTTCTGAAGTCTAATGCATTCTCTTTTTCTTACCAGTTTGTTCTCATTCAATTCAGACTATTTCTTACCTTTATTGTGATCAACAGAATTCAAAACATGACTTTCATAATTTCTAATATTTTATTCATAGTCTACTTTCCAAATCAGTTTAAATTAGAAAAATAATTTGACTATACATGGAGAAATGTAGATTCTATCGTGTTTGACATCACTTCAAGTCCAAACACATTATTCATTTACCTTTGGAATGCCTTTTGCAACCCATATTCCCTTTCAGTAATGGGCACTCCACTATAGTGCATTTTAGATCTCGCTTAAATCTGACTCCTGTTTCCATCTTATCCTAATGCCATAATCCACATGAAACACTCAGCAAAGTATCTAATCAGTGCTTAAAAATGTTAGCTGTTAATATGGTTTGTGGGTGACATCTGTGATCACAGTGTGGAAATGGCAAGAACACATTTTGTCTTTTTCTGCATGGGTAGTTGCGTGTGTACTCTTGACTCCAGCTTGTTCTCTTCTGATTATGATGACCAGATGCTCTCTAATCTAATCCTGGCTCTACTAATAATAAACTATAACCCCAGGCAGTCCAAATACTTATTTTAAATTATGAGATATTTGAAGAGGACAAAGGAGTATGAAGAATAGTGTAATGAACACCCATGCATCTACCACCTAACCGCCAAATTTCAGCATATTCAACTTATATTTTGCTTTTTTTTTTTTTTTTTTTTTTTTTAGGTGGAGTCTCACTCTGTCACCTGGGCTGGAGTGCAGTGGCACGATCTCAGCTCACTGCAACCTCTGCCTCCCAGGTTCAAGTGATTCTTTTGCCTCAGCCTCCAGTAGCTGGGATTACAGGTGCCTGTCACTATACCCAGCTGTTTTTTTGTTGTTTGTTTTTTTGTTTTGTATTTTTAGCAGAGATTGGGTTTCACCATGTTGGCCAGGCTGGTCTCAAACTCCTGACCTCGTGATTTGCCCACCTCAGCCTCCCGAAGTGCTAGGATTACAGGCATGAGCCACCACGCCTGGCCTCACATTTTTTAAAAAACAAAAACATTAAAGATATAGTTGTAAGTCTGTGTGTGCCCCTCTTTTATTCCATTCCTTTCTCTTGCACCTTATTCAGAAGCTACTAATACAATTTTTTATATTTATAATACTAATACATGATTTGTACTATCACATAAATATGTATCCATACAAATCTAGAGGTCTACTTTACTCTCTAAATTTTACATATTTTTATCAACTTTCCTTCTATATGTTACTTTTTTTCCTGAAACAGTGTTTTTGAAATTTATCCGTGTTTACCCAGAAAACTTCAATTCATATACTTTAGTTGCTTTATAGCATTTTATTGTATAAATCTACCATAATTTATTTCTTCATTCTCCTGTTTATGGATATTTGGGATTGAAATTTTTCCTGTTTTCAGCAATTACATTTTAATATACCCTGTGCAAAAATTTATTTTCCTTGTACCCTGTGCAAAAATTTATTTTGGATATGTACCCACAGATAAAGTAGCTGCAACAAAAGATGTGTATTTACTAAACTATTCTCAAACTGTTTTTCAAGCAGTGATATCTACTTATATTCCCACCACCAGTGGGTTAAAGTCTCTACTGCTCATATCCTAGCTTTTTATTATCTGTGAATCAATGAATATAGTATCATATCAATGCACTGTTTTAGTTTGCATTTCTCTGATTTCTGTTCAGCTTTTTTTTTTTTTTTTTACTTTAAGGAAGTTGAAATATGTAGTTAAGTATATAATAATAATATTCAGTAACTGTTACTTCTGTTTCACATACTTTTTGTAAAACTAGTAAAGAGAGATCACATTTTATCATTGAACTTGTTCTTGAAATTACCTGGTCAAATGTTATGTAGAAAAGATAAAAGGATATAAACAAAATGGATCTATTTCTTTATTTTTTTTAACCAATGTTACTGTGAAAGAAGGTAAGCTGGTAAAGTTTATACTTGGCTGGTGTGTTCACTATTCATATAAAAGAGCAGATACAGAGCATAAGAAACATATAAAAGAGCTGACTATAAATGTCCACTAAGCAAGGCTACAATTTATTCCCAATTGTGCCATCCCATATTGGTATTTAATAGCTGGTTGCTGATGATACAATAATCATAACATCATGGTTATAATCACTCTAATCATTATAATATCAGTTAACTATTCATGTTTATGTGTTAGGTTCAGAAACTGCTGTGATTATGGTTGACTGCTCTATTTTTAAAAGCACAATTTTCTTCACCCTAACTTCACTTTTATTCCATAAGAACAAAAGTAAGATAACTCTGGATTTGCTGAGGTATCTTTAAAGGCTTCTATTTTTAAAGTAAAGTGTGACTCTAGGTTTTCCTTCAAAGGCCAGTTTAAATGAAACCCGTCTACAGCTTAAAAACCTTCAGTGGTGCAACACTGAGTTTACAACAATCATCTCAATTATTTGGAACAGCACACAAATCCCTGTCCACGTTTCTAACCATATTGAACACTACTACTTAGAATTCACAAATCTTCCTCAATCTCTCATCATCACTGGGCATTACAGTGCATTATCTCTTTTGGAAAAAGGTAATCTTTTACATATATTCCTTGTGTCCTAGCATATATTCCTCGTTTTCTTTCGACTCCTCTATAAGTTTTTCCTTTGTTTAGTTTGCCCACTAGGTATCTCAAGTCATATGTCTCTATGACACTACACATTTATTATGTTCAAAATTGAACATAAGCTCCCTCAAACCACCCCCCAAAACTTTTCAGTGAAAAGCACACCATTCATCCAGTTGTAGAGGATCAGGTAGAGGAGCCCCTTCCTCTCATCCCCAGAGTGCAGTTTATTACCAAATCCTTTTCACATTCTACCTCCTAAAACATCCTGGTACCTATTCACTTCCTTCCACCTCCACTCTCAACACCATCATCGCAGCTCACATCTCTACTTCAGATGCTCCCTTTGCCAAGAATCCCCACCCTCATTACTATTCATTTTCTCCCTAGGTCTTTTCAATGTGCATGTCTCTGATTTGTCACATTCATGAGCCATTTGGATTGTTTAATTTGCCTATTTTTAAAACAAAATGCATCATCAATATTTGTAAATATTCTCTCTCTACATATGTTTATTCTACTTTTAGTTCCTTTTAGTCTTTCTCTCTTCACTGTGAACTGACCTTTCCAAGTCCCAGTTATCTTCTTTGGCACTCATGAGTGGTGCAGTAATGCCTCCCAGAAGCCCCATGACATTTCTCGTACGGCATGGCTACTATACCCGTGCACTTGTCCTATTTACTGGTCTCCTGTGCCTCCAGACCATGAAATCTTTAAGGACAAAGGCCCATTCTTCCTCACTTTATCACCATCACCTAGCATGCTACACAGGCCATCATCACTGTCCAAAAAATATTGGCTGCAATAATTGGTTATAATCAATGTCACGATATTTATATTTCCAAGGAAAGTAGTGGTAGGGTTACATGATCACTTTTCTGTTTTTGCTGCTTTTGACTAATGTTTCTGCTTGAAATAATGATAATGTTAATTTCCAAAAATCTTTAAATACTTTTGTTCTAACCTCATAATTAAAAGCGATGCAGTAAAAACAAAAGATTGGAGGAATTCAAAGACCAAAGATCATACTTGGAAACAGACACTGCAGCAAACTGCTGGAAAGCTATCTTTGTTTGCAGTATAAAAAAGAAAATTCTATCCCATTACTTCTTAAAAGTCATTTTTTTAAATTTGTAGTTAAGTAACATTTAGCACCCAGAAAACAATGGGGAAAATCTATAAAAACTAACGCCATTGCACTCCAGCCTGGGCGACAGAGCGAGATTCCATCTCAAAAAAATAAAAGTAAGAATAAAAATAAATAAATAAATAAAATAAAAACTATCATTTTCAGTGACATTCTATGTACCAGAGAATGCTCTGTGATGGGTTGAAGTTTAACAAAACAAACATCTGTCACAAGAAGTCAATACCTACAAGTGTTTCTAAAGGCATGTGTAAGTTATTCTGTGTTAAATAGCACTATGATTAGAGTATATTGAACCATATACATAAATATGCATAACAGTAAATTTGAATGTTCTTGAATAAGTGGGCCCCTTTTAAGTGTCAAAAAATCACCAACGCTCACATAACCTGAATTGCACTTTTAATGTTCATTGATTCTAAGGAAAAGCTTACTGATGAAATGCTGTCATTGATTAAGTAAACTAAATTTAAATTTTCTAATTCCAACAGAAATAGGTGTGTATGCAAATCCAGATTACATATGTTTGTGTGAATGATATTTATCTAGCCTTCAAATGCTACTTTGCCTACATATAGACTTGCTAATCTGAAGCCAGTTGGGAGCTACAGTATCTCATATTTAAGAAGCATTACCGGTTAGAAATCAGGAAGCATATCTTGGAGGGTTTTGCATTGCTCATGCCTAGCATGGTGTCTGGCACGTATAATAGCAATAGATATGCAACAAGTGGCCAGATGAGTGAACCAAACCACTTTGTCTTTAGGATATTATAAAATTGATGTTGTTCATACTTACCTGAGACACAATATATTCATGAAAGGAAATCATAATAAAAAGATTATCTTATGTCAGACTTGGGCTTCTAAGTTCCTGAAAATAAATTCACATGTAGTTACTAAGATGTTTGGTCCCACTTGGTATGCATTGGTGCACTTTCAGTGATAGTGGCTGCTTTCACCATGGATTTAATGAAGGGAAGTGATAGGCTGTGGAAGGCCTCAGATAGAAAGTTTTTGCAGAGAAAGTGTCAGGGTGACTATTCTGTCAGTGGCATGAGGGATCCAGTGGCACTGATTAATTTCAGTGCCAGTGCTTTATATGGAAATGGGGAAACATGCAGAGCACAGAATTGAAATTATATTATACATGTAGCTCCTTTTGCCTGTTTGAACATTATTGCTGGCGGCCAGAATCTCAACCTATATAATTCCATGGGAATTTTTTTCATGGATTCACCTAAGATGAAACTCTTGTCCTGTATCTTTAAATTTTTGCTTTAGCTCTAGGCTTACAGTGTACTCTATAGTCAGGCTGCATAAATATTCCTGAGCTTTGGCTTTGTGCACCAAACTCTCCTGAGAATAGCATAGGCATTAGATTGCAGTTAAGGATTTTATAAATGTTTCAATTTTGTGACAGCATGTATTTTCACAAAAACCAATGTGTGCTTTAGCTACACTTTCCCCATTCTATACATTTAGAGGGAAGAGAGTAGGGAGTCACAGAGCCTGTCATTATTTTAAAAGAAAAAGACATAGATGTCCACGTGAAAGAGCAGAAGATTTATTAATGGGAAATGAAATAAATAAAATACTCTCTAAAGTATAAAAAGACTATTCAGCAATAAATCTTGCAGTACAGGCTGATATGCAGCGCTTAAGGTCTTATCAAGCCTATACTGAAGGAATTCAGTAGACAGTTACACTATGAACCAAGACAATATATTTAGCATATACTCTGCATGTGCTTGCTTTTTTATTTTGTTAAACTTTTGCCAGGCTTTGACCACATTATATATTTAGTTGGAGTCTTTATATAAGGGAGCCATGATTTTACTTTTTGTATACTTTGTAACTTATTAGGTAAAATGGGGCAATAGAACAAAAGGAATAATGCAGGATTTATTTGTTCTTTCAGAAGGTTTCGGATACAATTCTTTCTCCTCTCATGGTTTTTCTTTCGCCCTCATAAAACAAGGCTCTGCACCTCAGGTTGGAATGAATTAGGCTGATCCTCAGCTGTTCGGCATTCAAGGTTCCCAGAGAGCAGCCTGTATGTACCTGCTCTCCCCACTGAGGTTTTAAGCTGAACTTCGGGAATTCTGGCCCGCCTTTGGCCAGACACAGTATCTCAGCAATGGTAGTGCAGAAGGCTAGTAGGTAAAAACCTCTTTCATGATTTAGATAAAAATCTATTGGTGCTCTTCTAAAAAAATCCCCTACCTGAAATGCTTGTGACCAAAAAATAACCCTTGCAATTAGAGAGGAAGACAGCCACATAATGAGAGATGTAGAGACTTTGGGTTGGTGAATATTTATATAATAATATTGTTGAATGGTATAATAGATGCATACATTCTATTGAGCTAAGGCTCTATTTATCCACCTGCCTTATTTTCATAAATATATAATTTCTAAAGCAAAATGTGCTATGTGGATTATTTATACAAGAATGAAAGCTTATTTTTTGATGTAATAAGAAATGTGAAATTATTTTAAAAGGAGAACTTATTAAGAAAGTAAGATGTCGGTATTTCTCTTCCAAAGGTGTTGGTCTTCTCTGCATCATATCTCCAGACCATCGTCAGCAGGACTGAGTTGAACAAAAATGAAGAAAACAATAGAATTGCTTTTCAGATTCTAAATAATTTGCAATATTAAATTTGTAGATCAAAACAGCATTTAAATATTTGTCAAAATGATTGCTAATACAATTTGAAATTCAGGTTGAATTTTGAAATTAACAAAACTACACAAGCTTAATGAACATTAGGGATTAAAATGCAAGAATCTCTGTACTATAGAAGGACAGATGCACAGGCCTGCTTTTTACGTGATCACAGGGGAAAATGAAGTGAATTCTTGAAATCAAAACTGCTGCTAAATACAAATGTCAAATCTTAGTCATCGTCTTACTTGACCAATGAGCAGCATTAGACAGAGTTGAATGCTGTCTACTCTGTGAAACATTTTCTTTACTTGGTTTCCGATACACATTTTCTTTGATTTCCCTCCTCCTTCTGTAGCCATTCCTTCTTAGGGGGCTCTTCCTCTTCCTCTCTAACTCTTAATTTTAGAGTGCTCCAGGGCTCAGTCCTTGGACTTCTTTTCTTTTCTATCTATACTCATTCCCTTTGTGACTTCAAATAGTCTCCTCGCTTTAAATACCACCCATAGACTGAGGACCCTTTAACATTTTTGCTATATCCCCTAAAACCCCAGATTTATACTTATGCACTCACTTGGATGACTAATCTGCATCTCAAATTTAACATGTCTACACTCCTGATAATATCCCCAGACCTACTTTTCCCATTATCTTTCTCATCTCAGTTAACATCAACTTCATTCTTCCAGTGACTTGGACCAAAATCTTTACAGGCATTCATGACTCATCACTTTCTCTCATACCTACATCCTCCCTGTGGGTAGTTTATGTTGCCTTTACCTTTAAAATACATCCAGAATGTGACCATTTCTCACCCCCACACTTCTAACACCCGAGTTCAATCCATAATCCTCTTCTGCCTGGGTGACTGCAATAACCTCATAACCGATTTCTTTGCTTTTATTTTTGATGCTTTCACTATCTTCTCAACATGCAGCAAGAGTGATTTTGTTAAAACATGTCAGGTTATGCTTCCCCTTTGGTTAAAATTCTCATTGTGATGATGAAATTCTAAAATTTAGTAGGGAGGGAGTATAACACAGGCCCTGACCAATTGAAATTCATGCCAACATCTACCTACTAAGATTGGACCAATACCTACCAAGTAAATATCAACTGTACTCAGAGGGCTTCACACCGTCCTGTCATCTCATTGCACATCATCCTGTTACCTCAGGATCTTTCCATCTAAACACTTTCTTCTGTTTGGAATGCTTTTGCTCCAAGCAAGAGTCTCATCTTCCTTAGGTCTTTACTAAGAAATTATCTTCTCAGAAAGTCTTCCCCTGACTACTCAACTTAAAATTGTAGGTCTTCTTGACTCCAAATCCTGGGATTCCTTAAGAACACTGATCACCAAATGCCACACTACACATTTTACATAAATACCTTGTTTATTGTCTCTCTTCCCCACTATAATGAATCCCCACAAGAATACAGTTTTTTTTTTTTAACTCCTATACCCATTACTTAGAAGAAGGTCTATATAAAATAAGTGCTCTAGAATATTTGTTGAATTAAAGTTGAATAAATAAATGAATAAAGGAAAGCAATGTATAGTGTAGAGCTAAGAAATGCAGCTCCAAACTTGGGTATTGTGACTATACCTGTCTCATCCTAGAATGGCACATTTAAAAAATGTTTTTGTTTTTGTTATTTCTAGGTGAACTCCTAAATTCAGTAGTTTCTATCTAGACTTCTAAATGGAGCTGGGAATATATAAACAAACAATTAAATAAGTAGAGTAAGTCCACAATGTGCAGTTGGCTTTTTGGTGTTAATGTTACACATTTAACATTCTGAGACATTATCTAAATAAACTTACTTAAAGTCCCCCATTAACAATAAGAGTGTTTGTTTAACTTTTTCCCCCTTAAATTAGCAAAAGAGTTTAATCAGGAAAACAAAGAGCTGCTTAAGTTTCATACACTGTGCCTTCTTCCCAGAACTTACTCTTTCCCAGCTCCTCAAGGAGGAGAGATTTTACCTCTGAGTTCCTATGATTTCCATTTTCTCTTAACAAGCTCTTTCTGGTCAGCATTGATAAATGTTAAAATCATCACAAACACTTCCTCCCTTATGACTCATTCAGTCACTTCACTGCTTGAATGCTGTAGTCTGTCCCCATTTCCTCACCTAAAAAGGAACCCAGAGCCACTTGGTTGTGAATCTACCGTGTATTCCTTGGTCTTTATCCTACCTGACTTTCCATCAGCAACTGAGATGACTGACATCTGATTCTTAGGACACTGTCTTTATTGATAGCATTCATTCATTTCTCTCCTTCCATTCCTTTGACTAACCTCTCTGGGTATTCTTTCTGACAGTATTTGTTTATCAGAAATGAATAGACTTACTGAAGTTTTTTCTAATAAGTTTATATACTTCCAACTTTTAAGTTAAGAAACTGTGTAAGCACTAAAATATGTTAACAAAATGAAAACCTTAATAAATTAGTTCTATACTTCCACAGATATATTCTGACTGTAAATCTTAAGTAATATCATTTTAATATCACACTGCCTAATGAAAAGAATTAAACACATATGCTTTCTGACTTCTAAGTAACAGATTTTAGGGGATGCTTTAGTGGGACCCTCAGATCCTCCATCAGGAACAAAACATTAATTTCCCCAGTCAGGAGTGTTGGACCCTGAAAGCTCACAAGTTAGTTCCTCCCTACTCATTTCCCTGGCCAAGAAAGTTACCTCATCTGCATGTCTTTTCTGAGGACAGCCATATCCAAGGACTGCTTGATGCTGGGGTAAAAAAGCACAACCCCCTTGTCTCAATGTCAGACAATGTGGAAGAGCCACGCTAGCTTCAGAGCTCCCCATAATACCATCTGAGAGCTCTTTTACAACCACCACTCAGTGAGCCTCCCTATCTTCCCAGTGCTGCTGCCCTTCCTCCCTCTAAGAGCTCTTCTTGCACATAAATCTCCATTTCAGACTCTGGTGCCTGGGAAATTCCATCTAGACATACGTCATCTCTAATACTTGAGATACTGAGCGTCTATGCTACCGAACGTTGGCAGAATATGTCACCTCAAAATTAGCCACTTTGGCATAAGGCATTTCAAAAATAGCAGGAAAAAAGAGTCTGACCTTCTTTTTCCTCCCTGTACAAAGAAGAAAGAAATATTTTTCTTACCAGAGATGAGTCAAGGCTGAAAAGTAACTGCACAAACAGATCTTATAAAAATAACTTTTATCTTCCTTAGCAGTCCCATACATTTTAGTTACTTATCCACTTTCACCAGACTTTGTTCAACCTACTGTATAAGCATCTGGGTTTTGCCACTTCTTTGGGTCTTCATTTTCTTGTGGGGATTTCTAGGAGGATGTAAAATAAACTCTACAATTTTCTCCTATTAATCTGCCTTATTTTAATTTAGTCTCAAACCTAGCCAAAGATCCTAAGAGTGCAGAAGTAGAGCTTTGCCTTCCCTACTTTATTTCAAGTGGCTCAGTTTCAACCCTTGAACAGAATGCCACTGAACATTTGTGATTTCGGCTTTAGTCTCACTGCAACATTTAAACTAAAAATATTCTCTACTAAGCCAGAGAAGTTGCTCACATTATAACCTCTTTGATAACCTTCTTTAAAATTTCAATATATAGTACCAGAAAGAAAAAATGCAAGGTAATGCCCTCCCAACAGTAAGATTAGTTGACAGAATCGGGCAAGTTACTCAGTAGCTGCTTGTCAAATTGAATCAAACTAAAGGGAGAAAAGAGCTGATAGGTTTAGAGTCAGGTAAATCAATTAAGGCTTATCATTTCTCCTTACCTAATTGATTTTCATGATCGGCACAAGACTGTCAACCAAATGATAGGACATTTAATTTTATTTTAACTATATTCGCATACACACATGAACACACAACTGGCTTGCCTGAATATAAAGAATATTTGAATCAGGGAACAATCATACTTTTTAAGACAGAGGTTATCAGATTGAATTTTTGAAAATCTGGTATATATCCTTTTAAAAAGGTAAACTAAAAGCAAAACAACCCTGAAAGATGGGAAATAACATGACAGTGTATGTGCCAAAACATTTAACTTAAAGAAAAGCAATGTAAATAACAAACCAAATAGAATTTCAGACAAAAAACTGATACAAAGATTATAAGAGATAGGTGACTATTGACCAGGAAGTGAGAATATTCATTATCATGTATATACGTAACTATAGGCTGTGGACATATAGAAAGTAATAACTTTAACCAAAGTATAGCAGACAGTATACAGAGCATCAAATTATATTTTTGTAGCTCCAACTCCAACATATAAAAGCACATATGCCATTGATATAGCCAGATACAGTTTAAAAACAAAAACAAAAACAAAAAAACCCAGTGCTACATCTCTACTGCCCAATACAGTAGTACTAGCCACAAGTGGCTATATAAATTTAAAATTAAATAAAATTGCAATCACAAATTCAGTGAAAGTAAATTTCTGGTTTTTTTTTTTTTTTTTTTTTTTTTTTTTGGCACCCAGTCTGTGATACTTTGTCACTGCAGCTCCAGCCAACTAACATATCAGGTTTGATATATTTTTACACCATATTCTCTCTGATAGCTACCTACTAACAATAATTGGAAATATCAATAACACTGATGATATTTTTTTAATCACAAAATTATGACATTCAAAATTTAGAGCTTGTTTTCTGAATAAGATATTACAAAGCACTCCGAATGTCAGAACCCATCTCATGCTGAATGAGACATAGTGTCCCAGAGCCAGGAAAACATTCACTTTTTACAAATGCACTTTTGTTTAGTTCTCTCAGCTGTGTGCAGAAGAAACAGGACAGAGAATTGCACAGATTTGTGCAGTATATTGTCCAACCAACAGTAATGATACAAACTCTTAATGGCAGAAGAGATGCCATGAGTGTTTATTGTTAATGGTTGAAAATAAAAAGTGGTACTGCTAAAATTATATCCTATTTTTTTAAGATTGGAATATATCCTACCATTAAAATATTTGGTTCTCATGCTATATACTTTTCTTTATTTCACATACTGAGGAATTTATCAGATATCAGAAATTCCTGGGTATATTGAATAAGCCCAGAGTTATAGTTAATGTGAGAAACACACTCACCCACCCAAACTCAAAGAATGGACTTAGAAGCACGAAGAACAGCAAAAGTGAGACTTTTAATAACAGCCTTGCAAAATCGAGTGTCTGGTAGGCAGGCACATCTAGGGCAGTCACAACAGGTAATTTATCTCCTGGCAGGCAAGTCCCTCCCCTAGTTCCTCACATTACACTGGTTCCTCACTGGTTACTATGGGGTTACAATCTTTCCAGACTTTGCCTAAGTTTCATTATCCCCCTTATAAGGTTATACCCCATCCCCTTCCCTGCTTAAGTTTCGATTTCCCAATAATGAAACTTTCTTCCCTTTTATGGGCTGACCCCTCCTCTACATTCTGTTCGCTTATTGTGACCTTCTAGGTGCAAGAGCCCTGTGGTTTGTTACATTTGCAGCCTGGCTGCCAGTACTTAGATTGATCATGCCTTGAAAATGGACCATTTAAAATGTTTTCTCACATTAACAACACAATCAAAGCTGTTGATATATTTATTTAACAAACACAAGCAATTTACAAAGTTAATTAATTTTCCTAAAACCTTATGAATAAACATTACTATTACCCCAATTTTAAAGTTAGGTAATGTAAGATGGCAGAGAGGTTGAAAAACTTCCTCAAGGACACTGGGGCACAGCCTCAGTTTGAACCCAAGCTTCCTGCCTTTAGAGTCTGTGCTCTTAATTAACCCTTGCAGGTTACAGCTTAACCTGCAAGTAGCTCTGCTAATGCTTGTTTTCAAGCATAGACTTACCCATGTATAGGCAAACATAGGGAAAAATGAATTGTGTCAACTTCCATCCACATGTGCCCCAGTTAAATGTCTACATTAAGGTAAATTAAAGGTGGCAAATCTATAGTATTTAGGGATACATTTTCAGGTTGTAATATGGTAAAACAAGCAAGAAAGTGATTAGTATCAAAATAAATACAGTATTTTGCTTTGCCAGCGGTGGGAGGCTGGGGGAAAGGGGGATTGTGGCTAGAAAAGAGTACTACATGGAGTATCTGGATTAAAACTGTTTTTGTGGGTTTTTTTGACCAAATGATGTTATATGAGTTTTCTCTTGAAAACAATTCAATATGATGTATGTTTGTTTAATTCACTTTTCTGTTTATATGTAATTTCTTTCAACAAAGTCTCAATACATTTATACAGACATACAAATATGTATTTTAGGTTTGTTGGAAACAGAACAATATTATATATCCCATTTGCAAATGTTTATATAAAATACATGAAGTATGGCAGCATCCAAAAAAGTAAGTCAAACTTACATACTGTAAAATTGCAGATTCCCTTTCATTATTGCATATACCATAATGACCATAAATTAAGTCATAATCCAGATGGAAATGCTGTGAAAAGTTTCAACTAGCCAGATATACTAGACAAATATTCATAAGAAATAAAACATTTTGAACACATTAACAAATTTTAGTTTTTTGGCAGATATATTCATATATACATACATACACACATACATATATACATACATGTATGTCACACTGAAGTATTATACCAATTAAAGGGATTCTTTACATTTAAAAAATAATAATTATAAACCAAAATTGATTCATATTGTTTGAAAGCATGACAAGAGTTATGTAGACTGTGCAGTCAGGAAATAAATTGGCCAACATTTCTTGGTTAATCTTTATTAAGAACTTACTGAGTGTCAGGTGCTGTGGTAACAAATTATACACATTACGTTTGTAAATCCCAACAATGAATTAAGCATCCTTACGATTCTCATCTTACAGAATCCAGAGGTAAGTAACTTGCCCAAGTTACACTGCTGGTAAGAAGTCCCACTTCATCAACAACAATTACACTTGAAACAATAGCAAAATTGAAGTGTGACAATAAACGGAATGCAACATACATTACAGTATAATTTATTACTTACACATTTCAGTAAAGTGCAAGTTTTCTGGAGTATTTATCTTGTTCCCATAGATGTTGTACAGGGAACTCAATAATAAGAATAGTAGCCAGAAAAGAAAAAGACAGAAAACTTAACAGTTACAAGAAAATGAAAAATTTTAGTACTTTTTTTCTATTCTCATGCTATATATCAAAACACAGAGGAAATTAAAGAAAATAGTTTTGATTACATAACTTTTAAAAATAATAATTCTTGTAGGTGCGAATATGTATGTGTTAACCTGTATAAGTGATTAATATGTCATTAGAAGGATGTTACCACCCCAAAATAATGTTAGATGACACACACTAAGAGTATGAACCTCAAAACAATTTAAAATTATTCAGACAACAGTACTTACACTTAAAAATAAATTTATCAATATTACCAAAGCAACAGGAAAGTCTATCATCAAAACAGTGGAATATTAAATAATACTCATCATAAAAATTAACTAAATTAAATTATATTTAGTTTTTTGAATATTCAACAAGAATTAATTTGTAAAGTGAGTAAAAGACAAACTTACTGACTTTTCCTAAATATAATGACTAATTTCTGAGAGCTAATCAGAGTTCATTGCTTCATTTCAAAAACAGCAGTAATAATATTAATTTAAACATATTACTCTTAAAAAACATAACTACAAGATTTTCCTAAACAACTTGCAACATAATAATGCACACTGATATTAATTGCAGTTGTTTATACACAAAAACTTGGGTTGAATTATCTCTCTGCGTTGCTTAACTGTTACACACACACCATTTGTCCTCTCCCCAGGGAAACTCTGTTTCTTTCCTGTTCTATGTAGTACTTGGAGCTCCAGGCAGAGAAGTTCAACTTGCTAAGTAGGTGCCTTATTACTGTTGTATCAACATTCAATTTTAGATATTTTAGTGATTTTGTAAGTAAAAGTTATATTCTAGAATAAATCAGTTCTATTCTGCATTTCCCACAGGATCTAGTAGAGTGGCACATACTCAGCAAACATTAAAAATGTATTTTAAAATTAAAATGAAACTAAATCTTGCATCTAAAATGCACAAGATATTTATTACTCATTTTGAGAAAATGTGTTTTTAAGCCGATCAAATTAGTATATAAGTTATTTTTTATGCTACCTAAATTTGAAACAGAAGAGAGGTTTAGGTTGATGTTTTACACCAAGGTAAACTTGTGTAGAACTAAAGGAAACTTGTACAGAAGCTCTTTAGTTTAATTAGATCCTATTTGTCAATTTTTGCCTTTGTTGCAATTGCTTTTGGCAACTTAATCACAAAATCTTTGCCATGCCTATGTCCTGAATGGTGTTGCCTAGAGCAAAAGAAGCCATCATCAGAATGATCAACCTACAGAATGGGAGAAAAATCTTTACAATCTATCCATCTGACAAAGGTCTAATATCCAGAATCTACAAGGAACTTAAGTAAATTTTTAAGAAAAACACAAACAGGCTGATCTCGCTGGCTCAAACCTGTAATCTCAGCACTTTGGGAAGCCGAGACGGGCAGATCAAGAGGTCAGGAGATCAAGACTATCCTGGCTAACATGTTGAAACCCTGTCTCTACTAAAAATACAAAAAAATTAGCCGGATGTGGTGGCAGGCACCTGTAGTCCCAGCTACCCAGGAGGCTGAGGCAGGAGAATGGTGTGAACCCGAGAGGCACAGCTTGCAGTGAGCCGTGTTTGCGCCACTGCACTCCAGCCTGGGCGACAGAGCAAGACTCCGTCTCCAAAAACAAAAAAACAAACAAAAAACATTAAAAAGTGGTAAGGACATAAACAGACACTTCTCAAAAGAGGACATATATGCGACCAACACACATGAAAAAAAGCTTACCATCACTGATGATCAGAGAAATGGAAATCAAAACCACAATGAGATATCATTCATGTCTGTCAGAATGAGAATTATAAAAAAAAAATTCAAGAAACAACAGATGCTGATGAGGTATCAGAGAAATAGGAATACTTTTACATTGTTGGTGGGAATTAGTTCAACCATTATGGAAGACACTGCGGCAATTCTTCTAAGATTTAGAACCAGAAATACCATTTGTTGGGGTGAACAGACCCAACACCAGGTCATGGGGTTGATGAAGTCCGGCGGAGCCAAAGGAATGAGTAAAAGACAGTTTGAGAGAGAAAAGTGGGCCCGGAGGGCCATTGCCAGTGTATGGAGGTTGAGAAGGCCCCGAGCAGCTCCACGCTATTTATTGGTAAGCCAACAAAGAAACAGGTGGTGAGAATGTGGGGGTGGAAAGGGCGTGTTGCATTAAGCACATAATTTACAGCGGTGATGGTTTAGCAGCTGCTCTGCTACTTGAGATAATGGAGATCAGGTTCTTTTAATTCAAGATACAATTGATCTTTGGAGAGCAAGGAGCAAAGAGCCAGCAAGTCTAGACACATTCCAGAGCCACAAGCCCTGGATTGTATCCAAGTCACAAGGGATTTTATGCCCTGGGCTTAGATTATGGTGCATCAGGGTAGCCTCCCACCCTTTAGCACAGAGCTTGGTGTTCCCAAAGGCCACAATGGGTTTTAGACCCTGGACCCCAGACATGTTCCAAGACTCTTTTACATTATGTCAGACATGCAAGCCCTGCCTCAGCTTCTCCCAACACTTAGCTTTTCCCAATACCATTTGACCCAGCAATTCCATTACTGATTATATACCCAAATGAGTAGAAATCTTTCTATTATAAAGATACATGCATGTGTATGTTCCTTGTAGCACTATTCACAATAGCAAAGACATGGAATCAACCCAAATGACCATCCATGATTGACTGGATAAAGAAAATGTGGTACATATACACCATGGAGTACTACACAGCCATAAAAAGGAATGAGATAATGTCTTTTGCAGGGACATTGATGAAGCTAGAAGTCACTATCCTCAGCAAACCACCGTAGGAACAGAAAACCAAACACCATATGTTCTCACTTATGAGTGGGGCCTGACAATGAGAAGACATGGACACAGGGAGGGGAACAACACATATTGGGGCCTGTCAGGGGCTTGGCAGAGGATCAGGAAAAATAGTTAATGCATACTGGGCTTAATACCAAGGTGATGGGTTGATAGGTGCAGTAAACTACCATGGCACATGTTTACCTATGTAACAAACCTGCACATCCTGCACTTGTATCCTGAAACTAAATAAAATAAAATAAAATAAAATAAAAAAGAAACTTCTCACCAGTCTCCTTTCTCACCCACTTAAATGTGGCAACTGACTAGATTACTCCAGGGAAACTGCTCTTGCCAAAATCATATATAATCTCCACATTGTGAAAGCAATGTCACACTTTTGTTCTCCTCTCAAACTGAACAAAATTGACTTCTCCATTCTTGAGACCACTCTGTTCCCTTGCGTGCCACCATCCACCGGGTTACTCTCTTGTCTGATTAAATGCTGATTCTGTCTTTTGTGGTTGGGCGCAGCCGGGATCAGCCCTGTGGCTGCTTCTTCATCCTCTACTACATCCTCTCTAGGCCACCTCACGTAGCCTCATTGCAAGCTGCTTACTGACTGCTCTAACATCTTAATCTCCAGCAAAGAAGGGAGCCATAACCCGCAGCTAAAACTGAAGAGCTGGTGCTGAGAAATGAAATACTGTGAAGGACAACTTGATACACAATATTCTGTAAATAGGTTGCAGTGTAGGTAAGAGAGGACTACCTCTGGAACACACTACGAGGACAGGTATACTTCTCGTTATACATAACAGGAATCCAATGACCAAAGTTGTTGAGCTAAGAGATAGTGGTACACATACACTTTTTAAAAAATGATATACGCTAATATTAGAAGAAGGAGCATGGAATTGGAATACCTAAGGAGCAGAATGGGAGTGTTCCCTCTTTTAGTACTCTTGGCATTATTTTTTATATTTTCTTTAAGCAACATGCATTATTACTTGAAGATATATGTAACCAATAAGTGCAAGTATAAAAGTCTTACAACGCTATCCTTCCTGAGATCCCCACTCCTTATATATCCCTACAAACATTTATACTGTCATTAAAGCTTCCCCAGCAGCTCTACCTCCTTAAATGATCTTTTTCCCCCTATAATGAAAAAATATTTTCTCTTTTAAATTTATCCCCCACTGTCCCAACATAAATATACATTTATATTTAATTGTTTCATTTTTGTGACTATAATTGTTTCGTCCTGTTCTAAGTAGTCTCAATTTAGTCTAGTTTTCATATGTACAAAGTTTCATTTTTCTTGTAGTAATTGCCTTTGTTTTAATATACCCAATGACCTTTGCAGGTATGTATATATGTATGTGTAACCTCTACTTCAGTTAGATCTTAAAACGGATAGGAGGTGAATATATCTAATCAGTTAGCCACCTAATAAGTACCAATATTTTTGTTTGCCTATAAAGCAATCATTATTAGCTCATAAATGTGGAACATTCTGAATATCATAACATATACGAACCTCGTGTTACCACATAAAATATGTATATTTTTTAAATCCACCATGTCTAGTCTGAATTTACTAACATTCCCAAGTATTAGTTTTCTAATGCTATCGTATCAAATTATCATGAGCTTACTGGCTAATAACAAACATTTATTATATTACAGTTCTATAGGCTGGAGGTTTGGCACAGTACTCACTGGATTAAAATCAAAGTGTCAGCAGGGCTGCATTGCCTTCTGGAGGCTAGAGGGAAGAATGTGTTTTAATGCCATTCCATCTTCTAGAGGCTGCCTGCATTGCTTGGCTTTTGGCCCTCTTGCATCAGCAGCCTTGCATCTCTTTGACTACTCTCCCATAATCACATCCCCTCTCTTCTGAATTGAATTCAGGTGGGAAAGGTTCTCTGCTTTTTAAATACCCAGGTGATTAGGTTGGTTCCACCTGGATACTATAGGATACTCTTCTTGTCTCAAGGCCCTTTAGCCTAACGACACCTGCGAAGTGTTTTTTGACAAAGGAAATAACTATTTGCAGTTCCCCTGCATTAGGAAAGACGTGTACATCTACATCTTTAAAAGGCCATTATTCTGCCTACCACATCTACTATCATGTTGCAATCTTATCTATAAAAATGTTTAACAACACTGGATATGTTATATTCTCCGAAAAATTATTTCCTAAGTCAAACATCTATAATATGTAATCAACTATGATGATATAGAAAGTGAAATGCATGTTCTAACAAATAGCACAGAAATTCAACCTTAAGAAATACTTGTTAGTTGAGAATGACTGTAAATAATAACTCAATTATATAAGTGCTTCCATTTATAATTGCCTCAAAACTACACTCTTAGTTAAACTGTATCTTCATACATAAACAAGAAAATAGACAAGGTTATGTAACATGATTAGAATTACAGAATTCTTAGATTGCAATATTTATATACCATCATGAAGTGGTAGAAGCCAAACTAGACCTAGAATTTAGGTATGCTGATGATACACGCACACACACAGACATACACACACACACACACACACACACGTCTCATAAAATATTTAAGAAATTATATACAATCGGCTGGGCGCGGTCTCTCACGCCTGTAATCCCAGCACTTTGGGTGGCCAAGGCGGGTGGATCACGTAGGTCGAGACTTCGAGACCAGCCTGACCAACAAGGAGAAACCCCGTCTCTACTAAAAATACAAAATTAGCCAGTGTGGTGGCTCATGCCTATCATCCCAGCTACTCAGGAAGCTGAGGCAGGAGAATCGCTTGAACCCTGGAGACAGAGGTTGCAGTGAGCCAAGAGCATGCCATTGCACTCCAGCCTGGACAAGAAGAGTGAAACTCTGTCTCAAAAAAAAAAAAAAAAAAAAAAAAAGAAAAGAAAAAAAGAAAGAAATGTATAGAATCATATGGAATCAAAAGTTTAAAAAAAAAGTCAAATGCAAACTCCTGAAGCAAAATGAATTCAACAGCATGAACTATAAAAGATAGTTATTATGACAGGACAAATTTTAGACTTGTCAATCTCAAAATAATCCTGTTAAATAAAGTCATATGTAATAGAGTATATTCTTATTCTTTTAAGCCTTAGTATCTACTTGCTTGCTATCATGGATGAAATACAGAAATGGAACGGTCAGATCCTTCTTGCCAAAGTATGTCAGCCTCCATCTTATTATATAAATCACAATTATCTTTATTTTGTCAAAAGCCTGTCATTCTCTTAGTAAAGAATGAAAGTATCATGCTGCAGGCCACTGTGACTCATGACTTTGGAAAGCAATCATTAATCAAATAAATTTTAAAAACAACGAGATTTAAGCACTTCTGTTTGTGATGAGTGTTGCTTCTTCTTTTAAGGAATATCTCAGAAGTTCCTTAGAACTGACTGGTCCAAAGTAAATAGAGAAGAGGAAGATGAAAAAGAAACAGGAATTCTAAGTATTTCTTCACCTAGATTCAGATGTTCATATTTTTGTGTGATTTTTTTTCCTGACTAGAACTTCCAGAGTTTTCATCATATTATCAAAGTCCTCTGTGACACAGGAACTTAAAATCTATCTTGTGCTGACTTTAAATTGTTGCAGAAGCCAACACTAAAATAGTGTTAAAAACTGATAAAAATATTTTTCTCTAAAAAGAGTATTGACTACCTATATACGTAGAAAATATATCTTATACATATCTGTCTCAAAAATCAGTCATTTAATGCAATTATAAACCTTACTGGTAATGCCTTGAGAAAATTAGTATTAATCATGGAGTTTTCAACTTATTATTTTATCAGTTCCATTTTAATATTTTACTGCTTTTTTTCTTGCAGCTTACATTAGCACATTCATAACTAGATATGCTTTTTTAAAAAAATTCACAATCTCAATTATTTTATTTTATTATTATTTTTTGAGACAGAGTCTCACTCTGTCACCCTGGCTGGAGTGCAGTGACACAATCTCGGCTCACTATAATCTCCGCCTCCTGGGTTCACACCATTCTCCTGCCTCAGTCTCCCGAGTAGTTGGGACTACAGGCACCCACTACCATGCCCGGCTAAGTTTTTGTATTTTTAGTAGAGACGGGGTTTCACTGTGTTAGCCAGGGTAGTCTCGATCTCCGGACCTCGTGATCTGCCCGCCTCGGCCTCCCAAAGTGCTGAGATTACAGGTGTGAGCCACCGTGCCCAGCCCCAATTATTTTATTTTATTTTAAATGGAACCCTTATAGCCTGTACAAGGTTTGGCATGGATTTATTGTGTTCATTTCTCAAAAATGTCCATGAAATGTTATTTCCCAAAGTACTTCCTGTATTATCTATCTCTATTAAATGTTTTCTTTCCAGATCGACTCACTTGCCGGTGATTTGGGGCCCATGGAAACAATAGTAAAAACTAAAGTATTCAAAGTAGAATGTGGAAAAGCCTCAAAATTTATAGAGAAGACTGAAATCATCTAGCAGTAAAAATATCTCATTCATTTCTTTCTATGTGATTTGCATTGTCTTCATGATGCTTACAATTTAGTTCAGAAGTTCCTAATTGAGTCAAAATCAGAGAGATAGGTAGCTTCTGTTCTAAAGAGAATCATTTCACCTTACTTGGGATCTCATTCCTTGCTATATCTAGAACATATCTTTGAGCCATTGGTTCTATCCTTTGTGTAATATCAGAGTGGATCTGTACATTTGTCCTTTGTCCAAGTTGTCGTTTTCCATTTTGTTTCAGTTATCTATTCTCTGCTTTCTTTCTTAGCTGTTTGGCCAGAATGCCCTCCACTCTGACTTCTTTTTACTAGGTGTGATAGCTAAGAAATAGCTGTAGTATATTTGGAATATTCTTTCTGTCACTTATATTCTGGCTTCACAGTCTTGACATCTCACGTGCCTATAAAACACTAATAGAACTAGAGAACCGAGAGCTATCACCATACCTGCAAAGCTGACTGCACTACTCATCCTCCCCTTGCTTTCCTAACCTACATTCTAGCCATGCATAAACATGATAACAACTTTTGAAGTACAGTACTGTAGACTTTTTTGCTTTTTCCATTTTCCAAATTGCTAATCTGCCAACATGCTGAATTACATTCATGGATTAGTCATTTACATGGATTAGTCATTCTGATTTCATGTGTACTAGTCTGCACTACCCAATGGATTTAGAGATTAAAAGCAATGTGGGCTCATAGAAAACAGTCATTATATTATTATCTTTTACATTGGTATTGAATAATTTTTAATTTCAAAAGTTAATAGTGAAAAATTATAGTTAATGTTCTAACAGTACAGAACAGTATATACAACATTTTTTATTCCCTTTTATTCTTCCAGCTCTTTAATTCCACTTCCCAGAGGCATCAACTTGAACAGGATGTGTGTGTGTGTGTTTGCACACATGTGTCCATGAGTATTTGGGTTAAAGCGGATGATGTCATATACACTGTTTTACAGCTAACTTTTCCATTCTACAATATATTGTGAGAATCTTTCCATATCAATCCATATAAATTTATAATATTATTTTTAATGAGTATACAGTAATATATTCATGGGTGTGCACAAGCCACAATTTATTTAAACAATTTGTGAATTTAAATGGTTTTTGAGAAAGCTACTTACTATAATAGTAAATATATGAAAATACATAGAAGTAGATGGTATAGTAAACAATATAGCTCATCCTATATCCTATCATCACCATTGAGTAACAGGGCTGTTTTCTACGTAAAACCTGAACTGGTAACAAAATATCTGGTTTTAACATAATGCAACATGCCTGATTAAATTTTTTGGTATATGTCAATAGACTGACATAAATGTCCAGCTTAGGGTTTTCAACTCAGAGTCACCTAGGGTGAACCAAAATTGTGTGAGTTGAAGTATGGAGGCCGGGCGCGGTGGCTCAAGCCTGTAATCCCAGCACTTTGGGAGGCCGAGACGGGCGGATCACGAGGTCAGGAGATCGAGACCATCCTGGCTAACACAGTGAAACCCCGTCTCTACTAAAAAATACAAAAAACTAGCCGGGCGAGGTGGCGGGCGCCTGTAGTTCCAGCTACTCGGGAGGCTGAGGCAGGAGAATGGCGTAGACCCAGGAGGCGGAGCTTGCAGTGAGCTGAGATCCGGCCACTGCACTCCAGTCTGGGCGACAGAGCGAGACTCCGTCTCCAAAAAATAAAAAAAATAAAAAAAATAAAAGAAGTATGGAGCTTTCTCAATGTGTGACAGAACATCTGGGGCATTTCTGTCATTTAGCTGACATGCATGACAGACCACAAAATGGTGAATGTCAGCTTGCATTTTGTAGTTTTGAACAGGCAGCCTCTATTCCACTTCTCTTGCTTTAATGAAGTTGACACAAGAATTCCAGAGAAAAAAGTTCTAGTTCTACGCATCCTGAATGACTATTTGAAGGTCAATTTTAGAACATATTATTACAAAGATCAATTAAGTATATGAGGTGAAATTATGTTTTGAATGTCATATAAAGGATCTGATGAATGATACATATTATCTTGGGATAAGCCTAATCAAAATCCATTAATTGGTTTTACATATTTATGACTAAACCTTTGAAAAAGTTACTTAAAGGTATGCAAATCTAAGCAGACACATACAACAACTAGATGCGAGCCAGGAAATATTGAGTAAGATGAAAACTTTTACTTTTTAAAATATAAAACTAAAGTCCTCACTTTATATGTGATGGCACACTTTAGAAATATACAAAAAGCAAGGATCTCCCTCAATAAAAATAAGTAAGCAGAATCTGCATCAATATAATCCGGGAGACAGGAAGATAGTTATTTTAATGTAATTTATTTAGCTAAAAGTAAATGTGAGGCTCTTGAGGGGGCAAACCACTGCATTAGCTAGTGATTTGGAACATTTTTTGTAAACTAACAGAATAAAACCAACTTCAGTCTAAGAAGGTAAATAAAATCTAGCAGCGAAAGATAAAAATAAATCTAGAATTAATAAATCCAGGACTTAAGCAGTAATTAAATAATCCAGATTTCACCCTTTTATGATAGAAGAGGTACATTTAAATGCTATTAACATTTTTTTTTTTTTAATTCCAGTGATTTCTCCATGGATACATATGTGAACAAATGTATTAACCATCTCCTTCTGCTCAAATGGTAAAACTGTTTCTTTGGTCCACTGTGCAACTAGTTTCTGAGCCTACCATGTGTATCATTTGTTCCACAAAACTTAGTTCTTACCAGGTTTTGTGTAATCACTCCCAAAGGCTCATATTAGTTCTATTGCCATTGGTCTCAGGAGCCTTTTTCGATATAGGCTGTAATCCACTAGCTAAGTGAAGCAAGGTTTCTCTAAGGTTCTCAGCAGAGTTTGATTTGGTTCTGTGTTTCACAATTGCAAGCTGTGAGTTCTCCTGCTTTTCAGTTAAAAACTAACTTTAAGATACAGGCCGGGTGCAGTGACTCACGCCTGTAATCCCAGCATTTTGGGAGGCCGAGGTGGGTGGATCACAAGATCAGGAGACGGAGACCATCCTGGCCAACACGGTGAAACCTCGTCTCTACTAAAAATACAAAACATTAACCAGGCGTGGTGGCACGTGCCTGTAATCCCAGCTACTCGGGAGGCTGAGGCAGGAGAATCACTTGAACCCAGGAGGCGGAGGTTGCAGTGAGTCGAAATCATGCCATTGCACTCCAACCTGGGCAACAGAGCAAGACTCAGTCTCAAAAAAGAATAAAATAAATAAATAAATACATACATACATACATATATACACTATGTGCGCTTTGTCCTTACTTTCATCTCATGTCTCACCAGATTGTCTGATCTACGAATGAACAAGTTCCTCTCCAGTCTTCAGGGGAAAAAAAAGTCTCTCCTTTAGGGATGAGGGTCCTCTTCTGCCTAGGTTTCTAATTTTTCATGCGAAAACGTCAAAGCATACTCAAGAAATTATCCTAGGAACAGTCACGAATGAGGTCTTCTAGCTATATTTTTTTTCACTGTTGGTGGAGAAGTATTAGATTCAACTGCCAGGTAAGAAGGTCATTGGCTTAAGCTAAACACTGGCTTGAAATAGAGGAGACCAATCGCAATTGCAACTAGCCTGAAAATGCCTTCGGTATGTATTCCTTTAAAGTCATAACATTTGGTTAATTTTAGAAACAGGAACAAATTGAGGTTTAATGTTCATAATATATTTCTAAAAGTAGGACACACTTTATTAATAATACCCACTAGTAAATATTGTTATACATAATGATGATTATTTTCCCCACCTTCTATGAACTACATAGAATTTTCCTTGAGATCTGAGATTATGGCAAGTGGATGAATTATATTCTACAGGCAAATCAACTACCAGTATTTCTTGACCAATACTGTTCAGATGGAATCAGTAAATTTTAGAGCTTACCAGGTTTGTATTAAATCATGAGTCAAGTTTCAAACACAAATCAATTTCTAGTGAAAGCAATTCTGTCCCAGTGCCTCTGTTTTATTATTTTGTGATATGAAGATTGATAGCAAAACTTTTAGAGTTGTAAAGCATGTTCCCTGAATAAGTCATTTCCTAAGATGATTTAATCAGCAGCTGTATCTTATGGAAAGCCACACTTTCCAAACTAAGCTGGTGATTATGCTTGTGCGCAGGCTTTAAACCCCACCTTCACTACTCACCAGCTATGTGACCTTAAACAAGCCATTTTGGCTCACTGGGCCTTATATAAAAGTGATTCATGTAAAACACTTTACACAGTACTTGATACACAGTGAGTACTCAATAAAACTTAATTATTATACATATATTTTTCCAGTATAATCAACTAACTACCAAGTGTCTATTTCTTGTGTACAAAGTGCTAGAGACACAAAAGACATAAATGATACTATCACAAAAGATATATGATCTAGTTAGGAAGGTACAATTGAAGAATGAACAGAAATGCAAGTACACATCTGAAAATAAAAGATAAGTCATTCCAAAGTGAGTGGTAGGAGAGAAGTAGGGTTAGTCAAAGAAGATTTCATGGAATAAGTGAATCTAATCTGCATCTTGAATTCAATGAAGACTGCAGGCTAATGAAAATTGGGGAAGAATGTTCTTGGCAAAGACAAATAAAAAAAGTCACAGTGAAGAAAATTAACATAGGATGAGGAAGTGTGGTGCTAAGGTAATGTAAATAAGAGAAAATAAAGATGCTCCACAAAAATAGAAGAAAACAAAGAGGCCCAACAAAAACACAGAGGTCATTTGCAGGAATGTTACATAAGTTGCAGTAATTAGGAAAAGAAACTAGACGATTGCTACAAAAATGAACAATAAAAATCACTATAGTTTCTGGGAAAAGAAAAATAACTTGTCAAAAATTACGTTTGAAAGATTCTGCCAGCAACTGCAGGCTGCATACATTGGGTCAAGGAAATATCAGAAGCACAGACATGGCAGGTGAAACTCTTCGAGCAAATGAACTCTCTCTGAGGGAGTTATTAGAGGAAATAAAAGCAGAGAGCAAGACCAAACTCGATGAAAGTTCACAATTAGCTGCAGCCTGTACAAGAGAGAGATTAAAAAATACAAGAGGAGAAATGAGAAGAAGGTGCATAAGAAAGTACAGAAGAAAGTTTGGTCTCTAACGCACAGAGCAGTGACGAATTTGAGAAGAATGTGAATTAGATGGAGGGGGAGGAAAATTTGGGTTTGAAAATAGTTATTAGGGTAAAAACTGAAATTAGAAGGGTAGCTTGATGCCAGATCATGTAGAAGTAAATCAATGCAGGATTCCTGCATTGTCCTTTTACTCAATAAAAAATCTGAAGCAGTCATGATTGAATCTATATTTTAGAGATATAATTCTGCCCAACAGTATAAAGAAGATAATGAGGACAAAGCAAGTTGAAGGCAGGGAGATATTTAAGGGATCACCTACAAAACTCAGTGTGAGAGAAGTGGACATAGGAAACAAGGGAAGAGGAATTTTTAAAAAATCTGAGATGTAGAATCAATATGATCTAGTGGCTAACGGGTCTTCTTAACTGCTGGTCTTTATTACAAGTAAATTATCCAGTTTGGGCATAAAGAGGAAAGATTATAAGGCATTTGTTTTGAAAATGCTGAGTGTGAATGGCCTAGAGGATATGCAAATAGGCAGGTACTAACTGGTATCTAGAATCTGCAAGACAGAAGCAGTGATTGTTTGTAGGAAAGACTGTAAACCGTAGGGTGACACGTGCATATGAATATTCCTAATGTGTCTAGTTACTCGAATAAAGTATTTTCCTAGTCTGCTGTACAGCAGTTTAAAATAGTGACTATTTTAATTGTAATTGGCTTTCATATGATGGGTACATGCTGTCTATTGTATTTCAAGTTAATTCAATTTCATTTTGAAGAATTGTTATTTCTTTGGCCATGTACAAAATTAAATTTAGTACTCTTTTTCAGGCAGTAATTTTTAGAAATATTAAAATAAGGCAGACAGTAACTTATTAATTTACAATTCAATTTTATAAAACAGAAATCTATCTGAACAAGATGAGTCATAATGTTATGTGTAAAAGTAAAAATATTTTAAAAATAATATCATTTGTATAAAACGATCTATTGGCTGATACATATTTGATTGTAATTTTTAAAATTGTAATTGGTTTCTTTTTACAGCAGTATATTTTTCAGGATATATTAAAGGATACCGTCAAATTTCTTTTCAAAGTTTATATAAAGATACAGAACTTAATAAAGTATAATGTACTTACATTTCCTCTCGTGAGCTGTGAGTCTGGTGCTACATATTGAGGACACAATTTTTAACTGTAAAGCTCAAACTCCTATGGCATAATTATGTTGAAGATTAGTATCTCCTAACAGAATTTCCCCGTTTATCCTCTCTTCTTCAGAAAAATAAAACTTTTCTTTTTTAAATTAATTGTCAGGGGGTTTGTTTGTTTCTCAAGCCAATAATGCTATCTTTCTTTGTTAGTGGTAAATGTTTTTCCTCTTTCTCTTAAACCTACAGTTTCGCTCCACGTTATCACTGCTTCCCCTCGATTCCAGAGATGCCTTACAAATACCAAATAGAAAACCTCAGGTAAGAGAGAAGAATTTTCATGAAAAATTAATAACAATTCTGACAAAGCTACCACACATTTTTAAATGATACTCTAAAGTCATTCTCTTGACAAGGAAAATAACTGAACCTTGAAATCTATACATTCTTTTATAAAATGCTTTTTAGCTGACAGTAACATTTAATAAATAGTTCTGTTGCATAAAATGCTAATGATGCCAATGAGGTCAGATTAGAAATCTTCAGATTAATGAAAGTAATTTATCCAAAGTGTGAGAGAAAATAAAAATATTTTTACATGTGGGGGAGGTTACCTTAGGGCAATGTTAAGTTTGGAGCCCTTCTGTCATTATGTTAAAACCATGTATTCTAAGAACAGTATGTTCCCTTTCCTTTTTGTTAAGACTGCAATTTTTAAGTCATTTAAATAATTCACAGAAAAAATAGTAATCTTAAAAATTAATTCTAGTATGCCCTAGATGACAGGCAAGTGTTGAAAAAATAACTTTCTCATATAAGCACTATAATGAGTGACATGGCCATCTGGAGTGCTAATTCTAAATCTTCTGAGGTCACAATTAATTTTTCTTTATCCTTATGCAAATATTTGCAGTGTTCTAAGGTCTTGGTCACCCAGAGCCTCTGTCCTTGTAGATCACTTTTTTAAAATAGACATATACACACCCCAACCTCACTGTGGTTGAGTTATAACTTGCCTACAGTAAAGTGCACAAGTCACACATATGGAGCTCCATGTGTACATATCTATGTACCCCTAGCCTCCCAGATTAAAACATGTCATTTCTCACACTCCACAATCCTCTCCAGTGCTCTTACCCAGGCAAAAATCAACCCTCGAAGGTAACCACTCTCTTGGCTACCATCACCACAGATCACTTCTGTCTGCTCCTGGATTTCACATAAATTGAATGTATTCTATCATGTTTGTTTGTTTGTTTGTTTGTTTTACCCAACATTATGTCCATGAGATTCATCAATATCATTGCATGAAGCAGTTTTTCTTCATTTCTGTATTTTCTTGATGAATATGCCAATTTATTAACTCTTCTTGTGGCTGATGGACATTTGGTTGTTTCAATTTTTTAATATAAATAATGCCACTAGAGACATTTTTGTAAGCAATTTATTTTTAATTGCTTAATTTTAGGTTACATGTATGTTAGTTAGTGCGTTAACTTATATTAGCTTCAGAAGATAATAACACACAGCTTCCCAACTGGTGGTACCAATGTACCCTTCCACTATTCAATGTATTTTCTATTTAGCATTTTAACACTCTCAGTAGAATGGATCCTTTTTGTAATTACATTACACTTTTTGTCAGCTGTACATAAAGTAATCCATCAAAGTGTTCTTCTTTTAATCTAGGGTGCCTCTTTCTTCAACAAATAAATGACTTAAATATAAACAGCAATTTTAGCATATAAGATGAAGAGTAGGAAATCCATAATTCAACATAATTATCAAATGTAATATTGGAATATATTGAATAAATATATTTTTAAATGTAATTTTAACAGAGCTCAGCAAAGTGTTTTGAGTGGCATTCTGGTCCTGCCATAAAATTACGTAAGTTACTAATAGAAATGGTCTGGGTTTTGTGACAGGGCCCACAATATTGAAAATACATTCAAATATTTAAATGCATAATTAAAATTAAATAAGGGCAGATTCAAATTTCTTGTCACTATATAAAATACAGAAAATAAAAAACAAAGATCTTCGCGCTGCTGGTCAGGTTAAAAGACAGAACATGCCAATTTAAACTCAAATGGACCACTGCAACTCCGCATTACATTAAGGGGAAAAGTAACCTAAGTCATCTTGCTATTAGATGCAGAAAATTTTATACATAGGTAAATGTTTCTTTAAGTTTATACAAAGATTACTGTTTTAACAAAAGCTTGATACAGCAAGAAAAGAGACTATGGCTTTGCCGAGAATCTGGGTCACAGAACATGAAACTTAGCCTGCTTCTAAAGTAAAGGATAAGAGCAAATGTGCAATAATGTAGAACATGGATAGAATTCTGTAGCTACCACGTACTAGTGGTATTAAGCTAGTCATTAAGCCTTCCTGATATTCCACTTATTTTCCTCTACAAAGGAGTATAATATCTACCTAGAAAAGTATCGTGAGCATTAAGTAAGGCGGTAATTCCAAAGACCCAGTAGACTACCTGGTAGATTTCAGTGGGCTTCAATTACACATCAGTCACCTAGAAAGCTTTTAAAAATCCCAATGCCCAGGCCACATCTCTGACCATTAAATCAGAATCTCTCTGGGTAGGACCACAGGCACCAGTATTTCTTAAAGCTTCCAGGTAATTCTGAATTTGCAGTGAAATTGTACATACTTAGAAGAGATCCACATACTAAAGGTATAAATAGAGAAGACAGGGCAGATACCATTTAGTGGGGTGCGGTAGTGAAGAAACAAATGCAAAACTGGCTGGGTATGGTGGCTCATGCCTGTCATCCCAGCACTTTGAGAGGCCAAGATGGGCGGATCACCTGAGGTCAGGAGTTTGAGACCAGCCTGGCCAATATGGCAAAACCCTGTCCCTACTAAAAATATAAAAATTAACCAGGTGTGGTGGCATGTGCCTGTAATCCCAGCTATACTAGAGGCTGAGGCAGGAGAATTGCTTGAAGCAGGGAGGCGGAGGTTGCAGTGAGCTGAGGTTGTGCCATCGAAATCCAGCCTGGGTGACAACAGTGAGACTCAAAAGAAAGAAAGACAAGAAAGAAAGAAAAAGAAAGAAAGAAAGAGAGAAAGAAAGAGAGAGAGAGAGAGAGAGAGAGAGAGAGAGAAAGAAAGAAAGAGAGAAAGAGAGAAAGAAAGAGAGAAAGAAAGAAAGAAAAAAAGAAAGAAAGAAAGAGAAAGAAAGAAAGAAAGAAAGAAAGAAAGAAAGAAAGAAAGAAAGAAAGAAAGAAAGAAAGAAAGAAAGAAAGAAAGAAAGAAAGAAAGAAAGAAAGAAAGAAAGAAAGAAAGAAAGTGGGAAAAACACAAAACCATGTGGGAATCAGGAGGCAATCCTTACTAGGACTTGGCTCAGATCATGGAGAAGCGGGTAGGAACAGCATGCAGTAACTCCAATGACAAATCTCTCCCATCCTGACTTTGACCCACTCTGCTAGGTCTTTACAGTGTCAGAAACATCTGCTTTATCTTCATGCCCAATTTGCTTTATTCCTTTTGCTTTCTAATTTAGCATTTGACTTTCATAAAATGAATGCAGGCAAAGGAAAGTCTATTTTAGGCTATGAAGAATCTTTTATTAATATAGAAGTACAGAAATATAAGTTAAAAGGTTTCCTAGATTTCATAAATTTCACTATGCTAAAATTATTAGGCCAATTTACCTTTGCAGGAAAGAACATCAATCTTCCTTCCAAAACACTTTGAAGATAAATTGTCATAATTTAATCCTTTCCATTATAGCTCCCCTGTTCTATTATGTGAAATACTTAAGATATAATTTTTCTAAACTGTCCCAAATAGAACATTATAGCCTATAAATTTTTACAAAGTCTTCAAGACAACAAATGTTAAATTCCATGCCTAAGTTAATAAATACATATGCTTATTCAATTTTTTAATGAATAAATCCCAGGAATCAAAGAAATCTTGAGAAAATTATTATGCTAACCCTATTAAGTAGTCCAAATAACTATTTAAAGTATAAATATTTTTTGAATTTTATTCTTTTTATGGTAGTTGTAGGAATAGGGTAATAGGAAGTGTAATGTGTGTTACTAAGTGTTCACAATACATGAATGCTGTTTTTTTGCAATTTTTTATTTTATTTTCCCTCTAGTTTAACAGAACTTATAGTGATGACTGCAAAAATAAAAGACAAACTGATCTATTTCCAGTGAATTTTATGAACTAAGTCATGTAATACCCATGATCCAATTGAAAATACTCATTATGTTTCTCAATGATTGAGATAATTGCCTGGACTCAACATCTGTACTTTGCTGCTAAGCTTATGTATAAATGATTTGAAATGTCATCTATAAGCTACCTCAAAACTCCTATAATAATGAAAGTTTTATAATAATATTAGTTTAGAGCTACAGCAATCCAGAGAAATAATGTAACTCATTCAACTATTAATTCCTCAGATGAAGAAACAGATTTAGATAACCTAAATTTTCAATCATAACCAATTAGAGGTAGAGGAGATTAGCACCCAGGTCTCAGGCTTACAAATCCAGTGTTTGTTTCTTATTATAGCATGATACCTTCAGTCATGCTAAAATTTGTTTAAAAAGATTTAACACCTCATTGACTATAGTGTATCTGTGAAATTAAACAGATACATTGCTAATTAAAGGAATTTAACACAATTAATATTTTTTAAAAAGTTGCCGGCAAGACTATACTTTCAGGGATCATTTCTATAGTTCATTACTAGAGAAGTTTCCCTGAACGTGTAGAGCACCGAAAACACTCTTCAGGATATTATCCAGGAGAATTTCCCCAACCCCTAACAAGGCAGGCCAGCATTCAAATTCAGGAAATACAGAGAACACCACAAAGATATTCCTTGAGAAGAGCAACCCCAAGAAGCATAATCATTAAATTTACCAAGGTTGAAATGAAGGAAAAAATGTTAAGGGCAGCCAGAGAGAAAGGTCGGGTTAACCACAAAGGGAAGCCCATCAGACTAACAGCAGATCTTTCAGCAGAAACATCACAAGCAAGAAGAGAGTGGGGGCCAATATTCAACATTCTTAAAGAAAAGAATTTTCAACCCAGAATTTCATACAGAGCCAAACTAAGCTTCATAAGTGAAGGAGAAATAAAAGCCTTTACACACAAAGAAATGCTGAGAGATTTTGTCACCACCAGGCCTGCCTTACAAGAGTTCCTGAAGGAAGCAATAAACATGAAAAGGCACAACCAGTAATGGTCACTGCAAAAACATGCTAAATTGTAAAAACAATCGACACTATGAAGAAACTGCATCAACTAATGGGCAAAATAGCCAGCTAGCATCATAATGACAGGATGAAATTCACACATAACAATAAAAGTAACTTTAAATGTAAATGGGCTAAATGCCCCAATGAAAAGATACTGACTGGCAAAATGGATAAAGAGTTAAGAACCATCAGTGTGCTGTATTAACGAGATCCATCTCACATACAAAGACACACATAGGCTCAAAATTAAGGGATGGAGGAAGATCTACAAAGCAAATGAAAAGCAAAAAAAAGCAGGGGTTGCAATCCCAGTCTCTGATAAAACTGACTTTAAACCAACAAAGATCAAAAAAGACAAAGAAGGCCATTCCAGAAAGGTAAAGGGATTAATGCAACAAGAAGAGCTAACTATCCTAAATATGCACCCAATACAAGAGCCCCCAGATTCATAAAGCAAGTTCTTAGAAACCTACAAAAGACTTAGGCTCCCACACAATAATAGTGGGAAACTTTAAGACCCCACTGTCAATATTAAACAGATCAACGAGACAGAAAATAACAAGGATATCCAGAACTTGAACTCAGCTCTAGACCAAGTAGAACTACTAGACATCTAGAGAACTCTCCACCCTAAATCAACAGAATATACATTCTTCTCAGCACCACATCACACTTATTCCAAAATTGACCACATAGTTGGAAGTAGAACACTCCTCACCAAATGTAAAAGAGCAGAAATCACAACAAACTGTCTCTCAGCCCACAGTGCAATCAAATTAGAACTCAGAAGAAACTCACTCAAAACCGCACAACTACAAGGAAACTGAACAACCTGCTCCTGAATGACTACTGGGTACATAATGAAATGCAGGTAGAAATAAAGATGTTCTTTGAAACCAATGAGAACAAAGACACAATACACCAGAATCTCTGGGACACATTTAAAACAGTGTGTAGAGGGAAATTTATAGCATTAAATGCCCACAAGAGAAAGCAGGAAAGATATAAAATTGACACCCTGAAATCACAATTAAAAGAACTAGAGAAGCAAGAGCAAACACTTTCAAAAGCTAGCAGAAAACAAGAAATAACTTAGATCAGAGCAGAACTAAGGAGATAGAGACACAAAAAATCCTTCAAAAAAATCAATGAATCCAGGAACTGGTTTTTTGAAAAGATCAACAAAATAGATAGACCGCTAGCAAGACTAATAAAGAAGAAAAGAGAGAAGAATCAAATGGATGCAATAAAAAATGGTAAAGGGGATACTACCACTGATCCCACAGAAATACAAACTACCATCAAAGCATACTATAAAAACCTCTATGCAAATAAACTAGAAAATCTAGAAGAAGTGGATAAATTTCTGGACACATACACCCTCCCAAGACTAAACCAGGAAGAAGCTGAATCTCTGAATAGACCAATAACAGGTTGCAAAATTGAGGCAATAATTAATAGCCTACCAACCAAAAAAAGTCCAGGACCAGATGGATTCACAGCCAAATTCCACCAGAGGTACAAAGACGAGTTGGTACCCTTCCTTTTGAAACTATTCTAATCAATAGAAAAAGAGGGAATCCTCCCTAACTCGCTTTATGAGGCCAGCATCATCCTGATACCAAAGCCTGACAGAGACACAACAACAGCAAAAATTTTAGGCTAATATCCCTGATGAACATCAATACAAAAATCCTCCACAAAAATACTGGCAAACCAAATCCAGCAGCACATCAAAAAGCTTATCCACTGTGATCAAGTGGGCTTCATCCCTGCGATGCAAGGCTGGTCAAACATACACAAATCAATAAACGTAATCCATCACATAAACAGAGCCAATGACAAAAATCACATGATTATCTCAATAGATGCAGAAAAGGCCTTTGACAAAACTCAACAGCCCGCCATGCTAAAAACTCTCAATACTAGGTATTGATAGAATGTATCTCAAAATAAAAAGAGCTATTTATGACAAACCCAAAGCCAACATCACACTGAATGGGCAAAAACTGGAAGCATTCCCTTTGAAAACTGGCACAAGATGAGGATGCCCTCTCTCACCACTCCGATTCAACATAGTATTGGAAGTTCTGCTCAGGATAATCAGGCAAGAGAAAGAAATAAAGAATATTCAATTAGGAAAAGAGGAAGTCAGATTGTCTCTGTTTGCAGATGACATAATTGTATATTTAGAAAACCCCATCATCCCAGCCCAAAATCTCCTTAAGCTAATAAGCATCCTCAGCAAAGTCTCAGGATAAAAAATCAATGTGCAAAAACCACAAACATTCCTATACAGCAATAACAGACAGAGAGTCAAACCATGAGTGAACTCCCATTCAGAACTAAGAGAATAAAATACCTAGAAATACAACTTATAAGGTATGTGAAGGACCTCTTCAAGGAGAACTACAAATGACTGTTCAAGGAAATAAAACAGGACACAAACAAATGAAAGAATATTCCATGCTCATGGATAGGAAGAATCAATATCGTGAAAATGGCCATACTGCCCAAATTAATTTATAGATTCAATGCTATCCCCACCAAGCTACCATGACTTTCTTCACAGAATTGGAAAAAAACTACTTTGAATTTCATATGGAACCAAAAAAAAAAAAAAAAAAAACCCATTGCCAAGACAATCCTAAGCAAAAAGAACACAGCTGGAGGCATCACACTACCTGACTTCAAACTATACTACAAGGCTACAGTAACCAAAACAGCATGGTACTAGTACCAAAACAGAGATATAGACCCATGGAACAGAACAGAGGCCTCAGAAAAAATACCATACATCTACAACTGTCTGATCTTTGACAAACCTGACAAAAACAAGCAATGGGGAAAGGATTCCCTATTTAATAAATGGTGTTGGGAAAACAGGCTAGTCATATGCAGAAAACTGAAACTGGACCCCTTCCTTACACCTTATACAAAAATTAACTCAAGATGGATTAAGATTTAAATGTAAGACCTAAAACCATAAAAACCCTGGAAGAAAACCTAGGCTACTAGTACCATTCAGGACATAGGCATGGTCAAGGAGTTCATGACTAAAACACCAAAAAACAATGGCAACAAAAGCCAAAATTGACAAATGGGATCTAATTAAACTAAAGAGCTTCTGCACAGCAAAAGAAACTATCAGCAGAGTGAGCATACAACCTACAGATTGGGAGAAAATTTTTGTAATGTATCCATCTGACAAAGGCTAATATCCAGAATCTACAAAGAACTTAAACAAATTTACAAGAAGAAAACAAACAACCCTATCAAAAAATGGGCAAATGATATGAACAGACACTTCTCAAAAGAAGACATTTATGCTGCCAACAGATACATGAAGAAATGCTCATCATCACTGGTCTTTAGAGAAATGCAAATCAAAACCACAATGAGATACCATCTCACACCAGTTAGAATGGCAATCATTAAAAAGTCAGGAAATAACAGATGCTGGAGAGGATGTGGAGAAATAGGAACACTTTTACACTGTTGGTGGGAGTGTAAATTAGTTCAACCATTGTGGAAGACAGTGTGGTGATTCCTAAAGGATCTAGAAGTAGAAATACCATTTGACCCAGCAATCCCATTATTTAGTGTATACCCAAAGGATTACAAATCATTCTACTACAAAGACACATGCACACATATGTTTATTGCCACACTGTTCACAATAGCAAAGTCTTGGAACCCACCCAAATGCCCATCAGTGATAGACTTGGTACATATATGCCATGGAGTACTCTGCAGCCATAAAAAAGGATGAGTTCATGTCCCTTGCAGGGACATGGATGAAACTGGAAACTATCATTCTCAGCAAAGTAACACAAAAAGAGAAAACCAAACACCACATTTTCTCACTTATAAGTGGGAGTTGAACAATGAGAACACATGGACACAGGGAGGGGAACATCACACACCAGGACCTGTCCGGGAGTGGGAGCCTGGGGGAGGGATAGCATTAGGAGAAATACCTAACGTAAATGACAAGTTGATGGGTGCAGCAAACCAACACAGCACATGTATACCTATGTAACAAACCTGCACGTTGTGCACATGTACCCCAGAACTTAAAGTATAATAATAAAAAAAAGAATACTGCAAACCTCTTTCCCCCAAAAAACGTTGCCGGCAAGTCATTTTCTTGTAGGTTGAATCTCTGTTAAGTTCAATAAAGTATATTGATTGAGAGAAGTATTCTAAAGATGCTTTAGAAAAAATACGTTGTTATTACTCAAATAGATTTGATCCAGCAGCATTGGCATCAATAAAAGATTGTTAGAAAAGCTGAAATTCAGGCTGCACCTTAAATCCAATTAAACAATATCTGCATTTTAACAGCTTCCCAGGATTTCTGGGAAGCTGTATATTCACTCAAATTTGAGAAGTATGGCAGCCAGCTCCAGCCCATCCAAGGAAACGGACATTAAATACAATCTGGTCAGTAGGCCTGATTGATCAGACATGTCAGTTTGAGACCTGCACTCTTAATGAAGATCTCATAGCTAATCTGAGGCTAAGTTAGAATTTAGGCATTCCAACTGTCTACTATACCGTGTTAGAGCATTATGTGACACTCACTACCTCTGAGCAAATCCGCTCCTCCTTACAGGGAGTAGAAGAAGGGAAAGCAATCTACACCTCAGACTGCTACAACTGTTCTGGTTCCAAGCCATCTTATACTAAATATAGGACTAAAACAAACACACAAAGGGCCAAGCTTTCTTCCACATAGGGATGCTAAAAGGAAGAAAAGTTAAGGCAGTTTATATATGCAACTGCAACATTTTTTGTGAGTGTAAGGTTTGCTGAAGGTTTTGGTAGAGAATATCAATTTAAGAAAGAATTTCCTTTTATTTTACTTTGTGCTGAGAATTTTGGTTATAAATAATGACTTAATGCTATTAAATGATTTTTTGCAATTGTTTTAGATATGTTTTTTCTTTCTAACATGTTAATATGGTGAACTGGTTTTCAAAGTTTGAGCTATATTGTATTCATGAAATGAAATCATAGTGATATTTTCCTACATGTTTACCTTTTTATTTGTTCACTATTCCTTTGTGCAGAATTTCCTAACATTATCATCTTTTTTCTTCTGGAAATAAATAATTTAGGAGTTCCTCTGGTGTATATATGTTGGTGTTGAATTATCTCAGCTTCTGTTATTTTGAAAGTATCTTTCATTTGCCTTTATTTGTGAGGGGCAATTTTCCTGGATATAATTCCAGGGTATAAGTATTCTAAGCTCTTGAAAAACATGAGTTAGTGTTTTCCATCTTCAATTGTTGCCATTAAAATGTTAGATGTAGAGCAGGATTCTGAGGAGACAGTGGAGTAGGAAACATGAAGAAACTATCTCTGTACCTAAACAACAAATGCACTGTCAGAATCTGTTTGATGGAACTATTTTGGAACTACTGAGTCTATTAAAGCCTTGCAAATTCTGGTAACGCATCAATGGTAAATTTCAGCTCTTAGCACAATAGCAGCTCCTCATTCTCAACCCTCATCTTTCTGATGGAAAAATGTGCAGGGATTAGAAGAGCAGCCTACACAGAACTTGTGGAAACCAGGGTACCCTCAAAGCACTCTGTCCTCCAAATATTAGAAATCTGTGCTCCTGTCAGTGATTGTTGCTTCTGACCACAGAGGTGCAAAAAAAACGATGGGCAGCCATTTTGTTACACTTCTCCCCATTGTTGCCAACAAATCCCCCTTGAGCTGAAGTGACTTTCAGAATATTTAAAGGACCACAACATCATCCATCCATTCCTCATTTCTCATTTTTCTATTTTTTCCCATTTTAGCAGCAAGACATAGAAGGACAGGACATTGAAAACCAATTTCATACCTGGAGAACATTAGAAAGTGATCATGTATGATGAGGAAAAGGCATAGATTCAGAAAAGACCTGAGAAGATCTTAAGTTTACACTTCAAAGTAATTCTTATGATAAAGACAGCAAGAAAATTAAATAATAATATGCAAAACTCCCTAAAAAGGGGGGAAATATGGTTTCAAAATTTACTATATAATTAAATTCAAATGTCCAGTTTCAACAAACTTCACAAGATATTCAAGGAAGCAGAAAAGTATGACCCACTCAAAAAAAAAAAAGAAAAAAGAAAAAAGCAACAGTAATTGTCCCTGAAAAAGACCTAATGACAGATACATCAGACAAAGACTTTAAGACAATTGCCTCAAAGATCCTAAATGGCATCTTTAAGATATGGAGTCAAGAAAATAATTTATTTAAAAAATGGAAATATCAACGAGGATTTGAGAAGTCTAAAAAGAACCAAAAATAAATTCTAGAGATGAAAAGTACAATAACAGAAAAGAAAAATTCAGTAGAAGTATCCAATGGCAGAGTTAAGTAGGATGATAAAAGAATTAGTAAAGTTGAGGAAAAGACGATGTAAATAAGTGAGTCTGAATAAAATTTTTAAAAAGATTAAGGAAAGGTGAATAGAACCTATTAAACACAGTCAAGCATATTCACTTACACATCTTGGAAATCTTAGAAGTAAAAGAGAGCTAGATGAAGGCAGAAATACTATTTCAAGAAATAATAGCTGAAAATTCCCCAAACTTGATAACAGACATGAATGTAAACATCCAAAAGGTAAATGAACTTCAATTACAGTGAATTCAAACAGAACAACTTCAAAACACATTATAATAAAACTTTGAAAAGAAAAAGGCGATTAGAAAATTAGCCAGGCAGCAAACAGCATCTCATCACGTACAAGGGATTCTCAATAAGATTGTCAACAGATTTCTCATCAGAAACTATACAGCACAGAAGGCAGTGGGCTATATATTCAAAATGCTAAAAGAAAAAAAAGTCAATCGAGAATCCTGTATCCAGCAACACCATCTTTCAAAACTAAAGGAAAAAATGACACATACCCAGATCAACAAAAGCTGAGGGAACTCATTGGGACTAGACCTGTCCTGCAAGATTTTTTGCCCAAAACAGTCTGCAGGGTAAAATGAAATAAAGCTAGATGGTAACTTGAAGCCATATGAAGAAATAAATATCTCAATAAAGGTAAATACAGAGGCAATTATAAAATCTATTATTTCAGCAATGGTTTGTAACTTTAATCTGTTTCCCCATAATTTAAGAGATTAATACATTTTTTAAAACTATTAATGTAAAAGCTAGTATTATTGCAACTTTGGTTTGTAACTCAGCAGTTTGTTTTATACATAATTTAAGAGAGTAACGCATTTAAAGAATTATTAGTGTATGTTTTGGGGCACACAATATATTAAGATGTAATTTTGTGGCATAAACAACTAAAGTGGTGATGACTACACTGTAAATGAGCAGCTTTTGTTGATTGAAGTTAAGCTAGTATAACAAATTAGAGCACTATAAACTTTAGGACATTAACATGCAGTCCCCACAGTAACTAAAGATAATAGCTGTTGAATACACACATGAGGAAATGAGAAAGGAATTAAGTGTTTCAATATAAAAAATCAACTGAACAAAGAAGAAAATATTAATACAGGACATATGGGACAAAAGGTATAAGGTATAAAGGGAACAAACAGAAAAGTGACAGAAATACATCCCTCTTTATCAGTAACCACTTTAAATGCAAATGGATTAAATCCTTTACTCAAAAAGCAGAGATTTGAAGAATGGGTTTTAACAAAATGTTCCAACTAAATGAGATCTTATAAGACACTCACTTTAGTCCAAAGACACAGATAGATTGTAAGAAAAAGCATGAAATAAGATAGTCCATGCACATTGTAACCAAAAGAGACAGCAAGGGTGGATATACAAATATCAGATAAAATATACTTTAAAAAGGTTATAAGAGCCAAAAGTATATTAGATATTAATAAGTTTTCATAGAGGAAAAAAGTATAATAATAATAAACATTTGCAAATCAAATAACAGACTATCAAATATATAAAGCAAAAACCGACAGATTTGAAGGGAAAAATAAACAATTCTATAATAATAGAGACTTCGGTACCCCATACTGAATAACAGATAGCACAACTGGACAGAATATAAGTAGAAAAACAGAGGACTTAATCAACAGAATACACCAAAAAGATCTAACAGACATATACAGAACTTTCTACTCAACAGCAACAGCATATACATTCTCCTCACATCCACATGGAACATTTTCAGGATAGACCATACGCTAAGACAAAAATCAAGTCTCAATAAATTAATAAAGACAGAGATAATACAACACATCTTCTCCAGCCACAATGGAATGAAGTTAAAAATGAATAACAAGAAAGAAAACTGACATTCTCAAAAAATTGTAAAAATCAAACAACATACTTTTAAACAACCAATGGATAAAATAAGCAACCACAATGGAAATTTAAAAATACTTAGATATGAAGAAAAATGAAAACACACACCAAAATTTGGGGAGCACAGTAAGTATAGTTCTAAAGGGCAAATGTATACTTTCAAATGCTTATATTAAAAATAAGAAGATCTCCAATCAGCAACCTGACTTTAAAACTTAAGGAACAAGAAAATGAAGATCAAACTAAACCCAAAGCTGGAAGAAAGCAGGAAACAGTAAAGGTTATAGCAGAAATAAGCAAAATAGAGAATAGAAAAACACTACAGAAAACGAATAAAACAAAAGTTGATTCCATGAAAAAATCAATAAATTTAATGAACTTTTAACTAGATACACTAAGAAAACAAGAAAAATCAAATTATTGAAATCAGAAATCAAAGTGGGGACATTACTACAAATTCTACAGAAATAATAAAACTTACGAGACTATAGTTAAGAATTCTATGCCTACATATTAGATATCTTTGATAAAATGGATGACTTTTTGAAACACAAGCACTGTCATCACAAAATGACAAAGATATAAGAAATCTGAATAGACCTATAATTAGTAAGAAGATTTAATCAATAGTCAAAATTCTCCTGATTAAAAAAAATCCCTGGTGTCTTCACTGGTGACTTCCACCAAATGTTTAAAGACAAACTAATACAAATACTTTTCGTATTTGAAGAGGAATGAACATTTCTTAATTCATTCTGTGGGTCCAGCATTAACCCTGATAGCAAAACCCAAGGAACTAGAAGAAAAAAACATAAAAGAACAATATCCTTTGTGAACAATGTGAAAATCCTAAATACTAGCAAACTGAATTCAGCAGCATATAAAATTAATTATACGCTGTGACCAAGTAGAATTTATTCCTGGAATGCAAGGATATTTCAACAAACAACAATCAATAAATGTAATGTACCACATTAACAGAATGAAAGGAAAAAAAGAATGTATGATCATCTCAGTTGATATAGAAAAGCACTGACAAAATTTAACAACCTTTGATGATGAAAACATCAAATCTAAAACCATACAACTCTTAGTAGAAAAGCTTCACAACATTGGGTTTGGCAGTGATTTCTTGGATATAACATGAAAAGGCATAAACATCAAAAGAAAAAATAGACAAAATGAACTACATGAATTTTTTAAAATAGTACATCAAAAGATTCTATCAGCAGAGAATTTTATCCACAGAATTGGAGTCTATATTTGTAAATCACATATCTAAAAGGAATTAATTTCCAGAATGTATAGTGAATTCTTAAATCTTAATAGCAACAACAGCAAAAACCTAATAATCTGATTTTCAAAATGAGTAAATGGTCTGAATAGACATTTCTTCAAAGAAGATATACAAATGGCCAATAAACACATGAAACAATGCTCAACAATACTACTCCATGGGAAAATGTGAATAAAAACTTCAATGAGATATCACCTCACAACTATTAGGATGGTTGTAATAAAAAACAGAAAATAAAATATATGTTGGTGAGGATGTGGAGTAACTGCAACCCTTGTGTACTGTTTGTGGGAATATAAAATAGTATTGCCACTGTGGAAAATAGTATTGTGGCTCTTCAAAAAATTTAAAGTAGATTTATCATATGATCTGTTAATTCCACTTTTGAGGACGTACCCAAAATATTGATGGCAGCATCTCAAAGGCATATGGGTACACTCATGTTCATAGCAGCATTATTCACAATGGCTAAAACTGGGAAGCATCACAACAGTCCATTACTGGATGAATGAGTATTAAAATGTGGTCTATAAATACAATGGAATATTATTCAGCCTTAAAAAGGAAGGAAATTCTAACATATGCTAAAATGTGGATAAACTTTGAGAACACCTTGCTAAGTGAAATAAGCTAGTCATAAAAAATAGGTTACTGTATGATTCCACTTAGATGATGCTATGGTTTCAATGTGTCCCACAAAGTCCACGTGAGACATTAATTGCATTAATCCCCAATGCAGCAGTTTTCAGAAGTGGAAGCTTTAAGTGGCTGATTAGGTGACCAGGTCACCAGGGCTCTGTCTGCATGAAATTCTTAATGTCATTATCATGGAAGTGAGTTAGTTATTGTAGGTGTAAATTTGTCATAAAACCCGGTTTGGCCCTCTCTTGATCTCTCTTCCGCTTCCACCTTCCACCATGGAATGATCCATCAAGAGGGTCCTCACCAGATGAAGGCCTCTCAACCTTGGGCTTCCCAGCTTCCAAAACTGTAAGAAATACATTTTTTTCTTTATAAATTACCTACACTGTGGTATTTTTGCTATAGCAATCTAAAATGCTCTAAGACATGAGGTACTAAATAGTAGTAAAAAAATGAGAGACAGAAAGTAGAATGATAGTTACAAGGAGCTGATGGGGGGAAGGGAAAATTATTGTTTAATAAAGATAGAGTTCCCATCATACAAGAAGAAAATAATTCTATAGACGGTTTGTGGTCATGGTTGTACAAATAGTATGAAATTATTTAATAACACTGAAGCCTACACTTAAAAATGGTTAGGATGGGCCGGGCACGGTGACTCACACCTGTAATCCCAGCACTTTGGGAAGCCGAGTCGGGCGGATCACGAGGTCAGGAGATCCAGACCATCCTGGTTAATGCGGTGAAACCCTGTCTCTACTAAAAATACAAAAACTTAGCCGGGAGTGGTGGCGGGCGCCTGTAGTCCCAGCTACTCAGGAGGGTGAGGCAGGAGAATGGCGTGAACCTGGGAGGCGGAGCTTGCAGTGAACCCAGATAGCGCCACTGCACTCCAGCCTGGGCGACAGAGCAAGGCTACGTCTCAAAAAAAAAAAAAAAAAAAAAAGGTTAGGATGGTAAATTTTATGTTATGTATATTTTACCACAATAAAAAGTTTTGGAAAAAAAAAAGTTAGATGTAAATCTCATCTTTATTTCATTGTTAATCATCTGTATTCTCTCTCTAGCTGTCTGTGAGATATCTTTGTCTCTAGTATTCTGTATTTTCACTATGCTATACCCAAATGTAGATTCTTATTTTTCTTGCTTCTGTTTCCAATGTATCCCAAATCTTTCATCATTTCTAGAAATTATTTCAGCTATGTTTATCTTGAATATTGTTTTTTTCCTTACCACATTCTATAGTCTCTCTTTGAGAAAATACAGTTAGATATAGGTTGAATTTTTGTTATCATTCACTCTTTTTAACTTTTTAAAAAGTTTTTCATGTCATCTTCTCTCTATGATGCAATCTAGATAATTTTTAGATGTATCCTCCTCTACTGCAAAAGTCTTTTTTCCCCAGCTCTTTGAGAAATAATTAACAAACAAAAATGTTAAATATTTAAGGTGTGCATTGTGATGCTTTCATATATGTATACATGGTGAAATGATTACCACACTCAAGCTAATTAACATATCCATCATCTCATATAGTTACTATTATTTTGTAGTGAGAACTCATAAGATCTACCCTGCTAGCAAATTTCTAGTATGTAATACATTATTATTAATTGTAGCCAAAATTATGTACATTAGATCCCCAGGCTTTATTCATCCTGACTAACCAAAACTTTGTAACCATTGACTCACATCTCACCATGCCTTTTTAATTGTTCCTAGTGTCCAGTTTTTCAGCTTAATGAATACATTCTTTAAAAAATGTTTTGTTATGGTTTTCCCTTCCAGAAATTCAATTTTCTTCTCTTTCAAACATAACTGGCCAATTTTTATAGTCATTTACACCTTTTTCATGCTTTTAACGCCATCCTTTTTGGTTTGCTCAAAGAGATTAATGTAATTATTTTATAATCTGTATATAGTGATTTTATTACGTAGTCTTCGAAAATTTAATCTGCATTTTAAATCTTTTTATAATGCCTTATTTCTACCCATGTAGTATTAATTTGTTTGTTAAAATTAATGTTCTTTGGAGTTTGTTTTTTCTGTGAGAACAATTAAAATTGTGTATTTTATTTTTTTCCCCATAGAGAAGTCTGGCACTTACATCAGTTACACACTTAGGACACCAACTTCCCAAGACCATTTTTCATTAAAGTTTACATTTGGAGCCGCACACGTTAGTGTGAATGAGGATCCCAATGCCATAGGAAAGATGACTCATGATTAGGAATTCCCAGGGAGACACTTTCTTTTTATTAATTTACCTCTTGCCATTGACTAGCGAGACTAAGAAAGCCACATTTCTTCCTCCTTCTCCCCTTGAGAGAATAGTCCTAATTCATCTCAGTTTTATATGAGGACAGGGCATGGAAGTCTTGCCAGCATACAGGAGGTAGTCTGTATCATTTTGTTAAATGAATAAATAAGTGTTTTTCAAAGAGAAGTTATTTCCAATATTAAATTTACCACTTCGGTAGCGCTTATCAACAGTCTTTAGAAGTAACATTTTCTTTAGCTTCATTAGAGTGAGAAAGGAGCCAACGACATTTGTAGAAAAAGTTGGGTAACATAAAAATTTTCTGAAACATAACTAATAAGCATGTTGTATGCAGTTAAACATGTGAGCCTTTTTCCACAATCCTGTTCTATATAAATAAAAGTTCTATATGTAGAAACTGTGTCTTAAAGTTATACCTTAAGATGGAATCAATTCATGTGCATTATATTTTGGGAACATTTAGGCCATAAAGATGTTGGTTATACCCAAAATGCTTCCCATCACCACCACCTGCCTTCCTTGAATCTCTGTGTTGCAACTTTCTCTAGAAAGATGTAACTCTTACCATAGGAGAATGAGCAATCTGAATAAACCTTTGCATGTCCACACTGAGTGACATAATTCATCTAACAATAATGCTTTAGGTTACTTTTGATTGCTAAAGCTTGAATCAAGTATTTCTGAAATGGATAGAAGGGTCCTATGCCTAGGGTCTCCTCATATATATTATAAATGGCTCTACAGAAATACAAAGTTCACTCTGCTATCTCCTTCCCGTGCTTCTGCTTCAATGCAGAAAATGGCAAATGTCTTCAGTTCAAAGAACACCAGAATTTAGCTTAAGTAAAATGCCTAGTATCATTCCATCAGTAAAAGAAGTGCAGTTCCCTAGCAGAGGTAAAATTCAAATAACTGTCAGCGGTTCATATTATCTCTCACTGCATCTGTAAGATTATTTCCATTGGGAAAAGAAGTAGCAGAAGATACTTGTAAAGCTTCTTACAAACGCTTGCAATTTTCCTCTGGGAACTTTCTACTCTTCTGTCTGTTTGACCCTTCAGAGAAAGTTCATCTTCTGAAAGAACCACAATTCATTTTTTTTGCCACAGAACCATCAGTCTTACCAAGGCTGAAAAGCAGCCCTGAATCTCTCCCACCACTTACACTTCATTATCTGCATACTAAATGATTTTATGCAAAGTATCCCTATTTTATAAATTTATTTATTATAATAAATGTGCAAGTGCATATCTGCTTTGAGAACAAAAAGATTGGTTTTTTTTTGTTTATCCTCATTTTGAGGGAGAAAAGCATGAAAAAGAAAATGACCATTATTTTTTATCTTCTATTGCAATTGCATGGTTTGAAAAGCTTAATGCCAAATCTAATAGCTGAATGCTATTAATATCCCATACTAAAAGTAAGACAGGAAAAGTAAAGTAAAAGTTTGACAATTTCCATTAAATGTGTGCTGATATTTTTCTGTAATACTGAGATTTTTTTCAAGAGAAACAATTTAACTATATTTCCTAATTTTATATATGCAGGATATATGTTCCTTAGATGCCTTGCTATGAAGAATAAATGTGTTCCTGTTACACAGTGCTTGTTATGAAAGACTCTCACAGTTGTATAGCTCATTTGACTACATCATATGACACTGTGAGACATCATTAATTTATGCAATTTTCTTGGACATTAGCCTGTTGGATATACCACCTGTTGTGTATACTGCTTGTCTCTGTTATCGTATTTGATATTTTTGGCTATGTCAAAATTAATAACTATTGGTATTATTTTGCTTCTTCATTCTACTATATAAATTATTTAGCAATTTCTTTAAGTAAATGCCACTTACCACTTTTATTACAATAATGATAAAGATAATTCTTATAATAAAAATGAACAAAATGATAAACATAATAATTAGCATTTTCCAAAGCATTTTCACATATTGTATTCACAACAATACTGTCAAATAAGAAGAAAAGTCTATTATCTTCTTTGCACAAAAGAAAAAATAGATTAAGAATTATCAGGCAACCTGTCCAATATTACATAATTTGTAATTTTTATACAGGATACTCAGATTTGCAAGAGAAATTCCACTTCAGAAGCACCAAATTACCATCACATTGATTTCCAAATGTCTAATTTAAATATCTAGGTATCTAAATATCTGAAGTCATTTTTCAGAAAATGAGCATACAATTTTCCAGACATATATTATAGATAGTGATTAAGTTCTAATATTAACCCTCAAATTACCAATTCATCTCAAATAAATGTGAAATATAAATAAGACAAACAGAGACTAACATTGTTTTTTTAGAAAAACTACCAGTTTCTCCTGAAGTAACTGGTTGCTTTCTCCTTTCAATGTAAAGAGAAAAGGTTTAGCTCTAAAACTGTTCTGTAATGGTTGGGATTCAGAAATGTGCAAGAGTACATCCTGCTTTCATTTAGGTGACAAAAAAACAGAAATGAAATTAAGTTAGTTCATCAATTATTATGGAAGAATTAGTATAATTATAGATCTCAAATGTATACTCAACATCTTTTTAGAAAATAAATTCAGAATATGCATATAGTTGGTAATGTCCATTCCTAGCAGGAATAACTGAAAAGGACAAACATTTGAAATGTCATCCTTACTAATTGATAGTTTTTCACACTCAGCTTGAGCAGAGTCGATAAAAACATTACCTTGATGCAGGTACAAACTTATAAGAAAATGTAGTCAATATTTACAGTAGGGAGATAAATGATAAAAAAAATCCCTATTTGTTTTTGTTTTATTTATAATCCAGCCTGCAGTTCTACTTATCTTGTAAGTAGATAGGGTCACTAAGGAGGCTCCTGCAGGGTACAAGGATGCTTGCAGTCAAACTCACCACCCTGGAAAGCAAGCAGTGCTACCTTCAGCTAAATACAATAGAGAACACTGTCAGTTCTATGCTCCTAGAATATTGTGAGGCACAGAAAATCAAATTAGGAAGGGGTTGGCACTCCAGTCCTGAAAGCAACTTCTCTGTTGTTTACTCCTTTTTATTTCTGTACTGAGTGCCCAAGGCCATGAGACCTCACCTCTTGCATCAATGTGACCTGGATGTGAGACATGGAGTCAAAGAAGATCATTTTGGAACTTTAAGGTTTAATGACTGCCCTATTGGATGTTGGACTTGCATGGGGCCTGTAGCCCCTATGTTTTGGCCAATTTCTCCTATTTTAAATGGGCGTATTTACCCAATGCCTATGCCCCCATTGTATCTAGGAAATAATTAACTTGCTTTTGATTTTACAGGCTCATAGGTGGAAGGGACTTGCCTTATTTCAGATGAGACTTCGGACATGGGCTTTTGAGTTAATGCTGGAATGAGTTAAGACTTTGGGAGACTGTTGGGAAGGCATGATTGTGTTTTGAAATGTGAAGACATAAGATTTGAGAGGGGCCAGGGATGGACTGATATCTTTTGCCTGTGTTCCACCCAAATTTCATCTTGAACTGTAGTTCCCATAATCCCCATATGCTGTGGGAGGGACCTGGTGGGAGGTAATTGAATCATGGGGGACATTACCCTCATGCTCTTCTCATGATAGTGAGTTCTCACAAGATCCGATGATTTTATAAGGGGCTTTGCCCTGCTTTTGCTCTGCATTTCTCATTCCTGCTGCCATGTGTAAAACGACGTGTTTGCTTCCCCTTCCGTCATGATGGTAATTTTCCTGAGGCCTCCCCAGCCCTGTGGAACTGTGATTCAATTAAACTTCGTTCCTTTGTAATTTACCCAGTCTCGGGTATTTCTTCACAGCAGCGTGAGAACAAACTAATACACTGAGATTTACCTTCAAAGTATCTTTTATATGAATATTTAAATGTTTTTCTGTATACTATTTTACAATTTAACACTGGGATCAACTTTGGTACAGAGCCTATTCGTTTATGTTCTTTTTAACACCGCAGGTACATATTCAGAACAAAAACAACATAATCTCAATCAATGCTTCGTGAAAAAAGAAGTAAATGCATTATATGGTCCCAAGGAACTACTCAATTATTCATGCCTAGAGTTAGGGGCAAATTGGTAATTACGTTGTGAGGCAGGATACATACATCCCACTAGAAAACACACTGAAAGCTTCTCCAGCCAATCTATGAAAGGATATTTTCTGACTGATGGAAGATCAGTCTGAAATCTAACATTAGACTCATTCTAGGAAAATAAAGTGGGCAAGGCATGGTGGCGCATGCCTATAATCCCAATGCTTTGAGAGTCCAAGGTGGGAGGATCACTTGAGGCTAGAACTTTGAGAACAGTCTGAGCAATATAGTATTGGGAGAACCCGCCCCCAATATTTCAACGTAGGTTCTTTCTATTTTCCATAAGTGTCGGTAGGCTGAGAAATAAAGGGAGACAGTACAAAGTGAGGAATTTTACAGCTGGACCATCAGGGGTGACATCACATATCCATAGGACCGTGATGCCCTACCTAACACCAGGCCCACCAAACCTTGACGTAAAGGGTCAGTGACCCCCATGGGGACAATTAAAGGCAAATAATTAGGTAGTAAATTTAGAGAAATGGAACTACAGAGATCGACCTCACTGTGGAGGTGGACAATCATTGTACTGAGACAGAAGAAGAGGCTGGAACCCATCTGGGTTGGCTGTAGGTAAATTTGTTTGTGCTGGGGGTTGCGTTGGGACTGCTTGAACCGGAAACATGACATTGGTCTGAGTCTGAGGTGTTTCATTTGATATTGGGGCCTGGGACTGGCCCTGCTTCCCGTTTCCTTGGTTCTGTGGCAAGAGATTTCCATCTATATCAGACTTAGAGCAGCAAGTACTTGCCCAATGTTTACCTTTACAACAATGAGGGAAAACAGTAGCAGGAGCATTTGGCCATGTTTGCTGAGGTGGCTTGGCCACTTTTAAGTTTTTAACAGTGCAATTTTTTTGAGTATGACCAAGTTGACCACAATTATAGCAGGCTCCAAGAAAAGAATCAGTCGAGCCAGTTTGATTGCCGTCCTTCATGGCCTGTGCCTGCAGAATAGCTTTGTGGGTCTCCGATCCAATGCCTTCACAAGCTTTAATATATGCAGGCAACACCTCATGGTAAGGTAAATTTTGTCATTGGATGAAACGCATGGCCATTTTACACTCATGGTTTGCATTCTCAAAAGCTAACGTACAAAGGAGAATACCTTGAATGTGCTCATCAGAGAGGAGATTTTCAACAGCATCTATAATTTAGCCAAAAAATCAGGATATAATTCATTATGACCCTGTTTAACAGTAGTAAAAGAAACAGGAGCTTGGCCCAGGGTGCATAATTTATCTCAAGCTCTCATACACACCTTTGTTACTTGTTCCGTGGTGGGAGCATCAAAGCCTAATTGAGTGGTAGTGTCAGAGTAATTATCGGAGCCTGTGAGTTGAGCCTGAGTAATTGGAATGCCATCAGCCTGATTTAGCTGAGCCTGCAGAAGGGCCTCTACTGACTACCAGGTACGGAATTGTAAATGCTGAGATGGAGTTAGAACAGTTTTTGCCAAAAGGTCCCAGTCTAAAGGAAGCAAAATGACTTCAGTACAAAGAGTCCGTAATACCATTTTATCATATGGAGAAGTAGGACCATACTGAGTACAAGCATCCTTGAATTCTTTTAAAAAGGTAAGACTGAGTGGTGCATATCAACGCACTTGTACCCCTTGAGCACTGGGAGGATCCAGCGTGACCAGATAAGCTCACGCCTCTGATCTACTTGTTTCGTTGTTCTGGTATAATAAGCATTGCACGGAAGTTTCAAGAACAGGCACAAGACAGAGTCAGCACAGAAGTGACAAGAAAAGTATGTGTAGTTAAGGGAAACTGAGGTTGGGGAGGTCAGACCGGTATGAGAGCATGAGAAAGGGGCATTGGAGGAGCAGAAGAAGCAGAACCATAATGGTGATTATTTTCCCAACCCTGTGCAACCAGAGTGGCAGAGGCGTCCATATGTGAAGAAGGGTACAGAGAAGCAGGTTGAGCGGATGGCAAAGTGACCAATTGAGGGACCAAAATGACAGGAGGGTAAGGGGCTGTGGTGGACTGGGGAGAGCCTGCAGAATTACAGGTAAATTGTAGTTTGGTACCAGAGCCATTAGATGACTCTGGAGGCAAAGGTTGCAAAGGTTTGAAGAGGGAGGAGTTAGCATAGATATGGTCCCGGGCTGTCTGAGTCGGGGCCGTGGGAGCTACAAGTACCCGCTCCTCATGAAAAGAAATAAGATCATCAGGGGGTGACGTTAAGCCAAAATCACCGGAGTTAGATATTTAATCCTCAACATCCTCAGGTCGGGGAGGAGTAGGCGAAGAGAGAGGCTGAGCAGATAATGAAGGCTGAGTGGGAGAGGGAAGCTGAGGAAGAGGTAGAGGGTTGCCAGATTCAGAAAACTGTGGTAACTACAGAGGGTCACAGGATTAGTATGTCATTAGGATGGCACATACCAAGGCCCAATCACCCCAAACAGTAATGGGAAGATAATTTCCTGTCGGGACCAGTTCCTGGAATTTTGTACCAACACGATCCCATAGTCCCACATCTAACGTTCCCTTTTCAGGAAACCAAGGACAGTGTTCTTCCACTGCCCTGAATAGGGTGACCATATTTTCCATGGGCACCCAATCTCACCCCTGTTTTGACAGGAGTTTAATATAGCAGAAATAAGCATAATGTTTAGACTCCACGTGACCCATAGTTACCCCAGACAATACAGAGAAAACTCACCAATCATCAGGCAGCCAAATAAGCATTTCTGTAAATCAGATGGATGAACATTTCTACACAACTACTAAAGGGAATCGGGTTCCCATATGCACTTAGGAGAAAAAAAAAAAAACATTGGCACACCAGGTATTGGCAGAACCTGCACCCAATATTTCAACGTAGGTTCTTTCTATTTTCCATAAGTGTTGGCCAGCTGAGAAATAAAGACAGATAGTACAAAGAGAGGAATTTTACAGCTGGGCAGCCAGGGATGACATCACATATTGGTAGGACCGTGATGCCCACCTGAGTCTCAGAACAGCAAGTTTTTTTCCCAGCAAGATGAGAGGGTGTAAGAACAGAGAGTAGGCACAAAGATCACATGCTTCAAAGGGCAAAAAGTGGAACCACTGGTAAGGGTCTAACAAAGATCACAGGGCAAAGAGCAAAAGCAGAACCACTGATAAGGGTCTATCTTCAGTGGTGCAAGTATTGGCTTGATAAACATCATAAACAACAGAAAACAGGGTTCGAGAGCAGAGAACTGGTCTGACCACGAATTTACCAGGGCTGAATTTTCCTAACCCTAGTAAGCCTGAGGGTTCTGTAGGAGACCAGGGCTTATTTCAGTTCTTATCTCAACTGCACAAGACAGACATTCCCAGAGCAGCTGTTCATAGACCTCCCCATAGGGACACATTCTTTTCCCAGGGTATTAATATTAATATTTCTTGCTAGGAAAAGAATTTAGCAATATGTTTCCTAGTTACACATCCATGTATAGGCCCTACGCAAGAAGAAAAATATGGCTCTTTTTGCCTGATGCCACAGGCAATCAGACCTTATAGTTGTCTTCCCTTGTTCCGTCAAAATCGCTATTACTCTGTTCTTTTTCAAGGTGCACTGATTTCATATCGTTCAAACACACATTTTACAATCAATTTGTACAGTTAACACAACTGTCACAGTGGTCCTGAGGTGAGGTACATCCTCAGCTTACAAAGATAACAGGATTAAGAGATTAAAGACAGGCATAAGAAATTATAAAAATATTATTTGAGAACTGATAAATGACCATATTAAGATTAAACCTTCACAATTTATGTTCCTCTGCCATGGCTCCAGCCGGTCCCTCCGTTCGGGGTCTCTGACTCCTGTAACATCTGGATACTGGTAACTTTACTCAGACCTTGGGAATCTTCCCCCTCAGTACATTTACTTAATGAAGTGTTACAATGAATTCTCAAAAGATCGAAGAAATTTGTTTTCACTTTAATTGCTGTGATTATGGGCCTAATTACAGTCACTGCACTGGCCACCACTGCTGGAGTGGCATTACACCAATCTATTCAAATGGTTCATTTTGGTAATGATTGGCAAGCCAATTCCACCCAAATGTGGAATTCTCAACAGGGCATTGATCAAAAATTAGCTAATCAAATTAATGATTTAAGAGAGGCTTTGAGATCAGCTAATGAGTCTCGAACATCACATGCAAATGCAGTGTGATTGGAATACTTCTGATTTCTGTATCATACCATATTCCTACAATGAGACTGATCATTCATGGGAAATGGTCAAAGGACATCTTCTGGGTAGGGAAGATAATTTATCCTTGGACATAACTAAATTAAAGAAACAAATTTGTGAAGCCTCTCAAGCTCATGTATCCATCGTGCCTAGAGCTGAGACATTAGGTCAGGTGGCAGAAAGTCTTTCTGGACTAAACCCCACAACTTGGATTAAGTCTACTGGGGCTCCACTGTATTAAATTTTGGAATCATGTTTCTCTGTTTAATTGGCTTGTTTTTAGTGTGCCAGACCAGTCAAAGAATCCTGCGTGAAAACCAAGAGAATGAACAAGACTTCGTTCCCATGACACAATTATATAAAAAGAAAGAGAGATGTTACGGGAAGTCAGGGACCCCGAATGGAAGGACTGACTGGAGCCACGGCAGAGGAACATAAATTTTGAAGATTTCATCTTAATACTGTCATTTATCAGTTCTCAAATAATACTTTTATAATTTCTTATGCCTGTCTTTAATCTCTTAATCCTGTTGTCTTCATAAGCTGAGGATGTACGTCACCTCAGGACTACTGTGATAATTGTGTTAACTGTACAAATTGATTGTAAAACATGTGTGTTTGAACAGTATCAAATCAGTGCACCTTGAAAAAGAACAGAATACTAGTGATTTTATGGAACAAGGGAAGACAACCATAAGGTCTGAATGCCTGCTGGGCTGGGTAAAAAAAGCCATATTTTTCTTCTTGCAGAGGGCGTATAAATGGATGTGCAAGTATGAAACATACCGCTAAATTCTTTTCCTAGTGAGGAATATTAATATTAATACCCTGGGAAAAGAATGTGTCCCTATGGGGAGGTCTATGAACAGCCGCTCTGGGAATGCCTGTCTTGTGCAGTTGAGATAAGGACTGAGATAAGCCCTGGTCTCCTGCAGAACCCTCAGGCTTACTAGGGTTAGGAAAACTCAGCCCTGGTAAATTCGTGGTCAGACCAGTCTCTGCTCTTGAACCCTGTTTTCTGTTGTTTACGATGTTTATGAAGACAATATGTGCACCACTGAAGATAGACCCTTATCAGTGGTTCTGCTTTTGCTTTTTGCCCTGTGATCTTTGTTAGACCCTTATCAGTGGTTCTGCTTTTGCCCTTTGCCCTGTAATCTTTGTTGGACCCTTACCAGTGGTTCTGCTTTTTGCCCTTTTCCCTGTTCCCTCAGAAGCATGTGATCTTTGTTAGACCCTTATCAGTCATTCTGCTTTTTGCCCTTTGAAGCATGTGATCTTTGTACCTACTCTCTGTTCTTACACCCGTTCCCCTTTTGACACCCTTAATAAAAACATGCTGGTCTGAGACTCAGGTGGGCATCACAGTCCTACCGATATGTGATGTCAACTCTAGCACCCCAGCTGTAAAATTCCTCTCTTTGTACTATCTCTCTTTATTTCTCAGCTGGCCGACACTTATGGAAAATAGAAAGAACCTATGTTGACATATTGGGGGCTAGTTCTCCCAACAATATAGTTAGACCCTCTACAAAAAATAAAATAAAAAATTAGCCAGGCATGGTGCCACATGCTTGTAGTCACATCTACTCGGGAGGCTGAGGCAGAAGGATAACTTGAGCTCCAGGGTTGGAAGCCACAGTGAGCTATGATCGTGCCACTGCACTCCAGCCTGGGCAACAGAGTTAAACTCTGTCTCAGAAAAAAGTTGAGGGAGTGGATAAATTGGAACTGAATACTGTGATGGTTGATTTTCCTAACTCAGTTGAAAATCATTTCAGAGCTTTCAAGATAAAGTTCTAATTATAGGGTTGTTCTCAGTGCAAGATTTCATGAACCCAAGTAGCTGTTTTCTTTAAGGAACTTAAAAGTATCCCTCTTCTTCTCAGGTATGCAGAATACATGTCAGGATCTTAACTAGTAGAGACATACAGTCCTGTGAAAGGAGGGCCCAGGGCAAGTGTGTTTGTATTAGCATTGTTGGTGTTTGTCATTATGCTGGCAGCCAAACTCCTACTGACATTATGATTGTGTGGTTTGGTACTTCTTCTTACTTCTGGTTGTGAAGTAGTAAATCGGTGTCTTATATTTAAGGTGCAAATCATATGACTGATCACAAAGAGCTTGAACTATAATAATAAAAAAAAATTAACAGCAACAAATTTATTTCATTTGTTTAATATCATAATATGTCCCCACTTGAAAATTCAAATAATTCACCTTCTGAAATTGAGATTGAGAGACATTAGTAGTTTTTGACAGGGGAAAAAATTAAGAATAAAAACTGATTTAAATGAAAAACTAATCATGATCTCAAATAACAAAAATATGTACTAACACATTCTATTTATTTAATTTCAAGTAGATAAGCTAATAACACAGCTAGATAGACTAAGAGAAAACTTGTGCAAAACTCTTAAATGCCCACTCTTTCATAAAGAACTAAGAACTAAAAGACAAATATAATTTTTAGAGTCTGACTACTAAATACTGTTTCTATAGAGACATTTGAAGATTAATAATTACATACATTTATAAACCACAAAAATTGAATAGTGAAGTAATTATGAACATTAGAATTTCACTAAGTAAAACACTGTTTGCATAAGAACATTGAACTTTATATATAACAAATGAGATAACAATAAATTAACTAATACAAATAAGAAGTAGAGCTTCCTAGGGAGTAACAAAAGAAAGGTCTTAACATTTCACTGAAAAATATTCTTAAAAAATAGCTCTGGGAAACTGAAGTATTCAAAATGATAAAGTCATTAGTCTTGGTTTTCTGAACAAACAAAAAATTAACAAGAATAAAAGCACAAACATAATGGAAGAGTTACTTGGAAGTGAAAGATAAATTTCTATGTCAAAAGTAATAAATAATAGAAGACTAGGTATAATTTTAGAGCACAGAATTATCTCATGCTAAAGTTTGTTTTTCATTTTTTAAATTTTGGAAGCATATACTTTTCATTAATTAGACTAAAAGGACTTAAAGTAAATTAATTATCAAGTAGAATAAATAATATCCATAAATATTATATGAGTATGTTCTATTTCTTACTACAGCATACTTAACAGGCAAAACAATTGAGTCAAACTTTCCCCTAAAGCATATAATCAACAAAAATAAGTAATTTATTATATTCAAAGCTCACATTTGGAAGAATTTTAATGCTGCCTGACAGAATAGAGAAAAACCAAAGATATCAAGGATGTAACATTTTAGGTGCTTAGGGAAGTAGAGCAAGGACCATGATTTAAAATTGCAATGATTGTACGAAATATGTCTTCCTGTCCAGAAGGTCAAAAGTAGGTACCAGTAGCCAATGAATTTCATTGATCTGGAATCTTGGTATGTAAGAATGATGCCCTTGCACAGGGGCCATGTGGAATAAATGAATTTTTTTTTTTTTTGAGATGGAGTTTCACTCTTGTTACTCAGGCGGGAGTGCAGTGGTGCTATCTTGGCTCACTGCAACCTCCACCTCCCGGGTTCAAGCGATTCTATTGCCTTAGCCTCCCGAGTAGCTGGGATTACAGGTGCCCACAACCACACCAGGCTAATTTTTTTCGTATTTTTAGTACAAACGGGGGGTTTCACCATGTTGGGCAGGCTGGTCTCGAGCTCCTGACCTCAGGTGGTCCGCCCGCCTCGGCCCCCCAAAGTGCTAGGATAACAGGCGTGAGCCACCACACCCAGCCACAAGAGATGAAATATTTTATTCTTCAAATACTGCAACTGAAAAAAGGAAAAGTTTTTCTTAAAATTCAAGTAACCAAATTATTCCTCATTTTAAACTCAATCAAATCATCCCCATATAGAATTTTTTTTTCAGTTTGCCTTGATTCATTGTGACTTTTTAGAGTTTGGCTTTCTATTTCTTATCCTGCCTTTCAGAGATACATACCTATTGATGAATTTGTTAGATATTTATTGAAAGTATTTTATATGCTGGGCAAAAATAATAAAAACAAACCTGGTTTCTGCATTCATTTGAGCTTAAAGTATCATCATCAAAAGATACCATTAACTTTTAATGATGCCCTCAAAGTCACATTTTTTGTTCATTTTTTGCCTCAAATATTATTTTCTTATATCTTCCTAAAGTCATATCTTCTTTTAAATCCTCTTTCAGTGAATATTATTTTTAAAAAATCTTTTTAAATAAACACTGCTGAGCATTTAGTTCATGTGCTGTTTTGTGCTATAAAATTTTAAACTAAATTTGGGTCAGAGGTCTCTTAAATCCTTTACTATTTTCTTATTCCATTTTGTTAGTAATTATGCAATTGTAATTAGCAGACAGATATTATTTTTAAAAAAAGAATTCAATTTTCCTTATAATTCCAAATTGCCTGTAGTGATAACATATTTCACTAAACCCTTTACATATGTTTTCATTACTGGTCTTAGTTTACACAGTGATGACTTCTCATTACTTATTCCTGAAGTCACTTTTAATCTTATGTCTTTGGTTTGTGATTTTGCTTATACCTTTCCCTGGCTTAACCACCATATGTTCAAGAGGTTTAGTCTGAAATTTCTTCTCCATTTAATATTTCTTTGTCTGCCTTACCAATTTTTCAAATTGTTACGAGTTTTCCCCTTCATCTTCCCAGACAAGAGCTTTACAGCCATGCTGTCCCTTTAATTTGTCCCTGCTTTCCAGACCTATTTCTCTTCCTGCTGTCTTATCACTGCAATCTCCTTTCTTCTGTTCATTCTCCTTTTACCAGTAATATCATATCATCCATTTTTACGCCTAGGGTTATTCTCCTTTTATTTTGTTATATATTTGTACCGGCAGGCAAGCCCTAACCTAAGCACTGATTGTGTTGAGTAGTACTATTAATTCAAAACTTTTGTGAAACAACTACTTTAAGTCACGCCTCAAGTAAGAATCTGAAGATATAAAGAAAAGTATGTCCCAATTCTCTAACTTAAAGTATGAAGAAGAAAATGGAGAACACAGCTTGTGAAATAAATACTTAAAATACAAGTGGCATTAATTTTTATAAACAATAAAAGTATATTCCTTGGAAAGGAAGTGAAAAAAAGGAAGAGGGGTTATGGAAGATATCTTAGAGGAGGATGTCTTAGTCTGTTTATACTACTATAATTAACATCTAAGACTGGATAGTTTATAAAGAACAGAAATTTATTTATCACAGTTCTGGGGACTGGGAAGTCCAAGATCAATATGTCAGCAAATTCACTGTCTTGTGAAGGCTCGTTCTCTTCTGCAAAGATAGCACTACTTATTGTTTCCTCAGATGGAGGAAGATGGAAAAGCAAAAGTGATAAACAGTTCCCTCACACCTCTTTCACATGATCTTTAAATCCATTTATGAGGGCTTTGCCATCATGACTAAGTCACTTCCTATATGTCCCACCTCTTAATACCATCACATTGGTGATTAAGTTTCAATGCATGAATTTTAGGGGGACACATTCAGAGCATAGCAGAGGGCATATCTGAACTGGCTCTTGATATACAGATAAAAACAATGAATGGGTAAGAGAACATAGAAGGTGAGTGCAGCATTCATGACAGTGGAACTAGCATGTTCAATGACAAGTCTAAAAGAGCTGCATGTATTCAAGTCTACATGTAGTTGAAGAACAGGAGAGTGGAAGGTGAGACTGCAAAGGTATTTTAAATATGGATCAAGTCATCAGAAGCCTCAAAAGACACTTATGACTTAGGCTACTTCTTGTGAGTTATGGTCTATAACTGAAAGATTTCAAGTTGACAGGATATCTGCAGTGTAAAGGTAATTATTGAGACAGTATGGAGAATGGATTAGAGGAGGCTAAAACATGAGTCAGAATTAGTGGGAAGTAATTACAATAATTCAGGGAAGAAATCATAGGAATCTGGACCAAGACAGTGAGAGTGTTGATGGAAAAGCAGTAAAATATTAGAGATTGTTTAGGAAGGGGCATGAGTATTTAGTAACTATGACTGGGGGGAGAAAGAGGGTGAAGAAGGTGATCCATAATGAATTCAAGCTTTGTCCACAAGGTGAATGGTGGTGTCTTTAACTAAGATATATTTAATCTACAGTAATAATTGAGAGAATGCTAAGTATCACTATAAAATAACAATTTCTGGTAAGTTTATTTGTCTTAGATAATGAAATGTAGTTTCAAAATGGGATGCCAAGGATATATCTCCTCAGTTCTTCCTTAAAGTGAGATGTTATCTCACAACTCTGAGATAAATTTTTAAAAAAGCAAAAAGCTTTGAAAGTTAAAAGAACTTGCTTAAAGTCACTTATCTAGTAGGTAGTAAAACTGAAAATCTAATCTAATTCTTGCCTAGTCTGGCAGTTCTTTTAACCATATGGATGTCATGGAGTTGCACAAGTTGTTCAATACACAAGGGTACCAGGCCAAGCAACTGAGTGGGGATCAAATTCCAGCTTGTGCTCCACCAACACATCCTGAACACTGTTCTGAGTCTGTATATAAAACTTTGAAGGGGTGCCTTTTCCTAATCCATTGAAAAGTCCTCTGATGACCAAGCTTGGCACTCTCAGAAGTTTGTCTTCTTAAGGGAAGTGAATTGTTAGAATTTGTAGAAAGGTACGAAGACAGATCTTGAGGTGTCCATCTTTATCTGTTGTATCTTAAGAACTTGCTCTATCTAGGTACACGTTGATCTGGTTGTGGTAAAAAGTTAATGAAAACTGTCCCAAAATGGAAAGCCTGAAGAGAGGGAGTGGGGAGACTATTGAGCTAGAAATGTCCTGCACTTTGTTACAAATTGTAGTCACATCCTCAAATTAGAGAATATAGGTAACTAATAATAAAAATTGTAGTCATCCTAGTGTGACTAAAATTAATTACTATATACATATATATCTTCAGGACACTTGTTCTGAAACTAGATTAAAAAAAAATCATATCCAGAGCATGGCTCTAGAGCACATATACATAGAATATGATCCAGCTATAACAAAGAATAAAAATCCCTTTTCTGGCATCATATAGGGTTTATTTTATATTTCCTACAAATTTATGACTAAATGACTATATTAGACTGATCTTCAATATTTCCTGTAGCTTTTTCATCATGATAAATGATGAATCATAATGAGAAAAGTGATTTCTTCTATAATGGTGTGAATATTTCATTTTTACTAAAGAAATATAATCTTCAATTTCACGTTGAATAAGAAATCATAATCATATGCAACACTATGCAAAAGCTACGAGGTTGTCCTTTACTGTACCATAATAAAATCTGAGGTTATCAGTCATGCAACTATACAAGAATGTCCATTTTCTTTTCTACTTAAGACATGCTTCTGTGTTTCCCTGAAGTTTCATGACTATTATTAAATACTGACCTATACACACAGATATATATCATAGTGATCAAATAATTAGACATAAAAATACATCTAAAATGTTAACTTCAGATTTATGTTACTTTAAATTCTTATTGTCTTTACTAATAACAGCAATTAGGCTAGAATCTCCATAACCAACCACCACTGGAAATTATACTAATCCTTGGGAATATGAGGACTAAAGAGACCATTCTTTAGGAAGCACACTCCTAACTAAAATTGGCTGTCCCTCTAACTTACTTTGGCCAATAGAATGCAAACAGGTGTGATATGAGCAGGGATCTTAAAATGTGCTTGTACAGTTTGGTGAGCTTCCTGCACTTCTGCCATTTACTATGAGAGGACCATTCCATGTAAGATAAAAATGCATGAAGTAGTTATAAACTCAAGTTGTAGCCTGAGGTCAAGCCCAAACAATTTATAGCAGAAAGAGAGCTGCCTCACTCTCTGTCTCCCTCCCTCCCTTCCTTCCTTTTGCTATCAGAGCATGCTTTTCTAATGGTGGACGAAAAGGGTGGAAGTTGAAGCTAGTACTGCCTTGGGACTTTAACTAGGAACTAACACACTGTCACTTACATCCTTTGGTTAAACAAGCCTCCTAACAAAAATCAACATCACTGGGATGGGGAAATAGAAACTCTCACTTTCATACATTGTAAAGTCACATGATAGGAGGGAGTAAATAACTGAGAACCATCCTACAATCCAATGAAATCTTTTTCTAGGAAAAGAAATTACTGTGCCTCTTTTTCAAGGCTAAGTCAGTTCCCCAGGTCCAGATACATGGGCATATGACCTGTGAAGTCACGCAGGGTCCCCCATAATTTCAAGGGCCTTGCACTTGGTTTAATGCTCTGCTGTCATCATTTTTAAAGTCTTAATATTTTTTAACAAGGAACTTAAATTTATTATTTTGGACTGAGTCATACAAATAATATAGATAGATCTGTAGCTCACTATTCATCCCTCCCCTTCCTTCTGTTCACCCTTGCTCTTTTATGTACTGGGCTCTGTGGTTGGTGCTGGGGAGATGGTAAAAATGATTGACAAGGACTTCACTTTTCTATACGTACCAGATGCCATTTATCATCATACATAAAAGTAAGGACTGTCGAGCCATGCTGTCTGGGATTAAATTTCATTCTGTCACTCTTCACATGTGTGACATTGGGAAATTTACTTAATTTCTCTGTGCTCTAGAACACTGTTAATATAACAGGGATAATGTAATTATAGCCTCTACTTCATAGGGCAGTAGTAAGGGTTGGATGCATTAATAAATATAATACAGAGCTTGACACACAGTGTGCACAATATAAATAATGGCAGCATTATCAGCACTATTGTTACTATTTTGTTTTCAAAAAATATACTGACTTTTATCTCCTTTAACCTCTTCTCAGGCACCCTATCCATCATCCTGTATTTTTTATATTTGGTTTCTCCCTCTTTACTGGCTGTTCTCCCACTGCCTACACATTGGCTTAACTCTTAAGGAAGTTTGTGTAAGGATATGTTCCTAACTACTTATATAGTTGAGTGACTTATTCCGTGAGGTATACTGTGTTTTAAAATACTGTAAATGATTTTTTAAATTTTTGAAACATTGTATAGACTGCTTTTAACAACTACCTTTAGAAAAATCCTACAGGGTACTGTCTGATATACATGGTAATTAATCTTAATTCTAAAATGGACCTATTCATTCTCTGAAAGGCACACTTTAATACACCTATAAGTAGAGGGACTTCTAACTCTGATACTAGAAGATAAGTCTAAGAATTTAGAAAAGACAAGAAATGAAAGGCAGGCTATCCTAGAGACATTTTCTTAAGTAGCCTTAATCTGTTTCAATATACCTAATTACTGAATTGCATTCTTGTTCTAATTGTTTTAAATAATTACAATGTCTGTAAGTACAGAAGAGAACAGAAAGCACAGCATTAAAAATAAAAACATATTTTAGCATAGAAGAAACTATTCTTCAATAGTAATTTTTTACATAGAAAAAATATTCAATTTTATAACATTATAGACTATTAGGGGATTTTTTTGTTGTTGTTTTCTTTTATTTCCTTGTTCAAATATCACGGTGTAGGTACTATTATTGCCTGTGAATAAAAGAATATCTACTTCTGATTCTAAAGTAAAGTATGAACAACAAATCTTGCTAAATTTATAATATGGTCTTCATAAATGTAAATAACTTTTACATTAACAAGAAAAAAAAATCAGCGTCTCAGAGCGTACTGACTCTGGAATTGGGGAGCTCTGCCAGTTATAAGTTCTGCTGCCTTGAAAAGTTATTTAACCCTGCAGTACCTCAGTTATCTATAAAATGAGGATGATAATAATCCCTTTCTTATTTGGAGGACGTGAGGCATAAATCAGTTGACACATGTAAATAATTAGAACAGAGCCTGAGAATTTTAATTAGTAGATATTATTATTACTCATGGAATTTCACAAAGGGAAGATTACTATATATATGTATGTTAGTCTACATATATGTATGTATACATATAATATATGTTAGTCTACATATATATGTATGTGTATATATAAAAAATAGACCTATTACCAAATAATGCATGTCTCTAGTTTTTAGATTCATCAAGAATGCCTACAGTATTTCCACTTTAATAGCATGCCCATTGCATTGTTCCCTCACACCTGCACATACCTTAAAGGTATTACATAAACATAAAATCTCTCCAGTCTTTCCATTGCCAATGAGATAAAGATCAAATGATTTGGCCCCTGCATTAGCCTCCATCAAATTTCAATGCTCTCCTCACTGGTTAGGTCTGTTCTCCAGCTTCACAAATTTTCATTCAGTTTCTCAAAGGCGCTGTATTTCCTCCTGCCACAAGGCTTTGTTGTATACATGCCTCAACTCCCATTCAAACTCCTCCCCTGCCACCACCACATCATCCCTCTTAGGTGAACTCTCTTACCCTTCATGGTTTGGTTCAAAAGTCAGCTCAGGGAAGACTTAACAGAAAGTTGTCCTCATCCCTCCTCCAACATAGGTCTATGCTCTCAAATCATCCAACTGCATTTCCTTTCCAGCTTGTATTGATTGCCTGAGTAACGTTTATCTTGCCTAATGGATCCATCAGGTTTTGTACCAAAACACAACTTTTGGATAAAATAGACTTTCACAAATATTTATGGAGTGATATACACTGAGCTTTTATTTTCCACATCCTCAATATTTTGCACATGAGCAGCCGGGCGCGGTGGCTCAAGCCTGTAATCCCAGCACTTTGGGAGGCTGAGACGGGCGGATCACAAGGTCAGGAGATCGAGACCATCCTGGCTAACACGGTGAAACCCCGTCTCTACTAAAAAATACAAAAAGCTAGCCGGGCGAGGTGGCGGGCGCCTGTAGTCCCAGCTACTCGGGAGGCTGAGGCAGGAGAATGGCGTGAACCCGGGAGGCGGAGCTTGCAGTGAGCTGAGATCCGGCCACTGCACTCCAGCCCGGGTGACAGAGCGAGACTCCGTCTCAAAAAAAAAAAAAAAATTTTGCACATGATAGCATGCATTCAACATGTTTCAGAAAACACTGAATGAGCTCCTACTGTGTGCAATGTTTTAGACTAGGAATAGAGCAGTCAACAAGATAGAAAAGTCCTTGCTCTGTGAACTACATTCTAGTTGAATGAAGAGTTTATACTCAGACAACTATACCTGACTATAAGCGAAAGAATTTACAAGAATCAAAATAGAGCTCAGCCCCATAGAAACAAAAGTAAAGACAATTTTTTTCTGATTAACACAAAAAGACATGTTCCTAATATTTCTATAAGGTTTTGTTAAATATTTCTGTGTAATGTTGTTAATTTTTTGAAATGCTTGCATTGCCCAAGTTAGTATTTCATAGGTCAGGATTTTCACACAATCATCTCAAATCCTTTTGAGATTAGACCCTAAAAAATGCTGATGAACAGAGCAAATTAATCTATAGATTAAACCTGAAAATCTGTCCCATTTCAACTATTTTTTTAAACTCTTTAACTCATAGTGGAGGAGTTTTGAAAACGTCCCTTGTGCCACTGGTACAGTCAAATTTCATATCCAACTGAGTATCTAAATACAGTATCTCTTCTGTATACCCGAATGTCCCTATGTTTTAACTAGGAGTATAATCCAAGTATTATAGCTTATTGTAATATAGATTCTTTTTTCCCAGAAACTCAATACACATTAAATAACTTATTAGATGAGATTAGGCACACTGTGCTATGGCCCTAGACCTACCATTTGATCCAACAAACCCTCTCCCAGGTATCTATGCAAAGGAAAATAAATTGTTATATTAAAAAAGACACCTGCATTTGTATGTTTATCACACTATTCACAATAGCAAAGATATGGAATCAATGTAAGTGTCCATCAATGGATAACTCGATAAAGAAAATATGGTATATATAGACAACAGAATACTTTTCAGCCGTGGAAAAGAATAAAATCTTGTGTTTCACAGAAACATGAGTGGAATTGGAAGTCTTTATTTTAAATAAAATGAGTCAAACACAGAAAGACAAATACTGCATGTTCTCACAAGTGAGACTTAAATAATGTGTACACATGGACATACTAGGTTGGTGTAAAAGTAACTGCAGTTTTTGTAATGACAAATACATTTGCACCAACCTAATAGAATTTAGAATGACAAACAATGTAGACTCAGAAAGGTGGGGGGAATGGGAAGGAGTGAATGATGGGAAATTCCTAAATGGGTATAATGTACATTATTCCACTGATGGATACTCTGAAAGCCCTGACTTCACCACTACACAATATATCCATGTAATAAAATTACAGTTGTACCACCATAGATTTATATAAATTAAAGAAAAAACTTAATGTATGCTTTTTTTGTTATACCATCCTTGAGTATTTAAAAATAACAGCCTTTCTCTTCATTATTAAATGAAGATGATTTACAATCACTATGTGTTTTGTTTTGGCCATGAGAGGTGAATTGATTACTTTTCTTGGAAAGAAATTTTATCCATAAAACTTACGGTTTTCTAGAACTGAATAAGTGTTTGTTTCATCTATTTTTTGAGCACAGAACAGTAAGTCAATCTTTATTTGATGGATTCTATATCCTTCATGATTGCTCACTATTACATTTCAGTTTCAAGTTAGATGCTGACTTAAAATCAAGCTGTTTGCCAGAACCTTATTACTCCTTTTTCATTGTTTCCACCTTATTTCAGAGACTTTCTAACTTTCAGAGCAGAAAGTAAACTTATAAATTATCTATCCATTCATCTGTAATCAAGTTTTCTTTCAATTTTTGATAGTACTTTTTAGCAAGACTAGGACACATAATATAATTTTCAATGGGTAAAAGTCAAAGGACAATAAGATATGTGTGCCTACATTATATATCTTCTTTAGAGAGAAACTGAAAATGGTATTGAGAAGTCATTGAAATTTGGACCCTCTAAGATTTAAAATGTGCACCTTCTTTGGCTGCTAATACCCTGTTTTAAGTAGGAAACTTTCATTTGCTGAAATTCTGCAACTCAAAATTATTTGTTTCTCTTTTATTTAATACTCACTGAGTTCAGTACATTTACAACTTTTTTTTTTTTTTTTAATGTGCTTGGCATAACTTCTATTCTTGGCTAGGTCCCCAAACTTCTGTAACAATGGATCAGGTCTTTAAGTCCTTTTAAACTGAAGTAAAAATAGTGTATTGATATTCATGCTTTGTCATCAATGAATTGCTTTTTATTTTAGGGAAGAAATAAATTTTCTAGTTGATCTATTGTAAGATGGGCCAGCTCATCCATATTTGGGCAGGAAGTATACTTGAACTTAATTTTAGAAAACTGAGAATTAAAGAGTGATATAATATCTCCATGAGAACTTCTTACATTGGTACATGAGAAAGCTAGTCTAACCAAACAAACATTAAGGTATACCCCCTACATACTGGATGATGGCTATACATGTATTTATTCTGATGTGTTTACAGGAGATGTCAAATAGAGATTGCTCTCTGTGGACTCTGGTTTCACTCTAACTCCTAGCCTCTAGCAAAGCCTATCCCCTGGCTTGGAATAGAACCTGGGAAAGAAGTAGGCACTTCTCTGCTACAGAAGAAGTTGTAAGGTTGATCATGAATGTTCAGAAACTCCTGTCTCCATTATCAAAGAGAAATGGAGTTTTAGGCAAAAACTCCAAGGCTCAGGTATTTTCAGATTGAGGTCCCATCAGAATTTTGACATGAAACTGTTGTATTTTTATTATCTGGTGAAGGAGAACACCACTTTTCTGAGAAATGTTCCCTCAACAGAAGAAATCTACTTTTACAAAATGTAGCCCACCTATCTCTGAACACACACAGTTAGTGGTAGCAGAGGTTCTGTAGTTGTGGAAGAGGAGCTAGTGCTTAGAAGAAAGGCACCTAGTATAGACACAAAGTTTGCAAAAATCCAAAATGCCCACAAAACACGTGCCAGTCAATTTTTAGTGTGAAGAATTAGATTTATATAATTTATTATAATTGGCACAATTTACTAATTTCTTTTCATGTATTTTATTATAAGCAAATAACTCACAAGCATTTGAAAATTTTGACCTGTATGATTATTAATGTCCTCCACCTGCACAGTCCAATGTTCACCACTAGTTATATGTGGCTGAGCAAGTATATCATGGCAAGTGTGAATGAAGAACTAAAATTGTATTTTTAAATTTTTAATTAATTTAAATGTAAATATAATATTTAATTTAGCTATTGGAAGAATTTTAAACATGTTAGCAACAATTTGTGTATGTGATCTCCTTTTTCAAATGTAAATTTTATGAAATTTAAATATAAGCAAAGTATTTCTGATGACAATTTAGCATGTAGATTTAAATGTTTATTAATGTAAAATACATACCAGTTTACAAATATTTAGAAATAAAACAAAAATGTAATAAATATCATTAATGTTTTTATACTGTTAAACATTTAAATGAGAATACTTTTGACATTGGATTAAATAAAATATACTATTAAAATTAATCCAATCAATTTCTTTTTATGTTTTTTAGTGTAGCTACTAGAAATTTTAAAATTAAACATGGTTTACATTACATTTCTAATAAACAGAGCAGCCTTAGACAATAATAAATCGTGTACTGTGTCAAATGGTAGAGTTCCAGATTTAAACATTTTATGTTGGTTCAAAATTATAATATCACTTTCAACCAGTCAGTTAGATAACTTATACCAAAGCAAACTGGTGGTTCAATTTTTAAAATTCTTGTAATTGCTTACGAAGGATTTTAGGAGGCTTATGTATTTTCAAATAAACATTTGGGGGACATAGTTATTCTCTCATCTTTTCCCATGGCTCATTTTGTTGGCTTACACAGATGTAATTCTACGAGCTCTGCAGCACAAATCTATTTTGTAACGTCTCCCATTTCACCATGGAAGACATACTTAACCACTGAAATCCTTCTGTAATTATATTATCAGGTAACCTATGTCATTAGTTCCCTTGCCTATAGAAAGATAGAAACCTCCTGATTTGAGACATCCTAAGCATATTCTGCCAAGGAAATGTCATATGAACATACTATTTTCCACAAAGAAAGATGGAAAGTTGCTCAAATGTTATTTTCAAACTACTCATTACCCTTAAATTAGTTTATCGTGGGTAAAAATAAATAGCAATAATTTTAAAAATAAGATACTCTTCCAATATAAAAGCTATGACTTAGGTTGAGTTTAAGGATTGAATTAAAGCATAGCAATAGCTCCAAATACAATGTTGCCAGATGCTGACTTTGAGAAATGGTCTAACAAAATATCTGAGCTCTCCTCCAGATGATTTAGTAGGATCCACTTAAAAAAAGTTCATGTCCTAATTAATTGCTCCCTAGTTGGGCAAGACACAAGGTGGTGCAGAAAGAGATGATGTATTGCTTATGCTCCATTTTTAATGTATATGAATAAATGAACAGATGCCAGGAAAAAGTATATTTATGCATCATGATAAATTTGTTCTTTTAAAAGGTCTAGAAAATTAACCAAGCATTTTTGCAAAATTTTCAAAAAAGAAAACTTAGTCAAAGGCAAGTACAAAAAGAAATTGATATATTTCAAGCAAGTAAAAACTAATTCAAAATTTCTAAGAATAGATACAGATTGAACAACATAAAACATATGAGAGACTCTCACTCAGTAGATCCCTATGAAACCACAGCAATGTTTTCTAAACTACTTAAGTAGGTGATTCAAGAAAACTGCTTACTGGCACAGATTTTAAAAGAACAATATTTGTTTTGCTGTTGTTTTAAAAACTGATGCTTATACAAATTTCATTTACTCTTCTAGTCATTCATTTATTTCTACTCCTTTCCCTTAATTCTCTATATCGGGAGTCACCAAACTTCTTTTTTTTTTTTTTTTTTTTTTTGAGACGGTGTCTTGCTCTGTCGCCCAGGCTGGAGTGCAGTGGCGCGATCCCGGCTCACTGTAACCTCCGCCTCCCGGGTTCAAGTGATTCCCCTGCCTCAGCCTCCCTCAAGCTTTTTAAAATAATAAACATTTTAGGTTTCAGGTTCTTATTGTCTCTGTTAATATTACTCCTCTGCCATCATAGCACAAATGCAACCAGTGATAATACATGAAAGAATGGGCTTGGCTGTGTCCCAATAAAACTTTATTTACAAAATGGACTATGAGAGATGTTCAGACCCTAGGGCCATAGTTGGCTCAACCCGACTTGTCAATTTAAGTTTTATTATAATATTTTCTTGAATATTCTCCTGAGGTAGATGAGTACAGTGTACATTTTTAGTTTTGCCTGCTTCACTTCCGTTCCTTTTCTTCTGTTAATAAATGTTCCTTGGGGAATCCTGCTTTCAACTTTTATCCATTTTATATAGCTATTGGAGTTAACTCAGGGATGACAAGATGAAGCAACCAGGACATCAGAACCAGTAATGCTAACTGTAGGATTTTTGTGAAACTCTTCGGAGAAAAAGTTCATCCTCTTTCTACTAGGAACTAATAAGATGTATGTCTAGAGCCACCAATAATCATCATATTTCTGTATCAGGACAGCCTGTATGAGAATGAATGCAACACAGAACCAAGGGATGGAGTGAGACTCAGTCCTAATGGCATATTACTTAAGCTCCTGGATCCACCTGTGTTTGAAGTCAGAATGATTTCAATTGCATAAAATAATGCATTCCCTTTTTGTTTGAATTAGTTTAAGTCTTTTTCTGCCTCTTGCATGCAACAAGTACTAAAAAAACTATTGAGAAATTATCATAGTATCTTAAGCCTTCTAAGTCCTAGCTCTGGGATTCAAACTTCCCAGGTAAGCCTTGACTTCTTCATCTATATATTCAGGAGGCCAGAGATAGTAACATAGTATCATTTTGCCCACATGTTCTGTCCCAGGCGAGTTAATTATATGAATAAAAGGAAAACAGTAAAACTGTAAAGCTATTCACATCTCAACAAATACGATGCTCTGTTTGTATGTGTTTTTCCATTGGAAAAGTTACTCATCTCACACTGTTCTAAATAATTTCAAACCTTATATCATGAAACAGAAGACAAAAACTGAATATGTATAAGTGGAAAGAAACGCTATGTTCCATTTGAGAATATCTAATTGACATTTCCAGTAAAATTTGCTTTTAATTTTATTATAATGCTTTGTGCCCACATCATTATTATAGTAACAAAGCTCAGCTAACTTTGCTATTGATCTTCTTAACATAAATATACATAACTATATTTTCCCTTTTCCCTGATAATCTCAGATACAGACTATTAGTTTCTAAAGACAGGTCAGGATGAAGACTAATTCTGGAGAAAAATTCTAATCACATTAAAGTCTGAAATCTAATAGGAGTAATTCTTGCATTCGATCTCATATATTATGCCAGTCTATCTTATAACAACCATTATATTCATCGTCTTTCCCAACATTAAGCTGTATTTTCCTTGAACATAGAGAGGTATATCACTAGTTTTTGCCCTTGCAGGAACTATCACAGTTTCTATCATGTAGAAAGGAGTCAGCATCTGTTTAATTGAAATATTTTTATGAGATTCATTCAGATTTTTTTTTTTTTTGGCTTGCATCCATATTATAAAAACTTGGAAGGCAGGAACTGACCATTTTAAATGAATGAGACAAACACCTTCCTTATCTCCTGCCAGTATGCTGCTGTTTCATTCAGGTTCCCCAGTAATAGACCAGAGATGGTCTAGATTCAATTCCCGGTACTGAAGCAATGGTGAAGCAGAGGAAAATGTAAAAAAAAGCAATGGTGAGGGAGAAAAGTTGTCCATGAAAGGAAACACAGCCAGTAAAGAATAATTATTAAGCTAATGCAGAGGGTGACTTGAGCTTAATTCCACTGAGCCAAACTTTGGAAAAGGTGGTAAATACATTTCAGAGAATTTTACCACCTGGAGCATGGCAGCTAGAGCATTTATACACCAAATCTCTGTAGTCATTGCTTGAGGGCTGATTCATAGGGAGGTAATTCCCTCTCATTTCCACTCTCCTTGTTCCAGGAAAAGCCTTTAAGTATATAAATGGTATGGAAGCTGGGCATCAGCCTGGGCACCCCAAAATCTTGGGCATGGGGGATACAGGTGATGCACTAACAGGGCCTGCTGTACCCATCTTGCCTCTCTTTTTTCCACCTGTGCTGTGCAATATTCTAAAAAATAATTATTAAAAAATCTTACTTACTAAGCTTCCTTATTCAAAAATCTTCAATGAGTCTCACTTTGGTTTTATGAAATCTAAAATCTTCCCTTGATTATCCTTTTTTGTCTTCTATCTTCCTCTGTGGCAAAAAAACAAACAATACACCTATTCAAAAATAAATAACTGAATTTCAGGTGCATGTCTATTTGGATTAAAGATGCATACTCTGAAACATATTAATGATTTTTCAATGTGTTAGGTTTCCCTCTTTGGCCATGGTACCCAGAGAATTAACCAACACACAGAAGGTCTTCAATTTCTACTGAAGGCAAAATATATATTTAAAGTACCATCAAAACTTGTACAAGATTCATACATCTAATATTTGTTTAGCAGTGTTACACTTGAAACCTCTTTCATGCTTTGTTAAATAAAAATCACATTTAATTACCTCTTAGATTATGGACATAAAGAAGTTTATTCAATCATTGTTTTAATAAACATAATTCCTACTTAAGATACCTAACAGCTCTAGTCCATAATCCTAACAAACCTTGCTGATAATAGCCTGACTTTAACTATATTATAGCCCCCTTTTCTCTTCTCTTTACTATATAATGTAACATTCTTTTTAAGAGCTGAATAATACTCTAAACTTCTACTGCCAAATTTATAAACATGTCTTGCTACAATTATTTATCAAGAATAACAGCTTTCTTCCCCAAGCACGTTTCTTGAGGCAACAGTACATCAGATTTTTCTGCAGGTTTGTGTTGTAGAAACTTCATGGTCTAGAGGAGTCTAATTGACAACGGCCCTTCCATGTGTGTTCTCTGGCCCTGCTTGACCTGCAGCAGCTTGTTTCTCCTTCCAAGAGCTAAACGTTATGGTGGATTGTAACGAATTGAACTAGTATTAATAGATCAACCAGCTATCCCTCCAATCTAACAGTAGTAATCCACTTAACCATCTGCTGACTCAAAAAGGACACGATTCATTACTGAAGAAAATAACTAATGTGCTGTGAGTTACATTTTAAAATACATTTTTGATGACCAACATAATTGAGGGTCATTTTGAAAAATGAAAACAAGCATATTTCTTTAAATATAAATTCCATTTTAAATGGAATTATATTCACATATTTCCAGTCATCTTTCTGTGACTATACATAAATAGAATAATATTACACACCATGTTGTTATATGATCTAATTTCTTCTCTTCGTACACCAGCAGCACTCTTCCATGTCAGTAAATACAGCTCACATCATTTCAATGACTGCATATTATTTCATAGTATAGGTACACCTTATTCATTTAAATGTTCACTTTTGATTTTTATATTACATGCAATATTATAGATTTGTAAAGGTACAAATATCTTAGCAAATATTTTGATTGACTTAAAAATAAGATAGGTAATTTACTATGTGCCAGGAACTGTTCCAAAAACCTTATCAATATTAACTTGTTTAATCCTTATAACAGCTCTATGAGGTAGATACTATTCTTTATTTATTTCTACAAATGAAGAAACTGAGTTACAGAGAGGCTAGGTAAGTAATTCAAAGTTACACATGTAGTATATGAAAGATCTTGTTGTCTAACCCAGGCATCCTCACCCCGAGATTTGTGTTCTTACCCACTGTAGTAAGTTAGCTTAATGTACTTATGTCTCAATGTTATGTTTTACATTTAGTTATTATATTAAATTCCTGAAATTCTTATGCCTGCTATCAACCACTCCACCAGAACATTTGAACCAATTTACAATGTCTAGAGCAATCCATGCCCAGAATAACATTAATTTTCATTATGAAACTTTTATTTCTTGACTTACTGACTGGTGGTAGAGGCTACTTCAAACAATTTTAATTTCCACTTATTACCTTCCTAGTGAAGTTGAGTTGTCTTTGATATATCTAGTAGTCACTTTAGATGGGTATGCTGTTGAGGTAAATGAGCACCTGTAGTATGGTTTTGCATTCACTTAAAAGATTTAGTACCAATCATGCACATAACTGTACTTAAACTTCTAAATCTTGCATATAGCTAAACCATAGGAAAATCATTTATTTGATAATCCACAGAGATGAATAAAGTTTAGTCCTAAAATAACATAAAGAATACTATTAAATTACAGCATGCTATTACCTAGCTGTTTAAAACATAGTGATCCTTATATTATTCATATTTTAAATCTGCAAACAAAAATATTCCATGGACATATGTTTTCTACTTTTTTTTTTTTTTTTTTTTTTTTTTGTAGACAGAGTCTCGCTCTATCACCCAGGCTGGAGTGCAATGGTGTGATCTTGGCTCACTGCAATCTCCACCTCCTGGCTTCAAGTGATTCTCCTGCCTCAGCCTCCTGAGTAGCTGGGATTACAGGAACGCGCTACCAGTCCCGGCTAATTTTTGTATTTTTAGTAGAGACGGGGTTTCACCATGTTGGTCAGGCTGGTCTCGAACTCCTGACCTCGTGATTCACCCGCCTCGGCCTCTGAAAGTGCTGGGATTACAGGCATGAGCCACCGCGCCTGGCCTTGTTTTCTACTTCTAATTCGAATATTCGTCCTGTTCACTCATACTCTAGCCCAGCACTGTTCAATAGAAATACAAAGTGAGGACGGGCGCAGTGGCTCACGCCTGTAATCCCAGCATTTTGGGAGGCCGAGGTGGGCGGATCACAAGGTCAGGAGATGGAGACCATCCCGGCTAACACGGTGAAACCCGGTCTCTATTAAAAATACAAAAAAAAAAAAAAAAAAAAAAAAATTAGGCGGGCGTGGTGGTGGACGCCTGTAGTCCCAGCTACTTGGGAGGCTGAGGCAGGAGAATGGCGTGAACCCAGGAGGCGGAGCTTGTAGTGAGCAGAGATCACGCCACTGCTCTCCAGTCTGGGTGACAGAGCAGAGCGAGACTCTGTCTCAAAAAAAAAAAAAAAAAAAAAAAAAAGAAAAGAAAAGAAATATAAAGTGAACTGTGTAGACAATTTTAAATTTTCTAGTAGCCACATTGAAAACAGGAAAACTGACATGTAAAGTTAGTTTTAATAAAATAATTTACTTATCATTTAAACATATAATCAATGTAATTAAGTTATTTAAAGAAACATTTAACATACAACCAATATGTAAATTAAGGATATAGTTTTCTTCTCTGGTACTGAGTCTTTGGGATCCAGTGTATTTTACACTCACGACACATATTTATTTGGACTAGCCACATTTTAAGTAATTAATAGCCATGTATGGTCAATCGCTATTGCATAGGACAGCACTGCTCTAGTCCTTCTCAGCACCAGCATCCATCCCCCATTATTTTCCTTTAAACTAGTTTTTTAGGGTATTAAAAAGATGTCTATTTGTCAGCAGGGAGAGATGTTTCCAGGAAACTGTATGCTCTTATTAGTGCTGTTTGCACATTTTTATCTAATTTAACTCTTAGCAGGATTTTGAGATAATAAATTTATAGCATCATTCTTCTTGCAGTATTATCTGCTCCGAAATCTATCTACAAGCTTAGACATTCTTTTAAGACCTCTCACTGACAAACACTAAGTAATGGCCCTGGGTATGTCACTAACCAGCTGTGTATACTTGAGCAACCCAAGCCGTCTATTTTCATCTATGTAGGAAATACATAGTTTAAGCAAAATAATGAATTGGGCTTTAGTTCTTAAGATCCTTTCAGGGATCATTGCTGACGATAAGCTAGGTGGCCTTGAGAAAGTTACTGAAGTTCTCATTTTCCTCATCTATCGAAAGGAGATGATACTAACCTATTAGAGGTGATGTTAGAACAAAAGTATATATGTTTACTTAGTATTGAACACTAGGTTGCATTTATCATTTATCAACTATTGCATGCAAATTTCTTCATCTGCAAAGTGAGTATTGGATCTGAAATAGAATGTTCTCTAAGATTCTTTCCAATTAAAACATTAAATAATTTAGTAAAATTTATAGCAACAATAGCATGTGGTTGATAGAAGTGAATCTAAAAAAAAAACTAAAAATATTCTGCATAGCAAAAGAAATAATCAACACAGTAAACAACAACCTACAGAATGAGAGAAAATATTTGCAATCTATGTACCTAAAAGAAGGCTACCATCCAGAACTATAAGGAATGCAAACAGAGCTCAATAAGAAAAAGAAAAGCCATTAAAAAGTGGGCAAAGGACATGAACAGACATATCTAAAAAGAAAACATACAAGCAGGTGACAGACATATGAAAAAAAGGCTCAATATCACTAATCATCAGAGAAATTCAAATTAAAACCATAATGAGATAACATCTTACACCAGTCAGAATGACTTCTATTAAAAAATAAAATAATAATAAAAAAAAAACAGATGTTGGTGAAGATGCAGAGAAAGGGGAATTCTTATACATTGGTGAAATGTAAATTAGTACAATCTTTAAGGAAGACACTGGAGATTTCTTAAAAAGTCAAAGATAGAACTACCACTTGATACGGCAATCTCATTACTGGGTATCCACTCAAAGGAAAATAAATCATTTTACCAGAAAGACATCTGCCCTGTTATGTTCATCACAACACTATTCACAACAGCAAAATCATGGAATCAACCCAAGTGTCTGTCAAAGGATGGTTAGATTCAGAATGTGGTGTGGTGTACATAGGTTACTTACACACACACACACACACACACACACACACACACACACAACCCCATAGGATTCTATGCAGCCATACAAAATGAAATCATGTCTTTGCAGCAACATGGATGGAGGTTAGAGCTATTATCTTTAGTGAAATGACTCACAAACCAAAAATCAAAAACCACATGTTCTCACTTGAGAGCTAAACATGGGTACACATGGACATACAGGGTAGAATAATAGATATTAGAGATTCCAGATGATGGGAGGGTAGAAGGAGAGTGATAGAAGAAATACCATCTATTGGGTGCAATGTACATTATTCAAGTGATGGGTACACTAAAAGCCCAGATTTCACCACTACACTGTACATCCATGTAACACAACTGCACTTATAGCCCTATATCTATAAAAATTAAAAATGTGATTTCAAAAAAAGAAATACAATGTGTTACAATGGCCCACAAAAAATAATAACAATGAAATAAATAAAATTTTAACAATTCCTCTCTCACTTCTCACTATAGAAGATGGCATGCTAGTTTTGTTTCCCTGATGAGTATACAAACAGCATACGTATTGGGGCAGGAAAAGTAGATTTTTGTATCAGGCAGACTTTGAGTAGGGTACTTCTTAGAGGTAATACTAAGGGATGATAGCCAACATACTTAACAACTTTTAAATTACAGGCATCAATCAATGTGAATAGCTGCTGCACCCAATCAAAATTATGAGCACCAACTAATGTGAATTATGTTAAATTATGGGCACCAACCAACGTGAATCATGTTAAATTATGGGCACCAACAAATGTGAATAGCTGCTGTGACCAATCAAAAGGGAAGGAAGTTCCATGTGAACCAGTTCCATGTGACACACTTTTGTGTCACCATGAGTATCAGCACTGGGAGAAAGGCAGGTGGTAGGGCAAAGCTTGAGCTCTGAAGACTTATTTCATGTGTAACATCAAGTCCATAACTTAAACTCACAAACTTGTGACATTCTCATCTGTAAATGGGGTATGTTTGCAAGAAAAATATTATCCAAAGATAACTAATTCTAAGATAAAGAAATTTTAAACAATAAATTTACCAAAGATATCTATGGTAAAAATAAGTTTGATTGGAACTTATCTTGAACGAAAAACTGAAAGCAAGTTTATTTCAGCTAATACTTATGAAAATTAAAATTACTTTAGTATTCAGAACAAGGAATAAAAATTTTATTGCTTGAAGAGGAAGAAATTTGGGTTATTTTGCCTGCCAAAAATGTACAATAACATATTTTCCACATCAGTGATGAGTCTGACAGTACATACCTACAGGTCATTTTGTAAAACAGTATTACAGATTTTCATCAGTTATCCCAAGGACTGCTTTTAATTCTTTGCCATTTTTATCATTGTCATTTGAATTCCTATTGTTGTGGGTTAACATTCTATTTATTTTGTATTTTTCAAAATTTACTATATCTGATCATTGGTTAGAAAAATCAACAATACACAGGTTCAAGCTATTGTGTTAAACAGAGAGTGCTGTTTAAATGACAACTAACTTTATTAGTCCTCTCTTCACTAGTTACCATTTCAATCCTTTTAAAAGTTTTTGCCTCCATGAGAAACTTCATAACTCTAGGCATGTGGAAAACAAATACTGACGTAATAAGAACCTTGTAGATAAATCACTTGTGAACCTAGTGAGGACCAAATAAAATAATACTGATTAGAATTACAACACAGTAGGAATGTAATAAAAGCCACATGCTGGTAATCTTTCATTTGATTTCACTGGGTAGATACCAGTTTTTGAATACCAAGAGTGCACAGTAACACTAGGAAGAAAGCCATGTGAGTGCCTCTTCTCTTGCCTTCTCTATGGTGACAATGTCTCTAACTGCCAGTGACTCAGCTAAAAATAATTTTTAATACCTCACCATTTGACCATAGTTAAATAGCTATCATATGCAAAGGCATTTTATGGCCAGGCACGGTGGCTCACGCCTATAATCCCAGCACTTTGGGAAGCGGAGGCAGACAGATCACTTGAGGTCAGGAGTTCAAGACCAGACTGGCCAACATGGCAAAACTCCGTCTCTATTAAAAATACAAAAATTAGCTGGGTATGATGGTGCATGCCTGTAATCTCAGCTACTCGGGAGGCTAAGGCAGGAGAATTGCTTGAACAAAGGTTGCATTGAGCTGAGATCATGCCACTGCACTCCAGCCTGAGCAACAGAGACTCCATCTCAAAAAAAAAAAAAAAAAGAAAGAAAGAAAAGGCATTAAAAAAATTAACTTTATAATTGTTTGTAGCTTACACATGTTGCAATTCCTCAAATACATATAACTGAAATATATTCAAGATCTATGTAGTATAAAATTCCATTTGACATCTTACACAATTTCTTTTTTTTTTTTTTTTTTTTTTTGAGAGGGAGTCTCGCTCTGTCGCCCAGGCTGGAGTGCAGTGGCGCGATCTCAGCTCACGGCAAGCTCCGCCTCCTGGGTTCACGCCATTCTCCTGCCCTCAGCCTCCCGAGTAGCTGGGACTACAGGCGCTCACCACCTCGCCCAGCTAGTTTTTTGTATTTTTTAGTAGAGACGGGGTTTCACCGTGTTAGCCAGGATGGTCTCGATCTTCTGACCTCGTGATCCACCCGTCTCAGCCTCCCAAAGTGCTGGGATTACAGGCTTGAGCCACCGCGCCCGGCCCACAATTTCTATACCTTAACAATTTTCATTTCCTTATAAGAATTTCCTTATAAGAATCACTTTACTACCTCCAGTTTATGTTTGCTTCATATTCTTTAAGCACCTCATTAAAAATCACCTATCATTTTTTCCTTCATTTCACCCTTGGTGAATCTGACGATTATGTGTCTTGGGGTTGCTCTTCTCGAGGAGTATCTTTGTGGTATTCTCTGTATTTCCTGAATTTGAATGTTGGCCTGTCTTGCTAGGCTGGGGAAGAGCTCCTGGATAATATCCTGAAAAGTGTTTTCCAACTTGATTCCATTCTCCCTGTCACTTTCAGGTACATCAATCAAACTTGGTTTGGTCTTTTCATATAGTCTCATATTTCTTTGAGGCTTTGTTTGTTCCTTTTCATTCCTTTTTCTCTCATCTTGTCTTCATGTTTTATTTCATTAAGTTGATCTTCAATCTCTGATATCCTTTCTTCCACTTGATCGATTTGGTTATTGAAACTTACGTATGCTTCACGAACTTCTCGTGCTGTGTTTTTCAGCTCCATCAGGTCATTTATGTTCTTCTCTAAACTGGTTATTCTACTTAGCAATTCCTCTAACCTTTATTCAAGGTTCTTAGTTTCCTTGCATTGGGTTACAACATGCTCCTTTAGCTTGGAGGAGTTTGTTATTACCCACCTTCTGAAGCCTACTTCTGACAATTTGTCAAACTCATTCTCCATCCAGATTGTTGGTTTTCCTTCTAACAATCAGGCCCCTCTGCTGCAGGTCTGCTGGAATTTGTTGGAGGTCCACTCCAAACCCTATTTGCCTAGGTATCACCAGCAGAGGCTGCAGAACAGTAAATATTGCTGCCTGTTCCTTCCTCTGGAAGCTTTGTCCCAGAGGGGCACCTGCCAGATGCCAGCGGGAGCTTTCCTGTATGAGGTGTCTGTCGACCCCTGCCAGGAGGTGTTTCCCAGTCAGGAGGCACAGGGGTCAGGGACCCACTTGAGGAGGCAGTCTGTCCCTTAACAGAGCTCGAGCACTGTGCTGGGAGATCTGATGCTCTCTTCAGAGCCAGCAGGCAGGAACTTTTAAGTCTGCTGAAGCTGTGCCCACAGCCGCCCCTTCCCCTGGGTGCTCTGTCCCAGGGAGATGGGAGTTTCATCTATAAGCCCCTGACTTGGGCTGCTGCCTTTCATTCTGTTAAAGTGAATACTATGAATATACGGATCTCTATTTTAAAAAACCTTCCAAGTCAGAGCAGATGGCCCATTTATCTCTAGCAATATTAAACATAATGGCATTTTAGTGCTATGAAATTATATAGGCACCTTTTAAGGTTCATTTTTAACAAAGTTTCCAGAGTGTTGGGAAGTGTGGCTTCACATTGCTGTCTAATTTAGTTGTTCTTTCAGACAAATTCACTCTATGAATGTTTAAAAAATCTTAACTAACCGCATTAAAAGAACGGCCAGGATTATGTAAGTGGGGAACGTGCTCTTCCATCAGTGTCTTAGTGTCCTATTCCAGAACTGCATTTATTTCTGGACACTCTAGGAGAGAATCTGTTACCTTGCCTTCAACAGCTGCTAGAAGCTGCCCACAAAGCCAGTGGTGACCAGCTGAATATTCTGCATAATGATCACTCTGACTCTTCTTCTTCCATCACATTTCCTTCTTCAAATCTCCTGCCTACCTCTTTCACTTACAAGCATCCTTGTAATTATATTGAGCCCAGCAGATAATCCAGGATAATCTCCCCATTTCAAGATTTGTAACGTAATCACATCTACACAGTCCCTTTTATTCAGGGAAGAACAGGTTCAGGGAAGGACATGGACATCTTTGCAGGACCATTTTTCTGCCTACCACAATCAGATAAATGCAGTGCTCTTATTTCTTCTTTCATGTAATCTTAGATCTAACAAACTATACTCATTTTCTTCTAATCATTAAATTGATGATTCAGAGTTTAATTCTTGAAATACTATTTATTTGGCTTTCAGGAACTTGAGAAAACAATCTCTCTCTCTCTCTCTCTCTCTCTCTCTCTCTCTCTCTCTATCTCCCCCCCCTTTCTTTTTAAACAGAGTCTCCTTGCCCAGGCTGAAGTGCAGTGGCACGATCTCGGCTCACTGCAACCTCTGCCTCCCGGGTTCAAGTTATTCTCCTGCCTCAGCCTCCTGAGCAGCTGGGATTACCGGCAGCCACTACCACACCAAGCTAACTTTTGTATTTTTGGTAGAGATGAGGTTTCACCATGTTAGCCAGGCTGATCTTGAACGCCTCAAGTGATCTGCCTGCTTCGACTTCCCAAAGTGCTGGGATTACAGGCATGAGCCACTGCACCTGGGAGAGAAAACAATCTTTCTAATGTCTGCCCCACATTAGTTCTAATTTGTACAATTTCCATTTCCTTATAGTAATTTGTATACCATTGTGCTACCTGTGATCCATGTTTGCTTCATATCTTTTTAAGTACCTCATTAAAAATCATCTCCCAAATTCTGTTAAAGTGAATACTATGAATATATGGATCTGCATATGAAAGAAAATGCTTCCAAATCAAAGCAGATGGCCCATTTATCTCTAGCAATATTAAATATAATGATATTTTGTACTGTGAAATTATACAGACACCCTTTAAGGTTCTATATACTTTTAACCCTGCACCCCCTTTCCACACCTCTGTCCCAGAACTTCCATTAGGTTCTTACCTTTCTGTGACTCAAATGCAAGTGCAGGCTGGGTGCAGTGGCTCACGACTGTAATCCCAGCATGTTGGGAGGCCGAGTTAGGTGGATCACTTGAGGTCAGGACTTCGAGACCAGCCTGGATGGCATGGTGAAACCCCATCTCTACTAAAAATACAAAATTAACCAGGCTTGGTAGCATGTGCCTGTAATTCCAGCTACTTGGGAAGCTGAAGCATGAGAATCACTTGAACCCAGGAGGCGGAAATTGCAGTAAACTGAGATTGTAACACTACACGCCAGCCTGGGTGATGGAGTGAGACTCAGTCTCAGGAAAAAAAAAAAAAAAAGCTAGTGCAAAGTGCAGAAGTGCTGGGAATCCTGGTAAAATACTCCAACCATTTCTTTCTCTACCAGGCTGCTGGAGAGAATTAGTATAGTAGCCACAAGAAATGAAGGTTTACACAGAAATCTCACACACAGAAAACTCAGACCAATTACAAGAATCCTTCACACAGCCAAAGAGTCTTCTGCACACCCAAAAAATGGCTCTGGTATACATGGGAACCCCAGAATTCGTAGGTTTAGAGGGCCAGCTCCAGTGCATGCAATACAAATGGAGACAGTGAATTCTGAAATTACACCTGGTTTTCTCTAACTAATGCATCTTCTCCTTTCCTTAGACTCCAAATGCAGCAGTTTTTGCTAATGATATGTAATCTATAAGGCCAGAGAACAGTTCTGTTCATAATTGTAAATAACTAAATCCAGGTCACCTGCATCACATCAGGTGATTCAGTCTACACAGAAGTTGACTTGAAAGCAAGAAATTCCTTTTTGCTATTGCTTTCATATACTGTGCCAGGATATATTGAAGAACCTAAATGGTGGCAGATTTTGGTTATTTGAGGTGACGTATGATTTTTGGAAGGAGTAAAACATCTCTCAGTGTCATATCTAGTCAACCAAAGATAAAGCTAAGCAAACAGTTTTAGGATAGAAGATACCTACAGCATAAGACAGTATTCATTTTTATCCTGTGGTTTTAAAAGCAGTTCCAAAAAGTGTTTACAACACCATTTCAATAATTGTGGTACATTTGGGGGGAAGAAAGGAACAAGCCTCCCTGGGCAAGTACTTTTAAGGATAGCTCTCATGTAGCTATGGGAAATTTGGTTTCATTTATTAAGAACCAATATATTACTGTTATTGCTGCTCCATCCTGCTCACAAATCAAGATAAACATTTTACAGTCTGTGTTTTGAGTCTAAGATAGTTTAAATATGTGGAGTATAATGTTTTAAATGAACCATTTATTTGATTAAAATATTACCACACGTATCTGCCTGTATGTCATAAATTGTGCAAAACAGGTATATTCAATACAGCAAGAATTTTGGATAAATGTCATCTCTAGTGCCCAAATTTGCCCCAAATTTGGTCAGATAAGTATTTAATTAGATACATGATTTATTACAACATATTACTGATATTAAATGTACAAGCACAAATAATATTTTTAAAATATGCAATTTTATTCTGAAATAAATAACAAACACAAGACTTAAATTTTAACATTTTGGCCCTCTAATGGCTTACATGGTTCATGTATGATTGCAATTTTAAATGGGTTGATAACAAACACAAGACTTAAATTTTAACATTTTGGCCCTCTAATGGCTTACATGGTTCATGTATGATTGCAATTTTAAATGGGTTGATAACAAACACAAGACTTAAATTTTAACATTTTGGCCCTCTAATGGCTTACATGGTTCATGTATGATTGCAATTTTAAATGGGTTGAGAATCCCGGTAACCTGTAAATTGAAAAATGAATTTGCCCTCTGATGGCTAAATTGTAAAATCTCAGGACTGAAAAGATTGACTTTTAGACTAGCTAGAACTGACTTGAAACTAAGGGAATCTATTACTATATCTAAAGAAAGAATGTGCCAAATGAAAATGTTTTGGTGGATGAACAGGATGAGGAAATGGGGTTATTCAGCCATTAAAGCACCAAATTCTGAAAAGTAGAAAGACTAACCATGGCACTGCCCAGACAAAGCACTATCTGAGAGAACAGGAACTGCAGCACAGTCTGTGGAGCAGGTGTAGCCAACTGTGGTCAGGCCATTTTAGCTTCCTACCATTCAACATTCAACTCACGCAACTAAATTCCTCTTTTCCGAGTGTATGAATGAATTCACTAGAATTCTCATATCTCTTTTTGTATCCTTAAAGATTATAATTACCATTATGGAATTAAAAATCTATATTCTTATATCATACTTTTTGAATTATGTATCCCTGGGAGTTCATATCTAGGATATGAACCTGTTCTCAGTACACTGACCAAACCATGTTTCTATGACTTAAAGATTAAACTACTATTACCACGCTCGAACTACTACCAAGTGGGAGCAGCTCAAAACCAGTGGATCAGGAGAGTTGAAGATTTGAAGGAGAGTGGTTAAAGAAAGGGGAAAAATTATGTTTGCTGAATAGAAGGGTAGGAGAAAGTGGGAGGAAAGTTAACAGGAGAGAAAAGGAGAGATTGTATGAGGTCAAAGAACAGGTATTGCAACGGTCACTGAGTAATTCAGAATCTAATTGCTTTCCAACAGTTTGGACCTTACAGAAATATGTGAGAAAATATAGGAACAACCTTTTTGTACATCCTTCCCTGAGTTCAATTAATTCAGTCAGAATGTAGATCATTTACTTAAATAGTGAAGTTTGGCAAATTAAAGGACAAGGTGTTTGAATCCTGGGAATACATTCATTGCCCCCCAAAACATCTCTTAATAAAAAGTGAGTAGATAAATTGAATGCCCTTTTCAATCATTTCCTATTAGATTAGTAAATAAGGAATAAGTAATGCCATCAATTGTGAAGGTTATGACCTCTAGTATGGTAAATACCGAAATGAAAACTGGAGTAAACATAGAAAGGAAAACAGACCTGGGAAAATATCAAAGTAGAACCTGGTATAGATACAAGAAATCTTATCACAGATTGGCATGGCAAAATGTGGTCCTTTAGGAAATTTTGATTTCATTTCACTCTAATCATATGTGATATATCTGAATTGTTTGAGGAAAGAGTGGGCATAAATATATTGCTAGTATTGTCATCTCAAGCAGAAAGAATGCAAATATCATTTCCAATAATCCAAGCAAGTATTTAATTATCTTACAAAATGACCAAAAATAATGTTTTCAAAGAATGCCTTATAATTATATAGAAAAATTCTTCTGGGGATATTTTTCTTAAAATGTTCTAGGCACCAAATTAACATATTAAATATTTTTCCATGTGATAAAAAGGTGCTAGCAATGAGTAGCTCAGAAGCATATATCTTGCCTGTTCCCTAAGTCACTTATCCACTTGCCTAAGTTGACTCTGCAAGTGAGAGTTAAAAAAAAAAAAAAAAAAAAAAGACAGAAAAGCCATGCTTGTGATGATTCTTGCTTTACCTATCTAAAAGAAAATATCATTAGTTTGGATTTGCTTCAAGTGTGAACAAAAATGGAATCAGTCTGAAAAAAAAGATTCTGATGATACCACCATTCTAGTTTAAGGCCATCACAACACACACACACACAGACACACACACACACACACCCTCAGATTTCTAAAGCAAGATGAATGTCTTGCTATACAATGTTCTCTTGCCCTGTGAACCTGACTATTCAATAAAAATCTGGGAATAACTATAGCTATCAATATTTTCATAAATAGAAGAGGCACTTATTTATGCAAAATGATTAAAGTGCAACCTTTACTTCAAAAAGAATATCATGAGCATAGGTACTCTAATTTTTTTGGATTCCATTAACTATTGCCCATTCTTTAAAAACTTCTATTATTTTAGCTTTTAACAGGTTAGATTACTATAAATCTGTTTATTTTTCTGGAAACTTGCATATTCTTACTATATTTATTTTAGTTTGTAGATATCATTATTTGAAATGTTGACATTTTTCTTATACTATTATCTAGTGTGTTATAAAAATATTAATAAAAGTTTTCTGGGAATTCAGTTGGTCTATCAAGTATACCCTATAAATAAAGTACTTTTGTAAGCACTGTGAGACATACCAAAGTGGTGAACAGTCTATATCCTTTATAACTTACTTTGTGTTTTAAAACAAGGTAATGTATGAGTAAAAAGACAACCAATGTGATAATGCTTTATATTTTATAAAAGAACCAACAGATCATCTAAACATAGTAGTCTAATAACCCAAAATGCAAGTCGTAAATACTCTTTGACTACACATGAGTTTTCTGCATGTGGCTTCATAGATGCAGTCTGAGTAACAATAATAAGTTTATGTAGATACATAATAAAATGAACTTAATGTAGAATACATATAAGCCAACTTCCCAAAAGAGCAGTAATGCCAAAGAAACCCAGTTTTAATTATAAACATATATTAACAGGTTTCCTAAAGTGGTTTCCACTTTAATTTCTGGAATAGCAAATTTAAAAGATGCAGCAATATCTTTTGCTTTATTACACACCTTTGTTATTACTCCAACAAAAGAAAGAACAGTGTGTAAATTCCTGGAGTACAACCAAATGAGTCATCTATTCAATTTGCTTTAATTTTCTTTTGTAGGAGAGTCAGGGGACTATTAAACTATGTGAATAAGGCTTACATTTTAAAATTGTATCTTCCTCATTGTCAGTATCTTTCTAAGATTTTCTGAATCAAATAAAATGGCTGATTCATGCTACATTGCATAAATATGAAGTTCTCCTATTAACCAGTACGGACTGATGGTTTATATTCCTAATATTTCCAAATGACCTCAACATCATCTTTATAATGCAATTACATATTAAAATGCATATTCTCACATTGATAATGCCAACATAAACAAACCTAAGAAGTCCCTGTTAAAGTTGGTATGTTCCAATTGCCTGGGCTTATATTCGAGGCGTTGGGCATAGTAATTGACTGCAGAAACAATTCATCCTGGAAGAGTTCTTCAAGCCTTTTATTATCCCCAAATCAATTGACATAATTTATAACATATTCTCAATTAAAGTTAAATCAGAAACCTGAAACCTCCAACCCTAGATTGGTTTACTATGTAGCTGTTATCAGTAGTAACATTTTAAATATTTCAAAAGATACTCTTGAATTATGGGAAATACAAAACAAAATAAATAACTTGCTTAGAAATAAAAAAAAAAAAATTAGTTTAAGGTGATCTATGTCACTTCCCAAAGAACAGACAGAAATTATTTTAGCAGCAATTTTATGTTTTTGTTTTTCTGCTTATAAATTTGACTTCCAAATGCATTTATTTTTTCATAGCAATGAGTATGTAACCTATATCACTAAATGAAGAGGTAATTTAATGTATTTATTCTAATTTATTTAAGTATATTCCTTTATAATAAAATATTAATAACTTTTGTATAAATATATATTTACAATTCCCAGAGGGAAAATCTGAATAATGTCACTGCATTTTGGGTTGGAATCTTAGTTAATTCTTACATTGAGAGGTATAACCAAAGTATTGCTAATTCAGGCTGAGGCAGGTGGATCGGGAGGTCAAGAGATCGAGACCAACATGGCCAACATGGTGAAATCCCATCTCTACTAAAAATACAAAAATTAGCTGGGGCGGGCGCCTGTAGTCCCAGCTACTCAGGAGGCTGAGGCAGGAGAATCACTTGAACTCGGGAGGTGGAGGCTGCAGTGAGCCGAGATCACGCCACTGCACTCCAGCCTGGAGACTGAGTGAGACTCTGTCTTAAAAAAAAAAAAAAAACTAATTCAAAAATAAGTTATAGTCCACATATGATTTTGAAACTAAGCTTTTTAGAAACAAAATCAAACATGATTTTCTAGAAACAATTCCAAAATATTGGCTAAAACATTTTAAATAGTGCAACTGATACTGTTTTAAGGGAAATTTAAGTTAATCTAATTTTTGTAAACTGGCATTGGAACCAGAAAAAGCTGAAATTTTGGGTCACAGAAACATAGCAAGAGAGAAGATGCCTTATTCTTTTAGAGGTGACAATTTTTTCATGATGGTGAATGACTAACTTCTTAACTGTCTAAATTTGTATGGACAAAAAATAATTTTCTAAGCCAACAACTTCTAGATATCAACTGGAGGTGAAAACAATGGGAGAAATCAGGGAAATATGGGGACATCGGATATAAATATACTCATTTTAATATATAGGACTGTTCATATTTTGATCATCACTTCGGTTCTCACACATCACTATCTATATATCAGATTTGTCATCGTTTTTTAGTGTTTCTGTTCACTTTCAAAATAATTGTCATCAAGAGTTTTCATGACATCTTAATATGTACAGTAAAATATACAAACACAACCAACAGAAGATTATAGAAAAAGTGAAATTGTCACTACTTCCAATTTTGCCTGATTCTATAAAGGTATAAAAGACAAATTAAGATTTTGAAGCTACAACCAAAACAGACAATGTAAGGCAGTTTTCAGGTTCTGAAATCATTTCCTGTATATTGCTTCATTTTTATTTTGATCGTTACATAATGCCAAAAAGACAAGTCGTGTAGAAGCTACGGTCTCTATTTTTGCCAAATAAGGGAATTGAGGCTTGGAATTCAGAATTTGCCCAGTCACAAGGCAGGTACTTGTTATAGCCAGAATTGTCTTTTGATACCTAACCTGATTCATATTGCTTTGGAAATTGTTGTACAGATATATACTACAGATGCAGAGTTATACAAACCTATACCTACATGAGATTGTGTATATAAACAATTGCAGTAGGTAGCATTCAGATCTCCATGAACTTCATCCCTTACATGGCAAAAGGGATTTGCAGATACAGTTAAGACTTCTAATCAGCTGACCTTAAAATGAGAAGATAATCCTAAATCTGCACATTACAATTGTTCTTTTATGGAGCCATTTATATAGTACCCCAAAGAATGTTTTAAATTATGACTTTATTTAAAAATAATTAATATACTATATATACATGAAAATCTCACACTATGTAAATTTCATATGAAATCCTACAACAGGTTAATTTTAGTGATAAATGTTGTTACTTTGGAAATAAATACAAATTGATACAAATTGGCCTAGCAATTTTCTACCCCGAACCTTTAATATCTATTTTTTAATTCATCCAAACCACTTAATTAATCTCATATATATTTTCAGTCTGGTCTTTGGGAAACCACAGAGTGTTATACCATTCCTTAAAACATGTTTGTATATATATGTTTTATATTTAACTTAAATAGCTTCTCTTAATGGAAAGTATTGGGTTTTGAGGGTTGTTGTTTGCTTGTTTTGAGAGGAGGAGGTGGCAAAAATAAATTATTTAAAATGCCAACAATTATTGTATATTAAAATCCTAAGTGCAATATGCACTTATTTCTTATTCATTTTTTAGGTATATACGATATTTGAATAAATTTGAACTGCTAAAAGATAGGAAGTAGTAAAGAGTTTTCTGAATACTAAGTACTGACCACAGAAACAATCAGTCATGAACTAGTAGATTATAAAAAATTGTCATGCTCATGGCCACCTTCATTTTAAAATCTAGTCCTATTGCATAGAAACTTAGGTCTAAAATAAGAACGTGTTTCAATTATTTTTCATTTTAACATCCTGAGTTCTACCTTTAAAAAATCTTCCTTTTATACCATATTTACAATTAAGACCTCTAAAGCAAAATGTAAAATAAAAACAACCTAAGATATTTTAGTAGCTTCTGTTATAAGTCATAAATCAAGACACAACTTATAGTCTATTTTCAGAATGAAAAGTAAGCACATCTAGGTGGAAAGAGTAAAAAGAAAGCAAAGAGCACTTGGTGACTTAGGGGACATTAATATTCTATTACAGTTAAGTACTCCCAAAATGCAATAATTTAAAGTCAGAAACATAATAAAAATATATATCACATCAATTCTAGATTGCTAACCTTTGTGGATAAGCCAATTTTTCAGAACATTCCAGGTTCCTATACCTTGCCTATACCATTCTTTTTAGATTGTGTCTCAGAATAACTGTCCCCTTTTAACAGCTAGACCACAAAGAAAATAATAATACCTGACATGTATTGAGGACCTGTATTGTGCCAGCATTTGTAAGCACATTACATGGGTTATATCTTTTAATGTCTACAACAGCTCTATTAGATTACTATTGCTTTATCCACACTCGAGGAATGAGGAAACAGGCTATGTATATAGCCTCTAAAAGGTATCAGGGCAAGTAAATGTTTCATCCAGGATCCAATTCCTAGTCTATCTGATTAGAAAAATCTTTCTCTTAACCAACACAAATACACCAATATGTCAGAAAGTTATAGTCAAAAAGACTGAAGTCTTTTTGATAAGTATTATGCCAAAAAGTAAAAAAAAATATATAAAATAAAATAAAGAAAAACAACAGTTTATTTACCAATAATTTTTCTAAAATCAGAATGTGTACCAAGCAGTGTGCTACAGCACTGGAGATACTATACTGTCGCCACCACCACCACCACCACCACCATCACCGTCATCATCATCATCATGATCATCATCACATCCATCATGGGCCACAGATACGGTTCTACACACATAGCCTCTATTAAACCCTCATAATAACCTTACAAGTCAGGCCCTATTGTTATCCCCATTTTACACATGAGAAAACCAAAGTTAGTAATCTGTTGAAGCAGAAAATCCTGACTCTTGAAACCTAGGAGCTTTACTTTGTCTAATGCTTACTTCTTTACTTCATAATTACCATCCTCTATATAGATTTCTATGATCTGCTTTGTACATTTTTCTTTCACATTATTCTATAAATACGTAACTCTCTGTGAACATTTTAATGCTACACATAATATGTGCTAATAATTTAGAAAACATTGTTAAAATGTTCTATTGTATCAGAAATGATAAATTATCAAAAACAGAAAAGGGATAACAAGAAAGTATTCTACTAATTATGAAAGACTCTAGAAACAGTATTCACAAAAGTACCCACCAAACAGATCAGACTGCTAGTAAATGAGTTATTTCAAAACTTAAGGAACGGAAAACTTATGCAGTATTTAAAGCGTTTCAGGGAAGAAAACCTCCCCAAGTAATTCTACCCATCTGATATTTTTTCCAATACCAAGCTTAATAAAGTTAGCATAACATGTTGTTTTTGAAAATAGATGCAAATGTCCCAACAAAAATATTAGCAAATTATATTCAGATATATTTTAAATAATTATTCACAATGGCACAGACATATAACTGCCAGGCCTCTGAGTCCAAGCCAAGCCATTGCATCCCCTGTGACTTGCACATATACGCCCAGGTGGCCTGAAGTAACTGAAGGATCACAAAAGAAGTGCAAATGCCCTGCCCCGCCTTAACTGATGACACTCCACCACAAAAGAAGTGAAAATGGCCAGTCCTTGCCTTAAGCGATGATATTATCTTGTGAAATTCCTTTTCCTGGTTCATCCTAGCTCAAAAAGCTCCCCCACTCCTACCCGCCAGAGAACAACCCCCCTTTGACTGTAATTTTCCTTTACCTACCCAAATCCTATAAAACGGCCCCACCCTTATCTCCCTTCACTGACTCGCTTTTTGGACTCAGCCCGCCTGCTCCCAGGTGATTAAAAAGCTTTATTGTTCACACAAAGCCTGTTTGGTGGTCTCTTCACAGGGACGCACATGACAATAACAAAATACAGTAGTTAAAACCAACTACTACTGACACACTAATAGAGAAGTGGCTTACTAAATAAGTCCCTGAAAATATGCAAATTATATCATAGCACTTAGTGTATAATACATGTTTCTTTTTCTAACAGTTGTTTTAAGTCATGTGGGGAAGCACAGATAACCATTTGGCAGGAAAAACAAATAGCATTTCTTATACACTTAAATATAATGCCAACAGCAGAAATCATAAGGGGAAACACAGGCATATTTTATAAATAAGTCTGTTTTAAATTTAATGACTTTTTTTTTTTTTTGAGACAGGGTCTCGCTCTGTCACCTCCCAAGCTGGAATGCAGTGGTGTGATCACAGCTCATTGCAGCCAACTTTAGCAACTTTAAACAAACATAATAAGTGCAATATAAAGGCAAATAAAATGTGAGAAAACATATTTGCAATACCTCACTTCCTTAATATTTTTGAGCAATGAGACTGAATCTCAGCACTCAATATAAAAAGGGAATCTGAGCCAGGCGCGGTGTCTCATGCCTGTAATCCCAGCACTTTGGGAGGCTGAAGTGGGCAGATCACTTATGGTCAGGAATACAAGACTAGCCTGGCCAACATGGTGAAACCCTGTTTCTACCAAGAATACAAAAAATTTGCTGGGCATGGTGGCCCATGCCTGTAATCTCAGCTGCTGGGAGGCTGAGGCATGAGAATCGCTTCAATCCAGGAGGTGGACGTTTCAGTGAGCTGAGATGGTGCCAGCGCACTACAGCCCTAGATGACGGAGTAAGACTCTATCTAAAAATTCCTACCACATCCTTTCAACCAACCAGATAATTTACTTATTTTCTGATTTCTCTCCATTACAATATAAGCTCTATGTGAGAAAAGATTTTCAGATTTTTGATCATTGTAATTTTAGCACTCAAAACACTTCTTACATCTGTCTATCTGAACTTAATATAACGTTGTTGAATAAGTACAACTATAAGGTAAAAGGATTCCTGGAAGATTCTGAAGTAGAAAGCACCAAGAATCTGCCTCCCTACCTAGGCAACAATTGCACTGGCAGAATTTGTCTAATGTAACTATTTTGAAACTGTGGAATCTGTTGAGGGCTTGAAACTTTCGAGGATGTTTTTTTTACAAAAAATAAAAAAGACCATCCTAAGATCATATGAAATCTTGAAAAAGAAGAACCAATCTGGAGGACTCACACTTCTGTATTTTAAAACTTATTGCAATGCTACAGTAATCAAAACAGTGTGGTCTGACATGAACAGAGACACAGAAACAAATGGAATAGAATAGAGAGCTCAGAATAAAACTTTCACATATATGGTGAGAGGATTTTTGACAAGCGTGCCAAAGTCATTCAATATGGATTGTCAATGGAGAAAGGACAGGTTCTTCAATAAATGTTGCTGGTAGAACTGAATATACATATACAAAAGAATGAAGCTGAGCACTTACCTACATCATATACAAAAATTAACTGAAAACAGATCAAATCTAATTCTAAGACCTAAAACTTCAAAACTCTGAGAAGACAAAATAGGGTAAAATTTTCACAACATTAGATTTGGCAATGATTTATTTGATATGACACCAAAGGCACAGGCAACAAAAGAAAAAATAAGCAAATTGGATTTATAAATATTAAAAAATTTTGTATATCAAAATACACTATCATAGAATAAAAAGGCAACCCCCAGAATGAGAAAAAAAAAATTTGCAAAGCATATCTGATAAGGAATTAATATCCAGGATATATAGAGAACTTTAAAACTCAACAATAACAAAAACAACTTGATTCAAAATGGGCAAAGGAATTGAACAGATGTTTTCCCATAGAAGATATACAAATGGCCAATAAACACATGAAAAGATGCTCAACACCACTAATAGTTGGGAAAATGCAAATCAAAACTAAAATGAGATACCATTTTACACCCATTAAGATGACTACTAAAAAAAAAAATAAATAAAAACCTAAAAAGCATAAAATAAAAAGAGTTGTAGAGTATGTGCCCTCTTAATGGGGATGTAGAATGCTATAGCTGCTGTGAAAAACAGTATGAAAGTTCCTCCAAATATTAAAAATAGAATTACCATAGAATACAACAACTACATTTCTGAGTATATAACAAAAAAATTGAAAACAGACTCTGAAAGGGATACTTGTAAAGCCATGTTCATAGCAGCATTATTCACAATAGCAAAAACTTTGAATATATACATATATATTATAAACATATAAACACATACATACACATATACACACATATAAACATACACACACAACATATGCATACATATATACATACCTACACAAAGGAATACTGTATGATTTTGCCTTAAAAAGGAAGGACAACACAACATACACATACATACATACATACACAAAGGAATTCTATTTTGTCTTGTAAGGGATGAACATTCTAACATATGCTACAAAACAAATGAACCTTGAAGATATTATGCTAAGTGAAATAAGCCAGTCTCACAAATATGGTATGATTCCACTTACATGAGGTACTTAGAGACTTAGAGTAGTCAAAATCATAGAAACGAAAAGTAGGATGGTGGTTGTCAGGCGCTGGGAAGAGGGAGAAATGGGGAATTATTGTTTAATGACTATGGATGGGGTTTCTCCATTACAAGATAAAAACGGTTATGGAGATGGATGGTCATAATGGTTGCACAACATTATAAATGTATTTAATATCACTAAACTGTACACCTAAAAACATGATTGACATGGTAAATTTCATGTTATGTGCATTTTATCATAATAATTACATTGAAAATTAAACCCCCAAACCCAGTATGATATGATCAATTTTATGATTAAACATATATTTAAAGACACTTGTTTATCTAAACAAGTCTCAAAATGCAGACACCAATATGTCACCATTATACCTTTTCATCAATGAGTGTATACTTGCTTATAGTTCACAAAATAATTGAAATTTTAAAAGAAAGACTAGAAATTAACTGCCTTTCCCCAAACCAAACAACAATAATTGCCAAAAGCGTTTTCTTATCACATAAACCGGAGCAAAGTATTAGATTTTACAGCTTTTATTTTACACACCTTTTTCCACTCTATACCTTTTTAGAAAGATATGTCTATTTGAGACTTTTCAGACTAGAAGTGGAAATCACACAATTACCATGGTAACAAACATATAAATTGTTTTAGAACTATTGAGGCATTTAAGAAAGGTAGAAATACAGTTGCCTAAAGGGGAATAAACAGCAGTTTGCAGTGACATACAGACTGTCATTACACAAACAACTCTAAACAGATCTGTTTAGAAGGTTCTCAGCTCCTAGGCAGACACAGTTCCCAGGTGTTGTCTCTTCCTCTCTGCCAAGTACTTCTGATTTGAGCAGGTGTGACTGCATGGTGGGAGGAGGGAAAGAAGTTATGCTTGGAGGAAAGTTACTGCTGGTGAAGCTGATGGGAGAACTATCAGGGCACTGGGGCAATTAGTAGATCAGAGGGCTACCTGCAGCTCCTTCATATGATAGTTTAAAACACCACTGAGTACTTTGTTTTGTTGCACATACTTTTCCTGTCAAACCTGGCTAATAAAATAAATAAATAAAAGTTTACTGTCTAGCTCCCATATAGTATTAAAACTATTTTATTGTAATTTGGTAACCACAGATAAAACCCGAATCTTCCTTTTAAACTGTTTATAAATCAGACAGCTATGGAAACAGTAGGTCATTTATTTATTCAGCTCTTAGAGTTTGCCACTACAAAAGTATTTACTGTTTTATAATAATGTATCATTTGTACCATGATTCACAAGTCAATGCATCAGTGCATCAAGTAGATAACAATTTATTAAATAACTTAATGAGTCTATCAAAGGAGCACATTTTTAACCATAAAAAGATTTATATACCAGCACAGTTGTTTTTTCATGCATGCATACATAAAGTCAGAAAATAAATATTAATTGAGTGCCTATTAAATGTAAGGTAGCGTGTTTGGAGCTGGATACACACTAAGGAACAGAGATGTTCTTCCTGCCTTCATCAAGCTTACAGTCTATTGGAAATAAGATAATAAATAAATGAGCAAATGAATGATTATACAACTATAATTTTTGAAAAGTGCTATAATATATTTAATTATGATACAGTGATAGAATAGTAACAGGGAAATATGATGTGTATGTATGTGAGCATGAGTTACTTGGATAAGATGACCAGAGAGAGATTCTCCAGGCTGTACAGTTTAAGTTGAGGGATGAGTTAGAAACAGAAAATCTGCAACATATAGAAGGTGATACATATAGATAAGAAGTATATATATATAATGTATATAAATAAAGAGAGAGAGAGAGAAATGATAATTTCAAGATCATGAATACTTAAAGACCCCCCACCAATATGAAATAAAAAAGCTAAGGACAGAAATTTGTGTTGCATTATTATTTAGCACATATGTACATGATACAAAATAACAATAAATAGCATAATAATATTATGTGTAAGAAATGAAATTAGGTTACTCCATATCTATGAGGGGAAAGCATACCTCATATAATAGTAATAACAATTATACTGAATGCAGAGTGAAAAAAAATAAGTTAATTCCAGTGAAGGGAAAAGCAGCATACAATTATGAAAAATGATATACAATCTACTTACATATCATTTGAAAATGTGTGGCCTGACAGAAAAAACTAACTAGCAAAACAATAAATTAAACAATAAACCATCACTTCCTGTCTTCTTATTCATTCCCTTTAGAACCCCAGTTCATCCTTTCAGTCCAACCACAATCTATGGATCCCATCACTTTTTGATAGTACTCATTTTATTAGTGCCAGCGATGCGAAAAGAACTTTAGAAACTATCTCAGTTTGAGATTTAATGTTAATTTAAAGATTACAAATTCAGAATGTAGCTTCAAAAATTAAAAAATACAGACTAATGTATGTGGCAGTATTTTAGAGAAGCACATCCTTAGAATTCTCTGTTGAGTTTTTGGCAAGCCTGTTGAATAAATATGTAGGCTACTTGGATGGATTCCAAATGAAACAACTAAAATGATGAAAGGAGTGGTTTACAAGGACAGATTAAAGGAAAAAATATGTATGACTTCAGCATGTCAGAGAGTAAAAAAGGAACATTATGGTTTACAAATATTTGAAACATGTAGATTTGAGGGAAAAAAAGAACTTTGTGTACAAGGTACACAATTATGAGCATATTAAAAGGAGAGACGAAACTATTCCCCTGGTAATGTTAATTGCTTTACAGTAAGAACATTTGGACAAATAACCCAAGGATGGGCAAGAATTAAAACCGCCAAGCAGACATATTAGACATTCCTAGTAACCTAAACTATGCAGACCTCAAAATACGTAGAGAGCCATCTGAACAAGATAAAGTAGGTCAGGGAACAACTGCAGATATCTTCCTATCCCCCAGCTGTGTTTTAAATTTAGAAGGAATTCTTCCGTGGATTTGGGGCTTTTCTCTGTAAGTGTGCTACAGTGAAAAGATTCCTCGATTTGGATCTATAAGACCTAGTTTTGAGTGCTGATTACTTATTCTATTCCCAGTCCATATCCTCATCTGTCAACAGGGATAATAATAACCCCTTAGGTTGTTGTGGTTTTAAAAGAGATGTTTCTATGAACACATATTATATGTACTTAAAAGCATTGCTCTTAGTGAGACCTATCCATTATTATTAAGAGTGTAATGTGTCAAAAGCTATAGGATGAAGACTGTCAAAGAGAATAATGCCTGAGACTAGGCAATTATATATCTGTCATCTGCTTAGAGTAAATCGGCTCTCCTCCAAGACACTGCTTACCTTGCAGCCCTCTTAACTGGATACTGTTTCTCATATCACTTCTGGGTCTGAACATGTGGTACCAGTTCCTTTGCTGCTCCAGGCCACGTCCAGAACATATTCCCTCCTCTCTCTCTAAAAACACCCAGTTTTAATTTCATGTCATCTTTGCTACTCTACCATTTCTTAGTATAAGTACTCCAGATCTCTGAACTACACCCCCTTATTCCTTAAAGATTCCTGGTTTTGGTTTGCTGTCATCCTCCCCAACATTTCTTGGGGCACAATATTTTGTGATTTTAATAACCACAGAGATGATTTTTTCCAACACCTGGCCATTCATTGCCAATTTTCTTCCAATCATCATGTCTTCTACGCTTCCTGAAACATAACTTCTATAGCCATACTCTCATGTTTATAATTACCAAAATTTTAATTACATTGGAATTATTACAATATCTCCAAAATCTTCCTCCAACCGTCACTTCCTGTCTTCTTATTCATTCCCTTTAAAAGCCCAATTCAATCTTTCAGCCCTACTAGGATCTATAGATGCCATCACGTTTTGATAGTACTCATTTTCTTAGTGCCAGAGAGGGATAAAAGACTTTAGAAATTATCTTAGTTCAAGATTTCATAAAGCAAAAATGTTGAAATCATCCAGATAAAGCAAAAATGGGTGTAATCAATAGAGAAATTTGTAAGTGGTTAAATACTTCTGGAAATGCATAACCACAGAGGCCAGGTTGGGAAAAAGACACAAGAAGGATTAGAAATTAGAGTAGTGACCAAGAGTAGGGTCAGTAGGAATGAAGGGTGAGGAAAGGTAAAAGGCAGAAAATTCTGGTAAGAGACAGAAACTCTGAGAAATTTAAAGTACTGGTAGCCGAGTAATTTCATGTGATGTGAAAATCTAATAAATAGCATTGCCAGTAGGTACTGAAAAATAGAGATGGAAATCATTAATGTTGGGATCTTCCAGGAAGTTTAATATCAGAATGTTAAAAGGGCTACAAGCTCATATGTGAAAGTTTTTAAGGGGACGAATGATGGAGAAGAAACAAGGTTCTGAAGCCACTGAGGAAATAAAACATGTTATGAAGGTTAGTAATGGGCTCCAAAGGGGAAAGAAAGTGTTATGTGCTAATGGAAAGAAAGAAAGTGTTAATGTTGAGAAGCAATTTGAAATAGTTTTTGAAAAAGCAAGCAGTATGCCAACCTCTCCTTTTCATCTCGAGTCCAAAAACTGAAAAAAAAAAAAAGGCACAACTATAATTACCTCAAGTAAAGTAGTACAGGAGAAAGGAGTAAAAAATAAGTTGGAATCAGAACATATAGATTCAAATTGAAACTACTCACTCCTTCAATTCCAGGTCATATGACTTTTTTGAATGTCAAGTCCTTATCTGTTAAATTAGATTAAGAATATCTTCTGTGCTTATGTTCCCTAAAGTAGAAATGTTTCTTAAAGTGGAAAATACTTATGTTTTCTAAAGTGGAAAATGCTTATGAAATGTTAACCACTGTTTTATTATTTTGGAGGAAAAAATATAATAATGCATGTGGAGGTACATTTCAACTGTTAAACAATTTACAGATATGCCAAGGAAGAAAATGATGAGGATGAGCTCATATTAGACGGCATATGATATGGTTTGGCTCTGTGTCCCCACCCAAATATCATCCGGAACTGCAATCTCCATATGTTGAGGGAAGGACGTATAATCCCCAAGTGTCCAGGGAGGGAGGTGACTGAATCATGGGGGGGTTTCCCCCATGCTATTCTTGAATAGTGAGTAAGTTCTCAGGAGATTAGATGGTTTTATAAGTGTTTGGAAGTTCCTCCTTCACTATTCTCTCTCTCGCTGCCATGTGAAGAAGGTTCTTGTTTCCCCTTCGTCTTCCACCATGATTGTAAATTCCTGAGGCCTCTCCAGCCATGTGGAACTGTGAGTCCATTAAACCTCTTTCCTTTATAAATAACCCAGTCTTGGGTATTTGTGTTTTTGTTGTTGTTGTTGTTGTTGTTGTTGTTTTGTTTTGTTTTGAGACTCTGTCACCAGGCTGAAGTGCAGTGGCATGATCTCGGTCACTGCAACCTCCGCCTCCCAGGTTCAAGCAATTCTCCTGCCTCAGCCTCCTGAGTAGCTGGGACTAAGGGCGCACACCACAACGCCCAGCTAATTTTTGTATTTTTAGTAGAAAAAGGGTTTCATCATGTTGGCCAGGATGGTCTCGATCTCTTGACCTCATGATCCGCCCGCTTCAATCTCCCAAAGTGCTGGGATTACAGGTGTGCGCCACTGCGCCCGGCCTTCGGGTATTTCTTTATAGCAGTGTGAAAATGGATTAATACAGCATAATTCTCATTATTTTGTAAAATACTTAAAATTAATCCAGTCTGAGGTTTCATTTTTTAAATAAACCATATTTTGGTTGAATAATTCTTCACATAAACCATAAAAAAAGTTCTAATTGATGTGGTTTAAAACTATTTGGTGCTTTTGTTTGGCTAAAACTTCTTAATGGGGTTATGTGGAAATAAAATTAAATGAGCATGAGAAGTAAGGCAAATTAAATATCTTCATTACACTAGGAGAAATAAAAACCTTGTTAACCTCTAAAGTCATTTTGTACTATATGATGTATCTGAAAATTACAGAGAAAGCACGCTCCTACACATCACATTGAATAGCAATGAAACAATGTAGAGGAGAAATGAAATCCTAGAAAATTAAAATAAATCAAAAAATCATGCTGAAATCAAACTGAATGGCAAGATTTAAAGAAAATATATTTCAAACCACTTCCCAAGTGCTCATCTTCTTTCCATCTTCACTATTCTTACCAACGATGCATTCTAATATAGTAACACTTTCTGACCAAAGGAATGAGCATACTCCTTCATTTCTGAGTGTGAAAAAAAGAACTTTACACTTTACCAACCTAAATTTGAAAATTTTAAATTATTGTCCCAAGAGAATAAGTATAATTTAATCCTTCTAAAATAACTACTAGTTAAATAATGGTTAGGCAAAATGTGTGTGTTTTACAAATAATAAAATCATTTAACAAAATATCTCCATGATATACAAGATGTGTCACTCATTGATACAGAGCACCCTGTAATAGTGAAGAGGACAAGCTATAGATCCTAATTTTAACATGCTACTTAGTAGCTCTATGATCTTGGGAAGTTATTTAACCACTCTATATCTCCATTTTCTCATTTATATTTCAATAATAATGGCACCTGCCTCAACAGTTTTGAGAATTAAAGATGATAATTAGAACAGTGGAGCACATCGTATGCAGTCAATGCATGTTAGACTTGAAAGATATTAGAATGGATGCACCTTGTTAACTTATCTAAGACTCTTAATGCTGACATGGTGGTGGTCCTTAAGCGATTAAAAGAAAGCAACAAAAAAAAAAAAAAAAGGAAGAAAAAACACAGAATGATGCCTGAAAAATAACTGTTTCTAGGCCAAAATTAAACTTAGAAGTGTCAGAACCTTGCACCTAAAAAAGGGAACAATCACTTGGAAGCAGCTTTTCTTTTAATTGAAGGTTCATTACAAACACAGTTAAGTACTTTATATCCTGCCTGCACTTGAATATTATATTATCAACAATGCTCTTGCAGGACTGTTGAGAAATATTTTCAAAGTAGGCTCATTCTACAATACACATTATAAGGAATAGTTATGTAAGAAAGTGAGAAACAAAGCTTTTAAAGTTCCTGAAACTACTTTGACCTATTTTTATATGTAAGAGACATACTGCTATTTAAAATGTGCAAGTACTTTTGCAGGCAAACTGATGAGGGTGGGTAGCTACATTCAATTCAATTTATATTAAGTGTCTGTTTGGGTTTTCTTGTTTGTTTTGCCTGGTACTATTCTAAGCCCTAGCTCTGTAGAAAGCACAAAACATGAAACAAGAACTTGGCATATAAACACTAAAGCACTGTGAATGGTAATTTGGTTTTTGTTTGTCTGTAAACAACATTCCAAAAAAGTTAGGGTTTATAATACAGAAGTTAAACTATAGAAAGATAAATAAACAGAAAAAATAGCATAGTTAAAATGAGAGTTCATATAGCATTTGGAAAGAAAATGTGATTAAAAAAAAAAAAAAAAGAGTGCAGCAGAGTTGTGAGCACAGACCTAAGGCTCAGGCCTGGGGTGGGGTGACAACTCTACATTATAGAGAGGGATTTATCCATTTATTTCAAATAAAATACATTCTCCAATGTTTCCACTCAATTGTTTTGGACTTTTCTGCTTGTGTCATGAGCCCATTTCATCCTGGCTGACCTCATATAATCCCCAGTATCAGTAAAATCGAAATGGTTCCCCTGACCTAAAGTACAAGAGGGGATTTAAAGGATTATTTTGCATTCCCAAAATATACCGCTTTGTCAAATACCAAGCACAAACCTTAAGGAATGCATGGTGGCCTAACCCCATTTAGAGATTATCATCGTCAAATCAAGCATATAGCCTCTAACAGGAGATTAAAACCTTGGTCTTCCCATTTATAAAATATTATATCATATTAACTTATTTTAAGAGATCAATCATTTTGATACAAGCCTGTTTTAGAAAAGAGAAAAGGCAAAGCTAAGTCAATCTTCTTTCTCCATAGTAACAATCACATTCAAAAGTGCTTTAGTGCTTAAAAAGCCTTCACCTAAATTCTTGTACTTAAATCCTGCATTCTAAGTCACACACTATAAATCCGAACAATTCCTACACAGTTACTGTCACTATAATAATGCATATTTTAAAACAAAATAACCAGCACATTTTCTAAAATATAACCAAATAATTGCAGGACATTTTATCTACATTGCAAGGTCTGCTTCTTTTCTACAAAATTGAGTTTTGTGTCTTGTAAAACTTTATTACCTTAGGATAAAATAATTTAAAAATACCAACATTTTATCTGACACAAAGGGAAAAGTCCTAAATAACTACATTGTTCAGATATCTAGCTATTTCATCATTAAGCAGGTTTTCAAGCTTAAACATTTTTGACCAAACGTATTTTTTAATAATGTGCACATTTAACTGCATTTGCACCCCCAAAATGTTGAATATCTTGCAATGAGGCTTTCTCTAGGATGCAAAACCAACATTAGCACCAGTTATTGCATTCTCTTATATGGTGACACCCTTACCACCCCCCACCCTCTACCCCCCAACTGCAGGTACCCAGTTTTTGGTACTACAAAGTATCACTGTTTTTACATATACTCCTCTTTGCCTAAAAGTTGGCATGTTTTACTGCTCTGATTAAGCCTGACCTATTACCACATATGCTTTTCACTTTCTGGATTCAGTTTATAGAGTGCCCAGAAACTTGAAAGCCAAGAGAAATAAGGTTTTCTATGATACATGACCTAAGACCTAAATATGACTTCTATTTTTGTGGTCAGAAGTCTCTGATTCTCCTAGATTCTCAGCTATGTTATATGTGGACGAAGCTTCAAGGCAAGCGGCTTCTCCACAAGTGGAGTGGATATAAATTACTGTATACTTGATAGCTTTAGGCAGGACAGTGTGATCAAATCAAGGTGTAAAATCCTGAGTTGCTCCATAATTTAGATCCCAATTTATTTTCACTTATGTTTTAAACTTCAGATTTGGTAGGCAGAGGCTTGACATTATCATCTTCCTTGTCTTTCCTTACAAAAAGGTAAGTTACAGGTTTCACAATGTTTCAAAGATTTGCGATCTTTTAATGATGACAAAATATCATTACCAATTTTACAGTAGATGTTGTGTCCTATTTGCCATATACCAAGGAAATGAGGGAGGAGGGGAGAGGAGGAGAAAGAGATGGAATGAAGGAGAGAGAAATTTTTATCTTAGGAGAACTCTGACACAGAAAGAATGCCACTGGAAACCGACTATTTGGCACAATGTCAGTGACTGTATAAAAAACTCCTGAAAAGGGTGTAATGGTGAATCTATAACATAGTTTTGAGGACTACATCAGCAGATGCTAGAACTAAAAGTTATCAGTGAAAAGTCAATTGAAATCAAAATAAATTAGTTCAAGTCCCTGACAGCAGTTAATACAGATGAGGCACATATATAAAAATTAATAACTGGCTGAAATGGGGTATAACAAAGCTTCATTTATCATGACATTTGTCTCTTTTGGCCACATGACTTGTTTTATGTAGAATCTTGCAAGATCTAAAAAACATACACTTTACCATAATGACAAAAAAAAAGTAAATAAAAGCACTCATCTCTTTCCAGTGCAATAGATGCACAGGAATAAACAGTTGAGCATATATGTCTGTGTAAATCAATATAACAGAATTTCTATTTATGAAACTTATAGTTCATATGAAGAATAAGCTTAGAAAGGATGGTATAAATTTCTTTAATAATTGTTTTACTACAAACACCTCATAGCTCTCCGTGTTTTTCCTTGGAAGGTACTCAGAAGACTCCCTCAAAAGTAGTAGTTCAACCTAAGTGTGCACTTGAATGTCTGTGTTTCCAAGTTAAAATCTTATGGTAGAAGGATTCTACCTTACAACGCCCTCTTTTTTTCTTTTTCAGAGAAGCGCTGAAAACTAACTGATAACATTAGTTTCATAGAGAGTAGAAAGTTACTTTACGTGGATCTGCAGATTCACATTTATGACTTTACTTCTTTTATTTTTCCTTTTTATTTATTTATTTTTTTTTTCTTTAAAAGATCTTCGTTGATTATCCTGACACCTGCTGGTGAGGGCACAGTTGATTCTAGTCTACTTTTCCCTTCAACAACTTGCTCAAATCAAAGATTTTTAGGGGTATTTTCAGTGACAAGTGGTAATACATTCAGTTTAAGTATTTGTAGTACTTAAATTATTGCTGTATTACATAGGAAACCATGAGAAACATTTTAATAATTACTTCACATTGGCAGCCATTTGACTCTGTCTAGAAATGCATGTTTGCTTTGATTAAGCAAACAACATTACAAAAATGAAGAAATCATTTTAGAGGAATATTTATATAGTCTATAACCATAGAACATCGAAGGAAGATGCTACACATCTTCCTTAAAAATAATAATAGGAATGGCTTAGCTTTGGTTTTCTGCTTTTTAAAATAATAATGTTAATTTTCAACCTACTTAGCAAATAAAGAGTAAATGATTAACTATGATAGAAGCCATAACACTAAACACATATTTGCAAAATTTGCAAAATTTGCAAAAAAAACTGAGTTCTGAAGCCTGCACTGTTTCTTTGACAGAGATACAATGACCCTATTACATCATAATCTCACTCAAAGCTATTGCACCTGCAAGTGTGTGCAGTAAACAACAATTATCAGAATTACTTTTTTAGGCTTCAAGAAACTCTCAAAGGGGGCAAGTTTTAAAAAATTGTAGACAAATGACAACATATACATTTCATCCCATTGTGCAAAATCTTTCAAAAATGAAAAGTTTTACCCAATTAAAACTTTATCTTAAAATTACTAAAATTAATAGCTGGTACTACTAATTTAAAAACTGTCAAGCTTATATTTTGTAATGGTATTGAGTAACCATGCTACTTTATTTTAGTCATGCATATCTTATTCCTTCCCTTTACATTGCTATAATTTTATGAGAAGAAAAAAATCACATGTATCTAGAGAGAAAAGAAAACTTTATTAAATATTTATTTAAAATACCCTAGATTTTGAATACATGATTTATATGAACATTGATGTCAATATATTTGAGAAAATTACATTTTTAATTTAGAAAAATGTTCAGAAGTACAATACATTTGCCTAGTTTTGAAGATCTTTGCAACTTCAAGATCAAAGAAGGAAAAATAGACCATCTCAATTTTTTCCTGATTTTTTAAATTATTGTAAGTCTTTTCCCAAAACCATATACGTTTAAACCAAATACATTTTAATTCTAAGGAAACATTTCAGAAAAATCAGAAAAACTTTTTCAGAACCAGAGGAAAAAATTGTGTGTTGTATCACCACAATGGCCAAAATTTTGCATTATTGCAAACTTTCACATGAGAATACTTTATTTTCACTTAATTCTTACTTAATTTGATATTTCAGAATTATTTTTACATGTTTTGCCTTGACTCTGAAGTTAGCATTTATTTTTAAAGTATAAAATTTAATGATCAGGTAAATTAGGCAATGAAGACATCAATATGTAATCATAATATTATAACAACATAAAAGAAACTCCTTATTTCTGTATAAATATAACTATACTAATCATAAAAGGTTAGTGTTGTTATCTGGAGTGAGACTATTCAGGTATTAATTTATTCTCATGTAGAATTAACTAAAAATCGCCATTGATTAAAAAAAGAAAATGCAAATGCCAATGATTCATAGTATTTAGGACATGTCTAGACATTTTTAGACGGTGCCATTTGCTTAAAGACTTCAGGCACAAACTGCAGGCACAGGGACAGATTGCATAAGATGTCACGTGCTTGCTGCAACTGTATGCATGTTATTGAATTTTTTAGAGCATCCCATACCATGAATAATTTAATAGTTAATAAAATATTCAATCTGACTGATGCATTGTTTTAATTTTAAAATAAAGACGACTCATAAAAGGAGTTACATATCCTTATCAAATCCCAGGCATTAATGCAAGTAAATTGCAACCCATACTTAGGGAAAACACCAATTTCTAAAAGACATGAGATTAATGATTGGGGGCGGGAAGGAGTGCAAGGAAAATTCTGTGTTAGCACTGGCTTCAATAAGTTTGTCCGAAGTTTAATTGTTTGGAGCTGTCACGGAAGCTGTACTCTGCCTTCTGCAGAGGTGAGGGAGAAAAAAATTAGAGAGGTGCAAGTTTTAACAGAAAGGGCTAATGCAAAATGGTCTGTTTCTTTTTCCTAAAGCCTTTCCCCTGTCCTCACAGGCTAGCTGGGGGGGAAAGAGAGAAATCTCCTGAAGAATATGGAGTATCCAGCTTCCCGAGCATCGTCTAAGAGAATCAGGATGGAGAGTCCAGGCAACATCTCCATGGTTGGCTTGTCTGGCGAAGTAAGCTGCGCCCTCGGCGCAGGTATCTTCAGGAGACAGGGCTCCTGGCTGCAGCGAGCCGGGACTCGCCGCGCCCCAGGGCTCCGGCAATCAGACCCAGCCAGGCAAGCGCGGCCACATAGGCTGGACGCACTATCTTCTCCTCCATCCCGCGCCGCCCTCCACCTCGGAGCGGGGACGTATGGTGGTGGCGGTGACACAATGCGTGTGAGTGGATGAGTGTGTTTTCGTATTTGGGGTGGAAACGTAGGCGGGGAAGAGAAGGAGGAGAGGGGAGTGCCTGCAGTCCTTCCCCCTTCCCTTCCTGCTAAGAGATCAAAGTGCAGAGGAAATCCAGACGGGAAATGAGAGAAAGGAAAAACAGCAGCCGTGGAAGCACTCTCTTTTTTCATATCGCTGGATACTCGGTCGAGCAACTACTGGAACCATTACCATTTCTTAACCTTTAGTGGAGGGGCTGCCTCTGCCTGATAACTGGAAGGGCACTTTGTAAACGCAGGCGAGGCACACACCTACACACACGCTTACACGCTGGGGGAAAATAACCACATTCTGGGGGACGGAGGGAGGCCCAGGCAAGTCGCGGCCATGGATCTCTACTGCCAGAGCTGCGAGGGCATCTGGCCAGCAACTCCCGGCTTCTTGGGCAAACTGTCGCCCAAGAGTCCACAATTTGCTTGTGAGTCAAACAGATGGATAGGTGCATGGATGGATGGTGCAGAATATTCATACTCTATCTAATCTCAAGTGGATTGGAGTCGACGCATTTTTAAATCCATCTACCTTTTTTATAGGCACAGCATTTAAAACCCTGTAGTTCACTCAGCTCTCCACTTGAAGCTGCCTGCAGAGGATTCTATTACCCGCGGATCCCTCATAAGGGGCCGCCCGCATCTGTGAGCGCAGGAGTGGCACAGCTCCCCCACGCACAGCTCCCACTCGCCTCCCCACACACCCTGCCTCCCCCGCTGCCCTTTTCCGGCGACAACTTCAGCCCCGGCCGGCGGCGAGACCCGGGTCAGGACAAGGGTTTGTATGGACAAGCTGCACCTCGCAGGGGACCTGGAAGTCGCCTAAACTACCCAGCAGAACACTCGTCGAAGTCCTGCGTTTTCTTTTAAATGCTTTTTCTTCTTTTTAATTTTATTTTATTTTTATTTTTCTGTTTTTATTTTTTCGTGCAATTCACAGAAGGCATCAATCACTCTACAAGCTCTTACAACTTTTCCGCTCCTGGGCGGGGACGCGAGGGGTGGCTTGCCCCGCACTATTCCCCATTACTAAGAGTTAACACTGGTACCCGGATGGGGTGCGCAGCTAAGCTCCAGGCACCTGGGGTCAGAATAGGAGGGGCGGGTTCCTGGGGTTTGCTGTAATCGATGCTGCGCGTCTGGGATGGGGAGGCAGGAGAAAGCCGAAGTGACCGGTCAGACTCCTCTCCACCTCACCCGCGGCCAAAAAGCCCAGCGCCCGGTCTGGGTTTGCGAACGGCTCAGCCCGGGCCCTGCGCCAGAGCACCGCACCCGGGGGCGGACGGCCCTGCAGCTCCCCAGCCTTTTCCCGCATCAAGTAGCTGACGCCCGGGCTCACTGGCTTCCCCCACTCCCGCCCCCACGAAAGCCCTGCCCGGCGTCTGCAGTCAACATCGCCCGCACTGCCTAGGGAGGGTTTGCGCCGAGACCCAGTGGCCGAGTGAGCCACGGAGTAGCTGGTTCCTGCGGACGTTGTCCTCTACCGCTCCCCACCGTCCTCCTCTTTCCTGTATCTCACCCGGTAACCCGCACCCTTCTCCCCGCTCGGCTCCGCGCACTCTGCTCAGACTTTGCAAGCACTTTCTCAGGGCACCCAGGACTCGACGCCTCCTCCGCGCCGCCGGCGGCGCTCGCCACCCTTGGCACGCCCGAGGGACCGCCTCCGGCCCCCAGCGCGGCGTTTCCCAGGGGACTCCCAGCCCATCCCTCACCCAGCGGCCCGGGTCCCGACGCCTCACCTTTGCCGAACTGGGGGACACAGAGGCTGACCCCGACCAAGAGCCAGACGGCTACCAAGCACTTCATATTCCGTCTCCCGGACGTGACCCCGGCTGGTCAGAGGTCGTCGCGGAGGGCAGTGTAGCCGAGGTGGCACCGCAGGGCAGCAGCAGACTCCGCCCCTACTAAAGAATGCCAGAAGACGTTGTCTTTCCGCAGCGCTTTCTTAAACAAATTCTTGGAGAGGGCGAGAGTGGTGACTGAAGAGAGGAACCTTTCCTCCCCTTTTGCCTGCGCTCTGGCGCGCGGAGGTGGGTGAGCTGCGGGGAGCTGCCGGCGGGCTCAGTCCTCTGCTGCGGGTGGGTCCCGGCAGAGGCGCTGCGGGCGGGGCCCGGGCTCCCGCGACCGCCCCGGGTCTCCTGCGCGGGCAGGCAGACCCACTGGCAGACGGGCGGACGGGGCGCTCGGCTCTAGCTGTTCTCCGCGCGGCGGCTGCGGGGCTTCTGACTTGGAGAACAATGAAGCGTGAGCTGGAGGGAAGCGAGCGGGCCGCCGGGAGCGCACTGTGTACAAACAGAGGCGGCGTGCGTGTGAGTCTGAGCCTGGCAGGCGCGCTCCCCACTCCCCCGGCGTCCGCCCGCCCTCCGCCCGCCCTCTTATTCACTGCCCGGGTCTCCCCCTCCTCTCTCTCTCTTTTGCTCTCTCTCCCTCTTTTCTCCCTCCTCCCCTCCTCTTTCAGCTCCTTATGCTGTAAGAGAGAGGGAGACAACTGCAGCCACACCCTAGCACCTAGCACCTGCCACCACCTCTGAAGTTCCTGCATTGCCTGTACCTTCTCCACACGTGCTGGAGACTGTGGGGTTAAGAGCTGCACCCTTGCTGCCGAGAGTCCCTTGGATGATTCCAGCATTGACTTTATAATTAACCACGTTAAGGATTCCCTTGAACTTCCTTTCTCAGTATAACCAGGAAAAGAAGTTAAGAGATTTTGAAAAGTGGCTCTTGGGGCACAAAACTGTATGAGAGACAGAACCCTGCAAAGTGAATTGCCCCGTATTTCTTAGGAAAGGCAACGTAGTCATCAACAAGACTCTAATCAGCTAAGACAGGGCTGCTCTGCTGTTCTGTCTACATTTTAGTTAGCTCCAGGGCTGGGAAGAGAGGGTTGTGGGCTCATCTGTTCACGAGGGCAAAAGGGTGGTAGTGAGTAGGAGACATGCATCTCGTTAGGCAGGACATCTGTTTCAGAGAAGAAGTGGGGCGAGTTTGGGAACTGTGCAAGAACATAAAAGGCAGGGACAGACTCTTGAAGCATCAATAAGGTGGATCAAATTTTCTTTCTATCCGCCAAAATAAATGGACTGGGTTTTGCAATGAAAGTGATTGAACCAAAAATACAGCTCATGGCTTACAATTGTGCTTTCTTCTCTGTTTTTTGGTTAGAAAGATTGCTTACTGTACATGGATCCAATTCCAGCAGGTACAGGTACCAAAATGAAACAGGGCTTTTTTTTTTTTTTTTTTTTTTTTTTGGCTCCTAGAGAGGGAGGTAGGGAGAGAGACAGAAACACAGAGCTAGAGAAATTGAAAGAGAAACATTCTGGAAGGCAAAGAGTTGAAAGGTGAATCTACTAAGAAAAGAATAATAGAGTGCAATTAGCCATGGAACTATATCTCCATTTGCTTCTTTGAGCCCTTTAAACTTCGATTTCTACCTTCCTTTTGAAATTTTAAGTGAAATGAAGAATGCAAGGTGAATGGAACCGTAATGCTGAATAGTGCTAGGGAGGGTTTAAGGTATTGTATCACTGGCAAACAAACAACGAGAGAAAAGGAAGGAAGGAAGGAAGGAAGGAAGGAAGGAAGGAAGGAAGGAAGGAAGGAAGGAAGGAAGGAAGGAAGGAAGGAAGGAAGGAAGGAAGGAAGGAAGGAAGGAAGGAAGGAAGGAAGGGGAGGGAGGGAGGGAGGGAGGGAGGGAGGGAGGGAGGAAGGAAGGAAGGAAAGGGAAGAAAAAGAAAACACCTTTCAGAACAGGGTTTGTTCAGATCTCACGATTGGTGGGAGGGTTAAAACACATTTAAAAAAAAAAAAAACTCAACTTGCTAAGAGAATGAGAGAGATTCATTTATTTACTGTCTATTTATATGCCTAAAGCCACAGATGTTAGAATAAGACAGTATTGTCCAGAGTTGTAGCCAAATCGTTTCAAGGAATCAAATTCTAACTTTCTGATGCATCATCATTACTTCCTTTTCAAAGTATGTTTTCAGTCACCCTGTGGCATGTTCATCCTAAAGTACACTTTAACTTTTGAAATGAGATGTCTGATATTAGTTTTAGGTATTATTGGTAAAGGATGGTACTAAATCCTAAAAATGTAAAGTTGGAAACCAGTCTCTCTGTAATGAGATATTTAAGGAAAAAAAGGAGTGTGTTAAGAATTTTGTGGGCCGGGCGCGGTGGCTCAAGCCTGTAATCCCAGCACTTTGGGAGGCCGAGGCGGGTGGATCACGAGGTCAGGAGATCGAGACCATCCTGGCTAACATGGTGAAACCCCGTCTCTACTAAAAAAAATACAAAAAACTAGCCGGGCGTGGTGGCGGGCGCCTGTAGTCCCAGCTACTCGGAGGCTGAGGCGGGAGAATGGCGTAAACCTGGGAGGTGGAGCTTGCAGTGAGCCGAGATCGGGCCACTGCACTCTAGCCTGGGCCACACAGCGAGACTCCGTCTCAAAAAAAAAAAAAAAAAAAAAAGAATTTTGTGTAGTTTTCTATTTTATTCCGTTTATTTCCACTTTTTTGATAGTATTTGACCTTAATGAACATTTTAAGAAGTTAAATTATTTTGCCAACAGTGTATGTTTCTAAACATGTATCTTTCTTTTAATCTAAAGAAGGGTTTTTAAAAACTCTAGTGGGCATAAAAGTACATTACAATGCGCATTCTATGCCCAAATACTTGGTGCGGGGACAGTAGATGACATTCTGTATTACCCAATAGACAACTTATGAAAGATGTTGCCAGTTTTATATCTCTACTCAATCAAAAATTGATACATAGTCTTAAATCCGTAGCTCCATATTCATAATCATCCCCTCTTTTTTTAACCACTTATTGATAATGATCATCTACCAATAAGCCTTTCATTTTCAAGATTCTAGGCACTTTACCTAATTTACCTTGATAGGATTCATTTCACTCTTACTGCACTCACACATAGCCTGTTCAGAAGTGGAATATAAGAGATGTTAAAAGACAGCAGAAATTGAATTATTTAAAATAAAATAAAATTTAAAAAGTAAAAGGATGAAACTCTATTGTGAATCTTTTACCTCACATAAAGTGCTAAGGGACCTTTGCTAATCACTGTGATCCAGCCTACAGTTTTATAGCTTCTCCTAATAGGAGCCGAAAATGAATCTGTACATCCCTCAAAGACAGTGCTTCTCAAGTTATTTTCTGCAGGCCTCCTTTTCCCTAAGATGTTAATAGGCTTCTGGGGGGAAAAAAGCCATGGTAAAATAATTTGGGGAGACATTGCATATCAAAGCAGACTCTTAGAGATTTGTGGTGAATGTTAGTATATTAAATACTTTGAAAGGTCCTGTGGTTAAAAATTTTTTTCAAAAATATTTAATCCAGCATTTTGCAGACTTTCCTTTTTGTACTATGACAAACTTTTTCTTAGAACACCTGTTAGCATACTTAATATTTAGTGCTGCAACGGAAATAACTTGAAAATGATGCTTTAAAACAAAGCAGAATAAAGTAGCAGCAAAACGAAAAAGAGACTATAAAAAGTTCACTGGGTTTTGTTATGGGCTGAATGTTCCTGCACAACTCCCTCCCCTGCCCCCAAATTCATTTGTTGAAGCCTAAGAACCTACTGTGGTATGTTTAGATGTAGAGCCTTTGGGAGGCAATTGGGCCATAAGAAGAGCCCTCATGAATGGGATTAGTTCCCTCATAAGATGAGACACCAAAGAGGTGATCTTTCTCTGCCCTCTGCTACATGAAGACACAGTAAGAAGACAGCTATGAACCAAGAAGCAGGCCTTTACCAGACACCAGATCTGCTGGTACATTGATCTTGGACTTCTCAGCCTGCCTCCAGAACTGTGAGAAATAAATATTTATTGTTGAAGACACCCAGTCTATAGTAATTTGTTATAGCAGCTGAAATTAACTAAGACAATTTTTAAAAAATTAATCTCATTGACTATCAATTTGGATTCTGGAGCATACCTGGATTCAGGTATACATTGGATTCAGGGCATATCTGAACTGGACTATAGTCTCTATCATTCTAACTCCTTTAACTAAATTAAAGTCTGTTAAGCACCAAACCTCAGTATTCTCATCTGTAAAATGAAGGTAATAATACTATCAAACTCATAGTGGTAGGTTGTGGTGATACACAAAAGGGCCTAGTCCAGCACTGGACACACAGTAGTGATGATGAAAGATAATGATACTGATAAATAAGAAGACAATAGTAATATACATAACTCCAAAAGAATTTTTCCTAATACCTGATCCTCTTCACTCCCCATCTCCCATCCCCATTAAATTACCTAGAGGTTTTAGTCCATCTTTCAGTTTGTCAAGCAACGAATAACACTAAATGTAGTCTTTTTTATTATCTTGTAATAATGGGATTGTTTATTATTTTGCATTTTAAAACTTTGTTTTGAATTTCGAAAACTTTTTATTTAATATCTAAAATGTCCTTCTACTAAAATTTTGCTCTCAGCCTCTGAGACTCAAAGCAGAAAATCCAGCCAAGACCACCTCAACTTCTGACCTACGAAACTGGGAGTTAATAATTGGTGTTGTTTTAAACTCCTAAGTTTGTGGTAGTTTGTGATGAAGACTAATATAGTTGGTTACTATTGTTATTCCAATTTCAGGGAGAAGGAATAAGTCATGGAGCGGTTAGCTTAATTGTCCATCCTCTTAAGTTAGTAAGTATTGGAGTCAATAAGTGAATCTAAACAGCATGAATCAAAAGCCCACTGCATTCTTCTGCCAACAATTATGAAGGGTCAACTGTATGCTAAGCTCTAAGGCATTTTTACATATATTGCTTTACTAAATAAGTTACCTCAACAACCTTTATGAGATAAATATTATTATTTTCATTTGACTGCTGAGGAAACCAAGAATCAAAACCTTTAAGTACATTGCCCAGGATCAAGTTGGCAGTGAGGAATGGAGCCAAGAACTAGTATCAGAGCCCTGCTCTGGTTCCAGGAGTGATTTTCATAGCCATTGTGTTAAAATGCCTGTTTAGACAGTGGTCTAACTTACTTATTTATTGATATTTTCAACTTCAGTGGTTACAATTATAATTGTCATTTTTTAGTACAGTTTGCATTTCTCCCTGATCTTCTTGATGCATCATTTTAGAATATACATTGCTGAAATGTAGAATTTCAAGCACATTTTAAATTCTCTACAATATTTGCATAACTCATAACACTTTTCTTCATTGCTCCCACAAGCACCAAGATAATTCTTTCCTCCAACCCTCTGCTCATGCTGTTATCCCCACCTGAAATGCCCTCTTACAAATCCTACTAGCTGAATTCTTGTTTCCATTTAAGACCTCCCTGAATTATTCTAGCACCAGAGAACCATCATTTCTTAGAATTAATAATGCTTTTTATTTTTTTCTAGTGGTTTCATTTGTGTTAATCATATTTTTCCAAAGAATTATATGGTTCTTACCATTTAGATAACTGCATGTCTTAGACATAGCTAAGTGTTATGTTTTAAATTTCTTCAGTCTTTCCACTATAAACATTACGGACAATTAATTTTTAAGACTATAGATTTGATAACAAATCCCTACTTCCTAATATTTCCCTGCATGATTCCCTAATGGATGCTCTTTCCAGAAAATGTGCAGAGTCATTAAGCAAGAGTGTACTTTTCCTTTCAGAATTTGACCCTGATAGGAGAAATTTCTGGTGCTTCTAATTCTTTCTCTCCAGTTTCCCACTCAAACTCATTTTAGTGACTTGGTTTTTAGCTTCCTGAAATATGTTTGAATAATTAATATATACACACAATAAAAGTTCAAAGGTACAAAAGAGTGTGCAGGAAAATAAAATTTTTCCTCCTAATGACATTCCTTTCTTACACAAGGTTATTCCCTCAGGGCCTACTGCTGGTATCTAGTAGCTAGGCTTGTGCATCCTTCTAAAGATACACACACACACCCCCCCCATATATGTGTGTTTATGTATGCATATACTTGTGCATATATGTGTGTATATAGAGTGTGTATATGTGTACACACATACTTTTTACAAAAGTTACTAAATTATTCAAACATGGATCTTGCCTTTCTTCACAAACATTTTGTGTTTTGAAATTGTATCAAGGACTGCATAGTATCTGTCTATGTAAATCCTTTTTGATAGACATTTAAGTTGCTTCCAATCTTTTGCTATTGCAAGCAATATTACAATGAATACACATTTTGCACATGTGTGCAAGATAAACATATTAGCATAGATTTCTTGAAGTGGCATTGTTGGTGGGGGGAATGTTCATATAAAATTGTGATAGATATTACCAAATTGCCATTCATAAGGTATCTATGAGTTCATCCTTCCACCTGTACTGTATCAGACAGCTTGTCTCTCTTTAGTGTTGCTGATATGATTCTTAGGAACCTTTGAAAGACAAAAAATTGGTATCTCATGGTTTTGAATACCAATTATTTTTACTGAGTTTGAGCAACTTTTCACATATTTAAAAATAATTATTTTCTTTATGTGAACTGGCATTTTATGTATTTTGCTTTTATTTCTACTGATTTACTAATCTTTTTATTGATTGGTAGGAGATCTGTATAAAGAAATTAGTCCATTTGGGGTCTCATTAATGTCAAAAAATTTATCCAGCTGGTTCTTGTCCTTTAACCTAGTTTACACCTGTTTGTTTGATTTTATTGTGCTAAAATAGCTAAAATATTTTATATTTGGGTGATGAAATTTATCCACCTTTGCTTTGTGATTTCTAGGTTTTGATATTTGCTAAGATAGGCTTTCAGAATTCTGAATTTATAAACATATCTTACAATTTCTTATAGTTCTTTTATGAATATTTCATGTGTGTTTTTACAACTTTTACCAAATTAAAATTTGAGAGATAGCATTTGTTACTATCTTACTTGTTTTTTAAAAAACTACCAGTAATAACAAAATCATGTATTGAATAAATTCATATATTTTAAATTGATATGACATGCCAGCTCACTCACTTAGTCACTATGTATTTGGCTCCACTGCTTGCTTTTATAGACTGTTTCCATTGGGTTATCTATTCATATGCCAGTACTACATGCTTAATTGTTGTTTTAAAATGTTTTTTAATGACTACTAGAGTAAACATCATCTACTTCTTTTAAAAAATACTCCCTGACTAATATACTTTTTTTCTTTTTCTTTTTTTTTTTTTTTTTTTTTGAGGCGGAGTCTCGCTCTGTCGCCCAGGCTGGAGTGCAGTGGCTGGATCTCAGCTCACTGCAAGCTCCGCCTCCCGGGTTTACACCATTCTCCTGCCTCAGCCTCCCGAGTAGCTGGGACTACAGGCGACCACCACCTCGCCCGGCTAGTTTTTTGTATTTTTTAGTAGAGACGGGGTTTCACCGTGTTAGCCAGGATGGTCTCGATTTCCTAACCTCGTGATCCACCCCTCTCGGCCTCCCAAAGTGCTGGGATTACAGGCTTGAGCCACCGCGCCTGGCCACATTTTTTTTTCCTATATGAACTTTAGAGTGAGCTTGTTTAGTTGAAAAATTGTAATAAATATATTTATGGTATTAGTATACCTATGTATATATCCACATTTTCTTTTATGTTTCTCTTGTTAAGTTTCTACTTAGATATTTTATATTTTAATTTCCTATCTAAATGCAAATTTATGCATTATATTTTGTAACTGACTCTTCTACATTTATAGGAAGGCTATCTGTGTGTGTGTGTGTGTGTGTGTGTGTGTCTATATGTGTGCACTAATGTTAAACCCACTTATTTTATAAATTGTAAATTTTCTTTTATAATTTACATTAGCTTTTTAGTTTATTATTTTGGGTTTTCTAGACATAAAATCATTACATCTGAAAAGGACATTAGTTTTACCTCCTTACCTCCTCTTCAAATTTTCATGCTTATTTTTTTTCATCAAATTGTTATAACTGGTATTACATAATAGATTTTAAATAAATGGGCACACTTGGACTATTCTTCACTCTGGTGAGGCCACTCTAATGACTTCTAAGGCACAGCACAAGGACTCTTGTCTCCCATTTCCAGTGCATGCACTACGGCCATTTTCTCTATACCAGCATGTGCTCAGAAAAAAAAAAAAAAAAGAGAGAGAGAGTAAGACATTAACGTCAGTGTAGGAAGGAAATAAGTGTTCATGAATGTGCAGGATAGGATAAAGGAGGGAAATTATCTTTTCTCTACAGTAAATAAAAAGAGACTTATCAAGAATCGGTAGAATTTGATGTCTTAAGCTTTGAGGTTGCATTTGACAGAAATTGGAACTCATTGTCATTTGATTTAAAAGAAAGGGATTATAAAATTTTCCACTTCACCATAGCAGGAGTTATGTGGTTATCTAGGGAAAAACGTATTATGATAGTCCAAAGGACCGTCTTGGACTATTTCCCCTTTTGTCTAGTTTTCATTGCCATATTCTTCTCTTTTCCTCCATTTATCACATTGCTGAAAATTGAGTCAGAGATTTATTTATTTAAGATATAACAGATGTCTGATACATCAAGCATAGTAATTGGACCAAATATGACACTAAAGAAAATCTAAAGAAATGTGTACACTATAAATAAATGTCAAAGATTATGAATAGATAAGATCCTCTTGGGTTTTCTCTGTTCCAACATGGGCTACAACTTAAAGAAAAAAAATCTGTCAATAAAATAATTATTTGTTTTCACAATCACTGTTTTATTTAAAAAATAAAATGGAAATGGAATATATTTTAATATATGGTATTTTGAGCAACTACAATTTAAAATATAGCTTGTTTCTCAGCCATTGTGAGAATAACATTTAATTTTATGTGTTTTACATTGATGCAGATTCTGTTCTTTCTGTCTGTAGATAAAATGGGCCTAGTAGTGCATTTTTCCTGAAATATATAGTAATTAATACATTTCATTAAAATAAGATAAAATATTCATGCATGTCCCATAGCACAATTGTAATTTGTCTTAAATTGTCACTATATATAATATGAAATACTTTATTAGAGATTTTAATTATATAAAAACCATAATGCTTATATTAAAATTAGAAAAATTAAGAAAATATCATGATCTCAATACGAAGCTAAGTTCCCAGAAACATTAAATAAATTAAGAAAGGCATGATGTCATTATGTTTTCAAAATATTGTATAGAAAGAATCACTAGGTTTGAATTCTTAGTTTTGTTTTGGTCGCTATCAAAAACCTACATTTATGGATGATGATAATATTATTAAAAAAGAAAATTATAACAACTTAATCTTTTGCTTTTGAGATGATTCAAACAAAAGTAAGAATTCAAACCAAGTGATTCTGTATAACATTTTGAAAACACAAGGACATCATGCCTTTCTTGATTTATTTAATGATCCTGGGACTTTAATTCTAGTAAACTTCCAGTTTCAAAAACAAAATTATAAAGCATATGTAAAAGAGACAATGATGCAAAATTGCACAATTACCTGTCTTAATTTTTAAAACTCAGAAATTTTAGTTTGATTCACATAATCATTTTTTTCTCAAGAACATTTATATGAATACGACTTGATTTGAAAAGTAATTTGTGACCTGAGACATATAAAACTGTATGTTTTGAGGTGACAAGTTTTAAACTGTATAGTAAAAGCCAACTGAGAGCCTTCACTCATCCAGTCATCAACAAATAAAATTGAAAAAAAATTCTTTAACTGAATTATTATTTAACCTTTTATTATGGGAAATGCATTATTTAATGTTTTCCAAAATATAATGAGACATCAAATTGAAAGTACATACTACAAGTCAATCTAAAATCATGACATTTAATTGGTAAATGTGGCCAATCCCTTCAACATTCATAGTGGAGATGAATAAATTAAAAAGGCATCAAAATGGAAGATAGGTGACCCTGCTAAAAAATTGTTAATTGCATTTGTCTACTTTTAAAAATAAATCTTACATTGAATTTCATATGTGAACTATTTTCTAGTACTTTTTTTTTTTTTTTTTGTAGAGATAGGGTCTCAAACTCAAGCATTCCTCCTGTCTCAGCCTCCAAAAAGTGCTACAACACCTGGCCTCTAGTCTTTCTATTTATAAGTTGGAGATATAATAGCATTTAGGGTGAGTGGTGGAAACTTTTGCAGTTTTTCCTGTAACTATCTGACTCAGCATCAGCTGAAAATACCCTTGTATTATTTTAACATTTTCCTTTCCCCTACTAAATAATGTGTCACTCTGGCTATGCCCTGAGCTGCTGACTCAGTTCTGTCTAAGATGATGCCTAGGGATCTTAAGCAATGATTGAAAATGCAGGAAGTTTTCCCCTTAGAAAAGCCATGGTTGGCCGGGTGCAGTGGCTCACACCTGTTACCACAGCACTTTGGAAGGCCGAGGCCAGCAGATCATGAGGTCATGAGATCGACACTATCCTAACACGGTGAAACCCTGTCTCTCCTAAAAATACAAAAAATTAGCCAGGCACCATGTAATCTCAGCTACTCAGAAAGCTGAGGGAGGAGAATTGCTTGAACCTGGAAGGCAGAGGTTGCAGTGAGCCAAGATCGCACCACTGCACTCCAGCCTGGGTGACAGAGTGAGGCTCCATGGCAAAATAAAAAAGAAAAAGAAAAAGAAAAGCCCAGGTTTTGGTAACTAAATGCACAGATTATTGATCCACAACTTTTAGCCAGTTGACTTTAAATAAAGGGAGCTTCTAGGCCTTTTACCTTTTATATTTTTTAGCCACAGCAAAATGTTTTATTGTTTTATCTGTTTTACGTTCTACTGAACTTACTTTTAATTATTATATTTCTTTTAGCTCTTTAATACTTAATTTCATTTTTTTCAAATGCAGAAAAATACTCTTATGAATTCCCTGAGTAACTTGCATTTTTAATGAGGAAGACAGACAGCCTTTTGCTTCTAATTAGTTCTGTAAAATCCTTTTAATGCTTTGAAACAGATACCCTTTTGGGGTCTCAAATGACACCTTTGCCCTAAAACACAGTCTTATGGAGGAAATGGATGGCATAGACCTTAAATCACTGCTCCTGGCAGTCACTGAGACTTTTGGCTAAGGATTTCTTCCCACAGGAGCAATAAGCACCAACTCACAGACAGCTTAGGATAAAGACTAGATTATTGTTGCCTTCTAATTTCTAAGCCCATTCAGTTCTTGGTAAATGAGTTCACAAATTTAAGATAATTTTCTGACAGTGGCAAAGCCTTCCATTTAGCCCATAGCATGGGGTAAAAATAAAATCAGAAGTCATCATAATTCCTTTGTAGATATATATCTAAAAATAACCACTCCATAAAAGATTATATAAGCTACAAATATTCCAATGTAATTTCTATTTTATTTTGAATTTTTTATTATTAATTATTTTTCTTATATTTTTTCTTTCTTCAAGCCATATCAAATTAATTTTTCCCTGGCCAAATATTTAATAAATCTACTGACTTAAAATGTCACCTTTTTCAAATATTACTTTTCATACAAACATGATACCTTGCATACTGTTTCATTTTCACTTTTGTGTTTTCTGGTACCAAGGCCTCATAATTTGACTTTTATGAATGTCTAATATATATTCTACTTGATAAACTTAGATGCCTTTTTTTTAAGTGAAATATAGCCCATTGAAACTTCGGTTTGCTTCAATTATGTAGGTCAATTTGAAAATAGCTTCTATCTTTATAGAACTATTTTATTTGTTCTGAAATATGTGTCTCTACCTGTTAGCTTCTTGAATGCCCTTTAATGAAATTTTTTACAAATATCTCTTTCTTAGTCTGTCTGTCTCAAATGCTTCTCATTATATTTGTTCAAAATACTATGTTCTTTTGTTTCTGTTATGAATTATATCATTTTTTGCCATTATATTTCTAAATGACTCTTTGTTGTATTAAAGAATTTGCCATTTACTCTGTTTTCTATTGCTTAGAACAGAATACCTGAAACCGAGTAATTTGTGAAGAAAAAGAATTTCTTTTTTACAGTCTTAGAGGTCGAGTACTCCAAAGTTAAGGGGCCATGCCTGATGAGAGCCTTCTTTCTGATGGGGAATTTCAGCAGAGTTCCGAAGCTGCCTAGAGTATCACATGATGAGGGGGCTGTTTGTTAGCTCAAGTCTCTCTGCCTCTACTTATAAAGTCAGCAGTCCCATTTGCATGATAACCCATTAATCCATGAGTGGATTAATCCATTCATGAGAGCGAGCCATCAGGACCCAATTGCTTCTTAAAGGCTCCACCTTTCAATACTGACACATTGGGGATTAAGTTTCAAAATGAGTTTTGGAGTGGACAAACATTCAAATCATAGCATCACCCCCATTCAAAGTTCTTTAGTTCTACCAATTTTTCTGAGTCCTTGTTTTTTTTTTTTTTCTTGCAAATAATTATATATGCAAATAATGTGGGCTCTTTTGCTTTTCCCTTATCTATAATTTATTTTGTTAGTTGTATAATGTGGCAACTCCTTTTACAGTTAGTTGCATAGTGTTGCAACTAATAAAGTGTTTTATTCGTTGCACTTCTGAAACAAATCTAAGTAAGTCACAGTGGTGTGGACTTCTACCATGTTGTTTCCAGGCTACAATTCAGAAGTGTGCAAATTTGAGCAACCTATGGAAACACATCCTGTGCAGGCTTGCGTCTGCCTCCAGCAGGACTCTTGTAAGTACTGAGCTGCAAAGAAATATATACTATATTGTATCTTTTTGTATTTTTTAAAAAGAATACTGAACCATTTAAAGAATTTTGTGATTAAAAAGGTCTAACAAAAAGGTTAGTTTCCTGGTTGATTTTTGTCTCTTTAAAAATAGGCAAAGTAGAAAAGAAAGGTAGAGGGTATAAAATGCAGCAATGTCTTCCCAGGAAAGAGAGCAAGAAGTGTTTCTCACTTAGGTTAAGGATATCCAGATGGATAACTGCTAACTGGAGCTCAGAGTACACACTTGGAGTGGAAGAGGTTGGAAAGCTGGGAAGAATGGATGGCATGGTCTTAGAAAGGGCTGGAAGTGGAACACAACAGCCACCAGGAAGCCAAACACCTGGATACAGTATTACAAGTAGAGACCTCAGTCACCCTGACACTTCTACAACCAGGAGAGAAGTTTAAAAAATGGGAAGTTTTGAGTATTGTCTGATTTTTACTTGCCTTCTGAAAATGTAAGATTTTATTTATTATTCTGTGTTATTATTAAACAACATTCTATGAAATAAATCTCAAGAATTTCTGCAAGCAGGAATGTTGACTGTCTAGTACAATTTGGTTTACTGAACTTTATTGTCAATGTGTCAAGTAAAGTTTAATTCTTTCATTTAAAAAAAGATAGACAAGATGATGAGTAGGGAGCTGTTTTCACTTTGACTTGAGCTACCTCACAATATTAGAACGACACTTTACATAAGTGTCTAAATATTAAATCCTATTTTTCTACTGGGAACATCACCTGATAACATTTTTATCAGTTAAATCTCCTGATCAGCGTGTCTCTTTGGTCAGTTTGACAGTGAATTTTGTCTTACCTGTGAAGTTAAACCCATGATAAGCACCGCCAGCTCCTCTGTCATCTTATACTGTTTTCCTCTTTGTATATTCAGCTCTTTGTAAGTTTTCTCAGGCAGTTTGATCTTTACTCTCAGTTAATCTCCAACTCACTAGTAATAAAACCTTATCATGAGACATTCAATCATTCACCTACTCTTTCATGCATTACAAAAATATCCATTTACCATATACTATGTCTCAGGCATTGTACAAAGTAGTTTGTTTTAAGCCACTAAATTCAAGGTCTGCAAAATGCTAAGATAATATTTTTCTTTAGTGGTGTTATTGTGCAGCCCAAGCATTTCAGTAATTTCCTAGCCTTGACTAAATTCACCTGCATACAACCTTATACTCCATATGTACACCAAAAATCCTGGTCTGCCAGGACTGCACATCCACTGAAACTAAAACAATATGGGAATCTATTCAGCTTTACACAACAGGGACAACAGAGTGTCATAAGGAAACCAGCCCCCAGATCAATCCTGTTAAGCCTTGTCTGTGAACGTCTGTTTTATCTATTATTTAAAATGAAAATGCTCACTAACTGCCTACTGTGCTCAGGCAAGCCACATACAGCAGAGAAGTGGACCTAGTAGAATATAATAATGGATGGTGGCAAATTGGAAAATGCACACTCACTTTAAAGGGAACAGCAAGCTACCTAACCACAAATTGTTGTCTTGCAGGATTATGGAACCAACGTGGTCAGATTTGTTTTATGAAACCCAAAATTTAACTTCTAATGTCTCAATTTTTAAGGTGCAGGTATAATTTAATACATCTACAAATCAAATAAAGTGTATATACTTATAGTAATTCTATTTTTTACATAAAAAGAACTTTCATTTCAATAGAGACTAAACTAAATTAAAAATTGATCGACAAGCCTATTATCTTTACTATCAAATAACATAAAATAGAAAAACTTATGTCAATATTTTAAGCTAATTTAGATAAGTAAGAACATTTTAAAAATGAAAATAATAAGATAAGTTAGTGACTAATTTCTCTGTCTACATAAAATGAACACAGAACTTCTATATGTCAGAAAATTATAAAAGAATTCAAAGGTAAACTTCAAAGCAGAAATAATATTTCCCAGTAATATCTGACTCTCATACACCACCAATGAGACTATTGATTGCCTCCACCTTTCTAAGAAAGAGTTTAACAATATATATCAAGAAGGATAAAAATAATATAAGCTTTGACCTAGTGAACCAATTTCTAAGAATTTATACTAAGGAGATTGTTTGAAATAGTTTCATGTATGATTAAAATTTTATTTACATGGGTGATTATTCTAGAATATTGATCACGTCACATAAACTATTTCTCATGTTATTTATTACATCAAATATTGGAAATAGGCTAACATCCAGCATTAAAAAGGATAAATAATCATAACCAATTCAATAGAAATTATTTTACACTCTTCATAACATGATGGTTTTAAATATTTTTTAAGATATAAGGCAAATACTGATATTTAACTTAGCTTTTTAAAATATCATATAAAATCACCTACAATCTACCACTGGTTTTTAATGGCTGCTTGCAGATTAGAATATACCTTTTGGAAATGTTCCTGAATGCCTCCGAGCATAGCACATGAATATGTATATCCTACCATTTTGTTTTTCCCTCCCTTCTCACCTTCATCCTCTTCTCTCTTTCTCATTATGCACTAAGCAATGTATCAGAGATATATTCATGGTTCATTACATTTTTTAGTGTAATTTTAGATGAGTATGCAACATTCCTTCGTATAACAAGTACAAACATAAGCATCTAATCCCTTATTTATTGTTTTTTAGGTCCTCTGCAGTTTTTTGTTGTTGTTGATGATGATCTTCCTGTCATAGACAATGCTGTAATGAACAGACTAGTAAGTATAACTGTATAAACTCCAGCAACTTTTTTCTGTAATGTTTCCTAATTGAGAGGTTACTGGGCAAAAAGCAGACACATATAAAATTCTAATAGATATTCTTAGATTTTCTGTAAAGTTAGTACCAAGTTAAATTTCTACAAGTAGTGTAACACAGTATATGTTTTTCCCAGTACTAAATATGAGCTAAGGTTTTTGAATTACGCAAACCTGATAGTCAAAAATCCTCATTATTGTACTGTGTGATCTTGACTACTAGTGAGGTTAAACACCTTCTTTTTTTTTCTTTTGCTTTTTGACAATAACTTTCATCTTAAATGAATTACCTTTTATTTATTTATTTATTTATTTATTTATTTATTTATTTTTCTTAGACAGGATTTCACTCTGTCTCCCAGGCTGGAGTGCAGCAGTGCCATCATGGCTCACTGCAGCCTCAACCTCCTAGACTCCAGTGATTTTCCCACCTCAGCGTCCCGAGTAGCTGGGAGTACTGGCATGCACCACCATGCCTGGCTAATGTTTGTATTTTTCTTTTTATAGAGAAGAGGTTTCACCATGTTTCCCAGGCTCATCGTGAACTCTTGGGCTCAAGCTCTCTGCCCACCCTGGCCTCCCAAAGTGCTGGGATTACAGGCATGAGCCATTGTGTCCAAGCTGAATTATCTATTTATATTCTATGCCCATTTTTATTATAATATTTGTTTTTTACATAATTTCACAGAAAGTTTTAGTAAAAATTAGGAAAAATTATTACGAAAGATTATTTCTAAGGAATATCATAATGAGTATTTTAACATTGAATTTTAATTTTTTTCATTTAAAATTTTATACATGTATCATTTTTATGCTATAAAATTATATAACCATTTTACTTAAAAGGCAATAAAGGATATGATGATCAGCAGGTAAGTCATAAAACAATATAAAGGTTTCAAAGGATAGAAACCCATTTTTATTCATATAAACCTCCTGTAATTCCAGGCTCATTTTTTTTTTACTAGTTATTTGACTCCAGCATCACTCATACAGCATTTCTGTATGTCTTGATAAGTCCACAGGTTTTCTACATTTTTTGAGCTAAATCGTGATGAAGCAGATGATAATCTGAGGCTTGCCTGCTATATTGTGAAAATCTGTCTGTGCTTGTAATAAAGGCTTCATCTCCACAACACCTAAAGTATGTGTCAAGGGTGGATAATTGAAACTCTTTTTTTAAAATGGAAAATACCATATTACACGAATTATTTGTGTGAATTACTCATTTCTTTATTTTAATATAAAGTATACATTAAGGCTTCTAAAAAAATACTTTTGTTTGTTTTCAAAGGTAAAGAAAAGCAATACACTTTTGAAATTAATAGACAAGAGAAAAAAATAACATATCTCAAATAGAATTGGGCTAGTATAGTGCTGATTATCTCTCTCTCGTATGGTTTACATTATGTGTGTTTGTTTAGAAACATCATTTTACTAATCTTTGGGATATTGTAGCCAAGTAGTCTGCAGAGTTTTGCTGTTCAATTTATCTTATCTTTAATATTGATTTGTGGGCTCTTAGGGCCATCAGCTATACTACGAAAAGGTCCTCTTTTGTTTGTCCTTTGTCATTTACTTCTTGTTTCCAATCCATCAGCACATTTTTTATTAAGTTCCTATTTTGTTAAAGGCAAGACGCTAAGCAAAAGGCAACGAATTCTAGAAATTACAACCTGCCCTTTAAAAGCTCGTAGTCTGTGCGGGAGTGGAAGGACTATAATATTTAAAGAGAATTAAGATAATTTAATAAGAATTATTTCAACAATAAGCATTGAAGATTTTGTTTTCATTTTGTTACTTGTTTACATGTTTTTACCTGGAATAAAATATAAATGTTTTAGTGCCCATAGCTAAGAGAGGCGATAGGGCAGTGAATAACATAATATGTGTGGCTATAATATGGTTGTAGGTATAGACTGTATATAGAAAAATAAGAAGAAAAAAACAAATTCTGAAAGACTCAGAAATAAATCTATTACTGAAACTATTTGGTGAAGACTAAGCTATTGAAATGTCAATAATTGATTTAACATACATTATTTAGCATTGGTCTCTTTAATTGGGAAATTGTTGTTTCCAAAAACTAAATGGGAACTTATTGTTTATGTGATAGAACACGGAGATCTTTCGTGACTCAGCGATGGCTGGATTCAGAGGACAAAAGATTGGTACAAGCAGTGACTTTTCTCCATCTCTTGGTTCTGTCTGCCTCTGTTTTGGCCCTGGGCAGACAAGCATGCCCCATTGTGGTGCAAAGGCGGCTATGGAAGTTTCAGCCTCCTATCATTCTGGGTTTTAGTATATATACATGATATGATATGTTTTTTTCTTTTTTTTCTTTTTTTTTTTTTTTTTTTTGAGTCACAGTCTCGCTCTGTCGCCCAGGCTGGAATGCAGTGACGCGATCTCGGCTCACTGCAAGTTCCGCCTCCCGGGTTCACGCCATTCTCCTGTCTCAGCCTCCCCAGTAGCTGGGACTACAGGCGCCCGCCACCTCGCCCGGCTAATTTTGTTTGTTTGTTTTTTAGTAGAGACGGGTTTTCACCGTGTTAACCAGGGTGGTCTTGATCTCCTGACCTTGTGATCCGCCCGCCTCGGCCTCCCAAAGTGCTGTGATTACAGGCGTGAGCCACCGCGCCCGGCCGATGATATCTTTTTAAAGTCAAGTTGAAAAAAGCCCCAATTCAATGCTTCAAATCAAGGAGCATGCCTATCTCTGAGCCAACCTCTGTTGATGGGAAAACAGAATGCACTAAATGGCTAAAGCCTGAGTCAATATATACCCTTGAAATAGGGGATTTAACCAGCTCCACCAAAACAAGCAAACTGAAAGTGGGGTTTGCCACTCCTGAAAGGAAAATAAAAAAACAAAATGATTTGTAGATGATCTACAAGCAGTAAACTTGATGATATGAAGCAAGAAAATATCAATTAGGTGATTGTGGGGATTCATTTTTAACACTTAGAGTTCACATACTTGTATGTTTTGTATGAACATATGAATAGAATGTTAACAAGGTAGCCAACATATCTAAATGTTGTTTAAAGAAGAGAATTTCAATGTTAGGTGGAGTGTTGGGGAATAAGCACAGGTAAAATGTTAAGAAAAAAAATCAGTAGGCAAATTTAACAGTAAATATCAACATTTTTATAACTGCTTCACCATTTTACCCACAGTCATATCTTGAAATTCATCATAACAAAAAAATTGGTCAAGCAAAAATGAATATATATGTTTATTGCATATGCTTAATATCAACATGGGAAAACCACTAAATGATGAATAATAAATAATTAATTGAATAACCCATATAGTGAAATACTTTGGAAGCATTGAATAGCATAATTAGTTTTTTGTTTGTTTGTTTTGAGACAGAGTCTTGCTCTGTCACTTGGGCTCAAGTGGAGTGGCACGATCTTGGCTCACTGCAACCTCTGCCTCCCAGGTTCAAGCGATTCTCCTGCCTCAGTCTCCAGAGTAGCTGGAATTACAGGCATGCACCACCATGCCTGGGTTATTTTTGTATTTTTTTAGTAGAGATGGAGTTTAAACATGTTGGCCATGCTGGTCTTGAACTCCTGTCCTCAGGAGATCTGACCACCCAGCACCCAAAGTGCTGGGGTTACGGGTGAATGTTATAATGAGTTTTTATAAAATAAACTATTGCACAAAAAAGTTAAAAAAATAGTGTGTGTAATATGATCATATTTACATATATTAATTCTTAGAGAAGGTTTGGAAGGTTGTTTACTAAGATATTTTAAAATTGATTATGTCTATATTGTGGGGCTAGAGGCAATTTTTGTTTTTGCTTAGTTGCATTTTCTATTTTGTGGAATAAAAAAATGTAATTTTAAAATTTATAATAATAGAGGGAAAGGAAAATTTCTTGATTTTCCATTTCAAAGTAAAAGACAATTTCAATGACATTAAAAATAAATGAGTGTTAGCATAGTTTGAGTATTTTAGCTTTATTTCTTTAAAATACATGCAGAATATGGCACATCAGTTAGCAAAAGAAAAAAAAGTGACCTGTGTGTGTAGGCTTGTGTATGTATGTGAATACACATATATTTACACATACATTGTACAACTCTCACCTCGCTTTTTTTTTTTCCAGATTTTATATTATAGTTAGTTTTAACTAAATGCCAGCTTTTTTCCCTATTACCAAGCCACTGAATTACATAAAATGTATAAAATGGAGCATTGCTATTGTGCGTCTGGAATATACATGAGCCAAAGAACCATGCAATTGCGAGTAAGAAGAGAATTACAGTTTTAGCCTCAAAAGACCCTTGATCACACATCACTCATTTTGAAATATAACACTTGAAGAAAGCGAAATAAGGCTTTGAAAGTTTTATTGGAAGATATTGCCAATATCTTGCAGAATAAAATCTACCATGTTTCCAAATATTTATAATAACTGACATAAAAAATAAATACAACTATCTAAATCCAAATAACTTTTGATTTAAAAGGAAAATATAACTTAAAGATGTGCATGAGGGAATCACAGAATGTCAAATCTGGAATGTCTTAGAGATCATCTAGTTTTAATCTTATATTTTATAAATATGACCAGCTGGAAACCATGATGCAAAATGACTCACCTGAAGTCCTGAAGCTCAGTGAGGGGAAATTCAAGATCACATTGCCTGACTCACAGTCCTTTGCTTTTGTTGTTAAGCTACACTGCTAAAGCAACCACAAATGAGCTCAGTACTCCTTGGATTTTCCTCCCTGTGGGTCTGGAGAAACAATGATTTGGCTTGTGCTGTCAAATAACAGATATAGCCTTTGAGTCAAGTAAACTACTTATCTCACAGTTTATTTACTGTGTAACTTTGGACACATTAGTTAAGCTCTCTGAGCCTCACTTTTCTCATGTTTTAAATGTTTAAATACTATCTTCATAAAAGTATTGTGAAACCTTTATATTTTGGAGATTACATGTATGAAGAACCTAGTATATACCAGGTTTTAAGTAGATTGGCCTATTTCCAGTGTTCCCAGACTATCTTGCACAGGACTAAAACTGATCAACCTGTCAACTTCTTAAGAATACTGATAAGGTATTCTTTTTCAGATGGCCCTTAAATTTTGCCTAAGATACAAGATACTGATTCTTAATTCTCCATTTACTGTATTTAGTCATCTCTTTTATTTTATTTAAGAAAATCTGACTTTTTATTACAATGGAAAGGGAGATTTCACATTGATCAATTTGAAAATGAGATAACATAGACATTCTGTCAACCATGTTTTGTCTAAATTTCCAGAGTGTGCATTTCATCTTTTTTATTCTAGAAGATAATGTATGTGAGCATTTCTTTTATTAGGCTTCATAATCTCTCTCTTTTTTTTTTTTTTTTTTTTTTTTTTTTTGAGACAGAATCTTGTTCTGTCACCCAGGCTAGAGTATGGTGGTGCAATCTTGGCTCTCCACTACCTCTGCCTCCCTGATTCAAGTGATTCTGTTGCCTCAACCTCCAAAGTAGCTGAGACTACAGGCACTCATCACCATGCCTGGCTAATTTTTACATTTTTAGTAGAGATAAGGTTCATCATGTGGGCCAGACTGGTCTCGAACTCCTGACCTCAAGTGATCTGCGCACCTCAGCCTTCCAAAGTGCTGGGATTACAGGTGTGAGCCACCATGCCCGGCCAGGTTTCCTAATCGTTTAAATAAGCTTAATTTCTATTTGCTTCAAGATGGGTTATCCACAATGTATGTTTCACTGTCTTTATTTAAAAATACACATCTTTATTAAAACTACATATAGTTAAAACTACACTTATAGAGGTGATTAATCATTATTAATTAATATCTGGGGAGACATTGATACTATTTCTTTACATTAAGCTATTTTAAGATCTCATTTTGAGCAGTAAAAGTTTAATATATAACTGAGGTAGTATTTCTCAGGCTCTAACCACCACTTCAGGGATGTATATCCCATTAGAATCAAGGAAATGGAATACAACCTCAGAGAGACCTTAAAAGTATCATGCTGAAAGCAAAAGGCATTTTCAACAGTCCAGGAAATCATAATGAGGTTCCATCATCAGGGTATGCAAAAACCACCAGAATAACCCCTTAGCACCGAGAGTACCCTTTTGGCATAGAAAGGAAAGTACTTAATGGGATGAAAAAAGCTGTGGGTTCCATTGTGAATAGATCATTCTAGGAAGTGCTTAGATGGGAAATACTGAGTAGAAGTTACCAGGAAACAGATTTCAGCCTGTAAAATGAATAACACTTAAATATTCAGAACTTTTAAAAGCTGCCAAGGAAATGGTGAATTTTTTGGCACACATCTCTTCATGAAAAGATTGGTATATTTAAACGTGCTCCATAATTTCCCTAAAATATGAAAAATTATCTTATTCAATTTATTTTAAAGAAAAATAACAAAATACAGTATTAAAAGTGATTCTTAGATTACAATAACTTTGAAATCTTCTTTACTATGATATTAAAAGTAATTTGCAATGTTAAAATATAATACTGTTTAAGATGTATTTTTAAAAATCAGCTATTGGTTTAGTACTTGAAAATAGCTTTAACTTTGACTGTGCAATGATCTTTAAAACCATGATTTTTATAGACATTAACCTGATACTGTGTTAAAATTAAAATAACCATTATATTTTAAAATTAAATCAAAACAATTATAATATTTTAACTAATTTCTTAGGTTTGTTAATTTCTCGGTTTTAGCTAATTAGATTAGCTTTAACTAATTTCTTAAATTAGTGGCAAACCCAATAAATCCAATGCAAGTCTTTATGTTTATCTTTTTGTGTTGAGCACATATATACATGCACTTGTATTTTGCAGTTGGATATTGAATAAATATAAGAAATTCTCCATAGATCTGACTGGATTTAGAGAAGGAAAATGTAGTAAAACAGAATTGTGATGCATACTTATTCAATTAACTGTATTATTTCCAGAAAAATTCTGTCAATTAAAATAATGGCTTAAAAATAGTAAAATATTAAAAACAATAATAATGAAATGATACTTATTTGTTAAAATCTTTGCATATATTACTTATAAAACATATTTCTTATTTCTTATTATTACATGAAGAGGTGTGAAGTCAGGAGTAGATTTTGAAAGGAAATTCAGGACACATAACTTCCCTGTAACATAACATACCGAGAGCTTAGATCAAGTTGTTGTAGTTCTTGAAATATTTAAACCTGGATGATTAATATAAGTTCTCTGGGGTTCAGTGTCCTCATTTTTAAAACAAGTATGCTCAAACTTCAAATGATATTATAAGCTAACAACAAACATAAAAACAAACCAAAGCAAAACAACTGAAAATCTTACAATAAACAAAAAAGTCTATTATGTTTATTATATCAAATCAATATATACTATATGTGTCACAACAAAACAACCAAAAAGCCTCCTATATTTATTATGTCAATTCAATTCATCCTGTGTGTCTGGTGTCTTGGTGCTGAGGATACAGTGATTTTCAAAAGATAACAGAAATGAATGACAACAAAACAGCCGGCTTCCTGACCTCATACAGCTTTCCTTCATTGGGTTCCCTGACTTAACTTTATAGTGACTTTTTCCAAAAGATAAATAACTGGATACCAATGTTTTAACTAATACATGCAATCTCTGTCCTTGAGAAACATTTTAGTTTGAAATGTGTGCATTAAATCAATTGTTTAACTTGACCCAAATATGTATTCAAATCATATGAATTCATGGCCTTTATGCTCAGAAAAGATGTTTTCATACCTGGTAAGATAGAGTTTTATATATATATATATATATATATATATATATATATATTTTTTTTTTTTTTTTTTTTTTTTGAGACGGAGTCTCGCTCTGTCGCCCAGGCTGGAGTGCAGTGGTGCGATCTCGGCTCACTGCAAGCTCCGCCTCCCGGGTTCCCGCCATTCTCCTGCCTCAGCCTCCCCAGTAGCTGGGACTACAGGCGCCGCCACCACGCCCGGCTAATTTTTTTGTATTTTTAGTGGAGACGGGGTTTCATTGTGTTAGCCAGGATGGTCTCGATCTCCTGACCTCGTGATCCGCCCGTCTCAGCCTCCCAAAGTGCTGGGATTACAGGCTTGAGCCACCGCGCCCGGCCTAGAGTTATATATTGTAGTAAACATTTTTAATAATGTTCAACAATGAATAAGACCTTCCTGGGTTCATGGCTCTGCGATGTGGCCTTGCTGATACAGTCATAATGGAGTCAATTCTCTTTCTTCACCTTCTTGTACCTGGGATGATCTTGATTTCTTCCTTTAGTGAATACAGTGTGACAGAAGTGATGTTGTGTGAGTTCTGGAGTTTTGCACAAGAAGCCTTGAAGCTTCTCCTCTCTACATCTTCGAACCTTGGAATGAAGTTCAATCAAGCCTATGTGAGGTTGACAGGAAAATAAAAATTCCCCAGCTGAGAAGTTGTACTAATTTCTAGGCACGTGGGTCATCCAGCCCAGGCCCCTTTCAGCTGAGTGCAGTCCCATGGTGAGCCCAGGCAAAACCAAAAGAGGAGTTACTCAAGCAACCCACAGATTTGGTTGAAATAGTAAATTATCATTGACTAAGGCACCAAAACGTTGAGTGGTGAGTTCTATCGCATTAGATAACTGATTTTCCTTATTTTACTAGATCATTTCCTTATTTTACTAGATCATATAATAGGGTACAAGAAGTTGTAGTTGTAGAAAATCAATCCAGAATTTATTGATTTTTAGAATGACACCATAAACATGTAACTCTACTGAGATGTACAATAGCAAAAGTGAAAAAGGCTATCCATCAGCAAAATGGAATGTGAACAATTTTATGACTTGTTGAAAGTATATATTTAGGCCGGGCGTGGTGGCTCAAGCCTGTAATCCCAGCACTTTGGGAGGCCGAGACGGGCGGATCAAGAAGTCAGGAGATCGAGACCATCCTGGCTAACACGGTGAAACCCCGTCTCTACTAAAAAATACAAAAAAACGGCCGGGCGCGGTGGCTCAAGCCTGTAATCCCAGCACTTTGGGAGGCCGAGACGGGCGGATCACAAGGTCAGGAGATCGAGACCATCCTGGCTAACACGGCGAAACCCCGTCTCTACTAAAAACACAAAAAATTAGCCGGGCGAGGTGGCGGCGCCTGTGGTCCCAGCTACTCGGGAGGCTGAGGCAGGAGAATGGCGTGAACCCGGGAGGCGGAGCTTGCAGTGAGCTGAGATCCGGCCACTGCACTCCAGCCTGGGCGACAGAGAGAGACTCCGTCTCAAAAAAAAAAAAAAAAAAAAGAAAGAAAGTATATATTTAGTTGTTATACTTGAATGAATAAAACATATAATAAAGTATTCCATTCTTACACAATTATGCAGTAGGTCTACAAAAAAAGTAAATTTGAAGAGTAAAGGCAATTATCCTTTTAAAACAGATAGTTCAAAACCTCCTTAACTAAGGAAAGAGAAGAGGCTTAGAATGAGTCAAGATTTGAGTCACAGCATATCGGATTAATGCTCTAATTCTTTGACAACTGGATGGTAATGACTTAGATTAAAGCAGAGGACTCCACAGTAATACAATTTATAACTGCCCTTTCAGAAGATTTTAGGTCCTTAGATGATTAAATACAAGAAATGTGGATCCCTACTTACTGTTTTCCACGCATTATAGACAACTATTAATATTTAATCAATGTTTTACAGGTACATTGATTCCTACAATTTACTTCTTTCTAAAGCAAGTGTTCTCTTCTCATGGATATTAACAGAACATGATGGAATGACTTTCACTTTCAATTTTCTAAACATTTTGAAGGCTGCTCTATGGAAGCATCCATTAGACTCTGAATATTTCTAAGGTCCAGATGCAATCTCATTTGTCACTGTGTTCCTTGGGGCCAACATTTTGCAGTTCTACAGAAGAAGGTAGTTTTTCAATAAATGTTGTCCTGTTGAATGAATAATTATAAGACAGTAGTAAATCTGAATCTTTATAATTCAGATTCTTAGTAGCTATATGATTCTGGACTAACATGATCTGTCCTCTCCTATGTCTTTTCCATAGCATAACAAGAAAAATGTTGACACCCACAGTTTGCCTAGGCAAAGTTGAATGTATTACATAATTGCCTTTGTATAAAAATCAATGGAGAAAAAATTATTTTCAAAGTACATGTGCTCTTTATGTTTATCAAAATTCTGACATACAATTATATTATTAAAGGAGAATAAGTAGAAAAATGGTAGAAAATTGTGTATAAAGTATAAACACTTATATTGCAATGGAAAAATCTTTGCAAAAAGTCTGGAACGGATTAAAGGGAAGCCAGATATTTTTCCACTACTGTGGCAGTTTCCATGGCCATGCTCACTGTCTCAGGATTACTGAGCTGTTTTTGCTCCTTTGCATGGTCCATGTACCTAACTCCTTTGTCTTCAGCATGAGAGAACAGAGTGGTGTACCGAGCAGAGAGAAAGAAAAACTTTACAGTACCCATTAACTTCCACTGTTCTTTGACTTTGAAATGATTTCTCCAATGGATAAGTTTTAAAATTTTTTTTTCAGAGTGTATTGATTTTCAAAGGTACTTTGTGGTTTCCTCGTAGAAAATTCACTTAGTACTAATAGCATGCTTAAACTGTGCCTCTGATATTATAGAAACAGACCATTTTTTCCAGAAATAAAGACAGAAATATTTTTATTTTAGAATAGGCACTCTTTTTTTCCCATGTGTTTATTTTTGGCTACAGGCCTACCACCTTTTACATTTTATTATTTAAAATAAAGTAGCCTGTAAGATGAAAAACTAAAAATAAATAAACAAAAAGAATAATAGTAGTGAAAATGAAAATTACTAAGTATAATTGATAATCGTAATGAAATATATAAAAATTATCTTCAAATATTTGGACATAGGATAGGTGAAATATACATTCAAAATGTCTTCAAGGCCGGGCATGGTGGCTCATGCCTGTAATCCCAGCACTTTGGGAGGCCAAGGCGGACAGATCACCTGAGATCAGGAGTTCGAAAACAGCATGACCAAAATGGTGAAAACCCATCTTTACTAAAAACACAAAAAAATTAGCCAGGTGTGGTGGCATGTGCCTGTAACCCCAGCTACTCGGGAGGCTGAGGCAGGAGAATCGCTTGAACCCGGGAGGCGAAGGTTGCAGTGAGCCGAGATCACACCATTGCAGTCCAGCCTGGGCAACGAAGAGCAAAACTCCGTCTCAAAAAGAAAAAAAAAAAGAAAAAGCCTTCAATTATTGTATAGACTTTATCAGTTTATATTATTGCCAAATATCTAAAATATTTACCTTATTGAATATTTTAGTAAAATAAAAATATATAGCAGTCTAATGGTAGATATGATTGAGTCTGCTGTTATGTGATTAATTTTGGTTTTTGTTAGATATAACATTTTTACATAGGAAATCTCAGCATTGGATAATGAAATACATAAGGGAAAGCATTTCTTATATATGTGAAATATATATCCTCACAAGGCATTTTGAATTGCCATTTTCTGGAGTAATGCTTTCTAAAATTCCTTAGTATCATGCTATACCTGATCACACAGCATGTACTCCTTAATCAACCTGACTGTGGAAGAAATACAGAAGTATACTTACGTTTGTTCCTTCTGCTTCTTTTCCTGGGTAATTCCTTCTTACCGTAATTAGATGGACTGCGCAAGGTAGGTTTACTTGTGGAGGGGGAGCTTGATAGGGGGAACCGAAGCTCAATCCAGGTAATAAAACTGTCTGCACTGGGGACAACATTCTTACACTGAAGTCTTTCAGAAAAAGAAAAAGTTCCTTGTACTGTACTTGCAACTCTTCTATAAGTTTGAGATTGTTTCAAAATGAAGAAATAATTTTGCAAAGAAATTTATGCTTTCTTAATAACAGTAAAATAAAAACCAATCAAATTTTAAAATTTCAAGTTATTATCTAGATTGTAGATTGAATACGCCCAATAAAACTTCTCATCAAAGTGATTTTTTTCAAAGTCTGCTATAAATTCTTGTTTAGATACTGTGAAGATGACAGAAATCATTATTGATTGTGGATTTTTCCGTAACCTTGTGTAGTTAAGATTGGTACACAGTTCACATAAATACTGACCTACTGAACACCATAAACTAGTAACTTTCAACATGTAAAACACAACTCAGAAGTATAGTTAGGGCACAATCTTTTGGGGAAAAGTTCTAATTATAACCTTTGGCTTGGAAGTTTATTTCTTTTAGATAGTCTTATTTTCTCTAACAGTCACTTTGTGTTTTGTATGCAGAAATGAAACTGTTAGAATGATTAAAGACTTAAGAGATGGTTTAAAGTAGATCATTGTACTATGAAATGATGGTCTTCAGTGAAATGAATTACAGAAATGAGCATGTAGCATGGATAATCTTCTCTTGACTTTGAAGTATTATAGGAACAAAAGCATCATACTTCTGTATCAGTATTTATTTGAGAAGATGTCATCCTCACAAGTAAACTCAACTCTATAATCTTTCTAAAAATGAGGCAGTGTCATAGGAGTCTGACCACTTACTTATACTTTTATTATGAACATACTCATGGATTTTTTATTTTTTCAGAGTTAAAATGGTTTTATGTGTGTAGTAATTGGTAGGGAGCTTAATAACTCATTTTTCAAAAGTGCTTTTAGCTTTATTATTTGCTCAAAGAAATTAACCTGAGAGTAAAAATAGATGAATGATAAAATTTGTGCTAAAACATGTAATTGACACTATGGATTTGAATAGCATTCATATATGTAAGTGAAGTGAATGGGAAGTTTTAAGGTGGTTGTTTCCATTTTCTGTAATTCCTTGCTTAGTAAGGTAAGTTAGTGTTTTGTTTGTTTGTTTTAACAAATATTCAATGCCTGTTCTCCACATTTACATGGGAGAGTATATTTTTCTATCCCAATGATGCTGGGCTTGGCTACACAATGCCTCCCTCCCTTCCCCCCTCCCTCCCTCCCTCCCTCCCTCCCTCCTTCCCTCCCTCCTTCCCTCCCTTCCTTCCTTCCTTCCTTCCTTCCTTCCTTCCTTCCTTCCTTCCTTCCTTCCTTCCTTCCTTCCTTCCTTCCTTCCTTCCTTCCTTCCTTCCTTCTTTTCTGTTAGGAAACTGGAGTCTTGCCTTATCACTCAGGCTGCAGTGCAGTGTCACCATCACAGCTCACTGCAGCCTAGATCTTCCAGACTCAAGTGATCCTCCCTCCTCAGCCTCCCAAGTAGCCACAACTATAGGCATGAACCACCATGCCTGGATAATTTTTTTGTATTTGTAGAGATGAGCTCTTACTATGTTGCCCAGGGGAGCCTAGAACTCCTGGGCTCAAGGAGTCTTCCCATGTTGACCTCCTAAAATTTGGGATTACAGGCGTGAGCCACTGTTCCCGTCCACAACTTTCTTTGGTTAGTAGGATGTTAGTGGATGTGATGCAAGTAATGGTTTGAAAAATGTTTGTAAGATTGGGCTTGCTCTCTTGCGCTTCTACCTTCTGCCATAAGAACGTGCCTCAGACAGCTTATAGCCCAAGGAAGATGAGAGGCTTGTAAAGCATGTCTCAACCTGACCTGAAGCTTAGACCTAAGATCAACCAACCCAGCCTACATTAGCTGAACCCCAGCCAGTTAGCATATGTGGGAGCTAGAAATAAATGTGTGTTGTTTTAAACCAGTGAGATTTTGCAATTGCTTATGACACAGTGTGGTAGGCAGCATATGGCCCACCAAAGAGGTTCATTTCCAAATCCCTGGAACCTGTGAATGTTACATTATATAGCAAATGGGAAGTAAGGCTTGTAGATGGAATTAACATTACTAATCATTTAACCTTAAAATAGGGAGATGAATCTGGATTTTCTAGTTGGGCCCAATATAATCACAAGGGCACTTAAAAAAAAAAAAAAGATTTGATTATCAAGAACCAGTGAGATGGCAGCTTGAGAAAGAGTCAGCCTGCTGTTGCTGGATTTTAATATGTAGAAAGGCAGTCATGAGCCAAGGAGGGTGGGCAGTCTCTGAGAGAAGGAAACAGATTACCCTCAGGCGCTTCCAGAAGCAATTGAGCCCTAGTAACACCTTGATTTTAGCCCAGTGAAACCCATTTTAAACTTCTGACCTTTAGAGTTACAAGACAATAAATTTGTGTTGTTTTAAGACATTAAGTGAGCAGTAATTTGTTGCAGCAAAAATATGAAACGTTATAAAATGCACAGAAATAGCTAGTACCACAAAATTAGCACTGATATGATACCACAAAAGTATCTGGGGATGGGTGGTCAGTGAGAAAATAGTTACAGGAGCCTGGAAAATTTTTAAGGAAATTGTTATAGGTGCTGGAAAGATGGTAAACTGTATGTAATGGTGTACATTTCATAGCTTTTGTGATAGAAATACGGAAATTATACCTAATGAAATTTAGAGCGATGTGAAGATATTTCAAGTCAAAATGTTGAAAGTATGAGCTCGTTATTGTTAATTATGGTATGACAAAAAAGAGACAAAATCAGAAAAAGAAAGGTCACTTTGCAAACAGAATTAAGAAGGAATGGCTGGGCGTGGTGGCTGACGCCTGTAATCCCAGCACTTTAGAAGGCCAAGGAAGGCGGATCACGAGGTCAAGAGATCGGACCATCCTGGCTAACATGGTGAAACCCTGTCTCTACTAAAAAATACAAACATTAGCTGGGCATGGTGGTGTACACCTGTAGTCCCAGGTATTTGGTAGGCTGAGGCAGGAGAAACGCTTCAGCCTGGGAGGCGGAGGTTGCAGTGAGCAGAGATTGCACTACTGCACTCCAGCCTAGAAACAGAGGAAGACTCTGCCAAAAAAAAAAAAGAAGAAATATAGACAGTCCCAGATTTCCAGCTTGCATGATTAGAACATATGAGCTATTTCTTACAAAATCAAGGGGGGACTGCACTACACCCATTAGAACAGAGTCCTAGAAAAATAGACCAAGTCCAGGATGCTACCATTAAGGCCTTAGGGTAAATACCAAATCAAGGCTGTGGTTGTAGCAGATTTGCTAAGATTTCTAAAAATATTAAGATCATATCTAGTTAATTTTTAAGCTAGGCAAAAAGGCTAAAATGGTTAAGGTTATGGCCCCAGAGTAGGCTGATGTGGTCAAAGTGCCTATAAATAGGTCAAAAGAAGTAGGTATATATAAAGATTAATTTTATGTGTCAACTTGGGTGAACCATGGGATGAAAATATTTAGTGAAATATCATTCTGAATGTTTCTGTGAGGGTGTTTTTTTGTTTTTGTTTTTTTTTTTGTTTTTTTTTTTTTTTTTAATGAGAGTAACATTTAAACCTGTGGACTTCCAGTAAAGCAAATCACACCCCATAACATGAGTGGGTCTCATCAAATCATTTGAGGGCATCATAGAACAAAGATTGACCTCCTCTGAGCAAGAAAGAATTCTGCTGGCCGACTGCCTGTGGACTGGAATTGCACCTCTTTCTTGGGTCTCCAGCTTGCTGTACTACTCTGCAGACTTTGGGCTTACCCAGCCTCCACAATCATGTGAACCAGTTTCTTAAAATAATTTTTCTCCCTGCCCTACTATGTTGATTCTGTTTCTCTGGAAAAGTCTAATACATTATGTCTAGCAAAAGCTATGGATGTGGCTTTTGGCAAGCAGATTTGACTAAATCAAATAAACCACAAAACTTGTGGGAGAACTCCAAATATCTATACTATAACCACTTACAGGTTAAAAAGTTTTCCTTTGGAGAGAATAAATATAAAGATTCTGCTTGGAAGGACATCACATATAGTTAGTAGTAAACATACCATGTCAAAAACATGGTGAAAGTTTATGTGAGACCTCTAAGACTTAGTCTATCAGCTTCCCAAGCCCTGGCATTTAGAATTATAGGCTTTCAGAAACAATATTGGAAAAGTGTTTTTTGGGGAATCTGACCAGAGTAAAATAAAGTATCTAAATTCAAAACATGGTTCCCCAAATTAAATGGAAGTCAGGTCATTCTAAAGTGAAGCTTATAGTGCTAAACCACACACAAAGGACCTAATTTTTTAAATCAGTTTTATACTGGAATACTCTTAAATATCTCATAAGGGCTGTCCTTCCAATGATTGCAATTTGAGAGAAAAGCTTTTCTCGTGAGAGGTAGAAACCAAGATAGCAAACAGAGAAAAGACAGTTTAAGAAACAAAGAATACTCAGAGAGAATAAAACTTCTTAAAGAACTATAATTATTATTTGGAAAGACAAAGTAACTTATTCTAGCCATAAATGAAGAATAAGATATATAAAATTAAGCTATATAAGATAAAGAACAAGAAGTGAAAAAAAAAAATTGAACTGCGAAAAAAAATGCAATAGTGAAAAGAAGAAAATTGAAACAGAAAATTTCATTATAAATCTTGAAACATAGAACATAAGATCCAAGAATAAAAAAAAAAAAAAAAAAAAAAACCTGGAGAGAAAGGACAAGACAATGAAAGGACTAGCTCAGTGCTCCAGTTTCTAATTTAAAAACTGGTTGGTACATAATACATGTATATATTTATTGATTACATGAAATGTTTTGATATATGCATGCATCGCATAATAATCACATCAGGGTAAATGGAGTATCCATCACCGCAAGCATTTATTCTTTGTGTTTAAAACAATTCAATTATACTCTTTTAGTTACTTTAAAATAATTATTTTTACTCGAATCCTCCCATTGTGCTATCAAATAGTAGGTCTTATTTATTCTTTCTGACTATTGTTTGTACCCATTAACCATTTCCACTACCCCCTCCCAGACTTCACCCACTGATTACCCTTCCAGAGGCTGAACCATCCTTCTACACTCTGTCACTAAGAGTTCCAACCGTTTTAATTTTTAGCTCCCACAAATTAGTGAGAACATGTGATGTTTATCTTTCTGTGCTTGGCTTATTTCACTTAACATAATGACCTCCAGTTCCATCCATTTGGTTGTAAATGACAGGATCTCATTCTTTTTATGGCCGAGTAGTACTCCATTGTGTATAACTACCATATTTTCTTTATCCATTCATCTTTTGATGGACACTTAGGTTGCTTCCAAATTTTGGCTATTGTGTACAGTGGTGCAACAAACACAGTAGTGTAGATATCTCTTTGATATACTGACTTCCTTTCTTTTGGGTATATATCCAGCAGTGCGATTGCTGGATCGTAGGGTATCTCTACTTTTAGTTTTTTGAGGAACCCCCAAAATGTTCTCCATAGTGGTTGCACTAACTTTTATTCCCACCAACAGTATATGAGGGTTCCTTTTTCTCCATATTCTTGCTGGCATTTCTTATTGCCTGTCTTTTGGATATAAGCCATTTTAACTGGGGTGAGATGGTATCTCATTGTAATTTTGGCTTGCATTTCTCTGATTATCAATGACTTTGAGCAACTTTTCATATACCTGTTTGACATCTGCATGTCATCCATTGAGAAATGTTTATTTAAATATTTTGTCCATTTTTAAATCACATTATTAGATTTTTTCTATAGAGTTGTTTGAGCTACATATATATTCTGGTTATTAATCCCTTGTCGGATGGATAGTTTGAAAATATTTTCTCCCATTCTGTGGTTATTTCTTCACTTTGCTGATTGTTTCCTTAATTGTGAAGAAGCTTTTTAACTTGATGTGATCTCATTTGTTTATTTTTGCTTTGGTTGAGTATTACTGAATACTGTTGAGTATTACTCAAGAAATCATTGCCCAGTCCAATGTCCTAGAAAGTTTTCTCAAAGTTTTCTTTTAGTAGTTTTATAGTTTGAGGTCTTAGATTTAAGTCTTTAATCCATTTTGATTTGATTTTTGTATATGATAAGAGATAGATGTCAAGTTTCATTCTTTCACATATGAATATCCAGTTTTCCCAGTACGGTTTATTAAAGAGGCTGTCCTTTTCCAATCTATGTTCATAGAACTTTTGTCAAAAATGAGTTCATACATAGATGTAAGGATTTATTTCTGGGTTCTTTATTCTGTTCCACTGGTGTGTGTGTTTGATTTTCTGTCAGTACCACGTTGTTTTGGTTCCTATAATTCTATAGTATAATTTGAAGTCAGGTAATGTGATCCCTCCAGGTTTGTTCTTTTTCCTTAGAACAGTTTTGGCTATTCTGGGTCTTTTTGTGGTTTCATGTAAATTTTAGGATTGTTTTTTCTATTTCTGTGAAGAATGTCATTACTATTTTGATAAAGATTGCATTCAATCTTTAGATTCCTTTGGGAGGTATTGACATTTTAACAATATTATTTTTTGAAACCATGAATATGGGTTATCTTTTCATTTTTTGTGTGTGTCCTCATCAGTTTCTTGCATCAATGTTGTATAGTTTTCATTGCAGGAAAATTTCACTTCTTTGGTTAAGTCCTAGATATTTTATGTTATTTGTAGCTATTGTTAATGGGATTATTTTCTTGATTTTTTTTTTTTCCCGATTGTTCACTGTTGACATATAGAAGTACTACTGATTGGCCAGACATGGTGGCTCATGCCTGGAATCCCAGCACTTTGGGAGGCCAAGGAAGGTGGATCACTTGAGCCCAGAAGTTTGAGACGAGCCTGGGCAACACGACAAAACCCCATCTCTACCAAAAAATACAAAAATTAGCTGGGTGTGGTGGCATGTGCCAGTAGTCCCAGCTACATGGGAGTCTGAGGTGGGAGGATGGCTTGAACCCAGGAGGTGGAGGTTACAGTGAGCTGAGATCATGCCACTGCACTCCAGCCTGGGTGACAGAGTGGGACTCTGTCAAAAAAAAAAAAAAAAAAAAAAAAATTATTTTATCTGTAAACAGAAATAGAAATAATTTAACTTCTTCCTTTCCAATTTTGATTCCCTTTATTTCTTTCTCCTTCATGATTGCTGTAGCTAGAAATTTCAGTAATATGTTGAATAACAGTGGTGACCAGTGGGCATCCTCATTGTGTTCTAGATCTTAGAGAAAAGGCTTTCAGTTTTTTTCCCATTTAATACCCTAGCTGTGGATCTGTAATATATGGCTTTTATTATGTTGAGGTATGTTCCTTCTATACTTAGTTTTCTCAGGGTTTTTTTGTTTTTTTTTTTTGTTTGTTTTTGTTTTTTTAATCATGTGGGGATGTTGAATCAACTGAAATGATCATATGGTTTTTGTCCTTCATTCCATTGATATGATTTATCACATTGACTGGTTTGTATATGTTTAACCATTCTCGCATCCCTGAAATAAATCTCACTTCATCATGATGAATCAAACTTTTAACATGTTGTTTAATTTGTTTGCTAACATTTTGTTGAGAATTTTTGCATCCATATTCATCAGTGATATTGGCCTTTAGTTTCCCTTTTTTGATATGTTTTTGTATGGTTTTGGTACCAGGGTGATACAGGCCTCATAGAAGAATGAACTTGAAAGTATGCCATCATCCTCTATTTTTTGAGATAGTTTGCATAGGATTGGGATTAATTCTTCCTTAAATATTTGGTAGAACTTAGCAGTGAAGCCATGTAATACACAGCTTTTCTCGACTGGAAGACATTTTCTTACAACTTCAATCTTGTTACTTGTTATTGGTCTGGTCAGACTTTGGATTTCTTCATGGTTCCATGTTGGTAGGTTGTATGCATCCAGGAATTTGTTCATTTCTTCTAGATTTTCTAATTCATTGGCATATATAATTGCTCATAGTATTCGCTAATGATCTTCTGAGTTTCTGCAGTATCAGTTGTAGACTCCTTTTTCATATCTGATTTTATTTATTTGGGTCTTCTCTTTTTTGTTGTTAGTTAGGCAGGTTCTTTTTTATTGTTAGGTTCCTCAATTTTGTTTAACTTTTCAAAAAAACAGCTTTTTGTGTTATTGACCCTGAATAACCAGCAGGGATACCCAGGTAGGTATCACAGGTTTTGGGTGAGACTCTGAAACTTGTTGGCTTCAGGTGAAACTCAATACATTCCTAGTGGTGGTGGCTATGGAGACAGACTCCTTTTACTTGAGAAAAGCAGAGGGAAAAGAATAGGGAACTTTGTCTTGCACCATAGCTATCAGCTGTGCCACACAGGGGTATATCGAGCACTAAGTGGGTGCTTATTTAAATTGGGTCAAATAAAAGTGGGTAGGAGATATTTCTTCAAAAAGATAAAAAAAGAATACTTAATCTATAGAAATATTGGATGGACATTTATACAACTGGGGGAGGGTTGCACATTGAATTAATGATTAAAAACAAAGACAAAATAAGGCAATTATTAATCTAAAAAAACAAAAATTATGTAGGAAAATGATTGTGGATTATTATAGGCCTTGTTATGAAAATAATTTAAATAATATTAATAACATACTCATTGATTATATTATTAGCCAAATGTTTTATATAACTATATTAGGATGATAGAAAAGTAGAAAGTGTTTATATAAATGCTATGTGAGAAGAGAAGGGGGTCCTTAAAGAAAACGAAATTCTTATCTTTTCTAGTGGAAATAGGTAACCCCTAAACTGATAAATGAGGAAAATAATAATATAATAATATTATTTTCCATAGAGAGATGGAATAATACACAAATAGATTGGTAAAAGGTTTCACTATGCTGACCAATGGGAAATGTGGGTGAGAAAGAGTGAATGGTAGCTTGCATGGGATTCCTGTCCTTCATTAAGAATGCGACGTAAATAATTTATTTCTCATACTATGTATACAAACAACATTGTGAAAAATAAAATTAAGTTATATAAAATAAAATCCTCCCTCTTACATGCTGTAAGAGAGTAATATTTGCCTCAAGACAGACCTAATGAGAAGTTTATTGTGAATTCATCTTTATTTTGTAAATTTTAATTTTGGAATTTATCCTTTCAAGACATATTTATTGACTGCCTAAAGTTGCAAGGCATGAGACTTCTATTTTCAGACAAATTTATTTCTGTCTTGATTCATATTCACTCTTATTAAAACCAGCAGTGGCTATAAGCTAATCATAAATTGTTGGACTTTCCCCTAAGTATGTTTACAGTCCTTGGTTTTAAGTACTATATTCAGTAATCTAACACAGCTTAATATTCATAATAAGAAAAATAAATGTATTTTCATTTCTTCTAGGCAATAAACAGTATTATTCTGAATTTTAAGCAAGATGGGCTGGAGATAATAACTAATGATGATGAAAACACAAATTTTAATATAAGAAGTCATTTTTTGGGTAAAGCTACAAGTTAACTATAGTTCTAAATAGTTTTATTTTGTATTTTATGCAAGACCAAGGATAAAGAGGTGCGAAAAAGGATTTTTTTTCTTTAGAGATAGTGATAACATTAAAATAGACTGTTTCATCAAGTAAATACAATGGTATATAATGATCATGGGAAAAAGAAAAATATATGCACAATGGCAGAAAGCAAAAGTGCATTTAAGAAGTGAAGGTCATAGATAAATATGAAGTTGTCTTTGAGTATATCCATCAATACACCAGTGAAATATATTTCTAAAGGTTGAGTCTTTCTGTGGAATAGTAAGGATTTGATAAAACCATGATGAAGATAGTCATTGGGTGAACTGCAGCCTTGATGTACCTGGATAGATCCATAAGTGCTGATTAAAAAGTGGGGAATGTGTAGATTATAGAATAGTGTTCCTTAACAGGATGCTGACAATAGACTTTACAACTTTATACATTTTATACATTATAATAAATGTAAAAATCTTATTAACATTTTAATTTTATTTCTGTTTTAAACTTTTACACGTCTACTTTACTTTGTGAAAGCTAAATTTATTTTTAAGAACTCAATAGGCAGAAATCTAGGCTTTAAATTCTTAAGTATGTTGCACTGAAACCCCACTACTCCTTTCTGTTGCTCAGATGTCACCTATAATGCTGATTTATCTCTGAGTATCTCTCACTGAAATGAGTATTTTTAATTTATTGTTAGGGATATCCAGCAAATTATCCCAATATTTTCAATTTGCTTACTTTTTCTAGTCCACTGGTTCTCAGACTTGAGAAAGAATCATTTGAGAGCTTGTTAAAACAGATATTGCTGCTCTGCAATCTCAGTTTCTCATTCAGTAGGTCTGTGTTGAGGCTTGAAAACTTACATTTCTAGTATGTTCTCAGAAGATTCTGATAATGCCAATAGGAGCAACACACATTGAGAACACTGCTACTGATTATATATAAAGTTTTGATAATTCAAAAACTTAACCAACCAGAATCTGTTCACTAAGCATCTCTTAGGCATTATGTTAGGGACAGAGATTACAGTGTTATTCTGAATTTGGTAGGTCTGTGTTAAGTCTTGAAAATTTACATTTTGAAAATGCTCTCAGATGATTCTGATGATGCCAATAGGAGCAACACACATTGAGAATACTGCTATTGACTATATATGATTCGTTGTAAGTATGATTGTAAACATACTTCCCACTAAGGGGAAAGTCCAACAACTTACAATTTGCTTACGGCCACTGCCAGTTTTAACAAAGGTGGATGTGAATCAAAAAAGACAAAAATTTGTCTGGAAGTAGAAGTGAGGATATAGCCCTCATGCCTGGGAGCATCAGAGATTACAGGGATAAAAAAGATAAAATCTATGTGCTTAGGGACTATCAAATCTAGACAAAGCTTTTAACCTAATTTTTCATCATGAGGATAAAATATTTGACCTTCTAGAGAAGTACTGTCCAAAAGAAATAGGATATGAGCCAAAAATACAATTTTAAATATTCTAATAGCCATATTAAAAAAAATAAATAAGTAAAATTAATTTTAATAATATATCTTATTTATCCAAATATAGCTAAAATATCATTTTAACATGTAATCAGTATAAGCATTATTAACGAGTTCTTTTACATTCTTTGTTTTCATACTAAGGTATAAATTAGTGTGTAATTTATACCTGCCATCCATCTCAATTTGGACTGGTCGTATTTCAAGTGCCCAAAAGCCACACGTGGTTCATGGCTACCATATTGTAGAGCAGAGTTATAGAGAAGAAAGAAACTATCAAGAACCAATCCATGTTGTCCCGGATTTTAGCTGTGACTTCTAGGAAGACGAGCTCCACATCCATATTTTCATGACTGACCTCTCTCATTAGGGATTCTCTTCTGCATTTCTTGCTGATTATGGCTCTTCTTAGATTTATTTCCATGATCAGATTTGAAACTTCTGAAGTACTTTTTCCCAAGCTAGCTAATTTTTTGGCATTCCTGTTTCTTTCAGTGATTTTTTAGGTTAAAAAATCAATGTCATTTTTAATTCATTATTTTTCTGATACTTTGTCCTGAGAGTCTAAATACTACTCTGGTTTTGGATTGGGCCATTTCAACAAATATTTAGTTTATTCAACTGGCTCCCATCTCTTTCCTGCACTTCATTCAATATTTCTTAAAACATATTGCATTCTTGGCACTATACTGTGCTATAGAGATAAAAAGATAAGTAAGATTCAGCATCTGCCCTCAAGAAATCTGCATTCTCTCTTCCTTTACTAACTCATCTTGTTATGACAGTAAGGCTGTCATCCTGTGCCTTTCCTGCTCAGAATGCCCAGTGTTCAAATATTCCATTGGCTGCAAGATACAACTCCAATATGATTCCATTTCCATACATTATGTTTACAGCCCTATATATAACTGTTCTATAGCGCACAACCTCTGCTCAAGTTGGTTTCTTCACTGTTCCTGCGATCTAATCTCTATGATTTTGTGCATATAGCTTCACATAGCTGATTCTGTGTGTTTTTAACTTATATTTATTATTTTAACTTTTAAAATCTCTGACATATTTTCTCTTTAGAAAATGACTATTATTTCCAAGATAAAGATTGCTTATGTTTGAGTGGGTTCAAAATACAAAGATGTTTACTTGAGATATTGACAAAGCTGAAAACATTCAGGAAGATTTCTTGTTCAAAAAAGTAAATCAACAATAGCAATTACGACAAAAACAAAACACACTTGGAACAAGTATCCAATCTTTATGAAAATTCTTTACCAAAGAATACTGCTTAGTTCATGAAAGAAGAAACCACTTGAAGGAAAACAAAATACTTATTCCCAAAATATTGAGGATTGTTAAGACGTGAACACACAAGGGAACACTCTGCCTCAGCCTCTATTTGCCTTATGGTAGCACATAAATCCTTTCTTCCTAGAGACAGAACTTGCTTATCAGCACAGAGAAGGCACCAGCAGGCACTGGAGAAAACTGGAAACAGATTTACTATTTTCCCACTTTTTCCTGCCGCTTAAAAGACTGAAACAGCTCTCTCTTTTGTCTTGTCACATAGAATGTATGGCTTTTTGTTAAAACACTATTTAAACAAGGCCCCTAAGCCACTGCCTTGAGAGAGAAATACTTCTGTACTGAGGCCTCTCCCTTGTGATGGGTATAGCACATGCTAATAAACTGCTGCTGGGTTTTCTTTTGTTAATTTGACTTTTGTTGTCAGGAGGGTATCTCAACTTAGAACCTGAAGAGAGAGGGGAAAAAAAAAAGGAAAAACTTTTCTCCCTCCACCGCTACTTAATCCTAAATGACTAATTCTGCCTGGAGTTAATTGATTAGACAAAACATAGCAAGGAATTTTCCCACCAAGATGTTTCCAAATAAAATACTCTTTCACTGAATAATATACATTAAAAGGTACTCCTATTTTGGTACATAAACTTCACCTTTTTCCTAAAGATAGAATTCTCAGGTCTCTTAACACTTGTTAACTTTGGAAGAGATAGTATTATTTACTAATTAACACAGAACCTAATGAGGCATTAAAAATGTAAAGAAATTCATGATCTCTTCAAACTAAAGATATATAAAGAGAATCTAATATTTAAAGTTCTTGGACTGGGCACAGTGGCTTACACCTGTAATCCCAGCACTTTGGCAAGTTAAGGCAGGTGGATCACCAGAGTTTGGGAGTTCGAGATCAGGCTGGCCAACAGGACGAAACCCGTGTCTACTAAAAATACAAAAATTAGCTGGGCATGGTGGCATGTACCTGTAATTCCAGCTACTCAGGAGTCTGAGGCAGGAGAATCACTTGAACCAGGGAAATGGAGGTTGCAGTGAGCTGAGATAGTTTTACTGCACTCCAGCCTGGGTGACAGAGACTCTGTCTTAAATAAATAAATAAATAAACAAATAAATAAATAAATAAATACAATTATTTTATATCAGTAATGATCTATATTGGATCTCAGGAAACAGACTTTTTGCCAAAATATGTACTTTCAAATAAAGTTGACATTGGAAAACAAACACAAGTTATGAGTTTTTTAAATTAAAATATAGTCAATTGAAAACAACATAGAAGAATGTGACTTAAATGGGTTACTTGTGGCTCTCTTGTATAGGAAAATATGTAATTTTTCCTACATATTAATTAGAGGACATTCTTTGGTCTTGTTTTGAAATAATAAAGCCATGATAGCATAATAGTGTGATATGTAGTGTCACAGTATCTTATACTATGATTCTATTTTTAGGTTCTTTACTGAGATAGTCTCCTGAAAACAAAAGTCAAATTAACAAGAGAAAAACAAGCAGAAGTTTATTAACATGTGCTAATATTGTGATACATAGTATCATAGTATTATGATACACATGTATCTATGATATACATGATATATAATACCTTGATAAATCAAAATCACTATAGCATAACTGAACTTTGGAGTCAATAGAGATTCATTATATATGCGTTTCTCACTGAAAAGATGGAAAAAGTAAGAGAAAATAAATCAGATCAAGTCTTTAGAATTTCAGTAGGTTGCATTATAGGAGAGGAACCCTCAGTTTAGAAAACATGCAGGTTTGTTACATGAGTGTATTGAATGATGCTGAGGTTTGGGGTATGATTGATCCTGTCACTCAGGTAGTGAGCATAGTACACATACTAATGTCATCAAATAAGCAGTTTTATTCCAAGCAGATACAAAAAAAAATCATTGCCACATAATCGAATATAACAGGATATTGTATATTTTAATGCATGATAACATCAAAGTATAAAAAGCTATGTTAAAATTAATAACCTTCATTTCTTTATCTATATAAAAGTTCTAGTGTGTATTGACCTTTTAAGACCTATAAAGCTCTTTTTAGAATTTCTCACAGCATTGGTACAGTATTGACACATTCCCTCATCAATTACTTATCTGAGAAAAATTTATATCTCCTTCGTTTATAAAATTTAGTTTCGCTGAATATAAAATGCTTAGCTGACAGTTATTCTGTTTAGAGAGACTGAAGACAGGACCTCAGTCCCTTCTGGCTTGTAGGTTTCTGCTGAGAAATCTGCTTTTAGACTCAGAGGTTTTCCTTTATATGTTATCTGATGCTCTTGTCTCACTGCTCTTGGAACTTTTTCCATCATGTTGACAACTGCCTGATGACTACATGCCTTGGTGCTGTCCTTTTTTGCAATGGATCTCCCAGGAGTTCTTTTATCTTCTTGCTTTGAATGTCTAAATCTCTAGCAATGCCAATGAAGACTTTGTCAATTATTTCTCAAATAGGTTTTACAAACATTTCGCTTTTCCTTCTCCCCTGAGAACACAAATAATTCTTAGGTTTGGCCAGTTTACATAATCCCATATTTCTTGGAGACTTTGTTTCTTTTGTTTCTTTATTTTGTCTGATCAGTATAATGTCTTTGACCTATGAAATTCTTTCTTCTACCTGGTCAGTCTATTAAAACTTTCCATGAAATTTTATAGTTCCCTAAATGTGTTTTATTGTTTCCAGAAGTTCTGATTGGTTTCTCTTTAAAGTATCTATCTCCGATCTCCTTAGAAAATTTTTCATGCATATCCTGAATTGTTTTTTAATTTCTTTGTTTTCACCATCCTTTTGTATCTCCTTGAGTAACTTAATAACCAACTCTTTGAATTCTTTATCTGATACTTCAAAGATTTCATCTTGGTTTGGATCCATTACTAGAGATTTAATGTGATCTTTGAGAGTGTTATAGAAACTTGTTCTTTCATACTGCAAGTATTATTTTTCTGGTTTCCTCTCATTTGATTGGACTATTCTAATTATTATTATTTTTTATTATACTTAAAGTTCTAGGTTACATGTGCACAACATGCTGGTTTGTTACATAGATATACATGTGCCATGTTGGTTTTCTGCACCCATCAACTCATCATTTACATCGGGTATTTCTCCTAATGCTATCCCTCTCCCAGTCCTCCATTCCCTGACAGGCCCCGGTGTGTGATGCTTCCCTCCCTATGTCTACGTGTTCTCATTGCTCAATTCCCACTTAGGAGTGAGAATATGCAGTGCTTGATTTTCTGTCCTTGTGATAGTTTGCTGAGAATGATGGTTTCCAGATTCATCCATGTCCCAGCAAAGGACATGAACTCATCCTTTTTTTTATGGCTGCATAGTATTCCATGGTGTATATGTGCCACATTTTCTTAATCCAGTTTATCATTGATGGACATTTGGGTTGGTTCCAAGTCTTTGCTATTGTGAATAGTGCCACAATAAACATACGTGTCCATGTGTCTTTTTGGTAGCATGATTTATAATCCTTTGGGTATATACCCAGTAATGGGATCGTTGGGTCAAATGGTATTTCTAGTTCTAGATCCTTGAGGAATCACCACACTGTCTTCCACAATGGTTGAACTAATTTACACTCCCACCAACAGTGTAAAAGTGTTCCTATTTCTCCACATCCTCTCTAGCATCTGCTGTTTCCTGACTTTTTAATGATTACCATTCTCAGTGGCATGAGATGGTATCTCATTGTGGTTTTGATTTGCATTTCTCTGATGGCCAGTAATGACGAGCATTTTTTCATGTGCCTGTTGGCTGTATGCATGTCTTCTTCTGAGAACTGTCTATTCATATCCTTTGCCCACTTTTGGATGGGGTTGTTTGTTTTTTTCTTGTAAATTTGTTTGAGTTCTTTGTAGGTTCTGGATATTAGCCCTTTGTCAGATGAGTAGATTGCAAAAATTTTCTCCTATTCTGTAGGTTGCCTGTTCACTCTGATGGTAGTTTCTTTTGCTGTGCTGAAGCTCTTTAGTTTAATTAGATCCCATTTGTCAATTATGGCTTTTGTTGCATTGCTTTTGGGGTTTTAATCATGAAATCTTTGCCCATGCCTATGTCCCAAATGGTTTTGCCTAGGTTTTCTTCTAGGGTTTTTATGGTTTTAGGTCTTATATTTAAGTCTTTAATCCATCTTGAGTTAATTTTTGTATAAGGTATAAGAAAGGGATCCAGGTTCAGCTTTCTACATATGGCTAGCCAATTTTCCCAGCACCGTTTATTAATTATTTTTAATTTAATTATTTACTTGAGATTTTTAAAACATGTCTTTCTTTCCCCTTAAGGATATGACTTGAATGTTTATAGTTTATTGCTATCTAGCTTTGGCTCTGGGTGCTTTCAGTGGTGAAGACTTTGTATAAGTTTTTTGGTTCTAGGGAATCTTTGTGTGATGGCTTTCTCAGATGCTGATTATAGTAGCAGGGTCACTTTCTCCTGTGGGGCTGGAATGGCAGAGGTCTTATGAAGCTTATCTCATTCTCCAGTGGTGTTCACTTTACATTTATTTCCCAGCATTTTATTCACTGGATGAACGGCTCAGGCCTCAGGCCAGTAGGAGATACCCATGGGCAAAAACTGGCTGTTGCTAAAGCAGGTGGGTAAATGCAATACCCCAATTGTGGGCAGAGGTCCCAGCCTTGACAGAGGCAGCTGCAGAAGCTGTCAGTGAAATGTGCTGAGGTCTTTTCAGGGGAAAGAGAGGCAATTACCACAGGTCCCCTTTCATGCCAGCAGGAAAGCAATCTGCTTCCCATTCACTCTCCTGACCTGGTGTGCCAGCTCTTCAGACCAGACAGGCATCTTTTTTTATTTGCAGGAATGCTAATGTTCCAAGGAGAGAAGGATTTTAACTCTACCTCTCATGCAAGCCTAAACCTGCGGGGCACTCCTCCTATGGGGATGCATTCACCATGAAGTGTTCCAGAGAGGCTGTCTACAGATGTACCCATGCAGACACCCATTGGAGAAGCCCTAGCTGTGTCTGCCATGGTGGTTGAGAAGAAGTCCCCTTCTCCAAGACCCTTCATAAGCACTTGGACTGCCTGACTGTTGGGGTAGAGCTGCAGACTTTCCCCCATTGAGCCTAGTACTGCACATGTGTCTCTACTGAAATAAAATTTCTACAAGTGGAAAGTTGAAATCTGTGCTATTTTTGGTTTTATTTTGCTTTTGTCTATGAGGCATTTCCTTCATGTGGTACACTACCCTTTTCCCTAAGTGTAGTTATCCCTGAGGGCCAGAATGTTGTAAATACTGCTGCTTCTCTGGGTCTAGCCACTAAGTAGGGATGCCACACCTCAGGCTGGTGTTGGGGAATGTCTCTAAGGGATCAAGTTATGTGACCTGTCCTCTAGTCTCCAAGCAGTGGGTGCCAGCACTAGTTCTGGTGGGAGTGGAAGGACAGTAATGTAGAATCTGAGATTTCCCTTGTTATAAATAGCCTTAATGTGTTGACTTTCTCAAATGTTAGCTGTAGTAGTAATGTACTAGTCACATGGACAAAATCAAGACCCCATGGATAGCCAGGTTGTGCAAAAGTTTTCTCCTTCCTGAGCATTGTATTATTCTACTTGTAGATGTCTTAATGGGTTATGCCAAGTGGCCTCCAACCAGGAGGTGGCTTTGCAAAAGAACACCAGCTGCGATGGTAGCAATGGTGTTTGTGCTTGCCTTATGTTACCCAGAGGAGGTACTCTAGTGTCTCAGGCAATGGATTGGGCCGTGGATCTTTCAGAAGACCTTGTCCATTGTGTAATGCTACCAGGGTGGATGGAGAGGCAAAGCCCAGTGAGGTCTGGGTCAGGCAAGTCTGCACTTGGCTCCCCACACGCAGGTGCAAGCAGCGGCCCCAATAGGGATCTCAGGGCAGTTCCTTGGCCACTAGAATAATGTTCCAGAAAGGGGCACAACTGTATCTGCTGCACAAAAGACTCTGCATGGGAAAAGGAGGTAGCAGGTGGCAGTAAACCCCACTCAGTTCCCGTGTACTTGGCAAGGCCGGTCTTACACCCACAGTGTTCTGCTAGCAGCTAGCTGTAATCTAGGCAGCCTGTGCTCAGATCTCAAAACTGCCTTAGGCCATAAGCCTTCCCAACCAAAACACAAACCACAGCTTTCAGGCCAAGCCCCTCCTGGTCCACCTGCAAAGCGTGAGCATCCAGCTTCTGTGCCTATGGCTGCAACACACTTCCTGCTCACCCCTTGGTTCTGGCTGAGGGAGTTATTCCCACTCAAGATTATATTGCAAATCTCAGGCACTTCTCTCAAGCTGTGACCACTGTCTGAGTTCCCTGGTTGACTTCTACCAGGTTACCTGTGGGGTAGAATCAGGAATGGCATCCCTCCATCCCCAGAAAGAACATCCTGATGCTGCTCCTTCTCATATATTCTTCACCACTCACTAAATCAGCCTCAGAACTAGGTAGGGTTGGGCATTCCCCCATGGCCTAGATTGCCGGGCTGCCCAGTGGGAGTTTATGTCACAGAAGCAGTCTCTCTTCCTCTCATGCTCTGGAAACTCACAGTTTTCTTCCTGGTTCCTGGTGTAGACTGTTTCCCGCTGCTTCCTTCAAAGAGTCTGTGGTTTCTTTAAGCTTTTCTGTTAAGTTCTTGTGTTGCTTCTTGGTAAAAAAAAGTTCACAGTGTGAATCTCTACACACTGTTTTGTCTTTCCAAGCAGTAGAGGCATGCTAATAATGCCTCTAACCCACCATCTTAGGGGGAAAAAAAGGGATTCTATAAGTTTTGACAGATTTTATTTTCATCTTAACTTAGTTCAAAGGGCTTAGAGGCTAAAAATACTTATTGTTTTAAGAGAGAGGGTCTCACCATGCCCGGGCTGGACTCAAACTCCTGGGCTCAAGTGATTCTCCCACCTCAGCCTCTTGAGTAGCAGAAACGACAAGCATGCACCACTGTGCCTGGCCAGATCTAAAATATTAATATTTAAGTATCTCTCTTGCAGATTTTCAACCCAAGATATTGAGGCGAGTAAGGTTGTTCTGATTCCTTGTTAAAAAACCAGACATAAATTCTCTTCCTTATCAGATTAGTTCTCTAACATATTTTTCTTTGCATAAGAATTGCTTGATTCTCCAGATCAGAAGTACTTTGGCTACAATAAATCCTCAGTCCCCTGCTGTCCTTTACATCAAACGGCACAGTGCCTTTGTGGAGACTACCTATAAGCCAGCTGCTTGCCATGCTGGTAAACTCATTCTGTACCTTAACATTTCTGGGCTGCTGTACCCTAATTGATTATCCCTACGTAATTCACAGTGTTTTCTTTCTGATGGTTGTATCAGGCTGATAATTCAGTTTAATTATTTGAGTTTATCCTCAAGGTTTTCTTTACATGTAGAAAGGTTATCTTTAAATTGACCTCTTAAAGAAAGACTGATCCACTTGGTAATCTGTAGCATAGGAAGGGTTGCCGAGAATATATGAACAATTAATATCTGAAAACTTACTAATGGACTACTAAGAAAATATATTTTTGACCACTTTTAGTTTTAGATGGTTGGTATTTTGTTAAATAAAAAAGCAATTCAAGCTTTCAAAATACTCTTTTAGGAAAAGGATATATTCACTTCTCAGAATAGGAAGCCATTTATCTATTAAAAAGGATGATGTGGGCGTATATTGTATTTTTCTTTCTATTGTTGGCAGATAATGTCAGAGGCTTGATTTATAATGTGTGCTTTAGCAGAATAATTTTTTCTAGTATGTTTTATAAAACCTTACTTCTTTTCACATCACATACATCTTTTTTTCTTTTGTCTCTACATTTGTGCATCTTTTCTACATCCATTCATTTATGTTCAAATGTACTATCAATACTTATTTATCAATAAAGCAAATATTTTAATGTCTATGCAAATGACATTTATTTTCCTATAACTTAAAAATTTGAAAGAAAATAATGAGAGGTTTTTTTTTTTTTTTTTTTGCCATTGGTATCTGTTCAAGGTTAAGTGAAGGCAACAAAAGACTCCTAGATATTTAAAACAGAAAATGAAAAAATTAGGATCTTATGAAATGCTGCTGAAATACAGAATCATTCCCAGAATAATGAAAAGTTGTCCAATCATGAGAACTACTGCTTCAAATCCTACCACTAGAGTTATGCTGGAATAAGAACCTACTTTAGTTTTTGTTGTCTTTGCCCCTGACCTCCCTGTAGATTTGAGAAAGAAACATCATAATTATGAGTCAGGAATTAGGAAGTCATAGGAGTTACTGATGCTATTGCTGATGCCACAGCTAATCTAGGAAGCTGGACAGTGGACCCTGGATCTTATTGCAGGGAGACCTCACATATCTACAACTAGGCTTGCCAGCACCACTATTCATAAGTTATACAATGACTATAATCTTCCATCCATGAGGTTCAACTCTAGTTAGAAGTCTAGAAAATATTGTAATTAGTTATGTTTAAGGTCAAATTATGGGTAAATTCTTAAAATTAACTTGGAAATAATTGGATTTTAAGCTACTTAAATGCAAATAAATGATTTAAAAAGAATGAGTTTTAAAAATTACATTACTATGATTTCTCATAAATATTAATTGGATGCAGTAAAATGTTCACTTTAAAATAGTTTCATTTTTCTCTAACATCAAAAATATACTTACATGCAAATCTTCCATTTTTTGATGCTTGGCATCATCATAAATTTCTTGTGCCTTTTCCATGAAGTAAAAAGAAAGTGGTCAGTTTTTACTTTCCAGGTTTCTACTTACCTCTGTCCAATAGTGAATCATCAAATTCTAAGGAATTCCAAAATGATTATTTTCAAACTCTTTGATTGCACCTAGGATTTCTGCTTCTTCATATGCTTTGGACATGCTTTGTTAGTTGGCATTGAAACTAAGGGTAGCGGGGGAAATGTGTCTCATTTCTTGTCTACCATACTGTGGGTTGATATTAAAAACTCCTAACTCTCAACACCTGACTTTTAACCTTGCTACCATATGTGTTTATTGGATAGAGAAAATATTTCAAAGGGAAAGGGGAAATATTCCTAAATTACTCATTTCTCCCTGTACTCGTTCCTGTTATCCAAAAATTGTTTTGTTGTTGTTAGGTTTCAGTCACTTGTTTATAATGTAAGCTTTATGTAATCAAGGATTTTGTCTGTCTTGGTCTTTTTTGTCTAGCACCAAGAACTAGTACTGAAACTGAATATACTGTACAGAAGAAGGAGGGAGAACACTCTTACAGCACTAATACTCATTAGGTACACAATATTTTCTGGAAATAATTTAAAACCAACACAAAGTCAGTGAGTTTTACCTTATAAAGAAATGTATTAGGGTTCAAAATTATCAGTCAGGATTTATGAACCATCAATAACAATTCAATGGTTAGATATAGAAACTGGGAGTCTACTTTATGTTATATTATTGGAGCCAGCTTCTCTTATGAGGCAACATTTATGTGAAGGCCTAAACAGTGTAATGGTAACAGGATGCATGAAGAATCAGAAAGAGGGTTTTCCCCATTCTGCTCCTTTTCCACCAGTGCTGTCATATCAGATGCAGTGGCTTCTTTCTCATTGGCTCCTATGATCAGTTCAAAAGAGGAAGCATCAATACTATAGCCTGAACTATTGGGAGATAGAAAGCCAATAATGTCAATAAAGCTATATACCAAATATTTTAATGGCAATAACTTGATTACTGTTATATTCTGAATGTTTTTGTTCCCCCAAATTGATATGTTGAAATCTAGTCATCAGTGTGATGGTATTAGGAGATGGGATTGTTGAGAAGTAGTTAGGCCAAGAGGACAGACCCCTAATGAATGGAATTATTGGCCTTATAAAAGAGGTCCTAGAGAGCTGCTGTGTGCTTTCTAGCAAGTGAGCATGCAGTGAGAAGATGGCTATTTACAAACCAAGAAGTGGGCCTTCATCAGACACCGAATCTGCTGGCACCTTAATCTTGGACTTCCTAGCCTCCAGAACTGTTGCAGGAAGTCAGGGACCCCGAATGGAGGGACCGGCTGGAGCCAAGGCAGAAGAACATAAATTGTGAAGATTTCACGGACATTTATCAGTTCCCAAAATTAATACTTTTATAATTTCTTATGCTTGTCTTTACTGCAATCCCTGAATATAAATTATGAAGATTTCATGGATATTTATCACTTCCCCAATTAATATTCTTATAATTTCTTATGCCTGTCTTTAATCTATTAATTCTGTTATCTTCATATGCTGAGAATGTACATCACCTCAGGACCAGTATTGTATTATTGTACAAATGGATTGTAAACCATATGTGTTTAAACAATATGAAATCAGTGCAGCCTGAAAAAGAACAAAATAACAGCAATTTTCAGGGAACAAGGGAAGATACCCATAAGGTCTGACTGCCTGAAGGGTCGGGCAGAATAGAGCCATATTTTTCTTCACAGAGATAGCCTATAGATGGATGTGCAAGCAGGAGAAACATCGCTGAATTCTTTTCCCAGCAAGGAATAACCCTGGGGAAGGAAAGCATTTCAGGGGTAGGTCTATAGATGGCTGCTCTGGGAGTGTCTGTCTTACGCGGTTGAGATAAGGACTGAAATATGCCCTGGTCTCCTGCAGTTCCCTCAGGCTTACAAGGATTGGGAAATTCCAGCCTGGAAAATTCTAGTCAGACTGGTTGTCTGCTCTCGAACCCTGTTTCCTGTTAAGATGTTTATCAAGACAATGCATGCACAGTGGGACATAGACCCTCATCAGTAATTCTAATTTTACCTTTACCTTGTAATCTCTATTGCCCTTTGAAACATGTGATCCTTGTGACCTAATCTCTGTTCATACACCGCCTCCCCCTTAAAATCCCTAATAAAAACTTTCTGGTTTTGTGACTCGGAGTCGGCATCACGGTCCTACCAATATGTGATGTCACCCCTGGAGGCCCAGCTGTAAAATTTCTCTCTTTGTACTCTTTCACTTTATTTCTCAGACTGGCTGACACTTAGGGAAAATAGAAAAGAACCTACATTGAAATATTAGGGGCTGCTTCCCTTGATACAGAAAAGTGCCAAATACATTTCTGTTGTTTATATGCTACTCAGTTTATAGTACTTTGTTACAGAAGCTATAATGAGCTAAGACAGTGGCCTATATAAATTTATCTTTAAATAACCAAATATTTGGTTATTAAATAACCAAAATAATACTTTCTATACTATTACATCTTCCCAAGAGAGATTAATATAAAATATATTTATTTAAGAAATTATCCATACATGAACTGACTCCTGTTATCTCAGATGTTATTCATTGTTGAGAATTTAGAAGTCAAAAAATAATACTTCTTTTTTATTTTCTGAGTCTGGAATCAATTAAGAGAATTACTCAATAATTCATAAATATGGCAATTAAAGTATAATATATAGAATATGATGGCTTCAGTAGGAAGCGAGTGGAAAGTACACTTATTCTTTCACCATTGTTCTTGCCACTTTGCTTATTTAATATATTTAATCAATTCGATTATGCTCTATTTTAATTTTCTCCCCGGAAAATGAAGAGAAAATTGTTTTTGCATGATCTAAGATTTCAAGATTCTATGTTTATGGCTAAAAGCTTATGCTTGGTGTATGAGTGAGACACTGATGATAAAGTCCCTTTTTCTGTACCTCCAAAGGCTTATAAGGCTACAGATGAGTCAGACATGCAAACAACTGTAATGAAAGGAAAGGAAACCTGTGAGCCAGGACTATGTAAAAAGATCCAGACAGGGTAAGTGGCATGAAGACAAAAATGAAAATACTTCATTTCAAGGACTTCTTAGTTATTTTATACAGAAACCAGAAAATTATTTCACTGCAAAATGTCCTTGGCTACTGAAGAGACCACAGACTTTAATATAAAGATTATTAACTGTTCCAAAAATGAGTAAAAACCTATCTTTTAACAGGCTAAAACTTTTTACAAAAATGTTTAGGTTTCACTGATAAACATTTAAAGACCTAAAAAGTGGAAGAAATATACATTTTGAGAAACACTAAAAATTTTTCCAATGTTTTTTAAAAACAAAAAAACATATTTTTGATTTAAAAATGAGCATGAGCTAGACAAATTTTTCTGCATATATTTTTAGTTCTTTCTTTAAATACTGGTATGCACATAATTTTTAATACTTTCAAATATATTTTAAAGACTTCAGATTTTTTGAAACACTTCAGGTTTCAGCAAAGTTTGGAGATTATCATTCCTATCCTCAAAAGAAAAAAAAAACAAAAACAAAAACAAAAACAAAGAAAACAGTTGTACAGACTGAAAACCAACAATTTTTCTTAGGTTCATTAGAAAACTGAGGTCACAGGGCAAATGACCATACCAAAATCTGAAGAGAGTTAAATACAGAGAGATACAGCCCAGGTCAACTGATTTGAATCATAAACTGTTAGAGCCAGTAACTAACTGCAAGCATGACTCAGAGATATGGTGGGTTTGATTCCAGACCACCCACAATAAAGTGAATATCATAATAAGGTGACTCATATGAATATTTTGCTTTCCCTACACATATAAAAGTTATGTTCACACTATAATGTAGTCTATTAAGTGTGCAACAGCATTATGGTAAAAAATGAACATATCTTAATTTAGAAATACTTGCTTAGAAATGCTTACCATCACCAGAACCCTCAGTGAGCCTTAATCCTTTTGCTGCTGGAGGGTCTTACCTCAATATTGATGGCTGCTGACTGATCAGAGTGGTGTATGGTGAAGATTGAGGTGGTTGTGGTGCTTTTTAAAAATAAGACAACAATGAAATTTGCCACATTGATTGACTAATGTTTTCATGCAAGATTTCTCTGTGGCATGCAATGCTATTTGAGAGCATTTTACTCATAGTGTAACTTCTTTCAAAATTGAAGTCAGTGTTCTCAAACCCTTCTGCTGCTTTACCAACTTTTATGTAATATTCTAATATTATGTAGTATTCTGAGATTACACAATATTATGTAATATTCTCTTTGTTGTCATTTCCACGATGCTCACGGCATCTTTACCAGGAGTGGATTCCACATCAAGAAACCACTATCTTTGTTAATCTCCAAGAAGCAACTCCTCACCCATTCAAGTTTTATAATCAGATGGCAGCAATTAAGTCACATCAGTTGGCTCCACTTCTAATTCTTTTTCTCTTGCTATGTTCATCACATCTGCAGTTATGTCCTCCACCGAAGGTCTTGAACTCTTCAAAGTTATTCATGAGAGTTGGCATCAACTTCTTTCAAACTCCTGATAATGTTGATATTTTAACCTCCCACCATGACTCCAGAATGGTCTTTGTGGTATCTAGAATGGTGAATCCTTTCCTGAAGGTTTTCAATTTCCCTTGCCCAGTTCCATCAGATAAATCACTATCTAAGGCAGCTATATCCGTATTTCTTAAATAATAAGACTCCAATTTGAAACGGTTCCTTGATCCATGGGCAACAGAGTGGATGTTGGATGTTGTGTTAGCAGGTATGAAACATTCATGTCCTCATACATCTCCATTGGAGCTCTTGGGTGGCCAGTGAAAGTCCTAGATGACATCGTCTTCCAATATAAGGCTGTTGTGTCTACATTGAAATATCTGTTGTTTACTGTAGACACCTTTATCGATCTTAGATCTTCTGTACAACTTCCTGCAGCTTATATATTAGCACTTACTGTTTCACTTTGTGTTTTTAGTTATGGATATGGCTTCTTTTCTTAAACCTCATGGATCAACCCCTGCTAGCTTCAAACTTTTCTTCTGCAGTTTCCTTACCTCTCTCACCTTCATATAATTGAAGAAAGTTAGACCATTGTTCTGAATTAGGCTTTGGTTTAAGGGTATATTGTGACTGGTTTGATTTATCCAGATGGCTAACACTTTCTCCATATCAGTAATAAGGCTGTTTCACTCTTTTACCATTCCTTTGTTTACTGAAGTAGCATTTTTAATTTCCTCCAGGAACTTCTTTATTAGTATTATGTCTGTCATGATGCTCTGTGATCAATGATCTTTGATGTTACTAATGTAATTGTATTGGGGCACCACGACTCACACCCATATAAGAAGGCATATCTAATGGGTAAGTGCTGTGTGTGTTCTGACTTGCTCAACTGAACAGCTCTTCACTCATTTCTCTCCTTCTCAGCTCTCCCTATCCCCTGAGACACAACTAAACAGGCATATCTTAGAAATATTGTGAATTTGGTTCCAGATCACCTTAAGAAAACAAATATCATAATAAAGTGATTCACATAAATTTGTTGTTTCCCAGTGCATATAAAAGTTATGTTCAGATTATGTAGTCTAAAGAGGGAAATAGTCATTTCAAAAAAGCTCAGGTGAAAAGTGACTATATTGAAATAAACTTGGATTGTTCTCTGTAACAAAGGCCCATGCTTCAAGGGAAACTACTTTATCAGAGCCTTGTGAAATCTGAGGAAGGGACAAGTACCCAACTCCAGTACCCTCTAGCCTTCTTGTCTTTCATCAGATAAAGAGCAAAAAAGTCTAAGAAGCACTGCTGAAGGTCACAGAAGGGGGATTTTGGCCACTAAAAGACAGATTTAATCATAAGTTTATAGAATGCTTCCCCTCCTCAACATCTTACTAGCACATTAATACAACTCTAGTATAATAACAGTGAATTGCAACTGAGAGAACCTGAAGGCAGATTCTATTAAAGAAGTCATTCTTAGGAAACCCAAAGGTAGGAGGATGGAAAAAACTAAAGTAAACAAAATGAGGAAACTTGAGAAAATTGAGGTCTCTTGGACCTACAACTGCTGCAAACATCACATGCAGTCCAGCTCCTAGAAGAATTAACATAAAACCTCACATTAAAATCCTAATTCTATGAGTTTATATTATCCAGTAATAGTTGAGTTTCTTTCAACAACAACAACAAAAAATTGCTAGACACACTAAAAGCAAAAATATAACAATAAAAAACAGTATCTGCAAAAACAAGGCACACATTAGAACCAAACTCAGAATTGACACAGATTTGAAAATTATTAAATAGAGAATTTAAGATAACTATTTTTAATACTTTAAGAGCCCTAGTGGAAATTTAGATAATAAGAAAAAAACAGGCAGCTAATATAATCAGATAAATTGAAACTCTAAGAATCAATTTAAAAAATTCTAGAAATAAAAACACTGTGACAATGTTAACTGTTCAGTGTAATACTAAAAAATGACTTTCATGATCTCAATGGTAGAATGGATATTGCCAAGGAAATAATAATTGAGCTCCAAATATAAATGCAAACACAGAGAGAGAACAAAACAAAAATAGACATCAAATAACTATGGAACAATTATAAAAAACATAATATATAAGTAATGGAAATAGCAGAAGAAATAAGAAATAAATGAAAGGAATATAGTTGAATCAATACTATCTGATAATTTCCCAAAATTAATGACAGACACCAAAGTACAGATCAAGAAAACTTAGAGAACACTAGACAATAAATAATTATATATATGTGTATATCAAGTGTACCTAGACACATCATATTCATACTCAAACTGCAGTTAATCAAAGACAAACAGAAAATCTTAAAAGAATCTAGAGAATGGAAAACTTACATACAGAGAAACAAGGGTTACATCAAATATCTATTCAGAGACATTACAAGCAAGTAGAGAGTACAGTTAAATATTTAAAGTGTTGAGAGAAAGAAACCAGCAATGTAGAAATCTCTCTCCAGTGAAATTACCCTTCATAAGTGACAGAGAAATAAAGACTTTCTGAGACAAAGAAAATGAGATAATTTGTCATAAGTAGACACACTTTGCAAAAAAATTTTAAAAGAATTTATTTAAAGAGAAGAAAAATGATATGTGTCAGAAACTGAGATCTACATTAAGGAAGAGCATCAGAGAAGAAATGTATGAAGGTAAAATAAAATAATGCATTTTTATTATTCACAATTAACCAAATAGATAATGTTTGTTCAAAGTAATTATAGCAATAATATATGGAGTGATTACAGCATGTGGATGAGTGAAATTAAGAAACAGGAAGAAGGAATTGAAAATACTCTGCTATATGGTGTCTGCACTACTCAGGATTGGTATAGTGTTATTTGAAAGTGGGTTTAGATTAATTATAAATGTATGTTGTAAACCTTAGGGTCAACACTAAAACAAATTAAAAATGTATGATGGAAATGCTGAGAGGAGATAAGATGGAATAATATAAACTGCCCAATTAAAACCAAAGAAGGCAGAAAAAGGAGTAGTAAAAAATGCAAGAAAAATGACAAAGAATAAAAAATTGTTGCAAACATGATAAATATTAATTCAACTGTATACACTAGTAATCACTATAAACATAAATGGTCTGAATACACCAATTAAAAAATAAAGACTGTCAGAGTGAATTTAAAAAAAAAGACCAAAGAAGAAGTCTCAAGGGAAATTTTAAAATACTGTCAATTAAATAAAAATTAAAATGCCACTTATTAATATTTGTAGACTTAGTAAAAGCAGTGCTAAGCAGGAAATTAATAGCATTGAATTCATATATCAGAAATGAAGATCTAAGCCTCATTAATCTAAGCCTCCACCTTAAACCTGTAATATGAGAAACATAATTCTAAAGGAAGCAGAATAAAAGAAACAGAAAACAGTGTATAACTTGACATTGAAGACAAAAAAATCCATAAAGAAAATCAATAAAACAAAAAGCTGATTCATTGAAAAAATAAATACGATTGATAAAACTCTTTCCAGAATAACCAAGATGAAATAAAAAAGAAGATACAATTTACTACTATCAGAAATGAAGGAGGGATCATCATTATAATCCTTTTAAGGTCCTTGGGGGTTGATGTTATGAAAAACTCTATGTCCATAAATTTTACAAACTAGATGAAATGGGTTAATTCATTGAACGACATAAACTACCAAAACTCACATAATAAGAAAGAGAATAAGAATAGACCTATATCTAAGAAGGAATTTAAAAATAATTAATAATCTTACAAAAAAATCTCAAACCACCAGGCCCAGATGGTTCACTGATAAATTGTGTAAACATTTAAGGAGAAAATGATACTAATTTTTATATGATCACTTCCAGAAAGTAGAAGCAGAGAACACCTTCTAAAATCATTCAATGAGGCCAGAATTAACTTAATACTAAAATCCAAAAAATATTACAAGAAAGGGAAACTACAGACCAATATTCTCATCAATAGAGTTTTTAAGAACCTTAACCAAATATTTGCAAATCAAGTTCAATAATGTACACAAAGTATTGTGTACTATGACAAAGTAGGATTTATTCCAGGCACGCAAGGCTGATTCAACATTTTAAAAAAATCATTAAGATATTCCGTCCCAATAACAAGCCAAGGAATAAAAATTATATGACCACTTCAATAGATACATAAAAACATTTGACAAACCCCAACACTCATTTGTGATTAAAAACAGCACACTAGGAGTTCAGGGGAATATTTACACTTTGATGAAGAACATATACAAAAATCTTACAAGTTTACTTCACTAATTGTGAGAAACTAGATGCTTTCCCTTAAAAATGGGAACAGGAAAGATGTCCTGTTTTCCCATTCTTATTACATATTGTACTGGAAGTAGAGCTAACTAATTCAATAAGACAAGGAAAGAAAATAAAACTATATAAATTGGAAAGAAAGAAAAAAACTGTGTATATTCATAGATAACTTGTCTTTTTTTTAATATTTTGAAAATTTATTGAAGTTTTTAAAAAATTATTGTATTGCCTTTTATCATAGGGGACTCATAACTTCTTTTTTTCAAAATTTTTTTATTATACTTTAAGTTCTAGGGTACATGTGCATAACGTGCAGGTTTGTTACATATGTATACTTGTGCCATGTTGGTGTGCTGCAGCCGTCAACTCGTCAGCACCCATCAACTCGTCATTTACATCAGGTATAACTCCCAATGCCATCCTTTCCCCCTTCCCCCTCCCCATAATAGGCCCTGGTGTGTGATGTTCCCCTTCCAGAGTCCAAGTGATCTCATTGTTCAATTCCCACCTATGAGTGAGAACATGCGGTATTCGGTTTTCTGTTCTTGCAATAGTTTGCTGAGAATGATGGTTTCCAGCTACATCCATGTCCCTACAAAGGACACGAACTCATCCTTTTTTATGGCTGCATAGTATTCCATGTTGTATATGTGCCACATTTTCTTAATCCAGTCTGTCACTGATGGACATTTGGGTTGATTCCAAGTCTTTGCTATTGTGAATAGTGCCGCAATAAATATACGTGTGCATGTGTCTTTATAGCAGCATGACTTATAATCCTTTGGGTATATACCCAGTAATGGGATGGCTGGGTCATATGGTACTTCTAGTTCTAGATCCTTGAGGAATTGCCATACTGTTTTCCACAATGGTTGAACTAGTTTACAATCCCACCAACAGTGTAAAAGTGTTCCTATTTCTCCACATCCTCTCCAGCACCTGTTGTTTCCTGACTTTTTAATGATTGCCATTCTAACTGGTGTGAGATGGTATCTCATTGTGGTTTTGATTTGCATTTCTCTGATGGCCAGTGATGACGAGCATTTTTTCATGTGCCTGTTGGCTGTATGCATGTCTTCTTTTGAGAAATGTCTGTTCATATCCTTTGCCAACTTTTTGATGGGGTTGTTTGTTTTTTTCTCATAAATTTGTTTGAGTTCTTTGTAGGTTCTGGATATTAGCCCTTTGTCAGATGAGTAGATTGCAAAAATTTTCTCCCATTCTGTAGGTTGCCTGTTCACTCTGATGGTAGTTTCTTTTGCTGTGCTGAAGGTCTTTAGTGTAATTAGATCCCATTTGTCAATTATGGCTTTTGTTGCCATTGCTTTTGGTGTTTTAGACATGAAGTCTTTGCCCATGCCTATGTCCTGAATGGTATTAGCTAGGTTTTCTTCTAGGGTTTTTATGGTTTTAGGTCTAACATTTAAGTCTCTAATCCATCTTGAATTAATTTTCGTATAAGGAGTAAGGAAAGGATCCAGTTTCAGCTTTCTACTTATGACTAGCCAATTTTCCCAGCACCATTTATTAAACAGGGAGTCCTTTCCCCATTTCTTGTTTTTCTCAAGTTTGTCAAAGATCAGATGGCTGTAGATGTGTGGTATTATTTCTGAGGGCTCTGTTCTGTTCCGTTGGTCTATATCTCTGTTTTGGTATCAGTACCATGCTGTTTTGATTACTGTAGCCTTGTAGTACAGTTTGAAGTCAGGTAGCATGATGCCTCCAGCTTTGTTCTTTTGACTTAGGATTGCCTTGGCAATGCAGTATGTAGAAAATACCAACCATTCCACAAAAAATATCCAGGAACTAAAAAGTATTTATGGTAAGATTGCAGACACAACATTAAAACAAAAGTCGGTTGCTTTCCTATATGGTAGTAATAAATTAATGAAATTTGAAATTAAAAACACAATACCACTTATATTAGCACCATAGAAATGAAATACTTGTATATAAATCTAATAAAACACGTAGAGAATCACTATTAGGAAACCTACTAAACTCTCATGAAGAAAATCAAAGATGATCTAAATCAATGGAAAGATAATTCATGTTCTTTTATAACAATACTCAATATAATTACGATGTCAAGCATTCCCATCTTTATAGATTCAACTCAATCCCAATAAAAATAAAGGCAAGTTATTTTGTGGATATTGATGAACTGCTTCCAAAGTTTGTATGAAAATTCTAAAGACCCAGAACAGAGAGCACAATACTGAATAAGAAAAGTTCACGGACTGACACTACACAACTTTAAGATTTACTATGAAACTGCAGTGTCAAGATATTGTAATATTGATGAAAGAAAAGACAAATAGATCAATGAAACAGAAAAGAGAGCCCAGAAATAGATTCAGAAATATAGTGAAGTGATCTTTGATAAAAGAATAAAGGCAATTCAGTGGAGAAATGATAATCTTTTCAACAAATGTCCTGGAAAATTGGACATTTCTATGCAAAAATATAACTCTAGATACAGACCTTTTGCAAAAATTGAGAAGGGTCATAGATCTAAAGGTAAAATGCAAAGTTGTATAACTCCTATGTGCTAACATAAGGAGAAAATGTAGGTAACCATAGGTTAGGCCATGCGTTTTCAGATTGAACACCAAAAGTACGATTCGTGAAAGAAAGATAAGTTGGACTTTATCAAAATTTAAAAGTTCTGCTCTTTGGAAAACCCTGTTAATGAAATAAAAAGGCAAGCCATAGACTAGGAGAAAATGTTTGCAAAACACATGTCTGATAAAGGAGGTGTGTCTAAAATATACAAGGAATTCTTACAACTCAATAATGAGAAAACAGTAAAAACTGGGCAAAGGATCTGAACAGGTATTTCACCAAAGAAGATATACAAATGGCAAATAAGCCTATGAAAAGATGCTCAACATTGTACGTCATAAGGTAATTGCATATTAAAATATTATAATGCCAGACACTTATTAAAACGGCTAAAATCCAGAAAATAAACTGAGTATATCAAATGCTGACTAGGGTGTAGAACAACAGAAACTCTCATCCATTGCTGATAAAAATTTAAAAAAATGATACAGTCACTTTGGAAGACAGCTTGGTAATTTCTTACAAAGCTAAACATGGTCTTACAATATGATCCAGCAGTCATGTTCCTAAGTATTTATGCAGTTGGGTTGAAACTTATAGCTACATAAAGACCTGCAAACATCTTGATAGCGCATGTATTCATAATTTCACAAAACTGGAAGTAACCAAGATATACATCAATAAGTGAATGGATAAATTGTGGTATATCCATAAAATGTAATAATGTTCTGCAGTAAAAAGAAAGGAGGTATCAAGTCAAATAAATGACAGGAAGGAGCTTTAAATGCATATGGCATTTAAGTGAAAAAAGCCAGTCTGAAAATAATACATTCTGTATGATTCCAACTATTTGACAGTGTGGATAAGATAAAGAGTAGAGACAGTAAAAGTCGGCTGTTGCTGGGGATTGTGGTGGTGGTGGGAGATATGATAATAGGTGAAGCATACAGAGTTTTTAGGGCAGTAAAACTGTTTTGTGTAATAGTCTACTACCAGATATATGACATTGTATATTTGTCAAATCCCACAGAACTGTACAAATAGTGTACAAAGGAACAAAGAGTGAATCTTCATTTAAGTCATGGACTTCAGTTAATGACATGTCAATATTAGTTCATTAATTGTAACAAGTGTACTATACTAAAACAAGATGTTAAAATAAGGAAAATTGTATGTGTATCAGGGTCAGGAATCTGAGATCTCTGTACTATCTGCCCAATTTTATGTACACCTAAACTCTTCTAAAGAATCAAGTCGGCTGGGGTGGTGGCTCATGCTTGTAATCCAAGCACTTTGGGAGGCCAAGGTGGGTGGATCACTTGAGGACAGGGGTTTGAAGCCAGCCTGGCCAACCTAGTGAAACCCTGTCTCTACTAAAAATACAAAAATTGGCCGGGCGTGGTGGCGGGTGCCTGTAATCCCAGCTACTCAGGAGGCTGAGGCAGGAAGATCGCTTGAACCTGGGAGGTAGAGGTTGCAGTGAGTCAACATCATAGCATTGCACTTCAGCCTGGGCAACAAGAGCAAAACTCTGTCAAAAAAAAAAAAAAAAAAAAAAAAGAAGAAGAACGAAAGAAGAAAAGAATAAAGTTTCTATTGGTGAAAAAATGTATATAAAGTTGAACAAAAATGAGTATCTCTGTTATAAATGATGAAAGTTTAATTCTGGCAGCATCTTTTATTTTAAGATATGAAAACAATGGATACACTGATAATGCGCTTTCAAAAGAAATCTAACAAATCTGAGTGTGCAGACCATCAGAAGCATTAATATATCACTATGAGAAAGGCAGAGCAAAAACTTTTTCTTTTGTCTTTTGTTAATATCTTAACCTGAAGAGAGTTTCTTTGTAGCCTAGGTTATGATAGCATAGGGAAATGGAGAGAAAGCAAGGGATCATGAAATCTACTGATACCTGTGATCCAAATTAAGACATTAATTCCAAGTCTGTTTTGTGTTAGATCAAATGACACATTACTACTTATTTAGTATACATTAGAAATTCTATAAAATTCCTTGTTTTATGAATTTATTAACATGAAGGCAGTCTAAAATAATTTCTCTATTTTATTTCATATGTATACTTACCAAGCTAAATCAAATTGATTAGTACCTGGATGAGAATTTGGCAGATGCAGTAAACGATGCATATTGCCTTGAATTCTAGGAAATTCCAAGCATATAATTATTACTTGGTTTTTTAAGGACCTAATCTCGGAATTCTACTTTCAAAGACAGAGAGAGAGAGAGATGAGAGAGACAGAGAGATGAGATAGAGAGAGAGAGAGAGACAGAGAGAGAGAGAGATGAGATAGAGAGAGAGAGAGACAGAGAGAGAGAGAGATGGAGACAGAGAGAGACAGAGACAGAGAGAGAAAGTATGTGTGTTAATGGCAGTGGGGTGGGGAGGAAACTAATGATTATGAATAGTATTTTGTAATTGTTTTCCTTAAAAATCAGCTTGCATATGACACTTCTTATAAATCTTATGAGCAAGGAACTTACGAATAAAGTTATTCTAAACTTCAGTGTCTGAATTTCAATGACACTCTTCTACTTACAATGCCAGTAGCTCATGAACCCAGGATTTCATAGTGATTCACAAATGTCTTTAACCTTTATTACCATATTTCTACAACTGAGTAGGGTAACTAAGGCATAAGGATACTTCAATAGTAGCTATTCACATTTCCACATACCTTCACATCTTGGCAATTCTTTTAGGAATAGTGGCAGTCGATAGAAATTATTGAACATTGGACATTTTCAGCTTACTCCATATTCTCCAGTGAAACCATTCAGTTATCTTCCCTGATGTAACTTCCTATTTGAAGACATTCTCAGCACCCCCTGTTTCTTACCATCTTTACTGAATTTCCAAACATTATTCCAGCCATGCCACTTGTTAAAACAAAACAACAAACCAAACCAAACGAAAACTTCCTTTTATCCTTTAAGCAATTGACCTATTTTATTTTAAAATTTTCCACAAAACTCATTCCACAAGTTACCCATTTTTTTTTTTTTAAGATGGAGTCTCGCTCTGTCGCCCAGTGTGGAGTGCAGTGGCGCGATCTCAGTTCACTGCAACTTCCACCTCCTAGGTTCAGGTGATTCTCCTGCTTCAGCCTCCTGAGTAGCTGATATTACAGGAACGTGCCACTATGCCCAGCTAATTTTTGTATTTTTAGTAGAGATGGGGTTTTACCATATTGGACAGGCTGGTCTTGAACTCCTGACCTCGTGATCTGCCCGCCTTGGCCTCCCAAAGTGCTGGGATTACAAAGACTTTTTGTATTCAATTTTTCAAAACAATAAATGAAAATTCAAAATAGAAGTTATAGAACTTGGGCTTAAATTATAATAAATGGAAAAGTTGATCAAGCTCATTTTCATAGTCCATCTGAACAATTAGTTCATTAAAAATATATATTGATATCAACTATTTTCTAAGCACTCAAGAGAAAAAAAGATGAATAATAACATTGTTACTGCCCAAACTTATTATCTAGATGGTATAAACAACTAATACCAAGACATATGAACAGTTGTAAACTATTAAAGGTATGAAGGTAAAAGGGATATGATGAAATCAGAAATTTATGGGTCTTGAGAAATTTGATAGTCAAAATTTTTACATCAATTATGCAGAACTGCTGCTAAAATTATCATTCTATATTAGCCAAATAGATGACTTCAGTTTTCTTTTTGGGCTCTCTTCTCAGGACTACGTAGCCATAATCCTTTTTTCAGCTTTCAGGAGGAAATTAACACATCCGTTAAAGTTTTAGTCCATGAGCTTGTTTTCCCAATTTCTAAAAATATAAAACATTAAGTCCATGTTTTTATAGAAATCAGAAATTATCTTTGAGCAGCTGCAATTTTTATTCTGCATCTTTCAAATTTGTTTTAAGGTGCTATAAAATTAACAGATGCTCTTATTTCTCAGCATCCCAGTGAAGGAAAGGAGATTAAGTGGAATTTTTGTAGTAGCCATTTCTCCTGACTGTACCTATTATAAGACCACTCACTTATATTAAAAGAACTATCTAAAATTATCTTGACTTCAGAATTTGTCATATTCTTTGTTCATATATATTGACTTCTTTTTAGTTTTAAAAGGATGAATAAAATCTTTTTTCCATAGAAAATGAAAGAGTGTCAGAAAAGAAAGGTCTGCAGTTGATTTCTTTTCATTAGAAGTAGGTGGGACAAAAGTACATGAATTTATATGGGCAGGAGTGGATTGATGGGGAAGTAATAATTCTTAGTTATCTATCATATTCTGGACACCATTGTAGACATGTAGACATCATTTAATCTACATTGTGATCCTTTTAAACAGTGTGTATAAGTGACTAATTTTTAGCTAATACTCCCATCCTGACACAGCAGGTAGCAGCTTATTCATGCAAGAACCTGATATAGTTTTATTACCACACTTTGGGAACTCTTATTTCTCATTCACTGTAAAGGTCTTCAATTTACAAGTTACTGAAGAGAGATTGTTCTTATATTGTTTCTTAGTAGATCCAGCTTGTAGTTGACTAAAATTTGGGCCAAATTTTTCTTTTCCTATTATGCTAATATTTACCCTCAGACTATACCTTATGGTGATATCAATGTCAACACCAATGCTAGTATAACATCAGTACCAATACGAACACTCACACAACTAACATTGATTTATCGTTACAAACATGAATACCAATACTGAAATCAGTGACGATATCAATACCAATGACAGCACAATACAATTAAAGTATCAATATCTGTATTTTATGTCAAAGACAAAGATAACTTATTTTATCTGCATTAAATTATCACAATAAATATATATTGCCATTACTATCAGCATCTATTATAAGATGAACAAACTGATGCTCAAAGACACCAACTAACTCATTCAATGTCTCATAGTGAAGTGGCAGAATCAGAACTAGTTTTCAAATCTGTCTGATTGCAACTAATATAATGCACTGCAGTCTTTTTGATACCACTTCTGAATATTTCAAGAACAGTGTAATCTCTGCTCTTTTCCCCATGTAGGCTTTCTTCTTAAAATTAAACAGATGTAAGCCTCCTTTCAGTTCCCAGAAAGAGATTAAGTTATTCATTAAATTTAATTTGAATTTTCCACTCAAATTGCAGAAATATTCATTGCTGATTGATTTTTTAACAATATGTGTAACTGTTCATCGAGTACCTTATTAGGCTTTCAGTGGGCCATGGTTCTTCATCCATGGTTGAAAAATGTGTTAAAATATTTTTGAAGCAACACATATTTATATTCTTGGCACTTGAACTTTGGGTCATAGGTGCCTTTTTGCTAATCTGGTAACATCTAGCTGTTAGCATGAGAACCCTCCCATTAGAGTCATGACCTTAGTCACCACAGTGATTCAAGCATCACACTTTTTCCTTCTAGACAAACTTGTGTTCATATCATTTAGTATAGTCGAGGAGTCAGTTCTGTCTCCCAGTTATCTCATACATTCTAAGCTTTTCAGTGTTCAAATCACCACTTTGAGAGAAATATTCATGTCTGTGTAGCTCCTCTTTACCTTTACTTGAAGCCAGCAAACCTGAGTAGTGGTGCATAGACCCATTTCCTTCATTTATCTTTTGTAACCTCTTATCGCATAACAAAGAAGGAAAACAACTACAATTTTCAGGTGTATGGACAGATGTTGATAAGATCAAATCAAGATGGGGTCCTCAAACTTTGTTTATCTCCGAGGAATCTCAAATAGTCATTTACTCAAATGTGATTAGCTCCCATTATGGTCTCAAAGCCCATTGTCAACTGCTAAAAACAATTTCCTCTCTCTGTTTCCAATTGACAATGGAGTATATACTCTGTTCTTTCAGTTGTTTCACAGCTTGCCAAAAAACTACTAGATTTGTTCTGGGTTTGCTTTATTTTTTCCTAACTAGTATCTTATTCTCTCTGTCTTTACAACTCTTCAAGAAAGCTGTTTGTTCTATCTTCAGATTTTTAAAAAAATAACTGTTATTCATTGCCCAAATTTCTCAAAAAATCACATGCTTTCTCTTTTCGAGAAAGCCATTACTTATGTTCTACTTTACTTGTTTTTTCTTTTCCATAGTACTCCTCATTTGAAACCTACTAGATGATACAATCATTTTCATATTTCTTGTTTAATATCTGTCTCTTCCCATTAGATGTAAGTTTACGCAAGCAAAGATCTTGGTTTCCACAGATATTTTAAACCCCAGTCTCTACAATAGTGACTGAACACAAACTGGCACTCTATCAATACTTGATGAGTGAATGGATGGCTCAGTATCTCATCCATTTTCTTCTATTTATGAAAACTTTAAAACTCATGTTTGATGATATGTAAACAATTTAATCTACTTTTCTCTACTTTCCCAAACATTTGAATGAATTTAAAGACAAATTTTAAAATTTATATGGTGATGATTAAAAGTAAAATATTGAGACTAGGATGAAAAGTTTGTGTAGAGTGTGACAGTTAATAAAACTTTCCCATTATGATGATAGCTGTATTTGGCAAGAGTAAAAGTAAGATTCGATGAACAGGTTCTAGACGGGGAAAATAACAAAAGTAAATGTGGAGAACTGGAGACTTGTGGAGAAATAGAAATTAGTATGGCATTCAGGAAGGTAGCAAGAAGACAGGATTGAAGGACAGAATAGAGACAAAATTAGTTAGCCAGGGAGGAGCCAGAATGAATGGCTGAGGGCTCTGGCCAAAACAGTTTGATCTTAGAATAGAAAGAAATAAACAAATAAGCTCTTGATTAGGGAAATATAATGATAAAGATGTTAAAGAAAGATTAAGTTCTTATCATCACTTGCTACTTATAGTTTGATATATATGGTGTACTAACAGAAAATTGAGTTAATAATTTTTAGTAACCACTTCATGCCAGTCTACGTCCTGCATGCATTAAATATTTAACTTAACTAAAAAGTAATCATGCAATAAAATGACTTTTTCTGTGCAAAGTATATTAGCCTCCCACTCTTACAGGCAAAATTAGAACTCATTTCATAACCTATTACTTTTGTAGATACGGTCTGTTGAGTTCTACAGTATATTTCAATGTTTTATGAAATTGTACCAACTACACTGATAATATTAATTTACACCTGCTTTTTTCTTTAAACCAAGCGTATTTATATGTACGGATATGTGCATATAAACATAATAAAGTGATATATCTATTCTGTATATTACACATTTAAAAGTTGTCAAGAGTATAGAGTTACATTGAATTAGTATAGATCTGCCAATTTTCTAAGGTAATAGTCCATATGTGCATTTTAGGCAGTTAATAGATGCTTAATTAGATAATATTAGTGTGTTACAGTACTTTCTGCATAAGGAGAATTTAATAATGAAAGTCATTGAAGACAGTAGAATTATACTGTGATCAGTTCATCATCAAGGTGATTGGTTCTCCTCTTCCAATCATTTCCTATGCTCTTTAAGGTACTTGGGGGAATTCTTAGGCATATCATCTGAATGTCCCACCATAATTTTTGGCTCTTTTTCTAAGAAAGTTAATATAACTTTGGCCTCTGTTTGAATTTTTATTCAGAGAATAGGTATATATTTTTCTCTATGTCCTCTAAGAGCAGTACAAGGAATGTGAGTTAGATATAATGAAAATGTTCTTGACAGTGTTACCTGTTAAACATTGGAATAAGTTATAACAAGGGAAGGTTAGAGGGCTTTAAAAATGAGATGAATCATCATCTTAATAACATAACATAAAAGCAACATAGGGAATGTCATTCAAGATCAGAACAGTGGTCTATTCAGCTGCTACTTTTTCTGTAACATAAATATCTAGAATGTAGCAGTTCCCTTCCCCAACAGTGGCCCTACAATAATGTAACTCAAGTATTCTTAGTTTCACTTTAATATCTTCCTGAGAAGTGAATTTAATCTGCCTTAAGCCTGTTCATCTTCTTATACAGTACAGCCTCTTTTTGGATATCAGAGAATAATTTTCTTTATGTTTTTATACCTAAGCCATTCAGACTTTTTGGGAAAATCCACCATTAATGAATTAATACATTCATTCATACACCTGATACATATCATTTGAAATATCAGAATATACAATATTGAAGAAATTGACTTAGGCATTATATGAACGCAACATAAATGATACATTTTAATCTGACCTCTATAGGTATCAGTTAAGCATTGCACTCAGAGCAAGATGGCAGAATAGGAGTTGTTAGGCTTCAGTCTTCCTCCATAGTGGAAATGAAACTAGCAACTATCCACAGGCAAAAATACTATCATGAATATCCCAGAACTTGGGAATGAGGCTGAGACACCTCTTTGGACCATATAACTGAAAAAAGCTATAATTTAATGGTAATAACAGTTCTTTGATCATGCTGCCCCTCACCCAGCTGGCACAGCATCACACATGGAGAATGCCCCTAGATTTATGATTTCTATGGTGGAAAAATTGATTTGGAGGTAGACATCCAGCTTCCCTACCATTCTGGGACTCTACAGGAGGCTCACCTTCATCTTGTCCCATGGGAAACTCTGGTAGTACTGGCAGGGCTACATTACCTAAGGTCAGTTAGAAACAAAGAATGAGGCTGGGGCTCACATCAACTAGCATGTGGATCTTGGTAGTTGCTCTGCATTCTGGCCAATGGAAGTACCACACCAGAGAGACTAACCAACAGTGCCATGCTGCAGGAAACACAGCCCATGGGACTTCCAAGCCCAAATCTCTAGCCAGCTTCCTCGCACATCCTGGATGTTTTCGTTGGTTTTCCCAGTTAAGAAGCAACTGTGGCCGGGTGTGGTGGCTCACGCCTGTAATCCCAGCACTTTGGGAGGCCGAGGCCGGTGAATCACGAGGTCAGCAGATCTAGACCATCCTTGCTAACACGGTGAAACCCCGTCTCTACTAAAAATACACAAAGAAATTAGCCGGGCATGGTTGCCGGGGCCTGCATTCCCAGCTGCTTGGGAGGTTGAGGCAGCAGAATGGCGTGAACCCGGGAGGCGGATCTTGCAATGAGCCGAGATCTGGCCACTGCACTCCAGCCTGGGCGACAGAGCAAGACTCAAATATTACCTGTGGATAGAGCATCTGGCCCTGACTAACCACTGCAGGCAAGAAGTGATCCAACTAAGCCCTGGTTTTCTTATTAAATATTCTCCATGCTTGAAGGCAATTGCAGGTCAGTGATTACCAAGGGAGAGAGTGCCTTGTCCTGCCCAACCTCAGTTGCTGAATGATGACTTCACCAAACTTCGGTGCTGTGCTTAAGCATATGCCAGGCTGGGAAACAAACTCAAGTTCATGCATACCTGTGCCACATAGCCTCTGCCCTGCCCATGCTTTGTGGCTGAGCAGCAACCCAAGATACTTCACTCAGCCTTGGAGTTTAGTACGTGGCCTTGCCCAGCTACAGGTTTGAAACAACAACATCTCCACCAGGCCAAGAGTGGTAATCTGCCACTTTGCCCAACCAGCGATTATTTTCAGAGCCCAGGCAGCAGCCAAATCTGACGGCAGAGTCCATTCAGTGGTCTTACTAGACCACAGAGCTCAGCCATCATTACCATTCAACCTCAGAGCATAGGAAGTGATCCAGCCCAGTGGAAGAACCTGACACCAAAGTCTGCCTGTCTATAGCTACTACTAGCTGGATTACCTGCAATCATAGGCTAGACAAAATAATAAAGGTCTATCACCACCAAAAAATACCTGCAAAGATTGGAAAAGGTACCTGTCTTATCAAGTGCACAGGTAGCAATGTAAGTACACAGGATTATTAAAATTCAGGGAAATGTAACACCACCAAAGGAAGTTAATCGAGCTCCAATAATGGAACCAGAATGAATGGGGTTCTAGGAAATGACTGACAATTAATTCCGAGTAACTCTCTTAAAGAGTTTTAGAGAAAGTCAAGAAAATGCAGAGAGAAAATTACATAAAATTTGTTAAACAATTTATGAACAAAATGAAAAGTCTGACCAAAAAAGAATAAGAATTTATAATGATAAAGACTGTAATAACTGATTCGAAAAATTCAATAGAATGCTTCAACAGAAGGCATGATTAAACAGAACCAATGAGCTTGAAATTAGAAAATTTTAAATTATCTAATTAAATGAGCAAAAATAAAACAAAATAAAAAAGAAAGAAGTCCTACAGAAATTATGAGGTACCATGAAGTGAACTAATTTTTGCATAACAGGAATTTCTGAAAGACAAGAGAGAGAAAAAGCACTAGTATGTACATTTAAGGGAATAATGGCTGAAAATTTTTCCAAATCTGGGGAAAGATGACAATATCCAGATACAGGGAGCTCAGAGGTTGCCAATCCAGCCCCAAAAAGGGTTCATCAAGGTGCAGCATAATCAAATAATAAAAAATTACAGGCAAAAAAAAAAAAAAAAAAAAAAGACTACTAAAAGCAACAAGAAATTTGAAAAATCTCATTCAAGGGTATCCCAATGCAATTTCAGTAGATTTCTCAGCAGATATCCTGCATGCGAGAGGATAGGGGGATGATATAGTCAAAGTGCTAAGGGAAAAAAAACAAAAACAAAAATACTGCCAATGAAGAATACTTTACATGTCAATGATGTCATTCAGAAATGAAGGATAGATTAAAACTTCCCCAGACAAACAAAAGCTAAGGGAGTTTGTCACCACTAGGGGTATCTTTACAAGTATTGTTAAAGGAAAATCTTTAAGATAAAACAAAAGACTGCTAATTAATAACAAAAAAAAGAAAGTAAAAAAAAAATTTTTTATGTTTGGTGTAATTAATACACATTCATAGGATTATCAAATATGTATGAGTGTTATACATCAACTTTATGCATACTAGGAAGATTAAAAGACAAAACTATTAAAAATAAATACATTTACAATACACTGTAAGAGATACAAGTTCAAAAGAAAAGCAAATGTAGAATTTGACAGGGAAATTATAAAAGATGGGGGATAGAGAATGAAAGTACAGAGGTTTTGTACATGATTAAAGATAAGTTGTTGGGCCGGGCGCGGTGGCTCAAGCCTGTAATCCCAGCACTTTGGGAGGCCGAGACGGGCGGATCACGAGGTCAGGAGTTCGAGACCATCCTGGCTAACACGGTGAAACCCCGTCTCTACTAAAAAATACAAAAAACTAGCCGGGCGAGGTGGCGGGCGCCTGTAGTCCCGGCTACTCGGGAGGCTGAGGCAGGAGAATGGTGTAAAAACCCGGGAGGCAGAGCTTGCAGTGAGCTGAGATCTGGCCACTGCACTCCAGCCTGGGCGACACAGCGAGACTCCGTCTCAAAAAAAAAAAAAAAAAAAGATAAGTTGTTATCAGCTTAAAGTAGCCTAAGATATTTTATGTAAGCCTCAAAATAACCAAAGCAAAAATATATAGTCATTGCACAAAACATAAAAAGGATGGAGTCAAAGCATTCCACCACATAAACCCATCAGACTACAAAGGAAAACAACAAGAAAAGTAGAAAGGACCTATAAAACAATGAAAAAGTAAATTACAACATGGCAGTAGCAAATCGTTACCTATCAATAATTACCTGGTGTAAATGATTATATGCTCCAACAAAAAGACATAGAGTATTTGAATGGATGATAAAACATCCACCATATGTGGCATACAAGAAACTCATTTTACTAGCAAGGACACATATGGACTGAAAATGGAAGCATAGTAAAAGATATTCCATGCAAACAGAAACTGAAAGAAAACAGGAAAAGCTATGTATATCTCAGACAAAATATAATGCATATATCAGTCTTTAAGCCACAAATTATGAAAAAGGACAAAGAAGCTCATTACAAATTCACAAAAAGGTTAATTCACCAAAAAGATCTAATACTTGTAAATATGGGGTGACTTTAACAAGTTCATGGAAAAATGGGAATTAAAGATAAAAATATAACATATAAACTTTATTTCTCAACATAAACTTTATCAACTTCAAAATACTTTTGCAAGCAATGATACCAGCCATTTAATTCATCCCTAAAGAACTGAGGGTCCCGGAAATTTAACCTAGTTAATGCAGTCTTTTGTTATTATTAACTGAAGAAAAATGGGTGCCCTTTAAATATTATTTGAGATTAGGGAACAAACATAATTCAGAAGCTGTGAAATCAGGACTGTGGACAAAATGTCTGATTATTTCCCCCTGAAACTCTTGTAAAATTTTCCTTGTGTAAAGAGAAAAATGAGCAGGAGCATCGTCATGTTGGAGAAGGACTCTGTTGAGGCTTTCTTGGGCATTATTTGTTTTTTTTATTGTTTTCCTTTTAAATATATTTTAAATTTTAGAAGAGTTTTAGATTTACAGAAAATTTGAGAATATAGTACATAGAATTCTCATATACCCCACATTCAGTGTCTTCTATTACTAACATCTTCCATTAGAATGGAACATTTTTCATGGTTAATGAGCCAATAATAATGTCTTATTATTAACTGAAGTCCATAGTTTGTTCAAATTTTCCTAGTTTTCACTTAATGTCCTTTTTCTCTTCCAGGATCCTATCCAGGGTACCATATTACCTTTAATCATCGTATCTCCCTAGGCTCCTCTAGACTTTGACAATTTCTCAGACTTTACTCATTTTTAATGACCTTGACGGTTTGTTTTCAATATTACAAAAATATATAACGTACAAAAAAATTTCACTTCAAGGGGTACATGTGCATGTTTGTTTCATGGACATATTGCATTGTGCTGAGGTTTGGACTTTGAACCTGTCACTAAAATAGTGAACATAGTACCCAATGGGTAGATTTTCAACCCTTGCCCCCCTCCTTTCCTCCCACCTTTTGGAGTCCCTTGTGTCTATTGTTCCCATCTTTATGCCCATGTACACCCAGTGTTTAATTCCCACCTATAAGTGAGAACATGCAGTGCTTGTTTTTCTGTTTCTTTGATAATTTTCTTAGGCCAAGAGCCCCCAGCTGCATCCATGTTCTCACAAAGATCATTATTTCATTCTTATACCATGGTTGTATAAGAGTCCATGGTGTATATGCACCGCATTGTCTTTAATTCACCATTGATGGGGACCTAGATTGATTCCGTGTCTTTGCTGTTTTGAATAGTGCTGTGATAAATGTGCAAATGCAGGTGTCATTTCGGGAGAATGATTTCTTTTCCTTTGGGTATATACTCAGAAAAGAGATTGCTGGATCAAATGGTAATTCTACTTTTAGTTATCTGATAAATCTCCAATCTACTTTCCACAAGGGATACCCTAATTTACAAGCCCATCAACAATGTGTGATCACTCTCTTTTCTCCACAACCTCGTCAGCATCTGTTATTTTTTGACTTTCTAATAGTAGCCATTCTAACTGGTGTGAGATGGTACCCCATGGTGGTTTTGGTTTGCATTTCTCTGATGATCAATGACATTGAGCATTTTTTCATGTTTGTTGGCCACCTGTATGTCTTCTTTTGAAAAGTATCTGTTCAATTTTTGTCAACTTTTGTTTTCATTGCCTTTGCTTTTGAGGACTTAGTTGCAAATTCTTTGCCTAGGCCCATGTCCAGAACGTGGCCATTTTTCTGCTAAAGCTTTGGCTAACATTCTCAAAACTCTCATAAGAAGCAAATGTAATCATTCTTTGACCCTCCAGAAAGTCAACAAGCAAAATGCCTTGATCGTCTCAAAAACTTTTGCCGTTACTTTTGCTTTTGACTAATTCGCTTTGGTTTTGACTGGATAACTTACACCTTTTGTCCTTTGTTTTGGATTGTACTTTGTCTTCATGATTATACTGGTAAGGCCATGTTTCCTCTCCTGTTACAATTCTTTGAATAAATGCTTCAGGACCTTGATCCCACTTTTTACAAATTTCCATTTAAAGCTCTGCTCTTTTCTGCAGCTGATCTGGGTGCAATGGTTTTGGCACCTATCAAGTGGAAAGTTTGCTCAACTTTATTTTTTCTGTCAGAATGTGTAAGCTGAACCAATTGAGATGTCTGTGGTGTTGGCTGTTAATAGTGGATTCTCTTCAGTTGAGGCACAAACAAAATGAATTTTTGTATTGCGAATTGATGTGGATGGTCTAGTACTGTTGACATTTTTTTCAATATTGCCTCATCCCTTCTTAAAACAAGTTATCCATGGATAGACTGCTGATTTCTTTGGGGGAATTGTCCCCATAAAGTTTTCATAAAGCATCAATAATTTTATGATTCTTCCACCCAGCCTTCCCCATAAATTTTGTTTGTTCTTGCTTCAGTTTTAGCAGAATTTATATTGCTCTAATAGGGTGGTCTTTTCAAACTGAAGGCTTATCCTTCTTAGTGCCTCAAACTACATTCTGTTCAGACACGTTATAACAAATTAGTATGAGTTTACTTTGGTGTAAAAAAAGCTTAGAAACATCTTTGTGGAGTGTGGGAAAAAATAAATAAAAATGAGAAAAAAACACTTTGAAACTCATGCACAATTTTTTCATAATACACATTTTCCATGAAACTTTTAAATACCCTCATATATGCACCCAAAACTGGAGCACCTAAATAAATAAAGCAATTATTAATCATCTGAATGGAGGGATAGATTGCAATACCATAGTAGCAGGGGACTTCAGTACTCCACTTTCAACAATAAACAGATCATCTAGAGAGAAAACCAGTAAGAAAGTATTAGACTTGAACTTCGCTTTAGATCAAATTGACCTAACAGACATATACAAGACATTCCATACAACAGCAGCAGAATACACATTCTTTTCAAGGGCATAGGGAACATTTTTTAGGGTAGACTATATGTTTGGTTACAAAACTATGGTTAACAAATTTACAGGAATTGAAATTATATTACGTATCATTTTGGATAATAATGACATGAAACTAAAAATCAATAGAAGGAGAAACCTAGGAAAATACAAAAATATCTGGAAATTAAACCACATATTCCTAAATAACTAATGGGTCACCGTTAATAAATAAAAAATAAATTAAAAAGGAGTAAAAATTATACTGAGACAAATAAAAATGGAAACACAACATACCAAAAATGATAGTATGTACAAAAACATTCTTGAGAGAAATCTATAATAATAAATGCCTAGATCCAAAGAAAAGATCACAAATAAACAATCTAATGTTACACTTCAAATAAGTAAAAAAGAACAAACTGAACCCAAAGTTGGCAGAAGAAAGAAAATAACAAAGGACAGAAATAAATAAAATGGAGAATAGAAAAACAATAGAAGAAAATCAATAAAACTAAGAGTTAGATTTTAAAAAGGTAAACAGAACTCACGAAGCCTTAGCTAGACAAAATAGGAAAAAAGAGAAACTACTCTAATAAATTATATCAGAAATGAACAAGGAGATATTACAACTGATACCTCTGAAATCTAAAATTCTAAGGAATGACCATGAAAAAGTATGCAACAAAAATTGTATAATCCAGAAGAAATGGTTGAATATCTAGACACATATAATTTACCAGGAGTGAATTATGAATACATAGAATATCTGAAAAGACCAATAACAAGTAAGGTGATTGATTAAGTAATTTAAAACGTCTTCCATCACAGAAAAACCTAGAACCCAGACTTCAGTACTGAATTATACCAAATATTTAAAGAAAAACTAATATTAATTCTTCGTAAACTCTTTCAAAAAAATTGATGTGTAGGGAATATTTCCAAATGCGTATTATGAAGCTAGTATTACCCTAATACCAATTCCAGGCAAATCTACAAGCAAAATAATGTATAGGCCAATATCTCTGTTGAACATAGATGCAAAATTCCTCAAAATAACATTAGCGAAACAAATTTATGAACACATTAACAGGATCACTCAGCATGATTAAGTGAAATTTGTCCCTGGGTGCAAGAACGGCTCAACTTAGGCAAATCAATAAATGTGATGTAATACATTTAAAAAATAAAAGATAAAAACCATACGATTATCTCAATAGATTGAGAAAAGGCATTTGACAAAATTTAGTGCCGTTTCATAATAAAAACTCAATAGATTAGGTATAAAGGGAATGTACCTGAACCCAATAAAGGAGATATATCATGAACCTGTAGCTAACACTCTTAATGGTGAAAAGTTGAAAGTTTTTATTTCAAGGCCAAGAACAAAAGAAAGATGCTTAATCTCACCAATGCTTTCAATATAGTAGTGAAAATTCTATCTAGAGCAATTAGATAAGAAAGAAATAAGAGGCATCCTAATAAAAAGAAGTGAGATCATCTTTATTTGCTGATGGCATGATCACATACGTAAACAATTCTTAAGACTCCACCAGAAAACTGTTAGAGCTGACAAAATAATTCAGTAGAGCACAAAATCAACATACAAAAATTAGTACTTCTACGTGCCACAACTTATCTGGAAAGGAAATTTTTAAAATATCCCATTTACAATAGCAATGAAAAATTAAATACTTTGGTATAAATGTAATCATCAAGGTAAAAAATTTGTATACTGAACAATGAGAACACATGGACACAGGGAGGGGAACATCACACACCAGTCAGGGTCCTATTGGGGGGTGGGGGACTGGGGGAGGGATAGCACTAGGAAAAATACCTACTATAAATGACGAATTGATGGATGCAGCAAACCAACATGGCACATGTATACCTAAGTAACAAACTTACACTATGTTCACATGTACCCCAGAACTTAAAGTATAATTAAAAAAGAAAGAAATTGCAAACTCATTTATCATAACAGAAAAAATAAACTTGTATACTGAAAATTACAAAACATTGATGAAAGACACTGAAGAAAACACAAATAAACAGAAAGATATTCCATGTTCATGGGTTGAAAACATTAATATTTTGAAAATGTGTAAAAAAATCCAAAGCAATATACAGATTCAATGAAATTCCTATCAAAATGCCAATGTCATTATTCACAGACATAGAAAAAGCAATATTTACATTTGTATGAAATTATAAAAGACTCTAAATAATAAAGAGTCATGAGACAAAAGAATAAAACTGAAGACATCACACTCCCTCATTTAAAAACATATTATAAAGTAATTGCAATCAAAACAGCACAAATGATAGTGGCATAATAACCAACATATTGATCAATAAAACAGGATAGAGACACCAGAAATAAACCCATAAAATTCTAGTAAATTGATTTTTGATGAAGTTGTTTTTGATACCCTTGGAGAAAGGACAGTCTCTTCAATAAATGCCGTTAGGAAAACTGGATATCCACAAGCGGAAGAATGTAACTGAACCCTTACCTCTCACCATATGTTATAGTCAACTCAAAATGAATTAAAGAGTTAAATGTAAATCCTGAAACTGTATAACTACTAGAAGAAAACATTGGGGAAATTCTCTACAACATTGGCCTGGGCAAAGATTTTTTTGGTTATAATCCCAAAAGCATAGTCAACAAAAGCAAAAACAAACAAATGGAATTACATCAAACTAAAAAGCTTCCTCATAGCAAAGGAAACAATAGAATGAAGAGATAATTCATGGATTGGGAGGAAATATTTGAAATAATACATCTGATAAGAACCTAATATCCAAAATATATAAGGAATTTAAAGCAACTGAACAGCAAGAAAACAAATAACTCGATCAACTAATGAAAAATGAACCTAAATAGACACCTCTCAAAATAAGACATACAAATAGCCAACAATTATATTTAGAAAAATGATCATCATTGATAATCATGGAAATGCACATTAAAACCACAAAGAGATATTTCCTCACATCTGTTAGAATAACTATTGTAAAAATGATGAAAGATAGCAAGTGTTGGCAAGGGTGTGGAGAAAAGGGTGCACTGTGCATTGTTAGTGGGAATGTAAATTAGTATAGTTAATATGAAAAACTGTATAAAGGTTCCTGAAAAAACTAAAAATAGAACTACCATATGATCTAGTAATCTCACTTCTAGGTATATATCACAAATAACTGAAACCAGAAAATTGAAGGGATCACTGAACTCCCTTGTTTATTGTAGCCTTATTCACAATGTCCAAGATATGCTATCAACTCAATTGTGTATCAGTGGATGAATGGATAGAGAAAATGTGGTATATATGTACAATAAAATGCTATTTTGCTTTTAAAAATGAGGAAATCCTGAACATGGATGAATATGGGAGAAACTGCAAAGTGAAATAAGACAGGCACAGAAAGACAAATACTTTATGATCTCTCTTATATGTGAAATGTAATAAAGACGAACTCACGGAGGTAGAGAGTACAATGATGGTTACCACAGACAGGAGAAATTGGTTTTAATATTTATCTCACAGCAGGGTGGCTATAGTCAACAGTAATGTATATTTCAAAATAACTAAGAGTATTCTGAAATGTCTTATCATAAAAAATGATAGGTGAGGGGATAGACATGTTAATTAGCTCGATTTAACAATTCCACATTGTATACATATAGCAAAACATCATATTGTACCCTCTAAATGTATATAATTATGATTTGTCAATTAAAATTATATGAATAATACATTTTAAAAATTAAGTAATCAGAGCTATAATAGGATTTTAATTCTGCCATTTTGTTGTGGTAACAATTTCAGATTTTGTTTGTTTGTTTGTTTTTTGTTTTTTGAGACAAGGTCTCAGTCTGACATCCAGGCTGGAGTGTAGTGGCAACATCTCAGCTCACTGTAACCTCTGCCTCCTGGGGTCAAGTGATCCTTTCACCTCAGCCTCCCGAATAGCTGGGACTACAGGTGTGCACCACCATGCACAGCTACTTTTTCTTTATTTTTAGAAGAGATGGGGTTTTGCCATGTTATCCAGGCTGGTCTTGACCTCTTGGACTCAAGAGATCCACCTGCTTTGGCCTCTTAAAGTGCTGGGATTACAGTCATGAGCCACTGTGACTTGCCTGAGATTCTTTTTAAATAAAAAATTGTTATGACATTAAGAAAAATATATTGCAGTCAGCTCTGAGAACAAAGTCCCACAACATTAGCTTAACAAGACAGAATAGTTTTTCAAAAGAATTTATGAAAGCATGCTGTGAAATCTGAGAATAGGCTCTCCATCAGTGGTACAGCATGTCCGTTGTATCATCAGGATTCAGGATCCTTCTATTCTTACACTTAGCCTTTTTAAGGATATACTTATTGCCTCTTAGTTATAAGAGAGCAGCTGAACCTACACTCTTCACAACTATATTCAAGGGAGGAGGAAGGTAAATGGCAAAGGACAAAAATTGCCTGCCAGATGTCAGCCTCTTTTTAAAGAACTTTTGCCTAGAGCCTACTCAATAAATTTGGCCAGAACACAATCACATGGTGTCTTAATCTGTTTGTGTTGCTATAAATGAATACCTGAGGCTGGGTAATTTATAAAGAAAAAAGGTTTATTTGGCTCATAGTTTTGCAGATTGTACAAGAATCATGAAAGCAGCAGCTGGTGAGGGCTTGAAGCTTCTTCCACTTGTGGTAGAAAGAGAAGAGGAGCTGGTATGTGCAGAGATCACATGGATAGAGAGGAGAAGGCAAGAGAGAGAGAAAGGGGAGTGAAGTGTGGGCTCTTTTTAACAATCAGTTCTCATGGGAACTAATAGAGCAAGAACTCACTCTTTACCTCGAGGACAGCATCAAGCCATTCATGAAGGATCTGCTGCCATGACACAAACCTCCTATCAGGCCTCAACCCCAACATTGTGGATCAAATTTCAACATGAGATTTGGAGGGGCCAAATATTTAAACTATATCACATAACCATCTTACTTCAAGGTGGCTAAGATATATTGTTTTTTAACTTGGGAGCATTTCCACTACAAATAAAATTGGAATCCAGTTAATAAGGAAGCGAGCAAGAACAGATATTAGCTAAGCAATGAAAGGTCCATACCATATCCTCTACATATGTACTCCATGCTTATTGCACGGGACTTTCTCACCGTTTGTACACTATTATGTTCATATTTCACTGCCTTTGCTTCTTTTTTGCTCTTTCTTGTGACTAAAATGTGCCTGTCCTTTCATACCAGTTGAAATTATAACTGTTTTTGAAGGTACATCTCTGCACCTTCTCTATAAAACACTTTTCATCTTCTTCCTCAAAATTCTTTACTTTCTTTTCTATTCTCCTAAAGATTTTCTTCTTATTGTACACTGCTTATCCAGAGTAATGGAAATTACATGAGTTTCACATACTGTCTTTCTCCAGGATGTTTTTAACTATCAGAGATCAGGAACTTATTCTATTTATTTTTATGTCACATATCAGTGCCTGGTATATAATATTTAATATATTTTTATAATTAAATGTATAAGTTACACTGTAAAGAAATTTAATGTTTGGTAGGGGAGACAACCTGCTTTTATAAATAACAAAATAAAAGAATGAATTTGGGAACTGCCAGGCAGGGTCCACAGGAAGTACAGTGGGAGTTATCTCTGAATTTTGTCAAGAGCTGACATGAAGTATGTATATTCCCTATTCCCTTGGTCATTTCGGTGTTACATTTGTCATTGATATGGCAGCCCTGACTCTAAATCTTTGTTTTCTCAGCTATTCCTTTCCACATATTCTTTAATCTCTGTCAATTTCTGACTTCTTTGTTCTTAAGTATGTACTCAGCTCTCTTACAGTAAAAAACCATTTATTATTTTGATATTATTTTGCTTTTCAGTTTCATGTGTTTTTTAAAATCTTATATTCATCAACTATTCTGCTTATTTTCTGTTTCCTTTTCAGATCAAGTCTTCAATCTTCTCCACTATGAATGGATTATGCCAATGGGTTTGCAAGGCTTCAGGTGTCATTTAGGTTTGGCCAAAAGGAGATTAGAAGGAAAACAGAAATTGGAGTGGAATATTCATTAACTCAAATCTTGAGAAGTCAATTTAGGTTACTGTGTCTTTTGACTTTTTCACGGCATCTTTCAAGACAACCTGGATTTTCTGACATCCATCCAGGCTTCTTTACTGTTATCTCAGCCTTTAGCCTTTTGGAGTAGTAAGAGTTTAGTCATGGCTCCCCCAAACCTGCTCCTGCAGTTGTCTAATTATTCTTTCTGTAAATAAACCCTTTTAAATCCTGATGGGATACTACTGTGCATATTTTCACAACATGAATTTCTTTCTTAACTCTATATGATCTGGATTGCCTTCTTTTCTATTTAGTAAGGTAATTTATTGCTACATAACAATGATGACAGATAGAACACTGAAAATCTATTCCAACCCAAATACTCTTCTTTAAGAAAAATGATGCTTGTTAGGAGGACATCTGTGAGTTGGTGAATGAAAGCTTTAGACTAGAAACAGGCCTTAAGCCTATGGCACAATATCAGTGAATGATTAAGCCTGTTTTTTATTTATCAGAGGAAAGTGATGCAAAAATGGTCAAGTAATTTGAAACAATTTAAGGCTTCCATACTACAGATTTTAGTTGGATGCCAAGCATTTCTCTATATTCTAAGAGCGTATTCCTTAAACATCAACACTTGCTATACCATAGCTTATCAATGGAGAAATTTGTTACTTTACTAAAATATATATCATTTAACCTCATTAATTATGACATAAGTTCTACCCTAGAAACATGACAAGATATAAAATTGTAGGCAAATTTTATATACTTGAAAAATGTAAAATAGTTAAAAATCATAGATAAGATTGCATAAATGAGTTTCACTAGTTTTAATTCTATTGTATATAATTCTATTAAATTTTCTTACCTAAACAAAATAAAAAACTAATTATAAAAATGAAAAGAATAAAATACCAACTCATAATTAATACTATTTGATGATATTGATATTATTAAATTAACTAGATAACTTAAATTTTAAACATTTAGTTAAATTAGCTAAATTATTCTATATCTCTAATTGGATTTTTTAGAATAATCGTAGAATAATATAAAAGTAAATTAGAATCTTTTGCTGACTGTTTTTACTGTTATATATGATCAGTGAAAAAATGGTAGGAGACAAGACAAAATAAAGATTGAATTTTTAGCATCCTGCTTCTATAGTGCTCCCTAGACAATAGTTCTAGACTAATTGACCACAGTTTTCCTTTATCTACCTTGACCTGGTAGCATTTATCTTGTTCTCTCCATTGAGAACACATGTGTAGTATACCTTGGGAACAACATCTGTAAAGATATACACTGAATTTTAATAGTAGTTACCCTTGGGTGGTAGAATTTTAGATGATTCTATTATTTCTCTTTTGGTTCATTTGCATTTCTGACTTTTATCTGCAATGTATATATGTTTCATGTAAAATTAAAAAGGCATAGTCAAAAATCTCAGAATGTTCATTTTAAGAATTTCTTATGATAATAATATATATGCAAACAAGCCAGAATTACACCTGAGCTGCCTCTTCCTATTAAAGTCAACATTTAAATTTCACTGATTTTAGAATTTACTTGAACTTAACTTGCTTCAACTAGGAACACCCTAGTGAGCATCTATGATGTGTCCTAGGTACCATGCTAGGCCCTGAATAAAGATGGAGAGATGCAGTTTCTATCCTGGAGGCAGCAATAGAGATATGACAAATTTTAACAAAAGTGAAAGAGAGGGTTTGACTAGAATGAACCCTACTCTAGAGGTGTACAATTAAACTACAGATAGACCATCACTACTTTTTATTTTTCTTTTGGGAAGTGTCTTTTAAGGATTTTTAACAAAATAGCAATATTAACCTGAATATTTAAGGATGAATAAAATCTTAGCATATAAAAGGGTAGAGCAGCATAGAAAGGATACATGGATTTTTAATGTGGGGAAAAAATACTCAGATGACACCATAGTTTAGTGCCCTTCAAATATGTGCCTGACTATAATATAGAAGAGGAAATAGATATGCTATGTTGCTGTAGTCAGCAGGACTAGGGCGTATCTCTCTCTTCAAGATCACCTATTGTTGATTATGTCTGTGATTTATTCCAATGCTTTGGTAAGATACAAAACTTTCAAATACTATATTGCTATTGGAGAAATGAGCCATTTTATGAATACCACTTTTTGACACGGTTTTTAGCAATTATTTGCCATCAAAATACAGGTTGCTTTTACATATACATGTACATATACATATAAATTAAATCAAGCCCACCTCAGTTTAATATGTCTTAAAAATGTGCATCTTTGATATTAGTTTTATGTGCAAAGTAACATGATGCCAATGGTCTGTACGACTACAGATTGAACGGATGAGGAAAACTAGAAAATTGGAAATTGTTATTGAGTAAAATCTGTTGAATAATTTATGTTGATAAATGTAAAGAGTCTTAGAGATTGTTCTCTTTCTGCTATTTTCATCAATGAACTTAATACAGAATACAATCAGAGTCAGAAACTTTCAACTGTAGAAATGAGAAAGTTTACTACAACAAGAAATCAACAACAAAACTTTAATCTGTGCTGTGATGTTCACAAACAGATAAAGGTTTACATACAATCTTTAAGGCTTGAGTTATGAATTCAAGTTTGAATTCAGGAATTTGGATAAGTGTTTTGAGCCTCCATTTGTGATTCTTCAGAATCTGAAAAAATAGAGTTTACATTAAAATAAGAGGAACCCGTAACGAGGAAGCAAACCCTTTAGGAACATATGCAGGTTTAAATGGAATTTATTCAGTATGCTTTGTTTGTCTATTGCTACAAATACTTCTAAGTCTACAGTATAAGAAATGAAAAATGAAATAATATAGCTTTGGAAAAAAGAATGCTTTCCTATAAATATCAATTATAAGCAAACATGTAATTTTTAAACCTGAATATGTTAGAATTCTAAGAGAAAGCTGTGGTTTGAGTTTTCTGATTAATTGAAGACAGACTTAATGTTTTGCAAATTTCCTAAGCTATGATTAGAAAATACCTTAATAAGATGGGCAAAGCATAATTACATTTGTCTGTAGTTTATTTTATTGAAGTAACTCAGATTAAATATCCTTAGTTTGAAACATGCTTATATTCCATAAATTTAGGGACAAAGCACTATGTGCTTGTACTGCTCTAGGTATTAAAAAAACCAAGATAAAGAACAAACTATTAGATAACGAAGGCCAGTGCCATAGTAGTAGAAGACACATGGTAGAAGGCATCAGAAGCTGGACTGAATTCATTCCACAATTATGTTTGAGCTACTATTTGCTTGTTATTCTGGGTGCTGGGAGCATAGCAGGAAACGATATAAAAAGACAAAACAGAACAAACAACCTTGACAAAACCTATTGTTGAGGGAAGAATCAGACGGCATTACATGAAAAGGATTTAATATGACAGTGAGAAGATAAAGGATATCTCCTGTAGTCACTTCTATTTGATCAGAGAAATAGTGATTAAGATAATCAGAAGAGAATGTGGTAGAAGAAGATTGCTGGTGGTGTGGAGAGAGAGGTATAAAATACTGGTGTAGGAGAGAGGGTTGTGGGATTGACTGACAGCACTAAAGACCTATTAAAGCTCTGTCACCATAAATTGACTTTGAGCATGCTTGTATTTATTTTTATTTATTTTTTTGAGACAGAGTCTCACTTTGTTGCCCAGGTTGGAGTGCAGGGGCGCTATCTTAGCTTACTGCAACCTCCACCTCCCGGGTTCACGCCATTCTCCTGCCTCAGCCTCCTGAGTAGCTGGGATTGCAGGCGCCCACCACGCATGGCTAATTTTTGTATTTTTAGTAAAGACGTAGTTTTGCCATGTTGACCAGGCTGGTCTTAAAAATCCTGACTTCGGCTGATCCACCCGCCTCGGTCTCCGGAAGTGCTGGGATTACAGGCATGAGCCACCACGCCAGGCTGCTTGTATGTATTTCTTAAAGCAGATGTGAAATACAAAGTTAGTTGGAATTTTCCTCAGCAAATTTAATGGAGCAGATAAAGGAAAGGTGGAAGGATCTATGCAGAAATAATTATAATTGTTCTCATGGAATCTAAGCCAGATAAGGAGGGCACTGAGGCAAAGATGGAGTTTCAGGAGAATGAGAAGGATCTATGGTAGGATCAATGAATTGAAGGTTTTTGTGGAGTCAAGGAATTATTGAATTAGGATACTAGAGAGAGTGAGCTGAAAAGACACAAAGTTATAAATAGAGAGTTGGATGCTTAAAATTGTAAGTATAGACAGGGTACCATTATCAGGAATAACAAGCTCTAAAGGCTGATTGTGATAATTGGTTGGCTGTGAAAGGAGACTAAGATCATTAGAAATGAGGAGAATCGGGGGGCGGAGCAAGATGGCCGAATAGGAACAGCTCCAATCTCCAACTCCCAGCGCGAGCGACACAGAAGACCGGTGATTTCTGCATTTTCAACTGAGGTACTGGGTTCATCTCACTGGGGAGTGCCAGACGATCAGTGCTGGTCAGCTGCTGCAGCCTGACCAGCGAGAGCTGAAGCAGGGCGAGGCATTGCCTCACCTGGGAAGCGCAAGGGGGAAGGGAATCCCTTTTCCTAGCCAGGGGAACTGAGACACACAACACCTGGAAAATCAGGTAACTCCCACCCCAATACTGCGCTTTAAGCAAACAGGCACACCAGGAGATCATATCCCACACCTGGCCGGGAGGGTCCCACACCCACGGAGCCTCCCTCATTGCTAGCACAGCAGTCTGCGATCTCACGGCAAGGCAGCAGCGAGGCTGGGGGAGGGGCGCCTGCCATTGCTGAGGCTTAAGTAGGTAAACAAAGCTGCTGGGAAGCTCGAACTGGGTGGAGCTCACAGCAGCTCAAGGAAACCTGCCTGTCTCTGTAGACTCCACCTCTGGGGACAGGGCACAGTAAATAATAACAAACACAACAGAAACCTCTGCAGACCCAAACGACTCTGTCTGACAGCTTTGAAGACAGCAGTGGATCTCCCAACACGGAGGTTGAGATCTGAGAAGGGACAGACTCCCTGCTCAAGTGGGTCCCTGACCCCTGAGTAGCCTAACTGGGAGACATCCCCCACTAGGGGCAGTCTGACACCCCACAACTCACAGGGTGGAGTACACCCCTGAGAGGAAGCTTCCAAAGCAAGAATCAGACAGGTACACTCGCTGTTCAGAAATATTCTATCTTCTGCAGCCTCTGCTGCTGATACCCAGGCAAACAGGGTCTGGAGTGAACCTCAAGCAATCTCCAACAGACCTATAGCTGAGGGTCCTGACTGTTAGAAGGAAAACTATCAAACAGGAAGGACACCTACACCAAAACCCCATCAGTACATCACCATCATCAAAGACCAGAGGCAGATAAAACCACAAAGATGGGGAAAAAGCAGGGCAGAAAAGCTGGAAATTCAAAAAATAAGAGCGCATCTCCCCCGGAAAAGGAGCGCAGCTCATCGCCAGCAACGGATCAAAGCTGGACGGAGAATGACTTTGATGAGATGAGAGAAGAAGGCTTCAGTCCATCAAATTTCTCAGAGCTAAAGGAGGAATTACGTACCCAGCGCAAAGAAACTAAAAATCTTGAAAAAAAAGTGGAAGAATTGATGGCTAGAGTAATTAATGCAGAGAAGGTCATAAACGAAATGAAAGAGATGAAAACCATGACACGAGAAATACGTGACAAATGCACAAGCTTCAGTAACCGACTCGATCAACTGGAAGAAAGAGTGTCAGCGATTGAGGATCAAATGAATGAAATGAAGCGAGAAGAGAAACCAAAAGAAAAAAGAAGAAAAAGAAATGAACAAAGCCTGCAAGAAGTATGGGATTATGTAAAAAGACCAAATCTACGTCTGATTGGGGTACCTGAAAGTGAGGGGGAAAATGGAACCAAGTTGGAAAACACTCTTCAGGATATCATCCAGGAGAACTTCCCCAACCTAGTAGGGCAAGCCAACATTCAAATCCAGGAAATACAGAGAACACCACAAAGATACTCCTCGAGAAGAGCAACTCCAAGACACATAATTGCCAGATTCACCAAAGTTGAAATGAAGGAAAAAATCTTAAGGGCAGCCAGAGAGAAAGGTCGGGTTACCCACAAAGGGAAGCCCATCAGACTAACAGCAGATCTCTCGGCAGAAACTCTACAAGCCAGAAGAGAGTGGGGGCCAATATTCAACATTCTTAAAGAAAAGAATTTTAAACCCAGAATTTCATATCCAGCCAAACTAAGTTTCATAAGTGAAGGAGAAATAAAATCCTTTACAGATAAGCAAATGCTTAGAGATTTTGTCACCACTAGGCCTGCCTTACAAAGGACCCTGAAGGAAGCACTAAACATGGAAAGGAACAACCGGTACCAGCCATTGCAAAAACATGCCAAAATGTAAAGACCATCGAGGCTAGGAAGAAACTGCATCAACTAACGAGCAAAATAACCAGTTAATATCATAATGGCAGGATCAAGTTCACACATAACAATCTTAACCTTAAATGTAAATGGACTAAATGCTCCAATTAAAAGACACAGACTGGCAAACTGGATAAAGAGTCAAGACCCATCAGTCTGCTGTATTCAGGAGACCCATCTCACACGCAGAGACATACATAGGCTCAAAATAAAGGGATGGAGGAAGATTTACCAAGCAAATGAAGAACAAAAAAAAGCGGGGGTTGCAATACTAGTCTCTGATAAAACAGACTTTAAACCATCAAAGATCAAAAGAGACAAAGAAGGCCATTACATAATGGTAAAGGGATCAATTCAACAGGAAGAGCTAACTATCCTAAATATATATGCACCCAATACAGGAGCACCCAGATTCATAAAGCAAGTCCTTAGAGACTTACAAAGAGACTTAGACTCCCATACAATAATAATGGGAGACTTCAACACTCCACTGTCAACATTAGACAGATCAACGAGACAGAAAGTTAACAAGGATATCCAGGAATTGAACTCATCTCTGCAGCAAGCAGACCTAATAGACATCTATAGAACTCTCCACCCCAAATCAACAGAATATACATTCTTCTCAGCACCACATCGTACTTACTCCAAAATCGACCACGTAATTGGAAGTAAAGCACTCCTCAGCAAATGTACAAGAACAGAAATTATAACAAACTGTCTCTCAGACCACAGTGCAATCAAACTAGAACTCAGGACTAAGAAACTCAATCAAAACCGCTCAACTACATGGAAACTGAACAACCTGCTCCTGAAAGACTACTGGGTACATAACGAAATGAAGGCAGAAATAAAGATGTTTTTTGAAACCAATGAGAACAAAGATACAACATACCAGAATCTCTGGGACACATTTAAAGCAGTGTGTAGAGGGAAATTTATAGCACTAAGTGCCCACAAGAGAAAGCAGGAAAGATCTAAAATTGACACTCTAACATCGCAATTAAAAGAACTAGAGAAGCAAGAGCAAACACATTTGAAAGCTAGCAGAAGGCAAGAAATAACTAAGATCAGAGCAGAACTGAAGGAGATAGAGACACAAAAAACCCTCCAAAAAATCAATGAATCCAGGAGTTGGTTTTTTGAAAAGATCAACAAAATTGACAGACCACTAGCAAGACTAATAAAGAAGAAAAGAGAGAAGAATCAAATCGACGCAATTAAAAATGATAAAGGGGATATCACCACCGACCCCACAGAAATACAAACTACCATCAGAGAATACTATAAACACCTCTATGCAAATAAACTGGAAAATCTAGAAGAAATGGATAATTTCCTGGACACTTACACTCTTCCAAGACTAAACCAGGAAGAAGTTGAATCCCTGAATAGACCAATAGCAGGCTCTGAAATTGAGGCAATAATTAACAGCCTACCAACCAAAAAAAGTCCAGGACCAGATGGATTCACAGCTGAATTCTACCAGAGGTACAAGGAGGAGTTGGTACCATTCCTTCTGAAACTGTTCCAATCAATAGAAAAAGAGGGAATCCTCCCTAACTCATTTTATGAGGCCAACATCATCCTGATACCAAAGCCTGGCAGAGACACAACAAAAAAAGAGAATTTTAGACCAATATCCCTGATGAACATCGATGCAAAAATCCTCAATAAAATACTGGCAAACCGGATTCAGCGACACATCAAAAAGCTTATCCAGCATGATCAAGTGGGCTTCATCCCTGGGATGCAAGGCTGGTTCAACATTTGCAAATCAATAAACATAATCCAGCATATAAACAGAACCAAAGACAAGAACCACATGATTATCTCAATAGATGCAGAAAAGGCTTTTGACAAAATTCAACAGCCCTTCACGCTAAAAACGCTCAATAAATTCGGTATTGATGGAACGTACCTCAAAATTATAAGAGCTATTTATGACAAACCCACAGCCAATATCATACTGAATGGGCAAAAACTGGAAAAATTCCCTTTGAAAACTGGCACAAGACAGGGATGCCCTCTCTCACCACTCCTATTCAACATAGTGTTGGAAGTTCTGGCTAGGGCAATTAGGCAAGAGAAAGAAATCAAGGGTATTCAGTTAGGAAAAGAAGAAGTCAAATTGTCCCTGTTTGCAGATGACATGACTGTATATTTAGAAAACCCCATCATCTCAGCCCAAAATCTCCTTAAGCTGATAAGCAACTTCAGCAAAGTCTCAGGATACAAAATTAATGTGCAAAAATCACAAGCATTCTTATACACCAGTAACAGACAGACAGCCAAATCAGGAATGAACTTCCATTCACAAATGCTTCAAAGAGAATAAAATACCTAGGAATCCAACTTACAAGGGATGTAAAGGACCTCTTCAAGGAGAACTACAAACCACTGCTCAGTGAAATCAAAGAGGACACAAACAAATGGAAGAACATACCATGCTCATGGATAGGAAGAATCAATATCATGAAAATGGCCATACTGCCCAAGGTAAATTATAGATTCAATGCCATCCCCATCAAGCTACCAATGAGTTTCTTCACAGAATTGGAAAAAACTGCTTTAAAGTTCATATGGAACCAAAAAAGAGCCCGCATCTCCAAGACAATCCTAAGTCAAAAGAACCAAGCTGGAGGCATCACGCTACCTGACTTCAAACTATACTACAAGGCTACAGTAACCAAAACAGCATGGTACTGGTACCAAAACAGAGATATAGACCAATGGAACAGAACAGAGTCCTCAGAAATAATACCACACATCTACAGCCATCTGATCTTTGACAAACCTGAGAGAAACAAGAAATGGGGAAAGGATTCCCTATTTAATAAATGGTGCTGGGAAAATTGGCTAGCCATAAGTAGAAAGCTGAAACTGGATCCTTTCCTTACTCCTTATACGATAATTAATTCAAGATGGATTCGAGACTTAAATATTAGACCTAATACCATAAAAATCCTAGAGGAAATCCTAGGTAGTACCATTCAGGACATAGGCATGGGCAAAGACTTCATGTCTAAAACACCAAAAGCAACAGCAGCAAAAGCCAAAATTGACAAATGGGATCTGATTAAACTAAAGAGCTTCTGCACAGCAAAAGAAACTACCATCAGAGTGAACAGGCAACCTACAGAATGGGAGAAAATTTTTGCAATCTACTCATCTGACAAAGGGCTAATATCCAGAACCTACAAAGAACTCAAACAAATTTACAAGAAAAAAACAACCCCATCAAAAAGTGGGCAAAGGATATGAACAGACATTTCTCAAAAGAAGACATTCATACAGCCAACAGACACATGAAAAAATGCTCATCATCACTGGCCATCAGAGAAATGCAAATCAAAACCACAATGAGATACCATCTCACACCAGTTAGAATGGCGATCATTAAAAAGTCAGGAAACAACAAGTGCTGGAGAGGATGTGGAGAAATAGGAACACTTTTACACTGTTGGTGGGATTGTAAACTAGTTCAACCATTATGGAAAACAGTATGGCGATTCCTCAAGGATCTAGAACTAGATGTACCATATGACCCAGCCATCCCATTACTGGGTATATACCCAAAGGATTATAAATTATGCTGCTATAAAGACACATGCACACGTATGTTTATTGCAGCACTATTCACAATAGCAAAGACTTGGAATCAACCCAAATGTCCATCAGTGACAGATTGGATTAAGAAAATGTGGCACATATACACCATGGAATACTATGCAGCCATCAAAAAGGATGAGTTTGTGTCCTTTGTAGGGACATGGATGCAGCTGGAAACCATCATTCTTAGCAAACTATCACAAGAACAGAAAACCAAACACCGCATGTTCTCACTCATAGGTGGGAACTGAACAATGAGATCACTTGGACTCAGGAAGGGGAACATCACACACCGGGGCCTATCATGGGGAGGGGGGAGGAGGGAGGGGTTGAATTGGGAGTTATACCTGATGTAAATGACGAGTAGATGGGTGCAGCACACCAACATGGCACAAGTATACATATGTAACAAACCTGCACGTTATGCACATGTATCCTACAACTTAAAGTATAATAATAATAAATAAATTTAAAAAAAAAAAAGAAATGAGGAGAATCGGAAAGCAAAACTCAGAATTTTGCGAAGCTCAGTTACAGAGAAATTGAATTAATCAGAGGGTATTTGCCCTGGTCCAAGGCCAAAGTCTGAGAGAATATTCAAATAATCTTGCTTATTATTATTTTTCCTTAAAATTAAAGCGCTTAAAACCATTCTAAATTTGAATACTAGGTATTCAAATATATTAATACATGGGCATATATTTAGGTGTGAATTCAAGATAATACTAGATGGTCTTTTTCTTATGCCGTGTCCAATGTCAGCATGGTGACACATGCAAAGAAAAACAACTCTAACTCTGAAAACACTGAAGATTGCAGAAACTTTTAAATCTAAGTTTTCTTGAAGAATATATCAAAGGAAGTACAGCACACAACCTTCATCAAAACTTTTAAAAAGTTCTCTTAAATTACATTTTTGTTCATTCATTTTTTTTCCCCTTAACTGCCTTTCCCATCTATGCTAGTTCACTTCTCTTTCTTATTGCTTAATATCTTTGGCTCTTTGGTCACCCTGACAAAGCTGTAAGGCAGTTGGGGGCTCTGGTACTTCTGCCATTTGTATCTTCACCCATAATGCAGTGTGGATCAAAAAATTTTTTAAAAGGCATGAGAGGGGAAAAAAGTCATAAATACTTACACTTACATGTATTTAGTCCCTGTGACATGTGTTTATGTATATATAATGTGCATAGATATTTGTGTGTGTCAGAGTTTATTGAAGGACATGAGATATAGTGATTTACCTCAGTTGTCGAGAATCAGAAATGTGAGGGGAGTAAAGATTTATTAAATGACAGATATTCAAGTAACATTGAGAAGATTACTGTAAATAAATAAATGAGAAATTGAGTTTGATGTTTGCATGATGAAATATGAATTTTTCAATAATTTCAGTGATCCCTTAAATATCATTCAGAAATGTTAGCTGACCTAAATTTCCATTTGGCTAATGACTTTCCTTGCAGAGCATATGACAAACTGTCACTGCCACAACACTAGCAATACATCAATAAATTCCACCTTTTGTGAGTTTTTGTATATTTATACCTAAAACAATGAAAAAATCTCGGGGTACAATAGAAATGGACACAATCTCTTATAGAACCAAGAGAGAATATTGATGTTTAAAGCATTCATGTATTTGAATATAATAGAAAACACAGGGCTGTATACTCTCATTCATCGTTTTTGGGTATAAACAAAATAACCTTCAGAAGTCTATACAAAATTTTTTTTTTAAATAAAAGGTACTTGTAAAGCCCAGAGGATTTTAGTAGGCCCTATGTTGCTTTTTACTTTTTCCTAAACAGGGTTAAATCCATAATAAATAATACTGGTATGTTTTTCCCTTACCTTCGTAGGTTTCTCAATAGGAAATAACAAATAGTAAATAGGCAGAGAGGAGACAGAAACCTTGAAGCACATATGTCAATTTTTAATTCAAATGCTGTGAACTTACATTTTTTTTGGTTTATATACTTGAATAGCCTTTAGTTTATAATTAGGTACTCTCTTTATTGAATGATGTAAGATCTTTTTAAATTGAGCTGTTAGAAATGGTTTGGTATTTTCATGAAAAAAATAGTACTGTATTGGTGAAGATCTATTACTGTAGGCAGAAATTACATGATTTCAAAGAAAAGAAGCAACACAAGTTAGCTCCTGAAATAGGGAAGATACTTGGCAGGTGCATACCATATTACTCAGAAGTAAAAGCAGCCGAGTCTCCCTAAGGCCCAGAGTTAGACAGTTGCCATTCATTGCTATTCATTCTTATTCTCTCTCTCTCTTTCTCTCACACCCCCCTCCTCTGGGGCTCACCTGACTCTGCAACCCTATCTTGGGGTAAATACTGTCTTATTTCTGGTTACCATGCATATCTGCTTCTTTTACTTTCTCTTTCTAGATAAACTCATTTAAATTTACTCACCAATGTCCCAAATATAGCCGTCTTGGTGAAGTCTTTTACACAGCCTCTAGTTTAAGGACCCAGCAACACCAAAGTAGAAACTGAGTTGCAAATTCAGCCACTTTCATTAGCTGAGTACCCCAGCACCAATGAATTATGACAGGGAAAGGGCTACACGGACTTAGGTAAAGTGGTAGATCATCCTCAGAGCATACTCTCTTGGACCAGAGATACAGATGGTTAAAATTCCCATTTAAGACCAGTGATACAGATGGTTAAAATTCTCATTTATTTACTATTTTAGAAACGTCAGGAACATTCCTTATTCCATGCACCCTTGTACAGTTGCCTGTAGAACTCCCTAGAATTTCCTGTTCAGAAATCCATTTCTTCTTGGGGAAAACACAATTTCAAAAACCTTAGAGGAAGGTAACACCTGATAAAACAAACTGTGAAAAAATACATGCTTGTTTGAATGGACTCATTTATCTGTTTATAATAATTTATAATTACAAGGATGCTTAGACATAATATAATCTCACTGTTTTGTAGGGAACAAAGTACTTTGCAGAGGTTGAAAGCCTTGCTCAAGTTCATTTGTTTGGTTATTTTGTAAAAGTCAAGACTAAAATCAGGGTTTTTTGACTTCAAGACAAATACTATTTCCACTATACCAAAGTGTTTCCTATTTAACTCAGTTTGATCAGTGTACCAAGGAAATTGGAATTTTGTTGCATTGGAAGTATCTGTGTTATTTTTCTATTGTTCCTATGATAAATTGCAACAAATTTGTTATCTTACAGTTCTGAAAGTCAGATGTCTAATGCAGATCTCATTGGGCTAAAATCAAGGTTTTGGCAGGTGGTGTTTCTTTCTGGAGGCATTAGGGGAAAATTCATTTACTTGACTCTTCCAGCTTGTAAAGGCTGCCCAATAACTTTGCTTTAAAGCCACCTTTAGTCTCCAATCTCTGCTTTCCATCCTCATATCTCCTTCTCATTTTCTTGCACTTTTAAAGACTGTTATGATTACATTGAACCCACCTGTATAATCCAGAATTTCCCTATTTTAAGATCAGCTGATTAGTAGCCTTAATTCCATGTGAAACATTAAGTCTCCTTTGCTCTACAACCTAAAGTATTCACAGGTTCTTAGGATTATAATATGCAATCTTTGAAGCCTGTGCTTATCCTTATCCTGTCTCCTGCGATTTGAACTGGTAATCACTCCCTTTGGAAGCTAATTATTAGGTCAGTATACTCCTTGACTCAACTCATTCCTGGCTTTCTCTTGGAGATCCTTCTTGTTCTCTGCTGATATTTCAGCCCATTTTGTAACCGAGTGTGTGTGAAATATAAATAGTGACAGCAAAGGAAGAAAGAGGAAATTATGAAGCACATGACCACAAGGCATGAAACAGATTTGGGTGCCATACTGGCATGGGGACTGTGCTCAATTAGAAGGGCGATTTCAGGTAAGATTAACATTTAAATTAGTAAACCCTGCGGAGAGCAGACTGCCTTTCATCATGTGGGTGGGTCTTATCCAATCAGCTGAAGACCTGAATAGAACAAAAAGACTAACTTCTCCAAGCCGGATGAAATTTTTTCATCAGACTGCTTTGAGACTTAATCTATACCATCAATTCTCCTAGGTCTCCAGGCTGCCAGTCATTAGGACTGGAACTACATCATTTGCTCGCCTGCATCTCCAGCATACTGGCACACAGAGCAGATTTTGAACTAGTCAGCCTCCATAATTGCATGAGCCAATTGTTTATAAAAAGATCTCTCTCCTCTCTCTCTCTTTACACACACACACACACCCCTATTGATTCTATTTCACACATACATACACAAACACACACAAACCTATTGATTCTATTTCTCTAAAGAACAGTATTACAGGTGGTCTTTAGCATCCACAACATAACCTGGTGGTATTTATTCTTACTTTATATCAGTCTTCAAAAAGCATTACCTCACTTTGAATTTTGTTAGCCAGCATTGTTTTGCTTTCAAGACTTTATATTCTCTTTCTCCAGCCATGGTTTTCTTGTCTTTCTCTCTATCACTCGTAACTGTGACCCTACTCTTTATCTTCACCAGAGCATCTTTTAATGACACTTTTCACCCAACTTTACAGAGACCACTAACCCTCTTCTGTTTGTTCTTGAACCATATCCAGCCAGCTTTGTTTGACTGTAAATTTCTATGTTATAACCTCTAATCTCTCGGAAAATAAATAAATAAATAAATAAAACTGATTTTAACCACTGCGAAATTCAACTGTGAATTATCCCCTGAAACTGTATTTGGCTTAGTTCTTATCCTTATTATCTGAATGTGATTGTAGAAAATCAGATAATCTATCCCATGACCACTACCCATACTACCTATTTTATCTTACTGATTTCTAGCATATTTCCCTGGTTGGAAGTTCCAAAGTTCTCCAATGCATTCATTTCTCCCATCACAATGAATGCATGAATCTTCCCATGTAATTTTCCTCATGTTCTAACTATTCCTCTAAGAAAATTGAGGCCAGCCCTTATGACCTCATAGCCTAATATGTACATTAGGCATGAAAATGAATATGGCAATAGAATGAGATTCGTGCTTCACTAGACACATGCAACAGTAGCATGTTGGCTTAAAAGAGGGGATTGATCGCCTCTATAAAAGCGGAGCAGTGGTGGCTGCAGGGAGATTCAAAGGAGGTTCCTCAAAGGAGATTATTCTTGAATGGGGTCTGGGAGAGGAAAAGAAGCTTATAAGGGAGAGGCTGAGTTGCTTAGAAGACAGTTTCCTTGCTATCTACCACACTTGGAATTCTGTTTTTCTCTTTCGGCCTTCTAAGTTTTCTCTATCATTTAAGTTAGGCTCATATCCTTCTACTATACCTCCTCTAAATATAGGCATTTCTCAAGATTCAATTTCAAGCCACCTATTCAGTTACATCTTTCAGAAAATTTACCTACTGTCAGAAGATAATTCTTCACTTCATCCAGTGAGTCATCAAATCTTATTCTCAATACTTCTCACTACTAACAATTTCCTTTTTCAACCTAAGATATGAGGCTGGTATAATTGCATTCTGGGAAAACTGGTAAGAATGTCAGTTGAGCTACTTGCCTTCATTCTCTAAATTTGCTAGTTTATTCAAGATGAATCATTCTCACGTACAATTTTTCAAAATATGCTCCCTGATTTTCACAAGGAAAAGTCCAAACCTTTTAGTTTGCTGTGCAAGAGTCTCCATAATCTAGAACCAAACCACCTTCACAGATGTGTGTCCACTACTCCCTAAAATAATTATTTTAGCATGGCATACACCAGCCTTCTCAACTGATGGCCCAGTCAACTCCTTCAGACTTCTAGCTTTGACTCTTTCCCAGTCCCAATTAGCTTTATGCTGTAGTCATGTTGAACTCATCTTGGTTTCTTGAAAATGTCTCCTTTCTGTCTTAGTGTGTGCTCCTTTGCATGTGTCTCTTTTCAAACTTGTAAACTCATTAGGATAGGATATATGCTTCATTCAGATTTATATTCTCCCATCTTGACCCCTAGAAACAAGTTATTAAATATGCTGATCAAATGAAATATTGTTTACAACTCCTTTAAAATCCTGCACTTCAGTGGGATAGCCTTTATCTTCTTAAAAAGGACATGTAATAAAGATACATTTAAAATCTGATTCTCTCCAGTTATTTGTGGGAAAAATAGCCTCTATTTGTACCTGTGGAAACACAGAGAGATAATTGCTTTGGTGACTTCCCCTAACCCAAAGCAACAAGAGAGTGACATAGCTGAGAATAGAGTTTAGTTCTTTGACTTCCAATTCATATTTCCTACAAAGCATAACTTAACAATAAGGAAAGAAATTCCATATGAATTAAACATCTTTCTTTGAATTGAAATAAGTTTCTTTTCAACATCAACACCTTCACCACAGGGTATTCTGTGAACTGAAAAGAAAGGCTCTGTGCTGAAGCTGTGTCTCGCTAACACTTCAGGTGACATATTAACTTCTCGTTGAAAAGCTATTTAATTTGAATAGAATAGAATACAGCAGTTACAGTGGTAGGAAGATTTTATTTAACCCTCATTTTTCTATTGATGAAAGCTTCACTACCTTTAAGATCTAAAAAGGTAAGACATCTGCCATTAACAAAAAAAAAAAAAAAAAAAAAAAATCACCATTATCTGGAAGATACATTCACAGGCAGTTAACAAATATTGTATTAGGCTTTACACATTACCAGTCCACAGAAAAGGTGAAGAGGTAAAATCAGAGAATTGATGGACTGTATATGTTAAAAATATTATTGACTATTAATTAAATGTATAATGAAACTTCAATATACAAATATTTTTCTCTTACATGTTAAAGCTCATCTTGGAAAGAGTTTAAATTTCAATAAAGAATATAAGAATGAAAGCAAATGGCCAATACTTCAGCTACAATTCAATGAATATAATTTTCTTGCTTATAAATATGATTAAAGCTGCAGCACTTTTTAAAACATGAGAATCATGTATAGAGGCATGTTTATTGAGTTTAAAAAGACTCTAGCAATGTACCATTTGACCACTGAGAGGTCTGAGGGTCTTTGCTTTTATCCCTGAAAGGATCCACAGTTTTTAAGGATTGTGTTTTGGTGCACAGAAGAGCATGCTCTCATGCGTAAGTAAATAAATTGGCATCACACTCTTGGAATATATTTCCTTTATCCATCCTAGAGTAAACACATTTTGAATTGCTTTACGTGAGTTATGATAATATCCTGGGCTCTACTTTGGCATGTCAACAGATGACTAAGGGAAGATCTGGTTGAATTGTGAAGATTAGGCTGAGTTATTGATATTGTCTGTTAAAATGGATAAACATTTTAAAATTGCTATACTCATTTGAACTCTACAATTTATTCACAACAATGTATAGAGTATCTGTATTCTAGTCGCTGTGCTAGAGTCCAGAGAGCTAAAGATAGATAAGATGCAGTGGGAAAGAAAACACATATACAAGTCATTATTAAGTAATGGAAAAGGATGATCTTAAACACAAAGAGAAAACCATATAGGAATTTTCAAGGTGAAGGGTGTGAGTAAAGGCATTCCCATCATAGGAAACTTCATTTGAAGAGCCAGGAAGACAGAAAACAACATAGTGTGGGTGGAGAGCTGTAGTTAGTCTGTTCTCACACTGTTATAAAGAACTGCCCAAGACTGGGTAATTTATAAAGGGGAGAGGTTTAGTTGACTCACAGTTCTGCATGGCTGGGGAGATCTCAGGAAACTTACAATCAGGGCATAAGGGAAAACAAACATATCCTTCTTCACATGGTAGCAGGAGAGAGAGGTGCTGAGCAAAGAGAAAAGCCCCTTATAAAACATCAGATCTCATGAGAACTCACAATCATGAGAACAACATGGGGGTAACTGCTCTCATGATTCAATTACCTCCCACTGGGTACCTCCCATGACATGTAGGGATTATGGGCACTACATTTCAAGATGAGATCTGGGTGGAGAGACAGCCAAGCCTATAAAAAACTATAAGCAAATCAATGTTGTTAGATTATGAAGTTCAGACAGAGAAGAGGAATGATATACCTGTAGCAACAGAAAGGGTCCTGGTCAAGTTATATTTGTTGTGTCATACAGGGCAGTTTGAGCTTCAACCTACAGAAAAGACCCATTGAAGAGTTTGAAGAGATGCTTTGTGTTTTAAATAGAACACCTTGGCAGTGGTGTGTAGAACAGATTTGAGAGGATAAAATTATGAGCCTGAAGATCAGGTAGTTAAGAGATTATTGATAAGAGAGAGGTGTTTTGAATCTAAATGAAAACCCTGATAGTAATGATGAATGTATGGGAAAAGATTTTTTAAAATATTTAGAAGATAAATTTACCAAAACTGTCTGTTGGGGAGAGAGACATGAGGAATTAAGAATAATTATTCTTGGGTTTTTCTTTTGAGTGATTATATATTTTGTGGCATTAACTTGGTTAGAGAATAAGGAGGATGACACGGAAGAGAAAGAAGAGGAAGGTGAAGGGAGGGAGGCAATTTTAACTGACTGTTGCATATTTAGGCAAACTGGATTCTTTTATATTAGTTGGCTGCTCAATGATAAATGTAATGACATAAGAAGGTGTTCATTATCCTTGAAAAGTTTTAATACAACATGCATATTCTCAACTGAATTAGCTTGATTATTATTTTGACTTTTACTTTGAAATACTATAGCATTTTTTGAGAATACTTCTGTTTTTCAAATATTCTTTATATAAGTATATGAAAAGAAATATCTGAAAATCATCCATTTATAGAAAAAAGAAATAGTAGATCAGACTGATTTTTGAGGTATCCCATCATTCTGTTCCAGGGATAATATTTAAGAAAGAACTTTAATAGTTTAGGGATATCCATCAAACCTCTCTAGATTCATTAATGAGGTAAGGACTTACCTGTCTTAATTACTTTAATGCAGGAAATTATGGCTAAAATAAATAGATAGCTCAAGCTATTCATCTGATTCACATTTATTGAGATTAATGTTTTTGTTTCTTAGATTTGGTCATTATTGGCCGGGCGCGGTGGCTCAAGCCTGTAATCCCAGCACTTTGGGAGGCCGAGACGGGCGGATCACGAGGTCAGGAGATCGAGACCATCCTGGCTAACACGGTGAAACCCCGTCTCTACTAAAAAAATACAAAAAGCTAGCCGGGCGAGATGGCGGGCGCCTGTAGTCCCAGCTACTCGGGAGGCTGAGGCAGGAGAATGGCGTGAACTCGGGAGGCGGAGCTTGCAGTGAGCTGAGATCCAGCCACTGCACTCCAGCCTGGGCGGACAGAGCGAGACTCCGTCTCAAAAAAAAAAAAAAAAAAAAAAAAAAAAAAAAAAAAAAGATTTGGTCATTATTTCATTACTAAGATGCAGTTGGTAAAATCCAAACCAAATAAAAAAGTCAGCTAACAAAAAATATTACTTCATAATCTAATGACCTCCCTTTCATCTCTAAGTAGCAATAACTTAATGTTTGCTTTGACTATGAAAAGGATTTCAAAGCCAGCCTATATGGAAAAAGGAAGAGCTGTATTCCAGCGACTGATCCTGGAACTATACACAGTTTATGCACTTGTTGTTAAAATAAATTTTACAACACTAGAAATATTTTATCATATAATGAAATATCTGATGACACAAAATTTCCAATGACACTAAAATAAATAAAATACCTCTAGATTTCACACATTGCTATGACTTCAAACACTAAACATTTCTTTATATACATTTACAACAGTTTCCTCTAGTAAAATTATACTTGCAATACTGATGTTAGGAAGTAATTTATACCATGATTTGTTATACATGTGATGCCAGTGATTTATCTTCATTATGATATAGTTTATTTTAACTAAAAGGAATTATCTGTAGGGACGATAAAAAGATAGCCCATAGGAACAAAGGCCTTTTTAACTTCCAGGTTATGACTTTGAAATATTTCTAAATCATTACTGCTACAGTGCATTAAATGACACCCAAGTGACCTAGAAGAGTTTATGTGCTTCCCTAAGCACATGAAAGAGTATTAGATTATGACACTGGGGAAAATCTAGCATTTTATGTTTAATCAACTAGAACAAAGGGTATTCTACATATTTGTTTCTTATTTTACCAACTATTCTTAGAATAATACTTAGCTCTCAAAGGAATGAGTGCAATCCAATGGAAATCATTACAGTATTAATCTAAAACAACTTCAATACCCAATGGGTAATCAGAGGCATAGTCAATCTATATATGCCTTTAAGACAGTTCAGTGAAAGGCAAGACTGATTTCTGCTAACTTCTTGGTGTTCTCTAGGTTAGTAGCAGTTTGATATTTGAAATTGGGTCTAGAGACAGTTATGATTATTTCCAGTTTTCTTTTCAAAGGAGGTCACAGTTACTTTTTTGTCAGATGTTTTTGTTGCAATTGTCTTCAACATTAATTTCGGAATGAGTTTTAACATGTTACTCATAAATGTTTGAGAGCAATTGAACTAAGACATTTTTCCCAGGAAATGAGAAATGATCATTTTAATACCACCATGAGAAGCAATAACTATTCCAGGGCATCGAGCGGTAAGCCCAGCAGCCCTATAAACCTACCACAAGAGTCAAGTTCATCTGAATGACTATCTTATGGGAAAATCTGGCAGAATCACTTTGAAGCATTTTTAACATAAGAAAAAACATGTACCTGTTAATCTCCTAGTCACCAAAGGGCCACATTAAAAAGATTTGCTATAGTTGAGGGATTGTTCAAGGTTATGGTATCACCTGTCAAACATCAAAACATGAGGTGCATGAGACTCAGAAAAGAAATTCAGAAACTTTCAGTTTCACATTCGGTAATGGGTCCCTGGGAGTAACTGGGTGTCCTTGACACTGTAATATGGTTAGTTTCTGCTGCTCTAGGCATTTTTCTGAATACTATTTTCATACTTTTATAGGCATGCAGTCATAAACAATACCAAGAAATGGCAAAATAAGTATATGAACTTATTTGGTCTTGTTTACAGTATAAATTCAGAAAATGTGGAACTCTTAGGATTGAATGAATGCTTATTGCTTTTTATGTTTTGAAATAATTGAGTGTGTTTTTTAAAAAAATTAGAGTGGAATAAATTTGGAACAAAAACATTTTTTAGTCTGTGACGAATGTTTAATTTTACTTGAAACTAAGTCATTAGGTTTGAAGTATACTGAGTGGTGGAATTCCGGTTTATTTCTTCATAGCGATATATCTCCATCTTAATAAGAAAATCAATACAATTGAGTCTTGGAATTTTAACAATGTTAAAGCCAAAAATATATTATGATTCATAATCTAGGGTTTCATACACAAATCTGTAGTAATTGCTTAGTACATACAAATATGCAGAGAAAGGACAACTTTCTTGTGATAGAATTATACTATGCTATGATTCATTATTGGTAGCATAAAATATAAAAACATATATATACATAATATAACATTTATATATAACATTATATATAAAATACAAAAACATTGTATTCTATGCTGTCTACCAAGAATGAATCAGGTTGTTTCAGGTATATACAAATTGAAATAAATGTCTTACATAGGATTGTTAATGCCTTAAAAGACAATGTCATTTGATTAACTTTGTGTCCCTGTGTCAGATAGCAGGAGCTCTATAAATGCTTCCCACATGAATGGATGAATTTGTATACAAGTGGCCTGAGGAATTCACAATTCATAAATGTAGTGCACATTATCTCATTAGATGTACAAAGTGTTTTGGCACAATAATGTTACATCATTCATTTGATGTAAAACCAGAATTTTGAAAGCTCTTTTGATTAATAAATTCAGTGACTTTTTGGATTTATAATTTAGATAACAAATAATTGTACAAGGCATAATGACATGCATATCCCCGACACATACAGCTCACCAGAGGTTTTGATAACCATGCTGTATTCCCACATAAATATGAGTAGGTCTTAAGCTATGTTTATGACTAATTTTCCCTAAGATGGGCACTATTTCCTGCTAACCATAATAATTCCTGTATAGGCTATTCACTACCAGGTAATGCAGAAATGAAAAAAAATATATTCTTAGATGAGTTTAGAGTTTCTAAACTTGCATCCCTGACCATGAGAAATTCTTAATAGAAACACAAGATAAAAGAATTAAAAAGCATATATGATATAAACTGAAATGCTATCATTCTTGACTTGTATTTATTCATAGTTTAGTAAAAGAGTACATTACATCTATTATTTTGACAATTTAATTACTATTAAATTCCTCATGGGGTTTTGTTTCTCATAAATATGGTCATTGTAACTCCAACATACCTAAATGCAGCCACTCAAGGTGAGGATGATAGATTGCACATTTTTTAACATAACTGTAAATAACATTAACATGAAATTTAGAAAGAAAGCTAAGAAAGTGTCAACTTTAAACTTTCCCTGTGTCAACATCTGAATAGCCTTCACGGTCTCAGTCTCATTTCTTGCCGAGGAAGAGTCTTAGAACAGAGACTTCTAATGTCTATTTATATTTTAAATGTCTCTTTCATATAATACATTTATTATCATCATCATTATCATTTGTTTCCATTATCATCATTATTAGTTTTGACTAATAGCTTCAAGAATTTAAAAGCCCCAGGGATTGTTCCATCAAAAGACATAGCTTTATCACTCTTCCTCTGGCCTGATGGTTGTCTCACCCTCTAGAAAAAAAATCCAATGACTATAGATGATGATTTTTTTGAATATAATCATTTTTTGATGACTGGGTTATAACATAGCAAAAAAGGTACAGTGAATGAAAAGCATATGAGAATGTATTTCTCACTACAGCACAATATTTGTACTACATATTATACTGTTTCTCTACAAATTTAAACATTAGTTTCTTACATTTTAACGTAGCATCTTCATAAACATGATCTAACTTATAATTACATTGCAAAGATTTGAAAACTATGACAAAATGCAAGTAAGTTACTGCAGGTGATTTAATGAGGTAGTTGCAAAGCCCTGACTGTTATGAGAAATCTGAGATGGTCTGATGCCTACTGAGAATATGCTTTATCCCTTATTTCATCATTCTTCTGGGGTTTTTCCTAAAATATTTTCAGCAAATTAAAGTTTAAATGCTTTCCATTAACACTAAATCTAACTAGATCATGTTTTTCTATACACAATTGAGAGGTGTGTCTCACATTTAAATAAAGAAAAAAGTGTGTTTCCATATCCAGTAATTTTGTCTGTTAATCTAGTACTTTATTACTTTGTCATACAATCAATATCACTATTTAATTTTAAATCAGCACTTTAGGATACTCTAAAGAATTGATGTTTGGGCCGGGTGGGGTGACTCATGCCTGTAATCCCAGCACTTCGGGAGGCTGAGGCCAGCGGATCACGAGGTCAGGAGATCAAGACAATCCTGGCTAACATGGTGAAACCCCGTTTCTACAAAAAATACAAAAATTAGCCAGGTGTGGTGGCGGGCCTCTGTAGTCCCAGCTACTCCGGAGGCTGAGGCAGGAGAATGGCATGAACCTAGGAGGTAGAGCTTGCAGTGGGTCCGGATCTTGCCACTGCACTCCAGCCTGAGCAACAGAGTGAGATTCTGTCTTAAAAAAAAAAAAAAAAAAAAAGAAGAAGAAGAAGAATTGATGTTTCAAGATATTTTAGTATAAGAAAGCTTGAAGCATCTGTGCTTCAAGATTTTATTTTGGGAACTCTCAATTTGACACATTTATGTCTTAATAACATAACCAGCAATCTTTAATTTTCTATTGTGATGCCAGGAAATATATATTTCATTCCCCATAAGAGTTGGTATCTGGTGGTATGTTCTACATATCAAAAACATGTCATGTTACCAAAAAAAAAAATGTTGTTAGAACATAAAGGGTGGGCGAATCATTACTTCTAATTCTTTCCCTAAAAATTGTGTTTTTAAAATACTTTGCATACCCTTGAAACAACATAGAATGAAAGTTGTGTTAGAGCTTCCATAATGAGAGATCCAGTGGTCCTCAAACATTTTATCAGCAGTTTTTAACTAAAAAATTAATACAACTTATAAATTAGGGGTGGAATGTAGTTTTAATAGCATTCTCTTTTATGTCATGTATGTGTGTGTGTTTGAGTAAAGGCCATGCCAATTGCTAACTGCAAGATTTAGTAATTCAGTTCCCCAGACTAGAGATTCTTCATTTGTAAAATGGCGCAAATAATAGCTTACCTCATGGAGTAACTGTGACGATTAAGTAAGACAATGCTTGTGCAGTCTGAAGCAGAGCTTTTACCACTAAGAAAACAATAGCAATATTTACAAATGAATCGGATGAGAAGCTCTGGTGAAGTGCACAGGTTGGAACAACTTAAGTCTCACATTCTTAGCTTTACCCTTCCAGGCATTGTTAATGGTTCAGAAGGTGAATTTCAAACACTTTCTGCTCTTCATTCCCCCATTAAATTGAGGTTTTATCTATAAGCCAGAGAAGAATAGTTTAGATAAATGATGTGTTTTCCTTATTATATCCTGGATTCTTCCCCACTGTTTTATTAAGATAAGGAATCATAATCATTTCCCCCGATTACAGGGACCCACACATAAAAGCAGCTTTAGAGTTACAGTACAATGAAGAACTAGCACTCAGAATGGCTTTCACCTCTCACACAGTGGCTGATATTGGTAGGGAGTAATAAATATCAAAAGAGGTGACATTAGCTATTCATTGAGCTTCATGGAGTTCAGAAAGTCTGGGATTGTCTGCCAGAAAGTTCAGGATTATCTGCCATTTTCCAGTCTTAGAGGCTAACCCTATGAGAACAGGAAACAACAACAGCAAACAAAAAACAATGACAACAACAATAGCAACAACAAAACACTGATTTGGGACCACTGATCCTTGTTCTTTATTGACTGAAAATATTCCTCCCTATTAGCTCATAAGACTGACAATCAGATTGACTTCCAGGGTTAAGGAGCCCATGTATTAAAACACAGGGGTGGTTTTACGTGCCAACCGGGGCATTATGATAGGTTAATACAAAAATATTTTGCCTAGCACACTGGATAAAAGTTATAGGTTAATAATTTTAGATGTAGTCTGCTGGTAAGTTCTTCTGAATTCAGCTTGACTTCCTCATGCATCTGTGGTCTACAGGTCAGCCAGGAGGTTCTCTGGGGTGACAAGAGCAATGGAGTCATGTGTTTCTCATCTTCTGGAACGCTAACTGAACTTAATTACGTAACTCCAAAGGCAATATATGGTACATCCATCCCAGGATCTTGCAAAATGTCATCCAATCATGGCACCAGGCTGAAAGCCATGAAATTGAGAATCTGTATCAACCCTAGATGCAGCTCTTTGGATACACTCCCTTTGCTCCTGAGACCTGTGAAAAACCTAGGAAAGAAAAGTTATCTTTCTTCTGTACCCCAACAGATAATTGTGAGACAGAACCAGAAAAACTACAGAAACACTCTCATCTTGAGGGGAAAACAGAGGAACATTGCAATCACTGCTTTATGACAATTCTGAAATGCAGTGAGGCAAATGTCACCAGGTCTACTTATTCTAGGAACAGAGAATTTTCTTGATCAGGGTTTGGTTCTGCTGCCTAGAAATCAGTCCATGTTTCATTGCATTTCTTGCCTTTCATCTCCATCCTCTTGGATGTCCTTTTATTTCCACTCTTTTGGCCACTTCTGAAAATGTTATTGGAAAATATACCTTTTGAGGACATTTCTTCCAATTCCTGTTGAAAGAAACATAGGGACCCATAGATCTTTTTTTTTTTTAAATTTTGAAGTACTCTTTTCATCCTTGCAAGCAGTGCCTTTGTTAGTCTAATTCACCTTAAAATTTTGTAGCTTTCAATACATTTGATTATATCAGTTCCATTCATCAAAAGTCATACCCACAGTACTGTCTACTTTGCTTGGGTATGCCAGGCTGCTGTGGGGTACCCTTACGACTTTTAGAAACCCTTTTGTCTAGTTGAGAGGGTCTACTATGTACTCTCTGAATTCTCTCTGATGTTTTAAGAAGGCATCTTACAGCCATACCCTTGGTTTTGACATTGCCTCAGACCATGTTTAAGAATATTTTATACATTGTGGAAACTAGATATTAAAATCAGTTTTATTTTCCATCACAGTGTTAGTCAAGTTTGGTGGCTCCACTTCTGGGGTTTGGTGTGTGGCTGTCTGGCATAAGGGGTGGGGAACAACTGGCCACATATGTCTCATGCTCCATGAGACCAGCTCTTGTCTTAATTCACATGGCATGGTATAGTTCTGAAAAGGAACAGAAAGGAGGAAGGCCTGAGACCTGATGTATGGTTACGTCCATAGCAATCTTTTGGCCAACTCAGATTGAAGCATTAGGAAAATAGACTTTGCCTCTATGGGAGAGTGAAGGTTGGTGGGCATTTTTGCAATCTGCCATAGTACTATTAATAATAACATGAACTATTGGTTGAATTTCCTGAGCATCAGACAATCTGGAATTGATTGCTGCCTTTTGTGTTCTCTGTGAGCATCCCACACGATGTGAGAAATAGAAATGAACAGTGGTTGGGGACCAAGGAGAGTTTTTTGCTTCTACCGTCTGTTAAGATTTCTCTCTGGTGTCTCATTTAGTCTAAGAACCAGGATCACTGGGGCAAGGAACATGGGCAGAATTTATGTACCAATCTGGGCATTAGAAATGGCAAATGCAAAATATCATGTATACCAAAACAGTTAAAAATAGACCCTCATAAGACAAAAATTACTGTGACTTTTAGATTACTGGAGTCAAAGAAATGTTCTCCAAGATGAAATATAAACAGATCGCCAACAAAAGGATCAAAATCAGGATGACTCTGAATTTTTCAATAGCCACAGCAGAAGCAAGAAGATAAAGGGGCAATGCCATTTAAGTTTTGAAGGAAAATATTTGCAACCTAGAGTTCTATACTCACACAAACTACCAACCACATGAGACATTAAGAATTTTTAAAAATCTGCTTCTTTCATGCACTTTCTTAGGAAGTTATCCAAGGGTATGATCCACCACTAAGGGAGTAACACAAAAACAAGAAAGAAGGAAAGAGAAAAAAAAAGAGAGGGAGAAAGGACGGGGAGGGAGAGAGGGAGAGAGAGAGAGAGGGAGAGAGAGAGGGAGAAAGAGAGAGAGACATTATATACTAGAAGCAGATCTCATGCTGAAGATAGGAGAAGAAAATTTCTGGATGATGGCATGATTGAAAGTACGTCCTGGGATCATTTCTGTGTCCAGGTATAAAGGTAAACTTGCTTAGTTTAGAGTAAGTTCAACAACTTGTAGACAAGGAGAGGGAAGAAATTCATTATTTGTCGACCTAATATAACTCAGTGGAATTACTATTATATAGATTATGTATATCTGAAATTGAATCACAGAATAGTGAATACGCATGTTTCTAACCTGTTGGTTACACTAAAACCTAGTGTCTTTCTGCTAATCAATATGTCTGCAAGAGACTTCTGTTTACTGTAGACTACAATAAGAAAGAAAACACAAAATTTCAGAATAAAAAAGAATTACCCTACATGTTGATATATGTTTATATGTTCATAGAAGTATTCCTGGAAAGATATTTGACAAGCAGGGAAGACTGGTTGCCTCTGGATAAGGAAAATGCCAGGTGGGATATTAGATTGCAATTTTCACTGTTTACCAATCCCACTAAGATAGAAGAAGAACATTTTTCAAATGTAAACCTTTTCATAATTTTATTTTTGAAACATAGATTTATAATAAAATAAAAAAGAAAAAGCTTTCACTTTAAATGATAAAATTATATAAAATTTTGACTGTCCTGGAAAACTGAGGTTGTTTCCAGACTACTGGTCCTCACTTGCTCTGCAATTTGTTCCACAGCATACCTTTAGTCCAATGATGTAAGCACGTTATTAAACTCAATTTTCTCATCTAAGGTTCAATAACATTGAACATAATAACATTCAAAATTCATGTTTATTGTAATTTATATTAAAACATGATGACTGCGTAATGTTCTGTTCTATGTAACACAACTTTTTGTTTTGTTTTGCTAAATAAACCAGTTAGCCCCTAGAACGGTGTCTGACATTGAGTGAACACCAGAGGTTTGTAAAGTGAATGATTGAATATAAATCATCTCAATTATTATTAAAACAATCTGCTGAAAGTCTGACATTTTAGGCAGAGATTGATGCTAGTTAAGCTGTTGATATGCAATTGTGCCCTTTTAGGGGCTGCAGCATGTATCAAAGTGCTTAGAGTTGAACAATCTAGAAAGTAAGGTTTTGTTCAGACAGGAGCTGTTGTTTGCTCCTATCTTCTCTCTCCCTCTCAGTGGCTGCAGTGACACACATTTAGCCCCAAACTTATTTGTGATTAGATGCTGGATATCATTATTCCAATTAGCATAAAGGTCTCCAGAGAATGAGAAGCAAGTTGCCTCATATTATTATAACTTACAACCTGAAAAAATACGAATTCTGTAGAGAAAACCTATACTAACTTGTCAAATGAAAATCTGATTTGTTGGAGTTGGAAACCTTTTTTTATATATTTATAATAGATGTCTGCTTCTGATTCAATCTAAAAAAAAAAAATTCCCCACAATTTGACTGTGTGAAGGTTTGAGTAGCATTCAAAAGCTATTTTTAAATGATTAATGAATAAAAAATATGTTGCAAGAAATATATCAGAAACCTAATTAATGTTCATCAGCTCTGTGACTGCTTTCCTGTGGGTGACATTTGTGAAAATAATTAATTTTTCATTTCATAGAACACATGACTTTGCAAAAAGTTTTGAAGGCTACATTAAAAAGTTATAGTTTGAGGGGAGAATATTCTAAAACTGAATAATATTGCTAATTCCATGGGTAAAGACATTCTGTATGTTTAATATGAAATAATCTCATGTTTCTATATATTTGTAGTAGAAAAGATACACATATTATAACTTTTCCCACGACAACATTAAAATAGAGAAAATAAAAATGTATATGCATATTAATTCAATTATTCAACAGCTACTGATTAAGTATCAGTGAAGTATAGGCTCTGTATTTTGTGTTTGGGAGGTATAAATATGGATTATATGTTAATAGTACTTTTTTGACTCCCAATGGCTTCATAGATGTGTACCTAAAGAAATATAAGCAACAATTATTTTTTCTTTAAGAAAATGCAAATCTGAACTGTATACCCAAGATATGCAAGATATGGGTTAGTGGTACTTCCATGTCTAAGAGTTCTAGCAAATTTTGCTCAGGTGTAAAGCTCTTGAGTTTTACATTCTAATGCATTACTGATAAAAACCTAGATCGATAAAATTCTCATACATCCTCTAATCTGCTTATTTTGTAACAGCCCGTTCATTAATTACTTAATTCCGTAAATGTTTCTTGAGTTCCTACTGTGTGCTCAGCACTACTTTAGGTATTAGAGATACACAGTGAACAAAACAGACACAAGTCTCCACTTTCATAAAACCTAGTCTGTAATGGAGCTCCAAATCGCAGAATTAAAAAGGAATTAAGTGGAACGGGTAGAGCCTCTCTGGCTGGGTCAGCTAGCACACTGCCAAACATGAAAGGGAAAATGAATGAATGGTCAATATATTTTGCCAGTATGGGCTATCTGTTAACTGGAGGTTACGACTAAGCCTTTGCTACAATTATTTAACCGAAACTCTTCTCACTTCAAACCCTTGACTTCATCAGTCATTCTTTAACTCTCTAAATGACCAACATTTTTTTAATTACTATATCCAACGTACTGTCCATGCCCTCGACTCATCTCCTGCCTTACCTCAGCAAGATCCCTTTTAATCCCAAGGCTTTGGTTTTTTTCTCTCCTAGTACTTTTCACACTCTACTTACCTTCCTTGCTTTGAGTTCCTGGTTTACTGTCCATCTCCTCTACTAGAAGGTATGCTTTGTGAGGGCAAAATCCATATCCATCTTTTTACCGTTACTAAGCACAGTGTCTGGCATATAAAAGAATCTCTGTAACTAATGAATAAAGCAAGCTATGAAACATTTAAGAGATACGTGGAAGGATGAAGAAGACTGTAGGTAGTGAGTGAGAACTCTGAGGACATACAAAGAAAATGTGACCCAGGTTAAAGCTAGTGCATAAGAGAGCGTATAATTTCCTGTTATTAACAAAAAAAATACTCTTAACAAAAATACCCAGAACACTATTTCTGCCTGAGACTCAAACTGATTACCTGTTTTGTACTTAATTTCTGTGAGATTCTGCCTCCATTCTTGCTTCATATAAATTTCTATAGTAATTTTGCCCTCTTCAGCTAACCTGGACGAGACTCAGTCAAATAACATAACCTATTTACTCGAAATAACCTTATTTAACTTATGAGTTCCTTCCTTAGAGACTTGTGTCACAATATCTGTGATACAGGATAACTTAAAAGAAACTTTCTCCTCAGAGAACTGACATATTTTTCTTCACAGTATTAAACCAGTAAGAAATGAAATTTTTCTAGTGATGTGAAAAGACTTACCCTAGTCCAGTCGTTTAACATCAGTTCAGACTGCGTTGACTATCTTCCGTACAATCTGGAAACATCAGAATATTTCCTGGTGGTAATTTATATCACAATCACAAAACCACAACACACAAGTTAGGTCTCAGTCATCAGCAAGATGAAACAATTTAATGAAATATAAAAGCTTTTTGGCTACCCTAGATATTCAGCTCAATTGAGTTATTCTCAACTGACAACTGGTTATAGTTACGAGGCTTAAACGCTACAGAATTTGGAGGTTTATTATCTCAGAGATTACCTCTCCTCTCAATGACCACACAGTGGCTGAAGATTGCTCCATTTTAGAGATAATAGGTTCTCATTTTTATATTTAGGTACTAGAAATAGAATATTTTATCAAGTGCTCTACACACTAATGGAAAATCTTAGCGTTGACTCCACTGAGGGCTAAACATTCCACTCATAAGCTAATGAAGGCATTCTGAGATTTATATAAACTCTAAAAATTTATCATGAGTTTATTTCTTATGGATATTTGGAGGATTTGTGAGACTTGTGATTTGCATATTATTCCAGAGGTTAATTTATATAAGCAAGTAGTATAGGTAAATAAGATCGGTTAGTACTTTCATTTCCAAGACTTATAGGTCTTTCATACACAATTGGGAAAAAAGTTTTTGATTTTTATAGTTTTATCTTTGAAGACCTAGTGAGATAAGAGAAAATGGTTGGCAAGTTGTTGGCTGTGTTCATTCCAGTTGGGGCAGATGTGGTAGTTGCAACTGGGTGAAATGAGACTTCTTTCTTAGACATTGGCTTGGCAGGATGCCTTCTCCTTCTCCTTCTGGCAGGAAAAGAAGCAATGTTCCCATCATCTCCCACATCAGCACACACAACTACTGGCATTGGTATTTTCTGATGTCACTACAGATGACTCTTATCTATCTCAGGCCAATCTTTTTCTCTTGGGTTCTGGATCCTGTTCCCTCTTTCCTTTTTAAAAACTCTACCGCTTTTGCAATAATCCTCACTTCCATGGATTTTTCCTCTCAAAGTTCTTATCCTCAGAGAATTAACTTAAGTTGTATCTCAACATAAATACACTGTTAAGAAATAAAATTATTCTAGTGATGTGAAAAGTCTTATTCTACAAGTATCGTCATATAAATAAAAAGTATTTTTTAATCCTAAAAACAAACAAACAAAACTTCCCCAGGCTCAGTGGTATGGTTTGCTAGCAAATGTTAACTAACCAGTTTTCCAGGGGTTTGAAGGGAAGGAGGTTGGTTTATAGTATTTTCCAATGTCCATGTTATAATTATCTAATGATGGCTGTTTCAATTTACCAGTGTACTATCTTCGAATACAGAGCTGGGAAGAAATGTGCAATAGCACACCATTATATCTTCCCGCCATACAGAAATGATAGATGTAGATGACCTCAAGGGCAAATGTGATGGACTGGATGTTTGTGTACCTCCAAATTCATATATTGAAGCCATACCCCTTAATGTGATAATATTTGGAGATGGGTCTTTAGGAGGTAATTAGGTTTAGATGAAGACATGAGGGTAGGGCCCTCCCAATGGAATATTCATGTTCTTATAAGCAGAGGAAGAGAGACCAGTGTGCTCGGGTGCTCTCTCTCTGCGATGTGAGGACACAGCAAGGTGGTGACACCTTAATCGTGAACTTCCCAGCTTTGAAAATGGTAAGAAAGAAATGTTTTTTGTTTAAGCCATCCCATTTAAGGTGATCTGTTTTAGGAAACTGAACAGAATAATACAGCGTTAATAATAGTAAAGTGTTGTAAATTATTAGAAAATGATAAATTTTGGGCTTATTACCATTGTTTTCCCTTTTCCTCTTATTTTTAAATAATAGATTCATTGAAATATTTAAACATTCTGTATAGGTGATCCACCTCAGGTCCACAGTTTAAACACCATCAATAGAGTAAGGATTTAAAAATCTGTATCTCTAGCCTTAAGCCTTAAACTAAAAAAAAAAAAAAAAAAAACCAACAACTTTCTACACCCCACAATCATCTATGTAATTGCCTTCTTGGCTTGAACATTTAAGAGGTGTTGAAACTTAATATATTCAAAACAGAACTCTTCCTATAAAAGGTCTGTGCCTTCAAGAGCCCTATATCTTATCCTTATTAGTTCACAATATTACAAGGTCCTGAGTTACTCAAACTGACAAGCTGTACATCTTCCTTCATTTCTCTTCCCCTTACCTCCCAGATCCAAGTAGAGTAGATTCTACTTTCAACATGTTTCTCAAATCCATTTACTTCTCAGATGACCACCTTTAACCAATCTCTTCACTGGTACTTCTGCATCCCTCTTTTCTCTCTGACTCATCTTTTGCCCTCTTAAAATCTATTTTCCAAACTTTCCAAAATGCAATAATAGCTAATGCTTTTTAAGTACTTATTAAGGTCCAAACTGTTCCAGAGTACTTTAAATTTTAAATTCATTGAATTCTCCCAGCAAATCTGTGAATTAGGGCATTATTACTATCCACATCAACTTGATGAGAAAACTAAGGTGTAGACACTTGAGAGACATCGTCCTCTGTCACATAGCCAATAGCTATTATGAGAGAATCCAGGATTCAGCCCAAAGGTGTAGTGTACCTGACCATAATCTGATAACCAATACTGATTTGCCTCGATGAAAATCAGACCATCTTGTTCCTCTAACACTAAGCCCCTCATTCTCCACCCACCCACAAATCCCCAAGTTGTTCCTTGAATGTAGATAAAATTTCAAAGTTCTTTTACTTACTTTCAATGTTCCAAATGATCAGCCCTCTGCTTATCTCTCAGTATTAGTTTCGTAAAGATGCCACAACAAATTACCCCAAACTAAGTGGCTTAAAATAGCAAACTTTTATCGAGCAGTTCTGGAGGCCAGAACTCTGAAATTATCCTGACAGCAGGTTCTCACTCCCTCTGACTCTAGGGGAGAAATCTTAGTTGCTTCACTTTCCTTGGCCTCCTTGGCTTATGGCTACCTCTTCTCAATCTCTGCCTCTGTTTTCCTATTATCTTCTCCTTTTCTGTCTGTGTTTTCTCTTTTCTTGTTTGTGTCTTCTCCTCTTCTGCCTTTATAAAGATACTTGTCATTAGATTTAGAATCTACCGGAATAATCCAGGATGATCTCATCTCGCAATTCATTCTTTGTATCTGCAAACATCCTTTTTTCAAATACAGTAATATTCTCAGATTTCAAGGAGTTAGACATGGACATATTGTTTATGGGGGAGAACCATGCGACTCCTCACATGCTCCAAACTTATACTGCATGTTTTCCTGTCTCCACCATTAGATTTTGGACACACTGGCTTTCTTTTTCTTCCCAGGAGATAATAAGTTCACTTTACCTCAGGACCTTTGCAACAGCTCTGCCCTGTGCTTGGACTGATCTGCCACAGAAACTTAAAGTCCAGCTGATTCTTATTCTTCAGATTCCAGGTAAAATATCACTCCCTCAGAAAGGTTTCCCTCCCCACCCAATCAGAATTCACAGCCCTGTCATATAACTTTGTTTAAATTCTCTGTAAATCACTTACCCTCACCTGATATATTTATTTTCTAGTTCTTTTTATTTGTTCATTCATTCATTTTTTTTTAAAAAATTATTGGTTGTCACTTTCAAGAAAGTTTAATACAAATTGTGACCTTGCCTCTTTAGTTCAGATTGTTACTTCAGGGCACTCAAATATAATTCTGGAGTAAATTAGTAAATCCATGAATAAGTTACTGAATATGTTTTTGTTTCATGTGGAAGGGCAGAATTGTGTTTCCATCAGAAGTAACAACATAATATCTGTATAGTGTCTTAACATGGGTGGAAATCCAGTGATTTCTTTCTGCATCACTGATAAGAGTGGTTTGAAGAAAATTTTTCCTTTGTGACAGTGCAGGTAACTGAGAGAATGATTACCTCTCTGCATCAAAGCAAGTCCTGATGAAAAAAATGAATGCAAAGCAGAGTTCTAGAGATTGTTTGCTTCTTCCATTGTTCATCTTTCCTAGATGGACAGGGGAAAGTCGGAGCTAATAAAATAGAATTTAGTCATGAGGGTGTTGAAGAAATATTCATGATCCAGATAAGTCATTATATACAGTGCCTACTGACGTGTCTTGTACAAAATAAATGATCCAAAACAATGTGCACGTTGTTTTCAAATAGCTTAAAAAGGAGGTAATGCTAAGTGTATAGATTAACCTAAAAGACCCCTCAGTTTCTTGGAAATCAGCACCCTCATCTGACCAAAAGAGGTTGGAACCAGGGATGAACCAGTGTTAGGGTTGGGCATGGGGTAAAGAGGGTTGACAAACAGCTGACACTTATAACCACTAAAAATATCCAAATAGATATTAAGGTTATATTTAATAAAATACGGTTGATCATTTTCCTGAGGAGATAGGAAAAAACTCATTAATTGCAACTTTCACATCTGTGGGTGCGTGACTGTGGATACATGCATATGCTCATCAAGATTTTTATGGAAACACTAACAAGTGAAGAAGAATTAATAAGATGAATATGATATGATAGCCTTGGCAACCAAACTAAGTTCCTGCTTAACAGAGGGAAATCTCAAAAAGAGAAAATAGAAGACAGATAAAAGAATCACTATAGAATTCTGAGAAATGTAAGTCACAGTGTCAAGAAGTTAATGAACTATAATTACCTAGAGATTGCTGTATCATTTTGGAATTGTTTATGTCTTGAGAAAAGGAAGAAGGCTTGATCCTTCTAAAGAAAAGAATAAAATTCAAAATTCCAGATGTGTTTGAAAGTATATCGGTAAATGAGTTACTCAAATATCATTGTTGCTATTCAAGGGCGAGTGCTGACTCCTAAGTGTTAAGTGGTTGCAAGGGACCCCAGAATCACACTGGAGGTGAAACAGTGACAGAATGGGCACTTCCAGTAAGACACTGAAGACTGGCTCCACATCAACGCACTCAGGGACTGGAGGTAGAGCTTTTGGAAATAGGTAAGTTACTAAATGTGAAATTCAGGTGATGAAAAGGTTTTGACACCAAAGCAACTAACTTCATGCACATTTTGGCATTCTTTGTCTCAGAGAGAATTAGCATTTAGAAACTGCAGTCTCAGAGAACTGTGAGAAGGGTTTCAGGCACTGAGATGAAGGAGCTCCTAGTAGATCAGCCCAACACGGAGTTGTAAGCAAGTACTACAACACAGAGTAAGAAAAGCCACAATAAGGTAAATACTGAATCACCTTTATTTTCTAGGCAGATTTTATTTTCTATATTGTAGATTTTGTTACTATTCTAGTTTAAATGAACTTATCTCAATTCATAGTTCAGTTAATCTTGATTTATTGTAGAAATTCTTAAAATGTTATCCCCTTTAAAGACAATAGCTAAATTTTGTACTATAATTTTTAACCCCATAACACATCAAATAAGTAGAGTAAAAAAGTAATATTTCAATATAATGCATTTAGGCAAATATAAAGTGTACTAATTAAGTTTATACTACTTTTTAAAATCAGAAAATATCCTGTGAACAAAACTTAGATTATACATCACATTTGATGAACCCCAAAGAAGGACAGGCCTGCGTATGGTTTATAGGGTGTAAATGCTGCTTATTACAGGATATTTTATTCTAACTACTATCTCAGAAGAAAAAAGTGGAATAAAAATCAATGTTATGGAAAATAACTGAATATTTTAGTTTAGGTGCTAGAGAGAATCTATTTTTCATTTTTATTTAAGCAGACTCTATGACTACATGTAGAAATGCTAGTAGTTGTATCATCTGGGTCCTATAGAAGCCTGTGACCTTCTGGGGAGGGTGTGTCAATTCACCGCTATTAGAAAAGTAACCAGTATTAACTCAGGGCAGACTGACTTGGAATAATGCAAAACCAAACCAGGATATCACAATGTAATCTAAGAGCGTATGTAGAAGAAGCTAAAATGCAAAATTTCAAATATTAGCTCTAATCAATAGTCACTGGAGAAAATAGGTACATGGGTTTAAATTGTGAACTTTTGAAATAGTTGTACAAAAGAGAAAGACCTTCAAATCTTTATGTTTTAGAAATTTGAACACAGAGTGCTTCAGCAAAGAAGAATCCCCTTTCTAAATCCTTTGCTGCTTGTGAAATATTTATGCAGGTGAAAATGAAAGAAATTTTTCCATATGAAGAAGTTAGTAATGGAACTTGTCATTCTCTTTTTGTAGTCATGTATTGACTGTATGTCATTCAGTTTCCTTGGCTCTTAGAGAATGGCCACACCACAGAATGACTAGGAGCAGAAATAGTCTCCAAATAGTTCAGATTTGATATTTCAATGTCTTAAATATACATGTCAATTATAGAAATAATATTATGAACATGGCCAGTCAGAATCTGAAGCATTACAACATCAGAGCAGTCACATTTTATTGTAATAAAATGAATGTGGGCTTTGGGGCACACTTACCTATATTCAAACTCAGGTGCTTCCACTTTCAGTGAGTGTTCAGACAAATATTTGTGGGTTTTTTTTTTCATTTTTAATGTTTATGTGTACATAGTATTATACACACACACACACACACACACTTATGGGATACAGCAGACTTTTTAACACAGGCATACAATGCTGGACAAAAATTTTTAATTTCACTTTATTAATAATTAGTAGTGGTAGCACAGTCAAAACAGTAACAATAGCATTTATTGAGCACTTACTGTGTTCCAGGCATTATTCTAAGTTCTTTTCTGTATTCCTTTAATTCTCACAAAATCTAATGAGATAAGTATATTAACATCCTCATTTTACAGAAAAAAAATTGTCACAATTTTTGAATAATAGTCCCCAAGAACTATTTGTATATTAGAATTTCTTGAATATGTTTTTAATTACACACTATGTAAATATGTAAAATGGATATAATGGATATCTTGAAGAGATAAGTCTCTGTTAGTAGGTATTTATTAAAAGGTAGGTATAATTTTATTACTGTAGAGAAACTGATTATTCTTTAAATTCATAGTAATAGCCCTCCTTCCTTCCTTCCTTCCTTCCCTCCCTCCCTCCCTCCCTCCCTCCCTCCCTCCCTCCCTCCCTCCCTCCCTCCCTCCCTCCCTCCTTCCTTCCTTCCTTCCTTCCTTCCTTCCTTCCTTCCTTCCTTCCTTCCTTCCTTCCTTCCTTCCTCCCTCCCCTTTCTTCCTTCCTCCCCTTTCTTTCTTCCTCCCATTTCTTCCTTCCTCCCCTTTCTTCCTTCCTCCCCTTTCTTCCCTTCCTTCCTATCATCTTTCCTCCCTCTTGCTTCCTTGCCTTCCTGCCTGCCGTGCCCTCCAGCCTTTCTTCCCTATTCTGCAGTCTTTGCCTCCCTTGCTCCATTTGTATCTTCTTCTCTTCCCTCATTACCTTTCTCCTTCCTTTGGTCAGATAGTCATCCCAGTAAGTATTTCTGTGGGACTACATACTGTGCTAGTCATCCCAGTGAAAATCATGTGGTGAATAAGACAGATACAGTTTTTACCTAGTGGAGCTCGTGGGCTTGTGGTGGGGAATTGAGGAGCTGTATTAGTCTGTTCTCACACTGCTATAAAGATATTATTGGAGACTGGGTAATTTATAAAGAAAAGAGGTTTAATTGAATCACAGTTCTGCATAGCTGGGAAACTCAGGAAACTCACAGTCATGGAGGAAGGTGAAGGAGAAGCAAGCACCATCTTCACAAGGCAGCAGGAGAGAGAGCAAGAGCAAGGAAGTGCCACACTTTAAAACTATCAGCTTTCATGAGAACTCACTCACTAACACAAGAATAACATGCGGGAAGCAGCCGCCATGATCCAATCACTTCCCACCAGTTTCCTCCCCTCAACATGCAGGGATTACAATTCGAGATGAGATTTGGGTGGGGACACAGAGGAAAACCATATCAGGAAGTAATCATTAAAGTCATTAAAATACAATTAACAAATTGTTAAAATAGAAGAAGATGCTTGAGAACTTGTAACAGAGGGCCTGACCTAGGCTAGGGACTTTTTCTCAGGTTAAATAATTTAACATACAGAGATATAATTACACTTAGCTAAATTAATTTTGTTGATTCTGTCAGAGATTTAATTTTAATGTTAGATAATTTAATATGACTTTGAAATGATGATTTACATATTACATTCATCTTACCTAACATGATTTTAAAGATGTGTTGCAGGAAATCAGGGACCCCTAACAGAGGAACCAGCTGGAGCCGTGGCAGAGGATCATAATTGGGAAGATTTCATTTTAATATGGACATTTATCAGTTCCCAAATAATACTTTTATAATTTCTTATGCCTGTCTTACTTTAATCTCTTAATCCTGTTTTCTTCGTAAGCTGAGGATGTACGTCACCTCAGGACTGATGTGATAATTGTGTTAACTGTACAAACTGATTGTAAAACATGTGTGTTTGAACAATATGAAATCAGTGCACCTTGAAAAAGAACAGAATAACAGCGATATTTTAGGGAACAAGGGAAGACAACCATGAGGTCTGGCTGCCTACAGGGTCGGGCAAAAAGACCCATATTTTTCTTCTTGCAGAGAGCTTATAAAAGGATGTGCAAGTAGGGAAGATATTGCTAAATTATTTTCCTAGTGAGGAATATTAATATTAATACCCTGGGAAAGGAATGCATTCCCGGGGGGAGGTTTATAAACGGCCGCTCTGGGAATATCTGTCTTATGCAGTTGAGATAAGGACTGAGATACACCCTGGTCTCCTGCAGTCCCCTCAGACTTACTAGGGTGGGGAAAACCTCCACCCAGGTAAATTTGTGGTCAGACCAGTTCTCTACTCTCAAACCCTGTTTTCTGTTGTTTAAGATGTTATCAAAACAATATGTGCACCACTGAACATAGACCCTTATCAGTGTTTCTGCTTTTGCCCTTTGCCCTGTAATCTTTGTTAGACCTTTATTAGAGGTTCCGCTTTTTGCCCGTTGAGCATGTGATCTTTGTATGTACTCCCTGTTCTTACACCCCTTCCCCTTTTGAAACCCTTAATAGAAAACTTGCTGGTTTGAGGCTCAGGTGGGCATCACAGTCCTACCGATATGTGATGTCACCCCTGGTGGCCCAGCTGTAAAATTCATCTCTTTATACTGTCTCTCTTTATTTCTCAGCCAGAGACATTTATGGAAAATAGAAAGAACCTACATTGAAATATTGGGGGAGGGTTCCCCCAATAAAGATTAATTCAAATTTTTGATTTATATTAAAATTAAGACAAAGTTTTTTTAAAAAATTATCTAAACTTTTCAGAGTATATGATTATTTTATAGCCATTTTTTCCCTTTGGAAATGCACTTCTAGAAAAGCAATGAAGAGAGGCGGTGGAGCAAGATGGCCGAATAGGAACAGCTCCAGTCTCCAGCTCCCAGCGCGAGCGACACAGAAGAGAGGTTATTTCTGCATTTTCAACTGAGGTACTGGGTTCATCTCATTAGGGAGAGCCGGACAATCAGTGCTGGTCAGCTGCTGCAGCCCGACCAGCGAGAGCTGAAGCAGGGCGAGGCATCGCCTCACCTGGGAAGCACAAGGGGGAAGGGAATCCCTTTTCCTAGCCAGGGGAACTGAGACACACAACACCTGGAAAATTGAGTAACTCCCACCCCAATAATGCGCTTTACCAAAGGTCTTAACATCATTTTCACTGGGTCCACCCACACTCAAGGGAAAGGGAGAATTCTGCCTAACATGGAAGGTTTCCCCAGGATTATTGCCACCTGGATCATTTTCAAATACTAATAGATAAAGAGAATACCATCAGGAGAGAATTATACAGTAGTTGATATTTCTTCAATAAATTAGTTGATATTAAAAACAAACTTTTAGTAAACTTTATAACTTCAGAAATACAAAAACTAAATCAATTGACTTTTAATTAGAAAAAAGTGTGAAAATACATTGCAACATTATACAGTGTATATTTTTGGTATAAAAATTAAAATACGACAATATTTTTGAAAAGGTATTTATGTGTTATATCCTATTTGCATACCTATTTTAAATTAGCAAAATTTTGGTGAATTGAATTTTTAGGCACAGCAGTAAGACTATTCTTTTATTTTTTTTGAGACAGGATCTCACTCTGTCTCACAGGCTGGAGTGCAGTGGCATGATCTCGGCTCACTGCAACCTCCACCTCCCTGGTTCAAGTGCTTCTCAGCCTCCAGAGTAACTGAAACTACAAGCAAATGCCACCATGCCTGGCTAATTTTTGTGTTTTTCATAGAGACAGGGTACCCAGGCTGGTCTCAGATTCCTGGGCTCAAACAAACCGTCCACCTCGGCCTCCCAAAGTAGACTATTCTTATATTTTCCTTTCATTGTGGAGTAAAACAAAAATTGTTTCATATGAATACATTTTCACAATAGGAAGGAACCCAGTTAACTGAAATTTACAATGACCAGGAATTAAGCCACTCCTAAAGTCATTAATTGTTTCACCTTTGTCTGCTTACCTTCCATTTACTGAAAATCAGAAGAAAGGCTGGGTGTGGTGTCTCATGCTTGTAATCCCAGTGCTTTGAGAGGCCGAGGGAGGCAGATCATGAGGTCAGGAGTTTATGACCAACCTGGCCAACATGGTGAAACCCCATCTCTATTAAAATAAAATACAAAAATTTGCCAGGCCTGATGACGGATGCCTGTAGTCCCAGCTACTCAGGAGGCTGAGGCAGGAGAAGCACTTGAACTCAGAGGCAGAAGCTGCAGTGAGCCGAGATTGCACCACTGCACTCCAGCCTGGGCAACAGAGCGTGACTGCCTCTCAAAAAAAAAAAAAAGAAAATCAGAGGATGCAAAGTTGCATGCCCTATTTGAAATATTCTGACTTCTGTGTTTTTGATTTAAATACGGTTTTAGAACCATAAAACTTTACATTTAAAATACTTAGGGCCTTGGATCAAAAAATATATATAATTTTATAAAATAAATACAAAATATACAATAATAAAATTCACAAATGTTGAAATGACAAAAAGACATGTACATAACATAGATTAACAATATAATTAAGTAAATTATATATATAAAATTTTAATATTTAGAATTGTTCCCTTGCATCCATACACAAATAGAGCATCAGGGGCTTCTGTTCATGAATTTTATGTAACATTTAACTTCCAGTTTGCTTATTTATTTAAGACCTCTTAACAAACAGTTAATAAACAACAAGATTAATCTTTTTTTTTTTTTGGACAGAGTCTTGCTGTGTCGCCCAGGCTGGAGTGCAGTGGCGTGAACTTGGCTCACTGCAAGCTCCGCCTCTTGAGTTCACGCCATTCTCCTGCCTCAGCCAGGCGAGTAGCTGCGACTACAGGCGCCTGCCACCACGCCCGGCTAATTTTTTTTTGTTGTTGTTCTTTTTTGGCAGAGACGGGGTTTCATCGTGTCAGCCAGGATGGTCTTGATCTCCTGACCTTGTGATCTGTCCGCCTCGGCCTCCCAAAGTGCTGGTACTACAGGAAGATTAATCTTTTCTTAAATACGTCAAAAGTAACTTTAGAAGAAAGATATTTCTAGCACCTTTTATATTTATTTACTTTTACAACTTTTCATGTTTTAGGAATGACTTTTTTACATTTCTACTGAATCACATGTATAAAAGAGTTTGGAAAGACTGTAAGAAATTATTTTCATGCTGTACCAGATTAACAAATACTGTTTCGAAAAGTCTTCCCCAGGTACATAACTCTTTTGCAGTAGTGTTTATTGAAATGAATATGAATTTGTAGAAGGCCACATAATACAGTCTGAGCACAGACTTTCGAGTCAGACAGAACTTAAAGGCACAGGCACTTGCCACCTGTGTGACCTTGGCTTGTTATTTACTCTTTCGGAAGGTCAGTTTATCTCTCAAGTAATATAATATAGAAATGATGTATAGAACATTATTAGCATGTTATCAGACACAAATCATGTTCTGAGCAAGCAGTGGTTAATGTTGTTACTAAAATATGAGCATCCTATATTTTCTGATAATATCAAAATGAAATTTTTGACTCTAATTTTACTCTTATGAAGCATTGGAAGAGATTGTGACAACGGTGTAAACAAAATAACACAATAGTTCATGTTTTCGCATCATATGCTCTTGGTTAAACAGATGAAAGGTCTGTGTTACTTAACTATCTGCCTGTCAACCCCATATTGGTAATATTCTACATTATTTCTGTGATTTGGAAAGCCTAAGCATCATTTCAAAGCTTCATGTTGAGAGCTTGAAGGAAAATTACATTATGTCAACATGACCTACTCCTGATTTGTGAACCTTTAATTTTAGAAGTACTTGTGTTTTTTCTTATAAGCTTGAGGAACAACAACAACAACAAAGTACATGTGATTGAGGTTTTGAGACCGTTTAGAATTCATCACTTCGAAAAAAAAAAAAAAAAAAAAGTGCCTGTATCCAAGATAGAGATCACCTGTAATTGCTAGATTTTTAACTCTGGGAGATGTTGACATTCTACCTGCCACATGTTATCGAAACATGGTCGTCTTTAGCAAAGACAAATGCCTACTGATCTCCTGAGCTAAGTGCTGATCTCACTTTGCCTATCTTTTGCCAACCACTTGATGTTCACATGGGAAGTCAATGATCACTATCCCAAAATTTCCTTTATAAAAAAAAAAATACCTTCAACTAGAAATCCACATACTGTCCTGAGTTCCAAAACCAATACACTGGGACCTTGAGGTGTCTTTTGACTCCAACATACCGAATTCTGAGTAGTTATTATATATTTACTCAATGATATAATGAAAAAAAAAAAACGTCTCTTTATGACTTGAGCGAGACTGCTTATGTCTCACCTAAAGAAACAAATATATTATTGAGATGTGCTTAGGAGACTAGGCTGATAAGCTCATTGATTCAGTCAATATGTTGTTATTGAGAACATTACAATAGCGTTCTTTTTACATAAGTTCTAAAGAAAACTGGGGAACAAAATAAATGATCCTTGTCTTTGAAAAACTTAAAATTTTGTTCATAAATTTATAAATAAGGGTCTATAGAAAACATAATTTTAAATTCATGCCCATCATCCAAATTATCCTAATTTTTCTTTGATTGCATGCCTGTTCCTTCACTCTTCAGGCTTCATTCTTTGTACTTTCCAGTTATGTGACCTTAGTCAATTCATTAAGCCATCCAAGCTTCAGTTTTCTCATTTATAAAGCAGAAATAATAATAGTAGTTAATAATTTTCCTGAGGAAGAAACGAGATGATTGCAAAACAATCTGTCTGGTGGTGAGAAAAAGCTAAATAAGCACTAGCAATCAAAGTAATAATTACAGTTGTCTGAATAATAGTAATCACAATAATAATAAAATTACAATAACAGTTTTTATGTTGTTTGTTCATGATTGAGCGTCACTATATTGCTGACATTAGAGCAAAGATAAAATGTAATTATAGCCATAGAACAACAGAATATTGCTGTTAGATTAAGCACAAAAATCAAGTTACTGCAATACCAATTTTACACAGATACTGATATTGAGAAAGGCTATGCTACCTACTCATTGATGACAGGAAACTTAGCTCTTTTCTACATCACTCTGCATTATAATAATACCTAGAATTGATTATGCACTTACTAGGTATAAGTAATGGAATAAAAAACAGTAATTTAATTTTAATTTAATTTAATGTACATTCACAGCAATCCTATGATGGGTGTATAGATCACTGCTACTATCTCTATTACTATATGGGAGGAAACTGAGCTTCCTCTGCTCTGAGTGGCAGAGCCCGGGTATGAACATGGGTAATCTGACTCCAGAAGCCAAATACATAACCACTCTACCTAAGATGTATAAATTTGTACATGTATTTCTCTGTGTATGTGTTTTGTGTTTAATTATATAAATACAATATGTAAGTTAAATACATATATGGTAATTTTTACAGGATTTCATTGTCCTTATTTTACCTCTCTTCTTTTGGCTCTAAAGAACATATATTCTAATATTTTTTAAACTTTTAAAATATTTATTTACAATGGTGGCTCAGAATTTGAGAAATTAGTGACTTAGGGAAGGAATTTCTCATTTTAGTTTTATCATTTGTAAATTGAAATAAGCTGGGTTCAGATGACCTTAAAGTTTTGTTTTTTGTTTGTTTGTTTGTTTTTGCTTTGTTTTTTTTGAGAGGGAGTCTGGCTCTGTCGCCCAGGCTGGAGTGCAGTGGCATGATCTGGGCTCACTGCAAGCTTCGCCTCCCGGGTTCACGCCATTCTCCTGCCTCAGCCTACTGAGTAGCTGGGACTATAGTCGCCTGCCACCACGCCGGGCTAATTTTGTGTGTGTGTGTTTTTTTTTGGAAGAGACGGGGTTTTACCGTGTCAGCCAGGATGGTCTGATCTCCTGACCTTGTGATCCACCCACCTCGGCCTTCCAAAGTGCTGGGATTACAGGCGTGAGCCACTGCGCCCAGGCCCAGATGATCTTAAAGTTAACACTTTTAAAACAAGAGGCAAAATAAAACTGATCTAAATAAATAAATCTGGGATATTATTTAGCAGGAGGAAGTTTATGTTCTTTAATAACAAGAGGAAGAAAAAAGGTGTCTAAATGATACGGACATGGAATTGGGAAACACTGGTTCCTTCCATATAGCAAGATAAATATTAAAAGAAATATAGTATTTTAACAAAAGTTGAATATGGTATGATAAATTTTTTTTTCTTTTTTCTTTTTTTTTTTTTTTGAGTCAGAGTCTCGCTCTGTCTCCCAGGCTGGATCTCAGTGGTGCAATCTCGTGCACTGCAACCTCCGCCTCCTGGGTTCAAGAAATTATCCTGCCTCAGCCTCCCAAGTGGCTGGCAGCCTGGCATTACAGGCAAGCACCAGCATGCCTAGCTAATTTTTGTATTTTTAGTAGAGATGGGGTTTCACTGTGTTGTCCAGGCTGATCTCGAATTCCTGATCTCAGGTGATCCACCTGCCTTGGCCTCCCAAAATGCTGGAATTACAGGTGTGAACCACTACACCCAGCCAACATTTTATAAAGGTTGTAATATATAAGAGTTCAATGTCAAACAGTCCCATATATATTCATTAAATATACTATGAATATATATATATATGTCAATTATTAATACCAAAGATTAGTAGACAATTCTCCGTGGGGCTCATGTGCTTCTGGATGTCTTACAAGAAGGGCTGAATTTCTTTGTTCCAGAATTTCTTTTCAGGGCTATTTTTGTAGCAAAATATCTGGGAAGACAAAGATGAATGGTACCTCTCTCTGGAACAAAGGGCAAGCAGGGCTTACTATCCAGTATAAAATATTCAGGTTCCTTTAGTGCAGAGTTCCTCTCCAATAACACCATCCACTGCATGTGCAGGTGTCACCTGCCTCTTTCTCTATCACCTTAAGCTTTAGACTCAAAGAATAGGTGCCACATACACTGATACTTACACTGCTTACTGTGTTGAGAGAAATACACATTTGCCCATGACTCAGGAACCTATCTTTTGCCAGTGTATAGTTAGGGTTCTCCAGAGAAACAGAGCCAGTAGGTTATCTATAGATATATAGAAAGAGATGCATTATGAGGGACTGGCTCACACGATTATGGAGGCCGAGAAGTTTGCAAACTGAAGGCCTAGGAAAGCCAGTGGTGTAGTTCTAATATAAGCCCACATGCCTGAGAACTAGGGAAGGCAATGTTTTAAGACCCAGTCTGAGTCCAAAGGCCCAAGAACCAGGAGCACCAATGTCCAAGAGAAGAGAAGACGGATATCCTAGCTGAAGAAGAAAGACTAAATTTATCCAAAGGTGAGGTGTAGAGATCTCTTACCACTAGGGAATGTATCCAAGTCATGCAGCAAAGTATGTTAGTGGTGGAAGTTATCTGAGTTACACGGCACCAAAATATGTTAGTGGTAGTGAATCCATGCGGGTCGGCAGCAACCTCAATTCTTGCCTCCTCAGATGAAATAATTTGACTGAGGGGCAGAAGGCAGAAGTACAAACTGAGGCAAGTTTTAGAGCAGGAGTGATGGTTTATTAAAAAGCTTTAGGACAGGAACAAAAGGAAGGCAAGTATACTTGGAAGTGGCCAAGCAGGTGACTAGAAAAACAAGTACACAGTTTGACCTTCAGACTTGAGATTTTATATGCTGGCATGCTTCTGGGGTCTTGCATCTCTTCTCTGATTTTTTCCTTGGGGTGAGCTGTCCAAATGCACAGTGGCCTGCCAGCCGTTGGGAGGCATGCACAGTGTGTTTACTGGAGTTGTATGCATGCTCACTTGAGGCCTTCCCCACTTACCAGCTGCATGTCCCCAGGTGGTCATGTGCCAGTAAACTCTGCTAGTTTGCCTCTTAGTACACATGCTCAAGTCTACTCACGCAACTCCTGAGATCTTATCAGGAAGCTGCTGATCACACCAGTTTCAGTGTTTTACTGTCTGTAGAAAGATCGAATTTTCCTGGCATTACCTGCGACCAATTTTTATTTTAGAGAGACAGTTAACAACCACCTGACCATCACTTGATGGTCACCTGGCATTCCTGGTTGGTGGGGGTCGGGGCCTCTTCTACTCTGCTCATGTCTGTCTGATTACCTACAGGAACAAATAGACTGAATGATGGCTGCCACATCGATGAGGGTGATAGTCTTTACTGAGTTTACTGATTCAAATACTAATCTCTTTCAAAACACACTCACAGACACACCCTAAAGTCATGTTTTACCAGTAATTTGGGCATCCCTTAGCTCAGTCAAGTTGACATGAAATTAATGATCACAGACAGCATTTATTAAATTGAGAGTTTTTAGCTTGCAAGTAGCCTAAAATGTCAGACCTTTCACCATTCTCGACATTGAGCTTCTCAAATTACATTAAATAACTGATGTGTAGGGCCAGTTGGCCCTGCCTAACTTTACTAGATACTTGCTTTTTCCCCACAAAACAAGATTTGGAGTGGGAGGCTGGTTTCTCAATTTTCCTAAGATACTTGATATTTGTTTTTTATTTTTATTTTTTCGGGTGTGGAGGCATTATTTAAATATATTTTTAAAGTTTCTTGCTTGCATCTTGTCTTCCACTTTGTCACTTCACTTTTATCTCTTAATCTACATTTGGCCTTTTGAACAAACTCAGATACCTATTTACGCTGCATAGGAGAAGCTAATTGGTTTGGGTATGGATTCCTTCATGCTGTTTTCATATGTAAGTACTCGAAAGCTACACTGTAATACAATAATCTTCACTTTATCATGGCAATGAAAAAAGAGGGTTTTTTTTTGTTTTGTTTTTAGTTTCTAGATATAGACAAAAACATAAAATAATGTATTCATACTCATTCAGAAAATTGGAAAGGAAAGAAAATTAAACTTTATCCTAAAACCAGCTACCTATTAGTATTGATCAGCTGCTACTAGATTTGGAAAATATATCTGGTATGCATGAAAGGCAGGAAGGGACTAAACTATTCCATTTTCACTTTGGTCTCTGCATTTAAGCATCTATTTTTCTTTTTGTGATTATGAAGATGCTGAATTATTTTCTCTAGCAACTTTACACTCTGTATTGATGCTGAAACTTATTTAGCAGTTAAAGTTGCATTTGGAATTGAAAGCTATTAATCACAAGTGTCGAAAATAAAAAGAAAATATATGATTGGCTAAAATGTCATCAGTAAACTTTTTTGAAAATCTACTGTAACATGCTCTATACTAAGACCTAGGTCATAAGTTAAAATAATAATCATGCCAACATGTTTCTCGTTAACTGTAAGACAAAAACAAGGGTTAGTCAACTTAGTCATAGAACTTTTTGGTATTAAAAATACTTAGCCCTGAGTGATTTTATATCATTCTTCTCTAGGAGTATTTGTGTTCACAAGATGAAAAAAAATCTGTATTTTCTTTCTTTGAGTATCTCAGACACATCTGTATCTTTTCAATATTTCTACATTATATCTTAGTATGTGTATTTTTCAATGTTTCTACATTCTATAGTATGTGTATTGGTGATTCAAATAAGTCACCACAACAATATTTCATAATTTAGGGAAGCTGCGCTTATTTAGACTTCAGATACCTATTCTTGATAGTTTAACAAAGTTTGCCTTTGTAAAATCTACTAAGAAACTTTTCTAGGCAAATTGATACAACAGAGATAGAAGTTATCTATTTTAGAAATTAAATTCAAAATGCATTTTAAAAGTCTTTTAACAGTACAGATGTATAAGATAATTAAAGCATTTAGTTTTGCCTATATGTGGTCTATAAATACAATTTTAGAAAGCCTTTACATCCACATGTAACAGTTAATGATAGTATATATCAAGATTCTCAAAATAAATCATTAAATTCATTATAATTATTTCATAAAATATATGTTTATTATAATATATTATAAATATTGGTTAAATTTACCCTTAATGTTTTTAATTAGAGAGACTTTTTGACAACATTCAATCATGACAATTATTACCTTTTGTGAAATCCATTTTTGAAGCTAAAACTGTTATTTAATGAGTAACTTCTCTATTCCAGGGAGTGTACTAGGCACTGGAATTACAAAGATGACTAAAATAATTATCGTTTTTTGCATATAACACAACTCTAAGATAAATCTGCTAAATATGATATCTCATTATAATTTTATAAAAACTACAGCAGGATGGAAAACTGGTATAAAAGTATATCTAAGAGAATGAGTCATTTTCTATGGATAAGTGTATGAAGATGGAAATAATTTAGAATCCTAGAGAAGTATGTATATTTTTGAAGGTTGTTTAGGAAATCAAGCCAAGAAGTTTGATAGGTTTAAGGTTGAGAGAGGCTTTATGACATAACAAAGAAAAAAGCACAGGCTTAAAATCATAAAAGTGGTAAGAATATCTAATGGATGGTGAAGTCTCTGGCATAGCAAGGCTGTGGAGTTTTTGCATATAAATTTAGAAAATAAGGGGTAAAGATTAATTGGGGACATATTTTGAAGGGTATTGTACTTCAAGTGCTGAGGTGTTTGGATAGTTTTCTGCAATAATTGAAGCCACTGGAGATATTTGGATAGAGAGTGATGTGTATTGATTTTCGTGTTTTGGAAAAAATTTATAAAGCTACATGAACTTTGGATCAGAAGGAGCAAAGATGGGAGATATAAACTTATTGCAATTTTTCATATATTTCATTTTAAAGTGCTCTTGGCAATTTATTTTTATGTTTAAGATTGCTTTTCTTTGAAATCTTTAATAAAGCAGTTATTAAAGACTATTTTATAACATGATAATAAAAATAAAAATCTAAGCCTACAACTAGTATCTTCCAAAATGTATAATTAGACCAAGACAAGTGTTTTCATTATCACCATTATTGATTTAAAACTCTTCTGGAAGCAGTATCCAATATAATCAGACAAGAAAAAAATGTGTAACAATTATTTATAAAAGGAAAATTACTACAAGTATTTGCAGATGGTATGGTAGGATACATGGAAATCCCTAAAATAATTAACTGAAGAAAAACACTAAAACATATTAAGGGACTTAGAGAATTCAAACAATTACAAAGGAATATGATATTTTTAACATTATCATCTCCAAGTTAAGTTCAAAAGGTAACATGAGTTCAGTAAATATAATATCACTATATTTTTATTTTGAACAAGGTCACTCTAAAATTTACTTTAAGAAATAAAGTAAATAAAGAGCACAAATTGCCAGGTAAATTAGGACAAAAAAAAAAAGGTATAATGAAAAGGGACTAACTCTACAAATACTAAAATAAATTATAAACTATCAATAACTCAAATCATGATTTAATTTGCTAAAGCAGAACAGGTGTCTAGAAATAGACACTAATATGTCCAAGAACCAAATGTGGAAAAAGGATTTTTCACTCACTAATTTGTATAATTGCATAGCCATCTGGAAAAAAAAGTTGAATACAAATCTATCTGGCTTATGAATACACATAATTTGAATATGAATATACATATTCCATAATATATATTAAAGTAAGCTTGGATTCCCCAATCTAAATTTACAAATAAATAAAAAATAGACACACCACTCAATAAAATTGAGCAGAAGATATGAACACACAATTCACTGGCAAAGGAATATCAGTAGCTATGAAACACTGTTATAGAAACTCAACTTCACTCAAGAAAAATGCACATTCAAACTACATTTATGATCCATTTTTCACCTACCTTATTTGCAAATGTCAAAAATTTAGTAATATACTGCTTTGGCTAAGTTGTGGAGAAAACTAATTTTCTTATATTGCTGGTAGAAATTTAAATGGGTATAGCCTCCAGTGAGGGGAATTTGACAATATCTATCAAAATTATTAACACACATGTCCTGAATGTAGTAATTCTGATATAGTAGTGTATGTGTGAAATAAGGTGTTTAGAAACTTATTTTTTTTGGCATTATTTCTAATAGTAACAAATTGGGGTAAAGGAACCCAAAACATCTAAATGCTCATCAGTAAGTGACTATTTAATTAAATCATAGTACATCCACCAGACGGAATAAGAATGAAAAAGTTCTTAGCAAAACTTGTATGGTGCCTGACTGGTACAAGTGTCTTAACAGTGTGGAAAGAGCATTTCCACTGGAGTAAGAAAAAGTGACTTATTTGTATACACACAGACTATCCCTGGGAAGATGCGTAAGGTATTAGTAATGTCAGCTGCTTGTAAGGAAAAGAATAGGGTACCTGGAGGCAAAGACAGGAGCAAGGCTTTCTAATTATTTCTTACATTTTTTTTCCCAAATTTTAACTGTTAATGTGTTTCCTATTCAAATTAATTTCTAAATATAGTTATAAACAATAAACATGAGATAGGCATTCCCATTTTTAAAATGATGATATTTCTTTTCATCTTTGGAAATCTGAATTACCTATTCAGACGTGTATATGTTGGCATCATTTGTGGGGTGGTTGTGGTGTGAAGATATGAAAATATATGTGGCAATCTCCTTCTCAGGGTTGGTCACTGGAGTTAAAGTTTCTGTTATCATCATTTTTGAGCCCCTGTAACATTAGTATCATGTTTACAACATGCGTGGTACTCAACATCATATACACTGAATAACTACAGAGGCAGCAAATTTAATTACTAGCATACAGTAAAGAGCTATTGTGCTCACAAAGGTGACTTGATGAAGAGTCCGGAGTGTCATTAAATCTCCCACTAGGAATTATGAAGAATGGTTTGCTTATAAATTGTAGACTTAGTGGTAGCACATGGATTACAGCCCACAAGTTCAAATTTCAGTATCCTTCAACAGTTCTAATCACCTGGAAAAGATCTTGACTTCAACTATACAAAGTACAAGGGTGAGTAGCACGCTGGATAATATCTGAGATATAGATGACAAGAAACAATTGCAGGGGAAAATGAAAATAAAATAATAAAGCATAAATAGAATCTTCTAAAATGTGACAATAAACTTTTACCCATTAAAAATGTTATCATGGGACCTATTAATCTTTATCTGAGAAATCATTTATTCCCTAATGATATAAAGGTGTTAAAGATTTGAGTTCCTGCCTCTACAAAATATAAAACATCTCCCTAAAGTAGAGATCACATCTTGTGGATAAAGTCTTTATCTTTTTTAAGATGGCAGAAAGTGTCTTTCGTATTATATGCTTTTTAAATATTGCAAATTGGATTTTTTTAATGTTGCAGGCTTACTTTGTATATTTTAGGATTCTATACCCTTTAACAATGTAAGCCATTTTTTTCTAATTTTTGTAGTTCTTGACAATTTGATTCACTGTTCTGTTAATGTCAATAACACCTCTTCAGATCAAAGAAGTTCTCTTCTAGAGAATATATATGACTGAGTAGATTTTAAACTTAGGATTTGGAAATTTAAACTTACCAGAAGGTTGCTTTCCAGAAACTTGCAAAACTGTATAGCCTTTAAAATATTTTCTTAAAGTTTTGTGGAAACTATCTAGACCATATTACTTTGCTTTAAAATAGTGGTATCTTAAACCCTGAATAGTCTGGTTTTCCATGGCTTGTGATTTAATAGCAGGCTTAATATAGGTATAGCAAAATAGATGTAGAAATGTCCCGCCCTGTCTGGAAGACAGCTTTCCTGGCAGCCTTGGACCAACCCAGTTGTCCCCTTTTCTTGCTTGTAATTCTTAAGAGTACCGTAGGATGTACTGAGAATAAGATATTCTGAGACAGGGAGGAACTCCCTGAAACAGTGCATGCCTTATTTCTGTCCCTCCTAGGAAATGTAACATCTTGGGGAAACAGCCCAGTCTTTGTTCCTCTCTCTCATAGAAGCAGGATCTTCTTCAAAGCTGTGCCCAGTGTTTCACATGGCCCCTGAAATACATAATCTGGGGTGGGCTGCCTTTTGGGATCCTTCAGCTGTGGTGCAAAGTGGAGCTTGTGCAGTCAGGACATCATCCATCTTGGGCAGTAATGGGCATAGTGATGGTGGTTGGCATAGTGATGGTCTTTACTATTTTCCACACAGTGAGAGCCATCTTTTGGGACTGATGGTTAGCAAACCTGCTTTATATTCTCCCACTAAATGTATTGAGAATGATGGCATGCCAAGTCCAGGAAATTCTTGATGTTTGTCACATAGCTACATTTTTAGGAAAGGGGCTTCAAAATCTTTTCTACCATCTAATCTCCTACTTCTGCCATTTTTCTTAAAATTCCTCTTGTGGTGTTCCCTTTAAAGAGGTACAGACCGCTTCTTCCTTAGTTCAGGGTAAGTCAGCTAGAACATGACACGTTTGCTGAAAATGACCTGAATTCTTTCCAAGCAAGGACCTTATTTAACATCAAGCCAAAGAAATCAAAACATATTTCTTAGAGGTGACTCCTCTAAGGTCGCCGTCTTGAGGATGGCTGTGGAAAAATTCTAGTTGCTTTAAATAAGCCATTTTTTTTCACAGCAGAGTTAGGAGAAAACCTCATGGTTCTACATTGCTATTATGAGCATCATTGCCATGTCATTTCCTTGTGCCTCTTGCTTGTGATCCTAGGGAATTTGTCCCTCTGGAATGATAGGAAGTGATACACTGTTATATGTTGAAGGACAGATGGCATAAGTTAGAATTTTACCGAAGTTAAATTATGGTATTCGGAATCCAACCTTGCCATGTGGAACTGTGAAGTAAAACAGAATATATGGATTTATATTACTGGATTTATATCACTTCAAAAACTGACCTGCCCTTTCTTTTTGTGTTTTAAAATATTGAGGGGAACATCCTTCATCTCCCTCTACATGACAACCCATAGTTCATTTTAGATTTTACTCTCAACTATATCTTAGTACACAAACATTACACACACCCCACATATTTATCTATGTACATGCATATATATGAGTATATATGTATATGTAACGAGGAGGAAATTTCACAAAATATATAAAACAAATGCAATGTATGTATTCACTGATTTTAAAACATAAATCAAACACAAAACAAATCTAAATCCAAACTTCAGATCAATTCAAGATACCCCCCAAAATAGAAAAAAAAATAGCATTTCTCTTTTGCTACTAACCCCCAAAGAACTAAAGAACAACTGCTGTGTTCAGAGTACTTTTCTATTTTTTATAAAAAGCTGCATAAAAAAGCCAAGGCCCATACATGAAAATTGTTTGATTCTATTTGAATGATTGTCCTGTGGGGAGCAAAGTCCTCTTCACACCCAGAGATCCAGAAATCTGTCAGCTTCAGAAAGCTCCTAAGGGTTGACTCCAGAGATGCAAAACCTCTGAAGGCTGCCAGAGTCCAACACTCCTTGAAGTACAAAAAAAAAATTATTCTCTGCATCACTTTCTTAAAGTCTTTCCAATATTTTTCCTTCAACTTTCATAATTTTGTTGCCCTTAGCTACTTTAAGAATGTATGTGCTCATGTGGAAACCACTGTGGTCTATCCCTCATAGGGAATGGTAGGATTAAAGTATTTTGAGACATGAAAATCTTTCTCCATAATAATGCTTAGAAACTTAGTAGTGCTTAGAAATTTATTTATATTAAAACATATATATTCAGTCATGTGTCACTTAATGACAGGAATATATTCAGAGAAATGTGTCATTAGGCAATTTCATCATTGTGTAAACACAGGGTGTACTTACACAAACTAACTAGAAGGTATAGACTACAAGACATCTATGATCTATAGGGTATCCTATTGCTCCTAGGCTATAAACCTGTATAGCATGTTACTGTACTGAATACTGTAGGCAGTTGTAACACATGGCAAGTATTTGCGTATCCAAACATATCTAAATATAGAAAAAGTACATTAAAAATAAGTATTAAAACCGTATGGGACCACCGTTATACATGCAATTCATTGTTGACTGAAATTTCCTTTTGTGGAAAAAAAAAAAATATATATATATATATGTAAACTGTTGTCACTTCAGATTCTCTGGGAACCATACTACTTATTGGAACAGCTACCAGAAGTCTACTCTAAAATGGTTAGATTAAAAATAGAACAGCTCTGAGAAAATAGAGATTAAAGAATTATAATGCAGAAAAAAAGAGAAAAAAAGAAAACAGAACTGAAATGTCATGATGTGATCCTTCTAAAAGAACTAATACTAATAAAATGGTCATATTTCTTAAATGTTTAACAAACAAGGTATCACAAAATTAGAATGTGAAAGAAAATACTACCTGTGTATTTGCTAGCACTTTCCTCTTTAGTAATTCTGACAACAGCTGTGATCCTACCTCCTTCTATTCATTTTAGACTTGCTGTGTTTGACAGAAGATAAATACAAAACAAATAAACTTATCAGAGTTTCAGAAATTAGATCTATCTATCTATCTATCTATCTATCTATCTATCTATCTATCTATCTATCTATTTGTCTATCTATCTATCTATTTGTCTATCTATCTATCTATCTATCTATCTATCTATCTATCTATCTACCGATCACAATCTCTTTTTAAAAATATCTCCTCTACATATCTTCCTGTAATTGCACAAATTTATATAAAATATGTATTTGTTGAATGAAGCAGTACATCTTTTAAAAAGAAACATATCACAATTTATAGTTGTCAAAGTTACATTTAACATTAAGACATAATTTTGATTTCTATGCAGATATTGAAGAATCCCCAGGAGAATAAATATAGCAAAATTCATGCCCTAACTCTCTGATCACTAGCTCGCACAATTCCCTTCTCCCAATTAATCTTATCTTTTTAACCAAGAAGTCTGAGTTCTTTCTCTTTTAGTTACTTAGTGCCAAGTATATGAACTACCTCAGATTCTTACTGAGTACCCTTAGATTTTTTTTTTTTTTTTTTTTTTTTTTGAGACATCAGAGTCAGTATCTGGGTTTAAATCGTATCTCCACTATTAAGAACTGGGTATGAATCAAACTAGTAACAGAATGGCATACTCATGAGGAAATTCATGAGAAAGCAGGATAATATAGAAATAAGAAGTAGATATTTTTGGAAAACAATTTTCAATGGGTTTCTCTCTGTACCTCCTGCAAGCAGAACCCCAACTCCCTCATATTACAGAGCATCTTTTTAATGATGTTGGTATAGTGGTCAGTCTTGAGTTATAGAGTGTCTTCCTCTGAAGTAGGATAAAAAATATATAGTAAAATAAAGTCAGTAAAATAAAAGAGTCTCTTTCCAGAGCAAAAGTTAAGCAGGTTGCCTTAATTATCTATCACAAAGCATGAGGTTCCATAGGTTTGGATTTCCTCAATAGTGACACAGACTCACTATTTAAACAGCACCAAACTAGGTTCTTCCATGTTGCCCATGTGGGACTTGGAGGCAAAGAGACTGACACAAAGATGAAACTTATGATGTTTGCTGTGCAATAAACAATAAAGTAATTGATCTCTGACCCAGAAGTATTATACCTTCTTCCAGCATCCATGAAAATATGGTATAGAATCTTGTTAGCTTGCAAGAGGGGAAAATTCTCAGACCCTTCAGAGTTATTGACAGGTATCTCACAAAACTTACTTTTTTAACCTTTTTTTAAGTTTAGGGGAACATGTGGAGGTTTGCTATATAGGGAAACTCATGTTGTGAGGGTTTATTATACAGATTATGTCATAACTCAGGTATTAATCCCAGTCCGCATTAGTTACTTTTCCTGATCCTCTCTCTCCTCCAAACCACTACTCTCTGGTAAGTTCCAGTGTCTGTTGTTCCACTCTATGTGTCCTTGTGTTCTCATCATTCAGCTTTGACTTATACGTGAGAACATCCAGTACTTAGTTTTATGTTCCTCCATTAGTTTGCTAAGAATAATGGCTTCCAGCTCCATCCATGTTCCTGCAAAGGACATGAGCTCATTCTTTTTTATGGCTGCATAGTATTCCATGGTGTATATGAACCACATTTTCTTTATCCAGTCTACCATTAATGGGCATTTGGGTTGATTCCATGTCTTTGCTATTGTGAATTGCACTATGATGAATGCACATGAGCATGTGTCTTCATGACAGAACAATTTATATTCCTTTGGATATATACATAGTAATGGGGTTGCTAGGTTGAATGGTGATCCTGCTTTTAGCTCTTTGAGAAAGCCACATTGCTTTCCACAATAGTTGAACTAATCTACACTCCCACCAACATTGTATAAGTGTTCCATTTTCTCTGCAACCTCACCAGCATCTGTTTTTTTTTTTTTTTTTTTTTTTTTTTTTGACTTTTTAGTGAGAGCCATTCTGACAGGTATGAAATGGTATCTCATTGTGGTTTTGATTTGCATTTCTCTAATCATCAGTGATGTTGTCCTTTTTTTCATGTTTGTTTGCCACAGGTATGTCTTCTTTTGAGAAGTGTCTGTTCACATTCTCTGCCCCCTTTTTAATGGGGTTATTATTTTATTGTAAATTTATTTAAGCCCCTTACAGACGCTGGATATTTGACCTTTGTCAGATGTACAGCTTGCAAAAAATTTATCCTGTTCTGTAAGTTGTCTATGTACTCTGTTGATAGTTTATTTTGCTGTGCAGAAGATCTTTAGTTTAATTAGATCCCATATGTGAATTTTTGCTCTTGTCACAGTTGCTTTTGGCATCTTTATCATGAAATCTTTGCCTATTCCTATGTCCAGAATAATATTTGTTAGGTTGTCTTCCAGGGTTTTTACAATTTTGGGTCTTACATTTAAGCCTTGAATTCATCTCGAGTTGAATTTTGCATATGTTATAAGGAAAGGGTCCAGGTTTAATCTTCTGCATATGGCTAGCCAGCTATCCCAGCACCATGTATTGAGTAGGGAATCCTTCCCCCATTGCTTGTTTCTGCCAGGTTTTTCAAAGATAAGATAGTTGTAGGTGTGAAACCTTATTTCTGGATTCTCTATTCTGTTCCATTAGTCTGTGTCTGTTTTAATGCCAGCACCATGCTATTTTTGGTTACTGTAGCCCAGTAGTATAGTTTGAAGTCAGGTAGCATGATGCCTCCAGCTTTGTTCTTTCTGCTTAGAATTGCCTGGACTATTTGTTCTCTTTTGGTTCCATATTAACTTAAAAATAGTATTTTTCTAGTACTGTGAAGAATGTCATTAGTGGTATAATAGTAATTGCATTTTATCTATAAATTGCTTTGAGTAGTATGACCATTTAAACAATATCGATTCTTCCTATCCATGAGCTTGGAATGTTTTTCCATTTGTTTGTGTCATCTCTGATTTTTTTGAGCAGTGTTTTGTAGTTCCCTTGTAGAGATCTTTTACCTCCCTAACGAGCTGTATTTCTAGTTTTTTTTTTTTTTTCTTTTTTGCGACTATTATGGATGGGATTGCATTCCTGATTTGGTTCTCAGATTGACTGTTGTTGGTGTATAGGAATGTTAGTGAGTTTTAACATTGATTTTTTTGTATCCTGAGACTTTATTAAAGTTGTTTATTGGCTTAAGGAGGTTTTGGGCTGAGATAATGGGTTTTTCTAGATATAGAATTATGTTGTCTGAAACAGGGATAGGATGACTTCCTCTCTTCCTTTTTGGATACGCTTTATTTCTTTCTCTTGCCTGATTGCCCTGACCAGGACTTCCAATAATGTGTTGAATAGGAGTTGTGAGAGAGGCCATCTTTGTCTTGTGCTAGTTTTCAAGGGGGGAATGCTTCCAGCTTTTGCCCATTCATTATGATGTTGGATGTGGGTTTGTCATAGTGGGCTCTTATTTTGAGGTATCTTCCTTCAATATCTAGTTTATTGAGAGATTTTAACATGAAGGATTGTTGAATTTTATAGAAAGCCCTTTTTGCATCTATTGAGATAATCATGTGGTTTTTGTCTTTAGTTCTGTTTATGTGATAGATCACATTTATTGATTTGCATATGTTGACCAACTTGCATCCAAGTGATAAAGCCTACTTGATCATAGTGGATAAGCTTTTGAATGTGCTGCTGGATTCAGTTAGCAAGTATTTTGTTGAGGATTTTTGTATCAATGTTCATCAGGGATATTGGTCTGAAGTTTTCTTTTTTTGTTGTGTCTCTGCCAAGTTGTGAAGGGAGGAGTCCCTCCGTAATTTTTTTGGAATAGTCTCAGTAAGAATGGTACCAGCTCTTCTTTGCTCTTCTGGTAGAATTTGACCGTGAATCTGTCTGGTCCTGGGATTTTTTGGTTGGTTGACTATTACCGACTCAATTTTGGAGCTCATTATTGCTCCGTATGGGGATTCACTTTCTTCTGGTTCAGTCTTGGAAGACTGTTTGTATCCAGGAATTGATCTATTTATTCCAGATTTTCTTGATTTTTGCATAAAGATGTTCATAATATTCTCTGATAGTAATTTATGTTTCTGTGGGGTCAGTGGTAAATCCCCTTGTTCTAATTGTGTCTATTTGGATCTTCTCTCCTTTCTTCTTATTAGTCTAGCTTTCTGCCTACCTACTTTATTAATTTTTTTTTTAAAAAAACAACTTCAGGGTTTGTTGATATTTTGAATAGTTTTTTCTTTCTCAATCTCCTTTCATTCAGCTCTGATTCTGGTTATTGCTTGTCTTCTGCTAACTTTGCGGTTTTGCTTTTTGCTCTCTGCTTCTTTTAGTTTTGATATTAGGTTGTTAAATTAAGATTTGTATAACTTTTTGATGTGGGTGTTGGGTGCGTGGTGCTATAAACTTTCCTCCTAACACTCTCTTAGCTGTGTCCCAGAGATTCTAATATGTTCTATTTTCATTCTCATTAGTTTCAAAGAATTTATTGATTTCTGCCTTAATTTTATTATTTACCCAAAAGTCATACAGGAATAAGTTATTTAATTTCAATGTAATTGTTTGGTTTTGAGTGATTTTGTTCAGTCTTGATTTCTAATTGTATTTCACTGTGGTCTGATAGAGTGGTTATTATGATTTCAATTCTTTTGCATTTGCTGAGAATTGTTTCCTGCTTGATTATGTGGTCAGTTTCAGAGTATGTGCCATGTGGCCATGAGAGCAATCTATATTCTGCTGGTTTTGGTTGGAGAGTTCTGCAGATGTCTACCAAGTTCATTTGATCCAGTGTTGAGGTCAGGTCTGAATATCTTTGTTAATTTTCTGCCTCGGCGATGTGTCTAATACTGTCAGTGGGGTGTTGAAGCCTCCCACTATTATTGTGTGGGAGTCTAAGTCTCTTTGAAGGTCTGTAAGACCTTGCTTTATTTATCTGGGTGCTCCTGTGTAGAGAGCATATATATTTAGGACAGTTAGATGTTCTTGTTGAATTGAACCCATTACCAATATGTAATGCCCTTCTTTGTCTTTTTTGATCATTCTTGTTGTAAAGTCTGTTTGCCTGAAGTTAGAATTGCAACCTCTGCTTTTTCCTGTTTCCCATTTGCTTGGTAGATTTTTCAGCATCCCTTTATTTTGAGCCCATGGGTGTCATAACATGTGTGATGTTTCTCTTGAAGACAATATACAATTGGGTCTTTTTCTTTATCCAGCTTGCCACTCTGTGCCTTTTAATTGGGGCATTTAGACCATTTACATGCAAGGTTAGTATTGATATGTGTGTGTGTTATCCTGTCATCAAGATGTTAGCTAGCCATTATGCAGACTTGTTTGTGTGACTGCTTTATTGTGTCACTCGTCTGTGTACGTAAGTGTGTTTTTTGTAGTGGCCAGTAATGGGCTTTCCTATCCATGTTTAGTGCTTCTTTCAGCAACTTTTGTAAGGCAGGTCTAGTGGTAACAATTCCCTCAGCATTTGCTTGTCTGAAAAAGATCTTATTTCTTCTTTGCTTTATGAAGCTTTGTTTGGCTAGTGGTAACAATTCCCTCAGCATTTGCTTGTCTGAAAAAGATCTTATTTCTTCTTTGCTTTATGAAGCTTTGTTTGGCCAGATATGAAAATTTGGGTTGGACTTTCTTTTCTGTAAGAATGTTGAGGCCGGGCACAGTGGCTCATGCCTGTAATTCCAACACTTTGGGAGGCCAAGGCGGGTGGATCATGAGGTCAAGAGATTGAGACTATCCTGGCCAACATGGTGAAACTCATCTCTACTACACATACAAAAATTAGCTGAGCCTGGTGGTGCATGCCTGTAGCCCCAGCTACTCAGGAGGCTGAGGCAGGAGAATCACTTGAACCTGGGAGGCCGGGATTGCAGTGAGCTGAGATCACACCACTGCACTCCAGCTTGGTGATAGAGAGAGACTCCATCTCTAAAATAAAAAATAAAAATAAAAATAAAATAAAATAAAAATAAAGAATGTTGAATATTGACCCCTAATTTCTACTGGCTTGTAGGGTTTCTTCCGAGAGGTTTAGTATTAGTTTGATGGGCTTCCCTTTGTAGGTGACCTGACCTTTCTTTCTAGCTGCGTTTAACATTTTTTCTTTGATTTTGACCTTGGAGAATCTGATGATTATCTGTCTTGGGAATGATCATCTTGTGAACTATCTTACTGGCATTCTCTCCATTTCCTGAATTTGAATGTTGGCCTCTCTACCTGAGTTGCAGAAGTTCTTGTGGATGATATCCTGAAATATGATTTCCAAGTTGCTTCCATTATCCCCATATCTTTCAGGGACACCAATGAGTCATGGATTTGGTGTCTTTACATAATCACATATTGCTTGGAGGTTTTGTTAATTCTTTATTATTCATTTTTCTCTATTTCTACCTGTCTTATTTCAGAAAGCCAGTCTTAAAGTTCTGAGATTCTTTTTTCTGTTTGATTTGTTCTGTGATTAATACTTGTGATAGCATCATGAAATTCTCGTAGTGTGGTTTTTAGCTCTTTGAGTTCTTTTCTATACTGACTATTTTGTCTGTTGGCTCCTGCATTGTTTTATTGTGATTCGTAGCTTCGTTGGATTGGGTTTTAATGTACTCCTGCATCTCAGTGATCTTCATGCCTATCCGTATTCTGAATTTCATTTCAGCCATTTCAGAATGATTCAGAACGCTTGCTGGCGAGATGGTGCAGTTACTTGGAGATAAGAAGGCAGTGTGGCTTTTTGAGTTGTCAGGCTTCTTGTGTTGGTACTTTCTCATCTTTCTCGGCAGATGTTCCTCTAATCTTTGAAGTGTTGACTTTTGGATGGGTTGTTTTTTTCTTTTATCCTGTTTGATGACCTTGAGGGTTTGATTGTGGTAAAAGGTGGGTTCAGCCGACTGTTTTTTTTTCTGGAAGATATTTGGGAGCCAGCACACGCTGCCAACTCCTAGACTGCATGCTCTAACTCTGGGTGACTCATATTGGGCACCAACTTTGTTATCTGGCTACTTGTGGTTAGTGATCCACTGTGCTAGGGGGTCAGTGTGCTCCCGATAGACTGGTCACTACACTCCAATAGGTGCTGTCAGTAAAAGCATTTTGTAGTGCGGTGACAGTGGCACACATCCTTATTGGCACGTGCCAGCAGTGGCAGCAGCCACAGCAGCAGTGTGTCATGGTGTATGTTCATTGGCTGTGCCAGGGTGCCTGCCTCCCTGCAGGTGTTAACAGCAGTGGCAGAGGCAGTATGGCTCAGTGGGGTGGAGGTTCCCACTGGCAACTGTGCATGTGGTCATGCTGGTGGGTTGTGTTATAAGAGGGGCAGGGTGCTGGTGGGCACAGGTCTGTGTGCGCCCTATGTGTGCATTTGCACAGATGGGGGTGGCCGCTTAGGGTGAGGGAGGGCCCAGATGGGCTGATGTGTGACTGCAGGGGTGGGTCTGTTGAAGTTGTCTGCTGGTCAAGCATGGTCCGCCAGTGTGGGAGCTGTGATGTGGGCCAACAGGGTACCCAAGTCTGCACTGCAAACAGGTATGGCTCAGTTGGGATACTGGAGAGGCCAGTAGACCAAGGAGTGTTCAGGTCAGACTACCTCCATCCGATGGCCAAGACTGTGCTGCAGAATTCAGGTTGGACAGTTCTTCTTGGGCTAAAGTCTCCTATGGGAGCAAGTGGAGCCTAGCAGGATGGACATCCCTTGCTATGCTTCACTATAGATGCTCCCACTGGGCTCTGCACTGGCTGGTAGGCTGCCCCTAGCACTTCTCCTTGCCAATGCAAATGTTCATGGTGGTAGAGGAATTTCCTCTTGCTTGGATTCCAGAGGCCCATGGCAAGAGTAGACTGCTCCTTGCCTGTTCAACTCATCTTTTCCTCCAAAGTTTTTAGGGGCCAGGAATGAGTCCTGGTATGCAGTAGCCCCATGCAGGGTTCCCAGCTTCCTCCCACTTCAGCCCAGCTTCTGCATCTTCCCTTTGTCCCCTCTCAGCGCCTTCCCTCTGAAGATCTGTTAGAAGTGTGCCAGTCATCCTGGTCCCTTGGCGGTAGCTTTTCCACCTGGCTGTGTCTAGTCAGCCATCTTGCCTGGCTACTAAAATTATTAAATTATTAATTACCATCAAAATTATTAAATCACTCTATTCTTTAATGTCTTACTATGTAAAATAAAAGATTGTAAAAATAGTTTTATAATAGTATCCTTGACAGCATTAAACGACATGATAAATCCAAATTACTTAATCTGGTGCCTACCATATAGTAAAAGTAGATAAAGATTAGATAGTATTACCTTACACTTACATATCATAAACCAACAATGCTTTAATATAATTTAAGGCCATATATTTAACAACAATCTCATCCTATCAAAGCAAAAATGAAAACTTCCTTTTCTCCCTATAATTTTTATTGTTGCAAAACTCTGCTAAGTTTCCTAAATTCCTTCTTGGGTAATTTTCCCATGTTGTCCCAGATTTTCCTATTTATTTCACCTCAGATAAATAAACATTTATTAAGCAGCATTGGGAATACTCAGTTATATAGTTTATAACACTGAGTGGATCAGAGAGGGAACAGTTCACACTCATATGACTTCCCCTAAATCAATTTTTAATAATTATATTTTTAAAGTCAAGACAAAACAAAACATTTATTCACCCTTGAAAAGTACAGGAGCCAAGTACACCTTGAACTGCACATACATATTCAATAATTGATTTGAAACCAAATGTCCTTATACCTCCTGAGCCTGTAGGTCCAACCAGGTCACACTAATATAAATTCTCAAATATTGCTGGCTTGTTTTTGCATAATTTGAGGATATCGATGTCTACTTCAAACTCTCTCCCAGTTGTTTCTGGTAGGCCCTAGAAGTTTTCTGAAGTGAATCACAAAAATAGCTGCTCTGGTCTGATTTCTTTGCAGAGCTGCTTTGCCCGGCAGGCCAATGGCTGGTGTTGGTCACTGCTGTTCCTCCAGTGGCAATATCTCTCCTCCAATGGTAGGTACCATAATCCCTGAGCTACTAAATTTGAGCAGATGCCTGAAGTAGAGAGTGGGGGCAAGGGGCACTTTCTATATCTGAATCGTACGTCAGCACATGGGCCCTGAGTCAGCACTGCTTTTGTCAAAACTTCTAAGTGTCCCTTATGAAGGAGTTTGTCTTCTGCCCTTATTCCTTTCCCTGTGGTAGGCCAAGCTCAGTCACCGGGGACTGGCTGAGGGAAGGCATTCTGTTTGTTATCATTTTCCTTCTTCTATGACACATCATCAACATCACAAACCTTTGAAAGCTTTATTCCCAACATTCATGTCATCTCAAGAAAATAGAGAAATTAGAACATAATCATTTCTCAGGGGAAATTCCAATGTTTATTAATTGGTTGTTAAATTTGAGGCAGAGAGGATCATCGCCTCCTTTTGATTTCCTAATTCATTGCTTAAGACTCATCAACTCTTTTTTCAGAACCCCATGAATTTGTCAAGTATCCTAATTTCTTAACAATTCAAAACTGATCATTCCGATTCCTACAGATAAACAGAGAAAGTGTTAAAGTCTGATTAGTCCACCCCTGGTATTGTTTTGAAGCCCAACTATATTGCTATTGAGTTTGTGGTCCAGTATAAGTAGACAGGCCTTTGAACATCATGCTATCATCCTTTGGTCAAGGGACCTCCTCCATCTCAACCAAAGTTGTAGCTCTTAACTACTCATACCTTTTTAGTTCCTGTGAACAATCATATACATGGGTATCAGTAGGCTCCAGAAGCGTCCCCCACGAAAGGCTCCAGAACATAAATGTACTTCCTATAGTTTTCACCTCCTTATCCCCCTTCACCTGTATCATCTAGTGCTTTTAAAGGTTTTTATGGTGAACCCTCAAAAGCCAAAGGGTTTACTCATGTCCTTTGCTTCTCAAACTTTCTAAAAGAGGTAATTCTTAATGGTTTCAAGATAGTTGCCTAGAAAAGAAGAAATAAAGACAATTTTATTATCAAATGGGGTACCTGCTATCATTTGAATGTGGGTTGTTTGTCCCCATCTAATCTCATGTGAAAATTTGATCTTCATTGTTGGAGATGGGGCCTAATGGGAGGTGTTTGGGTCATGGAGGCATATCTCTCATGAGTAGATTAATGCCCTCCATCTATGGTGACTGAGTTCTCACTCTATTAATTCCCATGAGAGCTAAATGTCAAAAGGAGCCCAGCACCTTCCCTCTTTCTTTCTTGCTTTCTTTCTTGACATGTGATTTCTGCACATACTGACTCCCCTTCACCTTCCCCCATGAGTGGAAGCAGCCTGAGGCCCTCACCAGGTGCAGATGCCCTATCTTGATATTTCCAGCCATCAGAATTGTACGGCAAACAGACCTCTTCTTTTTCATACCTAACCTAGCATTGGGCACTCATTTACAGCAACATGAAATGATTTAACACAGTACCCATCTGCTAGAGTACCCATTACACAAGTAATCTCTGAATACTAATTGAAGCTTAGTTTCAACTCTAATTAAATATTTATTACTATTATCAACATGGCTTTAGAGTTTTACCACAGGGTCAGAGAAAGTCACAGGATAAATTTTCGACCCATTGGGAGGTCATCTTAACATGTAAAAGCTGTTAATTTGCAAGACGGGGAAAAAATACAGAAAATTATATAATGTGCTTGCCAGCTAAATGAGACAAATGAGTTCAAAATGATATAAACGAGTGATACATGCATGTGAATTTTACAATGGTAAGGAGTCTTTAAATGGAGAGAAGATATCAGCATGTCTTCAAAGTCAAATAAATAAATCATTTAGACATCTAAAAATTAGTAAAACTGATAGCTAAAATCTGGGGATGGGGTTGAAAATTAAAATGGAAATAAGATGATATATAAACTAACACTCATGTTTTGAAAGCTCAATCCTTTGGTATCATATTGAAGCCTTGTTATAATAAAAATAAACAGGACTCTACCAGAGATGGGGGAAGGAGACAGCAAATATCAAATTCTTGCCAAGAACGTTTTTAGCTGCGTATACTGAAAAAGATGTAAATGAACTTCCAGTTTATTTGAGTTGCTCTTACTATTTCCTTGTGATGTTTTTAATTGTAAAATGTTTAGTATTAAGCACAGACATAATTATATTAGAGTATCTTTTTGATACTTAATATCATTTGTCATATTGAAGTACTCAACAGTTTACCCTTTTAATCTTCATTTGAAATGTGTATTTGGGTAGTTAATATAGATTTGCGATTTTATTTGACATATTAAAGAAATTTTTTGTTAATTTTGTTGTAGAGAAATATTTAAAAGTATTAAAAGATACAATATGTATACGTAAACTTTGTTAAATATCAAAAGATCTCTGGAGAACATGGGAAGGTTTTGTTCATTATTTAGAGTATAGAAATACTTAAAGAGATGTTTAAGTATATTTTCTTTGGAAATTCAAGCAATATAGTTAAACACTAAATGATTTCTTAAGTATGACAAGATATATTAGAATTATATATTAAAATAGTCAAGATTTAAAATTAAAATTGGCTGGATTTATAAAAAATATTTATGAATCCTTAATTATAATAAATCCAGTATAAGTTCTAAAAACTAAAGTAAATGCTAATGGTTTTTTATTTTACCTGAATATCAAAATAACTTACTATGAAAAACATATATCTGGTAAAACATTCCAGTAAAAAAGAGATTAGTAAGATTAATCTTACATACATTAGAAATTGATGAAAATAAAAACCAACTATAATTAAAAGTCTACATTTTGGAGAACTTTCTCTTCAAATTTGAAAATCAAATAAAATTTAGGACCCGTGTGGTGGCTTATGCTTGTAATCTCAGCATTTTGGGAGGCCTAAGGCGGGTGGATCACTTGAGGCCAGGAGTTAGATACCAGTCTGTCCAACATGGTGAAACCCTGTCTCTACTAAAAATACAAAAATTAGCTAGGTGTGGTGGCTGAGGCAGGAGAATTGCTTGAATCCAGGAGGCGGAGGTTGCAGTGAGCAGAGATCGTGCCCCTGCATTCCAGCCTGGACGACAGAGCGAGGCTGTCCAAAAAGTAAAAAGAAAATCAAATAAAATTTAACCAAAAAGAGATTTTATTTATTTTTTACAGTTAACAGATACATTTTTCAAATAAATAAAAGTCTTTCAAAAATAACTTGGAAGATTAAAAAAATGAAAATTTGTTTAAATGAACTCTATTTCCGGATTTTTTTTTTTTTAGGTTGCAAGTAGTATTTTTATTTTCTTTTTTATTACATCTTAGAGTATTATATCTCAGTTTTATCTAATTTCATACTTCACTGACATTAGAAAATAAAGGATTATTAAATGGCAATGCCTTTGTAATAACACTACGAATTTGGGAATTTCTGCAGTGACATTGATTTGTGCTTTTAGACTCGATTATATCTCTGAATAACTGGGCTGCACCTCCTTATAGCAAAGCATCGGAGTTCACCTTTATTTATGTCCATTATAGAAACAAAAAACAAATTGTTCAAGCACAACATCAAAGTGGTATCTTGGAAGAACACAGGAATATTGGAAAACATTCAAGGATAAATTTATGGATGCCCTAAATTAAGTTAACTTTTAAAGTATAATATAGGACTCCTGGATTGCTGTAGTAATTGGAATGTGTTTAAAAATTACTACCATAATGTAAAATAAGTTGCTCTTCTGTATACTTATTATACCAGCATTTTAATCTTACACAAATGAATAAACCTATCTATTTTAAATAAATTGAAACCACCTTAGATAAATATTTTTAAATTTTATTAAAATAGCCATAATGACACAAAATAGAGGAATCTCAGTAGAAGAAACAAAAGGTAGGACTGACGGTTGCCTATTGGCAGATGCTTGGAGGATTTTCCATTAATTACAAGCAGGTTCAGCCTACCTCATGTGGGCTTCGTGCAAGAGTGCAATTTGAGATACATGGACTGTGGTAGATTGATTGCAAAAATGGCCCCAATTTTCCACTCCTTCCAAAATTCTCATCTCTGCAATGTGATTTTGTAGCTTCTCTCATCAAGTGATGGAATTTCCCCATACACAAATCCAAGCTGACTCGGACTTGTTTTTTCTGATACAATGCAATGGTAATAATACACAGTTTTGAAACTAGGCTTCAAGAGACCTTGCATGTATCTGTCCTTTTTCTTCAAATGCTGTCACAACCATGAAACCATATGGGCTAGCCTCATGGAGTGCTGAATCATAACAGCTGAGACCATTTTAAACTAATCAGACCCCAGCCAACCAACTAGCTATTCACCAACAAGAGGTCAGCCATGCCTGGCCCATATCCAAAGAATTTCTTAATGAACCCACAGACTTAGGAGAAGTAGAAAAAGGTCATTGTTTAAGCCAGTAACCTTGGGGACATATGTTATGCTGCATTCACTAATATAAATATCATATCTAAACATTTAAAACCATTAATCTAGCTTAACTGTTAAAGAAAATGCTTTAACTTCTTATCATTATAATAATTTCATAACAACACAGAAGGCCAGGTTTAAGTTTAGAATTCACAAACTTTTTGTTCCAGATCATAACTTAGAGGAGAGAGAAGAACCTGCCTCCTGGCCTTACCCCAAGCCAGTGGCCTGCTCCCACTTTTTCTTGCTACTTTCAGCTCCCTTCTTCACGAGAAATCCAATGCACAAATATGGATATATCATCGCACAAATGTGAACTCTGCTGACAAATTCGTACTCTTACATATAACTAGGGTCACTGCTTTGTAGAAGTATACATGCACAGTTATGGTCAATCTTTGGAAGGAGAAACCCAATGAAGAGATCTTACAGGCCCTGCAAAGAGGCTTGGAGCTATTCGGGCAGGGATTTATAATGATTCAGGTACACTCAGCGTGAGAATACGGGAGAGGCACAAGGTCCAGACAAGTACGTGCCTTGCCCTTGCAGACCTTTGTCTCATAAGAAGGAAACAGCTAGAAAAGAGCCGGTTCAGATGTTTTCTAAATTGTGGAACCCAGGAAGACAGTCTCTCTTGACCAGGTCTAAGGAGGCTACTGACTACAAGGCCGAGAGAACTATATTAAAAACACCAATTTTGATGCAGTAGAAAATAGAAAGAGTAACTTTTGTTTATTTTCTACTGTCTGCTCCTTATTCACAAAAACAAAATTTTAACACTTAGACAACTGGACAATCACACTACAATTAAATGGATAGAAACTTATGTATAAATATATGTAAATAATAGCATCTTTCTTAATTGTGCTGTGCAAATATTCTCTATTTTTGCTGATTTATTTTTCTCTTTTTCCGTGAGACAGAGATTTTGCTAAAATTTTCCACTACAATTATAAATTTTCCTAGTTTTCCTTTTATTAAAGTCAGTTTTTGTTTTATATAGTTTCAGTCTAAGTATTGATTGTTAACACACTTAGAATTAGTATACTATCTTCCCAGGGACTGAGCATTTTATCATTACAAATATAATTCTTTAACTGTAGTAACACTTTTTATTTTAAAGTCTATTTTGTCTGATTTTCGTCTAACTATACCTGTGTTCTTTTTGTTTTTACTTTCTTGGTCAAACATTGTCCATTCTTTAACTTTCATGTTTTCTGAATTCTTTTATTTAAGGTATGGCTCTTCTATACCACATACACAAGTAGTCTTTTATAATCCTAATGATCTATAAAATACGTGATTTTTAGAAATGTTTTCTACTTACCTTCGATTCAATTAATAATATATTTCTGTTTGAATTTACTTTTGTACTCTCTTTCTTTCTATTTATCCCATATACAGTTCAGTATATTTCTTTTCCCTTATTTTCTTATTATTTTCTGGATTATTTACGGAGTTTTCTTACTTCCTTATTCATTTATAAGTTACTTGTTCTATTACTCATCTTTTAGTCATTATCATGGAAATTATAATGTGCATCTACAAATTGTTGGTTTTCTACTTCCAAATATTGCAAATGTCTTATTCCTTTACCTTTTGAGATATATTTATATGTTTATATTAAATGTAAATATATTTAAATTTGACATGTATTAAACACTACATGCTGTCATTGTTTTTGTTTAATATTCATGTAGATTTATCCTAATATTAACCATTTCCTTTGCTCTTTATTCTTTTATTTAATTGTTTGCATCAAGGACTCTTTCTTTCTGCTTGAAAAAATTTCTTTATCTCAGTTTTTGTTTTTATGTAAATACATTTATTATGACTTCATTATTGAAGGATATATTTGCTGAGTTTTGAATTCCAGATTGAAGTTTTATTTTTAAAACTCTGAAGATATCATTCCAGAATGTTCTGATATCTTCATTTTTACTGAGAAATCTATAGTTAGTCTTATTGTTATTCCTTTTAAGGTAATTTTTTGAAGTAATTCCTTGACTGCTTTTATAATGCTTTCTTTGTCTTCAACTTTTACCAATTTTACTATGATGTGCCTAGGTTTGGATTTGTTTTGGAAAAAAAAAATCTACTTGTAGAGATTCAGTTGCTCACCATATCTTTGGCAGCTTTATAAACATTTTTGTCATTATCTCTTCAAATATTATTTCTACCTATTTTCTCTCTTTTCTTTCTAACATATTAGACCTTGTCAGTGTGCCTCTTATATCTCTTACTCTATTTTTCATTATACTTCTCCTGGTTTTGATCTGGATATATTCTGCTAAGTTATCCTTACTAACCTCTTTTACTTCATCAAAATTGCTGTTACATTTATTTATCTAGTACTTAATATCAATTATTGTAGGTTACTGTTTTAGAATTGCCATTAGATTATTTAAAAATCTAAATACTAATTCCATACTAAAATTCTCTATCTTGTTCCCTATTATTTAAAATATATTATCACAGTTATTTAAAATTCATGTCTGATATCTTCAATGGGTTTGTTTCTATTGTCTACTATTTTCCTCTTGGTTTTCTGTCTTGTTATCTCATCTGTAGTATATCTGGTAAGTTTTGCTTGCATGCAGAATATTGTGTCTGAAAAATTATGGATATAATTTTTGGTTTTGGTTGATGCTTATTGTCTCCACAGAGAAATTATTTTGTTTTGTAAAGACAATTACACTGATAGAAGATGATCTTAATTCAATCAGTGTTTGAGCTAATTTAAAAACAAAAACAAAACCAGGGTTATAGTCTTTGTGAAGATGATTCTATAATTTAGTTTTTCTTATTCCTGGATCTTATTCCTATGGGAGAGGTAACTGTTTTTGTGGAGGCTGATAGATTTCTATATTCCATTACTTCTAGGAGATAGCCCGTCTAATTTAAAACTTAGTTGAAAACTTAATTTCCTAATATAAAACTTGAAGAATTTTCCAAAGTTTTTCTTTTCTGCCAGGTCTTGAATTCTAATTTTTCTTTCACAACCCCATTCACATCTTAATGTTTCTGCTCAACTCCTTAACCTCTTTTCCACAGTTATTAAAAATTAGCAAATATGTCAAGGCCACAGAGGAAGTGAGAAACAAGTACACAAAATATTGGGTTTATGTTATTGTAGTATTCTTTTCTCTTGGACCCCGGTTCCTCAAATGTGGCTGCAACTACCTCTCTAATGTTCGCAAATTAATGTTTCTTATATGTTTTAAAGCTCTATTTTTTTTTTTTTTTTTTTTGCAGAAGAATTAGGCCGATTTAAGTAAAGTCACCATATTTCCCCTTTTGTATTTGCCCTTTTATATGTTTTGGCAAATATTGTTGATTACATATAATTTGAAGAGTTATCATGATGCATAAAATCTTCATGAAAATTAAAATATGATACATTTGCACCTTACTTCTGTTAATGTAGTATTTTGGTATATAGAAAAGGATTTAATTTGTTTTACATTTACAATAATTAGTTAATCTAGCAATTCTAATCTGTGAATCCTATTTAATCACTAAATATATATTCCTTATTATCATATTGGATGCTAATTGTAAATAGAATATACATTTTAATATATGGTCATATTTTCCTCCAGTTTCATTCATGGCCTCAACTTTCTTTTTTTAATTGTCATCTTAAACTTTAGGATTAATAGGTAATAGCCATTCATTGTTCAGTCATTATAATTATTTTTTTCCAATTATATATTCCAGTGCTACTCTCAATGTATTTTTCAAGCTGTATGTGACAGCACAATTTCTGTGTTTTCCGATGAATTGATATAACCTGATTTGTTGTCTGATAGATGGTCCTTTGCTATTCTTCATCTATATTCTAAATTTTAAGTTCCCGTAACCAACAAAAAGATCACAGTAACACCCTGGAAATCTTTATCTCCCAGGGTACTTTAGTAAATAAGACAATAATTTAGTTTTGAAAATAGGGGCTCTAAGCTCAAAACTCTAAAGACCAACACAGGAAATTATCTTGAAAAAAATTAAAAAAGAGTAATAAAATATGATGAAATATAGTTATATCATGTATGACAGAAGTGAAAAATTTACTGAATATTCAATGCTTATGAAAATGAATGATTTTTAGGAAGGTACAGGTCCAAAAAAATATGCTTTGTGATAATATTATGGATTAGAACAAGAAAAACAACAGGAGCAAGATACTTTCTAATAGAATTTACCTGAGTTATTTACATTTTTGCCTTTCAGGATTTCAATTATTAAATTTACTTCAATTTTAAAAATGTATAATAGCACTTTTCAATAATATAGGAAAAAAGTAGCTAAAATAGGTAAATATCCTTGGTCATATTATGTTATTTCTAAATAGGCTATATGATGTAATTTTTAGATAATTTTTGCAGATAGTTTTTAGAATTTTTTCGAATAGCTTTGCTGATTTCAAAAGTTGATCATAAAAATGATATTTGTTACACAGCAAATTGAGTTATAGTGTTAGTACGATTTAAAACACTGTATTAATAATTTTTTATTTCCCATTTCTGTATCTTAAGTAGTAATTCAGTTATAAAAATAAACCAAAACAACAGTGTTTGTTTATTCCTCAGTGGGTAAAAATGCTGAAATATGGAGTAGCACTAGAAAATTTATTAAATTAGAAAAAAGCATGTATTTAAAGCAAAAAATATATGCTTGGGATGATATATAAGAAATTTAATTATTTGTTTATAAATCTTCTTTTGAGCCCTCACCTGGTGAATCATTTGCTATTAGCAAGTAGTTTTAAAAAATCAATTTATACAGAGCTGTCTAAACTCCTCTTGACTCTATTTCCAATGTATATCACTTTAAGCATTTCTGACATTGAACAAAGTGAAATCCAATATGTTTAATGACACTGCAATTTATTTCAGAAGTCTTTTTCAAACAAAAATATGGCACAGTATATGATGGGTAAATTATTTATCCTGTCTAAATGTTTTAATTTTATACTAAAAATTTTACGATACCTGTTATCAACATTTTAATGAGTAGGAACATACAGGAAAACATACTAATGAAAAACTCTTTTTTAAATGAAGTACAACATAAATCTTTGAATATTGTCATGTGTACTTGTTGTTTGTATTGTACCTCAGACTCTATTCTAATTTTTAAATTGTTTTACATTGAAATACAGATCGAATATCATTATATTAAACTCCTCAAAGTGATGTTTACTTTTTTCCCTCTAATATAATGTGCTCTGTCCTATTTCATTTATATTATTTAAACAAATTATTGATTGTGGCTAAGCACATTATGTTTACTTTTGAGAGTTATACAGCAAAAGGAACGTGTGTAATCCAAAATACCTCAAAGAAGAAAAAAATTGAGAGGATGAAATTCTAGATAACAATGTTATAGTAAGTGTCATGAACAGAGCTGCCTCGCATGGAAAACAAATATTCGGGGATACCGTACAGGGTACCATTATATCCCTTCTGCATGGCTCCATTAAATAAAGTGTAGAATAATTGAATGCGTACCACAGAGAAACAGAGTTAAATCCACATAAGTATAAATTATATAAAGGTGAAATAAGTCTCTGAGAATTCCAGCAACAAATTGGTGAGAGACTTGAGAGTGGACACAGGAAAAAGGTGTATTGGGTTTGAATGTCTATATCAACACTTATAATCAGTTATTGACAATGATCAGATAATCTATGAATTATTCTATATAGCAAATATAGGATTTTAATCTCTGTCAAGGTTATACATTTATTTAAATTATACACTCATGATGTGACAAGTGTCAGGATGTTAAGATGTTTTGTAACACTAATAAATTTTAAAGCAAACTACCCCTCTGAGAAGGGATTAATAATTATAATATATAAAGTGCTCAAACAACTCTATAGGAAGAAAATCTAATAATCTTATCAAAAAATGGGCAAAAGATTTGAATAGACATTTCTCTAAAGACACACAAATGGTAAACTGTCATATGAAAATATGCCCAACATCACTGATCATCAGAGAAATACAAATCAAAACTGAAGTGAGGTATCATCTAACCCAAATTAAGATGGCTTATATCCAAAAGACAGACAATAACAAATGTTGGTGAGGATGTGGAGAAAAGGGAAACTTTGTATACTGTTATTGGGAATCTAAATTAGTATAACCACTATGGACAACAGTTGTGAGCTTCCTCAAAAACCTAAAAATTGAACTACCATATGATCCAGCCATTCCACTGCTGAGTATATACTGAAAAGAAAGGAAATCAATGTATCAAATAGATATCTGCCCTTGTATGTTTGTTGCAGAACTGTTTACAATACCTAAGATTTGGAAGCAACCTACGTGTTCATCCAGAGATGAATAGATAAAGAAAATGTGATACATACACACAACAGAGTACTATTCAGGCATAAAAATGAATGAGATCTAGTCATTTCCAACAACATGGATAAAACTGGTGATCATTATGCTAAGTGAAATAAGCCAGGCACAGAAAGATAAGCATTTCATGTTCTCACTTATTGTGGAATCTAAAAATTAAAACAACTGACCTTATCGACAGAGAGAGTAGAAGGATGGTTACCAGAGGATGGGTTATGGGGGTGTATGGGGAGGTGTAGATGGTTGATGGGTACCAGAAAATTTAGAAAGAATTAAATAAGACTTAATGTTTGACAGCACATGGTGATTATACTCACTAATAACTTAATTGTATATTTTTAAATAACTTAAAGATTGTAATTGGATTTTTTTGTAACTCAAAGGCTAAATGCTTGAGGGAATGGGTACCCCATTCTCCATGATGTGCTTATTTCAGATGGCATGCCTGTACCAAAACATCTCATGTACCCCATAAATATATATACCTACTATGTATGCTCAAAAATTTAAAAAATAATAATTTAAAAATTTAAAAAACTTATCTAATTCAACTATTTATTTAATAGATAAGGAAATCAAGGCCAAGATATATGAAATGACAACATGATAAAAATTTTTATGTAGTTAGAATGAAAAACATAATTTTTAAATCTATAGACAATGGTACTCTAGCAGAGTGATAAGATCGTTGGCATTGGTGTGAAAGATGACACACTATGCCACATACAAGATTTGAGACTTTTGGGAAATTATTTAATTTTTCTAAACTTTAAAAATTCTAAGTGCTAAAAGAGAATAAAATAAAAGTGTATTTTAGAGTCTTCTAGTCATACCAACAGTAATTATCAGTAAAGTAACATATTTGAAAATATGCTATTTATGACTTTTTCTAAAAACTCAGGAGAAGCTATAAATTAATTGAAACATATTTGATATGGTACTGATGAAAATAATATTTCAGATAGAGTTTCCCAGACTAGAGTAATTCTATGAGACATGAATTTGTAATAGTAAATCCCAGATATTATTTTTGGGTTAATTGCAAATATTACAACAAGGCTAAGACATGGATTTTGGATCACCTGTAAATAATAATTTATTTTAAAATACTTAATGATCAAAACACTTCTGAATACCAACACAGCAACTGATAATACTAATGTTATATCAATATTTTTTAATTCTCCTGGACTCATTAACTTTTCAAGCAGGGCTATTTCTCATAGCTCTTCCCAGAAGACTACTTAAAGTTTCTCCATGATATGAATGCAGTATGATTTGGTTATGTTTTAGTGTTTGAACGAGTTATGTTATTTTGTGCCTATAGAAAAAAAACATGCATCAGACTTCCCTAACACAACCATGCCAGTGTAACTCCTGAAGTACTCCTAAAAATTCTCTCTGTTCTATCCATTTACGAGAAATATTTATTCCTCTCAAAAGCATTTTCCATTTTTAATAGAACAAATAAAAACATTATTGTACTTTTCAAAGGTATTTCTAACCTTGAAAAGGATATTTCCCTTGTCACTAAAAAGAACCTTTGAACATTATTCGATATTGTCAGTGTGCCAGCATAGGGAACTTGATACTTCTTTAATTCATTTGATTTGCCTTTACTTTTCTAACGAAATAAATGGCTTTGTGAAAAGAAAGTCATCATAATAAGAACTATTTTTGGAAAAGAAATGGATATATTTTGAAATACGTTAAAGAGATGTATTCATCTACACAGTCATTTAAATAACAAAGTAGCTACTGATTTAGCAGAGCATCTTCTAAAGATTTAATGGCATTTTATATCAAGACATACAACAAATATCCATCCTGACTTTCTGCAGTAGACAAAGGCATGTGTCTTACCGACATACTAAACAGGTGAAAGTGTTCTGGATGAAAATGGCTTAACCTAAACAAAATAGTAAACACCTCAGTTACATAGCCATTCATCAACTGAACTTGGAATAAAATTTCAAAGAGTCTTTAAATAACTTTGCTTATGAAAATTCAGGTAAAAATCTTTAATTGGTTGTGTATAAAGAGCTTAAGAATTCAAGTAGCTTACAATTAATACATTATATTCTATTTAGTTAATGATAGTTACACATTACTGTTGTCTGATTTGTATGACCCCAGATACTTGTCAGCAATTTCTTCTTATGGCATCATAAAATAGAACCTGGTGTTCGACATTTATGAAATTTACTTAAATTGTGTTTTTGTATTATATGGTTGTGTTCCCTATACACTGTAACATTTAATCATTTTATTATTTTGTAATTAATCAGTTTATTCATTCTGACATTTAATGCATTGATAATCAATATTAATCAATTTAGACATGTTTCTTTAAATTTTTATTGCATGTAACCAATGTCAAAAAACTAAGGTAAATGTAGAATTTAATTGCTATTGGTTTGTAACTAGGAACTGTTGGTTTGATTGCACTAAGAAAACAGCCTATCATGGGGAGGGGGGAGGGGGGAGGGATTGCATTGGGAGTTATACCTGATGTAAATGACGAGTTGATGGGTGCAGCATAGCAACATGGCACAAGTATACACATGTAACAAACCTGCATGTTATGCACATGTACCCTAGAACTTAAAGTATAAAAAAAAAAAAAAAAGATAAATACACAAAAATCACAGGGTTATACCCCGATGACGGATTGGACTCATTATTGTTAAATTGTCAATCATCTCCATATGTATAAATAGATTCAATAGAAATCCCATAAAAATCCTAGCAGGCTCCTCTGTGGAGTTGCTGATAGCAAAATTTATTTTGAAATGCAAATTAATTAGAATAACCAAAAGATAATCAAATTTAATATATCTTGTCTTGATTGCTGTACTATAAAGCTACAGTAATCAAGACAATAATAATAAAAAAAAAGAAAACAGAATTGGAAGCATAGAAGTCACATATAAAGTAGAATCTATGGCAAAGAAAGATAATAAAAGAATATTAAAGAGTTTATTAGAAATCACATCAGAAAACTGTGACTTAAGTAGTGAAGGGATCATATATTTCAATAAGAGAAAGACATAGGCGAGAAGAGGAATGCCTGATTCCCATAGGGCTAAGAGTTCACCTAGTACTCAGCTCAATCCAGGGAATAAAAGATGATCATAGAGAATATAGTCATTTGGTTTTACATTTTGTTATAAAAATTTCAAACATACACAAAATAAGTGAGAATATAATAAAGACATATTTCTACTATGCAACTTCAATATTTATTATTTTGCTAATCTTTATTTAAGGGCTCTATTTATTTGTTTGTTTCAAGGGAATTTAAAAGTTAAATCCCAACATTGTATCATTTCCCTCATAAATATTTCAGTGTGCATCTCTAACTAAAGAAGGAAATAATCCCCACAATTTTATTTATATACATAAATCACTATGCTATTGTTACACCAAATACAATTAACAATAATTATTTTCTTTCTTCTCATGAATCTTTTTATGGTTGGTTTGCCCAAATAAAGACCTTGAAAGTTCCACTCGTTTGTCTGGGTATGGCTGATCTCTTTTATTCTAGAACATTCTCTCTACATTCTTCAATGTCATTGATTTATTAAATTCAGTCATTTGTTGTAGAATTCTATAGGATGTTACACATTCTGAATGTTTTTTAATGCCCTCACAGTGTTATTTTGTTATGCCATATCATGTTTTTGTGCTTATATGGTCTTGAAGCTTGATTACTTTTAAGTTTAATTTTAAAAGATGAATATTTATAGGTGAGTCTATGTATTTTGTATTGCATCCTAGCACGAAGTACGTCATGTGGAGTTGCCTCATTAAGGATACAAATACTAATCAGTGGATTCAGATGGTGACAGCCTCAGCTTACCCATTACAAAGCTCCCTATCAATATTTCACTGTTGAGTTTAGCTTTTAATAATCATTACATAGGCAATTATTTCATTAAGGGATAAAAATGATGATATTTCTAATTTAACCACTAATTTTATCTTCAATAACTTAAATTACTTTATTAAGAAATTTCCTTTATCTACTTATTTCCTTGAAATAAAAGGCTTTTAGAGCCAGGTGCGTTGGATCACGCCTGTAATCCCAGCACTTTGGGAGGCCACCTGAGGTCAGGAGTTCGAGACCAGCCTGACCAACATGGTGAAACCTTGTCTCAACTAAAAATACAAAAATTAGCTGCGCATGGTGGTTCATGCCTGTAATCCCGGATACTCAGAAGGCTGAGGCAGGAGAATTGTTGGAATCCAGGAGGTGGAGGTTGCAGTGAGCCGAGATTGTGCCACTGCACTCCATTCTGGGTGACAGAGCAAGATTCTGTCTCAAAAAAAAAAAAAAAAAAAAAAAAAAAAAGACTTTTAGAAAGGTAGAATAAACACTTGATTCTTTCTCTAAAAAGCTAACTGGTCAAAGAGATAAATGTATGGATATCCTACTTTGGTTACTGATTTCATTGATTAAAAGGCCTGTGTCTTGATTCCTACTCTAAGAAATAATTTTAAAAAATATATACATATGTATGTTTTCATTTGTTTTCAACCTGGGGTTTTCAAAATGTGCTCAGTGAATCCTTGGGAATGAACGAGCACTAAGGCAAATGCCTAGCCTTTGAGTTATGGGCTAGATCGCTGGTCTTGTCTTCTTGCTCTGCCAGTATGAGGAAACAGGAAAAATCTGTCTCCTTTCCTACATATCCTGTAGACTCTACTTCTGCTATTAACTGTGCATGGAAATTTTTTGGGGGGACAGAGTCTAACTGTGTCACCCAGGCTGGAGTGCAGTGGCGCTTTCTTTGCTCACTGCAACCTCCACCTCCCAGGTTCAAGCAATTCTCCTGCCTCAGCCTGCCAGGTAACTGGGATTACAAGCACCCCCCACCACGCCCAGCTAATTTTTGTATTTTTAGCAGAGACGGGGTTTCACTGTGTTGGCCAGGCTGGTCTTGAACTCCTGACTTCGTTATCCACCCGCCTCAGTCTCCCAAGTACTGGGATTACAAACCTGAGCCACCACACTTGGCCAACGGTGCATCTCTTATTGTGCCTCAACTTTAAATACCCCAAAGGAGAGCATTGAGATGAATTAGCTCTCATTCTCGCAGGCATGAGTGGAGAATCACTAGTCCGGGGTGATTGGATATATAGGGCCAACTAATAACAATCCAACTTACAATAATTGTTACAATTTATGTCTAAGAAATCACTTTAAATGGACTGTGCATGCAATAGCATGAATCACACTCAAAATATCTTGCTGAGTAAATGAGAGAAGTCAGACCAAAAAAAGAAAAAAAAGAGTACATGCTTTCTATAAACTTCTAAAATATGCAAACTAGTTCACAATAACAAAAAGCAGATCAGTGGTTGCCTGGAGGTGAGGGAAGAGGTAGAGGAGAAAGAGATTTCAAAGAGGCATAAAGAAATTTTGGTGGGTTATAAACACATTTACTATCTTGATTTGCTAATTAATTTGATGATTTTACAGGTCTGTGCATATGTTGAAATCTGTCATATGGTATATTTTAAATATTTGAAGCTTATTGCATGTTATTTATTCCTTAATAAATCTCTTTTACAAATAGATTATTAAAGTAAAGAGCAACTTGAGGACTAGATTGTCTACTTTATTGAACTATAAGGAAGTAAATTTTATTGAAATGGAAAAAGAAAAGGAAAGAATTTGGAGTATAGAGTGATGCATTAGGAAATCAGCTTAAGATTAGATATTCTAATGGTAGACTATCAGAAACCTTAGAGTAATACAGGGCATTTGCCCACCTAAACAATCCAAATATATTGTTTGTATTCTCATGTTAAGCTGTGAAGATGTACTTGTTATTTACTTAAATTTAAAATTCATTAATAATTAGTAATATTATGGGGCATTATGATCTAATGAGTAATGGAATCTTACAAGCATTAGTGTTGAACCAGAAATTTACAGAATGATTCTGATACTGAACTATGTTTCCAGGACTAGATACTCCCCAACTTTCTGTAAGGGAAACAATAATGCAGAAATATAAAGTGATTTCCATTTATGTAACTCCTACACCCAAAGTGTTCCCGGACACTGTAGGAAATTCAAGGGTATCACACTAGAATAATTGAAGGATTAGATTCAAAACAGAAGTCCCAGTATAAGTTCACTGTGTGCAACAAACAAAATGAATGTGTAGATGATTAAACACACAAGAGTAGAACACTTAAAAATCATGATAACTGAAGATGTCAGAGGGCCAAACAAGATGGATGGCAGATCCATTGTTAAGTGGTTAACAGATGTGAGGGAGCAGCAGCAAGATCTTGCAATTGAAACTCATGCAGCTTCTAACAGAAAACTTCACATGGGGTTTCAATTTTGTTTGGAACTAATATAGACTCTGATGATAGCAATTCATTAGTCATTGGTTGTGATAGTTGTGGAGAGGGTTTCATAGAATTTGCCATATTCTATAAAGCAAATATAGAAATCTAATAATAGGTGGATAGTCAGGATGTTGAATAAGGACTATTCTTAAGACAATTAATGTCCTTGAATGTGGGCTTATATCAACAATATAGCATTTTAAAAGTATAGTGCTTTGATGATGTTGAATAGGGAATATTTATTGATCAAGTTTTAAACATATTCCTACATGAATATTATCTAAAATTCTTCTTTCATGTAACTGATGAGGAAACTGAATTATATTGGGCTAAAGTAACTGGACTAAAATCACGTAACTCATTAGTGGTAGCTTCAGGCTTAAAACTTTCTGGCGGGGATTTGTTAATACCAGTGGCTATGTCCCAACCTTAGAGCAGTACTAGACACGTAAATAAAGAAGCCCCAGATGCAGCAAACTTTTGGCCTACATGCAAGATGCACTGATTTCAAAATATTAGTACATTCAGGTTCCCCATATACAAGGTCTGTGAGATAAGAGTTCATTGCTAGTATCCTATTAATTCCAATTGCCTTTTAGAGTTTCTCATAGAGGCCTTATACATGCAAGATTTGACAGCCAGTTAGAAATACTCAACTTCAAATGCAAGATGTCTCCCTTTTATAATGCTAGAGGAAAAGGCTGACACTGAGGTTTATATTGTTTTTACAATATTCCATTGTCTTTTTCTAAAAATCATTTTCAGAGTGTGAAATCAATCCATTTCTAGTTTAGATTAATGCAGAAGCCAAGAAACGTGAACTCTGCCTTCAATTTTCAACTGAGCAAAATGCCAAAATGTCTTGTGATTTAACTGACACTTGCTTAGTCTTCCACTATCATATCTAAAACTGAGTTGTTCTTACAAGATTTTGTGATGTAGGATATTTAACAAGAGTGGAAATGTAAGGTCTAAAGATGCTGTGGCAGTGGATTCTAACAAGGAGTTTTATTGTTCTCTTTCCTTACCTTTAGTTTCCCCTGACAATCATTCTTCCTGGTACTAACTTATAGTATTCTCCTAAAGTTCCCTCCACTTGATGTCAAATTGTATTGAGGATTGAAAAGATTTTATTCTTAGAGAAGGTTGTATTGAAACTGATTTCTTTTTAACTTACGTTTGATTTTGCCATTGCTGGATTTGGGCTTGGATAGACTTTATAAACACTGAACAGATACATTCTTATATAAGACTAACTTGATTTGCTTGATCTTTCAGCAAAGTGTTGCACAGATTGAAACTTCTCTCATATGTAATATACTTGAATTTTGAGTTTGTTATTGTAGTGTTGTTTCCTAGTAGAAATGGTTAGAAGGTTGCTCTTTTCATCCCAAATATGGTCAGATGCCTATAATTGAACTCTCTTTTGGTTATTAAATATTTTACCAATAAGTAAAACAATTCAAAATAGCAACTGAACAGGGATAAAATAAATATTTATTTATTTTTTAGTTATGGAATCATTCTTGAAAAACCAAAAGAGCTTTATCTGTAAATGAAAACTCAGAAATATCAGAGGAAATCACAAAAACCAGTCAAGGAAGTACAGCTTTGCAAGTAAATGGAGTGGAAGATTTCAGCCTTTATTTTTGCTTTCTCTCGGGTTAAGAGCCTCCACTCATTTTAATGAGAAGCAAAATGTTTTTCCACTTAAAAATTCTTGGCTTTTCTAACTTTATGTAAGCACCTAAAACTGAAAAACTATAATGTTTATACTTTACCTATTCATTGTCTGCAATTTATTTGCAGATTTTTTTAACTAAGGAGATTATTGTATGGATGTAAGCACCTGTTAATTCCTCTTTTTCTATACAGTAGGAAGCTATATGGATTTCATGGTCCTATACTGTTAGGTGGCATTATCTTATTTCTTTATAATAAAGAATGTAGCATTGTAATTTATAGTCATTTATCTAAATTATTTGTAATAAAATGTTAACATGTAGAATGTTTTAATATAGACATGCCTTTTTTTCTGTTTCAGATGCATTAGAAGAATTGTAATATTAGGTATTATCTACCTTTAAGAAAATAGAAGTGGCCAGGTGCAGTGGCTCATGCCTGTAATCCCAGCACTTTGGGAGGCCAAGGCAGGTGGATCCCCTGAGGTTAGGAGTTCGAGACCAGCCCGGCCAACATGGTGAAACCCCGTCTCTACTTAAAATACAAAAATTACCAGGTGTGGTGGCACTTGCCTGTAATCCCAGCTACTCAGGAGGCTGAGGCAGGAGAATTGCTTGAACCCAGGAGGCGGAGGTTGCAGTAACCCAAGATCACGCCACTGCACTCCAGCCTGGGTGACAGAGCAAGACTCTGTCTCAAACAAACAAAAAAAAAAAAAAGAAGAAGAAAAGAAAATAGAAGCTAGGACCAGGCATAGTGGCTCATGCCTGTAATCCTAGTGGGTTGGGAGGTCAAGGTAGAGGAACGGCTTAAGGCCAGGAATTCCTGATCAGTCTGATCAGGGTAGTGAGACTCCATCGCTAAAAAAAAAAAAATAAAAAATAAAAAAAAAATAGCTGATCGTGGTAGTGGCATGTATCTGCAGTCCTAGCTACTCAGGAGCCTGAAATGGGAGGATTGCTTGAGCCCAGGAGTTTGAGGCTGCAGCTAGCTATGATTGATTGCTCCACTGCAGTCCAAGCTGGTTGACAGAGCTGTTGAAAGAGAAAAGGGAAGGGAAGGGAAGGAAAGAAAAGGAAAGGGAAGGGAAAAAGTAAATCTAGGTTCCTCTTCAAAGACTTTCCTCCCCATCTAATTAGGAATAAATAGTAACTTCTCTTAGAAGCAAAATTTATTCAAAGACTTGTGCTAATATTCTTAAATATCTGCTAGCTGTAATAAAGAAATCAATTACTTTATGTTCTTAGCTCCCACAATGTAGCCTAAATATTTGCCCTGGCATGCTCATACTAGGCCAAGCAAGCATTAGGTCATAGCCTGTTCCTCTTCCTTCTTTGAAGTTCTTTTTACTTTTCTCAGCATTCCACAAGTTATCTCTTCCTTCTTTTGTTCTTCTCTGCCTTTGCCTCTTTTAAAAAGTTCTAAGTTGCTAACCAATCAGGACAAATACAGAATGTGAAGTCCTGTTCCAGCAAATAGAAACCAGACACAGCAGTAAGGTAGACGTGTCAAGTTATAGATGACCCTGTCTCCTTTGTTCAGTGTACTCTTGTGGCAAAACTGCTGGGGAGTGTACCCTTTCTGCAGAAAGTAAAAAAATAACCTTGCTGAGGAAATTAAATTTATATTCAAGTGCTATATCTTTATGGCACCAAATAACAAGAATTTCTAACAGAAAGGAAGGAAAGAAAGGAGGGAGGGGGGCCGTGCATGGTGGCTCACACCTGTAATCCCAGCACTTTGGGAGGCCAAGGAGGGTGGATCACGAGGTCAGGAGATGGAGACCATCCTGTGAATGGTGAAACCCCGTCTCTACTAAAAATACAAAAAATTAGCTGGGCATGGTGGGGGGCGCCTGTAGTTCCACCTACTTGGGAGACTGAGGCAGGAGAATGACATGAACCTGGGAGGCGGAGCTTGCAGTGAGCCAAGATCGTGCCACTACACTCCAGCCTGGGTGACACAGCGAGACCCCGTCTCAAAAAAAAAAAAAAAAAAAAAAAAAAAAGAAAGGAAGAAGGGAGGAAGGAAGGAAGGGAGAAAGAGAGGGAAAGCTAAATTTTGTGTTTTGTTTAGTCTATGGAAACAATAGCCATCAAAATATATTTTGATAAAACAGTGGGCATGAATTGTTGATTGGAGAGAAGGAATTTACAAAAGAGAAAAAGAAAGAACATACCCCATTGGCAAGGATTTCCTAAAGATCTGTAGGACGTTAGAAGATGGAACAGAAAGTTGAAGAGCAAAAAGCATTATCAGGTCAGTGGGACTGACCCAAGTAAGTTGCTGAGAGAGAAAGAGAGTCACTTTGCAAATAAATGCTTGGTGGTTGAATCTATCAAAAGACAATGGTGAAGAGCACTATATGAAGATTCAGGAGGCAAACAGGGACCAAATTATCCTTATAGTGACCCATAGTCAAGTTATATAACCACTCTAATTATTACTCTGAGACCCAACCTTCGTTTGAATGAATTGCCATTTGTTGGTCTATAAGAACGACACCTGTCCTTCCAGCAGTAGCGTGTAAAAATTAGTCTTCACCAGAAGCTAGCATCTTCTCTGGTCAAGCAACAAATGCTAAACGTATTTTTGCTATATATGTATTTATCATATGTTAAAGGAGAAAAAAAAAAAGAAGCCACTCAGTTTGTGGTAATTTTCTGTAGTAGTTCCAGAAAACTAACACAATGGCTTACCGATATTCTCTCTCATGACTCACTGCAGCAAATTAGCTCACTTGGTGGATTTTTCTTGTGGTTTTTTTCATAAGGTTACATTCAGATTGACTGAACTTAATTTTTAAAAATGTATATATTTTTTATTTTTATGACTACATAACAGTTGTACATGTTTATGGGGCACATGGGATATTTTGATACATGAATACAATGTGTAATGATCAAGTCAGGGTAATTTAGATATCAATCACCTCAGACATTTATCATTTATTTGTGTTAGGAGAATTCTAATTCCTCTCCCTAGTTATTTTGAAGTATACAATAAATTATTGTTAACTATAACCACCCTGTTGTACCTCCAAACACTAGATCTTATTTTTTTCTATTTAATTGTATTTTTTTTTACCCATTAATCAACCTTTCTTTATAGCCCCTCATGATGTGGTTTGGCTCTGTGTCCCCACCCAAACCTCATATTGAATTGTAATCCCCAGTTTTGGGGGAGGGACCTGGTGGGAGGTGATTGTATCATGCAGGCAGATTTCCCCTTTGCTGTTATCGTGATAGTGAGTGAGTTATCTAGAGGTCTGGTTGTTTGAAAGTGTGTAACACTTCCCCTTTCACACTCTCTCTCTCCTGCTGGCCATGTGCTTTCTTCCCCTTCACTGTCTGTTATGATTGTAAGTTTCCTGAGGCCTCCCCAGACATGCTTCCTCTACAGTCTGCAGAATCTTGAGCTGATTACATCTCTTTTCTTTATAAATTATCCAGTTTTAGGTAGTTCTTTATTGCAATGTGAGAACAGACTAACATACCTCTTCACTACCCTTCTCAGCCTCTAGTAACCATCATTCTTTTCTCTTACTCCATGAAATCAATTTTATTTTGCTCCTACATATGAGTGAGAACATGCAATATTTGTCTTTCTGAGCCTGGCTTATTTACTTAATATAATGTTTTCCAGTTCCATCCACATGGTTGCCAATGACAGGATCTCATCATTTTTCCTGGCTAAATAGTATTCTATTGTGTTTATGTACCACATTTTCTTTATCCATTTATCCTTGATGGATCTATAGATTGATCCTAAATCTTGGCTGTTGTGAATAGTGCTGCAATAAATATGGGAAAGCAGCTATCTCTGTGATACACTGATTTTCTTTCTTTTGGATATATACCTAGCTGTGGGATTGCTATATCATATAGTAGTTCTATTTTTAGTTTTTTGAGGAAACTTCATACTATTTTCCATAGTGGTTGTACTATTTTACATTCCTACTAATAGAGTAAGAGCCTTCCCCTTTCCTTTTTTCTTTTCTTTCTTTTTTTTTTTTTTTTTTTTTTTTTGAGATGAAGTCTCACTCTGTCACCCAGGCTGGAGTGCAGTGGCACATCTCGTCTCACTGCAAGCTCCGCCTCCCAGGTTCACGCCATTCTCCTGCCTCAGCCTCCCGAGTAACTGGGACTACAGACTCCCACCACCATGCCTGGCTAATTTTTTTTTTATTTTTATTTTTTAGTAGAGATGGGATTTCACCGTGTTAACCAGGACGGTCTCGATCTCCTGACCTTGTGATCCGCACACCTCAGCCTCCCAAAGTGCTGGGATTACAGACGTCAGTCACTGCGCCTGGCTAAGCCTTCCCCTCTCTTACCATCCTTGGGTTGGGCTGTATTTCCAAAGTATTGACTGGACTGAACTCTAGGACAGCTGACAAACATGACTGAACATTGATGCTGGCTATTGGCTAGGAACTCAGCTAAGGCTACTGGCTGGAGCATCTCCACCTGGCTTGGGCATTTCACAGTATGGCAGCTGAATTCCAGGAGGGAGCACCCTAAGTGGATCCTGAGAGGGAGCATTCCAAGAAGCCTGAGCTGATGCCACAATGCTCCTTATGACTTAGCCTGAGAAGTTCCATACACAATTTCTAATGTACTGGATTGGCCAGGAAGATCAACAGCAGTTCCCACTCAAATATAAGTGAATTAGTCTCTACCTCTCAATAGGAGAAGAAAAAGTATTTGTGGCCAGCTTGAATCTACCATACCACGTTACACTTTTTAATTTAAAAAATTTCTTAACAATATTGACTAATTTCAAATATGTGAGCCTACTCCATTTCTTTAACAATAGTCTATACCATAAAACCTGTTTAAGGAATGTGGCTCCTTGATTTTTTTTTATGGAAGCACTATGTTAAAATGTTCCTTTAAAGCTTAACACATAGTCTTCAGTTCTTCACTTCTGCCAAATTGCTATTTAAACATTAGTACATAGTTGGTGTCCCTCCTCTTCCATTAATCTTTTTCTTTTTCTTTTATCTTAATTTTTAAATACTCTACATTATGTTTATCCCTTTTCTGAATTCTTCTTACAATTTTATTCTTGTCCATCCACATCCTCAATGCATGTGTGTGTGTGTGTGTGTGTGTGTGTGTGTGCATGCGCATGCATGCACACATGCCAGTGAGGGGATCCATATGAGACTGAGAACTGGTTTAGATGTGGCAACTGCATGAGGGGAAGCAATGGTTTTATCGCAACAGCTGGCATCAGCCTTCTGCTCGGTCATGATTTCTTCTGACTGTGTAAATGCAGTAATACACTATGTGACTCTCCATCTATCTTACCCCTCGGCACAACTTGACCCATTGCTATACACACTTGCAGGTTGACATGCCCTAATTGTCATGTTAATCTTATTTCCCATTGATGGAATTACGTTGGAATTACATTGATCTTCTGGTTTACAGTTATGCATTTACATCTAGTCTCTCCCACTGTGCGTTACCATTAGCCTCTGATATTTGATGGCAGCAGCCCTGCATCACTGCCATCCTCCAAAAGACAGCTTCTACTGAGCATCTAGATGCTGATACCACCACTACTAGTGTGTTTCTTATTTCCTCAGTGAAGGCTGTGTCCTCTAGGAACTCCTAAAGAACATAGTGAAGTAATGGTTTCCCAGGCCAAACAAAATTTCATTTTAACATTCCCATGTCCTAGACTCTTCTAAAGAGAAAGAAAAAAAAAAAAGTAAAAAGGAAAGGAAAAAAATATAGGGTGATAAAACTATAAAGTTAGTACAAATATGTAATATATAGGTGTAATCTAAGAGCAACTTTAGATTGGATGATCAGGTAAGGACTTCTGATGAAATATTTAATCTGAGAACTGAATGAAATAAAAGGGTCATTTAGTCAATAGAAGAAAGTTTCAAGAGGAATTTTTAAAAATATATTCAGCTCAGATCTCTTTTTTAATCTTCAACTTTTATATTTCCAATTCCTTCTAAATTTCTCTACAATGACCTCAAAATTAGCCAAACTGAATTGCAGTTATGAAAACAATCTGAATCAATAGTACCTTCTTCCTCTACTTATCAGATTGTTAATGGTATTGGTTTCCTTTGTCTGTTATAATAAATTACCACAAACTGGTGGCTGAAAACAAAAGATAATTATTCTGTAATAGTTCTGGAGGTTGAAATCAAGGTGTTGTCGGGGTTGGTTCCTTCTGGAGTCTCTGAGGGTAAATCTGTTTCAGGCCTCTCTCCTAGTTTCTAGTGGTTGCCAGCAATCCTTGCTATTTTTTGACTTGTAGCTGCATCCTCCCAATCTCTGTCCCCATCTTCACACTTCGCTCTGTGTGTGTTTTTGTAGGTACCCCCTTATTCTTCAAAGGTACCAGCTACTGGATGCAGGGTCCACCCTAATGCAGTATGACGTCTTCTTTACTTGCTTACATCGGCAAAGACCCTATTTCTGAATAAGGATACATTCACAGATTTCAGAGATTAGGACTTGAACATATCTTTTGGGAACACACAATTCAGCTCACCACACTTGCGATCTTGTATTCCCAATGTTCATGCTGGGACACCTATCCTAGTCTATCACTTTCCACACCCAATTGCAAAGTACCGTTAATTCAGCAGTTTTAGCATTTCTTGAATGTATCTAACTCTGTTCATACCTTGTTATATTACTTTAATTTAGACACTCATTATCTTTAGAGTCTTCTAAAAGGGCCTTAAAATGTGTGTCTCTGCTTCTAATATTGCCTTCTCCCATATATGCACTTTTTTTCTAAATGCGTTTTATAGCCAGAATATTTAAAAATCCAAATAAATAAAATTTACTTGTATCATCTCAAACCCTCCCTAAAAACCATTTAAAGAGTCTCCTTTGCCATCAATTAAAAAGTGTAAGCAAGTAAAAGCAAATAAGCAAAAATAAAAACAGAAAATTTAAAAAATAAGGTTTTTAATGTTTTCAGTCCACAATTAAAAACTCTGCTTTTGAATTAAGGAAGACCATCATTTGACTTCACTTCTTGTCACACTATATTATAGGTCGTTGCTTACTTTCTGAATTTCATTTTTGTAACTTGTTAAATGGGGCTAATATAATTAAGTTGAATTATAGGATTATTATGAAGAATGAGTGTTAAGCACAATTCCTGGCACCTAGTGAAAGTCCAATAGACCGAATTACTTTCTGCTATCTTTCCAGTTCCATCTCTAACTTTATCTCATACCAATCTCATCTTTCTCTTTGTATGTTTGCTTCTTTTGCAGAATGTCTTGCATTTCCGACATTATGGTCTTTACTCTTTTACTTCTTGGCTTTTAACTTGACTTGAAAAGTTGTTTCGTTCCCTGCCTTTAACATGTTAATTTATTCATGCATTTTTAATACTGTTGGACACAGGCATCAGCTATACCAGGAACCTGAGTTGACTTTTTAGTCTTAATTCAGGTCTCTCCTTTGTGCGTACTCCTGTCCCAGCATTTATCAATGTCAAGTGCAGCTATCATTCTCTATTTCTTTATACTTCAATATGCTATCAGCTCTTTGTGAGAAGGGACCACATTTTATGCTTCTCGTTATTGCAAGAGCTGATCCTAGTGCTCCATGTCTTGGAATGTATGAAAAAAAAAGAAAGAAAGAAAGTTTTGTGAGAGTATCTATCCCTATCCCTGGGATGAGAACAAATTTATATTTTAGAATTACACTCCAGGAGAGCATTGATATCATCTATTGAGTTTCTTTTTTTCTTTTTCTTTCTTTCTTTTTTTTTGTTGTTCTATCTCCAGTTTTAAAATAGGAGCTGACTATTCAGAGAAAATAGTGAATGTTCAATAAATACAATAAATACTTGTTGATTTTTAGATGGGTGAAATAACTGATGCACTATTTATTAGCAAAAATTGAAAGGTATTTACCAAAAATTTCATTCTGGTTCTTAACAATAAGCAAGTGTAGTCCAAACCCAGGAAGAAAGAGGCATAATTATTTTGACAAATAAAGTCTATTACCTGGCATAATGTACAAACACTTGTTTGGTAGCTAGGAGACCTGGCTTCTAATCTCTCTAAGTGGCTGTATAGTTAAACACTTGGAATAAGTTACTTCATTTTTGCTAGGCCTCAGTTTTCTCTATTGAGAAGTGGTGGCCTTGGATTATCATCTCTAAGATCTTTTCTATGTCTATTTTTTTTAAGTTTTGGATAAGCAGTCATCTGTAGGTAATCTAAGACTCCATGGCATATGTTGTGAGGGGAATTGACCTATATAACCTATATAGCCCTTGTATTAAAAATAAATCTTGGCCAGGCGCAGTGGCTCACATCTGTAATCCCAGCACTTTGGGACGCCTAAGAGGGTGGATCACGAGGTCAGGAGATCGAGACTATCCTGGCTAACAAGGTGAAATCCCGTGTCTACTACAAATACAAAAAATTAGGCAGGCGTGGTGGCGGGGCAACTATAGTCCCAGCTACTTGGGAGGCTGAGCCGGGAGAATGGCATGAACCCAGGAGGAAGAGCTTGCAGTGAGCCAAGATTATGCCACTGCACTCCAGTCTAGGTGACAGAGCAAGACTCTGTCTCAATAAATAAATAAATAAATAAATCTTGGGTGAGCCCGTTGGCTCACGCTTGTAATCCCAGCATTTTGGGAGGCCCAGGTGAGTGAATCATCTGAGGTCAGGAGTTCGAGACCAGCCAGGCCAACATGACGAAACCCCATCTCTACTAAGAATACAAAAATTCGCCAGGCGTGGTGATATGTGCCTATAGTCCCAGCTACACGGGGGGCTGAGGCAGGAGAATTGCTTGAACTTGGGAGGTAGAGGGTGCAGCGAACCAACTGTATCACTCTACTGTACTCCAGCCTGGTGACAGGGCGAGATTCTGTCTCAAAAAATAATAATAATTAAAAATGAATGAATGAATGAATGAATAAACAAATAAATAAATCTTGCCCTACCAATTTTCAATAGAAATATTCAGCTTCCTAATTAGAGAGATATATTTCAACTGGAATGATAGGGTCTTGCACATTTCCTTATTGTTTGTTCCTTAACTTAATATAAATGTACAGTACTAGGTTAACTTCTTGTAGTTAAAAATGAAAACCAAATATGCCAGTAAAAATGATATTACTATTTAAAATATTAATATTTTAAATACTTCAACACGGGAAGAGATCTGAAGGCAATTATTTAAATCCTCACCTTTTGTGGATAGCAGAATGGAGACACAGAGGCTACACCTGACTGTTCAAAGTAACTATAGGGTTGTTTAAGGGCAGCCAAGTGAGAATCCAGCCCTTCCAATTATTTCAGGGGTGCTCTTTCTAGTCCACTAGGCTTTTCTTATCTTCAGCACATTAATTGATAATCTGACTTAAGAGAGAAAATAGAAGCAATCGAAATAAGCACCCATAAGCACATAGTACATCTACCCAATTACCAGCATCTGTACTGAGATGTTTCTGCCTTCACTCCTGTTACGATGGATGGACTCTCCATGCCCCACCAAGGTCAGCTCCTTCACTTGTGCATAAGATCCTGTTCTCTCTAGCCTAATCAAGGATATTATTTCAGTTTTTCTGCCCTCTTCACACTGTAGAAGATCATTCCCATTAGCAGACAAACATGCTGTTATTTTTCTCATTTAAAAACAACTTATTTTGGAGGAGGCAACAGCTGAGGAAATTTAGAAAACAGTAAGATAAAAACAACTTATTTTGACCTCACTGCTTTATATGCCCTATAATACTCTTTCTAACTCCTTTACAGTAAAATTTCTTTTAAAAAGTTGTCTCCAAATTCCTCTGCCTTCAATTTCTTTTCTTCTTTGCTCACTTAAATTTACTCCAATCAAAATGAAATTGTTGCTAAGGGAAACATTGTTCTCTACATTAAAATCCAATGGTCAATTTCAGTTCTTATCTTACTTGACCTGTGCTATGATTTAAACGTATCCCCTCCAAAACTCATGTTGAAACTTAATCCTCAGCATGGGGTATTCAGAGGTGGAGTCTTTGAAGACGTGATTAAGTCATGAGGGCGCCTCATGGATTATTGCCCTATAAAAAAGCTGGAGGGGGCCGGGCGCAGTGGCTCACGCCTGTAATCCCAGCACTTTGGGAGGCCGAGGCGGGCGGATCACAAAGTCAGGAGATCGAGACCACGGTGAAACCCCGTCTCTACTAAAAATACAAAAAAAAAAAAAAAAAAAAATTAGCTGGGCGCGGTGGCAGGTGCCTGTAGTCCCAGCTACTCAGGAGGCTGAGGCAGGAGAATGGCGTGAACCCGGGAGGCCGAGCTTGCAGTGAGCCGAGATCGTGCCACTGCACTCCAGCCTGGGTGACAGAGCAAGACTCCGTCTCAAAAAAAAAAAAAAAAAAAAAAAAAAAAAGAAATACTACTGAAAAAAGCTGGAGGGAACTAGCTTAGGCCTTTTTTAATTTTAATTTTTATTTTATTATTATTATTATTTTTATATTTATTTATTTATTTATTTATTTATTTATTTATTTATTTGAGACAGAGTCTCACTCTTGTCGCCCAGACTGGAGTGCAGTGGTATGATCTGGGCTCACTGCAACCAGTCTCCTGGGTCCAAGTGATTCTCCTGCCTCTGCCTACCAAGTAGCTGGGATTACAGGCACCTGCCACCACTCTCAGCTAAATTTTTTGGTAGAGATGGGGTTTCACCACGTTGACAAGGCTGGTCTCGAACTCCTGATCTCAGAAGATCCGCCCACCTTGGTTTCCCAAAGTACTGGGATTACGGGTGTGAGCCCCTGCACTCAGCAGCTTAGGCCCTTTTTACCATTCACTCTTCTACAGGTGAGGACACAACAAGAAGGCTCCCATCAGACACTGATTGCCGGTCCCTTGATTTTGGTCTTAGCCTCCAGAACTATGAGAAAATACATTTCTGTTATTTATACATTATCCAGTCTGATATTTTTGTTATAGTAGCACAAATGGGCTAAGACAAGCTATCAACAGCATATGACAGAGCATAACACTTTCTCTCATTTGAAATATATTTTACTTGCACACATGATATCATATTCTCATGATTTTATTCCTACCTTACTGAGCACTATTTCTCAGAATCCTTTGCTATCTTTTACTTATATTCCCAAACTCTGATTATTGGTATCCCAATGTCCAGTTCTCAGTCTTTTACTTCATAAACTCATTTACTTGGTTATCTCATTTTGTCTCATGGCTTTAAATACCATTAACTTACTGATCAGAGACACAGACCAGACAAGACGATTACATCTACAACTCATAGATACCTTCAGGCTCATATATGCAACTGTCTGTCTCTCCTCTTAAATATCTCATAAATATATCCAAAATTGAAATCCTGCTTTCTCTCCATCTCACATCTGCTCCATATATATTATGCTGACTTTCACTAATTGGTTAGTTCATCCTCCCGGTTGCTTAGGTCAAAACCTTTTAAATCATTCTTAATTTCCACTTTCCTCTTACACCCTACATTCCTTCAAGTCAAAACCTTATTGGGTTTTCATTATAAATATATCCATAATGTAACTACTTCTCATCACATTCATGGTTACCATTATGTTCTGACTCACCATCATCCTTCACCTTAATTTTGATAGTAACCTCCAAACCAGCCTCCCTTATTTACCCCTGAAGTCTATCTTTGACCAAGCAGAATGATCCTTAATCAGATCTTGTGACACCTTCATTCACATCCTACAACAGCTTTTCTTTTTACTTAGAAGAAAGGCCAAAGTCCTTTCAAGGGGTTATGAGGTCTTATTCAATCTGCTACCTCCTCCATATCCCTGTGATACAGTTTGGCTCTGTGTCCCCACCCAAATCTCCAATTGCAATCCCTGTGGGTCAAGGAAGGGGCCTGGTGGGAGGTGAATGGATTATGGGGGCAGTTTCCTCCATGGTGTTCTCACGATAGTGAGTGAGTTCTCACAAGATCTGATGATTTTAAAAAGTGTTTGGCAGTTCCCTTCTGTGTTCTTCTCTCTTGCCTACTGCCATGTAAGACATGCCTGGCTTCCCCTTTGCCTTCTGCCATAAGTTTCCCAAGGCCTCCCCAGTCATGTGGAACTGTGAGTCAATTAAATCTCCTTTCTTTATAAATTATCCAGTCTCAGGTACTATCTTTATAGCAGTGTGAAAATGGACTAATACACCCTGTATCTTCTCTGAATATACTTCCTCATCTTCTTGCCCTTACTCACTCTCTGCCAGCCCTACAGTGCTACCTGCTGTTCCTGAATGCTACAAACATTCTAAACATGCTTCTGCTTTGGAGACTTTGTATTTACATTCTCTCTTTCTGAAATGTTCTTCTGTTATCTGCATAGCTTGCTCAATCACCTGACTTGTTGTTTAACTGAAGTATCACCTTCTCAGCTGGGGTTTCCTTAACTATCCCGCTTAAAATTTTAGCCCACCCACTTAGAACTCCTCCCTGTTTCCTGCTATATTTTTCTGTGTTACACTTACCACTTCCCAATATAAAATATCATTTATGAAATAGCACTATATTTATTAATAATTTTTTAAATAATTTATAATGTAATGTATAATATAACTCTTGAATTTTTAAACTTTCTTCTTTCACCAAATGTTTCTAAGTTTCCCAGAGGGAGGGTTGTGTCTTTGTCTTTACTGTTAGGCCCTCAGTTCACAGAACAAAGATTAATGCACAGTAGGTGCTTGCACTAGTAGGATTATATAATATCCCCTATAATTTCCAACCCCTGATGTACACACATCTTGACCCAGTTATTCAATCAAAGAATAATCTAGGTACTGATGTGAAAGGACTTTGCAGATGTAAATTAAGGTCACAAATCACTTGCAGTTAGTTAAGATGATCTGGGCTGGCCTGATCTATTCATATGAGAAGTCAGAGACACAGGAAGTCAGAGAAATTTAAAACATGAGGGATTTAACATGAGGGACTGTCTCTGTTGTTGGCTTGGAGATGGTTGGGGCTATGTGACAAGGAATGGGAGCAGCTTCTAGGAGCTGAGACCCTTGGGTGACAGCCAGTCAGGAAATGAAGACCTTAATCCTACAACAGCAAGGAACTGAATTCTACCAATTTTGATAAGAATCTTCCAGATACTTCCCTAGAGCCAGAGAAGTCAGCCAAGTTGACACTTTGATTTCAGCCTTTGAAACCCTGAGTTGAGAATCCAGGTAGACTTTGCCTGGACTTCTGATCTAGAGAACTGTGAGCCAATAAATGGGCATTATTTTAAGCCACTGTGATTGTGGTAATTTGTTAAATAGCAATAGAAAACTAATACAGAAATCAGTAAATATGTGTTGAATTAATAACATTATATTTTATCATTGCGATCCTTCCAAAATAATTGGTATTTTTGTTATAACATAAACGCTGATTTTATTTTAAATAAAATAATCAATTTCTCTCCTGAAGCATGTCTTCTTTATTACTGATTAAATGTATGGTATTATTTTTCAATTTCACAGCATTAAAAAAGTTATTTGATAATATTAGAGATCCATTCAACATTATGTATCTTAGTTTCTCTGGATATAATTATGTTTACCTCTACATTTTTATTAAATAAATAATTTTTTTACCCCATCCCTGGTGATAGGTAAGATTAAAATTTTTACTAGTCAATGATATATTTGAGTCTTAGAAATCTAACCTACCACTTTGGGGGATCGAGGCAGGCAGATAACTTGAGGCCAGGAGTTCGAGACCAGTCCAGCCAACATGGTAAAACCCTGTCTCTACTAAAAACACAAAAATTAGCCAGGCATGGTGGTGCACGTCTGTAATCCTAGCTACTTGGGGGCTGAGGCACGAGAATCGCTTGAATCTGGGAGGCAGAAGTTGCAGTGAGCCAAGATTGTGCCACTGCACTCCAGCCTAGGCGACAGAATAAGACTGTCAACAAACAAACAAAGCAAAACAACAAAAAACTAACTTAGAGAAAGCTGAGCTTAGATTTTATCCTTTTCCACAATCCTGAGGTCAAATGTATTCTCTCTCTCTCTTTTTTTCCTTGCTAGATACTAATGACAGCTGTTCCATTTTTACTTTGGGTGATCACAATTTGAAAATGATTGAGCATGGCAAATTAGAGAGCATATGCATAATAGGTTATCACCTAGCACCTACTTTCCAAGTTCTTATCTATTCTGCACAGCCTCACTAACAAGCAAGTGTTACATTTTAATCACACTTTCTAACATAAGCTTATTCTTTTTCTGTTGAGAAATAAATTAGATCATCCCATCTGTATACCCTATCGTAAGTACTAAGTGATAGCTGTTTGATGTTAATGTGATGTGAAATAATATAAAATTTGACATAAAAAGCATTTTATATTGAAAAAAATTTTCACAAAATCCAAAGTAAGTGTTGGCTGATTACCCATTTTTAGAAATGTTTAATGTTAACAGCTAAATATAAAAATCAATTAAAGAATAGACTTTAAATGTTCATAACATATGAAAAGTCCAAGATAAAATGTAATATGTGGTAGCTAAATTTTGGTATTCATCATTTTCCAGAGAGTGAAAATTATATAACCATTTGTTCAATTTTTCTTTTGGTTGTTATCTGTTTGCAAATATATACATATTTAACTAAATATATATATAGAATACTATCCATATATTTGATATTTTATATATACATATATAATTTTAGTAATTTAAAAAATGGAAAGAGTTGTCTTGCTGAGATAGGCGGTGTGAATTACATTTTTAAAATAAATTAATAATACTCTTTTATTTAGCTAATATTTCTGATAAACTGTTGTTCATAGTTCTCTTGGTTGACTGCCTCTGAGAAGAATGTAAATATTTACTCTGGATAACTATTACTACTTAGTGGAAAAATTTTTATTTCTTCACATTAAAAAAGTAGCAAACCTGCAGAACATGCAGCTAAAGGGAGTCAGCATTTTTTTTTTCTTCAGTCTTGGTTAAAAATAAAAGTAGCAGGAGGCTTAATTCAAAGAATATTGTTTGATTGCACTGTAACCTAATGCGATTTTTACGAAAATGCGGTGAATGTTACAAAAAGTGGAAAAATGAAATGTCAGAATTCTTGCTGTTAACTACAGAAACGTGCTGTGTTAAGACATAAATTGTATGAATGTGCTTGATTCCTGACTTCATTGTATTGTTTTCCTTCTTTAATTTTCTTGGAATGCTTACTTCCTTTCTTATATGGCCTTTCTCCATGTCGTTTAGTAAATTATTTCAAATCTTTTTGGAAAAGGTGAAAGAAAACAGTCTTTACTCTTTGTTTTACTCTGTTTTTTAACTCTTACATTAAGAATAAAAGAGGAGATATATTTATTATCAAGTCCAACATATCTACACATTTTAAATGTTTTGCTTATTTATTTCTTTTTTCCACTGAGTTGCTGTTGATGAGCTATCCATCTATAAAATAGATTGAAAATACTCAGCAACATTTAGTACAAGGAAAAAAGTTATATTGGCTCTTTAAAAGCAGTCTTTTGGAGAAGGTGCTTTTTGTTTGTTTGTTTTTGCATTTTGCCAATAACTGAAAAACTTCAAAAAAATTGCCATGAAAAATAATTCCAACTCTATTATAAAAATTTGAATTATAAAAATTAAACATATTTGAATAAAGTGTGACGTTAATGCCATAAACATAGAGTTACCAAGTTTAAAGTATTACATTACACTGAAGAAACATTTAGGTAATAGGACTCTTTGAGTCTCAGTTTCTCCATTTGTAAAATAAAGGGGTTGGAAGGAATTATATTGGCCTTGTCATATTCTCAAATTCCATGACTCTGTTAATCAGTTTATTCTTCCTTTTAATATGCTGAAAAAGTTAAGTTTTTTAAAATTCATTCTTTACAGCTTTAAGAAATTCTTCAAATTAATGTATATCTGTTATAGCATCTTTTCTAGATAAATAAAAATAAAACTAACATTTGTAATTCTGTAGAATAAAATTTGAGTTGCATTTGTGGCTATGCTAAATGCTGTTTTGAATATGCCTACAGCCAATAAGCTGGGACAGTTTAGCTGAATTTATTGAAAATAGAAATTGCATAAAGTTAGGAGAGCACATACAGAAGAAATTCGATTAGTCTGTTGAGATGAAACAAGTTTCAAGAGATGAAAACAACATATGGGCTAGGGAAGCCTTGAGACTGAGGAAGTAGAGATGAGTTTTTAAAGAAAAGGGGTATTTTTAAAGCTAAGTAAGCCTGAATAGCATGGGGACAAAACCGATAACCTATTTTTGTTGTTGTTATTGTTTATTTTACTTTAAGTTCCAGGATACATGTTCAGAATGTGCAGATTTATATAAAAACGCTGGAAGAAAACGTAGGCAAAACCATTCAGGACATAGGCATGAGCAAAGACTTCATGACGAAAACGCCAAAAGCAATTGCAACAAAATTCAAAATTGACAAACGGGATTTAGCTAAACTAAAGAGCTTCTGCACAGCAAAAGAAACTATCATCAGAGTGAACAGGCAACCTACAGAATGGGAGAAAATTTTTGCAATCTATCCATCTGACAAAGGTCTAATATACAGAGTCTACAAAGAACTTAAACAAGTTTACAAGAAAAAAACAAAAAACCGTATCAAAAAGTGGGCAAAGGTTATTAACAGACACTTTTTAAAGAAGACATTTATGCGGCCAACAAACATTTGAAAAAAAGCTCAACATCACTGATCATTAGAGAAATGCAAATCAAAACCACAACGAGATATCATCTCATGCCGGTCAGAATGGCAATTATTAAAAAGTCAAGAAACAATAGATCCTGGCGAGGCTGTGGAGAAATAGGAATGCTTTTACACTGTTGGTGGAAATGTAAATTAGTTCAACCATTGTGGAAGACAGTGTGGCGATTCCTCGAGGATCTAGAATAAGACTTCTTTCCTCTGAAAGTGAAAAACTGCTTATAGGGTCCTCACTAGGCAAATCTCAGGGTCAGACATTCCTAGGGTGCTCTCTTGTGAGTGTAGTATAAGTCTTGCCTCAGAAGTTTCATTTACAGCAAATGAATATTTCCATAATTTAATCTCTTTGATTATTAACAAAAGAATCCTTCACATTTGAAGAAAACAATGACTTTTCCATGGAAAGTTATACAAGGATTAGCTTATTTCATCAAAACAAACATTACAGTTTCTTTTTTTTTTTTCTTTAACTTTTATTTTAAGTTCAGGAGTACATGTGCAGGATGTGCAGATTTGTTACATAAGTAAACATGTGTCATGGTGGTTTGCTGCACAGATCAATCCATCACCTAGGTATTAAGCCCAGCATCCCTCAGCTATTCTTCTGAGGCTCTTCTTCCCCCATCGCAACCCCTGAGGTGTCCCAATGTGTGTTGTTCCCTCTCATGTGTCCATGTGTTCCATCATTCAGCTCCCACTTATAAGTGAGAACATTTGGTGTTTGCTTTTTCTGTTCCTGCAGTAGTTTCCTAAGGATAACATCTTCCAGCTCCATCCATGTCCCTGCAAAGGACATGATCTCATTCTTTTTAATGGCTACATAGTATTTCATGGTATATATGTTTCACATCTTTTTTATCTAGTCAGTCATCGATGGGCATTTGGATTGATTCCATGTCTTTGCCATTGTGAACAGAGCTGCAATGAACATATGCATGCATGTATCTCTATAATAGAATAACTTATATTCTTTTGGGTATATACCCACTGATGGGATTGCTTGGTCAAATGGTATTTCTGCCTCTAGATATTTGAGGAATTGCCACATTGTCTTCCACAATGGTTGAACTAATTTACGCTCTCACCAAAAGTGGAAAAATGTTCCCTTTGCCCTGCAACCTTGCCAGCATCTGTTGGTTTTTGACTTTATAGTAATTTTCATTCTGACTGGCATGAGATGGTATCTCTTTGTGGTTTTGATTTGCATTTTTCTAATGATCAGTGATAATGAGCGTTTTTTCATATGCTTGTTGGCCGCATAAATGTCTTCTTTTGAGAAGTGTCTGTTCATGTCCTTTGCCCACTTTTTAGTGTTTTATTTTCTTATAAATTTGTTTACATTTCTTGTAGACCTTGCATATTAGACCTTTGTCAGATGAATAGAGGCTGCAAATTTTTTCTCTCATTCTGTAGATTGTGTATTCAAACCGATGATAGTATCATTTGCTGTGCAAAAGCTCTTTAGCTTAATTAGATTCCGTTTGTCAATTTTTGCTTTTGTTGCAATTGCTTTGGGTGTCTTTGTCATAAAATTTTTGCCCATGCTTATGTACTGAATGGTGTAGCCTAGGTTGTCTTCCAGGGTTTTACAGTTTTTGGCTTTACATTTGTGTCTTTAATCCATCTTGAGTTAATTTTTTGTATACGGTGTAAGGAATGGGTCCAGTTTCAGTTTTCTGTATATGGCTACCCAGTTCTGTGAGCACCATTTATTGAATAGGGAATGCTTTCCCCATTGCTTGTTTTTATCATGTTTGTCAAAGATTAGGTGGCTGCAGGTGTGTAGTCTTATTTCTGAGTTCTCTATTCTGTTCCATTGTCTATGTGTCTGTTTTTGTACCAGTACCATGCTTTTTTGATTACTGTACCCTTGTAGTGTAATTTGAAGTCAAGTAGCATGATACCTCCAGCTTTGTTCTTTTTGCTTAATATGGTCTTGGCTATTCGAGCTCTTTTTTGGTTTCATATGAATTTTAAAATAGTTTTTCTAATACTTTGGAAAATGTCAATAGTAGTTTAATGGGAATAGCATTCAATGTACAAATTAATTTGGGAAGTATGGCCATTTTCATGATATTGATTCTTCCTGTTAGCATAGAATGTTTTTCCATTTGTTTGTGTCCTCTCTGATCTCCTTGATCTGTGGTTTACAGTTCTTCTCGAAGAGGTCCTTCACTTTCCTTGTTAGCTGTCTTCCTAAGTGTTTTATTCTTTTGTAGCAGTTATGAAAGGGAATTCATTCATGATTTGGCTCTCTGCTTGCCTGTTGTTGGTGTATAGGAATGCTAGTGATTTCTGCACGTTGATTTTGTATCCTGTGAATTTGCTGAATTTATCAGTTTAAAAAGCTTTTGGACTGAGACAATGGGGTTTTGTAGATATAAAATTATGTCATCTGCAAACAAAGATAATTAGACATTCTCCCTGCCTATTTGAATACCCTTTCTTTCTTTCTCTTTCTGATTGCCCTGGTCAGAATGCCCACAACTTCTAATACTATGTTGAATAGGAGTGATGAGAGAAAGCATCCTTGTTTTGTGCTGGTTTTCAAGAGGAATTCATCTAGATTTTGCCCATTCAATATGATACTGGCTGTGGGTTTGTCATATATGACTAATACTTTGAGGTACGTTCCTTCAATACCTAGTTTACTGAGAGTTTTTAACATGAAGGGATGTTGAATTTTATCGAAGGCTTTTTCTGCATCTATTGAGATAATCATGTGGTTTCTGTCTTTAGCTCTCAAACATAACAGCTTTTAGAGTGTTTTTCAGAATGTTAAGCTGTAGTACTTGGGAGAAATAAGAGGTAGGACTTTCAAGAGTTTATTTTTAGAACATTAGCAAACAGCGAAGCGTTGTTGAGTTAGAAATTGTATAAAATTTATTTCATTGATTTAATATACTGAAAATCTGCTAATATGTCATTTCTTCTCAAGAAAATTTCCTGGCAATGCCCTTACCTCTGGCAGAAGCTACTATCCTCCAAGTCTGATCCTATCCATATCCTCTATTGGCACTTACTTCTCAGAAGTGTAATTACTTTTAACATGGCATATCCATTATGAGACTGTGTGTTATTGGAGAGGAAGTGGCTGTTTCTTATTCATATATCTGTCTTCGTTGCCTGAGCCTTAGGCTAGTTGCATTAAAGGTATTTAATAGTTAATGAGTAAATGAATGATTACCAATACAAGAAAAGCATTTGTCATCCCAACTATGAGTAACACTTATGCCAATTTATATGTAAGAGCTTTGTCTCATAGGATATTGTCTGAATTTTTTTTTTAACTAAAAATGTATTTAGTTTGAGATAGAATCCTAATAAGTCCCAGAAACCCTGAATTCTTATCAAAATTCCATGAAATCTTTAGAGATTTGCTTATTGCCTAATTGATACATCATAAATCTAAAATCTTCCCCAATCTTTTATTTATTGCTTAATACACATAAAGATAGCAGTGTCAATCTCAAAAGCTGAATATATTATGGAATTCTGAAATACTTGTTTCCAATTGCATGCTTTAATTTTGTCCTGTGATTCACTTAAAGAATTAACAAATACATCTTCAGAATATCTAGAAAGGCCCATAGCATTTAAATTCTTAATATTAGTTATAATAAACTTTAAGTTTTAGATAATATAATTTTAAGGTCTATCAACTGATGAAAATTTAATTTTTTCCCTAAAATGACTAGAACACATTCAGGTGTGAAAGGGTATTAATGTTTATAAAACTAAAAGTCTAAGAATTTGAAACCAGGCTGTTAGTTTATGTAAATTTATAGCTAAGGTTACATGAAAGGTTAGCCATGCATTAATATGCCTTGGCAGTTGTTCCTGGAAACTATGTGATTCTTTACCCCTGATGAAATTTTATTTATTATGAGTTGTATTTATTATGACAGCCAAAGAAAGATTCTTAAGAAAACCAGAAACTGTAATAGAATAAGAATAGATAATATAATGATGGCATTCTGGCACACTGGGATCACACAACCATATTGGCAGATCCTGGTTTTGCCACATAGTAGTTAAGTAGTTATTTGACTCTCTGGGACTCAGTATCTTTATCTGCAAAACTAAGGCTCAGAATTCTCAAGATTGTTTTGAACATTGAATGATAGGAACATAGATAACCCTCAATAAATGTTGGATGTTACTATTACTTTGCTAACTTGCTTTCTTTTTGCTTCTGTCCCTTCCATTTTGCCAATTCTGCCTCCTATTTCCTTTTATTCTTATTTCATCTTTTTTTTTTCTAGTTCCTTGGTTTGATGATGATCTCATTATTCACTACCACACCCCTCCAAAACTGGAATTTGGGGCTAAATATTCACTCCAGATAAGATACAAAACTAAAAAAGAGACATAATCTTCTATTTCTCTGTTACTTCCCTAATCTTACATGGTCTCTCTCTCTCTCCCCCTCCATGACCAACCTTCATTTCCTCTCTCCCTCTCAACCTACTTTAATTGGGAAAAAAGGTAGATACATGAAAGGACAAAAAGTAATGAAGATTCCACAGATTGGCTATTTGTGAACAATGATGCAATGAATATCATTAGAGGAATGGATAAAGAAGATGTGATATGTATACAACATAGAATAGTACGCAACGAAGGAAATCCTGTCATTTGTAACAACATGGATTAACCTGAAGGACACTATGTTCGGTGACCTAAGCCAGGCACAGAAAGACAAATTCTACATGATCTTATATTTTAAAAGTTTCAACTCACAGAAGTAGAGAGTAGACTGGTGCTTACCAGGAATTAACAGTGGAGTGTAGATGTTGGTCAAAGGATATGAAACTTCAGTTAGACAGTAGGAAAAAGTTTAAGTAATCTATTTTACAACATTATAACTATAGTTAATACGAATGCATTGTGTTCTTTAAAATTACTGAACAGATTTTATGTTCTTAACACAAAAAGTATTTATGTAATGTACATTTATTTAGTCTTTCCACAATGTACAGTATACATATTTTAAAACATGCTGCATATAATATATATATGCAACTTTTATTTTTAATTAAAATAAAATAGTAAAAATATGCAGATACAACTAAAAATAAACTAATGAAAATATCAAAAAAATTACCATGCATATCAGAAAATGTACTGAAAACTTTTCCAATCTTTTGATTAAAAGATGTGTTGAAAGAAAACTTTGAGGAGCTTCAGATTTGTCTTCAACTTTTAACGTATTTATATTACAAGAGAAAATGGCCACGCCAATGCCAGAAAAACATATAGGCTCAATTAAAAACAAATGAATTCATAGATTGAAGGTTCTGACAATGAAGAAAGCCTTGATTTGGGGGAAGCAGCATCACCAATCAGAATTTTAGCCTTGGCATTTTAGCTCTTCTGAGTCCAGTCTTTAAGTGCTTCCAGAGTGCTTCATTATCCAAATCATGGTCATGCCTGATGCAGAGAGCAATTTATTCTCAGTCTGTTTTTCTCTGTGCTTCGGCTACAGGGCTTGCTGGACCAGAGAGATGTTTCTAAATTGTGTCTTTCTTTTCTCTTCTGTATCACAGAAATTGTGTTGGCAGCCTATAGAAGTCATGAGAAGCCAGTCAAAAACCTCATGGGGTGGGGTAATGACAACGTTACAGAATCACTGTGTCAACTGAATTTGAAACATTTTATTAGGCTTTTGGGATGCTTGTTGTCAGTAAACTTCAGTCAGATGAGAACACTCATTTTTACTGATCTTATATAATCAGAATTATATCTTGGAAAAGTGCTTTGCTAGTCTTTGAATGGATACTATAAAACTTTTCATTGACATAAGACCTTGATTTCCTGTATTCATTATAATCTAGTTGGTGGATGAGAGTCTACTTATCATTTGACATTTTGGAGAAAAAAATTTTTTGTTTTACCATCTCATTACTAGGAAAGTGGGAAAGATGAAAACTTAAGCTGTAATAAAGAAATATTGCTAAAAGATACACTTATATAAACATTTGTTAAGAGAATTACAGGTAGTGGGGGAAGACAGTGAATACCTTAAAAAGAGACTGTAGATAGCCTTTCAAATGTTGACTTTGTGAAAGTCAGCAATCCAAGAAACACCAGACACTTTAACCTGCTGTGTTACTTTTAACCACTTTTAGGACCCTATAATTGTTCATATGACAAAATATAAAAGGTGGAAAATTAAAAAACACTATTGACCTTCCAAACGTTTCATTGTGTATTTGACGTACAAAGGTCAACTGCAGTTTCTTTAGGTTTATAGGTAATTCTTGAAAAATTTAAAAAGTATCAGTGTTGAACATATGTAAGAATTCTTTTTTGAATTGAATTTACTGTGGTACAGTAAAGCTTTTATTCCTCCAGAATCCTGAAAGAAAGCTGAAGCCCTCACAGCAAAGAGCTTTAGAGGGAAACATTTGGGCTTCTGAGGTGAATACAATCATAATCCAAAACTGTACATTTGTAGACGGAAGAGGATGAAAAGGTTGAGTACCTCTATTATGTATTTATGACCATATTTTATCCTGACCTCATTTCTGTGAGGTACTTGAGAAAAGAGAAATGGGGTAGGTAATTTATCCAAGATAACAAACCTGAGAAACTATGAGACAGAATCTGAGAAGACTGGGAAGTGAATAAGGGGGCTGTGCAAAAGAAATTCAGCAAGGTCATTCAAAGCCATGAGTGTTCTCAACAGAGAGGGTAAGCAGAAGTCCCCAAATATAAAGCTTGTCCTTAATAAGTCAGTCTGCATTTTCAGGTCTTCGAGGCAAAGCATTTTCTTTATATATGCTTTGAAATTTGTCATCAAAATGTTTTGAAAGACGAATAAGATTATTTTTCTTCTGAGGAGCAATAGCAGTAAGACACTTTTATTGTGTTCCAATGGACGTGAGACACAGGAAGTCCAATGCCCTCCAAGTATTGGCATCATAGCACCTGTCAGACCATGCTAGGTAGGGACCACCAATTAGAACTCTCCCACTCCAGGGTGATCAAGATGAGCACCCCACTTTGACCTGTTTTCCCCATGTTCCCAGCCTCAACTGGTCTCCAGCCTTAATAGAACCTGTTCAACTTCAGCCCCTGGCAATTCCACAGGGTTGGCCCCAACCTACAGCACCAGAACCTGTACTCACAACCAGCCTCCACCTCTGCTCCAGAGTCTGTGGGCAGCACTTCCAGTGGAGGAGCCATGGGGTGTCCTGTCACCGGAGGAGCTGAAGAAATAGATTTATGTATTGCTTAGTATAGATGGCAACTAGCTCATTCTTTCATCCAACAAACAGCAGTTCTTCATCTTTTTCAGTAGCTCTATAATTTTTAGCAAATATTGTTTCCAGTGGGGCTTTCCCTCATGTCCAACCAAATTCTGTTTTGTGAACATTTATTGCAAAATTCTTATTATCTATACTTTATGAAAACTGGGAACATTTGCTTAGTGAGTTTTTTCAGCCCTCTCATAGACAATGCATACTGAAGATAATTCAATTGTTCTTTAGTTATTATGCATCTGTAACCAGTCTTAAGATTCTGCTACTTTAAATTTGACTCAATGAAGATTTTTAAACATCCAATAATTCACATTACTTTCTCTTTTCCAATAGTATAAATTTAATAATTTATATATTGATTTAGGTTTTCAAATAGCCTTATATAATTATCATTTAATATATTTATAATATATATTTACATTAATATTTATAACTCCAAATACTTCACTCTCATTTTGCTGGAAATCATAAGTAATTCCACCTTTTAAAATTTATCTTCTTTAATCTTAAAATGGTACTACCATTTATTTTACTCTGAAGAAAGTCAATCAGTTCTGGAAAGGCCATTCTCTAAATTCTACTGCTCTGTGGTAGCAGTGCTACGTAGTACTACAAATGTTGTCATTCTGTTCAACTTGATCATGTTATTAATAGCAGTGGCAAATCCGCATGGGTCTGCAGCAACCTCAATTCTTGACTCCTCAGAAGAAAGAATTTGACTGAGGGGCCTAAGACTGAATGAGAGACTGAGGCAAGTTTTAGAGCAGGAGGGAAAGTTTATTGAAAAGCTTTAGAGTGGGAAATAAGAGGAAGTAAAGTACACTTGGAAGAGGGCCAATCAGATGACTTGAGAGATCAAGTATGAGGTTTGATTCTTGACTTGGGGTTTTCTATGTTGGCATTCTTCCAGGGTCTGCGTTTAGTCCTCCCCTGCTTCTTCCCTTGAGATGGGCTGTTCACATGCGCAGTGGCCTGCCAGCACTTGGAAGGGGCCGCATGTGCAGTGTGTTTACTGGAGGTGTATGCATGCTCACTTGACGCATTCTTCCCTGACCAGTCAAATGTCTCTAGAAGGTCATATGCCACTTAAACTCCACAATTTTGCCTCTAAAGGCCCATGCTTGAGCCCACTTGCCTAACTCCTGAGATCTTATCAGGAAGCTGCTGATCACCAGTTTCAGTTGTTTTTATCCATTGCCTTTCCTTGGTGCTGACTGAGACCAATTATTATTTAGAGATACAGTTAACAACCACCTGACCATCACCTGATGGTCACCTAAAGTTCCTGGTGGTGGGGAGGGGCCTGTCCTGCCCTGCATATGTCTGCCTGACTACCTACTCTAATAATCACACTGGGGATGTTAATTTTCTATTGCCACGTAGAAAATTGCCACACACTTAGGGGCTTAAAAGGTATCCATATTTTTTATCTCACAGTTTCTGTGGTCTGAGTTCAGGCATAGGTTAGCTGAGTACTGCGCTCAGAGTCACAGAGGCTGCTGCAACCAATATTTCCACCAGGTTGTGTTCTTATATGGAGGCATGACTAGGGAAAAATCTGTTTTCAAACTCATTTAGATTATTGGCAAAGCTTATTTCTTATGGCTGAATGACTTAGGGTTCCAGCTTCTTGTTGACTATCGGCTATAGGCCTCCTCAGGTGCTAGAAGCTGTGTAGAGTTCCTTGCCATGAAGCCTTCTCCAGAGGCAGTTCCCAATACATGTGCTTGCTTCTTTAAAACCATCTAGGGAATCTCTCCCTGTAGTCTTTTAAAACTGTGTATTAGGCCAGGCATGTTGCTCAGCACTTTGGGAGGCCAAGGCGTGTGGATCACGAGGTCAGGAGATCGAGACCATCCTGGCTAACACAGTGAAACCCCGTCTCTACTAAAAACACAAAAAATTAGCCGGGCTTGGTGGCGGGAGCCTATAGTCCCAGCTACTTCGGAGGCTGAGGCAGGAGAATGGTGTGAACCTGGGAGGCGGAGCTTGCAGTGAGCCAAGATGAGCCAATGCACTCCAGCCTGGGCGACAGAACAAGACTCCATCTCAAAACAAACAAACAACAACAACAACAACAACAACAAACTGTGTATTAGGATTCTCTACAGAAACAGGACAAATAGGAGATATATAAAAATACACACACACACACACACACACACACACAGAGACTATGGGAAATTTATTATGGAAATTGACTCACATGATTTTGAAGGCCAAGAAATCCCACAATATGCCCTCTTCAAGTGAGAGAACCAGGAAAGCCAGTGGTGTAATTCAGTTGGAGTAGGAAGGGAGGGACACCGGGATTACTGGTGTAGATCTCAGAGTCCAAAGGCCCAAGAATCAGGAACTTCCATGGCCAATGACAGGAGAAGACAGATGTCCCAGCTCAAGAAGGAAGAGAGAATTTTTATGCTTCATCCACATTTTTTATTCCATTAATGCCTTCAACAGATTTGATGATGCCTTCCTACATTGCTGAGAGTGGGTCTTTTTTACTCAGTCTACTGATTGAAATGTTAATCTTTTCCAGAAACATCCTCACAGACACATGCAGAAATTGCATTTTATCAGTTATCTAAGCATTCCTTAGCCCAGTCAAGTTGACACATAAAATTAACCTTCTTATGTAATAAATATGCATTTTTTTTTTGGCCACATTCTATTGGCATGAAGTCAATCATAGATTTCTCCTGCTCTCTAGTTTAAGAGATCACACAAGGGTGACTCAATGAGAGGTCACCTTAATGGTGTCTACCATGAGGGAATAATGAGTATTTCCTAAGCTCATGGTTAAGTGACACAGTGCAAGCACCTGAAGACTAAGCATGTATCATTTAATGTATTCTCCCATATTTCTTGTGAGATTGTTTTGTATGAAAGTATGCATCTCTAGCTGAGCACAGTGGCATGTGCCTACAGTCCCAGCTACTTAGGCGGCTGAGGCAGGAGGATCACTTGAGCCCAGGATTTCAAGACTATAGTGAGGTATGATCATGCCACTGCACTCCAGTGTGAGCAACAGTACAAGACACTGTCTCTAAAAATAAAAAAAAAGAAAAAAGAATTATGCATCTTAAAATGATTCAAATGACTTTTTAAAAGGACTTTTATTCTCAATAATATATTTTAGCACTGGACGTGGTGTCTCATGCCTGTAATCCCGGAAATTTGGGAGGCCAAAGTGGGCAGATCACTTGAGCCCAAAAGTTTGAGACAAGACTGGGCAACATGGTAAAACCCCTCTCTACGCAAAATAAAAAAAATTAGGCAGGCATGGTGGTGCACACCTGTAGTCTTAGCTACTCAGGAGGCTGAAGTGAGAGGATGGCTTGAGCCGAGGAGATGGAGGTTGCAGTGAGCCAAGATTGTGCCACTGCCCTCCAGCCTGTGTGATACAGCAAGACACTGTCTCAAAATATACATACATATACATATTTAAAAACAAATACCTCTTATTTATTGCTACTTAGGCTATTTATTGCACTTTGTGAGACAAACATTCCACTTGGTTTACCATTCTATTTTCCCTTTTCTTCTAATTTTTGTTTTGTTTTATTTTGTTACGGAAAGTAAAGAAACTTACACTTTCCTCTATTTTGCATTTATTTATATCCTGAGATTTTTTTTCTGTGGCAAAACAAATTTTTGATCTTCAGTAATGGTTTCATCAACAATCTTTCTGTTTTCTTACAAAAAGGGAGAGTGAGTACTAGTTCTAGTGCTAGCAACTACAGCATTCAGAATAACAAAGATAGGCATTGAAAGGCAAGCCTGGATTGACATCAGCAGCAAAAACAAAGCATTATTTATGAGGCTTGCCTGGCTACAATTTTCCAATGGTAATTTCTGTTCCCTGACTCATTCCTCTTTTAGCATACACATTTAATGAAAACATTATGGAACAAAACCCGAAAGCAATCTGATGCCAAAGCACACTTAAGTATTGCTTAGCATGATGAAAAATGTTGTAAGAACAAATCACTGTGACTGGGATATTAATGGGACAAGCCGTGGCTTCTGAGTGGCTGTGGTATAGAATTTGGTACACCAGGTAAACAAAGCAGCAGCTTTTGCCTTTGCACAACATACAAAGTCACACTGTTATCTAATTGCCCGGATAAACCTTCCTACTTTTTCCATAAGGCTGTAGTGTTTGTTCACAGAAGCTGTTTCCCTGTGGAAATTATCATGACGGACCAGACAGCTGAGGTAATGATGTAACCAGGGTTACTGAACATGTCACTGCTTGCATTAGCAAGAAGATTATATAGTTAATCAATCCACAAATACTTCCTGAGTTCCTATTAAATGCAAGACACACAGTGGCAAACCAGCCTATAATCAAATGAGATAATGCTAATGATAGCACGTTGTTAACTGTAAATCCCCATTAAAATATGAGTTATGATTATTTAAAATGTTCCAGTGTAGCCTGCCCTCCAAGTGGTAAGATAGTGCTTTTACCTATTCTGTTGGGAATGACCTAGAGTCTTCTGGATGGAAGCACATTATGATTAAAACCAAGTGTACTGGGAACAGGGTCAAAAGGTTGACGGAAAGCAAGTCATATTCTTAGGAAGGTGCCTTCAAGATTCCATTACATTCATGACACAATTAGCAAATCTTTGCTCCCTGTGGAAAAAATGGACCGATGTGGGGAAAGAACAAATGCATTTATAGATGCCCAATTTTTCAGGCAAATTTAATTTATTAAACAGTGCTGTAAATTAATGGTGTTTTTCTCCAACGCAAAATGCAATATGCCTCAAGACCATCATGTTATCATGGCATTTACCTTTGATTATAAATGCACAGGTGGCATAACATTGGTACATTTTGTACATAGAGACATTGAGAAATGGTTTTTACACATTTCACTGCTTATGAAAAGGAACTTATACTTTAGGCTTACGCCAACTTCCCCGACTTGAGCTCTAGGCTTTTTTTCTTGTTTTCTATTTCTTTATCATTTACCGAGCAGCTTCTGTTATTTTTCATTTCTCTTCCACAAATAGAGCCTGAACTCAAGGCAGCATTCCTAAAAGAGAGCGCTAATCCCAGTTACTTATTAAGTGGGCTTTGAACACTCATAATTCAATGGTATCTCTTAGACTTGTCAAGCTTGGTGTTGCCTTCAGCTGGAGGGCGTATACAGAGAACTTTTTTCTCTTCTTTATTTCTTTTTGCTTCGCAATCAGCAGCAGTAATATCAGAAAACAGACATCCAACAACTTCCAACCCAGATCGTTCTGGTGCTGCCTTCATATTGTTAAGTGAAAGAGGGTGAGACTTTGTAAACCACTATAATGTCCTTCCTATCTGCAGATTGCCATTTTGATGCTAATGTAGTATTCTTACAGAGTATTCCCCAAACTGCAAGTTGCTAAACAGATGCATTCTCCTGACATTCTCGTTCAATTTATAGGAATTTTCAAATTTAAAGGCACATGAAACAGTCTTCTTGCAGTGAAGGCTCTTGTTTCTATGCTTTCCAGTGAGAATTGCAAACATTTAATGCCTTGATATTAAATTTAATTTTCACCTGCTTTATAATGTTTCTAATCTAATAATCAAGACACCATCATATTTAGCACTTTATTTAGCACTTTATTTTTTAAAATGTAGGGGCCTGAAGCCTAATTAAAATCCTGTGAATTTCAAAGGAACCTAGTGTATTCTAGCCCAATGCAGATAAGGACTGAGCTCAAACCCTTTAAAACAGGCTTGAAAAACTCAGCAATCCACCTGCCCAGAGTTCATTTGACCAACATTTTATAGCAAGCCCTTAAAATCCAAAGTAGTTTTGGCTTGAGATAGTCTGTTACAACATGAATAAATCCACAGTGATTTGGCATTTTTCTCAGAACATCCTGCTATTGTTTGGAAAATTCCTAATCAAGACAGGTAGATACTAGATACTACAGGAAGAAAGCCACCGGGCAAGAAAACCTCAATGAATAGACAAAATAACTAAACTTTAAAAGAAATGAACTTTTCCTGGGTCACTCTGTTTAAAAATAAAAATGTGGCCTTGTGGTTTATTTTGCAGAGTTCCTTGACAATATTGTGAAAGAATATATACCATCTTTAAACAGAACAACAGTGCTAATGTGGGTGAGGGAGATGATGACAGCAAGAAAGGCATTTTTGCTTTAAATTGGTTTATATTAGGCTAAACTGTGCCTGACAAAATACAATATAATAAAATTTAAAATGAAAAGAAAAGAAAGCATGTCTTTTAAAAAGATGCCAAGTTTCCTAATCTAATCATTATATTATTGGTATATTTTGGGGTACATAGGGTGAGTTATAAAAAGATCCACTACTGATAGCGAAAATTATCGGTTTGTAAAACATTAAGAGAAAAATAGAATATTTTATACATGTGGTGAGTGGAGAACACAGTAACTTTAAATGAAAGTGTAAGGCAAATTTTAAGCACAACAAGATATATCAGATCTGAGAGGTGCCATGCTAAACCATGTCCATTAAATTGTAAAACTGGATTATGAAGTATTTGCATTCAGGGTGTCCTGAATGTGATTGATTCTGTATTAGATTATGTTCTAACTTTCTCACTATTTAAGGATTGGTTCTAAATCTTTAGAATATAAAAGATTAAAAATAGTGAGAGGGAGCTATCACACAGGTACTATGAAAAGCTGTATTTGGAATATGTATGCCAATATCAGTTTCCTTTTGTAATACTGAATGACAGCAGAAGAATCATCAACCAATCCCCAAAGTTCACATCATTTAAGGAAATGGGGAAACAAAATTCCAGATAAATAACAACACTGAAATACTAGATTTAAAATAGTGGTTTTAGAAAACAGGATATCACAAGTTACAGTTTTTCAAATGGATTTTTTTTAAAGATAAAGAAATTTATAAAAACAGGGTAAACAATATAATGGAGAGAAGGAGAAAGAGTGATAGGTCTATTTTGCAGTAAAGTTTATGCAGAATGACATTTTGCAGAAAATAACAGAAGCACCATTTTAAAAAAAATGTGATATCATTAAGAGCCATGAAGTTAAATGATGAAAGTAAGTGATATACTTTGAAAGATTTTTGAATCCAGAAAATTCTAAATAGTGAATGAGTCTTCTCTAGGTTTTGATTTTTTTTCTTCAGATTATTTCCAACAAAGTTGGGCTATAAACTAACAGAACATCTATCTACAGGAATTTTGATAGGAAAGAATTAGAATTTTAGACTGATTGTTGATCCTTTAAGTGTGCTTGTAGAAAATTCAATCGAGTTTCAGGGATTTTTCTAAATGGGAGGGAAAACAGTATTGATTTAGGATTACTTTCTTTCATTTAGGATTAGAACAGTTAAGTATCTTTAAAAAGGATTTTAAAAATTATTTTGATATATATGATTTTTAATTGTTTTTATATTTTCCAAATACCATGTTAAAATTTTAATGAAATTTTAAAAAAGGAAAAAAAACTAAAGTAAGAGGATCATAAACAAAGCCATTCTTCCTTCCCTCAGTTAAAAGTCAAATATGCAGTTTTGCAGATTGCACCACAGTGTCAGGGACTCAGGCACCCCATTGTTCCATGGTATGACCTTAACCTCAGTTCACAAATGACAGCATCTCTATTTCAAGCAACAGGGTAGAAGGGCAGAAAAAGCAAGAATATGGGTGTATGCTTGCTGTTTTTTGAGAATGGTTTCTATAAGTCATTGCTTAATATTTTGCTTTCCTTATAACTCATTGTCCAGACTGTCCAAACATAGGCATGTTGAGTTCCAACGGGTTTGGAGGACTGTGGTCTTCAAGATGAGAAGGAAGGACTAGATAATGGAAGAGGAGCAGTATCAGTCATAGCTGAAAATAGACAGGAAAACAGTTAAAGAGTGAGACTTGAATAAGGGTTTCTGTCGACTGAAATGTTATCAAATGCTCATAAAAAGTTTAAATATATTTTAAAATAGAACAATTAAATATAATACATTGTATCCTTGCTGTGAGAGTAAAACTATGCCATTTAAAATAGAGTCACTACTGTTAAAATAGTCACCACTGTTAGAGTTAAAATATTTCAATCAAATATTTATATTTCAAATAATTTTGATGATAATAGTAGAGCTTTGGTGAAGAGTTAAGTACAACCAGTGATAAAAAATACCACAAGATTATATTGTTGAAAATTTTTAAATGCTAGATCAATAAAAGAAATTTTAAAAGTTAGGTTAAAAATGTCTTGAATAGATTTGTTTCTTGAAGACAAGTACACGTTTTTACTCATTGATATTTGCATGAAATCTAGTATATAGGAGACAGTCAAACATCTTCTCTATCTTGAATTTAAAATAATTCTAATTTCAGTATAGTCTCACATGATGCATAATCTTTTCTTTTACATTTTCGATGATGAATTGTAAATAACCACCTGACAACTAATATACTGTTATATACTTCTTTTAAATCATAGTATATAAATACATATTGAAACACATATATTTAAATTCGAAAGGTCAGCATGTGTGTGGAGTCAAAAATGTGGTAAAGATAATTGTTACATATTGTTTATATTTAAGAGTTGGTGGCTCATGGGCAGAAGAATTAATTTTGAATGCACTAACTTTTGTGCATTTAAATTTATAGACTTCAGCATATTTTGATTATTGAATAAAGCTTTATGCCCTTTGGAACTTAGTTATCTGAATGACAGGTTTTTCTCACATGCATTATGTCATCTCAGATTTTCAAACTTCATAAGTTAGTTCCTTTAAATAATCAGGCCAATGATTTTTTTTTTTTTTTTTTTTAATGGCAGGCCAGTTACATTGCTAACCACTTGTTCAATTTTAAAGGTTGTTGGAGAGACGTTATTAAAATTCTGGGATAATTCTGCATTAACACTGATTTTGACAGCTTTTCAGTAACATGATGTTATAGTAAAATTCATATAAATCACATCCCATTGTAAAAGAATAAGTCTTAAGCTTACTTCTTGAGTCAGAGACATTTCTATTAATTGTTCAAGTATCAATAAGACACACAGCTGAGCTCAGAAATGTTGATATAATTGTGATATAAGTGCCATGCCACATTCATTTATCCAGTGATGGATTCATACCTTAATTTTTAAGTTTCTCCCACTGCGCCCGGCCTTGAGTGATTTTATCTAAGGAACTTAAGTATCCTCAGGTCCTAGGGGGTCGTGAAACCAAAACCCCATGGATAGCAAGGGACAACTGTGTCTTCAAATTAGAAAAATGACGCAGGGCACGGTGGCTCACTCCTGTAATCCCAGCACTTTCGGATGCTGAGGCATGCGGATCGCCTGGGGTCGGGAGTTGGAGACCAGCCTGGCCAACATGCTGAAACCCTGTCTCTGCAAAAATGCAAGGATAGCTGGGCGTGGTGGCGTGTGCCTGTATTCCTAGCTGCCTGAGCGACTGTGGCAGTAGAGTCTCTGGGGCCTGGGAGGCGGAGGCTGCAGTGAGCCAGGGTGGCGCCACAGCACTCCAGCCTGGGTGATAGAGTGAGACTCTATCTCAAAAACAAAACAAAAATTAGACAAACGCTACATTAATGTTTGGGTGGTCAGATTCTACTTTGAAGTCTAAAGGTAGCAAATATGCCTATAGATTTTTGGAGTTTACCACTTTCTTACTCTGTATCATTAATGAGGTTTTTTTGGGTTTTTTTTTTTTTTTTTTTTTTTTTTGAGACGAGTCTTGCTCTGTCGCCCGGGCTGGATGGAGTGCCATGGCGCGTCTCGGCTCACTGCAAGCTCCGCCTCCCGGGTTCACTCACGCCATTCTCCTGCCTCAGTCTCCGGAGTAGCTGGAACTGCAGGTGCCCGCTACCACGCCTGGCTATTTTTTTTTTTTTTTTTTTTTTGTATTTTTAGTAGAGACGGGGTTTCACCGTGCTGGACAGTATGGTCTTGATCTCCTGACCTCGTGATCCGCCGGCCTCGGCCTCCCAAAGTGCTGGGATTACAGGCAGGAGCCACTGCGCCCGGCCATCATTAATGTAATATTTTAAATTACTGTATATTTTACCATTTTTCTGGATTTAGTAAGAAATTTGCATTTTTTGGTTTGATGTAACAAGGGTTTTAATGTAATTTATGTTAAATTTTGCATTTTTTCATTACTGTTATACTTTAACCTGACTGAATGACTGATTTAATTGTATTAGTATTGTGAATAATCATGTGAAATGTTTTGAGATAGAATACTATATTTGTGAATATAATTTTATGGCTTTTTTCACTTAGTAAGAACCTTTCTGTGTGGAAAACTAAGAAAATTGCTTTCTGCTGTGTAATCTGGCATTCATTGTAGATTAAAGCTTATTTTTCTTTGAATAAAACTTATTCAATAAAATACTATTCTTTAAAATTAAAAAAAAAATTAAGTATCTCTTCATGCCTCTTACCATTTGGGGACTTGCATGGAGTGGTGATGCACCATGTCTAAATAGTTACATTATTGCATCCTTTCAGTTCACAGGCTAAATAATGCCCTTTGCCCATTTGTAAATTCCCATCTATCTTTATTGCCCTTCTTACCCTGATTTTATTTCTTGATCCATAATAATCACACTCTTACAAATATCTTCTGCTATCCTTTTTTTTTTTTTTTTTTTTTTTTTCATGCATGGACCCCTAAACTTAATAATTCTGGTAAAAACAAACCAATCTAAAACTAAACAAAATCCCACAACTGGGGAGATTGATTTCACTAGAAATGCATAATCACCTCCTAAGTATTGGTACTGTTTTCTTCTGTCTTTTTCCATACCACCAACACAAAGTCTCTTTCCTAAACCTCTAGAATAGTCTACAACCTTTGCTGTTGCCCACTCCATTATCTAACCTTTACCAGCGTTCATAGTCATCTTTGTAAAATGTACATCCTTTTCCATTACTCCCAGGTTTATAAACCTTTTAATGGCTTTCAGTTGCCCTTAAGTAGTATACTTATACCTTAAGGAAGTTATAATACTCAGTAGTATGCAACTTTTGTCTGCCACTCATCCTGTCTGTTTCTCCATCATTTGTAAACTGTTATATTATTTCACTTCCTCAAACACAATGACCATTTTCTCACCTTGGGAAATAATTCATATCTCCAGTTAGGCTGCCTGAAAGTGTTTTCTCATTTTCTTCCCTCATCTCCAAATCTAAAGTAGACTTTTCATTATTACCTCTCAAAATACCTTGTTCTTTTCTTCTAATTAGTTGCTATCTGTAACCACATCTTTCTATTTTTACTTACTCTTTGCTTCTCCCACCAGATTCTGTGCTCTAGGTAGCAGGGAATACCACCGTATGCCCAAGCACAGCACAATTACCTAGAGCATAGACATTGGTTGAATGCATGGATAAATGAAGTATGCTGTTAGTGGGCAAATAAAGTAATTGGAGAATATTATATTTTAAATACCAGTACAAAAGCCAATAAATAATCCATTACATTTTTTTTAAATCACCAATTTACATGTGATGTAGTTTGGATTTTTGTCCCCTCCAAATCTCATGTTGAAATGGGATTCCCTAATGTTGGAGGTGGCGACTGGTGGGAGGAGTTTGGTTCTTGGGGATGGATCCCTCATGAATAGTTTCGTGCCCTCCCTTTGGTAATGAGTCCAGGCAAGATGTTGTTGTTAAAAAGAGTCTGGGACCTCCCCTCTTCTCTCTTGGGCCTTACCAGAGGTGGAGCAGATGCTGGCATCATGCTTATTTTATAGCCTACAAGCCAAATAAGTACCTTTTCCTTAAAATTACTCAGTCTTGGGCATTTCTTTATAAGCAATGCAAAATAGACTACCTCATGCTTTGCAAAATAGACTGCTACATGGGTTTTGAAAAAGAATTTTATCAGTTGAATAGTATCAACGTGTAATTTAATACGATGAGCACGTCTACTTCCTCAATGAAGATCTAATTATGCACTTATTTTTGTATTTCTAATAGAAAGAACTGAATACACCATATGGTTCTAATCCAACCTCATTGTACAGAGGCAGAGACTGGAAAGCCACAGAATTTAAATAAATGTCTATACGCTACACAACCTGTACATGGCAAAACTGCTACCAGGATCTATGTATAAATCTTCAGTCTTCTTTTTAACAAGCTGAAATGTAAAAATCTTCCCAAAAATTGGATTTAGTTTTACACAGCTACTTATGAAAAATATGAGGACAGGGCTTTTATATGGTATAAGTTACAGAGTTATCTTTGTTTATAAATACTAATGGTAGCCAAATAATACTTGATAATTAAATGGAAGCTAGTGTTCAGTGTAGTAGGTTTCCACTGAGCCTGAGCTATTTGTCTTATTCAGTTGTTTTCTTTACTCCTATAGAAGTCTTCCTATACAAATGATACTTACTTACTAATGTGCACAATGATATTTAAGGTTTGTTTAACCTTCCTTAGGTGTCACTTTAAATTTAGTGAAGTCGCCTTTGGTTATTGATTGAAGGCTGGAAATAAGACCCGATCTGTCAACTTTCTGTTACCTCAAGACCTCTGGATAGATTTATAGGTGAAATATAAGGACACAGGCATCTTTTTCAGTTGCAGCTCTGTTCATCCCTCAAGGTAATAAAATAGGTAGAATTTGTTATAATTACATTCCTTTCTAAATTATAATATATACATTTATATATCTATATGCATATATAAATATAAATATTTTTCCCTAGCCCAATTATTGTTAATACATTTGAACAGTAAGGGTTTTTTGTTGTTGTTGTTGTTGTTGTTGTTGTTGTTTTATTTGGCCTGTTACCTTATTACTACACGTTCCTAATTCTTTTTTGTCCCTGTCTCATTGTTTCGTCTTTCTAGGACACAGCTTTAAGTTAACTCGAAAGGATATTGGGGCTTCAAAAGAATAACTGTCAGAGAAATGATTCCAACTAGGAAGTTTCATTCAATTAAAATAAAATGAGCTGTATTTCATCAGAATAGGTAATGTTCTAGAATTCCAAGGCAGAGAAAATTGAATCTACAGGTCCTGCTGCTTTTATTTATGGTTTTATTACATTGTATTGCTTATTACCATGTACAAGTTTATAGCCCACACAGTGATATTGTGAAATCTATATTTGGTCTTTGTTCCTGTTTACTGACATATAACTCCTAAAATCCTTGAAATCTTCAAAGTACTAAGTATCTTTTGTAAATGAGTCGACTGATGGCTGGCAGCCCCTAGGTAGCCTTAGGATGGGGTTGGAGATTGATCACCAGAAAGACCAAGGTAGGATTAGAGGTTTAGGGCTTTTAGGCCCACCTCCCAACCTCCCAGGAGGGGAGAAAGGCTGAAGGTTAAGTTGATCACCAATGGCCTATGATTTAATCAATCATGCCTACATAATGAAGCCTTCATAAAAGCCGAATGATAGAGTTTGGATGAGTTTCTGGATAATTGAACACATGGAGGTCCCTTGAAGGTGGCTCGAATGAGGAGGACATGGAAACTCTGCACCCCTTCCCTCATACCTCACCATACGCATCCTTTCATCTATGTCCATTGTAATATCCTTTATAATAAACCAGAAAAGATGTTTCCTTGAATTCTGTTAGCTGCTGTAGCAAGTTATTTAAATCCGAAGAGGGAGTTGCGGGGACCCCACTTTATAGCTTGTCGTCAGAAGCACAGGTAAAAGAACCTGGGGCTTGTGATTAGCACTGGAACTGGGGGACACTCTTCTGGGACTAAGCCTTCATCCACTGTGATCTCTGTCAGGATTGAATTGGAGGAGGCCCAGCTACAGATTCCTCTACAGAATTGATTGCTTGTTTGCTGCTGGGAGAAATCCCACACAGCTGGTGTCAGAAACATGTTGCAAGAGGACAGTGAGTGAAACTGAGTTTGTTTTTTCCTCTCACATACTTACTCTGATTTAAAAAAAAAAATTTTTCTATGTTTCTAAAGAACATTATGCCTCTATATTCATTTCTAATTTCTTAGTCATAGGTTGTTTTATATATTTTTCTCTCTGGCTTACACTGTGATTCTTCCCACTTCTTGGAACCTTCATATGGTGATCCTAGAGAGCATTAGTGAGAGCTAATCATAGCTCTTGTCTGATTGCAAAAGGTGCAAATATAGTTCCTACGACAATAAGCCTTTCATCTGCATACCAGTCACATTGCAAATCTCTTGATCTACAAGTGGTAAAAATCTCAATATGCACATATTTTATCTTGATCAAGTCAAAAATTTAAATCTCAGTTTCTTTGGGGATACTAATACTAGCTTAATTCATAAATTATTGCAAAAATCAAATGACGTATTTCTTAGTAAGCAATTTGTAATAGATAAAGAAGAGATATCATAATAAAATGAGTTATGATGGTGTCATTATTTACTAAATCCCAGACAGCAGTTCCTATATATGGTTGTTATCCAATGGCATATCTCCAAAATGTTTTGTTGGTTTTGCAAGGTCTTCCTCAGCTTCTCTTCTATTCAGAGAAATAGGAGTATAGAGTTCCAGGCAAAAGTAGACATTATACTTTAATTTCTAATGTTTCAAGTTAAGTAAAATGCAAAAGTTTTAAAAATGAATTCAGATTGTTTTAAGCAAAGCAAAACTTAAGCGTGTCAGTTAGCAAAAACGTTGTGTTTAAATTTTCTCAGCAGGTTAATTTTTATTTCTATGTTTTAAAATATGTACTCTCCTCTAAGCTGTTTTTTTATACATTTAGCATTACTATGTGTTTGATGGCTTTACTATTGTAAGGGCCATAATAATCTCATTTACTTGGAGCCTATTTACTAAAGTGCTGGGAATTTTATGTGTCTTAGTTCACTTTGTGCTGCTATAGTAGGATACCTAAGAATGGGCAATTGGTAATGAACAGAGACTTACTGGTTTGCAGTTCTGGAGGCTGGAAAGTCCAAGATCAAGGTGCTGGCGTCTGGTGAGAGCCTTCTTGTTTTGTCACCCTATAACAGAAGGGCCAAGAGAAAGGAAAAGAGAAAACTCATAGCTTCAAACCCTTTTTGTAATTGGCATTACTCCATTCATGATGGTGGGGCCCTCATGACGTAAGCACCTCTTATAAGGCTCCTCTTCCTAATACTGTTACATTGGGGATTAAATTTCCAGCAGAAGCTTTCTTTAAGACACATGAAAACCATAGCAATATGTTATCCTCAAAATCATGTTGTTAATTTGCTTAAACTACTTTACATTCACATTTCTACATTAATATATATTATAAATCTAAGATTCAATTTGAATTAGTGAATATTTACAAGAATATCTTTTTCAAAAATCTAAATTACATATGTGTTTGAAGTTATGCTTTAAATGTCTAATTTGATTTTCCAAAAATCTTTAAAAAAGATTTAATTGATCCTCATTATTTGCAGATTCTATATTTTCAAATTTTCCTACTTTCTAATTTCCTACTGGCTTATTTGTAAAAGCAAAATCAAAGCTATGACACTTTCCCAGTCATTTGTGGACATGCTCGAGTGGTAAAGATTTTAAGTCATCAATAGTACTTAAAAGTGACAGGGTTCAAAATGGCACGGGGTTTTGATGAACCTAGGGCAGAAACCTGAGTAAAAAAATTTACTATTCTTCAGCAGGGCATGGTGGCTCATGCCTGTAATCCCAGCACTTTGGGAGGCCGAGGCAGGTGGATCACAAGGTCAGGAGTTCAAGACCAGCCTGGTCAAGATGGTGAAGCCCCGTCTCTACTAAAAATACAAAAAGTAGCCAGGCATGGTGGTGGGCACCTATAATCCCATCTACTCGGGAGGCTGAGGCAGAGAATTGCTTGAACCCCAGAGGCGGAAGTTGCAGTGAGCCGAGATCATGCCACTGTACTCTAGCCTGGGCAGCAGAGTGAGACTCCATCTCCAAAAAAAAAAAAAAAAAAAAAAAAAAAAAAAAAAAAAAAAAAAAAAAAATTACTACTCTTCTTATTGCTACCCATATATAATCAATTACTATTTCCTTTGGACATTATCGGATAAATAATATGTTTATGAAATCCACCATTTCGGGACTTACTGAATAATTTTCTAACCATTCTTCCCAGTGGCTTCAATGTTGTATTTCTCACATCCATTTCATTGTCAAAGTTCACCATGATGTATTATTTAAAATAGCACATTAATATTATTCAATAACTGAAAAGAACTATTGTAAAAATTTAAAAATTATTTTTGTTATTTAAAATGTATATAATTGGATATTGATAATTTTTAATTGTATACATTTATAGGGTTCAGAGTGATGCTATGATATATGTATATAATGTGGAATGATTAAATCAAGCAAATGTATATACCCATCACTTCAAATATTTATTATTTATTCCTTCCTTCTGAAACATTTTACCCTTTGACTATTACCTCTCAGTTTTTCCCAGTCCCCAGGCTCTAGTAACCACCATTCTGGTCTCTGCTTCTATGTGCTTGATATTTTTAGATTCCACATATAAGCAAGTCCATGTGGTATTTGTGTTTCTGTGCCTGGCTTATTTCACTTAGCAGAATATCCTCCAAGTTCATTCATGTTGTCACAAATGGCAAAATTTTATTCTTTTTAAGGCTGAATAATATTCCATTGCGTGTATATTCAAAATCTTTTCTTCATCTATTCTTTGGTGATGGACACTTACATTGAATCCAAAACTTGGATATTGTGAATAGGACTTCAAAAAAACATAAGTGTGCAGATAGCTCTTCAGCATACTGATTTCAAATCCTCTGGATATGTTCCTAGAAGTAAGATTGCTAGATCATATGGTAACACTATTTTTAGTTTTTTAAGCAACCTCCATAGTGTTTTCCATAATGGCTGTATTAATTTACATTCCTTCCAACAGTGTGTACATCCTGACCAACACATATCTTGCATCTTTCTGATAATAGCCATTCTGGTAGATGTGAGGTAATGTTTCAATTTGCATTTTCCTAATTATTAGCAATGCTAAACATTTTTTAATGTATCTGATGGCCATTTGTGAAATTTCTTTTGAGAAATGTCTATTCAGGCTCTTTGCCCATTTTTAAATCAGGTTATTTGTTTTCTTGTCTAGCAAAAATTTTAACCCTAAAAACAGTGTTTAGTGGGTTAGGATGCCACCTGAGATTGTATGCAGAATGGGGTTAAAATGCTTCTTAGTGATTTGTGTCACCCTTGGAAAATATATACAATCTTTTATCAGATTATACAAAGAGTCTTGATCATGTATCCTACCAAAATAAAAAATCTAAAGTCCTTAGGAAAACCTAAAAGGATTTTATTGTACTCTTGCTACATTTCCAGACTCGTCTCTTATCATTCCTTATTTATACTGCAGCAACATTAGACTGCTGTGGTTCCTAGCACACACCTTAGCTTTCCTCATAGAGACCACATTGATTGAATGCTTTTGTGTTTGTACATTCCTACACAGTACCTGGTTAACTCTTCCTCATTCCTTAAGACACTTTACCAAAAATTGGAAATGTATTAAATGGACTAAAAAAAAGGTAATAAGACCAGTGTATCTGAGCACAGCAGGAGGGAGTCCAGTGGTATAGCAGGATGTAAGAATGTCAGAGAAGTAGTCAGGGGCCAGATTACATGAAATGTTGTAAACTGGGCTAGGAGGTTGGAATTTTATTCTAGTGTGATGAAAAGCCATTAGAAAGTTGTAATAGAGAAGTCTAACATGAAGTGATTTCCATTTCTTAAAGCGACACTCTGTGTCTACCTACAAATAAGGGGAAAAAAATTCCAAAACAACAACAAGAAATACGACTCTGATGTTATATAGAAAATAGACTGTAGGAGGAGAGATGGGAGTAGTGAGACAAATTTTGAGGATATTACAATACTCTATCCAGGACGATGGTTTTTTAGCAAGGATTACAGCAGTGACATTGGAAAAAAGCAGTCCTTCTGGCTTTAGAATGGGATATGCTTTGGAGGTCAAATTGATGGGGCATACTGATGAACTGTATGAGAGAAAATTGAGATAACTCCTAGATTTTTGATGCTAGTAATTGGATAGATGATTGTGCCATTTATTGAGTGAGGAAAAAAAAGGAAGCATGCCTCCTTATATTCTTGCTTGGGAGATTGAATGAAGGGTAATAGGCATGATATAAATATGTAATCTATACAGAAAAATGAGTTTTCTATCAGGTAGATAGGGTTTCTATTTAAGCATGTTGAGTTTTAAGTATCTGTGAATGTCTAGGTCTAGAAAGTTATATCTAATTCTAGGAAAGTTTTTGTTTTCCATACAACATTAGAAATAATTTTAACATTTAAAATCATTATTTTAATAATACAAATTAGGTTATTAATTAGGGATAATTTTTACCTTTAAAAGCAGTATTGCAATAATATTGACCTTTAAAAGCAATATGCTTCCTTTGAGGATGTTTATGAAATAACTCTGTGTACAGTGCAAACTATAAGGAGATGAAGGCTTCTGAGCTCATGCAGAAAGATTCACATTTAATTAGACTCATCCACATAATGCTTCAGACTTCTTTTGTGAGTATTGATGATAGGGATTTATATATAACTTGACTTGATTAATTGCAGTTAATCCATTTTTAGACAATTGGCTTTCTAATAAAGTAATAAATAACCCTTAACAAAATCCTTTGAGAATATAGGCTGCAATTTTTAAAGTTTGACAATTGAAAGGGCACTAATGGCTGTAATATTGAATCCTAAATAAAGATGACAGATTTTGGCCTTTTGAGATTATTGCACAAAGTAATATTTCAATATTATTTTCTGTATATGTGTAATAAATACTTTGATAGTTTTAAGCATGATACATTATGATTTAAATTCAGGTACCTCATAAACAGGCTATTTACTTTTCTTAATTCTTTCTTTTGTCTACTCATTGGGTTAAATTTGCCTCACTCTGTGTCATGCTGGCAATGCTTTCACTTCTTTGTTAGCACTCATCCATGAAATCAAGACATGTTACTGACATCTCCTATCAGATGTCTAATAGAATCTCAAACTTCACTTGGTCCATGGTAGCTCCTGCTATTCCTTGCAGCAAATGCTTTCATTGCCCCTCAGCATGCCTCCATTCACTCTCTGAAGCTTGTTTAAACTTTCTCAGGTAAATGTTCTGGCTGACTTTCCATTTTCACCTGCAGTAACTGCATCTTTGTCTCCGAAGATTCTTTACCCCCACAAACTGTAGAAACCCACTAGGATGATGCCAACTATGCAGAGGAATTAACACCATTTAACAAATTACTACTCGGAGTTGATAAATACTTCAGTTCCTCACCTCTAAGGTGGAATAGTTCTGAGCTATCTGTGGTGCTCTGTTTCACCAAATTTTCTCACAGTCACTCCCTGGGTCAGCTGGCTTAACAGGACACATCTGTAGTGACAGTTTTCTTTTTCTTATTTTCCCTCAACACTTCCCTACTCATTCTTTGATCTTCTCAAATAGACAGCTTGTGCTCAACTCATTGTCTCATGGTTTGCTTCTAGAGTCCAAAGCGAGAGTCTCCCAAGAAACTATCTCTGAGGGTTCTATAGACTTTTTTTGCATATTGTTTTGTAGTCTTATAGCAATTCCTGTCCTCAATATGTGGTAGAGATAGACAATGAATATTTTATTGTAATCCAATGTCAAAGGTGAATTTCACCTATTGTGTTGTATATAATAGATAAAAGTACAGGAAAATAAAAGAGCTGATTGAAATTCAGCACATTCAGACTGGCAGTTTCCAGAAGGATTTCCAGAATGGCATTATCATTTTAATATTTCAGTGAAAATAATTGCTCGACTAGCAATGACTTGTTGATTATTGTGACCATCCCAATCACTTCTTTAAAGGCTGGGGGGAGGGGGAGGTAGAAAGATAGGGAAGATCAGGTCTCTGTTTAGGAGTTTGTAGTCTTTTCTCCTACCTGTTTTGGACTTATAGTTTCTATCTTTTTGGGGTAATGAGGAAGAAAAGAAGAAGGATGAGGAAGAAATAGAGATAGAAGAAAACAAGGAGAATAATAAGGAGGAAGAAGATCAATCATCTGTTTGTAGAACTAAATTTCTAAGCAAATAGAAAGCCCATTAAAGGGGTCTTCAGGTAGCTACATGAGAAATGTTCCTTCATGACTGAAGAGATAGGAAAAAGGTACCCGCAGAATGATAGCTTTGAAGCCATTTTCTAAGGGCCATAGTGTGTCTTCTCTTTGCTTTGACTTTGGCACAATTGATCTCTGGGTCATTACAGGAATAATAGCATAAGTGCTCAGGCAACCTAAATGAGGCTTCTGAAATTCTACAGGTGGATGGGGAATGCACACAGTATAAAGAGCTATTGAATTGAGAGCAATTTCTTATTTACAAACACATATTTCTTAACACATGGTTTTCCATCTTTTGGAGAAGCCTGAACTTGATTTTGTTTCTGGCCATGTGTGTTTGTGTGTGAGGAGAGAGGGGACTGAATGGAAAAGGGCTTAAACCTGGGGTATGATTATGGCAGTTCCAATGTTCCCTCACAGGAACATAATAATTGCCGTTAGCAATGTCTTTTCCAAAGTTGAAAACTATAGCGTAAGTAAAATAAATGTTTATAGATATCAGGCCTTAAAGCCGGTGAAATTGAAACAAACATTCTTAAGTTGCTCCTTAGAGATGCACACAATTAATTGAAGTCAGATAATTGCATGTGTAATGGCTTCTTGTACACTAAGTACCTGTTTACAAATCAAATTATTCAATTTGGAGTCTCAAGTGTGTGCTTTCTATGCTCAATTAACCCCTTATGACTATGCATAAACACTAGTTTATAAAAATGTGACTTTTAATATTTTTAAGATCATCTAAATTATAGTACAAATTTATACAATGAAGTATAAAATAAAAACCTGTTATTAATTTGTAAGTTAAGAGATGCAACATATCAAGTATTGCTCTGAGTTATTTGCTGCTGTTGTTTCAGGTTTACATGTTTATGTGTGAAGCTTGTATTTAAATAAGTTTTCTATGCAACTGAGATACACTCTAAGAGATACACGCCTCATAAAAACATGCCTGATAAAAATCTAAAAGGGCAACTTTCTGAAGACATTTGAGAGTAGCAACCATGCTGCTCCTAACAGAAAAGTACCATTATTAGAATTATTCATTTAATTATTTACTCATTTGAATGTTGTTGCACACCTTATATAGAGTACCATTGAAAGTGTACAAATAGGAAAAAGACTTGATCCCTACATTCCACACATGATTATATAGATCCGATCCATAACTCTAAGGATGAAATAAGCATAGTGGTGTGAGCTCATACTCTTAGACAAACAAGCTTTAAAGCCCAGTTCCATATCTTAAGAAATGAGCAAAACAAGAATCATTATATCATCACTGAGCTTTAGTTTTCTTATCAATAAAAGTGAGCCAGTATAACACCTTGCTCAGGTATGAATCTGAAAACTATAAAATGTTTATCATATTCTAAAGGCACATAGGAAAACATGCATCTTATTGTTCTCAAAGTTACGGAAAAATATTCCACTCTTTTTAGTGATTCAATTTCTATCATTTTTATAAATGGGTAAGATAAAAAAAGCTCTTAAATGGATAATGAATGCCACAGGTAAAGTAAAATCCTTTCATAGGTAGGCTCAAAAGAACCAAGAATAAGATTAAGATTCATATAGTGAAGTTATATTGTCAGCTTGAAAGCTGTGTAATCATTTGGCTAAACAAATGGTAAATAATAGGGTCAGAGGACAAATTATAGAATGTATAAAGTAGATAAAAATTGCATTTAGTACTGTCATAGATATAGGCCTACTTTCAGAGCTAAAAGGCCTTTGATGCGAAGAATATGGTAAAAACTAGAAAAAAAAACCAATTTGAGTTAAAAATTCTCATTTATTTCCTATTAAACTCTTCAACTAGAGTAAATATTTGAAATAATTATTCTCTCCAGATAAAAACACAAGAATATCATATAGCACTTGGGATGAAGATAGAACATAATCCTATTTAATTTTTATATTATCACTTTAAAAGGTTCTCTTCAGTAATAAAACTTTGCTTTTCAGTGGTAGGAAAGAAAAATAAAGAGATATTCCTGGCATTGGTTTTCCTACATACAAGAGAATTGATAGAGGGCTATTTATTAACTTCCTGAACATTACTGCTTTTAGCATTCATTTTGGTGACTGAATATTGACTGCTTGAATTGGGTAAAGTTCACTCGAGTAAAGGAGTCTATATTTGTTTTACTTGGTTCCTAAAATATAATTATATTTTATTTTTATATAATATATTTAAGGCTTATAGGGTCAGGAAAAAAAGGCCTTTAAATATTTGTTTCCTCTTTTATTCCCTCCCTTCCTCTCCCCTTTCCTCCTTTTCTAACATTTTTTGTCAGTCTTTTCAAAATGAGATGGGCAGTGTTCCCTATTTATGTTCTCTTGAAGGGAAGAAGCCCTTGAGACAAAAAAAAAAAGTTAATCATTGACTACTTGTGCCCCTGATGATTTGACTATACATGTTTAATATCTACAATGAGTTAGGTTTAAAAGGCTGATAGGCTGATTCTTCTATTATAAAATAACCATAGAGCTGCCAAACTCCACTCACTTTTGTTTGTGGCTAAGTAAAGGATATATATTAAAAAATAACCACACACCCATCATGTACTTTGCACTGATTTTTATAAATCATGCTTCCTATAGTAGTTGCACATTTTAAGCAGTAACCCAAAGCATTTAGGCTTGACATGACAGGCCCTTATGCATGACAGGCTTTTGTGACTCCGTCAGACAGCTTCTGAGTATGTTTTTGCTGTAGCGATTTTCTTCATAGTCTATCTCGTTTTCACAAATGCATTGGATTGTTAGCTGAAGTGTATTAGTTATATAGTCAACACTGGGAACAGGATATACCTGTAGTTCCATTAGATGTAAGAGGAGTTTTGAAAAAACCACCAGTTGATCAAGTATTCATTACTGGAGAGATGATATTTTATAGCTTTTCAAAATAGTAGGCTGTGGCTTTACTTCTTCCTGAAATAGTGGGAAAGAAATGGAAAAGCAATCTCATTTACTCCATCTGTCTCATTTAGCTTTCATTCCAACTCTTTGTATTAAAAGTCATTTTTTCCATGGTTATCTTTTTAGAACAAATGTGATTTAAAACATGGTGGTTATGTAGAAGAAAAAAATGGCATTTGAGCAATTTGAGGCATAAACTCAGCAAGTAGCTGTCTTTAAAAAAATTGTAAAAGAAAAAAATGGATACATGCAGAATATTTGTATCAGTGGCACCAACATTTCTTTTAAAAAGCAGATCAATTTTCCAGGGACAGAAAAATGTGACTTTTTGCTAAAGATGTCATAGTAATCTTCATGGTATTAATAAATAGACAAGAACATTTTCAGGAGTAGCACTTAGTAATGGCAAGCGCCTGAGTTTTCTGAAATAGCGTAATGTCACAGAATCTGACCATTGCTTTTTTATTTCCTTAAAGAAAGTATGACATTGAAATATCCTTATGCTTTCTACCATTTCTGATGGTAAATATGTAAAGAAACAATGTTACTTTCACCAACCTAAAGAAAAATACAAAACCAAAAGAACCATCAAGATATATAACCTACTGATATCAACTTATTTACTGAATGGAACAGATATTTTCCACATCTTAGAAAAAATTAAGACTAAAATCTGGCATTTTTCTTCTTTATGTGCTACTCATCATCATGTATTAGAATTTCTTAGGTCTAAAGTTTATTTTGTGGAAAACAATGAAAATTGTTTTTGTTTGTCATAAAGGTGATGAACAGGTGATGTCTATTTTACATGAAGGTATTTTGAATACACAAGTAATAGTGCGTGTGCTCTGGGTTTCTACAGCCAGTGGTGACTTAAGATGGCCACGTGTATTGTTCATGGTTCTCATCAGATCCCCATTTGGCAAGGTTATGCATTTTCATTAGACTGGCCTGCATACTACATTCTGACTTATGGAAGATTCTATCTTCACAAGCTAACAATTTGAATTAACAGCTAACCATTCTAACAATATTGCATTAGAATGGTTGGAATCTTGGTCATTGGTTCTTTTGTTTTCTGGTTTTAAGTGTGTGGTAATGGAAGCTTTTAACATAAACGTGAATTATTAGTAATAATTGCAGGCCTGGCCCAGTGGCTCACTCTTGTAATCTCAGCACTTCAGGAGGCTAAGGCGGGCGGATCACCTGAAGTCAGGAGTTTGAGACCAGTCTGGCCAGCGTGGTGAAACCCCGTCTCTAGTAAAAGCACAAAAATTATCCAGGCTGGTGGTGGTGCCTATAATTCCTGCTACTCTGGAAGCTGAGACAGGAGAATCGCTTAAACCTGGGAGGCGGAGGTTGCATTGAGCCGAGATTGGGCCACTGCACTCCAGTCTGGGTGACACAGCAAGACTCTATCCTTAAAACAAAACAAAACAAAACAAAACAAAAACAAAAACTAAAACTAAAACTAAAACTAAAAGAACCATGAATAATAATTGCAAACTTCCTGTAAATTCTACTAGATTATAATAATTCAAACTCAGTATGGGTCTATGTATTGAGAATCTCGCTGAGACAGATTTTTAATTTGGAGAATACACTTCATTTTCTTAATCATGCTTTCAAATGGATAAGATTCTTGTTACTGACTTTTTATCTTTGATTTTTTCCCTTGGATCCACTAATTATGAGAATAAAAGCATTATTTGTCAATACCAATGGTGTAGGTGATGATACTATTTTTCTATTTTAATTCTATATTGTTGAACCATATGATTGGCAAGACAAATAATGCTGAAGATTTTAAGGAGAGATGCATGCTCTGCATTTAATGAAGAAAAATACAAAGGATTGGATCCATCAAGATAAAAATATTTTGAGAAAAGAAATAATAGTATTCAGTTCCCCGATTGAACTTAATGGGTTTACAATGATCTCAGTATTTTGCATTAATCTGTTCCCTCTAATTCATTCTCTTTCTCATATAAAATAATATAAAAATGCTACCATTTGTTTATATCATTTTTTCTTCAATGAGCTTACATATCATTTACTTCATAATATTTTTAAAGTGACATAATTCTTTAATGTATCAGTACTTTTTTGAAGAGCAATTATCATGTCTTCTTGATTTGCAAGAGAAATGTGAAATTAGATTATATTCCAAAATATTTTGTAAGAGTCATGAAATAACCTGATAACCTAAAAAGTCACAATAGGAGATAAATACAATGAACATGATTTTTTTTTTTTTTTTGAGACGGAGTCTCACGCTGTTGCCCAGGCTGGAGTGCAGTGGCGCGATCTCGGCTCACTGCAAGCTCCGCCTCCCGGGTTGCCGCCATTCTCCTGCCTCAGCCTCCTGAGTAGCTGGGACTACAGGCGCCCGCCACCGCGCCCGGCTAATTTTTTTGTATTTTTAGTAGAGACGGGGTTTCACTGTGGTCTCGATCTCCTGACCTTGTGATCCGCCCGCCTCGGCCTCCCAAAGTGCTGGGATTACAGGCTTGAGCCACCGCGCCCGGCCACGAACATGATTATTTTTAAGGTATGATTTTCATCATCTCTAACCAATATTAATAGAAAGAAACAGATGCAGCTGAACACAGGCACATGAACAGAGGCACATGAAAAAGAGATGAGTGAAATGTGAAAATGGTTGTTGAGAAATACTCTCCAAAAATGTTTAAAATAATGGGGTACAGATCAAAGTATATACCTAGTCAGATGAAGCTTCATCTGTATTTACAGCCACTCCACATTACTCAAATTACCATCTGAGCTCCACCTCCTGCCAGATCAGCAGCAGCATTAGATTCTCATAGGAGTAGGAGCCTGGGTGTGAACTGCACATACGAGGGATGTAGGTTTTGCGCTTCTTAAGAGAATCGAATGACTGATGATCTGTCACTGTCCCCCAGCATCCCTAAATGGGACCATCTAGTCACAAAAAACAAGCTCAGGGCTCCCACTGATTCTACATTATGGTGAGTTGTATAATTATTTAGTTATATATTACTATATAATGGTAATGAGAATAAAGTGCACAATAAATGCAATACTCTTGAGTCATTCTGAAACCATTCTCCTTACCCAAGTCCATGGAAAAATTATCTTACACAAAACCGGTCCCTGGTATCAAAAAGTTTGGGGACCACAGCTCTATTGAATTTATCATTTTATTATCACTTTTGTTTTCAGAAATTTTCACTTATAGCTATATCTTAATCTAGAGCTTCTTATACTTGAAAAATATAAATGTCATTTTTAAAGGAAAAAATCATAAACGCACAATCTTATAATAATGTATGTTAATTGCAATAGTATTTAAAATGGTGGAAAAATAAAACCAGATACAAGTCCCTTATGCTAATAGTGCTCACAAAACGATAACGCCAAACAAATTAAACATAAACTATAAAAACAATAAAATTCAAATTAACAGCATTAATTTTTCTTCGACAAATAAGGCTGTTTTGCTGCAACAAAATTGCCTTTCATGAATGTGGAGACCAGCTTCTTAGGCACAGGCTCTTCCAGGCAAACTGTCATAAAATTTTCCATTTCAAGCTGTCCCAAGGTTTTTATGCATATATCAGTGACACTACTTACTGTTTTGTTGGTTTGAATTGTGTTATTGTGTCCAGTTTCCCTCTCAACCCCTAATAAGGAGCCTGTGATAAAGTACTGCTATTGCCAACTCAATAACATGGAATATAGAAACATAGCCACTCAAATATTAATATTTAGTCTTAGGCAGCCAGATGATCCAAAATGCTTCAAGTAATTTTTAAAGGTTTTCTTATTGAGTGTTCAGGGATCTTAGGAATAGTTTTGGAAAGTCCCAGGGATCCTCAGAACTCAGTGGAGGAGTATTAAATCAGCTGTGACCAAAATACAAAAGAAATTACTTAAAAAAAATCATGCTCACATATCAGACTAAATATGTTAGTGAAAGGAAACAATGTACAAAAAAAAAAAAAAAAGCAAATAACATAAAAACAAAAGGAAAATTCTCCAAACATAAGGTTGCAATATCAAAACAAGAGAAATTTAGAAAAAATTATATAAAAGAACAAGAAAATTGAATTTATTTAAGGTATAGAGGGTACATGTGCAAGTTTGTTATATAGGTAAATTATGTGATGCTAAGTTTTGGGTCCTATTGATCCTGTCACCCATATAGTGAACATAGTGCACAATAGGAAATTTTCAGCTCTTTTGTCTTTCCCTCTCATACCCTTTTGGGGTCCTCAGTGTCTATTGTGCCCATGTTTATGTCTGTGTGTACCCAAACACATTGAATTTCTAAAAATGAAAACCATAAAATACAGGGTATTGTGTTGTAATGTGGTCCTCATATATTTTTCCCTGTGAAAAGAAAGAAGAAAGAGAAAGAAAGAAGGAATGAAAGAAAGAAAGAAAGAAAGAAAGAAAGAAAGAAAGAAAGAAAGAAAGAAAGAAAGAAAGAAAGAGAGAAAAAGCAGTGCTGATTTCAGGGATAATAGTGGTAGAAGGATAGAGTCAAATCGAAGATAGGCTACGGTTAGGACTAAATACAAAATAACTAGAGCTCAAAGAAGGGTATTCAAACTCTAGTCAATTTAAACAGAATCCAAAACAAATTAAAGTGTGAAGAAAATGTCAAATGTGTTCAAAATTCTTCTTTAGGGATTTAGCTTTGGTTGGCAGCCAAGTCTTTGTCCTTTGATATGAATTGACATCTATCTAAATTTGAGATGATTTTCATTTTCTTTTATTACTTTTGCCTCCTGAAGCAGAATCCCATCAACAACCCCTTCTTACCAATAGAAAAGAACAGCCTTGCAGGAGAGAAGAAAGGACCTTAACTACGTGACCTTCCTGCAGAAATGTAGGATGGCTTTATGATGTTTGGCAGCAGGGCCATCTCTGTGGCATTCTGCATTGTTGTTTTGCTTTGGTAATTATTGAAATGCTAATTCAGTTGCAGTTTATAAAAAAATGTTTGTAGTAACATCGCATTACTATTTTTCACCAAATTCTTTGTTACGATTTTCTCCAAATGTGAATGTGAAATTGATATTTGGGTATTACAATTCAAAGCAAATTCAATTCTTAAAACTTTTATTGGACATATCCAGTTCCAACTTTCAATTTAATTGAGGTAAAAGATAAAGTAATAATGGGAACTTGTAAGAGATTCTTTCTTTGTTTGCCTGTGTCAATACATTTTCTGTTTGTGATAACAAAAAGGAAAAAATAAACATAATCATACAATATAACTTTCACTTTTATATTTTTTCCCTGTGTATTTGCTGAAACATATGTTACATATATGTAATCCATGCCTTTTGTATTCTTCTGGCTCCCATGAATGATATATTGTAAGCATTTTCATTTTGCTATATAGCATTTTAATAATATATAAAATTAATTTCATTAATTAAATTGTGCCATAAAAGATTAAATTATCTCAGAATCCAAAAAAAATTTAGAAGCTGAACAGAAGCTTCAAATATAATCACTCAAATATCATCATTGTTAACATTTTTATTTTTTGAAATATATATGTGAATATAAACACATTTGTAGGAATTTCTGTTGGTGCTGCACAAATATCCCCTAGACCCTCATTGGCACGTGCCCATGATATCCTCTTGAAAACATCAATGATGCTGTTCTTGAGAACATTCTTTCAGTTGAAGTGTTGCTGAGTCAATGCCCCAGGAAACAGTTTTTAGCCCAATGATGAGAATTAGAAGATAAAAAGCTCAGCTTCCTTGAAACTCAGATGGAATGACTTTAAGACATTGTGGTGGTTTATTCCTATTAGATGTGGAACTCTTCTAAAGAGAAACTAAGGCTGTAGCATTCTCCATTAGCCTGACAAAGCTTATGGAGTTTCTTCTTAACCAATCATCTTTTCTTCCCCTCTTTTCACAGAGGTCAGACCTGTACCATGATCTGAAGAGTCTTTCTTCTAACTTCTTTCTACTCTTTACTCTTCACATGTGTTTCCCCAATAAATCTCTTGTATATCTAATCCTATTTTGCCTGCTTTTCAAAAAATACAAACTAACACAAGTAGTGCCAGGACTAGTGGGAGAAAACAAAGGTAAAATGAAATTTTGGGACTGGTCAACGAATGACCTAATGGTCAAAATGGTTGCAATTGGCATAGCAAAGATAACACTAAAGTAAAAGCTATAGCTGCTACCAGGATACTCTGGACTTCAGATGAAGAAAGGAGTCACCACCTTGGCTAGAATAATTGATGATTATAAGCAGGAAGTGGAAGGACTGCATTTACACAGTTGGTGCATGTAGGCAAATATATGGAAACTGGGTTACCCATGTGGACCTCTTGAGTGCCCTCATCCCCATTGTAACTGAGTGGACATTTACAACAATTAAAGCCTGAGAAGCCCATGATTTCTGCTTAGGCCCTCAGGAATGAAGATTTGGATCACAACACATTATTAGGCACCAAGATCTGTCAAAGTAATAGCTGAAGGTTAGGGGATTGTTTAGAATGGATAGAGAAGAGAAAGGATGAGTATAATTTATGACCCCAAAATCAACTACAGTGGTGGATGGTGTAGCTGGTGTTGCCAGTCTCTCGATTTTAAGTTTCCCTTAAAGAAGGGAAGGTCATAGGAAAGATGGTGATGCCACTCCTTAAACTTGCATTGAGAATCAGCTTTGTGCAATGCAGTGGGTGAAATGTACAATCTGTGAAACTATGCCCAGATATTGCTCTGCAAGGAGCATAGTTGACAGACAGTGCTAGCTGCCAGCTTTCTGGATCCACCACTACATTTGTGCAGCAGGCATACTTCCTCAGAGCTACTCTGAGTGGAAAACTGAGCAGAGTGAATTACTAATGCCAGCCCATTCTTGCTAGGTCTGGGATTCCTCTAATGTGTATTGGCCTAAAACTCTCAGAATTGCACTGATGTTTGAGACTCTCCCTGTCAAATCCTCCTTCCGCAGGTGGTAGACCTGGACTGCACTCTAAATGCTCTCTCTGACCACTCTTTCTTCCATTTATCCTTAATAGACATTTCCTCTAATAAATGTATAGCATGTTTATTCTGCTTCGCAGAGTACTCAAACTAACACAAGCATATTCCAAACCTTCTCCCAGAGGATTCCATGGGAATCTAAGTCCAGTTGCCCACAGCAATTATTAGCCTGCACATTAGCATACCCTGTTTTGAACTCTTTGCATTCTCTGTCTTATATCCCTATTCCTCTACTAGTTCCTCCTGAGATTAAATTAATGCAGTGGTTTTAAAATAAATCTACAAAGTTTTTAATACTCCTTTCAAGAGATGGAGCCTAATTTTCCTCCTCTTGAACATGAACTGGTATTACTCACAGAGCTCTAATAAAGAGAATGTGGCAGAAATGATGTATGTGCTGCTAATAGCCAGCAACAAACTAAGACCTCCATCTAACAGCCATGTAAGCAAGCCCTTTCAGAATCAGAACATCTGTCCCAGTTAAACCTTCAGATGATAGCTGACAACTTGAATGCAGCTTTAGAAGAGACTTTGAAGAACTATCAAGCCATTTCTATACTCCCAACCCTCAGAAACTACATGCGATAAATATTTGTTCTTATAGCTACTAAGCTATCAGGAAACGTGTTATGCAAAAATAGACAAGTAATACACTATTAAATCCATCACATATACTCAAATCCTTCTCTCAGGATCAACTCTGGAGAAATACTTGTTTTGCTTTGTTGTGCTTCATTTTATTGTGGTTTGTACAAATTGAAGATTTGTGGTGACCCCGTGTCGAGTAAGTCTGTTGGTGCCATTTCTTCCAAGAGTGTGTGCTCACTTTGTGTTTCTGATCATTAGTATTTTTATTTTAGCAATAAAGCATTTTATAATTAAACTATTTGCATTCCTTTTTTAGACATAATGCTATTGTGCACTTAACAGATTATAACATAGCATAAATATAACATTTGTAGGCACTGGAAAACCAAAATATTCGTGTGACTCTTTATTGTGATTTTCACTTTATTGCAGTGGTCCTGAACTGTACCTGCAATATCTCTGAGGTATGCCTGTGGGATTCTGAGAAGTTATATTTGTGTCATACATTTGCATTACTTGTCTAATGTTGCTCAACAAGTCTGCTAATAACTTAGTAGCCTAAAACAACAAAAATTTATCTAACATAGTTTCTGAGGGCTGGGAGTGTATGTGTTTATGTAAATGTACACACAGGTAAAACTATATATAAGTATGTATATATGCACACACATACTTTATAATATATGTACATATGTATATACACACATACATATTTTAGTGCACAAGTCATTTAGTCACAAGAGTTTTTTACTTTAAACATATTTTGAGTAATTAAAAAAATTATGTATGTGGCATCATTATTAATCACTTAGTAGTATTCTATTATTTGAATGGTTTATAGTGTTTATTTTCTGTTTGGTGAGAAATTCAAGACATTTCCCATTCATAGGCTCTTGCTTTCTACTTCTTAAAAATTGATTAAAATATACTGGATTATAACCATTGATTAAAAATGCAAAACATTTAATCACTTGTGCCTTATTCTGTGACACAATTCGAAATTTTGCTCATCTTGCAGCTATAATTAGAGCAAAGGACAGATGGTAAAGGTTTAAAGTGATGTGTTTATTAAAATTATGTAGGCTGCCAAATAATTTCGCACCATCACATGTGTTTGTTCATTAGCTGCTTCATTGAGACAGGGTTAATGAAATTTGAAGTTGGATGCATAGAATAATAAGTGACTCCGGTGTCTACATATACAATATCTGTTTACTATTAAAGGGGACAGAAAAGAATGCCATGACCAACTCTTTTAAATAGTTTTAGTTTAATCATATTTCAATATGATAAAACCTTCTAAGAAGTCTTAGATGAATTAATAAAGTAGATAAACATTCTGGGTGTACGGAGGATTCTGATACTAGGTATGGCTTTTCTGTGTGAATGTAGCTATATCTCAAATAAAAGTAAGCACTAAGAGATTTTATTATGAGATAGGCCAGGTGCAGTGGCTCATACCTGTAATCCCAGCACTTCGGGAAGCCAGGGCAGGAGGATTGCTTGAGCCCAGGAGTACAAGACTAACCTGGGCAACATAATGAGACCCCTATCTCTACTGAAAAAAATAAATAAATAAATAACTGGGCCTGGTGGTGCCCTTCTGCAGTCCCAGCTACTCTGGAGGCTAAGTTTGAGTGACTGCTTGAGCCCAGGAAGTTGAGGCTGCAGTGAGCCATTATAGGGCCATTGCACTCCAGCCTGAGCAACAGACCAAGACCCTGTCTCAAAAAATATATATAAATAAATACAAAGAGATGAGTACAGTGGCTCATAGGAATTCACTAGACATTAAAGACAATTGAAGTCAGGGACTCCAGTGCCATTAGTCTATTTATTGACTCATTTTCTCTAAATGCAGGTCAGTGTCCTCTAATTTTTGATCTATAGCATTCCTAAGTAACAATAAAACAAAAATTGTAACAACCAACACCATCAGTTATTAAGTATTCACTGTCAGGTACTCAATATATATTTTATTCTGTATAATCCTCACAGGAGCCCAATAAGGTGAGTACTTCCATTATAACCAATTTACATGTGGAAACTGAGGCACATAGATTAATAACTAGCCTTTGATTGCATATCTATTGAGTGATAAAGAAAGAATTCAAACTTAGTCCTTCTGATTTGAGAGGCTCTGCTTTGTTGCTACTGTTCCACACTACAGTTCAGAGAAGCCTCTGAGAGAGACTAATTGATTTTCTGAGTACTAAGTTCAAATTCACCTGAAATGACTTCTTGTCACAGCTTGGATAACATCCCCACACCTAGTTCAAGTCTGCTGAGAGGACTAAACTATATCGTGCTGAATGGGCTTTTCTGCCTGAAACAATAGGGATAATTGGATCAATGCAAGTCTTTTCTAGAAATTAAAAAAAAATAAAATAAAAGCATATGACTAGGATACTCAGGAGAGTCTAAAACGGTGAGAAAATTTGAAGAAATATCAAGTTTTTGCTAGATTTGGAAAAGTGAATAATGATAATTTTTTCAGTTTTTAATAGATGATTAAGTAGTACTTACATAAAAAAGAGCACAAAGTGATTCAAGTAAGAAATGTTTTATTCAAGTACTTCAGTGACAGCTGATTCAATTTTACAAGCTTAATTTTTAAATGAATGTTTTAAAATCAGGAGGTATTCTTTGCTATGGCTCAATTGTAAAGTACAGTTCAGGGTTGAAGGACACAAATCTGTATAATACTAAATATCCTTGAGTGTTACATTTTATGCCTGGCAGAGTGCCTCTGCAAGGATTTTTGGTGAATTTATGGATTGTAGAAAGTTTTAGAAAGGTTTACAGTGAGAGGTGAGTAAAGCATGTCTCATCTCTGAGTTATTTGCTCAGGAAGTTTTCCTATTCTCCTACTGGATCTCTGGTACTTTGTGTCTCAGTTTTTGAGAGTACTTTAAAAATTAGGGATATTCAGCTCTTTTGGTATATGTTGCAAATATTTTTCTCCTTGTTTGTCAATGTGTTTTGATTTTGGTTATGTTATCTTTTTTGTCATGCAGTAAAATCAATGTTTTTATGTAACCAAATATATTTTTGAGTTATTTTGCATCATTTAGAAAGGAAAATTTGGAAGGTTGCTTGTTACACACCAATATTGTTTACAGTTTTAAATACTTCTGGAATACTTTAAAACTAGAAAGCTCAAAACTACTATAAAACCTTGCTAGAGGACCAAAAACAAAATAATATTTTACTGATGTCTTTATCAAAAAAAGCAAATTATTTATAAAAATTAGCACATATCAGTCTGGGCACAGTGGCTCACATCTGTAATCCCAGCACTTTGGGAGGTCAAGTCAGGTGGATTACCTGAGGTCAGAAGTTTGAGACCTGCCTGGCCAATATAGTGAAACCCCATCTCTACTAAAAATACAAAAAAATTAGCCGGGCATGGTGGCAGGAACCTGTAATTCCAGTTACTCAGGAGGCTGAGACAGAAGAATCGCTTGAACCCAGGAGGCAGAGGTTGCAGTGAGCTGAGATCGCGCCATTGCACTCCAGCCTGGGCAACAGAGTGAGCCTTCGTATCACAAATAAAAAAATTAGCACATAGCAACCCTTTGTATCAAACTTAACTCTTACTATTCCCTAACGTGAAGCTTATCAGGTAGAAAGATCTCTGTATTATGTTCCCCGTGACCAAACTATGTTTAGTCTGCTCTGCATATGCTATTCCCTCCTGAGAAATTTCCTCTTGTCTGTTGCAAATTGGTTTTTAGCAAGGTGTTCTGTATTTTACTGAGAAAGTCGTATATTTTATATAATTAAGTACTATGTACTAGAGAAGTGTGACAATAAAGGGGGCAAAGGAACTTAGTTATTAGAAGGGCTTAGGTTCAAATGCTGCAACTACCAATCCTGTCACTTATTAGATGCTGATCATGATACCTAACCCAGTTGAGCCTATTTTATAAATTGGGGATTCATATTTAACATTCTCAGCTGTACTGTATAAGTGTTATTTTAAATTTTTCTTCAATTTAAATTTCCTTTAATTTTCAATTTTCTTTGGCTTCTTAAGACCTTTCCATGTGCGCAACGGTATTTTATCCTTTCTGCATTCTGAAACTGAAAATATTACTAGAAACTTGTTTAATTATAAATTGTCTTATTATAAATTGTCTTCTTAATTATAAATCTTCTCTGGTGCTTAAACGTTCATTACGAATGTAATTTTCTGATAGATTATTGATTGTTAAATCCTCTCTTTGCTTATACAGGTTTACAGGAAAAATCATGGCTGTGTCTCATGACATTGGTAATTTGAAAAGTGCACAGTATGACCTAGTCAAACCAGTAGTCTAAAAAAAAAAAAAAAATACTTGCTGAATTAAACCACTTATTTCCAAAATAATTGGGCAAGTAAATAAATAATTTTATTTTATGTTATCTGCAAATGAACTATCTGTGTATAAAGATATAGTATTAGAAAGTTTTATATATTTGTATAGTAGTTTAATGATAAGTATAAATAGATCTGCATGAAAATACATTTATTAAAAAATGCAATTGTGATTTTGTGTCTACATTTTTATTCTACGTACACAGCCTTTTCTTTTAGTATGTAATCTTCATGATCATGCCAAAAAGTTTTATAGCTGTTCATCAATTCATAAATTAAAAAAGATGAAACTATCTTAAAAACTAGCATGAGCCCAAGGTCATGCCAGGCTATTGATGGCATTGTTATATTTTCCTAGTTTTCTTTTCTACATATGCATCTTTGAAGAACTAATTTCATTTGGCGAAGGATGCTTTGTAAGAGGATGATATTTTAGTATATTCCAATATTTCTCATCCTTTTCATTGTTACATCGCAAGCAGTCTTTTTAAACATTAAAAAATTTTTCTACTATGGAAATTTAATATTACAGATTGTATCTATTTCTGTAATGCATAGATAGATAGATAGATAGATAGATAGATAGATAGATAGATATAGATAGATACACGCTCTCTGTATAAAATAATTATGGTTCTTTGTTCCCCCTGAACCTCGTCACCAAGAACCAGTTGTTGTTCCCACTGGGGCAATTTTGAGAATGCACAGCATAGACTCATTAATAAACTTAAAACCTGGCTAATTTAGACATGTCAGGACTGCATCTGATTTTCAAAACATCAGCTAAAAATCCTAACCATACTCTGAGTATTGAGGTAAAAGTAGTATTATCTCGAAGAACTTTGGATTTTCTTCCAGATTGCTCCCAACAGAACTTTATAAAAGTTGAAATTCTTTTGTCTTTTAAAAATTATACATCTTGGTATAAAAATATACATATTTATAACATATAACATATAAAACTTTCGTGTTTAACCTAATTCTTAGAAAATCGGAGTACAGCAGAAGTCAATTTTTAACCAGAGGAAAGGATTTTCTGTCTTTTTTTATCCTTTTGTGCATATAATCTTATATTTCTTATAAAAAAATTTATAAATGACTAAAAAGAGAATATTTGAAGATGAGTTACAAATTCTTTCAAACAGTTATTTCCTTATTACCAATCCCTGTAAAATTTCTTTAATAATAGTGTTTTTATATCTATTTAATTTTTTATGTATTAATGTCTTTCATAGAACTTGCAGAATATTCTCACCTGATCTTGCTACAAAATTTTATTTGAAAATTTAATTAAGTTGATTTCCAAACCTCCTATTATTGTATGATTAAAATTATTAAAAAATTAATTTTTACTTATCATGAATCATGACTCTTAGTTTCTTCTAATTAGAATCTATATATTTTTTCTCCCATTGACATCTAAATATTTTGTGAAAAGTAAAAATAAATAGTTGTCACTAAATTTAAAAAGGCAACATTCTATTATCAAGAGATTACTTTTTTCCTCTGAGGTGAGCGGGTGGATAGCCTATATTAAGCAGGCCCGTACAGTTGCAATAACTAAAACTTCCAGGTTTAGTCTCTGGGATTGGAACGGTGCAGAGTGTAAGTGGGTAGAGCTGGAGAGCAGAGGCACATAAGGGGCAATGACAATAAGCTCTTCTCTATTCTTCTTCACGTGAACCCCTTTCTCTCCTATCTGATTTATATATTGAGCTTCTAGAAATGTTTTTGTTGGAACCAGAGGTTCTTATATCATCAAACCAAATGAAAACAGAAATTTACAATCACACTTGGAACTTTCAACCAGAAGGATAGTGGTTGAAGATTTAACCCAGAAAATTAACTCTTTTTTTTTTTTTTTTTTTTTTTTGAGACAGAGTTTCACTCTTATTGCCCAGGCTAGAGTGCAATGGTGTGATCTCGGCTCACCGCAACCTCTGCCTCCAGGGTTCAAACAATTCTCCTGCCCCAGCTTCCCAAGTAGCTGGGATTACAGGCTTGCACCACCATGCCTGGTTAATTTCGTATTTTTAGTAGAGACATGGTTTCCCCATGTTGGTCAAGCTGGTCTTGAACTCCTGATCTCCGGTGATCCGCCATTAACACCTGAAGAGGCTCCGTGACAGTGTTTCTTAGATTTCTGTCGCACATACATACAAATATTCCAGGGGAAAACATTCTATCTTCCCTAGTGCCTTCAAATAACATTTGTTTACCTTAAGGATATACATACAAATTATTCCCAAATAAACATTACTTTCTTTAAACTTTTTATGAAGCTTCACACTCACATTGTGTGGCTAATTAAATCATTTATGTTTTCAACTTTTTCAGCTGGATTTGCTGAATATGTACTACTTTCCAATCATTTTTTTAAGAACTTGGAATACAGCAAGAAACAAAACAGTATGTTCTTCTGCCAGAACACCTATCTCGCTGTCCTGTAGTCACTTCAAAGATTATTTTGTCGAGAACTCCTGTTACCCCTACTATGATTAGTAGTTTCATGATTTAACTAATTATGTGTACTGCATTAACATTAATAATTTGAAGCATATAATCATTCATATTGTTCCTAAGGGAAAGGAAAAAATTTAAATCTAAGGCAATATGATCAGATTTCCGTTTTTCAAAAAAGTATTTATCTATGTTTAGATTCTTATGTAAAATGGTATGTATTTATTGTGTATAATATGATGTTTTGATATACACATATCTATATATGATGAAACGGTTAAATTCAGCTAATTAACAAATGCATTACTTCACATAGTTATTATTTTTGTGGTGCAAATGCTTATCCACTCTCTTAGCATTTTTCAAGAATAGAACATATTGTCATAAGCTGTAGTTACTATGCTGTACAGTAGATCTCTTACACTTACTCATCCTATCTGACTATAAATATGTATCATTTGATCAACATCTCCCTAATGCCCCACGCTTCTACCACCCTAGTCGCTAGTAACTACCATTCTACTCTCTATTTCTATGTGATCCACTTTCTTAGACTCCACATTTGATTGAGAACATACAATATTTGTTTTTCTGTGCCTAGCTTATTTCACTTAACATTTTGTCCTTTAGGTTCTTCCATGTTATCACATATTACAGAATTTCCCTTGCTTTCACAGCTGAATAGTATTCCTTTTGTGTGTATATATACCACATTTTCTTTATCCATTCATTCATCTGTTGAAATTTCCATTTTAAAGGAGTGGATTTTTGAAAGATGGTGGTAACAGGAGCATAGTTGAATCTATCTAATCTTTGTATAAAGGCAGGCAAGACAACTAGTAAGTCTAAGCCAATGACATGAACAATATTCACAGAATAAAACAGATAATAATGCATCCCTGTGGATTTCATATACCACCAAGTTGGTAAAAATGCCAACATTTACATGACCTATAAATTATTGGCCTCTCAATGGGAGGAAGTTGAAGAAAGAAACAGAAATTCTGATAGCTTAGAGAAATGCTCCACAGATACACACTGAAAAGATTTGGGGGAAGATCTGAGGAGAAGAACAAGTGAATTCATTCACAGCAATTCACAGGGAAGTGCAAAGGGCAGTGATGTGACAAAGTATAACAGTTATGGCGCAGAGGAATCCTGGGTCTTAGTGAAACTAACAAGACAAAGCCCCATGCTAAGGAGAAACTGCTGGGAGTTCAATTAAAAATGAATAACAAAAGGAAATAGAGAAAGAGAAGATTCAGACAAAAGTAGAAAATCAGACTAAGGAAATTATATAAACATTTTTGATCAATTTGCCGAAACAATAGAAGAGTGATCTATAGAGATTAAAAAAAAAACAAAAACCAAAAAACAAAACAGAACAACAACAACAAAAAAAAGCATTACTTTCCAAAAACCTAAAGTTTTCCTATGTCACTCAAACATCCTAAAAACATGGAAAAATTAATTCCACATATTAAAAAACAACAACAAAGTTTTAGTCAAATTTTATCCTTAATTTATGTTTTTAAAAAAGCATAAAAAGCAGAGTAACATCCCAACGAGCAATAAAGTGCATTCGAGTGACTTGCTCACAGAACAGATGAATACAGTCACCTGGTATCTCAAAATGATCAAAAACTAATTTTAAAATGATAGATGCTATGAAAGAACAACACAAATCAATTCAGAAATAAAATGATTTGAGATGCAGATTTGATGAAAGAAGATACACTCAGAAAATAAAACGTCATTTCAGAAATCGAAATGAAATAGAAAGGAACATCACGGCAAAAATGAGTGATATTAGAAAAAATGTAAGATTGAAAGTGTGAAAATTTTACAAATAAAAAAACATAAAAATTTAGAATAACATATGATACACAGGAGGTATACACACATATATAATTCCTCCTTTTTTTTTCTTTAGGATGGAAAGAGCTCCTGAAGAACAAAAAGGAAAAACATTCCTATGAAACAAAGCGAAAAATAAGCATAGTTGAAGAAAAATTTCTTAACATAAAAGATAACTTCATGCTACATACTCAAAGGACATTGCTAAAATCAACTGAGAAAGGCAAGACATTATACTGTCAAACTTGACAAACTACAGAATTGTAAAGAAAAAGGAAAAAAATCTTTTGGGAATTCAGGCATAAAAAGCAAGTCATTTATAAAGAAAAGGAATTCAGATTGTTTTTATATTTTTCACAGGAACACTTTATACAAGAAGAAATTGAAATAACATATTTAAGATATTTAATAAAATAAAATATGGGCCATAAAGTTTTATATCTAGTCAAAATGAATTTTAAATATATAAGCTTCCAATAAACTGACTTGCATGTGCAAAGATATTCTCATAATCACTTACTGAAAAATCTACAAACTTAAGGCAAATACAAAATGAAGACATTGACATCAGAAAGAGATGATAAGCGTAAATACATTTTTTCCTATTTACTGGAGTAAAATAGATAACTTAGTAATGCAGTGCTCTCTGCTCTGCCAATGTGTATATGCTAAATTTGTTAAAAGTGTAGGAAGAAGCAGGACCGTGTTTGAGTATTAAGTGGGATAGTAAGGCAATAGCCTACTTCAACTGAGATCCTGGAGTGACAGGGTGTTTTGGGAAGGAGAGGTTACACGCTCACTTAAATATACTAGCTCACATTAGGAGACCATAAAAAAATAGAGAGTGTCAAATTATTATATTAACTTTTTAGTCTAAAATTAAAATTTTGAAAAAATAAAACACTCCGTAAAAGACAAAATATATTCATTCCTCTGAAACAGAGAAACAAAATAATATGACATAACTGATCAAATATAATGATGTAAATTGGATTAACTCAATAAAATAAAAATATCTTCAGAATGATTGACTAACAAAACAAATTCAACATTCTGCTATTTGTACAAGGCTCACTTAAATACATACAGAAGGTTAAAAATTAAAAAGATAAATATACAAGAGAAATTCAAGCAAAGGGAGGAGATCACAATATTAATATCTGATTAAAACAGAAATCAGGTAAAAAGTGAAATGTGATAGTTCCTTTGACCCCTTTGTGAGACTTGAGAAGGATTTGGCTGGTTTACTCAGCTCGCAGCTCTCAACCCCTTGCAGGAGGGGAAGCACACAGGTGAGCCGGTGCACAGGCCAGTACAAGCGCTTCTGGGCAACTGGCAGTAATAGAACTATGTGCGGGCCTGTGGCAGCATCTATGTTCTCACTTAGGTCAGTGCAGTTCAGGCAGGCTGTAAGGGATCTGCTGGAGCAGTTTGTTGCAGAAAGGTAGCAGCGGGGTCATTAACTCCTGCAATTCACACTGAGTATGCCTCCTTTTTCAGTATTGCCAAGTCCTGGACCAATTTGTGTACAGATCTCTGGCCAACTGTGAAACCTCTTCAGCCTTTCACCTGCATCATCAAATGTGGAGGACTGGAGGCAATGAGAGACTGATGCACACTCTGGAGAGAAACTGATGTGAGTTCTAATTCCTTCTCAAAATTCCAATATTCCATCTTCCTTTCCAGACTTCAGGCCCACCACTAAACTAGGGACTCAGACTTTACATTGACTTCTTCACTGGCTGTCATAATTACTTTAATTCTAATCCCTATAACAAATTTCTTATATCACTCCTAGTGGTTCTGTGAAAGATTTCATTTTTCAGAACTGGCTTTAACAATATTTCCCACCCCACATGTTCTTCCAGAACCTTATAATTCCTTCATGAACAGGTAAATTCTATTGCCCCTATTCTTGCTTCTTGAAACTGAAAGACCCTTTGTATTGCCTCAACTGCTGAAGTAGGACGGAAGTGACTACTGAGATTTCTGAGTCCAGGACATGGAAAGTGATAGAGCTTCTGCTGACTCTATCTTAGGATGCTTGATCTTGAATCTCAGATACCAGGTTGTGAAGAAGTCCAGGACACATAGAAGGGCTCACATAAAAAGAAGCAAGACTTTCATCACTCAGTCTAAGCTAAGTTCACAGCCACATCTTGCAAAAACTCGCCAGCCATATTAATGAATCATCTTGAAAGCAGATTCTTCAGTTTTCAGTTAAGCAATGCCAATTGATGCTCAATGGAACAGAGACCAGCCTTCCCCACTGAGACCTATTTACTTGCAGATTTCATGAGAAAAATAAGTGGTTACCATTGTTTTAAGCAACTGAATTTTGGGATAGTTTGTTGCCCCATAATAGATGACTAGGGCAGTCGTTTGATATTGCTCTAATGAATCAGCCTATAGTTCTCTTTCTTCTGTATTATGTCATGTTTGGATAGCCGTATGCTTCCAGTAAGCATGAGGTATTCCTGCTGTCCTCCAAAAGATGTATTAATAAAACAAAAACAAAAATCTCAATCGTAAAAGAAGCTGTGGTTTAGGTGGCAATGCATGTTAATTGTTTTGTACCTTTCTTTCCTTCCTCCTTTTTTACTGGTCCTTTTAACATACCTAGGAGGCTGGGAAGGGAGTGATTATTTTAACCCTTCTCTGGAGTCAGTTTGCACGGAGCAAATGTCAGCCAGCTCAGCACTTGATTCTTCTGATAGATATAGTGGCAGTTTCTTAAGTAGACAAACTGTAGCTGCAAATATTTTCATCTTGCCTAATTATTGGTCCAAGGGGTTGTTGTCATTTCTCTCATTAACAGCTTTGCAGGAATTAGAAGCCATTTGTAAGACCCAAATTTATTAACAAAGCTCTAACAATTGATATATTTTAACTCAGATGATATATAGAAAAAGATAAGGAAATATTTCATTGTTAATATGCCTGATTATCTTCTAGAGAATACACAGAGTATAATGCTAAACAAAAAATAGTTCAGTGATCAAAAGCATTGTTTTAGGTTATCATCTGTATTGAGTATATAACACTTCAGATAATATAAGCTTTGAGAATAAAGAAAAATATAGAACATGTTTGCAAAATATTTATTTCCAGTAAAACTTGTGGCATGTCCATAACTGATTGATTGATCAGATTATCTAAATCTCCTTTGGAAGATTATCTAAATCTCCTTTGGAAGCTGCAAGGAGAAAGGTTAGAAACTTTCAACAGTGACTTTTAGTTGGTTTCCCATAACTTATTTACCAGCATCTACTTGAACTTTCTTACAAAAAGTCCCTACTGATATGTTAGTGAATATTGGTTTTAAAAAGTATCAAATTAACAACATTGTTTTTTAAACAAGACATGTTATTTAAACTGTCTTCATTCCCTTATACTAAGTCACTAGAAGAATTTAGTTTTTCCAAAACAGGATATGGTATTCACTGATACCTTGTTTAGAGAATTAGAAGGATAATGAATACTTTATTCATCTCAACTTCTAAGACTATTTAAATTATTTTTTCCCATTTCCTCTTAGTAAGGAATTAAAATTTCTAAGAACTCTTTCTGTTCAGAACCTGAAAATGTGTTCTTTACTTGTAAGTACTGAGTTGACTCACTGTTAATTCAAACCAGGCCCTGGGCACGTTGCCTCAAGTTGGAGGTTGTGGTTGGAAATTATACCATGGGTGTTTTTTAAATGGTTCTACTGTATATTACATAACACATGTGGGATTTTTGTGGAGGCCAAGGACAAGAAGTAAAAGATATAGTGCCACCAACTTCAGACTCTAACTACTCATTTGTCACTCTTCATGTTTATACGTGACAGGTAATTACAACACACATTTTTATAGGCCTTCTCTCTGGAAGGTAAAGGTTCACAGTTGTCTCTCCTTATGGAGTTAATGGAAATAGGTTATTGGAAGAATGTTTTATGCCAGAGCTTGCACTAGGTGATAGAGGAGAGATTGGAAGTCAATTTAGATAGGACATGGACTGGCCCTTGAGGAGCTGATAGCCAAATATGGGAGAAAGACCCACACCCTCGGATATACTCTGAGAAGTATTCTAAGAGATGCCAGAACATGCTACTATGGAAGAATTTTAAAAATATGAATTAAGTAGAAGGAAATTAAGGGAGGGATTTTGGAGAAGAAAGAGAAGAGTTATTCTATTTTAAGGGAAAAAATGCACACTAAATATAAAAACTCAAAAAGCATATTTTCTAAGGATATGTAACTAAGGTTATAGCATATAGACACATAACTATAAGGGAAAACTTCCTTATGTCCACTTTGGAATTTAAGTGAGTGTAATGATTTCCTTGATTTGTGACTTGTGAATTAAAATTGCAACATCTGACTTAAAAAAAATAGGTCCTTAAGTTTGTTTATTTCAACAGCTTTGCAGGCCTCTTGTTTTATTGTTCAGTTCTTTGATTTCCTGTACTTCAAACTTATTTCTGTCAAGTTTCATTTTCTCCACTTATGCAGCTGTGTCATGCATCTTTAATTGACATATTTTATAGATGCAAGTATAAATCACTTGTTATATGTTCCTTTTCCAGACTCCTAAAGGTACTGTTTACCACAATGAACACACTTTTATCATGTCAACAGCTTCCATCTCTACATTTCCCTGTGTAAGAATACACTGGGAGCTGATATAACCTCAGTGATGGTAAAACAGGATATGGAATCCAGCAAACATTCCTTAAATGGACCTAACATCAATATTCTGAAACAGAAGTGGAAATGAAACTGAGACAGAAAAAGAATTGGGTAATAAATGTACTAAAGAGCAATTTTTCTAATAGTTGGCAGAAGGTGGTAAAAGGTAAGTTGAAAAAGTTCATCTGTGAGTAAAGGCGCATTATTGTTAGGTGGCTTTCTTAACAGGTTCAGGAAGCTTTATTCAGAATCTTCATACACTGTGTTTGTGCATGCTATGAAATCCCAGTGGTAGAAATATATTTTAGGGTTGGGATCTAAGTTAAATAGTGGTAGAATGAATTTGACATATTCACATGATTGGCTTTGTTAGAAATGTGTCTGAAAACTTACCAAACCAATTGCCTCAGTGTCATTTGCAATAATCCAGATGACAGAGTATGTCAGTGAAATATTTTCCCCAGCATGTGGGAGCATCATCAGCTGTCTCAGTGTAGGCTATTTTTACTATAGGAAGTGAAAATGTTTGTCTTCCGTCTTGTAATACAGAAAAGTAAACTGTATCATCATAATATCAATACCCAGTGGCCATGAATTTTGAGACTATGAGAAGAAACAATAGAATATAAGATTATAATATGACTATGAAAAAGATAGAGAGGATAAATCAGAGCTGAAACGCTCAATTATGTAAATGAGCAAGAGAAGTTTGGATAATACCATCAGAGAGACAGCAAGTTATAATATAAAGAATATTAGGGGCTGGGTGCAGTGGCTCACGCCTGTAATCCCAACACTTTGGGAGACCAAGGTGGGTTGATCACGAGGTCAGGAGATTGAGACCAGCCTGGCCCATATTGTGAAACCCTGTCTCCACTAAAAATACAAAAAAAAAAAAAAAAATTAGGCAGGCGTGGTGGTGGGCGCCTGTAATCCCAGCTACTCTGGAGGCTGAGGCAGAGAACTGCTTAAACCCGGGAGGCGGATGCAGTGAGCCAAGATCGTGCCAAGAGCGAAACTCCGTCTCAAAACAAAAATAATAAATAAATAAATAAACATAAAAAAAACATTAGGGCTGGGCTCAGTGGCTCATGCCTGTAATTTGAGCACTTTGTGAGGCCAAGGCACCGAATTACTTGAGGTCAGGAGTTTGAGACCAGCCTGGCCAACATGGTGAAAACCGGTCTCCACTAAAAATACAAAAATTAGCCGGGAGTGGTGGTAGGCACCTGTAGTCTCAACTATTCAGGAGACTGAGTCAGGAGGATTGCTTGAACCCGGGAAGCAGAGGTTGCAGTGAGCTGAGATGGCACCACTGCACTCCAGCCTCGGTGACAGAGTGAGACTCTGTCTCAGAAACAAACAAAGAAAAAAAAGAATTATCAGGCCCCATGTTTTGAAAGAATTGATCTAACAAACTGCAATTATAAATCCTAATCAATTTTCCCCTTCTCAGTTTAATAATCTCAATCATGTAAACATTTACAATTGCCCTTTCATCTTGAAACATAGCTTTAGACATCCATTATTACCTTCATGAATGTCTTGGCATCACACTTCTGCGATATAGGAACTACTTTCTCTACTATTTCATGATCCAGAGGAGGTCATTGGCTTCCTCATGTTTGCATGGGAAAAAGGGTATGCATTTGACAAATAAGCATATAACAAGATGCTCCACATCATATGTCATTATGAAGTTGTAAATTATAACAGCAATGAGATACCACAACAGACCTATTAGAATGACCAAAATTCAAAACACTGAAAACACTCAACACTAGCTGGGATGGGTACCAACAAGAACTTTCATTCATTGCTTGTGGGAATGCAAAATGGTCCAGGCATTTGGGAAGTAAGTGTTTCAATTTCTTACAAAACTATTCATACACTTATCATATGATCTAGAAATTATAATCCTTGATATTTACCCAGAGGAGTTTAAAACTTTTGTCTGTGTAAAATCTTGCACACAAATGTTTACATTACCTTTATTGCCAAAACTTGGAGGCAACCAAAAGTTGTTTAGTGAGTGAATGAATGGATGAGCTATGGCAAATTTATAGAGTAAAATATTATTCAGCCATGAAAATGGCAAAACTATGGAGACAGTAAAAAACAAGAGCAGTTGCCAGGAGTTTGTAGAGAAGGAGAAAGGGATGAAAAGGTGGAGCACAGGCAATTTTTGAGAAGTGAATGAATATATGCTGTATTACACTGTAATGGTTCATATATTTCTTTACAAATTTCTCAAAACCCATAGAATGTATAACACAAAGAGTGAACTCTAATGTAAACCATAAACTTCAGTTAGTGATGTGTCAATATTGGCTCATCAATTTATAAAAAAATCTACCACTCTAATTTAAGATGTTAATAATGGAGAAAACTGAGGGAAGAAAATGTTACATGAGAACCCTGTGTTTTCTGCTCATTTTCTGTAAACTTTAAACTAAAAAAAAGTCTATTAATTAAATTTACAAGCTAACTAAAAGATTGCATGGGTAGTTTCAGTTTGAATGAGTACAATTAGTGTTCTTAAGCCCTACTACATTGCTACTTTTAATATATTATCCTGACTCCTTGAATATTATATTATCTTGCTTTTGATTAAATAATCCATATTGAGGAAAAATGAGTTAGAGTCACTTTCTAAAATGGAATTGTAGACAAAGTTATTGTGTTAGGGTGTTTTCCAGGGAAACAGAAGTACACTGTATTACACTGTGTGTGTGTGTGTGTGTGTGTGTGTATATATATATATATATCCTATATAATATACAAGAGACGGGATAGGGGATTTATTCTAGGAATTGACTCAAATGATTATGCTGTCTGAAAAGTCCTATGATATGCCAATATGCCATCTGCAAGCTGGGGAATCGAGGAAGACAGTGGTATAATTGAGTAAGATTCAAAGGCTTGAGAAACAATGGAGACGATGTTGTAACTCTCAGCGAGAAGCCAAAGGCCTGAAAACCTGAGCGGCTGCTGGTGCATGTTCCAGAGTCCAGAGTTTAAGAACCTGGAGTTCTGATGTACAGGGGCAGGAGAATATAAAGACGTCAGCTCCAGAAAACTGAGAGATTCTTCTTTCCTCTGCCTGTTTATTCCTTCCCTCAACCAGTTATATGGTGCTTACCCACGCTGATGAGGATGGATGCTAATCTCTTCTGGAAACACCCTTGTAGACATACCCAGAAATAATGGTTTGCCAGCTAGCTGGCTATCCCTTAACCCAGTCAAGTGGATGCTAAAAATTAACCATCACAGTTATTAATATGATGTAATGAATATGACAGTAATTCATGTACTTAAAAATATAAGTATTATTAATGACAATGGCCACTTCTTAACTCCCTAAACTCCTGTGTCATAACTTGAGCTAAGCATTTTTCATATACCAATTTCATACTTAGTAACCTGTAAGTTGGTTTGGTTATTACACACATACAGTTGAGAATAAATATAGATTTTTATCACACACATATAGATTATATTATTTATCATAAACATATAGGATAATCTCAGAAATATTAAATAACTTGCCCAAGCTCACACAGCTAGATAGTGCCAGTAGCTATTATTTCAACCAAGTGTGTGCTGCTTATGACACCACACTGACTTTCCATTTTTCTCCAAATACCTCATATAATGAGTGAGAATCCTTTGTTATCTCGAAAATAAGTAACTAAAAGATGGGAAATTATTACCGAGGTTAAGAACAGAAACACACCTCCTCTTTTTCTCAAATTGTATGAATAAATGTATGTAACAGGAGTAAAGACCAACTCAGTACAGGCAATCTGTTTAAATGAGAAGCTCAGTTTACAGCTGGTGAGGTTACATTTTTTCTGCCCTTGCATCTTGAACCCATGAATTGCTCTTACTGCTGCTGAACACCTAGTACTCATTCACTTAAACTCGTATGGTTATATTGTTATCTTCTCCAGAAATCCATGCTTCCTAACTTCTCACTTCAAGAGCTTGGAAATGTGCAAAAACCCAAACATCTCAAAGTAAAACAATAAAACAAAAACCAAAACTAAAAACCTCTTGGTATTATCAGTTTATTATTTTTTTTAAAAAGCCAACAAAGACCAAAAAAAAAACCACAAAAAAACAAAAAACAATAAAAATTGTATGATAGTACCAACAGTAATTTGTGCTTGTAGAAATTTTCCTGCAAACTATTCCTAATAACAGGGAGAGTGAAAACTTTTCCTACGTGGTGTGGACATGTAGCCAGAAGCAGCTCCCTGTAAGCACAAGCTATTTTAAGGTTTTTCTCTCTAAATCCCGTATAATTTTTCCACTTTCTCCATCATCTATTCAAGCCCATTTGTCTATTTAAAAATATTCTCTTTTTAAATAATGTTTACTTAAAAAAATTCTTGATACTGGAAGATGTAACCATTTATTCTGGCGTTAATTACCTGTATCACTTTTTGGCATGCTTTTATTTCTGCAAGCACAAAATTCACTCTAGATTCTACTTGGTCTATTCTTTGGATGTTTAGGTACTTGAAGTAGGTAATATGTAATCAATGTCACTCACATTTTAATGAAATTAACTGAGTAATCTAAAACATTGTTTGAATCATTTTAAGTATATCATTATTTTCTCTAGTTAATAAAAAAGTAGGTATACATGGCAATGCTCAATAAGACTAGCTGATGACTAATAGCTGTGAATGTGTTGGTGTGTAAAGGGAGTAAGTGTTCCTATTAAATATATATGTGTCCCAAAACACAGATGACAATCACTTTGATTTTCTAAGCTATATTGTGCAATTGTAAGCCAAGGGTCTTGAAACTCTCTGATTTCATTGTATTCCCCGGTTGCCTTCAATCTGACTATATTAACTTCTGAGATGAACTACATATACAGCTTAATGAATAGGTTTCAAGTTCATTATGTCTTCATATGAAATAGCAAGGAACAATCAACAAGAACTTCTTCCCAAGGATATAAAGCTGGGAATGACTTCCCATGGTGTTCTAAGGGTCTCTGGTGGTGAATATTTTTGAGGCTGTCCTTTTAGAAATAGTCTGATTTGCTTATTCTCTAATTTCTGAGTTCATTATATACAATCATGAGATAAAGCATAGTTATTTTGCTGCTCAGCAGTCTAGCTTTACAAAATCAAACCATCTTCTTCCTACATCCTTGAACAAATGGAATGATCATGGCTTATGAACGGAGATTCAGTAATCCGTTTGGTGGTGATGATATTTCAAACAAAAGCTCATGATTTTTGAAAGGTAAGTCACGTTTTTGAAAGAAAAGCTACAAATACATTATTTATAAGATACATTTAATAGAGAGGGATGAAAAATGAAAATCCATTCCAAAAATTTCAAATTTCAGCTTTATCTTCCATGCATTAAATTTCAAATGTGTTTTTATTTAGATAGAGGATAAGTAAATCTATGTTTTCATATATTTGTATTAAATTCATTGTGTGATTTATTATTTATGACAAAAACTCAAGTTTTGATAAAGCATATACCTAAGGAAAATAACTTTCTATATTTTTTGCACAGAGGATTGAATGCCTCAGAAGCTTTTGTTGAATAATATCAAGGGTAATAAATAGTCTCCTGTTTCTATTTACAATTCAAACTTGGAAATGTAGTTGATTTTGTCTTTGCAGGCTTTACTCTGGCACTGGACTCCTTTTTTATATTTTCTTGGATAAACCAATTGTAACTAGAATTTCTGTACTGATTGTGACATGCATTCCAGTCCCAGGGAAGACACCAGATCCATGAGTGCTAATGATGGGTAGAGAAGGCTAATGAGACACAGAACCCATAATTTGTCCCCCTTCTAGTTGTAGACTTTGCCTGCTTTGTCTACTACCTGCTGATCTGCCATAATAAAATTTATCGTATCTGGTATTTTGCTTCATCCTAAAAGGATTTCATAGACTGGTGAGCTAATAACTTTCGCATAAGGAGACTAACACGAAATTGTTAAGTGACAGGCTTTCTCTACCCCTTCTGCTCCTAAAATGTGCATTAAAATTCTTTTCTAGAGAGATCTTTTCTATTGAATCCCTTTGATAATGAGACACTGGGGATTGTTGGGGGCTAAATGATTTCACAATGCTGCAAACATTTTCCACTTTACTTAAGTGTTTATCATTAATTTAATTTTACCACTACAGTGTAATATTTCTTACCTGAAAAATTTTGTGATTGAGTGTGATTCTATGATATGTCAAATGACACCAAAAATCCATATATATATATATACACATATGTGTATATATATATGTGGCCCTAGATTGGCATAAGAGCTCAGGAAATAATATCCAGGCAACTATACATAAGAGAAAGAAACTTCTGAGACAAACACATAAATTTCTTGGTTAAGTGTCTTGAGTTACCAATATAAGAGAAGCTCCCAAAGACATAGTTCTCAAGTTATAGCTTTGCTAGAGAAAAAAAAAAACAAAAAAATGAGAAAAAAAACCCTGTCCATTAGTCATATCTATTTCTCAACAAAAGAAAAAACAGTTTTCTATAAAATTCCTTTTTAAGGCAGAACCTCAATTTACAAAAAAACTAAAACTGTACTTCAGCTTTGCCACAATCAAAGAGATAATTATAGCTAAACTAACCCAAGATTTACCACAATATACTTATTTCTACCTCCAGTGTTTTATGATGAAACATTTTTTTCTAAGTCGGCTACTAAAATGCTAACTTTTCACAAACTCTAAGGCCAACTAACATTACAAAAGACATAATTTATTTTTAATAAACAATAATGCATGCATGCATGTCTTATATCACCTTAATTATTAAAGTGTCCTTTAACCACTAATCCCTAAAACCAGTTACCTCCTAGCCATACCAAATTTTAAATTAAAAATATAATGATAACCTAGAAGGCAACGTAGTAAGGTGGAGAAAAAAAATAGCTCTGTGGAACAGCTAAATGTGAATTTAAAGGCTTGTTTTTATATTGCTAGCTCTATGCTGCAGGACAAATTTCTTAGCTTCTCTGACTTTCAATATCCTTAAATGTAAAATGCCATGTGGCACATATTGTAAATACAATTTGCATAATGTGACTATTAGGTACTAGGTCTAAATAAATATAATTAGTAAAGAAACTACAGGGGCAAAAGTATTGGAAAGGCAAAGACATCATGAAAAATCCCCGATTATGACCTGAAGTCAAAGAACCCCAAGCTTAGTAAAATTATTTGGACATTCTCCACCAAGAAACTGAAGATGAGTTTTCCTGATGTCACACCCCCAAAATGAATTCTGTAAGAGGAAAAATCACATTCCTCCAAGACACTTCAGTGTTTGCTCCAACAAAGAAGCTCTGGAGCAAGAGGCAGGAGCAGTGTGAAAAGCAAAAATCTTTGTTTTTTTACAAAAAAAAAAAAAGCAACACAATACCTTACTTCCAATTTTCAAAATGTAAATTTTGGATCATTAACAAAATAGGACTTCTGGTCTTAATTTATCATGCCAGAAAAAAGAAATCAAAATTCAAAACTACATGGATTTAATAAACTCAAGTCAATCCCATGTTGACTATTTCATTTTCAAAATGCTGTTGCTAAGGAGAAATAGATAATATAAACACATCCCAAATGATGTTTAAAGGAAGCCAGACACACCTCTTTGAATGTAAGGTGCTCAAGTGTCCTAAACCATGACTGTTCCTGTGGGCCAGGTTTGTATACTATTTAATAAGAGCACTATCTGAGAGTTAGCCTTTGTTATAGTACCCAACGTGGAGATATTCCTTCCACATTTGTAATATTACAACATGTAACATGCTCAACCAGTTACTTCAACTTTGAAGCTTCCGTGATTGCAAATTTAAAGAATGCAAACTTTAGAAATATTAGCATACAGAGAGGAGGGATGGAAGGAGAGGAGCAATATTTGAATGTCTGTAAAAATCATTGATGGAAATAAAAGGAATTAGGTAGAGAGTCCCTTATTGCCTTGCAAACATAATGTGATAGTTTTTGTAAAACCAGATTGAAAAATAGGCAAAATTTCAATTCTGAAGGAAAAAAGATTGGCATAAGTATGAGATGAATAAATGTTTTAAAGAGAAGAAAAAATGGGCAGGCTATGGGGTGAGTAAAATTTGGCTCCCTTGAAATGAGAGATTTGGTTAATTACTAACCAAACAAAACAATAAAAAAGTAACAACAAGTAACCTAGTAGAAAGTAGCTGGAATGAAAAGCAAACATTTGTTATGACTCTGACATTACGTAGATTTTGTAGTGTACAATTTATTTTTAATCTCAAGTATGCAACAAGAGCTCCAATATATTCTCCAATTTTTCTGAAAGCATCGTAAATTAGAATAAAGTTTCAAACATATTAATGAGTAGCAGATCATTCTTAAAGGGATGTTTACATTATCGGACCACTGACTCATTCATTTGGTTGATTCCCCATATTTTACATATTCTTTTAATATAGTAAGTATAGAATAAAATATTACCTGAAATTTTAAAAATCATCAACCATCAATTAATTATATCTTCATTTTTCTTTAGTCAATTTAAATTGACATTTAGCATTTAAAGACAGATAGCCTATGAAAATCTTATAAAATCATTGGTAGGAAAGTTTCAAAATGCTTATCAGCTAAATTTGAACAAATACTGCAATATCCTTTATGAAATTTTACCCAAAGAATTGCAAAACTCGGGCCAGGCACAGTGGCTTATGCCTGTAATCCCAGAAATTTGGGAGGCCGAGCCGGGCAGATCACCTGAAGTCAGGAGGTCGAGACCAGCCTGGCCAACGTGGTGAAATCTCGTCTCTACTAAAAGTACAAAAATTACTTCAGTATGGGGGTGCATGCCTGTAGTCCCAGCTACTCAGGGGGCTGAGGCAGGAAAATTGCTTGAACCCGGTAGGTGGAGGTTGCAGTAGCCCAAGATCACGCCACTGCATTCCAGCCTAGGTAACAGAGCTAGACTCTGTCTCAAAAACAAACAAACAAACAAACAAAAAAAAAAAAAAAAAAAAGAACTTAAAATCGAATTAGGAAGTTAAGCGTAATTTTTTTTCTTCTTTGACTGACAAACTGTAGGAGTTGAGTAAAATAGATTTTTTCAATGTTATGCTAATGTACTTATGAGTTTATTTTAAATAAAAAATGTATAAGTATGAAAAATAATATTTGTATAAAGAGAGCCGGGAAGGTATTAAATATCTATAGTAGTGTTAATACTAATAGACAAGTATTTTAAGATTTAACTAAACATGACACCATCCTCCATTTTGATCAGTGATATGTTTACATTGAATAAGAAAATAAAACAAATACCCACAGGATACTTTATCTAGACCTTTTCCACATGTCCAAATTATTTGAGAAAGCAGTTTTTTCTTCACTAACTGGATTTTAATTAAGATATAATAGTTATAGTATTTTAAAAACTATTGTATGAAACCAACAAGGTTTGCATTGACTGCTGAGATTCATAGGACACTGACATATTTTGGCACTACTAAGGAACATACTGAAATCTCTGCAAGCCATCAAACACATCATCCAGGCCATTAGCAGTTATATATATATATATAAAAGTTTTGTTTGTATTTTCAGGAAAGATTAGGAGCAGCAAGATGTTTTGGGTAAAGTGTGAGCCAAAGTATTGATGTGTTAGTTAGAAGTGCTAATAGAAACCTTTTTTGGTTCGTTGTTCCCCTCTCAGCTTAGATTTTACTTTCTGTCATTGTTATTTATTTCTTATTTATTTATTTTGGAAGAAACAGCAATTCTATGCACTGCCTTGGTAGCCAGAATGAACAGCTGGTATTTTCTATTCTTGAAAGGGGTGCCAAGGATAGAAATACGTGGGTAACTGGCGGTGTAAAAGACTTTGAAATCTGTCTCAGCAGCTGTCACTGCAATGGGCATAGTACAAATATGCAAAATGTTGCTCTTCACTGCCAAAGCCTTCTGTACTTTTGGCAACATGTTCCCACAATTCTGAATATTGCATGGTTGCCTTCAAGGTACCAAGGCTGTGTGGGTCAATGTGTAGAAAGATGCTGGATCTTTCCTTCCATGGAATGCTTGCCAAAGGAAAAACTAGAGGAAGGTGTTGCTATCTTTGTTTCACTGACTTCATATAAGCCAATTAATTTGATTTTTTTTCTTATAGTCAACTAAATTTTAAAAAATCTATTGGTGATTTTGAGAGTTAAGTGATCTTTTAGAAAATATGATTTAAAGGGAAGTTGAATCCATAGGTAAAAGATTTATCAGATGGCTCAGTTGTTTAAAAGGAATTTCATGTGAATAGTTACTGTTTTTTATTTATCTGCAATTAAACTTCAGCAATAAATACCGGAAGCTTGAAAAGACCTCAAATGAGCGAATATGAATGACTTAATGGATCAACTTACCAAGAACTCTACATTTCTACATTTTTAAATGCTGTTTTCATTTCAGAGTATATTTACGATGTTTGCAATATAATTCTATAGATTATTAGTATATAATTTGGCAAGTATTATAAGAAAAAGGTAGATAATATTGATCCTATCTTGTAAACAAAATATTAAACCTGAATAGATTAGGGGACAATTAGTTTCCCAAAGTGATAACTGCTTTAAACAAATACTTTAAATTATCTAACACTTTAAGTGAAAAATGACATTAATTGGTCAAATATAGCTGGAACCTTTATAGCAAGTATTTGGGTTTTAAGCTAAACGAACACTTAGTAAAAGCCTTCTTGAAGGACTGATCCTCTAATGGGCCTTCCCACACCTCTCAAACTATTCTTGTTGAATAGATTGAAAGGCTGAATAATATGTTATAATACACATTTACTATGCCTTTAAACTTGAATAGGCCATACTTTTATAAGTGCATTTTATAAAGTGTTAAGAGTAATTTATATTAAATGAAAATGATAGTACCTCAAATTTCAGCAGCACACTATTTAGGAAAATATGAATGATGGAATTAATATAAAGGGCTTAGATTACAGTAGATAAAGACAGTCACCGATTAAATATAGCCCATGCATATGTTGTAAACAGTTCTGTTTTTTCAAGAGTATTCTTGTTCACACTGATATACTACAGGTTACTTTAGAAATTTCTAAACATAATTTGTGTTTGTTTTCCTGTATTTTTGAGTCAATTTATGGTAACATTTTAAAATTATTTTTTCTGGATCATTTGAACTGGTACTTAATGATATAAAATGAATTATTTTTCTAAAATCAGTATATGTAAACATCAAAGATATTATTGCTATTTCCTTTAAGAAGATAGTGAAATTCCTTTGCCACTTAATCTGAAATTGTTTTAGCAGCTTCTACCTATTTATATCCTTACAGCATTTGAAACCTTAGGAAACAGTACATACATATTTACCTGGCTGGAGAAACACACTAGTGGTGAGAGTTACTTGTAGATTTTAATGGTATTCACGTTTTACATGTTAAGTATATGGTGGGTTGAAACTATTATTTTGTATATCCTTAACATGCCATAAATAATTCATAAAATTATATGTATAATTTTCTAGTCTCTCATTTGATTTGACTGTATTCGTGGTAAAGAAAATAAAACAGAATAGATCATGGGCAAGTATAATGGACAATTATAGTCAGCATAAATAATCTGTTTCTGAACTTTTTAGAAAATTAATACTTCTACTAAAGTATGTGTTTTTCTCACTTTTCAGTTTTTTTCTTCTTTATTGTGTCTTTTCTCTAGATAATTTTCATTTGATGAAAATTCAGGTTAAAAAAGTATTTCTGGGCTGGGCGCAGTGTGGTTCACACCTGTAATCCGAGCACTTTGGGAGGCCGAGGCGGGCGGATCACGAGGTCAGGAGATCAAGATCATCGAGGCTAACACGGTGAAACCCCATCTCCGCTAAAAATACAAAAAAATTAGCCAGGCGTGGTGGCAGGCACCTGTAGTCCCAGCTACTCGGGAGGCTGAGGCAGGAGACTGGCGTGAACCTGGGAGGCCGAGCTTGCAGTGAGCCGAGATGGTACCACTGCACTCCAGCCTGGGCGACAGAGCCAGACTCTGTCTCAAAAAAAAAAAAAAAAGTATTTCCTTAAAGTTTCGGGCTTACCATAATATATACATTGACTTAATACATTTGTATTCCTTATATCAACTATAAGATTAAACTTCTAAATTTAAATTTATTTGCAAAATACATAAAGTAGTAAAAAGCTTAAAATATACAAAAAAATATAAGCATCCAGGAGGTTTTCTGATATTTGACAACAAAAACATCCATTTTAAGTTTGGACAAAATTTCAATTATTGTTATTCTAAAATATGTAATTCCTAAATCTTGAAAGATAGAGATTATTTATCTTCACAATTGTGAACTATATGATGCAGTGAATATTAACCAGACTTTTAGTGTTTTATCATTAATAATGTATATTATTTAGTTATTGTTGAATATTACCTATAACTAAAAATAAAAGCAGGAAAAATGATTTAGTATGAAGTACATAATAATGTTTTATAAAATTGTAACTATTTTATTAATATTTGATTTCTTTTTTATACTCTACAATGACAGAAAAATCAAGATCAGGAACTATTCGTTTAAAGGTGACAATTCTTAAATTTATTTTCTCCTCTTTGGAATTAGCTAGATTTAAAAAAAAAAAAAATAGTACTTTCCTATATCTCAAAAGATTTTCTGTAAATAGTGTCAATGTCATTTTCAGTATCGATTCTGACCTGATATGAGCCTACACTAACATACACTCACTTCTGCATTATTATAAGGAAGATATACTAATATAAAGGAGGATGCTGAAACCTTGTAATAAGGCATTCTCTACAAAGTGGTCATCTGATTGTTTGGCTTTCATCAATTTTTGTATTTTCTGACTCAGTATAAATTTTAAAAACTAAACGTTTTTCTTAAGAAATTAAAAGTCTTATGACATTATCAAAAGGAAAATATATTTAGAAACTCTTGCATAACAAATTTAACAGGAATTTTCAAAGAACTGCTTTATTTTCCACATGATATAAAGCAAATATTTGACTGCCTTACACCAAGAAAAACGAAGTGTTACTTCTATTGATCAGAGCTCATATTAATACAAATAGGTAAAATAATAAAAACTGTGTATTGTATTCATTTTTATTTGAATACAAATGTCAGAAATCATGATCCAAAATTTAGACGAAAGTTTAAACAAGTTCCTAGAAGTTGGTTTATGACAGTGTTATTAGGACAAACATAAGAACAATAGATATTGGTACTTTACCCTTGTTAGAAATCAGAAATACTTTAAAAAATACTTAAAAATTGTGAAAACAGGGCGGGCGCAGTGGCTCATGCCTGTAATCCCAGCACTTTGGGAGGCCGAGGTAGGTGAATCACTTGAGGTCAGGAGTTTGAGACCAGCCTGGCCAACATGGTGAAACCAAATCTCTACTAAAAATACAAAAATTATCTGGGTGTGGTGTCACGTGCCTGCAATCCCAGCTACTTGAGAGGCTGAGGTGGAAGAATCACTTGAACCCAGGAGGTAGAGGTTTCAGTCAGCCGAGACTGCATCACTATATTCTAGCCTCAGCAACAGAGCAAGACTCCATCTCAAAAAAAAAAAAAAAAAAAAAAAAATTTGTGAAAAAATATATGTGTATAAAAGATGTATTTTACATGGTTGATGTCTTGCAGTTTCAGTCATCTGGAAGCAGACATTGAAAATTAGGGGCGCAAGACGCTCAACAGAGATTAGCAATTGTGACCAGAAAGAAAGGAAGCAGGTTGGACAAAAGTGGTTGTCGAGGCCTGCAAGGCTTTGGCCACCCCAGTGGGAGTTCTGGAGTGGTTGTTGTATCTTAGTACCATGTTGGTCATGCCTTCATTCCAATGCCACACTCTGTCAGCCTGGATGGAGCTGACCTCCAGCCAACTGAATCTCTGCAGTGAAGGCAGATCTTAAGCAGTGAACAGAAAGTCCTTTCAATCAATTTTTATTATATATTTTTGATACCAGGGTACTATAGTGATCTATGCCAAGATCCTCTGATTTTTAAAAAGTATATAAATAAGTAATAAAAATATCTAAGGGCTATTAAGGCATTAAATCATGGTTAATTGTCAACATGGTTCTTTTTAAAATTGATACACAGATTACTGTTCACATCTTACAATATTGTTTTAAAAATAGAATCTATTTTTCAGAGTAGTTGTAAGTTCATAGCAAAATTGAATAGTAAAGAGAGTTCTCATATACTTCCTAGCCCTCACTGCCTAGCCGTCCCTACTATCAACATTTCACACCACAGTGGTACATTTGTTATAATCAATGAACCTGTAATAACACACCTTTATCACCCAAAGTCCAGAGTCTACATTAGGATTCAGTCTTGGTGTTGTATATTCTATGGATTTTGACAAACATACAATGGCATGTACCCACCAATATGGTATTACATAGAATAATCTCTCCACCCTAAAAATCCTCAGTGCTCCTTCTATTCATCCTTCCTGACCCCTAAACTCCTCCTGGCAACCACTGATCTTTTCACTGTCTCCATAGTTTTGCTTTTTCTGGAATGTCGTATAGTTAGAATCATATGATATCTTTTTATCTAAGCTTTTTTAGATTGGCATCTTTCCTACAGTTATATGCATTTAAGATTACTGTATGTCTTTTCATAGTTCATTTGATAGTTCATTTCTCTTTAGCACTAAAGAATATTCCATTGCCTGGATGTACCAGAGTTTGTATCTTATCATCTACTGAGGATATCTTGGTTGCTTCCAAGTTTTGGAAATTATGAATAAAGCTGCTATAAATATCTGTTTTTATCCACTTGTGGGGATATATGTTAGAACTCACTTGTGTAACTACAAAGGAGCATGATTGCTGGGTTATATGGTAAGAGTATGTTCAGATTTTTTACAAACTGTCTTTTAAAGTAGTTTTTCATTTTACATATCCACCAGCAATGAATAAAAATTCTTGTTGGTGACATCCTCACCAGTAGTGATGTCAGTATTTTGGATTCTGGCCATTCTAATAGGTATGAAGTAGGTATCAGTTGTTTTTAATATTCAGTTCCCTAATGACATACAATATTGAGCATCTTTTCACATCTTTATTTGCAATTTGTATACCTTCTTTACTAGGGTGTTTGTTCAGGTCTTTTGCCCATTTTAAAATCAGGCTGTTTGTCTTCTTACTGTTGAATTCTAACTGTTCTTTTTATACTTTGGATACTTTAGGAGACTTGTCTTTTGCAAATAATTCAAACTGGTCTGTGGCTTGTTTTGTGGTTTCATGATAGTGTCTTGAATTTTAATGAAGTCTAGCTTATCAATTATTTCTCTCACGGATCATGCCTTTTGTGTTGGGTTTAAAAAGCCATTGCCATACTCAAGGTCATCTAGATTTTCTCTTATGTTATTTTCTAGTTGTTTCATAGTTTTGCAAAAGGTCCAGCATATCCGACACAATGTTGAAGGAGAAGAACAATGTCAAAGAACCAGACACTACTAGAATTTGAGACTTTCTACAGAGCTACATTAATCAAGACAGTGTTGTATTGGCAAAGAACAAACAAATATAACAGATCACCAAAACAGGATAGAGAGCCCAGAAATAGACTCACATGCATATAGTCACCTGGTATTTTATTTATTTATTTATTTATTTTATTTATTTTGAGTCAAGATCTTGCTCTGTTGCCCAGGCTGCAGGTGCAATCACAGCTCACTGCAGCCTCAAACTCCTGGGCTCAAGCAAGTAGCTAGGACTACTTGCATGTACTACCATGCCCAGTTATTTTTTACCTTTTTTTTTTTTAATTTATAGAGACAAGGTCTCACTGTGTTGCCCAGGCTGGTCTCAAATTCCTGGTCTCAAGTGATCCTCCTGCCTCTGCCTCCCAAAATGCTGGGGTTATAAGTGTGAGCCACTGCACGCGGCCATCAGATGATCTTTGACAGTGGAGCCAAAGCAATATAATGGAGAAAAGATAATCTTTTCAACAAATGGTGCTGGAACAACTGGATATTCACAGCTAAAAAAATGAATGGTGAGACACAGACCTTAAACCCTTCACAGACATATAACTCAAAATGGACCATATACCTAAATTAAAATGCAATTATCATAAAGATAATATTAAACATGCCTGGCAGTTTTTTTCTGCCTCCTTGGCTCCCCTTTCTCAATTTTGAGAATATTTATAACATTTAGGATATTTTGTTCTTAAATATTTGATAGAACTCCCAGTAACATTGAGTTTTATCTTTCATTTTGTCAAATATTTAAAAAATTGTTTGACTTCTTTACTGCTTACACTTAATTAGCCTCTCCCTTATCCCCTTTGATCAGCTTTAGTAAGTTGTATTTTTTTAGTAAGTTCATTTTTTCTAGATTTTCAATTTTATTTACACATATTTGTTCACAATTCTCTCACCTTTTAAAAAACCCACTGTCTCTACAATTGACATATGTTTGTTTCTACTAATATTTATTCATGCTTTCTTTGTTCTCTTTTGTTATTAACCTTAAAAAAGGTACTTTGTTTTATTTTATGTATTAGCTTAGGTCCTATCAGAAGCAAATAACAAGATGAAATTAAATGTGCAGGGGTTTAACTAAGAGAAATGCCTGTGCAGAAAATATAGCGAGGAAGCTGGTGAGGAACTGAGAGAGCTGTCAGACCACAGACAGGTCTCATCCAAAAAAAGGAAGAAAAGAAGAAACGGTTAGACAAATGTGTCCTTTACTGTTGTCCGTTCTAAAGAAGACATGGCAAGATCTTTGGGGAGTCCTTGAGCTAAAGTCAGACATCCCATATGTGGTTTAATAAAAAATAAAATATATTGGGCTAAGTGCAGTGGCTCAGGCCTGTGTATTAATGTTTATATCTTTTAAAAAATAATTCAAGGACTTATAGACCTCTCTGTCTCCGGCCATGCTCCTTATCCTGGCTCACATGGCATTTCAAGATCAGGCTCACATTATTATCCTTGATGTGCTTAGTCAGTGAGTAGGAGAAGGCCATGAGCATCTTGGCCTTAGTGCAAGCATGACAGTTAGTGTTGGTAAATTCTGCTCCCTTTACATGGAGGGCTGTGAAGTGCATTCTCAGAGCCACTACAATCCATCTGTCAAAGAACAATTTTCCCGTCTGTGCGTTCTATTTTGTTTTTAAGTTCAATTTCATCAATTTCTTCTCTAAATTTTATTATTTCTTCTTTTCTAATATAAACACTTAGGGCTTCCTTCTAAAGTATAATTTAGCTGCTTTCTATAAGTTTTTATGCATAATGCTTTTATTATCATTTAATTTTAAGAATGTTGTAATTTTTATTGTGATTTCTCCTATGACCATGAACTATTGGGAGATTTACTTCTAACTTTACCACTTTTTAAAAAGTTATTATTTGGTTTAGAAGTTGACATATGTCTTCAGTTGACTTGCACACATATTTTCAGGATCTTTGTTTTGTCAAACACTAAGTCCTTGATAACTCTGAAGTCTAGGTTTTTGTTATCTCAAACTGGTGATACTGCTGATCCTTTGATCTTCACTTTTGTGCTCTTAGCTCAGATAGGCAGATGCATGTGGCTTCCAAAAGGAAAACCACAAGCAGAATTCAATTCTCACATCAATGTACCCTTATCCCTGTTCTTGGCCTCTGAATTCTGGTTGTTATGGTTGTTTTGTAATATTTTTTAAAGAATAATATATGTGTGTGTATGTGTATTTGTATGTTTGATGTATATATTGCATATATATCATATAATACATAAAATAAATGCATTCATACAGATGTATAACACACAAATATATGTGTAATGTTTAAATATTTCTATAAATGTAAATATAGATTTACATTATCTACATATACTACAAATATAACACTGCATATATTTTACATATATATATATATAAATCCATCTCTTTATATATCTCTCTATCATCTGCTTTTCTAATATTTAGCTTATATCATTGTCCTCTGTGGAATGTGAGTTTGATCCTGGCTACTCCAGAATAGACACTACCCGAAGTGTGATTTTTCATCACATTTTTGGCCTTTTTTAGCCCTTTTGGATAACATTTTTTTTAATGTAACATTATTCCCACATGCATTTGTAAGGTACACATTCTGTTTTTTTCTTTTCCTTAAAGGTTACCTTTGGCGTTTTAATCCCATATGTAGTTTAATAAAATTTAAACGTATTGGGCTAAGTGCAGTGGCTCAGGCCTATATATCAATGTTTATAACTTTTTAAAAATAATTCAAGGACTCATAGACATCTCTGTCTCTGGTCATGCTCCTTATCCTGGCTCACATGGCATTTTAATTAAATGTCATAGTTTTATCTTTTACCCCCTTTTTATTTTAACATGCTTGTCATTCTTATTGCTCTTTTTTATAGCCAGTATATGGTTAGATTTACCCAAGGGCTTACCACATTCTTATTCACCATTTTTTCTTGTATATCAGAACTTCATTTTACATCATTTTCCTACTCATTGAAAAGCATATTTTATTCCATTGTCTCTTATTTCTATTTTTGGTGTTGAGAAGTATGCAGTTAACTCTAGGTAATTTATCTTTTGCCTCTGCCCACTTTTAATGTCTTCTCTTTGTCTTTGGTGTGTAGTTTTGAAATGATATGTCTAGATGTGTATTTATTTTTTATTGATCCTTTTTGCATTTTCTTATTTATTTAGTTTGACTACTTATGTCTGTCATCAACAGAAAACATTTAGTCATTGCCTCTGCCCTATTTCTTTTCCCTCATTTGTTAAATTTTCTCCCTCTATCTTTTGAGTTTTGTAGGCCCTCCTTCCTATTTCTGACGCTTTGATTTTGGGGATATATTCTGGATAATATTTTCAATTCTCACAGTTACTAGTGTTCTCATGAGCTGTTTCAAATATTTTCTTAATTCTGAATTTCTAATTGAAGTAGCTATATACATATATTTTCAAATCTACCTTTAATTTCATAACTTAAAAACTCATTTATATTTTGATAACCTTATTTATTTATTTAAAAATATTGACTGACTTCTTTTGCATTGTGTATGCCAGACTTCTAATTCTTACCTAGTTTTGGCCTAAAATGTTATGCTACCCTACTGGGAAACAGAAAATTCATCTATGTCAACCATGTGAAATTAAGTAGGCCTTTGCTTGAGAACCAGTCAGAATAGTATAAATCTGAAACCATATTTCACTAGAAACCCTTAAAGATTTTCTTTGCTAATATGTTTTTGTAATTAATAATATGTGAAAGTACTTGCAAAGTGTTAAGTGAGCAAATAAAGAGGAAGACCACAAATATGCAGATTATAATTAATATTTTATGTAGATAACTATGTGTGTCAATATACATATATGCATATGTCTAATAATTATGTTACTTCTCCATATTCATATACATATATGTATATATACATATACATATATTTACAAACGTGTGTGAAGATATATATATATAGAGAGAGAGAGAGAGTGAGTGACTATCCTTGTATAATACCAAAAATATATATTGGTGTAATAGAATTAAAGATGACTTTTATTTTATATAGATTTATAAATAATTTTATATTTTTCCCTAATAAAAAGGTATTACATTCTTATTTGATAAAAAAATAAAGAATTTCTTAATTATATAAATCTTTTAGTAAAATCTTTGTGATGTTTTGAAATAATGTCAGGAGAATGGATACTGTTTCTGTGTTGGCTGCCAGGGAAGCATTTATCTTCTCTAGTCAAATGGAGATAATATGGGAGAAATGTATTGAGAGCACTGGAGGATGCATTTTTCTGCTTAATATAATAAGTTAATAAATTATCCTATTTGCATAGTGATTTGAGGAAGATAAAAATGATCTCTGCTCTTAAGGAGTTTATTTTCTAGTGACAGGAGCCATACCAAAGATTAAATTGAACAAAAGACTATGCACATGCTAGGTTTGTTGTTTAGATATGAGGTGAGCCAGCTTCTCTCCTAACCCTGCTACAACTAATGAATATAAGTAAATCAGTGAACTATCTTTGTATAGGCTTCCTGATTTGTCAATGCCATTTCTGCTCTACCTGATGTGTAATAATGCTGTGATAATAAAAGTTGGCCACACACAAAATAATGCCTTGAAAAATTCAAAGTTGTTTAATCTTAAGTGATATGTGATGAATACGACTTTGGAAAATAAATTAGTTCAGTTAAATGTTGATTCATTTCTCAGATAGTGAACCTAAGCCTCATGGTTTAATGAGATTACTCTTTTTAAGGAAACTTATAAATAAATGTGGAAAAGATAATAGGCAACTAGTAGGTAGATTCATTCTGTTCTCTGTTCATAAACTAAAAATCTAATTTTCAGCAACTCCCTTTTTAAAAACTTACAAGGGAGATTGGAGAAGATTAAAGGATCAGCATAATTACTATGAAAACAATATGTCACATGATATGTCTACTATCTAAAACCCCACATGATATGTCTACTATCTAAAACCCCACATGATATGTCTACTATCTGAAACCCCACATGACTAGGTAGGGTTTTGGCTTGCAAAAAGTTGTACAATACCACAGCTTGTGGGATAAAGAATCCAGTGATCCCTAGGGGCACCTAAGAGCAAATTTACATGGTGGTCAAAGAGCCCCTTGAGAGAAAAAGGTTAACAGTTTCCCACTTTTTTCTTTGATTTCACTATCATAGGTATATTTACAGTGGTTGAAAAGGAAGGTACTTATTGACACTGACTAGTAGAAAAGGATACAAAATTCTACAATGAGAAAAGACTGTGAACAAATTTGTTTGACAAGTACTTAATATGTTGTTTGAGTTGGCAAGAGAAAGGGCATCATAAGAAGCATGATGTTTTGCTGAATCCAGAAATATTTCCTGACAGCTATGGGTAACCAATATCTATTCGACAATATTTTTGTTTACTTAGTAAGTACAATATGCTGTCCTATGCATTTATGGTGTTATGTAAATGATTATAAATACAAACCCTCAATCACAATCTTACATGCCAGAAAAAACAAAAGTTATACAAGTTAACAATTATATTATGAAGCAGAAATTGGTAAGCACCAAACTTAGAGTTTAATTTTTATATAAAAGGAGAAAATGGAAGCATTATATCTATTATTTGCAATTGGGAATGACTGCACAGATGAGATGGCATTTAAGTAGAACCTTAAACTTTAAATATGAAAAGTGTATAGATTAGCATGATATAGAAACATAGAACAAGGCATTCGTGATTGAGAACAGTCGATAACTAAGAAGAGAGAAAGAAGAAAACAGAGGATGGACCTGGGTAACATGTATAGTATTTTTTTAGAAGGATAGTGATGAGAGAGATAAAAAGACTTAAGGAAGGTATGTGCCAAATCACCATAGGCCTTGAATATTAAATTAAAATTAAACTTTTCATTCCATTTGGAAAAGGATCCTCTAAAAGATTTAAAGGAGTATAATCTGACATCATGTAAAATTTGCTTTGGATTGAAGAGCATTTATAATCAGGGTGACCCATCGGAAGACTGTCTTTCACAGGGTAAACCATAGATAATAAGGTTGGAAAACAGGATAGGGGAAGTGGGAATGGTGAGAACAGACAAAGGCCAAGCATTACAGAGGAGCAGCTTGGCAGCTGCATGGTTTGCATTCTACAGGGCTTTTTCTATATATTTTCAGTGTTAATTCTGTCCTGCATTGATTTTCTCTTCCCATTCTTCTGTTCTTTTTTCTGTTCTTTATTCTTTGGTACTCTTGTCTTACAAGTATATACATATTTGCTTTGGAAATATGATTTTAAAAAGCAGAAAGATATTAAACATCTACATTCCTATCACACAGACTAATCTTCAAAAACTGGATTTTATTTTTAATCTCCTTAAAATAAATAAGTACAAAATAAAACTTAAGATGTTATTATTCACCACCCTCCTAGTCAAAATTGCTATTGTGAGTTTGATGTATGTAATTCATGTATCTATATATCTGCCATATTTGCTATTTCTAATGTACATTTACATATACATGAAAAAAAATCACCCACATCTTGCTTTTTCACTCAACATTCAAGAACAAACTGAATTATAAAAACAATGCCAAGATTTTGAGTCTTAAAGACTGAGAGGGTAGTATAATCAGTAGAAATATACGGTGAAAAAAGGAGAATAGAGGGCCTGGTTTGGAGGAGGAATTGTGCTAAAAGTTTTTTGAGACCTGTTTAAATTGATGTGCTGGCAAGATATCCTGTTTTGGGCCTATTAGGCAGGTTGAAATGTAAAACTTGATAGGCAGAAATATATCTGAACTTGATGGAAGTGATTCTCAGTAGCACTGATATTTAAATCATTTAAGATTTTGTATTTTAAAACTACCTCCTTAAACTTCAAAGTGCTCCAGGCTCATCTGCTCATACTCTCATTTCCTAGACTTATAACTGAAAAAAATTAGAGTATATAAGTCACGTTGATATATGTAGGCCATTTTTACATGTTTTAATAGAAATTAGAGTCTCCTTAACTTGAGATTTGAATGTTTAAATTTCTCTGTTCAAAAAGTTAAAAGTTTAGAGACCTTGTCATTTTTATATGTGTTACCAACATAAGAATAAATAGTTGCTCTACAGTATATATTAAAAACAAATTATATCTTCAAAATAGGTAATAGACACTGCTTTCGAGAGCATAATTTGTTTTAAATGCATGTTTTTAATAGCACAATTTCTCTTCTTTTTTGCATACATATAATTTGTTTTTAATTTTGTAGTTTTATACCAGCTTTCAATTAAAATTTTATTCCCAATTGGTCACATCATTTTATTTAAGTTACTTATTTAATACATATTGAAGTGTGTACACGAGAAGCCCTTTCCAAATAATTAGAACGTGTCTTTAGTTTAACCTAGATCAAGTCCTTATATTTTAAAACTTATGTGAATAGGCTGCCTGGCAATTACCTGAAATCTGTCCCTGAGCTTTTGACATTAAATAATTAAGCTTTATTTCTTGACTTTCAATTAGTATAGGCACTATCCCACTCCATATTTGATAAGTTGATTAATGAACCACGAGAACAATTTCAATCCTATCAAAATAATGGAGAATTCATGATATTTGCTCTAACTAACTAAATTTAAAATGCTAATTCAGGCTCTGAGACAAAGTCTAAGATTGGGGATCAGAAGGAAAGATGTGGAGTGGGAGAGAAAGGGGTAGGTGTTTCCAGAAAGGTCCTAGAGATAGTACTGGGAGGAGAATTACATGTGAGCAGTCCCAGAGACCTTACCACACCGAATGCAATTCTTTTTTCAGCTCCATGTTAAGGTTATATTTTTGATTATTGAAATGCTACAAAAAAAGATTCAGAAACTTCTTCAGTTCTTCCAAATGGAAAGAACTGCTTTAATGATTTTGTTTGGACATTGGATGATGCCTCCCATTCCTCTAGGAACCAATTATTCCTGCTGAAATATTTGTCTGCTGTCATGTAGAAATGAGTAAGGTGACAGAAATCACAGAATTTCAAAAGATTAGCCTAGACAGACAAAAAAATCTTTAAAGAGCCTTGGGGGCAAACATAGAAACAACTCGCGTGAAAAAATTGAAACAATGATGAAAAATTCCTTCTTTGATGTTTTACAGAGGCAAATAAAATGTGAAAGCAATGTTGCTTAAAGTAAATGTATTTTGTACTTGTATGAAACTACTATAAGATTACATATTGTGTGAGGTGAAAGATGAAAGGTTTCTACCTTACCTAAGGACTTATGTAGCAAATGTATCCTAGAGTCAGATCTACTGATACCATATATGATAGGATAGAGTGTCACTAAGTATTTCGGGGACAAATGAAGTTTTCGGAGCATAAATATCAGAAGTAATTTGTACCTAGTTCCCTAGACTTAAAATATTTAAAACATTAATGAATGTAAAAGATAATTTCAAAGCATTCTAAAATTACTGCGGCTAGGACCTCTCTTTGATGCTTTAGAAATGTAGGAAGATCAAGCTCACAGCACTGTCGATACACAATCCTTAGCCAACCTTTCTCTCCCACTCAAATATTTTGAAGAAACCCTCTAGGTCCCAGATCTATTGTAAACTAGAGTTTCAAAGTGCTACCATTTATAACTTGCCTTTCCAACATTTAGGCATTCAAATATTTTAGTTAAATGGAAACTACTCACCCTTCAACTTTCTCTCTGAACACATTTTGGCTGGACTAGTTTTCTTTTATCCATCAGCCAACTCCCAATTGTTGTCATTTTCCCTGAACTCTCATGTCTTTCATGATGAGTCTGTCTACCATTTTTCTCTGCTGCAAAGGAGGGAGCTTCTTATAATAAATGACTGAATTCTCTATACCTCACCTTCTGTCCCAGGAGAACACTTATTTTCCGAAAATACTCTTCCTGTCAGCTGTTCTGTCACATTTCCATGTCTGAAATCTGTAATCTTTCCTCAAATTACACTTTTCCCAGAGCACAACCTCAGGGAGGGTTCACCTTCTCCAATAGCCACAAATTTCCAAAAGAGAAAACCAATGAACCTACCCCATTTGCCAATTCCAGATCACTGTTTTGTCTTCTTTTTTTAATTCATGAAAAAAGAGGTTTAATTGGCTCATACTTTGCAGGCTGTTCAGGAAACCTGTTACCAGGCATCTGCTCAGCTTCTGGGTAAGGCCTCAGAGAGCTTACAGTCATCATAGAAGGCACAGGGGCAGCCTTTGGCAAGTGTGGTGCCACACACTTTTAAACAACCAAATCTCCTGAGAACGAACTCACTTTGGCAAGCACAGCACTAAGCCATGAGAGATCTGCCCCTGTGACCCAAACACCTCCCACCAGGCCCCACTTCCAACTGTTTTTTCTTCTTGATTACTCAAAAGATTCACTATTTTGAAGTGTCAAGTTACATTACAGAGTCAGACTCTACATTTTAGAACTTTCTCTGCATCTGCGTCATTATTTCTCCTGATTTTGGAAGGACCCCTCTAGGTCTCAGGATGACTGTAACACTCAGGTCTTTCTTCCTTCTCTCTGTTATGGTATCTGGTTGTATGTCATCCACAGTGATGGCAGATTGTGCACGTTAATGGCCAGATTCTTTTGACTAGAGTTCCTTATGTTTTATTCAAAAAAGCCCAGACTCCAAGATCTAATTTTACACCTCCTATTAATACATGTTAATAAAACGTCTTTTTTTTAAAAAAAGATCAAAGCCATTGATTCCTATCACCACATATATTTTTGTAATGCATTTATGATTTGGTCATGCTAAGCATCTTCAGTTAAGTCCTTACTACTTTTCAGCTATTTTATTTCTTATTTTCTCCCAATTGTTTCCCCAGAGTGACTGTTTCAAATATTTTCTCACAATATTTTACTGAGGAATCAGAGGCCCTGGATCCTACATCTTTCTTGAACTTTCTTCATAGGATAATCTTCTCATAGATGATTGAATCCACACTGCCTAAGTTACCAAATTTTCATCAGCCTCAACAATCAGAACCCCCTCCACAGCATCTCAGAATATTTGTGTGCCATTTCCTCATCTTCTATCCTCTCTTCATAAAAGGGTTGACACTCCTCTGCCTTCTAAGTCTAAGGTCCTGTCTATATGACCTCTGTTCTCCTTTTATCAACCTGTCTGCCTTAAGTGTTCAATGTCTGTGATGTTTTTCAAGCTAGACGTGGGGTAGGGGTGAAGATCATGGGCTCTGATATCAGACTATATGAATTCAAATTCTCACACTGCCACTTAGTAACCCGGGGAACAGTTATATATCTTTTCTATATGTAACATGTATGTAACCTTTATATATGCTGGTTTTCTTATGTATGAAAGGAAATGATTATAATGATACATCTCTCAATGAGTTGTTGTGAGGAATAAATGGGATAATACATACAAAGTGTTTATATATGTGGTGAGCACAGTGTTTTCTATATTTTGTCCTATTTTCTGCAGGTACCTTGCCGGCTCCTTTACTACAACCTATTAAAATGATCAGATTACTCATATTTTAAAATAAAATTCCCCATAAATGGCCAATATAATTGAAATAAAATAAACTGTAATAAAACATCTGTTTAACTAGACTAGAACATTTCCATTTTTGGATTTTAGCATCACATATGTAGGACATTATGTTTTTAGATTGATATATAGAAATTACTGTGTTAAAAATATGTATATTTAATCAAAGGCATGACTGCCTTATTAATGTAAATACTTATAATAGGTGGAAATATGTTGTAAATCTCCCCCTTGATATTTTACATTAAGATACTAATAAAGATCATTTTCATATATTTAATGTAATGATAAATATTTCTATATAACTTTTACAATGTCTTTCATTCTTGGTTCTTGGAAGGAGAGAAAGATCTTCCTTTTAGCTATTCAAATTTTATATTCCCCTGTTCTGTTCTGCTCAAGAGAAAGCACATTCTTTCTTGAATCCTAATTGAAGCATAGGAACTTGCCTGTCATTTCCAATCCAGCAGATGTTAACTACACTATACCTATGTTTCTCAGTTGTTAATGGTACCTGACTGTGATGTTTAAAGAAAACTTACAAGGGTGATATTAGAGTTAGAAGATACTGTTAGGTACCCAAGTAACTCTAAGGAATAGGTTGTACTTTGTTTCCAGGAACATGACACTTATAGCCATAAAAGGAAATGTACATATGCCCACATGCATATTCAAATATTAAAAATGTAAAATAATACGTAAAGGTAAAGAACATTGGAAACCAAAAAGTTTCCTTATTGTGAAATTTTGCAGGCGCTTAAGACATATAAGCAATAATTTAAAGCATTAAAAGGTCATTTGCAATTCACATTGAAGCCTATATTTCTCTTGCAGGTATTTTAAAAGGTTGTGTGCATCAGAGTAGAAAAAGAAATTGCCTTAATCCAAATATAGTTTTGCTACAACCATATGGGACAAAAATATGAAATAGGATTCTCTTATATTAGGTATATTCTGCCTTCGACCATTATTTACAACCCTGCTGGCACTGTTACAAACGTACAGCAGGGATTCTATGTTTAAACAATCAAGAACTACAAAAATAATATGTTATGACAAGAAAAAGTCATGGTGAATAGTTTTAATGTCTGATGAGATTTGTCTTTAAGCTGTTCAAAAAGTTTTTTATTTAAATCTAAGCTAATAAAAAATATTCTTTAGCAAATTTTGGACCAAATATACATGAAAGAAGTTTCCCTGAAGGAGTAAAACTCAGAGGTGGAAAATGTATATTTTTTTCTTTAAAATTTAATTTTAATAAAATTCCCACAGTGAACTACATTCAAATATAATGAAAACTGACAACTAATTAGAGTTGAATAAAATGCATGTCAAATTTAATTGTCTTTGGTAATTCAGTGTCATTAATTTATAATTGAATTAGATTTCAATACTTGGAGAAAAAATGTTTCTGTGGAATAATTATAAAACACATTTTCTTACATAATTTCCTCATTGAGTATTTCTTTTTTAAATGTTAAAATAGATAAATAATGCAAATATGTAAGAAAAAATATTATTTTCTATGGCTTGGGAAAAAGTCCAAGGGCTTAAGAATAATAGCATTAAGCAACATTTTAATCTTATCAATACCATTGTTATAAATTGATTCCTTAAAACAATCCATGGGTTTACTTATCTATTTACTTATCCTGCAACCCTCAAGGCGCTGTTGTTAGATCCAGTGCATTATATAATATCTTCTTATTTTGAGTTTGTTCTTTGAAATGATGCTATTTTTAACTTGTCAGATTGCCTTTATTTATTTAGCTTAAAATATTAATGATATTACTTAGTTGTTGCTCTGTGATAAAATAGAAAAGTCTTTTTGGCTCATTTTTTTCCCAGAGGTTTTCACAGTGTGTAGCAGAGACCAAAATATTTGGAAAATAGCGATGATAATTCATGGTTTTCTATAGACATTATAACACTGAGCACCTTATCACTTCCACATCTTTCAGATCTGAGTATGATTCCGGCAGTTTCTAAGTGGGGTGAAAATGTAATGGAAGCAATCAGACTGTCTATTCTGCAAACATCGTAGTCTTTTATAGCTCTTTTATAAGCAGGTTTTGTCAAAGAACAAAATAAAGTAACATAGTCTATAAATTCACTGATAAAAACAGAACAATGTACAGATTCTAGGGGTTTCTGAATTTTGGGTATGGACAACCCTGAAGCAAATGAAGCAAATACTTTTCCCTGGTCATTTTTTTCTCCTTATGTAGATTTTTTTTTGTGTGATAGTGTTACAGGATCTTTGGGATGTTGCTTTTCTGGCCAGAAACCTGTGGCAGGTGGCGCCTTTGCCCGTTTTCCTTGGGACTGCCCGGCTGGTTCTGCCCAGTCAGTCTGGCAGGCTGTGCTCCACTCATGCTACAGACCTGGATCCCATGCCTCCAAGGGAGACTGCGAGTCAGGCGTGGAGCAGCGAGGAGTGTGTGAGAGAGCTTTGGGTCCAGCCACTGCACAGTCAGACATGCTGACTGCTGCCTTGGGGCGGGCAGCTCCAAGTCCCAGCATGGATGCTGGCTCTCTGCAAGGCTGTAGTTGGGCCAGGTGCACTGTAAGCAGCTTCCAGCTCTCACCGGGGAATGCGATGGTGCCTGGAAGTTTGGAGACGCCAGGAACTGCAGGGCCCCAAAAAGGGAGTCATAGCCTTGGCTCAGGGAACTCCCAAGTCTGGGTTTTCCGAAGGGCTGCAGCTCTCCTCTCCTTCTCTTCGCCTGCAATGTGGCAAACAATGGGCATGTTTCAGCCCTGTTTATGTTATAGCTCCTTTAGCCTTGCCATTCAGCAAGTCCCAAGTTCTTCTCCTGAGACCAGGAAGAATGAGGTATACAGACAACTGAAGGGTGAGCAGGACGAAGAGGAACTTTATTGAGCAATAGAACAGTTCGTAGGAGACCCGAGGGGGACAGCTCCTTTCCACAGTCAGGGTGTCCCTACAAGTGTTCAGCTCCCAGTAGAGAGGGTAGCTCCTCTCTGCAGGCAGGTCGTCCTACCAAGTATTTAGCTTCCAGCAGAGAGGGTAGCTTCTCTCTGCAGCGGGTCCTTCCATCAACTATTCTGTTCTGGCTGAGCCGGGGGGTTTTCTGGGACTCAGAGCAAAGGAAATGCATGCTGATTGGTCCATGGGCTGCCATGAGTGGGCCAGGAAAAGACATCAGAAGTTCCCAATCCAGTCTGCGGGACTGTCAGCCTGGCCCCAGCCTTCAGGCTCTCCCTGGCCTGAGGGTGCAGCATCACCGGGGACCCTCTCCCTTCCACCCAAGAATCTTTGTGCTCCCGCTACCGTCCATGGCACCCAGAGTGCTTGTGCCAAGGGCATCTGCAGGCCAGCACCCAGCTGCCCTCATTCCCCCTCGGCTTCCCCTCCATGCTCATCAGTACTTAAAGTCCAGAATGGGCCGAGGAGGTAGGGGCCTGGCACACACTGCCCGAGCCTGCACACACTCAGCTGGGCTGTGACCGCACCCAGGCTTGGCCTCAACTTCAGTCCAAGATCAGAGCAGGTGCTGGGAGTGAGGAGAGTCCAGGAAGATGAAGAAGATACCGTCGAGACTGCCGGGACATATGGGGCATTCCCAGGCACCTGACGTGCAGGGTCTAGAGACACCCAGGTCTGTACCTGGGAGGGTAGACTCCATGGGACGTGCAGGCAGTCCCAGTCATGCCTTCTTGTAGGCTCTGATGGGGACTCCAGGTCCTCACTAGGCCCTTTTCTGTCCTCCCCTCTGTGCCCAATCGTCCTGCGCCCCCCGCCATCGGGCAGCTCGCCTCGTCCCATCAGGGTGGCCCCTTGGATTGGGCTCCGGGGGTCTCCTGATTCCCTGGCTTCTGCAGGCTCCGTGGAGCAGCGCACTGCCCCGGACTCAGCTCTGGTTCCTCCCTGAGCCCTCCCTGCAGAGACAGCAGGGGAGAGCAACAATGGAACCAGTGTGCAGAGTGATGGAGGCTCCGGGCCTGGGAGCAGGTCCCACCCGGCCATGCCAGAGTGGAGGATGATGGCGGCACAGTTGGCTGCATCGGAGACGTGGGGCACACGCGACTCACTGTCGCAGCCGCTTCTGCCGACCCCTCCCACGCCTCCTCGTTGTAGCCTCCCTGCTGCAGCTGGTGTGAAGGCAGGGGCTGCTATCAATAGAGTTGTCATTTGTTTAATAGTATGGCTATTGTTTCTGCCGTTTGAGGCACTCGTGAAGGAGGCATGCATAACGTAAACCAGGGAGGGATATCCTTGAAGCTACCTGCAAAAGGCCTCCTCTTTTCGGCCTTCAACTTTATCAAGAAAAAAAAGATGGCTACCTCCTTCCCATCTCTTCTTTCTGCAGCTGAGTTCTGTTCTAATAAACATCCCACCTCATAATCTTTGGAGTTCTTTTGCCTATCTTCATGCAAAACGATGGGCAAAAGATGGGTTTTAGCACCCACCCTATGAATGTTAGGTCAGTGATGATGTTTCTGTTGTGTTAAGGGGCAAGCCCAGATATATGGGATAATTCCACATTTATAGCTGATGAGTAAGTAGCTATTCCTTGAAGAGTGGTTGCCTTTATGATAGAAATTCAAGAGTCACAGGGAAGACATGTGACTACCTAAAATGCATCTCTTTCTCTTGGTTAAATTTTGGAATCTTTGGACAGGGCAACTTCTTGTAATCATAATTTTTTTTTTCTTTCTTAGAATTTTTATTACATTTTACTTTTTTTATTTTTTATTATTATTATACTTTAAGTTCTAGGGTACATGTGCATAACGTGCAGGTTTGTTACATATGTATACTTGTGCCATGTTGCTGTGCTGCACCCATCAACTCGTCAGCACCCATCAACTCGTCATTTACATCAGGTATAACTCCCAATGCAATCCCTCCCCCCTCCCCCCTCCCCATGATAGGCCCCTGTGTGTGATGTTCCCCTTCCTGAGTCCAAGTGATCTCATTGTTCAGTTCCCACCTATGAGTGAGAACATGAGGTGTTTGGTTTTCTGTTCTTGCGATAGTTTGCTAAGAATGATGGTTTCCAGCTGCATCCATGTCCCTACAAAGGACACAAACTCATCCTTTTTTATGGCTGCATAGTATTCCATGGTGTATATGTGCCACATTTTCTTAATCCAGTCTGATGGACATTTGGGTTGATTCCAAGTCTTTGCTATTGTGAATAGTGCCGCAATAAACATACGTGTTCATGTGTCTTTATAGCAGCATGATTTATAATCCTTTGGATATATACCCAGTAATGGGATGGCTGGGTCATATGGTACATCTAGTTCTAGATCCTTGAGGAATCGCCATACTGTTTTCCATAATGGTTGAACTAGTTTACAATCCCACCAACAGTGTAAAAGTGTTCCTATTTCTCCACATCCTCTCCAGCACCTGTTGTTTCCTGACTTTTTAATGATCACCATTCTAACTGGTGTGAGATGGTATCTCATTGTGGTTTTGATTTGCATTTCTCTGATGGCCAGTGATGATGAGCATTTTTTCATGTGTCTGTTGGCTGTATGAATGTCTTCTTTTGAGAAATGTCTGTTCACATCCTTTGCCCACTTTTTGATGGGGTTGTTTGTTTTTTTCTTGTAAATTTGTTTGAGTTCTTTGTAGGTTCTGGATATTAGCCCTTTGTCAGATGAATAGATTGCAAAAATTTTCTCCCATTCTGTAGGTTGCCTGTTCACTCTGATGGTAGTTTCTTTTGCTGTGCAGAAGCTCTTTAGTTTAATGAGATCCCATTTGTCAATTTTGGCTTTTGCTGCCGTTGCTTTTGGTGTTTTAGACATGAAGTCTTTGCCCATGCCTATGTCCTGAATGGTACTACCTAGGTTTTCCTCTAGGGATAAAATTGTTTTAACTTTTAAAATGAAAATATTTCTGACAATACATTATTCCTAAATTTATAAGAAAATGTAAATATATAAAATCACAGAAAGGGATGCCAGGAGAGCCAAGTGGCACTGATTTTGAAATAGTAAAGAAGGATAGACAGGGAATAAAAAAGAAGCAAAAAGATCGAAGTCAATCTACACCTTCAAAATAAGAAAAAAATACAATAAACCTAGATAAACTTGAGAGATCTGTTATAATAGCCAAGATATAGAATTAACCCGAGATTTCATCAATGTATGAATGGATTGAAAAATGGACGAACAGATAAAGAAAATGTATATACACAATGTTACTTTATTTTCTTTTACTCTGCTTTGAGTTTGGGGCAAATGGTTGATACTCATAATTAATTATTAAACAATTTCTCTTTTCAATGATGTGTCTTTTAAAAGCCCCCTTAAGCTGCTTTTCCCTTAGTCAAATCTTCACTGAGGCATAATAACCAATTAAAAACACTGATATGAAATTGTTCTCTTCTATAAGCAGCAACCCACCCAGTTACATATATATGAGTAAATGCATGGATTAAAAACTGTTAAAGTTAGGCCTTGCTTTGATGGCTAAGGATGATCAAAGGCAACTAAGGAGAAAAGTAAACTGACAATCTTCGAATGCTGAGAGAATATTTTTAAACTTTTTGGCTGGGTGTGGTGTCTCCCACCTGTAATCCCAGCACTTTGGGAGGCCGAAGCAGGCAGATCACCTAAGGTCAGGAGTTTGAGACCAACCTGGCCAACACGGCGAAACCACATCTTTACTAAAAATACAAAAATTAGCCAGGCATGGTGGCAAGTGCCTTTAATTCCAGCTGCTCAGGAAGCTAAGGCAGGAGAATCACTTGAACCCAGGAAGTGAATGTTGCAGTGAGCTGAGATTGCACCACTGCACTTCAGCCAGGTTGACAAGAGCTCCATCTCAAAAAAAAAAAAAAAGAAAAATAAATTTAGCTTAGGGCATATATTCCAAATAACTATAACATTATGACAGTACTGTGATAATATATCCTTCCTTCCTTCCTTCCTTCCTTCCTTCCTTCCTTCCTTCCTTCCTTCCTTCCTTCCTTCCTTCCTCTTTCTTTCCTACTTTTCTTTTTTCCTTCCTTTCTTCCTTTCTTTTTTCCTTCCTTCTTCCTTTCTTCCTCCCTCCCTCCCTCCCTTCCTTTTTCTCTTCATCCCTTCCCTCTTTCCTTTTCTCTCCCTTTCCTCTTTTCTCCCTTTCTCTCTTAATTTTCCAAAAATATTGCCACATTCTACCACAATTTCCTTTCCGTGAAGCTTTAGGAAAGTATTGAATGGCAAATCACAACACCCGAAAAGTTATTTCCTTTGATATTTGTTGACGTTTGTATGTTTCTTGCCGACAGGAACATGACAAGAACAGGTATCAAAACAATCCAGGAAGTAGACATTGATCTGCAATTTTGATGATTAATTAGAGAATCTGGTAGCAACAAGAAGTGTGTAGTTATGATCTGTGAAAATAAGTCCCTTGCTATGTTCCTTATGCATTATTTAAGCTACAGTACCTGGCTGTGATGAGTGCAGTGTGAGAATTCCATTTCTCAGCATAATAAATAGAAATCAGATGGAATCACTCATAATACTTCACAAAATTGTGCTGAAAGCATGTTTAACCATTAATGTTCTACTGAGCACTTTTTGTTTGAGACAGTAGAATTTTCATTATTAAAAGACTTTAGATTCTGGATCATTTTGTATTTATGCTGTTTACAATAATAATGGGTATGGTCATTAAGGTACTTTGCAAGTGACATTAATTTTATTACTCCTGTCCAGGTTAGATTTGGCATTAGAGTTTTCAGCCTGTGTAGTTAAATGTATAGCTCTCTGGTTTTCTTTTTTATATGTGTTCTTTGGAAAGTCTTTAGTGTTTACACTGGAGGAATAATATGATATTTACTTGTTACATAGTGAGTGTGTTTCTATAATTTAGAGTTGAGAGAAGCAAATTTTAGCCTTTCATTTTCCTTTCTCCACCCAGAGATTTCTACTTTCATATCCATAAATAAATAACAGAATGCTTGAGACACCCTATAGTATTAAAATGGTAAATATTTATATCATAAGACAAAAAGTATTTCCTCTCTAAAGGAAACTGCCCACAGGGGACATAAGGAGCAGCTTTTTAAAATCTGAAATTGAAGAACCTCATGGTCAGTTTCAAAGAGTAAATAAAATGTGTTTAGGAATAAAAGTCATTTTTTTCCTCCCACTTCATAGTTGACTGATTTTATAATTCGAAAAAATTGAATATCAGTATTTTTAGACTGCTAAAACAAAATTAGATTTCTAGAATATGACATGTTTTATGCCAAATAAATTTGTAAATTAAATAAGACCTAGAAAACAAATGCTCTAAAGAGACTTCAAGTAAAACATTGAAAAAAAAAAAAAAAAAAAAAAAGCTTTCTAACTTAACGAAAACAAAAGTTCTTGTTTTCATTTTTTAAACTCCTCTTCCTACCAAGTGTACCATTTTGTCATTGGTTAAGGAGCATAAAATAACCCAGAAATATGTGAATCATGATGTAGAATCTTGATAAGGAAAATGTTTAGAGTAAGTAAAAAAACACACACACACACACACATATAATGTGTATATATACACACACACATATTTCTATGTATACATGCATGTAGTTATATATAGGCACATACATAATATATGTTTTGTATACATAAACACATATACATTATATTTTAGAATTGATATAGCTTCCAATTCTCATTCCCTTATACAAAGACTATTTCAGCTTCTTTTTGTTTCAGAGCATTTTCAATGTTAACACTGTTGAAGTTTTATAGAAAATATAAAGTTTTTATGTAAAATGTTTTGGTGCTGCTGACATTTAACAGAGAACGTTTCCAGTACGAAAATTAGTTGAAATATTGGGCTCCAAGTCAAATTTGTGTTTTACTCCATAATTCTGTGAGTATACATACTTTTTTACAAATAAATGCATTTAAAATATATATGTTGTAAATGATAAAAGGAGGCTGTAATAAATTTTAAAACCTAACCCGAATTTTGTGTATTTATGTGTAATTTATGTATTAAGAGAGAGAAGTATGAAATATAGAAAAAGGATAAAAGTGTGAGTGGGTGAAAAGAAAGACAGAATCCAGCATGTAAGTCCTATAATTGGAAGAAGAGAAACATAATCTTTTTGAACTTAAAAATAGTTTCAGTTTAAAATATGGCAAAAGTTTCTTCTGTGCTTATCATCTCTAACATAGATCAATTTTTGACTTGCATGAATAATTTGAATGATCTGCTTGAGGGACAATTTGACTAGTACAAAAAAGTTCTGAAAACTTAATTTTAACAAATTCAATGACTTCTCTGAAGTCGTTAATGGGGCATGACAATACAAGGTTGAGAATCTGCATGCATTTACTAGCCTTGCTCACATAATTTCCAATTCACTGATTCCTAGTGAAGAAAATAAGGTTTAGGAAATTTTAGAATATTTGATAGAGTTTTTAAATTAAAAATCTGACATAAATCTTGTGGTGATTTTGAGTACATTTAAAGCATTAGGTTGGTGCAGAAGTAATTGAAGTTTTTTCATTAAAAGCAATAACAAAAACTGCAATTATTTTTACACCAACCAAATATAAATCAATATAAGTCCAAAAGTACTTTAAAATATAAACACTGAATGAATACCCATCACTAAACTATTTCTATAGATAGAGACTTACACGATTTAAAAACATTTCTTCCCAGGTGGCTGCACTGAAAAACAAAATTAATTTTTTTCTTCTGTCTAGACAAAGATGTGATGCTAGGGTAAATAGCAAAATTAAAATTGGTTTAGCTATTTTGATATCCATATAATAAAAAAAGTTACTTAAGATTCTCCTTCTACAGTTTATATCTAGAGAATGCTTGCCTAGCTACAATGTATCATGATACAAGTATATAGGTATCTGATCTCTTTAAAAGGAATGTATGGAAACACACTAAGTGCTGTATTTTACATTAAATGTTCAGATTTCACATTGTAGTAGCTTTTAATGTTATCTAAAGTCTACAAGATTTACTACAAGTCTTAGGCCAAGACATTTTAATAGGGTTTAAGGCCAGAAATCTATCCTATTTGAATATATATTTAGTTTGACAGTGAAAACCATAAAAGGATCCACACATCTGACTTTATTTCATGTCAAATACACCTAACCTGATGAATTTCCTGCAAAAGCATGGGCATGATGCTATGTATCTACTTTCTTCTCTTATCAAGGTCATAACCATCCTTTAAGACTAATCTTAAAATCACAATTTATGCAAAATTTACCTTAATGTCCCAGAGTTTATTAATGCCTTCTATGAGTTGACATAGCCCCCTGTCTACCTCTAGTATAACACTTGAACAATATCGTAATTTATTTGATTTCAATAACTGCCTTTTCACCAGACAGTTAATTTTGTAGACAGAGTATCTTGCAGTTGGTAGGTACTCCAATTTGGGAAATGTGTAAATGAATGATCAAATTAAGTATATAGGTCATGAACAGATGTTACGTGAACCACTCATTCTGTCCATTTAAGAAGTGGCTCCTGGCCGGGTGCAGTGAGCTCACGCCTGTAATCCCAGCACTTTGGGAGGCCGAAGCGGGCGGATCACGAGGTCAGGAGATCAAGACCATCCTGGCTAACATGGTGAAACACCATCTCTACTAAAAATTAGCTGGGTGTGGTGGCGGGCACCTGTAGTCCCAGCTGCTTGGGAGGCTGAGGCAGGAGAATGGCATGAACCCAGCAGGTGGAGCTTGTAGTGATCTGAGATCCCACCACTGCACTCAAGCCTGGGCGACAGAGCAAGACTCTGTCTCAAAAAAAAAAAAAAAAAAAAAAAAAAAAAAAAAGAAGAAGTGGCTCCTTCAGCACTGAAATCCATGTTAAAGGGCCTCTGATCGCATTAAAACACAGGGTCAATAAATTAGGATTCTTGCCCTAATAACTCAAAGTGTGCTCATCCTGAACCACCCTGTGCTTTACTTTTTATTTTATTTATTTTTATTTAAAATTCTTTGTATTTAGTATATTTTTGTGTATATTTTAGATTTACAACATGATGCTATAGAATACCTACAGAGAGTAAAATAGTTACTATAATAAAGCAAGTTAGAATATCTAGTATCTCACATAATGACCTTTTGTGTGACAAAAGCAGCTACAATGTCCTTATTTAACAAAAGTCTCCAGTATACAGTTTTATTAGTCATAGTTCTTACCTTAGATTTCTATCTTGTTCCATCTACACATCTGCTTTTTTGTATCATTTGAGTTCCATCTCCCCATTTCTTCCCCACTTCTTCCCCAACCCCTGATAACCAAAGTTTTATTCTCTATCTGTATATATTTGACTTATTTTTTAAAAGATTCCACATGTAAGTAATATCATGCAATATTCTTTTTGTGCCTGGCTTATTTCACTTAGCATAATGTCTTTTGAGTTCATTCATGTTGTTGCAAATGACAGGATCTCCTTTTCTAAGGCTGAATAATATGCCATTGTATGCATACACCACATTTTCTTTATGTATTTGTCCATCGATAGACACTGTTTATTTCTGCAGCTTGGCTATTGTGAATAGTGCTGCTATGAACTAGGGAGTACAGGTATTTTTACAAGAGGGTATTTCATGTCTTTTGGGTACATACCCAGAAGAGGAATTGCTGAGTCATATGGTAGTTCTAGTTTTAATTTCTTTAGAAACTTTCATATTGTTATTCATAGGGGTTGTACCAATCAACACTCTCACTAACAGTGTACTAGGCTTCCCTTTTCTCCACACTGTCACCAACATCTATTGTCTCTTGTCTTTTTGATAATGCCATCTTAATGCGCATGAGGAGAAGGCTCCAAATAAACCAGTGAGTGGGATTGCCAGCACCAGCCAGAAGAGGTCGGCTGGGTGGTTTGTGCTTTCTGCAATGGTGACACACAGGCCCTTTCCTGGACTCTATCGGACTGAAGCACAGTGGAAGGATTCTTGAGAGTTTGAAATCTAGGGGAACATATATGAATATAGAGACTGAAATCTTTTTGTCCAGAAAATTCTGGAAGTCTAAGACTGCCTGAAGTAGTCCTTAATCGCAAGGAAAAGAAAGCAGCAAAAGTAGAGTAGTTTACGTTCCTATTATGTGTTTTTCCACTGGGAAAGTTGAAGGGCTTGGAAGGAAACCAGGTTTGAGTCATCTTGAAATTACTGAACTCAAAAGAATAGCTGTCTAGGTAAGGGAAATCTACAGTGAGAGGCGAAAGGAGAATTGTTGGGAACAGGAGGTGAATATAGTTGAAAGAGGTCAGTAAAAGACCTGTTCATAGAACAGGACCCATAGGACTTTGATGGACCTGCAAACATGGCTTATGAGAGAGCCTGCATCGAAACACTTACTACAAAGAGGGCATTTGTAGCCATATTACAATAGCAAGAGTACTGTAAATGTGTGCTTGACACTGTCCCTCATTTCCCTATTTAAATAGGGATTTTTCACCATACATGCTGCTTGGCATCTGATGTAGTTAAAAAAAATGACCAATAGCACGTTTTACTAAAACATAAACTAAGGGCCAGTCTACATTCTAGTTAAAGGTAATAACTTGATATTATTGAGTTGAAGGAAATCAACAATATGGCTATTACTATATGAGGTTCAAACGTTATCATATTATAATCTTCTCTTTTATGTTGGGACTCAAAACTTTTACATAGAATTATGGCAGATATAACAGCATAAACCTAAATACTAGGCCATAGCCTGGTGATAAAAATAGACTATGACATGTAGGGAATAAAATGTCTCCAGGTTTTCACTCAAAAGTATACTCTGTTTTTAGATGGATTCTATAAGTACAGTTGCAATGTTTATCTCACATACAGGAGCCATTTCAGAAAGTATAGTGTATATTACTTCTTGTCAGAGTGATCCAGAACAAAAGAACAGAAATTTGACTTTCAAAATTACTAGCGCACCCTTCACATGGTTTGTTTTTCCCTTTTTCTCTTCCCTATTTGTCTTACTTCCCACCCCAGCACTGTGTCACATGTCATTTCATTCTTCAGTTGCCCCTTTTCTGTATGCTGCTTTGGAGCTGCTCAGCTCAGGAGTATGAGTTGTCACCTTCCCTCCCTTCTCTATGTTCAAGCTCCACATTCTTCGTTATACCTCTCAACATGGCCTCACCTGCCATGCATCTCTGCCCTCTGTCAGAGCATGGACTAAAATGCTCATAACAATACACCATGCTTACACCTGTATAAAGCCTGATTTGACTCCAAGGAATATGCTAACACTCAAAGAGGCACAAAAAAGTCATTTCAAACTCAATGAAAAATTATGCTTCTGCATTAAGAGGATTTTTTTAACTGCCAAAAATGATGCCATTTTGTCTCCTGAATAAGAAACTGGAGGGTGTTGAAATCGATAATATATTTATAACATAGTATTGCATGTGGCATTTACAACACAATTGTTTCCTTCATCTCACTAAGAAAAGATCATTTAAGTTGAAGGATATTTTAGGGCATCAGCTCTCTCTTCTGTTTAATTCTAAGACATGTTCTGATGATGTTTTTTTCCTTCTCTAAAGAAAAACGTTTGATGAATAAGCATGGTTGAGTTTAGTTCTAAAAAGAAGGAATGGAATAATATTATCGACTAACTTTGGCTGGGATAAAGAATACACAAAGTCATTCTAAATTATTAGACTGTAAAGGATATTTAGAAGAACAATATTAGGACTTAGCTCCGAATTTTTGGAGGGTAAAATTTTAAAATTGAATAAACAGTTTGATATATTAATAATGAAAAATTATGAGAAAACTTTTAAGGCTTTCATTATTTTTGTGAATGTAATTTCATCATAGTTAATATAAATAAAATCAAAACTCAAGTTAAATAAGATAATTAGAAAACAATAGAAAGAAACTTGTTCTCTTTATTTGGTAAGATTGGAGCCGAATATTAGAAGGAAGAAAATGAGTAAGTAAAATGTGAGGATTTTATGTAAAAAGAATGGCCAGTAGATATCCCAGAATAAATTATGATTACATAAATTCATTAATTTTATAATGTAAGAATAATGAAAAGACACAGGAAAATTCAAGTTATATGTATCTCTGCTGACTTCCCAATATCAGACAGAAGAATGAAACCGGAGAAATGGTTAATCATCTGATACAATCCTTTTTATAGTATTATAATACTGGAATACGTAATAGACCATTATCAATAATATTCACACCTTTGTCTCCAAGTCTGTTTTTCATCCTCCAACAGTTGCAAATATTTCATGGTGAAATGTATGTAACTCTTGATCGGTGTGACATATTACGATTTTTATCTTGCTGGGTCCTTGATATTTTTGTATTCACACAAATATTCAGGAGCTTTGGGACAGTTAAGTTACTTAGAGGCAGTTTGATCCTTTATCATTTTGCTTTTAAAATTTGTTGGATAGGACAAGGACAGTGCTTAATCTGGGCTAATTGTTCTCCACTGCAGAGGTCAAACCCTTCTGTATATTCCACCAAATGCCTGTGAATCATGAGGTTTTCCAGTCTGCGTGAGTGTCTGGCACTGTTACCTACAATCCTTTGGGTAGTTTATCCCTTCCTGCGGTGGTTTTCTGACATACATGATCTGCTCAGTACTCATCTGTACTAGATGGATACCCTTTGCAGATCTCCAGAGTAAAGTTCGTTTTCTTGTACTCTGACCCGCAAACTCTTATTGATATGGGAGGGGTCAGAGAAGTGCTGGGTAGCCAAGGGCGGGATCCCTGGCGAAGGCTCCACCCTCCGGCCCACAGACCCAAGTGAGGACAGGCACTCCTATCTTTGTGCCCAAATGTTTCATTTTTCAAGACCACTCTGCCCTGCCACGCGCTTTATCCCATACCTCTAAAAATCCCGCGACCCTAGCAGGCACACATACAAGCGACTGGAAGTCGAGAGGAACACACCAGCAGAAGAGCACACCGACAGAGGTCGGCAGGCCATTGCCGGCGAAATGAGGTGGAAGTCGAGGGAAATTCGGCCAGGGGTGGTCGGAGGAGAGCCCAGCCGCTGAGCGGCCTGAATCTAGGGGAACACTGCCTTCCCGCTCCATCCCTCTTCTGGCTCCTCATCCATCTGCTGAGAGCTGCTTCCACCACTCAAGAAAACCTTCTCCACTCAGTAAAACTCATTCTCTTAAGCCCACATGTGATCTGATTTTTCCGGTACACTAGGGCAGCAGCCCCGGGATACCGAAAGCCCTCTGTCCTTCCAATAAGGCAGAGGGTCTAAATGAGCTGATTATCACAAAGTACCTGCAGACGGCTAAGCTGAAAGAACACATTGTAACACACTCCCACTGGGGCTTCAGGAGCTGTAAACACTCAATCTCAGATGCTACTGTGGGGTCAGAGTACCAAGACCTGCCCATCTGCATGCTCCCCCTAGGGGTTTGAGCAACAGGGCACCAAAGAAGCGAGCCACACCCCCATAGCATGCCCTGCTATGCGTGATAAGGGAAAACTCTTCCCGTTTCATTGTTGCTTGGACTCCCTGGATGCTCAGCTCTGTATCAACCGATGGAGCCTACGAGGCTCCGCCTGGGTTTCTTCTCCCCAGTGCTATATCCTGGAAACTTTTTCACAGTCAGGGCATATCATTGCTAGGAGGACGATAGGACTCACCTAGCTTGTTTATTGTCGTTTAGGGCTCACCATCCTTAAGTGCCTGATGTCAAGTATTTTTTTAAAAAAATTGTTTCATATAATTTGTACATATTTTAGTTATTTCAGGCAGTAAATCTTGTGCCCATTGCTCCATCTCATCTGGAAGTGGTAGACAATTTTTATGAAATGTTAATTATCCCTTTAGTTTCCATCTTTCCGCATAAGCCTGGTACATTTTGCCAAAAGAAAAAAAATAAAGGACACACCTATACACCAAGTTCTTCACTTATTCTAATTGGGTAACTTCGAAATTACTTTTAGTTATTTTCTGCTACACAAAAACTAGTCCAGACACTGTTTGGGGTTAAGTTATGTCCCCACTTGATTAGATTGACAAAAGTAAAACCCTAATCAAATTTTGTTTTGGATTAGACATGTATGCAGGGTAATTGGAATCAATAGCTCTTATTGGGAAGCACCCCAGCCCCAGTAGTCCACTCATGGTAGGGATAGTATTGACAGTGCAGACTCTACATTTTGACAAAAAGATTGTTTCCCAATAAATCTACATTTTTCTGAATGCTAGTAATTTTATTCTCTGTTACCTTTACTGATGAATCTATGTGTGTTATTGGTTGTGCACACAGAGAATAAACCAGAGAGCTGACTACACCAAGCTCACACAAAATTAATGGAAAAGCAAATACAATAAAAGTTCTAGCTGACATTTACTGAGCCTTTATCACGTGCCGTGCACTATTTTAAGAGTTTACGTGTATTAACTCATTCAATCTTTACAATAACACAGTGAAATAGGTACTATTGCTACCGCTTCAAGATGAGAAAACTAAAGCACAAATTTGTGGTGATTTTATGCATTTTCATATTTATCAAATCAAACTTAGGGGAATGAAAAAGAAATGGAACTCACTGATAATTACGAACAAATTGGAAAAATAAGAAAAATAATTAAGAAGTATTTAAATGACAAACCAAATAGATATAAGATGAAATGACAAACAAGTGTGACAGACAATAAAATTATGAGCATTCAGTAAAATTTAGGTGCATTGGGAAACAATATTTTTGTCAGGGTTAAGAGTTTTCACTATCAATACCATTTCTGCCAATAGTTGAGGGTAGAGGGAGCTTTTTCTTAGAAGTTTTGTGAAGTGTTGTTGGCTAGTTGGGTAAGAAAAACGTGACAACCATTAGAACAGTACGGAAATAAATCAGAGTGGGTTGGGAATAGAGAAGAAAGGACATTTGTGAGAGCTAGAGTGAAAGCATAATTGAAAAGGCTTAGTAAGCACATATGGACTGAAATATTTTGGTGGGGAATAACAAGCAAAAGAGAGAAAACAAATCTCTGGTGTTTGGAACCTGTGAATGATGCTTTAGAATGCTGATGTTTCTAATGGAATTTTTAGGAATGCACTATTTGTGGATTGTAATCACCAGATGGGAGTGTCTTGTAGTAAGTTGATAATGTTTTGTTAATCAATAATGATGTGACTACTTGAAATATTAATGTAGCTTCCAAAGGCATTTATTTTATAATTTGAGAGAATTTAGTCACCAGAAGTGTTTACAGAAAATAATTAGTGATTAACTGTCAAAAGAAAGAGACGATGAATAACGCAATTCACAGGGGAACAATATAACATATACTCTATTTTTTTGCCATTTTACAAACTGATTTTTAGGCTACAACATGGATTTATGATTTGTGATAACAACTGTTTTACATATATTTTGTGAAACCAAAGATCATTCATTCTATAGAAGGATAATTATACAGAAAGTTATTTATAAGATTTTCAGAAATGTGAATGCACATTAAAAAGCAAAACTATCATTTCCTCTTGGTGTATAAAATTGCTATTAGATTAACATCTAGGTTTTATTCCATTATTAAACCTTAATTGTGAATTCTAAAGTATCTGCACATGGTAAAGATATCTAACAGAACATGTATTCAGGTTGTCCTAATTCTCAACAGTAGCAGTTTCAGAAGACCCTGGACTCATTACATAGTATATAACGAATTGATTTCTTTCCTGTGAATTTAGAATACTACTAGATAGATGCCATCATTGGCAGAACTGAATTTTTTGTGTGTGTTCTGTAATTCAGATGATGAACCCTTTGAGAAAGCTACAGAGAGATAAAGTCAAAACTAATTAGGCTAATCACACTTGTAAGATCTATGTAATTTTTACTTCAGTTTTGGTAAGTTTCTACATATGCTGAATATTTTTATGCTCATTCGTCTTGTTTCTTGAAGGTAAGTTGATTCCAAAGCTACTAAATTTATAAATTATATAAAAAGTAAAAAATTAATAACTTTTTAACTCTGCCTAGATTGATGTTTCTCCAAATTTTATTCTCTACTTTCTGAGTTCAACTAAATTTTTCAGATTCCATTAGTATCATACTGACCCATTGACGAATAACATTAATGTCTATTGATTTTTACATATACTAGTTACAGTTCCCTAATCATTTCTTTATTATGAACTATTATGTGTCACTCACATTTTCTTACATGACTCTTATATGTCACTCACAAAGTGCAAAGTGTTAAAATGATGAAAATGTTTCCCCCTTATTTTGTCAGCCAAATAAAGCAGTTAAGAGCACTGGCCTTGTAGATAGAAGTCTGAAATTAAATCCTGCCACCAATATTCAGTTGTAAGATCTTGGGTGGCTTGCTGTCCTCTCTGTGCTTCAGTTTCATTATTTAGTAAAATCAAATTGTAGGAATTACCTATAGCAAACCCAACACAGCACTGATTGCTGGACATATTTTATGTTGCCATTGCTTGGAAAGAAAGATAGTAATTTCACTAATTCTGAGAGAGTGTTGGCCTGGTTAAAATAGAATTAGAACATAGAACTATAACTAGCTATTTGAAGGTCTGTAGATAAAAGGTAAGAGTTAGTGTGTGTTTGTGTAAGTGAGTTTGTTCACATCTGTGTATGTGAAAACTGAATAAAAGTTGTACTGAAGTAGAATTGTCATCTATAAAGAAGAGACTGAGTAACTACAAGGCTGTAATTATTTAACAGGCTTCCTCACAAATTAGTGAGTTTCTGTTCCCATAGTTAGCCAAGCAGAATCGTATTACCATGACTGGCGATTTTGTTGAACAAAGCCATGCACTTAAGAAGGTTTGACTCAGTGACCTCCACTATCCATTCAAGTTAAGATTCTGTGAATTTAAATCCACACAGTAACCAACTGTCCTAGAATAAAATTAGTCTCTCTGGCTTTTCTCTTTTTTATCACTCATTATATGAAAGGTACAGCCTTCCTAGAGGCCGACTCTAGTTCTTTTTTTTTTTTTTTTTTTTTCTGAGTCAAGGCAGGATGTATACCTTCAGCTCTTGAGAGGCAGAATTAAGTATCATGGTCCCTTTGCTATAGGGACAACTCTGACTCTGACGCATTGTGCATCTGGTTTTAGTAGAATGATAAACCTAGTGGCTGCGCAGTTCTTTTACTTGGTGATAAAACTAGCATTAATTCCCATCTTACTCCATCCTCAAACTAAATTTCCTGAAAAAGATTAGTTAGTTCAGAATTTTGGTTTGGTTGGTTGGTTCAATATACTTCACAAATACTTTTTAATGCAAATCCCCAATCCAACAATATTGACATCAAATAATTTAGTGTGTTATCCTTTCCTACAGACTCAATGTGCAGGGACCACAGACACATATATACTAAATGTATCTGACCTGTTGGCACAGATCCTTTGTCACAGTTTATGTATCATTTACTTGAGTCATAGCTGGCACTTACTTCCTAACCATCACTTAGCATTCTGTCCTCTAACCTTCAATCTCAGAGTCATTTTCAAATGACTCTTTGTGATTCCATTCAATTTGCAAGCTGATTTACATGCTTCCTGTCTGTGGGAAATGCCATAATATTTTCAATCTGTTCCACTTAACAAATTTGTTGCACAGTAGGGAAGCTATACCAATCATTCTTTCATGATATAAATTTGCAAAGAAAGGAGATGTCCCTGTGTCCGATTTTGAAGGATGTGGGCTTCACCCAGTTTGTTAATGACAAACACTATTCATTAATGACAAACAATGTAAAGATGCAAATTTCAAGTCAATATTGTCTCTGTGTTTTTTAATTTCTTTTTATTGTTTGTAGAATTTTAATTTATGCTGGGCAAGCACAAACAAAAAGTACGTCAGAGGGAAATTAGGCTTTTCAAAGAAATAAACACATTGTTTTTAGAATTCAACCGATGTTAAGTATCTTATTTATAGAAGCAGGAAATAGTTATTCGTCCTCTTCTTTACCCATTGCTGTGTTTATTACAAATATAAACTGGCTAGAAGAACACAGGCATCCTGCATTCTTGAGCTTACTAGACACCATACTGTCAAGCACTATAATTGCATAATCACATTTCCTCTTCATAACAACTTTCAGAATTGGATATTTCTATTACCATTTTTACTGAAGACTAGGTTGAAGATTTGAGGAACTTGATGGCCCACCTGCAGTCATTTTTAGAATTTAAGCATGGTTTTTCTGTCTATAAATTCATGTTCCTTCCAAAACACCAAAAATGATGGCATCCATTGAAGGTTTCCAAATAAAGAACATTATGATCAAAGTCGTATTTCTTAGCAGCTCTTCCTCTCTACCTGCATTTTCCCCATTCATATGCCCTATCTAGTTAATCCTTTTAATAAATAAGGTTTTAGATCTTTATTCCATATTGTCTTTGCCTTTTATTACTTTGAAACAGGCATTGAAAATAATAGCAGCAACATCTACATCAAAAATTCATAATACAATTGACAGTCCTAAAGCCTAATATAACAAGTTTTACGGGGCTTATTTGTGTGTATCTAAAGACGTGAACCTTTCATAACATGTGATTTTAGAGGTAAACAAAGGTCACCTGATACTAAAAGGTTAAAATTTAACATTATGATTTCATCCAAAAATGAAATTCTCTTTGTATTTGATGAATTTTTAAAGATTAGTCTATTTCTACATTCATATAAATATGGAAAATAGTATGATAAAAGGCTAAAAGGACACAGGCCAAGAACAGAGATTATATAAAGACTAAGGGTGTTAGGGCAGTGGACAGGATGAAGAAGTTAACTGAGGTAGTTACTAGAGAAATTAAGGTGAATGCTACTTAAGACAGTCTTGCTGAGAACAGAATGAAAATTAAGTGATGACTAGATGATAAATGCTACATTTCCATAACTCTAAGACATTATCGACTTAATAACAACCTTTCAGAAAGTGATGTATCACAATTTGGAAATGTTAAAATATGCAACTGGAGGTTGGAGAACCTGTTCTTAAAATACCTATATGCCTTAAAATGGGTTGTAGTAGACAGTGTGAAGCTCAGGCTAGACTTCATTCTTCCATTCTTTCTAATAAGTTTGTAAATATCTAACTCTTACATTAAATTAGTCTCTCCTTTAGAATATTTAAGGTGGTTTCTACATTCTTTGCCAAAACCTGACTGATTCAGTGCTTGGTACTAGGCATGTTTTCTAGCAGCAATATTAGGTTGCTTCTCATGGGAAAATAGTATACTGAAAGTCCATGGAATGAGGTGGCTAATGAGTTTTTCAAATTGTGTTAGTGGTCACCTGGAATGAGGGTCTGTGAAAGACGAAGAATTGATGAACCAAGTGGCTGTTGCTGTAGGTAATTAGTATTGGAACAATGAATACAAGTACTTGGGATGAGCCAGCAACTTCTGACTGAACTGGAGAGGTGAAAGAAAGATAATATGTCTTGATCAGGTTTTAAATTCTTGACTCAAGAAATACACAGAAGGCCAGGGAGCTACAGTACTATACTAATATAATGTCTTATCTCTTTAGTCACAAAAGCTGATGTAGCTAGAAATCAGACACAATTTAAGTTTCATCCGTAGTCCTTTAAGCCTTCTTATTTGAAACAATGCATTGACAAGGAATGACTAAAGCCCTAAGAAATAAAATGTATGGAAACCTTGGGTAAATTCAGATGGATATATATTATAGTCTAATAATTCCAGACCTACTGATTCTCTTGACAGCAGAAGCAACTTCTTACTCCCCATCACTCAAGACTTCATCTTTTGAAGCTGGAACTTCCTTGCTTATGATGATTATACCTGACATAACTTTCCTGTGAGCAAATTCCATTTCCCTTTATGCCCTTTCCCTTCTATTTCTCATTTCTTCCAATTTCTAACTAAAATAAGATCCTAGCATGCTAAAAGAAGCAAAGGCTTAAGAATCGGTAGACTATAATATATTGGCAGAATGCTGGAGAACATGTGTGGGGACAGATTCTAGGAGTGATTCACTGGGGGAAAAGGAACATAGTATTTTAATTTAATCTACTCTGTCTATATAGGTGAGATTACCGCAAATCTCACCCATTTAGATACAGTATAATTAGCACCCAGAAAATCTGAATTCAAGGACTTGACTAGGGCATCTTGAATAGTTGTAACTTTGCTTGACATATTAGCTGACATTTGGACCTAAGGATGGCCTGTAATAAACTAATTTAAGATCCTAAAAACTCCTAGAATTGGGGTGATGGTGAAGGAGTCTGAAGTTTGAGGAACATAAAAATGGAACTCTCCTCATAGCTCCTAAATATTTTTTGGGAAGGTAGAAAAAACACCTATTTAGCCAGTACATTGAAAAATACACGATGAGGAAACAATCACCATCCTTGAATATCATCCTAATATCTGTCCTCTATAGGTGAAGGGTGAAGACAAGCAATGGTACTACTGAAATAAGTATTTTATTTCCATGGACATGATAGATTCTAGAGTGTTAGAAGGAACTTAGCTGCTTAACCACCAGGAGTAATGTGCATGTGATTTCTGCTATAGGTAAGTTAACAAGAAACAAAATCAGAATGCTTAAATCAATAAAGATAACTGCTGTAGATGAGTGATCTTGCAGTTTCTAGGTGAATGTGGCTGTATCCTCTCATATTATTATAGGAACAATTAACAAAATTTTTGCCCTCTCTTTCCATGATTTAAACATTTTCTGGGATTTACTAAGGGTCTTACTTTAGGGTCTTACTAAGACCCTAAACCCTCAAAGTCACAGTGATTGCAAGGGGAAATCAACAATTATTTCACCAGACATTTGAAACTTCCCATGTTTCTGAAGCTGTAGATAAAAGAAACGAAAAGAAAAAGATAGTAAATTTAGGCTGGGGCAATGGTTCTAATTATCAAAGAAAAATAGAATTACTGCTACTCAACTGGGAAAGAGAGGGTCATTCATTTTCCTGAGTGATTCTCTGGGGAACCTCTCATTTGCCCATAACCAGCGACATGTTTAATGGAAGACTATTGCAATGTGGTGCTGGTGGGACACCCAAGTGCTTATACCTTTTAAGAATGAAGAAGCAATTCACCTATCATGTAAAGAAATGTGATCAGTTGAGGTGCTGGATACAGGCTAAAGGAACAATAAAGGGGAATAAGATGAAGAGAGGTACAAAGGCCAACTCTAGGCTGTGATCTCAAGATCATTTTTTAAAATAAGAACTTTCACTTACCACTGTTTTTTCCTTGCTATTTATTTTCTTATTCTATTTTTTTTTTTCCATCTTGGCTTTATCTTAATGCTATAAGTTTAACAATCCCCCCCCCATGGCTTTATATACTATGTATTTATGGTACTTAAAAATAACTTATTCTTTAAGTAATACAATATAATGGCATTATTGTGCCTGAACAGAAGAGAGATAAATATCACACAGAAATGAGAAAAAAAAAATGACTGTTGGGACTCCATGAAGCCAATTTTGGGAAACACATTTTCATTTGTTGGTGCATACCTTCCAGTTTAGGTGATAGTGTATTATTATTGCTGTAGTTGGAGTTTGGAATATAAGTAAATGTAGAAGGACACATAAGTTTAAGCAATGGTAAAAATAATTTAGTTTGACCAGCTACCATTTCACCTTTCTTCTAGTGTGTTCTATGATATTGTACAAACTGCAAGGCTTAAAATTGCATTCATATAACTCCCTTATGGCCAAGGTTCTGGGTATGAATTAAAGCCCAACAACTGGCTGCTCTCATGTAATTTTAAAGGCAGAAATAATGTGGAGCCATTTTCTACTATTGCTATTTTCTGCTTGCAAGCAAAACTGTGACAACATGATATTGTGGCAAATTCTGGTGTCCATTCTCAGGCTTCTTGTATGCTGAGAGACAGTTGAGGCAGAGCAGTCATAAGGTTTTATGTTCCAATACCTTTCATCAGCTTACGTGTGCCTGGAAGGAGTAGTGGTGGTAGCACACCACAGACAATAGCTTCTCCAGACTGCAGTTTTATAATCCAAGATTATAACTAAGCAGTATGGTCTTTAGCCCAATAGTTTTTATTGTATTCTCAGAGGTAGTAGTTCTCTGGTATAGTAGTTTGGCAGATTTCTTAGTAATTGCTGAGGCTCAGTCTAGGGTCTGTTTCTCCATCCCTTCCAATGACTTTGTAGGTACCTATTTACCTATATTAAATCCCTCTCTTCCTTCCTTACACTGGATAGTTTCTATTTCTCAAACTGAAATTTAATGCAAGGGTAGACTCTATTCATTGGAAATCTCTGATTCTTTTTCAGAGCTTCTTAATAGATCTCAATATGCAAAAGTGTGCATTGCAAAAGGATTTTGGCAGTACAAACTAGGAAGGAATTAATTACTCTGCAAAATGGAAAGAAAATTATTTGAAGATCCTGGATAATTCACACAATAGAAGTGATGGAGAAGAAATTATTTAGTGAAATGACAAAAAGACAGGGAAACAATTTGAAGTGAAATGAACTGAGGAATGGCTGAAGAAACTTACATAAAGAGGTGTAGTAATATCTGCATTGACATGTTTTTAAAAATCCCCCTCTTACCTCTCTCTTAGCCTTCCCAGTAACTTAAGTGAAGTTTATTCTATTTACAAATTACCTGTGAATCTGAACTTTTTCAGAAAACTGAGACAAAGCCTTAAGTTTTATATCTTAGTTGATCAAGACTGAAACAGACAGAAGCTTCAGGATTGAGATATAATACATAAACCTTTTAAGGCAAAGAAAAGGCATTTAGATCGAGAGGTGATTGTGAGATTATAACTCCTTAGCAATTCAAAGAAATCTTGGACAAGGTTTGATCTTCCACAGGATGTGGAAAGGTGAATTCAGAGTGATGTACATACATGCTACAAAGCATCATAAAAATAGAGAAATTTTGTCTACTAGATTTTCTTTTGCTTTATTTTCCTTAAATAACTTAATCTTCCTGAAAATCTTGTGAGAAAAATATTAAAACTAGTTAAGACAAATATTACATCACTTTAGCATGGATAAATTAAACAGAAGAAAAAAAATTAAAAGAAGTTCTTCAAATATTCACTCTTTAACTGATAAATATATGCCTAAGTATTTTTTTTTTTTTTTAGTACTTCTCTGCTAATACCCAGGGATATTCAGTGGAATAAGATAAAGTGCTAGTGCTCTAAAGCAGTGGTCCCCAATCTTTTTGGCACCAGGGACCGGTCTGGGTGTGGGAAGGGAGGATAGTGTGGGGATGAAACTGTTCCACCTCAGATCATCAGGCATTAGTTAGATTCTTGTAAGAAGCGCACAACCTAGATTCCTTGCATGTGGAGTTCATAATACAGTTTGGGCTCTTATGAGAATCTAATGCGGCCACGGCCACGGATCTGTTAGGAGGCGGAGCTCAGGTGATAATGACCACTGGCCAGCTGCTCATCTCCTGCTATGTGGGCCAGTTCCTAACAGATCATGGAATGGTTCCCCCGGGGTTGGGGACTGCTGCTCTAAAGGGTCAAATGCTTAGACAGGGTTGCTTCTTTAGTTGAGAAGCAAACACCACACTGATAAAAGAATTAACTACAGGACGATGGAGTAAGTTAGAAAAAGCCAGACGAGGAGAATTCATAGGGCTCAATGGCAATGGCACTGAAATGTCTAAAGATGCAAAATAGTTAGACTAAGTATAGAAGATGGAGATGCCTTAGTCAAGCAGAGAGAGTAGTATCTGCAAAGATATATGACTTTTAAAGCTTGTTCTCCATTACAAAAACTGCAAATAGTTTAGTGTGGCTGGAGAACAAAGTCAATGTTGGAGAGTAAAAGGGTGCTACATGAGTCCAGAGAATTGAAAAGGAAATAAACAATGAAAGAGTTTGTATTTTATTCACAAGGCAATAGTAAGCAGTCAAAAAATTTATGTGAGTGATATTATGTTATTGTATGAAAAGTAACTTGAAATGTTTAAGATAAGAGGCAAGGAGGGCAGTTCATGGTATATCATAATAATCCAATTGCAATGAATAAGGACATGGAATTAAGTAGTGCCAGTTACGATAAAGAGAGCTACTAATTCTAGAACGATTGAGAAAGAAAAATAAACAGGACCTAACAATGAATGTAAGTGGAAAGAAAAGCAAAGAGCCAAAGATAAATTCTAGGTTTCTATCTTGTAGTTAAGAGTTGGTATATGGGTGTTAGTTATACATACAGAGGTTACTGGAGTTAAAAAAAAAAATAAAGAATAGTTTTTGGTCCTAATGATTTCTGAAATTATTTGTTACACTGGACTAAAACATTAAGCATAAAGCTTTTGTGTCTCTAGGGCTCAGAAAACATTTCATGGTAAATTAGCATGCAGATAATTACAGCTGCCTCGTCTTTACAAACACTTAGTCTCAGCAGGCAAGTGTGTTTGCATGTGTAATAAATGCTCCCTCCCAAAATCATTATCTATGAGGACAAGCCTGTTTTATTAGAGACAGAAAACAGTTACAGTTAAATGAGTTATAGATCTGCTGCTATCATATACAACAAGTAAAACAAACAATAGATGTAGGTATTATGCATTAAGATGTAAGAATTATTTAATGTGACAAGATGTGTCTAATGTAATCAAGATCTACTCATTAATTCATTTATTCATTCATTCTCAGTGGGCAGAAGTAGCCAAGTATCACAGTATTGTGATACACACCCAAATTTGATGAGAAATTAGCCAATAAATGGAGAAGGAATTAAATGTTAGTGAAGTGTCAGGTAGAGCAGACAAGAATCCATTCATACTTGTTTTTTAAAATTTATTTATTTTATAGTTTTTGGAGAGATGGGGTCTCCCAATGTTGCCCAGGCTAGTGTTGAACTCCTGGCCTCAATAAATCTTTCCGCATTGGCCTCCCAAAGTATTGACATTACAGGCGTGAGCCATCATGCCCAGCTCATTCATATTCCTTGTTCTGTAATGGCATGTCCATAGTTTTGTTAATTTGCAACATATTCTTTTTTTAAAAAATGGAATTAGATTGTGATGTCCCAGAGGAAAATAATACAATATACATTGGAGAGGGTGAATTATTTACCAGGTAAAGAAATCAATGACTCATGATCCTTGCAGGTAGAAAAACTGACCTAGAATCAGAGATCCCACTTACCACTTGCTCAGAGCCTGGCATCTCCCTTTTATTTATGAGATGAGTAGAAGTGGATATCATTGCTTATACAGCTAAATTCCAGGTATTGGACTGTAACAAAGATTCAGGGGCTCTCAATGAAATTTACCTGTAAATTAGGTAGACATTTTCCAGAAGAAGGAGAATGACTTCTACTGGACAAAGACATTTAGAGAGAGAGAGAGATGCATTGGTAGAGACATGCAGACCTATGAGAGAATTCACAAGATCTATTATTTTTGTGAAGGCCTTTATCTTAAATCTTTCACCCTTGTTTGGTACTAGGAAAAGTTTAAGTCAGCTAGAATTTCCACCTGGTCCTTCCTGTATTATAGCTTTCTTCTATAATTCACTTTACCTTTCAGCAGTACATTTTATATTTGAATTCCAGTCCAATGCATCTGTCTTGTGAAACCTGATATGATACAATGGTTTGGTTCTGCTTCATCCAATTTCCTTCAGGGCTCAGTGGAAGAAGGGATGTTGTCCCATTCAGTGGTCTACAACATGAAGAATAGTGGCTATAATTAGTGGTGGGGCAACTTACAACGTGGAAGTATCAGACAGAAGACATGTAAAAGTAGCCAGAAAAGTAAGCCTTTTAATTGGCTGGGTAGGCTAGCGGCAATTATGCTTAAAAAGTGTGGTAGATATTAGACTAGCACATTCAATAAACTGTCCTCTGAGCCAAGCCAGGTGTTTAGTGCTATGAATATATGGAGAAAGAAAATAGATTACACCCTCAAAAAGTTCACAGTTCCTTAGAAAAGTAAAAGAATAGGCCGGGCGCGGTGACTCAAGCCTGTAATCCCAGCACTTTGGGAGGCCGAGACGGGTGGATCACGAGGTCAGGAGATCGAGACCATCCTGGCTAACACGGTGAAACCCCGTCTCTACTAAAAAATACAAAAAAAACTAGCCGGGCGAGGTGGCGGGCGCCTGTAGTCCCAGCTACTCGGGAGGCTGAGGCAGGAGAATGGCGTGAACCCGGGAGGCGGAGCTTGCAGTGAGCTGAGATCCGGCCACTACACTCCAGCCTGGGCGACAGAGCGAGACTCCGTCTCAAAAAATAAATAAATAAATAAAAGAATACAAATGTAAGGTTATATTTTTTATCAGGTTAAAATGAAGGGTTGTAAGTATGAAGAAGAAGGTATTCACAGAGTGATAAGAGCCCAGGGAATAGGACATTTAACATTTGATGGGCAGGAGTAAGACAGTTTCAAGAGGAATTAAAACTTCAGCAATAGCTTAAAGAATGAAATATAAATTCTCATAAATTATAAAAGCATAGCCCTTCCTTTTCTTGTTTGTTTTTGGACAAAGTTAAATGTTTATTCCTTGAAAAGGTGAATATGAAGTTTGTTTGTTTATTTGTTTTCTTTAAGTAAACAAACTTCTAGAAAGATTCATCAGAGAAAAAAAGAGTACAGATAACTAACATCGAGAATGAAAAGGGGGACATAATTACAGAACTAGAAGGGAGTAGAAAATTAATATGAGAGTCTTCATGACATGACATTTGAAAATTTAGATAAAATGAAGAATTTCTTTAATAACTCTTAAAAATTGAAAATAACTCTAATGAGACAGTAGTTGTCTCAGTGGTAATAATCTGCCTAGTAAATAAACACTAGGCCCTAATTGTTTTATAGGATTGTACTCCAAACTCTCAAGAATCTTTTTAAAAATTTTTATTTTTAGCTTTTCCTTACTGACAGGCAAATTAAAAGTATAAGGGAATTTAAAGTGAATAAACTTATTTGAGAATTATACTGTTATTATGAAGCAAACCTGAATTATATTATTAGTGAATACTTGTTTCCCCATATAATTTCCCAATTTTTATCTTATTCAGAAACCAGGCCATCCAGCCACTATATCTTGATGTTCTCCCCCTTGTAGGGCATCCAAACTCTTTCCTGTTTTCTCTTTCCTTCTACTTTTGTGTTCTTTCATTGTTAAATCTTCTCAGAGTCCTGGCTTTTTCTAGGGCTCCAGCCATAGATTTCATTCTTTTATCATTTTAAATGACCTCATAGGCATTTCTTGTCCACGTCACAGATTTTAACAATTATTTCTGGGTAAATTCCCTACCCCTCAATTCTTCTGTTGGCTTTGGATCTTAATATCATCCTGTTCAAACTGAGATTTGCTTCCAAACTTATTATTCATTGTATATTTTCTCTCTTGATGAAATTGTCACTATTCTTTCAATTACTCTATAAAAACCCCTATACTGAAATGCTTTCTCTACCTCAGCCCTCAAATACCATTAATGGTGCAAGATTCTCTCTTCTAAACCTTTTTCCAGCTTTAGTCCCATCTTAATTTTTTACTTCTGTTGCCTTAATTCAGGTCCTCGTTATCTTCAGTTTAAAAAATTGAAATAGTTAGTTAATCTCTCTGACATCATTCACTTCCACATATAATCCATCTTACACAAGAGTGGTCTTAATAAAAATTAAAATGTTATTCAGTCTATTGCTTAAAAGCCTTCATTGACTTCCATTTATTTGCCTAAATGATAAACACTAAATTCCTTAGAAACTCACTCCAGCTCCAGGTGCTACACAAATTGGCCACTGTGTTCTCTTGCCAACCTTAGATCAAAATCTCTCTGCTCCTGGCCCCACTGTGGTTTATGGTCTAACGAATTAAAAATACACAGTATTCCCTTCTCCTCCTTTTGGTATACACACACTCTAACAGGGCACTTTTATTTCCTTGGCTTTGATTGCCACTTCCATGTTGATGACTCCCAAATCTATATCTCCCTCCAGTATATATTTCCTGTACTCCAGACAGGGACATCAAACTGCAATGTTTATTTCTGCTAAAATGTACTGCAGATATCTCAAACCCAACATTTCTGCAACTGGATTTATCATCTTCCACAAACCTATTGCATATAGCATTTTTAAGGATTTGTAGGAAAATTCGTGTTATTATGGCAATACTTCGTTTTATATATGTAGAAACAGACTCAGAAATGTTTACTTGTCAAGATGTTTTGTATTTTAGAAACATCAACTCAAACTAGATTTAATGAAAAGGGTATAAATTGTGTACCATAATTCAAAGGTCAAAAGCTCTCGTGAGACTTCAATTACTTCAATCTAGCTGCTTTTTTATTTCCTCTCTCTCCACCATTCAGTTTAGATGTCTCCCTTTTGTGGTCAATATGGCAGCCAACCTCTCTGGACTTATATCATATCTTCTCAGCAGCCACTGGGTAAAAATGGAACTCTCTTCCCAAATGGTTAAAAAAAAAATTCCCAGGGGGAAACGTTGTCAATCCATGAAAAATATGGAACATGTACCCCTTCTATGAAGCAATAATGTGACCATGGGGATGGCCTATGTTAAGATATGTGTTATTTTGGAAAGTAGGAGATGAAACCTCAATGGAACTATATGGATCTAGTAAATGGTAGAAGTAATTTAGGAGGTGGGAGTGGGGGATTATGAAACTGTTACCAGAACAAGGCGAAACAGATGCAAAGCAGGCAAAGGCAATAGCTACTTGCTCATAATTAAGTCAGCAAAGTGATCAGGCAAGAACTCAGACTCAGGTCATTTAGTTACCATACTATCCTTGTTATGTTCTTCAATGAATACCTTCATCTGTAACTTAGCAAATGGAGAAATGGAGAGAGAGAGATGTAAAACACAGCTCCTTACCTTAGGGAACTATAAATCTTATACTGTAGGTCAGTAGTTCCCAATCATTGCATCACCAACAATTTATAGTGTTTCCTCCTCTGAAAGCTATGACTTAAAAAAAGTGAACTTATAAATGACATTTATTACATAATAATAAAGAGATTGCTTATATTTTATTGATACAGTACATTACCAGTGCATTACTTTTCTTTTCAATCCAGCAAAGTATTTACCTAGGTTGAGAATGACTATTTTTGGTGAAGAGCACTAAAAGCTAGTGAGCTGGGACATTGCTTCTGCATGGCCTTTCTCGTCACAGAAATAGATGGTTGGCCTTGTGTTTCTTCTGTGCCTCCTACATTTGTTTGTTGGGCTCCAAAAGCGTCTTTTCCTTTTACCCCTCACATATAGATTTCTAACCCTCAACCCAACTAGTTTTCAGCCAGAATGTGGTATAAGAACTAACTTACCACGGTGTGGTATTGATCACTAAGATGTTCGCAAATGTGCTGTTTTTCTTCTGAGTAGGACTGCACTTTGCCACCCTCTTGAGATTAGACATGGCCATGGGAGCCACTTTAGTTAACCAATTATGAATGGTGGCATGTGCCATTTCCAGGAGGAATTTTCAAAGCCAGTGTACAATCCAATGCCTTCCCTTTTCCTTCCCTAGCAGTCATGGAGACATGTGAGGAGATGGAGTCTCCATTAGCCTTTGTTCCTGAGAGACTGTGATGGGCAACGCCCTCTGCCAACCCACATTAGACTTGTAGCATGAGAGAGAAACACTTTTTGTTGTGGTATTTGGTGACTGAACTTTTGGAAGGTGTCTGTTATTGTAGCATAACATAGCCTATTCAGACTGAATCAAGCATATTCCCTAAACCACCCAGTTGTGTACCCGTTTCCAGCGGTATTTACAGTTTTAGAAAATGCTTGGAAAGAATCCAAAGGAAAGAATACATAGTGGTAGAATTTTAACATTTGGGAGTCCCATAAAGTATTAATATTGGAAGAGTTCTATATTAGGCAAATACTCTACTTCTTGTTCTGGATCAGTAAAAAACAAAACAAGAAAACTAATGAAAAAACAGTCATAGAATTTGAATTTGGGCATATGCCCATGAGGATTTTGTTTTATCTCATTATTCTCTGAAGCAAATATATACTTAGACATGCCCACATTTTTTAAAAATAAAATATGGAAACTACCAAATGGAAGGAGTTGTTGCTCATTTACAGTAACTTCCAATTTAGTGACATCCAGAACATTAAAAAAAAAAAAAAAAGTTTTGGATCCCTCTGCTTCTGTTCAAAATTCTGTCTTGAAGAAAAGAACATGATGAACTGCCCTTGAGTTGCTGTGAAAGGGAAATAAAACTTTATTATCTCTCTCTAAAGTTAGTTAGGGAAGGTTCTTCAGCCTGTCATAGGAAACTGGGAGGAAGGCTGAAGTTAATGAGCTGCTTGCATTGTGATGGCTTATTTGAAAGAAGCTGTGCGTCTCCATAGTGGAGCCATCAGAAAAAAAGAATCAGCACGGCGGCAGAAAGCATCATAATTAATAAGGAACCAAAACAGAATGGTGTTTAATCTAACATGACTATTCCAAACTATAGACGATAACAGTGTGAGTCTTCATTTACAAAGGGAATCTATCACGTGTCCTCCCAAGAAAATGAGAAAGTATCAATCTCTTTAGCTCAAATTTAAAACTGCCGCAGAACAAAATAAACTTCATAGAGACCAAAAAAGAAAAAAAATAGTTTAAAAGATGTGGAGAGAAATGTGAGCAAAGAGATTTAATCTCTGTTAGCTGGGAAGCAGCAGACAGTGGAAGTTCCATTTACCATCTGTGACTAAATGCACTAATGCCAAACTTTCACTCTCAGTGGTACCTTCAAGTGGTCTGTGGCTTATTATCTAAAGGCTTGGGAATTATAAGTTCTCTCTAATGACACAGTAATGCTGGTAAAGGATGACTTTAAATATTTCTTAAAGGAATGTCTGATTAATCAAGAAATGGAGTTTGAGTTTGCAGTCCTCAAATTTGCATTCTGAGAATTTGAGAAGGAAAGAACTCTAAAGAGAGGAAGCTCTTTTACAACCACCATTCAGGTGTTCAGCTTTATGTCAGTGCTTCTTTTATTATAATGGTATTTTTTTTTTGTCTACACATGTTATAAGTATTTGAGGCCTGAGGATACATTTTACTCCAATAGTAGGAAATCAGAGATAACCAAAAATATGTGCATCTTCCTAGTTTAAAGGAAAAGCTTACCCTTTTCTATAGAAAATAAATGGACAAAGATATAAGAAACCTGGATTAACTTGAGGCAATTCAATTTATTGGTAGGTATTAGCACTAGTTAAGTCATCTAGTAGGAAATTCACATTGGAAGATTAAAAATGTGAAAGATTTTTGTAGAAGCAATGACCTCTATTATGAATTATCTACCGAGGTTTCACTTTTATTAAATTGTGTTTTAACAGCACACGTTTTTGCATTAAATCTATTTGCAAAGAGAAAATGAAAAAAATGGCTGAAAGTATGTGATAGGAGAAGGCTTTAAATGCTATTAAGTGAGCCTTGATTCTTGCCAATAAGCATTAGAAAAACAGGAGGTCAGAAAATGTGGTTTGAAGTACCATGCTTTCATTAGAGTGAACTTTATTTTTTTATTTTGTCTATATAGTTTTCAGTTTCCTACTATAAAATAAAATCCTTCTCTGAAACAAAATTAATGTAAAGAATTGTCGGAAAAAAGTATGTGTCAACTTTAAAATAACAAATTTCTAATTATCTGTGGGAAAGATGAAAGTTAAAAAATTTTAAGTTTAAGATTGAAGATGAAAATACACATCTATAAAGATTGTTTCTTGGTAAATTTGACATAGTCTAATTTTCATTATGTTTGCTGTTTTTTTATTTACATTTTTATTTCATATGTACCTGATGCTGTTTTAAAAAAATAATTTTGTGTGAATGCATATAAAAATTTAAATTACTTATCTGTATTTTACACTTTATTTTTACATATAGTTTCATTATATTTCCAGATTAAAAGCCATCTCTATTATTCACATGAACTAAGATGGCCAAGAATCGTTTCAGTGATTTTTCTAAACAGCTAAACATAGTGTAATAAGAATGTTGGAACCACCGTGAATATTATGCCTAATTTACTATTGCAACTGACTATTTCTTTTCTATTAGGACTTAATTCAGATGCTGAACTTTATGTCTTATGTTTTACATTATGATGTCTCTGTACAGAGAGCTAAATTTTATTTTCATTTTATGTAAATTGTTGGATATTTTAAGATAACAGTGATTTTGAGTTGAGGAAAAAACCGGTAGTGGGTTTAAATATAAAGATAATTTTTTATTATGGCAAAACCCACAAAACATTTACCACCGTAAACTGTTTGTAAGTGTGCATTTCAATACCTTGAGTATTTTCACATTGTTGTGAAACAGCTATCCTGAACTTTTTCATCTGAGAAAACTGAAACTCTGTACCCATTAACCAACAATTCCCCTTTTCTCCCTTCCCCCAGGCTCTGGCAACCACCGTTCCACTTTCTCTTTCTATGAGTTGGACTACTTTAGATATTGCATGTAAATGTAATCGTAGAGTAAATATAGTCATTTTGTGACTTCTACTTCACTTAGTATAATGTTCTCAAATTTAATCCATGTTGTAGTATGTGACAGGATTTCCTTCCTTTTTAAGGCTGAATATGATTCCATTGTATATATACACACCACATTATGTTTATTCATTAATCCATCAATACATATTTGGGTTGCTTTCACCTCTTGGCTATTGTAAATAATGCTACTGTAAACATGAATCTGCAAATATTTCTTCAACACCATGCTTTAAATTATTTTGGATATATATCCAGATAAAAGATTGTTGGATCATATGGTAGTTCTCTTTTTAATTTTTAAAGGAACCTACAAATTGATGTCCACAGGAGTTGCACTGTTTTACAATATCACCAACAGAGCATAAAGATTCCAATTTCCCCCCACATCCTTGCCAACAATTCTTATTTTCTGTTTTTTGGATAGTAGCCATCCTAGTGGATGTGAGATGATATCTCATTATGGTTTTGATTTTCATTTGTCTAATAATTAATGATGTTGGGCATCTTTTCATATGCTTCTTGACCATTTTGTATCATCTCTGGAAAAATGTCTGCTCAAGTCTTTGTACATTTTTAAATCACTTTATTTATTATTTTGCTATAACAATTCCTTATATATTCTGGATATTAACTCCTTATCAGATATATGCTTCACAAATATTTTCTCCCATTCAGCAGGTTGCTTTTTCACTCTGTTTATTTTGTTCCTTGGTGCACAAAAGTTTTTAAGTTTGATGTAGTCTCATTTGTCTATTTTTGCTTGTGGCCTGTGCTTTTGGAGTAATATTAAAAAATCATTGTTGAGTACAATGTCATAAAGTTTTTCTTGTAAGTTTTCTCCTAGGAGTTTTACAGTTTTAGGTCTTATGTTTGGGTCTTATCCAATTAGAGTTAATTTTTGTATACGGTATAAAATAAAGCTCCAATTTCACTCTTTTGCAACATAGCTATTCAATTTCCCAAACGCTGTTTGCCAAAGAGACTGCTGAAGAGATCATTTGACTATATACATGAGGGTTTATTTCTGGGCTGCCTATTCTTTTGTTTCCATATATTTGTCTATCACTATGTTGGTATCACATACTCTTGATTACTGTAGATTTCAAATATGTTTGTAGTATTTTATGTTTGTAATATGCTTACAAATAAGAGAGTGTGAGTCCTCCAATTTTATTCTTCTTTTTCAAACTTGTTTTATCTATCGTAGGAGTCTCTAGATTCCATATCAATTTCTGGATGAATTTTTCCACTTCTGCAAAAAATATCTTTGAGGTTTTGATAGGCATTATATTGACTCTGTATATCATTTTGGGCAATACGGACAATTAAAGAAATCTTACATCAATGATCAGTAAATATGGGCTGCTTTTCCATTTATTTTAGTCTTTTAAAATTTCTTTCTGTAATGTTTATTTCATTGTAAAAATTTTCACCTCTTTGGTTAGGTTTATTCCTGAGTATTTTTTTCATTTGTTGTTATTGTAAGTAGAATTAATTTATTTTACAGATGGTTCATTATTTAGTGTATAGAGGTGCAATTAGTTTTTGCATATTGATTTTGCAGCCTGCAACTTTGCTGAATTTATTTATTTAGTCTAACAAGTTATCCATGGAATCTTTAGAATTTTCTGCATATAAGATCATGTTATCTATGAACAAAGATAATTTTACATCTTCCTAAAAATTACATGATTTTAACACAAAATTTAAAAGTGTATGAATTTCACACATTGCTTTCTGTGACATAATTGCAATGGCCCTAGTAGGTCTAAAAAAAAAAAAAAAAAGAAAAATACACTTGAAAATATAATACCATCACCAATTCTGGGGAAAATATAATACCATACACCAATTATGTAATTAGTTTCTAGTTGAAAATACCTTACATAGACCTTCATCCTCTAATCTATTAACTTCCTTAATCATACTTTTTGTTACTACCTTATTTATTACCCAAAACGATGTTTTAATTTTTGCGTGCTTCATGGTTACTGACATTTTCAATTACATGTCTTAGATTTTTCAATATTCAAATAACAGTTAAACATTGAACAACAGTAATTCTGAAAAAATGAAGACAACCACTACATATATACCTTTCAAATAGTAATGTTAATTGCTGTCTCTCTAAAATGTTAATCATGTATCAGTGAGACCAGCATGCAATCATCCTTCCCATGGTCCCAATTATATATTCATAATATCTGTGATTTACATGTGTGACACAGTTTTATTATTATGCTTCAATATAAATAAAAATGGATCAATACACCACCATGTGAATAAAATTAAAGAATTTTTACATGGATAGATATATACTTACTTTTTCAAAACCATAACGCCTGTGCAAGATTTGGGCAGTTGTTTAAATTATGGACATAACTTGTTTTATTGAGTTTCACTTTATGATTTTTGGCTTAAGTTAATTTACTATTATTGAAGGAGGTTAGACTAGAGTAATCCATAAGATCACTTCAACAGAAAAAATATGTAATACGTACTCATAACCCACGATTAAGAAGATATTATCTATGGAATATTGGTTATACTAGATGAATCTAACAGGCTACATATATTGAAAGTTTCAAATATTATTTTTAATAGAACAAAAGCATCAAGTCAAATAATAAGAAATCATTTTTTTTCAACACATAGTAGTTTTAAGTTACATTGTAATGGCTTTCTAAAACATTTTAAAAATAAAATTTCTTGAAAAAAAATCCTCTCAGTGGTCTCATCTACTTATTTATATCTGAAAATAAAGGTACTGGCAATTGGTGGGAAATTCGAATAATTGGATACAGATTGATAATCTATGGCAGGGATCCCCATGGCCTGTTAGGAACTGGGTCTCATAGCTGGAGGTGAGTGGCAGGCAGGTGAGCATCACTACCTGAGTTCTGCCTCCTGTCAGACCAGTGGAGGCATTAGATTCTCATACGAGTGCAAACCCTATTGTGAACCTTTCATGTGGGGAATCTAGGTTGAATGCTCCTTATGAGAATCTAATGCCTGATGATCTGAGGTGGAACAGTTTCATTTGAAAACCATCCCCTTTCACACCCAGGTGGAAAAATTTTCTTCCACAAAACCAGCCCGTGGTACCAAAAAAGTTGGGGACCACTGGTCTACGGAATAAAAATATCAAGTCTATTTTACATGAATCATCTTTTTTTTATTCAAACATTGACTTTATCCAAAATATTTAATTTGGCTTTCAAAGCCCTTTTTTTCAGTAACATATGGATGAAAGCATTATTCCTAATGACTTATTTCAAATTAAAAACAACAACAACAACAAAAACAAATTAAAATGTCTGATGGTGATGAGCTTACAGATAATCAAGGCAACCTTAGCAACAGATAGATTCTGTCTGTATTCTTATGAATTTTGACATTTTTATCAAAATTGAACTCTCGGTACATGTATATATTCCCAAATACAGTGTCAGTATTTTTATTTCACTTAAAAAATTCGTACATTAGGCAGATGAATTCTTTGAATGTATGACACCAGTAACAGCATTTTTAATAGCATTACATTGTTCTTATTTTCATACATAATCGTGCCACAGATTGAAAGAGGAAGCACAGCACAGGCAATTATATATCCATTCCCTGGCCCCATTTATGTAAAATCGTGGTGATTGATTTCCATAGACTGTAGTACATTCATTCCATAGACTGTAGTACATATACTACTTGTTTACTCCATTTTTCAATCTATCACTCCTAGGGATTATGCCAAGTGTGATGATTTTGGTATGATTTGATAGATACTGAGCTTACATGTATATGTAGTACATATACATATGAATAATACATTCATATATTCATTCATTCAACCAGTATTCATGTGACAACGATATATTAAATGTCCATAGTACGCCAGGAAATAGGCAAAGCTTCCTGGTTTTAAAACACAAACAAAAAATATATATATATAAACTCTAACTTCAAAGAGTTTAATGATAGAGAGAGATGAGGAAAGAATTTATCAAACTGTTTGTATCAGTTAGAAGACAGAGATTTATATAGGATAAATAAGGAGAACATAGATAAGGTGTTAGTGTTATCTGATGGGAGAAGGAAGATAACAAGATCAAGGGAAAATAGTAACAGTATAAAGATGACTCAGAGGCAGAGAACATCATGGTTTTCCGAAGGAACTCTAAATGGATTGACATGGAACTGAGGGTCCTGGTATGGGAGGACAGGGTGACCTAGAGTGTACCTTACCAGCAGAAGACATATAATTGAGGCAACAAGTTTATGGAGTGTCTTGCATGCAATAAAGTTATCTCACAAGTGGAGGTATTATTTTACATATTGCTAAGAATATGCCATGAGTAGATTTATACACTCTATGGCAGCAAATGTTTTGAAGTGGCTTAGAAAACTAAGGTGGCAAAAAAGCATGCAATGAATCGTTGAAACGATCAGGAGAAAAGTAGGAATATGATAAAACCAGGGCTAAGCGGGCAAACAGAAATGTGTAATGTATTTCCTATATACAATTATTAGGGAAGAGGACCAAATTTGATTCTGAGTTTACTGAGTGCAAAGTATAAAAAGAAAGGGAGATACTAGCAAGGTTCCTAATATTCATGAGAAAAAACAGTTTCCTAGACAAAAACTAGAAAAGAAAAGGCAGTTGGTTGCAAGATTTCAAGCCCAAAGAAAAAAAGCAAACAGAGAGCTATTAAGAATAAGCTTTTAAAAAGTATATCTGAAAGAAATGTCTCTTGTGGGTCTTCATACAAAAAACATTGTGTGATACACGGTAGGATATTCTCAACAGCATCTGCACAATAGATCCAATGACAAATTTATATTTTTAAAAATTATTTTTAATGTCCTTGAGTGTAAACTGGTAGCCTAAAGCCAAAACTCAAGTTAATAAAAACAATTAGAAGAGAAAAGTGCAAATGGTGCAATCCAAATCCAGAGCTCTTTAGTGTTCTAGACAGATCCAAGGATAAAGTAGAGACTATTACATGGAATGTCTGAGCTAACTGATTGTAGTGGTGAATCCCCAAAATCAGGGAAAATTCCTTCTAACGTGAAAGATTCTCCCAGTGTTTGGGATGTAGTGCCATTCATCATTGATTAATGTCATTTACGCTTCATCCAATGGAACATCAAGACCTCATTCTATAAATAAAAATCACCAAATCCCCATTCTTCTAAACTCTAACAAAAGAAATACAAACATTTCCAATATTTTATTTACTTCCATCAGTATAAAAGGAGGCAGTATCTTGCTAAGTAGGAAAAAACTATGAGCTCCATTGCAACCTCATTATCATGCAGTGCCAGAGTGAATTTTTCCTCATAGAATGCCTAGGCCTTGAAACAACCCAATTCTAAATACTCAGAGTGGGGAAAAAAAGTATATAGGATCTAAAAATAGTGCCAAAAAGTATTAGCATAATGAAAATGTTGAAAATTAAGAATATCACCATGGCTTAAAATTATAAGCCTACTTGTTTACTCCATTTTTCAATCTATCACTCCTAGGGATTATGCCAAGTGTCATGATTTTGGTATGATTTGATAGATACTGAGCTTACATTTTATTGGAGGGGTCAGGGAGTAAACAAACAAACAAACAAAATAAATGAAATAATCATGAGGTGAGGCATGGTGGTTCATGCCTGTAATCCCAACACTTTGGGAGGCCAAGTCGGCTGGATCACCTGAGGTCGGGAGTTCGAGACCAGCCTGACCAACACTGAGAAACCTCATCTCTACTAAAATACAAAAACTTAGTCGGGCATGGTGGCACATGCCTGTAATCCTAGCTGCTCAGGAGGCTGAGGCAGGAGAATCGCTTGAACATGGGAGGCGGAGGTTGTGGTGAGCCAAGATCGTACCATCACACTCCAGCCTGGGCAACAAGAGTGAAACTCCTCCTCAAAACAATAAAAAATAAATAATAAATAATCATGAACCTGACAATGGCTATGAGAAAAGTGCTGATTATTAGTAAGTCAAATAAACTTAATATTAGAATACTGAAGGATGTGTCATCCTTCCTAAGTCATGATATCAATTGCACTGGTATTTTTTCTAGACTATATTTCACTTTAGACCAAGCCTAATTTTGTTCAGGCCAGAAAACCTGCAGGTCTGTGGTAATTTGCATGACTGAAAAAGAGACTTTCATTATCTCTTTGAGCATGATAGAAAAAAAAAAAATCAGCTGAAATTGTTCTCTTGGAGGTTGCTTCAGGCCAAACAGGCAATAACAAGGTAATAAATGAGACTTTATGTGAGTCCATGGAAAGAACTTATTGAAAGATGAGTATATTCCACTCCAAAACTATTCTCTTAGGTAGTTTTGCAAAGCAGAATTTCAGAATTTAGAAGATTATTACTCTGATGTGAGAGTCTGGCTGTGCCTGTGATGTAGTCTATTGTAAGTAAATAAAGTAAGATGTGAATTCATGTCCTTTAAAAAATTTCTTCTTCTTCACCTTGCTCTTAATATAGTTCTTCAGTGAGCATAATTCTTGATTTAAGTTTTATTTTACTAAATAACACACCTACTCAGTGTTTCGTCACTAGTATAGATCTTCTTATTTTCAAAGCGAACTAATGAGAAGTTCAGACTCTCTGGAAAAAAAATATATCTATGATTTTTCTTTTGCATGTGAATTCCACCAGCAGCAGTAGGGCCTGTTTCATGATTTATTATGTATGAGGCCATTTTGTTCTTGTAATACACATGAAGGAGCATTTTCTGTGCTTCATAATTGAGCAATAAGACATCAACAGCAAGCGCCTGCCTCTGACTCCATGGAATATTTACAAGAATGAAGGCTGAAGTGCAAGTGATTTCAATCATCAGAACAGTGCAATAATCTCAAAGAAAAAAAATACTTGTAACTCCTAATGCGATTCAAAATCGAAATTATAAAAATGGAAACATCTGCAACTACTGTATCCATTCACTGTGTATTATTAATTTGGGGATGCTGTTGTTAGCAAATCAGAAAATTCCATTTGTGCTAAGAGTTCTGAAACTATTCCACAATGAGAAGTTACTTATTTTTCTATTGACGTTTTCTAAGAAAATGGCTTATTCCTGCAATTCACTTGATAGTAAAACTGTACAAAGATTTCTTAGGGGAATCCAGTTACTTTGAACAAAGAAAAAAGTCTCATTGATTATTTGTTTGTTTCCAGATTTGGAAGCTGGAAAATGAGACTCTGTCTCTGATAGAAAACATGCATTTTAGGAGCTGAACACATGGAGGTTCCTGGAAGATGGTGAGCCCAGGGAGGGTATGGAAGCTCCACGCCTCCTTCCTTTCTTATACCTCGTCCTATGCATCTTTTCATCTGTATCCTTTGTAATGCCCTTTATAATAAACTGGTAAATGTAAGTAAGTATTTACTGAGTTCTGTTAGCAGCTCTAGCAAATTAATAGAGCCCAAAATGGGGCCGTGGGAACTCCAACTTGAAGCCAGTCCATTGGCAGTTCAGGAGGCCTGGACTTGTGACTGGTGTGTGTGGGGGATTTGGGGTGCATTTGTGGGGATTGGGCCCTCAAGCTGTGGGGTCTGACACTGTCTCCAGGTAGATAGTGTTGGAATTGAATTAGAGGACATGGAACTGGTGTCTGCTGCTTGGTGTGTGGGAAACCCTACAAATTGGTCATAGAAGTCTTCTGTGTTGATGATTGTTGTGGTGGTGTGAGAGCAGAGGAAAAAGAGTTTGAGAGAGTTTTTTTCTGACATACTGGTTGGTAGTGGTGGGACATGCCGGACTGGCCCAGGCTTACAGAAACATCAGGTTTGGGAAGAGAAAGGTTAAAATGGTGAAGAGATGAAGAACCATTGATTCCTATGTGGCCACGTGGCCACCCACTGTATAAAGCTACAGCTAGGTTGAGATCAGCTACTAAAGGTAAAAGTTACCAGTGGACTTTACAGATGAACCTAACTTCCAGTGAATTGGTTCACTGGGTATATAAGGAAATGCAAACTGTGAAAAAAAGGCTCTTGTTATGTATAATAGCTAAAATGAAACCAAGAGAGCATTGGGTTGGGCCTTGAGGCTGGACGAAGCTCAGATGTGTATTTGTGTGAGCTCAGGCCACTAGCCTGAATGCCACCCACAATGGAGAAAATTATACCAGTACAACAGAAACTACCTCTGAGACCTGTGGTTGCCAAAAATGTAGTTAATATGGGGGAAGGGCAAAATCAAACACAGTGGTTTGGATTTGTGTCCCAGCCCAAATCTCATGCCCCCAATTGTAATCCCCAGTGTTGGAGGAGGGACTTTAGTGTGAGGTGATTGGATCATGGGGGTAGATTTCTCCCTTGCTGTTCTCATGATAGTGAGTTTTCATGAAACCTGATTGTTTAAAACAGTATGGCACCTCCTCCTTCACTCTCTTCCTCCTGTTCTGGCTGTAAGACATGCCTGTTTCCCCTTCATGTTCCTCCATGATTGAAGGTTTCCTGAGGCCTCCCCAGCCATGCTTCTGATATAGCCTGTGGGAGCATGAGCCAATTAAATGTTTTTTATTTATAAATTACCCAGTCTCAGGTATTTCTTCATAGCAATGAAAGAACAGACTAATACCAAAGACTGGTACTGAGGAATGGGGCACTACTATAAAGACACCTGAAAATGTTGAAGTGCCTTTAGAACTGGCTAACACCCAGAGGTTGGAACAGTTTGTAGGGCTCAGAAAAAAAAAAACAGGAAAATGAGGGAAAGTTTGGAACTTCCTAGAGACTTGTTAAATTGTTGTAACCAAAATGCTGATAGTGATATGGACAATGAAGTCCAGGCTGAGGTGGTCTCAGATAGAGATGAGGAACTTACTGGGAACTGGAATAATGTTCACTCTTGCTATGCTTTAGCAAAAAGACTGGTGGCATTGTGCCCCTGCTCTAAGGATCTATAAAACTTTGAACTTGAGAGATGTTTTAGGGTATCTGGTGGAAGAAATTTCTAAGCAGCAAAATGTTCAAAATGTAGCCTGGATGCTTTTATAGCCTAAACTTCTATTTGTGAGCAATGAAATGATGTAAAACTGGAAATTATATTAAAGAGGGAAGAAGAGTTTAAAAGTTTGGAAAATTTGCAGCTCGGCCATGTGGTAGAAAAGAAAAATCCGTTTTCTTGGGAGGAATTCAAGTCTGCTGCATAAATTTGCATAAGTAAGGAGGATCCAAAGGTTGATAGCCAAGATAATGGGGAAAATGCCTCAAAGGCATTTCAGAGACCTTTATGGAGGCCTAGACCATTGGAAGCCCAGAGGCCTAGGAGGTGAAGATGGTTTCCTAGGGCAGGCCCAGGGCTCTGATGCTCTGTGTAGCCTTGGGACATGGTGCCCTTTATCGTGTCCAATCCAACTCCAGCCAAGGCTAAAATGAGCCAAGGCACACCTCAGGCCATTGTTCCAGATGGTGGAAGCCAATAGTCTTGGTGGGTTCCATGTGATGCTAAACCTGTGGGTGTAAAGAAGGCAAGAGTTGAGGTTTGGGAGCTTCTGCCTAGATTTCAGAGGATGTATGAAAATGCATAGATGTCCAGACAGATGTCTGCTGCAGGCTTGGAGCCCTCATGGAGAACCTATACCAGGGCAGTGTAAAGGAAAAATGTTGTATTGGAGCCCCCAAACACAGTCCCCACTGGGACACTGTCTATTGAAGCTGTGAGAAGAGGGCCACCATCCTCCAGAACCCAGAATGTTAGATTCACCAACAGCTTTCACCATACACCTAGAAAAGTTGCAGGCACTAAACATCAGCCCTTGAGAGTAGCCATGGTAGCTGAGCCCTGCAGAGCCACAGGGGCAGAGCTGTTCAAGACTTGGGAGCTTACTTCTTGAATCACTGTGGTCTGGAGGTGAGACATGGAATCAAAGGAGATTATTTTGGAGCTTTAAGATGTAATGACTAGGCCGGGCACGGTGGCTCAAGCCTGTAATCCCAGCACTTTGGGAGGCCGAGATGGGCGGATCACGAGGTCAGGAGATGGAGACCACCCTGGCTAACACGTTGAAACCCCGTCTCTACTCAAAAAAATACAAAAAACTAGCCGGGCGATGTGGCGGGCGCCTGTAGTACCAGCTACTCGGGAGGCTGAGGCAGGAGAATGGCGTAAACCCGGGAGACGGAGCTTGCAGTGAGCTGCGATCCGACCACTGCACTCCAGCCTGGGCGACAGAGCCAGACTCAGTCACAAAAAATTAAAAAAAAAAAAAAAAAAAAAAAAAAAAAAAGATGTAATGACTGACGTGCTGGGTTTTTGACTTGCACAGGTCTGCAGCTTTTCTCATTTGTCTGATTTCTCCCTTTTGGAATATGTGTATTTATCCAATGTCTGTACCCCCATGGTATCTTGGAAGTAGCTATCTTGTTTTTTCTATTTTATAGGTTCATAGGCAGAAGGGACTTGCCTTGTCTCAGATAAGACTTTGAACTGTGGACTTTAGAGTTAATGTTGAAATAAGTTAAGACTTGGGACACTGTTTAAAAGGGGTGATCGTATTTTACAAGCTGAGAAGAATATAATATTTGAGAAGAGCCGGAATAATATGGCTTACATTTGTGTTCCCATCCAAATCTCATGCCCTCAGTTATAATCTCTAATTTTTAAGGAGGGGCCTGGTGGGGTGTGATTGGATCATGGAGGTATATTTCCCCCTTGTTGTTCTCATGATAGAAAGTTCTCATGAGATCTGGTTGTTTAGAAGTGTGTAGCAACTCCTCTTTCATTCTCTTCCTCCTGCTGCAGCCATGTAAGATGTACCGGCTTCCCCTTCACCTTCTGCCATGATTGAAGGTTTTCTGAGGCCTCCCCACCCATGCTTCCTGTACAGCCTATAGAACCATGTGCAAATGAAACCTTTTTCTTGATAAGTTACCAAGTCTTAGGTATTTCTTTATAAAAGTGCAAGAACATACTAATATACCCAGTAACCCAAGAACAAACTAATATACCCAGAAGGTATAGCGTGGAAGAAGTTCTTCATTTTATAGATTAGTATCATCAGCTTTCTAAACAACCTTTACTCAAATGAATTATGAGAGTGAATAATTATCTCTCATGGGGTGATATCTTTGGTTTCAAATGATGCAGAGTGGAAGAACACATTTAGGTTGATGCAGAACCCAGAGCTCAAAATTGAGCAATGGGTATATCTGATCCAGACATACAGGAGATTGATAGTCCTCTGTGGAGTGTTTACTGGGGCTTTTTTCAAAAGCTGTGAGCGCTCCCCATCAATATGAGTACTGAGGCTTTGAACTAGAGAATTTCCACTTGATGTGCACTTACTGCCATAGCACCGGCTGTTGACTGAAACTACCTTTACAACTGAAGGATATTAAGTAATTTTGACACCTGAAATACCAGTGCTGTTTTGGATGTCAGAGAAATGCTTTAATGGGGATGGCAGAGCTCAGAAGTGTTCCATAACATGATAGCAATGGTTTATACAGGAGCATGCTACCCAGGGAATGCAAGGAGGAAACACTCACAAGCTAGGAGCATCTTTAACTCTCGGACTGACTCTGAAACTGTGTGAGGTGCTGCTGGATCCTTGGACATTGTGCATTGACACTTGGACAATGCACTATGAAGGGCTCTTGGTTGACAAACAAGGAGCTGCTTAGTTTATGGATGGCAGTTCCAAAGGGATTGAACAACATTCTGTTTGGAAGTCTGCTGCTTTGATCAAAGAAGGTAAAAACAGATCAGTTTGATGGGGTGAATTGCTTGCTGGTTTTGAACTGAATAATTAAAGAATGGTACAAGCCCCTGTGTTTGGGTTTTTACTCACTCACGGGCAGTGACCAATGGCCTGGCCATACACTTAGGCAAGCAGGCAATGGAAATCAGACTTATTAAATGGATGCTCATAAGCTGCGTAACCCTGTGGAAGTTTGAGGGGTGCATTAGAGTAGAACAAGTCAATGCCCATCAGAATAATTCCCTTCAGGTTCAGAAGGTGACAGAAATTGACAAGGAGGTAGTCCCGTGCGCTCCCTTGAGGTATCCACCTGTGTTCATAAAATGAGTGGATATGGTGCTACTGCAGCAGCAGAGATGGGCTGAATCAAGACCTCTTTCTTTTCCACCCTCTCAGGCACATAATACCAGTTAGAATTGTTTTGCTTCTCAGCAAGAGAGGCAGAGACTGCTTATGTCTATAGGGCAGATTCCCTGGTGGGAAGGCCCTGAACAAAGCTTACAATTGAGACTGAGGCCAGTAGCTCTGAGGGGCTGCAAATGGGTCTTGACAGGAATAGGCACTGATTTTGGACTGGCTTTGCTTACCCAGTAGAAGATGAAAATGCTTACAGTGCTATTAAAAAAAGAAAACTGAAACAGAAATGTTACATTAATTTGGATGATCTTTCTTTCTTTCTTTCTTTCTTTCTTTCTTTCTTTCTTTCTTTCTTTCTTTCTTTCTTTCTTTCTTTCTTTCTTTCTTTCTTTCTCTCTCTCTCTCTCTCTCTCTTTCTCTCTCTCTCTTTTTTTTTTTAGGCGGAGTCTTGCTCTGTTGCCCAGGCTGGAGTGCAGTGGCATGCTCTCGGCTCACTGCAACCTCTGCCTCCCGGGTTAAAGTGATTCTCCTGCCTCAGCCTCCTGAGTAGTTGAGATTACAGGTGCCCACCACCATGCCCAGCTAACTTTTATTTTTAGTGGAGAAGAGGTTTCACTATGTTGGCCAGGCGGGTCTCAGACTCCTGACCTCAGGTGATCTGCCTCAGCCTCTCAAAGTGCTGGGATTACAGGTGCGAGCCACAGTCCCTGGTCCATTATGTCTTCCGATCATGGAACACATAGCCCATATGTAATGTCAATAGTGGGCAGAGAGATACTCTCCTTCGAGTAAAAGCTTGATAGAGAAATAGATTGGGGCAATTGAAACACTGGTTTTCTAAAACAAGGGGAGATAAAAACATGCAGGGTGGCTTACATGTCTTCACTAGTGTGTGCTCACACTCAACATGATTGGGACTGCTGTCCCCACTAGAATTTTCTCTGTTTTCCTGGGTTATCTGAAAAGAGAGGGTTGGGAAGATGGTGGTATGACTATGCAATTCTCACCAAGGGAGGAGTAAAATGGTATAATGACTATAATTTTTTTCCTTTCAATTCACCTAAAAAAATATTTTATCTCCTACCTGATGCAGTGGTCCTAGTACCAGGGGTGCAACTACACATGCTGGAAGCAGAGATGATTTCTAAGCAATAAACTGTAACTATGGTTTTAAACCTTATGTCAGAATTCCTAAGGGCCTGATGGCAGTGTGTGTGCCTTTACCCCATCTAGCAAAATTCAGATTGAGAATGAATGCAGTTGTATTACCTGGTGGTAAAAACAGCTCACTGGTTCTGCAGCTCTGTGACTTTACCTTATCTGAGTGAGAGTGGACTGGGGAGAAGAAACTTGGCAGACTTGACAGCTGCCTGCAATCTAGACCAGCAGAGTGGTGATTTGAAAGTTCCTTCCAAAAGTGAAAACATTAGGTAGGGTATTAATGGAGAGAAGTGTAAATGAATGAATAAATGGGTTATAAATTGAGAGAAATCCAACATTACATTAATACTTTGAAAGAGGCTCAGAGCAAGCAATGACATTGTTTCTTAGCTCCATTATTCCAGATGCCTGAAATGGTGAAGCTGTGTGTTTACTGAGACCACTCCTCTTTCAGAACCTGACAAGATTGAAAGGAAACCTGCACTCCTGAGTAGCCTCACCCTGGGAGGCATTCACAGAATATGATGGACTGGACTCATTATTAATGATTATATTATATATATCCTTTTTATGTAAGGGATCAGTGGTTGAAAAGCAGGCATGGCCTGTGGTGGTATAATATATATTAATCATATATCTGCATATGATTTGTCCACAGTTCTTGGTTCATAACTCCTATAGTCCTTGCTACAGACTTTTGCTATAATGCTGGGTGTGTTAGGCCTCAGGAAACAGTCTCTCTTTCACCTGCCTCAAGGTAGAACTCTAATCTTCACCTACCTTTCTGATTGTGGGTCTTACGACCCCTCCCTTGAGAGGGTCCCACCCTATACCCTGGGGGATGAAATGCTGATTTTATGAAGCTTCCATAAAAATCCAAGAGGACAGGGTTAGGAGGGTTTCTGGATAGCTGAACACATGGAATGTCCTAGAAGGTGGTGCTCCAAGGAAGTCAAGGAAGCTCCAGGCCCTTTTCCCCATACCTCCCCCTACAAATCTCTTCATCTATATTCTTTGTCATATCCTTTAGAATAAAACAGTAATCATAAAAAATGAAAAACAAAACAAAACACCCATTTAAAATCCTCCCTGAGCTGCACAAGTTCATCATTTTTGTTCCTGTTTTAAGTAATACACGTAAATGGAATAACATTTTGTTCTACTATATACGATTATTGTTAGAAGGCATAGAATTTGGCAGAAATCTTTAGCTGGGTCCGTTTATTGAAACCGAAATAACTTCAATGCAAATACTTTGAAATACTAAAAAAATTTACAGAAAAATTCTGAAATAATTGCAATGTGGTTAAAAAGATAAAACCAAGAGAAAAAACCAGGGATTTTACTATGATCTTTCAAGAAAAAAAAAAATTTTAACTGTAAATTAACTGCATGGTTGTTAGGAAAGATGACAGTTGTACAGAGGATAAGTAAGTTATTTTGCAGAACCAGAGATGTATGCAATCAAGAGAACCTGATCAGCATCACCACCTTATATTGTTGGCCCTAATTACTACTAAGTCCAAAGGAGGCTTGAGGCCCTGAGAGGCAGTCAGCCTTTCCAGGAAAGACTAGTGTAATTTTTTTCTCAATATGAACACAGAAACTCATATATGATACCTTTAAAGATCATCAAGGTCATAATTCCTACACAAGAAGCTGAGGCATAAACCCTAACATTTGAAAGACTTTGGGCAAGAGAGGAAAGAGAGGCCCACATATATCTAAATCTTTAAGAATCATGAATTGAGCCATAGATTTTAAGTAAAATTTTAGTAAGCATGTTCTTTCCTCTTTCCTTGACGATTAACCTATACTGTCAAAATAACATTAGAAAACCTGTGGGCTCACAATGAACTAAACTTGGTAAAATATTTTAAACAACTGAATTTAATCATTACTACATGTCTGAGTATTTTGGTTGTGTTTGCATAAGCAATAAAATAAAGACATGTAAGTCATATTTTTGTTTTATATTTTTCATTAAATTTGTATCAAAGGGTAGAAAGTTTCAGTCATGCAACATGAATAAGTTCTGGAGGTCTAATATACAATATGAGAACTGTAGTTAATGATGACATATTGTATACTTGAAATTTGCTAAGCAGGTAGATCTTCAGTGTACTTACCACAACAAAATAAAAACTATGTGAGATGATGAATATGTTAACTAGCTTGATTGTGGTGATTATTTCACAATGTATACCTATATTAAAACACCTTAAATATCTACAAATTCTATTTGCCAATTATATCCCAATAAAACTGATAAATATTTTGGTGCTTTTGTTTTAATTTCAGAAAAATCAAAATTTCTGTCTTTATAATTAAACATTTCATGTAACTTGTTCTCTGTTGCAAGTAATCCCAAATTAGAACACTTTTTTGAGTGATTTTACTTCTTAGGTAGCTCTTTAACATTAATTTCAGCACGGCAAAACTTGACTCTGCTGAGACAATGGCAACTGGAAGTATAATTAAACAGCATAGTCATACTTAGATTTGGAAATGAGCAATTCATTTTAAAAATTGTGTACAAACATTGTAATGAGCTTATATATCATGAATTCATTACCAAACCCACAAAATAATCTAATTTCTTCATATAATTTTCAAGTCACTTAAGAATCATACAATATTTCTGAAATTCTTTCATATTTTTCATGCTGGAATATTATAAAGAAAATGTTAAAAGAAGGATGTTGATCACTTTGATAAAAGTTCTCTTCAGTCAGGAATATATATTGACATATAATGGCAAAAAAAGAGTGTCTATAGTAATTAGTTTTGACATTACTTCTCTGAAAAATTTTCTTTTCCATAGTCACAAAAATATTTTTGTTTCCTTGCTCTATTTTCCTTATATTTGAAAGTCAATTTTGTCCCATATTCCTCTATTTTTTTCCTAAAACGATTTCTATCTTTTAAATATTTTATAATTATTTAAAAAATATTTTAAGTACAATTGACAAATGTAAATCTGTTCTTTTATGTTTTTACTAACATTAATAGCAAACAAAAGTTCATATCCAATTACTATGTACAGAAAAAATAAAAATGAGCACAATTTACAGTTTACAGAAACTCAAGTTTCCTTTTGGCTTAAGAATCATTTGCCACTTTAGAAACTTTTCTTGTGCATTTTGGTAAACTTAATAAAATTGCTTTGACAGCATTTAGTTGACATTTATATTTTGTGCCTGAGAGTGCCTATAAGTTGAAGTTGATATATGTGTCATTCATCAAGATATTTCATCTTTGGGTTGATTCAAAATATATTATATTTAATCTATAAGTTGTTCCAAAAAGTATCATCTATATAGGCACAACTGAGGTCATGTCTCCTTGAAGAAAATTCAGGCTAAGTATTATATATGACACTACACACACACACACACACACACACACACTGCACTTCTGGGTTTGGAGCTGAACGAAGTAAATGCCATTGTCATAAGATTATTTTTAACAATATTTTAAAATACTGTAAATAATACTGAGGATTTAAATTTACCTTGAAATTATTTTTTTATTAGGTATAGATTAAAATTGTTTTTGTTTCTAGCATTCAGTATTCATACAGGTACCAATTTAAAGACTGATGTGATTCTTCATGCATGTTGCATCTAGAACTACATAAGAATAATATAAATTATTAAATAATACTGTTTTTTAGCCATCATGTCCTACTATTGAAAATGTGTATTAATTTGTTACACCTCTAGAACCATAAAAGAGAGGCAAAGAAAATGGACACTTGGCACTGCTAGAAAATAACACTTCTTTGTGGGGGAGGTTATTATATTCATGCTCTCTGAGATGAAGAATTTGACAAATTATTCTGCACTACTCCAACTGAAGTCCTCCCCATTCTCTGAAGCAGTGTTTATCTCCTACATTGTCAGTGGCACAAACTGCATCTTTCCCTCATTTGGATATTGTGGTCTTGTGTCAAAGACACAGAGAAAGAGAAGTGGCAAAGTGATTCCTGGGCTTATTTTAGGTATTTAACACCCTCTGATGCTAGTGACCTAGGACAAAGTCAGAAAACAAAACTGCCTAGGAAAGGAGATTTAATTGTTCAAGATGTTTCACAGCCAAGTAGTAATAAAGCCAAGTGCAGTACTATGGTTTCTTAATCCCTGTATGGAGTTGGTTTTTTTTTTTTTTTTTTTTTTTAAATAACCATTTATTTTCTGTGAAAAGCCTGTATAAAGTTATTTTAGTAATTCTTCCTAATTTTATTATCATTCAAAGAAAGCATGAGAGTTATGATAAATCATATAGTGACTTTGTCTAAATGAACTGTATAGTAAATTGCATGCTATAGCTCTGAAAAGCCAAGGTAATATAGTAATAAAAATTGGCATTTGATATTTTTGTGACATTTCATGCTTTTTTTTTTGTTGTTGTTGAGACAGAGTCTAGCTCTATTGCCCAGGCTGGAGTGCAGTGGTGCGATCTCGGCTCACTGCAACCCCTGCCTCCCAGGTTCAGGTGATTCTCCCAAGTAGCTGGGATTACAGGTGCATGCCATCACGCTCGGCTAATTTTTGTATTTTTAGTAGAGATGAGGTTTCACCGTGTTGGCCAGGCTGGTCTCTAACTCCTGATCTCAAGTGATCCACCGGCTTGGCCTCCCAAAGTGCCGGGATTACAGGCAGGCATGAGGCACCACACTAGGCCACATTTTATACTATTAACTAGATAAATCTTAAAAAAAGGTACAGGAATTTGAGACTAGTGAACTCAGAGTCAAGAAGCCTTGATTTTAATCTCAGCTCTGTAATTGACTACACATTGTAGTTTCTCTGAGGCAAAACAAATAAATAAGAAAACATGAAACTTTTTTAGCTCTGTGAGTTTATACGTAATAAGTTTAACAAATAAGTATAAGGAAGAACAATTATTTTATTGTATGTCAATAGATTTTTCTCTTCAATAAAGAGAACTGTTTTGCTTCTTTGTTCAGAGCTGTGATTTCAAAATGAGGCCCCTCATAGAACATCATCCACATTACCTGAGAGCTAGTTAGAAAAGAAAACGCTCAGGGCCTATACCAGACCTATTGAATTAGAAACTGGGGCTGTGTGAACCATCAATTTCATTTTATTTCTAGGTGATGTCAATGTATCCTCATGTTTAGGAACCACTGCTCCAGAATACTCATTTAGACCTAGGAAAAATGTAAAGAGAAAGTGATAAAATTTGGTGTGAATTAGTTATGGAAACATTTGGCAGATGTTAAAGATAGAATGCCATAAATTAATTTTGTATAAACAAAGTGGGTTAAATGTAACCTTCACAATATGAGAAAACAGACTATAAAATGTTCATGCTCCTTACCTAGTGTTTCTCAGAAAATGGTTAATCATTTGAGGTGGTAAGCGCCTTTCTATTAGTGGCAATGGTTGGTCCTTTATGCAGTGCAAAAGGGGTTTACATTGTTCTGTTTTTCAACAAAGCGAGTAACAAAATGTGGCAAGGAAGGTAGAGACAGAGAGTTCAGATTTAAGTACACAAAGAGGACCAGGACTCTTTAACCATTCTAGTATTAATAGGTGAAACCAGAAGCAACCTTTATTTGTAACATTTTCTTTGTGAAAGAGACCAAAGTTTTCCATGAAATCAGTTTTCAAAAATAAAACTAAGAAACAGTATGAGAAAGCCCAAGAGCTAAGTGACAAAAGTTCTAAAGAAAGAAGCAGATATCCCAGGACACAGGAGCACACTCCAGTTGATTCCAAGAGCCTAGAAGAATACCATCTGGATTATTGCCCTTGAATCTCCTTGTCAGTTTAATTATGAGTTTAATCAAGAATAGATACTACCAACTAACATTGAAATTCATTGTATGTCATGGTACAGAAAGTCTAGAAAACTCATTTTACTGTGTGTTTTCAGTCTTTTGATGCTAATTAGGAGGCATTTTAATAAAGCTTTGAGCATCAGAAGAAAACCTCTAGGTATGATCATTCACATACATGTGAATTGGGTGGATTCTAACCAACTATATAGTTTGCAGACTGCATTAATAAAATAGCTGTAACAAGGCTTATTTCTTTGTGTGTATGCTGTATGTTATATTAGCATGATAGCTGAGGGAAGAGACAAGTAAGTAAATGTGTTTATGCACTGAAGAGCTAAAGAATAGTCAAAGATATTAAAATAAAGGAGAAATAATGTTTGATAAATGTAAGGAGACTTGAAAGCACCAGGAGTACACTGATATATGCCATTTACGCAATATTAATTCCAGCCATTTATTTCAAACTTTGTGTTATTGAAAAATACCTAAACTTAAAGTCATTCAGAAAGACAAATAAAAAGGAACAAAATGTAGTATAAAAACATTAGAAGGATATATGTAAAATAGATGCATAAGTTAATCTTCAACAAAAATGTTACTAGTGCTGTTTTGTAGAAAGAACATTTTCCCTTTTGAAAATAATAGAAACATAATAAAAGAAATTAAAATTATTCTACAAAATTCTTGTATTAGTATTAAAGAGCCTATCAAACCAGACTCCTTAAAATTAAACTCAAGATTTCTCTATATCCAAATTACAAGTTAAAATTATTTTATTATTTGTTAATGTTAAGGTAACTCTGGATCAAATTTATTATGCATTGTTTGAAAAGTAAATTAGTAATCAGCTCAATATATTTGAATTGAGAGTTGTCAAAAGAAAAACTTTAGATAAAATAAATTTAACAGGGTTTATTTGAGCAAAGAACAACTCACGAGTCAGGCAGCACTCAAAATTGAAAGACGTTCAGAAATCTCTGCTCCAGCAACTTGAGCAGCAAGGTTGTTTAGGCTGAACATGGAAACAAATAAATTACTTAATTGGCTATAGCTAGGTGTTTGCTTTACTAATGTATGGGAGACCTCTTGTTATATAACCAATTGGCTGGTTGACAAGTTGTGATTGGCTGAGGATCTCTCTCTCCCCTTCAATCAGTTACAAGAAATGCCTCCAAATTAAATTTCAGGTTCCTTAAGTATAAGCTTTGGTTACAGAGACAGCCTTTGGCTAATGGCCTTCTTATTTGCTTTGATAGAGTAAAGCATATTGTTAGTAATGATGTTTTCCACCTAAAGTATTCATATGCTGATATATATTTATTTATTTTGTAAAAACTCATAAATCAAATTCATAAAAGTAAAAAAGAAATAAATATATTGTCAAGCTTCATTGTCAAGCTTTCTGTTATAATTATGGACATACAGAAGAGGGATTTCAATAATTCCAATTAAAGTATATTTTATCATTGCAATTGTTTTCAGATTGAAACAGACACTAAAAATATCAAAGTAATAGCTATAATAAAATTATTAATTACTTACCTCTGAGAAATGGTGTGGAATATGTTTCAAACTGAAAGCTATAAAAACATGGAAAATTTTATATTTTAACTTCAGACAAAAAGCAACACAGTTTCAGTGCAATAAGGCAACAGAGAATCAAATAGTGAAAATAAGTCATTACTAGAGAACTTGAACCGTGACTAAAACATAATAAAAAATGTGTCACTACTGAAATATAAAATATCTTTGTCAGACATCAAAAATTAAATGGGCTTTAATGTTGCATTATATTACACAGACAGAGCCCATATTACTGATCCTTGTTCTCCACTTGGGAATGAGGGTGACCTTATAACACAGAAAACATTATGATTTGAAACATAAAGCAATAACTTTTATCTCATGACACCAGTGTGTGAGCAGTTTGTTTGGGTGTTTTCAAATTATTTCCTTCCATTTTTTAATAGTTATCCCATTTTCTGTAATGCTTAAATATTAGTTTTATGTGAAAAATATAAAATAGATTATATATAAAATACATATAAATATAAAATAGATTATATATAATGAAAAATATAAAATAGATATAAATTATCATTTATATCTTATGTAGTCTTTTATAAAAGTCCTTTAATTTTTATTAAATATAAATAATAGTTAAATACCAGTAATACAACAAATATTTATTTTTACTTCTAATACATCTTGCCCAACTCTCATTAAATGGGCATTCAAATTTTATATTAAAAAGTAAATACACATACCATATCATGAGAGTTTTATATAATTTGAGATGGAACATAGTATGGAATGTAAGAAAGACAATAGTTGTTGAGGCATTAGAGAACTAGTTAATTTGGGCATCAGGATAAGTAAAAGACCAACTAGTGTTCTTCAAACTCCAAACAGTTGAAGCAACTCTTGAGGATGTCGAAGAAAAAATATACATGTGTTTTTTTTCAGGTCTCAGAAATTATAACATGTTTGGAAAATTGTCTGAAAATGAATGCATTCAAAAGTTTAAAGCCAGAACCTCTATCTCCTTCACTAAATTATTTAGTATTGTATGTATTGTGGAAGGACTCATGTGTTAAATTATAAAAACACCCATGAAGTTAAGACTAGAAGCCTGGGTTATAAACAAGTAAGCACTTAAGATTGTCATGCTAACCGATGGTCTGAGTACTGCTGCTAGTAATGTTTATTAGGCAATCATATCTGGACTGTGGTTTCTGGTATAAATTAACTTCTGATTTCTCTCATTGGTGACTCAACAAAGAGAGTGATATTATGTTTGTTTCATTGTGAGATTTATTTTTATCAAAATAGAAATAGAATAATTTTATTTCAGCTTTAGAAATAGAAATACAGACAATATTGAAGCTAATACAATATAGAAAAACCCAATCAATCTTCTATTCAAGATGGGGTACAGAAGTTCATATTCCCTTGAAAATGTTCTCAGTTGCACAATAATGTTTAGTGTCTAATTATTAATTATTCTTGCTCTTACCATCAGAAGTTTCTATCTGTGAGAAATTAAGAGATTCCTGGGAAGAGTTCAACAATGTATTTTCAACTTGGTAAAAGTCTGATTTATGAATAAATAGTAGACATTTTCCTCTCAAAAACAACCAGTATGAGCATTTTTTAGTGAAAGAGAAAAACTGAATTACTTACATTTTCTTCAAGACTAATTATTGCCCAATTTGATGTTTCACACTTTTAAAATATAAATAATATGACAAAAATAGTAACTGAATAAGGAGAAAATTATTTCAATAATCTATACCTTTTTAACCCAAAAAGTATTTCTTAATAGATACGAAGCGTAGGTACATTTTGAGGAAAGAACAATGACATGCTATTTGGTCTGAGAATCCAGGTAACTGTGATGAATCTTTCATTTTGAATGGAAAGCTTCCCTTTATTTTAGTGACAAAGGAAAGTGAATAATGTAGGACTCCAAAGAAGCAAGAAGTCTGAAGCCACCACGGACGACAATGGAGTAAAGGGGCATCTTACTCCACGGCAGCTGCTATAACAGGATATCTGAAAACGGGTAACTTATAAAGAACATATATTAATTTTTGACGGTTCTGGAGGGTGGAAAGTCTAAGGTCAAGGCACCAGCATGTTTAGTGTCTGGTAAGGATTGCTTTCTGCTTCCAAGATGGCATCCTAATGCTGTATCCTCTGGAGGGGAAAAACACTGGGTCCTCGCATGGCGGAAGACTGCAAGGCAAAGGCGGACAAACTCCCTCCATTAAAGCCTTTTACAAGGTAAGTCATCTCATTCATCAACGTGAAGCCCTGGTGACTCAGTCACCTACCAAAGGCCATACTTCCCAATATTGTTGCACTGGGGATTAAGTTTCAACATAAATTTTGGAGGGGGAAAATCATCCAGACTATAGGAAGGCACAAAAAACTGAAAGGATTGGTAGAGATTTGTAAGTTACTTCTGTTAGTCATAGCACCAAAGCCAGCAGATTGTAATATTCTCCTCCATTATGACCAATATAGTGATTGACTTGGGGCCTGTCAAGACTTTTATATTTTGGGATATAAACAAAAACAATTATTGAATTAAAAAAATATTCTATGGGTTTGTAAGTGGTGTTCTCTCAGGATGATGCACCTGGACAATTGATGATACTCATGGACATGTAAATATATATGGATTTATTATATCACATAAAATTCATATGTAGGACGTATATCCATGTACATGGCATATTTCTATATAATAGAGAAATCTATGCTTAGTCTTAAGCAAACGTTGAATTGCATATCCTCTTCTAAGACTCAACAGAGTGCAAGTGATGAGTATGAAAACAATTGGTTTTCTGACTATAATCAACGAGCCCTATTTAGCCTTTCAACCTCAGTTTGATATTTTAAATTTGGATTAAAAAAATAGGTTCAAATATTATTTTATCCAGGGTTCTCAGTGCCTTAGTCTAACTGATTGTCTCAAATGAGAACGTTAGATACAAAGGCATATTTTTGGTGCCTCTTCGTTTTACATGAAGAGAGAAATTCCAAGTATTTTCCTGGAAAGTACCTAACAGCTTTGGATTTTTCCTGTCAGTATAGTATGGTCAAGAAGGTAGTCATTAAAGTAGAAATTAAAATCATTAAAGTAGAAATGAAAATTAGTATAAAGAAAGGTTGATATTTTAACCAGTTGAGAATTTCACTGTATAGACTCATAGGGCACTCTGATTAATTGATTACAATATCTAGAAAGAATCACTTGCCAGTAGTGATTGCAAAAAAAAAAAAAAAAAAAGTGACTAGAAGGACGACACACAGTTATCTCAGATTATGATTTTCTTTTCTGTCTTCCCGGGACTATGAAAATCCCTCATGGGTAACTCAAGTGTTAAATTTTTATTCCTATGTCAAATGAATCCACATTTGAATGCACATACATTTTAAAGAATAAAAATATCCAATGAAAAGGGAGATTGTCAGAAAGATTATCAGGATTATCTTGACCTTTGGGGCATCCTGGCAGAATTTTCATGTCTGGACTTACTCTGATTTAAGATACCTTTCACAGGTAAGGATCTTGCAAATGGGGTTTCTATTTCTCCGTGGAACAGCCTCTGTAAATTTCCTGGGAACTCCAGCAAGTTAATCTCCGCTGCCGCTGTTTTCTGGTAGGCCTCTCAAGTACTAGATAGGTAATCTAGGATGATTCATTCCTCTCCAGCTCTCACACATTCTGTTGTGATGAATGTTCAAGAAATGCATCGATGTTCTGCCGTGATAATAAAGTTTTTGGACTGGTTTTGCAAATCTTTTACCTTAACCAAGGAAACACCGTAATACTCAAGTGCCAGAGAGCATCACAGTCAAATTAGATTGTCTGCAGCTGGAAAGCAATTTTTGCCAGTAAGATATAGACTGACATAAACGAGGTGAAAGACAAATGAATATATGCATGTTTTCTGTTTGAGGTGTATATTAACAGTTTTGATGTAGTGTTTTCTTTACACCGCTTTAAAAATGGACTTTTTTATGGTTTTAATCTAAGTTAAGGTTGGGAGGGCCTGAGGCAGATAAAAACAAAACATTTGAGTAATTGAGTAATATTCAGACAAGCCTGAGCAATGAATAAACTAGTGAAATTCAGTCAGATCTATAAAGAAGTAGAATAAATCTTCAAGGCTTCCCTCATAAATATTCATTTACACAGACAACACCAAACACTGTGTATGTTCATGTGTCTGCACATCTATCAAGTGCCAAAAGTCCACTAGTTAATCTCCATAAAACAAAAACTAGCTAATCTCCATAACACACAAACCATGAGGGAATGCCTTAGATCTCTTAACTTTAAATTTTTTTCATTAACTTTTAGCTATCTACTCCTGTTAGCTTCCACTGGTACATATGTTTGAGATCCTGGGAATGCAGTAAGTTATATTTATGTTAGTTTTTTCATGATTTCTTTATTAAACATTTATTAAGTGACTAGTATGTGACAAAGATATCTGAATTGGAAGTAGGTCCTAATACTAAGGAGCTATTGACAAAGAGGAAATCTAAAATGAATAATAGAATAAAAGTAATGCAAAGTAGAACTTAAAAAAAATGTATAGAGAAGCATCAAAAAAGGTAGAATGCAATTTCATAGGAAGGTGAGATTATTTACACCTGGGAGTTAAAATATTTTAAATTATTTAAATTGTATTTGAACGTGTTAATACTTCTCAATGATTTAAAACCCAACTAAAGTGAGACCTATATAATTCTTTAAATGAATATTCTATAAATGTTTATTGATATACCTCAATTGGCATGTTAAATTTTAGATTGTGTTACAATTTTAGATTAGTAGGGAGGCCCTGTGAGAGGACTGAGTATCTTTCAATTTGGGTTAAAGCAATTGTGAAAGATTCCATTCCATCTTTCTTTATACGGAGCTTTATTCCTTTAATGCTAATAACTCAAAATTTAAACAATAAAGTACAGGATTTGCTCCACATTTGGTCATCTTATGACACAATTTTATTATTTTGGTTGATGAACTTTGTATTGCTGTCAAGATATCATTTGAGAGTGACACAAGAATTAATTTAAATGATTACCAGCTCCTATATTTATTTTCTTCTTTAAAGAAAAATTGTTTCTCTCACATGAAAGGATAATTCCTCCAAATTATTACATATTGCTCACTAGTGGAAAGTTGTGAGAAAACTATTTTATTCTGGAGTTTGAAAATATGTCAAACTATACCACCAAAGAGAGGTTTTTTTTAAGCTATTCTTCAAGAATTTTTTTTTTCTTTTTTTTTTTTTGAGACGGAGTCTCACTCTGTCACCCAGGCTGGAGTGCAGTGGCCGGATCTCAGCTCACTGCAAACTCTGCCTCCCAGGTTTACGCCATTCTCCTGCCTCAGCCTCCCAAGTAGCTGGGACTACAGGCACCCACCACCATGCCCAACAATATTTTATTATTATAAAATACTTCCAGTGATCAACACTTTATTTAAATAATTATTAAAAGCAGATGAATATTGTTTAGTTTAAATTATAGAAAACAAATTTCTTTATTTGTAAAAAAAAAGTTAATGAATTATTCTAGATACAACAACATTTATTTTAAGAAACTATGGATAAATAAAAATGCAGAAGCAGACTTTTCTTCAGATATAAGGAGTAGCCCTAATGTTTTTCACATTTTAATTTAGCTACCAAATTCTTATTCATATTTAATACAATTCACACATGTGTTTGAAAAATGAATAAAATGGAGGAAGAAATTACATGTCTTCAGTTCAGTTCTGTAGATTAATCTCAGCTCATTATATCAATTGATATCCCTGATACATGTTTTCAACTGTACTCACACATCATCATCACCCACAGGCAGGTATATGTATATGGTTTATATACATATATGATTAGAATTATACTCAAAAGCACATTTTTGTTTTTCCAAAAGTGCCTACATGTCTAAAAATAACTGTGCTCTTCTGCAATATTCCATTACGATTCCATATGAAATGATATTACTTTAACAGCAAGATTATATTTGGCTTTATTCTCAAAGGGAATTGAAATACATCATATTAACACGAAACTAGATAAAGTCTCCTTAGTAAAATTTGTCATTCCAGAAACCCATATGCAATTTTCAAATGTTTATGTCTCAATTTCCCACTCAAGGTATAGACTATTTCCACAACCCCAGAAAGTGCTCCTTTCCATTCAATCCTCTAGTCCCCACTCCATAATCATTATCTTATTTTCTGTTAGCATAGATTAGTTTTGCTTCTTCTACAGATTCATAAAATACAACAGAACTATAGTTTTTATGTGTTTGTGTATATACATATATCTACACACACACACACACACACACATATTATGTAATTGTATGTAGCTTCTTTTCTCAGCACAATGCTTTTAATATCCCATCCATGTTGTTACATGTATCAATTATTTATTTCATTTTATTGCTGAGTGATATTTCAATTATATGACAAATCTACAAATTGGGTGGTCATTCTCCTATTACTGGACATTTAGGTTGTATCCTATTTTGGGCTTTTTATTTTATTTTATTTTTTGAGACGGAGTTTTGCTTTTGTTTTCCAGGCTGGAGTGCAGTGGTGCAATCTCGGCTCATGGCAACCTCCACCTCCAAGGTTCAAGCGATTCTCCTGCCTCAGCCTCCCCAGTAGCTGGGATTACATGCATGCACCACCACACTCAGCTATTTGTTTGTTTGTTTGTTTGGTTTTTGTATTTTTATTAGAGACAGGATATCTCCATGTTGGTCAGGCTGGTCTCAAACTCCTGACCCCAGGTGATCTGCCTGCCTCGGCCTCCCAAAGTGCTGGGATTACCGGCATGAGCCACCACGTCTGGCCTATTTTGGGCTATTTTTAATAAAGATGTTATGAATATTCTTGGGTAAACTGTCAATTTAATTTTTCATGGATAAATAATAGCAGTACAAAAAGGAATATACCTCAACATGAAGACAACACACGACAAAACCACAGCTAATATCATACTTAATGGGGAAAATTTGAAAGCATTCACTCTAAGAACCGGAACAAGACAAATATGACCACTTTCATCATTCTTCAACACAGCATTGGGAATCCTTGTCAAAGCAATCAGGCAAGAGAAAAAAATAAAAGGCATTCAAATTGAAAAGGAGAAAGTCAAATTATTCCTGTGTTCTGATTATTTGATCTTATATCAAGAAAACCCTCAAGACTTAATAAAAAACTCTGAGATTTGATAAATGACCTCAGTAAAATTTCAGGATAGAAAATTAATGCACAGAAATTAGTAGAATTTCTACACATCAATAACAATGTAGCCAAGGACCAAATCAAGAAGGTAATCCAATTTACAATAACTGCAAAAAAGATAACAAATAAAATACCTATGAATATATTCAATGAAGGAGGTAAAAGTCTTTTATAAGAACTGCAAAACACTGAGGAAAAAGTCATATGTGACAAAAATATATGCAAACATATTCTATATTCATGGATTAGATGAATCAATATTGTTAAAACGGCCACACTGTCAAAGGCAATCTACAGATTCAGTGCAATCTATCAAATTGCTAACATTATTTTTCACATAGTTAGAAAAAAACAGCCCTAAAATTCATATGAAACCAGAGAAGAGCCGGATAGCCAAAGTACTTCTCAGCAAATATAACACACCTGAAGGCATCACATTATCTGACTTCAAATTATATTACACGGACATAGTAACCAAAAGAGCATGGTAGTGGGATAAAAACAGACACATAGATCAAAGGAACAGAATAAAGAACCCAGAAATAAAGTTACATTCTTACAACCAACTGATCTTTGGTAAAGTCAACATAAATGCACATCGGGGAAAAACACATCTTATATGACACATGGTATTGAGAAAACTGGATAGCCATATGTGGAACTAAAACTAGACTCGTGTTTCTCACAATATACAAAAATTAACTCAACATAAATTAAACACCTAAACATAAGACCTGAAACTATTAAAGATCAGAATAAAACTTTTTTAAAAAAGAAAATATCTTCTAGACATTGGCCTAGGCAAAGAATTTATTACCAAGTCTTCAAAAGCAAACACACCCAAAAGCAAAATACACAATGGGACTTAATTACACTACAAAGTTTCTGCACAAAAGAAAGACAGACAACCTACAGAATGGGAAAAAAAAAAATTTAAATATACATACAACAAAGGGCTAATATCCCCAATCTACAAGGAACTCAAACAGCTCAACAAGAAATAAACAAATAACCCCATTAAGATGTTGGCAAAGGGCATGAACAGACAATTTTTCAAAAGAAGACATATAATTAGCCAACAAACCTGAAAAAAATGCTCAATGTCAGTAGTCACCAGAGAAATGAAAATTATAACCACAATGAGAAACTGAAACTGGCTCAATTGTCGCACAGAATGCATTCATTTTATTGAATAAACATCAAAACTGACACTCCCTGGTCTTAAAACTTAAAATTCACACTCATCTTATCTGAGCTCCTATATCAGGAAACCACCCTTAAGCAAGCAACTGAAAATCATTAGATCACCTCATCCAGAAAATGAGACTCAGGGCATTCATCATGATTTCTTCCTTATCCCTCCTTAATTTTTATTTTCCCTGTATGTAGTTACATTCTTTCCTTGCTATATAAATACCCAATTTCAGTCAGTAGAAATAAATGTATTTGAGGTTTGGCTCCCATCTCTCGGGCTGATGTCACCCAAATAAAAAGTCTTCTTCCCTGGCAATACTCATTGTCTCAGTGATTGTCTTTCTGTGTGGTGAACAATGAGTCATAGACCAAATCCCTGGCATTTTGACAACAATACCATCTTACACCATTCACAATGGCTATCATTAAAAAGTCAAAAAACAACAGATATTGACAAGGATGTGGAGAAAAGGGAATGTTTATATGCTGTTGGTGGGAATGTAAATTAGTACAACTTTTATGGTAGACAGTATGGCAATTTCTCAAAGAACTAAAATTATAATTACCATTATATCCAGCAATCCCACTACTGGATATATAATCAAAAAGAAATAAATTATTACATCCAAAAGATACTTGCATTCATATATTTATCATAGTACTATTGACAATAGCATAGATATGGCATCAACCTAAGTGTCCATCAGCAGAGGATTGGATAAAGAAAATGTGTTCTATATATATACCATGGAATGCTACTTAGCCATAACAAATAATAAAATTACGTCTTTTGCAGCAGCATATATTGAACTGGAGACCATTATCTTAACTGAAATAACTCAGAAACAGAAAGCCATATAGCACATGTTCTCACTTACAAGTGGGAACTAAACAATGGGTGCACACATACATACAGATTGGGAAAATAGACATTAGAGACTACAAACATGGAAAGGTGAGGGGAGGGTAAAGGTCGCAAAATTACCTATTGGGTACAAAGTTTACTATTTGCATGATAAGTACACCAAAAGCCCAGACTTCACCACTAGTAATATATGTATACAGAAACCTGCATATTTACACCCTAAATATATAAGAGCGCAATTGCTGGGTCATAGGAATATATTTGTATTTTTAATAAACCACGAAAAATTTCAGAACATAATATATTTTGGGTTTAGTTTCAATTTTCTTGATAATTAATCATGCTGGGAACTTTTCATGTGTTTACTGGCCATTTATATGTGTGATTTTTTTATAGTGTCTAAATATTTGCCCATTTTTTTTATTGGGTTATTTGTCTTTTTACTAGTAATTTATAAGTGTTCATTAGATACCCTGATACAACTGGTATTGTGTCAGATATATGTATTATGGTTATTTTCTTCCTTGTATTTTCATTTTCTCAATGGTTTATTTTGATGAACAGATTTTTTATATTTTAATCAAGTACAAATAATCTTTTTTATTATTCCTCTCCATAAGAAATATTTCCCCACCCTAAAGTTGTGGAGATATTTTTTTCTATTTTTGTTAGAATGATTACAGTTATTGTCTTCACCTTTCTGCCTGTATTTCAACTTAAAGTGTATGGTATGAGGTAGGGAGTATAGGGGTTAAAATTATCCTTTTTTTTAAGGTTTATCCAGCTGTTAAAATAGGGAAAAAAATAACTTTTTTCAATCTTTGAATTATATAGTTACCTTTGTTGAAAATTAATTTAGTGAATATGTGTAATCTATTTCTTCACCATTTCTTTTGTAGCATTCACATTATTGCGTATCCCTACAGCAATTTCACACTCCCTTGATATTTTTTAAGATTTATAGTAAGTTTTTAAATCACTTAATATATTTTCTAACAAATGAATGTACTTGTCCCAAGTCTATTGGTTCCAAATCCATTGGCACCATATTGTAAACCATAGTGTCTCTCAGAACATCATTTAATAGTTTTTCTTGAGGAGCTGACTATATGAAATGTTTTTAAAATCTAAGAAGAACAAAATAGCTCCAAAGATATGGATTCATATATAGATTAACACATTGAATAGATTCAAGAATGGCTAAATTATAGACCAAAGTTCTAGTAATCGCAATGAGCTCAAGCTGATACTATTTCATCAGGGAGTCATATAAAAATAATTTTAGGATTAGTTAAGTTAAAAAAAAAAAACTTTTAAAAATACCTTGTTTTGCTTCTTATATCTCCAGTCCAAGGAGACTTCCTTATTCTGTGTCCCAAAGTGATTCCTTCCCCCAGCCGCCACTCCTCTACCACATATATTTTATTTCTCCAAAACTTGGTATCTTCAGTTTTCCCTTTTCACAAGTGTATCCTTAACTTCCCAGACCAACATCTGTTTTCTTTTCTTTGTGTGGAAATATGATCAAATTATGCATGCTTAAAAGCAAAACAAAAATAAAAATCTAACCTCTCAACGTTAATAAAAGTTACAATCATGTCCCCAACCTATTGCTTTATCTTTTTGTCTATATAGTTATGTTTTTTGAAATATTAATTTATATCCATTTATGTCAGCTACACAATCACCTGTCTTTGTATCCTCTTTCAAAATATTTGGTAAAATATTCTTGTTTAGCTCAAAGACCCCACTTTATTCTAAATTTCCTTCTATTTCTTTCTATTCCTCCTCAGGAATTGGAAAAATATTTTTCTTCAGATTACTCCATTTTTCATTAAACCAAACGCTTTGGAATATGTATAATTGCTCCTAAACCGATGATGAATACTTGGGAAAACTGCATGCCTGAATTTAGATTGGTATGTGGAACTTTCCAATACATAGCACATGAATTTTGCTGATAAGCACAGATCAAAAATTAATGAAATACAGTCTTGCTTTCAAGAAGTTCACACTCTAATGGAGAAGAAAGTAATTTACATATTTAATATTTGATAGTACATATTTAATTTCCATAATTTAAATTATGACACTGTCTTAAGTGCTACAACAAATGTGGAGCACAGTGGAGGTCAACCAACTTGTTAATTGCAAAAGGAGAACAATAAAGTCTAAATAGAAGAAAATATATATTTGACCTGATTCTTTAATGATAATTAGAATTTTTTTCCATTAGATTAAAAGGTCTAATAGCTGTCAAAGTAGAGGCACAGACACAGAGATATATGTACATACATATACAAAGAAAGACAATGGTGCTGGACCATAAACATAACTGATAGTTTCTGAGAATCTACTGGAGTTTTGTTGATAACCAATAAAAGGCATGTACGTGTGTATAGGTGCATGTGCCCAGGAGAGTCAAGATATGATAGGAATGTAGATTAAATTTAAACTATGAAAAGCCTTACATAAATTTATAAGAATTTGACAGTAGACTCTCTTATTTGTTGAAGGATTTAAGTTAGGGAGAAATCAGAAAACTACAGGATTAGAATGTTGTTGTGGGAGGAAGGGATTTTAATTCTGTCAGGAAAGTGGAAAAACGACTAGAGTTCTCAGAAACAGGAAGCAGGTAGAACACTTACAGTAGTAATCTCCAAACATCTCTGATCATAGGATTCAGTCAAGGCATCTGTTTAAGAACTGTCTTCTGAAGGCCCTACGTTTAAATTATGATTCACTGGTTGGGAAGTGGAGCTGTAGGATGTAGAGTTTAACATCATTTTTTCTTTTTTATGGTCATGAAAATTTAGAAAACATTGACTTGGGAGATATTTTCCATAGCTAGTTTAGAAAGTGAACAAAGTAACCTAAGGTAGTGAATGTGGGCATGGAGAAGGAGGATACTGTCAAATGTGGGCTCTGAGATATAATTAAAGAATTGACATTTGATATGACAGAATTGATTAGATTTTGGTAATGGGAAAAATGAAGGTAGGAGTTGCAAATCCTCCCAAAATTTTCAGTTCCTCCTGTGCTCTTGGCAGACTCTGTGATCTCATTTCTTCCTAATCTCCCCAAATACTTTACTCTGGCCCACTGTTTCTCAAACATACTACCATTTCAATGTCTCTATATTTCTTGTTTCCTGGAATTCTCACATCTAAGTCATCCATGTGGCCTACTCTTCAATATTGCTCAGGTCTCTGCTTCATCTGAGACCTCCATGACTATTTCATATAAAGTAGCACATCTATGCCTCTCTCTCCATGCTGTGTTAATTTTCTTCATCTAATTTAACTTTTTTTTTTCTTTTAGTCCTTTTTTAAACTATAGAATTCAAGCTCTATGAGTTCTGGGGACTTGGAACAGCCTGGGACAAGGTTAATGCTCAATAATTTGGTTAGTGGATAAAGGATTCTAAGACAAACATATAAAAGTAAAGATTGATATAGCCTTTAAGACTCAAGAAAATAAATCTCAAATGTTGGCCTTTCAGGCACCTTTAAAGGTTGTAAGAGAGATAATTTGGAGTGTTGAACCCTTCTCTACTTTTGACAGAAATAACACATATAGACAGTCATCTATAAAAACATCTCACTCAAATATGTTACATATTCTATTTGAGAAAGAAATAACCTGTAAATATCAATGATATTTTAAAAAAATCTAGCCTACTCATAAGAGCAAGCTTCAATTTTCATGCTTATTTCTAATGTAAACACTGTAACATAAAATGGCCCATCTGAATTGCCAAAAGAATTAAAATTTCAGTTCCATTCTGGATCTCCCTTAACTTGAGTACATTCTTTTTTTCAAGTAATGCTCTTAAATTAAAATTACTCCTAGGAATTTTCTGTAAAATACAAAGATTTGATATCACTTTTTAAAGAACCCTGAGACTTTATTCGGTTTTGTCAGTATATTTACTTTGTGTAAAACCATAGACTTCAACAGTGCAGATACCAAACCGTGTTTTGAATAAAACATACAATGTGGTGATTTATTCTGAGGGGCAATGAGCCAGCATTCTGCAATTTCATATTAGATTGTAGGCTGCAACAATAAACCTCTTTCAAGAAATGAAATAAATAGGACTGATGGAAAATTTTTAGAAATTAAATCGCCCACAACAAATAGGGACAATACACGAGAAGTCTTTGCTATGTATTTGGATATATATCATTCATAAATGCAGCTGCTTTCTAAGAAGCCAGCAGAATCTGAATGCTTTTGGGAGCCTAGGTACTCTACATGGATATGTTTTTAAATAAAGCATCTATGAATTTAACATAGTTTTATGCAGTACATTTGAACATATGTAGAAAATCTAACTTTTAGAAACACTTCAAGGATGAAAATTGATATTTTATAAATTTGTCCCTCAAAGTCAATTTCAGTTTTATAACATGAAACTTTCTTTCTTAAAAGACAATAGCTGTAAGACTGTAAATTTGAGTAATGTTGAAAAAAGAGAAAGAGTATGTCGGGGCAAATCTTTAGCCATAAAAAAAAATAATAATAAGTTTTAGGAACTAAATTTCATCATTAGAAAATGTTTGCTTTTTAATTTATTTATTTTAACGTGATATTTATTTATTTTTTTAATTACACTTTAAGTTCTAGGGTACATGTGCACAATGTGCAGGTTTGTTACATATGTATACATGTGCCTTGTTGATGTGCTGCACCCATTAACTTGTCATTTACATTAGGTATTTCTCCAAATGCTATCCCTCTCCCTTCCCCCCACCCACAACAGGCGCCAGTGTGTGATGTTCCCCACCCTGTGTTCAAGTAATCTCATTGTTTAATTCCCAGCTAAGAGTGAGAACATGTGGTGTTTGGTTTTCTGTCCTTGCGATAGTTTGCTCAGAATGATGATTTCCAGCTTCATTCATGTCCCTACAAAGGACATGAACTCGTTATTTTTTATGGCTACATAGTATTCCATGGTGTATATGTGCCACACATTCTTAATCCAGTCTATTATTGATGGATATTTGGGTTGGTTCCAAGTCTTTGCTATTGTGAACAGTGCCACAATAAACATACGTGTACATGTGTCTTTATAGTGATTTATAATGATTTATAATCCTTTGGGTATATACCCAGTTAACGGGATCTCTGGGTCAAATGGTATTTCTAGTTCTAGGTCCTAGAGGAATTGCCACCCTGTTTTCCACAATGGTTGAACTAGCTTACACTCCCACCAACAGTGCAAAAGTGTTCCTATTACTCCACATCCTCTACAGCACCTGTTGTATCCTGACATTTTAATGATTGTCTTTGTAACTGGTGTAAGATGGTATTTCATTGTGGTTTTGATTTGCATTTCTCTGATGGTCAATGATGATGAGCATTTTTTCATGGTCTATTGGCTGCATAAATGTCTTCTTTTGAGAAGTGTCTGTTCATATCCTTTGCCCATTTTTTGATGGGGTTGTTTGATTTTTTTTTCTTGTAAATTTAAGTACTTTGTAGATTCTGGATATTAGCCCTTCATTAGATGGGTAGATTGCAAAAATTTTCTCCCATTCTGTAGGTTTCCTGTTCACTCTGAAGGTAGCTTCTTTTCCTATGCAGAAGCTCTTTAGTATAATTAGGTTGCATTTTTCTATTTTGGCTTTTGTTGCCCTTGCTTTTGGTGTTTGAGTCATGAAGTCCTTGCCCATGCCTATGTCCTGAGTGATATTGCCTAGGTTTTCTTCTAGGGTTTTTGAGGTTTTGGGTCTGACATTTAAGTCTTTAATCCATCTCGAATTAATTTTTGTATAAGGTGTAAGGAAGGCAACCAGTTTCAGCTTTGTACATATGACTAGCCAGTTTTCCCAGCACCATGTATTAAACTGGGAATCCTTTCCTCATTTCTTGTTTTCATCAGGTTTGTCAAAGATCAGATGGTTGTAGATGTGTGGTATCATTTCTGAGGGCTCTGTTCTGTTCCATTGGTCATCTCTGTTTTGGTACCAGTACCATGATGTTTTGGTCACTGCAGCCTTGTAGTACAGTTTGAAGTCCAGTAGTGTGATGCCTCCAGCTTTGTTCTTTTGGTTTAGGATTGCCTTGGAAATGTGGGCTTTTTTATGGTTCCGCATGAACTTTAAAGTAGTTTTTTTCCAATTCTGTGAAGAAAGTCATTGGTAGTTTGATGGGGATGGCATTGAATCTATAAATTACCATGGGCACTATGGCCATTTTCATGATATTGATTCCTCCTATCCATGAGCATGGAATGCTCTTCCATTTGTGTCCTCTTTTATTTCATTGAGCAGTGGTTTGTTGTTCTCCTTGAAGAGGTCCTTTACATCCCTTGTAAGTTGGATTCCTTGGTATTTTATTCTCTTTGTAGCAATTGTGAATGGGAGTTCACTCATGATTTGGCTCTGTGATGTCTGTTATTGGTGTATAGGAATGCTTGTGATTTTTGCACATTGATTTCGTATCCTGAGACTTTGCTGAAGTTTCTTATCTGTTTAAGAAGATTTTGGGCTGAGATGATGGGGTTTTCAAATATACAATCATGTCATCTGCAAACAGGGACAATTTGACTTCCTCTTTTCCTAATTGAATACCCTTTATTTCTTTCTTCTGCCTGATTGCCCTGACCAGAACTTCCAAAACTATGTTGAATAGGAGTGGTGAGAGAAGGCATGCCTGTCTTGTGCCAGTTTTCAAAGGGAATGCTTCCAGTTTTTGCCCATGCAGTATGATATTGGCTGTGCATTTGTCATAAATAGCTCTTACTATTTTAAGATATGTCCTATCAATACCTAGTTTATTGAGAGTTTTTAGCATGAAGGGCTGTTGAATTTTGTCAAAGGCCTTTTTGGCATCTATTGAGATAATCATGTGGTTTTTGTCTTTGGTTCCGTTTATATGATAGATTATGTTTAATGATTTGCATATGTTGAACCAACCTTGCATCCCAGGGATGAAGCCAACTTGATTGTGGTGGATAAGCTTTTTGATGTGCTGCTGGATTCGGTTTGCCAGGATTTTATTGAGGATTTTTTGTATTGATATTCATCAGGGATATTGGTCTAAAATTCTCTTTTTTTTGTTGTGTCTCTGCCAGGCTTTGGTATCAGGATGATGCTGGCCTCGTAAAATGAGTTAGGAAGGATTCCATCTTTTTCTATTGATTGGAACAGTTTCAGAAGGAATGGTACCAGCTCCTCTTTGTACCTCTGGTAGAATTTGGCTGTGACTCCATCTGGTCCTGGACTTTTTTTGGTTGCTAGACTGCTAATTGTTGCCTCAATTTCAGAGCTTGTTATTCATCTATTCAGGGATTCAACTTCTTCCTGGTTTAGTCTTGGAAGGTTGTATGTGTCCAGGAATTTATCCATTTCTTCTAGATGTTCTAGTTTATTTGCGTGGAGGTGTTTATAGTATTTTCTGATGGTAGTTTCTATTTCTGTGGGATAGGTGGTGATATCTCTTTTATCATTTTTATTGCATCTATTTGATTCTTCTCTCTTTTCTTCTTTATTAATCTTGCTAGTAGTCTATCAATTTTGTTGGTCTTTTCAAAAAACCAGCTCCTGGATTCATTGATGTTTTGAAGGGTTTTTTGTGTCTCCATCTCCTTCAGCTCTGCTCTGATCTTAATTATTTCTTGCCTTCTGCTAGCTTTTGAATGTGTTTGCTCTTGCTTCTCTCATTCTTTCAATTTTGATGTTAGGGTGTCAATTTTAGATCTTTCCTGCTTTCTCTTGTGGGCATTTAGTGCTATAAATTTCCCTCTACACACTGCTTTAAATGTGTCCCAGAGATTCTGGTATGTTGTGTCTTTGTTCTCATTGGTTTCAAAGAACGTCTTTATTTTGCCTTCATTTTGTTATTTACCCAGTAGTCATTCAGGAGCAGGTTGTTCAATTTCCATGTAGTTGTGAGGTTTTGAGTGAGTTTCATAATCCTGAGTTCTAATTTGACTGCACTGTGGTCTGAAAGAGAGTTGGTTATGATTTCTGTTCTTTTACATTTGCTGAGGATTGCTTTTCTTCCAACTATGTGGTCAATTTGGGAATAAGTGCGATGTTTTCCTGAGAAGAATGTAAATTCTGTTGATTTGGGTTGGAGAGTTCTGTAGATGTCTATTAGGTGCAGAGTTGAGTTCAATTCTTGGATATCCTTGTTAACTTTCTGTCTCATTGATCTGTCTAATTTTGACAGTGGGATATTAAAGTCTCCCATTATTATTGTGTGGGAGTCTAAGTCTCTTTGTAGGTCTCTAAGGACTTGCTTTATGAATCTGTGTGCTCCTGTATTGGGTGCATGTATATTTAGGATAGTTAGATCTTCTTGTTGAATTGATCCCTTTACCATTGGCCTTCTTTTTCTCTTTTTATCTTTGTTGGTTTAGGGTGCAACTAGGATTGCAACCTGTGCTTTTTTTTGTTTGTTTGTTTTCCATTTGCTTGGTAGATCTTCCTCCATCCCTTTATTTTGAGCCTATGTGTGTCTCTGCACATGAGGTGGGTCTCCTGAATACAGCACACTGATGGGTCTTGACTCTTTTTCCAATTTGCCAGTCTGTGTCTTTTAATTGGGACATTTAGCCCATTTATGTTTAAGGTTAATATTGTTATGTGTGAATTTGATCCATTCATTATGATGTTAGCTGGTTATTTTGCTCGTTAGTTGATGTAGTTTGTTCCTAGTGTCAATGGTCTTTACAATTTGGCATGTTTTTGCAGTGGTTGTACCAGTTGTTCCATTCCATGTTTAGTGCTTCCTTCAGGAGCTCTTGTAAGGTAGGCCTGGTGGTGACAAAAATCTCTCAGCATTTCCTTGTCTGTAAAGGATTTTATTTCTCCTTCACTCATAAAGCTTGGTTTGGCTGGATATGAAATTCTGGGTTGAAAATTCTTTTCTTTAAGAATGTTGAATATTGGTCCCCACTCTCTTCTGTCTTGTAGAGTTTCTGTTGAGAGATCTGCTGTTAGTCTGATGAGCTTCCCTTTGTGGGTAACCTGACCTTTCTCTCTGGCTGCCCTTAACATTTTTTCCTTTCATTTCAACCTTGGTGAATCTGACGATTATGTGTCTTGGGGTTGCTCTTCTGGAGGAGTATCTTTGTGGCGTTCTCTACATTTCCTGAATTTGAGTGTTGGCCTGCCTTGCTAGGTTGGGGAAGTTCTCCTGGATAATATTCTCCCCGTCACTTTCAGGTACACCAATCAAATGTAGATTTGGTCTTTTCACATAGTCCCATATTTCTTGGAGGCTTTATTCGTTTCTCTTTACTCTTTTTTCCTCTAAACTTCTCTTCTCACTTCATTTCATTCATCTCACCTTCAGTCACTGATACCTTTTCTTCCACTTGATCGAATCAACTACTGAAGCATCTGCAAGCATCATGTAGTTCTTGAGCCATGGTTTTCAGCTCCATCAGGTCATTTAAGGTCTTCTTTACGCTGTTTGTTCTAGTTATACATTCTTCTAATCTTTTTTCAAGGTTTTCAGCTTCTTTGCGATGGGTTCAAATGTCCTTCTTTAGCTCGGAGTAGTTTGTTATTACCAATCTTCTGAAGCCTACTTCTGTCAACTCATCAAAGTCATTCTCTGTTCAGCTTTGTTCTGTGTTGCTGGCAAGGAGCTGAAATTCTTTGGAGGAGAAGAGGCACTCTGGTTTTTAGAATTTTCAGCTTTTCTGTTCTGGTTTCTCCCCATCTTTGTGGTTTTCATCTACCTTTGGTCTTTGATGATGGTGACCTACAGATGGGGTTTTGGTGTGGATGTCTTTTTTGTTGATGTTGATGCTATTCCTTTCTGTTTGTTAGTTTTCCTTCTAACAGTCAGGACCCTCAGCTGCAGGTCTGTTGGAGTTTGCTGCAGGTCCACTCCAGACCCTGTTTTCCTAGGTATCACCAACAGAGGCTGCAGAACAGTAAATATTGCAGAACAGCAAATGTTGCTGCCTTTTCCTTCCTCTGGAAGGTTTGTCTCAGAGGGGTACCCAGCTGTAGGAGGTATCAGTTGGCCCCTACTGGGATGTGTCTCCCAGTTAGGCTACTCAGGGGTCAGTAACCCACTTGAGGAGGCAGTTTATCTGTTCTCAGATAATGTCAAACTCCATGCTGGGAGAACCACTGCTCTCTTCCAAGCTTTCAGACAGGGACATTTAAGTCTGCAGAAGTTTCTGCTGCCTTTTGTTCAGCTATGCCGTGACCCCAGAGGTGGAGTCTACAGAGGCAGGAAGGCCTTGTTGAGCTGTGGTGGGCTCCACCCAGTTTGAGCTTCCTGACTGCTTTGTTTGAGCCTCAGCAGTGGTGAATGCCCCTCCCCCAGCCTAGCTGCCACCTTGCAATTCGATCTCAGACTGCTGTGCTAGCAGTGAGAAAGGCTCTGTGGGCATGGGACCTGCTGAGTCAGGTATGGGATATAATCTCCTGGTGTGCTGTTTGCTAAGACCGATGGAAAAGTGCAGTATTAAGGCAAGAGTGTTCCGATTTTCCAGGTAAGTCTCTCATGGTTTCCCTTGGCTAGGAAAGTGAATTCCCCGACCCCTCGTGCTTCTCAAGTGAGGCAATGCCCTGCCCTGCTTCAGCTCACACTCTGTGGGCTACAGCCACTGTCCAACCAGTCCCAGTGAGATGAACCCGGTACCTCAGTTGGAAATGCAGAAATCACTTGTCTTCTGCATCACTCACACTGGGAGCTGTAGACTGGAGCTGTTCCTATTTGGCCAGCTTGGAACGATGTATATTTGCTTTTTATTTAGCTAGAATCAGATGAGAAGATCTTTCTTTAAAAAAAAAAATAGTTTGTATATTTTCATTGAAGGAAAGTTTGGAACAAAACAATTTAGAAGCAAATATAGTAACACATACTTTTCATTAGCCTAAGATGTGATTAATGCAGTCATGCAACAAAAATATGAAATATTAGCAAAAAAGGATATAAAATAATCTATTAATGAATCCTCAATCATTCGTTCACTCATTTATTAAATATTCAGTATACAATATGCAACTAAATGAGCTTATAGTTTTCACAGTCCTGCAAATACTATTTCTACTTTCTTACAAGGAGACTTACAAGTAAAAGTTACATATATTTGTACACTTCTTCATGAAAATATTTCCTCTTCCAACCATGATGAGGTAATTAGACTTGTCCTCCCTCTATAAACAATTATAAAACTAGAAAAATATATAGTAGGTAAACAATTTCAGGCATTGAACAATAGGAAGTAGAGAACCGAAACTGATGAGTGAGGAGCACTCATGTATGAGCCTTCTGTTCATTCTAGATCTCCATCTGGTTATAGTTTCCTGATTGTGGCATAGGGAGGTAGAACCTAAGCAGAATCCCACTGAGCTGTGGAGGCAGAGATCGGGGTTTGGGCGGTGAAGTAGTTAATACTTGTGGGTGGAGTATGGGAGAGAAGGGAACCAGGCAGAGAAGGAGCACAAAAGTTTCTGAGGTGATTCCCCACAGATTTAGGGCTGAACTGTAATAAGCTCAGGATTAAACACTGAGGGCTAGCAAAGTGTAGTTGTTACAACATTGAGACCAAATGGAAATCTTTGAGGTTGTACAGCACTCTGAAACTTTGGAGTTCTCCTCCAACCAAGGTAGAGAAACTTTGTCATTTAGCTGTAACATCAAAAAACGTTGCACCATAGAAATGGCGACCATCCCCTAGAATAAGGATTACTCTAGAGTTTCCATTGCAAAGTTTAGAACCAGTATTTGACAGAAACACATGAAGTCTTCAGTAAAGTGCCTGTTTTCTAGAAAAAAACCTCAAAACTTATTAAAAGTTGACTTTTTGTAACATATAATATGCACTATATAGTATATAACAAAATAAGACATGCAAAAAGGTAAGACAATGTGCTGTATGTAGAGAAAAATGTAATCACTAGAAACAGACCACAACGCCAAGACCTCCCAGATGCTGGAAGTAGCAGAAAAGGCTTTAATAATTATCAAAAATGTATTTAGTTACTTAAAATGTCAATCTAGAATCCTACAGACAATATAACTATCCTTCAAAAATGACAGTGAAATACATTTTTATATAAACAAAAATTGAGAGAATATGTTCCCAGCAGACCTACAATACAAGAAACGCTGAAAGAAGCTTGTTAGGCAAACTAAAAAGGGTGGTAGGTGGAAAATGAGAGCTATAACAAGAGACGGAGTGTGAGAAGTGGTATGTGGTTAAATATATAAGACTAACTATTTTTCTTAATTTCTTAAAAGACAGATGACTAAAGTACATATTATAATTGTTAGGTGAGTTTTATACGTAGAAGTAAAATGTAAAACACCAATATCCAAAAAGTCAGGGGATCATAAATGGATGTGTATCATTGTATGAGTCTTAGGACTCTGAAGGGTGGAGAAGTATGAACTGCTAAACTATTAATTTTAGGTAGACTGTAATAATTTAAAAATGTCTATTGTAATTCCTAGCACAACCTTTAAAATAAAATTAAAAAGAGTTATAGCTAAAAATCTAAGAAAGAAAATATGGTGGTATAAGAATAGACAAATGGTGAATGGAACAAACATAGAGTTTAGTAAAAGGTCGGCATATGCAAGTTAACAGACAAAGTTGCCAAGATATCCATTCATTTAAAGGAAAAATGGAAATATTTTGATCAAATAGTATTACATTAGTTGGATATACATATAAAGAAAAAATATACCTTTATCCCTACCCCAGTCCACCAAAAAATTTAGTTTAAAAGTTGACCCAGAACTAATTATAAAAGCTAAAATTGTTATAATAAAACAAATAAGCAAATATTTATACTACTAGAGTAAGACAAGATTCCTAGAGCACTAAGTCATAGAAGCAAAAAATTGATCTTCATCAAAGTGAAAAACATCTGATCTTCAAAAGACACTCTTAAGAAAATGAGAAATCTCAGCACTTTGAGAGGCTGAGGTGGCTGGATCACGAGGTCAGGAGATTGAGGCCATCTTGGCTAACACAGGGAAACCCCGTTTCTACTGAAAACACACACAAAAAATTAGCCAGCATGGTGGCGGGCACCTGTAGTACCAGCTACTCGGGAGGCTGAGGCAAGAGAATGGTGTGAACTCGGGAGGCAGAGTTTGCAGTAAGCAAAGATCGCACCACTACACTCCAGCCTGGGCGACAGAGCCAGACTCCGTCTCAAAAAAAAAAAAAGAAAATGAGAAGTAAAGATGACAGATTGGGGGAAAATATTTGCAATGCATATGTCTGACAAAAAACTTGTATGTGGAATACACAAAGAATTGCTACAACTCTGAAATAAAAGGCAATAATAAAATTTAAAAATAACAAAAGATTTTATTGGCAGTTTACAAAAGTAGATATACAATTCAATTAGTCAATAAATACTTGAAAAGATTCTTAGTCATTAATCATCAACCTGCAAATTAAAACCACAATGATATTCTACTTCAAACTCATTTCAATGGCTACAATTAAAGATTAAAAATATCAATTGTGGACAAGCATGTGGCAAGGCTGAATCCTTCTACATCATTCTTAAGAGTGTAAACTAGTAAAATTACTTTGGAAAACATTTCAGTTTCTTATAAAGTTAAACATACATCTAATTTTTTTCTATAATAAATTAGGTTGTCTTAGGCCTAATCATAAAAGGTAAAATTCTAATATTAAAACAAAATAATAAAACATAAAGCATAAATAATAAAACAAAAAATTATTCTAAATATTTACACAAGGGAAATGGAAATACATGTACAAATATACATGTACATATATGCTTATAGCAGCTATATTCAAAAGAGCCACAAACTGAGAACAACCCATATGTCTATGCATAGGTGAGTGAACAAGCAAAATGTTGGTCTAATCATATAATAGAATAGCACTAAGCAATAAAGTTTAAGAAATTGCTGATATACACAAAATTATGAAAGAGCTCAAAAACACTATAGCTGAGTATAAGAAGCTAGACGCAAATAGCTTGTATTTTATGATTTCATTTATTTGATGCTGTAGAATGAGCAAAACTAATCTAAGGTGACAGAAATATTATCAGTGATTTGGAGGCTTAGGGGTTGGTGAGGATTTTCTGCAAAGGAATAAGGAGCTTTCTGTTATGACATAAATGTTCTCTATCCCGTTTGTGGTGTGTGGTAGACAGAATGATTCTCCAAAGATGTCCAAGTCCTAATGGCCAGACCCTGTAAATATGTTACCTTACATGGCAGGAGAGAGTTCCAGATACAATTAGATTAAGGATCTTGAGAATGGGGAGATTATCCTAGATTATTCAGCTTGACCTAGTGTAATCACAAGTCTCCTTATGAGAAGGAGGCAAGAAGATCAAAGTTAGAAAAGTAAATACGATGACTGAAGACATGTAGATGAAAAAAGGGGCCATGTAATAAGGAAAGCAGACAAGCTCTAGAAGAGAAGGACAACCTCTGAAAACGCAGGGACACTAATTCTCCCCACCAGCCTCCAGAAGGAACCAGTCACGCCCAAAGCTTGATTTAGCATCAAAATACTCAATTTAGGATTCTGGACTTCAATATAAGTTATAATCACAAATGTATGTTCTTTTAAACTATTAAGTGTGGCTATTTGTTACAGCAGCAATAGAGAACTGTGTAATAGGTTGTTATTACCTGGATGTGTAAATTCATCACAATGCACTGAATTGCATAATTAAAACCTGTGTATTTAATTATGTGCAAATTATACTTCAATAAAGTTGATTTTCGAAAACATTGAAGGAAGCCTGGATGGAATTTTTTTTCTACATGGATAATATTGTCTATGGTGTCTAATAGTGTAGAAATTTGCCATACGTGATTGAGCACTTGAATGGAGGCTAATCCAAAATTGTTAAGCACCATAAAAACACTGGATTTTGGAAACACAGTACACAGCAGTAAAATATCTCATAAATAATATTCATAATAACTACATGTTGAAATTATGTTTTGTATATGTTGGGTTAAGTAAAATAAACTATTAAATCATATCTATTTGTTTTCTTTTTGTAATGCGGCTTCTAGAAAACGTAAAATAATATATGTAACTTATATAATATTTCTAGAAAACAGATTCACACCTAGTTAAAATGAGAATCTAGGAGGGAATTTATCCGTGAAAATCTTTTGGGATAAGAAGATAACAGGGTATTCTAGAAAGTGGAAAATGCAAAGTCAGAGATTAGAACATAAGAAAGCTTAATGTGAAGGGGATGGAACAAGATAAGAAAGCTTAATGTGGAAGGGATGGAACAAGAGGCTCCACTGATCATACCACCACAAGAACATCAATTTAACTGCTACCTACACAGAAAAAAACACCTTCAAAAGAACCAAAAATTAGGTGAGCACTCACAGTACCTAGTTTTAACTTCGTATCACTGAGAGAGGCACTGAAGAGATAGGAAAAACAGTCTTGAATTGCCAACATCACTCCTCCCCTAATCCTCCAACAGTGGTCGCACTATGCGGAGAGCATTTCAGTGTCCTGGAATGAAGGAAAGCCAGCAGTTGTGAGGTATTTCAGCACTGCCTTTGTTATAGGAAAAAGCAAAACTATACCAAACTCAGCTAAAGCCCGCCCACATGGGGAGCATTTGCACCAGTCCTAGCCAGAGGCAAATTGCTGATCTCAGGAGTTGGACCTTGAGTTTACACAAGCCTTGTCACCATGGGCTAAAATACTCTGGAGCCTCTAGTAAACTTGAAAATCAGTCTAGGCCACAAAGACTGCAACATCTGAGTAAGTCCTAGGGCTGAACTGGGCCCAGAGACAGTAGACTGGGGGCTCACATGACCTACTGGGATACCAGCAAGGGTGGGGAGGATTTTGTCTTGCATCTTGGTTACCAGCTCATACATAGCAGGATAGGTCACCAGTCAGAGTCATGAGGCTCACTTTCCAGGCTCTAGCTCCCAGCATTTCTAGGCACACCCTAGGCCAGGGGGAGGGAACCTGGTACCTATGAGGGAAGCAACTGGACTTTGCAGAATTCATCATCTGCTAATTTAAGATAACTTGGACCCTAAATAACCGGCAGTGATATGCAGAAAGTACACTGAGAGCACTGGGTGAGATACTGAGACTCGTTGGCTTCAGGTGAGACTCAGCACATTTCCAGCTGTGGTGGCTATGGGGCAAGAGTCCTTCTGCTTGAGAAAAGTGGAGGGAAATGTAAATGGGACTTTGACTTGCACCTTAGGTACCAGCTTGGCCAGAGAAGGTAGAGCACCAAGCAGGCTCTTCAGGTTCCCAATTCCAGGACCTGGGTCTTGGACAGGATTTCTGGAACTGCCCAGGACCAGAGTGGAGCCCACTCTCCTGAAGGGTGAGTCCCAGGCCAGGCAGCATTCACCACAAGCTGACGGAAGAGCCATTGGGCCTTCAAGGTACATCAGCAGTAGTCTGGCAGTACTCTCTGTGGGTCTCAGTTAGTGGTGTCCAAGGAGTAAGGTTCCTCTTCCCTTGAAAAGCAGAGGAAAGAGTGGAAAAACCTGCCACCTGTGGTTTGAGTGCCATCTCAGCTACAGCAGAGCAGAACCCCAAGTACATTTCAAAGGTTTTTGACTCCAGTCTTGGCTCCCAGACAGCACCTCTGAGCCTGCCTGGGACCTGGGGAAACTCACCGTCCTGAAGAGAAGAACATAAGTCTGGCTGGTTTTGCCAACTGCTGAATTTTAGAGCCCCACGGCTTTGAGCAAACATAGACAGTAGCCAGGGAGTGGTTATGGCGGGCCTTGGGTGAGACCCATTGCTGTGATGGCTTTAAGTCTGACTCAGTGCACTCCTAGGGGCAGTGGCCACAGGGGTCCTTGGGTCATTCCATGTCCAGATGCAGGTGGCTTAGAACAGAGAGACAAACTCCACTGTTTAGGCAAAATTAAGGGGAGAAAACAAAAGGGTCTGACTGCTAATCCAGAGAATTCTTCTGGATCTTGGCCAAGACCGTCAAGATGGCACCTTTATGAGTCTGCGAGGACCACAGTGTTAATGAGCTTGGGGTGCCCCCTAAAGCAGATACAGCTTAGATCACAACACCTAAGTCTTTTTGAATACTTGGAAAGCCTTCCCAAGAAGGATGGGTACAAACAAGCCAAGACTCCAAAGACTATAATAAATACCTAACTTTTCAATGTCCAGACACAGATGAACATATAAAAGTATTAAGATGATCCAAGAAACATGAGCTTGCCAAATGAACTAAATAAGTCACCAGAGACCAATCCTGGTGAAACAGATCTATGTGATCTTTTAGACAGTGAATTCAAAATAGCTCTTTTAAGGATACTCAACAAAATTCAAGATAACACAGATAAGGAATTTAGAATTCCTTCAGATAAATTTGACAAAGAGATTAAAATAACAGGAATCAAGCAGAAATTCTGGAGATGAAATATGCAACTGATGTACTGAAGAATGCATTAGAATATTTTGATAACAGAATTAATCAATCAGAAGAAAGAATTAGTAACCTTGAACACAGGCTATTTGAAAATACATGATAGAAGAAACAAAATAAAAAAGAATTAAAAAAAATAATCTACAGGATCTAGAAAATAGCCTCAGAAGGGCAAATATAAGAGTTATTGGCCTTAAAGAGGATATAGAGAAAGCAATAGGGATAGAAAGTAAAGGTTAATAACAGAACTTCCCAAACTAGAGAAAGATATCAATATCCAATATTTTTCAATATATTATCAACATCCAAGTACAAATTATAGAACACAAAGCAGATTTAACCCAAAGAAGACTGCCTCAAGACATTTAATACTCAAAGTCACAAAAGTCAAGAATAAAAAATGATTCTAAAGGAAGCAAAAGAAAAGAAACAAGTAACATACAGTAGAGCTCCAGTGTATCTGGAAGTAGACTTTTCGTGGAAACTTTACAGGCCAGGAGAGAGTGACATGACATATTTAAAGTGCTGAAGAAACAAACAAACAAACAAACAAAAACTATTTTACCCTAGAATAGTATATCTGGTGAAAATATTCTTCAGCCATGAAGGTGAAATAAAGTCTTTCCCAGGCAAACCAAAGCTGAGAGATTTCATCAAAACCAGACCTGTTCTACCAGATATGCTAAAGGGAATACTTCAGTCAGAAAGTAAAGGAAGTTAGTGAGCAATAAGTAATAAGACACAAAACTCACTGGTTATAGTAAGTATGTAGAAAAACAGAATATTATAACACTGTATCTGTGGTGTGTAAACTACTCTTATCCTAAGTAAATGACTAAGCAATGAACCAATCAAAAATAGTAACTACAACTTTTTAAGACATAGTCAATACAATAAGATATGAATAGTAACAGTAAAACATTAAAAAGCAAGGAAGCAAAGTTAAGACGTAGTCTTCATTAATTTTCTTTTTGCTTGTTTGTTTATGCAAACAGTGTTATCAGTTTTAAATAATGGATTTTAAGATAGTATTTGCAAACCTCATGGTAATTTCGAACCAATAACCATATAACAGATACACCAAAAATAAAGAGGAGGAAAACGAATCATATCAGCAGAGAAAACCGCCTTCACTTAAAGGAAGGCACGAAGGAAAAGAAGACTGCAAAACAATGAGAAAACAAATTTTAAAATGGCAGAAGTAAGTACTACTTATCAATAATAAGAATGAATGTAAATGAACTAAACTCTAATAAAAAGGCAGAGAATGACTGAAGGGGCTGTATGGTATTAAAAACCAGACTCAATGATCTGTTGCCTATAAGAAACATACTTTACCTATAAAGACACACATAGGCTAAAATTAAAAAAAGGTATGAAAAAGGTATTTCATGTCAATGAAAACCAAAAAAGAGCAGGAGTAGCTATACTTACTTCAGACAGAATATATTTCAAGACCAAAACTATAAGAAAGCACAAGGAAAGTTTCTATATAATAATAAGATGTCAATTCAGGAAAAGTATATAACAATTTAAAATATATATACACCCAACACTGGAGAACCCAGATATATTAAGGAAATAGAGGTAAAGAGAGATAAGTCCCAATACAGTAATAGCTGGATAACTCAGCACCCCACTTTCAGCACTGGATAGATATCCGGACAGAAAACCAGCAAAGAAACATCAAATTTAATTCACACTACACAAAACTAATCTTTTACAGAACATTTCATTGAATGGCTGAAGAATACATATTTTTTTCCCTCAACACATGGATCATTCTGAAGGATAGACCATCTGTTAGGTCACAAAACAAGTCTTTAAACATTCAAAAAATTGAAATAATACCAAGCATCTTCTCTGACCACAATGAAATAAAACAAGAAATCAACGACAAGGGGAATTTTAGAAACAATACACATACATGGAAAGTAAACAGTAAGCTACTGAATGACCAGTGGATCAATGAAGAAATTAAAAAGAAAATTGAAAGATTGTTTGAAACAAATGATAATGGAAACACAACATATCAAAGCCTATGGGATATAGAAAAAACAGCACTAGGAGGGAAGTTTATAGCTGTAAGTGCCTACATTAGAAGAGAAACTTCAAATAAACAATCTAGCAATACATCTTAAAGAACTAGAAAAGGAAGACCAAACCGAACCCCAACTTAATAAAGGAAAAAATTTAAAAAGATCAGAGTAGAAATAAACGAATATAAAATGAAGAAATCAATACAAAAGATCAATAAAGTAAAAAATTGGCTTTTGAAAAAGTTAACAAAGGTGACAAACTTTTAGCCCAACTAAAAAAAAAGAGAGAAGATCCAAGTAAACAAAATCAGAGATGAAAAAGGAGGCATTACAACTGATACTGCAGAGAATCGAAGCATCATTAGTGGCTACCATGAGCAACTATATGCTTGTAAATTGGAAAATCTGGAAGATATGGAAAAATTCTTAGACTCATACAGCCTACCAAGATTGAAGTTGGAAGAAATCCAAAACCAGATCAGACCAATAACAAGTAATGAGATTGAAGTCATAATAAAAGTCTCCCAAGAAAGAAAATCCAGGACCCAATGCCTTTACTGCTAAATTGTAGCAAACATTTAAAGAAGTAATAGCAATCCTACTGAAACTGTTTCAAAAAATAGGAGGAGGGAATACTTCTAAACTCATTGTACAAGGTAAGTATTACCCTGATACCAAACCAGACAAAGACACATCAAGAAAAGAAAACCACAGGCTAATATCTCTGATGAACATTGATGCAAAAATCCTCAACAAAATACTAGCAAACCAACTTCAAAAATACCTTAGAAAGATCATTCATCCTGACTCAATGGGATTTATCCCAGGGATGCAAAGATGGTTCAACATACCTAAATCAATCAATAAGATGCATTGTGTCAACAGAAAGAACAAAAACCATATGATTATTTCAACTGATGCTGAAAAGGCATTTGATAAAATCTAACATCCCTTCATGATAAAAACCTTAAAAAACCTGGAGATAGAAGGAACATACCTCAACATAATAGAAGCCATAGATAACAGACCCATAACTAGTATACTGAATGGGGACAAAACGAAAACCTTACCTCTAAGATGGGGAAGACGACAAGAATGCCCAGTCACTACTGTTATTCAACATCGTACTGGAAGTCCTAGCTAGAGCAATCAGACCTAAGAAAGATATAAAGGGCATCCAAATTAGTAAGGAAGAAGTCAAATTATTCTTGTTTGCTGATGATATAATCTTATATCTGGAAACACCTAAGGACTCCACAATAAAACTATTGGAACTGATGAACAAATTCAGTAAAGTTGCAGGATGCAAAATCGACACACAAAAATCAATAACATTTTTATATGACAACAGCGAACAATATGAAAAAGAAATAAAATATAATCCCACTTACAATAGGCACACATGAAATTAAATAACTAGGAATTAACCAAAGAAGTGTAAGCTCCCTATAGTGAAAACTACAAAACACTGATGAAAGAAACTGAAGAGGTCACACACACATACACACACACACACACACACACATAAAAAATATTTTATGATCATGAATTGGAAGAGTAAATATTGTTAAAATGTCTATACTACCCGAAGCAATCTATAGATTTAATGCAACATACTATTTAATTTAGGCTTGTATTATCAACCTGATAAAATATTGTTTCAAGGTTAAAAATACTATTGCTAAGTGGTTTTCCAAAATAAAGCATTTCAATCATTGCTTCATATTAATTTGTAACGGACTGATAGTATCAAGTGCTTTCATTTAAAGAAAACTCTGTTGAAGGTGACTTTGACTTTACAAAATGATACATGAACTTCTTATTTGTGGTTTGCAATCTGAAAACCAAAACCTGTAGCATTCAATCAGTATTTCTGTGGGGGCATTTTGTCCTGATACTTTAGTAGTACCAAGAAAAGAAAAAAATGAGATTGACAAACTATGATTAGCACACGGCCCACCTAACCTTATAATAGTGTCATCTAATTTCGAACTGCAGTTTCTCATTTTAAAAAGGGGGAGATACAAGATACGTAGATGGACATATAGGGAGAAATAGAGAGGACCTCCAAAGCTTTCACTATCAATGGAGAGAGATGACTTTTAGAATTCTTATCTTAAAATGCAGATCGTATCATGAATGGGGAGGGGATGAGGAGGGCCAGCACAGAAGTGATGGCCACAGTTGATTAAGCTGGGTCAAGGTTCAGCAGTCCCTAGGAACACATGGTGGCGTGAAGGGATCAAAATGGCCTGGCCTTTGATCTCACTGAGGAATAGAAGGTTTTTACAACTTCAGCGTGCAAAATTGTTTTTCTAATGATTAAGTGGAACTCCTACAATAATTAGAGAGAGAGACAGATTCACTTTGATGTGGCAGAGGAATTTATCTTGATCATTGCTGTTTTTGCAGTCTATCTCAAAGTGCATTGCCCCCAGAAGGCTTGTAATTACTTCTACCATCAAGGGCCTAAAAACTCCCTACCAAAATTGTAGCAATAACATGATGCATAATTTGAGTAACCACCTCTCATCTGTAAAATATGCAACTTTAAAATGTGTGACCATCTTCAAATGTTGTTTTGAGGATGAATTAAATGAGACTATAAAGGTTACTCTAACGTACTGTATAAATGAAAGAAAGAAATAAGATAAATCTGCCTATGTGTTACCACTTCTCATGTAAGTATAGGGCTAAAACACTATTGCTGAATATCTTATTTGCATTACTCTAACAGGAAAATAGCCAATAAAAATGTAAAGGAACCTGCATTTTAGTACTGGAATTTTTAAGTTATTTTCATTTGGATTGAAAAACGTGTGGAAAATGTTGTCTACTTTTTTACACCATTTCCTGATAGATTACATCAATGTTTCTTAGTGATGCACCCTACTGTGAAAACAAAACAAAACAAACACAAAAAAAAACTTTCACTAAGATTCATAGCATAATCTAACATTAAGTTCAAAATTATTCATGTTGTCCCGTGGTATAGTGGCATACAGATATATAATGAGACTGATTCTATGGATAAAAAATGGAATATGCAAAATGGTTCTAGTTAGGAAACTTCGTGGTAACTTTTATGGCTAATTTACTTTACGAGTTTCATCAGGGCATCCGTGCTAATTACACGGAATGTGCGCACCTCTGTCATGAGAATTAATTTGCTTAAGATGTCTTTAATGAATAAAAATATTGCAAATTTTGTTGAGGCCTGTTTCTACTCCTTTTGTTTAACATCTATCCTACAGAAATGTGCTTATTTTATCAGTTTCTCAAAATCTACTTTTGGCTTTGCTAATACTCTATATTAATTCCATTTTTATTTTATATATTTCTGTTTTATTTTAAAATATTTTATTTGCTATTGTTTTAGAATAGGTATGCATGAACATCATATAAAATTCAAAATGTGCATGTTGGTATTCAGTAAAATGTATGCTGTCTTTTCAGCCTGTCCCGAGCTCTGTTACCCTCTCTAGAGGAAATCTTTAGAGGAAATCACTGTTACTAGTCTTCCGTTTGTCTTTACAGCTTTATTTAATACATAGATAAGCATATACATATTGTTCTCTATATAAATCTGTACATCACAGACATCACATCTGTACACACTATTTTGTACCTTGATTGTTTCTCTTACCATTTTAGCTGTAACAGAGTTTGGCAAACTGCAGCTCACAGATCAAATCTAGCCCATCTTTTGTTTTATGAGAATAAAGCCACACTTATTTATTGCTGTCTTGTTTGTGGCTGCTTTCATGCTATAACACCAAAACCAAATGGCTGCAACAGAGACCTTATGACCTCCAAAGACTAAAATATTTACTATATGATATTGTACAGAAAAAAAAAAAAAGTTTGCTGTTACTTGATCTAGAAGGTCTTTTTTTTTTTAATTTTTATTTATTTATTTATTTATTTTTGACAGAGTCTCGCTCTGTCGCCCAGGCTGGAGTGCAGTGGCCGGATCTCAGCTCACTGCAAGCTCCGCCTCCCGGGTTCACGCCATTCTCCTGCCTCAGCCTCCCGAGTAGCTGGGACTACAGGCGCCCGCCACCTCGCCCGGCTAGGTTTTTGTATTTTTTTAGTAGAGATGGGGTTTCACCATGTTAGCCAGGATGGTCTCGATCTCCGGACCTCGTGATCCGCCCGTCTCGGCCTCCCAAAGTGCTGGGATTACAGGCTTGAGCCACCGCGCCTGGCCTTTAGAAGGTCTTTTAATAGCTGTATATGTAGAGGTATCTAACACTTTTTAACAACTTTATAATAGTCCAATGAGAAAAGGGGACATAAACAGTTTTAAGTTTTTTATTTTTTATTTTTTTAACTTTTATTTTAATCTCAGGGGTACATGTGCATGTTTGTTATGTAGGTAAACTTGTGTTATGATGGTTTGGTGTACAGATTATTAAATCACCCAGGTATTAAGCCTAGTACTCATTCATTATTTTTCCTGATCCTCTTCCTCATTCCACCCTGTGCCCTCCAAAAGGCCCCAGTGTGTGTTGTTCTCCTCTATGTGTCTATGTGTTCTCACCATTTTCTCCCACTTAAGTGTTTTTGTTTGTTTGTTTGTTTCTGCATTAGTTTCCAAAGGATAATGGCCTCCAGCTCCATCTTTGTCCCTGTAAAAGACATGATCTCATTCTTTTTGATGGCTGCATAGTATTCCATGGTGTAAATGTACCATATTTTGAAGATAACTTTGTAGTCACCATATGACAAGACACTTTATATTTTTGGACTATATTTGTAGACTATTCTCTACGAACATTAATAAAAATAGTGTTTTCCTCCCTACCTCTACTTCTTAAATTCCTTCCCCTCTACCATCCTATTTTAAACTTTCACCATCAGTTTAAGATATTTGACCTCAAAGTATAAATTATGCATATATCAGCATGCTAAACTAATTTCTACCTTCTCAATCTTTCTCTACATTTTCAATTTACAAAATTGAGATTCTTACTGTCTGGATTTACAACATTCACATTTGTCTTCAGAATCACAAGGCCCCATTTGCAGTAGTCCCAGTCTTTCAGCAAATGAGAGGTGGGACTTACTTATTAGTATGTTTGCTATAGTTTTTCTACCTCTGGAGATGTTTTCAAGAAATAAAAATAATAGTTTTATTATTTAAAATCTTGAATTAATTTTTAATTTAATTAAAAAGCCAAATTCCTTTCATATCCATTATGATGATCTGGTATTTTTCTTCATTCTATTCATGTAGCATATTAGATATAATAATTTTCCTGTGTTGACCCACCTGTATATTGGCATAAGGCCTACTTGGTTGTGCTGTATAAATCTTTTAATATGTTTTGGGTTCAGCTTATTGAAGATTGTTGCATTTATTCATGAGTAGTATTGGTCTGCAGTTCTCTTGTAATGTCTTTGGCTTTGGTGGTAGGTTAATACTGGCTTCATAGAACAAATTAGGAAATGTTCACTCTCATTTCTCAGAAGAGTTTGAGAAAGATGGGTGTTAATTTTTCTTTAAGTATTTGGTAGTATATGTCAGTTAAATAATTTGACCCTGGGCTCTTTTGTGTTGAAAGTTTTCTGCTTACGTAATCAATCTCTTTATCTGTTCTAGGGGTATTCAGTTTCATATTTCTTCTTGAATCATTTTGATAGATTCTATGTTTCTAAGAAATTTATCCATTTCAGCTAGGTTATGCTATTTGTTGGCGTGTAATTGTTCATATCATTATTCTCTTAAAATCCTCTTTAGTTTCAATAATGGTGGTAGTAATATCCTCATGTCCATTCCTGATTTTAGTAGATTGAGTCTTCTCTTTTTGTCCTAGTTCACACTAGTTAAAGATTTGTCAATTTTTTAAATGTTTTCAAATAGCCAACTTTGGTCTTGTTTATTTGTTTTATTTTTCTCTTCACGATTTGATCTCTAATCATTATTATTTTTTTCTACTAGTTTTTGATTTTGTCTGCTCTCCTTTTCCTGGCTTGTTGAGGTGTAAACTTAGGTTAATTTGAGACCTTCCTTCTTTTTAAATGTGGCATTTATAGCTATAAATTTCTGCAGTGGCCCAAATGGTGTGTTTCCCCAGAATTCATATGTTGAAACCTAATTGTCAACGTTATGATGTTAGAAGGTAAGGCCTTTGGAAAATGATTAAGTCATGAAGGTGGAGCCAACCTCATGAATGGGATTAGTGCCTTTATAAATAGGCCCCTGGAGAGTTGCTTTGCCCCTTTTTAGCATGTGATGATACAGTTGGAAGACTCCATCTATGAAACACAGAGCGGGCCCTCACTAGACACTGAATCTACCAGCGTCTTGATCTTGGAGTTTCCAGCCTTCAGAACTGCAAGAAATAAATCTTATAATTTATAAAGTCACCCAGTTTGTGGTGTTTTGTTATTGCAGCTCAAATGCACTAAGGATATTCCTCTGAGTACTATTTTCACAGTTTATTAATATTAATTTTAATTAACATTGCTATTAATCATATCATATTATATTATTATTAACAATATCAATATTATGAACTATATTAATATATATTATTAATTATATCAATATTATTAAATATTATTGACAATATTAATTAATATAATTATTTTAATTCAGCTCAAAGTATTTTTCAATTTTATAATTTATTATTTGACCCATGATTTAAGACTGTGTTGTTTAATTTCCACATTTTTATAAGATTTCCTTCTGCTATTGATTTTTAACTTCTTTCTACTGTGATTGACAAAGATATTTTATATGATTTAATTTTAAAATATTTGAGATTTTTGCATCCTAAAATATTTTATCCTGAAGAATATTCCATGTTCACTTGAGAAAAATATGTGTTTTGCTGTTGAGTGAGGGCATTCTCTATATGTTTGTTAGATCTAATTGGTTTACAGTATTGTTCAAGTCTTCTATGCACTTATTTCTCTCTTTTTTTTTCGTGGTTGTTACACCCATTATTGAAAGTTAGGTGCTGAAGTCTCCAACTATTATTATTGAACTATCTATTCCTCCCTTCAGTTCTGTTGGTTTTGCTTTATTTATTTGAGACTTGTTAGGTGCATAATTGTAACATAATTGTTACATCTTCTTGATAAATAGACCTCTTTATTGTTACATACAGTAATCTTTCCTTATCCACATTTTTGAATTTTGTGGTTTCAATTGTGGTCAATAGTCACCCACAATTATTAAAGACAAAATTTCAGAAATAAATAATTCCTAAGTTTTAAATTGGACACCATTCTGGGTAGCGTGATGAAATTTTATGTCATCATAAGATTTGTCCCACTTAGGACAGGAATCATCCCTCTGCCGAGCGTATCCACACTGTATACATCACCTGCCTGTCATTCACTTGGTAGCTGTGTATCAGATCCATGGTTACTGTATCTCAGTGCTTGTGTTCAAGTAACTCTTATTTTACTTAATAATGGCCCCAAAGCACTAAGGTAATGATGCTGACAATTCAGTTATGCCAAAGAGAAGCTGTAAAGTGCTTCTTTTAAGTATAAAGGTGAAAGTACTAGATTTAATAACAAAAAAATTGTGTGCTAAAATTTCTAAGATCTACAGTAAAAATGAATGTTATATCTGTAAAACTCTGGAGAAGAACAAAACGATTTCTGCACTATGTATAGGTAGTTTCAGTGGTTTCGGGAATCCACTGGGGATATCTGAACATATCTGCATGATAAGGGGGTATGAATATAATGTCCTTCTTTGTCTCTTATCATAATTTTTGTATTTAAATACATTTTATCTAACATTAGTATAGCCCCTACAGCTGTTTTTTGTTTTTTTGTTTTTTTTTTTTTTGGTTACTGTCTGTATGGAATATATTTTCCTCCTTTCAATTTTAAATTATTTGAGTTTTTGGATCTAAAGTGAGTGTCTTATAGACAATATATAGTTGGATCATTTTTTTAAAAGCCATTCTTCCAGTCTCTGACTTTAAATAGGAACATTTAATCTATTTGTTGTAATGTAATTACTGATAAGAAAGGAATTACTTCTGCCATTTTGCTATTCATTTTACATGCCTTTTTGTTGCTCAATTTCTCCATTACTGTCTTCCTTTTTATTAGACAGATGTTTTCTATTGTACCATTTCAATTCCTTTTCTCATTTGTTATACTATATACTCTTTAGTTATTTTCTTAGTCGTTGCCTGAGCATTATAATTAATGTATTAATTTATACCAATTTAGCTCAAATAAGTACCAACTTACTTTCAATAGTGTACAAAACTTTGCCCCTATATAGCTCTACTATCTCTTTATTTAATTATTGTCACAAGTTACATGTTTATACATTTTGTATCCATCACCATTCATTTATACTTATTGTTTTATGCATTTGTTCTTTAGGGAATAAAGAGTAGTAAAACCAAACTACATTACTATGAATATCTGCATTTATCTTTGTAGCCATGTTTTTTAAAGTTCTTTATTTCTTCACATAGATTTGAATTACTGTTTAGTGTCCTTTCATTTCAGTCTGAAGAACTCCCTTTTCTTCCCTTTATATCTCTCCCTCCCTTCTACATTTTCACTTCTTCTTGTCGTATTTCTGCCTGTTCTCATTTTATAATACCATTAAAAGCATATTCTGTAATCTCCATGTTCCTTAAATAACATGTTTTCAAAACCTTTATCAAAATTTCTAATATATTCATTTATTCTGAATAAATTAATCTGGTGAGCATTGGATTCATTTTTTGTCTCTCATAACATTAGCAATCAGTATGATTTTCCATTTGATCTGATTTCGATCAGGACTGACATAAGAAATAAAATGTATTAGCCATTGTGTGCAAGATTTTAATTGTTTTTTGTAATTTATAACTCTAATACCTCTACTCATTTTTTAAAATTTCCTCTTATTCTGGTCTCATGTTTTCTTGTCTGATAATCTGGCAAGAACTCACTTACCTAGGCAATTCTTGTGTTTTCTTGCTATAACTCCCACTGTCCTACCCTATCAAATTCGAGTTACTTCCTATTCAATTTTCCTGAAATTTAAATGCAATATAAAATAAGCCATCCTTTCAGAATAATATGTTTATGTAAAGAGTGTCATTTGGAAATAATACTCTGAGCTATATAAATAGATGAAGAACCATTATTTTGAGATAGTTTCTCTTTTGTTGTCCCTAGTATTCTAATATTTATATAACTGTTTCTGTCTGAATAACATAAACATTTAAATCGATTCCTACGTAAATCTCTATTTCAAATTATGTAATTTTGCCCTATAAATCCAAAGTGAAAAAAATAATTTAAAAATGATTATATACAAATGTAAAAATAATTGTGATTTCTGGTAATTGTGAGAAACCTAGATATTTAAATTTTTAATGTTTCTCCATTTATTTCCAGTGTTAAGTGGGGGAAGCTGATACTAGTATATATTAGTAGAAATTTGAAAAACGTACACTTGAATATCTTCAATATATTCGGTGTTGCTCAAATTTTTAGTGAAGTATTGAGTATGAGATTAGACTCAGCACTTGACATTTTAATAAGATACTAAACAGTCTTAGAAAATAATTTTAGCCTTTATGTGCTACCTTATACAAATAAATAAATGAAAACACAAATTTTCTGGACAAACTGCCATTTTTTACTTCATACTCTTTGGGAATAAGAAGTTGCACAACAGCATGACACACAGCTCTAAAGTTTTCTGGCTCTGTCCCCTGTGATCACTTAGAGACTGTAATCCTGTGCAAGTTCATCCCCAATGTTTCTGGAATCATCTTTAAGTGATTATCTGAGATATGCTAAGAAAACTAAATCTCTCATGTACAAAGGTGAAATTCTCCATTTCTCCTTTCCTAACTTGGTACTATCTTGAAATATTGCTGCTATCCAAAGTGGTAAGTCAGTTCCCAAATTCTCTAAAATTACCACTTTTTCTGATATCAGGAGGGCATGGCTGGTGCTCCTGATGCTTCCAGCACCCAGAGCCCTAAGTATTGCAGTAAAAACCAATTGAAATTCTATCATTCATGCTTATGTTCATCAAAAGCAGAATAGCTGTTATCTCCAATTTGTGATGACTTTTTAAATGGCAGTCAATATTTCACAGAAATTTAGAGAAGTACATTTTCGTTTGTAGAGTCTTGATTACAGAGGTTGAACTTGATTCTGTAGGACCTATTTGGGAGCAATGCTGAGAAACAGATAATCAACCTTCTCTTCTGATGTCTTACCTCACTAGCTTAAACCAAACTCAGGAAGCTGCTAGGTCATGCTCAGTAAGGGCCTCTGCCTTCCTGCCTCATCTTGTTCATTAGTCATGTTTACTATACACATCTAGATCTTAGTCAGCCTTTCTCATAGGCTGGCTATGTGGTCTCATAAGTTTAATAGAGGTTTTTTGAAGAAAATTTCATATTATTGAACAGAGATAAAAATGGCTCTGTGACAAAATACATTTTGATATTCCATGCTAAAATTCAAAATATAGCTGGGTATCTACAAAATGATTATTGAGTGAAATTATTCCAAATTTCATTTGATAGACTTTTAAAAAATTATTGAAAAAGAGGCTAACTATAATAAATAAACTATTGACTATCAAAACATAGATAATGATTTTAAAATTTATAATGCCTGTCCATATGAAGAGTGTGAATGCTGAGTAGGAGTAATTAACTCTCTTTTCTGGTATATTGTGATATTCAGTTAATTTCTTTTCAAATTTTGTATCTGTTTGGAACTGAAATGCTTTATTGGGAAAGCATCATTGGTGAATGTAGCTGCTAAATAGAAAGATACTCAGGCAATCCCATAATGACATCCGTTTTCCAATTTCTGAAAATGAATGCCTTGAATGTAAAATGAGAGGTATAATGTTTAATTAGAAATTATTGACATCACTCTCAGAAGAAAGTGCCTCTCCCCAGTGACAAGGGTCACAATGGAATAGTAAGTAGGTATTTTACAAATGCTACTGGGTAGATAACTCTTGCTTTTCTAGATGATCTCAAAGAGCTCATTAAATAGCAAGCCTCACATATGATGCTATGCATGATTTCTCAAATGCTGGAAAATTAAATCCCAGTGGCCCACTGCTTGTCCACTCCATTTGATACTGTGGTTTTGGCTTGGAGTGGCTGATATAAGTCAGTGCCTTGACTGATAAATGACATTTGTTTAATTTAAATGATACTCATCATGCTGCCTTTTGTTCTAAAGCACTATGAGGTTAATTGAGCAGATATGAAAAATTAGCCAGGCTAAAATTGCCTTTGCTCTAAATCAGAATTATTAATTCACTGGCCTTAATTTAGAGCTTCTCCATTTTCTCTGATACACTGAATCATGTAGACTGTTTAAGGGAGAAAATGTTAATGATAATAACCCAATTTTAAAATTTTCATGTGACTAAGAATTTCAGCATAGTCAAATTTAACAGATGTCAAATTCTAACCCTGGAAATATGACTTTTAAATCTTACTATTTACCCTATTACATAGAAAGCAAAACATGAGAGTAGGTCTTATCAGTAACTTTTAATTTGCAAGTTTGCTTATGACCTTCAAAACCATTTCACACTAAATATAATCTTTAATTTTATGAATACACAGTGTCTTTCAATTTTATATAGATAACAATGCATTTCAGACTTCATATCTTATAGCACTATAATTAAGGCCACATTCACTGTGTTTCCGTATAGTAAGTAATTACAAAGGGGATTGGAACATTTCTGTAGAGGATTAGCTCCATTTATCAAGCAGTGACTATTGCGGAATAAATGAGCAGAGGCACCCTTCAGCTAAACTATCTTCCCCCCTCTCCCTAAAGGATATGAATGGGCTGAATAGAATTATTTACTACAATCCAATGAACTTCATCACCTATAGTTAAGTGCAGTTCTTAAAGCGGGGACCACCAGGGAAGATTAAGAGTCTGTCTGAGGAAAGAGTGCTATCTCCTGTTGCATCTCCTCCTTACTAGTCAACTTCTTTCCCTTCCAAAGTTGAGTTTACACATACAAATTAAGCATATCTTATATATGGATTGGGTGCTAAATTTAGACATCCTTCATAGCCAGAATTGTGTTTCAAAAATCTCTTAAGTCTATAAGACATATGCCCTTTAATTCTAAAAAAGCAAATATTAACTTTTTTCATGGTTTTATTGTACTGATATATACTTATGTATAGTAATATATTTTTATAGATGTATTTAAATATCTTTTTAATGTGTTTGTGTATTTGTCTCATTTGTATATTTTAATGTCTTTGTATATTTTTCTCATTTCTCTGCCCTACTTCTTTTACCAAGTCACTAGTACAACACAAAGTCCAGTTCTACCCATGGAAATTATGTTGTAAATATGACTAATAAGCAGATGACATTAATGAAGCTACAGAGAACTTGAGGCAGCAGGCATTATAAGCAAAAGTGCATAGCGAAGTCTGCAGATGCCATGTAATATGAGGAATTATTCACAGGTGATATTCCTATAAGGACAATTAAGCTTCTTTAAATTTACATGTATGAATTTGGATAAAATTTTTAAATGAATAGGGGCAAAAGGCATTGAATAAAGGCAAAGGTAATTAAAAATATGTTGTTTATACAGATATCTTTATCAATAGTAATTTCTACATGCATTTGGAGAAAAAACAAAAATCATTAAAAAAAAAAAGTAATGTTTGACTTCTTCTAGGGATTTTTACTTTAATTTAATTAATGATTGTCAGACCTAGAAAGCCAAAGGGCTTAATAGAATCATCTTTTTAAAAATTCTTTTTAAGCCGTCTTTGACAAACCCATAGCCGACATTATACTGAATGGGCAAAAGCTGGAAGCATTCACCTTGAAAAACAGCAAAAGACAAGGATACCCTCTCTCACCGTTCCTATTCAATGTAGTATTCACAGTCCTAGCCAGCACAATCATGCAAGAGAAAGAAATAAAGGGCCTCCAAATAGGAAGAGAGAAAGTCATACTGTCTCTACTTGCAGATGACATGATTTTATATTTAGAAAACCCCATAGTCTTGGCCCAGAAGCTTCTTCAGCTGACAAACAACTTCAGCAAAGTTTTAGGATACAGAATCAATGCATAAAAATCACTAGCATTGGCATTCCTATATGCCAACAATAGCAACAATAGCCAAACTGAGAGCCAAATCAAGAAAACACTCCCATTAACAATTGCCACAAAAATAATAAAATAACCAGGAATTTTATTTAGCTAGTAAATACAGCTAACCAGGGAAGTGAAAGATCCTACAATGAGAATTATAGAATGCTATTCAAAGAAACCAGAGAAGACAAAAAATTTAAAAACAAAAAAACAAAAAAACAATGGAAAAGCATCTCATTCTCATGAATAGAAAGAAGGAATATCATTAGGCCATATTTCCCAAAGCAATTTACAGATTCAATGCTATTCTTATCAAACTACCAATGAGATTCTTTAGAGAACTAGAAAAAATATTTTAAAATTTATATGAAACTAAAAAAGAGCCCAAATAGCCACGGTAATCCTAAGTAAAAAGAACAAAGCTGGAGGCATCATGTTACTTGACTTCAAATTATACTACAGGGCTACTGTAGCCAAAACAGCGTGGCAGTGATACAAAAACAGGTGCATAGACCAATGAAACAGAATAGAGAACCAAGAAATAAGGCCACATATCTACAACAGTCTGATCTTTGATAAAGCTGACAAAAACAAGCAATGGGGAAAAGACTCTCTATTTAATACATGGTGCTGGGATAACTGGCTAGCCATATGCAGAAGATTGGAGCTGGACCCCTTCCTTATACCATACACAAAAATCAACTCAAATGGATTGAAGACTTAAATGTGAAATTCAAAATTCTGAAAACCCTGGAAGACAATTTAGGCAATACCATTCTTGACAAAGGAATGGGCAAAGATGCCTATGTCTTTGCAATATGACAAAGATGCAAAAAGCAATCGCAACAGAAACAAAAATTGACAAACGGGATCTAATTAAACTAAAGAGTTTGTTTCACAGCAAAAGAAACTATCAACAGAGTGAACAACCTACAGAATGGGAGAAAATATTTGTAAACTATGCCTCTGACAAAGGTCTAATGTTCAGAATCCATAAGGAACTTAAACACATTTACAAGAGAAAAGCAAATAACCTGATTAGAAAGGAGGCAGAGGACATGACAGTTACCTTCAAAAGAAGACAGACATGCAGCCAATAAGCATATGAAGAAAAGCTCAATATCGCTGATCATCAGAGAAATGCAAATCAAAAACACAATGAGATACCATCTTACACCAGTCAGAATGGCTATTAATAAAAAGTCAAAAAATAACATGCTGGTGAGGTTTCAGAGAAAAGGAAACACTTATACACTGTTGGTGGAAGGGTAAATTAGTTCAACCATTGTGGAAAGCAGTATGGTGGTTACTCAAAGAGCTAAAAGCAGAGCTACCATTTGACCCAGCAATCCTATACTGGGTATATACCCAGAGGAACGTAAACCATTCTACCGTAAAGACACATGCACATTCATGTTCATTGCAGCACTATTTACACTGGCAAAGACATGCAATCAATCTAAATGTCCATTAATGATGGATTGGGTAAAGAAAATGTGGTACATATACACCATGGAATACTATGCAGCCATAAAAAATAACAAGACTTTTGCAGGAACATGAATGGAGCTGCAGGCTATTATCCTTAGCAAACTAACACAGGAACAGAAAACCAAATACCATATGTTCTCACTTATAAGTAGGAGCTAAATCATAAGAACTTATGAACACAAAGAAGGAACTGAGAGACACTGAGGTCCATTTGAGGGTGGAAGGTAGGAGGAAGAAGAGGGGCAGAAAAGATAACTATTGGGTACTGGGCTTAATATCTGACTGATAAAATAAACAAACTCCCATGACCTGAGTTTACCTATGTAACAAAACCTCACATGTTTTCCTGAACCTAAAGTAAAAGTTTTCTTTTTAGATAATCATTTCCTAAATAATGGTCCAAGTTACATGTTTTGAAAGTATTTCTGTCATCACAAAATATAATGTTCTCTGGCTGGTAAAACTGTAAAACCTTATTTTTTGAATACATTTTACCTTTCTCTATTTAACAAAGTGAATACAAGCCAATACTCCTGTTTAATACACTATATCAACTTTAAAACTTTATTAAATATACTAATAAGAACTTTATTCAGAATCTTCTCATTGACTTTAAAATCTTCTGCTTCAACATATCCAATGGTATATTGTCAAACAAGTGGTGTCTGTGGCCTGTTATCAGAAGCAGAAGTTGGAATACTTCTCCTCACTGCATCTGAGTATTGGAGTTGCCAAGGAAAACACAATACAGTCAAGCACTGGGTGAATACACTTTACTCACAAAGAGAAGAGACAGAGCAAGATCAGCTTCAGTAGTAGGCACTGATCTCCCATGGCTAGCAGGTCCTGGGAACTGACATGGGGCAATTAGCCTGCACACTGTTCTTGTGCTGCAACAGAAGGACTCTGTCCACTCCCCACAGGGGACAGACATAGTAGTGTAGTTGGCCAGGTGCCATATAATTTGCATGCTAAAGTAGAACAAAGGCATATACATTGAGTCAAAAAACCAGAAAAGAGATTCATATACAAGGTGTTAAGTATAGCATGGGGTATGAGGCCTCTTTACTCTTGATTGGAAAGTGTTCCATTCTTATGTGACCGAGAGGGGGTCAAAAGATTGCACGGAAGATTGCCTTTTCCAACATATATTTCTACCTATATATTAAAATTGGAAAAAGCCAAATAATTTTCGCTGGGGTTTTAAAAAATTTGTGTATAATGAAAAAAATACGGAATTTAATTATATGGAAGGGCCACGGTAAACTGTAATTCTGAAGCAGTGTACTTAAGATCAAATATGGATTGTTGATTGTTATCAAGAAAATTTTCATTTCATTGAAATGCAGGATATTTATGTACACGGAAAATAACCAATTAAATGATACAATAAATAAAAAAATTCCTCCTACAGCAAAAAAATAATCAACTAACATGAAGAAAATTTGGTTTCACTGAAACGCAGGAGATTTATGTACATAGACAATAACCAGTTAAATGATACAATGAAGGAAAAAATTCCTCATACAGAAACAAAAATCAACTAAGTATAAAGATAATAGGCAATGTGGAGGGGAAGAAACAACAAATAAGGAACTCAATACAATGCTCTTGAAAGGAACAAGAGTAGAGTTGAACAAAAGAAAAGCATTTGCAAGAAAGAAAATTTCTTTCTTTTTTTTTTTTCTTTATTATCATTAAAATTTTCTGTAGAGACAGTCTCCCTATGTTGCCTAGGCTGGTCTTGAATGCTTGGGCTTCAGCAATCCCCCTTCCTTGGCCTCCCAAAGTGCTCCCAAAGTGCTGGCAGGAGCCACTGAACTTGGCTTGCAAGAAATAAAGTATTCTTGTATGGAATATTTGAACTTTATAGAATGTCAGTTGTCCCTAGTTTTTTACGTTAAATTATAAATATGACTGAATCACAATAAAATATGCATTTTTTTCTAGGAGCTAGAGAAGTTGAATTTAAAATTTACTCAGAAAAATAATTATGCAAGAATAGCCTGGGAAAGATTGAAAATGAAAATCAGTGGAAAAGAGTTTGAGGGTGTTGTATATTAAAGTATAATAGAGAGGAGTGACATTAGCAAGAGGGCAGGAGAAAGTCCCCCACTCATATCTTTCCACAGCAAAAGTAATTTTGTAGCCATCCATCTATGGACAAAAGTGCCCTTGTGGGAGCCTTGATATTCAGACAGGAGGTTGTGAAAGCTCACAATACCTAAGAGGGGCATTTGAGAAGGCAGACCCATGCCCAGGTGATAGAAGGCAGACTCATGCCCAAGTGAGTTTCCTGCTCCAGACCAGAAAACTGTTACATCCCCCTGTGGACTTGGCTACATGCATATTTGGCCTTGATCCTGCTACCAGAACCATCCACTGCAGAGAACTGGGAAAAGCCACACCCACTCATGTCTCAAGTCATAGATCTGCCAATCTCTGTCCCACTTGGGGACCCTGAAGTGGCCCCGAAATTCAGCTTTATCTCCTCTCAACTACAGTCTGAAAGTAGGCCTGTTTGCACAGGATGCAAAGGAAAAAATGTCCGTATGAATCAACAGGGCAGTTTTGCTGATTTAAGTTCTATATCAGGTCCTGAAACAACTTCAGAACTCAACTTCAATGCCTCTTACCTGCAGTGTGAAAAGAGATCAACTGGGAGACATGTCTGCCTATGGCCCCAGAGGCAGGCCCGCAGAGCTTGGTCTTGGCTGTGGACTCTAAAGTACCCCTGTGACTTGCTGCTAAGTTCTGTCAGCCGCAATCCTGGGCAGAGTCCGTGACCAGTATTCCTTGTCCAGGGACTCCATAAACGACCCACTGGGAGCCCTCTTAGGGATCCAGAGAAAGGGATAGCTATCTTTGTACCTGATAAGGGCCCAGTGTCTGTGGATTCTGAAGCGGACCTTCATTCCAGTGCCAACTCTAGTGACCAACGTCCTGGAGGTAATTCAGTTCCCCCAAAGACCAGATAGGATCCACACTTACTGCAGTCCATGAAATTTGTCCTGCCAAGTGAGGACCCCACTGTAAACTCAGCAGCAGCCCCATGCCCTGGCTGTAACTCTACTTAACCATGATGCTGGAAGCAATCCTGTTAGCCTGTGGACCTCACAGAAGGCCTTTACCTGCCTAAGCCAGTCTGTAAAAACTAAAAGAGGTTATTCTTCTTTCAAATGCATAGACAACAATGCAAGTTTACATGAATAATGAGGAATCAGGCAAATGTGACACCCTCAAATAAAACTAATAAAGCTTCAGTAATTGACTCTAAACAAGGGAGATCTATAACTTGCTTGAAAAATAATTCAAAATAACCATTTTAAAGAAATTTAATGAGATGCAGGAAACACAGATAGACAGCTAAATAAAGACAGAAAATGCATGAACAAAATGAAAAGTTTAATAAAGAGATAGAAATTATAAAAAAGAACTGAACAGAAATTATGGAGGTGAAGGAGACAATGACAGAAATAAAAAAAAATTCCATAGACAACTTCAACAGGAAACTTGATCATGTAGAAGTAAGAATTAGCAAACTCAAAGGCAGATCATTTGAAATTAGGCAACTAAAAGAAGAAAAAAGAATAAAAATGTAATGAAAGCATAAGGGATGCATGGCACACTATCAAGCACACAAATATACAGATTAGAGATGTTTCAGAAAGTGAAGAGGGTGAAAAAGGGACAAAAAGTTTATTTAAAGACACACTGGCTAAAACTTTCCAAACTTTGGGAGGGATATGGACATCTAGATCCATGAAGAAAATGAGTAAAACAAAGTAAGAAATTCAATTTGTGAGAATTCCAATGGTAAATGAGACTGCCAACATCTGAATAAACTGACTAATTTTAACATCTCTAAATATGTGACAATAAGACATGCCGTACCTCCTGGTGTGATACAATAAGTACACACTACCACCTAGGATGCTTTTTTTTGTTAAAAAATGTTCAACCTAAGTCTTATGCCACTAAATATATATACCCATTCATAGGCCATTTAGGGGCTAAAGAAACATATTCAATGACTTAATGTGGAAGCAGTAGGCCCAATCTAGAACATGGGAAATTTTATAAGGCAAATAAGCTTGTCTTTAACAAATAAATGCCGTGAAAAAACAGCGGGGCCATGGAGACAGTACAGGTGACAGGAAACTAAGTAAGGGGCATTTTAAGCAAATGCAATAAGTTGAAGTGATGTGAATCTTAATTTGAACCAAAAATCAGGAATATTTGGACACAGATTAGGTATCAATTAACATTAAATAATTGCTGTTGACCTGATGAAGTGTGATAATGGTGTTGTGGTTAGCTAAAAAAATATTTATTTTTCAGAGATATTACATGGTGAAGAATTTATAGGAGAAATTACATGTCAGAGTTTTGCTTTAAAACACTGAAGTAAAATACGTGGGAAACAGAAGAGAGACTAGCAAACATTGATAAATGTTGAAACTAGGTGTTCAATATATGATCAGTTTATTATACTACCATTTTTATTTTCTTACGTTTAAACATTTTCATCATAAAATGAAAATATTCAAATACACACAACAAAAGCTGTGCTGCTGAGTCATATGCCATCATTTTAAGCCAGAGCTGGGAATGGGTGACTAATTGGTAACAATGGAACCCACGCAATAGCAGAATATGCTTCTGTTTTGACAAGCAAAACCAGCACATAAGAAAGTACTTTTATTTCCTTCTAGCTGCATGAAGGAGTTAATTAAAACCATGGCAAAAAAATATATATTATTTTAAAAAGAAGCCACTCTCTTTTGAAAAGAAAAGGAGAGCACTGATCAAAGCCTGGCTATTCTGGAAAACAGACACTGTGGTTCCAATACACAGCTCCTGTCAAGTCTAATAAAGGTAAAAGATACAAATAGGCAAAAATAATTACAGACAGCAGTATTTAATGCTCATATTTGTCTTTTTGTTATTTTTGTATGTGCTTCACAGTAAATAGCATTTCTCCATGTTTTCTGATTGACTATGAATGAATCACAAGCACACTTACATTATCATTGGATACACTTATGTAACAATATACAGTCAAACACTTCATAACAACGATTAGATTAACAACAGATCTTATATTCTACAGTGGTTCTGTAAGATTTTAATGGAGCTGAAACCTTTCTATCACCTAGTGATGTCATAGGCATCATAATGTCACAATGCAATATATTACTCATGTGTTTGTGGTGTCGCTGACATAAACACACTGCACTGCTGCTCATAGACAAATAAAGCACATGCAAGTATGTATAGTACATAATATTTTATAATGATAATAAATTATGGTTTCTGGTTTATGTATTTACTATACGATTTATCATTCTTTTAGAATGTACTCCTTCTACTTAAGATTCAGTTGACTATAAAGCAGCCACAGGCAGGTCCTTCACGAGGTATTACAGGCAAAGGCATTGTTACTGTAGAAGATGACAATCCCAGTCCTATTATTGGCCCTGAAGACCTTCCAGTGGGACAAGATGTGCGAGGATACAGTGATATTGATGATCCTGCTCTTTTGTAGGCCTAGGCTAATGTTTGTGTTTGTGTCTTAGTTTTTGACAAATAAAGTTTTAAAAGTTAAAAAAAAACTTACCATGGTAAAAAGTGTATTGAATAAGGATATAAAAAAGAAATAATTTGTACAGCTGTGTAGTTATTTCTGTTTGAGTTTTAGCTAAGTGTTCTCAGAGTCAAAAAAATTTTTTTTAAAGAGTTAATTTGTTATTGAAGAACAAGATTAAAAAAAGTAAATTTAGTCTAGCCCAAGTGTACAAGTGTATAGTGTTTATAAAGTCAACAGTAGTGTACAGTAATGTTCTAGGCCTTCACATTCACTCACCACTCCCTCACTGACTCGCCTACAGCAACTTCCAGTCCTGCAAGATCTTTTCATGGTAAATACTATATACAAGTGTACCATTATAAAAATCTTTTATACCATATGCTTACCATACCTTTTCTATGTTTAAATGTTTAGATATACAAATACTTGCTGTTATGTTTAGATATACAAATACTTGCTATTATGTTACAATTGGCTACGATAATCTTTACAGTAACATGCTATACAGGTTTATATCCTAGGAACAATAGGCTATACAGGCTATACCATACAGCCTATGATGTTTGCACAACCAAAGTGCCTAATAACACATTTCTCAGAAAATATACCTGTTATTAAGTGACACATACTCTGTCTCTCTCTCTCTATGTATCTATATATGTGAATAAATATACACACATATGATTATCAGTATATAAGAATACAGGATACAGTAAACATTTTTAAAAACACAGCTTATAAATATATATATATTTCTCCAAATCTAAAAAATATATATGCAAAGATGAGTCTTGATGTATACTTTTTGAATAAAGCTACTGTATTATTTTCAAAGTTTTAATTGCTAATACTTTAATAATAATTATAACATTAATGTGTTTCAAAACCTCTTTCTTCTAAAAGTAAAACATACAGTTTTACATATGGAGGACATACTATGGGACAGATAGTTACTTTTCATTTTATTGATGTTGCTCAAAGAAACATTACAGAATATATATCATTTTCCATATCTCTTCAAAAAAAACTTGAGGCTTAGAGATGTTTGATATTTTCTACAGCAGAAAATATTTAGTCCCATAATTATTATATTTTATTATTTGTTCTAATTTTGTTATAATACAGTGTAATAGAACATTTTATATATTCTGCCGTTCTTAAAATAACACTTTTTCCTATTGGCAATACATTTCCAAATCATTTGAATGTCTTATGGTACTGTGACATTTGTAAGTTTATTTTGTATAGAGGATATGACATAAATATTTGTTCAAGAATTTAGGCCAAAAATATGAATACTCCATTTGAAGTTTTATTATTTGCATTATCCATAATTCTGAAAATGTTTCCTTTCCTTGTTGATTTCTCACATTGAATTTAAAGCTCCTCTTTTCTCTATGCTCTCACAAGGCATTAACACCTATTTTACAGACAAGTAATGACCCTGAGAAAGTGATTTCCAAACTGTAGTCCTGATGATTTTAGAGTTGTGAAGGACCCCTTTGAGGAAGATATTGCAAATGAGAGCAGACCTAATCATACTGGTCTCCAGTCCTCCCTCTCCACCTCCATCTTACTTTAACCACTGCCTTTCTACTTCCCTCTACATTCTATATATTTATTTATATGATTTAATTTTAACAAAGATTCTGAGGCTAAAGTCACTTCCTAGTAAACTTTTAACACACTCTTCTCCAAAACTATTGTTTGTCACTCTGAAAGTGTAAACATTTATCCTATAATTATCCTTGGAATCCCTGTACTTTGCTAAGTATATGGAAGAATAAAAGCTCAGATACAGGGCTTACTGTTGAGAAGACTGAAGTCAAGGAGGAGAGATAAGAGTGGCACATATATAATCAGCAGAGGGAATATAACACTCAGAAGGAGAGAGGGTTCGTGGAGAAAGAAGAGAGAATTGGGCAAAAAGAGGCAGAAAGACAAATAATTTAAATAAATAAATAAATTAAATAAATAAATGGTAAAAATTTCTGCCTGTCATGAAACTCAAGGGGCTTTTGCAGGGAAGTGAGAGCTTGAGTCTGCAATCCTCTCAGCCTATCTCAGTTCCCTCATCTTTACCAGGGTGAACATCTTGCATATACAGGTGATTTAAGTGTTTGCATAACCTTTTGCCCAAATATGGATCCCTGTTGTATTAATTATTCAACTAAGAATAAACAACATATTACAACTTTTGAAACATTTTGCTGTGCTGGATTTACTGAAGTATGGTACAATAATTAACAACTTCAGAAATGATTTTTGAGATTTTTAAGAATCTGTTAATTGTCAAATATCATTTTTACCTTATGCTCTGTCTTTTATAACATAAAATCCACTATGTAATACAATGTAAGTAGTAGTAAAGTACCACCAAATGGTCCGAGATGGATTTCTAGAGGTAGCACAGAGGGTGACAATTTTCTTTGGAGGGTATGAGTGGTTGTAACCATAGTAGATTTCAGGTAGGACATGGCATAGATGTTAGAAAAGTGAAGGAAAGAAAATTTGCCTTGCAAGGGGTGTGTGTGTGTGTGTGTGTGTGTGTGTGTGTGTGTTGCACATTTAAGAAAATGGAGTGGTATAGATAGCAAACAGAGTAGTGCATTAGCTTACTTTTGCTAGCTACATTGGGCTTCAAGTGGGAGAGAAAGCAAAAATGTCTCCCATACTCTCTCTCATTGACCTCCTCATTTTTTCCTATATAATGCTTTCTCTCCTTCCTCAGACAGAAAAATGAGAATATGAGAACAAAGTAGATAACAATTCAAAAGTAGAAACTCACTGGAGAAGAGGTGACAAGTAGTTTAACCTTATTCTATATCAGTAATCAGAGGAAATCTTCCCAGATGGCTTGCCATGAGATTCAGGAACTAAAGCCTCCTTTCTTAATATATAAAAGGGTAAGGCTTTGCGTTCCATTGCTCAGATTTGAGAATGTGTGACTATTGCCCAGAACTAACGTTTTACATTTAGATTTTAGAGTAGTGCTTTCCCTAACCCTTTAAAATATGTTAATGTGCATTGAACCTGCCTAGGTACCAATTCAATATTTCAAATAAAGGAGTAAAACAGTAATTACGGCTTCTTGTACATAATGTAAAAAATTCCACAACAAATTTAACAGACACTTCAGTTTTCAAAGTGACACCATCATTTTGTGTGTGTGTGTGCCCTGGCTGGCAGCGCTGTTGAACGTTATTGCCAATACAGATGTAAATGGTGAACTGAACAAAATATATCATTCGATGAGGGAATCTTGAAAGTTTAATGCTATTTGTTGAAAAGAGGCTTAAAGAACAAATTTCTTCTATTGGAAAAATATTTAATATCTTCTTTGTATGACTCACACTGTCTCAATCAGAGCCATACTCTCATTTTTCTTCTAAATCAGAGAATAAAACAAAATCCATTAAAAAACAAAATTAAGCAACTTTGCCCAGGGTAGCTCTCCTCTTCAGTTCTTTAGTTTTAAAAAAAATGCAAGAGACCAGGTCAAGTAAGGCAGTATACATCATTTATTGGCCTGATGTGTAGCTTTTCTTACTTATCAGATCAGTTTTCTTAAACTAGTGTGTTTGGATTTGATGTGTGGGGGTCAGTAACGTATTGCGAGGGATATTCCACTTGCAGAGTTTTGTGGAGTATTGGCGGGGAGAGCTGCTTTGTTCAAATCAATGACTCAGCACCATTGTGGGCAGTGAGAGCATCTCTGTTCCATAGTTACATACACTTGGTACTGAAGAGCTGTGTTAAGCAGGAACCTAACTCAGCAAAGATCAGAAAAACTGAAAAATAGAGTCAATGTTTAAACAAGAAAGTAGGTAGCCAGAGAAGATCAACACAGATTAGTAAGAGAAAAGTCCTGAGGCAATATCGGAGATGAAGAGTATTTTCTCTGTATACACATTTGTTCTTAGACAAGGGAAAAAGCTTAGTATATATGGTTTGTTGAAAGAGCAAGATTCATATAATGTCATCATACAATAAATGTATTTCCCTCATGCTTGTTCTGAAATTTGCTCCCTAGCAATAAATTTATTCTGCCCCCGAATAAAATCTCTAGCTGGTTCCAAAGCTGATTTGCCCACTCTTAGATGGTAAGACCTCAGGTCCCTTGAGTCAAAAACGTTTTAGTTCTGTAATAAGTATTTTCAGTCCAGTATAATAATCAAAATTTTGAAATTATTCAAAGATAAAGCTTCCCACTTCACTCAATTAAATCTAGCAGAGTCTGGAAGTAGGGACATGCAGAAAAGGACATGCTCAGCTCTTTCTGGATTTTCAGTCTTATGAAGGAGAAGGGAAAGATTGGTATCCACTGAACTGGTGCTGTTTTGAGCAGCAACAATGTTCAATGAGATTGGAATGTGTTTAAAGCTGACGTTTTTCTTTTGTGGAATGCTCCATCACTGAGATGTCCCCTGGAAGTTACTCTCATTAGGCCAGGGGTAAAAGAGAAGAAACCACCACCTTCTCCATGATGGAAAAGTTTGAATTTTTCTTCTGTCTGTAATGCAACTCTTATAAACCTAGGTGTTTGAGGCCAAGGGGCACAGAAAGGATTCTAGCCACCTTCGTTGAATGTCCTGAATAGGTAGTCCAGTACCTCACTTTGGGATGTCCAAGTGTTTGCCGTGTATTGTCATGAGGCAAGCAGTCCCACAGGAGTACACTGCAACCTGACATCTCCATCCCTCATTCTTTAGTCTCACTGCGATTCCTTTTCTGTTTCTACAAATTCTAGAAACTATTCTCACCCATCAGCTGCCCTTTACCTTTCTGAATCTTATTTGACACTTTGGGCCATTTGACCCTTCCTCAAACTTATTCTTTTGACTTCCACACTACATTCTCATTCATCTCCCCTGCCTCGTGTGTGTGTTTGTGTGTGTGTGTGTGTGTGTGTGTATTTATTCTGAAAAATTTTTTTAGACACACGAATTGGGTCCTTGTCCTCTGCTTTTTTACCTTGAAATATTGTTTTATTGTTTTCAATCCACAGAAAGTGACAAATGAAATTATTTTTAAATCTTAATCCACATTTGTAGTGGCAACTACCACATTTACATCAATAATTCTTGTGTTGCCATTGTTAAGTGATACTTTAGCATCAATTCAAATTATATTTTAGCTAGTCTTCCTGCCTGTGGAGACTAAAAACCTAACTGTTACATTTAACAGATTCCCTTATGGCTAAATATATAAAAGTGACTTAGTATCTATTAAACAAAGGTATACACACAGGATCTAAAACATACAAAGTAAATGTATTAATTTTCTACTTCTACCATAACAAATTTTTACAAACTTAGTGGCTTATAATACATATTTTTATTCCCAAATGTTTGCAATAGCCAAAAGATAGAAGGAACCCAAGTATTCATTGATGTGTGAATAAACAAAAAGTATGTGTACATTTAAATATAATGGAATGTACGTGTGTGTGTATGTGTGTATATATATATATATGAATAGAAATATCATTCAGCCTTTAAAAGGAAGGAAATTCTGACACGTGCTACAACATGATTAAACATTGGGAACATTGTGCTAAGTAAAGTAAGGCAGTCATAAAAAGACAAACACTGTATGATTCCACTTACATGGAGTATCTAAGGTAGTCAGATTCACAGAGGCAGAAAGTGGAATGGTGGATGGCATGGGATTTGGGGAGGGGAAAATTGAAGTTTTGTGAGATGAACAGAGTTCTGGAGGTTGGTTGCACAACGATGTGAGTGTATATAACACTACTGAATTGTACGTTGAAAATTGGGTAAGATAGTAAATTTGATGTTAAGTATATTTTACTACAATTAAACATTGAAAAAATATAAAGCATCATTCAAACACACACAATTTTCTTTTCTTACAGTTCTATAGGTTGTAAGTCCAACATGTGTCTTTCTGGGCAAAATCAAAGTAGTAATGAGGCCATGTTTCTTTGCTGGAGGCCCAACTGAAGACTCTGTCTCTTCTAGAAACAATTTATTGAGACCTTCATATTTCTTGGTATGTCTTCCTTCCTCCATCTTTAAACAGCAATGGTGGGTCAATTATCATGTTGACTCTCTCCGATTGGCTGCACCTGGACAAAGTTCTCAACTTTTAATGACCTATGTGATTAGATTGGGTTCACCTGGATAATCCAGACTCCTCTATCTATCTCAGGATCTGTAGTCTTAATCACAATCTGTAAATAAGCCTCCTTCACAATGTAAGGGAACATATTCACAGGTTCCAAGGATTAGAGTCGGAAATATTTAAGGAGCTAGTACTTTACCTGTCACCATAAGTCAGAAGACAGTGTGGGCAATAAGCATCTGTTTTGCTTTTTTGTCAATGATACATATAATTAGCATGACTTATCACTGTTGATGTTGACCTTGATCACCCAGCTGATATATATATAGTACTTGTAATTTTTCTCCACTGTTAGTTATTTTTTCCTGTATCCATACTGTACTTTTTGGAAGAAAGTCACACTCTGTACTTAATAGATGGGGAGTTGTATGCTCCATCTCCTTGAGGGCAAAATATCAACATATATTATTATTAAAAATTCTTCTGTATGGAACATTTGTCTCTTCTCTCTAAATTATTTATTTATTAAATCATTAATTTGTATTGGATAGGACTCACGAATATTTATATTTTAGGATATAATTCAATACTATTTTATATTTTTTTTTCATAAAAATTGCTCCAGCTTTGGCTATCGGAGCTCTTTCAGTTGACTCAAATGTCCCTTTGACGTATTTCCAACAATTTGGTCTGTTTGTCTGTCTTGGAGCGCTTTCTTTTTTTCTGTCACTACAAAATGCTCAAAGCTCATGCTCCCTATTTTTCTGCCTCGGTTCTAGACTCAGCAATTTCTCCAAAAAGCATTGGTTTCTTTTATTGGAGAAGGATATGGTTTGGCTGCATCCCCACCCATACAATTGTATTAATTGTAATCCCCCATTATCCCCAGGTGTCAAGGGAGAGAGAGATCAGGTGGCGGTATTAATAATTGAATCAGGGGGCGGTTTCTCCCACACTGTTCTCGTGATGGTGAGTGACTTCTCACGAGATCTGATGGCTGTATAAATGTTTGGTAGTTCCTCCAGAATTTATGCTTCTTCCTGCCACCTTGTGAAGAAGGTGCGCTGCTTCCCCTTCGCCATCTGCCATGATTGTAAGATTTCTGAGGCCTCCCCAGCCATGCTGAAATGTGAGTCAATTAAACCTCTTTCCCTTGTAAATTACTCAGTCTCAGGCAGTTATTTGTAGGAGTGTGAAAACGGACTAATACAGAGAATGATATTAAAAACCAAAATGTAGATGCTCTATGGATTAACTACTACTTAGGTGTCGTTTCTTCTAGGTCCTCTTATCTGACAGCAAGGAAATATAAATATGCGTACATACACGCACAATACACATTTATATAAATATTTTCGCATATACCTATTTGTATCAATATTAAGCTAAATCTGAGTTCATACTGATATCTTTAACTCTATTCATACCCACTATGTAGATCTTTCTAGACTCCTCTTTTTGCTTATTTGTAACCTCCCACATCAAGACTGAAAAATCTCACTCCCATCATCCATCCATTTATTTTCAGTATACATATATAGAGGTATCAGAATTCTTAACCTGTACCCTTATGGGAAATTCTTTATCAACTGGAGTATAGAGTTTACGTACAGCTTCTATTGCCTTTAGTCTTACACACTGCTCAATTCTGAAGGAATTTCTCAGCACTCTTTTCCCCCTACACATTCAATGAGATTGTTTCTTACATTTGCAATACAGTGTGATTTTTTTTGTCCTGTTTTGTATTCCATCCTGGAATCCCTGCAACTATTAAATATATACATTATTATTATTATTATTATTATTATTATTTTTGAGACGGAGTTTTGCTCTCGTTGCCCAGACTGTAATGCAATGGTGTGATCTCGGCTCACGGCAACCTCTGCCTCCCAGGTTCGAGCGGTTCTCCTGCCTCAGCCTCCTGAGTAGCTGGGATTACAGGCATACACCACCACACCCAGCTAATTTTGTATTTTTAGTAGAGATGGTGTTTCTCCATGTTGGTCCAGCTGGTCTCGGACTCCCGACCTCAGGTGATCCACCCACCTCGGCCTCCCAATGTGGTGGAGAGTTCTATGCTTCATGTCTTATATCCAATATTACTGTAACATGAAGTATAGTTTTACCACCGGAAAATTTACTCGTTCTTTATCTATTCAACCATCTTCCCCTCATACGCCGCAATTGATATCTGTATGGTTATAGCTTTTTCTTTTCCAGAATGTCATATATTTGGACATTATGTAGCATTTTAAGACTGGCTTCTTTCATTTAGCAACATGCATTTAAGATTCTTTCATGTTTTCTTTTTTATGACTCAACACATTTTTTTAGTCAAAAACCTAAGTTCATTGATGGATGTGCTGCAATTTGTTTATTCACACAAATATTCAGGAGCAGGTTTTAGTGGTGTGCATATTTCCAAATCAGTTAATATATACATAGGAGTTCAATTCTTGGGATGTATGGTAAAATTGTTCAGCTGTGTAAGAAACTTGCAAACTGTTATCCAAAGTTGCTGCACCAGTATGCATTTCCATCAGCAATTAATGAGAGTCCCTTTTATTCCACATCCTCACCAGCAATTGGCATTGTCAGATATTTGAATTTTAATCGTTCTACTAGGTGTGTTGTGTTATGTCAGTTTTGTTTTAATTTTCAATCCTCTAATGCCACACTATGCTGAGCATCATTTTTACATTTGCTTACTTGCCATCTACATATCTTCTTATTGAGATGTTTAGATCTTTTGCCCATTTAAAAATGTGTAGTTTGTTTTCTTATTGTTCAGTTGTAAGACCTCTTTGCATATATTACATACAAGTGCTTTGCCATGTATATGTCTCATAAGTATTTTCTTCTACTTCTGGTTAATATTTAATTTTTTAAGTGTCCTTCACAGAACAGAAATGTTTATTTTAATAAATTTTCACTTATTAATTTTTTCTTTCATGGATCATACTTTTTGTATACATGTACAAACACTAAGCCTAATGTTAACTCATTTTCTTTAATATTTTCTTTTACAAGTTAGAGATGTTATAGTTTTACATTTTATATTTTGAACTATAATCCATTTTCAGGTTTTGTTGTGTGTGAAAGGTATCAGGTCTGCTACACGATGAGCGTGGTCTCTTTTTCCTCCTCCTCCTCCTTTTTTTTTTTAATATGGGCATCTGATTTGTTTCAGTACTATTTGTTGAAAAGACTACCATTTTTTCCATTGAATTGATTGCGCTTCTTTGTTCTTTTATATATAAACATATTCAACTAATTTTTATATAATAAATGAATATACATTTAAATAATATATGTGGGGTGTGTGTGTGTGTGTGTGTGTGTGTGTGTATCCTCTTCCCCTTGGGTCTTGTACTCTGTATAAGTGATCTATGTTTATTCTTTCAATGGTACCTTGCTGTCAGGTTTACTAGAGCTTTATTGTATGCTATAGACTCTGTCCTAAAATTTTGTTTTTCTTTCTTTAGTATTGTGATGGCTATTGTAGATCTTTTTTGTTTTTCATATAAACTTTAGAATCAGTTTGTCAATATCTACAAAATAGCTTGCTGGCATTTTGATTGAGACAGCATGGATCTATAAGTCATTCTGAAAATAATTGACACACCAATATTGACTCTTCTCTCCATTAACAAGTCATCTCTCTATTTATATAGATCCTTGATTTCTTTTAGTTTTTGGAGTAAAAAAAACTGGAGCTCTTTTTGTAGTTCCAGATATAGATTATTTCCTCATTTTGTTAGGGCTATACCTATTTTATATTATGTTCTATTGTAAATAGTATTAATTTTACATTTCCTATTCCAATTGATCCTTGACAATATAGAGAAAATCAGTAAATCTTTGTATATTGATCTTCTGTCCTGTGACTTTTGTGTACTCACTTATTAGTTTCATCAGTTTTTTGTTGCTTCTTTGGGATTTTCTGTATAGACAATCATGTCATCTGTTAAAGGTAAAATATATGAAAACAATAGCAGTAATAAATAAACTGATTCATAGGGACTGATGATATATATTGATGGAAAAATATTTTAAATACTGCTTATTATATTCAAGGAAATACAATGTATATTGACAATTTAATCAGTGTCCTGGAAATGTTAAAATAAACATAATCTAATGACAATTATAAAAGTAAAGACAAACCAGAATGGCAATGTCAGAAGAGAGGAGACATAGCTGAAAAAGAAGTTAGTAAACTAGAAGTTAATTTAGTAGAAAGTGTACTGAATGAAGAATGAAGAGAATTGAACAATCTAAGATACATGATAAAATAGACATAAAGGATACTGTGAAAAATTCTAACATATAAGGGGGAGAAAAAGAAATATAGATAATAGAGCAGGCTCATTAATTAAAGATAATCATGAATAAGAATTATATAGTCTACTAGGAATGCCACAACAAAACACATGAGATTGGGTGGATTAAATGACAAATTTATTTTCCCAGTCCTGGAGTCTGGAAGTTCAAGATCATGGTGCTGGCAGGGTTGATGTCTTGTGAGGTCTCTGTCCTTAGCTTGCACACAGCTACCTTCTTGCTATGTCCTCAGGTAGCCCTTTCTCTGGATGTGTCCATTCATGATTCCTCTTCCATTTCTTATAAGGACTCTAGTACTATTGGATTAGGGTCCCATGCTTAACAATTCATTTAACCCTAATCACCTTTTTAAAGACTCTATCTCCAAATATAGTCACATTGGGTGCTAGGGCTTCAACACATGAATTTTGTGGAGACACAATTCACTCCATATTAAAACTTTACAAATGTGTTAAAAAAAATTATACTATAACTTCAAGAAATTGTGTATAAACACTCAACAACATGGTCATTTAAATTCACATATACTATTAATATCATTATTAATGTGTAATAATGATATAAAGTATAAATAAGTGAAGTCATCAGTGAAAAGACAATGATTGCTAGCTGTATGTAAAATAGAAATCAAACAATGTACTATTTATAAGAAAGTAATTTAAAATACAAGTTTACAGAAAGTGTAGAAAATGGAAAATAATATACGTAAAAACACCAAAAGAAAGCTCATGAAACTATGTTGAGAGAATTCAAAAAATGAACATAAGTACATCACACATAAAGGTGACACTTCATCTTGATGAAGAATTAAATCCATAGATTTTTAAAGCTATTAAAATCTTTATATAATTTATAATATAGTATTAAAATATATATAAAAATGGTAGATCTGAATGGAAAAATAGACAAATCCACAACTATAATGGAAGATTTTAGTTGCTGATAGAACAGTAGATGTATATTTAGAAATAATATATAAACTTTGAATAGTATCATTAATAAATTACTTGATTTATGTATATAGAATTCTGTGTCCAACAACAGCAGAGTGCAAACTCTTTTCAAACACATATAGGCTTTTCACAGAAATGACTACATGTTAGCATATTTCAAAATTTTTTAAATACTGAATTTATACAGAGTATATTCTCTAAATGCATTACCTTTAATCTAGAAACACATTTCCTATGTGTTTAGAAATAAAGAAATATATGTCTAAATAACACATCAGTCAAAAAGTTATCACAATGGCTATTTGAAAATGCTTGGAGTCGAATAATAATGAAAATACAACAAATCAAACCTGTGAGCTCAACTAAATCCATCCTTAGAGAAACACTATTGCTCTAATCAAATATTTTAGGCATAAAGAAATAATAAAAACAAATGGGCTCTCTCAGGAAAACAAAAAATATTGACTATGCAAGGAATGTAGAACAAAAATAATGAAAATTAGAATTAATAAAGTACAAAACAAATATGCAATAAAAATAAAAGGCTCATCAAGCAAAAAGTGATAAGGCACGAATAATCAGATTTAGGAATGACAAGAGGAACATTGCTCCAAATTCTAAAACATTTTGTTTTAATTATTCAAACAAATCAACAGTTTTAAGTGAATAAACTACAAAATATACATGATGTGGGCAAATCAAAGGCATGTTACAGTTTACGAAACTGGCTCAAAAAGGAATAGGAAATGTTCATGAACCTATAACTATTAAATAAATTAAATCAGTTATTAATAAAGCAATCTCACCATGCTATCTATAAGCCTGTATAGGTTCACTAGCAAATTAAAAAAAATATATTATTAAAAATTGTAGTTTTTGCCAAACTCTTCCAGAAAATTTGTTAAAAATAAAATTTTCATAAATGATTCCAGAAAACTGTATTAGAAAACATTTTAAGAAAGGAAAATTATACACTAATACTATTAACAAGTAGGGATATACAGATCTTAAAATATTACAAAACCAAATTCAGAAAAGATAATATATAGGGTAATATATACAAAACAATTTTAATTTATTTCAGTAGCATAAGGTCAGCATGATGTTAGAAAATCATCTAATATAATTCATCACATTAAATGTTGGAAATAATATCTAATAATTTTAATAGCTGCAGAAAAGCTTATTTTTGATAAAAATAAGCATATATTTATGATTTAAAAACTAAAATGGGGAATGCAAGATAATGTCATTGATCTGATAAAGTATATCTACAGAAATTACAAATATCATTATTATATTTAATAATAACATCTTGAAAACTTTTCTTTTATAATTGGAAATAAAACAGTTTGACTCTTTCACCGCTTGTGTTCAACATTGAATTGGCATTACCAATCAGTAGAGCAGGCAAGAAAAATAAAGGGCCTGTATTAGAAGGGAATAAGTATAAGATTTATTATTTGCAGATATTACAACTGTATACATTAAAAAATCAAAATAATCTGACAAATTATTGAAAGGAATAAATGAGATTAGCATGCTTCTCAGGAAAAAGTTTAATATGTCAAAATCATTTGTGCTACCATGCACAAATAAAAATTTTTAGAAATATTTTAAATAAAATACCATTTATAATTACATCAAATGCCATCAAATGTATAGAATTAAATCTAACAAAATTTCTGCAACACTTCTATGCAAAAACATAAAACAGTCAAAAGAAGAAAAATAAGCAGGTGAACATAACTATAAAGATATCGATTATCCTCATCTATTCATACAATCTGATACAAATCAAAATTTCAACAGATTTTATTGAAGAGATTCAAAGGTTAATTCTACAACTTATACAAAAACATAGTCAATCAGAGTGAAGACTCTTAAAGAACTAGGTCAGAATATTGTTTCTATTAGATGTCAAAGCTTGCTGGAAAACATAGAAATGCCTAGTGGACTAGAACAGAACGATTAGCCAATGAGAGAGAATCTGACCTATTCATGTATAAGAGTTGATTTATAACAAAGTCATCCCTGCAGGACAGTGATGAAACATTCTTTTAATAAATGTCGCAAGAAACATTGTGTTTTCATGTGGGGAAAAAAAGAGACTTGTAACACATAGTATCCTAGATTTCAATGTCAGTTGCATTGTAGCCATTTGTGAAAGAGTAGACAATAAAATCTGTAGGTGATAATAGAGGAAAAGGTAATGAACCATGAAAGAGAAAGAGTTCTTAAATGTGAGAGCAAAGGTATCTACCCTAAAAGAAAGAGAGCTTACTTGAACAACATTAAAACTAAAAACTTATTTCAATAAACACACCATTCAGTGAGAAAAATGGCAAGCCAGAGAGTAAAAGATAGATATAAAATATGTGACTAATAACATATATTTTAAAAACATTAAAGCATCAAATTTGACAAAATGAAAAAAAAATTAAATATTCACTTTGATACAAAATCCAATGTCTAGTGACTACATAAATAGCTGTTCAATGTTATTCATAATCTAAAAATCAAATGAAACCCAAATGAGAATCTACTATATAGATGGCTAAACATAAATAATGATAGCACTAAGTGTTTGTGACAGTGTAGCAGTGGAAATAATCATATGCTGCTGATGGGAGTGGATACAAGTACAACTAATTTGGATTACAGTTTGGCATCATCTAGTAAAAACGAAGTTCCATGTATCCTATGAGAAAGTAACTATATTCCTGGAAATTAACAAAAATGAAATTATTGTATATTTTCTAAGTGGCATAATAAAAATATTCATAATATTTTTGTAATATACCCCAAACAGAAAACAAAATAATGTTCAATGAAGAATAAGATATGTTCATAAACTATGGTATTTTCACCATCTAATAGTATAATAAAAATGAAAATATTTCTACCAAACACAAGGTGAATGAATGTCACACCACATTTCAAAAAATTGTACTTTGTAATGGACACAGGGTGGTACCGTGTGATGTTTCAACACATATGCATATTGCATAATGATCATATCAGGGTAGGCGGCATGTTCACCAAGTTAAACCTTAATCATTTCTTTGGGATGATAACTTTCCATATCCTCTTCTCTAGCTATTTTGAAATATACAATACAATGTTATTAGTTATGTTTACCCTACTACATAATAGAACACAAACACTTATTTTTTCTATCTAACTGTACCTTTGTACTTGTTGTTCAGCATCTCCCTATTCCAACCACTAGCCTCTGGTAACCACTATGCTTTCTCTACTTTTATGAGATCAACTTTCCAAATATGAATTCACATATGATTCCGCATATGAATGAGTTTATGCAGTATTTGTCTTTTTTGTCATTTATTTTATTTAACATGATGTCCTCTAGGTTCATCCATGTTACCCTAAATAATACGATTGGATGTATTTTGATAGCTAATAAGTGGAGATATTCCATTGTGTAGATATACCACATTTTCTTTATACGTGCATCTGTTAATAGACGTTTAGGTTGATTCTATATCTTGGCTATTGTGAGTAATGCTGTGACAAACATAGGAGTGTAGATATCTCTTTGATATACTGATTTCAATACTTTTGGGTATATACCCAGTAATGATACCGCTGGATCATGTATTTAATAGTAGTTCTATTTTTAATTTTTTGAGGAACCTCGATACTCCTTTCCATAATGACTGTACTAATTTACATTCCCACTAATGTTGTGTAAAAGTTCCCCTTTCTCCACATTCGCACCAGGATTGACAACACAGTTTTTTGAAGGGAAGAAAATAAAGGATTCTATTTATTTAGTGTCAAAAATCAACAACATTAATTTATATATGTGAAAGGTATGGGTATAAGTGTAGAAAACAGAAAATAATTAAGTGGTTGCCATAAAGTTCAGGATAGTAATTATATTTACAGGATAGGGAGGACATCATGATTTGGAAAGGATTTGAGGAGACGAGTGCTGAAAATGTTCTATTTTTTGACCTCGGTTAAAATAGAAGTCTCACTCTGTGATGATTTATCAATTTTTTACATTTACATTTTATAAACTTTTCTACATGTGTAGTACATTTCACATTAAAAACAATTTAGGTACTTGAGTAAAACTGAGAATTTCCAGTATGAGTAAATGTCAGAAATGAAGAAACTAGAAAATAGCTAGGTAAATTCTGGCAAAACAGAATTTCAAAAAATAAAAATGATGATGTAATTATAATTTTAGGCAGAGCTGTAATAATAACTAAAATATTGGAAAAATGATCCTGAGGAATCTATCTTGAATTGCAGCGCAGAGTAAGATAGGCACCGAAACCATGCAAAGGAGATGGGGAACTATGGAGGATACTATGAAAAGAAGAGGAGAAAAAAATAGGAAAAAAGTATTATCAGAGAAGTTTCCAGAACTAATAGATGAAAGACAGTAATCCCCCAATTCAGAAATCCCAGTGAATCCAGAGTCGTTAAATAGAAAATAATTCATATGCAGGGAATATGACCACTACAGAAAAATCCTAAAAGTGTCAAAAATTTAAGAGATTTTTCTACAAATATAGATAGATAGAGATATAGATCTAGATAGATATACAATTAGACTGACAATTGTAATTTCTTAAAGGCTAAAATTGTTTCACTGTCCAAGTTGCTAAGATATATGATAAAATTATGCAGAAATGAATGCCAATAATATGTAAAATTCAGTATAGCTATATTTTCTCAAAAGTCAGAGAGGCAATGGATTGAGGTGTGTCAATAGAGACTACAAAGATAATGGTTATGACTTATTACATACATATGTACACGTGTGGGTGGGTGTGTGTATGGGGGCACATGGTGGTTTTTTTTTTTTTTTTTTGAATTTCAATAGCTTTTGGGGTCAAGTGGTTTTTGCTTACATGGATAAATTGTATAATGGTGAAGTCTGAGATTTTAGTGCACCTGTCACCTGAATAGTGAATGTTGTACTCAATAAGCAGTTTTCCGCCCTCATCCCCTTCCCACCTTCCCCACTTCTGAGTCTCCAAAATCTGTTACATCACTCTGTATGCCTTTGCGTATTCATAGCTTAGCTCCCATTTAGAGATAAGAATACACAGTATTTGTTTTTCTATTTCTGAGTTATTTCACTTGGAATAATGACCTCCAACTACATCCAAGATGCTGCAAAATACATTATTTAATTCTTTTTTATGTCTGAGTAGTATTCCATGGCACCCTATACCACATTTTCTTTATCCACTCATCAGTTGATGGGTGCTTAGGTGCATTCCATATCTTTGCAATTGTGAATTGTGCTGTGATAAACATTCACATGCAGATGTCTTTTTTATATAATGACATATTTTTCTTTGGGTATATACTCAGTAATGGGATTGCTGGATAGAATGATAGATATATTTTTATTCTTTAAGAAATCTCCATACTGTTTTCTGTAGAGGTTGTACTAATATATATTCCCAACAGCAGTGTATAAGAGTTCTCTTTTCACCACATACATGCCAACATCCTTTGTTTTTTAACCTTCAATCATGGACATATCTGACTGGAGTAAGGTGGTATCTCACTGTGGTTTTAATTTGATTTACCCTGATGATTTGTGATATTGAGCATTTTTCATATGTTTGTTGGTCATTTGTTTATCTTCTTTTGAGAAATGTCCATTTGTGTCATTTGCCCATTTTTGATGAGATTTTTGTTTTTCTCTTGCCAATTTGTTTGAGTTCTTGCAGATTCTGGATAGTAGTCCTTTGTGGATGCATAGTTTGCAAATATTTTCTTACTCTTTTTAATTTTTGTGGATACATAATACATGCATATACTTACGGGGTACATGAGATGTTTTGATACAGGCATGCAATACATAATAATCACATCATGAAAGATGGGGTATGTATCCCTGCAAGGATTTACCTTTTCTGTTACAAGCAATTCAATTATACTCCTTTAGTTATTTAAAAATGTACAGTTAAAATATTATCAACTATGTTCACCCTGTTGTGCTATCAAATACTAGACCTCATTCATTCATTCTATTTTTTTTACCCATTAACCAACTCCACCTCCTTCCCATCCCAGCCCCCACTACCTTTCCTAGCATCTGGTAACCATCCTTCTACTCTCAATCTCCATGGGTTTGATTATTTTAATATGTAAGAATGTGTGATGTTTGTCTTTCTGAGCCTGGCTTATTTCACTTAAACATAACGACCTCCTGTTCCATCCATGTTGTTGCAAATAACTGCATCTTATTCTTTTTTTATGGGTGAATAATACCCCATTGTGTATAAGTACCACACTTTCTTTATCCATTTCTCTGTTAATGAACACTTAGGTTGCTTCCAAATCTTGGCTATTGTGAACAGAGCTGCAACAAGCAAGGGAATGCATATAACTCTTGGGCATATTGATTTTCTCTCTTTTAGAAATGTACCCAGCAGTGGGAAACTCAGATCGTATGATAGTTCTGTTTTTAAATTTTTGAGAAACTTCCAAGTTGTTCTCCATAGTGGTTGTACTAAATTATATTCCCACCAACAGTGTGGTAGTGTTCCCTTTCTCCACATCCTTGCCAGCATTTGTTAGTTGGCAAGTATTTTTCTCCCATTTTGTGGGGTGTTTGTTTACTCTGATGATGACTTCTTTTGCTGTGCAGAAACTTTTTAGTTCAATTAAGTCCGAATTATTTATTTCCTTTTTTGTTGCATTTGTTTTTGGGGTCTTAGTTGTAAATTCTTTGCCTAGATCAATGGTTCAGAAGTTTTCCTAGGTGTTCTTCTAGATGTTTTTATGGTTTTAGGTCTTGGATTTAAGTCTTTGTTATATCCTGAGTTGATTTTTGTATACAGTGAGAGGTAGTGATCTAGCTTCATTCTTCTACATATGGCTATCCAGTTTATGCAGCACCATTTATTTAATCGGGTGTCCTTTCCCCAATTTGTGTTTTTGTATGCTTTGCTGAAGATCAGTTGGTTGTAAGTATTTGACTTTATTTCTAGGTTCCCTGTCCTGTTCCATTGGTCTATGTATCTACTTTTATACCAGTACCATGCTGTTTTGGTAACTATATGATTGTAATATAATTTGAAGTCTGGTAATATGATGTCTCCAGATTTTTTTTTTCTTAGAATTACTTTGGCTATTTGGGTTTTTTGTTGTTTCCATATAAACAACAAAGGACTATTTCTTCTACTTCTGTGAAAAATGCTTTTCACATTTTGATAAGAATTGCATAGAATCTGTAGATAATTTTGGGCATATGGTCTTTTTCATGATATTGATTCTTCCAGTCCATGGGTATAGGATATATTTTCATTCATTTGTGTCATTTATGATATCTTTCAGCAGTGTTTGCTAATTTTCTTTGTAGAGATCTTTCACCTCCTTGGTTAAGTATATTTTTGGTTTTTGTTTGTTTGTTTGCTTTTTCTTGTAACTATTGTAAAAGGGATTGAGTCCTTGATTTGATTCTCAGTTTCGATGCTGTTGGTTTATAGTAGTGCCACTTATTTGTGTATCTTGATTTTGTAACCTGAGACTTTACTGAATTCATTTATCAAAATCTAGGAGTCTTTTGGAAGAGTCTTTAGTGTTTTTTAGGTATATAATCAAATCATCAGCAAGTAGAGACAGTTTGACTTATTTTCCAATTTGGATGCATTTTATTCCTTTCTCTTGTCTGATTGCTCTGGCTAGGGTTTCCTGATCAATTTTTTAACCTGAATGCATACACAGACATTTATTTCATTGTTTTATTGACCCTCAAATGTATTTTAGAATTAATCTCTTGTATAAATTCAACAACTAATTAAAAAGAAGTATCACCTTGTCTAGTGCCTTCATTTTAAAGAATGTGGTGCTATGAAACATAATTTTAAAAAGCAGATTTGTGATAGTCTCAAATATGAGCTCAGGTATTCTGACTTGAAGGTCAACAGTGATAACATACAATGGTGTCTTTTAAAATGCAGCCTTCCATCTAAATTATCTAGAAAAGTAGAAGACTGTTGTAATTTAATGATTTCAGTGGAGCTTGTCTTTTCTCAAATTATCAAAGTTAAACATCAAAGAAGGAATAAAAATGACACCAGTAGTAATTAGAAGCTTTTCTTGAGGGAATATGGTAAGAAATCAATTAAGGTATTTTTAACATTAGAAGTGATCTGAGCTATTCACAGCAAAAGTCATTGCTATGACAGACACAGAAAGCAAATTATAAGTGATTGTATAATGACAAATAAGGTTAGTAATAATTTAACCAATAAATATTTCCTAGATGTGATGAGTTAAAGAGACAGGAGAGAGTAGATATACTCTTCATCTTCAGGAACTTTTCTACTTTCTGGTCATCTCTTTTCTGTAAATTGTCTATATCAACAAGATTAGTGATTTTTTTCCTTTGTATCTTATTTACATCAAAATTTTTTTAAAAATTAAGTAATTCCCCAATTATTTCCTTTTCTATCCTATAGTGTTCATGGACTATTATACTATACCAATGGAGTCAAGAAATTTTCTTACAACAGCTTAAAGGCATATATTTTTAAGAAGTGTGTAAATGGAAAAGAGGGAAATGTCGTAGAGGAAAATTATTCAGAAGAAGAGGGGAAAAAAGGCACGTATGGACAAAATATTGTCTATTCTGGAACATTCAAGAGAACATGGTGGTTTTTCTTTTCAATATATTAAGGAGACTAATCAGAAATATTAGTCAACCCAAGTCAGCGGACAACGGGGTTTAAGATAAATTGGTAATACTAGAAATTCAGGAGTCATTTCTGAAACTTGCTCATCTAAATTCAGAGTTGAACAAATGAGGTAAACTATCTTGATATATAAGATGTATTTATTTGTTAGGATAGATGCTCAGTTGCCATACTGATGAGGCCAAAATATACTGTAGCATTAGTAGGACAGCAATTTGTTTCCTTCTCAGGCCAAAATATACTGTAGCATTAGTAGGACAGCAATTTGTTTCCTTCTCTAGGCCACACTGTCATTTAGGGACAAAAAAAAAATTCAACCTTTTTTTGTTTTGTTTTTTTTTTTTTTTGGTGACAGAGTCTTGCCCTGTTGCTCAGGCTGGAGTGCAGTGGCATGATCTTGGCTCACTGCAACCTCCACCTCCCAGGTTCAAGCAATTCTCCTGCCTCAGCCTCCTGAGTAGCTGGGATTACAGGTGTATGCCACCACGCCCAGATAATTTTTGTATTTTTAGTAGAGACGGGGTTTCACCATGTTGGCCAACCTGGTCTCAAACTCCTGACCTTGTAATCCACCCACCTTGGCCTTCCAAAGTACTGGGATTGCAGGCATGAGCCACCACACCTCGCCAGGATGTTATTTCTTAATCTATGTGGTAAAAGCTGGTACATTGCCAAGTCCAAGACTCAGCCTATACAAAAATAAAAAGCAAGAAAGGTTTTTAAGAATACCTGCAGGTTATACATGTATTTTCTGCTCCAGATCAGTCCGCAGGCACTTAGACTCACAGCCAGCTCCAAGGAATACTAGGAAATATAGAATTTTGCTATGTACTAAATACTAGGGCTTTAACATAGGGTTTACACTACTGTTGGAAAAGAGGACAAATTTGTATGGAATTCAGATAGCAGCAATTGCCTCACAGGGCCAGTGGGTTAAGAGGAATGGGACCTTGAATCCTGTAGGCTTATTTTCCTGATCAGAATCCTACTTACATTTCTCACTGTGTTTGTTAGCATACCTAACTTTAGTACAGTTACAATCACAAAATCTCCATGTTTTATCACAACTAAACTTTGTGTTTACTTTATTGACCAGTACAAATTAACAGGGCAGGGCATGGGTGGTGGTTTTGTTCCATCTAGTCATTCTGGAGTATAGGTTTCTATCAAGTAACTCTGTCTAACCCTAGACTCCAGGAGTCTCCAGTTAAATCTTCTGTCTCGCAGACGAAATTAAGTTTGGAGGACTGCATAATCATTTTGTGTATTACCTGTAGATATGGTATATATCATGTCCATTGGCATGTCACTGGCCAGCACTCAGTCACATGGTTACACCTGTAAGGGGTCCTGAAAATGTAGTCTGTGATACCCAGGAGGAAATCAGAAACAATTTGCTGATCTGTCACCTGATTTGCCATATGTAGTATACTCTAGTACATTTTATTAAAATTATACTAATGATACAGGGCTGCAATATAATATTCTGCTTGTGATGTTAAAATTAAATTAATTCCAATTTATACCAAAGTACATTTTAAACTATTAATTATACTACTGATCTTTCACAGCTACTACCATTAATTTTAAAAAATTCTTATTCTTAGATAGTTATTCTTATAATAGATGCATAAGAAAGGATGCTATCTATATTTAAATATAGATATCTTAGGAGAGCAAAAACATTTTTATGAAATGTAGCACAAGTGAAAATAAATTTCTAAGTTTCTATCACCAATAATATGCAGTGAAAATAACTTTTGTTCCATGATGCTCATGATTTTCTTTTCTCTATTAAATAATCAAAGGTTTTTACAGAAGCAATATGGCCAAGAAGCATTTATTCTATTTAAAATACTCAAGATAGGGTTAAAATTAAAAAGTGTATATTTTTAATCAAAGATTTCCACCAAATATGATTCCACAAGATATTACTTTATCTTTACTATTTAACTTAATAGAAACTTGGATGATAAATGTCTCTCTGAAACTGTTTCTTTAATAATTATTAATTTTGCATATACTTATCTGAACAATGAGGTCCCCAAATGGTAAAACAAAAACCGTCAGAATATGCAAAGTAATATAGATGAAGAATATAAACTATATGATTGATTGCTGAAATATAAGCTAAAGCATGGTTATCCTATTTTCTGGGCCTCCAAATGAACATCAAAACAAAACATAGTTGCAATAACTTTGCTGCATTTCTTCCTTATAGAAAACTTGTTGAGTTTCCCCTTGAATTGATGTACAATATTTACTTTTGTTGCTGACTGCAGCAGTTTGTTCCATCTCATTAATTCAAGGAGTAAGAAACATCAAGGAACATCAGGAACATCATTAATCCGAAGACCATTTCTGCCCATGCCTAAGCGAAACTATTAAAGATATTTCAAGATCCAACTAAAATAGTTATTAAAAAGCCTAACCACTATGTCTCAATTTATTTTCCGAGATAATTGTAACATCTTTGTCTTGGATCATGGGTTGATACATGTCTTTGGGTTTCATTTGCTATATTATTTTCAGAGCAAGGTAAAGGGAAAATTTAAATCACAATCAAAAACACTTAAAAAATTCAAGCTCAGTTTTAGATCCTTTAATAGATCATAATATAGTCCTGGTAGAAGGCCTGCTTTATTTGGCATCATTAGGCAACATGTTTCATCTTTCTGTCTTGTCTAGTATACACTAAGCAGAAAATTCAACTATTTTTCCATATTATTTTTAAAAATAATTATATATTAACGTGACTAAGACATTCAACAATACACTAGAAGTTATATATGTGAGCAAATAACACATACTTTAAAAAATTATTTATTTTTATAACTGACCAATAAAAATGTATATATTTATGCTGTATTGCATGTTTTGAAATCTATATAAATTGTAAAATGCCTAAATCAAGCTATTAACATGTGCATTACTTCACATACTTATTTTTTTTGTTGTGGTAACATTTGAAATCTATTCTTTCAGGAAGTTTTAAGTATACTATACATTTTTACTAATTATAGTCATCATATGTAGAATAGATCTCTTAAGCTTATTCCTCCTAATTTTTTTTTACCCTTTGTCCAATGTCGCTCTGATACCCCAAGCAACTCACCTGAGCCCCTGGTAAACTCCATTCTACTCTCTCCTTCCACAAGTTTCACCTTTTAGATTCAATATATGTGAGATCCAGGGTATTTGTCTTCCTGTGTCTGGCTTATTTCACTTAATATATTACAGGTTCATCCATGTTGCTGTCAGTGACAGGATTTTCATACCACATTTTTTTTATCCATTTATCTGTCTGTGAGCATTTGAGTTGATTTCATAACTTGGCTATCATGAATTGTGCTATGATAAACATAGGAGTACAGATATAGCTTTGACATATTGATTTTATATCCTTTGAGTGTATACCCAGTAGTGAAATTGCTGGATCATAGGTAGTTTTATTTTTTTTCTTTCCAGATTGATGATTAGTTTAATTTTAAATGGTAGCACAGGGAGATACACACATGCACACGCGCACACACACAAGCACACAAACACACACACATTTATTTGTTCAATTTTCAGATGTGAACAGGGTTAAAAATAACTAGTTCTAACATAGTGGCCCCTTTTTCCTGTTTTTGGAGTTCATTGATATTGAGGCTAAATATATTCTTTTTTTGTAGTTAGAAATTTCAATAACCTTTTTAATATTTTTTTACATTTTTATATATGACTCAAGGAAGAAGAATGGCTCAGGCTTTGAGACCAAGCTGGGCAACATAGTGAGACCCTGTCTTGGCAAAAACTAGAAACCATTAACTGACAAAAGTGGTACATGCCTGTAGTCTCAGTCACGCAGGAGGCTGGGGTGGGAAGTTCGCTTGACCAGGAGGTCAAGGCCACAGTGAGCCATTATCTTGCCACTGCACTTCAGCCTGGGTGACAGAGCAAGACTCTGTCTCAAAAAAAAAAAAAAAAAGAAAAGAAAGAAAGACCTTGTTCAGGGATCACCCAGGGGCTATATACATTTAAAACCTGGACAGGACTTAGCTTTTGGTTGATACCAGGTCATTGGCACCTTTTATACACTATCTATTTTTTCTTGTCCTTTAGGAATTGTTAGTGCAGTTGTAATTATCATCTTATGTTTTACCAAACCTTTAACATAGAAATCACTGAAGCTTATTTCCTACTAAACACTGTATAGACCCTGTATCTATAATAAATTTCATGAATCCATCCTGTTATGCAGGGGTTGAAGCCATCAAAACACTTTGAATCTGGAGGCAGCATGCTAACCATCAACTGCAGTTGTAAGATCTTGAGTTCATTTTCAGTTTTGTCCTTCAGAAGCCATATAACCATGTGTTATCTGCTAATGTTTCTGATCCTACAAATTCTCTTTTGCAAATAGTGACAATTCCATATTAAGAAACAATAACACTTACTTTGTTAATTGTTACATAAGACATATATGTAAGTTATTACTCAGAAGAGTCAGTTTCTGGCTACAATATTAGAATGATTAATTATTAGTGGAATGCAAGCCATAAATGCAGTGCCATTTGGGAAAGAAGCCATTGAAAAGAAGATGAGAAATGTTACAGGCACAAATTTTGCTTAATCACAAATTGTTAGGAATGTCTCTGGTTACAAAAGTATTACCATAGCATAACATTGCATTAGACTCAGTTATTTAACAAAAAGATTGGGTTGGCTTCCTATCTTCTTCCTGAAGGCATGAAACTTTCTGTTATTCCCAGTTGTGCCACTATAGACTTTTATATTAAAATATAATAGTATTTATGTAAGATTACTGGGCTGAAGGGTATTCTAGAATATCTACTTCCAAACTTTTTTTCTAAAACAAATGAAATAACTGAAATACAGGGTATTTGTGACTTTCTAATGGTCACATAGTTTTAATCGAAGAGATCAAACATCAAAACTGTTTATTCTAAAAGGCTAGTACTGATCTCAACTGATTTGCTAAGGTTTATTTCCCTTTCACTTTCCAAATGTTTAAAAAACTGAAATCCTATCACCAAAAGATTACCTTGCACAATTCCAGTGACTGGACCTTTTCCAAGTTCAGACTCTTGCAATGGAAATACACTTCTATTGAGTCCTTGTATTTTCTGATTGTTGCAACATTTGCATGACTCTTGGATTTGATCTGCATCATTGGGGAAATGATGAAGAAAGTGTCAGTGTTAGTGACTGCTTGGAAACTTTGCCTGCAGGCTATGGTATGAAAGGACAGGAGTAGGAGTAAGATAGAAGTCCTCTAAAGAAAAAAAAATTGCAATTGAAAAGTGAGGGCAGAGATGCCAGTATTCGGCAGCAGATCCCCTAGTTTAGTATTTATAACCCAATCTGCTGGAGTTTATGAGGTAGAAGAGTGAAAAATGTGAGACTCTGCTTATGGCTAAAACAAAAGAAGAATGCCTCATCTGATTTATAAGACTTATAGGCCAATAAAGCCAATGGAGGAAATATCATCCTTTAAAAATGAATACATGTTCATGTATGAGTTTGATCTCTAAACATGATCTTTTTTGAGAAATAAATTTGATACTTTTAGCCACTTGTGTTTGCTTACATTCTCTATAATATACTTGATGTTGGGAAGTATAAGATAATCATAATACTAGTCAACAAATCTAATGAATGCTTGATATGGAAAGGCAACTTCACTTGGCACTGACATAATACTGAAGAGATGACTGGAAAATAGATACCATATTACTCCTGTTGCATACTCTTTAGAAATGTAAAAATTATTTTGCATTTTTACAGTATATTGGATTCTAAAACTGAGAGTTATTGTCCCTTCCCTTATGTAGAGAATGATTGATTAAAGCGTGAAATAAAAATGGGGTGACTTGGAAATTCTGTAATAATTTCCATGTTTCCATTTAAAAAATTTAATTATATAAACTTACAATTAAACAAATTATAGGAAAAAAAACAAGGAAAATATTTAAAACTCATTTTTTCCCATTTAACTATATTTTACTATCACATATGATCTTGAAGTTATTTACATTTATTTTGTGAATATGGTGAAAATCCTGTACTACAAGAGCTGAGCGTGATGGATCATGCCTGTAATCTCAGCACTTTGGGAGGCCGAGGTGGGCAGATCACGAGGTCAGGAGATCAAGACCATCTTGGCGAAGATGGTAAAACTCTGTCTCTACTAAAAAAAAAATACAAAAATTAGCCAGGTGTGGTGGTGCGCACCTGTAGTCCCAGCTACTCAGGAGGCTGAGGCAGGAGAATTGCTTTAACCCAGGAGGTGGAAGCTGCAGTGAGCTGAGATCATGCCACTGTGCTCTACCCTGAATGACAGAGCCAGACTCCATCTCAAAAAAAAAAAAAAAAAAAAAAAAATTCCTGTACTACATACTACATAATTGTGTGTTACTCCACATCTCAACATTCCATTCAGAGATGTCATGTTGGTGGTATACAATTGGCCATTGCAAAAGTGTTTAAAGCATGCAAATTGTCAAATGCTACAGATCAGTTACAGATGTATTACTTTATTATCTCTTGGTTTAAGAAAGTGATGGATAAAATGATGGAGAAAACTTAGTAATGCAGCTAAAACTGTAGCTGCATTGAAGATAACGCAAAAAATGAGGAAATTTTCTACTAGCATTCAAAAAGGATTACTGATGTATCAAAGAAAGAACTCACATCATTGACTATTAAGAGAAGTTCTGGCATGTTTTCATGGTTTTACTTTTGTCTTATCATTAATATAGACAAAAATACCAACCAGCATTCTCGTCAAAAATGCACTTGTTTGTCAATGACATGAGAGGCTAGTAAGTTGAGTTGGATAGTGATTAAACATTTATTCTTAGCCTGAATTTGAGACATTACTGTTGGTAATATAATTATTAAACAGTGGAATTTGGGAGAAATAGCAATTCAATCGGAAGTTATAAAGGTATGGAATTTCCAATAAAGAATAATGCCAACTGGGCATGGCTTACCACTGTAATCCTAGCACTTTGAGAGGCTTAAGGAGGAGGATTGCTTGAGTCCAGGAGTTTTCGACCAGCCTAGGGGCAACATAGGAACACTCCCATCTCTACTAAAAAAAAATTAAAAACTTAGCCAGGCATGATTGTGTGTGACTGTAGTTCCAGCTAATCAGGAGGCTGATGTGGGAGGATAGCTTGAGCCTGGGAGACTCAGGCTGCAGTGAACTGTGATGGTGCCACTGCACTCAGGCCGGGGCAATGGAGCGAGACTCAGTCTCGAGAAAAAAAAAAAAAAAGCATATTTTATTATTGTTTGTAAACTGTGTTACAAGACTTTTAGATTAGTGAACTTCATAACAAACAAATATGTGTGTATTTGTTTGCCAACACACACATACATACATTTTCTTATCCTAGAGACTCAGCTTTTAAACATTTATCAAGTCTTAATATTAGATATAGCAATTCCTGCCAGATTTTGGCTTTCATCTAAGTGAGGTGAGAACTAGCTATTCCCAAGTTTTGAATAAAAGAATGGCAAGATCTGGCTAATAGTTTAAAATAATGATTTTCTGCTACTGCATTGAGACAAATAGACTCATGTTTGTCACCTAGCATTAGTTCTTTCTTTATTTTATTTTGAGGCATATTTGACTCAACATAAAGAGCACATTTCCTTGGCAATGCTTGTGGTGAGCTGTGCCCGTGTGATTAAATTCTGACCAATGGGTTGTGGGTGGAAGTAAAGGGCACACCGTTCAGATTGTGACCTTCAAAAGGAGAAGTATGTGTTTCTGTTTCTGTTTTACAGATGCAGAAACTGAGCTAGGTGAGTGTAAGTAACTTCCCATGTGTCATGCAATCAGTAAACGACAAACATGATTTCAAACTTAGGTAGCCTTCCCCTAGAATTTGTGCTAGATGCCACTATAAAATAGTGCCTTATAGTGTATAGAGATTTTTTAATACCTATATGTGTGAGACGGTGGTTTGAAATTAGTTGAGGATTGAAACTTAAAGTACATATTTTAAGCAGTCTATACATGTTTTATGAAAAATGAAGATGGGTGAAGTAGACAGATTAATGACTTGTTCTATGGATCAGGTACTGATGCAAAATAGGTAGAATTTTTTGCCTTACCTTATCCTTCAGCATGTGCATGTGTTTGTGTCTATGTGTTTGCATACATAGATACACACATATTCACATATATGTATATGCATATGTACATTGTACATGTGTACATCTATGTATTGGTGATAAACCTGAAAATTTCAAAAATACATGTGCCTAAATGAATATTTTTCTGCCTATGTTTAATTTATGTAACTCTTATTCAGCATTCTTGAAACTACTTGTCTAAGTCTTAAGAATGTTATAATTCAAAATTATACGAAAATAACTTGTTGACTTTGTTTCCAGAAAATTATAAAGACATATTTGGAACTATTAAGTGATTTAAAAACTACCAGAATTCACAGCTATTTTCCCATAAAACATAAAGAATTAGAAGCAAAAGTGGATCTTGCCTTTTTGAATGATAAATAAGAGGCTCTGAATTCCAAATCCTTTACCTTTGCTTTCTGTAGGCTCAGCATACTCACTGCCAACACTGTGAAAATATGAAATAGTTCAAGAAACTTTATATAAAACCTGTCAATAACTTAATTTGTAGATAAGATGAAACCAGGAGAGTAGCAGAAATTGACAACATTTCTGAAAGAACACTATATTGTTATGAAATGCCAAACTCTAAAACTTAAAAAGCATGTTAGGAGAAAGTTTTAAAGTTACTATAGCTATCATACTTTAATTTATTTTAATGTGTACCTCTCTGTTGGCAGAAATGACTTGAGTTGGTAGACAGAGTTTGACAAGCCTATTTTAGCATCAGAACAGCAATGAAGAATAGGTTATGTCAAAGAAAGAGTTATTGAAGCACCCCCTTTTGTAAAACTTCAAATTGGATAGAGATATTTTAAGGAAGAAGAGTTCAATATTTCTCCAAAGCACTGAAGCTGTTTTATAGAATCATTGAAAAAGTAGAGCATAGACCCTGTGAAATATAGCAATGGTAAAATGTGTGAATTCCTATGAAAAGGGGAAAGCAATTTTTGCAAGACAGAGCTGTTATGGCGTAGAGTTTTATAAAGTTCCTTCTAGAGTCACAGCTCATTAAAATTCTATATTGGTCCCTCATTAGTCATGAGAGACCTGACAAATTGCTTAAAATCTCTTAAGCAATTTATCTAGATAATTTTAAGAACTAAAACAAATTTCAGGTAAAGTATTTAGCAGGGTTTTAAACACATAGTAGAAGAACCTCAATGAAATGATGAGCTACAGTGTAATGGTGACATTCGGATTAGTATAATTTGATGTGGTAGAGTTGAGCTATTATAGTCAAAACAATATATCTGAGTTTACTAAGAAATAAAGAAGTTCTGAAAGAAATAGGTCAAAAAGGCACACTTTATTTCAGGATGCCATTTAGGTTTAAGTAGAGTTTTCTAAAGGTTCATAAGTCAATTACTTTAGTAATTACTGCAGTAGGATTAAAAGTTTACTTTCTAGATATTTATTATTAAATGGCCCATATAAGCACAAATGACTATGAATAAGTTTAGTGTTACATACAGATACAGATAAAATGAAAATAAAATCATTAATTAAATTTTGTTAAACTCAATTTATACTTTTTAATGTCCCATGCATACTGATCTCAAAAATATAGAGCATGCTCATAGAGCAACTACTCTTGTTCAGGACAATGTTTTAGATTCATAAGAGCACTAGGGCTTTAAATGAAGTGGCTCAGGGTACACAGAAGTGAACTTGAGGAAAACATTCAGGAATGTCATCCTTACAGATGACTTATTTGAATGGCATATATTTATTTTTATGGATTTATATACAGCATCTCTCACCTCTCTGTGGCTTTCTTTTTAGAAAGTTATCACAAAAAATTATAAATGCAAAAGATTTTTTGTTTTTTTTTTTTTTTGCAATGTATTTTCTCTAGTGATTACCTGTATGTGTGTAAATATGTGTGGACATACACACATATAGACATACATCGCACAGACACACACATATAGAATTTTGGAAGAATTGACATAAAAGAGTAAATAAAACCAATATCAGGATTTTATTCAGATGTAAGCAAAATAAACTTAAACTGTCAACTTAAATAAATAATGGCTTTATGTATCTCACACAAGAAAAAGACGGATGTAAGAAATCCAGTGTTAGCACATTGGATTAAGTTCTCAAGACCCTTTTCTTGCAGTTTCTGCTTATGGTTCATTTTTTAGAACTGGAGCCTTGACTGAGCCAGCTGCAAGAGTAGGGGGAAGGTAAATATTTTAGCATTTGGCATCATTATAATAAGAGGAAATCAAAGGAGAATTTGAATGTGGATAATTTGGGATAGCCAATCATCATATATGCCAAAATATTTACATATTTCAAAATTCTGGAAGAGTTTCATTATTTCTTGAGAAGTGAAATGCATAAACCATTTTGCATTAGTTTAGCTACCATGACTATAATTGAGAAATTAAATAATAATATAAAATTAATTGAAATGGAAACCAAAGACATTTTATTGTATTTATAGATATCTTTTTCATTTCAAAGTGTATTGGTAACAAACATTTAATATTTGTCAAGGAAGATGATTTTAATATACTTTTTGAAAATAAAAAAACTGCATTAGTATTCTGATTATTTCAGCAATTATGTAGGGTAGTTAAAGAAGATACTTAATTATTATAATAAAAATCTTGAAAGGATTGTCCAATTATGATGGACATCATTAAATATTTAATAGTGTGAAAATTATTTAATGATGATGTATTTCTTCCATTATAGTTCACAACTGAAATTTCATGTCTGTAAAACTCTGTGACAATGAATTATTTTAATACCTAGTCACTCATATGAATGAGCAAAGACTTAAAGTCTGACTCCGTGTGTCACAGCCATTAACACCTTGCTAGTGTTTACTACTTTTAGCAAACTATTCCATCTACGTGGAAGAAGTAAGCAGTGAGTATTTTATGGTTTTCTCATCTGCCTCAATCATTGCTAAATAAATTGAATGTATTAGGCAAAATGTGGCAGAGAAAAATTTATTTAATTTGGCAAATTGTTTGGAATTAAAGAAAAATCTTTGCTAATTTCCACTAGATTTGATGAAACAAATAGCTGTGTTGTGCAGAACAGTGGGAGAGGTTTGTGTTGCTTCTGAGAATACATGGAGAGACATCAGATGAGAACAGAAATACAAGAATTTGAGGGACATTGAATATCTCAGGCCTTGAGGCGGGTGTTGGGCCTTCTTGGTTACAACTCTAATTTTGAAATACTTGGTGTGAGTGGAACTAGGGCAGAAATTGATTGAGGGAGTTGAGTTTTATACACAATAGTTCAGTGAGAAGAAGAAAAAGACTAATAATCACAGCAGAAGCCAGATGTACAGGTAAGCATCAACTCACACTTTAATAACATAAATTTAAAGAAAATTGACTTTGAGAGTTGACATTATTTGCCCTTACTGTAATAAATTGCATGCTCTTGATCTGAAGGTAATATAACTTCTAATAGCAGCAAATAATTTTAGCTCAAAGAGTTCCTTTATTGAAACAAATCAAATGGGCTGAATTTTCCCAAACTGCAAACCCAGACTTCCACAGGCTTCAATAGCAGATGCTGAAAACATTTAGAATATTGATAGAAAAAACACACTGGAAAATTAAGAAATTTCATTCTTAGTTAAATATCAGTATCATATTTTCTTACATAGTGTGGTAGGCTGAATAATGCCCCCTCCCAAAATATTCATGTCCTAATCCCTCGAAACTGTGAAAATGTCACCTTACATGGTTTTGCAGGTATGATTAAGGATCTTGAGAAGGGAGATTATTTTGGATTATCTGAGTAGGCCCAACATAATTACAATTATAAGGGTCTTTACACGAGGGGACTAAAGAGTCAGAGTCAATGAAGATATGAAGATGAAGGCTGATATGGTTTGGATTTGAATGGTTATCCCCTGCAGATCTTATGTTGAAATGTGACTTCCAGTACTGGAGGTGGGCCTAGTGGGAGGGGTTTGGGTCATGGAGGTGAAGTCCTCCTTAATGGCTTGGTACTGTCCTGATGATGAGTGAGATGAGTGAGTGCTCACTCTGAGTTCAGGTGAGATTGGGTTGTTTAAAAGAGGCTGACATATCCTCCTTCTCTAATGCTCCCTTCTGTCTTGCTTCCTCTCTCACCATGAGATACATTTGCTTTTCCTTTCCCTTCTGACATGAGTGGAAGTTCCCTGAAGCCCTCAGCAGAAGCAGATGCTGATGCCATACTTCCTGTACAGCCTGCAGAACTATAAGCCACATAAACCTCTTTCTTTATAATCACCCAGCCTCAGCTACTCCTGTATAGCAACACAACAGGGACTAGCAGAGTAGCAGAGGTTAGAGAGGTAAGAAGATACTACACTATGTACTTTAAACATGGAGGAAGAGGCCACAAGGTAAAGAATGTGGGTGGCCTCTAGAAGATGGAAAAGGTACAAAAATGGATTATTCTCTAGAGTCTTCATGAGGAACATGGTCCTGTCAACACCTTGATTTTAAGACTTCTGACCTCTAGAACTGTTAAGATAATGAAATTTGTGCTGCGTTTAGCCACTAAGGTTGTGATAACATGTTACAACAACAATAAGAAATTGATACACATAATGTTTTGAGATTATTTAGAACACCAAGAATTAACTAGTAGGTGTGGTTCATCTTGTATTCCAAAATTTATTTATTTCCTTGCCAAGTTTAGGTGCATCCAGATTTCTGTGACAATGAAAGGATGGGTTTATTTTTATTTATTTACTTATTTTATTTTAGTTTTTACTGTAACATATTCTTCTTCTCCAACACATGTACTTATTGGCAAGGTGTGGCACATCATCGGAATTTGATATGGTTTGGCTCTATGTCTCCACCCAAATCTCATCTCAAATTGTAATATGTGTTAGGGACTAAGGTGGGAGGTGATTGGATCATTGGGGTGGTTTCCCCCATGCTGTTCTCTTGTGAGCCAGTGAGCTCCCACAAGATCTGATGCTTTTATAAGCATCTGGCATTTCTCCTGCTCACTTCTTCTCTTTCATCTGCCACCAGGTAAGATGTGCCTCTTCCCTTCCCCCGTGATTGTAAGTTTCATGAGGCCTCCCCAGCCATGTGGAACTGTGAGTCAATTAAACCCCTTTTCTTTATAAATTAGCCAGTCTCAGGTATGACTTTATAGCAGTGTGAAAACGGACTAATACAGCATTGCTTTTCAAGAAAAATGAAATCTTTATCTAATCTCTATTACTTGGTTTTTCTCATAATTACAACAAGTACTGCATCGTTACTACTACTGTAAGGTCTGTAGGGAGTATTATTCCATTTTTTTAATGGAAAAGCCAAATATAAATTTATTGTTTTTGAAAGGTCAGTGTGCAGTTATTGGGGTTACTAATTGACTTTAATTTTTATGAGACTTCAAAATCTTGTAGTATATGTTCAGTCTACAGTCGCTGTAAACATGATTTAATAATTGGCGTTATTTCAAAAGTCTTTAAAAAAAAAAAAAAGAAACGAAAAAACCCGTGGTGAGTTGTGAAATGTCCCCCCAAGAGTAGGTTTTGCATAGGCTGTGATGAAAAATTTCTATATTGTAGAAAAACTCTGTTAAATAACTAAATAGAAAGCAAAGGAAAAGTATGTGGCAGAAGGAAAGGAGAGGCTGCTTTGGCGATTTTAGTTGTTCCATTTGTCACTTTAAATAAATTGAAAATGTAACAGAGGAACTCTAAGACTATAATTTAATGTACTGTACTGTATTGTTTATTGAGAGAAAATAGCAGTAGCAAAAACATTGTATTTCAAAATGTTATTTTATAAGATTATTTCAATTGCTACCACCTTTTACCTATAATTTTTATTTTTGCTCAACGGCATTTATTACGTACAGACTCTAATAGGAGTTCTATCCAACCAAATTTTTTTCAAGACGAGATATCTACATCGAGTGGCAATTCAAACAATGCTCAGGATGCTGGCCATCACTCCATTCCTATAGTTAACTTGTGTACTTCCCTGCTTCAGTGATTTTAGAGAATCATATTTATAAAAGAGTAATCTTTTAGCATTTTTAGAAAACAGTGTCAAGATTGTTGAAATTGTTTAAAACAGTATTTTAATTTCCTCTGTATCTCTCTACATATTTTTTCCCAGTGCTATGTTTGATGTTTAATTTTATTTACTATCTTATTAGTGAGGTAAAATTTAATTTATTTGGGCAACATTTTAATGTTATGGCATGATATTTGACCAATAAATAACATTTACTTCAATGTTATATACTAACTTAGTTTTTCATATATATATATACACACACACACACACACACATATATACAAACACACATATATACACATACTGTTTGTATACATAAATGTATGTGTACATATGTATGTATATACATGTACATGTATATGTGAATATATATGTGTGTGCTATAAGGATTTTGTATACCAAAATGTCTAAGGCTAAAGGCCATATGATTATATAAGCAAACTCACAAATTTACAAATTCATTAATGAGCTGCCTGAGATAGATTTGGCTATTCTGGGACTTTGTTGGTTTCATATAAGTTTTATAATAGTTTTTTTCTGTTTCCGTAAAGAATGTTGTTGGTATTTTGTTAGATATTGCATTGAATCTGTAGATTGGGCTATCATAGATATTTTAACAATATTGATCCTTCCAATTCATGAACATGAAATATTTTTCCATGTTTTTATTTTCTCTTCAATTTATTTCATCAGTTTTTTATAGTTTGCTTTATAGATATCTTTCCTTTCTTTGGTTAATTCCTAGGTATTTAATTTTATGTGTGGCTATTGTAAATGGAATTACTTTTTAATTTCTTTTTGAGATGGTTCACTGTTGACATATAGAAATGCTACTTGGTTTTGTATGTTGATTTTGTATCCTGCAACTTTACTGAATTTGCTTATCAGTTCTAATAGTTTTTTTGTGGAGTCTTTAGGGTTTTCCAAATATCAGATTATATCATCTGCAAACAAGAATAATCAGTGGTGACAGTGGGCATTCTTCTTGTGGTTCAGGTCCCAGAAGAAAGGCTTTCAGTTTTTCCCCATTAAGTATGATACCAGCTGTGGGTCTATCAAATATGGCTTTTGTTATGTGGAGCTATGTTCCTTCTATCCCTAGTTTTTTGAGGGTTTTTATCACAAAGAGGTGTTGGATCTTATCAAATGCTTTTTTAGCATCAGTTGAAATAATCATATGGTTTCTTTCCTTCATTCTGTTGATATGATGCACCACATTGATTGATTTGTGTATGTTGAACCATCTTTGAATTTCTAGAATAAATCCAACTTTATCATGATGAATAAGTTAATAAGTTTTTTGTTTTTGTTTGTTTGTTTTGAGACAGAGTCTCATTCTGTTTCCCAGGTTGGAATTCAGTGGCATGATCTTGGCCCACTGCAACCTCTGCCTCCTGGGTTCAAGCAATTCTAGTGCTTCAGCCTCTCAAGTAGTTGAGATTACAGGCGTGAGCCATCACACTTGGCTAATTTTTATATTTTTAGGAGAGACAAGGTTTTACCATGATGGCCAGGCTGGCCTGGAACTCCTGACCTCAGGTGATCTCCCTGCCTCAACCTCCCGAAGTGCTGGGATTACTGGCATGAGCCACTAATGCTGGAGCCATGAATCCTGGCCTCTAATGTACTTTTGTTTAGGATTTTTGTTTAGGATTTTTCCATAAATATTCATCAGAGATATTGGCCTGTTGTTTTCTTTTTCTTGCTGTGTGTTTGTCTGGCTTTAGTATCAGGGTAATACTGGCCTTAAACAATGAGTTTCAAAGTATTCTTTCCTCCTCTATTTTTTGAAACTGTTTCAGTAGGATTGGTATTAGTTCTTCTTTAAATGTTTGATAATATTCAGTAGGGAAGCCATTAGGTCCTGGGCTTCTCTTTACAGGGAGACGTTTTACTATGACTTCAGTTTTGTCACTTATTATTGGTCTGTTCAGGTTTTGGATTTCTTCCTGGTTCAATCTTGGTACGCTGTATGAATCTAGGAATTTGTCCATTTCTTCTAGATTTTTCACCTCATTGGCATATAGTTGCTCATAGTAGCCACTATTAATCTTTTCAATTTCTGCAGTGTCAGTTGTAATGTCTCCTTTTTCATTTCTGATTTTATCTTATATCTTCTCTCTTTTTTTTCTTAGTCTGGCTAAAGGTTTGTCCATTTTTTTTTTTAACTTTTCAAAAAAACAGCTTTTTGTTTGCTTGATCTTTTGTATTGTTTTCTTCATTTAAATTCATTTATTTCTGTTCTGATCTTTATTATTTATTTTTCTTCTACTAATTGTAGATTTGGTTTTCCCTTGCTTTTCTAATTATCTAAGATGCATTATTAGGTTGTTTGAAGTCTTTCCTCTTTTTTGATGTAGACAATTATAGCTATAAACTTCCCTCTTAGTACCACTTCTGGTGTATCCCACAGGTTTTAGTATGTTGTGTTTCCATTATCATTTGTTTTAATTTTTTTTCAATTTCTTTCTTAATTTCTTCATTAGCCCACTGGTCATCAAGGAGCATATTGCTTAATTTTCATGTATTTGTGTAATTTGTAAAATTTCTCTTGTTATTAATTTCTAGCTTTATTCCATGTGGTCAGAGAAGATGCTTGGTATTATTTCAATTTTTTCAATGTTTTAAGACTTGTTTTGTGACCTAATATATGGTCTATTCTTGAGAATGATACATGTGGTGAGGAAAAGAATGTGTATTCTGCAGCCACTGGATGAAATGTCCTGTAAATATCTATTAGATCCATTTGGTCTGTAGTGCAGATTAAGTTTGATGTTTCTTTCTTGATATTCTGTCTGGAAGATCTGTTTAATGCTGAATGTGGGATGTTGAAGTTTCTAGCTATTACCATATTTGGACCTATCTCTCTCTTTAGCTTTAATAATATTTCTCTTATATATCGAGGTGCTTCAGCGTTGGGTGTGTATATATTTAAAATTGTTATATACTCTTGCTGAATTGATGCCTTTATCATTATGTAGTGATCTTTGTCTCTTCTCATAGTTTTTGTCTTGAAATCTGTTTTGTCTGATACAAGTATAGCGATTCTTGCTCTTTTATTGGTTTTCATGGTCATGAAATATCTTCTTCTATCCCTTTATTTTCAGTCTCTGAGTGTCTCTATAGGTGAAGTGGTTTCTTTCTTTCTTTCTTTCTTTCTTTTTTTTGGAGGCAGCAGATTAATGGGTCTTGTTTTTTCATTCTTTCAGCAAGTCTGTATCTTTTGATTGGATAGTTCAGTCCATTTACATTCAAACTTATTATTGATAAGAAAGGACTTGCTCCTGCCATTTGGTTATTTGTTTTCTGGTGGTTTTGTGGTCTGCTCTTCCTTCTTTATTTCCTTCTTTTAGAAGAAGGTGATTTTCTCTAACAATATGATTTAGTTTCTTGCTTTTTATTTTTTGTGTCTCCATTGTATGTTTTTTGATTTGAGATTATGATGAGGCTTGAAAATACTATCTTGTAACTCATTATGTTAAGCGGATACGTTAACACTGTTTGCATAAACAAACAAACAAGCAAAAAGAAAACTGATAAACATCCTATGCCTTAACTTTGTCTACCTGCTTTTTAACTTTTTGCTGTTACTATTTATATCTTATTGTACTGTCTACACCTTGAAAATTTGTTGTAATTATTTTTGATTGGTTTAATCTTTCTACTTAGATAAGAGTAGTTTACAAACCACAGTTACTGTGTTATACTATTCTGTTTTTCTGTGTATTTACTATTACTTCAAGTTTTGTACTGTCAGGAAATTACTTATTGCTCATTAATGTCCTTTTCTAATTAAAATATTCCCTTTAGAATTTCTTGTGCGACAGGTCTAGAGTTGATGAAGTCCCTCAGTTTTTGTTTGATTGGGGATGTTTGTATTTCTCCTTCATGTTTGAAGGAACTTTTCAGCAGATACACTATTTTAGGGTAAAAGTTTATTTTTCTTCAGCACTTTATATATGTCATGTTACTCTCTTCTGCCATGTAAAGTTTCCATTGAAAAGCCAACTACCAAATGCATTGGAGACCATTGTATGTTACTGAATTTTTTTATCTTGTCGCTTTTTTTTTAAAGGTTCCTTTCTTTATCCTTGAACTTTGCAAGTTTGAGTATTAAATGCCTTGAGGCCATCTTTTTTGGGCTAAATATGATTGGTTTTCTATAACTTATTGTACTTGGTTATTGATATCTTTCTCTAGGTCCCTGGTGCCTTATTTAGTTCATTTGGTGAAGTTATATTTTCCTGGATGGTGTGGATGTTATTAGATGTTCTTCAGTATCTGGGCATTGAAGAGTTAGGTGTTTATTACAGTGTTCACTGGGATTATCTGTAGCCATCCTTCCTGGGAAGGCTTTCCAGATATTTGGAAGGACTTGGGTGTTGTGATCTAAACTGTAACTGCTTTAGAGGGCACCCCAAGCCCAGTAACCCTGTGGTTCATGCAGACTCGTAGAAGTACCACTGTGGCGATCTTGGACAAGATCTGGGAGGATTCTCTGGATTACCAGGCAGAGACTCTTGTTCTCTTCCCTTACTTTCTCCCATACTAACAGAGTCTCTCTCTCTCTGTGTTCTGAGCTACCTAAATCTAGGGGTGGAGGGATGCAAGCATCCCTGTGACTACCACTACTGTGACTGTGCTGGGTCAGACTTGAAGCCATCACAGTGCTAAGTCTTGCCGAAGGTCTGCTATAATCATTCCCTGGCTACTGCCTGTGTTTACTGAAGAGTCTAGGGTTCTACAATCAGCAGGCCAGGCCTATGTCTTTCCCTTCAGAGTGGCAAAGTCATCTAGGCCCCAGATGTGTTCCGAAGTGCCACCTGGTAGTCAGGATTCAGGATAAAAACACTTTAGAAGTATACCTGCCATTCTAGTATACTGTCCCTGAGCTGGCCCTCAAACCACAGTACATAGTCCTTTCCACTTTTGCCTCCTTCTTCCAAAGGCAGAGGAGCCTCACCCCATAGCCACTGCCACCCCAGGCTACGAGGAGCAATGCAAGACTACCACCAATGTTCCCTTAAGACCCAAGGTACTTATGTCTACTTGTGTTAAATTCTGCCTGGCCTGGAACTCACCCTTCAGGGCAGTGGCCTCCCCTCTAGCCCAGGGCAGGTCCAGAAATTCCATCCAAGAGTCAAGTCCTGGAATCAGGGACCCCAAGAGGCTACTTGGTGCTCTACCCCACTGTGGCCGTACTGGTACCTAAGGTGCAAGATAAAGTCTCCTTTGCTTTTCTCTTTTCTCTTCTCAAGCAGAAGCAATTTTGCCCCATAGCCACCACAGCTAGTAATGTACTGAGTCTCACCTGAAACCATCAAGTCTCAGAGGTTCACCTAAGGCCCTCCATACCCAACTACCTGGGTATCACTACTGGTTATTCAGGGCCTAAGGGTTCTTCATTTAGCAGATGATGAGTTCTGCCAGAACTAGGTACTTTCCTTTCAAGGAAGTGGGTTCCCTTCTAGCCCAGCGTGTATCTAGAAATGTTGTCCAAGATCTAGGGCCTGGAATGGGGGCTTACATCTCTGACCAGTGCCCTATCCTGCTATGGCTGAGCTGGCATCCAAGATGCAAGACAAAGTCCTCCCCACTCTTTCTTCTCCTTTCCTCAAGTGGAAGGAAGGGGTCTGTTTTAGAGCCACAAACTGTGCAGCCTGGGGTGATGGGAGGGGTGATGTCAGCACTGCCTTGGCTGCACCAGCTGGTGTCTCAGTAAGTCACATCCCCCTACAATCCAGTCCTCTTTCTCTGGGCCTGGTTCAGCACTAGGACTCACCTAAGAGTTGCCATACTTATGGGATAGACTGCCTTTCAAGTTCACTTAGGGACACAGAGCACCGTAGCCCTAAGTGGTGAGGTTTGCAGGAACTCAAGTTCTGCCCACTGGGATCCGTGATTCTGTTCTGGATAGGGCTAGTTTAAATGTTCCCTCTGTGGGTGGGCATCAGCTGAGTTTGTTCCTGTTTTCGTTTCTTTTCTGCTCTAACAGGAAAACACCGAGTTCAATGCTGCACAATCATTTGCTGTGCTCTCCCCCAGTGCCCAGCCAGAGATGTGCTCTGCTTAAGGGGCTGAGGATAGGAAGGGGTGGCATCAGTGGCTATTCAAGACTATTCTTTCTATATTTTCAGTGCCTCTTTCCATAATATGAAGTTAAAACCAGTTAATATGAGTGCTCACCTGATTTTTGGTTCTTATGAAGGTGTTTTTTTTTTTTCTATGTAGATGTTGCCAAATTGGCATCCTTGGTTGGAGGTGGTGGGAGTGATTAGTGGATTCTTTTGTTCCACCATTTTGCTCTGCCTCCCTTTCCCCGTGGTATAAATTAACATCAGGACAGAACTGCAGGCTGCAGATGACTCCTTTTTATTTTATAGATTTTATCAAAATATATACTAGGGGGCTGGGCGTGGTGACTCACGCCTATAATCCCAGCACTTTGGGAGGCCGAGGCGGGCGGATCACCTGAGTTCAGGAGTTCAAGACCAGCCTGGCCAACATGGTGCAAACCCATCTCTACTAAAAATATAAAAATTAGCTGGGCATGGTGGCAGCTGCCTGTAATCCCAGCTACTTGGAGGCTGAGGCAGGAGAATTGCTTGAACCTGGTAGGCAGAGTTTTCAGTGAGCTGAGATTGTGCCACTGCACTCCAGCCTGGGCAACAGAGTGAGACCCTATCTCAGGAAAAAAAAAAAAAAAAAAGTATATACTAGGTAAAGCTCACAAATCTTGAGTACAATTTGGTGAGCTTTTACATATGCACACACACACCAGAACAAATAAATAGAGTGTTATCAGCTCCCTGGAAAGTTTTCTTGGGCTTTTTTCTAGTCAATATCCTCCTGAATAAATAATCATTACTTTGAATTTTATCACTTTTTAGCCCATGTTTGATTTTATGCATTTTAAATTTCATTGATATATGATTAAAAGGCATTAAACTGAACATATTTAAATTATACAGTTTGATTAACTTTGACACATGTGTATGCCTATGAAGTCATGACCTCAACCAAGATAATATTTCCATAACCCAATTTTGCCTGCTTTGTACAGCTAAATAGAGTAAACTTTTTCAACAGTTTCTGGTTTCTTTTATTCATCATTATGTCTGTTAGATTCACTCCTGTGGTTGTGTTTAAGCATAGTATATTTTTTAATCTAAAAAAAACTGCTGTGGAGTATTTCATCATGTAAATAAATCATGATTTATTTATACATTCTACTGTTGTGAGATATTTGGACTGTTTTACATTTTGCACTATTATGAGTAAAGCCATTATCTACTTTCCTGTATATGTCTTTTGGTGAACATATAAACTCGATTCTCCTGGGAATATGCCTAAGGGAGATACTGCTAGGTTATGGGTTATGTGTGTTTAGCTCTAATAGAAATTGACATAAAATTACCCAAAATGATTTTAATAATTTACATAACCATTGGCAATGCAATAGTATGCTGGTTGCTTTACATCCTTGCCAGCATTTATATTGTAATTTTAAATATTGTATCAGTTCTGGTGGTTTTGTATTGTTATCTCATTTTGGTGTTAGTTTGAATTTTTCTGATGGTTAATAGTGTTGACCACCTTTTCATATGCTTGTCTTTTGAAAATCTACTCTTATAAAGTGTCTTAAGACTTTACCATTTTTAGTGGACTTGTTTATTTGTATGGATTTCTAGTATTTATTTGTATATTCTAGATTTAAATTCTTTTTATATTATGTTTATTGCAGTTACTGTCACCATGACTAAAAAAAAGGGGGATGATTCAGGAAACAGATAATTCAACATAAGAAAGATGAAGGGAGTTCCTAAAATATGGTGAGAGAAAATACTAGAATATTCAACCATTATGGAAAACAGTATGGCTATTCCTCAAGGATCTAGAACTAGAAGTACCATACGACCCAGCCATCCCATTACTGGGTATATACCCAAAGGATTATAAATCATGCTGCTATAAAGACACATGCACACGTATGTTTATTGCGGCACTATTCACAATAGCAAAGACTTGGAATCAACCCAAATGTCCATCAGTGACAGACTGGATTAAGAAAATGTGGCACATATACACCATGGAATACTATGCAGCCTTAAAAAAGGATGAGTTTGTGTCCTTTGTAGGGACATGGATGCAGCTGGAAACCATCATTCTCAGCAAACTATTGCAAGAACAGAAAACCAAACACCGCATATTCTCACTCATAGGTGGGAACTGAACAATGAGATCACTTGGACTCAGGAAGGGGAACATCACACACCGGGGCCTATCACGGGGAGGAGGGAGGGGGGAGGGATTGCATTGGGAGTTATACCTGATGTAAATGACGAGTTGATGGGTGCTGACGAGTTGATGGGTGCAGCACACCAACATGGCACAAGTATACATATGTAACAAACCTGCATGTTGTGCACATGTACCCTAGAACTTAAAGTATAATTAAAAAAAAAGAAAAAAAAGAAAAAAAGAAATATCTAATTTTTTAGAAATTGAAAAAAAAAAAAGAGATGCTCAATCTGTAATAGGCAGACAAATTTATGAAAGCAAAATCTGTGAATAGTGAGGGTCAATTCTATTTGTTTTTACAGTGATAACACAATTACAAACTTTGGTTGAGCACAGCATCATAGAAAGCACAATGTTCTTATTAAATTTTAAAAATGATGTAACAAATAAACTTGGACTTGGCTGTGGTTCACATATAATTCACAACTGTGCCCATATAAACTGTAATATATTACCAATCAAAATTGGAGGAAACATATTTCACAACTGCATCCACAAAAGATGTGACATTCTAACAATCAAAATTTACAAATGTTTATACACACACATAGGGTTAAAAAAATTGAACTAAGGCTGGGTGTGGTGGCTCACACCTGTAATCCCAACATTTTGGGAGGACGAGATGGGAGGACTGCTTGAGGTCAGGTGGTCAAGGCTGAAGTAAGCTGTGATCATACCACTGCACTTCAGCCTGGGCAACAGAATACACCCTCATCTAAAAAAAAAAAAAAAAAAAAAAATGAACTAAAATATTTGTGACAAAGCTGATGCTGAATTTAGAAAAATATTTCAGCATGACAGTCCATGTTTTTTCTTTTTGTTATCTAGCTTAGAATTCTTTGAGGCTTAGACTTTGTAAAATCATCAACATAACGGATGATTTTCATTCAAACATTACATTCAAAGTCAGTTGAAAATAGCTATAGATTAAATGTTTGTATCACCTTAAATTCTTATGCTGAAGCCCTAATACCCAACGTGATGGTATTCAGAGGTAGTGCCTTTAATTAGGGTTAGATTAGGTCATGTTGATAGGGCCCTCCTGATGAGATTAATGCTGTTATAAAAAGAAACAGATCTCTCTCTCTACCCCCACCACCCCCATCCAAGTGCACATACCCAAGAAGGGCCATGTGAGGACATAATGAGATCAAACCAGTTCTGCAAACCAGGAAGCAGGCCCTCACCAGAAACTGATCTGCTGGTTCCTTGATCTTTGACTTTCCAGCCTTCAGAACCGTGAGAAATGAATTGTTGTTTAAGCCACCCAGTATGTGGTATTTTGAGACAGCAGCCCAAACTAAGACAGAAATCTTTCATTCAAGATTTAATTTTTATGGAGAACTTATTTTTTTACTTAAATAAGTTTATATTATGTACTAGAATAAAATGAACTTGAGAATGCCTACAATTTAGCAGTGTCTAAATTTGGTTAAGATGTTTAAAAGATTTCCATAACAGACACAATTTATTTGACAAGCTTTGTCATAAAAATTTTGTTGAATAAAAGTGCTGTAAATAGAGTTTACTTTTTTTTAATAGTTGCTGTGAAAATATATGTGCCAGAATATTTGCCTATTAAACTATTACAAAATAAAAATATAATAGAATTTGCTTTGAACTTACCAGGTACCTCATTATCAACATAGAGGTTACATTCTCAAATTTAAAAATCACAATTTATATAGAAAATAGTAACTTGAAAAAAATCAATAATTTCAAATGTAGCAATCACAAAATGCAACTTGAAAAAGACTATGATTTTATGAAGCAATTAAAGATAATACAACTATATTTTTAAAATATTTTTTCCAAAACAGAGAGCTTATATATTAGATACAAATTATAGCTAAGAAACTAATGTATATGAACTTTTACTGAGAATTATATTTATGTTATTTTTAATGTTAAAACAGTTGTTTTGCTTTAATGAATATAGCTATATCTTAATATGTCTTAGAAATAACTTTATTTTTAAAATAATTCCTTAATAGGACTATTTTATAGGTTTGCCAATATGATGAAACCAATTTGTCAGTCAAGAATATCAATTTCGGCAATAAACAGTTAACCTAGAAAAAAAAAAAAAAAAGAAAATACTAGAATAATTACTGTACAGAAGGTCCAGATAGCAACCCATCCAGACAATACAGACTGGGTTTTGTCAAGAGGAATTTTATTGAGAAGTAGATAAAAGTTGTGCTTAGATTTAATGTTTTTTTTTAAAAAAAAAAAACTAGTAAATTAAAGGGGAAAAATGATGTAGAAGAAATAAGAGATTGGTCTATAAGACAGAATGTATTAATAATAATCTACATGGTCTAGCATGAAAGAATAACCAGTAATGATAATAAAAATACTGAAAGTTAGTTTTACACTAATTGTGATACAATGATATTGAAAAGATGGAGGAGTGACAAGTGGTATAAAAAAAAGGTTGATTCATTACTACAAGAAGTAAATAATATTTACTGTTGATTAATTCAAGTACATTTATACTATTTAGCAATATGCAAACTAAAACTAGGAAGAATTGAAATATTTTTGTCTGGGGAATACAAAGGGGTAATAGAAAAATGTGTGCTAGAGAAACACATGCCTTTGTCTTAAGCTTTTAAAGATTATTTTAAAGCTATATACATTCATGTGTTTTTAAAAATGTATAATTCTATTCAAAAAAAGCAGAACTAGTTAAGAAACCTAAATGAGTGGTATGATTCTAGTTTAATGATTTAGAAAAATGTGGATTATTTGTCCTCCAAACAACCTGAAAGCAGACTCGGGTGACAAAGATAAACTAGAGCAAAAGGAGCAATGAGCAAAGAGGAAAGAAAATTACAATTGGAATGTGCTTTCCTGAGCTCATGTACTGGAAAAGTTAGTTTGAATGTAAGCAGTACTGCTTAACTAAACTCTTATTGGTTAGATTTGTCTCTAAATCGTCTGAGCTCCGAAGAAAATAGGATGACTTTATATTCTTTTGTTTTATTCATTTAATTTTTTTAATAATTATATTTTGTTAAATCATTGACACCTATTTTTTTGATAAATCAGTCTGCGTGACTATTTGTTCCCTAACTTAAGATCTTAAGTTTATGACTGAAAATGACATATATTTACATAAGAATCGATGTCCCTTTTAAGCACTTATAATAATATAACTGGCAAAAGCAATTCTTTTATCTGTAAGCATAAAATTTCTCTATAATTTTATTCTATGTAACTTTTTCAAGTATCTGGAGGTTCCAATTTTACTTTTGGAGATAATATACTGCTAGATCTTTAATGTCACATAACTGGTAGGGACAACAAAAATTTAATTATGCATGTCTCTAGTGATACTTTGCTACCACAAATATCACTAAGCATTCCATTGAATCTCAGTATATTGCATTTCTTTTTTTCATTCCCAAATATATGTTCTCTAATGTGACCTACATTTTGTTTTAATTGTATCTGGTAATCTCAAAATCTTTGAAGAGCCAGGTTATTTCATTGACTAATCTTCCACCAACAAAGACACAAATGATTAAGTCTCAGAAGGGAATATTGGCCTAGAATTATTGTGAGGTTGGTAAGCATACCAACTCTGGAAAAATTCAAATGAGAAAACCCACCGACAAACATGTTATTTGCTTCTTTGTTTCAAATCCTTACTGAACTTGCTTAGAATTATAGAATACTCCTTCTTCTCTCAAGAGAAGACACACAGGGATCATGTTTTAATTCATTTGACTGACTGTCCTTCTATACCCTGCCTCCACCAGCTGACAAGTAAAAACATAAATTCCAGTTCGCCATTACTGGGACTCATTTCTAGACAATGACTGAGAAGCTTCAACAATGGCTTTACATTAGAATCACATGGGGAACTTTAAAAATACATCAGGTCTTCTGCCTAAACCTGAATAATTGTAAGTTTTAGGAGGAAAGGCGCTATTCAGAATTGGGTTGTTTGTTTGAAGTTGCTGTGGAGTGTGAGAAACACTGTAAAACAAGTAAATCCTGTTTGACTTAAAGATCTCTCTTCTCTAACACACCATTAAGACTAAATGCATCTTTCCTTTCATCGCTGTTTACCTCTCCGATTAATAAGCAAGACTCTAGGACAATTTATATTATCTCATACTATCTTTATAATAAGCTATAATGCTATTCTACTTTCCCTAGTTACTACCCAAATTATTCTTCTGTAAACTCTGGGATTCCTAGTCTATAAGCAGTAAACTGCCCTCTACCTTTAAGCCCTTTAAATATTTTTTTTGTTTGTTTTAAGGAAGCGTGGCTGCTCCATGTCAATAGCATATGGCCCATTGTTATACTTTATTTGATGTGAAGTGAGTTCCTTAATGAGAGCATAGCTGTGTGAGATAATACTATGATGGTTGGAAAGGCATTTTGTAAATCCACAAATGGTAGTTCTGGTAGAAGCACTGTATGCAGGGAAGGAAATCCATATAGAAAGTAAGTATCCGTTACAGTAAGAACCAACTGCTGCCTCTTCCATGAGGAGACCAGTCCAATGTAATCAACCTACCACCAGGTAACTGACATATCACCCCAGTACATCACTGGGACTCAATGCTAGTCTCTACTGACGACAGATGGGCATTTTCAGATTTTGTTATGTTTGAATGTATATAATGAGATATCTGGGAGATGGGGCCCAAGTGTAAACATGAAATTCATTTGTGTTTCCTGTGTGATTTATACACACAGCCTGAAGGTAATTTTATATAATATTTTCAATACTTTGTCCATAAAACAAAGTTTTTGCTGCATTTTGACAGTGACCCATCACATGAGGTAAGGTTTAGAATTTTCCACTTGTAGTAAAATGTCAGCTCTCAAAAATTTCAGATTTTGGAGCATTTTGGAATTTGGATTTTTGAATTAGGGATAGTCAAGCTATATTATAAACCAGTTTTATTTTAATTTCCTTGATTTTTATTGTATATGTAATTATATGTATGTTTATTTCATATCTTGCCACTTTATATCTATATAAGATAATTAGTTTTTTAATTCATTATACTTATTAACTTTCTTATATTAGAATTTAATAGATTTGATGATAGTAATTTTCTTTTTTCTATCACATGAAAGTTTTTAATTTATTAATCTTCTCGTGACAAATCCACAGTGGGCACAAATAACATCATTGCAGCACCTTTACTCCTTCGGCTTTTTGCAAGCACCAACATTGGCTTTTGCAGTCCCCCTAACTTTCTTCATCCTGTTCTTGTGTTCCTTTCGTTGTTTTCTTGAGGTCTTTTTCTTCTCATACAGGCCATTCTTGCAAGTCTAAGTTTGGGTTCATTTTTCTTTGCATAATCCAAGTGTCACAAATCATGCCAAAGCCAGTTGTCTTTCCACCACCAAAATGAGTTTTGAGTCGAAATACAAAGATGACATCCAGTGTGATCTTGTACATTTTGGCTAGTTTTTCCCGAATTTCTGTCTTAGACACTGTTGCCTTCCCGGGGTGAAGGACATCAATGACCATTTGTTTCCTCTGAAGTAGTTGGTTGGTCATGAACTTTCTAGTGCAGATAGTTACGGTGTCATTCATGATGGTGGTCTATCTCAATAGTAATTTTCTTATATTCTAATTTTGTTATTTTTCATTCTGCAAAAAATGAAAGTTTTTATTTTAAGCTGATTTTTTTATATGTGTGTTTCATCTAATTGCATCAAGAGTAAGAATATTATCTGTTGCTAGACTTTCAATAATATAATTATTTCATTTTTCATGATTAACTTGTTAGTCCACTTGGACCCTCTTATATCTTGTTATGTTTTATGACTATGCACTTTGTGATAGAATTGATGTATATGTAGACTTTTTCAGATTGAAGTACTTTATGTGAAACCATGCAAAATATTTCCTCCCTGAAGGTGGGCATTTGGTGTACTTTTTCTTTTTCATCTATCATTTTGTGCTATTTATTCATGCTTACTCTTTTTTTTTTTGTATTGCTTTAATTTTATTTGCTTCAAATTATGATACTTGCTATGGCTACAGCGTTCTCTTTCTGCCATGCTTTTAAGTGGTCCTGTTTCTGACTATTTTCACCCACTCAACCAATTTCTGGGCCTAATCAAATGGGCAAAAGCCTTAAAAAAATGAAACAGTCCATTTTACTTTGCCTTCCTTTATTGCTTTTGTAGGAAGTTTGTGAATTCATTAGTCATCTGAGTGTTGGCTGCTAACAGAAGTTTGTGTTCTCTTGCCCTGGTGAGGTAAAATATAGCTAACCAGGTTGGAAATGGTGGAAGGAAAAAAGTGTTATAAAAATCTGAACAGGATAAGCTCACATTTGAATGAGAAACCAGAATATCTACATATTTAGACAGCTTTAAGAAACATAATTTTCAACTGTTTCAAATTTACCTCAGAGCTTGAGAAATTAGACTGTATTCAAGTTAAAAATATTTGCTCTTTGGAATGGCTGTAAAGAAAATCAAAAGGCAAGTCACAAAAGAGGAGAAAATATTTAAAATGATAAATCTGACAAAGGGCTTGCATCCAGAAGATAGTCTTGTTACAGCTCAATAGGAAGAAGGCAAACATTTGAAAATGGGCAAATCATTTAGCAGATACTTCACAAAAGAATATAAATGTCCAATGAGCATGTGAAAAGATACTCAACAGCATTAGTCATCAGAATTACAGATTAAAAAGCCCGATGAGATACTGTTCCACACACATGAGAATGGAGGAAAGTAAAGAAGCTGATAATGCAAAATGTTTATGAGGACTTGGAGTAACTGGAAATCTCATACCCTGTTAGCAGAAAGTAAAATGATATAATAATTTTGGCAAGCTATTTAGCAGTAACCTAAAATGTTAAATGTATACCTACCTTAAGGTACAACCATTTGACTCCCAGAGATGTATCAAAGATAATAAAAACATGTGTCAATACAACAATATGTACATAAATGTACATAGCTGTTGTAATCACAATAGCTCAAAACTGGAAACAAACCAAATATACACTATTAAATAACTTAAATAGTTGAAATGTATTGTATTTCCATAAAGCTGATTTAAAAATCCTGGAGTGTCTTCTTGTTTATTTTGTGTTAAAGTTAAGTGAGAAGCAAACTCTATTCATAGCATGTTGAAAAAGTAGGAAAAAAGGTGAGTATTATTTTTTCCCTGATTTTCTCCTTTTAAATGTTTGATACTATAACATAAGACACACATCTAATAGTTTTCTGCATATATTCAGACCACATGCATGTCAAAATAGGTGAAAATGTTTTAAAATACATTTGGCTCACCATATGATTTGGTACGTGGAATTAGTGTAATCGTATATCTCAACATATGATTATGCAAGGAGCTATATGAACTCAATTCATATTTGAGATTATATTCGTGTCCAAGCTACAAAAAGCTGAAATGACTGAAATGTCAATTTCCCTATGTCTAAATAACTTGTTTTTATGCACAGTGCGATACCTATCAAGTCTTTTTCCTAAAGGAAGTTATTTTTCGGCACAACAATTTCCTGCTGGTTTTTCATATGGTTCACTTTCCTGTATTATTATATTCGAAAACTGCATCATTACTGTTGCAGAATATGAACTCATGATATGTGATGATGCTTTGAGGTAGAAACGCTGCAAATGAGACTTGAAAGTCATAATACTTCCTCATCCTTGTCTTCAGTTTGGGGAATGAACATATTTTCTCTCTTTTTCCCCTCCATTTGTGTGTAGCTATAAAAGATCTCTGTGTTCTGGGCTTGGATCTTTCCGTTTTTCCCAAGAATTAGTAATTGTAAATACTATATTTTCATATCTGTTTCACTGCCAAGGCTCTTCTCTGTTGTAAAAATTAAGTTTTAAATTTTAGGTTGCATGCAGAATTTTTTTTCATAGACAATAGAGTTAAATAACAAAAAGATTTTACATGACAAATAGCAATTTCTTCATAGCTTTCCTGAGAGGAAGAATAATTTTCATAAAGATGGAAATACTAGGGAAAATTTAAGTAAAGGCCATATCAGAAAATAAAACAGAAATCTAAAATAAATCACCTTCACTACTCCATTGCCAAACAATGTCTTGAGTAAATCTGGGAGGAATATTACCAGAGTGTTCCAGTGTATAATAATTTTGATATTTTTTGCTTCATATATAGCACTACAATCTACTAGGGTTTGAAGTTACACTCTACATTTTTTTCATTTGTATAAGATAATGTAGTCTGAGTTTTTAAAAAGTCAAATAAGCAAGATTTTATTTTTCTTGTACTTACCAAAATAGAACAAACTGAATAATAAAATTATTAGCTATTTGACTGGTATTAAAACAACTTTCACAAGAGAATTATTTATAAGCCTCCATGTATTGAATTAGTAGAAGTACAATGTTCTCATCTTGTAGTTTTTGGAATACCTAATATATGCTGAATACTTTCTATGGAATATACGTAATGTTAAATAACAATACTACCTGAAGTTTTTATAATCTAATTACAGCGAATCAGTTTTTATAAGCTAAATAAATTAAATCTGGACACATGTGAAGGACCTTTAGACTGAATTATCAATTATAATATTATAAATTAATTCTGAATCAGATAATTCTTCTTTGCTATTAGTAAAGTCATTTACAAATGTAGAATTGAAGCTTAAAGAGACTAATTAACTCATACAAAAGCATGGAGCTTTTAAGTGGCAGGCTAGAATTGAAACGCTGGTGTATGACCCCAGGACTCAGAACCGTTTGACTGCTAATTTTATATCATCCACTTTACTTATCTTTTGAAACCAGTAACCTTTCCAGAATAACGTGGCTTCCCAAGAAGTCTTCTGGCTGTCTACATCCCTGAATGAAGTGCTTCTGAACTGTTCAGATTTCAAGACAGCAAAAGGACAAGGAGATGACTATGTGCTCTCTTTCAGGGGGAGAATAACAGTGATGGTTTCGATGCTAATCCCCATTTTCTCTGATTCCCTTACTCCATGGACTTAGCTCCAAATTCCTCTTTATATACTGTCATCTCTACAAAATGTCAAAATAATCTTGCTTACATTCTCTTCACCTGACAGTGGTTCTGACATACAACTAAATGCAACTTATTAAGAGTACTGCTGTGTATAAAGTATAAATTAGAACATGAAAGGCCTCTTGTTATATAAATAATGTCTGCAATTGTCCTTTAAATTAATGTTTTAAGGTGACTGTAACTCATCACTGCACAAAGCTGTGACATCAGGACATTAAGAATAAAGGAGTATAGTACTGAATTTTTCACTTCAGTATTCAGGAGACAGTGAAGTTATTTTAGCCAAATATCCAAATACTATGAACATCTTATTAGAGTCAAAATTGCTTTCTTTATTTTTAAGAGGTTATTTTCAATATGTGTTTATGTATACTAATTCCTCTAGCTTTATGATACCTGACATGCATTACTGAATTGCAGCTGGTCATGTCTACATCTTACCATGCATATTTCTATTACATCTCTGCTCAGAGTGGGATTGATTTTTTTCTTCCTCTTTACCATCATGTGTTTTATCTTTCAGTGCATGGACTACCCTGGCTTTTTAAACAATGTAATGATGACAACAGTAACAACAAAATAACCACCTCACTATTTATTAAAATTGATGTTAAATGCTTTAAATGTATTATTTTACTTGGTCCTCAAAGCTGTCTTACTATTTCCATTTTAAAAATAAACTAACCAAGATTTTGAGAGGTGAAAGTCCCAGAACAATGTTACATCAAGAGGAACTGTTAGAGCAGGGAATGCAAATGAAGTTCATGTGCAAGGCCCCAATAACCTTTCAACTACTGAGGCTTCATTGCCTCAGTGATCCGCTGAAGCAGTATTTCCCACCTTCTCCCCTTCAATTACTTAGATGAGACTCCCTTCTCAGTCTAATGATCCCGATTCTTACTTTGCAATACAGTCTGTCCAAATACTTGTCTGAAATTCTGTTAACAAGAGACCATATAATTTAGCATAAAGAGTATGGGTCCACTCAGGAGCAGACGAACCTGGGGTGAAGTCCCATCTCCCTTACTGATGATTCACTACAGGTAATGGAATTGGCTTGTTTATAATCTAGTTTCCTGATTTGTAAAAGGGAATCATAATAGTTTAATCTAACTCTGGGTTTGAACATTAACTAGGGTAAGGCAAACAAAATTTGAGGCTACTTCCTGGGGCCTAGTAGGTTGTGTGTCATTATTTTCTATTTCCTTTCACTTTGCTTTTACTTATCTTCTATCTGTGTCTACTTTCTTCCAAAGGCCCCACTTCTTGGCCCTCAAACGCTTGACCCTGGAGCTAAGGAAATTAGAATATACTAAATAGGCATTGTGATATTTAGATTATCTGCATGGATACTGGACACATATGTTCCTTTAAGCAGTCGAACTAGAGTGTGTGTTTGAGTTGTTGTTTGAAGGAATATTGGTTTATTGCATTAACTTTTATTTTACCTATAATAATACCTATCATTTCTGGAGTATTTGCAATTTGCCAGGCTTTGTACTGAGAGCTTATTCCTCATTATTTGCTATTATCCTACCAAAAACTTTAGCAGGCCAGTAAATTTATTTTTCACAACTTTCAGATGAGGAAACCAGTTTAGAATGGTTAAGTAATTTTTCCAAGATCTCATAGGACTTACTCTGGCCTAGAGTCCAACTGATGCCCTCTGAGCCTTCATTTCCAACCACAACAAAATATACCGGCTCAACCTTTACATTTATATGGCATGTTCTATAGAAGTTTGAAAGTATGGTCTGGAGTTGGTTCTATTTGATGTTTGATTTTATACTTAAAATTTTATCATTTAAATATTCTGTTGGTGTAGCTAGCAAAAACACGTATATTTATTCAACAGACTTGGTTGAACACTTCTGATATGGAGAAGATCATTTTACTGATAAGAACAGTAGTAGCGTTGAGCCCTCCAGGTATTCATCAATGTTTCCTGACCTCTAAAAGAGGTGTAGCTAATTAAATCAATCATGTTTTAAACAGTGTTCAATTTGCTTAGTGTAATTTAGGACTAACCCATTTTGATAGCAAGACAAGCCATAGCTAAATCAATTTTTAAACAGTGTTCTCCCATTTGGCTAATTGTAACTATTTGTTTAAATGAAGAAAAAATAAATATATGATGTTTATTTCTTGGATTAATATAAATTAATATAGATGTGGCTAAATAAAAATTATTAAAAAGAGACAATGCATTATGTTCATATGTTACTTGACATTTACATGGCTTAGATAAGTGCACTGACATTGCTATTTCAATGCTTTTTCCAATGTGACAGATTTCCAAAACTGAATTCTTAATATTGATGAGGTAACTTTAAGAAACATTTTAAAAATTCCAAATATACTCTTCCTTTCCGGAGGGCTAGTAATTATTGTATATTATTTAAATTAAAGTTACATGTCTGACAGCATCTCCTATATATAACAGAGCTAATTCCACTGAAACTATAGGTCACTTACAGACATTCATTATTGTGTGTGAATGCTAAAGATGAGATAATTCATTTAAAGGTGTATTTTTGTAATAGTGCCCAAGTGAGATGCCTAGAAATTAAACATTTGGCAAAATTCCTTAAATAAATGGAAAAGGTCATTCTGAAAATTTGGTTTGGTGGATTTTAACAGCTGCACTATAAACTGTAATTGCAATTTAAACAACCTCCAATATCACCCTGGAAAGATCATAACCTGCTTAACCAGCCACCCCTCAGTGCTTGAAGAGACAGCTATAATTTTATAAGCTTCTGGAGAAACTTCCTCATTTATTGCTTGACTCCATGGTCGTTGTTACATGTAACTGGCTCAAAAGTTAAATAAGATCTATGGTGATCTGGTTTGGATTCATGTCCCTGCCCAAATCTCATGTTAAATTGTAATCCTCCATGTTGAAGAAGGGGCCTGGTGGGAGGTGATTGAATCATAGGAGTGGATTTCCCCCTTGCTGTTTTCATGATACTGAGTTAGTTCTCTCCAGATCTGGTTATTTAAAAGTGTGTAGCACCTCCCTCTTCTCTCTTTTCCTTCTTCTCCAGCCATGTAAGATGGGCCTGCTTCACCTTCACCTTTTACCATGATTGTAAGTTTCCTGACGCCTCCCAGCTTCCTATATAGCCTGAGGAACTGAGTTAATTAAACTTCTTTTCTTTCTAAATTACCCAGTCTCAGGTAGTTCTTTATAGCAATACAAGAATGAGCTAATACCTATAGTCTGTGAGAGCAAAACAAAACAAAGCAACCCTCAACACTGAATTCCTAATGTATCAACAGAGCAAGCATAGTTAACATATTTAAACAATAACAAGTTAAATTTTGGGTTGGTTGCAGTGGCTCACGCCTGTAATCCCAGCACTTTGGGAGGCTGAGGTGGGTGGATCACTTGAGGTTAGAAGTTCGAGACCAGCCTGGCCAACATATTGAAACCCCATCTCTACTAAAAACATAAAAATTAGCTGGGTGTGGTGGTGCATGCCTGTAATCCCAGCTACTGGGGAGGCTGAAGCAGGAGAATCACTTGAAACCAGGAGGCAGAGGTTGCAGTGAGCTGAGATCATACCACTGCAGTCCAAACTGGGTGACAAAAGTGAGACTTTGTCTTAAAAAAATAAATAAATAAATAAATAAATTTTTCACATGAATATTCTATGGTTGTTTTTTAGAAAACTCTGAAGGTAGCATGTATTTTCAGAATATATTTTGTCTACATAAAAATAGTATATATTTTATGATAGTTTTAACGTTATGACTTTTAGAAAAATTAGGTTTATAATATTGTGTTTCTTTTTCATTGGGAGATTCAAAAGCAAAGACATTCTTTTAGAAAGAACATGAAGTCCTAAACATAATAAATCATACTCAAAAGTATAAAAGCTAAAATAGACACAAAAAATACCTGTTGATTTGTAAAACATAGCATTAATAACAGTTCACATCGGTCAAAAGAAAAGTCATAGAATGATATAAATTTTTAAATGGCAAATTGATTACTTTGTGACATAGGAAAATATAGAGCTAGTGACCATTATGCCCTTATTTTGCAATTTGGTTAATTTCAAAATTTTAAATTAACTTTAATTATATCATTTGGTCTCTGTCCGTCCTTTTCATTTTACTTCTGGACATTTTCATTTTTTCAAAAAACTTCGACATATATAGATATCAGACTGTGTACCTGTTGAAAGAGATTTTGGTTTTTAACAAAAATACTGCTGCCATTTAACATGTTGAGTTTTTCTACATTTTGAGCTATGGTATATCTGTATTACGGTAAATATAATTAGTAGTGTGGAACACACTCCTAAAATCAAGAAAATGTGAATACAATGGATACCAAATAAATTTAGTAAAAAAATTTTCTGTCATTAAAAAAATGATAAGAAATCAATTTACTCTAAATAGGTGTTTTTGAACCTGATATTGGAATACGATATGAAGTTGCCTGAGTCAGTGATGAAGTTATATTTTAAATGGATGCTACATATCATGCATCCAATTCTCAAGGAAATAGTTTTTTTTCCCCAAATTTGAAATTTCTATGTTCAAAGTTAAATAATGACACGAATATTTTCTTAGACCTTTATTTGTCATCTTAAGGTTTTCTTTAGATTAGTATAGACAAATGAGTAAAATTTTATAAAAGACACTGAAAATCTCTTCTGCAATGACATATACATTCAGTAGTTATTTGGTAAGAGCATTTTAAAACATGAGTGTGCTTTCCTACAAAAATGCCAAACTGGGACATGTTTCATAATAATGACTGAATTTGACCTAACAGTCCATATGGCCTTTTTTCATTTATTTACTTTTATAAAAATAGTAAATTAAAAAAAAAAAAAAAAACTAACCTTTGTGCTAAACTTTAGTGTGTAAGTGCTTTCAAATATACTATCAATTTATTTACATTATAATAATACTTTCACTGAAATTCTTATGTTGGTTTAACGGATGAGAAAACTAAGGCCCAAAAACTTTTAAGGGTCATCAATTTTTTATCCAAATATTAGAAAAAAAGTTCTGAAACTCAAATTCTAACCATTCAGCCTCATTCTTTGGTCTCTTTTATTATGTCACCTAAAGCATTTTTAAGAGATGCTAACTCAATTGATTATTCTCTCTAATAACATCTTTTTAGATAACAGATAAAATAATAAATGGTAGTACTGTATACAAAAGGATAATTTGGATAATTAAAGTTAATAGATGTGACAGGCAAAAATAAACATAGGCACATACAATTTCAATAGCACCACTCAGGAACACATTGGCAATCTGAAAAAAGTTGCATGAGCATGCCACTTACAAAATGACAGCACTCCATACAGTCAATTCACAGTAATCTCAAATCCCGTGGATACAATTATTCGTTAAAGCAACAAACAGTTTAGTTTGAGAAGGCAGAAAAAAATAACTGACAGAAAGATGAAGCAAAAAAAAAAAAAAAATGTTTTTCACAACCCAAAGATCTCAGTTTGTGAAGGGATTTAACTTGAAGCTTGGTGCTGACCTTCTGATGCACTCTGAAGGGTTGAGCCAAACCCTTAGAGATGTTACATTTTTGACATTTCATTAGCCACAGATCTTTCCTTTCTTTTCAGTAGAGCCAAGTGAAAGTTACAGATCCCATGACTCGCTGCTAAATAAGCCAGAGGTAGCACAGATGCTCTAGCCAATATCTCCTTTGTCAATAACACAACTTCTAGTTAGATGTGACCTAACAATTTCTTATAGGATATAGAAAAGATTGATCTATGTAATTTTTTCCAGAATTAGATGAACATAAAAGGTTTCTAAGTTCATTTCAGTACAAGTAAATGAACATATTCAGCTTCTCTATTCTCCTTATCTCTGCCTACTGCAGCTTTGTCAGAGGCTTACCTGGTGGCACCATGGAATGTTCCTTAAGCATCTACAAGCTTTTAGATACTCAGTGAAATAGTCTGTTGAATTCATTTTGAGCTTCATAGAATGGACAATTGTTTTTCTTAGATATTCATCAATGAGTGGTGCAAAACAGGACTTTTCAGAGAATAAGAGCTTGGCTGGGCCACTTCCAAATATTAATGCTGCCTAGTAATTTGAATGAATGTGAAGAAGAGTGAAAATAGAGCTACAGATATTTAAATATTTTACATTTAACTAATTCAATCATAAGACACACAAAGCACAGTGATTTCAAATTTAATTAGGTCACATTTGAGGTCATTCTTAAATGTAAGACTCAGGCCAATGTCTCTTCTGGTCTCTCCATAATTAGCCAGCTATAAAACTGCTGAAATATTCAGAAACATAGAAAGACACAAAGTAGCTCCCACCCAAAAAAACCCATGAAATCTTTAAAAGAATAGTTACTTAAATTCAGGTAGTAGAGCTGGAATTTAAGATCAGAAGCTCTGCAGCCAGAGTGCCTAGAGTGGAACTTGGCTTTGTTACTTACTAGCCGTGTGAACATGTGCTTCTGTTTTCTCCTTTGTATAATTTGGATAATAATACTACTTATATTATGGGGTTGTAGTAAGCATTAAGTGATTTAGTATTTGTAAATAGATTAAGAGACTTCATTGGCAGATTCACATATATGCTTTTGTTTTAAATAAATAAAACAGAAAAAGACAGCATAGTAGGTTGTGTTAGCCTCTAAAACAAACAACCCTCAAATCTCAGCAACTCGAATGGAATTTTATTTCTCACAGTCCCATTTGAGTTTGGAGGCTCCACTGAGAAATTCTATTTAAAGTACTTAAACAGGGACCCAGAATTTTTCAATACTGTGGCTCTCATCCTGATGTATCCTCCAGGTATTCTCTGCACTCAGCTGTCTGACAGATGAATTAAGATAAAGTGTGGAGGCTCACTTAGGATGCTTTATGAAACGTATGAATGTATACATAATTTCCAAGCACATCCCATTGGTCAGATCTCAATGATATGGCCCAGACTAAGTAAAACAAGCACTAAGAATTGTAGTCTTTCCATATGTAGTCCTTCTGTTGAGCCAAAAGAAAAGAGCTGCAGGCCTCAAGCAAGTTCGAAACACAGCAGAGCAGTCATTACATATTAAGGCTCCAAAATAATTGATGGCAAAGAAATAAGATTAATTTGCATCAGATGAACATAAAAATGCATAATTGTCACATTAAGATTATAGCTAATCCAGAAGAGTACTAAAAAACATAGAGCACAAAAAGAGTCTCAAATGACAAAGTTACCATTAGGAGAAATAAGTTTTGGCATTTGATTGCTGTATTAGGCTGTTCTTGCAACTGCTCTAAAGAAATACCTGAGACTGGATAATTTATTACGAAAAGAGGTTTAAGTGGCTCGTGGTTCTGTAGGCTGTACAAGCATGGTGTCAACATTGCTTGGCTTCTGACGCGGTCTCAGGGAGCTTTTGTTCATTGTGGGAGGTGAATTAGGAGCAGGTACATCATATGGTGAAAGCAAGAACAAGAGAGAAAGGTAGAGAGGTGCCACACAATTTCAGTGACCCTTTATTGTGTGAACTCAGAGCAAGAATTCACTTACCATCAAGGGGATAGCCCAAGGCATTCATGAGGAATCTACTCTCATGATCCAAACACCTCCCATTGGACTCCACCTCCAACACTGGGATTACAATTCAACATAAGATTTGGTGTAAACCTATATTCAAACCATGTAATTTTACTCCTGACTCCCCAAATGTCATTCTGTCTCACATTGCAAAATACAGTCATACTGTCCCAACAGTCTCTCAAAGTCTTAACTCATTCCAATGTTAACTCAAGCATTCAAAGTCTCATCTGAGACAAGGCAAGTCCCTTTCACCTATAAGCCTGAAGAATTACAAATAACTTATTTTCAAGATACAATGGGGATAAAGGAATTGGGTAAACATTCCTGTTCCAAGAGGGAGTAATCAATCAAAAGAAAAAGGCTACAGGCCGCATTAAGCTTCAAAACACAGAGGTATTCAGTAGTCATTAAATATTAAAACTCCAGAATAATCACATTTGCCTCCATGTCCCACATCCTGGGCATACTGGTGCAAGGGATCAGATCCCAAGACCTTGGGCAGCTCCACCCCTGTGGCTTCTCAGGGTTCAGCTTCTGTTGCTGCTTTCATGGGGTGGAGTTAAGTGTGCCTTTATTTTTTTTCCAGATGCAGTGTGCAAGTTGCCAGTGGATCTACCATTCTCGGGTCTGGAGGATAGTGGACCCCTTCCCACAGCTCCACTAGATAGAGTGCCCCAGTGGGGACTCTGTTTGGGACCTCAAACCCCACATTTCCCCTCTACACTTCCCTAGTTGAGGATCTCTGTGGAGGCTGCACCCATGCAGCAACCTTCTGCCTTGCACCCAGGCTTTTTCATATATCCTCTGACCATCTAGGTGGAGGCTGACAAACCTCCTTAACTCTTACACTATGTGCTCCTACAGGCTTAGCATCATGTGGAAGCCACCAAGGCTTACAGCTTGTATCCTCTGAAGCAGAAGCCCAAGCTATACCTGGGACTCTTTGAGCAGAGGCTAGAGGCAGAGTAGCCGGGATGGAGGAGCAGTGTCCCAAGGCTGCAGAGAGAGTGGGACCCCAGGCCTGGCCCACAGAACTGTTCAGTCCTTGTAGGCCTCAGGGCCTGTGATGGGAGGGGCTGTCTGGGAGATCTCTGAAATGCCTTCAAGATCTTCTTCCCATTGTCTTGAATATTAGTACTTGGCTCCCTTGTAGTTACACAAATATCTCTAGCAGGTGGTTGCTTACCAGACTACTTAAATTTTTCTCCCCCACCAATTTTTTTTTTTTTTTTTACACATGACCAGCCTGCAATTTTTCTAAGCCTTAATGCTCTGCATCCTGTTTAAATGTAAATTCCAACTTTAAGTCATTTATTTTCTCCTGCGTCATAGATCCCTATGGCATAAACAGAATGGAGCCAAGTTCTTTGGTAAGGCATAACACATGTGACCTTTGCTCTGGTTTCCAATAAGTTCATCATTTCCATATGATACCTCCTAAGCCTAGACTTCACTGTCCATATCACTATCAGCATTTTGATCACAATTGTTTAACCAGTTTCTAAGAAGTTCCAAATTTTCCCTTATCTTTCTGGCTTCTGAGCCCCCTAAAATCTTTCAACTTCTGCCCGTTTCCAAGTTCCAAAGTTGCTTTCACATTTTGGGGTATCTTTATAGTAATGCCCATCTACTCAGTACCAATATTATGCATAAGACTGGAAAATGTATAAAGAAAAGAGATTTAATTGGCTCACAGATCTGTAGGATGCTCAGTCATGGCACTGTCATTGCATGGCTTCTGGGGAGGCCTCAGAGAGTTTTACTCATAGTGAAAGGTGAAGTGGGAGCAGGTGCATCACATGGCAAAACTAGAAGCATAAGAGAGAGAGAGAGGGGATTTGTGGGAGATACCACAAACTTTTAAATGACCAAATCTTGTGTGTACTCAGTGTGAGAGCTTATCACCAAAGGGATAGCCCAAGCCATTCATGACAGATCTGCCCTCATGATCCAAGCACCTCCCATCAGGCTGCACCTCCAATATTGGGGATTACAATGCAACAAGAGATTTGGTTGGGGACATGTATGAAAATCGTATCAATTGCAAAAGAAGGGTGACTATCGTTAATAAGAACATATTGTATGTTTCAAAATAGTGAGTTGAGAGGCCGTAGAATGTTCTCACCCTGAATAAATAATAAATATTTAGGTGAAGAATTTACCAATTGCCCTGATTTGATCATTACAAAATGCATTCATATATTGACATTACTCCATAAATATTTACCCCATAAATATGTAGCTTATTATGGGTCAGCTAAATAAAATAAAACTTTAAAAAATAGTGAAGGAGGAGAAGTCAGGCTACGTCTTCTTTTTCTTTTTCCCAGTCTTGGAACTTCATTTAAAAAAAAAAAAAAAAAAAGAAAACAAATAGTCTCCAGTGAAACTTTGTTTTTCACTTCTTCTTAACTCCATAAAGATACAGAAGTCACTCTTATAAAAATGAGTAAATAACATTCCAAATTATTTTTCTTTTAAATTCATTGGAAATTATTTTTAAATATGGTCATGTAAATGCAGTACCTCTAGTGTAAAGTACAGAAGAAGTTTACGGAAATATGATTCCTGTATGTGTTCAATTGCCTACTTCAAGTCTACAGGGTGCTCATAATAACTCTTGCAAGGAAGATATATTTATTTGTCTAACTAAACTATATGCAAGTAAATTCCTGAAAAAAAAAACCATGCAAATTTGTTGCCTATTTGAGAAACTGAAAATTACATTTATATAAAATACGTAAAGCTGTTTTTTTTTTAGATTTATTAATTGGTTTTGATTTGGTTATCTAATATAAAGACACCATGAAAATTAATAAAATAAGTGAACGTGACTAGTCTCCTCTGGATTTTTGTCACAAATATTTGGTAAGCTATGCTCTCATGAAAGAGAAGCACACAGCATTTACCACTTTTTATCAGAAATGATCCCCACAAGAAGTTTTCTGACCAATAAAGCTAAGAATCACAAGGATATTGGAAGGAAACATCCTGGTTCCTGGCATTATGCTGCCAGTTACCAATTCACAATTTCCTATCCGGTAAAACAAGAATAATCATAGTGCCTACAAAAAACATGTGGCTGTGAGAATTAACAAATAAAACTCATGTTAAATTCTTAGCATGGTACCTTAATATGTAGTTAATGTTTAATACATTTTAGTTATTTTAAATTTTTCTTTCTTGGAATTTTAAGATGCTGTATACAGTCAAGATATTTATTATAAAAAGCTTATCTTTAGTGCATCATTTATATAAAGTGTTCCATGGAACTCACCCCGGGAAATACTAATATAGAATATTTGAGCAACTATTAACATTAGAACTGAGTTATTTGAAAACCACAGTTATCAGCTAACTCTACCAGATGAATGGAACATGATTATGTGTTTCAGTTTATCCACAGGACATCGACAAAAACGACCATCAGGCATTTTTCACATTGTGAGGGTCCTTTATTAGGATAATTTCTCTCTATGAAATGTACCTTTCTGTTTTACTATTGTTGGGTAAGTTCTAAATTAATTTTAATAAAGTACAGAAAATTATATGCAAGTGTCTTAGAATAGTCTGCAATATTTATAGAAAAGAGTCCTAAAAAATCTTTTCAAACTCCTTCCTCAGTTAAACTACCCAATAAACCGCTCCTTAAATGCAATCTATGCTTTTCCATTCCAATGCCTTTGCACAAGCGGTTTTCTCTCCATGGCAATTCATTTTTATTTAGAGCCACCGTTGAAATAAGCCCAGTGTTTAAGACCTCTCTCAAATAAAATCAGCTTCATGAGACATTTCTCCATTTCATGCTCTTCTTGAATCTTATGACACTTCATTTTCCAATCTTGCTTATATATGTTTCCATATTGTCCTCAATAGCAGGCAACCTTAGGCAACCTTGAGTTATTAATCCATTAATCATCTGGTATACTTAAGACTTTTAAGTGGTAAATGGTAAAAGCAATTTGTTGAGCTCAAGTGAACTATAGATAAAATATATTTATTTATGTCATACCTTAAGAAAACTAAAAGACTTGCATCATTGTACAGTCCTATCATTCTGGCAATCACAAGTGATAATATTGTTACCGGAAAATAAAGCTATTTTTAACCTAGTATGATGATAAAATAAGGAAAGTGATGATAATATGTGACTCTTTATCTTATAGTGAAATGAGATAAATAGACAGATGATCAGAAAATATTAGAGGGTTCATACCTGAATTACAAGTTAAGAATAATCCTTCCTTATTCATAGAAAATATCTTAAAAATTATTTATTATAAGTGTATTCCTCCTAGCATAAATATGAGGAAAATGTAATCTTGAGAGTTCTAGTGGCCTCACAATATCATCTAGCAAGTCAGTAGGAGTGCCAGGATGACAAAGAACCCAATATTAATAATTCCTTGTCCTCTGCACTATCTCTTCTGTCACAAAACAGATGTGCTCTAATAAAAATACATGTTGGTGCCTTACTTTTCAACCCACTCAATGAAGCTAATTATTACTTCATAGATATGAAATTCCTTACTTTTGAATATATTATCATAATTAAAGTAACCTTACTTAGATCACTCCCTGTCTCTTTTGTACTAAATTTGGGCAAATGAGCATATTATGCACTTATCTTTATCACATCTCTGGAGTATGATGGAAGGGCTCAAAGACATTGTTCAATAGTGGCCCGCTTTACAATAATTGCATCCAGGTTGACTTTGTGTATAAAAAATGGCTAATATGTGCTAAAGACTTGTGTCTTTGAGCTGCCTCTGTGAGCCTTTGAGTTTTCTTTTCCATCATGTAGACAGTTTTGGGAAAATTTTTAACCCTCAGTGTTTTCTCTTCGGAAAATTATTGAAAATTTTATCTCTCTCTGATCTTCCTTTTCTGTATTATAGAAATCCGTTTTTCCTTTAGACGGACTTCTTCCCTCCATTTTTGTGCATTATTTATCTCAGTAATTTTATAGTTTCTATTTTATATACTAAGTAATATCCAAAAATCTTACTAACTATTTTCTTTATGCATAAACATGATTGCTTTTGATTCTGAAATCTGTATTTGTATTTTATTTATTCATTTTTTAATTATTAATTTATTATTTGCAGAGTACTCCTATGTATGTACAAGGAGTACATTGTACAATGTACAAGGCATTGACTTTGTTCTGGGGGAATGATAGGGAACAGTGTTGTTTAATGCCCTGCTTAGACAACTCCCCAGTTGCCAGCACTATTCAATGTAGTCTATTTAAAAATATGAAGAGAAAATCTAGAATCATTAGTCATTTAAAGTTTAAAAAAAAACCAGCATGAAACATGGGAACCAAACATTTGAAATAGAAGACTTACCCACAGCTAGCATAGTCAATGGAGAAGAGAGTAAATAACTAAAGTATCAGAGTGGTTAAGCATGTGTTGAAACTTTGGTGGTGGAAATGGCTATATATTTGCCTGTTGGGGAAGATTGCTAATCTCTTTAAACAAAGAAACTGTTTCTCTTTAACTTCTCATGTTGATATAAATCTCAAACTTCCTCCTGAAGAGATATGTATTTTGAATGAAGAGATTGTATTGATCATTCACTTTGGAACTATTTTGAGTAGCTAAAGCATTAAATGTCTGGATGTCTGATTAATAAAATACATTGGGCTATCTCAGAACTACAAAAAGCAATTTATAATAGAATTTTGTAACATGTGCCATTGTTAACCAACACTAGTAGTTTTAGTTTGGGCACACCTACAGAACCATTCTATCATCTCTGGGGTACAATAAGAGTGAAATGCAATCACCAGTGTAATATTAAGAAAGAAATATGCTCTCCATTTAATTATTAACTTAGGAAAAATGATTGAAAACACAAGATAAGAAATCCCTGCTTAAATTTTATACTTGATTTTGTTATCATCAATACTTCCATTAGTTTTAGGTCATTTATCAGCTTATAAACATCTCTTGAGACCTATGCTGTGGAATAATGTTTTCTGAAATTGTTCTGTATGATTACTTGCTTCTTACACAGAATTCATGTTGAGAAAAACTCCTTTAAAAAGTATTCCTTATAAACATACATATCAGATTAGCAGGGGCCACTATTTTCTTACCTTCAGTCATCTGTGTATGATATACTCACCATTTTCTTCTATTGTTTGGTAAGGTAATACTTGAAAATTTATTAAGTCTTAATTATCTACTTGTTACTCACAAATTAAGTTACATAGAGTATTCTAGGTACCATTTTTATTTATAATTTACGTTTGACTCATTCTAGGTCTAAAAATAATTGAATAGTCTAACATTTGAATAGTCTAAAAATAATTGAAAATGGGTTTCCAGGCTGGGCGTGGAAGCTCACACCTGTAATTCCAGCACTTTGGGAGGCCCAGGCGGACTGATCGCTTGAGGCCAGGAATTCGAGACCAGCCTGGACCATATGGTGAAACCCCATCTCTATTAAAAATACAAAAAAATAAAAATTAGCTGAATGTGGTGGGGTGTGCCTGTAGTCCCAACTACTCAGGAGGCTGGAGTCATGAGAATCGCTTGAACCTGGGAGGCAAAGTTGCAGTGAGCTGAGATCGTGCCACTGCACTCCAGCCTGGGGAACATAGCGAGACTGCATCTCACAAAAAAAAGAAAAAAAGAGAAAGAAAATGGGTTTCCAATACCATTATCTTCCTTAAAAGAAATCTAAAACAATAAAGTAGAACTTTAAAATTATAGTTCTGAGGGTACTGCTTCTAAGATTGGTGTGTTGTACCTGGGTCTATGCTGGTAATGCTGGTAGAAGGGTATAGTTAATTAATCAAATGGTTGCCAAAACTGAGTTTAGATTAAACTATATAAGCTATTTTAATAAACTTGTATGCATTACAAAAAAATCAAGGATATTTATTCACTTTATTTACCTACAAACATGCTATTTGAATTTCAACTTGATGCTAATATTGCAGTAAGGCCTTTAAATCCTACAAAATATATATCTGCAGTTTTCTGATAATTATGTCTGAGGTGCCTGTATCACCTGTATTTTGGCTGTATTGTGTAGGAGAACTACAGATATACTTCAATGAAACAAAATATTCTCATTTGAATTAAACATTTTTAATGCTGTATCAGAAGATACTTATGTCATGGGTATGGATATTAAGTAAAAAAGCAATTTTCAAAAAGCTGCTTTCATTAGTTTCCTATGGCTGCTGTAACAAATTATCACAAACTTAGTAGCTTAAAGTAAGGGAAATTTATTCTGTCTGTTCTGGAAACCAAGAATCCAAAATCAGTGTTGCCTGGAAAAATAGAGCCAGCAGGACCACATTCCCCATGAGGAGAATCCATATCCATCACTTGCCTCTTCTAGGTTCTGGCAGCTGCTGGCATTCATTGGCTTGTGGCCACATCTCTCTTTCAACCTCTGTTGTCACATTGCCTTCTATTCTATCTGCCAAATCTTCCTCTGCCTCCCTTTTATAAAGATACATGTAATTATATTTAGGGCCTATTGGAAAAATTCAGGATAATATCCCATCTCTTGAGAATTGCATCTTCAAAGCCTTTGTTTGTCATTTAAGGTAACAATTACAGGTTTCAGAGTTTAGGGTGTGGATATCTCTTGGGGACCATTATTTAGTCTACCATACTCCTTCTTAACAATCTTAAGATTTTCAAAGTTTCGAATAAAAATCACAATGAAGTATCATCTTACCCTAGTTAGAAAGGCTATCATCAAAAAGACAAAAAGCAACCAATGCTGATGAGGGTACTGAAAAAAGGGAACTCTTCTACGCTGTTGGGGGTAATATAAATTACTATAAGCATTATGGAAAACAGCATAGAGATTTTTACAAAAACTAAAAATAGAACTACCATATGATCTCACTACTGGGTATTTATCCAAATGGAAGGAAATCAATATATTGAAGAGATACCTGCACCCCCAGAAGTTCATTGCAGCTCTATTCACAATAGCTAAAATACATAATCAATCTAAGTGTCCATCAATAGACAAATGGATTAAAAAATGTGGAATGTATACACAATGGAATATTATTCAGCCATAAAAAGGAATGAAATACTGTCAATGCAGATGAGGCTGGAGGACATTATGTTAAGTGAAATAAGTCAGGCATAGAAATACCGCAGGTTCTCACTCACATATGGGAGGACAATAAAATTTGAGTGGAAGTAGAGAGTAAAATTGTGATTATTAGAGGCTGGGAAGTGTAGCTGGGAGAGAAGAACAGGAGAAGTTTGGTTAATGGACACAAACTTACAGCTACATAATAGGAATAAGTTTTATTGTTATGTAGTACTGTATGGTAAATATGGTTAATGATAGTTTAGTGTGCATATTCAAAAAGTTAGAAAAGAAGATTTTTGAATGTTCACAACACAAAGAAATAATAAATGTTTGAGGTGAGGTGTATGCTAATTACTCTGATTTAATCATTACCCATTGTATACATGTACTAAAATATCTCAAAACAATATGTACAGTTATTAAATGTCAAGTAACAATTACATAAAAATTCAGAACTCCTAATTCCTTATACATAAATAGTGACTTAAAAAATTATTAATCTTAAAAATTCTGTCCAGGCATGATGGCTCATGCCTGTAATCCTTGCACTTTGGGAAGCTGAGGTGGGTGGATGTCTTGAGTCCAGGAGTTTGAGACCAGCGTGGGGAACCTGGTGAAACACTCTCTCTACTAAAAATACAAAAATTAACCTGGCCACATGCTTGTAGTCCCAGCTACTCAGTAGAGTAAGGTGGAAGAATCACCTGAGCCTGGGTGGTCAAGGCTGAGGTGAGCCATGATCTTGCCACTGCACTCCAGTGTGGACGACAGAGTAAAACCTCATCTAAAAACAAAAAACAAAACTCAAAACATTATTAGTGAATTTTGAGTCATAATGTGATTTCTGAGGATATAGAACTGTGTTAGGCAATACCCAATAGGGGTTTTAAATAGAGTTTAAGATTCAGTGCGTAACTTCATGCATCTGTGTTTTTTAAAATAATACCATTCATTCAACTAAAACCAGAAACCTAAGACACATCCCTCCCCCTCACTGCCCTCCCTTGCCTCCTCCAATTTGTCATTTGTCCTTGGACTTGGGCTCCAAATTGCTTTGAAATTTTCCCATTATCCTTCATTTCTTCTGTTGCCACCCTAGCCCATACCATTGGTAACCCGTGTTGAAGTGTTGCAATAACTTCTTTATCGGTCTTAATTTACTATAAATCCCTTTCAAATCCATTCTCAACCTTGCAGTTTCAAAGCATTTTCAAAGCACAAATGTAGTATTTGCATTAAGAATAAATTCCGTCTTTGATTTTAGGATGAAGATCAAATTTTTCAAATGGCCAAAAAGTTGTAGTGCTAGACTTTCTCAAGTTTCATTAATACTACTTTCCCCATAATTTTCTGCAATTCAGTCCACCGCTCTGTAAGGGGGCAGTGGTGGTGGTGGTCTGGATCTGCTTCTATTCACAGCCCCAGAGACCGCGTGATTAATCAATCTGGTCATACTAAAAGGTCTAGGGCAGGCGAACACCAAAGTCACCACCATGAGCCCAGCTAAAACTCTTTTTATTTGAAGAGTGGAGCTATCTCACACTTTTATTTTCTTAAAAATCATCATGATGGAAAATTTTGAAATGAGCTAAGGAAATATAGAAACTATCACAGAAGGAAGCAGAACTGCTGGAAAAGAAAAGTATAGATAAACTGCAGAGTCAGGGGGATAAGGAGATGAGCCCATGTTTCTGACTTTGTGCTGCCAGAACATGAAGCTTTCCTATTTTAGTTCTTTGATTCTGTGAAATCTTGCTGACCTTAAAATAAACTTTCTCTCTAATCTCATCCTTTTTGTTCATTTATTTTGAAACTTGAATGGGTTTTTGTTTATGGAAACCAAAAGAGCACTGGGTAGGCCAAGAAATTAAAGTTAGAAAAGACAGGAAATCTGTGGTAAAGTACATGGATTTATTGAGAATATATTTTTTATAGCATAAATAGATCCCAGTTTCCCATTACAAATGTCCCAACAATATTAAAATAAGAAACATTAAGATTAACAAGTTAGAGGTTACCTTATAGGCAAAGTAATTGTACAAATGATTTATAAATGTTTAAACTGACTTTTTTTTGGTAGATAGATGCTTCTTACTATCTCAGAAAACATTGGAAACATTCAGCAGATATGAACTGTTTTTGTTAACACATTGGTGATACTGATAATTACATCTTTTTTGAATTTAGTTAATTTAATTGATTAGTGCAGGGTATTAATGAGGTCATAGTTATAGATCTTATAGTTAGCTCTGTTCCATTTAAGTGACCACAGATTGACTTCCCACCTCAATAAGCCACCACTGCTGTGTATCATTAACTGCAATAGCAACTAAATTAAAATGTGAGATTGCATCTCTAAAATGACGACTGCTTTGGAAAAACGATTCAAACCTTGTGCTTTACTTACTATGGGTCACTAGTTTCATCTTTGTGTGTGCAAACTAGGATACTTTCTATCTTTAATAATGAGACAGAGAAAAACAACCCTTTCTTTCTTTCCTTCTCTGTGAATATTCATATAAAAGACTTTTTAAAAAGTATCTTGGAACATAAATTAACCCTTGCTTAAAATTCTGAAGACTAATTTCTATCCTTCAACAATTACATCACCCATTTTAATTGTTTTGATTATCTGCTATCACTTTTCCGTGTAATTGCACCAAGAAGAAACACTAACTAACAGTTAAAGTTGCTGATGCAATTAGAATAATTATCTTAATGTTATAAACTTATAGCAGTTCTACTGGAAAGTATTAATGACGGCAGCCAAATATTATATAAAGTAGATTTTTACTTCCTCTGTGTTAAACTTATGTATTAAAGTGAAGAAAAATACAGAAAATAACAGAAATTATGAGTCGTTGGCACAGTTAGAATTTAGTAAGCAAAGAGTTGATGGTTACATGGAAGCAATTGAAGGTCCTTATCATTTTCAAAAATAAAAATTTAATTAATGACTGTCAGGATAATTTCTGAATTTCTCCTAAAATTGCTGTAGTTGATTCATCACCGAATCAGCTTTGTCTCCAGCTTTGCCTGAAGTCGGTCTCAGAGGATTTCAGATAATAATTTTGAATATATGATGCATACATAATATTCTTAGGTATTCACCTGCAGCTAATTAAGTGAATTAATTTTCCTTTGCTAATTCCTGAGCTTAATAAGAAGCCCAAATCGTGACACTGTGTTAGCCTATACTTCTTTAAATGGGAAGAAGGGGGGGTTAGATCAACGTAGGTATCACACTAAATCCACTATGCTTATATAATCAAATTCTCATATTGAGATATAAAAATTTGATTATATGTTTCAGATCCAGCATCTATTAAACACCATATTACCAGATTTGAATGATGGAATTTAGGGAATATCAAAATTAACACAATTCTTCCCAGTTACACATTGTGTAAGCTAATGCAACTTCAATTCTGAGATTTATTTTATAAATGGATTTTGCACTGAACAGAATAGTTCCTTTTCTTTAACTTATTTTCTTTTAAAAAATATATGTGTATGTGTGTATATATATGTATATGTGTATATATGTTTATATATACATAATGGATTTGTGTTTGCCTGATTGTAATGTGAGAGAATCATACTATATATCCTATAGTATATATATTTAATATTTTTCTTTATAATATACAAATTCTTGTAGATTAAAAATATGCTTAAATAATCTAATTTATATTTGTACACAAAATGCTCAAATAAAGATGAGTTAGTTTACATAAATTGGATTATATCACATATGCTGTATGATTTTTTTTTAGGGTTGGTATAAGATTGCCTGACTTAGTAAAAATCAATTTAAAATAAATACAGGATGCCTAGTTAAATATAAATTTCAGACAAAAATACATTTTTATTATATGTATGCCCCAATATTACATTGGGCACATGATACTAAAATATTGTATTTATTTGAAATTCCAGTTTACCTGGATATCATATGTCACGTGGGCAGAACTTTTGGTCTATTTTCTCTTTTGTTTGGCTCGGACTTCCTTGTCCCACCCTCTTTTACAGCACCCAGCTGTCTTATAAAAAACAACCTATATTAAAAGCCATAGACAAATCCTTTGAGACTCTTTTTGTGGTCATGTAAAAGCACACAGTCATGTTAATATGGATTAATAATAATAGATTATTATTGAGTAATTAGTATAAGTAAGGTACTTTTAAGTATATTACATATGTATTTAAATCAATTCTCAGAATAACCAGTAATATGATATAAGTATTGCTATTAGCTCCTTTGTACATATTTGAAAAATGAGTCTACAAACATTAAGCAACATACTTAAAGTGATACAGTTAATAAGTTATATATTAGAATTGGGATTTAGACCTTAGGATACTGACTCAACCCACATTCTAACTATTAACTATTTTTTATGTGTATTTATATACCTGTATTTTACAAATATTAAAACTATCTTTCATCTAGTAAAGGCTAAGAAATGGAAAATTCCGACTACTCATACTCAAAAAGTTCAGGTAGTTTAATTTTTAGTAAACCAAGTGTAGCATTATTGTGAAAATATCATTGTAAAACATAGCAAATTAGCTTGACATTATAATGAATTTATTTCAAAGCTTTATGTAGCATAAATTGTGAATTTATAAAAATGTTTAAACCTGAATTATTTTCCTTATATATTTTCTCTCTTAACCTTTTCTCTTTTACCTACATATAAACAGCTATTGTGTGTGTGTGTGCATGCATTTATGTTATCAACATATAAACATACTTGTAGAAAATATATTAATTAGCATATATGCCCACTCTGAAGATATTTTTAAGTTAGTATGCCTACGCACATTTTCTAAAATAAATAGTGTGCATTTAATACTGCAAGTCAGTTTGAAACACATTTTAACTATGAGTCTCTGAGGCTTTACAGCTGTTACATTTCCAACTCAGGGAGCCATTCTTGAAAACAGAGAACATCTCACAGTTCTTTGCTATCTGAACCAAAATAGTTTTATTTTTAAAACACTTAGGAAGTTGGGTCATAAATTTAGTAATATTTAGACAGAAAAAGATGTTACTAAAGTAATTACCCTCTACAAAAATCTGAGGTAAGAGATTGAACAACTTTAGCCACACAGTGTCTAACATTATGAAATCCCAGTTTCTCGTTCTACTACAATTTGTAATGTAATTCCATATTACTAAGTGGACAGATGTGAATATGATGTATTCTGTCTGCAAGAAAAGACAATGCCAATATTTCATAGACAAGTCAGATCAAAGCTCTACAAAGCTGTCTTTGACAAAAATAGATTATTTGATTATTAGAAATAATAATATATATAAATAAATATATACAAATCTATCTATCTATCTATCTATCTATCTATCTATCTATCTATCTATCTATTTTTTTTTCCGTTGCCCAGGCTGGAGTGCAGTGGCATGATCTCAGCTCACTGCAACCTCTGTCTCCTGGGTTCAAGCGATTCTCCTGCCTCAGCCTCCCAAGTAGCTGGGATTACAGGTGTGTGCCACCAGGCCTCTTAAAGTCATACATATTTTAGTACATGTTTAATTATCTAGTAACTCTACTGATGAAAATCCTTAAATGCTAATGGTGAGTGTGGGTAACAAACAGTGATCATCATAATGATACCCTTTAGATGACATTAGCAAAATACTACTGCTTATAATAGACAATAATAGTAATTGTAATAGTGATTATATTAACAACTTTTATTGAATAATTTCTATGGGTCAAGGCTGTTTTAAGGATAATAGTTATACTGCATTGTTCAATCATCAGAAAACCATATTGGGATAAGTACAACTTTTGTCTCTTTTCAGGTGAATAAACTAAGGCATAGAGGTATTAAGGATGTGCAGTGTTAAACAGCTAGTACATGCTCTTAAAACAGCAGTGGCCTGGCTACAGAGCCTGACCTCTTGAAAGATACTTGTTAAAGTTCTGATGATATTGATGTTGTAAATGAGTGCAGATTCAAGGAAAATTGTTAACATAAGAAAAATGTTGCATAAATTATATTTTTTATTTTAAAGTTTTTTAAAGTAATATATGTTTGTTCTTAATTAATTTAGTCCATTGAGAGGAAAAAAATTAAGTCACTCCATACCTTGACTCTAATAGTCCAGTTCTACACCTCAGATCCAATGATTTAAAAAACGAATAAAAAACTTATTTGCCTTATATTCGACACAGTTTTTTATAGTTTTGATTTTTTTGTATAATTTTTGATACATATTATGATATTTTTTTTGATATATTATATGGTTTGCTGTGGTTACACTCTTAGTTTTATTTTTTTTGGTGGCCTTCTCTGGCTGGTTTCCCTACCAGTAGCAGAACGTCTGTATTAGTCTCACATTTTACATCTATACATGACACTATCCAGAGCTGAGTTGTTTTCCACTTTTTACTATTTGCAGCCACCGTACAGAACTCTTGAACTGCTCTCTGATTCACCGATATAGTTCCCAAGCTCGTCTCAGAAACAGTCGCTTCACCCAACAGGATAACACCTATTGGGTTGGCTCCTCAGCGCTGTGAGGCAGCATAATCGCAGTAGCAAGAGAGTTGCTATCAATAATACTTGGAACTGAGAAATAGGTCGATCCCATCCAAACTTCCTGGCTTCTTCAAAATGGAGAATATTTTATGTGAAATAATGTTTGCCTTATTCCAAGCTTTTCCAATCCACAGCCTGAGGGCCCCATGCAGCCCAGGACGGCTTTGAATGTGGCCCAACATAAATTTGTAATTTTTTTTTTTTTTTAGTGTCAGCAGCTATTTACTGTCCTGTTTACAAAATGGCTGTCATGCAACTGAATTAATTTTTTCAGCTCCTTCTTTTTTTTTGATTACCAACTTTTAAGTTCAGGGATATGTGTGCAGGATGTTGCATGTTTGTTACATAGGTAAACATGTGCCATAGTGGTTTGCTGGACAGATCATCCCATCTCCAAGGTATTAAGTCCAGCATGCATGAGCTATTCTTCCTGAAGCTCACCCTCTTCCCATCCCCCACCCTCAGACCGGCCCCAGTGTGAGTGGTTTCCCACAAATGTGTCCATGTATTCTCATCATTCAGCTCCTACTTATACGTGACAACATGTATGTAGTATTTGGTTTTCTCTTCTTGCGTTAATTTGCTGAGGAATCCATTAACCAAATTCTCAAACTTTCTTAAAATATTACTAGCTTCCTTTGAGTTTTTATTTTATTTAACTCATCAGCTAGTGTTAGTGTATTTTATGTGTGGCAAAGACAATTCTTCTTCCAGTGTGACCCAGGGAAGCAAAAAGATTGGATATCCTTGCCCTACTCTTTAGAAACATCTACTTCCTTCTCACACTGAGAGAGAAGATGATGAAGTGAACCTGATTTTCTTTTTGCTTATGTAGAAGACATATGCAGACATTTGTAGGTTATTTTATTTATCCACAATTTTTTTTTTATATTCCAAGTATATGACTAAATTTCCATTTAAAAAACTTGGTATTCAAGGAAACAACCTTATAATAAAATTATGTCTCTGTATATTTTAGGAATGTTTTTGTTCTAATTGTTATTCTCTTATTACAGAATACATTTCTCATATGTAGAAACTCTATTTCTCTCTTCTGTCTCTATTTCTCTAACGTATTAATTTATGCTAATAATCTTCAAATGACTGTTTATTTTCATCCCGTTACATTTCATTGGTTTGACTAAAAGCTTTGTGCTTACTGTGTACTTTTCAAAATAATGTCAGCCTCCTATGTCTTCAATCTATCATAGTCTTATGTAAAATACTATGACAACTCTACAATTCCACAATTACCTATTCATAGTCTTAAAAACGGTATTGATTATTCATAATTAAATAGATATATAGTTTATGTTTTCATGGTAATGTGTATATTTTCATATGCACTTAGATATGAAACAAATGAATCCTTTTACAGCTTAATAACAAGCATACATTCTGAGAAATGTGTTGCTGGGCGATTTTCTCCTTGTATGGACATCATAGAGTGCACTTAGACAAGCACAGGTGGTATAGCCTGCTACGCACCTAGACTGTGGGGTATATAGCCTATTGTTCCTAGGCTACAAACCTCTACAGTATGTTATTGTACTGAATATTGTAGGCAATTTTAATGGCAAGCATTGTATATCTAAACATGCCAGAAAAGGTACAGTAAAAATACAGTATTATGACCTTATGGGATCTCCATTGTATATATGGTCCATCTTTGAACAAAACACCATTTTGAGGCACACGACTGTACATAGGCATTCATATGCATGCCAATTCATTAAACTTTTTATGTAATAATTATTTAATGTTTAAGAGTTTGCTCGTTTAAATATTTTGTTATTCTAATAAATGGATGTTATCTTATACAAGTAGTTTTACGTTTAAAAATGACATAATCATCACAAGTAAAAGTTTGAGAGATTTGCAAACAAGAATGTCAACAATCGCTCTACTAACTTGTCTAGTTAAACATGATTTATGAGAAAGATGTTCCTCAGATGAATAAAGGGAAGAGAAGAACTCAGCTAATACAAACCATAAAACTCTGTGTGGAATCTATTAGGGCTTGAAGCCTCTTTAGTAGTTTGGAAAATGAAGCAGATGTTTCACTGAACAGGAGACAATAAAGAGAATGCAAAAGCACAGCTGCATCTCTATCACTTTTTCTGACCTGGTGTTTTTGAGAAAATTAAGTCAATTTTTATTTTCCATTTGGTTTAATTATGTTCTCTGTAATTGTGTCACTGAATTCAAATTTGTAAATGATAAATGTGTTACTTAGGTGTCAATCTGAAATGGATGTGATAATTTAGATTATCTGCCTTAATTGATTAGCCAAACATATAAAGCAGGCAAAAATGAGTGTTAAAATGACAATTTTCTTGCTACGAAAGATAATATAATCAATCAAGCTAGATATTTCTGGGAAGCAATAAAATCTTTTTCTTCCTAAAAGAAAGGTCGTTAAACTTGAATTATTTAAAGTACTGCATTTTTGTTTTCTGGATGTAATCTATGACATAAAATGTCCCTTCCAATGAAAGCCCTCTTAGTTGTCATGTGTGTGCCTAATTATTCCTTTTAAAATTTCTTGTGAGATATTATATTGAATTCAAAACAAAGGAATATAAATTGGTTGCTTTTATGTAAACTTCTTGTCATTACAATAGTACCAAAATTGTATTATATTAATACCCCAAAGGGTTCAGGGACAGCATCTTTTAATCATAGGTGCTAATACTTCTAAAAGATATGAGTAATATGAGTATTTAAATAGCAAATATGTTACAAATATTTAAGCAAGTTAAGTTAAAAAAAAAATCAGTGAACACATCAGGGTATGTCCAGTGTTGTCATTATGTATGGTTTTTGTCATTAGATGGAAAAACCTTTTGGTTATTAGATTTTTTGGATACTGGAATTGCAAATGAGGAATTTGGGATCTGTATTACAATGCACACTCATTTTTTCTATGATTACATTTCCTTGGCCTTGGTGAGCTGTTTTATGTAAATTTTCTTAGGTCCCAGACATTTGTGTGTGATGATCAAGGTCAAATTTGGACTATTCCAAGATATTACCAAAATGTAAGAAACATCATTAAGCCATTTTGAAAATGTGAAAAATATTATGGGATAGAAAAAATATTCTTTATTATGTCAGTGAAAGCCAAATCCAGGCTTCATCAGATACATCCACATTTGTTTTTACTTCTATTATCTCATAACTACTAAATGTCTTAGCTGGAGTTCTTTTCCTATATTTTCCATTTTTTATTTGAGTTGATGGCATTATCTTTCTTATCTGCCTGATTACATGTTTCTGTGTGAATATCTATAGAGCTTGCTCTCAAGGGTTTTTGTAAATTGAATAAAGTGTTTTCCTTCTTTTTGTCCATGACATAGTCTCATATCATTCCAGATATAAGGAGGTCTGATTTGAAAATACTTTTATTCTTTTTCTGCCTGGCTTTTTCTCAGAGAGTGGGGGAATGTCCCAGCACTGTCATTGACGTAGATAAATCATAATAGAAAAAGAAACCTGTGTCCTATAGGTTAATCTCAGTATTGTCACTCAGGATAGCAAAGGGTAGAACAAAAATACATCATTGTCACTGACCACAGGAGACAATATACCTGAAGCAAACATTTTTGATTATGGAATTCAGGAGAAGGAGTGGAAGGGTAAAAGGTGTCGCCCAGACATTCCACTTCTTTCAAGCTATCCTAGGAAATGGACTAGCACATTCCACAAAGAAAAGAGATTACAAAACTGTACAGGATTAAGGACTGAGCCAATATCCTTGAAAAGATTATGGGCCTCAGAAGTGTCAGACCTTTTTTTTTTTCTTTTAGCAGATTCACAGAGCTTTATAACCATACAGACCAGAAAGCTGCCCTTGTACTTGCTTTCAGACCAGAGAATCTTCTAAGCACATATGACCAAATCTGCATCTTTTGAATGTCCTTGGGTCATGCCTGAAGCAGTGATGATAATAGCTGGCACCCTTTTCTTTCAATGTTCACTATAACCTATGAGTATTCTCATTTTATGGATGAGAAAACATAAGTCTAGAGAAATTAAGTTACTTGTCAAAGATCATACAAACTTTTAAATGGTGGACTTGTAAATTCTAAACTTTTAGAATGGTGGAAAACTTGAAACCAAGTTCCTTAATGCCAATTAATCAACTCTGTCTTTGTAATTCTATGTGTATCTCCAAAGGTATCCTTCAATGAGTGGAGTATTTTATTACCTCAAAATAACTATCCTTCCATTAACTGTGGATTTTTAGTTGTTTAAATGTGGCAAGTGCCTTAAAGATTATTTTACCCTACCTCTGCTGAAAATGAGAAAGAAAGAACGAGAAAAAGAAAAGGAAGGAAGGAAGGGAGGGAAGGAGGGCAGGGAGGGAAGGAAGGAAAGAAGGAAAGAAGGAAAATTAAATGGCACGACTGCAATTATGGACCTAAACCAAAACAACTGAGGAAGATATTCTGTGCCCAGTTCCAGGAACTGTACAGGGGGCTGTACTTTCTTACCCTTACATGTATTAATAAATTACCCTTAAATCTTAGCCTTAAAGGAATATCTTTTAAACTGAAGAATTTTGAATCCTGCTGAAAATTGGAAGGAAATAAATGGACTGTCAGTCTTAAGTCTCTCTCTATTTCACTTGTAGGAGATGGGCTGGCACTGTACAATGAAACGGGAGAGAGCAAACAAAAAGAGGTAATTTCACTGTATCAATAAGGAGAAAGTGATTTGTGTGAACCTCAAAAGAAGGGTAAACCATATTTGAAAATTGCTTAAATTATTTAAACTTATTGTTATCAACTTTAAATCAAATCCTGCATTAGAAAAACAGTAGGGGTAACCGAATTGCTTCTAAATGTCTTTCAGTGATTCCTTTTCGAGATGAGGCATTAGAACAATTTTATTATAGTTTTTAAAAGTATTTTGTTTTGTCTGTTACTTGAGATAATTGATGAACAGATTGTGTGAAATAAAAGAATTTTTGCTATTGAAATATTGAGATGCTCAGGAATTTTCTAGGCTTTTTATAGGTATAACTTTGATATCTATTTTTAAAGCTTATAAAATATGTCTTAAAATTAAAAAAAAAACTTGAAGTCCATGATTCTTCTATTAGACAATAAGGAAATTTATCAGGTCAAAGGTTTTAAATAAATAATAAGAAGTGCTGTGAGAAATTTTTTATAAAATAGATTCTCACATTATATTAAATCTCATAAGTGGAATAAAGTTTAAAATATGAAAACAAAATTTCTGTTTTAAAATTTAAAAATAACCCCACAATGTTGAAGATGACTACTAAATAACTGGGGTTTTACTAACACTTATTTTTTCATTTAGATTCATAGTTGTATGTCATTGTGTTAGGTTGGATGCTGCAAATTCAGAATCCCTTTTTGAAAATGTAATTGTCTTTAAAAAAGATGAAATTTAGTAAATTTTATACTTGATATATAATCTACTATTTCTTAAAAGTCATAGTTGTTAAGATAATTACTATTTCAGGATAAGACACAGAGAAACTGAAGTAGTTTCTTCCACCTACATTTGAGCTCTGCATACTTTCTTGTATATCCAGGGTTTGAACTTGAAGCAAATGGTTGACTTTCCATCCTTTTTGTCACCTGTGGCTTCGGCTGAATCACTGGCTTCATGAGTCGCCTTGCTATTCCAAATAGTTTGCTCTGATTTTAGACCACATTGTCCTAGATGTGCAACCTGATATCTTCTATTTGATTTACATACCAACAACAAAATAAGCAAATAAAAGTTAAAACAAAACCAACTTATACGTGTTGGGTATCTTTTATCTGAAATGCTTAGAACAGAAATATTTCAGATTTTTGATTTGTTTGGATTTTGGAATATTTGCATATACATAATGAGATATTGGAGACAGTACTCAAATCTAATCACAAAATTCACTCGTTTTATATGTACCTTATACTCATAGCCTGAAGGTAATTTTGTACAGAAATGTAAATAACTTTCTTATTGAACAAAGCTTGTATATAGCAAACCATCAGAAAGTCAAGCTGTCACTATCTCAGCCACTCTTGTGAACAGTCTGTGATTGTTTGACATCACCATCATTCCCGACTCTGAATTTATATGCTCCTGATAAGCAATCATTTATTACACTTATTCACACATAAGTACATAACAGTAGAAAATATAACTTGTTATTAATATAGTGAAAAAAATGATGTATCCAGCATAACTGAACAGCACAGTAGCCTCTCATTTCTATCCTGTTTTGAGTGACATTACATGGGACAAACAGCATCTTGTGCTCCTGTTTTCCTTCTTTTGCCAGGAGACAACCCGGTACCTAATGGAAATTGCCATTTGTGGAGCAAAATGGCATTCAAAATGTTTTGGATTTGGGAGCATTTCAGATTTCAAATTTTCAAATTAAAGATGATCAATCTGTATAATTGATTTTATTATGGGTCTGGAAAAAACCAATATGGTTGTTTCCACAATAATACTGAAAAAATACAATTTATTAAATCTTTAAAATGTAGTTTTCAAAAGCTTATTGGCCACTATTCTCCACAAGTTATTGGACACCAGCATGTTTGCTGGTTTTATCCACAGTGTCCCGTCCTTGCTTTCTCGTGTGCTTTTCTCCACCACCAAATATATATATAAATGTAACACTACCTGTTTCCTTTCTGTCTGTTTCCAACATCTTTTTGAGCTTCATCTCTACTTTAAAGGATTTTCTCAATATATTCTGGGAAAAACAAATCCTTCCCACATGGAACTATGTGCTAACTAATTTAATAATTTTCAACAAGCTACTCTTTTTCTCTAGTAATTTTGTAAACCCCGCAAAAGTCTCTAAATTTGCTTCCCAAATACGATGTAATGATGACAAAATACAATCATTATGTAGTTAAAACTTTCAGATGTTCCCCCCAACTACTTTCCTTGAAGTGATTGATGCTGTATGTCAAATAATGAACAATGAAGATGGTATATTTTCTATGTGACACAGAGACAGTGTAAGCAAACTAAAGGTAAATGTTTTCTACTCTTCAGAGAGGGTGTATGTTCTGTTTCATACTGTTATCTCTTTTTCCTAGGTGTTTGCTGTCTAAGTCTATAATGTCTTCTTCAGGTGGAGTTCCTAGCACAAGGGATCCTGAATATGGAATAAGTTCGGAGGTGAATGGATGATGGGAACTGCTCTGTTCTAGAACATTCATCTCTGCATTTTCACCTCTTACTCATATATTTATACATCCTGTACCTCTCAGCTGGTGGTACATTCTGTTGAGGTATATAGATACATGGAATAATATGCATCCTTCCCCTTAAGATATTACTCCTCACGCTAAATCTTAACCCTAGGACACTCTTCTCTAGGACTGGGTTCACTGTGCCAGGCAACATTTCTGTGCATCAGAGAGGGTCACTGGTAGACAGAGGGTAATTGGAGGATAAACAGCTGTTATTGCCACAATATCTTCAGGGAAAAATGGAAATAAAGTTGAATTATTAGGCTGTGTATGTGGATCTGGTTCTACATGCAAGTATTAGGAAATTAGATTATTACCCTGACTTGTATCCTTTAACTTAGGCCCTCAGGCAAAGGTTTCTGCTTTCTTTGAAGTAGACGTTCTTAAACGTTTCAATTCTGTTCATCAGCACTTCTAGACAAACTTTAGTTTCTGCTTGACCAGGACCAAATTTTCAAAACAGTGAATTTTATTGGATCTAAGATGCCACCTATAATATGTGCACCGTTATTATATGTAGCACAGAAAGAGGAAGAATAAAGCTCTATCCATTTAACTATGACCAAATATTTTTATGTCACTTGCGGCTTTTATTTTATTCTTACTGAAATTACTATTTTCTTATACGTCACTCTTGTTCAAACCTAAAACAATGAAATGTAAGTGAAAAAATTAGTTAAATAATTTTAAAGCTAAAACTTTATATTCAGAATTCAAATTTTTGAGCAGGAATCATCAGTATCTTTTTTCTTTTTCCGCATACACTCATCCTCTGTGGCTACATGAGCATTGGTGATCCACCATTCCTTAAAACAATTCTGCACTGTTTTCTCTAGGATTATTGTCTAAGCAGCTGACATCTATTCTAAAATATTAAATATTTGATTCACAGGGGCAGGCAGTGACAACTACACCACATCTGCTTTTGAATGGCAATAGTCATAAGTTATTCAAATTTAGGCACATTGAAATCTGAAAAAATGCACCCATGAAATATGTAGATGTGTTTTAGCTAGAAATTTCAGATTCTCTGTCACTATAATTAAATGATGGGAACTTGTATCTTTCTGTCGAGGCTTCAGTTCCACAGGCACTCCTGATCCACCATTAGTACATTTCCAGTGGTCAGTGGGAAAATTCCACATGTCACTGAGTCCTCAGTGGCACAAGGGTACATTTTGTCCAGAAAATCTTTCTTTCCTGCCACCATAACAAAAAGATGAGCATTTGTGTTTCTTCTAGTTTGGATTCTGCCTCAACAAAAACTTCTTTCCCAAAGCTTGGAAAATTTTTAGCAAACAATGCTATATTCCTAGCACAAGGGATCCTGAATATGGAATAAGTTCTGAGGTAAATGTATGACAGGAGACTGTTTCATTCATCTCTGTATTTTCACCTCTTAATCATATATTTACACATTCTCTATTTTCCAGTCGGCAGTGCATTCTGTTGAGGTATATAAATGCAATTCCATGTATCTATGTAGTATATAGATACTATATAGATACCTCTGTTGAGGCATATAGATACCATTCCATATATCTGTATATTCTATATTCTATAGCGACATGGAATGGTATCTATATACCATAACAGAAGTATCTATATACTATATGCAGTATATAGATATATACACTATATATATATTCCATGTATCTATATAGTATTTATATACTATATGTGTAGTATATATACCTATATATGATATATAGGTATATATAGTATATATACACTATATCTACATACTATATATGGTACATATACTATATGTGGTATAGAGATATAGTGTATATATACTACATATGTACTATATATAGTATATAGATGTAGTGTATATATACTATATATACCATTATATACCATATATACTGTATATATAGTATATATGATATATACAGTACATATACATATAGTATATATGTACTATATAGTATATATACTATATATAGGTACTCTATGGTATCTATAGTATATATAGCATACTATATATACCATGTATAAACACTATATACAGTATATAGACACTACATAGATACATGGAATGTATATAGATACATAGAATAGTATCTATATACTTTAACAGAACAGAATGGTGTGGAACCTTCCCCATAGGATATTACTCGTTATGCTAAATCTTAACTCTAGGGCACTCTTCTCTAGGGCTGAGTTCACTGTGCCAGTCAAAATTTCTGTGCATCAGAAAGAGTCACTGGTAGCAAAAGGTAATTGGAGAATAAACAACTGTTATTACCACAATATCCTCAGGAAAAATGGAAGGGGGACAATTATGTTCACAATAACTCTGATTCCCCAAGTTTGTAGCCCCAAAAGTAAAACATGCCCCCTTTTTCGCGATTTCCTCAAAGGAGACCCACAGAGCATTTGTGTGTATGCAGCAAACTCTACTGGATTTGAGAAGAAAGAGGAAAAATAGCAAAATGTAGCAAGTAACTTAAATTGAACATTCTTGATTTTGATCCTCAGCAGTATTTTCTTGGAGATAGGCTCTGCTGTTATTTCTAAGACGCTTGACTCTCTCTCATTCTGCCCTCCACAAAATCCTCTCCTCTTCCTCCTCTGCTCTCTTGCACATTCTAACTCAAATCTCTTTCTTTCCTAGAGAACTTTCTCTGTTTCTTCAAATCGTATATTTATCCTTAAAGCACAAAAATGCTTCTCAGTGTCTTTTCCTGTAAAAATACCCGAAATCACAGTTATGCCCTTTGCTTCAAAAGGCTTTTCTCATAGAAGTAGATGTTCAAATAAAGTTGCCATAGCCACATGTGCCATGGGAGTTCCATGGCCTGTGTAGTTCTAAAAGGCTTCATGAAAGGGCTATGCTTGAACAAAAAGTTTAAATACAGAGAAAAGTAAAAATGAGTCAGGTAGGTCTGGGCAGGAAGTCAGAAGAATTAACAGAAGTGTGAGAGAAATGTGCAATTATTTGGGAAAATTAGCTGCCTATAATTAGTTCTGATCAGTCAGAGACTTTAACACGAGCTCTTCTACTTCACTGTAACACTCTTGCTTCTGCCATCAATCATTAATGATAAAGCAGATGATCAATAAATCAATTCATAGGCCAGTCTGCATTAGAGGCCTTGTTTTTCAGCTCTGATTTCCTAAACCCCATGTACGTTTTTCATAGCTTTGGGGTTGATTATATGAATATGTGATAATTGTGTTATTTTAAACTCTTCAGCTGACTCTGTGGTCCTTCATACAAATGAAATACTATATTTAAAATAATTGAAATTATCTAATACTTGAAAAGTGGTCATTTGGAGAAAGAGAATGTATGTGTGTGTGTGTGTATGTGTTTGTTTGTATGTATGTGTATGTGTGTGTAATTTAAGGGAGCAATAAATAACAGTACAAGATAAATTCTGGAAGAGAGGGTGAAAGGGAAGTACCTCAATGCAGGCACTTGGAGAGATTGAATGTAGTACAAAGTTAAAGGGCACTTTAAGAATAGAGGAAAATAAGATTTGGGATATAGAAGTTGTTCCAAAGAAAAGAAATTGGGAGAGTAGTAAAATAAAATTTTTCATTTTGCTATTTTGTTTAGGTCTCTCATGGGAAATACAAGTATTTGTATGCATTTGAATTTCATAACATTACTCTTGCTTATTATTAAGGCAAATCATGTGATAGAGCAGGGCATGCTTGTAATTTTCTGTTGCTTGTGTGGTGGGAAGCACACAAATTTCTTCTCTGGTGGAATGAAATCAAGCATGTTTCTGCATAAGATTTCTGGCTCCCCTCAGCTTTCTGTTCAGGGACCACTGTTTGGGAGAATTTCATGCTAATATGTTCCCAAATCCCAGACTCCTTCTTTAAGAAATGCATTTGTTTCATTGGTATGTGATAAGTGCTTGATATATAGTTGGTGTGTAATAAATATATTTTAAATGCATGAATGCTTGAATAGATGCTTGAATATAAAGCAAGTCCATCCTGAAGAAGGAAAAAAGGAGGCACTGTGGGGTTTTTTTGTTTATTTGTTTGTTTGTTTTGTTTTGTTTTTGTTTTTTTCCTATCAAGCTCTCCAGACTTCTTACAATGGTCAAAACCAGATTTCTTATCTGTGAAGCTACTATATGACCTATAAGTCTAGAAAATCATTCTAGACTTCAATGAAAAATGATGATATGACTTTCCCCATAAGTTCCTTTTACATATGAGGATCTCTTCCATTCTTATAGAATACCAACAACAATAATAGCCATGATATTAATAGTATTAGTCATGGCTAATACTTACATGTTACTGATTTTAGAGATTTTTGCAAGAGCCAAAGCAAGCCTCATTCTGGCCATGCAACTTTACAGAGACAATTCCTTTGTAATAGGAGGATCCTTGTAGAAAGTTCTCTGCTCTCTTCTTGACATTTCCAAGACATTTAAGACAGGTACTTTCTCCTTAATGGAATTTCTCCACTGAGTTTTCCTTCTGTTTAACTACCCGTTGGCTACATACTCTTTCGTGAACTGTCTGTCATCTCGGCAAACTAAGCAGTTTTCAGGCAACATTATGCCTCCTATCTTGCAGAAGGAGCTCTTCCCTGCTGGCAAGCAATATTTACTTGCGTTTGATTCCGTCCTCTCTCATAATTAGTTATTTTCTATTTTGGTAGTTACCTCATTATTTCTAGTTACAATTTGAGAAAAACCTAAGACAGAAAATATGCTAGCTACCTCATAAAAAGACTATAAGATGTATATAAATATTAAATAACCCTTAGAAATTTCAGTCTTTTGAATAGTATGTTTTATGCACATGATTAACAAAGAAAAATATTTGAGAATATTTAACACTTCACAAATCAATCAATGCATGTGTCTAAAACAAATTTTATATCTTCTTTATTTTATGTTGTCTGTATTTCTGATTTTACACAAAATAATTATCTTGAGATTGAGGTATATGGGCTTGAGTTGGAGCAATGGCCTATGCAATTCTAAAACCTTATATTGACTGAAAACACAATTTTACTCTTAAACTGGTTCTGCTAACTTCATTGCTCAAATAACATATCTCATACAGGTTTAAGCCATCATGACTAATCCATGATTTCCTATTTAAGTGATTATCTCATATGCCCTATTAGGTCATGATTTAAAATATAGTAATATTGAATATGCAAGACAAATCCCTATTACTCTGAGCAACTCAGTACTTGATTATAGAAAGTCCAGCATTTAATATCACTCTTCCTTAACATTTCCAGTAGTTCCCCAGAGGTTCTTCTATCTGTGCAGACCCAGGCTAGCTTGTTCTGGGTCAGCATCAGGACTCAAAAAAGTTCTAAATATTATAAAATGTTTTGTTTTCCTGTGACTGTAATATAATTTATCTTCCTAATTACCTACTATAGAATATCTGGGGTTATTTTACACTTTTGATGTTATAAATTGAGCCAAATGACCATTAGACTGAATATCAATTATCCAGGATAGAGGTCTTTGGAGAGTTTATTTTACAAATTTGTTCCTTTCCACTTGCCGAGTGGCAGTATGCCAGTCTTCATCCTTTTGATATCCCCACGAACCAAGTAGTCATTCCTTGTTTATTATATTCTATCTCTTTCTCTTGTTTTCTTTTTTTTTTTTTTTTTTTGCCTTGCCATCTCCTATGCTTTGACATGACTCATGACCCACTTGTGTGACCTCAGTGGTGATACTGTCAATCTTGAGGCTATATATTCTCTTTGCTGTTACCTTTTGGAATTCATAAAGTTGACTGCTGATATTACATTCACCCCCTTCTGAATTGCATATGGATATTTCACATGGTTTTATGTGCATCTCCATTTTGATGCATAAAAGACATCTCATTGTTGATTTAAAAATCCTAATTTCTCTGTCCCACAACCTTCTCCTACAGCATTTTCTGAAGTGGTGAATAACAACTCTATGTTTGCAGTTGCCCGGGTCACAATTTGAGGCTGTCCTTGGCTCTCTTCCTCATATACCTCATATCCAATCAAGATCAATTTTTATTTATATTTACTTATTATTATTATTTTGAGATTGAGTTTTGGTCTTAGTTGCCCAGGCTGGAGTGCAATGGTGCTGTCTGGCTCATTGCAAACTCTGCCTCCCAGGTTCGAGTGATTCTCCTGCCTCAGTCTCCTGAATACCTGGGATTACAGGGGTGCCCAACACACCCAGCTAATTTTGTATTTTTAGTAGAGACAGGGTTTCTCTGCATAGGTCGGGCTGGTCTCAAACTCCTGATCTCAGGCGATCCGCCTGCCTCAGCCTCCCAAAGTGCTGGGATTACAGGTATGAGCCACCACACCTGGCAAGATCAATTTTTAATATGTTATACAGAATCTAAGACCAGGATAGAAGCTATGAAAAAAAAATGAAATAGAAAAATTTGGTAAGATCAAATTTAATATTTTATACCAAATTTTTCTATTTCTAATTTTTTCATAGCTTCTATCCTGGCCCTATCTACCCATTGTTCTTTATCTGGATTATTACAATGTCTACCTAACTCATCCCTTGCCTTAGTACTTGCTTGTTCTATTCTCTATTCTAAATATGTAAGTCAGAGTTTTCTTATATAATTATTTTTATTTTATTTTATTTTTTATTTTATTTTATTTTATTTTATTTTATTTTATTTTATTTTATTTTGAGACATAGTCTTACGCTGTCACCCAGGCTGGAGTGCAGTGATGTGATCTTGGCTCACTACAACCTCCGCCTTCTGGGTTCAATCGATTCTCATGCCTCAGCCTCCCAAGTTGCTGGGACTACAGATGCATGCCACCATGCCCAGTTAATTTTTGTATTTTTTGGTAGAGACAGAGTTTTCACCATACTGGCCAGGCTGATCTCAAATTCCTAACCTCAAGGAATCCACCTGCCTCGGCCTCCCAAAGTGATGGGATTGCAGGCATGAGCCAATGTGCCCAGCTGTCTTATAGAATTATTAAAGCAGATCATTTTATGACCCTTCTTGAAACCTGTCATTCCTCACATTAGGAGGAGTAAATGTTAAAGCTCTGACAAAGGCTTACTTGACCTCACATGATGAGCCTTTTTACTTCTTACCTCCTCCCAAACTCTGTCTCTCTCCTGAACTGCATTAGTATTATCTTATTTTTATTCACACATGCCAAGAAATGCCCTACTTGGAGCCTTGGCATTTACTGTTGAATCTGATAAGAATATTAATATGGTTTGGTTGTGTCCCAACCACATCTCATCTTGAACTGTAGCTCTCATAATCCCCACATATCATGGGATGGACTCAGTGGGAGGTAATTGAATTATGGGGGTGAGTTTTTTTCCATGCTGTTCTTGTGATAGTGAATAGTCTCATGAGATCTGTTGGTTTTATAAGGATCACTTCTGCTGCTCATGCTCTTGCCTGCCACCATGTAAGACATGCCTTTGCGTGGCCTCCTTCACCTTCTGCCATGATTATGAGACCCCCAGAGCCATGTGGAACTGTCAGTTCACTAAACCTCTTTTTCTTTATAAATTACCTAGTCTCAGGTATGTCTCCATAGCAGCATGAGACTGAACTCATAGAGTAAATCAATACCCATAGAGTGGGGTGTTGCTGTAAGAATATCCAAAAATGTGGAAGCAACTTTAAAACTGGGTAACAGGAAGAGGCTGGAACAGTTTGGAGGGCTTGGAAGAAGACAGGAAAATGTGGAAAAGTTTGGAACTTCCTAGAGGCTTGTTGAGTGGCTTTGACCAAAATGCTAATAGTGGTATGAACAATAAAATCCAGAGTGAGGTGGTCTCAGACAGAGATGATAAACTATTTGGGAACTGGAGTAAAGATCACTCTTGCTATCCAAAGAGACTGGTGGCATTTTGCCCCTGCCCTAGAGATGTGTGGAACTTTGAACTTGAGGGTGATGATTTAGGGAATCTGCAGAAGAAATTTCTAAGTGGCAAAGTGTTCAAGAGGAAGCAGAGCATAAATTTGCAGCCTGACAGTGCAGTAGAAAAGTAAAACCCATTTTCTGGAGTGAAATTCAAGCTGGCTGCAGAAAGTTGCATAAGTAATGAGGAACCAAATACTAATCACCAAGACAATGGGGAAAATGTTTCCAGGGCATGTGAGAGGTCTTCACGGCAGCCCCTGCTATCACAGGTCTGAAGGCCTAGGAGGTAAAAATGGTTTCATTGGCCGGGTTGAGGGCCTCCTTGTTGTGTGAGGCCTTGGGAGTTGATGCCTTGCATCCCAGCTGCTCCAGCCATGACTAAAAGGGGCCAAGGTACAGCTGGGGCCATGTATTCAGAGGGTGCAAGCCCCAAGCCTTGGCAGCTTCCATGTGGTGTTGAGCATGCAGGTGAACAGAAGTCAAGAATTAACGTTTGGGAACCTCCACCAAGATTTCAGAGGATGTATGGAAGTGCCTGGATGTCCAGGCAGAGGTGTGCTGCAGGGGCCAGTGAAGAGCCCTCATGGAGAGCCTCTAATAGGACAGTGTGGAAGGGAAATGTGGGGTGGGAGCCCCCACAAAGAGTCCCCACTGAAGCACTGCCTAGTGGAGCTGTGAGAAGAGGACCACCATCCTCCAGACACCAGAATTGTAGATCCACTGATAACTTGCACTGTGAACCTGGAAAAACCACAGACACTCAATGACAGCCCTTGAAAGCAGCCAGGAGGAGGTCTGTACCCTGCAAAGCCACAGGGGCAAAATTGTACAAGACTGTGGGAACCCACCTCTTGCATCAGCGTGACCTGGATGTGAGACATGGAGTCAAAGGAGATCATTTTGGAGCTTTTAGATTTGACTGCACTACTGGATTTCAGATGTGCATGGATCTTGTAGCTCCTTTGTTTTGGCCAGTTTCTCCCATTTGGAATGGGAGCATTTATCCAATGCCTGTATCCGCATTGTATCTAGGAAGTAACTAACTTGTTTTTTTTTTTACAGATTCATAGGCAGAAGGTACTTGCCTTGTCTCAGATGAGACTTTGGACTGTGGACTTTTGAGTTAAAGCTGAAAAGAATGGAGACGTTGTGGGGCTGTTGGGAAGGCATAATTAATTTTGAAATGTGAGGACATGAGATTTGGGAGGGGCCAGGGGCAGAATGATAAGGTTTGGCTGTGTCCCCACCCAAATCTCATCTAGAATTGTAGCTTCCATAATCCCCACATGTTGTGGGAGGGACTCGGTAAGAAGTAATTGAATCATTAGGGTGGGTTTTTCCCATGCTGTTCTTGTAATAGTGAATAAGTCTCACAAGATCTGATGGTTCTATAAAGGGCAGTTCCCCTGCACATGCTCTCTTTCCTGCCGCCACGTAAGACATGCCTTTGCTCCTTCTTCCCCTTCTGCCACGATTGTGAGACCTCCCCATCCAAGTAGAACTTTGAGTCCATTAAATATCTTTTTTCTTTATGAATTACCCAGTCTCAGGTATTTCTTCATAGCAGTATGAAAATAGAGTAAATCAGATATTAACCTAGGAAACTGCACAGCACAATGGAGGAGTAAAATAAGTGCTTACTAAATAAATTATGCACAACAGTGTGGACATGATATATTCTTACCTAGGGATGAGGCCTGAGAGAATAGCAGAAATGGATAAAAATACTATTCTTTGATGTATTTGTTCATAGAATTAAGATTAAAATGTCTCTTTTCTCCTTAGTTAAGACATGCATGTGAGCACATGAAGGTTGAAGTAGTTTCTCTGTAAATTCACTAAGCTAGTTCATAAACTATGACACGATTGTAGAATATCAGATAGAATTGTTATCACAGAGTATGTATAGAAGTCCTATATAGGAATAAATGTAATAAAAATTATTCTACATCCTTTGAAACCAGGTATGGAACTGTGTTAGATAAGTCTTATATTTTGCTTGTTAAAACCAAAGAAAATAAATAAGATAGATAGATCGATCAAATAAATTTTAAAAAATTCAAAAAGAAACAACAGCAGGCCAGCACAGTGAGTGAAAATAGATCCACATCAAGGCACACAGTGTTGTGAAATGTTATATTTCTGGTAAAATCATTCTGCAAGTTCCAAGGAAAAAGAGTATATAGTCCGCATATAAAATGTTAGAAATAGTAATGGCTGCAAAGACAATAGCTTCCCACATTTGAAGCTAAGGCAATGGAAAAAATATTTTGAAAGCTTTTGACAGATATTGATGTCTAATTAAAATGTTTCACTTAATTCAACTATTAATTAAGAATAAGGACAGAATGAAGATACTTTCAGACATGCAAAATTTCAAAAACAATTATTTCTCATCACCTTTCACCAGAAAGTAATTTGAGGTGTCTCAACTAAAACAAGGGATTAAACCTAGACAGAAAAAAAAAAATTCTTTGTAAAACAGGGATCCAATAAAGGAGAGAAAAAAATTCAAGGGAATACACAAGATACTGGTGAAGGGAGATTGATTGACAACAAATGTGTCTCAGATTTAGAGAACATGCAGTTCCATCTAGAGAAAGTAGGGGCCTCTGGGAGTTCTTCAAGAATTTTCAAGTTTAAAAAAAATTGACAAATTTTTGATGCACAGGAATAAATAGAGAGCACATTTAGATAACTGGAAGGAAGTTTGGAGTTGAGTTAGTGACATATTCATGGGAAAGCGAGCGAAAGCTTAAAAATGATAATTAATTCCAGGGAAGAAATTATGCGGAAAATGAAAATCAATAAAATAATATATGTATGCAAGACAGAAAAGTATTTACAGAATCACAATAATATTAACAGGCACTGCTGATGCAACCAAAATTAAGATAAAAGCTTACAGGTAATTGATATAGGGAGTGGGAAAGATTGGGAGTAGTAGTTAAATGTTTTGTGATATGCCTTGTAGAACTTTTAACTCAAACTATTTCATGTAGCTAAGGTGTGCATTCCTCTTGTTTGCCCAGGACTATCCTTATTCACATCTGTTGTCTCAGTATAATCATGAAGAGCACACCATTCATTCTCAAAGGAGTCTATAATTAATTAGTCTGGTTGATTAATTATAGTGTCAACATGGCTGAAAGTAAAAGGGTTTACTTTTTACTCATGTTAAATGCAGGGGTCAGTGGTGGTTGAATGGCTGCTCTTTGTTTTTTCTTTTTTCCAGGATCTGGGCTAAAGGAGCAGCTCCCAATGGGATAGTTTGTTCCTATGCAGAGAGGAAAGACCAAGAAGGCAGCAAAAGGATACAATGGCTCTTAAAGCTGCTATTGGAAAAGGGCACACTGTCACATTTCATTGGCTGTGGCAAGTCACTCATGCAAACCTTTTGTCAGTGGTGTGGGGTGACAAGGAAGGCACTGCTTCTCACATGGCAATATGTGGAGATGTATAGTCCTGTAAGGAAGGGGGTGTCACTAATGGGGAGCCAAAATGCAATCTGACATGGTATACATCTGGAAAAAATACAAAATCAGTAGATAATGTATGAATAACAGCTAAATAACTGCCAGGAGAATTTGGCTATGAAGTAGTAAGAGATAATATTTGCATTGTGCTTTTTACTTTACACTGCGTTTTCACAGACATAATCATATTTGATTCTCACATCATCTTTACTATCCATTTTACAGGTGATGAAATTGACGTTAAGGATTACATAACTTGACCAAATGATAAAAATAATCACTTTAAGAGATTCTTATCCTCCAGCTGAATTTCTATCCTCATTCATTCACTTGAGCATTAATTTATTCATTCCTTTATTTAACTAACAGTATTTTAATATTTACTTGTGCTAGTAAGAAAATTTTTTGTGCCTTTTTAGAGCTCAAAATCATGTGGTAAAGGCAGAAATGCACTCAAATAATTGCTAAAGACTGAGATAAATGCTTCCAAAGATAATGCAAAAGGCTAAAATAACACTTACGATGTGCCTGCGGGTGTGTGACATTTAAATCAGCAGAGAGTTAGAGAAGAGTGTGAATCTGCCAGGTTGCTCTAGAGGGAAAGAGGAAGAGATGAGGATAGGTAGGGAAGGGGAATAGTGAGGGAAATCATCACATTGTCATGATCTTCTGAAAATATACACAGGGTGGTAATTTGATTACTTGCTTTTAGGAACTGAAACTCTTTTTAGAGGTTACCTGTACAAATGTTACCTGGGCAGTTTAACACGTTAAGCTATTTGGTCACCCATGCTCAAGTTATTTTACCCCATTAGCTGGTTGTATACAAAGCAGAATCCTGGATGAATATGACATAACTTAGCTCATTCTGGAAGATGGAAAGGCTTCAAAGATGACTCAGGTGAAACATCTTTCCTGAGAAAGAAGCACGAGCTCTTGGACTTGGAGGTCAAAGCTAAGGCAAAATGAAGATACATAATGGTAGAAGGAGTAAAACCCAAATGTATGTCTTTTCTGCAGTTGGCTCTGAGAGGAACTATACTAACTTGAAATTGTGCAACAGTGAATCATACATCTCATTATTGACTGTGCTTTATTCCTTACTTTCAAGAGCTGGATATAAAAGTCTATGCTTAAGGAATCTCTAACTAGAGGAATCAGGGAAAGTAGGCACAATAGCTAAAAAGCACAGTGAAAAAGAACATTGAAGACTCTGAATGTCTTAAGGAAGAAATAAAAAAAATGCAAAGTAGAAGTAGAAGCCACAAAAGTGGGAAGGGCCAAGAACTCTGGTGACAGTAAAGGCATCGGAAAGATAGGCAGGTTCAATCACAATAGAGCTTCCAACGTGTAAGGATACAGTTTTCATTATAGTCAAAGAAGCTTTTGATAATGCAAAAGCCCAGAATAACCAAGTGCCACACCTGCTGCATAAGATCAATGCCGTTTTTAAAGCAACAGGATAAATTGGACTGAGTTGAATCTCCTGCTGTGATTTTAACACTCCCTCTACTCAGTTCTTCCTAAGCAAAGCTTCAATGATTTCACAGGAGCTTTTTGTATGATAGTATCTATAGAAGGATGTCTGGTTTGGGCTGCAATATAAACAAGCAAAATCATTTAGTGATTGCCCCATCTCAGATTTATGCTCATTGATATACCAGGGATTTCCCCACTTTTTTTTTCTGGAAATATTAAACTGTGAAATATTTGGCTTTCGTTAACAAGTTATCAACCATATAAATATTATTCAAACTAAATGGCATTTGTTATCAGATAAAACTCTGTTCCTCCTAAACATGAATACACAATAAACATGTTTGAATATTGATATATAGAGATGTACAAATATATGTGATATATAAATATGTAAAAATCATATATAAACAATAAGCAAATATATTATTTCTGAGATTGAGAGATACATTAATAACTTTTGTTATATTTTTATTTTTGTTTATTTATGTGTTTATTTTTGAAATGGAATCTCCCTCTTCAGTCTGTCGCCCAGGCTGGAATGCAGTGGTGTGATCTCAGTTCACTGCAGCCACTGTTGCCTCCTGGGTTCAAGCTATTCTCTGGCCTCAGGCTCCAGAGTAGCTGGGACTACAGGTGCATGCCACCACCACCCACTAAGTTTTGTATTTTTAGTAGAGGCTGGGTTTCCCCATGCTGACCAGGCAGGTCTCGAACTCCTGACCTCAAGTGATCCACCTGCCTTGGCCTCCCAAAATGCTGAGATTACAGATGTAACCTACCGCACCCAGCCTATAATTAGTTTTAAAGCTTCAATCTTCCCCCTCCCCTCCCTTCCCCTCACCTCCCGTCCCCTCCCCTCCTCTTACCTCACCTCCCCTCACATCCCCCTCCCCTCCCTTCCCTCACCTCCCCTCCCCTCCCCTCCCCTCCTTTCCCTCATCTCCCCTCCTCTTCCCTCCCCTCCCTTCCCCTTCCCTCCCCTTCACCTCTTTTATTTTTTGAGAGTCTCACTCTGTCACCCAGGCTGGAGTGCAGTGGAGGGATCTTGGCTGACTGCAACCTCCATCTCCTGAGTTCAAACGATTCTCGTGCTTCAACCTCCTGAGTAGCTGGGATTAGAGGCATTCACCACCACACACAACTAATTTTTTGTATTTTTAGTAGAGATAGAGTTCACTACATTGGCCAGGCTGATGTGGAACTCCTGTCCTCAAGTGATCCATCTGCCTCAGCCTCCCAAAGTGCTGGGATTACAGGCATGAGCCACCGTGTCCAGTCAAAACTTCAATTTTCCACATATTTGACTTGATTTTGGCTTTCTTTGGATTTTGGATTAGTAATTGTTACGTTATCCCTTTAAAAAGTTTTATTTTTAAATTTCCAGTTTTCTGAATGAATTGGGGTTTTGAAATAATATAAGGAAAAGCTAGAAGCTATTAACGCTTGTGAATGATACACCGATGAGAAGAGGGCAGAAGTATGAGTTGTAGCATTAAATATCTACCTAGGTGAACAAAACTTGAAATTCTAAAATCAATCTCTATCACATTTGTTTATGATGTTGGTAGTGTTGGCCAACTCTATATACAGGCTAATACCAAACTGCTTTTAAATTACTTACATGCACTTGGGGAATATCTTCTAAACCTTTAATTCCTTTAATTTACAGTATTCGTTCTTTCATTTTAAAAGTCTGTGTTAAATGTGCTGTTTTGCTTATAGGCCAAAAATGCTATATTAGGTAAGAGTAGTATGAAAATATTACATTTTAAAATAGCATAGTTGTATTTTTAAAAATGAATCTTTCACTATCCATACTGAAATTCAAGTATGCAATAATAGCTATTGATAAGAGTAAAAAAAAGGTGCAAGTTTTTATTACTGTGTGGTAGGACCATGTGGTTGTAATTATAAAATATCTGGTTAGACAAAGTGAATAAATAGCTCAAAGATCCTGACCCTTGATCAATCTCTCTCCCTTTTCTTCCCTCTCCCTCTTTCTTTTTCCCTCCCTGGCTCTCTCCTTTCTACCCTTCCTCCATTCCTTCCTTTCTTCCTTGCTTCTTGCCTGCCTTCCTTCATTCTTCCCTTCCTGCTTTCTTTTAACCTTGGATTTTAATGTACATAAAACCATTGACATATATTATTAAGCATAATTACATATTTTAAATATATATTCATATAATTATATAATGTAAATGTATATATTGTGTATGTCTGTGTATACCTTTATATATAAATTGAGTAATCCCGTCTACAGGGGTTACCTACCTTATAGCTTTAAAGTCAACATTCTTACATGTTTTAATAACATATTCTCAATGTCTCCTCACAAAACTGTTTCTCTGTCAAAATCTTCTGCTGGGTATGGTGGCTCACAGCTGCAATCCCAGTACTTTGGGAGACCAAGGTGGGTGGATCATCTCTGGTCAGGAGTTCAGGACCAGCCAGGTTAACATGGTGAAACCCCATTTCTACTAAAAAGACAAAAATTAGCGGGATGTGGTGTCTTTTTTCTATTAAAAAGACAAAAATCAGCGGGACTGTAGTCCCAGTTACTTGTGAGGCTGAGGCAGGAGAATCACTTGAACCTGGGAGGTGGAGGTTTCAGTGAGCTGAGATCGTGTCACTGCACTCCAGCCTAGGCAACAGAGAGAGACTCCATCTCAAAAAAAAAAAAAAAAAAAAAAAAAAGATTCTATTCACACACAAAAAAATGAAAATAAAAAATTAAATTAACATTCTACCTTTGTCACCACATACCAATTCTTATTTTGTGTTTGAGCTTCGGATTAACAGGTTTGAAAACTTTCATATCTCACCTGATAGGAAAGGTGAAGAATATTTATTTTGAAGACAATTCCAAGTTTACCTCATGGAATCCTAAAATGTTGGATCATAGTAATTCCATATTTGAACACAATTCAAACGATAAGAAAGACACAGCTAACAGTGCAGTTTTTATGTCTTTCTCAGAGTAAAAGATGTTGTGAGATGTAAACCTTACATTTTGTTATTGGTCTTAGGAGAATTTACTTCATTTATTAACATTCAGTTTTCTCCCTTTCTATAGTTGCTTCTTATTTTTCAAACTTATTAAGGAATATTTTGACATTCTTGAATAACATTAGAGCAATTTATGTCATTTGCATTAAATTTGTGAAAGTAATTATCTTCTGCTCAAAAACAAAACAAAACAAAAGCACAAGAAACCCAAAAGACAAAAAAGTTAAAATAAGAAAATATCAGAGAACCCTGATGAACCAATATTTATATTGATTAATAAATGCTTTATTTTGTATTTTTGCACCTAAGGTTGTACATTACAATGGGAGCCTGTTTGAGTTTTTAATCTGATTAAATATGCATTGAATTTTTCTTCCCTGTATTAATGTTTTGTACTTCGATTATTGTTGTGCACTCTAAACACATTGGTTTCCACAATTCTGTAAATTAATTTAATAAAAAACAATCAAAGCATAATTGTGTGATGATTAAATAATTATGTAGTAATTCATCAAGTCAGCTAATTGTTATAGATTTGTTTCATGGTTTCCATGTACTTTATTCAATATTAGTATTAGGCTTAAATAATAATTCTGACATAAGTGGAAAGAAAACATAAACTTTCTACATCTTTTTATGAACGAACTAAATCCAAAAAAAAATTATGCCAAAATAGTGTTTCATGATTTCTACATTATTAATTAGCAACTAAAATATCTTGATCAAACTTTATTGTAAATTTTAGTTTTATATAATAAATAATTATGGGAATAACATTTGAATTTTATAAAAGGAAGGTCTGACACATAATTTTAACTTTAATAAATGAGCCTAGTATAAAGAAAAAGGACATACATTGTCTTTGATTTAACATCAATTATAATAGTTACTTCATTAACATAACCACTGGCTGGAGCTGAATGTCTACTGAATTGTTCATTAAACAGGATTTCATTGTAATATTTTACATTACAATGTTATTATTTTCTTCAAAAAAAATTTGGTGACTCCAAGTAGACCTAAGGCATACCATGTAGTCATTTTAGTCATAGTCTCTAGAATTAGCTTGGTTAAATTTCATAACAGGGTATGGCTGGTGTGTAAAAATGACATATTTTAATAGATACAATCAAAAATCTATTTTTATAAGCCAGTAAATTTAAGCATTCAATTAAATTAATGCAAGCGATTCATGTGTGTATTTTTCTTGAATATTTAACATAAAATATTTGCATAATGTAAAATTTATCACAGTTTTAGTGATTGCTTAATATAATTTCTGAAATATATATTAATCAAATAATTCAACAAAAATATTTCAGCCACATTATATGACTTTATGTCATATTAATTTTATCTTGAAAATTTATTTCTTTTTCATAAATGCCTTGGATTTTTAAACATTCTACACATTAAAATGCAGAATTTAGAGAATTATGTAAATAAGTGATGACTTTAATCAAGACATCTCTTAGACTTCATTCCAGAAAGACAAAATAATTTTTTTTTACATAAATTACACAGGCAATTTTCTCAATTGTCCATTTTATCTTGATATCCAAGTGATGTTTAAATTCTCTGCTTAACATTGGTGGGTTTATTTGTAAATATAACAACATGAAAAAAATATAAATATGAGTTCAAAAAATGCATATTTTCATATTTTATTTTGTTTGAACTGTGCACAAAAATATGCAGTAACATTTCATGATCTGGCAGCTGCAACAACGGAACACTACTGGCATCTATGTGAGTTGGAAGTCTAGAATAATTGGGAAAAAATCCATCACTTTATAGAGTTGTGGCCCTGTGACCATGTTCCTCCCCCGAAGGCCACTTACATTACTGAATGTGGAGAATAAGGAGGAGAGAAAGAGAGGGAATGAAGGGGTAGGCAAGGAAAAATTTAAGGCAATAAAGTGAGAAGCACTTGGAAGTCAGGAAGCCTGTGTTTTGATTGTAGCTTTACCTAATGTCATGTTTGACCTTTACCAAGTTACTCAGCCTCTTTGAGGGTTTTCTCTCCTGTAAAACACAGAAACTAATAGAGTCTTCACAGGATTATTATGTGGATTGAACAAAATAATTTTCATAAACAGTCTACTATAATACCAGGCATGTTTCATTAAATGGTTGCTTCTTTTTCTTTCTTATTTTCTCTTTGTTCTTCTTTATTTTCTTTGTTTTTTATACCTCTCCCCTCCTCTTTTTCATCTTCCTTTCCTTTCATCCTCTTCCTCTACCTCTCTGCTCCTCTCATCATCATTCCTGCAAGGATGGGAAAATAAAAGACAATAGCAGCTGCTGAGGTTTGGAGTCTGGTGAAGAGTGAGATGTTGGGGAGCCACCTGGTTTGTGCTAGCATGATTTATTATTCTGAAATTGGGGGGGGGACAGATTAAAATTGATAAATTCTGTTGCTTAAATCTGTGCTTAATAATTTTATCTAAGTCAAAACAAATAAGATAATGGTTAAAAAATCAGTATTTCCTAAATGTTTAAAAATTAGCAAGTTACACATCTCTATATCATTCAGTTCTGCATGAGAACAGAAAACCAAACACCGCATATTCTCACTCATAAGTGGGAGTTGAACAATGAGAACACATGGACATAGGGAGGGGAACATCACACACAGGGGCCTATTGGGGGGTGGGGAGTTAGGGGAGGGATAGCATTAGGAGAAATACTTAATATAGGTGACAGGTTGATGGGTGCAGCTAACGACCATGGCACGTGTATACCCACGTAACAAAACTGCACGTTCTGCACATGTACTCCAGAACTTAAAGTGTGTATATATATATATATGTGTGTGTATATATATATATATAAAAGCAAGTTACTTACAAAGAATATACAATTCAAGATATGTTAAAAAATACTCAACAGTGTTGTCCAAAAATAATTGATCTTGTTCTCAATTGGACATTTCATGGCTTTGGTGAGGAAAAGGCAGATCAAGAATCCATACTAACAACAATAAATTTAATGTAGAATACAGAGGAGACATGAAAGCTTATCCATGAATGCTGTCAAATCCAGAAAAGGCTCATGTTACTAACACACAGTAATAAAATTACACGGTTTGGAAAATATGGCCAAAATAAAGTTATAATACTGTTATTTGATTATCATGATAACTTAATCATAATAGACTTATTTTTTTCTGAAACCTATCTAGTTCCACTTCTTTTGAAAATTTATAGCATTTTAAATTTTCAAAATGATATATATTCATTATAGCAAAATTAGAATGTAACAATTGTCAAACAAAATTAAAATTGATATAGCACAACCTAAGGTACAAAGAGTAAATGATTGATACATACCCACCTATAGTACTATGCACCAAAATCTGTATACATATATCTGTACACACATATAGACAAAATTCGATCATAGTGTCTATATTATTTTGTACCATGTAGTTAGTGTCACATCATGTTATATAATTCTCTAATACTAGTTAATTGACTTAAATATAGGAATAACATTTTCATAGCATTCCATTAAAAAGGTTTGGGTCAATCATTTAATTTTTCCATATTGATCAACACTGGTCCACTGTTTAGCTTGGAAAGATTATATTGTGAGAAGGATGGCTAAATATATAGAAGTGTCTTTCTAAAGACCTCTATATTTGTGGATTAAGTCTAACTGTTCTTGTATATCTAAGAGCATGTTTACAATGTCCATTTCTCATTCAGCAGCAACTAAGTACAATATTTATATAGGTTTTCTTAGAACAATTTTTAGTATAAATATTCCACAGTCTTAGTAGAGTTCTTATTTTACCTAAAAACCTAAGGATTTTTATGATTTTTACTTTTCTTACTTTTAAAAGAGAAATATTTCTTAAAAATTTGACTGTGCTTTTTAAATTATTAATATTTAAATGTACTTTAGGAAAGCAACCTCAATAATAAATCCCTACAGCACGTCTCTGGGTACTAACTTAGTGCTTTCCTTTCAGATAAAGAAAATGAAAAATATTGATTCTTTGAAGTCATGTCACTGTAGGAAACGTCAGATATTGACCCTTTGTAGTTTAAAACTTTTTATTTTTTGTTTGTAGATGGCCTTTTCCTGTAAATACCTATTTATAGGAAATAATCCATTTACAAATTTTCCACTTCAGTTATGAACTCTTACTTAAAATAAGCCCCAGGCTCAATACGCTTTACATGATATTAAAAACTATCTGTTGGACTTTAACCATATATATATAATGATATAGCACAACCTAAGGTACAAAGATATATTATATATATCATATATTATATCATGATTTAAATATATATGATATGATATATATTTATTATATATTTAATATATTTAAATATATATGATATATATGATATATCTCATTTAAATATATATGATATATATGATATATATCATTTAAATATATATGATATATTATATATCATTTAAATACATGTGATATATAACTGAGTTTCAATATTATATATCAGTTTAAAAAGTTAAGATATCAAAAAGTAGACACAATAAAATCAGGAGTGACTGAAATTTTGATTTAATATTAAAACATCGCCAAATAATTCTAATACTTTCTACAATTATAAGTTGGTACTCAGTAAAAGAGTGGCAATCTTTGGTTTTTGTTATTGTTATATTCACATTTCAAAGGGATTATTTTGGTTAGCCCCAGATAAAAATTTTCCAAGTCAAACTTTCATTTCAGTGATTGAAGAGTCCTTTTCTTTGACAAGTAATGTCTCAGAATGGCTAACTTTTTTGATACATTTAAAATACTATTGTGCATTACGAACTCCTGATGTGGTTGATTAACCTGAAGAGAAAATCATCTCGGGTTGTGGCCCTTTTCAGAACGATCTGCTCTGACTTCCTTCTGAGATCCACACGTGGTCCATGGAAAAATATACATGTCTTAGTTCTGCTCCCACTATTCTGCTCTCACGGTCCACTCCAGAAAATCTCTAGTCTGTAGATTTTTCAGGTGTGAATCAAACACCACTCAACTATGATCCTCAAAGCACAAAGGAAATATGTTAAGCTTTTTTTTTTTTTTTTTTTTGCATGCTACTACAAATATTTATTGCAATGATTAAGATGCTTATATTCTGAATCATAAAACATAGCCATTAAACTTTATGGAAATAATCCTGCATAAAGCTCTGTATATCTTCTTACATTTTCGTAATTGATGGAAAAAATATCATCTAAAATGAAAACTAACAATAAGTTCATAAATCATGTCATTGTTTCCTTTGTCATGCTTTTGGCTAATCATTCACAGAAAGCAACAGATATGTAATGCCTGGTATGTCCAGGGTAACAAATACGAAATATATCTCTTACTTTTGTACCTTTATTTTCATAGTTTTGAATTAGATGGCTCCAATGCTAGCATAAATTTTTAAAAATCTATCCATCATGATTCAGACACTTTTTTTTATTATTATTATATTTTGAGTTCTAGGGTACATGTGCATAATGTGCAGGTTTGTTACATATGTATACAGGCCTTTCACTTGGCTTAGTTGGAGGAAGAGAAAGATATTGTCATAATATTCCAGCAGCATTCTTCAAATAAATCCTATTTTTCTCAGACCGTTTCAACACACCCAACACTGTATACCCTTGAGGTGGGTAATAGGCTAAGGTTTGCAATAATGCTATATTCAAATATTTTTTATTCCATATTCTACCTAGATTTCTATATAATGTATACCAGTTACTCTTTATGTATTTCAGTTAATGAATTACTAATTTATTACTGCATCACAAATTACCTGATGACATAGCTGTTTAAAACAATAAACATTTATTTTCTTTCAGTGAGTGAGGATGAGGGATTTAGGCATGGCTGAACTGAATGCCCTGGCTTAAGGTTTCTCATAAGGTTGCAACTAACGAGTTGGCTAGCACTATAGTCATATCAATGATTTCCTGGGGGAGGATCTTACAAGCTGATTCACGTGCTTTCTGGCAGTCATTAGATTCTCACTGGCTGTTGTTTCTACTTCTACATACAGTATCTGATAAAATGGCAGATGCCTGACCTCTGAGCAAGAAAGGTAGGTAGCAAGAGAACTGACATCCTATTACTTTTGTCATATTGTATTCATTAGAAGTGAGTCAGTAGGTCTAGCTCTAACAAAAGTCAAGAGTATTAGACAAACTCATGAACATCAGGAGATAGGTCCATTGCAAATGTTTACTACCACAGTTAGTCTTTTATCATTGTTCAGTCTTCAAACAGTAACTGTATATTTTTATACACCAATGGTCAATTTTTAGAGCCCTAAGACCTGTGATTACTCCCTGGGGATACAAAGTTGCACAGTATCTGCCTTAGAATTCTACCTAGAATTTAGATACTGAATGATTCACTCTTCTCCATGTAAATGAGGATATGTGAGATACCGGAAGGCAAAGTGAAAAGTCTTCCCATTAAAATTTAGCTTAGATAAACAGCTTGTCATTTGTGATACAGAAATTGTATTAAAGAATTTGATGCTCTTGAACAACATGTTAAAGTCATTTGCTTGTTTGTAATAGTTCAGTTGTCCAATTAAGGAATTAAAAAGAAACAAAATTTTAAAATATGTAAATGTTTTGTGTATTAGTTTTTTATTGCTGCTGTAACAAATTACCATAAATGAAGTAGCTTTATATACAACAAATTATTAACTTACTTCTGGAGGTCAGAAGTTCAAAATGAGTTTTACTGGGCTAATATCAAAGGATTATTAGGGCTAGATTCCTCTTTGGAGACTAGATTCAAAGTATTTAATTTTTTTTTTTCTTTCAGCTTTTAAGACTTGCTTGCCTTTGTTTGCTTGTGGTCCTCTTCCATTGTAAAAGCCAGCAATGGTTGATTGGGTCTTACTCTGACAGTGACCACTCTAAATTCCTCTTTGGTATATAAGGCCCCTTATGTTTACATTGGGTCTTCCTGGATAATGCAGGATAATCTCATATCAAAGTCAGTTGACTGACAAACTTAAATCCACCTGCAACCTTAATTCTTTCTTGTCATGTGACATATTAATAGATTCTGGGAATGAAAATGTGAACAAATTTGGAGGGCCAGTATTCTATCTACCATATTTTGAAATATAGGATTTAATTGATCCAAGCTTGGTATACATTTTCAATGTACATCATATATTGTGCAATTCTTTTAGCAACTGCAGAGCTGATCCATGTTTACTTATTAATTAAATAAATAAGTCAACACATATGTGTCAGCTTAAGTTCTTATAGCTGTTATACAAAGCCAAGGAGGTTTAATCTCCTGAGCCAATAGAATTGAAATACGACTACCTCTAACTTTTATTTGAAAGCCCTGTTGACTTGTAATCTTTTGATTTCATCTTCTTAGTTGATTTTCATACCACAAGTATATTTTCTTCATTTTTATTCTTAAATTATAGTAGATATCATATGAAAATATATGAAGGAAAATAATGAGATCAGAGAGACTATTAAACTAGTAGCAATGGGAGGAATCAAAGGAGTGACACTGACGAGCTAAATCTCTATTATGGAGGAGCATTAATGTAGTGAATAAAGGACACTGTTTACCTTCTTTATGAGATGATCACAAGTCTCCATTTTTCTATTGGTCCTGATGATATGGTTTCTATTTTTTATATCTTCAAGGATTTCAGTTATCTGGATGTGTTGCAATGCAATCTGAAAAGGTCTAATAAGTAAACTCCCTATTACCCTCTCCCTGTTTTTAAGTTTATGTTATCTATTTCAGTGAATGCCTTCACACACAGTTTCTAAAAACGTGAACTCATATCTGTCTTTTTATTCTTACTCATTCCAAGTTAAAACTTTCAAATCCTGTCAATTCCACCCCTTCACCTCCATCCTTACTTCCAGAATATACCTCAGGCCTCCTTGGCACATACCTCCTTAGTTTCTGCTTCTTCTGCTTTCCATTTATCTTTTATATTTTTTCATAAATAAACTTTCAAAACTCATGTATGATTGTAATAGTGGCCTACTATATTGATGGCACTCTATTTACAAGACAAATTATGAACTCCTGAGCCTTGCGTTCAGGACCTTTAATAATGTGGCTTGAGGCAGCTTTTTCAGACTCATTTGCAATTGCACTTCCTTATATATCCAGTATCTTAATCCACCTGGCTTATCGGTAGTTTATACCACATGCAGGCCTATTTTGGATCTTTATTCAAGGCTGCTATTAGGCATGCCCCTTTTCTCTGCTACATTTTAGGTTTCTATAATTTCCCAGGCAAACTGGGAATTCTCCTTAGCTTCCCTCACCACACTCTAACCCAATGTAAGTGAAATCAAATCCTATACTACCACTCTCCCCTAAATTTTATTTTGAAATCTCTAGTGTAATAGTAATCCTCCCTCCCTCCCTCCCTCCCTCCCTCCCTCCCTCCCTCCCTCCCTTCCTTCCTTCCTTCCCTCCCTCCCTCCCTCCCTCCCACCCTCTCTTCCTCCCTTCCTCCCCAGTTTGGCCAGAAAGTGTTTAGGTTACAATTAAACCATCATTGACTAGAGACTCTTCATTAGGGTGATGCCCTGTGTCTATTCATGGTGTATGTAGATATTTAAAATTACCCTCAGCTTGAGAGAAAAGGACATTGGGTAGCAGGAAAAAGTCTCACCCACAGTCGTTATACAAATGTACAGACCAATGTCTGGAGAAGATAGCATTTTTCAAATATTTTCATCTCTTTGTCAGTCTCCGCTAAATAGACCCTCAGGGGCTCTCGCTGTCTCTTGGATGAACACTCTCCTGAAGGCTTGGAGACGTCCACCATATGAGTTAGCCACTCACTGCAGATTTAATGAATGTATAAAGAAATGAGATTGAATGGAAAATAAAACACCTCAATCTGACTGTTCTTTGTTGCTTTTCTCCCAGATGTGCGCTGACCCATTACTTATAACAGACTTAGACTATAAATTCTTGCATTTATGTATGCTTGGAGTTCTGTGAGTCAAACTTTGCCTGAATAATTTTAAGAGTCTCATGGGGGTAAAAGAGATGAAAAATTACATGTTCTTCTGGAGTCAAGTATTGTATCAGTTATTATTACTGGACTTCATTCTCCTGCTGCCAGTCTCTCCCCTGTGACCATTTTTTGTTACACAATTGTTATTATTGTTATTTAACTTTCTGAGTACTAAGTGTGTGCTGCGGTACAGTACATGACAAAAATAAGACATTATTCCTTCTCAGGGTTTGCAATGTAAGTAATCAAGTTCAATATTTAGTCATTAGTGTTCTTTTATGTTTACACATACAGGTACACACACTACACAAATACATATAAATACAAATATATATGTATCTATATCAATACATCAATTAATTGACAACTCATACACTACTTCTTTACCTAAAAAGGACAATTTTTTTTTAAGAAAAAGCATATATGACAAGTATTTAATAGCAATTTTAAATCACAGAAACTATTTTTCTATTTCTATTTTTCATTCAGAATTCAAACTAATTAAAGAATTTCATGATTTTTCTCTATAGATGGGCTTTGGCACTACTACCACATCTTACCCTTACCCAAATGCCTCATCTATTGACCAGTCTCCTCTGAAAGTTTAAAACTAGAAAACTCCTCACATGGACAACGCAAAGGTTTTAGCAGATAATTGACGTGGAGTGGTAAACTAATATACATGAATTTCATAGAATTTAGATCTAGATTGAATGTCTATCAAGGCTATTAGAGGAAGAGTATTTGTATGATTATTTAATAAACCAAGAAAATACACCATTTGATAGAGCTTTTACACATTAATTGGCTAGTACAGGAGCTCATGTGAGGTGTATGTGCCCAAAGGCATGCTTTATTTTCATGGTAATTAGTAGGGTCAAATGGACTTTACTAAAACTAGTCTAAATGTGAGGCAAGCAAAGAGAAGTAGTAGGCCATATGGTTACAAGAGCAGATAGAGACCAAAAGAAGTTGAGTCACCAGACTGGCAATCACAGAGCCATACACTTGGCTTTATCTGACAATAGTTTCCTGAACTAAGACCTAGTCCTGCCTGAGTCCCAACCTAAGACCTGGTCCTGTGACTGCGGAGACACTGTGCTTGCCTGCCCTAATTCCACCATAAGTTTGTGTCATATGCCCTCAATACTTAAGATAATTTTTAAAATGTCTCTACTGTTGACAGCATAAGAATCCCAAGGAAGGATAGGTGAGAAGTAGAGAAGGAAGGAGAAAAAATAAAAGGAAGACAGGGAAAGATAGAGGCAGGGAGGGAGAGACAGTGGATGTAAGCAGGTAAGATGGGATATTAGAGGATCTGGAGGATCTGTCAAAGGGAAAGAGGATGTAAGATTATAATATGGAGATACAGATTTATTTTAATTAAATAAGTAATTTTGAACATACTCATTATAAAATTTTGAAATTAATAAAAATAGTCTTCAAGGTATTTTTAAAAAACTTTATTTTTTAAGAGAAGCTTTAGGTTCACAGTAAAATTGAACACAAAGTCAGAAAAGTTTCAACAAATCCCCATCCACATAGATGCATATCCTCTCCCATTGTCAATATCCTGTAGCAGAATGGTAAATTTGTTCCAATCAGTGAAACTACAGTGACTTGTCTTGTCTTGTTGAGGACTTTTGCATATACACTTATGTGAGACATTGTTATGTAGTTTTATTTTATTGTAATATCATTGTGCTGTTTTAATATTAGTCTCATTGGATGAGTTAGGAAGCTTACTCCCTCGGATTCTGTCTTCTGAAAAAGATTGTAAGGAATTGTTATAATGTTTTTCATAAATGTTTGGTAGATTTCACAAGTGGACTGATCTGGGACTGGTACTTTCTATATAGGAAGGTTATTAATTATTGATAGTATTTCTTTAATATGCACAAGTTATTCTGACTGGCAATTTCTTCTTGTGTGAATTTTCACAAATTAGGTTTTTCAGGCAATTTTTTTTTCCATTTCATGTAGGTTATTAAATGTGTGGCTATCAAGTTGTTTATATTATTTCTTTATCATTCTTTTGATGTCATGGAATCTATATCAGTGTTTCCTCTTCATATCTGGTATACAAGGCATGTTTAAATTTTAAAAGTAATATATTGGACAGTGTGTGAAATTAGAAAATATTAAAAATATTTACCTCTAAATCTCTGTATTTACATATCTATCATCTCTCTCTCAATCATCTACGGGTGTTTTTGAACTCATTGGCTGTCATCATTGAGACACTCTGAGTTTTCACTATATTGTTTAAATTGCTGCTACTTACAGTTATTATCTATTCTGCAAATTCATTTTTTAAAAAGTTTGACAATGTAGACACTGAAAGCAGAATTGTACTTTATGTGGAATTAATAATCAGTTTGGGCTAGATTATTTAAATGCAGTGTCTGTAAGATTTTCATAAAAATTTTGTATCTTTTAAAATAGCACTAGCATTTATTTTAAAAATGATACTAACCTCTCTTTAAAATCTATTTAAAAAATGTTGAAGTCAGACAGACTTATAAAACTATCCTATAATTTATGTGTCCTTTCGCCAATTATTTCAAATATGTATGTATTATAGCCTTTTTACTACATATATATATATATATCTCCAATATGTAAAACAAAAAATGAAGTTTTTCTGATGAACACAGGAAAAGCAGCTTGAAAGATACTTTCCCAGTTTCCTTCTCATATAACTTGACTATGTAACTTGATTGATCCTGCAACACCTCCACACAATGTCATTGTTCCTTAGAACAGTACAAAACCTACTATCCTATTGTTGTTTCAGAACTGTACCCATTTCTTTATATGCCTCTTTCTGAACCATTTTCTTATCAGGTCTGATGGTTAGATTCTTTGTTATTGCATGAAAATAATACACAAGAAAGGACTGCATTCCACTGCTATTTGAATTTTCTTATTTTCATGCAATTGAAGTATTACGAGCAACCAGAAATCTGACTTTCCCTTTTGCTTTGCTGTACTAAGCCACCCAGGCTTTAGCCTATATAGAGTTGTGTTAAACGAAAAACCTTGGCTGGGCACGGTGGCTCAAGCCTGTAATCCCAGCACTTTGGGAGGCCGAGACGGGCAGATCACGAGGTCAGGAGATCGAGACTATCCTGGCTAATATGGTGAAACCCTGTCTCTACTAAAAATACAAAAAACTAGCCGGGCGAGGTGGTGGACGCCTGTAGTCCCAGCTACTGGGGAGGCTGAGGCAGGAGAATGGCGTAAACCCAGGAGGCGGAGCTTGCAGTGAGCTGAGATCTGGCCACTGCACTCCAGCCTGGGCGACAGAGCGAGACTCCGTCTCAAAAAAAAAAAAAAAAAAAAAAAAAAAAAAAAAAAAAAAAAGAAGAAAAAGAAAAACCTTAAATTTAACAGAATTTAATCAAGCAAAGAATGATTCACAAATTGGGCAGCCCCTGAACCAAAATAGGTTCAGAGATGATCCAGTGCTGTCTCTCAGTCAATGAAGATTCGTGGATAGAAAAAGGAAAATGACATAGAGAAAATGTAAGTGAAGTACTGAAACAGCCACATGGATGACAGTTTGGCTTCTGCCTTATTTTAACACAGTTTTAACAATTGGCCATCATTGATTGGCTGAAACTCAGTGATTGGCACAAGAGTAGATTATGGTCTGTTTACACATCCGGTTAGATATAGTTCACTATGTACAAAGAAATCGTGAGGCTGAATTTAAAATATGTAAGGAGGCAGCGTTAGGTTAAACTTAACAGTTGTACTAAGTTAGTTACCAAATCAGGGTTAGCATGTTCTTCCTTTTACTTAAATTCTTCACTGTTTTATTATCAGTGTCTTTTGTTCTTTTCATCTACTTGTGTAAAGCTCTATGTTGACGCTTTAGTGCTGTCAATACTGTCCCATGTTCTTGACATCCTGATTTTGATACTTTTAAGTAATATGAAAGATGCCTTTCTTGGATTTCAGGTGTCCTAAAAGAGGACGTTGTCATCTTGTTCAGCCATCATTGAGAATGCTTCAGGAAATGGTCTTTTGCTGTCCTATTCTCTTTCAGAAATTTAGTGTCCTGAAATAGCCAGTGACTGTTATTTACTGTAAAAGTGAAGTAGAGGTTCCTCTTCAAATATTTTCCTCTCCATCTAATTAGGAATACATAGTAACTTCTCTTAAAAACAAAATTTATTCAAAGACCCATGCTAAGATTCTTAAATATCTGCTAGCCGTAATAAAAAAATCAATGTACTTTATGTTCTTAGCTCCCACAATTTAGTCTAAATATTTGCCTTGTCATGTTTATACTGGTCCAAGCTAGCATTACGTCATAGCCTGTTCCTCTTACTTATTTGAAGGTGTTTTTACCTTGCTCAGCACTCCACAAGTTACTTCCTCCTTCCTTTGTTCTCCTCTACCTTTGCCTCTTTAAAAAAGTTCTAAGTTGCTAGCCAGTTGAGATAAATACAAAATATGATGTCCCATTCCAACCAGTGGAAACCGGATACAGCAGTAGGAGGGATGCGTCAGGTTATAAATGAACCTGTCTCCTTTGTTCGGCGTACTCTCGTGGCAAAACTGCTGGCAAATGTACCCTTTCTGCAGAAGGTATAAAAATGGCCTTGCTGAGAAAATTAAATTTATGTTCAAGTGCTATTTCTTTATGGCACCGGGGAACAAGCATTTCTAATGTTTACTCTATCCTTAGCAGAAGAAATATCTTTATTTTTTAAATTATTTTTATATATATATTTTAAAAATTCTTAAAATACAAAAATAACTTTTCCCAGGTTTGCTTTAGTTTTCTTTTTTAATCAAATGATAAAGATATAGATAAGACTTACACATTCCATTCTTTCCTCTTAGAGATAGCCTCTTAGTGATAGCCTCTTATTAAGATGTGATAGCCTCTTATTATTCCCATTTATGTTTTTATACATTCATACACATATGCATATTACTCAAATATATATTACTGTTTTATATGAGAAAAATGTCTGTAAGTTGAATATATCCTGAAACATTCTTTTATCTCAACATAATGCTTATAAAGTTTTATCCATCTTATTTCACGTATTTCTGTTTTATTCATTTTAACTCCTGAATGAACTTTAAGTATTCACTATAGATAGATCATCACTTTGAGGGATGGCATGCAAATGTCAGTATCAATGAACCTTTTCTCTTGAATGGTTCAGTATACTTCAGTGCAATCTTCCAATCTCCTTCTGAGGGATATACCATTGTCACTGTTCCTTTTAGGAACCTAGCAGTAACAGGTGACTAGTAAAGTCTCTCCAATTAGTATGTAGAATTTCTCCCCTTAACTTCCCTGATTTCTGTATGTTTCTTAGCTGTGCTTGCTGTCTTAGAGAACTCTTCTTATAGGACATGAGATGTTTTCAGGGATAACAACCTCCAGCTGTCTGGTTTCAGAGAGGTAGTAGCCTGGCAATATTAGATTAAGAATGTGGATAGAGGATTCTAGCTGCTTTAAACATTTTTTTTTTTTTCTGTTTGAATCACCTCCCCATGGCACTACTTTATTTATTTATTTATTTATTTATTTATTTAATTTTTAAAAAAAATAATTTTGAGACGAATTCTTGCTCTTTCACCCAGGCTGCAGTGCAGTGGTACAATCTCTGCTCACTGCAACCTCCGCCTCCTGGGTTCAAGCAATCCCCCACTTCAGCTTCCCGAGTAGCTGGGACCACAGGCACACACCACCACACCTGGTGAATGGCACTTCTTTATAGAAATTTTTGCTAGGATAAATGGAATTTTTGAGATATCTGCATTACAGGCAATCATCTTTCCTAATTTTTCATTCATGAATGTTAGTTCCAAAATGTAGCCATCTTTTACCTACTACTAATTTTTCTCCTGTTTTCTCTGTGTGTATGGGTTTGTATTTTTAAATTGTTGTTGCTATTATGATTATTTTTGATATTATTGTTATTATTATTCCTTTTCTATCAGCTAAGTGAAGGTTTGGGGGCAGTATGAAATAAATATGTCAGAGTTACCACATTCTTCTGTTATTATTTTTAATAGAAAATAATAAAGAAATTTTAATTTTTTCTTCAATGATTTTGATCTGTTCAGTTTTTTCTTCTACTTATATCAACTACTAAGATATAGCATTTAAAAATCATCTATTTCAAGCAGGTTTGAAAATATTTTCAGAATAAAGCCATTTATAATATTTCATTATATGTATAATATTAATTATAAGATTATAAACAATAATAATAGTATTTCATTATTATAAGTGGTATTTGATATAAGTAGAAGAAAAAACTGGACAGATAAAAATCATTGAAGAAAAAAATTAAAATTTCTTCATTATCTTCTATTAAAAATAATAACAGAAGAATGTGGTAACTTTGACATATTTATTTCATACTGTCCCCAAACCTTCACTTAGCTGATAGAAAATGAATAATAATAACAATAATATCAACAATAATCATAATAGCAACAACAATTTAAAAATACAAACCCATACAGACAGAGAAAGCAGGAGAAGAACTAGCAGTAGGTGAGAGATGGCTACATTTTGGAACATTCATGAATGAAAAATTAGGAAAGATGATTGCCTACAATGCTGCTATAAAGACACATGCACGCATATGTTTATTGCAGCACTATGCACAATAGCAAAGACTCGGAACCAACCCAAATGTCCATCAATGACAGACTAGATTAAGAAAATGTCACATGTATACAACATGGAATACTATGCGGCCATAAAAAAGGATGAGTTAACGTCTTTTGTAGGGACGTGGATGAAGCTGGAAACCATCATTCTGAACAAACTATTGCAAGGACAGAAAACCAAACACCACATGTTCTCACTCATAGGTGGGAGTTGAACAATGAGAACACTTGCACACAGGGTGGGGAACATCATACACCAGGGCCTATCATGGCGTGGGGGTTGGGGGGAGGGATAGCATCAGGAGATATACCTAATGTGAATGATGAGTTAACTGGTGCAGCACACCAACATGGCACATGTATACATATGTTACAAACCTGCATGTTGTGCACATGTACCCTAGAACTTAAAGTATAATTAAAAAAAGAAAAATATTTCATTCAAGCTTTATTTTATTCAGTATTTAATAAGTATCTATTATATGCCATGCTTCATTTTAGATATGTGGGATATGTCAGTGAATGATGGTGATCTCTGCCTTCATGAACTTCACATTCTAGTGGAGGCAGAATGGACAATAAACAACAAAAATGACTAGTTCATCAACTATACAGTGTCTCAGAATATAATCATTGTTATTCAAAAAAGTAGAATGGTTCATGGTAACAAGGTAGCGTTTTTATAAATATAGGTACATGAAGAGATTATCAACCAAATAGATATGGTTAGCATTTTATTTATGATTTTGTTATTGAACACTCATTATGTGCTGTGTGATACATGAGTCTATGTCCAAAATTGATCAGAATAAGTTTCATTAAAATTCAATTTTATAAATATACTTTGTATTATAAAGTAAATATATTAAAAATAACCACAGAATGACCTTAGTTTCTAAGTACAATAATTAACAAGTAACTTAAAACCTTTGCTGAAGTATGAAGAAGCTGTGAATGAATCAGACTTCATGGATCTTGCAGTTTTTATTTGGATTAAATTCATTTAGCAAATGACCGTTTTTACAATGAAAGCAATTTATAACTAACTGTTTAGAATGAGTTAAATATTGCTTAATTACTTCATGTTTGGTACAATTCAAGTAGCTTCAATACTTGTTTTGAATAAAAAGGTAAACTTTCAAACAATGTTTTTAGGGAATAAAAACATACACAGTAGACTATAATTTCATCTGTTAAAGAAATAACGGAAAGCTACATTTATTAACTAGCTTTCAAACCTTGAGTGAAACCATACATTACTATCACTGTGTCAGTACCCCTGTGGAATTCATGTCACTAAATGTTTGTAAGTTTAAATACAAAATATTCAACAAAACTACACTAATACTAATAGTTAATTGACTGCATTTGCCATCAAATACCTTACCTTGCCATCCTATCCTCCACAGTACCAAATAGCACAGTGTTGCTTAAGAAAAAGAGATTGCTGAGTGTAGCTGTATATGATATGACCTCCATTTGATGCAAGTGTCAATTTCTTTAATGGAAAGTACTTAGAATTGCAGCATAATTGATTTTGTTTATTTTCTCTAGTGGGCAAAAACTGTTCCTACTTTGATTACTATTGCAGTCTTAAAGACATGTTCAAAACTCCTGAGAAAGACAATACCAATAACTAAACACAATTTGTCTTTTACAATAGCAAGTTATGTATTATTACTGAGCACAATTAACATAATTAAAACAAGATTTAAATCTCACTTTGAAAATTGGCCAAACAACACTTTCTTTATTCAAGAATCTTCAGTAAATGCTCCATAAAAACTTATCTTATCCTTCCAATTCGACGCTTCATAAAATGACAGCAGAATCTAGAGGACATGCATTACATTCAAAATAAATATTTAAAAAGTTATAAATGTATATTTCATATGCTTTAATGACTACATGAAGACATTTCAGTTGCAATATTTGGTATTCACATCATATAGCTATGCTCCATATATTATTTAAACATTTTAAAATTACAGTTAGTTAAATTCTCTTCTATGGCATTTTGTTCTATATAAATGGTAAGGGAATTTTAAAACCTCAGAAGTTTTGTTAAAAAATTTATTTTTATAATGAGGAAGAATGAGTTAAGTTACAGCTATGATGATGATAGATAGATAGATAGATAGATAGATAGATAGATAGATAGATAGATAGACAGAGCTATGGTTTGGATATTTGACTCCTCCTAATGTCATGTTGAAATCTGATCCCAGAGTTGGAGGTTGGGGTCTAATGGGAGGTGTATGGGTCACAGGGGCAGATCTCTCATGAACGGATTAATACCCTTCCTCTGGGGTGAGTGAGTTATCACTTTATTAGTTCCTAAGGGAGCTAGTCATTAAAAAGAGGCTGACACCTTCTCCCTCATCTGCCTCTTACATCCTCTCTCCCCATGTGATGTCTTCACAGCCAGTTCCTCTTCATCTTCCATCATGAGTGGAAGAAGGCTGAGGCCCAAATCAAATGCGTTGTCCAATCTGGAACTTCTCCAGACATCAGAATCATAAGCCAAATCAACCTTTCTCTTTATAAATTACCCCACCTCAGATATTCCTTTATAGTAACACAGAATGAACTAAGATAAATAGGTAGATACACACACACACACACACACACACACACACACACACACACACACACAGCATAATTATTAGTAGGGTTCAAGATTGCACATAATTTTTAGACAATAACTTTCTGTTTATATGGGGTATTCCTGGAAGTATGAGAGACACCAAAACAAGAGAAATATTTCTGATAAACATAAATATACTATTTTATAGATAATTTGGTTTAAAACTGCACTCCTAAAGACAAATATCTAAATTGTTATTGTTTGCTTCAAATAAATCTATCAATGTATTAAGTAGTAGCTAAAGTAAATATAGTTTCTTAGCCAAATTGTCATGAATACATTAACCAAGAAAGGACTTTATTAAACAAGTGGCTATGACAGAATGAAAATGAAAACATTTCAACTGGATAACTTTAATGAAATTGTTACAGATGAGACTACTATCAGAGCAATTTACATAATTTTTAATGTATAAAACCTTCTTTCCTTCAAAAATGTTGCTACTTTCCAGAACTTTGAACACATAAAATGTTAAGAAGTAGGCTGTTCCAGCCTTTACTTTTCTTTGTAATTTTTGTTAGCAAACTCACATATGGATTCCACATTGAACATGACAAAAAACATTTATTTGTCATCAGATATTGGTTTTAAAAGGTTTCCATTGCAACTTCATTTGCTTTGCTTCTGAATAATAATAGCAATAACGATAATACAAACATGTGCGAAGTCCTCTGCTTCCAAACTAACCATTTATGTGTAATATTTTATTTAAGCCTCATGATAATCTTGTTAAGATTTTATTATTAGACTCATTTATGCAAGTGACAACTATGTAAAACTATATTATAATAATTTATAATTTATTAATAAAATAATATTAATAAATTATATTAAAAATGTTTCCAAAGTGTTATATATATTAAATGAAATAAAGGGACTTGAACCCAAATCCATTGGGTTGCATCAAATATTTTCTTAAAAATCACAAATATGTAGCATATGTAACTATGCTTAATAAATCACCGAATACCTACAATGTGCCAAGATAAGAGAGAAAATTAGTAGTCAAGATAAACGATATAATAGAACGTCCAAAGAATACAGATGGCAGATGAATAAAAATAAGTGATTATAATATAAAACAAAGTGACAAAAATTTCAACTAGACTAAACCTGAAGTATGGCTGACAAATAGTATTATTATGGCATTACCAAGGACTATCCTTAGAAATGTCAATGGATGGCGATCGACTGTCTCTCCTAACTCAGTCTTTGTGAAGGCAAGAGTAGAAACTTATTTACTGGTTATATTATTATCTAAACATAAAGGACATTTAAAAGATTTGTTGAATAAATTAATGAGGATTTCTGAGCTTCAGCTGAGTTTCTCTTCCTTACATTGTGGCCTGGATATACATTACAATATTGTAGGAATCAAATTATTATTTCCCAATTTCTAAGAAATCACTGTTCTTTGTTGCCTGATGTCCAGTATCTTGAAAACTGTTGTCCCATGTATTATGCCTATTTTTTTTTGTGACTGTTTCAGAACGCCTTGCTCCTGTTATTCCCTCTTCCCTTTCCCTTCTCTCTTCTGCCTCCTTGTAAAGTAGGTGGCTGCTTCCCATTTTACCATAATTGTTAGTTTCCTGAGGCATCCCTAGCCATGTGGAACTCTGAGTCAAGTTAAACTTCTGTTGTTTATAGTTACCCGGTCTCAGGTATGTCTTCATAGCAGTGTGAGCATGGATAATACAGTTTGTTATGCTACTTTTGTGATTATATCTTGTTTAATATAATCTCAAGCAATAGATCACATGCTCTGTGACAGTATGAATCTTGTCTACTTTGCTAAACACTATATGTGTTGGTCCTAAATCTGCTGCTGAAGAGCTGAACTTCCAAGGTAAGTGTTACAAAAAATACTTTCTATTTGTTTTTGTTTATGATATAAAAAAACTCTTATTTTAACAATAATTTCTAAATAAAATAAAATTAAATGCATTTCAAAATTAACTATCTTTGCAGTCAGTCAATAAAAAAGCTAAGAAGCACATTTGAAAATTTCTGGCTGAACAAATCGTTATAAAGAGCAGCAGTATAACATTATAATGCATGTGATTAATGTTGCTTCTGGATTTTTAGCCGACCTATTTTCAGAAAAGACTTGACATAGAAAGGGAGTTATAAAAAAAGGTAAAGAATATTTGCAGCCATTGCATTATCTCACTTTACACTATTTTCAAAACATTACATGCAAATATTTGGATTTTTTCATTAATTTGCACTGAAGAAATTGTTATTTACTAGTAGCAGGTCATTTATTTGATGGTATAGTTTACTCATTTGCTTAGATGCAAGCTTAAAATAGAATTAATTACTTTATAAACTTTAAGCATTCAGAAATTACTAAAGTTTTGAATGGAAGCATTGTACTAGGTTGGGATAATCTTAGGTAATTATTAAATAAATTATTTAATATATTACTTAAACATTAAATAGGAGAAAATAATAAAAGGAATCAGTAAAAATATTGAGAATATCTAATAAAAATACATAGTTTTAAGTAATTCTATTTTTTTTCTAAAATTAAACAAGGCAATTTTATGTAAATATATACTATTTAAACATGTCCTAAAATATGTGAGGCTTTTTAGCATTTAAGCAATTAATTTTCAATACTTTAGATTACTGACTAAAAAAGCTCTTAATTTAAGAATTTAATGGTGTTTAGAAGGGTAATTATTCTCTTATTTTAGAGATTTGTTTGCTTGCTAACAGTTTTGTTTATTTTACTCTGTTAACTGAAATAGAATGATTTTATGCAAATCCAAAGTTAAACATTTAAATATGCAAAACTCAGTAGATGAAAAAGTAAGATATTTAGAGCAAAATTTTCTCATCAATATAATAAAAAGATTCACCTCTGTATTTTTCTTCTCTTTATTATGTGTATTTATAACTGTATGACATCTGGGGGTCATACAGTTTTTTTAATAATATGAAAATGTGGTTGAGAGAATGGATAATGCACCAATGATGGTTTGATTGTGGCTATGTCATTCTTTTGTAACTTCTTTTATAAGATGTATTTCTTACCTTATATTACAGGATTTGTTTCTAACCAGTTTATTTTCACTAAAACACAATATCTGAATAACAGTCTTCTTCCATTCCAGCATATTAGGAAAATTACTCTTGATACCATTATAGGAGATCCAGGACTTAGCTAAGAGCATTACAATTGTCTTCTCCGTCTCTCTTCCAGTTTTCTGCAAATTAAAATCCAGTTGCTCTGTCTGAAAAGTAGTTTTCCAGATGTCTTCCATGTCTAAGTTTTTAAAAAGGCAGAAGAAGCATAAAAATGGAAAAGATTTGAAAAAGTGAAAACCAAAATATAAGCCAGGTAGAGCTCAATGTAATGCATACAATTTTGCTTTAATGTTCTTACTGACACCTGTTAGGGTCAATATAAATGACAATACTTGGTTAATTAGTACTATTAATAACATTTTATTTTAAAATTCACCCATTATGGGTTTTTTAGAGCTTAGTCATTCAATTTTCTTAGTGTCAAGTCATTAAAAAGTATTTTATAGGCCTGTGTAATCTGAGACATAGATATTTGTTTTTCCAAGAGCTTAGTGAGAAAGATGAACAATAAAGACTTCCTGCAGATAAGAAAATAAACAATTATAATTACCACAGTGTCAACAATGATCAAGATTTTCTTTAAAAGGATCAAAAAAGATAGAGAAGCCCTAAAAAAATTGTTCGACTTTTCTTAAGCTATAGATAAACTTTATAGAAGAAGAAAATGTAGGCACTGACACTCAGTTATCAAACTATGCCATCAACATTGAAACAGATCCTTCTTCTCTTTCAGGATTACTAATTTTATAATTTGAAATTAAAAGGCTGTCAGATCTGTTGAAATAATCAGACTGAGTATTTAAAGTAACTGTGATTAAGATGCTAGGAAACTAATGGATAAAGTAGACATCATAAGGCCAGATGACCAATGTAAGTGGAGAGATGAAAGTTGTAAGAAAGAACCAAAAGGAAATGCTAAAGATCCAAAATGCTGTAGCAGAAATTAAGAATGCCTTTCATGGGCTTATTGATAGACTCGATGCAACTGAGGGAGGAATCACTGAGCTTGAGGATATACAGATAGAAACTTTGAAAATTAAAAAGAAAAGAGAACAAAAACAAAAATAGAAAAGAATATTCAAGACCTGTGGGAAAACTATAAAAAGTATACCATACATGTAATGAGACTACCAGAATGACAAGAAAGAAGGAACAGAACATATATTTGACCCAATAATGATTGGAATTGTCCCCCAGATTAATGTTAGACACCAAACCATAGATTCAGGAAGCTCACAGAATACCAAGCAAGATAAATACCAGAAACTTTACAGCTAGGCATATTATTTTCAAACTTCAGGAAAGCAAATATTAAAAAAAAAAAAAAATCTGAGATAAACTGGAGGAATAAAACACCTTATTTGTAGAGGAACAAAAAAATAATTACATTTGAGTGTTCTCAAAAACGAAGCAAGTGAAAAGAAAGTGGAATAAAATATTTAAAGTACTGAGAGAAAATTCCACCATCCTATAATTCTGTACCCTGTAAAATTATTTTTCAAAAATGAAGAAGAAATAATCTGAGACAAATAAAAATTTAAAGAATTTGTTGCCAGTAGACTTGCCATACAAGAGATGTTTTAAAAAAGATCTTTAGAGAAAAGGAAAATGATAAAGATCAGAAACTCAAATATGCATAAAGAAAAGAAGACGGCTTGGCATGGTGGCTTACGCCTGTAATCCTAGCATTTTGGGAGGCCAAGGTGGGTGGATCACTTGAGGCCAGGAGTTCAAGACCAGCCGGGCTAACATGGAGAAACCCTGTCTCTACTGAAAACAAAAACATTAGCCAGGCATAGTGGTGCCCACCTGTAGTCCCAGGTACCTGGGAGACTGAGGCAGGAGAATCGCTTGAGCCAAGGAGGTGGAGGTTTCAGTGAGTCGTGATCGGGCCACTACACTCCAGTCTGGATGACAGAGCAAGACTCCCTCTCTAAATAAATAAATAAATAAGTAAGAAAAAAACCACTGAAGAAGGAATCAGTAAACATTAAACAAAAACCTGTATTTGTCATTTTCTTACTCATCTAACAAATAATAATTTATTCAAAATTATAATAGCAACAATGTACTAAATTATGTATGCTTACATATACAAAAAAATCTTATATATAATATATAGCATATATATATATAAAATAAGTAAATAAATGGCAGTAATGATACAAGGAATGAGAGGGCAGAAATAGGATTGTTTTGTGATTATATGGTATTCATACTACCTGTGAAGAGGTATAGCGTTATTTCAAAGAGAACTTGAATAAGTCATAAATATATATTGCAAACTCTAATGTACTCACTAAAAAAGCAAAAAATATGAAATATAACTAACATGCTAAGACAGGAGAGAAAATCAGATAACCTAAAATGTTCAATTAAAACCATAAAAGGCAAAAAATAAAAGAGAGAGACAATAGAAAAAGAACAGGGGCAACTAAGATAAAGCAGTACCAATTATAGTAGATATAAATCTAACCATATCAACAATTTCTTTGACTGTTAATGGTCTAAATAAACCAATTAGAGGTCGGGTGTGGTGGCTCATGCCTGTAATTCCAGCGCTTTGAGAGGCCGAGGCGGGCGGATCACGAGGTCAGGAGTTCAAGACCATCCTGGCTAACACAGTGAAACCCTGTCTCTACTAAAAGTACCAAAAATTAGCCGGGTGTGGTGGCAGGTGCCTATAGTCCCAGCTACTCAGGAGGCTGAGGCAGGAGAATGGCATGAACCCGGGAGGCGGAACTTGCAGCGGACTTAGATGGCACTACTGCACTCCAGCCTGGATGACAGAGTGAGACTCCGTCTCAAAAAAAAAAAAAAAAAAAAAAAAAAAAAAAAAAAAAAAAATCAATCAATTAGAAGACAGAGATTGTCACAGTAGATTTAAAAAATGCATTTCTTACGTATAATTAATTAGATGTAGTATTTTTAATAGCAAAGCTCTAGCTCAGAAGGGTTTAACATTTTGCTGACCTTGGGTAATGTGACTATAAATTCCTTTGGCTCTCAGCCTCAGAGCAATGCACTCTGGTACACTTTTTAAAATAGCCATCTCTCATGATCCACAAATTTAGCCACTTTTCTATGCTTTTCATAGCTTCATACACACTATAGACATTAATTTCATACTTTCCAGAGCAATCTTACATGCAGATTGGCAGATATCTTCTTCCTTTTTCTGAATGTACTGTAGTATTGATTCATTAGCATTAAACTCATAGCCAGTGGCATTATAATTCATACCTGAATTAAGCTTGTCTAACGTCTCTTCTAGAAGTGGTACCTATTTTCTCCATAAAGCACATCATAGCCTCCTTGTACTTAGTAACACCAGACAGCACTTCAGCACACTACACTTTGGGGCCATTTAAATAACAAAACTACCTACAAAAACATAAAAATATAAAAATTATGGCACTAAATGTACTAAAAAAGACAATTGTTTATACTATGAGAGCTGTAGCAAGAAATCGTAGTGTTGCCTTGTTAACTTCAGCTGGGACTCTGTGCATCTGGGCTGTACTCAGAAAACTATAAAATACTGATTAAAGAAATTAAAAATGACACCAACAAATGGAAAGACAACCCATACTCATTGATCAGAAGAATTAATATAGTTAAAATGGCCATACTGCCCAAAACAACCTATAGATTTAATGCAATCCCTCTTAAAATACCAATGACATGCTTCACAATAATAGAATGGACAATCCCAAAATTTGTATGGAAACAAAAAAGGAGGCAGAGTAGCCAAAATAATTTGGAGCAAAAAGAACAATGTTTGAGTCACACTATCTGACTTCAAAATATATTACAAGTCTATAGTAACCAAAACAGCATGATATTTGTATTAAAACAGACAAATAGACCAATGGAACAGAATAGAGAACCCAGAAATAAGTTCTTATATTTATAGCCAACTGATTTTCTACAAAAGTGCCAGGAATATACATTGGAAAAAGGACACCTTCTTCAGTAAATGGTGAGGGCATAAATGGCATTTATTGGTAGAAGAATGAAACTAGATTCCTATCTATCACCATATACAAAAGTGAACTCAAAGTGGATACAATAAGACCTAGAACTGTAAAAGGACCAGAATGAAACTTATGGGAAATACTTTAGGACATTGGTCTTGGCAAAGATTTTATGACTAAGAATTTAAAAGCATAGGCAAAAAGGTAAGTTTTATAAATGGCCTGTATTGAACTAGAAACCTTCTGCACAGCAAAGGAAACAATCAACAGGGTAAACAGACAATAGAATGGGAAAATATTTGCAACCTATTCATCCAGCGTGAGACTAACATCCAGAATATATAAGAAACTCAACAGCAAGAACAAAACAAACAACAGCCACATAATCTGATTAAAAAGCAGGCAGAGGCATGAATAAACTTTCTCAAAAGAAGACTTACAAATGGCCAACATATACATGAACAAATACTCAACATCACTAATTATCAGGAAAATGCAAATCAGAATCACAATGAGATATCTTCCCATACCAGTTAGAGTGGCTATTATTTAAAAGACAATAACAGATGCTGGTGAGGATGTTGAGAAAAGGGAACTCTTATACACTGCTGGTGGGACTGTACATTAGTACAGCCATTATGAAAAATATTGTAGAAGTTTATAAAAAAATAAAAACAACCCAAAATCCTAAAAAGAGAACTACCATTTGATCCAGCAATCCCACTACTGGGTATTATCCAAAGGAAAGGAAATACCTGCATCCTCATGCATATTGCAGCTCTTTTCACAATAGCCAAGATTTGGAATCAACATAAATGCCCATCAACAGAAGAATGGTGCGATGGTTAACATTAAATGTCAACTTACCACCCTGAACGCACCCAATCTCCTCTGATCTCAGAAGCCTACTGCATTGTTACTTAATTTATATAAGCAGAAAACTTCCAGGTCTAGTGGACAAAAGACTAATTTGAATTATAAAGACAGAGAATCACAGCCCTTCAGTCAATTTCCAGACTGGAACCAGTTTACAGACCCAGAAGCTCTTGAATGAAGGGGAGACCGGGTCCCCTTGAGAAAGGACCCCACTGCACTACCAACAATTTATGCTGTTAATCTTTCTCCCATCCTTCCCCAAGGAGACCTCTGGCCTTTTATCAGGGTAACTGTGCACTGGGGAAAGTAAAATTATCAGACATTTCGGGGACTACTGGACACTGACTCTGAGCTGACATTGATTCCAGGGGACACAAAACATCATTGTGGTCCTCCAGGTAAAGTAGGGACTTATGGAGATTAGTAATTAAGGGAATTTTAGCTCCGGTTGCACTTACAGTGGGTCCAGTGGGTCCCTGGACTCATCCTGTGGTCATTTCCCCAGTGCCAGAATGCATAATTGGCACAGACATACTTGGCAGCTGGCAGAACCCCCACATTGGCTCCCTGACTGGTAAGGTGAGGGCCATTATGGTGGGAAAGCCACTGACTTGGAAAATGTCCACCAAAAGCAATTTCAAGGCCAGCAAAATACCTTTACTGTCCTATCTCAGGGGTAAATCAACTCTCCAGTTTTGTGTCATAATGTTGTTTGGAGAGAACTTGATTGCTTTTCCCTTTCACAAGATATCGAACTGGTCCATTACATTGATGACATTATGCTGATTGGATCCAGTGAAAGAGATGTAGTAAACACACTGGACTTATAGGTGAGACATTTGTGTGCCCCAGAATGGGAAATAAATCCGACTACAATTCAGGGACTTTCTACCTCAGTAATATTTCTAGGGGCTCAGTGGTGTTGAGATATTCCTTCTAAGGTGCAGGATAAGTTGCTGCATTTGGCACCTCCTACAACCAAGAAAAAGGCACAATGTCTGGGGGCCTACTTGGATTTTGGAGGCAACACATTCCTCATCTGGGTGTGTTACTCTGGCCCATTTATCGAGTGACTTGAAGTCTGGCAGTTTTGAGTGGGGTCTAAAGCAGGAGAAGGCTCTGCAGCAGGTCCAGGCTGCTGTGCAACCTGCTCTGCCACTGGGCCATATGACCCAGCAGTTCCAATGGTGCTTGAGTTGTCAGTGGCAGATAAGGATGCTGTTTAGAGCCTTTGAAAGCCCCCCCAAAGGTGAATCACAGCAGAGGCCTCTAGGATTTTGGAGCAGGGCCCTGCCATCTTCTGCAAACTACTCTCCTTTGGCGAAATAGCTCTTGGCCTGTTACTAAGCTTTGGTGGAAACTGAACATTTGACTATGGGTCATCAAGTCACCGTGTGACCTGAACTGCCTATCATGAATTGAGTGCTTTCTGACCCATCTAGCCATAAAGTGGGGCATGTATAGCAGCATTTCATCCTCGAATGGAAGTGGTATATACATGATCAGGCTCGAAAAGGTCCTGAGGGCACAAGTAAGTTACGTGAGGAAGTGGCTCAAATGTCCATGGTCCCCACTCCTGCCACCATCCCTTCTCTCCCTCAGCCTGCACCAATGGCTTCATAGGGAGTCCCCTATGATTAGTTGATAGAGAAAGAGAAGACAAGGGCCTGGTTTACAGATATCTCTGCATGATATGCAGGCACTACTTGAAAGTGGACAGCTGCAGTGCTATGGCACCTCTATAGGACATCCCTGAACAACAGTGGTGAAGGGAAATCTCCCCAGTGGGCAGAAAATTGAGCAGTGGACCTCATTGTGCACTTTGCTTGGAAGGAGAAATGGCCAGATGTGCAATTATATACTGATTCATGGGCTGTAGCTAATGGCTTGACTGGATGGCCAGGGACTTGGAAGAAACATGATTGGATAATTGGTGACAAAGAAATTTGGGGAAGAGGTATGTGGATGGACCTCTCCAAGCGGTCAAAAACTGTGAAGATATTTCTTTCTCATGTGAGTGCTCACCAAAGGGTGAACTCAGCAGAGGAGGATTTTAAAACTCAGGTGGATAGGATAACTCATTCTGTGGATACCACTCAGCCTCTTTCCCCAGCCACCCCTGTCATCGCCCAATGGGCCCATGAAAAATGTAGCCATGATGGTAGGGGAAGGAGGTTACACATGGACTCAGCAACATGGACTTTCAGTCACCAAGGCTGACCTGGCTACATCCACCACTGAGTGCCCAATTTGCCAGCAGCAGAGACCAACACTAACCCCTTGATATGGCACCATTCCTTGGGGTGATCAGCCAACTATTTGGCGGCAGGTTGATTATATTGGACCTCTTCCATCATGGAAAGGGCAGTGGTTCGTCCTTACAGGAATAGACACTTACTCTGGATAAGGGTTTGCCTATCCTGCACACAGTGCTTCTGCCAAGACTACCATCCGTGGACTCACGAAATGCTGTATCCACCGTGATGGTATTCCACACAGCATTGCTTCTGACCAAGGCACTCACTTTACAGCTAAAACAGTGCAGCAACGGGCTCAAGCTCATGGAATTCACTCATCTTACCAGGTTCCCCACCATCCTGAAGCAGATGGATAGATGGAAGAGTAGAATGGTCTTTTGAAGTCAATTATAATGCCAACTAGGTGACAATACTTTTCAGGACTGAGGCAAAGTTCTCCAGAATGCTGTTTGCTCTGAATTATCTTCCAAGGTATGTTACTGTTTCTTCCATAACCGGGATTCATGGGTCCTGATTGGATTGAAGGATGCAAAGTATTGTTCTTGAGTGTGTCTGTCAGGTCTGTGAAGGTGTTGCCAAAGGTGATTAACATTTGAGTCAGTGGACTGGGAAAGGGAGACCCACCTTCAATCTGCATGGGTGCAATTTAATCAGCTGCCAGCATCACCAAAATAAAAGCAAGCAGAAGAACGTGAAGAACGTGGAGAGATTAGACTGGCTTAGCTTCCCAGCCTAACACCTTTCTTCCGTTCTGGATGCTTCCTGCCCTTGAACATCGGACTCCAAGTTCTTTAGCTTTGGGATTCGGACTAGCCTCCTTGCTCTTTAGCTTGCAGATGGCCTATTGTGGGGCCTCGTCTTGTGATCATGCGAGTTCATAATCCTTGATAAACTCCCCATTATATATACATCTATCTTATTAATTCTGTCCCTCTAAAGAATCCTAATACAAACGGATGTAGAAAATGTGATAATTTTGTCTCTCTCTCTCTCTCTATCTATCTATCTATCTAGATATATATATATATATATGTCTCTTTCTCTCTCTCTCTATATATATGGATATCTGTATCTCTCTATATATATATGGAGAGAGACAGAGACACACAATGAAATACCATTCAGCCAAAAAAAAAAAAAGAAATTCTGTCATTTTCTTTTTTTTTCTTTCTTTTTTTTTTTTTTTTTGAGACGGAGTCTCGCTCTGTCACCCAGGCTGGAATGCAGTGGCCGGATCTCAGCTCACTGCAAGCTCCGCCTCCCGGGTTTACGCCATTCTCCTGCCTCAGCCTCCGAGAAGCTGGGACTACAGGCACCCGCCATCTCGCCCGGCTAGTTTATTGTATTTTTTTTTTTTTTTTTCAGTAGAGACGGGGTTTCACCCTGTTAGCCAGGATGGTCTCGATCTCCTGACCTCGTAATCCGCCCGTTTCGGCCTCCCAAAGTGCTGGGATTACAGGCTTGAGTCACCGCGCCCGGCCTAATCCTGTCATTTTCAACAATATGAATGAGACTCCTGGAGGGCATAATGTTAAGTGAAATAAGTCAGACACAGTAAAGCAAACACTACATATTCTCATTCATATGTGGAACTAGGAAAAAAAAATGAGCTCATGAAAATAGAGAGTGGAATTGTGAATCTTAGAGGCTGGGAAGGGAAGGGGGAGGGGAGGATATAGAGTGGTTGTTTAACATATATGAAATTACAGCTAGAGAGTAAACAATGAGTTCTGGTGTTTTGCAACACTGCAGGATAAATATGGTTAACTATAATTTATCATGTATTTTCTAAACACTAGAAAAGAAAATTGTGAATATTCACAATACAACAATGATAAATATTTCAGCTGATGGGTATGCTAGTTACTTTGGTTTATTATGCATCGTATATATATACATCAAAATATCACTTTGTATCCTATAAATATGTATAATTATTGCATACCAACTAAAAACAAAACATAAAAATTTAAAAAAATTAAAAACTAAAAAAAAATGAATGGAAATTCTCATGCATACAATACACAATGTAGTGAATAGGCCCTTCTGGAGATATGCAAATCAGCAAAACTGTACACAGTAACCACTGGCATTACCCATTCTAGGTGGAGTGTGGGACATTGTTAGCTCATACCTGTAACTCCTAATTAGAACTAATTAGAGAAAGACATTCTGCTGTGGGAATTGTTGAGCTACAATGGCGAGGCAACATCAGGTCATTGCATATGATTTAAAAATTCACAGTTGTATTATATTGCAATGTGGTCAGGAGACACGAAGCTAGTCAACTTTAACAGTCAAAAAATTTCACAAGAAATCCTAGTCAATTCATATTCAGTGCTAATAACAGGATTGCTTTAAAATAGCTATTATATTACTAAACAGCACTTTTGCAATGTTTAAGTTTTTAAATATTATTAAAGTGGTTATTACTGGCAGAGTAGACAGAGTAGATATGAACGAACTGTGGCAACTGTAGTTGAACCATAGAAACTATAAGGTAAGCAACAGAACACATTTTAGAGATTAAATAAAATAAGCAATTAAATTTTTTTACTAAGACCCTTGACATTTTCAAGTAGATAATTATTATGAGAAAAATAAGATGTAATAAGAGAAACAGTATTTAAGTAGTGGACCAGTTTATGTAGAAAATGAAGGATCAGGAAACAAGAAAGTAACATAATCTTTATGTTTAACTTAGAAAACAAATTATGTGAAATAACCAAGATGTCTTGAGCAAAAATCATTGACGTTTTATCAGTTACTGATGTCAGCTTGGGTATAGCAAGATGGGAATTTAAAAAAAAAAAAAATCAGCCACTAAAATAAAGTTGTTCTTGGTATCAATGTCTTATCCACTTATCCTCTCTCTCTCTCTCTCTCTCTCTCTCTCTCACACACACACACACACACACACACACACACACACACACACACGTGAATAGGGGATATTATGATTTGCTCTTTTTAAACAAGTTTTAAGTGCTCACTAATGTTTTGGCAAAACACTTTTCTGTAATCGATTTAATTAACTACAAGCTCTAGATTTATTACAGATAATTATTCTACAGTTGCTTGCAAAACACACCTGTGGCTAATTCCATTACAGTTATAAGGCAACAGTCTGCTTGGAGATCAATATTCTGTTTATATACTTGATTTTCTGCTGCTGGTTTGGTACGATTAATTAAGCTCAATACCAGATAATTTTATTTAATGGATTTAAAATGGAATAACTTCAGGTCACAGTGATAGCATTAATGCACTTATTAATATATTAAAATTAGTAATAATAAGAAGTCGTCCCTGGGTAGGCAACTCATCCACTTCTAAACCTACGAAAAGAAATCATTCGAATATATGCTTATTTCAACTGCTAGGCTGGTTTCACAATAGAAACAGCTATATATCTATGCTTGTCCTTACCCAAACTATTGAAAGAATTTGATCTTTTTTAATTATATATTTTGTTCTCATTAGTTTAAAGCATTTTTGGCTTCTATACATACACTGTTCCTCTCTTTTGAAATGCAGACACATGTTTTGAAATAATTAGGGTGAAACCATAATGAATTAATGGAAAATAAGCTATAAAATATTTTAAAAGATATGTACTGACATTACTGTTCTTTATAATGTTAGACACTGGATCTACTGACACAAGAGTAAATAGGAATAGCTTTTGAATTGTATATGAAGTTTCTAAGGCATTATGCATGTTTACAATGTTTTGTTCTTCAAAAAGTGAGCCAACTAATTTTCATATGATTTTGTGAAATTAATTAATTTGTGTGCTATAATTCTTTTCTCAAATGGTAGTAACAATAACAGTAACTTAAATAATTACACAGGCTCTGTGTGCATTATGAATTATGTATATACAAATAGATTAAGTGTATGGTCAATTTATCCTTAACACAGTGGTCTAACAGTTCAGCAACTAGTTATTCTGAAATTCCTCATCTTGATATAATATGATAACATTACTTAAAGAAAATGGATTTATTTCACAACATACTATTTCGTAAAATTTAGATGGTTAAGATGGTGAGATTGTGATCATTCTGATCATTTTTGGTTTATGAAAATTCTATGTAACATAACAGATCAAATTACCTATATTTTAGAGCACAGTGTGGAAAATTGCTCATTAATGGTTACCTATGATCAATACCTATAAATGACTTTCAACCATTGCATAATTTCTACTTTAGCTATTCAACAGTAAAATGTTCTGCAGCAAATTGTTGGCATTATTGCTGGGTCTTAATCCCACAGGTTTTTGTTTATGGTCATGGCATCTTAAAGTCCAAAACCTGTTTCAAGATTTTTATCTCATAATTCACATAAAATATCCTATAATAGATTATTAAGCTGTCAGTATTTAATATAAGAGTTTGTTTTGTTTCATAAAAGTGTTATATGGCATAAATTTGAAAGAAGAAAACAAGATGAAATGAGAAATCGTAGGGATGGGCTAACTTTTTAGCTGAGGGGATGCTAACTAGCCTTGGTAAGGTATTACAGTGGGAGGATCTGGAGAATGGGGAGAGCTTGTGGGGTCCGAACATCTCAGGAGCTGACACTTGATAAAAAGATTGAAGTAAACAAGTAGAAAATGCTGTAATTGTTTCTAAATATGAGGTTCAATGAATGGTCATTAGTGCTATGCATTTATTTCATAGTACATTCATCTACATAAAGTAAGATTGCTACAGAATTGCACTGATGGTCATTTAAAGAAAACATTAGTTATTAATGACAGCAGAATGTAAACTCAGAAAGAATATTCTCTGGGCATGAGAGAATCGTAAACTTTATAATGTAATCAAAGATTTTATTTAACTTGGAGAAACTACCAAAATATTAAATACCTGAAAACTAACATAATTTAGGAAAGGATTATAAATCTCAAAGGCCTTGGTTTCATTATAATAGATATATAACTTACACTCTTGGAAATATTGGGAATACTGATTTTTACATATTCATTAGCATTCTTATATTTGTTACAAATGCAAGTCTATTTAAAATGTGCTCATAAGTAGGAAGAGGGTGAAGCTGGGAGAGGGAGTCAGAGAACAGTAGACACCTGAAGATAAGTAGAAATTTTTAGCTTTTACAAAGGATTGTTGAAGAAATGCCACTGTTTTTTATTTATACATTTATTAATTCATGAAGTATTTAATTATTGATATTGAAATTGTTTAAAATTCCCCTGCTTAGACCGTTTTGGTTTGAATTTACATTATTATTATTATTATTTATTTATTTATTTATTTATGCTGAAACTGGTAATAAAGATTTATTTAAAAGGTTGCCATCACTTTAACTATAGAGACACAAAAGAAGATTACTTAACGATTGTAAAAAATACGTGAAAAATAATATTATCTGTAATACCTGGTGTGGTGATGATTTGTTCTGTTCAGCAAAAGTTGAGAGGAAAGGATGGGTGTCACTTCTGGGTGGAAGCTCCAAGAACTGACAGGTGCTTCATTTGATGTTGTTTTCCTTTTGCCACATGACCAGTGATGTCTCAGATGAGGGCCACATTTTCTGTCTAAATATTAAAGTGAAGATGTCAAGGACCAGAGGACAGAGCAGACTCATGATGGACATATATTATTTGAAGGAGAAATGAGCCTTTGTTGTTGTAAACTGTTGAGATGTGAGGGATGTTTGTTTCTGCAACATTGTAATTTAGTCAAAGCTAACATATTCATTCCTTAATATGTTAGAATGTCAAACTTCTTTTTATTTTAATTTCTAGAATATTCTTTTTATTTTTGCAGACTTTTTTAAAGCCTATCGATTTCTTTTTTTTTTTCTTTTTCTTTTTTTTAATTATACTTTAAGTTCTAGGGTACATGTGTGCAACATGCAGGTTTGTTACATATGTATACATGTGCCATGTTCGTGTGCTGCACCCATTAACTCGTCATTTACATTAGGTATATCTCCTAATGCTATCCCTCCCCCCACCCTCACCACAATAGGACCCAGTGTGTGATGATCCCCTTCCTGTGTCCAAGTGATCTCATTGTTCAATTCCCACCTATGAGTGAGAACATGGGATGTTTGGTTTTCTGTTCTTGCAATAGTTTGCTGAGAATGATGGTTTCCAGCTGCATCCATGTCCCTACAAAAGACACAAACTCATCCTTTTTTATGGCTGCATAGTATTCCATGGTGTATATGTGCCACATTTTCTTAATCCAGTCTGTCACTGATGGACATTTGGGTCAATTCCAAGTCTTTGCTATTGTGAATAGTGCCGCAATAAACATACATGTGCATGTGTCTTTATAGCAGCATGACTTATAAACCTTTGGGTATATCCCCAGTAATGGGATGGCTGGATCAAATAGTATTTCTAGTTCTAGATCCTTGAGGAATCGCCACACTGTTTTCCACAATGGTTGAACCAGTTTACAGTCCCACCAAGAGTGTAAAAGTGTTCCTATTTCTCCACATCCTCTCCAGCACCTGTTGCTTCCTGACTTTTTAATGATTGCCATTCTAACTGGTGTGAGATGGTATCTCATTGTGGTTTCGATTTGCATTTCTCTGATGGCGAGTGATGATGAGCATTTTTTCATGTGTCTGTTGGCTGTATAAATGTCTTCTTTTGAGAAGTGTCTGTTCATATCCTTTGCCCACTTTTTGATAGGGTTGTTTGTTTTTTTCTTGTAAATTTGAATTCTTTATAGGTTCTGGATATTAGCCCTTTGTCAGATGAGTAGATTGCAATAATCTTCTCCCATTCTGTAGGTTGCCTGTTCACTCTGATTGTAGTTTCTTTTGCTGTGCAGAAGCTCTTTAGTTTAATTAGATCCCATTTTTCAATTTTGGCTTTTGTTGCCATTGCTTTTGGTGTTTTAGACATGAAGTCGTTGCCCATGCCTATGTCCTGAATGGTATTGCTTAGGTTTTCTTCTAGGGTTTTTATGGTTTTAGGTCTAACATTTAAGTCTCTAATCCATCTTGAATTAATTTTCGTATAAGGAGTAAGGAAAGGATGCAGTTTCAGCTTTCTACTTATGGCTAGCCAATTTTCCCAGCACCATTTATTAAATAAGGAATCCTTTCCCCATTTCTTGTTTTTTGTCATGCTTGTCAAAGATCAGATGGTTGTAGATGTGTAGTGTTATTTCTGAGGCTTCTGTTCTGTTCCATTGGTCTATATCTCTGTTTTGGTGCCAGTACCATGCTGTTTTGGTTACTGTAGCTTTGTAGTACAGTTTGAAGTCAGGATTTCTTTTTAGAGTATACACTATAAGTATTCTAGAAGACTTATTAGTATTATTAAGTGATAGCCAGATATTCTCTGAGAAGCTTTGATAATATGGATCTTAAAGTAATCTCTCACTGATTATAAAGGGAATTCCAAGATGTTTATTCTCCGTGAAATTGTCCTTAGATTGTTGGTCACCTCAAACGATACATACTAGTTACTCGTTACAAATATTACAAGATATTCTTATCTAGACAAGGGATATTGAAAAAAGGGATAAATGCAGAAGTAAGATTATTAAAGAGGAAAAACAAAGTGGAATACGAAAATATAAAAAGAATGAATATGAAAATAAATTATGCACTGCTTCTCATATGTTGATGGCTCACTTTGACAAAAATATAGATAAGGAAATATTTCATGCATCTCTTCCCATGGGATATTATGTAAATTTTGTTTGCATTCATTTTATGACAAATTTGCAAATCAGGTTGCAAATCTCAATAAATATATATACATGTAAATGACAGATAAAAAGCTGAAATTTAATATACTTGTCACTTAACAGGCTAACATATGTCTGAACATTCATTATGCAGAAAAAAACAGTGAATGAGATTTTGCCTGAGAGACAAATAGATCACATTACATTCTGAGAAAATAACATTTAAGTGAATTGGAATTATATTAAAAGAGCCAAATGCAGTAAAACTTTCAGAGAGGTGAGAGTTTAGTTTGGAATCCAGAGTAATTTACATATAGTGACAGAAACATTAGAGTAGACATACATTGTGTAGAAATCCAATATTCTGATAATTCTTATTCTGCTAAACTCACATAATTTTTATAAATTTTTACAATGGCAAAATACACATAAAATAAAATTTACTATCTTAACCATTTCAAGTATACAGTTCAATGTTATTAAATACATTCATTATGCTATGCAACCATTACCACTATCATTATAACTCTTACATTAGTAAAACCAAGATTATTATACCCATTAAACAATAGCTCTCCTTACTCCCTTGCCCCAGCTCCTGGCAGCCACCACTCTACTTTCTGTCTCTTATGATTTTGATTACTCTAAGTGTCATATAAGTAGAATCACACAGTATTTACCATTTTATGATTGACTTACTTCACTTAGCATATTGTCCTCAAATTTATCTATGTCCTAACATATTGAATAATTTCCCTCTTTTTTAAGGCTGAATAATATACCCTTGTATGGATACATATTACATTTTTCTTATCCACTTATCTGTCAATGGACACTTGGGTTGCTTTCATGTTTTACATATTGTGAATACTGCTGCTGTGAACATGAGTGTACAAATATTTCTTTGAGATTATGCTTTCATTTCCTTTGCATATATATGCAGAAGTGGAATTGCTAAATCATATGGTGATTCTGTTTTTAATTTTTGGAGAAAGTTCCATACTGTTTTCCCCAGCAGTGGTACCATTTCAAATTTCCACTAGAAGTGCAGAAGGGTTTTCATTTCTCCACATTTTTGCCAAGATATACTATTTTCTGGGGTATTTTATACCATTTTAATGAATTAAAAGTGGTATCTCATTGTAGTTTTGATTTGTATTTCCTTAATGATTGGTGATACTGAACATATATTCATGTGCTTGTTGGTCATTGATATATCTTCTTTGAAGAAATGTCTATTCAAGTTTTTTGCCCATTTTTTAATCAGGTAATTTGTCTTATTTTCCAGTTTTAAGTATTCTCTATACATTATGGATATTTTACATTTATCCGATTTATGATTTATAAATATTTTCTTCAATTCTGTGAGTTGCCTTTTTGCTCTGCTTATATTGCCTTTTGTTGTGCAAATTTCTTACATTTTTATAAAGTGCAATTTGTCTATTTTGTCTTTTGTTGCCTGTGTCTTTGGTGTCATATCCAAGAAATCATTGCCAAACCAGTCACATGAAGATTTTGCACTATGTTTTCTTGTAAGTGTTTTATAGTTTTGGGTCTTACCTTTAGATATTTGATTCATTTTGGGCTAAATTTGGTATGTGATATTAGATAAGAGCCTACCTTCATTCTAATGCATGTGGATATCTAGTTTTTCTCGTACCATTTGTAGTAAAGGCTGTCATTTCCCTATTGAATGGTCCTGGCATCCTCAACAAAAATCATTTAACCATATATGCAAAGGTTTATTTCTAGGTTCTCTGTTCTGTTAGCCTATGTATCTATTTTTATGTAAGTACCACACTGTTTTGATTACCATAGCTTTGCAGTAAGTTTTGACATTAGAAAGAATAAGTTCTCTAACTTTACCTTTTTCAAAATTGTTTTGTCTATTCCAGGTTCCTTGAGATTTCATATACATTTTAGGATGGGTTTTTCTATTTCTGCCAGAAACATTATTGCACTGAAACTGTAGATCACATTGAGTAGTATTGACATTTTAACAGTACTAAGCCTTCCAATCCACAAACCTGAGATGTAGTTCCATTTGTTTATGTCTGCTCTAATTTCTTTCAGTGATATTTTGTACTTTTTATTAAACAAATATTTCATTTCTATGGCTAAGTACTTTATTCTTTAATGCTATTATAATGGATTTGTTTTTGTAATGTTATTTTCAGGTTGTTCATCATTAGTATATTGAAATTCAACTAAATTTTACATATTCACTTTGTATCCTGCTTTTTGCTGAATTATTGTTCTAATTGTGTGTGTGTGTGTGTGAGAGAGACAGAGAGAGAGAGAGAGAAAGAGAGAGAGGGGAAAGAAAGAGATCTTTAGGTTTTTCTATATATAAAGTCATATATTTGTAAACAAAGATGAATTTACTTCTTTTCCATTTAGGATATCATTTATTTATTTGGATTGCCTAATTTCTCTGACTAAAGGTCCTAGTATTATGATACATAGAAATGGAAAAATGAGCATGCTTGCCTTACACTTGATCTTAAAGGAAAAGCTTTCATTCTTTCACCATAGAGTATGATATTCGTTGTAATTTTTTCAAATATAACTTTTATCTATGTTGAGGTGATTTTCTTCCATTACATATTTGTTGAGTGTTTTCTTTTCATCATGAAAGGGTGTTGGATTTTATCACGTTTTTCTCTACATCAACTGAGACCATCATGTTTCTTTTTTTTTTCTTGTATTCTGTTAATATAATATATTATATTGATCAATTTTCATATGTAAAAACATTATTTCTTTTATATTTTATTTATTTTTCCTCCCCATATGATCTAGAGGAAATGTCAAACCATACTTCTATATCAGGAATAAAGGCCACCTAGTCATTGTGTATAATCCTTTTAATAAGCTGCTTAATTTGGTTTGCTAGTATTTTATGGAGGATTTTTGCACCAATGTTCATATTGATTTATAGTTTTTTTATTTTTTTTTTTATTTTTTTTATTTTTTTATTTTTTATTTTTTATTTTTGTAGTGTCTTTATCTGGATTTGGTATCACAGAATGAGTTATAAAGTGTTTTCTCCTTTTCAATTTTTTTTTTTTTTTTTGGAAAAATTTGAGAAGGACTGGTATTAGTTCTTCCTGAATGTTTATTAGAATTCATTTTTGATGTCTTCAGGTCCAGAACTTTTATTTGTCAGGAGATTTTTTATTACAGATTCAATCCTCTTACCAGTTACAGGTCTATTCAGATTTTATTTTTCTTTGTGTTTAGTTTTTGGTAGGTTTTATGTTTCTAGGAGTTTGTTCATTTTATCTAGGTTATCCAATTTGTTGGTAAATACTTGTTCATAGTACTATCTTATAATAAATTTCATTTTCTAGAATTAGTAGTAATGTCTTTACTTCCACTTCTGATTTTAGCAATTTAAGTAATTTAAGAAAAAAAGGGAGAACTTTTTTCTTAGTCCATCTAGCTAAACATTTGTCAATTTTGTTGATCTTTTCAAATAACCAACTTTTGGTTTCATTGATTTTCTCATTTTTTAGTTTTTTATTTCATTTATTGCTGCTCTAATCTTTATTTTCTTCCTTCTGCTAGCTTTGTTTTTGGTTTGCTTTTCTTTTTCTGCTTTCTTACATTGTAAAATTAGGTTGCTGATTTGAGATATTTATTGTTTTTTAATATATAAGCATTTGTAGCCATAAATTTTCTCCCTAGCACTGCTTTTGCTGTTTTAGTTTGTTGTGCTTTTATTTTCATTGGGAAAACTGGTGCATACATATTCATTTACCCTTTTTATTAGATAAATACTATGTCCAAATAAATTATACCCAGATTGGAGGAGATGTAATACATTAAATTATGTTGTAGTCTTGTCTCTCTAGGCTTATTTATGTGTGTCCTATGGATAGGCAAAAGACACACTTGCAAAGGATAATTCAGCTAGTAGTAGACTGTCTTTACAACTAGTACATAAAATGAAAGTATTCACAGTCCCCACATTATCCTATTCTGATATACAGCCAGAGCAACAATTGTGATTACCTGGGAAGGTTAACTGTATTTAATTGCTCACCCAACTGGACTCACAATTTTGCCTCGAGAGCTATAATGTAAAAATTCCAGCAGATCCTGTGTTTATGTGAAATGTTCTGTTCTGGGATTTCATACCAGTTAAAGCACCAATGGATATTTCTACCATAATGACATAGACCACTTTCTTCTCCCTGGTGATTTGAAACTGTGGATGCTATTGAAATTCCTTTTAAAAATGTACCTATAGGGGAGAAATAAAGCCTAACACAAACCATTGATCAATGGAGAGTGTGTAACTTGAACAGAAGGTGATTTGTAAGTCACATTTTGTAAAATATTACATTAATAATTACTTTAGATTCTGCTCAGTTATAAAAAGTTGTGGGAAATGGGGATGTGTGAGGAAAAGAACATATATAAGTAATTGCCGAAATTTTTAAATAAATGTAGATATGTAAATAGTAAAATATCTGTAAAAATGATTAATACTTAATAAATGGAATAATAATAAATATAGATATTAATTGAAATAAATATAGATAAGCTCTTTAAGCTTGCTACCAACACATTTTACCAAAACAATACTGTATAAAATTTTCTTCCAAAATAAGTAAAGTATATCTGAAATTCAAAAAGGAATGAAAATCAAAAAAGCATTGGAAAATAAGTGGGTATATCTAAACAAAGATTGATTAAATAAACCAAAATTAATAGTGCTACATAGGGTTAAAATAATATAAAATTAAAATATCTAATAACTGTATTATATAAACCAGAAAGAGTTGTGATTAAAATTAAAATATCTTTTTTTTTTTTTTTTTTTTTTGAGACGGAGTCTCGCTCTGCCGCCCAGGCTGGAGTGCAGTGGCCGGATCTCAGCTCACTGCAAGCTCCGCCTCCCGGGTTCACACCATTCTCCTGCCTCAGCCTCCCGAGTAGTTGGGACTACAGGCGCCCGCCACCACGCCCGGCTAGTTTTTTTTTGTATTTTTTAGTAGAGACGGGGTTTCACCGTGTTAGCCAGGATGGTCTCGATCTCCTGACCTCGTGATCCGCCCGTCTCGGCCTCCCAAAGTGCTGGGATTACAGGCTTGAGTCACCGCGCCCGGCCTAAAATATCTTAAGGTCATTGTGTTTTAGGGGCAGAGGCAGGGACTAAAAGATAAATTATTGGAGATTTTAAACATTGTAAATTTTCTTTGGTAACTACTAAATGGGTAGACAATATAACTCCTACCTAATTGAAGAAAATTCTGGAATGTTAACAAAATTCAATGTAAAAGAAGGCAGGAATAGGGATAATAAAGACACAAAGGCAGTTTGAATTAAAAGCACATAAAAGTGATAAATTAATCCAAATATTACAAAAAATCAAAATGTTTTATTTACAAAAAATATTGTCAGAACAAAAATAAAAAAGAAAACTCTATGTACTACTTACCAAGAGCTATTTAAACATCTAAAGCAAGGATAAAACAAACAGTTCAGAGTATAATGATAGGAAAAGTTATATCAGGCACAACTTAGCAAAAGAAAGCTTTGAATGACATATAAAATATGCATTATATTTTATTCTAGAAATCAGAAAATATACGTGAATCTGGCCTGTTTTCTCTCTGATCTCTTCCTCTCCCTCCCTGACTGTGCCTTTGGGTACAGGACTTTTGGCCCTTGCAGCTTACACTTCCCAGGTTCTGTTGTCTGATCAAAGGGTAGCACCAGCAGGAGCCTGAGATGGGGAAAAGGGAAAGGGTCAGTGTATTTCTTCTACCCCTGCCTCTGTACCTTGGGCTGTGTCTCCCCCTTGACCCTTGCCCTCTGTGGCTGCAGCTTTCTCTGGGCAGGTCTGTCTGCTCTGGTCTCAGATACCTCCAACTGCCCCTCTCTTTTTTTTTCTCCAGTTTCAGCTTAGTAATGATCTTCTTCTATTGCAAATTTCTGGGCTGCCTCAGTATTTCCTGTAGACCTCTTAACTCTCCCATCATCTGTGTAACTAATTCTTGGTGTTAAATTCCATCTGAACTCCTTCAGGTAGTTTCTTATTTCCTAATTGGATCTTAACTCATATTGGGAATCAGTACGTGCTGTGGTTTGAATATTTATGTTCCCTCAAAATTCATATGTTGAAACCCTGATTCCCAATATCATGGTATCAGGATATGGGACCTTTCAGAGGTGATTATGTCACTTGAGGGTAGGGCCTGCCTGAATGGAATGAGCAGCTTCAGAAAAGAGGCACAAGGGGGCTCGTTTGTCCCTTCTGCTATTCGAGAACATAGCAAAAAAACTGGTGTCCATGAATCAGTAAGCAAGCCCTCACCATGCACTGAATTAGCCTTATCTTGGATGTCCCACACTCCAGAACTGTGAGAAATAAATTTCTCTATTTTTTTTTTATAAGCCATCCAGTTTATGATGTTTTGTTATAGGAACTCAAAGGGACTAAGACATCATATGAGGATAAATGACATTTCTCACCAGAAGTGTATAATGATTCTAATTTTATATACATTTTATAACATAATTTTCAAAGGATATAAAATAAAAACTTGATAGGATTACAAATAGGTGTAGATAAATCCCCCATCATTCCAGGATATTTTAACACACACCAAGCAAAGTTTTATCTCAAGCATAACTTTTTCCTGAGCTTATTAGCAGTAAATCCCCAATTCTAAGCAAATTGTATACAAGGACAGACTCATCAGCTGAAAAATGGCTCTTGATAATGCACAATTTTTATCTGTGCTACTCATCCTTGCTCTAAGCACACATGGAATGCCTACTATGTGCTGCTAGTACACAACTGCAGAAGAAAGAAAATTAAAAACCAATGAAGATCTCCAATTCAGTAGAAATTATAATTGATAGACAGATAGTAAGGGTAAAAGAGCCCTTGGCAGAGTTTCTCTTTTATTAAAGAGCAGCTCCTAAATAATTTCTTTTCTAACAATTTTTGAAAAGCCTCAAATTTTGAAATTTTTGAGCAGCCTCAAAAGTTGAGCTGCAGACATAGATAAACAAGCTGGAAGCTTGTAGGGGTGAATGCCAGTAGCTGTGCCAACAGAAAAGGGCTCCCTTGGGACCAAGTGTGTTTAACATGGAGGCTCCATCTTCCCTTTTCTTTGTCACCACGTGTCCTGTAAAGAAACAGACAATATGGCAGCGGCCAGGTAGAGAACCCATCTGCATAATAAAAGACCAGGGCTGGAGTGGCCAGATTTTCACACCCTATGCAAATTGCACAACTAGCCCTAACCAGTTTTCCCTGCCCTATGCAAATGGCACTTATGGCCCAACCAATCTTTCATGCCCTATATAGATCAGACACTGCCTCCTCAAACTCATCTATAAAACCCCTTGCATTCCACCGTGGAACTGGCAACCCACTTCTCCGGGACGCCTCTGGCCGTAGAGAGCTTTTCTTTCTTTCTCCTATTAAACTTCCGCTTTGAACCTCACGCTGTGTGTGTCTGCATCTTAGTTTTTCACAGCCCTGAGACAACGAATCTCCGGTATTTACCCCAGAAAATGACGCCACTCTATAATCACTTTACATAATAAATAAATTAGAATAATGCAGAGATAGATATATAAAGTGCCACGAGTGTGAAACTGCCTGTGAAGGAAAATAAAACTAGGCCCTGAAGAATAAAATACGTTGGAAGGAGAGAAAGTCAGAAGCATATTCTGACATTTTTTTTTTTTTTAAGTTTATAAATCCATTGTGGAGCACACATTTACCATGTCAGCCACAGTTTCTGGTACCGAGGATATGTGATTTTAAAATACAGCCGTTTCCCTTATGGATTTTGTAGTCCATTGGAGAACCTGAGAAGACTCAGGAAGCACCCCTTATAGAGGCTGCAGAAGGGGAAGCTAAATAAGTTTCCTAAAAGAGGTGGCATGAAAGATACTCGTTTTCAGAAATCAAGTAGAGTGTTTTATCAGAAGAATGGAAGTGGTGGAGCTGGGGGAGAAGGGAGGGACATTACCCCAAGTATTCAGGACATACTCTTGCAGAGAGAAACTGTTTCCTTCCTTCCCTTTTTTCTCTTTTGTCCTTTCTTTTCTTCTCCCTTCCTTTCTTCCATCCCTTCCCTCCCGCCCTCTCTCTCCCTCTTTCTTCCCTTTTCTCTTTTTGCTTTTCTTCCTTCCCTCCCTCCCCTCCCCCTCCATCTCTCCCCTCCCCCTCCATTCCTCTCTCCCTCCTCTCCCCTCTCCCTCCCTCCCCTCCTTCCTCACCTTCCTCTCCTCCCTCCCTCCCTCCCTTCCTTTCTTCCTCCCTCCCTTCCTTCCTCCCTCCCTCCCTTCCTTCCTTCCTCCCTCCCCCTCCCTCTCTCTCTCTCGCTTTCTTTTTTTCCCTTTCCTTTTCTTTCCTCCTTCCCTCCCCACCAACCCTCTCTCTCTCTCCCTTTTTTTTTTTTTTTTTTTTGAGATGGAGTCTGGCGGCACTATCTCAGCTCACTGCAACCTCCGCCTCCTGGGTGCAAGAGATTCTCGTTACTCAGCCCAGCTAAGTTTTGTAGTTGTACTAGAGAGGAGGTTTTGCCGTGTTGGCTAGAGGGTCTCGAACTCCTGACCTCAGGTGATCCGCCCGCCTTGGACTCCCAAAGTGCTCGATTACAGGCATGAACCACTGCGCCAGGCTTTCTTATTCTCTTTTTTCTTCCTCCCTCCCTCCCTTCCTTTCTTCCTGCCTGCCTGCCCTCAATCTCTCTCTCTCTCTCTCTTTTTTTTTTTTTTTTTTTTGAGACAGCGTCTTGCTCTGTCGCCAGGCTGGAGTGCAGTGGCGCGATCTCACTGCAAACTCAGACTCCCTAGTTCAAGAGATTCTCCTGCCGCAGCCTCCCCAAAAGCTGGGAATACAGCCATACGCCACCACGCCCAGCAAACTTTTGTATTTTTAGTACAGACAGGGTTTCACCATGTTGTCCGGGATGGTCTCTGTCTGACCTCGTGATCCGACTGCCTTGGCCTCCCAAAGTTCTGGGATTACAGGTGTGAGCCACCATGCCTGGCCCTCTCTCTCTTTAATATCTCCTGTATTTCACCACTCTTGCAAAGTGAATACATATATCTAAAAGGTTTACATATAAAGAAAAGGTTACCTAGTGTGCAATTTCTGAAGCTACTCCTTTAGTGAAATAATATTTTAAACATGGGTGATGTTCTCACAGAAGGTGAAACAAATATTATATTTCATTTCCTAACTGTATGCAATATTGACAATAAGAAAGATGTATTTGGTTTAACAAGTATTATTAAATTCCTGTTTGATTACTATTATAAGCAGGGAAAAACATGGGGGTGGGGAAGTCTCCAAGAACTATAGGAATTTAATCAACATGAACAATCAGTCTATTTTACAGATTCCTACCTTGCAGTAGTTTTTTTTTTTTTTTTTTTTTCTTCCTGAAACCCTATATGGAATGCAGTCACCTAGTAGGCTAGAACCAGCTGCAAACAGACCCTAGCAACTTATAGATGAAACCTGAATGAATTTTCGTCATTATCATGCTAAAGTTTCCACCCTGGGAGAAGCTATGGCTTCATTACCATAACTTGTGACCTACCTACTGGCATGTCTCGCTGCCCTTCGTTTGTGCTGCTGGAACAAGTCCTCCCTCTCCCTTCTCCATCACCCCGTCAAACACTCCTCTGAAAACAATTTCTGAAAATATAAGGCTTTACATTAAGTCTATCCAGAGGCACCACTGACAAAGACCTAAGTTGCTAATAAATGGTCTATAATTTATATGAATATTTGATTTTTGCAAAGTTGTTATTATTATTTTGTTTGCTTATTCTGACAATGACCTAAGTTGCTAATAAATGGTCTATAATTTATATGAATGTTTGATTTTTGCAGTTATTATTTTCTTTGCTTATTGTTTTATTTCAACAGACATCATTTTGTAGCTAATTTAATTCCTTTTACTGCATTTCATTAACACTTAAAAGAAGAAGGAACGATATTAAGAAATTCTCTGTGTATTTTCATACATGTTTATAGGGTTATCTTTGTACTAAAAATTCCAGAGACATCAAATCTCTTCAAACAAATCCAAGGTTACCAAAACAATAGCATTTACTATTTAAATTAATCCCTTTGAACACACCCTCCAATTCTCTGCCCTAGAAATATTATCCCCTAGAAAAGAACTTAACATTCACACCTTTGACAAAGAGCTGTATCAATGTGTGCTACACTGCATTTTCCTGATAATTCATAAGAAATAGTTCCAGTCAATCAAACAGGAAGTTTAAAAAAATATTTTATAGTTTTCTCCAGAATCTTGACATTTCAGGTATCAGACTCCTGATTTTTTTTTAATCTGACCTTTTCTACCTAAATATCATATTTTTGCATTGCATTTTGATAACTCAATAACACTTTTAAATGAACATTTCGTGCTTTTGACTCTAAAGTATACAGATCAACATGGCAAGAGCAAGTTCAATTTTTTAATTTAAATTATTTTCATGGCTTTAAGCAGACTTTAACCTTTACAACAGTCTGGATGCAATTCTGATTAAGACCTTCACTATTTAGCCTGGTGATTCAGTGGAGGTGAGCCCTTTCCCTTATAATCATGGTATGCAAACTTTTTAATATCTGAACTAATTGAGAAAGAATGAAAATTTTTACAGGTAATTTTTTTTTATTCAACATGAAAATGTTCTTATTGCTTTACATATGTATATATATACATTATATATGTATATATACATATATGTATATATAGGTTATATATACGTTATATATGTGTATATGCATATATTGGTTTTGATAACTTACATATATGTATATATGTATATATTATATATGTATATACACATATATGTATATATACATATCTGTAAAGTGATATATAATATATATTGTATATATTTTATATGTATAATAAATATATACACACATAATATCTATATAAACAATGTAGCGATAGAGACAGTATCAAACTGAATGCTAGAAAAAATGAACTTTCATTAGGCAATACAATAATATATAGTAACATTTGTGCTTTTCGGTATGAATGTTTACTGTATAGTGACAGTTTCCAGAGAAGATTTATATACCTTATATTGCCAGAAAACAAAGTACATAGGCATTATTCCATTATTTTGAGTAAATACAGTCAGAGCTATAAAGTATGTTACCCAATCTCACAAGAAAAATTAACTACAATTATTACAGTAGTTATTTTTTAGTCAAAATTTACTGCTGAAATAATTTTATTACATTCCATGTTGTATTAACTTTGCTGTCCCGTAAGTATTTGCCATCAGAGAATCAGCCTCTTTTCGTAAATGAGGAAAATATTTTTTAAATGTTTATGCTGTGTGGCTTCAGAAAGCTTAGAGTTTATATCAAGTTCCAATACATAAGTATTTCTGAACCAAAATGTTACAGTCACTAATGAAAGGACCCTGCTTCATCTTCTGGCCTCAGTAGGTTGCCTAGCTACACGCTTTCCTGGCCTGACATCAGCCTAATTCTTCACTGCAAACATGGCAACAGATTTCTTCCTCAATTCTACAAAACTCTGCTTAGTCCCAGCTGTAACTCTGAGCCAAACTTCAGTGAAAGCTGGGAGATAGCAGATAGAAATTACAACTCAGAAAAGAAAATGTTAGAGCCAGACAGGGGCAGTAAATTCTCCTGGATACCACAACTGATGACTCTTTACAGGGTGAATCTTCTGTCTCTCTCACCTTATTGTCCATTCTCCTGCTTTCAGCTGGCGAAGACCAGTTGATGTCCCTCAGTGGCCATATTCTGAACCTGACTTCTACCTTCAGGTTCTCTAGATTGCTGCAGTGATGGAGGTAAATGTTATTTTCTATTCCCAGGCTCTTGCCCACCTCCAATCAAAATTTTGATAAACTTTAGAAATGCAAATAATCCACAATCAAGACAAACTTCTATATTATTGTGCAGAGTAGTTTAGCTTGAATTACTGCATAACAGCTTGCAATTTAGCTTTCTTTTTGCAAAAGAAAAATGCCCACTAATGCTGTCCATTAATTAAAAAAAAAAAGGTTTTGCATGAAAAAGGATCGAAAACTACTGCTGAGAGCTTTAAAATATTGTATTTTACCCTTTGTGGTAGAGACTTGCAGCTGGTCGCCAAATTCATTCCCTTGGTTTTGAGCGCACATTGACCGGCCTCCTTTGTACTTAGATGTGAGCCAATGAAATGTGAGCAAAAGTAATAAACACTACTTTTAGATCATACTAAAAAGTCTTTCATGCATAGTTATCCATGCTTTCTCCTTCTAGGGTTAAAAGTGTTTCTTAACCTCTCTAAACTGCCATTTCTCATAGAACGGTTATGATAACTTTAACTCACATGATTGTAATAAAAGAGATGAAGGAATATATAACATTTCCCTCAACTGTTGGTACAGGGTAAATAAAAAATGGTACTGTTAATCCTTCAATCTAGTATCTTTCCTCAGTTGGTTTCCTCTTGACCTCTGATATAGTTTCATATTTGTCTTCTCCAAATCTCATGTTGAAATTTGATCCTGATGTTGGAGGTGGGAACTGGTGCAAGGTGTTTGGGTCATGGGTGTGGATCCCCCTCATGAATGACTTGGTACCCACCCCATGGTAGTGAGTGAGCTCTGGCTGTATTAGTTCAAGCAGAGCTGGTTGTTTAAAAGAGCATGGCACCCCGTCCCTTGCTCTCTTTCTTTGCTCCTCTCTCACCACGTGATGCCTGGTAATGTCCTTTCCATTCTACTATGATTGGAAGCTTTCTGGAATCCTTACCAGAAATAAATGCTGGTGCTTTGCTTCTTGTACAGTCTGAAGAATAATAAGCCAAATAAACTTTTTTTGTTATAAATTACCCAGCCTCAAATATTCTTTTATAACAACGCAAAATTTACTAAGAAAACTTTTCAGAAACATTCAAAAATAGTGACACCTTTTGAACTGTCCTCTTCTTTTTCTCTTTCCTTTTTTTCCTCCCTATGTTGCTTAGGCTGGAGTGCAGTGGCAGGATCTTGGTTCACTGCAGCCTCCATCTCCTGGTTCTAATGAGCCTCCACCTCAACCTCCCAAGTAGCTGGAACTACAGGTGTATGTCACCACAGCCAGCTAAGGTTTTTGTATTTTCAGTAGAGACATGGTTTCGCCTTGTTGCCCAGGTTGGTCTCAAACTCCTGGACTCAAGTGATCCACCTGCCTCGGTCTCCCAAAGTGCTGGAACTACAAGCTTGAGCCACCGCACCTGTCCTTTGTTTTTTTTTTTTTTTTTTTTTTTTTTTGGACAACCTGTTTATTCTCTTCATGCCTTCTTGACCGCACTTTTTTAAAAATGTATTTCTTTTATTCCCCCCTTTCAGACTTAAATATAGAAATTCCCTAAAGATTTCTTCCTAGATCTCCCCTTATTATGCATTGACTTGAAAAATGCCATCTCCTCTACTAGCCTCTTTCACCTCCCTTTACATAGTCTTCAAATCTTCATGTTTATCTCTGACTTTTTTTTCTTGAGCTCCAGTTCTTCATTTTTAACAAGTATCCAATATTTTAGACATGCATATTATTCTCACCACTTTTCAGCTTTCTTGAATTTTTCACCTTTTACATTTAATCGTGTCTTCTGAGGTGAAAAATTTTGTAATTTCTAAGCTTTGACATTCAACCTCCACTCTACATTGCTACTTTTATCATTTTGGTTCAGGTCCTCCCTACTTTAAAAGTGAAATGTGGCTGGGCACAGTGACTCAATCCTGTAATCCCAGCACTTTGGGAGGCTGAGGCAGGTTGATCACCTGAGGTCAGGGGTTTGAGATTAGCCTGGCCAACATAGTGAAACCCTGTCTCTACTAAAAATACAAAGATTAGCTGGGTGTGGTTGCAGGTTCCTGTAATCCCAGGTACCTGGGAGGCTGAGGCAGAGGAATCTCTTGTACCCGGGAGGTGGAGGTTGCAGTGAGCCGAGATCACTCCATTGCACTCCAGCCTGGGTGACAAGAGAGAAACTCCATCTCAAAAAAATGGAATGGAAAGGAAAGGAAAGGAGAGGAAAGGAGTCTCATTTTCTTTGGCCCTGTTTCAATTTAGACCAATACATCTGAAGCTCATATGTTAGAAAACGTAATTGAATCTCTATTGTCTGATGTAGGGGGGTTTAATGTCCATAAAAGTAGGCACATAAAGTACATTGCCAGAGCAAATTAGGTGGAAACTGGCAAGCTGAAGTACAGTGTATTCCTTATTCAAAGGGCCAGCTCAAGTCGGCTTCACTGAGTGCTGTCATTGATGAATACTGGCTAAGTGTTATAATACCTTCTAATTATCTTTCACCTGAAGAGAAGACAGAAGTTCATATTTTATATTATAATTCACAATTTTCAAATATTGCCATCTTGTAAAAATATTTTAAAGCTTAATTTTTGGCAAACAAAATGTATTTTGGGACTGAAAGGAATGCACTCGTGGTTAGTTTGAGATCTCATCAAACATTTAAAAGGAAACAAACCCTGAAATGTGCAATAACTTCTTATGAAGAAAGTGCCCTGAAACCTGTTGTACATGCTCAATTCTCAGCAGCCCTAGCTGTAAGATGATCACTTACTTCATATGCATTCAGTATATGCCTCACCTTGTCTGGGAAGCACTAGTTAACATGCCTTTTTACTGTGACACTCAACATCTTTCATAGTCCTATTTAACTATCCTTTTCAATACTATTTCCTGAAAGCACACTTCATGAGCCCTCACTCCAGTCCAGCTAAAGTTACTGATCCTCCAGAAACACATCTCAATGTTTCCTAAATTTTTTTGTTTACTCATTCTGGTTCCTCGGTGTGGAATTACTTCCATTCTTCATTGATGTATTTTCCATCAATTCTGAGAGAAATTGCTTTACATTTTCTAAAAGCCCAGAATTTATTTCATATAATATTATTGTGCTTTGTTTATTGTGTACATATGTGATTGGATCATTATACAAATTGCTCCTTTTCTTCCTTTTAACTCTATGGGGATAGTTGTATCTTCTTGACCATTAACTAATGTTTTTATCTTGGGATTATAAATATGCTTAGAACTAGAACTATTTAATTTATATTTTCTCTAAGCAGCAGTTAGAATCCTGATATAGACTATTATTTCTCAACAGAAGTGAAGCAAATTAATCCAGCAAGTGACATTTTCTATGGCATGTTTTATGCCCAGCTTGTCACTAGTAATTGAAACGGAAAGTAGAGTAGTTTTAAACCTTCCTGATAGGATATCACTTTACTGTGGTTTGTCAATTTCTGCTTCTCTTCCTCTTTCTGAACAGTTTGTAGTTCAGATAAGGAACCAAAGTTTAGTTGGAAAAATAGTGTGGATTAGTTCAGGTAGCAGGGGTGGCAGAATAGAGATAAAACCTGTGATAATGAAACTTGCCATTTTTAGGGACACTTTTGATCTTCTCCTCCTAACTTGAACTATTGTATGTACATTTCATGAATACAAAGACAGGCAGGTTTTTAAATCTCATTTGATGTGGCCTCAGTTTCTACAAAGAGTGCTATAAAATTGTCAAGTCTCTGTTAACAAACCTTTTCTAAACTATAATTTGTCTGTGTATACATGGTCACTAAACTAATAAATAAAAATGTTTACTAGAATATTTAATAGAAATGTATCACCAAAACCTCTGATCCGTTTCCTAGAATATTTCAGGTTAAATGCATTTCTCCCACTAAAATATCCTATTATTTTTTGTCTTTTTACTCATGCCACATTTGTCTGTATATATTAACATTCTTTTTCTCAGAGTAGGAATGAACAGTTTTCATGAAGGCGTGTGAAAGTTTAGGTCCTGAGAAGCAAGTTCCAGTATGGGGAAAAGAAAACATTCAAAAACTTTACTGTGGAAAATACTTGTGAGGGCAAACTAAAACGTCAGAGTAGGGTGGTGCTGGGAAAGCTGTTAGACCACAAAGCAGATCTGACGTGAAAAAGAAGGGGAAGGAAAGAAGTTGAACTGGAAGAGCTTTAGCTTGCAGTGTAGTTCTAGTTCTAGGGTATTTGGCAAAGCTTTGGGGGTTCTTCAAGCCACAGGTCACTGTTAGAGGAGTCCTGTATCTTCAAGGAATGAACTTGCCTCAGTTTCCCTGTTGTGCTCAGTCATCGGCAAAGGGAGAGTTGCCACACCGCAGATGTGTGAATGGATCTTGGAATCCAGCAGCTGGGGCTTTGATCAATAATACTGTAATGTCAGATAATGGAGAAAGCATTTTTATGGCATCTACAGAACCCAAATGAAAAATGTTTCATTAAAAGATAAAATGGGAGGTTATGCATACTTTTGTCTCGAGTTAGAGAAATGAGGAGTTATACATACATCTGCTCTCGAGTTAGAGAATTACATGAAAGCTTTCTCACACCATTTGGATATTGTAATGTATATATGTATGTATTATGCTGTTGTTTTAGAATATTCTATTAGTTTTTCCTCAGAAAATATATTACAGTACTTAAAATGAACTGACCCTTCATGCCTATCTTTGAGGGCAGATAAGAACAAGGTTGGACAGGTATTATCATGAACCACAGCAACTACTAGGGAAAGAGCTTCAAAGGATAGATTGGAAAGTATCTTTTTAAAAGAAGTAATGGTACCAAATTGAGCCTTAAATTCTGCTACAAAGAAAAAAAAGAGGAACAAGAACGTAACCTGGTCTAAAAAATAGCACAATGGCTCCAATAAATGTGTGGTTGGTTCTGCGATAATTCCTGAAAGAAGTCAAGTCTTTCAAGAACTGCCTGTCATTTATTAGATGCCATGTCAGATCCTTGTAAACTATCACCTGAGAAGACCAGTTGTTCTCTCAGAAATCTTAGAGTTTTACTAGCCAGAGTTTGGAGTCTTGTCTCTTAAAAACTGAAAGTTGTGAATTTTTGGCTCTAATTTATAAACTCAAATAAAAATTTACTGTGCTAATGGCAAAATAATACACTTAAGAGAGACACAATTAGTGATATGTGGCCAGGGAGGAAATGGTGGCAATTATATACAAGAGACATAATATGTTTGTATTTTTTGCCAGATGTGTCATAAGTTGTGTCAGTGGCAAAGACAAGCTGGTGTTTCCACTAGAAATTAGAAATGCCTCATACCCCTGAGTTCTTTATATCATCAAAGAAGAAACCCATATTTAATTCTGATTATGGTATAAGTAACAGTATAGTTATTTTTCTTATCCATATTTGCTATGTATCATTGACTAGAATCTATTTCATTATATATTTGATATATTGATATTGGTATGTTCATATCTACTTCCAAACATTGTCCCAGGTACCAGGTTGTAGGTAGTGCCCTAAGCCACTGGTGACTTTTTTTTTTTTTTTTTTTTTTTTTTTCTGAGACAGGGTCTTACTTTCTCACTCAGGCTGGAGTGCAGTGGCATGATCTTGACTCACGGCAGCCTCAACCTCATGGGCTCAAGGGATTCTCCCACCTCTGCCTCCCTAGTAACCAGGACTACAGGCACATGCCACCTCACCCAGCTAATTTGTTTATTTTTGTAGAGAGGGGATTGCGCCATGGTTGCCCAGGCTGGTCTTGAACTCCTGAGCTCAAGCAATCCACTCACCTTGGCCTCCCAAAATGCTGAAACTCCTGGCATGTGCCACTATGTCCTGCCCATTAGTGACATTTTAAATGCTGATTCAGCCATTGATGTGAACTATCACTGTAGACCATGAGTCCATACGAGAAAGTAAACATCAGCAAAATAAGATTATCCTAAGGAGGCCTGGCGCGATGGCTCATGCCTGTAATCCCAGCACTTTGGGAGGCTGAGGCAGGCAGATTACTTGAGGTCAGGAGTTCGAGATCAGCCTGGTCAACATAGCGAAACCCTGTCTCTACTAAAAATACAAAAATTAGCCAGGCATGGTGACAGCTGCCTGCAATCCCAGCTACTCAGGAGGCTGAGGCAGGAGAATCTTTTGAACCCCACAGACGGAGTTGCAGCAGTGAGCCAAGATTGTGCCACTGCACTCCAGGCTGGGCAATAGAGCGAGACTCAGTCTTAAAAATATATATATATATATATATGTTTATATATATATTTATATATATGTTTATATATTTATTTATATATATGTTTATATATATATTTATATATATATGTTTATATATATATTTATATATATATATGTTTATATATATCTCCTAAGGAAACATGAAAATGTTTTCTCTTAGGAAGGTTTTTGATTTTGATTTTTTTTTTTTTTTTAAGTAGAAGCTGTTATAATTGTGGATAGACAATCAACTGGGCTTGCAATGTGGGCTTGACTATAGGTGCAATATCCATCACACTGACCTCTGCATTTACTATATTTCACAAATGAACACAAAAGTGTTCCAGCACCAGGAGCTGGTTGAAGACACCTACTATTTTAATAATACATGTATATTAATCAGGGATGTAGCAAATTGGGAATGACTCCTGAAGGTGAAATTTTATAACTTAAATTTGGGACAGGATTAAAAGAGAAAGGTAGTGATACAATTACAAGCTACATAGATCTCCTTTCCATCTTTTGCCAACAATTACTGGCAATCTTTAAAAGGAATTAGATTTTCCAGTGGAAACAGTTTTAGTTCAATAAATGCCATTTTCCATCTAATTATAGTTACTACTACTACTACTACTAATAGCTGAGATTTACCAAGATTTAGGTAGGTACTAGCATGTCCTAATAACTTTACATAAATTTATAGATTTGATACTTAACATACTTTATAATTTTGTCCATTTTGGGTGGGGGTTGGGAGTAAGGAGATTGAAATACAAAGAGATTCAATGCCTTGACTAGGGTTCTGTTAGCAATGGGATCAGGAGTTCAAACCAAATAATCTGCCTCCAGAACCCATGTGCTCAATCACTTATTTCCCTCTCTCACATATTGCTACTGAGAGAATAACTCCTACTGAGAAAGGGTCTTATGACGCTTTTAAGACTAACCTTTAAGAAAATTTCAGAAGAAATTCTTGAATTTAGTAAAATATTGTACAAGATAGACTTAAAGCTACCTTTAAAGTTTTAAGTTATAAGACTTTGGAAATACTTGCCTTTGTGCACTACAGAAAAAGAGCCCATTCCAGTTCCTCCTCTCTGCTTTGCAAACTCTCTGTTTTTTGCTCACTTTTCACCTAATTACTGCAAATCTTCTCCCTGCAGATGCAGTTTCTCACTCTACACTATCACACGTACATTAGCCTGATGCTTACTTCTTACCTTGCTATAATCTCAGTGAATTAGAATTTTGATCTGATGTGCTATGAAAGGAACAGACAGATAGAAAAGGGAGACATTAGGAAGAAAAGAAAAATTTAAAAAGCACACCTTTATTTTTGGATACTACATCTGCCTGTAGCCAACTTAGAATTATGAAATATAATGAACACGTAAAGGTCTTGACTTGTATTTCTCAATTTATTTTTAAACTTCTTTACTCATTTCTCTCATTGCAGTCCTTGATAACCTTGAGTAGCAAAAATGAGGAGAATGCAAACAGAAGGCTAGGAGAAAAGAAACCTCTTCTAACCACTGTTCCTTAATTTCCCAGGATCCACATTCTCATCCTTACCATTCCTTTAATCGTTTTCCTTTTACACACTTTATATGTTAAATGGAGTCTTATGAACTCACTTGGGAATCTAATCACTATTTTTAAGTAAATATATTCTTATCTCAAAACTTCATTTTCAAACATAACCAGTTTGCAAGTTGAGAACAGATTACAACTAAACAGATTATACACACACACACACACACACACACGTGCACGTGCATTCTGGATTTATTGTATTTGTGCGGTGTAATCATCATCTTGCATCTAAGGTACTCTGATTCTGATATCTTGGAGGAAAAATGAAATATGAATTTGGAGATAAGAGATTGTTGGTTTTGTATTTCTATTACCTAAAACAACTCATGTAGAACTGGTAAGAAATCATGACTTAAAAGTTGCTTATGTTCACATTTGTTCTTTTCTTTAGTTTCATAAAAAACAGTATAGGGAGAGAGATGGTGTAAGACAGCCAAATAGAAGCCTACAATGATTACCATCTATGCAGAAACACCAAACTGAATAACTATCCACACAAAAAAGCACCTTCATAAGAACTAAAAATAAGGTGAGTGATCACAGTACCTGTTTATAACATCATATTAAGGAAGGAGGCACAAAAGAGTGTAGGAAAGACAGTCTTGAATTGCTGACACCACCATTCTCCCATTCCGCAGTAGCAAGAATGGCTGAGTGGCCTGGAGAGAGTATCTGTGCATTTCGGAAAGGGACGGACAGCACACTGATTGTGGAACCTGGCATTGTAACTCAGTGCTGCCCTGTCACAGTCAAAAGCAGCAAAAGGCAGAACTCTGCCAGTGCCCATGGAAGGAGCATTAAGACCAGCCCTAGCCAGAGGTAAATAGTCTGTCTTAAGATTGGAACCTGAGCCCTGGCAAGCCCTTCCACTGTGGGGGAAAGTGCTCTGGGGTCCTAATTAACTTGAAAGACAGCCTAGGTCATAGGACTGCATTCCTGGGCAAGACCTTGTACTGTGTTGGGCTCAGAACCAGTGTATTTGGGGTGAACATGACCTAGCGAGACACCAGCTGGGCCTTCCAAGGGAGTGCTTGCATTAGCCCTCCTTCAACCCCAGGCACTGCAGCTCACACTTCAGGAAGGGACTCCTTAAATCCTTCCTCCTAATTAGGAGGAATTTTGGAAACCATACAAATACATGGAAATTAAATACTATGCTTCTGAATTACCAGTGGGTCAATGAAGAGATTAAGAAGGAAATTTAAAAATTTCTTGAAACAAATAAAGATGGAAACACAACATACCAAAACCTATAGGAGCAGTATTAAGAGGAAAGATTATAGCAATAAGTGCCTAAAAGCAAAAAAGTAAAAAAACTTTCAATAAACAACCTAATGATAAATCTTTTAAAATTAGATGGGTGAAAGCAAACCAAACCCAAAATTAGCAGAAGAAAAGAAATAGTAAAATCAGAGGATAAATAAATGATACCGAAACAAGAAACAGTACAAAAGATCAATACAATGAAAAGTTGGTTTTTTTTAAAAAAAAAAAAAAAAAAATTGACGTTTAGGCTAACTGACAAAAGCAGAGAGAAGACCCAACTAGAAGAGAAAAATGAGACATTACAACCAAAAACACAGAAATTCAAAGGATCATTAGAGGCTATTACAAACAACTATATGCTACTAAACTGGAAAACCTAGAAGTAACAGATACATACAACCTACCAAGATTAAACCATGAAGAAATCCGAAACCTGAACAGGTAATGAGATCAAGGCTGAAATAAAATGTCTTCCAGCAAAGAAAAGCATAGGAATTGATGACTTAACTGCTAAATATTATGAAATATTTAAAGAATACCAATTCTACTCAAACTATTCCAAAACATAGGGGAAGAGGGAATGCTTCCAAACTCATTCTATGAGGCCTGTATTACCCTAATACCAAAACCAGGGAAAGATATCAAAGAAAGAAAACTACAGGTCAAGATTACCGATGAATATTGATGCAAAAATCCTTAAAATACAAGCAATCCAAATTTGAAAATGCATTTAAAAGATCATTCATCATGACCAAGTGGGATTTATCTCAAAGATGGTTCAACATATGCAAATCAATGTGATACCTCATATCAACAGAATAAAGAACAAAAAAAATATGATCATTTCAGTTAATGCTAAAAAAGCACTTGGTAAAATTCAACATCTCTTAATGATAAACCCTCCCCCCCAAACGACTGGGGATAGAAAGAACATAGCTCAATACAATAAAAGCTGTACATGACAGACCCACAGGAGGCATCATACTGAATAGGGAAAAACTGAAAGCCATTTCTCTAAGACCTGGTAGATGAAAATGATACCCCCTTTCACCAGTTATTCAACATAATACTGGAAGTCCTGGCTAGAGCAATCAGATAAAAGAAAGAAAGAAAGGGCATCCAAATTAGAAAGGAAGCCATTTATCCTGTGTGCAAATGATATGATCTTATATTTGGAAAAAAAAAAAAGACTTCATCAAAATAACTATTAGAAATGATAAACAAATTCAGTAAAGTTGCAGGATACAAAATCAACATACCCAAATCAGCAGCATTTCTATATGCCAACAATGAACAATTTGAAAAAGGAATCAAGAAAGTAATTCCATTTATGGTAGCTACAAACAAAATAAAATAGCAGAATATATAAGGAGCTCAAAAAAGTCAATAGAAAAATATAATCCGATTAAAAATGGGCAAAAAGCCATAAAAAAAACAAGATCATGCCTTTTGCAGGAACATAGGTGGAGTTGGAGGCCATTGTCTTTAGCAACACAGCAACAGAAAACCAAATACCCACATGTTCTCACTTATAAGTGGGAGCTAAATGACGAGAACACATGAACACATAGAGGGGAACACCACACTGGAGTCTATGGGAGGGTGAAGGGTTAAGGGTGGGCAGAGGGAGAGTCAGGAAAAATAACTACTGGGTACTAAGCTTAATACCTGTGTGATGAAATAATCTGTACAACAGACACCCATGGCACAAGTTTACCTATATGACAAACCTGCACGTGTACCCCTGAACTTAAAAGTTAAATATATAAAAAAAATTAAAAAATTAAAAATGGGCAAAAGATATGAATAGACATTTCTCAAAAGAAGATATACAAATGGCAAACGGGTATATAAAGAGGTGTTCAATATTATTGACCATCAGAGAAATGCACATGAAAACTACAATGAAATGGCCCGGCGCGGTGGCTCATGCCTGTAATACCAGCACTCTGGGAGGCGGAGGCAGGTGGATCACGAGGTCAGGAGACCGAGACCATCCTGGCTAACACGGTAAAACCCCGTCTCTACTAAAATTACAAAAAAAATAACCGGGAGTGATCGCGGGCATCTGTGGTACCAGCTACTCGGGAGGCTGAGGTGGGAGAATGGTGTGAACCCGGGAGGCGGAGCTTGCAGTGAGCGGAGATTGCGCCACTGCACTCCAGCCTGGGTGACAGAGACAGACTCCGTCTAAAACAAAACAAAACACAAAAACAAAACAAAACAAAATTAAAAAACTACAATGAAATATCATTTCACCCCAGTTAAAATAGCTTTTATCCAAAAGATAGGCAATAATGGATGCTGGCATGGATTTGCATAAAAGGGAACCCTTGTACACTATTGAGGAAAATAAGTTGGTACAGCCACCGTGGAGAACAGTTAGGAGGTTCCTCAAAATCTAAAAGTGGAACTGACATATGATCCAACAATCTTTCTGCTAGATATACCCAAAAGAAAGAAATCAGTGTATCAAAGAAATATCTGGATTCCCATGTTTATTGCAGGACTGTTCACAATAGGCAAGATCTGGAAGCAAGTTGTGTCCACCAACAGATGAATGAATAAAGAAAATGTGTTACATATACCCAGTGGAATACTGTTCAACTATAAAATGGAATGAGATCCTGTCATTTGCAACAACATAGATGGAAATGGAGGACATTACATTAAGTGAAATAAGCCAGGCACAGAAAGATAATCTTCTCATGTTCTCATTTATTTGTGGGAGCTAAAATTAAAGCAATTGAAATAATGGAGATAGAGAGTAGAATGACATTTAAAAGAAGCTGGGAAGTATAGTAGTGGGGAGGAAAGTGCGGATGATTAACAAGTACAAAAATATAGTTAGATGAAATGAATAAGATCTTGTACTTGATAGCACAACGGGTAACTATAGCCAACAATAACTTATTGTACATTTAAAAATAACTAAAATAGTATAATCAGAGTGTTTGTAACACAAAGAAAGGATAAATGCATTTACTTCAATGTGATTATTACACATTGTATGCCTGTATACACATATCTCATATACTCGGTAAATATATACACATCCTATATATCCACAAAAAATTAAAAGTACGGAAAAGTTATGAGGAAAAAAATTACAAAATACATAACAGAGGAATTGCTTGGTGAGATTTAACAAATAGAAATTCTTGTTGGACAGGAGAAAACACATCCATCAGAAAGTCCTTTTCTCCCAGTTGGAAGACTCCTTTCTGTTGAAACCACAGTATCATGAATATTGATCTCATTTTGAGGCAGAATGTAAACTTTTGATTCGGGAATTTCCACATACTAATGCATTTGGCAAAGAATGGGAACAGCATATAACCGAAGTTTTGTTTTCAAGTGTATTGCTAGTGAATGGTGGATTATTTCACTAAGTGAACGTTTTATCTGTAAGCCTTGATTCTCAGAGAAATAATCCAGCTGAAAGGAACCAAAGTAGAAATGTTTGCAAAGAATTATGTAATATTTGAGCTAAGAAGAAATATCTTGTAGCTATTAGCTCCTATTAAACAGGCAAGAAAATCAACACCCAAAGACAGCAATTTATTTATGTTTTCATTGCTAATTATCAAAAATCTGGACATCTAAAAGATAAGATTAATGTGGTTACTTTCATGAAAATTCAAAACTCTGTAACAACAGAAAGATGAAATCGCAATAAAAGTTAAAAGATAAATGACCGATAGGACAAATATTGACGACATATAAGGAAAAGAAGGTCTTCTTTACTGTAGAAAGAATACTGCAAACGAATAACAGAAAGGTGAAAAATCATACAGAAATGAACGATTGAACAGGAACAGATACCTAACAGTAGAACGAATTAAATAACCAATTAACCTGTGGAAAACTTATTTATTATTACAATATGTAAATTAAAATAAAATAAATATCTGTCAATCTATCAAATGGAAAAGATTTAAAAGTTGGGTAGCAACCATAGTTAAGGATTGTGAGCAAAGGTAAATCAGTGGTGTACAGGAGATAGCTTCACCACCTCAAAGGAACAACTGTGTTGATTTTCATCCAACTATGTGTTTAGTAACATTGTATTGGTAGCTTGAAATTGGTGATGGCTAGTATATTTATACTATGGAAATTGTCAGTTACTACCAATCAGGGCTTTTAAAATTTCAAACCAGAGGACCAGTTGTTAAGCATTTGTTAGCACAATACTATCTATACTCACACTTTAAAATGATAATTTAATTGAAGCAAGCTCCTTTAAGAGGACTACTTTAGAATTTATAACTAAATTTTAATGTATACATATTAACTTAGCCATTTTATTCTTATAAGTGTATCCTTCAAATATATCTACAGTGTATATTTGTGGACATTTGTGCAAATCTCTACAAAGATGAGCTCAGTGCTTTGTTTGTAAAAGCCACGCACACAAAAATGGAAACAAACTAAATGTTCAAGTAATAAAAACATACAAAAATTATGAACAGCTAAATGGAGTTTTGCAGTTGCTTTAATAATACAGTGCTAGGTATAACAATATGCTAACATATGCCAAGTATTCTTAGAAATGAAAAAATTGAGTTACGTAACACTAGGCATGAATTTTTTTGTGTTAATAAAACTGGGAAGCAAAAAAAATATTTCAAATATCAAAAAGATATTTGAAAGGCACAAAAATGTGTTAATATTATTTGCCTCTGGATAGTGAGACTACATTTCAGGAAAAAAGTATACACACACAGATACACAAATATATACATTTGTGTACACATGTAATATATAGAATTACATATGTATATATTTATGTTTGTATGTCTGTGTGTGAGTATACATACTAATATATAAGTATATATAATATAGTTATAATATATGTAATATGTAACTGTATAAGCAAATATATATAATATATAAATATATAATTTAAATTATTTGCTTCCTGATTTAAATTTTTAATTTCAACATTTTTTAAGGGAAAAGAGTTTTATGTAAGAATTAAATAGGGATTATGGCCTCAACTTTGAGTAAAGTATTATAGTAGTGCCTGATTTCCCAGTGGGGGCTAGAGTGGGAGGCCATGCTGCCAGAATCCCTTAATCTGAAAGTAGAGACATTATTACTCGCAATCAATCTGGAAAAAGAAATGGTAAGCACTCAGAAATTTCAGAAGACTTGCTTCAGAGTGGGATATGGAGAGATTTATTATCTCCCTTAATAGAGACTGTATGATGGGATAGCAAGTGTGGTTTTTGGGGCTTTTCTTGAGTATAGAGAGTAATTAAACTTCCACATCTATGTTTTTCTAGCAACAGTATAACTAATTACAATATTTTGGAAAATTGTTTGGAAATTTTAAGTGCAAGAAAAGTTTTAGTACTGGTTGGCCCGGGATTTCTCTTTCAAGTGTACTAAATAAGCTGAAACAAAGAGTAAGCTATGGCACAAAGCTGTTCAATCATAACAATATTTATTTTAATGAAAAAATTAACAGAGTTTAATTGTTCAGCATTTCTTAATTGTAAACAAAATGTAGTATATACAATCAATGGAACAAAATGCAGTAATTAAAAATTATCACCATAAAGATCATAGTAACATGCTACTTGACATTTCTTATATATTTCAGGGCAAGTTCTGACTCAACTTGATGGAAGTGAACAAATCTGATCCTTACCAAGTCTTGCTTACTTCAAAAAATGGCACCATCATTCACAAGTTTGCAAAACCTTGGTGTTACATTTTCATCTTGCCCCACCCCCTAGCCTCTCCAACATCCAATCCATTGCCATATTGATTAGTGTTATCTACTAAGTATTTCTCAGACCCATACACCTTTCTCCCAGTTTTCTGACTTAGCCCAACTATGATATCATCTCATTTGGACGATTGTAACAGCTTTCGAACTGGTCTTTTAATATGTCAGTGCCTACAGATCTATTCTCCACATACAACTGCAAGATCTTTTTAAAACAAAAGTCTAATAAAATCCCCTTATTGTTCTTGGATTTAAATCAAAGAAACAAATAACTGTATATGCTCATATTCTCTGCCACTAGGGATTATGCTGAGGTGATTTGTTTTGTCACTTTAACCTAGACAATTCCTATTCATCTTTCAGCTCTCCCTTCAGCATGATTTTGTAGTGGAAGCTCCACATTACTTTTCTTATTAGGACAGACCACACCACCTTTGACTCTTTTTGAGGGTCCTTGCCACAGCTGCAATGTTGTAGCTGTTTGTAAGAATTTTGTATCTGTGTTTGCCTTTTATACTAAATTGTCTGTACTATGAGAGCAGAGATCGTGTGGATTCTGCTCATTATTTTATTCCCCAATCACTACCAGAATATCAGAATGTAATGGATAGTCAAGAAGCACTTTTTTCCTATATGGAATGATAAATTTAAAAGTGAATGATGCAAATATTACATAAAGTAAAAATGAAATATAATTAACTGAAAAAATGTGATACAAATTTAAACCTGGTAGGTTTATATTTAAAAAAATATATAAACAAAAGATTGTGTGGTTTTGTATAAATTACTAGAGAGGATGATTTTAATAGTTCCAGCTCATATTTATTGTGTCTTAGTTTATTCCAGGTGATGCACAAAAGTACATTTTATGCACTATCTTATGTATTCCTTACCGCAAACCTATACGTTAACTATTATACTATCGTGCTATTGAAGGTACTAAGCTGTAAAATTGTCAAATGACTGAGCTTAAATTACACAGCTCATAGTGAATCTGTACTCAAACCCAGGTTATTCTTACTTCAGGGATCCTGTTTTTAGTTAGTGCTACACTGAATTTCATAATTAAGGTGCTGATATTATGGGCATCTTTAATCCCCATAGTTTCTCAGGAATTTCAGATGTAGTCTTCATGACAATGGCAATCAATTGTTGTTGAGGTTCCTCTCATCCTCAATCAATGTCTATTGTTGCCTCATCTCTCCAAATAAGGCCACATAATTAAATAAATGAAATATTTGTCCCTTGAAGCTATTGTTATCATGATCATATTACAAAATAAAGTTATTTTGTTTGGTATAGGTTCAATTTGTATAAAAACCAAAAATAGGAATTTATTATTTTTATTTTAGGAAACTTCTTAAGTTATAGCAGTGAGGCTTAGGTGTAGAGATTTTCTTTGGGCTTGCTTCAAAGTTATGGACATCTTTCAAATCATTTAAAGGGCACTTTGGCACCTAATTGGCCAGTTAAATATTTGCAAATAAAAACAAATGAAAGTTTTTTGTATCCTTGACTTTTTTTTTTTTTTTAAGAAAGATATCTCAATTGTCACATTTCATAATACTCTTGGCTGGAGCATTGTTTATATATCCTTTAGCATTCAGAAAAGTACATTTTGAGTCCATGGGTGGGGGGCAAGCATGTGTATGTATTTGTGTGTTGGGGTATAGCTGGAAGTAGAATAGAGAGAATTTGTTAGTTTGCATGGTCAAATTGCTTACTGAGACTTTTATTTCACCAACTGTATCAAATTCGTCATGTATTCAAAGTTTTTTTTTTTTTTTTGCTCTGAGATTGTAAAACTACAAAAATGCATACAATGTATACATTGTTGATGTTAGTCAATATGATTTAATGAATTAGAGAGTTCCTAAATGATATTGTACCTACCACACTCAATGAGGAGAAACATGACTGTCAGATCTGTGTTGAAAAGAATTGGTCACACTCAATGAATTCACTTAAGTGTACACATTTTACTTATATTTATCTGGATGCTACTTAAGTAGCTACATTTTGATTAAGCAAAATTGGTCTCTCCATTGGACCATTGTATAGCATGAATTTCAAAAGGCCAGAAACACTTACTTTTTCTACTGTAAATAAACAATATACCTTATAATTGAGAAACTCTTCTTTTTTTGTTAACTAGTCTGATATAATATTGAAATAATTAAATGTGTTTTTAAGCAATAAATTTTGCAACCTATTTTTACTACTATATAGAAACCTCAATCTGTTATGCATTACCAAAAAGATTCAGTTTAGATACTGTAGAAAAGAAAAAGTAGAAGCAAGTTTGCAGTCATGCATACGTGCATATGTGTGTGTGAATATGTTGTATGTGTTTATTTAAAATATCTACAGGTGTTTACATTTTTTAACTATGTCATATGCATTATAGAAACATAAGCTTAAGTTGTTCTAAAACTTAAAAAATTAAATGTATTTTAGGATTATCACAGCATAATAAATAAGAATATGATAACTATTAAAATGTCTTCATAAAGAAGAAATCCTATTTGAGAGAGTTTGTCTGATCTATACTCTCTCTCTAGGATTTTATTCTCCTGTTAATGCTTACTTCTTGTTATGGATGGATTTTATCTTGCAATTTTATTACTTTTTAACTTTTAATTAATGATATTTTAGTGTTGCTTCTGGAGGCTTTTTTGGCAGGAAGAGAATTTAATGATAAAAAATGAGTAAACGTTACTAGGATGAAGTGTGTCATTAAAAGAAGCCATTTCTTTCAGCTTCAGTGTGCAGAGCTAGAGCTATGTGAATCACACTGTGTTAAGTGAGATTTGCTGATAAAGGACCTACCTTTATTTTAAGCCGTATTAATATTTTACTCAGCTTTTGGGTCATTTTTCAGCAAATAATAATGACTCTTAAAGGTCAATGCTGTGTTTGGTATGGTAAGCACATTGAAATTCTGCTAGCATGTTTCAGAGTAAAAATTGAACCAGGCAAAGTAACACAAGTGAAGAAGAAAAAAAAAAAAAAAAGAAGAAGAAGAAGAAGAAAGAACCAGAATACCATCTAAACTCAATTTCGCTGAAAGAAAGGGCAGGAGAGTTTTTAAGAGTTGTAATGTGGGTTGGTTGTAATGTAGGTTGTCTGTGTTTGCTAATTGGCCTTACCCAAAGGAAAAGTACATTTTCTCTTATCTTCATGAAAGGAGGTAATTTTACAACATGGAGTAAAGCAACCACGGAAGTTAGATTCCTCTCCTCTTCCACAGACTGGTAGAGAGAGACCAACCTTCCTTGATAATTACATTTCAAAGGGATGGCCCCCAGGCCCTTGAGAGAGACAGTCCTGGGTTGTGAAACTGGCTAGAGGCTTTAAAAATTATTTACATCTCAATGGTGGAAAAGAAAAATTTACAACTACTATTTTTTGAAAGTAACTGCTCTCAGAAGAGGTAGGTCAGTGCAGAGAAACTAGAAAAAAGCCCGTTAAAAGTTTAGTCGGTTTGAAAGAAACATTGGTCACAAAATATTTCTTTTTTCCTACAGTGTTTTATAATGAATATATATCTCATTATCTTTCTAAGACCCATGTTGATAAATGAAGCAGAGACTCACAGAGCTTGGCATTAGGTCATAAACATATGCCTAACTCAACCCCAAATTCAAAATGCTACTCCCTTTCATGACTGTTTCTATATCTATTTTTTGATAAATAACTGAGTCAGATGCAACTGTCTCTCCTTGAAAGAAAATGCCTTTTATTCTTAGTTTTCCTGTTTCATCATTGTGTTCACCTTTCTGGAAAAAAACAGGCATAGAACTGAATGCCATACTTATTTTTAACTCTATTACACATAGCTATCTGGAACTAGCTTATCTAATGGCACACCATTCACACTTCAGCATTCTGAACCAGGAAGAGATGATAATGTGACTGATTTTTCTTTCTTTTTGATTGACACATAATAATTGTACATATTTATGAGATAATAGTAATGTAATACATATAATTGTATAGTGATAAAATCAAGATAATTAGCATATCCATCATCTGAAACATTTATTATTTCTTTGTATTGGGAACATTCAGTATCTTCTTTCTAGCTATTTGAAACTATGTAATATATTATTGTTAACAATAATCTTTTTGCTGGGAAAAGCAAACATGGTCTGACTACTCTTGAGAAGTACTTCCATTAGAGCCTGAGTCAGAAGAGAGCTTGCCACCCACTGAATCACCAGGAGACTCTCTGCAGGTCTTGAAGACTGCCTGCCAAGTACACACTCAGGCCAACTTTGCATAGCTCTGTGGATCTGACAAGAGAACAAGATAGTACAGTTGCTTGCTATTTTTAAGCATGCATAAAAATAATGAGCAAAGAAATCTCGAGGATACCATTATAATAATTGGGGCTAAATAATGTATGACATTAATGGCTTGAGTTTATCACAGCCTCTTATTAAAAATCTCTTCTTTCTTTGAGGGATCAGACAAACTACAGGGACACAATAAATTAAGATGCTTTGTGAATATGAAACATTATAGGCAGAAGCTTACCATTATAGATAGATGAAATTCTATCAAGAGCACTTTGTTATTGAATATGTAATATTTTTGAGAAATAAAACTTTAAATAGTTTACTCTCTTTGTAATTGCATCATGTGATTTCACAGATCAGCAACAATGGAATGTGAAGAGATTACTATAGTCAAATGAAGTAAACGTTTTGGACTCTTTAGGCCCCAAAACCTCCTTATCATAGTGTACCTAATGAATAGAATAAAATATCTGAACAAGGACATATGTTTTGGTAAAATTTATATTTTCAAATACCTCTTGTATTTGTCAGAGGAATTCGAACCAGAGTGACTCTATCTTGGGTGAGGGCTAGGGAAAATGAGGAGGGGACTTGCTGGTCTGCATTCCCAGAAAGTTAGGTATTCCTAGCTTCTAGATGTTTATGATTAAGGGAACAGATTGATAACTAAGCGGACTCAGACTTAGAAGTCTCCTGATATCTTGATATCTTAAGAACAGAAGCATTTCTAATTTTGCTTTAAAGATAATAACATCAATTTTTACAGTAGTTAAGCAAATTAATCCTTTATCACAATCCTTGTAGCAGAGCACATCTTCCCATAATCTCTCTTTTTTTTTTTTTTAATTCTATATATAAACAAGCATTGTACCTATGTTGAACACGATCCTTCTGTTACTTTGGGGAATGCGCTACTCTGTCTATGGCGTAGCTATTCTTTCACCACTTTACTTTCTTAATAAACTTGCTTTTGCTTTGCAGTGTAGACTCACCCTGAATTCTTTATTTTGTAAGATTCAATAACCCTCTCCTGGGGTCTAGATCAGGATCCCTTTCTGGTAATATCTTTCTGGTGAATCCTTAAGAAATGATACTGAAGAGACCCCCAACCCAAAGGAAAATCTGTGTGTACCAATTGGCTGACGTCGGGTAAGTGGGGCGAATATACCCGAGTAAAGGATGGGGCTGGGTTAGGGGCTCAATTTGGAGGAGTTAGAGTCTCTGCTAAGACAGAATGGGTTAAAGCCTCCTCTCAATGAAAGGCAAGGGTGCTTAACTGAACTTGGGTTACAGGTCCAACTTAGAAAGGTTAGAGGTCTTCCTCAGATTTAGGGGGTTCGAGGTCACCCTTCTCAGCAAAGTTCCTCTGGCCTAAGAATGGGTTTGGCACTATGGAATGTTAACTACTATTCTCTTTGGATTACTCTTTCTTGCACTTTTTGCTGACGGCTGTGGGTCACAGGGCTAGGCATGTACAGGATGATGGGACATGGGGAGATTTTTCTTCCCAAAAGGGGTCACTTAAGAGCCGGTGGGACTGTTGGAAAAGATCCCTTCATGACTGACAAGTGACCACCTGAACTTCTGATTCAGTGTTGCTGGGATGGGTGAGTCTTTTTCTGGCTTCCCTGATCATTTCACTGTCCCCACCCTACCACAGGTGATGCTTTTCTCCCTTTCTCTCCTTTCCCTTTATTATCTTTTTTGTTGCTCAAGGTGACCATCTTGCCCAGAGACCACATGTTGAAAAATTTCCTCAGGAGATTGACCTTGGAAGCACGTGGCAGCACTTTCTCTTTGTTTCTACCATCCAGTGGACAGGAATTTTGAGGTTCATGTCATAGTTAGCTTTAAAATTTATCTCGAGCAGTTAAAAGCCATTGCAAGCTCAAAATTGGCTCCTCTAGACTCCTTCTGGGAAGAGCAATGGGGACTGTCCAGTGCTGTAGCTCATAGCTGAAGCTTTGCCACTTTACAATGGTGGTCTGGGTTCAGTCCAGGTTTAGGGAATGAGTACTTTCTGGTTGATATCTGCATGACTTTTACCATTTGTTGATTTTCTCTTTCCCTTCATGAACCATCTTGAATTTTCTTTTCTCTGAGCCAGAAATATTGGCTGTTTAGCCTGGCTAAAGTTTGGTAATAAGAAATTTAAAAGGACTTTTAAAAAAGTACTATAGTTAAATGTCAGCTTAATTAAAAGTAGATATCAAGTACTAATGGCCTGGAACTTCTTGGGAAAAACCAAGGAGGCACCGCAGACCCTTTTTTGGGAAACACCTCTATTTTCCTCATGAAACCTCAGGAATTAAAAGTGAATAAATCCCTCTCAAAATCTAAGGCTCTTTCTGTTTTGCATTGCATTATCTGATGTGTTTGACTTTACGGGTATCAGAAATTACTTCACATTATGGGAGAGCTTTAGTGTGTAGCAACTAGGTAGGAAGTATACTTTTGGAGATGGCTAATGGCAGTTGGTAGGCATATCCAGCTTTTTGCATGTTTGGATCAGAGAAGCATGCTCTTGGCTACCTAGGAAGTATGGAGATGTCCCCATCCCCCACTGAGAGATAAGACACCCATGGGGAAGGGCTGATTCCCTCTCTTGGAGATCTAGGATCTAACATAAAATTGGGACCCTTAATTTTGGGGATCTGTTTTGCCTTTCAGCATACCTGCTTATTAGTCTGTAGAAACTGCATACATTCCTGGTCCTGTTCCTCCAAGGGCTCTACCCTGAAGCCAGAAATCCAATTAAGAAACTGGAAAAAGAAAAGTCTTACAAGTACTGGATCTTCTTCTGTCTGTGTATTTATGTGTGTGTGTGTGTGTGTGTGTGTGTGTGTGTGTGTGTGAGAGAGAGAGAGAGAGAGATGAAAGAGCTTTAATTAATTGATTTAAAATAATAAGAGCTTAAATCAAATATTTTGTCAGGAAAGTAAAAGGTGTAATGCCTTTTAGTTTATGTGACTTTAGTAATCTTTAAGAAATAAAGACAGTTTTAAAGATTATTAGTACAATAAAAATACCTTCGAAAATGTAAACCTTTAGTCTAAATTATGCAGATCAGATATTAGGCTTGTTAAATGCTTTTAGGTCATAAACAGCTACTTTGACTTTTGAAAAAAAAAATGTTTAATTTATCTAATTTAGAGCATTAGATTCTAAATGAGGCCTGGGAACATAAGTAGAGCCATGCCCCATAGTTATGCTGGAGAAAGCCCTTATTTGCACTTCTGTCTGATGTCCTAGGCTCCACAACTGGTACAAAATTACAGTTGCTTACAAAACGTGTTTTTCATCAACAGTAAAAGTTGCTAAGAGTTAACATTGTAACATGTAATTGAGACTTACTAAAGAAACAGTTTCAAATGCAAGGTGTGTGAGGAAAATGAAATGTGTTTTTGGTAAAAGATTATAAAACATCATGGGAATATGGATTTTTTTTGCAAATTTAGAGGGTTAAAGGATTGTTTTAAGTTAAATGGTATAAAGCTAAAAGTTTCAATATTTGTTAAAAATTAATCTTGTAAGGGAAATTCTGTGTGTTAATGTACTGGCTAAAATTAAACGGGTATTATTCATTTTTTTCCATATATTGAACATTGAAATAAAAGCACAACAGGTTTTTGTTTGAGCACTCAGCTGCCCTTTAACAAAAATTGTAAAGGGTTATAAAAGATTTAGAAGAATCTTACCATATGATCAGACATTAAAATTGGATAGATTTGTCTGTAAGGTTTTATTAAGAATTGGGGTTAACATTAACAATAAACTAATGCAATGGTGAAATTGGCTTATTTGATATAAAAGTCATACAGAAATCATTGTCAAACATGAAATGGTGTTAGGCTTTCTTTGGGCTGTATTTGTATAAATGTGTTATTGGTATGCATTCCAAAATTATGTAAAACTCCTATAATTCTGATATATTAGGTTAGTGAAAAAGTAACTGTGGTTTTGGACCCTGAATTTTAAATCATTGTAACTAGGCTCATACACATCTTTATTAATCAAAATAGGAATCATTACAATGAACACATTTTTGCCAATGAGAAATAAGTTGTTTATTTCTATAGCATAAAAATCTATGCTTTGGGATTCAATGAACTCTTAGAAAGCATTTTCTGCATTCTATGGTGGTGGAAGTGTTTTCCCTGCAAAAAGTTGTTGAGATGCTTGAAGAAGTGATAGGTAGCAAGGGGCTAGGTGAATATGACAGATGAGACAAAACTTTGTAGCCCAATTCATTCAACTTTTGAAGTGTTGGTTGCATGACATGCAGTCGGGCATTGTCATGGAAAAGCACTGGAACCTTTCTGCTAACCAGTGCTGGCTGCACACATTGTAGTTTTGGGTATATCTCATCAATTTATTGAGCATACTTCTCAGAGGTAATGGTTTCTCTCAGACTCAGAAAGCTCTAATGGATCAGACCAGCAACAGACCACCAGACACGACCATGACCTTTTTTTGGTGCAAACTTGGCTTTGGGAAGTGCTTTGGGGCTACTTCCCAGTTCAGTTTCTGAGATGGTTGTCACTGGTTGTTGTATAAAATCCACTTTTTGTTACAAGTCCCAATCTGATTGAGAAATAGTTTATTGTTGTTGTATAAAATAAGAAAAGATGACACTTCAAAACAATGTGTTTTTAAAAAATTTTTGCTCCGCTCGTGAGGCACTCACTTATCAAGCTTTTTCACCTTTCTAGTGTTCTTCAAATATGGAACAATTGTAGAATGGTCAATGTTGAGTTCTTTAGCAACTTCTCATGTAGTTGTAAGAGGGTCACCTTTGATGATTGCACTCAATTGGTTGTTGTCAACTTCTGATGGCCAGCCATTTATGCTCCTCATCTTCAAGACCCTTGTCTCGTTTCAAAACTTCTTGAACCACTACTGCACGCACATTCATTAGCAATTCCTGGACCAAATGCATTATTGGTGTTGCAAGTTATCTCTGCTGCTCTATAACCCATTTTGAACATGAATAAGAAAATCACTCTAGGCTGAGCATGGTGGCTCACACCTGTAATCCCAGCACTTTGAGAGGCCGAGGTGATTGGATCATTTGAGGTCAGGGGTTCGAGACCAGCCTTGTAACATGATGAAACCCTGTCTCTGCTAAAAATACAAAAATTAGCCAGGAGTGGTGGCAGGTGCCTTTAGTCCCAGCTACTCAGAAGGCTGAGGCTGGAGAATTGCTTGAACCCAGGAGACAGAGGTTTCAGTGAGCTGAGATCATGCCATTGCACTCCAGGTTCGGTGACAGTGAGACTCCATGTCACCAAAAACAAACAAACAAACAAACAAACAAACAAACAAACAAACAAAAACAAGAAAGAAAGAAAATTACCTGAATTTACTTTTTGTCTGACGTTATTTCCATTGTCTAAAATGAACATAAAATAAACAGCAACTAATAAATCATTAACAAAAACAGAGAGAAATGCCAATTAAAATTATATATAACATAACCACATTTAAGAATGTATTCCAGTATCAAAAGGCAAATTACAACAATGCACTCCTGACCTAATAACTAAGTGTATGTTATTAATAACTATAATTATTACATAAAACAATTCTATGCCACAGAGGTAACCAAAATTTCCTCGTTACTTGTGGCTTTAATAGTGGCTGTCCTAAGACTTTTTGTCTTCCACAGACAATTGTTTTGTTTTGATCCTCTTTAAAAGGTAGTTTATAATCAGCTATAGGACTTTGACAGATGTTCTTAAATGCAGATTTTCTGATAACTTTGGAGATTGTGACACTAGAATAAAGGAAAACATTTTCAGGACTCTCAAGAAAAGCTGAAATGTTCATGAATATTAAGCAGAACACGAGTTAACTGCATGGACTAAACTAATAGAAGTCTGAAGTAATCTTTTTCAACTTTTTACTTAAAACTTTACTGATCCTTTGTATTGTTTTCAGAGTCAAGGAAACTTCTCTTTTAAGCTATTTACAGTTTTTAACAACTGAGTAAAATATACTCCTGTGAACAAAATTTGAATCATATTTGCTTCTGTCTACCTGATTTCTCTAAAATTTAGAAACTATTTGTGAGTGTTCTTGTTTATGGCAATACAGTTATTAGAATAAGTGGAATAAGAACCTGTTTGCTTTTGTAAAAGGAAACAATTGGAGAAGTTGGTTACTTTACCAAGGCTTTAACTGGAATGGCATGCCTTGCTTTAAGGAATCAAGTTTGACTTGTAGAGCCAATAAAAGCCCCTTGGGAAACTGGCCTCATACTATGTCTACACACTCCCTGTACACAGATCCTGACCTGTGGCCCAGGAGCCCCAAGTTGTCTTGGGACATTAAAATGAGAGGAATTTACCCAACTCATATCAGTATTTGAAGGTCCAAACGGATGGCTGGGCTTGGCTTTAAACAAAGTCTTATCTGAGATTCCTTACAGAAGAAAAGTTCCATCAAAGCCAATTAAAAGAAGCCTATGTGGCAAATAATTATTCTTGCTGCATTTTATATCAATACAAATAATCAGGTCAAGTATAATAAAGGAAATCAGTCTTACCGTGATTTGTCTTTAGTAAAAGTGGGAAACTGGAGAGAGAAGAAATTATCTTTTAAGAACTATGGTACACCAGAAACTAGAAACTAGATTCTAGTTTCATCAGTGGTTTTGAGTTTTTCCTGCAATTTAGGCTGACCTTGCTTATTCCTGTGAACCAACCAGTGATCTCTGACTGCAGCTCAGAGGAAACAAGAGGGATAGGTAATGTAAAAATCCAGATCAGTATTCTAATTCTGAGCATATACTGGAATCAGCTAACAACCCCATATCAGCTTGTTTCCAACAGTTGCCCAGTTCATGAAAAACCTTCTTATTTAGTTTACTTGGGATAATTTTCCTTATTTTGACTTACTGTTGTAGAATATATTCTTGTTGTACTCTTTGCGTTGGAATCCAGGGTAAGCTTACTGAATATTTTCTTATATTGAACACTTATTAATCTTCCAGATATCACCTTCCAGATATCATAACTCTAGAGTTATGAATGTCCCTCACCATACTGATGGCATTTCTGACTGAGCTCCTCTCTATCCTAAATCCAAGAAACTCTAATAGTTAGGCATCAATATCATCACCCCTGTTTAGCATGAGGAAGTTACAGAAGATGGATCTTTGTCCCTCTGCAACTCTTAGGATTAACTGTCCTCTTGTAAAGTGTGGGGGTAAATATGTCAGAGACATTTGAACCAGAGCAACTCTGTCTTAGGTGAGAGCTGGGAAAAGTAAGGATGGAAGTTGCTGGGCTGCCTTCCCAGAAAATTAGGTATCCATAACCTGTAGATATTTACAGTTAAGAGAACAGACTGATAACTAAATAGACCCAGAATTAGGAGTGCCTTGATATCCCAATACCTTAAGAACAGAAGCATTCCTAATTTCACTTTAAAAATAATAATATTGATTCTTACAAAATATAGTAATTAAGAAAATTAATCCTTTATCACAATTCTTTGTTGCAGAACACATCTCACCATGATCATCTTCTTTTTTTTTTTAAATCCTGTATATAAACTAGCACTGTACCTAGGGTGAACTCATTTCTCCTCTTACTTTTGGGAATGTCCTACTCTGTCTATGGAGTAGTTACTCTTTCACCACTTTACTTTCTTAATAAACTTGCTTTTGCTTTGCTCCATGGACTGCCCTGAACTCTTTATTGCACTAGATTCAAGAACCCTCTTTTGGGATCTGGAATGGGACCCCTTTCCAGTAACATATTCAGTGATTAACAAAATGTTGGGTTAACAAATGGATGCTGAAAAATATTATTAAATAAATAAAATAGCAAATGTTAAATGAATTTTAAAAAGAAGATAAAACTCAATTATTCAACAAATATTTATTGAGTTCTCACTCTATTTCATACTTTCTTCTATACACTTTTCATACATTACTGAACAAAACTGGCAAAGATTCAATGCGATGTTGTGTATTTTGATATGAATATATTAAAACTGCTAGCAAATTGATTGTTGAAACATTGAATTATATGATCCCACACAAAATTTAATTCATTACCTACAAGAATGGGAGACGTGAGTTTAGTGAGCAACCATATAATATATTGCAAATATGACTTTTACAGAAAACTAAGGAGTAATGTTAATGGTATTTCTGTTATGTAAATATGGCTAAAAAAATCAGGAAACATTGAATAAAGTATTAGCTTCAGTCTAAAGTGTTATTAAAGCAGTAGCCCTCTAGTAATAGGTTAGGTAGGGTTTGGAATACAAACAGAAATTTTACATGATTTCTAATAACAAATTGAGCATAGTCATGTATTCTTTCTTTACATTACTTTCTTCAACTAATATCAATTTCCACCTATTTTGAGGTTATGAGCACATTTATATGAATTTTTTTTAGTTCTAATTAAATTCCCTGATCCTAGGTAAATATTAAAATAGTAGGAGTAAAATTCATAAAAATAAAGGCTATGATGAAGGAGTAGTCATATGTAAAATAATTCAAAATTTGTGAAAAAATAATAAGTACTAGAATCAAAACAAGGTATTGCTCATCCATGTTATTTAAGTTATACTTTAATAGAGCATCAGTGTATAAAATATTATAAACATAATAACATCTAAGTGCCTGAATTCATACCCATACCAGATTTTTAGTACTAATACTAGGTAATTATGAAGGTAAATGGTAAATCACAACTTCTGTAAAATTCTAAGTAAATTTTACAGAATAATTTCTGAAAACAATTTTGATAGTAAATAACATAGATTTAAGATATATTTTGGATATACAATAGAGCTTTTGTACTTTTTTTCCCACTTCACTAGGTAGATCCATAACATTATCACTTCACCATAGTGCTGTTCCTACTCAGATTCATTCTTCAAACCATACATTGCTTATATCACAATTATAGTTCTTACTAGTTGGGTGATGTTGCTCTCTCTACACTCCAGTTTTCCTCATTTATAAAGTATGTAGAGTACACAAAATTTAATGTAGAAGTTTCTATTGAAATTATACATATAATGTTCTTATTACAGTTTCTGAAGTTAGAATGTGTCAAAAAAAGGTGGCCATTATTATTACAATTATTCTATGCTTTTTAAATTATTATTGTTGTCAAATTACTTTTTCCAATGAAAACCTTATGGCAGAAGCATATCAAATTATGTTTAGGAATTGTTTAAAAGCCATACGAATTGTTTAAAAATTAACTCATATATTAGCAAGTCTTAATCCAGTTACATTTTTGAGATAGAATTACTCCCAATGACTGTGGAATATCTATCACCAAAATCAAATAATCAACATTTAAGAGAATAAAGTTTTTCCTTTTTCACTATGCTTCCAAAAATTACTAGAAATTAGTTTGCATATGCTCTTTCCTTTTATTCTCATACTTCATAACAATTTTTAACAAAACTGCTCATGTAAATGTCCATAAATTATTGTCCTATAAATTTTATCTGAATCAAAACATTTTGTGAATCATGGTGACTATATTTCTTTTTGTGAAATGAATGTGCTGTGGTCATAATTTTTATCTAATCTCTAATATCATTAAGAGCAAAATTTTGGTGGCTTTGAGATATGAATTCTACTCTGTATGTACCCTGGAATATTTATAAATACAAAATGGTTAGTAACAGAATCCCCAGGTTTATATTTTGAGCTATAAACAAATGGATGTTTTTTAGGGTTTCAGCCATTGTTTCAGTCAATATTTTTCCAGCAGTCATTACTGTATGCCTTGCCTTTTTCTAGGTTAATGTTATTCTTTAAAAATAGGTGATAGAAGAATGTTTTTTTAATTTTTAAAAATTTTTAGTCCTTTTTTACACTGAAGGACTAAGAATATTTAACTTTGGTCTTAGTGGGTAAAAGAATGCTTCTTACTGAAAATTCATATTTAGTGACTCTCTTAGTGGGAAATATCTGGACTTTTTCAAATATGCTTTTTTACGTGTTATCAGATACTCAAATATTGTTAAACAAACAAATTAATAAAGGGCATACTCAGAAACCAGTAGTAGTATCATACAATAACTGATGGACATGACATGCAAAATACTAACTAGCAAACTTACTGTAATATCAAGTCATGGGGCAAATGATTAAACTAGGAGTGAATACTTGTTTAGAAAAGAAAGCAAAATACTTACAGTAATTTAAAAAAATTCTACTGTCATGTTGATTTTATAGTTTAGCAAAAAATTTATCTTTACAAATAAACCTTTATGAACAGAAATTATAATTTCCTAATTTAACAATGAGTTACATTTGTGGATTTATTTAATGTTCTATTCTTGTTTTTAGAATTTTACTTAGAATACATAATGCAGTATTAACAAAATATTTTTTTGAAGTAAATTTGCACATTCGATTCTTTTTAAAATTTACTTTAATTTTTACTTTTTGTGTGTACACAGTAGCTGTATATAGTTATGGGGTACATGAGATACTTTGATAGTGGCATGCAATGCATAATAATCAAATCATGGAAAATTAGGTATTCCTCCCACCAAGCATTTATTCTTTGAGCTACAAACAATCCAACTAAACTTGTTTAGTTATTTTAAAATATACAATAAAATTATTATTGACTAAAGCTCCTTGACATGCTATCAAATACAGGATCTTATTCACTCTTTCTGTTTTTTTGTAACCATTAGCCATCCCTATCACCCCCCACCCCCACCCCGCCCAACTACCATTCCCAGCCTCTGTTCTATTCTCTATCTCCATGAGTTTAAATTTTGTGAATTTTAGACACCACAAATAGGTAAGAACATGTGATATTTGTCTTTCTGTGCTTGGCTTATTTCACTTAAAATGTTGACCTCCGGTTCCCTCTGTGTTGTTGCAAATGACAGACTCACATTCTTTCCTATGTCTGAATAGTACTCCACTGTGTACATGCACCACATTGTCTTTATCTATTCATCTGTTGATGGATACTTAGATTGCTTACAAATTTTGGCTATTGTGAAGAGTTCTGCAACAAACAGGATTGCAAATGTCTTTTCAACATACTGATTTCCTTTCTTTTGGATAAAAACCTAGCAGTGGGATTGCTAGATCATATGGAAGCTCTATTTTTAGTTTTTGGAAGAACCTGCAAACTCTTCTCCATAGTGGTTCTAATAAGCTAACTTCTAACAAAAAGTGTATGGGGGTATCCTTTTCCCCACATCCTCCTGGCATTTGAAATTGCCCATTGTTGGGATATAAGCCATTTTAACTGGGGTAAAATGATACCTCATTTTAGTTTTGATATGTATTTTTCTAATGATCGATGATGTTGAGCACCTTTTTATATGTCTGTTTGCCATTTGTATGTCTTCTTTTGAGAAAAGTCTATTTAAATCTTTTACCCATATTTTGATTGGATTATTAAATGTTTTCTCGTAGGATTGTTTTGAGCTCCTTATATGTTCTGGTTATTAATCCCTGTCAGTGGGTAGTTTGCAAATATTTTCTCTCATTTTGTGGGTTGTCTCTTTACTTCCATGATTGTTTCCTTTTCTGTACAGATGCTTTCTTCTGTAGGGTATTACTCAGGATATCTTTGCCCAGTTGAATGTCTTGGAGAATTTTCTCAATGTTTTATTTCAGTAGTTTCATAGTTTGAGATTTTAGATTTATGTCTTCAATCCATTTTTATTTGACTTTTGTAGATGGTGAGAGGTAAAGGTCTAGTTTCATTCTTCGGCATATGGATATCCAGTTTTCTCAGCACCGTTTATTGAAGAGACTATATTTTCCCTGGTGTACATTCTTGGCACCTTGTTAAAAATGATTTCACTCTAGGTGTGTGAATTTGTTTCTAGGTTCTCTATTATGTTACATCGGTCTATGTGTCTGTTTCTCTGCCAGTATCATGCTATTTTGGTTCCTATAGCTCTGCAGTATAATATGAAGTCAAGTAATGTGAATTTTTCAGTTTTGTTCTTTTTGCTTGTGATAGCTTTGGCTATTCCAGGTCGTTTGTGAGTCTATATAAATTTTAGGAGGTTTTTTCTATTTTGGTGAAGAATGGCATTGGTATTTTGATAGGGATTGCATTGAATCTGCAGATTGCTCTGACTAGTATGAACATTTTAACAATATTGATTCTTCTAATTCATGAACATGGAATATCCTTCCATTTTTGGGTGTATCCTTCAATTTGTTTCATTAGTGTTTTATCATTTTCATTGTAGAGATTTTTCACTTCTTTGGTTAAGCTAATTCCCAGGTATCTAATTTTATGTGTGACTATTGTAAATAGAATTTTGTTTGTTCCTTTTTTTATATTGTTCCCTTTTGGTATATAAAAATTATAGAAATGCTATTATTATTATTATTATTATTATTATTATTATTTGATGACGTCTCACTCTGTCACCCAGGCTGGAGTGCAGTGGCGCAATCTTGGCTCACTGAAAGCTCCACCTCCTGGGTTCACACTATTATCCTGCCTCAGCCTCCCGAGTAGCTGGGACTACAGGCTCTCACCATCATGCCTGGCTAATTTTTTGTATTTTTAGTAGAGATGGGGTTTCACCGTGTTAGCCAGGAGGGTCTTGATCTCCTGACCTCGTGATCCGCCTGCTTCGGCCTCTCAAAGTGCTGGGATTACAGGCATGAGCCATTGTGCTTGGCCTAAATGCTATTGATTTTTATGTGAATTTTGTATCCTTCAACTTTACTGAATTTGTCTTTCACTTCTAATGTTTTTTTTGGTGGAGTCTTTAGGTTTTTTTCAAATATATGATCATATAATTTGCAAAAAAGGATAATTTGACTCCTTCTTTTTCAATTTGGATGTTCTTTATTACTTTCTCTTCTCTAATTGCTCTAGCCAGGACTTCTAGTACTATGTTGAATAACAGTGGTGAAAGTGGACATCCTTGTCATGTTACAGATCTTGAAGGAAGACTTTCATTTTTTTCCCATTCAATATGATACCAGCTATGGTTCTGTCATATGTGGCTTTCATTGTGTTGAGGTGTGTTCCTTCTATCCCGTCTTTTAAAAAATATTTTTATTAGAAAGATTGTTGAATTTTAACAAAAGCTCTTTCAGCATCAATTGAAATTATCATATGGTTTTTGTTCTTTATTCTGTTGCAATGATGTATCACATAGATTAATTTGCATATGTTGAACCCTCCTTGCATTCCTAGGATAAATCCCACTCTGTCATGATAAATGATATTTTTAGTGTATTTTTGAATTTGTTTTACTACTATTTTGTTGAGAATTTTTGCATCAATATACATCAGAGATATTGGCCTGTGGTTTTCTTTCTTGATGTGTCTTTCTCTGGTTTTTGTATCAGGGTAATGCAGGTCTCATAGAATGAGTTTGTAAGTATTTCCTCCTCTCCTATTTTTTGGAATAGTTTGAGTAGCATTGGTATTGGTTTTTAAAATATCGGGCTGGGGAGAACTCAGTGGCAAAGCCATCAGGTCCTAGGCTTTTCTTTAGTGGATCATTTTTATTATGGTTTTGATACTTTTACTTCTTATTGGACTGTTTGGGCTTTGGAGTTATTCCTGGTTCAGTCTTGGTAGGTTGTATGGGTCTAGGAGTTTATCTATTTCTTCTACATTTTCCAATTTATTGGCATGTAATTGTTCATAGTAACCTCTAATGATCCTTTGAATTTTTTGCGTTAATCAGTAGAGACGTCTCTTTTTTCAACCCTGATTTTATTTATTTGGGTCTTCACTCTTTTTTTCTTAGTCTGACTGAAGTTTTGTCAATTTTGTTTACGTTTCCAAAAACCAACTTTTTGTTTTGTTGATGTTTTGTATTGTTTTCTTCATTTCATATTATTTGTTTCTGCTCTGATATTTATTATTTATTTTCTTCTCCTAATTTTGGTTCAGCTGGCTCTTGGTTTTCTAATTATTTAATTTACACCATTAAGTTATTTGTTTGAAGTTTTTCTGCTTTTTTGATGTAGGTATTTATAGCTATAATTGTTTACGCTTAGTACTGCTGTTGCTGTATCCCATAGGTATTGGTATATTGTGTTTCTATTACCATTTGTTTAAAGACAGTTTTCAATTTCACTGATAATTTCTTCATTGACATAATTGTAATTCAGTACCATATTGTTTAATTTGCATGTGTTTATATAATTTCTAAAACTACCCATTGTTGATTCTAGTTTTATTCTATATTGGTCAGAGAAGGTACTTGATATTATTTCAGTTTTTTTGAATGTTTTAAGACTTATTTTCTGACTTAAAATATGATCTGTCCTTGAGAATGATTTATGACCTGAGGAGAAGAATGTGTGCAGCCTTGGATGAAATGTTCTGTAAATATTTATTAGGTTCATTTGTTCTATAGGGCAAATTAAGTCTAATGTTTCTTTATTGATTTTCTGTTTGGGAGATCTGCCCAATGCTGAAAGTGGAGTGTTGAGGTCTCCAGCTATTATTGTATTGCGATATAGCTCTCTCTTGTCTCTTTTGCTCTAAAAATATTTGCTTTATATATCAGTCATTTCCTATGTTGGTTATATATATATCAGCATTATATCCTCTTGCTGAAATGACCACTTTACTATTAAAGTGGTGATTTACCTTCTTTGCCTCTTTTTATAGTTTTTTTTTCTTGAGATCTATTTTTTCTGATAAAAAGGTTAGCTACTTCTGCTCTTTTTGGGTTTCCTTTGCATAGATTTTCTTTCTTCAATCTGTTTATTTTCAATCTATATATGTCTTTACAGGTGAAGTATATTTCTTGTAGCAACAGATAACTGAATCTTGCTGTTTTAGCAATTCAGCCAATCTATGCCTTTGTTTTGAGAGTTTAGTCCATTTACATTCACTGTTATTATTGTTAAGTAGGACTTCTGCTACTTTATTTGGTTTCTCATAGTTTTACAGTCTTCTCTTCCTTCTTTCTTTCCTTCCTGTCTTTCTCTTAGTGAAGGCACTTTTCTCGGGTGGTATGCTTTGATTTCTTGCTTTTTATTTTTTTGTGTACCTGTTGTATGTTTTTTGATTTGATTCTACCATGAGGCTTACAAATGAGGCTTATAAACTAATATGTTAAACTGATAACAACTTAACACTGACTGCATATACGAACATGCAAAGAAACCTAATAATAACTCTACAGTTTAACATTCTCCCCTCTAGCGTTTTAACATGTGTTGTTTCTCTTCATATCTTATTGTACTGTCTATGTCTTGAAAAGTTGTAATTATTATTTTTGATTAATTTATCAATTATTCTTTCTATTTACAATAACTGTAGTTTACAAACTGTCGTTACAGTGTTATACTATTCTGTTTTTCTGTGTACTTACTATTAACAGTGAGTGTACCTTCACATGATTTCTTCTTGTTGATTAATATTCTTTTCCTTCAGATTGAAGGACTCTATCATTTGTTGTAGGACAGATCTTGTGTGAGTTAATTCCCTCAGCTTTTGGTAGTCTTGGAAGGTCTTTATTTCTCCTTCATGCATTAAGGATATTTTCTACAGATATACTATTCTAGGGTAAATGTTATTTTCCTTCAGCACTTGAAATAGTCATGGCACCCTCTCCTTGCCTGTAAATTTTCCACTGAAAAGTCTGCTGCCAGACTTATTACCCCTCCATTGTGTGCTACTTGTCTCTTTTCTCTTGCTGCTGTTAGGATTCTTTCTTTACACTTAACCTTTGGGAGTTTGCTTATTAAATTCCCTGAGGTAATCTTTGGGTTAATTCTGCTTGGTGTTCTATAACCTTCTTGCACTTGAATGTTGATATCTTTCTTTAGGTTTGGGAATTTCTCTGATATCGCTTTGAATAAACTTCCTATTCCCATATCTTTCTCTACTTCTTATTTAAGGTCAATAACTCTCAGATTTGCCCTTTTGAGGATATTTTCTAGATCTCATAGGACGTTTTATATTGTTTTTCATTGTTTTCCTTTGTCTCCTCTGACTGTATTTTCAAATTTCCTGTCTTCAAGCTCACTTATTCTTTCTTCTGTTTGGTCAGCTCTATTATTAAGAGAATCTGATGCATTCTTCAGCATGCCAATTGCATTGTTCAACTTTAAATTTTCCACTTGATTATTTTAAACTATTTAAATCTCTTTGTTAAATGTATCTGATATTATTCTGAATTTGTTTCCTGAGTTGTCTTGAATTTCTTTGGGTTTCCTCAAAAGAGCTATTTTGGATTTTCTGCATGAAAGGTCATGTATCTCTGTTTCTCCCAGATTTGTCCCTGGTGGTTTATTGAGTTCATTTGGTAATGTCACGTTTACCTGGATTTTTTTTTTTTTTTGATACTTGTAGATGTTCTTTGATGCCTGGGTATCTGGGGAACCCAACCCTGATAATTCAACGTGACAAAAAGCCTCCAGTTTTCTTTTTAGAGAGCGGCCACTGCTGAATCCAAATAGGTGTCAGATTTCAATTGTAAAGGGATAGAATCAGGAGGCGTGGCAGCTAAAAAGGATAACCTCAACCAATCCTGTCTTATTTTACAGTAATTGGGAGGGGTTTAATAATCTCTCATGTTTTTGACTGAGACCGAGTCCAGGAACAAACCCTATGTTTTCTATCATATGCTGACTGGGAGCACTATAAGAGTTATGTGGAATATTAATTTCAGCCCCAGTATCTACTAGGCCCTCAAACTTTTCCTTGAATGTGTATGGTGCAGGTGGACCTTTGTTTAGAAATTACATTAATCCAATAAGTGGCCTTTTCACCGCCAGAGTCCATCCCAGGGCCACGTGTCTTATCTCCTTTGTTTAACATGATATTAGGTAGTAAAAGCAATTGAGCAATTGGCTCACTGACTGGAATGGAAACAGGAACACTGGCAGACAGGATTAATTTAATCTCATCAATGGAATCAGAATTAATGAGACCAGTGTGAATGGTGATTCCTTTAGGAGAGGTGGATGCCGTACCTAACCCCAGGCCCACCAAAACTTGAGGTACAGGGCCAGTGACCCCATGTGGACAATTAAAGGCAAAGAGTTAGGTAGTAAATTTAGAGGAACAGTACTACAAAGATCAACTGCCCCACCCCCTACCGTGGAGGTGGACAAGCATTGTACTGAGACAGAAGGAAAGGTTGGGACCCATTTGGGTTGGCTGTAGGCAAATTTGTTCGTTCTGGGTGTTGTGCTGGGACCACCTGAAGCAGAGACACAACATTGGTCTGAGTCTGAAGTGTCCCATTTGATATCAGGGCTTGGGACTGGCCCCATTCCCTGTTTCCCTGGTGTTGTGGCAGGGGTTTTCCATCTATATCATACCTAGAGTGGCAATTACTCGTCCAATGTTTACCTTTGCGACAACGTGGGCAAACAGTAGCAGCAGTATTTGGCTGTGTTTGTTGAGCCTGCTTGGCAGCTTTTAAGTTTTTAACAGTACAATTTTTTCGAGTATGACCAAGTTGACCACAGTTATAGCAGGCTCCAAGAAAAGAATTGGTGGGACCAGTTTGGTTGATGTCCTTCATGGCCCATGCCCACAGAATAGCTCTGTGGGTGTCTGATCCAATGACTTGACAAGCTTTAATATATACAGGCAACACCTCCAATCATCAGGTAAATTTTGTCATTGGACAGAATGCATGGCCATTTTACACTTCTAGTTTGTATTTTCAAAAGCTAACATACGAAGGAGAATACCTTGAACATGCTCATTAGAGACAGATTTTTCAACAGCATCTTGTAATTTAGCTAAAAAGTTAGTATAATTGAGTGTGACCTTGTTTAACCATAGTAAAAGAAACAGGAGCTTGGCCTGGGGCGTGTAATTTATCCCAAGTTCTCATACACATCTTTGTTACTTGTTCTGTCATAAGAGCATCAAAATTTAATTGGGCATAAATATCAGAGAAACTATCAGAACCTGTGAGCTGAGCCTGAGTAACTAAAATGCCATTAGTCTGATTTAGCCGAACCTGCAGACGGGCCTCCTCTGACCACCAAGTACGAAATTGTAAATGCTGAGATGGGGTTAGAACAGCTTTTGCCATAATGTCCCAGTCTAAAGGAAGCAAAACGACCTCAGTACAAAGTTTGTAATACCATTTTAACATAAGGAGAAGTAGGGCCATACTGAGTACAAGCATCCTTAAATTCTTTTAAAAAGGTAAGACCGAGTGGTGCATATTGATGCAGACCAGTATGAGAGTGTGAGAAAGGGGCACTGGAGAAGTAGAAGAGGCAGAGGTATACTGGTGATGACTGGCATCCATGTGTGAAAAAGGGTACAGAGAAGCAGCCTGGGCGGATGGCAAAGTGACAGGTTGAGGAACTGAAATGACAGGAGGGTAAGGGGCTGTAGTGGATGGGGGAGGGCCTGTAGAATTACAGGTAAATTGTAGTTTGGTCCCAGAGCCATTAGGTGACACCTGGAGGCAAATGCTGCAAGGGTTGGAAGAGGGAAGAATTACCATATCTATGGTCCTGGGCTGTGTGGTTTGGGGCAGCAGGAGCTATGAGTACTGGCTCTTAATGAAAGGAAATAAGATTATCAGGGAGTAATGTTAAGCCAAAGTCACCGGAGTTAGATATTGAATTTTCAACAGGTGGGGGAGGAGTAGGCGAAGGGAGAGGCTGATCAGATAATGAAGGCCATGCAGAAGAGGAAAGTTGAGGAGGTATTAGGATGGGAGGTACCAAGGCCCAATCACCCTAAACAGTGATGCGAACAAAATTCCCTGCTGAGACCAGTTTCCAGAATGCTGCACCAACGCAATCCCATAGTTGTGTATCTAAGGTTCTTTTTTTCAGGAAACAAGGACAGTATTTTTCCACCGCCCTGAAGAGAGTGACCATATTTTCTATGGTTACTGGGACCCTTCCCTGTTTTAACAGGCCTACATCTAAGGTTCCTTTTTCAGGAGACCAAGACAGAATTTTACCACTGCCCTAAATAGAGTGACCATATTTTCCATGGGCACTCGAACCCTTTTCTGTTTTAACCGGAGTTTAATATACAAGAGATAAGTATAATTTTTAGACTCTGTGTGACCTATAGTTTCCCCTTCCCATACTTGCAGTCCAGACATGGACCAAACCAATGACATTTCTCTGCACCTACCAAAGGGAATCGGGTTCCCACATGCACTTGGGAAAAAGACCACATTGGGCACCAGATATCGAGCAAACCCACCCCCGATAATTCAACGTGGGTCCTTTTCTATTTTCCCTAAGTGTCAGCTGGTCTGAGAAATAAAGGAAAAGAGTACAAAAGAGAGAAATTTTAAAGCTGTGTGTCCAGGGGAGACATCACATGTCGGCAGTTTCCTTGATGCCCCCTAAACCATAAAACCAGCAAGTTTTTATTAGCAATTTTCAAAGGGGAGGGAGTGTACAAATAGGGTGTTGGTCACAGAGCTCACATGATTTAAGGGCAACAAAAGATCACAAGGCAGAAAGTCAGAGTGAGATCACAAAGTCAGGGAGAAACTGGAATCAATAATGAACTTCCATGTCCCTCTATGCATGCATTGTCATTGATAAACATCTTAACAAGGTTCAAGAGCAGAGAACCGGTCTGACTAGAATTCGCCATACTGGAATTTCCTAATCCTAGCAAGCCTAGGAGAGCTGCAGGAGACTAGGAGGTGTTTCATCCCTATCTACATCTGCATAAGGCAGACACTCCCAGGGTGGCCATTTTGGGGTCCCTGCCGTGGGAATGCATTCTTTTCCCAGGGCTGTTAATTATTAATATTCCTTACTGGGGAAAGAATTCAGTGATATTTCTCTTACCCATTTTCAGTAAAAGAGAAATATGGCCTGTCCTGCCTGGACCACAGGCAGCCAGACTTTAAGGTTATCTCCCTTGTTCCCTGAAAATCGCTGTTATCCTATTCTTAAGGTGCCCAGATTTCATATTGTTCAAACACACATGCTCTACACACAATCTGTGCAGTTAACACAATCATCACAGGGCCCTGAGGTGACATACATCTTCAACTTACGAAGATGACGGAATTAAGAGATTAAAGTAAAGACAGGCATAGGAAATCACGAGTATTGATTGGGAAAGTGATAAATGTCCATGAAATCTTCACAATTTCTGTTCTTCTGTCACGGCTTCAGCAAGTCCCTCCGTTCAGGATCTCTGACTTCCTGCAACACTTGGACATTGAAGAGTTAGGTATTTATTGTAGTTTTCAGAATCTGTGCTTGTTTTTATCTGTCTTTCTTGGAAAGGCTTCCAGGTGTTTGAAGCAACTTGCATACCAAGCTAGTTAATGCTGTTTTTTTTGTTGTTGTTGTTGTTGTTTTTTCAGACTCGGATAAATACCACCTTGGTGGTCTTGGATAAGATCTACAATAACTCTCTGAATTACTAGACAGAGACTGTCATTAATTTACTTTACTTTCTCCCGAACAAACATAGTCTATCTCTTTGCTGAGCCTAGTGGAATTGAGAGTGTGGTGATACGTGCACCCCTGTGGCCACCACCACCGGGACTGCATAGTCTCAGACCTGAAGAGAGGATAGCACTGGGTCTTGCCTATGGTCCTTCCCATCAGTGCAGCAAATTTCCCCAGGCCCCAGGAAAGTCCAGAGATGCTGCCTGGGAGCCAGGATTTGGAGTCAAAAACCTTGGCACTTTGTTTGATGTTTTATTCTACTGTGGCTAAGCCAGTACTCACAAAATAATGTGAAGTTCTTCCTGCTCTTCCCTCTCCTTTCCATAGGCTGAGGAGCCACGCCCTGTGGACACCACTAGCAGCCCATGAGAGTGCCACCAGGCCACTTTCAATGTTCACTTAAAGCCCAAGGGCTCTTCCCTCAGCTTGTGGTGACTGCTGCCAGGGCTACACTCAGTTTTGGGGGCAGTAGGCTCCCCTGTGGCACAGGGCAGGCTCAGAAATGCTGTGCAAGAGCCTAGGCCTGAACATGGGGACCGTAAGATCCTTCATGTTGCTCTACCCTACTGTGGCTGAACTGATACCTAAGGTTCAAGAAAAAGTTCCCTTTACTTTTTCCTCTGCTTTTCTCAAACAGAAGTCTTTCACTATAGCCACCACAACTTAGAATGTGCTGGGTCACCCCTGAAGCAGCGTGTCTCAGAGCCCAAGGCTCACATATATTCCCTAGGTATCACTGCTGGTTATTCAGAGCCCAAGGACTCTTTATTTAGCAGATGATGAGTCCTGCCAAGACTTGGTCCTGTATTTCATGGTCCTGGGTCCCCTTTTGTCCAATAGTGTGTCTAGAAATGTCCCAGAGTTAGGGCCTGGAATGGGAGCCTCATGACTCTGCTTGGGCCCTATTCTACTGTGGCTGGTCTGGCATTTAAGGTGTAAGACAAATTCCTCTTTACTCTTTGCTCTCCTCTCCTTAAACAGAAGTAAGAGGTCACTTTTGTTGCTGTGAGCTGCACTGGCTGAGGTTGGATGAGGTATGGCACAAACATTTCTTTAGTCACCCCAACTGATGTCTCCCTAGGTCATGTGCTACAATAGTTCATTGACTCTAAGCCCAGTCTAGGAATTGCAATCCTTGTGTCTTAGACTGCCATTCGGGGTAACCTAAGACCCCAGAGCACTTCGACTTGTGAGGTTTGCAAGAAACTAAAGTTCTGACTGCTGGGATGGACGATTCCCTTCTGCCTAGGGCTGGTCCAGATGTCCCCTCCATGTGGGCACGGTCTGAGCCCAGCATGACTTCATTCTTCCCTGTGACAGGGCAGCACTTAGTTCAATGTAAAGCATCATAGTTATGTGTTCTCTTTTCCCAAAGTGCAAAGATTCTCTCTTGCTCCACAGGGCTGCTTCCAGGGAATGGGGGAGGCTTGGCATTAGTGATTCAAGATACCTCTCTTGTCCTCCTCAATGCAGCTTCTAGCAATATGAAGTTAAAAGCAGGTACTATGACTTTTCATCTGATTTTTGGTCTTTGTGACAATGTTTTTCTCTGTACAGATAGTTGGTAAAGTTTGGTGTTCCCGTGGAGGGGATGAACAGTATAGGCTTCTATTCCACCATCTTGCTCCACCCCCTTTCACTATTAATTCTTAATTGAGTTGTAAAGCTTTGGGAAACATATTTTTGAAGTAATGTAACATGCGACAGAGAGTATGACATACTGAAGATAGTATTCTAAGCTTGGCATTTCTATGAACTTCATGTGAAGAAATATGACATGTGTGTTTTATAAAATTTAATTACATAATTATGCATTATATGTAATTTATGCATTACATAGTTCATATCAAGTTATGTCCAGTTTTTCATATAAATTACTATTTAAATAAAGGAAAGGTATCTACTTGACTACACAAATGGATGTGTAAATAGACATCAACATTATATTCAACAATAATATTATATATCACATCAAGTTATACTTTTTCATGAGAATGTGACATTGTATATCAGTTTCAAACATACAGCTGACAGGTATACATTTATAGTTACTAGGATAGATATGTTACTACAATGATAGCTGTATTACTAGTCAATTTTCCTGCTTCTATGAATAAATACCTGAGACTGAGTATTTATAAAGAAAAAGAGGTTTAATGGACTCACAGTTCCACATGGGTGGGGGAGGCCTCACAATCATGGCAGAAGGTGAAGGAGGGGCAAAGGCACGTCTTATAAGGCAGCAGGCAAGAGAGCACGTGAAGTGGAACTGTCCTTTATAAAACCATCAGATCCTGTGAGACTATTCACCATCATGAGGACAGCATGGGAAAAACCTATCCCCCATGATTCAATTAGCTCCCACCAGGTCCCTTCCACAACACATGGGAGCTACAATTCAAGATGACACTTGGGTGGGGATACAGCCAAATCATATTGGTAGCAATTTGGATAATCATGTCAATAGAAAACCAAATACAATAGTAAATAATTAAAATGTTTAAAAAGGTTTATTTAAGATGTCTTTTATTATGATTAACATTTTAGAACATCTAAGTCTAGATAGAACATTTAGATGTGGTTATATTTACATATAAGATATCTTTGAATAGATGCAGCTGGAAATATTTCACATTTGTTACATATTTTCAACATTATAATACAATTTCTTTCAGATTTTCTCTGACTTTTTATATGAGTTTGAGTTGTTTAAACTTCATAAAAACATGTCCAATTTTATATTATTTTGAACTGTACACTTAAATTAACACCTTAATATTCAATTTTTGGATGTTTATGACATTTTATTTCTGTACTTTAAGATATAGACCTAAAACCAATTTCTTTCTGAGAAGTTTTCTGTGATCACATTGCTCACAAGCTAAGATCAACCTGCTTTTTGTCTAATGACACATATCACTTCTGATACCAAAATCTTTCAAAAAGAACCTAGAAAGAATAACTAATAGGAATTTGAGCTGTACATACAACTTTCTAATGATAAAGTTATTGTCATTTTTCATTTTTACAACATTTAGGATATAGGAAACCAGATCTTGCTACCTCTTCCTTAGAAACTATGATGCTTTGGTGGAGTTCAGCAGCATATTTGTTAAAGGGAAAAACACTAAATAATAATGATAGTACATACCCTTATTTTTTTCGTAATCCAAATAATAAATAATCTTATTTCATCTTAGAGTCTTTAATAAGTCATGATGCCACCAACTATGGACAATGATAATGCCTACTTTTCTCCAAAATTATCTGAATTGGCCCCCCCAAAAAAAGTTGGAAGTTTTTTAAATAGCAAGAATGTATTATTTTTATATTCTTCTTTTCTAAGAATGGCACCATTGTAGTACATAGTAAGAAAAACACACCCTAGATACAAGATCTGCACAATTAAATATAAAGTTGAATTAGAAATAAATTAAAATATTAAAATGGTAGAACATTAACAAGAAGCCTTTAATACAGAAAGGTAAGAAATGATTATCATCAAGTACTGCTATTACAATAGTTTTTATTAAAGAAATTTAAAGAGAAGCAAATATGTGTATCTCAATGAACTTGACAATAGTACATGATTAAAATTAATGTGTTTTCCAAATTAAAATACAACAATCTACTAGAATTTGAAAGGATGCATTTGTAAGCTAAGACAGAATGCACTCTCAGAGCAATGTCAACCTCATTCTCAATCATAAATTATTAAAGTCATTTTAATTAAACAGATGGTAGACAATTATATCTTCAAACCTCCATTATTATTTCATATATCTTAGGAAATTTTATATAATACAATCATATATGTGAAGAATACAATTTTCAATATTGAAAAGGAAAAATAATCTCAATTTGTATATATAATAATCATCTACTTGGAAAATTCAAAAAGAGCAACAGAATATTTTAGAGCTAATAAGATTAGTAAACTGGTCAACCAAATGACAAAAGCACATTACAATTAATCAGTTTTCTAATTAAGGTGATAAAAATTAGATATTTTTAGGAAAAATCATTCTATTTACAGTGATGTCATACTCCAAAAATAAATTCAAATAGCCTCATGTTCTTTCCTATGATGGGCTAATGCTGTAGATTTAAATACTTTCAGGGTCTAGAATGTAATTGAGTGTATAGTTCAATGAACCATAGTTGATTCAGAAATATTCTGGCAGCATCTTGCCTGTCATAAAAGTCATTTGATTTACAAGTGAGGATACTATGTTAATATTCAAGGAAGAAATTATAGCCTGTAAATAAAGAATAAATATAGATCAATATTTACATGGAATCATCAGAAAAATGACAAGTTCTATAAGAGTACATTTTCTAGATGATAAAGATTATGATGATGTTGATGATATGCCAAATTAAATTCAGAAACATTTATTGCACTTTCACCTCAATTTCTGACAAACTACAATGACAAATGTGACATCATTGTGTATTTCAAGTATCTTAACAAACTGCAGTTGAGGATACAACTGTCAATAGGCAAATTATGCTACTTTGAATAAAATAGAATCATTTTTTATAGTTCAGAGTTAGAAAAAATTCTGATGGTGGGACAAGTCATCAAATTTTCCAAACTGGAAGAGAAAATGGTAGTCTTGAGCCATAAAGGTTGAAAAACGCAATGTTGCACAGTTTCTGCCTTGAGTAGATTTTAGCTTAATTAACAATAATACTCATATATTTTCCACTCAATTGGATACTTTCTACAGTATTTGAATATTTTAGCACTCTATGTTTAGATGAATAGGGAGTATATGAGGCATGCCTCATACTTTTATGGATTAAAAAATAGTGCCTTGAATTGCTGTAAAGACATTCAAAATTACTAGACAGTTGCAAAATCAATACCAAAAATTTGGCAAAGATTTTTTAATGTTCGTCTCAGAGTTTTGTCTCCTCCATCCCTCCCCTTCAATACCATAATGACATTCAGTTCAAAAATAATATTTTGAACATATACTATGATGATACAAATAACCTTCTGGAAAGCTCAAGTTATAGATCTGCTCTATCAGTAGCCTTCTTTATACTATGCACCCTCCATATGTTTATATGAATGAATCAGGATCTGAATAGTAAAGTGCAGTTGACACAGTTGATGGCTTTATTCCATGTTATTCAACAAATCATATGTCAGGAAAAAAATGTTATGCATTAGAGCCTCCTGATTACTATTACATGTTATCCGCCATACAAAACTTAAAGAAAAAAACCCTCAAATATGCTAGTTCTAAAGGCAGCTTTTATTAACCTCTAAAGGCAGCTTTTATTAGCAAGTGTAATGAAGTATGTAGAAGCAAAAGTATACAAAAGACATATGTAAGGAAAATGTCAGAAAACTGTAAAGAAATGGACAGGCTATAAAAGCAGGACAATTAAAAATGATAATGGTTGATGGCTCATGCCTGTAATCCCAGCACGCTGGGAGGCCACTTGAGTCCATGAGTTTGAGGTCAGCCTGGGCAAAATAGTGAGATATTGTGTCTACCAAATAATAATAATAATAATAATAATAATAATAATAATAATATAATAAGGTGATGATGGTTACCAAGGTCTATAGAAATCTTTGATATGCTGTCTTTTAAAATGGGTATCTCCCTGAGTGTCCTTTGTTTGTGATGTCATTGGGCCAGCTTAGTCATCATTTCACTTGAAGTACAGTTTTAATTGACTATTTTGTAGATTCTGTGTTGTGAGAAACAGAGACCCACAATTAAAGGAGACCACAACTAGAAATGATAATCAAATATGAGTAAATACATTGTCAGATCCTAAGGAGACTGATTCTTCTTCTTTTTTAAAATTTCAACTTTTGTTTTAGTTGCAGGCAAGCATGTGCAGGTTTGTTACATGGGTATATAGTACTCGGGTGGTGAGCATAGTACCCAATATGGAGTTTTCAGACCACATCCTCCCTCCTCTAGTAGTCTATTGTTTATTGTTCCTATGTTTATGTCCATGTGTCCTCAATGTTCAGCTCCCACTTACAAGTGAGAATATGTGGTATTAGGTTTTTTCTTCCTGCCTTAATTCACTTAGGATTATGGCCTCCAGCTTTATCTGTGTTGCTGCAAAGGATTTTATTCTTTATTGTGGCTAGGTATTATATGTACGATATTTTCTGTATCCAATCCAGCATTGATGGGGACCGAGGTTGATTCCCTGTCTTTGCTACTGTGAATAGCATGGTGATGAACATGAGGTCTTACTGGTATAATGAATTTTCCTCTGGGCATATACTCAGTTATGGGACTGATGGGTCAAATGGAACCTTTGATAAAAGCTCTTTGAGAAATTTTCAAACTGCTTTCCACAGAGGCTAAACTAATTTACATTTCCACCAACGGTATATAAATATGTTTACTTTTTCTGTGGCCTCATCAGCATCTGTTGCTTCTTTTACTTGAATAATGACCATTCTAATTGGTGTGAGATATTATCTCATTGTGGTTTTGATTCATTTTTTTAGGTTGATGATGATTAGTATACTTTCATATGTTTGTTGTTCACTTGTGTGTCTTCTTTGCAGAAGTGTCTATTCATATCCTTTGGCCATTTTTTAAATGAGGTTATGTGGTTTTACTTGTTGATTTGTTTAACTTCCTTATAGATTCTGGATATTAGACCTTTATCAAATGCACAGTTTGCAAGTATTTTATCCTATGCTATAAGTTGTCTGTTTAGTCTGTTAATAGTTTTTTCTTTCTTTTTTTTTTTTTTTTTTTGCTGTGCAGAAGCTCTTTAGTTTAATTAGGTCCCACTTGTCAATTTTTGTTTTTGTTGCAGTTGCTTTTAGAAGCTTAGTCAAAATTTATTTGCCAAGGTCAATGTTGAGAAGGGCATTTTATAGGTTTTCTTTTAGGATTTTTATAATTTTAGGTCTTACATTTAAATTTTTATGAAAATCAATAGCATTTCAATACAACAATAACACTCAAGCTGAGAGACAAATCAAGAACACAATCCCATTTTCAATAGCCACAAAGAAAATGAAATACCTAGGATTACAGCTAATGAAGCAGGAGAAAGATCTCTACAAGGAGAACTGGAAAACACTGCTGAAAGAAATCAGAGACGGCACAATAAATGAAAAATATACATATATACATACATACATACCATGCTCATGAATTGGAACAATCAATATTGATTAATTTGGCCATATTTCCCAAATAAATTTACAGATTCAACACTATTCCTATTAAACTACTGTCATTCTTCACAGAATTCGAAAAAACAAAACTATTCTAAAATTCACTTGCAAACACACAAAGTCTGGTTAATCAAAACAATCTTGGCCGGGCGCGGTGGCTCAAGCCTGTAATCCCAGCACTTTGGGAGGCCGAGACGGGTGGATCACGAGGTCAGGAGTTCGAGACCATCCTGGCTAACACGGTGAAACCCCGTCTCTACTAAAAAATACAAAAAACTAGCTGGGCGAGGTGGCGGGTGCCTGTAGTCCCGGCTACTCGGGAGGCTGAGGCCGGAGAATGGCGTAAAAACCCGGGAGGCAGAGCTTGCAGTGAGCTGAGATCCGGCCACTGCACTCCAGCCTGGGCGACACAGCGAGACTCCGTCTCAAAAAAAAAAAAAAAAAAAACAATCCTGAGTAAAAAGAACAAAGATAGAAGCATCACATTATCTGACTTCAGAGTACATTACAAGGCTACAGTAACCAAAATAACATGGTACCGGTACAAAAATACATACACAGACTAATGGAAAAGAATACAAAACACGGAAGTGAAGTCACACAACTATAACTACCTGATCTTCAATAAGGCTACCAAAAACAAGCAATGTGAAAAGGACCGTCTATTAAATAAATGGCACTGGGATAACTGGCTAGCCATATGCAGAAGAATGAAATTGGATCCCTACATTTCACCGTATACAAAAATTACTTGAGATGATTATTCTTAAGTAAACTTTTTCAACTTAAATGCATAGACTATATTCAGTCTATTTACCTATAGTGGGCTTTTAAAGTTAATCTCTTATTTATTATTTTTAAAGTATATTTTACATATTTCAATGTGTTGTTTAATCAAGTTTTCTGAAAAAAAATAGACATTTTTATTTTGAAGAAGTTATCACCTAGATCACATTTATATACCCAAAATAATATTAGCTATTCTTTACAAAAAATAATCATGGCACTCTTTTAAGTGAGTTAGAGAAAAATACTAATTTTATTCTAACAAAAACTCAATGAAATAGGTATTTTTATTTCCTACTTGACAGACAAGAAATATAGGCTTAGACAGGTTAAATTGCTGTCCAAGATCCACATGTATTACTGGTAGAATTTAATTGTAGAATTTAATTAGAGGAGTACCTGCTGTATATGTAATTGCATATTAATAACTTTTCTTCAGTGTATGAAGGTATAAAAGAATGGGTGGTGCTGATCTCACATATCAGTTTCACTTTGATATTTGATTCTTTGATATACTTTGATTATTGATACTTTCTGCCAAAAATGTGATGTGGGAAAATGACGCATGCCAAAGCCCATACTTTCACTCTAATGCTACACTCTGCATACGCATTAGTTGCAGATATATAGGTTGGTTCTTTGTAATTTTTTTCCTAACAGAGGTCTTGAAGTTCAATGTGATAAGCTTATAATTCAGTGCATAATTTTTAAAAGGTTTAGGGACATGAAGCCTAGATGAAATTCTGTAATAACTATAATACAGTAAAATTAAAATGTTCATAGGTTATTTAAAAAGTCATTGTCTAATTACGAGAGTATAAATCTAGTTTTATAACTAATGACCAACAGGTGTTTGCAATTTTATATTACTTTTTAAACCTCAGAACCTTAGAAATAAATGGGATCATAGAGGACAGATATTTCAGTCTCTACTATAACAACCTTTTAAAACACTCTTGACAGATGTCTAGTTAAACTTTGTTCAGACATTTCCAGCAATAAAGAACTCACCACTTAGTAAGGTATCCTGCTCAATTTTAAAAGACCTTAGCTGCTGTTCATAACCTTTCATAAGACTCAGTCTATTATAGATTTTATAGCTATAATTATAAGTACTATAAATTAATTCTGCAGATTCAAACATAATAGCCGGCTATAGTGATTTAACCCTATTCCTGCTGGTTCAATTTATACTGAGATAGACAGCATTTAATTTAGAACTTTAATATTTTGACTTAATGTAGCTGCCATAATTCTGTCTTAAATATGTAAGAGTGGCCTAATAGCTTACACTACTTTTATAAGAATTGTACAGTCACCCTTCCATTGCCCATTTTTAGGAATCTACAGCACAGAAAATAAACTTGAGACATTTTTTATAGCAGTGTCACAAATATCAAAACATTTTGGGACACAATCAACAAATAATTATTGATTAAATTATATAGTCCTGATTATATGGAATAAAGAATGTCTATCTATCTATCTATCTATCTATCTACCTATCTATCTATCTATCAATCATCTGTCATCTGTATATCTATGTGTGATCTATCAATGTGATCTATCATCTGTCTATCTATCTATCTGTGATCTATTAATGTGATCTATCATCTATCTATGTATGGTCTATCAATGTGATCTATTTACCTATCTATCTGTGATCTATCAATGTGATCTATCTGTCTATCTATCTGTGTATCTATCACCAATACAAGGTATAGGTCTGGAGGGTAATGCAAGTTATAGAATGGTGTGGCATTATGATAATTTAAAAGTACTTTTATTGTGGTAAATGATACATAATATTAAACTTACCATTTCGACTATTTATAAGTTGAATTGGCACAATTTGTTGGATAAGTACAATTTAATAACATTAAGTAAATACATAATATTATGTAACCATTGCCACATTAAAAATGTTTAAGAAAGGTTGAGAAAAACACATTATAGATATTTTCTTATTACTGGAAGAGTTAAATAGTAGCAGAAAGATGTAGCTGAGCATGAAATGTGGTATTAATGAGAAATATGTGAAAAAGTTGAAAATATGTGAAAGTATGTGAAAAATTTGAAACATGAACAATAGTCTGAAAATTCTTACTTCAAGGAGAAAAATATGTAGAAATTTCTCCTTGTTTTGAAAGAACAAGTTCTCAAATGAAAAGGCTTTTAGGATAACAAGGTGAATGAAGAAAGATATCTAGAACAATTATAATTAAACTTCAGGACCCCCAAAGGGCAAATATACAAGAATCCTCAGAACATAAGGTTCAAAATGGTTGGCATTTTCTTTTCAATATTTAATTATCTTTCTTTAACTCTTAGAATAATACTTTCTTCATATGTAAGGACCTATTAGTGATATTTGTGTAATGAATGAATGAATAAATAATAAGTGTCAAATCTCACATATTAGTTATATTTTGATATTTTATGTTTTATATATTTTGTTTATTCTTTTTCTTGAGGACATGGGTTGGAGGGTGGGCAGGGAGGCATAACAGGAGCTTTGAACAACAACAGAGAAAATCTATAAATTGAGCATTCTTTTATGTATTGCCTTATGTATAGTAACTTTTATGTATTGCCTTAGTAAATAAACAAAACACTATTTTAAAATTGAATGTCGTTACAGTGTAGCAGGCTAATGAGACTGGATGAGGCAACAAACACACCTTTTACAGTCAGACCGTATCATTATTCAAATCCAGTTGATTCAACATTAAGGGCACTCTAAATTTTAAAGGGATAATTTTGAAGTGCAAGTGGAAGTATCTGTACCTGAATTCTGGTATTGGTTTTGCAACTGCTTAATTATTTCAAACAAACTTTACAACAATGTTGTGTTTCTGCCTGAAGATATTCTTCAACCGTTGAAGTATTCTCACTAGTAAATGGAGTAAGTCAAGAGGCAGAGATGTTAAGGCTGTAGAAGCAACCCTCACCCAACTAAGTACACAAATTGATCTATAAATACTCCAACGTTTCCACCTCTTGTTGGAAAACAATTAGAGACATATTCTACAGTTGCTTATAGGGTTCCCAGTGAAATTGAACCTCAGTTGGCCACTGTATTTAACTCATACATGAGTGTATGCTTTACTGATTTTTTCTCTTTTTAACTTCATTTTCCTGCTCCATTACCAGGATTTGTAGAGTCATCTTTCAAATAAACTATTTGTGCTCACATCCTTTCTTAGACTTAGACTTTGGTGAAATCCAAAGTAAAACATAATTCAATGTTATACTAAGAAAAGAAGCTCTAAATTCAAACAAAAATCTAAATTTCTCTGAAAGAAAAACCTAGCAAGAGAGTACAAATATATATATATATATATATATATTTATATGTACAAACATACATATATTTTTGTATGTATATTTTTGTGTATATATTTTTTGTGTATATATATTTGTATATATGTATATATTTGTATATATGTATATATATTTGTATATATATTTGTGTGTGTGTATATATACACACATACACACACACATACACACACACACACACACACACACACACACATAACCTAAAAGGTAATTATTGGGAAGCAGTTTTCAGCTTTAATATGTAAAAAAGCTTGGCAATCACCACTCCACCCCTATCCTTACAACAAGTGAAAAAGCTGAACAAATAGAAAATAACACTTCTCTTGGATAGATTAGAAAAATGAAGTCACGGTGCAAAATGCCATGCGCAAATCTTGAGAGACAGATGAGTATGGAGAATCGCAGAAGAAGTCAGCTTAAATGGAGCAGAAACCATTAGAGCCATGAGGTGCTAGGAACACTACAGTGGTAGTTCTAACAAATTGCTGGTGGCTGAACATGGACTACTGTGAGTGTGAAAAACTCTTGGGGCCCACTCGTAGGGGAACCCACACTTTTGTGGGTTTTACCTTTACAACATTTTGTGTTTTGTTGTTGAAGATCAGAGAATAATACCTATATAACTCCAGCATGGTGGAGAAAATATTGAATATTTTGAAACACATCTAAGGAATTCTTCATAGCAAAGACCTACTCTCCAGTTAAAAAGGATTGTCTTACCATACCTAAGATGAAGAGCATTTGTGCAGTGTCAACCACCTCTGACTTTCCTGTTTTACCTAAGAGCAGAACACAGCTAAGATACAATCATAAAGCCACAGTCCAGAAACACAGGACCACCAAGAGACTGTTTATCATAAGATTAAGGAATGCTTACCTTTCTCTACACCTTATCTCCATTTCTTCAATAAAATAATAGAAGATCACAGCTGAAGAAGTCACAAGGCACAAAGTCTATTTAAGAGGAGGTTTCTTAAGGAAATTCGAAGTAGTAGGGCAGACAAAAACACTAGTAATATTTAAAGTTTCTGGTGTCTAAGCTACAGCAAATATTAAACACAACCCAACTTCTACCTGGATTAACATAAATTCTTATAGTAAAGATCTGTTTTCCTCAGTTCTTATTATCTGAAATAAAATTTTTCATTCTTGACATAAAATGTAAAGGCATTCCACAAAGCAGGAAAAATTACTCTGAAGAGACAAAGCATATATCAGAAACATATAGGTATAAAATTATTCACATAGATAATTTAAAATAATTACAATCAATATGGTAAGGCCTCTAGTGGAAAAGAGACAAAATCCAAGAATAGATGGGTGATGTAAGCAGAGAGATGTAAACTCTAACAAAGAAGCAAAGGAAATAGTACAAATAAAAATCACTGCCATAAAAATAATGCCTTTTAGCTCTGTAGTAGAATGGACACGGCTAAGGAAAGAATGAGAAACCTTGGAGGCATTTCAGTAGCAACTCCATAAACTGAAATGCAAAAAGAAAAAAGAAGAAAAGAAAAAAACGAACAAATTATTCAAGAACTGAGGGACAATGATAAAAGGTGTAGCGTACACACCATTGGAATCCTTGAAGGAGAAAAAGAGAATGGGGCGGAAGAAACAGTTGAAGTAATAATTGTTGAGAATTTTTCAAAATTAATGATAAACTCCAAACCATTGATCCATGAACCCCATTTATCAAAAAAGGATAAATACCCAAAAATATATACCTAGCCATAAAATATTCAAACTGAAGAAAGCCTTAGATGTAATAGAGTCTTAGAAGAACCAAAGGGGAAAAGTCTTTTGTGTAGGGCAAAAAGTATAATTACATTAGACTTCTTGTCAGAAACTATACAAGCAAAACAGCATAAAGTAAATATTTAAAATGTGAAAGAAAAAACTCATTAACTTAAAATATAATATCCCACAAAATTCTTCTTCAAAAACTAAGAAATAAAAACTTTCTCAGAAACAAAACCTTAAGGAATTTATAACCAGCAGACCTGCCTTGTGAAAAATGTTGTATTTTTTAGGGAGAAAGAAACGATACGAGTTAGAAACTTGAAGCTACATATTGAGGAGCATTAGAGAATAAATAAATGAAGCCACAATAAAGTATTTTATTTTTGTGTTTTTAACAGATCTAAAAGATACCTGTTTTTTGATTAGTTATAGTAACAACATATTGAATAAGTGAAATTAATGACAGTAATATTATAAGACCTGAGAAGGAAAATTGAGAATATGCTTTTACGAGATTCACATGAAACAGTATAGTGTTTTTTAAAGATGAACTTAAAACTATTTTTAAGTGTGTATTTCAAACCCTAGGAAGTATTGTTTTAAAAGAAGTATAATCGATATACTAAAACAGAAGAGAAAATGGAATTTTATAGAACTCTCAAGATCAGAAAAGACAGAAAAAGGAAAAAGAAAAAAAGAACAATTTTAATAAATAGAAAATTGTTAAAAACATGGTAGATATAATATTTATTTATTTACTTATTTCAATAGTTTTTAGGGTACAGGTGGTTTTTGGTTACATGAATAAGTTCCTTAGTGGGGATTTCTGAGATTTTGGTGTACCTGTTACCCAAGTAGTATACACTATGCCAGATATGTAGTCTTTCATCCC